>NC_081308.1:92589168-95168335 GCF_030435805.1 Mustela lutreola | reverse complement strand
CCCCAAACCCATTTGGAACAAACTCTGGAAATACCTCAGAACTTAGATACAGCTCTGGAGGAAGGGGAGGGACCCAAAATGACTGGGAGAAACAGAAGTGCCTAAGATTGATAGTCTATCAAGGGTTTGAAGGAAGACTTGACACAGACATTAGGTTGCATTGTGGAAGATTTAAGAAAATTTCTTACACAACTGAGCTTGTCGCCTAGTATATGCAACACCTGCATGGATACAGCGTCCAGTCAACCCCAATTGCAACCTGGGAATATGAGATATGGCAGCAAAGCAGATAGATTAGCCTGGTCTTTGTGCCATAACTGTCTGTGTGAACTTTGGCAAATCTCTGGGCCTCAGTTTCATTTATGTAAAATAAGAGTGGTGGCTAGAGCTTAGGTCAAGCTCTGACCTTATCAGTAGTTCAATGCATGACCTTGGAAGTGTGTTTTTCCTTCTCTGGCCTCTGGTTTCTCATCCATAATGCAAAGGAAAGAGATGATGTCTACACCTATCTTTTCAGCTCCAACCATCTATAACTGAACTTTCCTATTATGGGCTTCTTTGGACTTCAAATGCACTAGATGCAACAAATATTCTCTGGTTTCACTAACTGTTAATTTGAAGATAACTCTTATTTTCTTCTAAAACATTTAGAGCCAAATTGGGTTCATAGAGGCTCATTTATCCAAATCTATAGCCTGTCACTCAGATGGCCAGAAACAGCCGAGATGTTAATATTTAACCATGAATAACCAGCAGGATTCCTCTACAGGGCTAAATACAGTCCATTTCTGTTATTTTTCTAAATATTATTGGCTTGGCTGTCTCTGCTTGAGAACAGTTTCTAGGGTCATGAATACAATCAGACAGCCTTCCTCTCCTACAGCAACCTCTAAAGAGGGATGGTGGTTCTATTTATTATTTTAGGAGTCTGTGCATTACTTTTGGCCCCCTGCCTATTTTACTTATTTGCCTGTGAAACAACATGAAGATGGTGAGGTGGGTAGAATGAGACATGGTGGGCACAGATCTGGTGAGTTAGGAATCTGGGGAGAGGGGAGCCAAGGGATTCACTGTCAGGGGGGATGGGGAAAAGGAAGAGAGGCCGTGATTATACCAAGCTATGTGTAGACACATAGCCTACCATTGTGAACACACGGACACACGACTGGATGGGACAGTGAAGGGTTCAGAGCACAGGCCTTAAATTCAGGTAGACATGGGTCTGAGTCTTGAGTTATGAGCTGTGTGAGCTTCCTGACTTTTAAAAGATGAGATAATAGTAAAGTAATAGTGCCTGCCTCATACAGTAGTTCTAAGGCCAAAATAAAAGACGTGTAAGCATGCTTGGTATTATGCCCAACATGCAATGAGTACCTAATAAATAATAGCAGTCTGAGTATTTTTTAAAATATATTATTTACTTATTTGAGAGAAAGAGTGAGAGAGAGAGATGGGAGAAGGGAGAGGAAAGAGGGGCAGCAGAAGAGGAAGAAGCAGATTCCTCACTGAGCAGGGAACCCACAGCAAGGCTCGATCCCAGATTTCCAGGATCATGACCTGAGCCACAGGAAGACGCTTAACTGGCTGAGCCACCCAGGTGCCCTGATAGTGGCCCAGTTATTAAGAATGAATCACAAGTCCACAGAATCCCAAAATGAGAAGGGACCCCCGAGATCATGTACCTCAGTCCTTTGATGGTATCGGTGAAGATGCCAAGACCCAGAGAGGTAAAGGAACTTGTCCGTGGGCACACAGCTATCTAAGGACAGTACCAGGACCATGGCCTGGTCTCCCAAATTTAATTTCTGAGGTCTTTCACCCCACTGCCCAGACTTCTACAACTTGCCAGAATTGTGTTGCTCACTTCACTCTTTTGTGTCCTGTCACCCTCCTTTCCCCATCTGGGTTTGAATACAAAAGCCTGGGAAGATCTCAGTCCCTTGGAACCAGCACATCCTGAAGGAAGCTCAGGGTGAAAAACAGCAGCAACAGCAGCTTCCTCACTCTCTACCCAGGAAGCTGGCAGCAATGGTGGCGCTCCTGGCTTCAGGGCTCCCCTTAGAAGTGAAACACACCATTGCTTTACTCCTGAAGATCATGTGATGCTTTCTTTCCTTCAGTTTCTTCCCACCACCACCACCAGCAACAGAGATACCCTTTTGTGATGTACTTCGGGTGACAGCCAAAGTGGTCAGTTTCTGGCCCAGCATGGGCAAATAACCAATTGGAGAAGATGCCAGAAGGCTCACGAGCGCTGGGCACTGAAAGCCTTCTGTGATTCTAGCTCTTAACCCTTCGGAGAGTCCTGGGGTCCCAGGAGTGGTAGAGGTTGCAAGGGACTCTGGGGGACTTGTGGGACGGCAGCAGTTTACCCAGCGACGAAGAAGGGTTTCAACCCTCCAACAACAGTACAACTGTACCAGAGCCAACTGTGAAATGTCAGCCTGGGTGTACTCAGGTAGGGCATTAGATCTGGGCCTCACCAGGGGTTTGGGGATGGTTAGGGGTGGGTGCCAGCCAGAGTTGGCCCTCTAGAAGCCCACGTAGACAACTGTGCCCACGCCAGGGTTTCAAGACAGCTGGGCAGAAGCGTGAAACCCCAATCTGCTGACAAGTGATCAGTTGACAGCAACGCATTCATTGTTCCCAAGGCTGAGAAGGTTCCTTGCCGCCCCTTCCTCGGCCTTCAAGGGCTTTACCTGGCAAGCAAGACAGGAGCCTTTAGACATTGTGCTTGCTACTTTTGAGATGGGGCGTCCTTTTTGTGAGAAGGATGGATCTAGCATTGTTTGCAGTAGGAACTGAAGAGAAAGAAGCTTGCTCCATGGACACCAACACTTTTTTAAACGCCAATGATTTGCCATGTCACCACTCTCCTTCTTACCTTACGTGGTGAGGCATTCGGAGAAACTCCAGGAGTACTGGATCTTGAAATGACTCTTCAAAGGCATATTTAGCCCATGCTGTTTCAGGGAAAAAAAAAAAAGTCAAGCTTGTCAAATGGGCTGTTCTGAAGATGATAATTAAATTAAATGAAATTAATCCCAAGAACTACTATTATGAGATTGGCTGATTACATAGGTAGCTAAGACCCACTAACTACCATTTTCCCTTCTGGACTCAAAAAATATAGCTTTTTTGTTACGGACGGAGAAGTACTAAGAGGGGACACAGCCCTGTCCACAGAAGGAACTCCTTTTTGCATGTAGCTCAAATCGAGGGGCAGGACAGAGTCGCCGAGTGTATGCTCTGGCCTGATGCCTGCCACCCCCGCCAATGCTCCTTGCTGTGCTGTGCCATAATTAATCAAGCTTTCTAGGTTTTAGTTAATTTCAGGACCCCAATAAATTGGTTTGTACTGGCATTAGTCCAGCCCTGCTAATTTCACAGCCGTGTGCTTTGGAAACTGCTGCAAGTTTGCACAGGACTTAGCAAGCAGGGAGTGGGGGCCGAAAGCATAAAAGAAACTTTTGTTTGGTTAAAGTTCCATTAATATTGGGGAAAGCTGAACTCTAAGTGACAGAAAAACATGGTTGAGAACTCGGACTTTGTAGCTGGGAGTGGGTTTCTCTGTGTTCTTTAAACCCTCCCCCAACTCATGCTGGAATTGAAAACAATAAAATTAAATAAACCCAAACCTTAGTTTGACATTTCTCTTTGTCTGATTGTTCTTGAGGTTTTGTCTCTGATTTCACAAGAGTCCCTTGAGGAATAAGCACTGGAGCCCATAATCTAGCAAAAGGTTCATTTGGGTTTCGGCTTTTTATTTTTAAAGATATGATTCTTGGAGATTATTGTTTCCCCCATTATAGGCGGCTTTTATGACTGAGAGGTTACCGAGGAAATTCAAAAGCAGCGAGAAGAGGGGTCCCTAATGAGAACAGACATTTGGGGCTGCCTGTGAAAGTTAACTGCTCCAACTACCAAGTCTTTCCAGCTTCCAGAGTCTCAGTGATGTCTCGGACACTTGGGTTCTAGAATGCCCTGCCGCCAGAGAAACACAGGTTGGAAGGGACCAATAGGCTGAGTGAATAGGCACTTGGAATACTATCTGATAAGGAATGCTTGAATTTGAAGGAGTCTGAGAGATCAGAGAGTCCTGCTCTTGCATTTTACAGATGGGAAAACTGAGGCCCATAGGAGGCAGGAGGCTGGGACCGTCTCTCCGAGGCAGAGACAGAATTCGAGCTGAGAGTCCTAGTTCTCAGTTTAAGGATCATGCCTGGTTCTGCTGCTCCTCCTCTTATGTCAAGAACATCATATTGTCTCCAATATGAAAAGCGGGGAAAAGATGTGGACACTCGGGTATAGGGTCAATGTGCGAGTGGCTGTTTAGATTTTCAGATTGTCTTGGCAAAACTCTTTGGATGTGCAGATTCCTTGCTAGGTTTTAAAATAATCTAAACACAGAGAAAACCGGAGATGAGTGTTCGACTCTGTCTACATGATGCCTAAACAGACAGTTGATTCAGTCAAAAAATATTATTCATGTTGCTGGTTTGGCAAATACAAGCAGTTGGTGGACTGAATCTTTTCCTTATTAACTCCTTGAGAGACAGTATGGGGTAGAAGGAAAAGCCCTAGACTGGCTGGCAGAAAACCTGGCTTCCAGACCCAGTACCGTCACTTACGCAAAAACCCGCTCCCACCTCCCCAAGTGCAGGGCCTCAGTTTCTCCCTTTGTAAATTAATCAGATTAGGACTAAATTGTCTCTAAGATGCCTTACAATTTTCATCTTCAAGGGTACTATTGTATCCATACTCAGTCATTTTCCAGTATGGAATGTGAGAGGATGAGGTCCCTGCTTGTGGTCTTTGTCAGCTGCATATCTACGTGAGGTCAGCAGCCTTGCATTTCTAGGGTGAGAAGAGCTTTCAGGATATAATTCCCCAGCCTATTTTCATTTCACTCCCAATGTGGCTTCTAAACTGGCAGCTCACTGCTTTCCCTGGTCCCCTCCCTCCAGCTCCTTCTCCTAAAGAGAAAAGGAGTCCAGTATTCAGTTGACAGGAAGGACTCAGCAGTCCTGTCAAGAGGGCCTGTATTTTGTCATCTGACCTCATCAGGCTAGCGTCAACCCTTCATCAGCCCACACCTCCCTCCCAGATCACCCATGCCCAAACCCTGCATAATTGGCCTGTGTGAGTTTTAAAAAAGAGGTAGGGAACAAGGAAGTAGTGTTGACTTAATGATGGGTTCCCTGTCAGGTGTTGAATCTGAATCTGGTTGATTTCTGACTCTTAGCCTGTGAACAAGAGCTCCTGGCTTCAGCTCCTGACCATCCCATTTACCCACTGAAGCTTTCCTGAGTGGATCCCAGCCAGTGGTGCTCTGGCGCCAGCTCTCACAAGCTTGCGAGAAGCCATTGGGCACATCTCTCTCACTGACTCCGCACTCAAGGACAACACTTCAGTAGTTTGAGATCGGCCATGTTGGGGATATTTACATAACAGAAATCAGAAATTGCTACAAATCAGGATTTTTTTCCTCCCCAGGGAGCCAGTTGTTACCCAGTTATCACTGTACAGTGTACAGTGGGGTTCAAACCCAAGTGCCTTGAGGGCCTAGAAAGGTCATCTGAGTGACTAGGACAGGCCTTCCAGTAACAAGAGGAACATAGGAGCCACGGGGACCATGAAAATTGGTGAGCACCTATGTTGGGTAAGAGTAGCAGGCAATACTCTAATTCCAGCCTATGTTAGAGGGCAGGGAGGTCAACCCCATGTTGCCAGCAGTTCTAATTTTTCAAGAGGAACATAAATCGAGGTTTTTGTGTGAAATCTCCGAATGATGAAAATTAAAAGTAATTTGGAGCCAATTCAGATATTGAAAAATTTTTTTAAAATATCCCTCTTCAATCCAGGCAAAACCTGCCGGCTGGCTCTCCTCCACCTGGGGGTCAGCAGTTTGCCATTTTAGCTCCCTGGACCCTCTTTTTCCTGCTCGTATTCTGTGGGTTAGAGCTCTGATGCTGAGTGGCCAGTATCCTAACTGAATGAAAAGCAAGCATGCGTTCCTCGTGAACTGAAAGAACAAGGGAATTTCGGATCTGAGACTATCCAATGGCTTTTTGTGATTCCACTTGGGCTTGTGTGTTGTTTTCTAGTCCATGTGCCATGAAGCTAGAGAAGAGGATGTCAGGCCCAAATGTGCATCTAACATTTGACGATATTTTGCTGGCACGTTTTGTGACAATGCCTGGTGCTCATGCACCTGTGTGTGAGGAGAGTGTGTCTTCCATTTTGGCATCAGCTTCTTAACTCTTCCACTGGAAGGCATGTTGGCACCCTACTCTCCAACTCACTCCCTGCCTAGAATGGGGTGGGAATTTGGGCTAATTATTGGTTTTCTTTTCCAGTTTTTATCCCCACTCTCTTCTAAAGACAGGCAAACTGAAGCTTGAGTAGCTAGTAAAGGACTTTAGTGAATGGGGACTGACTCTCATATTTGGACTCAGTGGATGGGGGTGGGAAGGGAAGAGGAAAGATGGAAGCGATGAGTGCCTACTGTATGTCAGGCATTGTGTCAGGCACTGATTCTCCATGGCAACGTTCTTGGCCTCCCTTTTTGACACATAAGGAGGCAGACTCCAAAAAGGTATGTGACTTGGTGGGACTCAAATTCAGGTACCCTTGATTCTAAAGCTTTGGTTCTTGATTGAGTGCATTGTGCCATCTCCCCGAGGAGGGCTAGATGCTGTGGTCAAGAAAATGAGATAGTCCCTTCTGTTTGTTCTCCTGAGAAAATACTAGTGGATAGCTCTGCTACCCAGATATCCTGGGATGTTCCTGGTTGTTCTGGGGAACTGTGGGAACATGGGGGGGTCCTACAGTAAGTTATCTCATCCAAGGCAGTTGAAAGCGACTAAGGTTCCATAGCAACAGAGCTTCCAGAAAGGCAGTTTCTATCCCTCTGGGTTGCATTTTTCTATGCACAATATAGCACTTGGACACATTATAACTCCAGTTTGTTTTAATGACATGTCTGATTAACAAGTTTTACACACCTTTGTAAGACTACTCAAAAATGCAGTTAAATGATATGAAACAAATCTTCAATCAGAAGTGAGTATATGTTATTCTCTGTCCTTTTGGTAACTGTGGGCACCCTATAATTTTGGATGAAGGAATGTACCGCCTTTCATTTTTTTGGATATTTACTATCATCCTGCACACTGAGATGAACCTACCTTGGGTTTTATTTTATATTTGTAAGATTTTATTTATCTATTTGACAGAGCGAGAGAGAGAGAGAGAGCGAGAGAGAGCGCATAAGCAGGAGGAAGGACAGGGAGAGGGAGGAGCAGGCTCCCTGCTGAGCAGAGAGCCCAATGTGGCTCTATTCCAGGACCCTGGGATCATGACCTGAGCTGAAGGCAGATGTTTAACTGACTGAGCCACCCATATGCCCCTTACCTTGGGTTTCAAAATAAATATTTTCCACAAAATTTTCTAAAAGCCAAATCTTGCCTTTTTGATGGCCTTTATGATAAACCTATGTGTTCCTTGGAAGTGTTTCACTTAAAATATTTCCACAAATATGTTAAAATCACTTAAAAGGAAAATCATTTCTATCAAAACACTGTCAGATACAGTACAAAGCACAAATTAAAAAAAAAATACCTCGGGTTCTTTTTGTGGGATATAAGCATAAATGGAAAATGACAGCTTAACTAGGAAGATTACATTGAACCAAAAAAAAAAAAAAAAAAAACCCACCTGCTTCTATTAACTTGGTTTCTGAAATTCTATAAGCTACTCTCTCTGTTCACTTCTGTGGTTTTCATAAAGTTCTAGGAAACAGAATTGTTTTTATTGGTGAAATCAGTCAGAATTGACCAGATTATGTTGAAAAAATAAGTAACCTTCAACTCCCAAGAGCTTAATTCACGAAGTTCCGTTTGTTTTTTAAAAATATTTTTATTTATTTATTCATGAGAGAGAGTAGCAGAGGCAGAGGGAGAAGCGGGCTCCCCGAGGAGCAGGGAGCCTGATGCAGGACCCCATCCCATGACCCTCAGATCACAACCTGAGCCAAAGGCAGATGGTTAACCAACTGAGCCACCCAGGTACCCAACATAAAGTTCCATTTACTACTCACTTTGGATATCCAAAATGAGTCTGCTGTGGGCTATATTCATCTTAGTCATTCAAAAATTCAGACCTCATTTGAATATATTTATTCAGGATTCCTGCGGTGGTAAGAAGGGAATGGGGTACATGATGGATTGGTTCTTAAAGTTTCTACTCAGAAGTGACACATCATTTTTGTTGATTTCAATGGCCAAAGCAAATCAGATGACCACACTCAACCCAGAATAGGAAAGAGGGGTAAAGTTTGACCATGAACCTGAAAGGAGGAAAGCTGGAAATATCAGATGAACCACACCAATGACAACAAATTCTGTATTATTGTACTTTTTAGAAATGACAAGCAGGAAGAAAATACAATAAAGAGACAAAAATTAAGTAACACACAAGCACATAGGCAAGTAATAAAGAGGTTCATATTAAAATATAGCTTCAGGGCCCTATAAAGGTCTATACAGTGATTTGTCCCCTTTTAAATATTGAATCAAATATCCGATTAATACAAACTCAAGGTCAGTCTGATTTTCTGTATAAAGACACAAACCTATACCATAATACACTCCTCATCAATCTTTATGGGTCTTACCACTGTTTGGAAAGGTAATCAAAACTTGACTTTTCCAAGTTCGAATGGAACAAGAAGCATTTGAAAGGTGAAAATTTGTATTATCAAAACAGTGTTTGGTAGCCTGGTCTCCCAGCTGCGCACGAAGCGGGAGGGTTCTCCTCACACAAGCGCTTCCTCGAGAGAGGTTGGAGCTGCGGCAGTCGCAGGCCTGGGCCGCCCCTTCCCTGCCGCCGCCTTCTTTTCCTCAGGGCTCCTCGGTCTGCTTGCCCTCCGGCGCTCCCAGGCTGTGTGAGGAGGAGTCAAGATGGCAGAGAAGTAGCAGGCTGAGACTACTTCAGCTAGCCGGAGATCAGCTAGATAGCTTATCTAAAGATTGCAAACACCTGAAAAAACCATCAGCAGATCGAAGAGAAGAAGAACAGCAATTCTGGAAACAGAAAAACAACCACTTTCTGAAAGGTAGGACCGGCGGAGAAATGAATCCAAAGCGACGGGAAGATAGACCCCGGGGGGGGGGGGGGTGTCAATCTTTCAAGCTCCTGAAAGCAAACCCGAGCGGATTACTCACCCCGGCCCCTGGTAAGGGCGGTGCAATTCCGCCTGGGGCAAAGACACTTGAGAATCACTACAACAGGCCCCTCCCCCAGAAGACCAACAAGAAATCCAGCCGAGACCAAGTTCACCTACCAAGGAGTGCGGTTTCAATACCAAGGAGAGCAGCAGAATTCCAGAGGAGGAGAAAGCCAAGCACGGAACTCATGGCTTTTTTCCCTGTGATTTTTTATAGTCTTGGAGTTAATTTAATTTTTTTCTTTTTCATTTTTTGTTTTTTTTTCTCGCCTTCTGGTAAAATTTTTTTTAACTTTTACCTTTTTCTTTTTTAACGTTTTTTAACTAGTTTATCTAATATATATATTTTTTCTTTTTTATATTTTTCTTATGTGTTTTCTTTTTTTTAAATTCTTTTCTTTTCTTTTTTTTTCTTCTTTTTTCTTTTTTTTTTTTCCTTTCTTCTTTTTTGAACCGCTTTTTATCCCCTTTCTCCCCCCTCACGATTTGGGATCTCTTCTAATTTGGTTAAAGCATATTTTCCTGGGGTTGTTGCCACCCTTTTAGTATTTTACTTGCTCCTTCATATACTCTTATCTGGACAAAATGACAAGACGGAAAAATTCAACACAAAAAAAAGAACAAGAGGTAGTACCGAAGGCTAGGGACCTAATCAATACAGTCATTGGTAATATGTCAGATCTAGAGTTCAGAATGACAATTCTCAAGGTTCTAGCCGGGCTCGAAAACGGCATGGAAGATATTAGAGAAACCCTCTCGAGAGATATAAAAGCCCTTTCTGGAGAAATAGAAGAACTAAAATCTAACCAAGTTGAAATCAAAAAAGCTATTAATGAGGTGCAATCAAAAATGGAGGCTCTCACTGCTAGGATAAATGAGGCAGAAGAAAGAATTAGTGATATAGAAGACCAAATGAAAGAGAATAAAAAAGCTGAGCAAAAGAGGGACAAACAGCTACTGGACCACGAGGGGAGAATTCGAGAGATAAGTGACACCATAAGACGAAACAACATTAGAATAATTGGGATTCCAGAAGAAGAAGAAAGAGAGAGGGGAGCAGAAGGTATACTGGAGAGAATTATTGGGGAGAATTTCCCCAATATGGCAAAGGGAACGAGCATCAAAATTCAGGAGGTTCAGAGAACGCCCCTCAAAATCAATAAGAATAGGCCCACACCCCGTCACCTAATAGTAAAATTTACAAGTCTCAGTGACAAAGAGAAAATCCTGAAAGCAGCCCGGGAAAAGAAGTCTGTAACATACAATGGTAAAAACATTAGATTGGCAGCTGACTTATCCACAGAGACCTGGCAGGCCAGAAAGAGCTGGCATGATATTTTCAGAGCACTAAACGAGAAAAACATGCAGCCAAGAATACTATATCCAGCTAGGCTATCATTGAAAATAGAAGGAGAGATTAAAAGCTTCCAGGACAAACAAAAACTGAAAGAATTTGCAACACCAAACCAGCTCTACAGGAAATATTGAAAGGGGTCCTCTAAGCAAAGAGAGAGCCTACAAGTGGTAGATCAGAAAGGAACAGAGACCATATACAGTAACAGTCACCTTACAGGCAATACAATGGCACTAAATTCATATCTCTCAATAGTTACCCTGAATGTTAATGGGCTAAATACCCCTGTCAAAAGACGCAGGGTATCAGAATGGATAAAAAAACAAAACCCATCTATATGTTGCCTCCAAGAAACTCATTTTAAGCCCGAAGACAGCTCCAGATTTAAAGTGAGGGGGTGGAAAAGAATTTACCATGCTAATGGACATCAGAAGAAAGCAGAAGTGGCAATCCTTATATCAGATCAATTAGATTTTAAGCCAAAGACTATAATAAGAGATGAGGAAGGACACTATATCATACTCAAAGGGTCTGTCCAACAAGAAGATTTAACAATTTTAAATATCTATGCCCCAACGTGGAAGCAGCCAACTATATAAACCAATTAATAACAAAATCAAAGAAACACATCAACAATAATACAATAATAGTAGGGGACTTTAACACTCCCCTCACTGAAATGGACAGATCATCCAAGCAAAAGATCAGCAAGGAAATAAAGGCCTTAAACGACACACTGGACCAGATGGACATCACAGATATATTCAGAATATTTCATCCCAAAGCAACAGAATACACATTCTTCTCTAGTGAACATGGAACATTCTCCAGAATAGATCACATCCTCGGTCCTAAATCAGGACTCAACCGGTATCAAAAGATTGGGATCATTCCCTGCATATTTTCAGACCACAATGCTCTAAAGCTAGAACTCAACCACAAAAGGAAGTTTGAAAAGAACCCAAATACATGGAGACTAAACAGCATCCTTCTAAAGAATGAATGGGTCAACCGGGAAATTAAAGAAGAATTGAAAAAAATCATGGAAACAAATGATAATGAAAATACAACGGTTCAAAATCCGAGGGACACAACAAAGGCAGTCCTGAGAGGAAAATATATAGCGGTACAAGCCTTTCTCAAGAAACAAGAAAGGTCTCAGGTACACAACCTAACCCTACACCTAAAGGAGCTGGAGAAAGAACAAGAAAGAAACCCTAAGCCCAGCAGGAGAAGAGAAATCATAAAGATCAGAGCAGAAATCAATGAAATGGAAACAAAAAAAAACACAATAGAACAAATCAACGAAACTAGGAGCTAGTTCTTTGAAATAATTAATAAAATTGATAAACCCCTGGCCAGACTTATCAAAAAGAAAAGAGAAAGGACCCAAATAAATAAAATCATGAATGAAAGAGGAGAGATCACAACTAACACCAAAGAAATACAAACTATTATAAGAACATACTACGAGCAACTCTACGCCAATAAATGTGACAATCTGGAAGAAATGGATGCATTCCTAGAAACATATAAACTACCACAAGTGAACCAGGAAGAAATAGAAAGCCTGAACAGACCCATAACCAGTAAGGAGATTGAAACAGGTATTAAAAATCTCCAAACAAACAAAAGCCCAGGGCCAGACGGCTTCCCGGGGGAATTCTACCAAACATTTAAAGAAGAACTAATTCCTATTCTCCTGAAACTGTTCCAAAAAATAGAAATGGAAGGAAAACTTCCAAACTCATTTTATGAGGCCAGCATCACCTTGATCCCAAAACCAGACAACGATCCCATCAAAAAAGAGAGCTATAGACCAATATCCTTGATGAACACAGATGCGAAAATACTCAACAAAATACTAGCCAATAGGATTCAACAGTACATTAAAAGGATTATTCACCACGACCAAGTGGGATTTATTCCAGGGCTGCAAGGTTGGTTCAACATCCGCAAATCAGTCAATGTGATACAACACATCAATAAAAGAAAGAACAAGAACCATATGATACTCTCAATAGATGCTGAAAAAGCATTTGACAAAGTACAGCATCCCTTCCTAATCAAAACTCTTCAAAGTGTAGGGATAGAGGGCACATACCTCAATATCATCAAAGCCATCTATGAAAAACCCCCTGCAAATATCATTCTCAATGGAGAAAAACTGAAAGCTTTTCCGCTAAGGTGAGGAACATGGCAGGGATGTCCGTTATCACCACTGCTATTCAACATAGTACTAGAGGTCCTAGCCTCAGCAATCAGACAACAAAAGGAAATTAAAGGCATCCAAATCGGCAAAGAAGAAGTCAAATTATCACTCTTCGCAGATGATATGATACTGTATGTGGAAAACCCAAAAGATTCCGCTCCAAAACTGCTAGAACTTATACAGGAATTCAGTAAAGTGTCAGGATATAAAATCAATGCACAGAAATCAGTTGCATTTCTCTACACCAACAGCAAGACAGAAGAAAGGGAAATTAAGGAGTCAATCCCATTTACAATTGCACCAAAAACCATAAGATACCTAGGAATAAACCTAACCAAAGAGGCACAGAATCTATACTCAGAAAACTATAAAGTACTCATGAAAGAAATTGAGGAAGACACAAAGAAATGGAAAAATGTTCCATGCTCCTGGATTGGAAGAATAAATATTGTGAAAATGTCTATGCTAACTAAAGCAATCTACACATTTAATGCAATTCCTATCAAAGTACCATCCATCTTTTTCAAAGAAATGGAACAAATAATTCTAAAATTTATATGGAACCAGAAAAGACCTCAAATAGCCAAAGGGATATTGAAAAAGAAAGCCAACGTTGGTGGCATCACAATTCCGGACTTCAAGCTCTAATACAAAGCTGTCATCATCAAGACAGCATGGTACTGGCACAAAAACAGACACATAGATCAATGGAACAGAAGAGAGAGCCCAGAAATAGACCCTCAACTCTACAGTCAACTAATCTTCGACAAAGCAGGAAAGAATGTCCAATGGAAAAAAGACAGCCTCTTCAATAAATGGTGTTGGGACAATTGGACAGCCACATGCAGAAAAATGAAACTGGACCATTTCCTTACACCACACACAAAAATAGACTCAAAATGGATGAAGGACCTCAATGTGCGAAATGAATCCATCAAAATCCTTGAGGAGAACACAGGCAGCAACCTCTTCGACCTCAGCCGCAGCAACATCTTCCTAGGAACAACGCAAAAGGCAAGGGAAGCAAGGGAAAAAATGAACTATTGGGATTTCATCAAGATCAAAAGCTTTTGCACAGCAAAGGAAACAGTCAACAAAATCAAAAGACAACTGACAGAATGGGAGAAGATATTTGCAAACGACATATCAGATAAAGGACTGGTGTCCAGAATCTATAAAGAACTTAGCAAACTCAACACCCAAAGAGCAAATAATCCAATCAAGAAATGGGCAGAGGACATGAACAGACATTTCTGCAAAGAAGACATCCAGATGGCCAAGAGACACATGAAAAAGTGCTCCATATCACTCGGCATCAGGGAAATACAAATCAAAACCACAATGAGATATCACCTCACACCAGTCAGAATGGCTAAAATCAACAAGTCAGGAAATGACAGATGCTGGCGAGGATGCGGAGAAAGGGGAACCCTCCTCCACTGTTGGTGGGAATGCAAGCTGGTGCAGCCACTCTGGAAAACAGCCTGGAAGTTCCTCAAAATGTTGAAAATAGAACTGCCCTATGACCCAGCAATTGCACTACTGGGTATTTACCCTAAAGATACAAACGTAGTGATCCAAAGGGGCACGTGCACCTGGATGTTTATAGCAGCAATGTCCACAATAGCCAAACTATGGAAAGAACCTAGATGTCCATCAACAGATGAATGGATCAAGAAGATGTGGTATATATACACAATGGAATACTATGCAGCCATCAAAAGAAATGAAATCTCGCCATTTGCGACAACATGGATGGAACTAGAGCGTATCATGCTTAGTGAAATAAGTCAAGCAGAGAAAGACAGCTATCATATGATCTCCCTGATATGAGGAAGTGGTGATGCAACATGGGGGCTTAAGTGGGTAGGAGAAGAAGAAATGAAACAAGATGGGATTGGGAGGGAGACAAACTATAAGTGACTCTTAATCTCACAAAACAAACTGAGGGTTGCTGGGGGGAGGGGATTTGGGAGAAGGGGGTGGGATTTTGGACATTGGGGAGGGTGTGTGCTTTGGTGAGTGCTGTGAAGTGTGTAAACCTGGTGATTCACAGACCTGTACCCCTGGGGATAAAAATATATGTTTATAAAAAATAAAAAATTAAAAAAAAACAGTGTTAGGTATTCAGCATTCTCAATATGTCTACTTTCACATTCATTTTTGCCATTTGTGACAACATGGATGGACCTTGAGAGCATTATGCTAAGTGAAATAAGTCAGAGAGAGAAAGACAAATGCTGTATGATCTCAATTCTATGTGGAATCTAGAAAAAAAAAAAAAAGAGCCAAACTCAGACACAGAGTAGAATGGTGGTTGTCAGGGACTGAGGGGTGGGGGAAATGGATAGATGTTGGTTAAAGTGTACAAACTTCCAGTTATAAGATGAACAAGTTCTGAGTGTGTATTGTACATCATGGTGACTCTAGTTAATGATATCATATGATATACTTGAAAGTAGCTCTTGAATGTTCTTACCACATAGAAAAATTTGTAATTATGTGAGGGGACAGATGTGTTAACATTATTATGATAATCACTTCAGAATATATAAATATATCAAATTCTCCTCTTCCCCACCTTAAACTTATACAGTGTTATATGTCAATTATATCTCAATAAAGCTAGAAAAAATCAAATGAGTACAAATTCTGCAATACACAGTACTGTGACACAAGAGACAGGCAATTGCATTAACATACACTAGCGACAAATGCTGGAAACCAAAATCAAAACACAATAACATTATGTTATACACCTGAAAATCATGTGACATTTTCTGTCAACTCTACTTCAATCAAGAAATTTTAAAAAACCACAATAACATTTCTGATTGTTCCAAAGAAAATAAAATAGGTAGGTATGAACCAAACAAAACATGTATAGGGTCTATATGCTCGAAACTACAAAGCATGATGGATGAAATCAAGGAAGAACTAAGAAATGGAGAGACATACTGTGTCCATGGATTGGAAAGATGGAACACATGGAAGTTGTCAGTTCTCACCAAATTCATCTATGAATATAATGCAATTTTGATCCAAATATGAACACATTTTTATAGACATAGATAAGCTTATTCTAAAATTATACAGGAAGGTACAGGACTCAGAAGAGCTAAAACAGTCTTCACAAAGAAGAAAAAAGTGGAAGAAACCACTCTAGTTGATATTTAAGCCTCTATGTGACTACAATAATTAAGGCCATGTGTTGTTGGTGGAGCACAGATGCATAGATCAATGGAACAGAATAGAGAAACCAGAAATAAAGCCACACCAATATGCCAAACTGATGTTCGACTAAGGTATAAAAGTAATTCAATGGCAGGAAGATATATTTTCAACAAATCATGCTAGAGGAATTGGCAAAAGAGTGAACCTTGATCTAAGTCTCACACCTGTGTAAAAATTAACACAAAAAAGATTGTAGATTTAAATGTAAAACTTAAGGGGCACCTGGCTGGCTCAGGCAGAAGGGCATGCACCTCTTGATCTGGGGGTTGTGAGTTCGAGTCCTACGTTAAGAGTAGAGATTAAAGGAATAAACTTTTTTAAAAAAATGTAAAACTTAAAACGATAACACTTTTAGAAGAAAAATATTTTTGTTTGAGATGTAGGGCTGTGCAAAGAGTTCTTAGACTTCACATCAAAACACGATTTCATAAAAAGAAAAATTAATAAATTGAACCTCATTGAAATTAAAACCTCTTCTATGAAAGCCCACTGGAGGAGAATGAGAAGAGTAACTGTAGACTGGGAAATAGTTTCACATCATGTATGCAAGAAAGAACTAGCATCTAGAATATATAAAGAACTTTCAAAATTCAATTGTGAGAGAACATTCCAATGAAAAATGTGCAAAATGCAACAAAAAGACAATTCCCTGAAGAGGATACATAAATGTCAAATAAATAAATGAAAAAACGAGAGATACCATTAGATATCAGGACAATGTGAAATGCAACCACAATGAGATATCTCTAAAAACCTATTGGAAAGGCTAAAATTAAAAAATAATGGCAACAATACATGTTGACAAGAATGCAGAGAAACTGGATTTCTCATACTCATAAATACAAGATTACAGAGATGGAGAACAGCTTAGAGGTTGCCCGTGAGTAGATGGGGAGAGAAACTAGGAGGGACAGAAAAGAGGAATACTGGGAATCTTTATGGTGCTGGCATTATTTAGTATTCTGACTGTGACAGTGGCCACATGAACCAACACATGATAAAATTTCATAGAAATATACACACAGGCAAATGGGTGGTGTAAAACTGATAAAATTGGAATAAGGTGGATGGGTTGTCTAGGTATTGTACTACAGCTATGTGTGATGTTACCATTGAGGGGGGTGAAGGGTATTTGGGATCCCTCCGAATTATTAAAATTGTAAATCTACAATTACCTTCAAATAAAAAAGTTTAAGAAGGGAGTATGACATGCTCTGTGCTCTAATCCCCACTTAATAGGAAAAAATAAGGCATGGAAATAATCCTTGGTTTAGTTTAAATAAGACCTGATAGGAAGTCTAGGTTTGACTCACCCAAATTGGAGTTTGCAATTCAGAAATCAAGACCAACTAATACAAGGACCACCAGCATTTACGCGAATGAAGAACCTTTCAGAAAATTCTGGCAGTTTTCTTATATAGTTTCTAAGCGTAGAAGAGATCCTGAGCAAAAACTGCCCAGTTGAAAAGAGCCATTTGATCGCAATAAGTTGTTTTAAGCTTTTAAAGAAAATTGTTTTAAGTTTTTAAGCCACTAGGTTTTGGGATGGTTTATTACACTGTAATCAGAATACTACATCAAGCACAGGGAGTGAGTAGTTGTAGCCAAACAGACAAGTTGTAAATTTCAGCGAGTCTACTGATTTTCCATGTTAGGATCCATGTTTGTTGTTCCTGAAACCCATTTTCCTGAATATATACTCTCTAGGCATGTTGGCATTGATGATGACAGCTACAAAGGAAATTGAACAACCAGTCCTTGCCTTGAAGAACTCAGTCTCCTGAGACAAAACATCAGCACATTAAATGGCATGAGAACAGTTATAAGGCAACAAATCAGCAAGTTCAAACTAATATACTATGGCACAAATTGAATGCATGTGGCAATGTATGGCTACCCAAACAGCGGGATGGAGCTAGACATTTTGGACCCTGAAGGCAACACTTTAGAAAGGGCCCTTTTCCCTTTGTTAACAGTGAAATAAACATCTCCAGCAAATGCAGGGTTGGTTGGATGATATTAACACTTCTGAAGAAAGAAAAAGGAGGTAATTTCCAGGGACAATTTTTCTGGTTTTACTTTCCTGATATATGATTTTGGGGCAAGCTACAATTTCCCTGAGCATCCATTTCCTCTTCTCTAGGCTGGAGGTTAACAATCAGAGAGTAGTGGGTCGAAAGTCAGGAAACCTGACATGGAATCTCAAATCTGTCATTTACTAGCTGCATTACCTTGGACATATCACTTCCCTCCACCCTATCCATTTCCTCTTCTGTGACATGAAGATGTTGAGCTCCATGATCCAGAAGATCCCTACTGACTCTTTGACACTTGAGGCCACAGATAGTTCAAAGTTGGTAGTAAGGGGTTAAAAAGTAATGATGAATTATACAAAAGTACTCTGCAAGCCAAGGCAGCACTTTGGGGCTCTTAGAGGATTCTGAGAATTCTTTGTAACTGCTGTCCATCGAATAAACACCTTTGCACTAGCCGCAGTGCAATTGTGATTTTAAGCCTGAGTTCCTGGCCCAACTCAGAATCCCAGAGACTGCTAGAACAGTGGCGGCTGTGGTGGGGCACTCCAAGTTTTCTTCAAGACCCTTCAAGGTAAATACCCTTTTCATGGGGGCACAGGGAGGAAGCAGATTTCTAAATCACCCCTTCTCCCTTCATACAGACACCCATGTCCCCCCCAACCCCCCGCGTGTAAGGACACCAACACTTTTCTAGCCCCGGTGTAGATTTGGGAAACGTCCCCGAAATTATAAGCAGCTTGCTGGGGCATAGTTTTAGAGACCAGCTCCTCCTGCGTTCAGCGCAGCGGCTCAGGACCGGACCAGGTGCACTCAGAGGGGCCCTGCGCAGGAGGAAAAGGGTTGCGGGCTTCCAGACAGGGAGGTCAGAGGGTAGCCAGGGTCTCCAGCGCCCGCCCGAGGGATGGGGAGCTCCTAGGTGCATT
This sequence comes from Mustela lutreola, assembly GCF_030435805.1. NCBI lineage: Eukaryota > Metazoa > Chordata > Mammalia > Carnivora > Mustelidae > Mustela > Mustela lutreola. Next base: position 95,149,347 of record NC_081308.1, on the reverse strand, counting down.
CCAGCGCTGAGGAGGAGGAGGGGCTGGAGGAGAGGTGCGGTCCCTTTAAGACCCCAACGCCGGCTTAGCCAGAGGAGGGGGGTGCAGTGGGGGCGCTGCGTGATGGGAAAGTCGCCGGCTGAGCCTCACACTTTCTCCGGATTTCTTAACTTTGGGGCCCGCAGAGCAGGAGGAAAGCCGCTGTGCCGGGGCGGAGACCGGGCTGCGGGCTGGCGGCTGCTGCGTGCCCGCGGACTTCCCGCCTGCGCCGGGCGGCTGGCCTCTCCGGCCAAGTGGGGAGCGGACGGCGGGCGGCGGGCAGCGGGCGGGCAGGTGGCCCCGGGCCGCCGCGCCCGCGCCTAAGCTCTGCCCCCGGGAGCTTAGCGAGCCACTGCTCCCTCGTGGTGTGAGGGCGGTGATGTTTTTCCTCCCACCCACTTTTGAGTCCTCCCTCCCCCCTCGCGCGCACTCTAGCTCTCGCCACAACCTGCGAGCCCCAGACCTCGGAGGAGCGCCCCGGGGAGCTTGGAGCGCGTGCACGCGTGGAAGACGGAGCGGGCCAGTGGCCAGGTCAGTGAGCAGTGCCTGATGTCCGATCCCCCTACCTTCCTTTCCAGCTTTTGCACAGGTGGGGTGTCTTCTGTTGGCTCCAGCCGCCCCTGAACGCCGCCCCCCCCCCCCGCGCCCCGCTCTCCCCAGACCTGCCACCCCAACTCGCTGCTCTCGGGTCCAGCTGCCAGGGGCCAGGTTGGAGGTGGGCTGCCAGGCGCCCTACCCGGGCAGGTTAGGGACCTTGGATTTGAACTCACCACTTGCCACTCCCTGCTGGGCTTGCTTATCTCCAGGCTCTAGCGCCCGGGGGAGGCCACTTGGCTAGCTTCTGCAGTCCCCTTAGTTACTGCCTGTGTCCCGAGAGGCTTTTATTTCTCGCTTGCTGAAGTGCCCTGGACCTGCGGGTGATTAATCTGTGCTAAGTTAATGAAACAGGGTAGCCAAGGCAAGAGGCTCCTCTACCCTCTGGACATCTGTCTCATTTTCCAGCCCAGACCACTGGGGTCAGAGCTTGTGATGCTGGACTCAGGAAGCAGCACCGTACTGCCAGAGCTTAGGGCCTGGAAAGCCTGCCTTTCAGACCCTCCCAGCTGGCCCTGCCACTATGAGAATGGGCAGTTGAGTTCTCGAGGCTCCAGGGTGCCCGTTTTGAAGGTGGAGTTGTGGGGAATAAAACGAAATGATGGCTAGCAAGGTGTTTTGTAAGCCAAATGTAAGGCATTGTTTGTCACTCATAAGCAGCAGTGAAAGCACTGACTCTGATTAGAGACACCCCTGGCTAGAACTGCCATTTTCTCAGTAGCCACCCACCACCAGTGAACTGAGCTTTTCTTGTTGGGTGGTGGAGTGGGGAGTGGATCTCAGTGGATGGGCGTGTGCCTGAGACCCCAGTGTCTTCTTGTTGTTTGGCCCAGAGAGAATCACTACCCCAGGGGCTGACCCACAGAAGACAGCAAATGTGAGTTTACAAGGGCAGTCAAGCCTCTTGGGAGGATTAAAGAGACATTGTGGGCAGTGAAGAACTGGCTGCCGTGCTCATCCCTTAGCCAGCCTTTGGGAATGTCTCTTTGGTTCTCTTCTACCCAGGAGACCTCTTCTGAGAAGGTCCGGACTTCTGACACTTGATGGCCCAGATTACCTTGTGATTCCAGCCGGGCAAGGAGACTTCAGTCCCTTTGCTTGCTGCAAATGAACTCTGTGAATGCTTGTTTCATAGAGGTTCCTTAATGGATATACTTCTTTAGGTTCTGACATGTTTCTTGTTCTTCTGTAAGGCCCCCCGGCTCCCTCCCAGTGTTAGTTGCAGGATTTTGTGTTCTTACTTGCTTTCTTGGGTGGGGGCTAGATCCCCCAAAACATGTCTGTGGGCTACTTTTCTAAGTAACCTGTAAGAGAGTCAGTGCAAGTTCAATAGCACAACAGCCTGAGTGAAGCAGAGAGTTAATGCAGAAATAACTCCAGTTAACTGGGTCAAAGTATAATTTGAAAAATTAAGGACAGTTTGGCTCTTTGCAAGTATAAGAGTCGGCATGTTTGCTGAGCAATGCTTGCTTAGGTTTTTTGATGCCGTCGGAACAAATGCTTTGAAACCACCTCCCTCCCCCAAAAGAAAAAGTTACAGGGATCAGGCGACATTGAACGGGGAGGAGTCCTGGGGAGGGAATTCTTCTCAGTTTATATTTCTGCACAGAATACAAAGACAGGACTTCAGATCTTGTAAATCAAAAGTGAATATTTGTAAAGCGATTCATTTTCTGATGTTCTCCATCACAGCCTGGGAGGCCACGCAGACGACAGAAACGCCAAAAGAGATTAATTGCTCTCTCGTCACCAACTTTTCTATTTGCTCATAACATCAGTTGGGACCCAAGAAAAGCAAAAAAATTCTGAGAGCCGTTTTCTTGCCAGCTTGAGTTATGAAGCATTGCTACTGTTCACCGAATCGCCCAACCATTGTACAAGAAAAACAGCCCTGTTGGTTCTTGCATGGGGAGACCCGAAAACTGTGGTTTCAAAAAATACCCCCTGAGATCCGTTTGTGATTGTGATAAATTGGATTTCAGCAGTTAGAAAGTCTTTCTCACTCGAAGGCTTGGGGGATAAGCTTATTAAAGTAGGCTCAGATAGAACCTCGCTGGGGTGAGTAGCTCTGTTGGTTTGCTTCAGGGGGACCTGGTAGCTCTCAGAGGACAGAGACGTGCTGAGCGATTAAAGCTGGACCACAAGCTTACAGCGGGGACCAAGATGTCAGAACGATGCTTTCAGGAGGCTAGGAACGTGTCCTATGAAATTTGGCCCTTGTTTAAGGAGCAGGAAGGATCATCTTGCCTTTTTGGCAGCTCTTTATACTCAATATTTAGGTTGGCCCTTCAGAAACCATCAATGTGCTCAGTTCCCATTTGGGGTTAACCCTAGATTGAAATTTGAAGTGTCTTGAACATTTAAATGTTTTCTAGCCATCCACTGGATGGGTTTTACAAATTCTAAAGTCTATGGAAATGACCTGCGGCTGGTCCTGAGCGATAGCAAACCTTCTGTGTTCTAAGGCTCAAACAGCTTAAGATTTCCACTCCTTAGACAAGAAATGCAAGTCTCACACTTTAAAGAATTGTAGTTGCTTTGATGGTCTTCTGCATGGTGGTGCAGTGCGAACACATTGTCTATATAAATTGGCCTAATGTCCCTTACGTTTTGCAGTGGACTTCATGTGAGAGCAATATGTCTGACCCGTCAAGGTGTTTAATTGTATCCATTTGCTAATTACATCCATGTTTTCCAACAAAAGTAACTGAACTGTAGATCTTTATAGATCTCTTAGAAGATGCAGGAGAAACATTGACTGATTTACCCCTCCTCCCTGAAGGATTAATAGTAGCAGTAGTCTTGAAGCTAAGATGAGTTAACTTGCATTTCAGAAATTGTTTGGGGGCGCCTGGGTGGCTCAGTGGGTTAAAGCCTCCGCCTTTGGCTCAGGTCATGATCTCAGGGTCCTGGGATTGAGCCTCTCTGCTCGGCGGGGAGCCTGCTTCCTCCTCTGTCTCTGCCTGCCTCTCTGCCTCCTTGTGATCTCTGTCTGTCAAATAAATAAGTAAAATCTTTAAAAAAGAAAGAAAGAAATTGTTTGGGTCCCATGCCTATTATTTTTATCTTTGTTGTCAAAGGACCCATTTTGCAAACCCATTTCCCTTTTCTCCTGAAGAAAAATCTCTTGAGAAATCAACTCTAATTCTGTTAGAAAGGATGATTTCAAAATTTTTTATTTTCCTATGATATGTCTATAAGAATTTTGGCCTTAGCATTGGATAGGAATGCATGCTCATCTGCTTGAATTCCCACCCACCCCCCCGCCACCGCAATCTTTGCAAGACAGGAGAGGCAAGTGCTCTTTCTCACACAGGAAAACAGTGCCTACACTTACCATAAATTCTCCAGCATTTTTCCCCCCTGGTGAGTCAAAAGTTTAGGCATGGGTGATCTCCATCAGTTTCTGAGAACCTATGTCTTTTTTTTTCTGCTTTCTTCTCAGCAGCTTCAATACACCAGGCCCTGAAAGTTTTGAGTGGCCTTTTGCAGTGGCGAAGATGAGAAAGAAGTGGAAAATGGGAGGTGTGAAATATATCTTCTCCTTGTTGCTGTTCTTTCTTTTCCTAGAAGGAAGCAAAACAGAGCAAGTAAAACGTAAGTGTCTTGAGATTAAAAAACATGATACTTTCTTGTAATTTCTTTGAAAATGTGCTTATAATCTGTAGGGATTGTGATTTAGTCCAAATGTGGCCATACAGTTATTCTAAGAGAAGAAAGTGAATGTTACTGACTTATGCATGAGTTGATAAAAGAATGGGAGCTCTGCATCGGGCCAACTAAATTTAGGGTTGTTTTTCTGATTTTCATATAGTTTTCATCTCCTAGAACACATGACACATTAGCCTATTTTCCTTTTCCTGTTCTAAACTGTACAAATCTCATTCCATTTTACGTAACTCTAGAAGTATCTGACAGATGAGCTGGATTTTTTCCCAAATTTCAGACTCTTCAGCAGAGGTTTTCAGTTTATGAAAAAGAATAACATAGAAAAGAAAAAAAAAAAAAGAAAAAGAAAAAGTAAGGCAGGCTCTGCCTATTCCCTTATGCCACAAAACGAAGAAGGAAAAAACCTTCACATGAACTGGATTCAGATGAAAAATCCTTTGAGGAAATTGAGATTCCAGGGACCGTGAGCAAATTGGATGCTGTTTATTGAAAGAACGTCCCCGCAAAGCCAGGGAATATTTCTAGAAAGTCAGCGATCCGTGTGATGGACTAACACATTGGAGAAAGCCGAGTGACAGGAAGGGGGTATAATTACCCACGTTTGGGAGATTGATGTGTAACTGTTGACATCGCTGCTCTTGTTAGGAGCTTTCTGCTGAAAGTACGAGCCTCACCTTCTTGGGGCCACTTGTAGGCCTCTCTGGGATGCACGCTTACTCTGAATTGGAAGGAAAAGCCATTGCTCGGGTTCCCCTCTTTGGCTGCATCAAAAGAAGCACAAAATGGAGACAGGCCAAGAAGGGCATTCTCTGCTCCACTGAACTTATTCATGAGGAGGAACTGTGAAAATCTTCTTGGTAGGAGCTGCAGCAGCATCTGAAGCACATCACGGAAACATTTATCTCCTTGATCAGCGGAAGTCAACTATAGCCGGCGTGAGGCTTGCTGACAGGGAGAACGGTGCCAAATCCATTCCACCATGACGTGTGTTTCTGTCCCCCTGTGCTTTTCATAGTCCTCTCTGTCTTCTTCCCGGGAGAAAGGGTGCTTTTGATTAGGCTTCTGAGCACAAGTGACCTGTGGTGATATCTAGCTTGATGGGGACATGAGAAGAAGTCTAGTGTCTAGCAGGGCCCAGGTTTCAGCAAGGAAACTCTGAATCAGTCTCTCTCTCTCTCTCCTGTTTCCCTCAAATGACCTCCTTTTGCCAGAAAACTCTCCTTTGAGTGGCTGTGATAAGAAAGTTGTCCATTCATCCTCAGCTCCGGTTACAACCCAGCTGGGCCCAAGATCTCTTAGGAAGAAACTGTTACTGATGGCTTGATAAGGGAAAGCTTGCAACTCTTGGAAGACCATCTCTTCTGGGAAGTCTTCCATAGGTATGAAGACTGGAAGATTACTGTCCACGCAATCTTGAGCTTAATTGACAAACCAAAGAAAAATAGGACTTCAAAAATATTTACAGGCCCCTCTTGCCCATGAATTTGTCCCAAGCCCTTTTAATATTCTGTTGGTGTCAAAATGATTATATAGTAGATGGCCTAGACCCCCCTAGTTCTCTTCTAGTGTTTCTGGGATATAGTCAGATGATGAGGCTAAGGGTATGGTTGTTCCCCGAATGAGCGGTTCAGGGTCATTCCGTGTGGCCATGCCCAAGCTAACTGTCTTGAGGACGTGTGCTAAGTTATCTCCACTCAAGGGGAAATCTCAAAGCATATGCCCTCTGTATGTTGCCTTGATACATACAGATGCACACACACACATGCATACATACAAGGTATGCACGGAGATGTATACTGCAGCTCTAATAGGGAGAAGTCAGAAGCAGTAGAAATGCCCGTCCACTTGGGGTTGGTTACATAAACGATGTATGTAACATACTCTCATGCTACCTTTAAAAACAGTGCATATCATAAGTTTGAGAGCCCCATGAAATGCTTAATTAAGTCCTTTTTAATTTTCTTAAATTTTAAAATTTATTATACTCGTGGTCCAAAATGATCTGAAAGTATCTGGGCTTTATAAAGAAAGTTCGTCCCTCAGCTACCCATCCCCTTCCCAGGGGCAGTAGCCATTACTAATAGTTTGCTATGTGATCTTCTAAACTCTTTTCTCTGTGTCCAAAAACACACGTATTTTTTTTTTTCTTTTACGAAGATGGGGTACGACATGTATTTTCTATAACTTTTATTCAGATATGTGTCTGGGGCCTCCTTCATGTCACAGCCCTGCTGTATAACTGTGCCATATTCTTTCTCATGCCTGTATAGTTTCCCATCGTATAAGTGTGCCATGACTTAATTAACCGGTCGCTAGTTATTTATATTGAGGTTGTTTCCAGTTTTTGCTATTAAAAATAAGGTGTTGACGAATACCTTTTGGGCAATTAGGCAAGTATTTTTGAGGAATCATTTGGTCAGAGTGGATGTTGGGTTTTCACCTTGGTGAGCACTGTCAAATTATCCTCCAGAATGTGTTGCATCCATTTATACTTCCACTGTCTGAGGGTCCTTCTCAACCTCCTTTACTAAAAGTATAATTAATCTTTTATCTTGTGGTCCATTTAATGGGGGGAAATCATGCTACAGCTTTGCTGTGGTATTTTCCTACTACTGGCATATCTTTGCAATTCGTTTTGATCCAATTGAATTTCTTCAGTGACTGGCCCATTTTGCAGTTAGGTTGCTTGTCTTTGTGGTCGGTAAGAACTTACTTATGAACATTTTGTTATATCGAAACTTGATGGCGAACTTTTGTATTTAAAATACTATTTTTCCCATCTGCGCTTTGCTTTAAACTTTAAGATGGATTTGCCCATGGGGAGGTTTTAAGTGTTGGTGTCGTCAGATCAGTTATTTATTTCCCTTATGGCTCCGAAATTTCTTCTTCCCAGGGAGGTCCTTACCACTCACTCTGTAATATTTTTTTCTACTGCTTCCATAATGTGGGGTTTTACCCAGAGTTTTCTATTCCATCTAAAATTTATAGTCATGAATAGTGTTCATTGGGGAGCTAATTTTTTTTTTTTTTTATCTGTGGGTGATAGGCTCATGACTTCTTTTTGCTCATCTCTGTGCTTGTTTATTCTGGAGTTTCCACATTTGGCTAGTATGACTTTTATGACGGGGATAAAAATCTGGGAAAACTCCGGGAAACCTAGAAGTGTAAAGGTAATACACTGTCATGTCTCTCCTTGCTGTCTGATGCCATTTTACACAAGGGTTTTGACCCATTATGGGTTGATTTCAGTAGAAGCTCCTCTATCAATGCACACACTGCAGTCTGTTCGCTCTCCTGTCTTGGGCGTCAGGGTAGAAGAAGGTGGGCGTGCCATTTGGTCAAAGAGGCTCACTCAGTTGGTGTGGTATATGCAGAGGTCTGGAGAAAAGGCCATATTTGCAGAAGGCTGTTTTCACAAGGAAAGGAAAGGCTGCCACTTGCTAGTAGCCAGTTAGCTGTTAGTTATGTTGCTCTCCCAGGAGACAGGTGGGCTTCTGGAACCTAGGGAGTCCTGATGGCACATTACAATGGATGACAGAGCCATGTGTGGCTTATAGAAAAGTCTGTTACTGTCCAGAAGCAACAAGGTTTGAAGTCCGAAGCGGAGGCAGCTGGGGGGTTGGGGAGGAGGGGGATTCTTTCAGGAACTCCATTATGCTTTGTTGTTGAAGTTGTAGTCAAAGAGGCCAGGAAGCTCTTTTGAAGTTCAAAGGAGCGTAACAGGGGCGCCTGGGTGGCTCAGTGGGTTAAGCCGCTGCCTTCGGCTCGGGTCATGATCTCAGGGTCCTGGGATCGAGTCCCGCATCGGGCTCTCTGCTCAGCAGGGAGCCTGCTTCCTCCTCTCTCTCTCTCTGCCTGCCTCTCTGCCTACTTGTAATCTCTGTCAAATAAATAAATAAATCTTCAAAGGAGCGTAACATTCAGTGCATGATAATTCATGCAAATATGGGACAGGCACACTGAAGAGTTTGCCTCTTTTGGCAGTTCTAACGTGGTTAATGAACGATGGATTAAAGTGAGGTGGAACAAGTGAGTTGTGAGGAATATTCAGTTATGTATTTCTAAAGGACCAGGCTGGGCCAGGTCTGGAAAAGGTTCTGGGGAGAGGGATTGTTCATGTATTTCGTGGAATCCGTTCCTGCTGGACAACGTGTTAGCTGGATCTTCCAGGAGACTAGAATCTCACTCATTTTTTTCTCTTCAGGAGAAAAGCTTCCAATATCTGGCTGAAAACAAACCTGTTACGGAGCCTACACTGAGCTTCTGTCACGCAAACAAACCAGACAGGCTCTTCTAGCTTCTTGCTTGGACATTTGAGGTGATTATTGGATGGCAGAAAGAATTGCAAACAAAAGAATAGATTGCTTTAGGGTGCCTGGGTGGCTCAGTGGGTTAAGCCGCTGCCTTCGGTTCAGGTCATGATCTCAGGGTCTGGGGATCGAGTCCCACATCGGGCTCTCTGCTTAGCAGGGAGCCTGCTTCCTCCTCTCTCTCTCTGCCTGCCTCTCTGCCTACTTGTGATCTCTCTCTGTCAAATAAATAAATAAAATCTTTAAAAAAAAAAGAATAGATTGCTTTACGTCTTAGAGGCTCTTGTAGGTGGAAGTAGATGAAAGGGAGAACACCTCAACTTTGGATACCTTTATGTTTTGTAAAGTACATTCTTCTTTTTTAAAAAGATTTTATTTATTTGAGAGAGAGTATGAGCGGGGAGAGCAGCAGAGGGAGAGGGAGAAGCAGGCTCTCTGCTGAATGGGGAACCTGATACAGGACTCAATCCCAGGACCCTGAGATCATGACCTGAGCTAAAGCAGACATTTAACCCACTAGCCACCCAGGTGCCCCACAAAGTCAATCTTAATGATTTTTTTTTTTTTTTTTTATGTGGGGTTGGGAGTGGAGGCTCTGGAGTCAGCTTAGATCCAAACCCCAGGTCCTCAAATTCAGTGTTCTGTTCATGACACTAGTTTGCTTCTAGCAGTTCTCTAAGGGAAGCAAGTTCATGCTCTTGAATGGGCCCTAAGCCCATTCCTTTGCTTAGGGCAGCCACTTACCACATAAGGGGTGATCCAAGTGAATGAATAAAGAACTTTGTAACCAGAATTCCTAGGAGAGGCGGTATACTACTGGGGAGTTAAAAGGGACTAGCATGAACGTTATTCAAGAACCTGAAGAAGCTAAGCCAAAGGAAATTTGTGAGGAAGGTTAAAAATATGTGCCTCTGTGTCCATGCTTCTTAGATTTCCCTGACTTCTCAGGAGGATTGGAATGTCCTCAGAGTCTAATGGAAAGAAGACTGTGCTTTAAGGCAGGAGACCTGGTTTCTGGTCAGTTCTGTTGCTTGCTATGTGGTATCGGTTGAGTCATTCATGCTCTCTGAATGAAGGATTCTCTCTATATCAGCTGAGAATTCTTGCTCACTGGACGGCAAAGTGAAGGATGCCAGAGTAGGCGGGACGAAGGAAAATGAGGTTCTGGCTTGGGGACCTTGGAGCACACCTGGACTTTTATTACTGTCCCAAGGTCACTGAAAAGAGTGTTATTCCTTTAAGATTTATAGCCTGGCTTCTTCTAAAAAAAGATTAGGTACAGGCTATATAAGAAAGAATAGCTGCAAGCTAACATTTTTAAAGATGAAATGAAATAGAGCACCTCTGAAGAAAGTAGGAAGCAGAGATGTTTTGAAAACCTGCTTTGGTGCACTGCAGCATTCCCCCTCCGAATTTGGCTTGTGCTTCTGAAAAAATAAAAAGAGGGAGTCTGGAGTGGCTGGCAAGAGAAAATTCCAGTTTCATTTACAGATATCATTCTTACCTCCTGCCCATTTGGTCAGTATTGATCATGGGATGCTTGAATAAGGCACATTTGGGTGGCATACAAGGATACCATCTGTAACCTGGGTTTCAGAGAAGAAAGAAGAATAGCCTTTCTTTATTGATTCTGTAAAAGAAGAGCGCAAGTAATAAAGTATGACTCAATAAAAGTCTTTCTGTAAGTGTGAAGGCAGTGTGGTCTAGTTCCTTTTGACTTCGGATGGTCTAGACGTAGATTAGATCATCAGTACAATCTAATTTACATTAACATGTTTTTTTTTTTTCTGATTTTAAAATAGATGCCAAAATAAAAAGCTAAGGTGCCTCCAAAAAATAATAATAAAATAAAATAGATGCTCATTTAAACATTCAGAAGACACATAAAATATAAAGAAAATGGGGACACCTGGGTGGCTCAGTGGGTTAAGCATCTGCCTTCCGCTCAGGTCATGATCCCAGGGTCCTGGGATTGAGTCCTGCATCCGGCTCCCTGCTCAGCGGGGACATGCTTCTCTCTCTCTCTGTTTCTGTCTCTCTAGCTCTGCCCTTCCTCCTGCTCTTGCTCCCTAGTGCTTTTTTTTTTTTTTTTTTCCCCATGCTCGGCTATGAATATGTAGTATCATACATATACATTATTTCACAAAAATGAAGCCCTGCCTCATAACCAGTTTAGTTTATTGTGTCAGTTCACAATAGATTCTTGAAAATGCACCTGCAATGGTGATAGATCCCATGTTGTTTGAAGCGAAAGCTGGATTTTTTTTTATATATATATATCTGTCGCAGGGCATGCAAAGGTGATCTCACTGTGAAAAAAGCTCAAGAGCACATCTTGAGCTCTTTTTTTTAAAGATTTTATTTATTTATTTGACAGACAGAGATCATAAGCAGGCAGAGAAGCAGGCAGAGAGAGAGGGGGAAACAGGCTCCCCGCTGAGCAGAGAGCCCAGTGTGGGGTTTGAACCCAGGACTCTGGGATCATGACCTGAGCCAAAGGCAGAGGCTTAACCCACTGAGCCACCCAGGCGCCCCACATCTTGAGCTCTTGACCAAATGGAAAGCAAAACTCCTTTAGCAGAGACTTGTGTTGCCGAGGTGCTGATAGGAAGAACAACTTGTTTGTTCAAACAAAAGCTTTGATTTTTACCCAAAGTCCTGTGCCAGATGACAAGAGATGATTTTAGCCAGAAAAATACTCAGGTCAGGTCTCACCAGCCAAGCAGCCTTTCTGTGACAGGATCTCCATGTGGCCTCATAGTAAGGACTGATGAGAATACCACCAACTACCAGTTACCTGTGCTAGTGGGGGGCTAGAAGAGCACAATAAATTGAGATTTATCCAGTTCTTATCTGAGTCAGTGGTGTGGCTTTACTCGCTGTCAAAATGCTTTGAAATATGGACTCTTTTCTTCTCATTGAGTTTGCCCACCTGCTAGTAGAAAATTGAAATAGCCACCAAGGCTCAGGTAGTGAAAAGGCCATGATGGTAGAGGCTGCTCAATATATATGAATCTGAGTTAATTTGGGGCAAATGATCTAAGTAGGAATAAGGTAACTAACCCCAGATGCACAGTAATAAGCTGAATATGCGAGATGGAGACTTTGGCTTTTTCCTGGCTTCCATAACCTGAAAGTGAAGTCTTAAAGCCTGGAGGAAATCTGATAGAGACTTCAATTGCCAGAGAAATAGGACACTTTTTCATGTGTAACTACTATATCTTGTTTTGCCCTTTCTGCACTTGGCTTCAAGTTTGATAAACGACTGAAGTATTTATGCTTTTTTCCCCCCTCTGCTTTATTATAGTCTAAAGTAGCCTTTTAAAAAATAATTAAAAAGGAACTTGTGTACTTGATTTGTCCACTCATATAATGAACAGAAAAGATTCATTGCTCTTTTCACTGACTGTATGTGTTATAATAAAATAAATATTATTGTAATACTTGCAGGATGATGTGTCTACAGTAATAGCTCTTATCAAAAACAGTTCCTAAGAATGTTTTCTTGCTTTTAGACTGACGATTAAGTTATTGACCTTTTGACCCAGTCCTGGGTGCTAGATGGTAATGATTGGGCAAAACATCAATGGCATAGTCACATATCTCTGTTGTTTACTTTACTTTTATCTTTTTTTAAAGATTTTATTTATTTATTTGACAGAGAATGGCACAACAAGAGAGGGAACAAATGCAGGGAGACTGGGAGAAGGAGAAGCAGGTTTCCCGCTGAACAGGGAGCCTGATTCGGGGCTCGATCCCAGGACACTGGGATCCTGACCTGAGCTGAAGGCAGACACTCAAGGACTGAGTCACCCAGGTGCTCCCGTTGTTTACTTTTAATTATCATTATTTTTGTTAACAGGGGCCCCTAAAGTAGCAGGGATCGCCACTTTTAATTAGGGCCAGATGCACCATTTGAAAATTAGCTATGACAATGCAGGTTGAATGTCCATCTCAAATGTCAGTTGCAGTTACTTTGGGAGCAAGTTCTGCTCACAGATAGCATTAGTTAGTGGTAAGCCATGCATTCTCCAGCTGGTATCTGTCAGCTACTGGCAAGTGATAAGCTTACTTTTTTCTTGCCTATATCTTCTAAAAGTTGGCGAGTCATCGTTGTTTTAATAAAATCAGCTCACATATGCTTCTTGTCCAAGATGATATACTGGGCTTTAGGTGTGGTTGATTATGCTGTGCAACTCATTAAATTCTCCCTTGGGTTAATGCCAAAAACTTTGTAAAAGTTAAGACTTCTAAACATGTGCTAAAATTGACTTTGCCATAGTTTCTTAAAATTGATCATTGTTCAGTGTACTCATCGAGCCATCAGTGGTAATTGTGTTAATCCCAGACTCCCATGGTAAAACGAGTCTTAAGTTTTATAGTGTTTACTTTTGTTATGTGCTTGAAAAAAATTAGAGTCAGTAATTGTAGAACTTTGTTTAGTAACTCTAGTGGCATTACTGTTCCATTCCATGTCTGCCTCCAGTTCCAGGGGTTTGTGGATTTCTATCTGGGGCATAATTGGCCAAATCCTATATTGTTGAGATGATGATACACTATTATGTTTGCAGTTTCCATCAGAAGTTAGTGTTTGAGTAAGATTTTCATCAAGAAGCATAGTTTGCCAGACTCTGGTACCATAATATAGAAGAAATGCTGTGTGAGTATTATTAAGTTTAGAGAGAATGAAAAAGAACTTCCAGCTTGGCTAATCTAGCTTCGCAATTAGATTTTAAACCCCTTGACAGCATGGGTACTATTTTTTTTTTTGTCTTGTAAACACATTTTAAAAATTACATTATAAAGATTTTTATTTATCTGTTTGTCAGAGAGGAAGAGAGAGAGAGAGAGAGAGAGAGAGAGAGACAGGCAGGGGGAGATGCAGGCTCCCTGCTGAGCCTGATTCAGGACTCAATCTCAGGACCCTGGGATCATGACTTGAGCTGAAGGCAGACGTTTAACCTACTGAGCATCCCAGGCATCCCCATTTAAAAATTATTGAAGAATAATTCACATACTATGTTTTGTTTCTGTTGTATAACATATTTATTTAATAACCACTGTCAAAAAAATTATGAATTTTCCTCAAAAAATTAAAAATAGAATTACCCTATGATTCAGTAATTTCGCTACTGGATATTTATCCAAAGAAAATGATAACATTAATTCAAAAAGATATATGTATGCTTATGTTTATTGCAGCATTATTTACAATTGTCAAGATATGGAAGCAACCCAAGTGTAGATGTATAGATAAAGAAGAAGTGGGATACACACACGCACGCACACACATGCACACACACATGCTTGCATGCACAAGCATACACAGTGGAATATTACTCATCCATAAAAAGGAATGAGATCTTGCCATTTGCAACAACGTGTATGGAATTAGAGGATATTATACTAAGTGAAATAAGTCAGACAGAGAAAGACAAACATCATGTGATTTCACTCTTATGTGCTAAAAAACAAAACAAGGGTGGATATTATTTTATACTTTGTGCCTTTATCATAGTGATAGGCACAAAAAATGCAGAATGAAGCTTCCCAGATGTACCATTTTATACAGTCTGTTAGGTTATGACTTGACTTTATTGTGAACAACACCTGATTCTTTAGAAGGTGATCAAAGCTGTTTCAAAGGTCTTATGGAAGAGTAACTTGAGAAATAGGCAAGAATGTGCGAAGCCTTTTCTTTTCCAGTTTCTTCAAGTAGGTGACGTGTACCTTGAAACTGTGTAGCTGGAAAAGCTAGAATCCTCTAGTGGTTACAGCCCTTGGGTCTGAAGTCAGGGTACTTAGGTTTGAATCCCAGCTCTATAGCCTGACCAGTCACATCAACTTGGGTGTGGTACCAAATCTTCCTTTACCTCAGATTCCTTATCTGTAAAATGGGACTAATAATAGAACCTACCTTATGTGGCTGTTGTGGGCATTTAGTAAATTCGTGTATGTGAAACCTTAGAACCTAGCCTGGCAAATACTAGTGGTGGTTTTGTTATTGTTGCGAATGCTATGACCATTCTCATCTGGCTGTTGTTTAGGGCCTAGTCGCTTTCTACGTTTACCAGCTACGTTAAACTTTAAGCCACATTTAGAGCAGGAAAATTCAGATTGTTTAGTTTTCATATGCTGTCCAACAACACTCTTAGAGACTGACTTTGGGGGAAATGGAATCTATTGACTGAAACAAGTTATTTTTGGTAGATGTGTGGATTTCATGAATACGGGGTGCTCAGTTGTATCGAAAAGACCCATTTAATAATAGTGCCTGTGAAATAACCTACCTTTAAGTTATTTCAGAAATGAGGTGGCAATTTCCTTAATATCAATATGTAAATGATACCCTCCTTGTGGCATAAATGTATATTGTTTCTTTTCTTGCAAGTTAAAACCTTTTAGTAATTTGGATGTGAGTTTAAAAAATATGTAAAGGCATTTGAAACCTACACTTTGACAGCTTGTCTTATTTTCGTGGTTCCTTAGTCTTTCAGGGGTCTTAATCTTGGACTTATCACATTTTTTTTCATCTGGTAAGAAGTAAATCACCTGACCATGCAGACGGCAGAGCTGATAGTGAAAGCTCATCCAACTTCATATTTTAAGTAAGTAGATTTAATGTCAAAGTCTGAGGGAGCTAATTCAAGCAAGTACAGTAATCTGTAGTCAAATGCATAATACACAAGGTTCCATTTTTTTAATGTGGATTTAAATCAGCAAACTAACTTTTAGCTTAGCTACATTTATGTCTTAGTGGCTGCAGACTTAGACGAGTAGAATTATTTATGTTAGCCCAATAATGACACTTGAATAGCCCTCTTCATGGATTTGCTTCTAAGTATATACCCAGATTCTTTCTGAAGTGTCTAGATAAGTCATATATGTGAAATGCAAATCACCTAGGTATTTGAGAGTGAGATTATAAATTTACCGTAGAAAAACAGTCACTCCCCTTTCGAAAGTAACAAAAGGTGCCTCATTTAAATGTTTGTTTTGGGAAGTTTAGGATCATTCCTTATCGGTTAAAGATCCTGGGATTGTTAAAATATTTAAAATATTTCCTACTCCCTTCTAGACTATTGTGGATCAAGAGTCTTAACTGGTGTCTATACCAAGAAAATTGTATTTCTAAGACTTGACTGACAAGCACACAAGTTCTGCCTGGAAAGTAATTTTGATTTTCTGAGTTCTTTCAGTTAACACATGATTTTGAGCACCTACTCTGAGCTTAGAAGTATAGATTAATACAACAATGATATCAAAAATAGGAATATCACAAGTGGGGAAATAAAAATACTTATTAAAATTGAATATATATTCAACCTTCCTGATAAAGAAAAAGACTGGTTCTGTTTTCCACTAACAAATTGGCAGTTTTATTTTATTTTTTTATCAAATTTTTATTTATAATTCCAATATAGTTACGTACAGTATTAGTTTCAGGTATGTAATATAGTGATTCAACAATTCTGTACATTACTCAGTGCTCATCATGATACGTTTAATCCCCTTCGCCCATTTCACCCATTCCCCTCTGGTGACCATCAGCTTCTTCTCTATAGTAACAGTGTTTATTGGTGTGACTCACTCTCTCTTTTTTCCCCCTTTTCTCATTGTTTTGTTTCTTAAATTTCAAGTATTAGTGAAATCACATGGTAATTGTCTTTCTCTGATTGACTTATTCTGCTTAGCATTACACTTTCTAGCTCCATACATGTTGTTGTAAATGGCAAAATTTCATTCTTCGTTATGGCTGAAAATAAATCCAAATTCTTGGACCTACACCAAATAAAAATCTTCTGCACAGTGAAGGAAACAATCAGCAAAACTAAAGACAACCTACTGAATGGGGGAAGACATTTGCAAATGACATATCTGATAAAGGCTTAGTTTTCAAAATATATAAAGAACTGATATAACTGAATACCCGAAAAACAAATAATTTAATTAAAAAGTGGGCAGAAGACATGAACAGACATTTCTTCAGAGAAGACATCCACATGGTCAACAGACACATGAAATAATGCTCAGCATCACTTGGCATCAAGAAAATACAAATCAGAACTACAATGGCACCTCATACTTGTCAGAATGGCAAAAATCAAAAACACAAGAAACAACTCTTGGCAAGGATGTGGAAAAAAGGAACCCTCATGTGTTGTTGTTGGGAATGCAAACTCGTGCAGCCACTGTGGAAAACAATATGGAGGTTCCTCAAAAAGTTAAAAATAGAACTACCCTACCATCTGGTAATCACACTACTGGGTATTTACCCAAATAGTATAACAACACTAGTTCATAGGGATACATGCACCCATTAGTTTATTTCAGAGTTACTTACAGTAGCCACATTATGGAAGCATCCCGAGTGTCCAAATTGGCAAAGTTTTATACAATTGAATTATCCAGTGTTGGGCATTCTCACCTACTGCAAATGGGAAGGTAAATTAGTATAGCTTTTCTGGAAGGCTGTTTGACAGTACAGGTCAAGAATTTGAATGCATTCAAAACCTTTGACTAATCAATCTACTTCTAAGAATTTATATTAAGAAAATAACCCCTGTTGCTTATAAAAATTTATTTAACAGGTATTTATCATGGAATTTGTTTTAAGAAAAGGAAATGCAAAATCCGAATACCCCCCAAATGGGTGATTGGTTAATGAATTATGGTTCCACAGCGTTGGTTTAGAATCACGACACTAAGCATGGAGTATAAGGGAATATTTAATGGCACAAAAACATCCATGATATGTTAAGTTTAGAATATAGTTTATAAAACATATGACCTATATGTTGTTAATTTTGTGATAAAACTTTTATACATACAATGCACAGAAAAAAACTGGAAAGAGTTTCTGGTTTCTGGTCTGACATGTAAAGAGCTTAGAAGGTGTCACTCCCGTTGTCACACACAAAAAAGCTGAAGGAATGAATCAGTTAGAATCCTCTTGAATCAGTTAGAAAATTGAGGTCACAGGGCAAACTGCCTTATATTATTTGCTCTGAAATCTGGAAAGCTTGGTGAATATAATCACCACTTCTGAGTCCTGGTAGGAGCAAGGGTATTGCTGGACAAGGAGTATGTCTAGCTTGAGAGAGAACTTTTTTTGTGTGAGTTTTATGAGGTTCTCAGGATGAAGATTGGAGAGAAATTTCTTCCGGCTCCAGGCATAGGAGGGGAAAAGTATCCTGAAATAAGCCCAAAGCTCTTTGTTCTCCTAAATTAAGGCCCTCCCTCAAGGGAGATGATTTTACCAGAGCCTCCCTGATTTGCATTTTATCAGAGTCTAATGAACTGGAAAGAAGGGAAATACCCAACTCCACTAGCCTTCTTGTCTTATCTATACAGGTGGAGGAGAGCAGATGCAATTAGCACGTTTGAAGGTCACAGCTCAGAGGCAAAGACTCACTAAAAGGCTGAGAACTAATCGCATGATTTATAGAATGCTTCTCCCTCCAACCCCTGCCCCGATTTACTACGACATCGATAGGGCCCTTGTGTAATAACAGGAGATTACAGGTGAGAAAACTACACACCTCAGACACTATTAAATCTAGGGAAGCCCAGAACAATAGGCAGGGAAATAAACAAGGACATTAGAGCAAATTTTAGCTCTGACATCACAGCTACGGCAAAGAGTACAAGTAGCCTAAATTCCAGGTAGGTTAACATAAAACCTCATGCTAAAAGCTTATTTACCTTAGTTTCTTTTATCCAGTGCCTCATGTCCAACTTTCAACAAAAAATAAAAAGTAGGCTGAAAGGCAAAAAAACAGAGTCTGAAGACACAAATCAAGCATCAACCAGATTCCGTTATAGAAAATATTTTGGAATTATCGGACTGGGAATTTGGAATTACAGTGAGTAGTCTGATTAGGACTTTACTAGGGAAAGTGGATAATATTCAAAATTAGATGGAACAGGAGATGGAAACTCTTAAGAAAGGAACAAAGGAAATGTGAGAAGTCAGAAACACCATAACAGAGGGGTGCCTGGGTGGCTCAGTCATTAAGCATCTGCTTTTGGCTTGGTCATGATCCCAGTGTCCTGGGATCAAACCCCGCATCTGGCTTCCTGCTTGGCAGGAAACCTGCTTTTCCCTCTCCCACTCTCCCTGTTTGTGTTCCCTCCCTCGCTGTGTGTCTCTCTGTGTCAAATAAATAAATAAGGTCATTTAAAAGAATACAAAAGTCCATATAGATTAGAAGTAAAGGGACAGAGAAAGTTATAGCATGCTGACACTAATCAAAAGTAAGTGGGAGTAGCTAGATTAATTTCAGACAAAGCAGACTTTCAGAGCAAGGAAACATGTGTATGCATCCAACAGGGTATCCCAAAGTATGTGAGGCAAAAACTATTAGAGCTACAAGAAGAAACAGACAAATCTACTATTATAGTTGGAACTTTTATACCTCTCTATTAATAATTAACAGGTCCTGAAGACAGAAAATCAGTAAGGATGTAATTAAACTGAACAGCATCATCCATCAACCAAATCTCATTAACTTCTATAGAATATTTTATCCAACAACAGTAGAATACACATTCTTCTCAAGCTCACATGAACCATCTACCAAGGTGGACCACATTCATGGGTCATAAAACACACCTTACAAAATTAAAAGTAATAAACATTATGCAAAATATCCTCTTAGTTCACACTGGAATGAAACTAGAATTCAATAACAAAAAGATAGCTGTAAAATCCCCAAATATTTAAAGATTAAATAATACAGTTTGAAAAAGCACATGGATCAGGGTGCCTGGGTGGCTCAGTCAGTCGAGCTTCTGACTCTTGGGTTTGGTCCAGGTCATGATTTCCTGGTCATGGGATTGAGCCCCGTGTCAGGCTCTGTGTTCAAAGCAGTCTACTTCAGATTCTCTCTCCACCATTCCCCCAACCTCTGCTCCTCTTTGCGTGTGTACTCTTTCTCTCTCAAATAGATAAATAAATAAAATCTTTAAAAAATAACACATGAGTCAAAGAAATAAGAGAAATTTTAAAATATTTTGAATTATATGAAAGTCAAGATAGAACTTATCAAAATTCACAGGGTGCAGCAAAAGCAGTGCTTAGGGGAAATTTATAGCATAGTATTAGTATATTAGAAAAAGAAAGATCTAATGGCAATAATTTGACTTTCACCTTAAGAAACTAGAAAAATAGGGGCGCCTGGGTGGCTCAGTGGGTTAAAGCCTCTGTCTTCGGCTCAGGTCATGATGTCAGGGTCCTGGGATCGAGCCCCACATCGCAGAAGCAGAGAGCCTGCTTCCGCCTTTCTCTTTGCCTGCTTTTCTGCCTACTTGTGATCTCCGTCTGTCAAATAAATAAATAAAATCTTTAAAAAAAAAAAAAAGAAACTAGAAAAATAGGGACACCTGGGTGGCTCAGTTGGTTAAGGGTCTGCTTTCGGTTCAGGTCATGATTCCACGGTCCTGGGATGGAACCCTGCATCTGGCTCCCTGCTCAGCAGAAATCTTGCTTCTCCTTCTTCCTCACTATTCCCCCTGCTTGTGTTCCCTCTCTCTCTCTGTCAAATAAATAATATTAAAAAAAGGAAATCAGAAAAATAGGAGCAAATCAAATCCAAAGTAATCAAAAGAAAATAAATTTTTTAAAATTAAAGCAGAAATCAATGAAAGTAAAACCAGGGAAATAATAGAGAAAAATAAATGACACCAAAACTGGTTCTTTGAAGAGACCCATAAAACAAACCTCTAACCAGATTAATTAAGAAAAAAGGGAGAAGAGACAAACTACTAACATCAGAAATGGAAGAAAGGCCATCATCACTATTGATGCATTGATATCAAAAGGATAATAAAGGAATATAATGAACAACTCTGTGTCCGCAAATTTGATGACTTAGAAACGGTGGACCAATACCTTAGAAGATACAGTTCAATGAAACTCACTAAAGAAGGAATAGTCTGAATAGCTTATATCTATTAAAGAAATTGAATCAATAATTCATAATCTTCCAAAACAGAAAGTACCAGGCCGAGATGATAAACTGGGGAACTTGACCAAACATTTAAGGAAGAAGTAATACTGACACTCGTCAGTCTGTTTTAGAACATAGAAGCAGGGGCGCCTGGGTGGCTCAGTGGGTTAAAGCCTCTGCCTTCAGCTCAGGTCATGATTCCAGGGTCCTGGGATCGAGCCCCGCATCGGGCTCTCTGCTCAGCGAGGAGCCTGCTTCCCTTTCTCTCTGCCTCCCTCTCTGCCTGCTTGTGATCTCTCTCTGTCAAATAAATAAATAAAATCTTAAAAAAAAAAAAAAGAAGATAGAAGCAGAAAGAATACTACCTAACCAACATTACCCTGATATCAAAACCAGGAAGAGAGGTTACAAGAAAGGAAAACTACAGATCAATATATCTTATGCAAAAATCCTCTGCAAAATGTTAGCAAGTTAAATTCAACAATGTATGAAAAATCCACAAGATGCAGAATTTATTTCAGGTATGCAAGTCTGTTCCAGCATTCAAAAATCAATTAATGTGGGGCGCCTGGGTGGCTCAGTGGGTTAAAGCCTCTGCCTTCGGCTCAGGTCATGATCCCAGGGTCCTGGGATTGAGCCCCGCATCAGGCTCTCTGCTCACCGGGGAGCCTGCTTCCCTCTCTCTCCCTCTGCCTGCCTCTCTGCCTGCTTGTGATCTCTGTCTGTCAAATGAATAAATAAAATATTTTTAAAAAATCAATTAATGTAATCCATCACACCAACAGGCTAAAGAAGAAAAATCACATGATATAGCACTAGATGCATAGAAACATTTGACAAAATCCACCACCATCCAGCAAACTAGGAATAGAGGGGAATTTCATCAACTTCATAAAGAATATCTACAAAAAAAAAAAAAAAAACTATAGTTAACACCACACTCAATGGAGAGAAACTAGGTGTTTTCCCCCTAAGATCAGGAACAAGGCAATGATGTCTCCTTTGACCACTCTAATTAAACATTGTATTTGCAGTCATAGCTAATGCATTAAAATGGGAAATGGAAACAAAGGGTGTAAAGGTTTGAAAGGAAGAAATAAAACTGCCTTTGTTT
This sequence comes from Mustela lutreola, assembly GCF_030435805.1. NCBI lineage: Eukaryota > Metazoa > Chordata > Mammalia > Carnivora > Mustelidae > Mustela > Mustela lutreola. The sequence continues at coordinate 95,127,691 of NC_081308.1, read as the reverse complement.
ACAGATGACATGATTACCTGTGTAAAAAGTCCTAAAGAATTGATTTTAAAAACCCCTCCCCAAATTAATAAGCAATTATAGCAAGGTTGAAGGACACAAGGTTAATATATAAAAATCAATTGCTTTCTTATATACCAACAATGAACAATTAGAATTTGTAATTAAAAAACAGTGCCATTTACATTAATACCAAGAAATGAAAGTACTTAGGTATAAATTTGGCAAAATGTGTACAAGATCTCTCTAAGGAAAACTTCAAAATTCTCAGGAAAGGAATCAAATAAATGGAAAGATATTCCATGCTCATGGATAAGAAGACCCAATATTATCAAGATACCAGTATGTCCAACTTGATCCATAGATTCAGTATAATACCTATCAAAATCCCAGCAACTTACTCCATGGAAATAAAGTGACTCTAAATTTTCCTTGAAAGGCAAAAGACCCGGAATTTCTAACACAACACTGAAGAACAATAAAGTTGGAGGACTGCCACTACCCAACTTTGAGACTTGCTATAAATCTACAATAATTATGACAGCATCATGTTGTTGAAAGAAGAGACAAATAGATCAATGGAACATAATAGAGAGCCCAGAAAAAGACCCACACAAGCATAGCAAACCGATCTCTGATGAAAGGAGCAGTGACATTTCATTGGAAAAAGGACAATCTTTTCAACAAATTGTGTCAGGACAACAAGACATCCACATGCAAAAAAAAAAAAAAAAAAGAATGTAGACACTGACCTTAAACCTTTCACAAAAATAACTTGAAATGGATCAAAGGTCTTAATATAAAATACATTAAGTATAAAACTTCTAAAAGATAACATAGGAGAAAATCTCGGTGACCTCAGGTTTGGTAGTGTGCTTTTAGATACAACAGAAAAAACATACTCCACGAAAGAAAAAATTGATAAATTGGACTTCATTAAAAGTAAAAAACTTCTGCTCTGCAAGAGACACTGTTGAGGGCTTGAAATGCCAAGCCGCAGACTGAGGGAAAATATTTGCAAAACACGTATCTGATAGAGGACTTGTATCCAAAATATACAAAGAACTCTTTAAATCTCACACAAGAAAGAAAAGGAAATGACCTACGCAATTAACAGATAGGCCAAGAGTTAACCAGACACCTCACCAAAGAAGACATACAGGTGGCAAATAAGTGCGTGAATAGATGCTCCACATGGTATGTCATTAGGAAATTACCAATTAAATCAACCTACCTATTAGAATGGCTGATCCCAGACATACAGAGGACACCAAATCCTGGTGAAGGTGTGGAACAACAGGAACTATCTTTTGCTGCTGGTGGGAATGTAAAATGGTATAGTCATGTTGGGAGACCATTGGGAAGTTTCCTACAAAGCTAAACATTGCCATACTATGTGATCCAGAAGCCATACTCCTAGGCGTTATCTAAGTGAGTTGAAAACATGTCCACATGAAACTTGCACACAAGCATTTATAGCAGATTTATTCACCATTTCCAATAATGGGAAGCCACCAAGATGTCCTCCAATAGGTGTATTGATAAATAAGCTGTACGTTCATATAACAGAATATTGGTCAGTGACAGAATAAATGAGCTATCAAGTAATGAAAAGATAGGGAGGAACTTTAAATGCATAGTTCTAAGTGAAAGAAGCAAGTTTAAAGAGACATCACACCCTATGATTCCAACTATATGACATCTTGAAAAGACAAAACTATAAAGACAGTAAAAAAAAAAAAAAAAAGAATTGGTGATTTTTCAGGACGGGGGGCAGAAGAGGGAGGAGATGAGAAAGCAAAATACAGGGGATATTTAGGGTGCTGAAATTATTCCTTTGTGGATATGTATTATTATACATTTGTCATAACACATAACATGGTGCAAAACAAAGTACATGTTCATGTGCTTTAGTTAATGTTAATATCTCACTAGCGGTCCATTAATTGTAACAAATGTACCAGTTCTTCATTAACTGAAGATGTCAATAACAAGATATTTGGGGGTGGGGTAAAGAGAGCATATGTGGGAACCCTGTACTTCCTGCTCAGTGTTTTGATAAACCTCAAACAGCTATAAGAAACAAAGTCTGTTAATTTGAAAAAGGAAAAAAATGGGCATGACCTTTTTGGAATGTTAAAAGTGGTTATCTTCTGGTAGGGGAATTATATGTGATTTTTCTTTTCTCTATTTTTTTAAATTGTTTTATTAAGGTATAGTTTACATGCAACAAAACTCACCCTTTCTGTAGGGTACAGTTTTGTGAGTTTTGACACAAGCATTCTGCCATGTAAGTACCACTGTAATCAAGATAGAAAAATGACTGCATCATCCAACAGATGTCCTCTGTGTCCCTTTGCAGTTAAAATTCTTCACCCACCCTAGTCCTTGGTAACTATGGATCTGTTTTCTGTCCCTATAGTTTTGCCTTTTCCAGAATGAAAAGAAGTGGAATTATACCACATAGGGACTTTGAGTCTGGCACAATGCCTTTGAGATTCATCTATGTTCATTTCTTTTTATTGCTAATATTCCATTGTGTGGATATTTATAAATTCATCAGTTGGAGGACATTTGAGGTGGTTTTAGGTTTGGGGGACCATGAAAAGAGCCATTCTAAACATGTAGGAACGGGGTTTTGTGTGAATATGTTTTTTTATTCAGTTATGATGAACATTTTATTGATGTAGATGTTAGCAGGGTTTGGGGACAATTTACATGCAGGGTAATGACAGTTGATCAATAATATTTCACCAACAACTTTATTAAACCTGCATCAGCAGATGAAAGGGCCAGAGTTCTCGTGAACTGCATGTAGGTTCTCATTTCACTTGGAAAAACACCTAGGAGTGAGATTGTTGGGTTGTATAGTAAGCATTCTGTGTAACTTTATAAGAAACTGTCAACTTGTTTCCAGCATGGCTGTATTCTTTTGCGTTTCCACCAAAGGGGAATTCCAGTTGCTTCACATCCTCACCAGCACTTATTATGGTTAGGTTTTCTTGAGTTTAGCCATTGTGATGGCTTCATGATGAAACCATGAAAATGGTTTCAATTTGCATTATTCTGCTGGTTAATTATATGTTTGATACCTGTAAATCTTCTTTGGTAAAGTGTCTGTTCAAATTATATTCCCATTTTGTAAAAATTGGATTTTTCTTTATCTTCAAGTTTTGAGATTTCTTTATGTATTCTGGATAAAAGTCTTTTATCAGAAATATGATTTATAAATAATTTCTCTCATCCCATGGCTTTACTTTCTGTTCTCTACACTGTTTTTTAAAAGATTTTTTAAAAAGATTTTATTTATTTATTTGACAGAGAGACAGATCACAAGTAGGCAGAGAGGCAGGCAGTGAGAGAGAGGGAAGCAGGCAACCTGCTGAGCAGAGAGCTGGATGTCGGACTTGATCCCAGGACCCTGGGATCATGACCTGAGCCGAAGGCAGAGGCTTTAACCCACTGAGCCCCCAGGTGCCCCATAAAAGATTTTATTTGAGAGAGAGAGAGAGAGAGAGCACAATCAGGGGGAGGGACAGAGAGAAAAGGACAAGCAGATTCCCTGCTGAGCAGGGAGCCTACATGGCACTGGATCCCATGACCCTGAGGTCATGACCTGAGCCAAAGTCAGACGCTTAACCGATTGAGCCACCCAAGCATCCCTTACCACTCTTTCAAAGGCAGAAGTTCTTAATTTTGATGAGGTCCTATTTTAAATTTCTTTTTTTTTTTTTTTTTTTTTTTTTTATTTTTTATTTTTTATAAACATATATTTTTTATATACATATATTTTTATCCCCAGGTCTGTGAATCACCAGGTTTACACACTTCACAGCACTCACCAAATCACATACCCTCCCCCCAATGTCCATAATCCCACCCCCTTCTCCCTTAAATTTCTTTTATGGATTATGGTTTTGGTGTCATTTCTCAGAAGTTTTTGCCTAACCCAATTACACCAAGATAGCCTTCAACATTTTCTTCTAGATGTTTAAAGATATTAAAGTTTACATGGAAGTCTATGATCCATCCGGGATTAATTTTTGTATATGGTCTGAGTTACAGATTTATTTTAGTTCTTGTTTTGTATATGACTGTCCAAATGTTCCACAAGCATTTGTTGAAAAGAATATTTTTTCTTCATTGAATGGTCTTTGCACCTTTGTTGAAAATCAATTGACTGTGTTAAGTTTGGGTCTATTTTTTGACTCATCATTCTATTCTATTGATATGTTTGTCTAAAATTTGTCGAAAACATATTGCCTTGAAAAATATAATTTTACGTTAAGTCATGAAATCACACCATATATATCCTCCCAAATCATACTTTGTCAGAATTGTTTTGGCTATTCTACTACTTTACCTTTCCATATAAACTTTTGAATGAGAGTACGAATTTTTACAAAAATATCCTGATAATATTTGGTTTGGAGTTTCATTAAATCTATGTCACTTTGGGGGGAATTGACATTTCCACAATATTGTGACTTCCAGTCCACAAACAAGGCATTTTTTAAGGCCTTCTTTTGTTTCTTTTATCATTGTTTTTTAGGTTTCTGAATAGGGATCTGGCACACATTTTATTAGATACTTCGGTATTTCTATGTTTAGGGGGAGCTATTGCAAATGGTACTTTTTCAAATTTCAATTTGTAATTGTTCTTTATAGAATATATAAATGTGACAGGATTTTTTATATTGGCCTTGTAATCTGTAATCTTGCTTAAATTCTGTTACTATTTATAGTAGCTCTAAATCTATTCTTTGGGATTTTTCTTTGTAGACAGTCATACCATCTATAACAGTTTTGTGTTTTATTCTCTAATATGTATGCCTTTTCCTTCTCTTGCTTACCTAATTTCACTGAGTAGGATCTCCAAAGTGGTGGAAGATATCCTTCCATAACTCCTGATCTTAGGGAGAAAGCATTGTCTTTTTCCATTAAGTATGGTGCTAACTGTAGGGCTTTTTTAAAAAAATGTCCTTATTAGGTTAAGGAAGGTCCTTTTCTGCTTTGTTGAGAGTTTCTGTCACAAATGGATATAGAATTTTGTCAGATGCTTTTTTGGCATCTCTTGTCATGATTATATGATTCTTCTTGTCCAGTTTGTTGATATATGAGTTCAGTTGACTGAACTGTGAATGTTGAATTAACCTTTAACTTTCAGGATAAATCCCACTTGCCCATAAAGTATCATACTTTTTAATTTTTTTTTATTTTTTAAATTTCTTTTTAGTGTTCCAGAATTCATTGTTTATGCACCACACCCAGTGCTCCATACAGTATGTGCCCTCCACAATACCCACCACTAGGCTCACCCAACCTTCTACTCCCCTGCCCTCCAAAACCCTCAGTTAGTTCCTCAGAGTCCACAGTCTCTCATGGTTCAACTCCCCTTCCACATTCCCCAGTTCCCAACAGTGAACCCTCTTACACTGTTGGTAGGAATGCAAGTTGGCACAGCCACTTTGGAAAACAGTGGGGAGATTCCTTGAGAAATTTAAAATAGAGCTACCCTATGACCCTGCAATTGCACTTCTGGGTATTTACCCCAAAGATACAGATGTAGTGAAAAGAATGGCCTTCTGTACCCCAATGTTCATAGCAGCAATGGCCATGGTCACCAAACTGTGGAAAGAACCAAGATGCCCTTCAATGGATAAATGGATAAAGAAGATGTGATCCATATATTCTATGGAGTATTATGCCTCCATCAGAAAGAATGAATACCCAACATTTGTATCAACATGGACAGACCATATATATATATATATATATATATATATATATATATAGTTGGGTTTAATTAACTGGAATTTTATCGAGAATGTTTGCATCTATGTTCAGGTGAGATTTTGGTCTATAGTACTATTTTTGTCTTTGTAATAACTTTTATCTTGTTTTCATGTCAGTGTCATGCCTACATCAATGATTTAGTTGGGAAGTAATCCCTCCTCTTGATTTTTTTTTTCTGAAATGTATGGTAGAATGTTTGATAGAATTGACCAGTGAAGCCATCTGGCTCTAGAGTTTTCTTTGTGACCAAATTTTAACTACAAATTCAAGTTATTTAAAAGATATAAAAGGGGCATCAGGATGGCTTAGCCATTTAGCCTCTAACCCTTGATTTCAGCTCAGGTCATGATCTCTGGGTCATGAGATCGAGCCTCATTTTGGGCTATGCACTCAGTAGGGAGTCTGCTTTAGATTCTTTCTCTCTGCTCCTCTCTCTGTGTGGTCTCTCTCTCTCAAACAAACAAACAAATAAATAAATAAATAAATGTATATAGGAATAGTCAGGTTATCTATATCTTCTATACTGAGCTTTGGTAATTTGTGTCATTCAAAGAATTCATCTGTTTCATCTAGGTTGCTAACTTAAGTGGCATAAAGTTATTCATAATATTCCTTTGTTGTTATTCTTTAAAATGCTCTCTGTTGTCTCTAATATTAGGAACTTGCATCTTCTCTCTTTTTATCCTTGCTACTTTTGTAAGAAGTTAATCAATTTTATTGGTTTTTATTGAAAACAGATTTGGTCTCACTGATTTTTTTCCATTGATTTTCTATCTTCAATTTCACTGACTTCTTTATTATTCCTTTCTTCTGTTTGCTTTTGGTTCATTTTGCTCTACATTTTCTAGTTTCTTGGTTTGAGACTTTCCATCCTTTCTAACATAGGTACTTTAGTAATAAAAATTTCCCTTTAAGTACTTCTTTAGCTGAATCCCAATGGTTTTGATATGCTGTGTTTTTATTTTCATTAAATCAAACTATTTTTTAATTTCCCTTTTGATTTTTTTCTTCAACCCACAGGCTATTTGTAAGTTACCAGTACATTACAAGTGGTTGTCTCCTGCTGGAATTGTGTATAATGATTTTCATATACATATACATTTATATTTTTATTTTGTTCTTTTTGGAACTTTGTGAATGTTTTCCAGTTTTCTACATTAAGTTTGTATTTCTTTTCTAAAAAGAAAATAATTAATACAAAATAATGCTCTACATTTTACAGTGCTTTATTTTTTTAAAGATTTATTTAGTTAGTTGACAAAGAGTGACACACAGAGAGAGGGAACACAAGCAGGGACAGTGGGAGAGGTAGAAGCAGGCTTTCCACTGAGCAGGGAGCCTGATGTGGGGCTCGATCCCATGACCCAATCTGAAAGCAGATGCTTAAAGATTAAACCACGTAGGTTCCCCTTTGCAGTACTCTATAATTTACGGAGAATTTAATTTAATCCTCCAAACTCTCCTTGAGAAATAGATAATCTGTATTTCACAGGAATTGAAAGTTAAGGTTAACAGTTTATTTTTTTATTTTTATTTATTATGTTTTAATTTTTTTAGTATGGTTTTTTGAAGTGGGGGGAAGGCTGAGGGAGAAGGAGAGAGAGAATCTTAAGCAGACTCCATGCTGAGTGCAGAGCTCGATGTGGGGCTTGATACTATGACCTTGAGATCATGACCTGAGCCAAAATTAGGAGTCGGTTTCTTAACCAACTGAGCCACTCTGCACCCCTATTTTTATTTTATTTTATTTTTTAAGATTGACAGTTTCAATGACTTGCCCAATGTCACACAGCTAGAGCTGGTTAGAGTTTCACTTATTTGTGGTACATGAAGAATAACATAGAGGACATTAGGAGAAGGGAAAAATGAAGCGGGAGAAATCAGAGTGGGAGACGAACCATGAGAGACCAAGGACACTGGGAAACCAACTAAGGGTTTTAGAAGGGAGGGTGGTGGGGGATGGGGTGAGCCTAGTGGTGGGTATTAAGGAGGGCACAGATTGCATGGAGCACTGGGTAATATATGCAACCCATGAATCATGGAGCACTATGTCCAAAACTAATGATATACTATATGGTGACTAACATAACACAATAAAAAAAAAAAGGAATTCAAATCCAGATTTTCTGACTCCCAGCTCATCATTCTGAAGAAGTTGGAAATCAAGATTTGAAAAGTAAATTGGAATTTATCTTGTAGGTAGCTGAAAAAAAAAATCATTGAGGGTCTTTAAAGCAGTAAGTGACTTGAGACAATGACCTTAATGCAGTTTTAATCTGAATCTCTGATTACTAGTGAGGTTGAACATCTTTTCATGTTTATTGCCTGCTTGCCATTTCTTCTTCCCCCAAATTGTTATTCTTGTCCTGGAGGAATAGATCATTTTTCTGCTGGATTGGTTGGTCCTTTACTTATTAATTTAAATGATGAGAAAGTGTTCCCAATATTAATTCTTTATTTGTTGGAAATATCTTCTCCCTTTGGGCGCCTGGGTGGTTCAATCAGTTAAGTGTCAGCCTTTGGCTGGGATCATGATCCCAGAGTCCTGGGATCGAGCCCTACATCAGGCTCCCTCCTTAGTGGGGAGTTTGCTTCTCCCTCTGCCCCTCCCACTCCCATTCTCTCTCTCTCAGATAAATAAATAAAATCTTTAAAAAATACATCTTCTTCCAGTTTCTTACTTAGCTGCCTTTTCTTTATTTTAAAATTTTGGTCATCAGAGAAATGTGCACTGGAGAGTGGAGAGAACGAACTCGTTTGCTACAAGATGAGTCTTAGTTTGCTTAGACCTTGTGTGATGGGAAGCAGGTGAGATGCAGATGGGATTCGAAGGCAAATCACATAGTTTGGAAATTCATTGACCAGTCATTTGCTAATTGATTACATTTATTGGTCACAGTGTGCTGAACTGAGTGATAAGCTGAGATTTTGAGGAACTTTTACTTTAATGGAGAAATAAGATGTGTAAAGACATGCAAGTAACATAGTGTGCTCAATGAATTTTAGCACAAGATAAGCTGTGCCTATCAACATTGCTCCTTATCAAAGGGGCAGGAGGCATTGCTTTTGAGTAAATTGAAAGTAGTTTAAGTAAGAAAAATCTGTAAGTTGAAGGAGAGCAAAGACTGTGGGTCTTTTAGCTCACCATTCTATTCCCAGCCGTCAGTGGAGGGCCTGACCAAGAGTTGGGTGCCCCAACATTTGCTTCATGATTGGATGATATTAGCATGCATAGACAAAAGCCATTTATAAGAACTTAATACAATATGCTTAGTTCATGACTCCTACACCATCTCCGGGCTGCTCTGAGAAAGTTAGATCAGCATTTCAGACCTGAGCTTGCTTTTCCTCAGCAAGGGAGCACAGCCTTTTCCAGAAGGACACACAGCATGCTCCCTTATCTTACCATTGTAACAGAGCAGTAACCCAGATCTTGGCTTCACATGGGCAAAGCTGGGTTTTGAATCTCCTGTCAGTTACTTACTGGTTGTGTGACTTGATTTCCCTCATCTGTGAAACGAGACTAACAGTGGTGCCTAACCGTACCAGATTATCGTAGGATTTAATAAGAGCAGCATGTGAAACACTGAGCCCATAGGAGGGGTTCTGGAAACATTCTCTATGCCTCTGCTCTTGACGTAACACAAAAAACAGATGGAAAGTGTGATTGCCTCTGGATTTTATGACTTTGTCCATGGTGTCTAACAGGCATATTCTCCATCTCCTTCCTCACAGATTCAGAGACATACTGTGTGTTTCAAGACAAGAAGTACAGAGTGGGCGAGAGATGGCATCCTTACCTGGAACCTTATGGGTTGGTTTACTGTGTCAACTGCATCTGCTCAGAGGTACAGTGTGATACCCAGTTTGCTCCTCAGCATGAAGAGGTCCTTCCAGTGCCTGGATGGCCAGGAATCAGGGGTGGTGAAAGCCTAAAAGAAGTTAGGGAGAAGCAGCTCGTAAGGATAAATAAAGGTCTCCTGACTTTTTCCTCTTGTTGCCGATTGGCTGGATTTTTTGTGGGATCTCTAGGTATTTGCTATGGACAGATATTTATGGTCTCCTAGCCAAAAGATATGGACCGTGGTGGGGGAAGATAGATGATAGCGTGAAAGGGGAAATAGAACTCAATGTAATGCCTGGGTTATATGACAAAATCATTTTTGAAGATCATTTTCAAGGCTTGTCTTTAGAAAAGAGATTAGGACAGATCATATACCAGTTCATTGGGAGAGCGTATTTGATGTTGTCTGGGCCAGTAGCAGTAATTAGGATCGAGGCTGCAGAACATTGGCTTGTACCTAGTGACCATTAGCGTTCTCTTGACTTGGCCTTGGCTCCTGACTAGACAGTCAGAAGGGTGTTTGGACACTTATTGTCATCTTTGCAATAGGCAAAAGGAAGTGCTCTCATCTTCTTTCCATGGCCTTGATTTAGGAACACAGCTGTGGTCCATCTTTCTGAAAAAGCCTCTACCATCTTGTATTAGGCCAGGGTTTTTCAGCCTTCGCTCTATTGACATTCAGGAACAGATTATTCCTTGTTGTAGGAGCTGTCACATACATTGTAGGATCTTTAGCAGCACCCCTGGCCTCTGCCCTCTAGAAACCAATAGCACCTGTCCCAGTTGTGATGACCAAAAATGTCCCAAGACATGGCCAAAGTTGCTTGGGGAACAAATGAACCCCTGGTAGAGAACCAATTGAGTAAGGAAGGCTTGTACCAGGCCTTGAGAATAGAGAACTCCCAGCATATGGAAAGAATCTTTAAGACCAGCCTCTCACTTGAGACCTTGTGGAAGAATTGTAACTCTTCCTGAGTGCCCAGGTAGTACAGAAGCAGTCACTTGCATGCCAGATTCTTTTGCCAGTTAAGTAAAAATTAGGACTTTTCGAATTTGAAGCATGTGGAAACCTAACCTTCAGGCAGTAGGAAGTAATGTTAAAAGGCTACTGGGCTCTGGAGTCAAGGCAGACCATGTTTCTGACCCTGGATCTGCTGCCTAGGAGCCATGTTACTCTGGAAAAGTTACCTAAATTCTCTGAGATCTCTTCAGCTTCTTTTTCTTTAAAATGGGATAATGATACTATGTATTTCATAGGATTGTGGTAAGGATTAAATTCACTAATACGTTTCAGTCACCAAAAGCTGTGCTTGGTCACAGCCACCCTTCAAGAGATATTAACTGCTGTCCGCAGCTTCATCTGTGCTATGATTACAGCTATATTTTTATTCATCTGTTAAGTCTAGAACAGAATTCAGTTTAAGGCACTAAGGAGGCATCAGGGTAGGCCTCAGCCAGAAGCAGTGGTTTCTCATATGCTTGGTGATTTCACTTCAAGATGATACCACTTGGCTCTGAGGAGGGTGACAAAGAAGGAGGCTTTGTGGTGTTTCCAAATGCAACACTCTGAAAACATATTCTAGAAAGTCCATGAGAAAAGAAAGAGGTTTATGGTAAGGTTATTCAGCCTTGGATAAAAGAAGCCTGCATCTTTAAATGGCTAGGGCAGGTATTAAATAGAGCGTCTGGGGACTGATTAGCTGTCTGGTATGACATGGTTTTGTCAGATTCTTGAGCCAACACATTGGAAATGGAGAGCTAATCCTTGGGGGCTAAGTTTTGCTGTCTTCGGGGCAATGAGAATGTTAATAAGATCCCAAGGTCGACAGTTCCATTGTTAAGCATCTTCTCTTTCCCCATCCTCTTTGTCACCCTCTTCCCCCACAAAAGCATGATAGATACAAGTCACTCTTGCTTGGAATGAATTATGCATGGAAATGCTAATGCAACGTTGATTTCCAAAGCTTTCCTTTGATCTAGCCATGGTTGAGAGCTGTCAGAGCTAGGATTCTTTTAATTGTAAGTTGGGCAGGGACCCAGTCATCCCACCCAGGCATGCTAGGTAATCAGCTCAATTCCAAAGCCAAGCTTGTGTTCAGAAAGCCTACGACAGAAACGGGAAGTGAGGAGAGAAGGCACCCAGCCTGCTGGACCAAGGCAGAGTTATATGGAATCCAGGACCCATGTGCCAGCGATGTCTTCTTGCCCAGGGGTGGCTAGCAGCTCAGGGGACCCATTGCTCATTATCTCTTCCCTTCTGTGGCCTTGGGCAGGTGATCCTGTAATTAGACCAGGCTCCTGTGGATGTGTGGCTGGAGCCAGAAATGGTGGAAACACCACAAAGGTGGGCCAGGAAGGGCCTTCCACAGTTGGAGGGAGGCTTTGAAAACTGGAGCAAGAGTGACCCCAGGTTTAGAAAAATATGCCAGTAAGCTATCAACCAACCCAGCAGAGGTCCTAGTGATGAGAAAAGGGAAGAAAATGCTGATTTCTTTCAGCTTGTTGGGAATGCATCATTTACTGTCTGGGTAAGTCTCTGCATGACTGTTCCCCAAACTGGCAAGGGTGCAGGTAACTTCTGAAAGAACTTAATTTTTTTTTTCATAGTTTGCCTTCTCTTCCAGAATGGGAATGTGCTCTGCAGCCGAGTCAGATGTCCAAGCCTCCATTGCCTTTCCCCCGTGCATATTCCTCATCTGTGCTGCCCGCGCTGCCCAGGTAAACCAGATCGCCTCTTTCTTTCCTAGCTGGGGCTTTCCTTCCTCCCTCTTCCCCCCAACACACTCCATCTGCCTAATTCCCCAGAAGGGAAACTTCCAGACAGGAATAACAATAGGACACTTTCAGGCAGCCCACACTGGCCCCTAAATACTGTTTATAGCCCAAGCGAGGCCCATTCTAGGCTCTAATAAGTTACTGGGTACCCAGTAACAGGTTTTCATTGGGCTTTTAATCATTTGAAGGTGGCTGTCAGTTGGGGGAAGGGCATCGTGGCCCAGAGAGTTTGTGCCATAAACAGCCTCTTCATACCATGGGCAGTGGGCACCAGGGGAGTTGTAGCATGGCGGCACGTGTCTCAAGCAATTAGTGCTGGGATTGCACAAATCAAAGGAGCTGAACCAGTGAGGTTTATGACAATATAAAGCTGCCTGCCCGCTAAAAAGTCACCTCCTCCAGACTGCACAGTTATTATGTACACATTATTAAGAGCTAATCTAAGGTGAAGGCGGGCAGAGACTGTTTCACGAGGCTGTTAGGATGTCTACTTTGAGGGTTTGCAGCTAGGGTGTTTTTCTGAGGCAGGGGCTCCCTCAGTGACACTTTGTTCACGTCTGACTGGGGCCTGGCTCCCACACCAGAGGCATACAAGCATGGAATGATTAAGAGAATGCCTGTGGGCTGGACAGCAGTCCTAGAGAAAGCTAAGTGACAGCCTCGGGTTCTGGGCATTAGAAGCTTCATAGTCCTATAAGCTGATCCTGTTTCCCTCTAGGATGGACGTTCTGGAGTACGAGTCTGTGGGTGGGCTTTATGTTTTCTTTCTGGTGTAACTATGTATACATGTAAATTCCTTTAGAGAGAATCCATAGTTTTATTGATATTTGTAAAGGGGGCATACATGACCCCAAAAACATGAAAAGCCACTAGTCTAGGGCATAGGTGGTGCTTTTTTTTAAGTAGTAAGGAACCTTCGGAACTTCGAAGAGAGTAACCAAAAGTGTCCGGGCAGCAATGGTAAGAATGGAGCTAGGAATGTGGTTCAGTGAAAATTCAGTTAACACTTCAGTTACAGGAATGGAGGTATTTAATGAAGAAGCCTCAAACCATTTTGGTCACTACCTTTGTGAACTATACTTTCCTACCTCAGTATATACACTCTGATGAACACAGGGGAGTCTTTCCCAGATGACAAAAGATCATGTCATGTCACACGTTTATCATTTTGAATGTTGGTAATGATAATATATGCTTCATATGTAAGAGGCTGATGTGGCACAAGATTTAACTGAAAGTTGGCTTCTGGAATAAATCCCCAGATGAGGCTGACTATTGTTATATGTGTTTCTTTGCTTCTTCTACTTAAACTGGATTACAAAGGAAGGGTTTGGTAGGTGGGAGAGAAATTTCTGGTTTAAAAGGCCAATCTGGAGATTTTTTCCACTTCTTTACCCCCTGGAAGTATCCAACAGTGGTCTAATGGCATAGGAATTTATCTAAACTATGTAGACATTGTTGTTGCATGTGGAGGAAGTTGAGGCATGACCCAGACGCAAAGCACAGAATGGAAGAGTGTAGAGTGCAATACAGCCATCACCTATACCAGCTACAGAATAGGAAGCAAGTATTGAGAAAAAGAGAAATTATAAGCCAGCAGTTCCTTTGAGTGAAAAAAAATAAGTGTTAAAGGAATTGAGATCAGAAATAGCAGAAAAGAGAAAATTGTAAGACTTAGAAACCCCATTTTATGGAGTATAGAAATAACCATTCATTTTCTTCTCCTTCTTGTTCTTGAAAGTGACTTCCTTGTGAGTTCATTTTCCTTCTTGTTAACTATAACTTTTGCCAGTTCTTTCTGTGAGAAATGGTACCAAAGTTTCCTAATCCTTATATGCAAAATGTCTTTATTTTGCCCCTATCCTTGAGTGATAATTTGGCTGGGTATAAAATTATAGGTACATGCTTGTTTGCCCTTAGCACTTAGAAGAAACTAACAAATAAGTCTGTGGACTTCCTCCATTTGCGGATAAGAAATCTACTGTTTGATGGTAGTTCCTTTGTAGGTAACTTGTTTTCTCCTTCTTCTAGCTTTTAACTTTTCCTCTTTTTCTTTGGTGCACATGATGAAGTAAATAGATGTGTAATTTATTTTCATTTAGCCTGCTTAGTACATGATTTTTTCAGCCAATGGACTAATTTCTCTTCAGTTTTACTCATTATTTTTCTGAAAACTAAATCTTACCCCTCTTTTTTCTTCGTTCTTAAAGTTGCCTTTGGTATACGTTTTTGCAGCTCATTTAATTTATCCTCTGTGTCTCTCTTTTTTTAAAGATCTATTTTAGAAAGAGAGAGAGAGAGAGAGCATGGCAGGGAGGGGCATAGAGAGAGGGAGAGAGAAACTTAAGCAGATTCCATGCTGAATATGAACCTGATGTGGGGCTTGATCTCCTGACCTGAGCTGAAACCAAGCATCAGATGCTTAGCTGATGGCCACCCAGGCACCTATATCCTGTGTCTCTAAATGCCTCCTTTGTATTTTCCATCTTGGTACACTCCCCATAATGATATATTACTTTAGTTCTGTCCTCCAATTCATGAGTTCTTTCTCAAGCTTTTTCACACCTCCTATTTAGGCCATCTGTTTTGTTCTGTTTCTTCTTTTATTTTCAATAACTGTATTTCCCCCCATGCTTTTTGATACATTTTTAAATCTCTATATTTATATTTTATAAACCTTTTCTTTATTTCTTTAAGGTATTGAATTATTTATTTAGAGTCCATTTTAGATTGTTTCCATGTCTATATATTTTTCAGGTGTGCATTCTCACTTTTACTGGTTTCTTGACAGCTTTTCTAGTTGTTAATTTCTCCTTCTTTTCTAAAATCTTTGTTTAAAAGCTCATTGTCTGTGTGTGTGGTGGGGGGCTCTCTTGCATATGTCCTTCCTTCTTGGGGGGAAATTTGTTCCAAGCCATGTAGATCACTTAGCTCTTATCCAGGTCATGTATTAGTGTCTCAGCTTGGGCTCCCTCTTGCTTGGATGGTCAATTTCTACCTCTGTTTTCTTGTACAGTGTTAGTCCCTGATAATGGTCTTGGACTGGGATCTCAGCTGCAGGTGGGCAGAGTTATGTCAGCCCCTATTTACATGTGAGGAGTGTGGTCCTAGTCCTCACCTTTACATGAGAAGCCACTTGGAGTCCATAGTTCTTGCCCGGCTATCTGTATCCAGTCCCAGGTGCCAGTGGACCACATGGCTTTGGCCCCTGTTTATCTCTTTATTTTTACTTCTGTGTTTTATTTTTCAAGGAGTTTCCTTTTTTTTCTGAGCCTGATTTTGCAGTTTTAAAGTTGTATTTATTTATTTACTCACTCACCCACTTGTTTATTTACTTATTTTTTTTTAAATAAAACTGTGAGTTTTCCATTTCTCCCCTTACTCTTTGGTGGGAAAAGAGCAAGGAGTTCTCACCTGGTCTCTCCCTGCCATATTGAACTGGAATGCAGATCAGCTTTTTATATTGAAGATAAAACAAGAGTAAATAGGTTGAAGGTTAAAACTTCAACCATAGCAGAGAAGAATGGAGTTTGGTAAAATAATGAACTTTGGGACACATTAGCTGTTCAATCCTAGTATAAAGCACTAAAAAGAATTTTAGCCTCTATACAGCATATTTCTGTAAGTAAAAAGGTCCCCAACCATCTGAGAGTTGTCACAGTTGTGCTTTGAGACTGGGCAATGGCTGTGATGACTCCTCTGTACTCCTTCCACCCCAGTGATTATTAGGCATGAGGAAACTCATGCCTTCAGGGCCACCGGAATGTTTGGTCGAAGGAAGGGGCTTTGATTTTCTGTCTTAACCCAAGGGGAGACACCATGATGAAAATGTCCTCATTTAAAAATAGGAAATCTATAGCCAAGATGATGAGCGGGTTCTGTATCAAAAAGAGAAAACAGGCAAGGAAGCCATATGCCCAAGATGTGGGCTCTCGATACTGTCCTATAGCAGGGTTGACTTCAGGGAGAATTCACATGGCTAGAGATGGATTCAGTGGGAGGATCCTGTGGGACATACCTACAGCTCATCTTCCATTGGAAGAGATAGAGGACCCCCCCCCCCGCCATTTACTTCTGTGTTTCCCCTGGTTTTGTTCTCTAAACTTACCACTCCAAAAATTTACAAAGTTCCCACTTGTAACTGAGGTTGTCTCCTACAGCTCCTGTTGAACTATGGCAATCAAAGTTTGCAGACTACTTTTTCAGAATTACCAGAGAGAAATCCATACTGACTCCCATTAGGAGAAAATGAAAATTTCTTCATCAGCACTTCCTCGAGTTTCATGGCAGAAGTAGGGTCTTGGTCCCATATGACAGGGTGCTCTACTAAGCCCAAAGAAGCTGGTGCTCCATGAAGGTTAGAACATTCTTAATGGCAAAGTCAAGACTGCACAGAAGTTAGAAGGGTCACTAAATCCATCCCAATCTATGAGCAGGATCCTCTAAAGTTGTGATAAGGGGAGATTTATGGAATGAAATTCCATATCTTTGTTTGGGAAGCGGAGTGAAAGAAGGGTGGAAAAGAGAAAACATGACTGCTTTCCTTTTGTTCTTTATATATAATTTTATGAAAAGAAGACTCATAGTGACCAGGAGCTTAAATCATGATATTACCTAAGTTGTTTTTTTAAGTAGGCTCCACATCCAGCATGGAGCCCAACATGGGGCTTAAACTCATGACCCCAAGATCAAGAACTGAGCTGAGATCAAGAGTCGGATGCTCAGCCAACTGAGCCAATTAGGTGCCCCTACCTACCTAAGATTTTTTTAATGGCCATTCGTAATGAATTTGTTACTCAGAATTCATAAATTTGAGTTCCCTTGGGGGTATTCCAGCATTCTTGGGTCATTAAAGTGCTGTTATAAAATTGCCAAAATATCTGATTTGGTCTCTTACCAGCAACCTAATCCACAGCATTCCCTTTTGGCTAGGTGTGAACAAATTTAGTTCTATGAAATGGTTTTAAGGGACAGTGATGGTGTGGTTTTGCCAAGAGAGGCACCCCTTACCATAGTCTTTTAAATTCAAGGAAAGTTAAAGAAACGACCTCTCCAGTGATGCACCCTAGTCTGTATGTTCCTATAGGGAGAAGCTGGAAGCCCAATGCCATTTGTATCTGGACAGAAGTTGGGTTGTGAGCTAGCTGGCAAATACACACATGTCTGCTCTAATGTTCTATATGCATTTCTTAATTTCAAAGAATTTTTTTTGTAAATTTTTATTTAAATTCCAGTTAGTTGACACATGGTATAATATGAGTCTCAGGTGTACAATATGGTGATTTAACACATAAAGCACCCCATGCTTATCAAAAGTTTCCTCCTTGTGATGTTTTCAGCAGCACATATACAAAAGTGTCCTCCTCCATCCTCATCACCCATTTAAATGATACTCCCACCCACCTCCCCTCTGGTGACCATCAGTTTGTTCTCTGTAGCTAAGAGTCTGTTTCTTGGTCTGCCTCTCTTCCATTTGGGCTCTTTCCATAGTTTGGCTATTGTTGATAGTGTGGCTATAAACATCAGGGTGCATATTGCCCCCTCAATTCTCTATTTTCATAACCTTTGGGTAAATACATAATAGTACAATTGCTGCATGGTAGGGAAGTTCTGTTTTTAACTTTTCAAGGAAACTTCTTACTGTTTTCCAGAATGGCTACTATATATTCATTTCTGAAAATCTTCACGTTCTGTAAAACTAGACACTGAAAAATAACAAGGCTTAAGGAACAAATGAGATTGGAGAAAATAACTGGAAACTTACACAACTTTGTAACCAGAGTACTAACAAAAGAACTATCCTAATAAAAGGGCATGTGGGTGACTCAGTCGGTTAAGCATCTGCCTTCAGCTCAGGTCATGATCCCCAGGTCCTGGGATGGAGCCCTGAGTCTGGCTTCCTGCTCAGCAAGGAGCCTGTTGCTCCCTCTTCCTCTGCTCCTCCCAACTTGTGCTTTCTCTTGCTCTGTTCTCTCATTTAAAATAAATAATAAAATCTTTTTTAAAAAAGAACTATACTAATAAAAAACTAGCATGATTTAAAAAGGCACATTAGATTCCTAATAAATAAAAGAAAATTACAGTAAGTACAGACTTCACCTTTTTAAGTGATGACACTAGCTTGAGGGAAGAGGGACTAAGGAGGGGTTGAAGCTGCTGAGTTATAGAGAGAGGAGAAAAATGCCCAGAGATCAGAGAGAATCATGTTACAAGCACTTAGAGGCAGAGCATATGGCCAAACTGAGCCAAGTTGGAGAATGTGGGATGAATGGGAATTGGAGAAAGTATTGTATTTTTTCATGGTTTGCTGATTTCAGCTGTGTTCACGTACTTGGCCTTCAGCTGCTGTCCCTCCGTGGTGCAGTGTATTAATGTGCAGAGAAACTCATGTAGGAACCAGTGCAGTTTCTACTTTATGCCAATAACATTCTCTTATTTACCACATGCATCCAAACAAGCTAGGATTACACAAATCTATACCACAGTGGAAATAGCCTTTATAAGATGAGGTAAGTTTATGGCATTTAGCCTTTGACAGTTCCCAGTGATTGTTGCTGGTCACTCGATCACTCCAATTCTGGGTTTGTTTGTTTGTTTGTTTGTTTGTTTGTTTTTGGTCTTTAGTTGTTGACCTACCTACATGTTGTGTACCTCTTCCTGTTCTATGACTTTTTGTCCATGTCTATGACTTCCACTGTTACAACAATCAAGTTAACGGTCCTGTTTTGCTCTCTCTGAATTTTTTTAAGAGCAAAAGTTCAGGAGGGGTAAGATTTCTTTAATTTCTATGGTGGTAAAGTACACATAACCTAACATTTCTGATTTTAGAGTGTACGCCTCTGTGGCATTAAGAACATTCACAGTGTTGTGCAATCATCTCCACTAATGTAGTTCTTGAAGTTTTTCACCACCCCAAAAGGAAACACTCTAAACTGTCAGTATCCCCTCCCTCCAGCAGCCCTTGCTTACCACTAATCTGCTTTCTGTTTCTATGGATCTACCCTCTTCTGGACTTTTCACGGAAATGGAATCATATGGTGTATGGCCTTTTGCATTTGGCTGCTTTCACTCAGCATAATGTTTTTAAGATTTAGTCATGGTGTAGCGTGTATGGGTACCTCATTCTTTTTTTTCTTTTTGGGGGCTGCATAATATTCCAGTGTGTGGATCTGCCACAGTTTGTTTATTCATTCAGCAGCTCACAGACATTTGGGTTGCTTCCACCCTTTGGCCGTTGGTAATAGCGTTGCTGTGAACATCACTCCACAGGTTTTTCTGTGGCATAAGTTTTTAGGTATTTGGGGCATATACCCAGGAGTGGCATTTCTGAGTCATGTGGTAATTATGCATGTAACTGACTGAGGAATCTTGTCCTGAGTTTAGAGCCACCCCGTTGTCTTTTGGTTCATCTCTTTGAGTAACTGCTGATGGCCGTCCTCATAGCTATTGAGTGAGGCTCGTGCCATCTGTGTCTGATCTCCATTGTTCTCTCTTCTCTCTCTTTTTAAAAAGATTTTATTGATTTATTTTATAGTGTGCATGCATGGGGGAGGGGTGGAGGGAGAGGGAGAAGCAGGTTCCCAACAGTGTGGGGTGCCCCACTCAGGGCTTGATCCCAAGACCCTGGGATCACAACCTGAGCCCAAGGCAGACCCTTGACCGACTGAGCCACCCAGGTGCCCCTCTCTCTTCACTTTTGTTCTTTTATGAATTCTCTATTCACCTCTCCCTTCGATTTTATTGAAAAGGGTCAGTTCCTTTTAAACAATAAAGTTCATGGCCAACTATCATGCTCTTTCTCCTTAACCGCAGCTATGATGATGATAGTGTGCAAGGTGAGCAGTGGGGGGCCATCTCAAAATTGATGCATTTTCAAAAAACTCTTTTTGGCTCCAGAGCTATCCAAAACACTGAGGATTCTAGAACATTGGCCTCCAGATAGCAGGAGTTGTACTTTATTATTTTATTGTTCGTATTCTCACACCAGCTGTTAAGAGTTATCCATAGAAATATTCACTGTGGATCACTAGCCCCTCCATGTCTATACTGTCTGCTCTCTTACATCTTAGACCCTTTCACTATGTTTCATGCTTTATTTCTATTATTCTCCATGTACACTTGGTCCTTGAACACTCAACAGTATGGCATCTGGGTGGCTCAGTCGGTTAAGCACCCAACTTTTGAGTTCAGCTCAGGTCATGATCTCAGGGTCGTGAGATTGAGCCCCAAACTGGGCTCTGCGCTTATACAGAGTCTGTCTGTCCATCTCTTTCTGCTCCTCTCCCCACTCCCATGCTCTATGTCTCTCTTTTTCTCTCAAATAAATAAATATATAAATAAATAGAAAAAGAATGTGATTTCCTGTTAGCATGTAAGAACAAGACTTTTAGGAAAACTATGCCTTTGCTTCATGGTAGGGTAGAACCCCTCTATTTTTTTTTCAATGGACATTAAGCAATGCTGGCCCCACATAAAGGTAAAGAAGGTGACACTTCATCGAGGGATACCAAGAAGCCCCACTGTCCCAAATAAATTTTCATTTATTTTCTATATTTAAGAAACATCTACCATTGGAGCTCCTGGGTGGCTCAGTTTGTTAAGCATCTGCCTTTGGCTCAGGTCATGATTCCAGGGTCCTGGGATCGAGCCTGCATCAGACTCCTCCTGCTTGGCAGAGAATCTGCTTCTCCCCTTCCTTCCTACTCATGCTTTCTCTCACTATGTCTGTTTCTCTCAAGAAATAAATAAATAAATAAATAAATAAGAAAAGAAAAGAAAAGAAAAGAAAAGAAGAAGAAAGAAACCTCCATGATTATAATCACTCCTCTGGATTAAAGTAGTGTTTTCCAAAGTTTGTTGCAAAGAACACAGTTTAATTGGATGATAATAGAGTTTACTAAGGAAAACATTGATATAGGCAGATAAATGAGAGTTCATGAATGAGGGAAAGTTAAATAGCTTGCTTGTAATGCAGGACTTCTCAGAACCTTTAATATGTTAATATATATTATGACTCTATAAGACAGGTGTATGGGATGCAATATTTTTCAAACTCATTCAGCTTTATTTCTGTAAGGCACTTTGAAGGGTTAGTGTTTTTTAGTATATGTTTTAAGAAGTCTTGGATTATGCCATTTAGTTTATAGAAGGTATTTGTATTCTAGCAATAAGTTATTAGTATATAGAGTATCTCAGTTTGGAGTTCATTAAAGGTATCAAACCCTTTTAGAACAAGACCCCAAGCTAGTGTTACTCAAACTTTTGTGTAAAGGACTACCTTGGGAGATTTGATAAAATGCAGATTCCCAGGCCTTACACTAAAAATTCTGATTCAGTTGGTATTCTGCACTTTAAATAAGCACCTTAGTTCATTCTGATGCAGATGGACTAGGGACTGCCCTTAGGTCCCAGGGAAGGTCTTGATAAAGGAGATCAAGAGCACTGCCTACAGAGAGCAGTGCTGGGCAAGATCTTGGAAGAGAGTACTCTATTAATAGGCACAGGGCCAGGAGCAATACAACATTGTCTTTGATAATGGGGAGCACGAGTACCCCAGAAATGTACTTTGTCTGCATGACACTTTCCCACGACCAGCCCTAAAGTTACATGTGCATACTGTTCCGCCTGGCCAGCCCCCCTGCTTTCCCAGAGCTCCCACCTAAAGCCTTCCTCTTCTGAAGCCTTCCACATTCAGAGCCCCTGGCTCTTCCGTCCAGCAAGAAGGACCCTCCGTAGGGAGCTATCCCCCCCACCCCACCCATTGTCCATGACTTGTTGTTGGCAAGAAATGAATGGCATTTCTCGGAATTAGCCCAGGAATTTCTGCTGATAAACAAATGAAACTCTCAAAGGGAAAAGCAATCAACATAGTTTGAAATAAAATCAGTGTTTTCAAGCTTAGTCTGTTTTCAACTTCGTTCGAAATCAGAGTCACATCCAGGGTATTTTAAGGGAAGGCTTAGGGAAATGCCCTTTAGTGAGCCCTCTTCCTGGTGGCAGGGCTGTCTTCTTAAACCAGAGCATGCTTTCTGAGTGATTATTACTTCAATTTCCTGTCACCTGCAATTCCAAGTCCTGTCTGGCCAGTGCAGCGACAGCCTCTGCCTCTCCTTCCCCATTTCCTTGCCAAGTTGCCTGACACCAAAAATGCTATCATTGTTACAGCTTCATCTTCTTAATTTTTTAAAGTTTTTTTTAAAGTTTAATTTATGTTTTTAGAGAGAGAGAGAAAGCGGTGGGGTGGTACAGAGGGGGAGAGAGAGAGAATCTTAAGCAGGCCGCAAGCCTAGTGTGGAGCCTGACATGGGGTTCAAACTCACAACCCTGAGATCATGATCTGAGCTGAATTCAAGAGTCAGATGCTTAATGGGATGAATCACCCAGGCGCCCCGTTTCATCTTCTTAATTCAGGCTTTGATCACTGCTAAGTTTTTCAGTCTTTGAAAGTGGTGACTTAACTCTTACTAACCTTTTCAACTTCATCTGCACAGAGGAACTAGAGGGCAGAATTTGATGGTAAAGAGTGGGGGAGGGTTGGGGGGAGATTCCCGAGGCCACTAGCCTAGGCACCCAGACGAATTTTAGGGTGTGGAGGTCGAAGCGAGAGGCTAAAGAGTCAGCCTCTATGTTTTCCACAGTCCCGTGGGATGCCAAGCCTCTCTGTAATATCAAGGATAAATTCTTTATTTGTGGCAGAGGACACAGTAGTTTCTAGGATGAGTTGCCAGCTCTCAAGTTTTTCACTTTAGGGTTGTTAATGTAAAACCAATATGTTCTAGAAGTAACCAAATATCCTTGCTATCTGTTGCCTAGAGCCAAAGGGTTTCACTCCAGGGTTTTGGATGCAAAATAACTATAACCCAGAAGGTTTACCAGATTATTTGCAGCCACTAAGATAAATAACAGTCTTTATAGGAATGATTTTCATCTGATTTTTGTATTTAAAGTTTTACACTGTCAGCTATTCCCTAAAAGTGATTTTAGAAACTGGCAGACTTAGGGTGTCAGTTATTGAAATCCATTCCAAAATCCACCTCCTCACAGGACTCCATTTTTGGCCATCAAAACAGGCTATTGTATAAATGTCTTGATGTGTCGTCTCTTGTATTTGCCACCTATATGCTGAGACCCAGAGAGTGGGAGGTGGTTCAGCAATGGATATGTGGCTGCTGAGACAGGTTTTTTGTTTTATTTTGTTTTGTTTTGTTTTGTTTTTAGGGTTGTGCTCCCTGAACAAGAGAGAAACTATGAAGTATATGTACTGTGTCTTTAAAGAAAGGGATAAATAAAGTTGTGGACAGGACAGGGTGGAAGAAGGTCGATAGATTTTTTTTTTAATTGGAGAGAAAGGGTAAAACATCAAACTTGGGAGTAGAGATTATTTTTAAAACATCAAGATAAGGTAAATGTCCCCGCAAGCCTGATTTTTCTTTCCTGTAGCAAATTCCTGCAGCTTTGATTTTATTTCACATTCCCAAGATCATGCCCTCAGGGGTCTAAGGCCAAATCAGAGTCCACACTCACTTTTCTCTGGTGTATTCCTTTATTCTAATAGGACAAAAATGGGGGTTGAGAAAGAGGAGCAGGGAAATTTGGCTTGCTTTCTTCCTAGCTTTTTCTTTATTTCCCTCTCTCTTCCCTGCTTCTCTCCCTCCTTCCCTTCTTTCCTTTCTTCTTTCTTAATGTCTTTTTATTTTTTAAAATTTTATTATAGCCTGGTTGACTCAGTCAGTTAAGTTAAGGTTGCCTGATTTTGGCTCAGGTCATGATCTCAGGGTCCTGGGATTGAGCCCTGTGTTGGGGTCTGCCTGCCTCTGCCCCCTCCCTTCCCCGCTCATGGTCTCAATTGCTATCTCTGTCTCTCTGTCTCTCTCTCTCTCAAATCTCTCTCTCTCTCTCTCAAATAAATAATCTTTAAAAATTTTGTTGTAGTAAAATATACATAACAATTTACCATTTTAACCACTTCTTTAAGATTTATTTATTTTGGGGGCACCTGGGTGGCTCAGTGGGTTAAGCCTCTGCCTTGGGCTCAGGTCATGGTCTCAGGGTCCTGGGATCAAGCCCCTCATTGGGCTCTCTGCTCAGCAGGGAGCCTGCTTCCCCCTCCCTCTCTCTGCCTGCCTCTCTGCCTACTTGTAATCTGTCCATAAATAAATAATTTTTTTAAAAAAAAGCTTTATTTATTTTTGAGAGAGAGAGAGAACAAGTAGGGGGAGGGGGCAGAGGAAGACAGAGAGGGAGAATCTCAAGGAGACTCCCCTGCTGAGCACAGAAACTCAATTTGGGCCTTGATCTCAGGACCTTGAGATCATGACCTGAGCTGAAATCCAGAGTCGGACACTGAACCAACTGAGCCACCCAAGTCCCCTACTATTTTAACCACTTTCAAGTGTACGGTTTTGTGGCATTATGTACATTTATGTTGCTATGCATCCATCATCCTATCCATCTCAGGGATGTTTCTGTCTTCCTGGATGGAAACTCTGTCGGCATGAAACCAATCTGCATTTCCCCCTTCCTCAGTCCCTGGCAACCATCATTCTCTTGTCTGTCTCTGTGAATTCAGCTGCTCCAGGTAGCTCCTGTAAGTGGAATCATACAGTGTATTTCCTCCTGGGATTGTCGCTTTTCACTTAGGGCAGTGTCTTCAGGGTCCATCCATATTGCGGTGTGTCTCCTTTTCCAAATGGGGAAGTAGGCTGAGAAGAAATTTCAGAAGTGGCTGGTGGTACAGAGGAGCAGCTGAAGTCAGGAGACAACCAAGAAGCATCCAGCAGATGTCAGTTTTCAGAGTACTTTTCCTCGGCTGAGGAAGACTCCAGAGACCACACAGTCTTGAGCAATGACAGCCATGACAAGCAGGAACTGGCGGTAATGACTCTGTGAATGCCTGGGGTTTTGAAAGACAGAAGTATTCCTTATTAACGTTTCCTAGGGAACTTCAGAGCATGTTATCTGTTAGCAGCTGAAGACAGGCAATTTTTGTCATCTTTTGGAGAAATCCATAGGGGTAGAACTGTGTCCCTGTTTCTCTTTATCTGGAGAAGAAGTGCCTTTCCAAAAGGATGTCCTCTGAGATTGCTCTCTTAGGGAAATCACGTTTGGAGCCATTCAGTATGATTTTATTAGAAAGATTATTAAAGGATCAGAGCATCAAACCTGAGAGGCAATGTTGGAGAAAAAGGGTAATTACTGAGCCCCATGAAAGAAAGAAAGACCGAAGGGACTTCAACAATCTTCTGAAAGAGAAATGGGTCCTAAGGATGCTGATCAGCTTTCTCCTTCTACCTCCAAAGGTGGGGAGTGGGCAGAAATGGGCTTTAGCATAAGAAAGTCAAGTCCCAAGAAGTACAGCTGACTATGGAACAATGAACTTGAACATGGGCTAGAGGTGCTGATGCCCCACAGTTGAAAATCTGTGTATAACTTTCGACTCCCTGCAAGACTGAACTACAAAGAGCCTACTGTTGACTGGAAGCCTTACTGAGAACAGAACAGTCAACTGATATATATTTGTGTGTCACATGTATTATATACTGTATTCTTGCAATACAGGAAGCCAGAGAAAAGAAAACATTTATTAAGAAAATCATAAGGGGACACCTGAGTATTTCAGTTGGTTAAGCATCCGGCACTTGATCTCAGCTCGGGCCTTGATCTCAGGGATGTGAGTTCAAGCCCCATGTTGGGCTCCATGCTGGGTGTGGAGTCTACTTCACAAAAAATCAGAAGGAAAAGAAAATGCATGTATGGTGCTCTACCATATTTATTAGAAAAATATCTGTGGATAAGTGGACCTCATAGTTTGAACCAGTGTTGTTCAAAGGTCAACTCTACTTCTAGGCATGGATAAGGGGAGCCTCCAGAAGTCTTTTTTTAAGATTTTATTTATTTATTCGAGAGAGAGAGCGCATGAGCAAGAGAGTGGGAGTACAAGCAAGAAGGAATTGCAGAGGGCAAGGGAGAATCAGACTCCCTGCTGAGCAGGGAGCCCAACCTGGGGCTTGATCTCAGGGCCCCAGAATCATGACCAGAGGCGAAGGCAGGGCTCCAGTTACCCCAGGAGCAGAAGTCTTTTAAAAGTCAACATAGAACAACTCAAGCTTAACATTGAGTAAAAGCCATACACATGTACATATACTAGTGTGTACAATGCATTTCGATTAATATGAAGTTCAAAACAGGGAAAATTAAACTATATTCCTTAAGGAGGTACATACATGTGATAAAACTATCACCAACAACAAGGCAATGATTGTCCCAAAATTCAGGACTGTGGTTACTGCCAGTGGGGAGAGAACGGGCTTTCTAGTGTGTTCCCAATACTGTCTTTCTTAACCTGCATGGTAGTTACAAGGTTGTTTGCCTTATAAGCCACCAATTCAACTGTATACTTAGGTTTTAGCAACAGAAGTTATATTTCCTAGCATCTTGTATTTTTTTTTTTAAAGATTTTATTTATTTATTTGACAGACAGAGATCACAAGTAGGCAGAGAGGCAGGCAGAGAGAGAGAGAGAGAGGGAAGCAGGCTTCCCGCGGAGCAGGGAGCCTGATGCGGGGCTCGATCCCAGGACCCTGAGATCATGACCCGAGCCGAAGGCAGCAGCCCAAACCACTGAGCCACCCAGGCGCCCCGCATCTTGTATTTTTAAATGACATTACCATTTCATTTTCTTTTGGATGATTATGATTGGAGGCAAACAGTGACCCAAAAACCTTTAAATGTTACAGTTAAGCATAGGATTGTGTTTACGCATATGACTGTTTGGGATCTGTGATTTTTGTTCCATTATGTACATTATTTTGATCTGCTTGGTGTTGGGTTTGGTTTCCTTTGGTCCAGTCCAGTCTTTTCTCCTCCCCCCGCCCCCAAAGTAGTTCAGTCCTGAAGCCTGGACAAAGAGTGTGCTCTCTGTCCTCTCGGTAGGCCCTTGGAATTAATCAGAAGGGATTTGCGGGCATTTGGGACTTTGTCTTCTGAACCGTGTAGTGTAGCGGTATGGAGGCATCTACATGAAGCCATCTGGCTTCAGGTCTGTGTCACTGACCAGAGGACCCATCTGGCTTTCAGAATCAAAACCATATTTGGGAAGGAGGAAGAGCTTTGGTTTTGTGGGGTCCACGTTCCCTTCCCCCCACCCCATGAGGCTGTTTTGTGCTATCATGGGGGGAGGAAGGCACAGGGCCAGAAAGGAGATGGGGTCTTACCCTGCCTTTTCCCCAGTTCACTGTGGAACGTGCACAGGGGTGACTGACCTCTTGGCGCCCATTTACTTAACTTGTAAAATGAGAGTGATAATTCCTCCCTTTCACTAAGGTTCACATTGACAGTGAAGACAAAATTGATGTGGGAGACTACTTTGGAAAGTATAGAGAGCTGAGAGAGGTGCATGTATAAGCAAGGTGGTGTCTGGCAGGGAAAAGAAGGAATTTGAACCCCAGGTCCCCAGATTGTATCAGGAAGTGGCATAAGCAGTGACAGCAGTGGCATAAGCAGGCACTGACTATATGTCTCCAGCCTTAGGGAAAAGTTGTGGGGAGTCTAAGGGAAATTGGTGATAGGTTTAATGAGTGTCTGGCAGAAGTGTAAAATAAATGGCACCGTTTCTGCTATTTTTTTTCAAAGATTTTATTTATTTGACAGAGAGTGAGATCACAAGTAGGCAGAGAGGGAGAGAGGGAAGCAGGCTCCGCATGAGTAGAGAGCCCGATGTGGGGCTTGATCCCAGAACCCTGAGACCATGACCTGAGCTGAAGGCAGAGGCTTAACCTACTGAGTCACAGGGGCTAGGGGCAGAGGGGGAGGCAGAGAATCTTCAAGCTCCAATGTAGGGCTTGATCCCAGGACCCCGGGATCGCAACCGAAACCCAAATCCAGAGTTGGCCTCTTAACCAACCTAGGTGCCCCTCTGGTTTTCCTTTCTATTTCCTTCTGATTCTCTTTTCAGAGGTGCCCCGAGTGAGTGTGCTGCTTAGTAATGCTGGTGTTCTCAAGGCAGAGTGGGCATTTAGCAGAAACATGTGGTCAGGCCCAGAATGCATTGAGAGACAAGGTAACAATCCCTGGGCTGCCCTGAAAGCTTGACTAGGTTGTTTCTTTTTTGTTTGTTTTTCTTTTGGCTAGGCCTGACCTTGCCCCCTGCCTTCAGTTGTAAACTACATAGAGGAGGTTTCTTTGCTCTGTACTATCTAGTGCGGATTAGACTATCATAATTCTTGTTAGCAGGCCATGGGTGCTCCAGTCCCTACTCTTTTATAAATTCATGTTCTGGCTGGAGCACAGCACGACCTTATTGCAGGGGGCCTCTCAGACCACCAGAATCAGAGAAGAGACCTATCACCATAGTGTTGCTTCCCAACCCAGGAGGATCAGCGCCTCCCTGCCCTTCTCCCAGAGCTTTGGAAACCTTGGGGAACTATTTTGGTCATGAGAGTGATTGGGGAATGTCCTTGGCATTTAGTAGGCAGGAACCAGGCATGCTAAATGTTCCACAGTGTGCCGGAACACAGTACAGCGGAGACATGTCCCGTCTGAATTGCAGTGGTGACCCCATCGAGAAACACTGGACAGTAGCCTTATTCAGAGAAGCCCAGGGAAGGGAAACTCCTCCCAGTCAGAAGCTGGTGGTTTGTGTCCACTCACTCACTGGTTCCTTCCTTTCACAAACGTTTACTGAATACAGGCTTTGGGCCAGGTCCTATGAATGGTGCTGAGGTTTCAGTCCCTGCCTCCAAGAACCCACAGGCTAGTTGAGGAGACAGGCCTACTGAGTTGCCTACAACACAATGTGATGAGTACTTGTGTGGAGGTGTGGACAGGACTGGGCGGCAGAGAGGGGAGGAAGAGAGACACTCTCCAAGAGCCAGCAGGCATGCTCCTCAGAGAGAAGTCAGTACTCAGGCTAAGTTCTGACAGACAAATGGAGGTCTTCCAGATGGAGAAAAAGGAAGGGAAGGGCATGTGTGAAGGCACATGTGGGACAGGGTCTGGAGTGGGTGTGGGCCGTGAGGGAGGGAGGAGGCTTAAAAGGTCAGGTTGGTGGTGACCCAGTCTCCAAGGGCTTCGCATGTCTTTTAGTTAGACACCAGCCCACTGCAAACATCAGGGGTAGATGAAGTTTGTCTCTAGTGTCCCCAGGCATCTTTTTCCACCCCCTTTCCTCTCTCTCTCAGTTCCCCACCTCCTCACATCTGTCCCCACCCCTCGGCTGTCATAGAGCTCAGAGAGTCACTAACACCTGAGGAGAACAAGGCTGAGTGACCCTTTCCAGGGGCACTCGCCCTGCAGCAGCAGAGAGGCTCATAGTTCTGTCAAATAACTCACGAGTCATAGAATTCCAGATGTCGGGGAGAAACTTCTGGGAAGGACTTTGAAGAGGGAAGCCCTGAAGAGATAGTGCAGCGGGCCTTCACTAGGTGGACACACACTCGTGATGAATGTGAAAGCGCATGAGGAGCGTGTGTGAGCGGGTGAGATGATATGTGCGTGAGCAGGTGTGAGGGTCATGGTTCTCGAAGGACCCGCGCGAGGATTAAGTGCCTTAGCTCCGAGCTAGGCCCATAGCCCGCTCTCAACAAATGCCAGCTTCTTTTGTTATTTTTGAGTGCAGGCAGGGCCGCACCGTTCAGTCTGGGGAGGGGAGAACGTGCTGGCCAGGATGGAGACGAGAATTTGATGTGAACCTTAGTGGCTCTATCCAGCTGGTTTCAAAGTTGTGCTATGGTTTCAAAGTTGTGCTATGTCCTTGCCCCAGGCACCGGGTAATGTCTTAGGACAGGGCTTCCCAAAATGTAAATTTTCTCCAGGGAAGCCATAGCGTTATTCTGTGTATGTTTGGATTTACCTTCTTCATCTCCCCTCTTTGCACAGGCAGGTGGGAAACTGGCCTTTCACAGGTGGTGCAGACCTGCCTTGGAGGCCCGGGGCCACGGTCTGTCCTCATGTGTGGGAGCACAAAATGGAAGAACCACAGCACTTAGGGGCAGAGCCAGAGAGATGCATTAGAAAGAAATTAACTTGGGAGGGGCTGGATGAAGAAACAAAAGTCTTAGCTGGAGAACGGAAGCAGCAAAAGGGGGGAAAAAAACCGAGACAGGATACATAAAGATCATCCAGCTGCCCCCAAACTGAACTTGCAACGTTTTCTGTGTTCTCTTTTGAAGATGGGTTGGCTTGTCCAGCGTTCAGTGGAAATTTGTTGATTGTCACCGCGTTGGGCACAAGTTCAATGCAAGTGTGCCTTCAGCTATTTATTTGATTTTTTTTTTTAATTGCACCCTTTGCAGTTAAGACCGTTCCATTTTTTCCTGGCACCCTGGTGCGGGGTGGGGGCGGGCAGCAAATATGATTGTTAAAATAGCAGCTGTTCCCACTATCTGTGTGAGGACACTGTCCTCCCTGCCCCTCTTTTAGGGGAATGGGGCATGAGGTTGTTGGAAAAAAGTTAAATTCTCCTCTCTCCACCAACAGAAGTGGAGACTCCTCCTCTGAGTCAGAGGATTGCCGAAGAGCCCTCAATCTGCAAGCCTCCAAGCCAGCCCAGCCCCCCACCTCCCCAACCATCCCCACTCACACACATGTGACCCTCACAACCATAGTCTCACCACCCTTGCACTCATACCCACACCCATCCCATGCGCCAGAGGATGACCCTGGGGAGCCCTTGTGCCTGTCTTGCTCTTCTTTTGTTTTGCTTTCCTTCATTTGCTTTGTTTTGATTTGAAATCAGTCTTTGGGATTACATGGGATAATTTTTTTTTTCATGTTATTAATAGTGCTGTGGAGGGAGCATGTAAGGACTTTATCTTCCATCCTGGCCAAATAATAAATACAAATAATAAATACAATTCTGATGGATCAATCAAACTGGTCCTTGTCAGGCTTTTCACCCCATCCCTCTTGGGCCCATAGCCCAGGGACCTCTAAAAGATGCACACATTGTTGAATTGTCTAGATTATTCATAGGTCTGTTTGAAAGGGAATTTTTCATGAAAGGACTGGATGGCTATTGGCTTTCCTAAAGGCCCTGGGAAAAGATCAAAGGAGTGGAGTCAGGGGAGGAAGCGTGAAGCAGCTGAGTTCTCTGAACAAGGCAATAATGGGGGCCAGAGCACAGCCCGCCATCTAGGAATGACAGCTTCAGTCACAGCTAGATGGCCATGATGAGCTCAGGCCTAGAAGGCGCAGAGGGGAAGTCCTGTGTTCTCTGGTTATCTTTGCCTCAAAGTTGTCTATACTGGTGCTGTCCAGTAGAACTTGCTGCGATGATGGAACTTAGTCTCTATCTGCCCTGTCCAGGATGGCAGCCCATGTGGCCTTTGGGCTCTTGAAGTGTGACTGGTATGATTGAGGAACTGCATTGAAAATTTTCTGTAATGTCCATTAATTTTAAATGCACACAGGCACACAGAATTAGTGGCTACTGTTGTGGATAGCATGGCTCTGTATCTTTCACTGGATACTTTCCTGTTGCACTGAATTTTAATTTTGTCCCTTAACCCATCAGCTCAGTGTCTTGCATTTAGGTCATAAACTTCTTGAGGACAACAATGATATACTCTACAACCACAGAAAATCATGTCTTGAACAGATTTTTTTTTTTGTCCTGTTCCTTCCGCTCACATTTGTCAAATGGAGAGATGGAGAAAGACTCTATAATTTACCTGAAACCACAGCGTAGGTTCCAAGTAGGCGAGCCTGGAACCCGGGGCTCCCTGCTTCCTGGGCTGTGCTTCTGCCTCATCTCCCTTGCAGATGAGTTTCAAAAATAGGAAATATCCCTCTTCCTTTCCACTCTCTTCACTGTTGATGACAGAGATTAATGCCCTGATATTTGGACATAATTTGAACCCTGAGTCTATATTTCCTGATTTGCCAAGGCACAATGCAGGCTCTGGACAAATCAAATGTTGATGGAACAAATTAATTCTCTAGGCCTTCCTGGTGTCTGTTCTTTTTCAAGTTGTATTTTCCAAGAAAAATCTGTTTCTCTCTCCTTCAGGGTGTTGAAGTCAGCTAGTGCTCGTGCAGTTTTAGCCCAGGGAGGCGGGGCCTCTGCTCTGTGGACTTGGCCATGGCCCATGCAGGTACTCCCTTATAGACCAGAGAACCTTTGGAACATGCCTGGCAGGCCGATGAAAATCCTGTAGCACTTGTGCTCTGGGACCCATCTGCTTTCCAAATTCGCTAGACCTGATGGTAACCAGGAACATCAGGCCCATAACTCTCTCCCTTCTCCACTTTTCTCTGGCAAAACACAATCACCTAGAATCCAGGGACCACTAGCAGGACTTGGGAACTGTATCTTAACTGGTCACCTTAGAAACTGAGAGGAGAGAGCCAGTCCACAGTGCTGACTTCAGAATCGACGGCTACAAGGAGAAAGTTCAACTCATAGGTCCAAGAAGAATGTGCATTTTCCTCTTTCTTTTCCTCTCTCTCTGTTTCCCACCCCAGGCCTTTGTCCCCAACCCAGAGCCAACCAACAATAACCCAGAAATAGCTGAATTGAAGCAAAACCTGTTAACAGCCACCAAAGGCTGAGTTGTGGCCAAGCAGCTGGTTCCTCCAGGCAGACCTGCCAAGAGCCAGGCTGAAGCAAGGAAGCAAATGGCCTGCGTCCCATCTGCAGGGGAATGGCCAGCCTGTTTGTTGGTACCCACTAATGAAGGAGCGATCTGGTATTGAGATAGAAGGCTTCCAAGGACCCGCCCAACCCTAAAATCTTAAGCCCAAGTATAGTCATTGGATGCCAAGGACACTGGAGAAAATCTTTGGAGCATGTAGAAGGGCCAAGCCAATTGGAGTCCCTGCTAAGCCCGTCCAGGATTCCTAGCATTCCAGCCACGCCATATACACCCTCACCCCCCCAGAGGGCAGCCAGTGGCCACGGCAGAGGCTAACATTCATCCAGCAGGCTGAGACCCTCATCAGACCCTCTGAGGGCCTGCTCCCCTGCATAGGGCCGGCCTGCTTGCTCTGTGCTAAGTTCAGGGATGTGGATGGACCGTACCACCCCGTTTAGCCTAAAAATCTCATTTGCCATGGAATCTCCAGGCAGTGAATCATTTTGAGCAAGCACTTAAGCAACTTTCCACTGAGTCATCCTGAGGACTGTCAGGTTCACTAATCCTGAAATATACTGTGTATATCCTTTGTTCAGATCCTGTCCTCTTCCTAATACTGAAAGAGAGGGCTTGGTAAACAACAGAGCTTTAAAGCTGTGCTTACTGAAATTCATTGGTGGCAGGACTCCCTCTGCCTATCTCTGAAAAGGCCTGAAGCACCGAATCAGTCCTGCTAGGACCAACTCTTGATTGGTGTGTGCCCTTGGCTACAGAGCTACCAGGCATGGGTACTCTTTACTCTGAGTGGCAGTGTGAAGGATTTCTTTTCCAGACACTCCATGGATCTCTTTCCAGTTGGCTTCTTCCAGACCGGGGATCAGGAATTTTCTTTTTTCTGTAAAGGTCCAGGGAGCAGATATTTTAGGCTTTGCAAGCCTCTGTTCCAACAACTCCTCCATTGTTGTGTTGAAAGCAGCCATAGACAAGATGTCAATGAGCAGTCATGTCTGCGTTCTAATAAAACTTTATTTATAGAAACAAACTGCAGGTCAGATTCAGCCCATGAACCCTCTTCTAGACATAACAGGCCGAGTCAAACTGGTAGGTAAGACATGTTAGGGTGTTTGACCATCACTTTGAGGAAGGGACGACTCTTCCCCCCAGTTCATTTTGCGGGAAGAGATGTTAAAAATTGTGGGAGTATATTTCATCTTTCCCATTTTGAATATGAAAGCCCATTCTTTGTCAAATATCGGACACCCTATAACAATCAGAATAGGCTACATTATGATGCCATCACTACCTACAATCTCAGTGGCTTCAAAGTGCATGTGCACCTCAGATTGGCACATATCTTTCTCATCTGGGGACCTGGGGCTGACCGAGCATTACCATCTGGAATTTAGTTCCAATGGCATGGGAAGGGAACATAGAAAATTTGGCCCTGGCTCTTAAAGACTTCTGCCCAGAAGTGACACAGATTACTTCTGCTCATGTGTCACTGGCTGGAGCAAGTCACACAGCCATGTTTTGACTTTCAGGGGACAGGGAAGCACAGTGTTTTTTCATGTGTCTGAAAGGAGCAGAACGAGAATATTGATGAATAGCCCTAATGACTACCACACGTTCTTTTTATTTTATTTTATTTTATTATTACCACACATTCTAAGAACTTTTTTTTTTTTTCAGGTTTCTTCTTCATATCCGTTATTGCCCAGCCCTTAGGTTTCTGGCTGGTTTGCCAGTTTGCCCAAGCCTGACTGGCTTTCTTATTCTTGCTGGTAGTTGACATTGACACATAAGGGTATATCCTAGGAACTAGAAGTATTGGGACAGTACTTATTCCTTAAAATGCTATGTTGACCAACTCTGAACATAAAGACAGGCCTTCCAACTAGATCCTACATGCCATTGGATACAAGGATCGACTGTCACTGAGCAGCACGCCAGAGAACAGCTGGACTTCCCATGCTTTTGGGTTTGATTTCACTTTGGTTTGCTTTTAATGGGAATTTGAATCAGAGTGGAAGTTTGAAGCACATTGACTCTAAGAGGTTCCTGCCCTTAGAGTTATGGAGGGAAGTTGTCGAGATGGAAGTGGGAAGTAAAAAGTGAATGGTAGAGAGTGATATTAATGCAATAATTTAGGGTAAAGCAAAACTTACAGCCCATAGCTTTGGAGGAAAGAATGTATTTGTGAGGACCAAAAAATTAGTCAGGATGAGCTAAGTCCTCTCAAATCCCAACATCTCAGTGGCTAAACACCACAGAGGCAGGCTGTGGGAGGGAGGGCTCTGCTCCATATAGTCCTTCAGGGATCTAGGCCCTTTTCAGGGTAGGGGACTGGCCATCCTTTAGGATCTTGGAGTCTTCCATGGGATCGTCTGTATGTGACCCTCAGCCCAGGGGAAAAAAAGGGAGGGTTGTGAACTAGGCTTGCAGGTCAGGCGTCAACGACAGGTGTGTCATTTCTCACCACATTCTGTTGACTAGAGTGCATTCCATTCACCCCACTATCCGCACACGAGGCTGCGAAATGAAGTGTAGCTGGGTGTTGGGGGCAGGGATGGGGTGGAGAGAAAGAATGTGGGTTTGATGAGCACAATATGTGTATACACAACATGTGTATATTACGATATACTTGTCTTAAGCAAGGGTGTATACACAACATGTGTCTGCTACTGTGTACTTACCTTAAGCATATGTATACACAACATGTGTATAGTACTGTATACTTGTCTTAAGCAAGGGAGACTTTTCCTAGGAAGGGCTTGAGCTGCCAAGTATCCGATTGGAGTCTTGACTAACACCCTGCTCGTAATGAAATGCTGGCCACTCACAGAGCATCACAGGCTTTGGTGGAGTGGGAGAATAACGTTGCCCTCAGAGAACGTATTATAAATAAAGGTAAAGGCCAACCGCCCCCCCCTCATATTTTGTACTGTATTTCACATGGCCTCAACTTGTAGGTGAAGGTAGTTATATTCTTGCTGGTACAGAGGTTTGGAATGTGTGTCCTAGTGGAAGAAAGGTTAAAAAAAATGACATTCAGTGAAATGATGATCAGTGACTTCAGGCAAATCCTTCTGACTGGTCATAAATCACTTTACAAAAACTAAAAGGCAGACATTAAAAGGGGGACTTTTTGCCCTGGCTACCAGGGTACTCAATCCTTTTAATGCTCACATTCAATAATTATATTAACTCTATGGCTTGGTGTTTCTTTTTTTAAAAGACGTTTTAAGTTTATTTATTTATTTGATTAAGTGAGAAAGAGAGAGAGAGAGAGCATGAGCAGAGGGAGAGGAAGAGGCAGAATCCCTGCTGAGCAGGGAGCATGACATGGAGCTCAATCCCAAGACCCCAGGATCATGACCTGAGCCAAAGGCAGACACTTAAATGACTGAGTCACCCAGCTGACCCTGGTTGGTATTTCTTATAGTTACTTCTTGGTTCATGTTTTTCCTATTTGAGTTTTTTAACTATTTCATGGTATTTGCCTTTTCTTGTAGAAAGAAAATGGGTAAAGGTATTTTTTTTTTTCATTTCCTTTAATGTTGAGTTTGAAGAGTAATATTTGTGAAAGAGATTTTCAGCCTTGGAGCTGTTGCTATTACATGGTGGTTTTGGAGAAGAACCTCTGGTTGAAAAGGGGTCAACTCTGTAAGCCAAAGGAGGACATCACTCTTTCGAGGGCAGCTAGAGCTTTTGGGTCCAACCCACAGCTCTTGGTCAGAATGTAAAAAGCCCTTTCAAGTTCCATTTCTTCCTGGCTTTATATTGAATATGTATGGGTCAGATCATTTGTTTTTATGATTTCCTCCAATCCAGAGATCCTCAACTTCTTCGGGGGTAAGGGAATTCTTTGTTGTCAGTCACTGTCCTGTGCACTGGAGGTTGGTTAGTGGCACCCCTGACTTTCAGAACCCACTAGAAGCTTATGGCACTGTCCCCTATTCGTAACAACAACAACAACAACAACAAAAATGTCTCTAGACACTGCCAGATAGGTAGGTCCTCTGGGGGAAACTGCCCTTGGTTGAGAATCATTGCTGTAGTCTGAAAGTATTGGTGACCTTGCATGCATACCCAAACTTCCCGCAGGATCCTGGTGTTTAATTAAATGTATTTTGCCATTTCTCATAGAGAGGGCAGTTAGAGACAAAGATTTGGGGTGGCAGGGAGCACAGTTTTAAGATCACCTGCACTTCTGCTCCCATGGGGCAGAGAATGAAACAGTGTGGAACGAACGTCACGTGTATATGTCCAGAACTGGAAGAGAAAAAGCCTTCTCAGTCCTCATGAACCTGTGAGCAGCTGACTCCATTTCTAGGGTATTATCGAAAGTTCAAAAGAAGATGGATTCTAGAACCTGAAGCCCTGCAGCAGCGCTTCTCCAACTTTCACATGCTTGGGAATCACTGGCCCTCTTGTTGAAACATAAATGCAGAGTTGATAGGGCTGGGTGGGGGTCTGAGATTCTGCATTTCTAACGGGCTACCTGGTGACCCTAATGCTGCTGGTCCCCCACCACAATTTGAGTAGAGGGTGGGTGGTCTCTGAGAAGCAGAGCTGGCCATTGATGCCATTTTCCAATTCTGTAGAAGGAACTGTTCTGTTCCCAGATTATTTCATTGGCCAGGTGACTAAGAAAGTAATCAGTCTGCAGTTTTTTAAAATTTTTCTACCATTCTTAAGAAAGCACAACCCAGGGTTGTAGCCTCCCCCACCGACTTCTGCACGCCGGCCCTAACCCTTTGAGGTTTGCTGGAGATGAGGTGGTCATGTGCTTCCTTTCGATCCTTATATTTTGTTAGACCTCCTCTGTGCCAGAGAGAGTGTGTGAGAGCCAGCATGAGTGAGGCAAGGGGTTCTTTTCAGACAGGGGAACTTCAGAGAAGCAATTCGAGTATCAGACAGGGTTTTGTGTGGGTGGCTATTTTAGCCAAGCTGTGCTTTCAAACAATGCAGCATGGATCTGGAAAGCAATAGAGTGTAGCTCCACTTCTGGGGCCAGACACCACCTTACTTCCAGTTCCAGTTCAATCACTTCCTTACTTTAGCATCCTCACCTGTTCCAGTTCAATCACTTCCTTACTTTAGCATCCTCACCTGTAAAGGGAGATAATACCAACACCTACCTCCTCCTGGGGTGGCATTCCAGAGAACAGAGTTAAATGCACAAAAACCTATATGGTGCTGAACACAGAGCCTGATCAGGGGAAGCATGCGTCAGTAAATTTCCAGTTGTGAATGATACTGATGCTATAGTTATTGGAACCATGGCTGGTAGGTCTGTTTCCACCTCTGAAGTGTCTGCTCATACCACACTCCCATTGGTGACATCTGTCGTGATGCTGAGTGGTTCCCAAGTTGGGCTGGGTCAGGCTGTGAACCTTGAAACCACTCCCACCAGAGACCCTGATCCTCTTGAGAATGAAGGGACTCACCCCCCTCCCCCGCACTTTTGAGAATCAGTGACTCAAAGCAGTGATCCAATCTGGTAAATAACTTTCCAGTCCTGGTAAATGCAAAGATGGCAGCAAACCTTAACTTGCTTAGCCTCTGACCCCTACAACCACCATTGCCCATAATCACTTCACTCGAAAATGGGGTGGGGGCAGGGCACATCCTGTGGACATCTGGCTGTCAAGAGTTTCCAACTGGAAATTTGCAAGGGATCTTTGACATTTCTTCACCATTCACACATCCATTTCCTGAGGAAGAGTTGTCAACCCATGGTAAGCAGGAGTGCAGTTCTTTTGAACACAGGTTCCCTAAACACTTCCTTTTCATTCTCCATATTGTACACTCTTACCTATGTTACCCTTGGCCCAATAGGGACTTCAGCTTCCATACTGAAAGGGTCTCCTTTGAAGGGGGAAACAGGATACCCTGTCTTTTCCTCTGGTAGTTCCATGACAAGGCGGATGAACTGCCTCTTTTGGTTTTCATGAAGAGGTGGACTGACTTTTCCTCAGAGCATTCTGACTTTCTCCAGCAGCCTGGAACCTTCGTCTGCCACCACTTTCCCTCAGCCTCTGCCAATGGCCTCCAGGGACCACTTTCTGAAGCCTGCCACTAACACTTTTCCAAACACAACAAACGCATGTTTGGGGATACGTTTTCTCAGTTAATCCTCAAGTACTGAATGCCTCTTTTCTTCCCTGGGTATGTAATGTGATAACAATGGGTCCTTTCTCTAGCCTCCTGACATGTTCTGCCTCCCACCCTAAGGTCTCTCCTCCAGTCATCCTAGACCGGCCTCTCAGAAATATTAATCTCACCAGCTCACTTCATTGCTGAAATCACTTCACTGGCTTCTTTTCCTCTACAAGAAAAAATCCAAACTCTTGGGCTTGACTTCCATCCTCCCTGGTGCCCGAGCCAGGGAGGATGTCACTGGGCCATTGTCACAAGTGCCAAACTGTATGGTTCAAGTTAACAGTATTTCATTAGGGGGCATTTTCTCTTGTTTTACAGGACTCACTAATGAAAGAAAGGAAGGAAAGGGAAGGAAAAAGAAAAGGCTTAGGGAATGTGACACAGCTGCCTAGGGAGAAACACGTTAGGTCTTAGCCAAAGGTTGAGAGACTGAGTGGGAGCAGGGTCCTGAATTCAGTGGTGTCTGGTGTCCACAAGATGGCAGATATCCAGATCCCCAAAATAACTAGTTATGAGTCTTCCCAGGATGTCCATAGCTATTCCATCGAGGAAAAAATAATATTGAAGTGTTTCGGTAAATTCAGTTAGAGACAATGTGGTTTTGTAAGGAAACAGGGTCCTTTACTATGGGACTTGGGATATCCATCAATGCGCTGAAAGGGATATTGTGAACCTAGACTATGAATCTTTTCTCAACTTTATTGAAGCACAGAATTTTGTTTGCACAGGACATCTTGCGGACTAGGAGTGCTCTGCAGAGCGGACTTGGGAAATGCTGGTGTAGGCAATACAAAGGAATGCTTGACTACGCTCCCCACTGTCTCAGCCAGATGCCTCACATTGTTTCTGTAAATGCTGCTTGAGGGTAGTGACTAATTTGTTCATTTCAAAGGGTCATTGACCTTCAAAAAAAAAAAGACTTATTCCCAAAGGATTAGAACTAACAGAGTAATAGTAGAACTCGTTCTTAATTTATTTAGGGGAAAGAGGGGGACGGCAGGGAGTGACGTGTTACCACAAAACCTGTCATTAACAATTAGGTGTCATGTGGCCTAGTTGATTTCCTATTCCCATTTCAACTATGAGTCCACTTATTACACCATTGGGTAATTAGAAAAAAAATGTAAAAATCCATAGTAGAGTAGCATAGGAATGATAACAACTTATCAGAGCCACTGAAGAAGGGGCTTCTTATTGTTGGACTGCATAATCCCAAATTCAGATGAAGACTTGGGATTTGAGAGTTAGCCCCTGAAAATAGAACTTGTTTTCCCTTTCCCCCAGTTGGACTGGATTTTAGCAGGCTTCTTTTGCCTTCACATTTTGTGGCTCAAGGTAAAATTAAGCCTGAGTCCTTGCTTTGGCTCTACTTAACAGGGAGGGTCCCTTTGGCAACTCTGGGCTTCATCAGCATCTGTTGAGAGAGGAGGCCATTTCCGCTTGCCTCGTGGTGATATACACAGGCAACTCCAGAAGGCTTATGTAATGAGACTGGAATGGTCCATGAGCTGAATAATGGAGCTGATAATAAAGCTGTTCAGTAAAGCAGAAGACATTTTGACAGGACAGAACATAGTGGTTCCTTCTAAAGATTGGATTATGGGAAGCTTTCCACAGCGCACAGAAAGCTAAAAATGAGCATGTGGAGCTCTGGAACCCAAGAACGGGGACTGAATTGGCAACAGAGTTCCCATGCTGCTGAGGTGAACCCCAAAGGCTCTTCCCTTTATCTTAAACTAACAGAGGCGCCTCTTAGGGGTCAGAGAAGCTGATGGAACCCATGGACCCTCTTCTTGATAGAATACACATACCCTCATACACAAAATTTTGTAACTCCCTTCAGAAGCCCTTTCAAGAGTCCTGCTTCTAGCTCTCTGGTTCTCTGGGACTTAAATGAAGAATAAACTTGCTCCTGGTTGGATGCATATATGTCTTAAGGGAATTAAGAATAGACTCGCAACCTGTGAGCTTATATTACTATGTGAACTTTTGTTCTGCTGTTCCAGCGCTGGAGCCAGCAGGAGACAGAGAAGTCAAGACGTAAGGCTTGCCTCCTTTATCCTTCTGGATCACTTAGCAAACAGTACCCTTGTTAGCAGGGGTTAGACTGTAAAGTACAGACAAACCACTGGAGCTGCTACAGGAAATCAGAGCATGTGGGATGAACAGCAAGGGCTAGATAAAATATGAGGAAGCAAAGTGTAGTCCGGGGAAGGTGGTGGGGTCTAGTGTGAGCCAGTGCACATTTGCTGAGGAGCACAGCGGGGCCAAGACCCAGGTGGTCTGAAGTAGAGCGCTCTTGAGCCAAGGGGATGGATCTTTGAGATGTGCTTCATTCCCCGGGCTAGGTCCTTGCCACGGGGCTGCTGCCCATGTAGAGCTTGTCAACAGGCAGGTGACTGACACCTCAAGGCTAGAATTGCTATCTGAGAGGCGGCAAATCACACACCGAGGGACCTTTTTGGAGTTGGCCAAACCATTATGAGCTATAGTAAGCTCTGGACCCTGGACCACGGGAGCAGACTCAGGGATAATTGTCTTTTTGCCTTCCGTGGAATGCTCTTGGTAAACCAGAGATAATCTTCATCGATGGGCCATGTTGGGTATAGCTTCTTGTCTCCCTGGGCCGTTTCAAAAAAATGTAATCTTGTGTATTTTGACTCCTGCCCTGTGAAGTAGAAGCGACTGAAATGCTTGCCCCTGATGAATATTTACACCTACTCACAAATGCAAGCAGGTTCTTTCAAAACTGAGGCCCAGAGAAGCAGACTGAATGGAGCAGGTCAGTGGTACCAGCCAGCCAAGAAAGCATGTTTCCCCCACCACCACCATCCCCCCCGATCTGGTGCCCAGGCTGCCAGCAATGTTTGCTGCAGAGACGTCGTCTTCTCTGGCCCAGACCCTCTCCTCAAGCCATCCTTCCTGGCATCTGTCTGATAAAAGGGCATATCCAGGCAGGGTCAGCTACTGACTGCCAACAGCTGAAACATTAAGGGAAGTGGGATGAAAAACAGCCCACAGATGGGTTCCGGGTGAGGAGGAAAGCCGCGGATTATACCAGGGCGTGAGCTTTCAGCACTTTCTTCCACTCTGCTCTCCAGCTGGACCAGCAGATGACTGTTTCTTCTCACTCGGCACCTTCTTGCTTGGGACAGGGTGTTGTGTCTGTGTGTTGAGCTGCAAAGTGATCTGAATCTGCAGCAAGAATTTCCTGGCCTGGGCCCCCACGGGGTTGGGGGGTGGGTGTTGGGGTTTGGGCTGGGGAGAGTGAGTAGGGAGGCCACTAATCTTGCAGAAGTTGGGGGTCTGACCCCAGTCTTCTTGAAGATTCCGAGTAGGGAAATCCTCCCTGGCATCACCCCACCCCTCCTTTCGCTCGGCGGTCTGGCAGACCTGCCCGGTCTCCCAAGGTGGGTACCCTGTGGCATGGCCACGGAACACCAGACAAAACTAAGATTTGGGATTGAGCTCGCCACCCCACCGCACGCCAGCCCTGCCCCCTTGTGGGCTCTCCTTCCCTTTTTCATTTACCTTTCCCTCTTTGCCTGCCTCCCTGTCACCTTGAGCAGCACCTTCATTTTGTCCAGGCCCCGCCCCACTCCCATACTTAGCCCTGGTGTCCGTGTTGTAGGCTGTTTAGTGGTTTCGTTTTGTTGCTAACAACTTTATTGAGATATAATTCACATACCATTTACACTCTTAAAGTGTACGGTTTAGTTGGGTTTAGTGTCATCACAAGGTACCACTGTCACCACTGTCCAGTTCCAGAATATTTTCTTCATCCCCAAAAGAAACCTCATACCCACTGGCAGTCATCCCCCCCCCCAACCCTCCCCATAGCTCCTGGCATCCACTGATCTACTTTCTGTCTCTCTGGATTTGCTTGTTCTGGCCTTTTCATATAAGCAGAAACAGACATTATGTGACTAGCTTTATTCCTCAGCCTAATGTTTTCGAGAGTGATCTATTCTAACTGAATAGTATTGCACTGTTGTGGATATACTGATCGTTTATGTATTGATAGACACTTGTGTTCTTTTCACTTTTCGGCCGTTGTGAATATCGCTGCTGTGAAGATTTGCATACCTTATCTGAGTCCCAACTTTGACTCCTCTTGGGTACATGCCCAGCAGTGAAATTACTGGTTCAGGTGGTAACTCTGTATTGAACTTGGAGGAACTGCCAGACTGTTTTCCATTTTACACCACTTTATACTGTTATGCTCCCACCAGCAGTGGATGAGGCTTCTGATTTCTCCATGTCCTCGCTAACAATTGATTTTTTTTCTTTTTTTAATGATAGCCATCCTTGGTGGGTGCGAAGTGGTAGCACACTGTGGGTGTGATGATGGGTGTGCTCTTCATCAGGGGACTCCTTTCCAGTCTTTGGTACTCTCTAGTGTGAACTCATTAAACCTCTGGAAAAGGTAAAGCCCTTTTTTGACTAATGCTTGAACCTGGGGCCATGTCAGGCATTCTGGTGGAGCAAAGTGGAAGAGAGTTTACGGACAGAGTGGGCTTGCCACCTTTGGGAGCTCTGCCTTAGCGGGAAGGGCCAGTCAGCCCAGAGCATGGGCATAAGAGGATTCTTGGTGAATGTGATGGCTCAGAGGTGACTTTCTAGTCACCACGCAGAATCTGGCCATTTTCAAGAAGTTCTAAGGGGCAGTGGAAAACAACTGTATTAGCTTGGGCCTCTGGAACAAAAATACCAGAGATTGAGTAGCTTCAAGATAAACATTTAGTTCTCCCAGTTCTGGTGGCTAGGAAGTCTAAGATCAAATGGCCAGCATATGTGGTATCTGGTGAGACCCAAGTTCATGGCTTACAGGTAGCCACCTTCATGCTGAAAACAGAGATCACCTCCCTTCCTTCTGGTCTCTTCTGATAAGGGCACTAATCCCATTTGGGAGGGTTCTGCCATCTTGACCTAATTCCGTCCCAAAGGTCCCACCTCCTTTTTTGTCTTCTCTTTCAAGTTTGTATTTAAATTCCAGTTAGTTAACACGCAGTATATTATTAGCTTCACATATACAATTTACTGATTCAACACTTCCATACAGCACCTAGTGCTCATCACAACAAGTGTACTCCTTCCTCCTCATCACCTATTCCCCCCTTACCCCCATCCACCTCCCTTCTGGAAACC
Organism: Mustela lutreola; assembly: GCF_030435805.1. Classification (NCBI taxonomy): domain Eukaryota; kingdom Metazoa; phylum Chordata; class Mammalia; order Carnivora; family Mustelidae; genus Mustela; species Mustela lutreola. Next base: position 95,083,396 of record NC_081308.1, on the reverse strand, counting down.
ATCAGCAGGCTCCCTGTAGTTAAGACTCTGTTTCTTGGTTTTCCTCTCTCACTCTTTTGTTTTGTTTCTGAAATTTCACATCGGAATGAAATCATATGATACTTGTCTCTGACTAACTGATATCACTTAACATTATATTCTCTAGCTCCATCCACATCGTTGCAAATGGGAAGATTTTGTTCATTTTGGTAGCTGAGTAGTATTCCACTGCATATATGTACCACTTCTTTATCCCTTCATCAGTTGATGGACATTGGGGTTCTTTCCATAGTTTGGTTATTGTGGACATTGCTGCTATAAACATCAGGGTTCATGTATCCCTTTGAATCAGTATTTTTGTATCCTTTGGTAAATATCTAGTGACACAATTGCCAGATCATGGGGTAGCTCTATTTTTAACTTTGTGAGGAACCTCCATACCATTTTTCAGAGTGGCTACACCAGCTTGCATTACCACCAACAGTGTAGGAGGGTTCCATTTTCTCTGGATCTTCGCCAACATCTGTTGTTTTCCGTGTTGTTCAATCTAGCCGTTCTGACTGGTGTGAGGTGATTATCTCATTGTAGTTTTGATTGGTATTTCCCTGATGATGTGTGATATTGAGCATTTAGCATTTATCTGTTAGCCATCTGTAGGTCTTCTTTTTTTTTAAAGATTTTATTTATTTAAGAGATCACACACATGAGCAGGGGAAGGAGAAGAAGAAGAGGAGGAAGCAGACTCCCCGCTGAGCAGGGAGCCCAACGTGGGGGCTCCTGAGCCTAAGGCAGACACTTAACCAACTGAGCCACCCAGGTGCCCCATCTTCTTTTTTTTTTAAGATTTTATTTTTTTTATTAGAGAGAGGGACAGAGAGGAGGAGAGTGCAAGGAGGGGGAGAGCGAGAGAGAGAATCTCAAGAAGATTCCATGCTGAGCACAGAGCCTAATGTGGGGTTCAGTCTCACGACTCTAAGATCATGACCTGAGTCAAAATCAAGAGTCAGATGCTTAACTGACTGAGCCACGCAGGCACCTTCTTCTTCGGAAAAGTGTCTATTCCTGTCCTCTGCAAAGGCCCCACCTCCTAATACCATCATACTGGAGATTAGGTTTTTACCATATGAATCTGTGGGGCAGGGAGGACATAGACATTCAGTCTAATGCAAACACCTGCCGTAAAGATTAGGCAGCCCCACATCTCTTCTCTTAGCAACCTACTTCCTGCCTTCCAGAAATTCTATCTTTTATAGCTAATAGTAATATAACAGTAGCAGCATTTACTAAGCATTAATACTCACCCAGTTCTATGGCTAGCACATTATCTTGTTGGTGTTTCACAACGTTTGAAGTAGATCTTATTATCAGTTCCATTTTCTAGATGAGGGAACTGAGACTCAGTAACATGAAATGATTTGCTCAGCTTATCTGTGGCAACTAATTAATAGTGGAGCTGGAATTTGGGCCCAAATGGGAAACTGAAGTCAGGCCTCTCCTCCTAGTAGGACAGACCTTGGAGGCTGTATTCAGTCATCTCCTCCACATAAGCCCTAAGTTCTGGAAGGTTCCGTATCTCTTGCCTCATGCTCTACAGCTTCATTTTGGATAAAGCACCAGAAGCCCACATAATGATTTCATTATCTAGAAAAATAACGTGTTTCCAAAAGTTGTCTTCCCTTGGCACCTTGGTATGAATTAAGAAGATGAGTCCCAATCCTCCCTACCAAGACCTCAATGTGATGGGCCAGAGAAGAGTTGGGTTTCCACAGAGGACAGTTGAAGAAAGATCTGGAAATCTTAAGTCTCTGCCCCAGGAAAGCAGGTGCAGTTAAGCTGCCCCTTGGAGAGGCCAAGGGCAAAGAGAGGTAAGAGGGGTTGGAGCAATGAAAGGAAGAAATCTAAATAGTAGGCATCGCAGTTGTGGCTGATGGACCCATTTGAAGCAGTACCTTTGCTCTTAGCATTCCAGAGAACAACTCACCTGAACCCACATGGCCTCAGAGGCTGAACACCTGTTCCTATTTTGAAGGGGACTAGACACAGCCACTGTTTGGGATGCATTCATTCTGCAGGGTTTATTTTGTCCTTGCTTTATGCAGCACCCAGCTGTCCCTCCGTCAGCTATGGCAGCACTTCTTGCAGGAGCTTAGTGGTTTCCCATGGCACCCTTAGTCATCTGCTTTCTTCCCATCTGGGCCAAGGCCAAAAGGCAACCCAAATTTATACACTTTAAAATAATTTGTTTTAGAAAGTGCTGTACTAGCTACCACTGTCCAGAGGTGTTGAATAGTGTTGGGAGGAGAAAACCATCTCATAGTGTTCAGACTGGGAACACAGAGTCCTAGCTAGGCTCTGTCCCACAAGTAGGAGTAGAGAACTGTGACCAGCTTGGTAGGATTGATTTTCTATGGTTGGAAGGGGCTCAAAATATTCACCTAGTCTAGCCTTTGGCCTTCAAGTAGAATTATTATTTTCCAACAGAAACTCCCCAAACTGAATTTTGGAATGAGAAATATGGTTAAGGATTACTTTCTAGTGTCCAACCTAAATTGTTCATGATGCAGGTGACATTTTTTCCCATTTGACATAGTTTGGCAATTGGTTCTAATCTGGCCTCCCAGCCTCAATGTTTATGAGTTATCATAAAGTATGTTAGCAACTAACATCTTTTAATGCCAGCCCCTCCAATGAAAGCAGGATTCTCCTTGAAGTCAGGGTCAAGTCTTATTTACCTCTGCAGCTCCAACCCAGCAAGGTACCAATTATTTTCATGGTAAGCTTGAGGACCTGTTTGTGCTGGGTATAGTCAAATCCCCCATAAGCAGATGTTAAATGAAGAAGTGGGGAGAAAAGGAAACTAGTCTCTTAACTGTTGTTAACCCCAGAGCACTTACCGTACACGTAAGCACAAAGCAATCGCCATTTAATTAACTGTCCAGTTATCCATGGAAGCAAGGAAATCCTTCTATGTTCTTCTGTGGTCCTTATTTCTATACCAACACCACTTACCATTTATGGGCATTTGTGGGCATTATTATGTACTGGATACTTTGGGGCTTTTTAAAATAAGTGATCTCTTATCTTCATAGTCTTGTAAGGTAGAGGACATTCTCATTTTGAAGACAAAGAAACCAAAGCACAAAGAGATCAAGCAACCTTCCCAAGGTCACAGATCAAAGACATGCCAAAGCTGGGTTTTGTGCCCACCAATGTTCGCAGACCCCAGAGACCAGGTTCGATTCTTTTTGTTTGCACTGATGTGAGATAGAGCAGAAAACACTGCCTACAAACAACACCCTATTTCAGGACTTCTTTCCTTGCCCCTTCCTTTGGCCTGTTCCTTCTCATGTTTCTCAGATCTAAGGTCAAACCCTTTGAACTATATGGTTCTATGTTGTGTGTGTGTATCATCATAATTAAAGGGAAGACAAACTCTTACATCAAGCCTTCTATCATCATCTCTAAATTCCCTCTCCACCACACCTCCAACATGGTCTGCAGATGTGCTGGGACCACACCAGTAGAATGACAGAGAACCAGACTGGAAACATTAGCACCAGGCTCAGCCATCAAGTGTCAAGTAGGAACCCAAGTAACAGTAGTGATGGGCAAGAGAAGGGAGGGACTTGGAGTCCAGGAGATTGGCAACTGATCCCTTGAAGCTCTGGAGAGGTTTGCATTTCTCTCATAAACACTGGGAGCTGATTTGTCTCCTGACATACAAGCAGCCTTCCTGACTTGCCAAGAAGTGGCCTGCTAAGAAAATAGAAATTTGAGGGTAGAGAGAGTAGAGAAGTCAGCAGCCAGCATGAGGATTTTGGGTTCTGGAGGGTGGGAAGAAGGCCAGTGCCAGGAGGGGAGAGAATGGTGTACCAAAGGAAGTGGGATAGGACCACAGACTTCTTGGTAAAATTTGCCAGTTTCTCTGAAGAGCAAAAAAACAAAACAAAACAAACTTGTGGCAAAGTTATTCATACTGAGATGTTCTGGACCATGTGTAACCTCTCACAGAAATACTGGGATTATAAAAATTTGATTGCAAAAGGCAACCATTTATCCCAAAGGAATGGACTTCCAGTGATGGCATTTTAGGCACCAGTGAGTTCAAAGGAAGGGAGAGATACAGAGGATAGGGGAGCATTTTTCCAAGCCCCACAGAAGCCATAGTTCTGCTACATGTGAGACCATCCCTAATGAGGAGGGGGAGCATTGAAGGAACAGTTTTTTTCCCAGCACAACTGTAGTCACATGGCTTCGCCCTTGTCTGCTGACCCCATCATGTCCTCGTCCTACTCCTCCTCAGAGTACCATTGCCACGAGGGGCCCTGAGGTTAGCTTTTCTTGGACTGATTTTCTTCCAGTATTTGGCCAGGAACATCGAATGTGTTCCAGGAATAGTTGGTTAGAAGCCCAGCCACCTTGGAAAATCTAGGACGGGAGAGTGGAGAGTACCAGGTGGCCTTCTTTGCTTTGATGGCACCCGGCATGCTGTGTTGGCCCATTCTAAAGATGCAAGAGGAGATTTGAGTCCCATTTTTATTCAGTAAAACTGCAGATTACGAGTCACTTCTCCAATTTAATTACTTATTTCTTATTTATTTCCAGGAGTGTGCATTCTTTACTTTGTGTTCTAAATTACGAATGGAAGGGCCTTGCTGTTCGACTTTACTGTACAGCTAGCATTTGTGTCCCTGCCCATTTAATTAATTTATTATTATGGTGATTTGGGGGTTTTATGGTTTTTATCCACTAGGTTTGGGGGTGCCTTTTTTCATGTATGTGTATGTTTAATTCTACTATAATTAACATACAGTGCTATATTAGTTTCAGGTGTACAATATAATGATTCAACAATTCCATACATCCCATTCTTAGATAGAAAAACTGGGGCCCAAAGGGGTAAAGTGACTTGGCAAGGTTAGAGAAAGTGGTTACCCACCCTGGGGTTTTTGACTCCATGATCCTACCTCTAAGTTTAAGAAAACAATCTTTTCTTTAGTAAAAATTGTATATGTCTAAGGTATAAAACATACTGATTTGATATACATATTTATATATATTGAGATGATTATTAAAGTCAAGCTAATTAGCATCATCTCCTCACGTAGTTACCATTTACTTTGTAGGGAGAACACCTGAAATCTCTCTTAGCAAATGTCCGGGATACAATCTAGTATTATTAATTATACTCATCATGCTAGATCTCTAGACGTATTCATCTTATGTAACTGCAACTTTATACACTTTGACCAACATCTCCCCCATTTCCCCCACCCCCAGTGTAACCACCGTTCTACACTTTGCTTCTATTTTTTTTAATATAATCTTTTTTATTTTTCATTAACATATAATGAATTACTAGCCTCAGGGGTACAGGTCTGTGAATCGCCAGGTTTACACACTTCACAGCACTCACCAAAGCACATACCCTCCCCAATGTCCATAACCCCACCCCCCTTCTCCCAACCCCCCTCCCCCCAGCAACCCTCAGTTTGTTTTGTGAGATTAAGAGTCACTTATGGTTTGTATCCCTCCCAATTCCATCTTGTTTCATTGATTCTTCTTCTACCCACTTAACCCCCCATGTTGCATCTCCACTTCCTCATATCAGGGAGATCATATGATAGTTGTCTTTCTCTGATCGACTTATTTTGCTAAGCGTAATACCCTCTAGTTCCAACCATGTCGTTGCAAATGACAAGATTTCATTTCTTTTAATGGCTGCATAGTATTCCATTGTATATATATACCCCATCTTCTTTATCCGTTCATCTGTTGATGGACATCTAGGTCCTTTCCATAGTTTGGCTATTGTGGACATTGCTGCTATAAACATTCGGGTGTACGTGCCGCTTCAGATCACTACACTTGTATCTTTAGGGTAAGTACCCAGTAGTGTGATTGCTGGGTTGTAGGGTAGCTTTTCAACTATTTTCAACATTTTGAGGAACCTCCATGCTGTTTTCCAGAGTGGTTGCACCAGCTTGCATTCCCACCAACAGTGTAGGAGGGATCCCCTTTCTTCGCATCCTCGCCAGCATCTGTCATTTCCTGACTTATTGATTTTAGCCATTCTGACTGGTGTGAGGTGGTATTTCATTGTGGTTTTGATTTGTAGTTCCCTGATACCAAGTGATGTGGGGCACTTTTTCATATGTCTATTGGCCATCTGGATGTCTTCTTTGCAGAAACTTCTGTTCATGTCCTCTGCCCATTTCTTGATTGGATTATTTGTTCTTTGGGTGTTGAGTTTGATAAGTTCTTTATAGATTTTGGATACTAGCCCTTTATCTGATATGTTGTTTGCAAATATCTTCTCCCATTCTGTCAGTTGTCTTTTGGTTTTATTAAAGATCAAAAGCTTTTGCACAGCAAAGGAAATAGTCTACTCTCTGCTTCTATATATTCAACGTGTTTTTAGATTTCACAAAAAATGTGACCATACAATTTTTTTCCTTTCTGTATCTGCCTTATTTCACTTAGCATAATGTCCTCCAGGTTCAGTCATGTTGTTGTAAGTGGTGAGATGTCTTTTTAAAGGTTGAATAATATTCTCTTGTATGTATGTACCGCTTTTTCTTTATCTACTCATTGACTGACTGACACTTAGGCTGTTTCTTTACTTTGGCTATTGTGAATAATGCTGCAATGAGCATGGGATGTAATAAACATGGAAACACAGATCTCTCTTCCAGGTATGGATTTCATTTCCTTTCCATCTGCCACTGTTTAACACCCACTCTATAAAAAGAGCACAAACTTCAAGACAGGAAAACTATTTCTGAGTTGGCTTTCCTGTTAATATCTGGGTGACATGGGCCAAATCTTTTGGGATATCAATAGCCTCATTTCTGTAATTCTCTCACCACTCTATTAGGGTTATTAAAAATATGAAATAAGAGTAAATGGAAAGATATTAAGATAAATGTATTGTGTAAAACAACAGTAAGCATGCTCATAATTGGTTTCTTTTTCTTTGATTCTGTTTTGTGTTTCTCTCTTTTGCTTTCTCCCCATCTCTTGTTGGGTAGATTAATAGACTCTATGCCAGGCTACTCTGAAGACTGTTGCAAGAAAGACTCTCAAGGTCATGATTCCACTGGAAAACCTCACCCTGCAGTTGCTTCCCCATCAATCCCTTGGTAGAAGGCCCATTTCAAAAATCAATCCACATTCTTCTGTAGCAAAATAATTCCAACCTTCTTTTTTTCTTTTGGCATTCCAAAGATCTGTCAACTCCTGTAAGAGTCATGGTTGATATTCTTTTGTAGGTCATCCCAGTTTTCCTTCACCACAAAATATTGAGATTTGGTATAATTAGAGCCCAGAGGGGTGAATGGGCCTGCCTCTGTCTTTTTTCCAGTGAATTTTACTCCTGTGTACCAGCTGCAGCTGTCTGGTTGTGTGTACCTGTGGGCTGGAGCAGGCACTTAGGGTCAACTGGTATGAGTTAAGCATGCTCTAGAAGCTAAGACTTCTTTTTTTCTTTTGTTTAGGATTTATTTATTTGAGAGAGAACATGCAAGTGAAGGGAGTGGCAGAGGGAGAGAGAGAGAGAGAGAGAGAGAGAGAATCTCAAGCAGACTTCCTGCTGAGTGTGGGGCTAGATCTCACCACCCTGAGATCATAACCTGAGCTGAAATCAAGAGTCAGACTCTTAACCGATGGAACCACCCAGGTGCCCCTAAGTCTTCTTTTTAAGGAACTACTTTTGTATTCTGTGAGGAGTCATTAATAATTAGTTAACACCCAAGGAATGAGTTACTCAGAACTCATAGGTCAAGTTACATAGCAAAGTATAGAATTGAGTTAGTTACGCAAATTGCTGGAGCCAGAGTAAATGTGATATCAGTTTCCTGGGTATTGTAGACCAAAACATTCTAGGGGGACAACTCAGCCTTCATGTTCCATTGGTTTTGGTTTTTATTTTTTATTATTTTTTTTAAGATTTTATTTATTTATTTGACAGAGAGAAATCACAAGTAGGTCAAGAGGCAGGCAGAGAGAGGAAGGGAAGCAGGCCTCCTGCTGAGCAGAGAGCCCGATGTGGAACTCGATCCCAGGACCCTGAGATCATGACCTGAGCCGAAGGCAGCGGCTTAACCCACTGAACCACCCAGGCGCCCCAGTTTTGGTTTTTAAATTAAACGGTCCCTCCTTTGTTACAGGTTTGATATGATTAACACCCTCCTTGGTAGTAGAAAGGTTGGAAGATTCTAGAATCAGTCAGACATCAGTTCATATGTTGGTGTTACCAAAGCTCGCTAATTGTGAGACCTGGGGCAAGACAGTTAGTTTCTTAAGCTTTAGTTTCCCCATCAGCAAAATGGGCATAATCATGTCCATTTCAGAATGGTACTAGTAAAAACCAATGTAATCACGTATGGAAAAGCATTCACCATTGTACCCTGTATATTAATTAGGGCTCAGTAAATCTGAGCTATTATTATTATTATTACTGCTATTACCATTAGCCTTTATAATTTTCACCTATATCCTAACAATAATTTCATTCTGTTTTTTCAAAAAATGAAAGATTCATATGATCTCAAGAGGAACCAGAGCATCATTCTGTTGTTTTAAATGGTTGTACTGAGTTATGACTAACCCATAAGATGGACTCATTTGCATTATACTTTCGACTGATGGGAAAGAAAGGATGGTCTAACTGTCTAAGCCTTCCCCTAATGAAACACACAACCCCCTTGATTTCTCTTTTTGTGCTATTCTACAGAGGGCACTTTCCAAGCCCCATTTACATCTATTGTTAGTTTGTACATCAGCTATGAGTTTAATCTGGGGGCTTGTTCATTGCTGGGTGTGTGTGTGTGCACACGTGAGTGTGTAAAAAGACATCTTGAGACCATTGATTAGAATCAACTCATCAGATGCATTGGTGCATTAATATTTTGCTCCATGACAACCCTGCTTTAGACACCACAGAGAACAGGAACTCTATAAGGCAGCAACCCAGTCCTTAAAAAGCAGGACACACACATGTGTACCTAGGTTGACAGAAAAAGATGGAATTTGGAGTCATCACTTACTACATCTGGGACTTCAGAAAAGTCAACCTCTGAGTCTTGTTATCCTCAAGTGAAAAATGGAGTTAAGGATATGATTTACTTGGTTGATAGGGTTGTTATGAGGCTCCCTTATAAAAATGTATGTGAAATCTCTTCATAAATTGTTGGCTAGGTGACTCTAAGTCACAAATGGGAGTTAGAGTAACACTCGAGTGCTTGATTGTGTATTTCAGAAATCACATGTTTGGAGAGGGCTAGGTCGTGGGCTGGAGCTGTTAGAGAATACGTCATAGAGGAAAAGGGACTTTCCCTGAGCCTTCAAAATCAGACAGGACTTCAGCAGGTGGAAAAGAGTGGAAGGAGAGGGTGAGCTTAGTGATGGAATTAAAAATAAGCAAAGACTATGTATGTCAACTATATTTCATTTAAAAAAAAAAAAAAAGCAAGGACTCCAGAGGCCAGGATAAGCATACAAGCACATGCCAAGCGATATGAAACATGACAGGGGGTAAAGTTACAAAGGCTGTTATAATAGATGTTTCCTCTTCTGAAAGGACTCCGTCCTTGCGGGCAAGTTAACATGTCATTCACCTGGTCTCTTAGCTCTGTGAATGCAGGGTCCTTGTCCTTCTCTGATTTCTCTCTCATGTCTATCACAGTACCTGGAACACAATAGGTGCTCAATAAATGCTCAGCAAATGAAAGAATAGATGGATGGTCATGCCCATTGCCATTTAGCCACTGAATCAGGGATTATCTTTTAACTCCCTCTGTGTGATACAGCCCCATCTGCTGTTGGGATTTATGAAATTCTTTGCAGTGAAGCCAATACTTGGTATGGTTTTTCTCCACCCTGTCCCAGAAGATTCCCTACCACCAACGAACAATAAGGTGACCAGCAAGTCGTGTGAGTACAACGGGACCACTTACCAACATGGTGAGCTGTTCGTGGCTGAAGGGCTCTTTCAGAACCGGCAACCCAATCAGTGTACCCAGTGCAGCTGTTCGGTAAGACCTGGTGTCTTAATGTCCCTGCTAGCCCTACTCCAACACCAGAGCTCCTTCTGTACTTACACCTGTACTTGGAGGCTACACTATAAGGTGTTTGGAAGGAAGAGGAATTGCATTTTTTTAAAAGATTAACTGAATTATTTGAGAGAGAGAGAGAAAGAGAGCAAGTGGGGGCAGAGGCAGAGGGAGAAGGACAGAATTTCAAGCCGACTCCCCGGTGAGCATGGAGCCCAACTCAGGGCTTGATCTCACAAACTGTGAGATCATGACCTGAGCCGAAAGCAAGAGTTGGACGCTCAACTGACTCAGCCACCCAGGACACCCCAAGGTGAATTGCATTTAAATCCTAATCCTGTCAGTCCAGACTCCCTGATTTTCAAGAGCCCTGAACAATCCTGACCTATGTGAAAGAAATCAGACATAGTCATATTCTGGTCTTTACTAAAACATTAGGACTGTTTAAATGCACAAACATGAGCTGATGGTCTTGCTCTGTCCTCCTTTTAACAAGGGTGACCCCAGCAAAGCCTTCATCAGAAGAACTCAACTGTTTGAAGCCTTGGGAATGCTAGGGGCAGAAAAGTCATTGGTGCCATCCAAGGCCACTCAGTCCAGTTCACAAAAAAATTGAGCTATCTCTTGGTTCCCATCTGATGTATTCTCCCAATCAGTTTGCCCCTGATGCCTTGCAGTGAGAACTCTCTCAGCAAAACATTATTATTCCTCTGACCTAATCTGTCAGAAGAACCTTATATACCTTAGGAATAAAGTATATTGATTATATCTTCATGGAATTGTGCAGTCCAGAAAATGTAAGAGGTGGAACCAGAAAATGGAAGACAATGGCTGTTTCAACTGAAGTGTGAGGAAATGAAGTTCAATGTAGGAACTTTTTTGCTTGTAAAGGCATTAAACACTGAATTTCATGCAGAGGGAAGTTCTAGAATCTCTTCCCTTGGTGACTTTTAGTAAAAATATGGTATCTCAGTAGTTTGGGAGAATTTGGTTGTGGCCTTCCCTTACTAATGACTTTTCAGGGACCTTTCTAGCCCCAGATAATATCTTTCTAAGAACAAGGTTTAGGGGCATCTGGGTGGCTTTGATGGTTAAGCATCTGCATTTGGCTCAGGTCCTGATCTCAGGGTCCTGGCATCGAACCCCATGGCATTGGGATCCCTGCTCAGCAGGAAGCCTGCTTTTTCCTCTCCTTCTGCCCTTCTGCCTGATAGTGCTCTCTCTCTTTCTCTCTCTCTCTCTCTCTCTCAAATAAATGAACAAGATATTAAAAAAACAAGGTTTAAGGAATGATGTTTGGAACATAGAACTTTAGGGAGTGGAAACTATGTAAAGACAGACATAGCAGGTAGATTTGCTTTTCTCCCTTGCCTTATGCTGAATGGAACTGTCCATTCAGATCATCTTGTATAGTTTTGTATTACCCCAGAGAGCTCATCTCCCTGGTTTGGAGCATTATAAAAGGTGGCTCTCATGCAGATCTGCATTCCCTGAGATCCCAATATCCAGTTGGGGTGTGTTGGGGACTAGGGGATACAATGAACAGAAAAGAGAGGAAAAAGACCTTTTGGGGGGGTTGGCAGGCCAATGGTGGCCCTTACATGGACCTCTTTGTACCATCTTAGATGAGGAGGCCCAACAAGGAGGGCCAGCTCTTCAGTAACATAGTCTCTGGCATGAAGAAATAGTAAACAGAAGAAAATAAAGCATAATAACATTTAGGAAGTGTCTAGAACTAACCATGGGAGAACACTGGGAAGGAGTGCCATGTTTCAAGTCCCTACTCATCCCAGGTCCCGAGCTAAGAAGCCTTTACGCTTATTCGCATGTCCCCCTGACCTTTGATTCTGTTTCTCCTTGGCAGGAGGGGAATGTGTACTGTGGTCTCAAGACTTGCCCCAAGTTAACCTGTGCATTCCCAGTCTCCGTTCCTGATTCCTGTTGCCGGCTATGCAGAGGTATGTGTCTCAGATCCCAAAACAGAGGGATGTTGCCATACTGGATAGTAGGACTTAAAGGAGAAGGAAATGCCTGGCCAGTCTCATAAGCAAGGGAATTTTCCCATGGTCACCTTAGATTTTAGCCAGAGGTGGGGGGAAGCTAAGTCCATTCACCAAAGGGAAGAAGGAAACACTGATTTTAAGGGCCACTATCTGAAAGAAATTGCCCTGGTGTGTGGCAGGAGAGAAAGAGTGAGCATCATTTATGGAGAAAAGTGAGTGCCTGTGTCGCTTCTGCCTTAATCCCTTCTAGCCAGGCCTCCATGTTACGTCGTGTGAAACACAAGCCATTTCCATGCACAGCCTTAACAGGAAGAGCGGGTTTTGCAAAGCCCTGACGTTTTGGAGACTGCGCAGGGCAAATTAGGTAAAGTCTTTAAAACCTCAAATTTAGATAGATTCTTTAAAGCCCCACAGTCAAACAGTGACAAACTCAGGAAAAGCAAAATGCAAGGCAAAGGCATCATCTTCTCAAATTATAGCCAAAATGTCACCGATGTTTTCTCAAGTTAGTGTTCTCTTATTTAGTTTCCCTTATCTTTAATAATGGTGCCATTTGTTTTCTCTCTAAGATCAAGCATAATCACCTTTCATTTCTCTTTTATTTCTTCTTCTCAAATTACTAAATCTATCAGTTGTCTTCTATATCCCTCTCCTTTCTGGCTTGCCCTCTAACAGTATTCTAATTTCGTCTTCTTTCCTTCCATCCAATCAACATATTTATTGAGCATCTACTCTAAGTTCAGCTCTTTGCCAGAAGCTAGATACATACTGGCAAGTAGAGTAAAGATACAGGGCACTGTCAAAGATATATTCAGGGCACTAAATGAGAAGAACATGCAGCCAAGAATACTTTATCCAGCAAAACTGACATTCAAAATGGATGGAGAGATAAAGAGTTTCCAAGACCGGCAAGGCTTAAAAGATTATGCAACCACCAAGCCGACACTGCAGGAAATATTAAGGGGGGGTTCTATAAAAGAGGAAAAATCCTAAGAATAGCATTGAACAGAAATATAGAGACAATCTACAGAAAGAAAGACTTCAAAGGTAACTCGATGTCAATAAAAATGTATCTATCAATAATCACTCTCAATGTGAATGGCCAAAATGTGCCCATAAAATGGCACAGGGTTGCAGATTGGATAAAATGACAGGACCCATCCATATGTTGTCTTCAAGAGACCCATTTTGAACCTAAAGATACACCCAGACTGAAAGTGAAGGGATGGAGAAGCATTTTTCATGCCAATGGGCCTCAAAAGAAGGCTGGGGTAGAGTTCTCATATCAGATAAGTTAGATTTTAAACTAAAGACTGTAGTCAGAGATAGAGAAGGACACTACATAATCCTTAAAGGGACTATCCACCAAGATGATCTAACAATTGTAAATATCTAGCTCCCAATATGGGAGCAGCCATTTACTTAAGAAAACTGTTAATCAAGATAAAGAGTCATATTGATATGAATACACTAATCGTAGGAGATCTTAACACGTCTCTCTCAGAAATAGACAGATCATCGAAGCAGAAAATCAATAATGAAACAAGAGCATTGAATGACACATTGGACCAGATGGACCTCATAGATATATACAGAACATTCCACCCTAAAACAACACAATACTCATACTTCTCAAGTGCACACGGAACCTTCTCAAGAATAGACTACATACTGGGTCACAAATCAGACTCAACAGATACCAAAAGACTGAGATTATTCCCTGCATATTCTCGGATCACAATGCCTTGAAACTGGAGCTCAATCACAAGGAAAAGTTCAGAAGGAACTCAAACACCTGGAAGCTAAAGGCCACCTTGCTTAAGAATGCTTGGATCAACCAGGAGATCAAAGAAGAACTGAAACAATTCATGGAAACCAATGAGAATGAAGACACTTCAGTCCAAAACCTATGGGATACAGCAAAGGTGGTCCTAAGGGGGAAATACATAGCCATCCAAGCCTCCCTCAAAACAATTGAAAAATCCAGAACACAGAAGCTGTCTCTACACCTTAAAGAACTGGAGAATCAACAACAAATCAAACAAACTCCACACATAAATCATCAAGATTAGAGCTGAGATCAATGAGGTAGAAACCAGAGATACAGTAGAGCGTATCAATGAAACTAGAAGCCGGTTTTTTGAAAGAATCAATAAGATCGATAAACCATTGGCCACACTAATCCAAAAGAAGAGAGAAAGCCCAAATTCATAAAATTATGAATGAAAAGGGAGAGATCACAACTAACACCAAGGAAGTAAAAACAATCATCAGAAGTTATTATCAACAGTTATATGCCAATAAGCTTAGAAACCTAGATGAAATGGATGCATTCCTGGGAAACTCTAAACTCCCAAAATTGAACCAGGAAGAAATCGACAACCTGAATAGACCAATATCTAGTAACGAGATTGAAGCAGTGATCAAAAACTTCCCAAAAAACAAGAGCCCAGGACCTGACGGATTCCCTGGGGAATTCTACCAAACTTTCAAAGAAGAAATAACACCCATTCTTCTAAAGCTGTTTCAAAAAATTGAAGCAGAAGGAAAACTTCCAGACTCTTTCTATGAAGCCAGCATTACCCTGATCCCCAAACCAGGCAAAGACCCTACCAAAAAGGAGAATTTCAGACCAATATCACTGATGAATATGGATGCTAAGATTCTCAACAAGATCCTAGCAAACAGGATCCAACAGCACATTAAAAAGATTATCCACCATGACAAGGTGGGATTCATCCCTGGGCTACAAGGATGGTTCAACATTTGCAAATCAATCAATGTGATACAACAAATTAATATGAGAAGAGAGAAGAACCACATGCTCCTCTCAATTGATGCAGAAAAAGCATTTGACAAAATCCAGCATCCGTTCCTGATTAAAACGCTTCAAAGTATAGGGATAGAGGGAACATTCCTGAACTTAATAAAATCTATCTATGAAAGACCCACAGCAAATATCATCCTCAATGGGAAAAAGCTTGCAGCCTTCCCGTTGAGATCAGGAACAAGACAAGGATGCCCACTTTCACCACTCTTGTTCAACATAGTATTAGAAGTCCTAGCAACCGCAATCAGACAACAAAGAGAAAGAAAAGGTATCCAAATTGGCAATGAAGAAGTCAAACTCTATTCGCAGATGACATGATTCTTTATATGGAAAACCGAAAAGACTCCACCCCCAAACTACTAGAACTCATACAGCAATTCAGCAACGTGGCAGGATACAAAGTCAATGTGCAGAAATCAGTGGCTTTCTTATACACTAACAATGAAAATACAGAAAGGGAAATTAGAGAATTGATTCCCTTTACTATAGCACCAAGAACCATAAGATACCTGGGAATAAACCTAACCAAAGAGGTAAAGGATCTGTACTTGAGGAACTACAGAGCATTCATGAAAGAAATTGAAGAAGACACAAAAAGATGGAAGACCATTCCATGCTCTTGGATCGGAAGAATAAACATTGTTCAAATGTCTATACTGCCTAGAGCAATCTATACTTTTAATGCCATTCCGATCAAAATTCCACTGGTATTCTTCAAAGAGCTGGAGCAAATAATCCAAAAATTTGTATGGAATCAGAAGAGACCCCGAATCACTAAGGGAATGTTGAAAAACAAAACTAAAACTGGGGGCATTACGTTACCAGATTTCAAGCTTTATTACAAAGCTGTGATCACCAAGACAGCATGGTACTGGCATAAAAACAGGCACATAGACCAGTGGAACAGAGTAGAGAGCCCAGATATGGACCCTCAACTCTATGGTCAATTAATCTTTGGCAAAACAGGAAAAAATATACAGTGGAAAAAAGTCTCTTCAATAAATGGTGCTGGGAAAACTGGACAGCTATATGTAGAAGAATAAACTCGAGCATTCTCTTACACCGTACACAAAGATAAACTCAAAATGGATAAAAGACCTCAAAGTGAGACAGGAATCCATCAGAATCCTAGAGGAGAACATAGGCAGTAACTTCTTCGATATCAGCCACAGCAACTTCTTTCAAGATATGTCTCCAAAGGCAAAGGAAACAAAAGCAAAAATAAACTTTTGGGACTTCATCAAAATCAAAAGCTTCTGAACAGCAAAGGAAACAGTCAAAAAAACAAAGAGGCAACCCACAGAATGGGAGAAGATATTTGCAAAGGACAGTACAGACAAAAGTTTGATATCCAGGATCTGTAATGAACTCCTCAAACTCAACATACACAAAACAGGCAATCATATCAAAAAATGGGCAGAAGATATGAACAGACACTTCTCTAATCAAGACATATAAATGGCTATCAGACACATGAAAAAATGTTCATCATCACTAGCCCTCAGGGAGATTCAAATTAAAACCACATTGAGATATCACCTTACACCAGTTAGAGTGGCCAAAATTAGCAAGACAGGCAACAACATGTGTTGGAGGGGATGTGGAGAAAGGGGAACCCTCTTCCACTGTTGGTGGGAATGCAAGTTGGTGCAGCCTCTTTGGAGAACAGTGTGGATGGAGATTCCTCAAGAAATTAAAAATAGAACTTCCCTATGACCCTGCAATTGCACTCCTGGGTATTTACCCCAAAGATACAGATGTCGTGAAAAGAAGGTCCATCTGTACTCCAATGTTTATAGCAGCAATGTTCGCCAAACTATGGAAAGAACCAAGGTGCCCTTCAACGGACGAATGGATAAGGAAAATGTGGTCCATATACACTATGGAGTATTATGCCTCCATCAGAAAGGATGAATACCCAACTGTTGTAGCAACATGTACGGGACTCGAAGAGATTATGCTGAGTGAAATAAGTCAAGCAGAGAGAGTCAATTATCATATGGTTTCACTTATTTTTGGAGCATAACAAATAGCATGGAAGACATGGGGAGTTAGAGAGGAGAAGGGTGTTGGGGTAAATTGGAAGGGGAGGTGAATCATGAGAAACTATGGACTCTGAAAAGCAATCTGAGGGGTTTGAAGTGGTGGGGGGGTGGGAGGTTGGGGTACCAGGTGGTGGGTATTATAGAGGGCACGGATTGCATGGAGCATTGGGTGTGGCGAAAAAATAATGAATACTGTTATGCTGAAAATAAATAAATTAATAAAAAAAAGGATACAGGGTGGGTCACCTGGGTGGCTCAGTGGGTTGAAGCCTCTGCCTTCGGCTCAGGTCATGATCCCAGAGTCCTGGGATCAAGCCCCATATTGGGCTCTCTCCTCAGCAGGGAGCCTGCTTCCTCCTCTCTCTGCCTGCCTCTCTGCCTCCTGTGATCTCTGTCTGTCAAATCAATAAATGAAATCTTTATCTTAAAAAAAAAAAAAAGGATACAGGGCACTGTCAGACTATATTGCATCTTTATGCAAGTTACAAAGAGAATCCTTTTACTTAAGAGACTTTACCATCATTTGCCAGAAAATCCTTGTGAATGCACTCCTTTCGGTGCAGCAAATTTGTGCAGTACCCTCTACAACCGTACATGGCATGCATAGCAGCAAAGATTATTTCTTTGCTCTTATGGAACTTAAATTCTACCAGAGAAGGCCAATGATAAACAAAGAAATAAAAATTGTTACAATGTCAGTACCATGAAGAAAATAAAAGACTAAGATAAGAAACAAGATAGGGGGCGCCTGGGTGGCTCAGTGGGTTAAGCCGCTGCCTTCGGCTCAGGTCATGATCTCAGGGTTCTGGGATCGAGTCCCACATCGGGCTCTCTGCTCAGCAGGGAGCCTGCTTCCCTCTCTCTCTCTCTCTGCCTGCCTCTCCAACTACTTGTGATTTCTCTCTGTCAATAAATAAATAAAATCTTAAAAAAAAAAAAAAGAAACAAGATAGGAAATAAGGACAGCATTCAGCATTTAGATCAGGTGGTTGGGAAGGCCTCTCTGAGTGACATTTATGCTCAGACTTGGAAGATGAAAAAGAGCCATCCATGCAAAACTCCTGAAGGGAGAGCATTCTGGACAGAAGAAAAAATTCAGGGGCCTTACACAAGGAAGAGCTCAGAACATTCGAGGCATCTGAGGATCTGTAGCTGACCTGTAGTGATAGTAGTCAACCCTGGCTGGAGATGAGGCTGGAGAAGGGAACTGGGCTCAGACCATATAGGACCTTCAAAGCTGTGGGCTGGAGTTTGTATTCAGTTTCTAAGTACCTTGGGAAACCGCTGGAAAGTTGTGAGCTGGGCATAACATGAACCAGTGGATGTTTTAAAAGACCTCATTGGCTGTTGCATCTATACTTGATTGGAGGGAGACAGCAAAGCAAGGGGAGAGGCCAGGCAGAAGGGGAGTGCAGTAGCCTGTCTTAATGTGAGAGGGCAGGTGCCTGTTTCGGGGATAGAGTAGAGAATAGTGGTTCAGACAGGAGCCTCTGGAACCAGGTTGCCTTGGCTCTAAGCCCAGTCCTGCTACTTTCTAGCTGGATAATCATGAGCAGTGCATTCAGTCTTTCTAACAATCTTTACAGGGAGAATGTTGTTAGCACCTACTTCCAAGTGCTTATGAGGTTTCAATGAGATCATGCAGGAAAATGACCTAGCACCACGTCTTGTATAGGGTGAGGACTCCAGAATGAGAAACAGACCAATCTGAAATATATTTAGGGCATTGTTTTTTGACCATGGGTGCTTATTGGAATTACCTTGATAGGTTTATGTTCAGGCTGGGGGTGGAGGGTGAGGGAGGTGATTTCAATGTGCAGCCAAAATTGAGAAGCACTGAGTTAGAGGTGGCGGGGGGAAATGATAGGATTTACTGAGAGGGGATTGGTAGATGACTCCTGTACACTACTACTAGCTTCATCTTGCAGAAAGATAACCTTAGCCATACTATACCTCTACTCAGAAGTCTTTGTGCTGGGGCACCTGGCTGACTCAGTTGCTAGAGCATGTGACTCTTGATCTTGGGGTCATGAGTTCAGTCCCCATGTTGGGATAGAGCTTATTTTAAAAAAAAAGTATTTGTGCTGATACATACTGTACTAACTAAGGCCAGTCATTTTTTTTTTCTTTCTTGAAAGAGAGAGAGAGTGTGTGAGCATGCAAGTGGGATAGGTACAGGGAGGGGCAGAGGGGGAGAGAGAGGGAATCCTAAGCAGGCTCCATGCTCAGTGTGGAGCCCAATGTGGAGCTTGATCTCATGACACTGAGATCATGACCTGAGCCGAAATCAAGATTAGGGCATTCAGCCGACTGAGCCACCTGGGCACCCCACCAGTCACAGTTCTAAATACTTTATTGACATTAATTCATTTACTCCCATAATGACCCTATGTGATGAGTATGATGAGTATTCCCATTTAATGGATGATGAAACTGAGGCAGAGAGAAGTTAATAGCCTTGTTTAAGGTTATGTAGCTAGTGAGTCCAGATGCCAGGCTCTTCCCCACTTTATTCTGCTGCTGAAAAGAATGGCTCCCTGTTGCCAGGGGTACACACCAACCCCTGCCTCAGACAGTGAAGGCCTTCTATCCAGTAGCTTCAACTTAGCTTTCTAGGTCCACATTCTTCAATTCACACACCTTGGGTTCCACTCCCAGTGTCCCTGTGCTCTTTGTGTCTTTGTGTCTTCACTCTACCCCCTCAAGATTTCTCCAACTGTAGTGTGCTTCAAAATCACCTGGAGAACTTTCAGATCCTCAGACAACAGTTGCGTGATTCAACAGCTTTGGGGTAGGGTCCTGGGATGTGCATGTCAGCAGGCCCCACTGTCTACTCAGAGGCTGGTGGTCCATAGATTCCTCTTTGAGAATCCATTCCTGAGACCAAATGGATGACTGGAGGTGACCCCGAATAGTGGTTTCTGTTTGATTTTAGTGCACTGAAATTTAGCATATTAAAAGTCTGAATCCTGGAAGCAATAGAAAAGTAACAAATGTCACTCTCTGAAGGGTCAGAGTATCTACTTCCAACCATTGGGTAACCAACTTTGAGACAAATGTATGACAGCCATTTCATGGGAAGGAACTGGGAGGTCAAGAGAACAAAATGGCTGCCTATTTAAGAACTGCACATGTACAGCTAGACCTTAGAGGAGAGAAGATTGCCTCTTTCTGGAAAAGCCTTTCCCTTCCATCTCTGCCTTTGGAAATCCTACAGGTTTCTCAAGACGTAGCTCAAACACTGCCTCCATAGATTCTGACACAGGTGGTCCTCTGGGTGCATTATGATAAATACTAGATGGAAGGCCTTTCTCTCTTCTCTGCCTTCTGTCTGCCATCCCTCGTTTCTCTAGCCCAAATTCCTGTTTATCCTGCTTATCCAAAGACTAGCCCATCTGCCACCTCCTCCGAAAGTGTTTTGTTTTTTTAATCCTATAAGTTAGGAGTAAACCTCCTTCCTTTCCGAGACTCCTCAGCCTTTACTGGGTGCTGCTCCTGTAGCATTAATCACTTTGTTACCTTTTTTAAAAATTTATTATGTGTACTCATGTCTTACTCTCCATAGCAATTCTGAGCTCCTTAAGGCAGGAACTATTCCTGGTTCATCTTTTCTTCCCCCTCCCTGCTCTAGGTACAGAGTAAGCACTCTTTGAATGAATGCATGCTAGCTTGGAAATACTGCCAAAGTTATAGTTTGAATTAGATACAACTAACATATGATATTTTTCCTGTGTTTTCTGCCTCTGAATTACCAATAGATTGTGGTAGGGGTGGTACTTGCTGTCCATTGGTTCATGGTCAGTAGGAAATTACACTGTGTCATTTCTGATCCCCAACTGGTTTTTCCTCCCCCATTGCCCTTCAGGACACTGTAAGTTTTCTTCTAGGAAGAAATGAATTTGGGGCACCTGAGTGGCTCAATCAGTTAAACTTCTGCCTTCGGCTTAGGTCATGATCCCAGGGTCCTGGGATCGAGCCCCACATTGGACTCGCTGCTCAGCAGAAAGCCTTCTTCCCCCTCTCTGTCTGCCTACTGCTCCCTTTGCTTGCGTGTGCCAGCGCTCGCTCTCTCTCTCTCTCTTTGCCAAATAAATAAAATCTTTAAAAAAAAAAAAAAAGGAAGAAATGACCTTGTTCTGAGTACCATTGTATGCTCATCCCTTTTCCTATGCTCTTTCCAGAGGTCCTCACAAGCCAGTGTGGATTTAGCCACAGCCTGATTTGGTTTGTGCTCCAAGAAGACCCTGGATCTTTCTCTCGGGCTTTCTCACAGTGTGTGTGTGTCTGTACACCAGTACAGCTATGACATTTAAGCCAGAAAAGATGGGTATTTTGTTCCTCATCTCCCTACCCATCTTTGCCCCAATGTCATTTGAGTCTGCTCCGAAGGGAAGAGAGTCTGTATGGAGCCGAGGTGTTCATAGTTGCTTGCATAACAATCCAGTTCCTATAATCCAGTTGTCGGGCTGAGGTTACTTTGTTTGGGGAAAAGGATACGGTGCGAAATCTAAACTGAAGAACAATTCGTAAGAGAAAGGAAACTACCAAAAAGATATGTTATTGCCTCTGGGAGACATGTGTGGGGCAGCAGACATAGACCCTGAAGCCATAAGGACTCAGATTTGATGTTATGGAGCTCCAGACTACTAGTGATATTACCTTGGGCGATCTGCTTGTCCCCATAGAACTTTGGGTTTTTGCTTCTTTTCAGCCCTGAAAATGGAGATTATAATAAGTGTCACCCATGGAAAGGTTGTAAAAATTAACCGAGATGATGTGGAGACAGTGGAAAGTCTTATACAGACTTACTGCTTCATTTGAGACAATGATCATATTTCATATATAATATTATTGTATTTATTAGCCCAGGGTTAATACGATTGCACGCTCTCCTCTATGTCTGAGAGTCTTGCCTTTTTTTCTTTACTTAATCTCCACACATAGAATTTCATTTCTCATCCCTCTTGTGTTAACAGATCCTGGGACTCGCCATCTTCTCAACACGACCCTTGTCACAGTTTAAATTTCTTTCCTTTTATGATGCCCTCAGAAGTGACAGATAAAAGCAAGCTCCGGCCGATCATGCGCGGTCCCTTCACACACTTGCCAATTCGCGAAGTTCTTTCTCCGCGATCTCTCCTCCAGCCGAAATAAATCCTTCACTTTCATCTTTCCCTGTGAAGGCTCAGTCCTCCGCTTTCATAAAACTGATGCTTTTCTCTCTGCCCCTAATTTCTTTACATCTTTCAGTTGTGTAGAATGTGATTGAATGTCCTTTGAAGTGCTAATTTTGGAAGCACCTCGTTATTTTTTTTTCCTGCTGAAATGATGTTTTTACAAAGGTCTGTCTTGCATAAGCATATTACTCACACAGCAGGGAATGCAGACACCCTTCTCCCCTATGCTGACCACCCTAACTGCAGAAAAAATACTGCAGAAGAAATAACCTTTTGAGTGCTGAATTTGCAGATGTTCACATAAAGGGCCGCATGGAAACAGCTCTCTGTGCCTTCCCCAGACACGGTACATGTCTCTCTTCCTGGGTCATGTGGCAACATTAGCTGCAAACTGGATCTCAACCCCAGCCTCAGGGATATCGGCCTGTCCTTGAGGCTTGAGGCAGGTCAAGAGGACATTGACAAGGGGCATGTCCTTGCTGGAACTTGAGCAAATCTCATCTGGACTGGAAGTGGCATGCAAACAGCCGCTGGAACCTGAAGGGAAACTTGATCAGAAGAAAAATCTTGTATGACTGCCACATTCTGGGCAGGCAGGCCTCAAACCCAAACCCACCCCCCTCCTGCTTCCCTCTACTACTTATCATTTCTGTTTCCTGTCTCCTGCCTATCTTGCCAAAGCAAAGGGAAAAGCTATGTACTTGGACTCTAGACAAAGGAGAGGTTTTGGGGGGAGGTAGGCTTTTGGCTGTATTAAGAGCCAAACCTGATTAGACGGTGTACATACATAGTACTTACTCTGTGGCAGGCAGTGGTCTAAGCACTGATGTGTGTGATAACCTCACTTAATCCTCCCAACAAAGTTAGAACAATTATTAACCCCATTTTACAGATAAGGAGACTGAGGCAGGGAAGTTACGTGATTGGCCCAAGGATATGTGGCAGTGAGTGGCAGAACTAGAATTTGAACCTTGTCAACCTAGCTCTAGAGTCCCAAACTCTTACACTCCCTGGTGGGAGCCATTCATGGGAACGCAACAAGGGACCTTTCCTAAGGCAAGGGAGTAGAGGGGGAGAGAGAACATGCTTGACATGTTGGCACTTAATCTTAGAAGAGTAACCACACTGCCCAGCTCCTCCCATTATGGCCTCAGCCTACCCGCTCAGAACCAGCAGGGGACATCTTTGTCCAGAAATACCTACCTTCTTTCACCCTTCTTCACCCTTCTGGAGCACCCACCAAGTACCCAGTGCTGTGTGGGTGCTGGAGATACAGTGGTGAACGAAACAGTGGTGAACGAAACGAACAGGGGACCTCGCCTAGTGGATTGTAGTGCAGAAGACACATTTATCAAATAGATAATATCAAATATCAAGTAGATACAAAACGGCAACTGTGCCACGTGCTATAGAGAAAGGGGTTGGAAAAGCTAGTAATGAAAAGGGGTCGACCTTGTGAGGGAGGTGAAAGAAGACTCCTCGGACTGTCTCTCCAGCCTCAACACACACCACATTCCTTTTCACTGCCTGTGAGAGAGGAGGGACTCGAAGTTTAGGGACATAGCTAATGGCAGTCTTAAACTCCCAGGATCCTTGACTTCTGCTTTCCCTGTGAAACTGGCCACCTCAGGCTGTAGGAGTGTCTATAACTGTCTTTCCTCCATTGTACATGTGCATACTACTCTAGTCCAGGCTTTTCTTCTTACAGAACTACTTGGTCGTGTTGGTCAGTGCCCACCGTGTCTTAGCACATTATCCAATGTCCGCAGATTGTTTTTAAAGACACTCTATTAGGCAAGCTGACGCTCCCTGAACCTACTACTCATCCTTGTTTCTCTGACACCAACCCACACACACCTTCTGCTCCAGGCTGGCTATTCTCTTTGTCCTAAAATATGCCAAGTTCCTTCCCACTTTCATTCCTGTTATGTGCCTCTATTAGCTCTCACAAGCTTGGAATAGCTTCCCTCCTCTCTTCTTACGGATTTTGACCCTACCCATCTTTCAAGAGCCCGGGCTGAGTTGTACCCCTTCCAAAGAGCCTGACCCAATAACTCGAGTCCTCCTTGAGCTCCTTCTTGGACCACTTTCAGGGCTTAGTCTGGTTTATAGAGTCCAACATTTAAATATTTTCTTATATTTTCCATTGTTTCATGGATCTTGCTTCCTTAACTGGAAAAGGAACACCTTCTTCCTCTGTGTCCTGTAGCACAGAGTTAAGCATTTCTTGTGGTTGATTTATTAAATAGAAAAAGCTACAGCCATGAAAAGCTCTTGACAGCACTCCATGTGTAGTCCTAGCTAGGGAGGCAGGAGAGATGACTTAACTCCCAACATACTCAACCCAAGCTCATTTATCCAACACATTTGCAAAGAGCCAAAGGAGAAAACTGAATCTCATTTCATGAAATTGAGGTATTTCTATGAACTTCCACAAGGTAACTGAAAGCAGAAGCAACTGTTTAAAAGCAGTTTGTCAGTACTCAAGAGAAGTGCCATTGTACCTAAGACTTGTGATTTATCTTTGCAAAACAGCAAAATTACACCTGTGATGCTATCTTGGCTGGAATGCAGAGATTATGAGGGAAGTGATGCACAAGGTAGTTCATTTTACTTTTAACATCATAAAAATCTACCCAAGTTTTCAAAGTTCTCAAAATCAAACAAAACTGGAGAAAATAACAGCACCTCCAAATATAGACACTCATGTATTGGTCTAGCGTTGTTTTTGGTTTGGTCCACATTTTCTGCAGAAACACTACCATCAGTGGGTCATAATGATAAGGAAGGAAATATCATTAATGAGACACATTTCTCAAAAAAAAAAAATGAACTCCATCGTTTATGGTTTTTGAGTTGCTGTGCTCCTCCCTAAACTTCAAACTGTGCTGAAACACTCTGATCTTTTCAGAGTGACAGAAGAGTCTGACCACTGTTAATGAGCCCTGTTCTTGGGTGAGCCATTCATGTTCATGAAGAAAGGATGATCTGAGAGATATCCCACCCTTGGCCTTCCTCTCTTCTTCTAAATCCCCACTAAGGGCTGTCTTTTTCCATGGAAACTTTCCAGCTTGTTTTTGTTCTCTCTCCCCTGTGCTCAGAATTCATCTGCACGTGCTTGCTAATACTCCCAGAACTCCCAACCTTGGTGGTCATTGTGTTCCCTCTGGGCATGTCTCTTATATCTAACATGTTTCTTCATAGAAAGCCCTTCAGACCATGGATGAGACAGCATTGACTTTCATACTGAGTTTAACAAATGAATAAACCCAAATCTTAACTGGCCGTGTGGAATAAATGCCCCCATCCTGTTCTGGGATTGGAGCATTTTTCATGTTTATAGGCGTCTGGTTCTACCATAAAAATAAGGAATTTCCAGTGAGCACGTCAGAGCAAATATTTCTTCACAGGTTAAAGTCACTCTTCCTTCAGCCCTGTCCTTCTAACTACTCCAAGGGGTGCCATGACTGCCCAAAAACACTGCCTGTGTCCATTATTCTCATTGGAATAGTCTTCATGAGCCTAGACCCCAGTATTTCTAGAACTTAGTCCCAATTGTCAACTGACAGCATAAAGAGAGAAAAAAGAAATGCGAGCAAAAGGAGCTATGTTATGCAGGGGAAGTCAGATTTCAATATTACCTACATTATAACTTTAAGAACTTACCAATTCCAAGTCTCCATAGCCTGGGCAAGCAGACAGTGGATACCAGGATCCAGTTATTCTAGCAAATTACTGGAATGACTATATCCATTTACACCTTGGCTTTAGCCATTAAAACCAGCCCCTTGTTCCCTACTCCCGCCAGACATCCAGGTCTTTTTTTGGATATAAGGCCAGGTAGCTAATGCAGTATCTGTGGATAGAAGGACCTTAAACTGCTTTCTGACTGCTTGCCATTCATTCCTAGGTTGACCAGCAGTAAACGTTGCTAGATTTCTGAGCTCCTCTTCTCCATCCGCTTGTTATTTTTCCATGTATGGATGTGGTAGCTCAGGATTCTCTCTTTTTTTTTGGGGGGGGGGGCGAGGGGGTACTTGGACTTTGACCACTCCACGTTAGGACCATAAAATTGCACTCTCTCCCAATGAAGCAGATATCTGTCCTCATTTTAAGCCAAGAAAAAATAACGGATTTCGTTAAAACTCAAATGCCTCTTTGACAAAGAGGAAAATAAGGAGATGACTAGGAGAGAATCTTAGCCAGTTCAGAAGGAACGAGCTGAAAACATCCTTGTGGCCTTTTTTTTTTTTTTTTTTCCTGCATCCAAGATCCTGGCTTTCAAAATGGAATGATTTCGAAATGAAAGGATTCCCTTTCCTACGTGCAGGCATAAATGTTTTTGTTACTGCTGGGCTTCGTTTGTTTGTTTAATCCAGAGCCTTTCCTTGATAGCTACCACGCATGCTCATGGAACTCCTTAAGTTGGGTTTTCCCCAGGGTTGAGCTACTCTTGAGGAGAAGGAGGAAGAAGCAGAGGGAAAGGATGGGAAGTAGAGGGGGAATAACACTTGGTGGGCCAGGCCCTGTTCTAAGCTCTTTGCGCACACTAATCCATTTCCTCCCCACCGCTCTCCGGGCTAGGTTGTATTGTCCCCATTTTAGCAATAAGGAAACTGAGGCTCAGAGAGGTTCATCACTTGCCCGAAGTCACACAGGCAAAAAGGGACAGAGTCAGGTTTTGGACCCAGGCAGTCTGGCTGGTGTGGGCTGTTCTCTTAGCCATGACTGTTCTGTTGCCTCTCAACTTGGGGATGTGGAGCAACTGTGGGGACTCTGAACTCTGAGGCTACTGGAAGGAGCAGACTTCGTGACAACTCTGCTCCCCAGGGCCGGATATGGTAATGCTTCCATTAGAGTTATTGGGATGACTCAAAGACCCCATTTCTAACTATCAGCTTGGATCTCCATAGCCATTGAAAGAGCAGAGTGTGACTTGTGGGTATCATCCAGCTAATAGCTTCTCTTTGGCTTCCCTCATGATTGGCTCTCACAAGCACTGGCCACTCCCATAATGCTCTTTTTAAAAAGTATGTATTTCTGACTTTCCTGGATAAATGCTTTTGTACTCCTCTTCAGATTTGGCTAGCTACTCTTGGCAGGAGTTCCCCCTTGTCTGTGTCTCTGTGTTTCTCAAGCAGATAGTTTGTTGAAAATGCTAAGAGCTTGTATTGACAGCCCAAACAATAAAGTGCTTTATTTGACAGCAGAGTATTTTCTAGAACATATGACCATCTACAAAACACTGGAGTACTTCTTGTAGTACTATATATCGTTGATAGCTGAAAGGGCTACTAGTGGGGAATCATTTTACCAGAGTTCTTCAAAGCTTCACTCAAATTTCAGCATGCCTGCTCCCTCTCAACAGTATTTAGAGAATTAGATGTTTGGCAGAGGACCCCCATCGAGTCATCTGCTTCTACTCTGTCTTTCATCTCCAGCTTGGGTATTCTGTCCCGGCTATCAAGTGGCCCATCCCAGAACCTGGCACGTAGTAGGTGGAGATGTCACGATCACTTTCTTCCTCTCCACTCTCCCCTGATTTCCCTCAAAAGCCCTTTAACTATTTGCCCTGATTCTGCTGATTTCGACGCGTTTCTCTCAAAGTATAGAGATCACTTTCCCTTGTCACAGGGATCATGTCCCCGCCCGCCCTGGTCTCAGGGATTCATTTCATTGCCATGTGCCTTATGATTAGAGTGACTACATATCTTCCCATCCAAACCAAGACACTTTTGAAAGTGAGAGGGCCATCTTAGTAATTATGTCTGCCAGAAAAAGGCATGAAAGTGGGCTGTCCCACATGCATCAGGACCTATGGGACATGTTATGTATGATGTTGTGTGTGGTTCAGATGTGACCACATGCTGGCGTAGTTTTGCTTTCTGAGGCTTATCTTCATGGGTTTCTAATAATCTCATTGTACACTTAGTCCTCTCGAAAGGAGAGGGTTTACTTCTGTGACCTACTCAGGCTAACCAGAGATTAATGGAAGCAATGGGAGTTATAAACAGTCTGAATTGTAGCCCAGCTTTTGACCATTTTTCAAATGCTTGTTCTTCATTTCTTTCATTACCAGAAAGCCAAGCCATTTTAGCTCCATAGGGTACCACTCAGAATATAATTGAGGTTTGAATAAACAACACATGTGGCTTTTAAGGTTAAATGAATATTGTTTGACATACAGTACACTAGAGTTGTTTTTCATTTTGGTTTTAAAAATTGGTTAAAATTATATCTTGTTGCTTCTCGGAATTAACTAGAATCCATCTGTCTCCATTAGAATCAGTGTGTTTTTTGTTTTGTTTTGTTTTTTCTTTTCTTTTCTTTCTTTCTTTCTTTCTTTTTTTTTTTTTTTTTTTTTTTTTTTAGATAAAGCCCTGGCTGAAAAAAAAGTTTCCTCTTACTCAAGACAATTTGCCCAGCAAATCAGGGAGAAAAAAAAAAAAAGCAACAGAATAGGTTTTAGGGCACTGCTGCTAATATTTTCTTTGATGTATTTTGTCCCATAGATATATCTGAGATATATCTAAACTATAGTACCTAAGATGCTAAACAGACAGACCTATTATCAGCAATCCAGACGGATTTGGCCCAGGTCACAGCTGAACAAAATGTGAATACCAAAGAAGATTCTTCCAATTTAACTATGGTTTAAATGATAAAGAATGACTCCTTACATACAGAACACTCCAGCTTAGAGAATGCCATTTCGATGGCATCAGAAGCTCAGTCATTTCTACTTGAGAGGATATGTACACGAGTAATGGTTCCAGGAGCTTTTAACTGAAGTGAAATGATTTCAACTGAGGCACGCACGTGTGCCTGCAAATGCTTAGGTGTTGTGACACATTTCTCTGAACTTGGGTTATAGGACATTAGTCCTCTGCTCCCATGCCATCTGATCTCTCTGTTCACTTAACAGGGACTACTTGCTTCAGAGTTCTACGTGGAAAAAAAAAAAGTAAAGTATTTCAGGACACTATCTAAAAGCCCTTTCAAGACTCTAGGGTCTTAATGCAATAAATGGAGCTTCTCAAAAGGTCATGCTAAGTAAACCTTCCATGTCAGTACCAACCATTAAATCTATGTTTGTGAAGGACGTGTTTGGTGATGAGAGCTCTTCTCTTATCTTTCCTTTGTGATTTATTCTCTTTGGGCTACTTAGATTGGGCCCCAAAACACATTCCATGGCTTTTCCATTTTGTTCTGCCATTTGCTGGTGAATCTCTTCTGGTTTCCAGTCTTCTCTTGGGTCCCCTATTTTCATCTGGCTCATGACAAAGCTTGGACTCGCCACACTGCCAGTGAAAAGGGACCAAGTACATTTAAGTTCATCCCTATTCATTCACTTCAAGGGCAGTGCCATTTCCCAGCTGTTCAGATTTGCAAGCCTAGCATCTTTTGATTTAAAAAAATTTTTTAAATATTTATGTATTTACTTTAGAGAGAGAGAACAGGGAAGGGGCAGAAAGAGAGGGAGAGAGGATCCTCAAGCAAACTCCCCTCTGAGCATGGAGCCTGACAGATGCAGGGCTCAATTCCCGGAACCTGAGATCGTGACCTGAGCTGAAATCAAGAGTCAGACATTTAACCAACTGCACCACCCAGGCGTCCTCCCCTCCACCCATGACCATAGCATCCTTTTACACTATTTTCTCTTTTGCCATCCTCATCTTTTATCAGATCACCCATCAGGATCATATCATTGCCTTTTTATCTGAAGTAGTCTGATTTGCCCCTTCCCCATGATTTCAGAGATTCTCAGGGCTTGTCACATATTACTACAAACAACCTCCCAGATTCTAGTTGCCCCCCAGGTAGGAGACACTCCATCTTCAGGAGAAGCTGCCATAAATCACCATCTTTTACTGTAGGAACCTCTACATAAAAATTGGTTACAGGATAAAATGTGAATTCTTCAGCCTCTTTCTGAAGTCACACAGCAATTATTTACCACCTTTATTTACATCAACGACCAGGCTTCTCCCCTCCCTCTCTCCTTCCTTGACTCCCTTTCCTCTTCACCCCTCCTCCTTTCTTTCCACCATCCCCATTTCTCTTGTTTCACATCTGAACTCTCTACTCCAGCCACACCTTGCAGGCTGTCTTCAGTGTGTTCCTTGCCATTTCCAAAGCTCTCAGAGAACATGAGAGGGGGGAGGGCCCGAGGGAGAAGCAGACTCCACACTGAGTGGGGAGCCCAATGTGGGGCTCGATCTGGCAACTCCAGGATCATGACCTGAGCAGAAGGCAGATGCTTAGCCGAATGAGCCACCCACGTGCCTCTCTCCCAAATGCATCTTGATGATTCATAATTTTTTTTCCCATGAGATGATCTTTAAATCATGAAGGGTTAAAGCCATAACACCATTATATATCACTACCTTATAACATTGCTATCAAAGGAATTTTGAGGTCCTTTGTAAGTCCTAAAAGCCAATGATATCACCTAATTTTCCCTCAGTACTACAATCCCCTTGAACCAGTAACATGTTACTATGTCCAAGTGGGTTTTGAAAGCTCATGGGGTAAATTCAAATAGAAAATTCTTCATGCTGCTACTTTCTGATATTTCCTGCTATCCTGTGAAATACATGTCTTAACTGATACTGAGAGTAAGACCCAGCTCTTCCCATCGACTCACTTGGTCATCAGTAACACAAGGTAATATCCTTGGAAATTGTCCTGTGGTTTGTGATCTTTAATTGATTGAGGAATATCTCTGTCTGTGTTATGTTGTTCTCAAGGCTAAAGGTAGGATCTTCCTCCCAAAAGAAGCTACTCTGGCAATGAGGCAATGATAAGTGTTCACTCTTCAGAGAATGGACACACAGACCCAGAAGGAGGTATCTCGGGCAAAAACAGAGGAGTACAACTTGGATATTGGTTAGGTAAACATTCCAGCCACCACGAGATTAACCTTAACTTTCAGACCAAGTCATAACTTCTCAGAGACATCAGGGTGAATTTAACAAATTATGACAGACCAAATCCTTGAAATTCTCATTTTAGAAGGGTAGTTTAAACACAAGTTAAGTACGAACTGCAAGATACTGAACTGACACTGGAATAAAGGAAGCAAAAGTGAGGGTGATGGCTATATCACAATGGAAAGTGATTATTCTCCCTTTTGTTTCCCAAATTTTGTACAGTGTGAATGGACGGGGCTCCTGGGTGGTTTACTTAGCTAAGTGACAGCCTTCAGCTCGGGTCATGATCCTGGGGTTCTGGGATCGAGTCCCACATCCGGCTCTCTGCTCAGTGGACAACATGCTTCTCCCTCTCCCTCTGCCCCTTCCTGTTGCTTGTGCTTGCTCCCTCTCTCTCTTTCTCTCTCTCTCTCTCTCTCTCTCAAATAAGTAAATAAAAATCTTAAAAAATAAAATTTAAAAAAGTGACTTTCTTCAGAGTTGTTTTTAAAAATTGAGACAGATACAGAGAGAAATCTTTCCAGGTCACTTTATAAAGGACAGCCATTTTTTTTTTTTTTTTCAGAAAGGAGAGAGAGACAGAGAGAGATGGGGGAAGTGGCAGAGAGACAGACTCTTAAGCAAGCTTCATACCCAGCATGGAGCCTGATGCGGGGCTTAATCCCGTGACCCTGAGATCATGACCTGTGCCAAAATCAAGAATCAGACCCCCAACTGACTGAGACACCAGGGTGCCCGGAAGGATGGCCATTTTAACTACATTTAAAATGTCTGGAGAAATTTGGGATCATAGAACCAAAAATGTGGCTAGGTCACAAGGGTGATGGTTTTCCCTTCTAAGTATGTATGACTCTGTCTTTATTTTGTAATAAACAGGGGATGGAGAATTGTCGTGGGAACATTCTGATGGTGATATCTTCCGGCAACCTGCCAACAGAGAAGCAGTAAGTGTGAATAGCTCAAATAATTCAACCCTCCCCAGCACCAGGCCAAACTTTCCTCTCTCCATGGCTATTATCCCAGCAACTCCATAAAAGGGCCCATTTCTAACACCACTGCTCTTTCCCTTTCCTCGGAAAATTAGAGAGCATTATCACCAAACTCTAGCCATTTAAGTACACTGTATAGTTGGTTACTAGGGCCAGGACGTGAACACACAGAAATCACAGCCCCAGCCCTTAAGTACTTGCCGTCTAGATCCAAAGTTGGTAGCCTTTCAGGATGGTTTGCCAAATTTTTGCCTTCTGGAAGGAAAGCAGGTGACTATGTCTGTCCTCAGTAGTGAGGACCTTCTGTAGGACTGTAAGGTAGGTCTGTCCATCCTTTTGGCAGAGGTACTATGATTGCTTCCCGGCCTTTTGGCTAAGATCAAGTGTGACAGAGGTACCATGGACATGTCTCCATAAAGCCTTTCCTAAGCCTTAGGCTCTCAGTCACACAGCTGCAAGAGAGAAAAGGAAGCAGGTCGCATACTCCTTCTCCACTCTGCAGCATCTCATTTCCATTGTTAGTGCTAACCTCATAGAAAGCCTCTCTGTGTATACAACAGCATCTCTCGTCCCTGTGTATTTCAAAGTAATTGACAAAATGCCATCCTTTTATCAAAAACATATGTCAAAATACAGCCATACCTCAAACTTCTTAAAATCTGAAAAGGAGATGTTCCAGTTCAGGGAATCTATCATACAGAAGGATTTATGAAAGTGTACAAAATGTATGAAGGTGCTCATGGTACATACATGGACATTCATTGGACCCTGGTACCAAAAAAAAAAAATGTATAGGGCATTCAATGCAGCATTATTTTCCTAAGAGCAAAACAAATGGAAGGAACCCAAACGTAAGCAATAGGGACTTGGTTGAACACAGCCAATTTGTGGGACACGGTGCTGTTGTTAAAAAGATCGCAAAACATTGAAGGGAACTTGAGTGGAGGGATCCCCAAGATTTATTATGTAAACAAAGCAAGGTGCAAGAGACAACTTCTACTATCATTTACTTATGTAAAAATTGTAAGTGTGTGCGTGTGCATGAATGAGTACTTATGGAAAGATCTGGAAGATCATTACGAGTGGTAATCTCAAAGGGGTGGAAATGGACAGGGGAAGGAGAGAGCGTGATTTTTTTACTCTATCTATTCTGTATCATTGGACATTTTTCTTTAAAAAATATATTTTATTTATTTGAGAGAAAGAGCACAAATGGGGTGAGGATCAGAGGGAGAAGCAGAGCCTGATGTAGGACTCGATCCTGGGACTCCAGGACCGTGACCTGACCTGAAGGCAGATGCTTAATGACTAAACCACCCAGGTACCTCCATCGGATGTTTTTCAATGAGCATCGATTAATTTTGCAGTATATAACATTTAAAATATTTTTTAACTTCTGGAATTAGTTCTCAACAAGCATTGTGTAGAAGTCCAGAGCCCAAGGAATTATGGGGCAAACTCAAGGATAAGAAAGTGTGAGGAAGGTGTTTGTGGGAACCTAATAAAATGGCCAATATAAACTTCCCAGTGTTTCTTCTGCCTTCTGTGCAAGTTGAAGCAATATCTATGTGCTTTCTTCTCTGGTCCTGTCATTTTGACACTGCTGTTTCTGTTTCTCTACCTGTGGGTCAGGTAGAGAACAACACTATGGATATCTCAAAACAAGCAGCACTCCTGCAAGAGAGGGTGGCTTCCCAGTTTGCAAGTTCATATGGATCCCAAGGATGGGGAAAATAAGTGGTGGGGATTCAGGAGGGCATGAGTGCCAGGTGTTGTATGGACGTGTGGAATCACTACATTGTACACCTGTAACTCATATGTCACTGTAGGTTCATCCACTGGAATTTGAATACAAATGTAAAAAAATTTTAAGAAGCTTTTCTCCATCTACCTCTATCTGCTTTATAGGAAGTGAGATTCCTTCCAGATCTTAACAGATGATGCCAGTCTCCATCTTCTGTGTTGTCAATTTCCTCCTTTAATCCACCCTCATTTTTTATTGAGGGAGGACATTGAGAATGACTAAATTCATGGCCACCAACCACATGCCATTCTCCCTGAATTTGGGTCTCAGACACCTTAAGCTGGGTGCTTGGATCCCAATGTTAAGTGTTGCGGCCAGCTCGGAGGTC
Organism: Mustela lutreola; assembly: GCF_030435805.1. Classification (NCBI taxonomy): domain Eukaryota; kingdom Metazoa; phylum Chordata; class Mammalia; order Carnivora; family Mustelidae; genus Mustela; species Mustela lutreola. The sequence goes on along the minus strand of NC_081308.1, from coordinate 95,049,256 downwards.
CTGCTGGTAAGGCTATTAATGCGCCTTTCTTCTTGACTTCATTTTATGCTGCCTCCAACCCCACCTTTGTCCTTCCATCTTGTCCTTCTTCCAAAACTGCTGGAGATTGGGCTGAACTTAATCCCATACTTCCTGTAGCAAAAGAGGTCAAATTCAGAATGCCTTGAAATAGTTATTGATTTTCAAAGGAATTCAAGACCTATCTTTAGAAACAAACATTGGGGCCCGGTAGACAAAAATATCCAGATGGTTCCACTTTATGATAAATAAATATTTTCCTTTGTTCCAAAAGGGGTAGATGTTGTGGGATGTGATTTGAATAATAAATAGTATCTGTAGTAATAGAAAAATATGTACCTGGCACATAGTAGGCACCCAAGAAATACGTGTTGAAGAAAGGGATGTGGAAGGTGGAGTGAAATGTGTGTGAGGGGTTTCTCATGAATGTTAATGTGCTTTGGGAATTTGTCCCATATAAGAGAGAGGTACTTCGAACTCATTGCTGCCTCTTGACCAGCCAAAAATTAGAAGGTAGGAGAAGCCCTTCTGGATATCCTTTGCAGGCCCAACTGTCTGTATGGGATCAAAAAAGGCAACCTTAACAACACATTGCCAATTCGGTAGCCTGTCACTTTAATAGAGCATTCCTACTTACAGGGAACCATGGAAAACCTCAGTTCGATAGGAACACAGGTAATGGCTCTATTTCGGCAAGTGGGTTGAAAACCATCCATTTCACCAAGTTTTATGAAGTGTACACGAAGGAGAACCAGTGGCTTAATTATGGCTCCTTTGGAAAATCCTAAACAGGTTTCTGTTCTGTTTCCAGATCATAATTTCACATTTACAGGTCCTGGTACCATGGGTGTGTGTGTGTGTGTGTGTGTGTGTGTGTGTGTGTGTGTTGTAGGGAGGGAGAAGTAGACACAGGGTGGAAAGCCAAAACATGAAAGCAAGCAGAATTTTGTTTTGGATGACAGCCAAACTCTGATTTTGTCCCCAAAAGATTACTCAGAGATTAACCATTAGAAAAGTGAAAGCTTTAAGGATTGAAACAATAGGAAACAGATAGAAATCCATGTCTCATTCACATTGTCAGAACAATAGTTTGGGAAGGAAACTGGCCCAAGTGTCTCCCAGACAGGAATGGTCCCAGGGGGCCAGTGATGAAGCTATAACAGGCTTATGGCCGTGTGAATTACTACACATTCTGAAGACATTTTTTTAAAGGTTTTATTTATTTGTTTGAGAGAGAGAGAGTACAAGCAGGGGGAGCAGCCAAGGGCTGAGCAGGGAGCCCGATTCAGGGCTCGATCCCAGGACCCCGGGATCATGACCTGGGCTGAAGATAGGAACTTAAGTGACCTGGGTGCCTCTCTGAAGACTTTTTTTTTAAATTTTTTATTTTTTATAAACATATATTTTTATCCCCAGGGGTACAGGTCTGTGAATCTCCAGGTTCACACACTTCACAGCACTCAACAAAGCACATACCCTCCCCAATGTCCATAATCCCACCCCCTTCTCCCAACCCCCCTCCCCCCAGTTTGTTTTGTGAGATTAAGAGTCACCTATGGTTTGTCTCCCTCCCAATCCCATCCTGTTTCATTGATTCTTCTCCTACCCACCTAAGCCCCCATGTCATATGATCTCCCTGATATGAGGAAGTGGTGAAGACATTTTTTAATTAAATTTTTTAAATTTTATTTTGTGATAACTTCAAATTCACAGCCATGAAGTCACTTCGAAGACTATTCCTGAACTGTCCTGTTTTCCTGTCTCTGCCAATATAACCCTTCCCTCTTAGGACAAGTAAGGAAGAAATTCCTGGAGAACTTTCTGCAGTAATGGGGGCTGTCCAACCATCAGAAAAAAAATGTGTGAGAACCACCTAAAAATCCTGAGAGAAGGGCGACTGGCTAGTTCAATTGGAGGAGCTTGTGACTCTTGATCTCCGGGTTGTGAGTTTGAGCCCCACATTGTGTGTAGAAAGGTCTTCAGTAAGATAGATAGACAGACAGAGAGACAAACAAACCAATCTTTAAAAAAAAAAAAAAAAAAAAAAAAAAAAGCCTGAGAGAATTATCAGCACTTCAAGTCGGGAAATCAAATAATGCCAAAATACAGAACAGAATAAAACAAAGCCTAGCTACATGGCCACTTCTACCTGACTACACTTGACCTGCTCTCTCAAGCAGGCTCTTCACAGCTGGGTTTGAAGATAAGCTCCAGTTTGTTAATGTCTTTTTCTCTTTCTCCCTGAAAAAGGTCAGAATGGTCTCTGGTAACCTCTTCCGTTCCTTTGTTTAGGAGAACAACTTTTAAAAGAGCCATTACCCTCAAATCCACGTCACACATTGCCACCCCCACCCCCAGGTTGTGAACACTGTAGTGGACTTTTTATCTTTTTTTTAAAGATTTTATGTATTTCAGAGAGAAAAAGGGAGAGAGAGAAAGCACAAGGAGGGGCAGAGGGAGAGAGAGAAGCAGGCTCCCCACTGAGCAGAGAGCCCAACACAGGGCTCTATCCCAAGACTGTCACAAGTTGGCAGAGAGGCAGGAAGAGAGACAGGAAGGGAAGCCGGCTCCCTGCTAAGCAGAGAGCCCAATGCGGGACTCGATCCCAGGATCCTGGGATCAGGACTCGAGCTGAAGGCAGATGCTTAACCAACTGAGCCACCCAGGCACTCCTGGATTTTGTTCTTTTCACAGACTTTTTTTTTTTTTTTAAGTTTTATTTCTTTGAGGTGGGGAGGGGCAGAAGTAGAAACTCTCAGGCAGACTCCCCGCTGAGTGCAGAGCCTGACCTGGGGCTCGATCCCAGAACTCCGAGTTCATGACCTGAGCTGAAACCAAGAGTTGGATGCTTAGCCGACTGAGCCACCCAGGTACCCCCGTCTTAGCAGACTTTGATATTTTCTTCAGAGCAGCTGTTTGCAGCCCGCTGAGCTTGACCACACATTCCCTCTCCCACTCTCTCCTTCCTTTTTCCTCCTGTTCATCTTCCTCTCCACTCTGCACCCCCATCCCTACTCCCCTGCCATCTCCAAAAACTCCATCTTCACTGTCACCCTAAATAAAACCCTGCTCCTCTTTGGCCTTGGTTTCTCTTTCTATAAAACAAAAGGCTTAAACAAGGTGAGATTCTGGCAGACAATCAAAATCCTTGAGGGTTTTGTTTGTTTGTTTGTTTGGGTTTTGAATCTTTTTTTTTTCTGCCCTTACCCTATGTCCAGGGTCTCAGGCCTGGTACCAAAGAAGAGCTTTTCACTTCGTTCTCACCCTCACGAATCAGAGAACTTCTTGTACTTGCTGCTCATCCTGGGTCAGCGACCTTTTCTCTTGCAATTTCTAGCCCCGTTGAACTCCCACCCTTTAGTATCATCGGTAGGACACCCACCAGCCAAACTGTCGTCTCTGTGTTCCTTTGGCAAAACTGTGCCAGACTCCAGAAAGGACAGAACAATCTGTAATGGTCTTTGTGGAATGTGAGTGAAAAGGACATATAAGCCATTGTGGGAATGAAAAATATTTGCACTGAGAATCCCATCTGTGTACATGATAATAAATTGATGCAAAGTCTTATTTGTGTGAGATTTTCTAGCGATGTACCAGCATGGACTCTTCTTAGATTTAGAGTTATGTTCTTTTTCTCTTACTCCAGCTCCTGTTCTCTCTCCCCTTCTCCCACCAACACCTCCCCCACCAATAGAATAATACTGATTCCCAAAGCTCAATTTGCAACATGTGTGTCCAAGATCCCCTGTCATTTCTAACACTGAATATAAGGATCTAACAGCCTGCAAAAGATTTTTTAGTGGGTCACCCTTCCTTTACCCCAACAGTCGCCCCCAAAACACAGTGTTATTTATTTGGCTTTTCGCTTTAGGGTCTAGTCTTCATTCATTCCAACTTCCTCTGCCTTCATGTTCCCTCAGCTCCTGGGAGATGGGTGGATAAGAGCTTGGTGGGTTCATCATGTATAGAACCCTTGCCGAGAGAGCAGTGGTTCTATAATTTAGACTACAGGACTCTAAGCATTCATTAGGGACCACAGCATTCATTCATTCATTCATTCATCCAATGAGCCCCTTCTACATGCTGGCCACTGTTTCGGGCTGGAGATCTAGCAGTGACAGCAAAACAAAACCCTCACCTCTAGCTAACATCCTGGTACTCTCATACACTGTCAGTTATCCTACAAAATGTCCAGGTATCTGTACTCTGCCCTATGATCTCGTGCCATTGGCTGCATTGAGAGTCTCAGTGCATTTTATCTGGACTATCCTTAGGTCCCATCTCTTCCTTTCCAGTCCACCGTATACATGATTAGGGATCAATGTTTGGAAACACAGTTCTGATTATTTCCCTGCTTTACAAAAAAAAAAAAAAACCCTCAAAGTCTTCCACACTTTCTCCTCTGTCACCTACTGAATAAAGTCCCCTTATTAGCCTGTCATTTTAAGTGCTTCATGATCTGGCTGCAACCCACTTTTGGAATGTTATCCTTCAACTGTTCCCTTTTATGAACTCTATGTTCTCTGCTACATATTCTCAACTTGAAAATGGCTGCCTGGAATATTCCCCACCAATTCTGCCTGTAAAAAAAATTCTGTCCACCCTTCATGGCCCAGGTCACAAACCCTCCCCCACCAGTTCTCTTTCTCTTCTTACTTTGCACAGCAATTGATACTTTTCCTCTGTCCCACCTTGTGTTGCAGGCTAGTACCTTACTTGTTACACATAAGATTCTTGGGGACAAGAAGAACACTTTATTTCCCTTTAATTGGCTGTTTGCTCCCTCCTGGCTGTTTGTCAGTGATGCTCACCCAGTCTCCTGGAAGAAGAGAGAGAAATCTCAGCGTGTCGTCAAAGCTACTCCTCCCTCATATCCTCATGTGGCTACTGGTGTGGGTGGACACATAGTTAATTTAGGATCAGAGCTCAGGTCATCACTACAGTTCATGAAAGGGCTGCAGCCGTGTGTGTCAGGCCCTTCCTGCCTTCTCTCTGGTGGCATTGGGGGACTGAGTTTGTCCTTGTCGTTTTACAGAGACATTCCTACCACCGCTCTCACTATGACTCTCCACCAAGCCGACAGGCTGGAGGGCTGCCCCGCTTTCCTGGGGCCAGAAGCCACCGAGGAGCTCTTATGGATTCTCAGCAAGCATCGGGCACCATCGTGCAGATTGTCATCAACAACAAACACAAGCACGGACAGGGTAAGGAACACACTCCCTCGGTACCATATCCACAGCAGGATTTCCATGCCTTACCTCCACCTCCCCACCTCCCCTCTCCCCACCATCTTTGGAGGGCTGGACCTAGAAAGGGCACTGTGTCCCAAGCATATCAGACAGTCACAAGAGCATCACTTATCATCAAGCCTCCAAGCGACTGTGGACAAGCGACCCTAAGAAACTGTCAGGATTTCCTTAAACACAGCCCGGAAGAGCTTAGTTTTTACTTCTGGTGTATCTGTCTTTGTTTAGATCAAAAGGCAAGAAAGCAGTGAGCCTGACGTGGCCCCCAGCCTTTTTGCAGTTGCCCTAGGGGGTTGCAGGTCTTTGGGGGAAGTTGATTGGATCCTTAAAGGAAGGAGAGATTGTTTTCCCATTAGGCATTTTTAACGAGATTGTTTTAATGAGAGATTGTTTTCCCATTAGGTACCGATATTCACAGGTACTCAGCGCCAGACGCTTTGGAAGCCCGTAGCTCCGCACCTTAGAAATAGTGATTCTCATTCCTCAGGGTACCCAGGATTCTTCCCGGACCCCTTGCTAAAGATACCTATTCTCGGACCCCATGCTTAGAGATTCTAATTCACATGAGGCGATTGTCATTAGAAATGAGTAACCCAGTAAGAAATCCAGAAACATCCTGGCCAAGCACCAGAAGGACTGATCAAGTTAACAACACGGACATGCAGTCCCACTCAGCCAACCAGCTGGTTGAAACAGGCACCCACACATGTCCGTGGCCCCAGACCTTCCTGTGCAGAGCTCCCCGGCCTCCACCCCCACCCCAGTAGCGGGGGTTGGAGTGGGGAAGAGAAATTCAATCAAACAATTGACCGCTTCTTACTTTTTTAGGCATCATGTCAACCAGCTCTTCACAGCAAGAGCTCAGCTGGTTCCCTTTTACGAAACCACAAACATGTTTTGTTTCCTTTAAAGGAGAAACAAATCAAAGCCAGTTCCCTGAACGGGTTAAAAGTAATAAATTATTAAACCAAATGATTGAATAACACGGGTGAAAAACAATCCGTTACAAAGAGCTCCTACTATAAATCTCAACAAAGCTGGTCAAACCAAAGCTGGCTGATCACATCTGTTACGAGTTAGATGTAAATTTTAGATTACAGATAAAAAACATTGAATCGCTTTTGAAACTAACAGGCTTAAAAGAAGAACATGCAAAATAAAACTCTTAATAGAAAATGGTAATATATTAGAAGAATTGGAAATATTTACTATCGATCTGGCTTTGATTTGAAATGTATTATTTTTAAAGTCCAAGGCATTCCAATATGAATTTATGAAATGTGGGGGAGAAGGGGGTAAAGATGCAGTTTGATTGTCAATCCAAAATTGTCTCCAGTAGATTCCATTTGCTCTGAAAGTATTTCAAAGCCTTAAAAAAAAAAAAAAAAAAAAAGAAAAAAGAAAAAAGAAAAAAACCTGTGTGGTAATGGACTTTGAAAATCCTAAATCCCATGATTTCCACAGGCCTCTTCATTTTAGGGCAGAGGCTCATCCCTTGATTTATTCTGTGTCCTACAAAAGGCCGAGCTGGTTTACATTTTTTCATTGCTCCCATTGATTTGGATGCAGTGATTCTTTCCTGACCTTTCTATTATAGTTCACTGCAGAATCACTTGTGCCCAGCCCCCACTCTCAATGTCCCAGCTGGATGATTTAAAATCATATCAAGAGTTCGTTGTTGGGGAGAAGGCTGCATTTCCCTCTAGAGCACTGACCTCCCACTCCTGCATCTTAGAGTGTAGGCTCTCACCTTGTCTAGATTGTTCCCTTAGTCGAAATGCTTAGGGGAGAGGGAAGCTGGTAATATAACACTGGAGGTCCTGCTTGTCCTTCTCCTTAGCTTTCCTGCTAACAGATGTGCTCCTCTGGGACACATCTGCTTGGTCCCCTGCCTAAGTCAAAGAGGAGAAGTGATAGGACTCAGCTATTTTGAACTTGACTCCAGCCTAAATTTGCTTGAAGCAGACTACGTGCCTACCTTGATCAGATTGTCTAGGAGGGAGGGTCGCTGTCTTCCATGGAGAGAGGAGTGGTGGAGACAGGAGAAAGAAAACATATCTGGCCAGCTGTCAGGTGATTCCATCCCCAGCCCTGAGCCTCACAGTTCATGTGTCAACTCCCTGTCCTATCTCCATATAATAAGTTTGGGAGCTTCTCTTGTTTAGGTTCTCAGGTTCTTGAAAATCTTCACATGGATTGACGGGCTAGAGTGCCTAGGACTCTAGCAGTACTTGCAAAGGACAGGAAAAACAGCCAACATCATCCATATTTCCAAATGTGACCCAGTGGACTTGATGAGAAAGAAATAGCCCAATGATTCATCCTTCTGAGGCCATTGTCTTGCGGCCAAATCAGTCAGTTCCTAGAAACGCCCCAAGTGGGGCTCTTTCTCCCAGCCTAGCCCCGCCTCAAGTGATACAACCCACACTAGAGATGTTGTTGATCAGGATGCCGACAGGTCTCCCTGGGTATAATGAGGTGATGGGAATAATGAGAAACACACCCAGTCCCAGTCATGGCTTAAAATCTCCAGAATGTCTCAGCACTTTTAAAAAGAGAGAGGACTTATTCTCAGCCCTCCCCGTTTAAGCCCAGTAGAGTTCTTATATTGGAGCCTAGCTCCCTGCCTTACAGTGGGAGCCGGACTAGTTTTCGTTGGTTTGCATGGAAGGATGTTCCTGTGGCCCCTTTCCTTCATCAGCCCCTCAGCCTACAGCTCTCCCAAGGCACCTAGAAAACATGGAGCCTGTGACTTCACTTCCCGCCCAACAAATGTGAGACCACCAAAGGCTATCTCTAGGCTAGGCAGTGATTCACTGCCATGGAATCTCTACAGCCACTGTGAGGTGGAGACCAGAGGATATTGCTGAAGATTAGAGGCACAGAAGGCTCTTTCTTTCATGATCCTTTCCCTCTAGATCTTATATTAGTGCCTTCCTTCTCATGCCAGATGGGAGGCCAGTGCCATTAGCTCCATACCCATCTGTGTTGGTGGATCAGACTCTCATAGCCTGGGATATTTTGGAAGGATTTGCTTTGGGATCTGGAAATACTGGCCCTTTGAGAAGAGCAATAGTTTCTGCATTTAGCCTTTCTGGGCAGCCAACATCTCTGGGAAATTTTCATGCCAGGAAGCCTATCTACTTGGGCCATAGAGATCTTTTGTAAAACTGCGGGTATTAAGGCTAAATTCTACTACAGTTTCTTCATCAGGTACCCAGGGCAGATGGAATTCTCCTTTCATCCATTGATACATTCCTCCAGTTTCAGAAATATTTCTTGATGGCTCACCATGGGCCGGGCACTTGTGAGGATCAGAGGCTACTGCTGAAGGACCGGAATAGTCACTAACAGGAGAACAGGAACTGAGCTGGGGTTTTTTGTTTGTTTGTTTTGGAGGGTTTTTGTTTTTTGTTGTTGTTGTTGTTGTTACAGAAGCTGCTCTGTCAACATACATCGTTGAGCCATGAAAAGGACAAAGGATGACTGATGTCTTAAGGGGTTCAGATCTTGGGTTCTGAGCACAGGGACCTGTTTCAGCTCCCTAGCCTTTAATTTCCAGTCCTGTGTTCTCTTCCAGTGTGTGTTTCCAATGGAAAGACCTACTCCCATGGCGAGTCCTGGCACCCAAACCTCCGAGCATTTGGCATTGTGGAGTGTGTGCTGTGCACTTGTAATGTCACCAAGCAAGAGTGTAAGAAAATCCACTGCCCCAATCGATACCCCTGCAAATATCCTCAAAAAATAGATGGGAAGTGCTGCAAGGTGTGTCCAGGTAAAAAGGCAAAAGGTGCGTTGGTTGGAAGCCCAGCCTTTGGTTGACTAAGATCCCCATAGAGTCCTTCTCAGTGTTCTTGGAGCACCAGAAACCTAATCAATCTGCCACAACATCGTAATGATACCAGCTCTAACAATGAACCTCTCCTCCCCTCTCTTGAAGGGCTGATAAGATGGTTCCTTGGAAGAAACTTACTACTCAGAAGTAGACTGGGGGTGTGCCTGTGTCTACCACACCTTTGGGCCCACAAAGCCCTAAGTGCCAGACTTCAGCCTGGCTTTTCTAAATTGCAGAGAAATTGGATTATGAGGATTATACAGAAGAACAGTAGAGCTGTAGTAGTAGTAGTAGTAGTAGTACTACACTATTCATAATAGTAGTTTATGAGGATTGTACAGAAGAATAGTAGAACCTGTCACTGATGTCACTGTTTAACCCATCAAACACAATTGCATCCATGAGCATTTTGAGACAGGGTTGGAGACAGGTGAGTTAGAGTGGAAGGAGCGTGGGTTCTGGGCCTGAGCGAAGTTGCTGTGTGACCTTGGAAATGTGACAAATCTACCCTGACCTTCATCAGCCATCTGTACAATGGAAAGCTTGGAACAATTAATCTCAAAGCTCCCATCCCAACACTACAATTTTATAATGATATTATTGCTCTATTAAAGATAAAACTGAAGCATATTGAGTGACCGGCCCTGAGTCACACAAATTGATAATAAAACCAAGGTTTCGAATTCAGGTCATTTACAGTCCATTGTCTTTTCCAGGCCAGTAGAAAATATTGGACTGATAAGAAAAAAAGTAAATTAAATAGTGGTTTAATGCCTATGACGTAGATAAAAATGTAGTCTGTAGTGTTGCGATTGACAACATTGGGGATTGGTAATAAAGCAGTCTAATCTTTGCTCTGCCAGTGGTTTCCTATGTAACCTAGAAAAAGTCCCTGCACCTTTCTGAGCTTCAGTTTCCTCCTTTGCAAAACAAGAGGGTTAGAGGAGATGATTTCTTAGGGCCTTTCCAGCTCCAATATTCTAGGCGAGAATGACTGAGTCTGTTCCTTGCACATGAATTTATCTACCATTTCTTACACCTATGTGTGGTTTTGTAAACACAGATGAAAAGCCAAACTTTTTCAAAGTAGGCAGAGAACTAAATTCCTTGAGCTGACACAATTCCTCATGATCAGCAGGCAACCATGAACTTAGCCAACATATATTTTTTTGAGCATCCCCACTTTATAACATTCCAATTTTGATCTTGGCCCTTCAGACCAAATCCCATTTCATTCTATGCTTAGGCCTTTGGTGATACAGGTGATTCAATTAAGAAGTGAGCAGTTCAACTGAACTTAAATAAATGATGGTCCAGCCATAACGTGCCATATTATATAGCCAGCAAAAATCATTGTAGACCAAGATTTAATGGCATGGAAAGATGTTTGTAACAGATTGGTTAAGTACAAAGAGCATGCTAAAAAACAACATTATGATTTCACTTGTGTTTTAGAAAGTGTTTATAATACACTTAGGCCAAAATAAAAGGCTGGAAAGGCATATGGCAGACTATTAATAATGACTGTCTTTGGATGATTGAACCATAGGTGGTTCTCATTTTCTTCTTTTGGTTTATCTGCATTTTTCAAATTTTTGACAACATGTATTATTTAAGTAATTAGAAGAAGAAGTTATTATTTAAAGAACTGTCCTCCAGAATGCCAACAGACAATACGTTGAAGAATCTGATTGACCAAACCAGTCTCTCTAGAAGAGCTGCTTTGCCACTCCACTTGGGGATGTGGAGCAACTTGCAGAGCAGCATGGCAGGAGACAGTCTCTGGCCCATTCTCTGTACCAGTCTCAGTGAGGCAAACAGGTGTGTCTGCAAATTGAGTGATGCCTGATAGTCACTTTGCCTACTGAGAGTCACTAGCCACAGATGCCAGGGCACCTGCTCCAGCTCCTCAGAAACCTCAGTGCATCAGGAAACATGTACTCACTCAGGCATTCGATCTGGAAATATGTATTACATGCCTATCGTCTGCAAGACACGGTTACAGACACTCCAAGAGATGAACAAGCTAGACTAAGGCCACTTGCCAGCATCATCCTTACAACCTAGTGGAAGAGGAAAGACAATGAACACAAGCAATGAGGTGATTTTAGGTTGGGATGGGTATTGTGAAGAAAGACCAAGCAGGATCAAGGACCAGTGAAGGGGAAGGATGGTGAATTTCAAAAAAGTGGCCGGAGGGGCGCCTGGGTGGTTCAGTGGGTTAAAGCCTCTGCCTTCGGCTCAGGTCATGATCCCAGGGTCCTGGGATCAAGCCCCACATCCGGCTCTCTGCTCGGCGGGGAGCCTGCTTCCTCCTCTCTTTCTGCCTGCCTCTCTGCCTACTTGTGATCTCTGTCAAATAAATAAAAATTTAAAAAAACTTAAAAAAAAAAGTGGCCAGGGGAGGCTTCTCTGAAGAAGTGATATTTGAGTAGAGCCCTGAAGGAATGAGAAAGGGGAAGATCACGACACCCTCAGCCTCTTAGAAAACACCACATGACAGAGAAAAAAGGGACAAAGAGTGAGGAGGGAAGAAGATGGTTGGAAAAAAGAACAGTAACTTCAGTTATTTGTGTTGAGAAGGGAAGAAAGATAAATAGAATTCACTGATGATCCGGCCAAAAGCTTCATTCTGACAAATGATTGCAGACTCCTCCAGTCATACTTAAGGGCCAAAATAAAGGATGAGGGTTTTCTTTCTCTCACTTGCCCTTGTTCTGGTAGAGATTGGCCTAGCTTTGTGTACCAGTGGCCACCTACAGGATTGTGGAGAACTTCTACTTCCTGAAGGCTCCCCAACTCCTCTCCACCCTCACTGCACCTCCCCAATATCTGGAATTCCCATAATTACACACTCCGTTTGGTTTACAGCAGAAAATGCCCCTGTCGAGACTTAAAAGTTATCTGGTTGGGAATAATATGTCACCAGTCATTTCCACCTCCATAAGGAAATGCTTTTTCAATTTCTTGGTTCTGGAGATCTCTGTATACAAGCATTCTCAAGGGAAGCGGAAATGGACAGAAATGATTTGGAGCACAGAAGGCTTCCTTGGAAGGAAATGAAACGAGGGGAACCTGAAGCAAATGGAAGATCAGAAAGTACCTTGAAGTGGAGGGTGTGGAATGAGGAGGATGTTGTCCACTGTGTAGCATGAAAGTCATACTTTGTTTACTCTTAGTATTTTCAAACGCCAACCAGGGTTGAGTCACTGATGGATTTTGTTGTTTGTAGAGCCCTTCTGCTGAGTAAATTAAGCTCTTGGGGAGGGGAGTGGTGCAAGATGACTCTTTGGGACACTGGGAGAACTTTTAGCACATCACAGGTATTTACAGTGCCATCATGGAGATCACATGGCTGTTAGAGATGTAGTCAGTATTAACTTAATGCAAACAAATTTTTTTAAGGTTTTATTTATTTATTTGAGAGAGAGAGAAAGAGAGAGCATGAGCAGGGGGAACAGCAGAGGGAGAGGGACAAGCAGACTCTGTGCTTGGACTCCATCCCGTGACCCTAAGATCATGACGTGAGCCAAAATCAAGAGTCAGGTGCTTAGCAGACTCAGCCATCCAGGCACCCCCAGTGCAAAAAATGTAACAACTGAACTCAGCTCTCATTTTAAAGGTGAAAAAAACATAGAGGTCTCTGTACACCCAGAGACCCACTTCTCCCACTTGAAAAATGCTAGCACACATCCCTTAATTACTAATATATCCCCCAAAAAAGACTGGCCCCACTGAGAATTAAATAATGACAAAGGGACAAAAGGAGAAAGGAAACTTGATTCTAGAAGGACCTGCAAACTGAAAAGTCCAACCTGGAATCATCAAGAAAAGATTGGTTTTGTCCTTATACTGCCAAAGTGGTGGTGGGGGTGGGAAACTAATCAGGTCAGCAAGGGACACACAATAGCAATTTGATTCCAACCTCTGGATAACATGCATCCATTTGGCTAACAACGAGTCTCCCTAATTGTAGTCACAGATCCAAAGCACCTGGCACTCAGTGCTCTCATCAGAGAATCTTACAGATGAACCTCTGCACATACTCCTGAGTTTTGGGGCTGTCCCTGGCTTCTCTTTGTTGTTCCTGATTTGAATGTACACTTTAAAGACCCAGATGAGGAGGGTGCTGATCACGAAGCCAGCAAGGAAACCTAACTCAAGGATAACCAACTAGGAGAGAAACTTTTTTTGTTGTTTTGTTTTGTTTGTTTGTTTTTTTCTTTTTGTGTGTTTTTTGTTTGTTTGTTTGTTTATTGGGAGTTGAGGAAAGAGGAGGGCAGAGCAGAATAGGAAGTATGAGGAGGCTGGTATATTTATGCCTGGAAGCCGAAATACAACAGTTTAGTTTATACAGTAAATGATCCATAGTTGAGGGATTTGACCAGTTTTTTTGTGTGTATGTCTCCCAACCGTTCATTTGGCACAATGTACATATGACTAATCTGACATCTAGGTTTTGGCACTGGTGTTGATTTGGTATTATCGTTCCCCTTACAAACAAATCAAAGAGCATTCAGAAATGTCAAGCCAATTTGGATAGATCCTTTGGGCAAGTATATGCACATAAGTGAGTGTCATGAATGTTTTCTAAGTATACCTAAATGATGTCAGAGAAGTTAACCAAGGTGCTCTGTCAGCCCATCTCCTGGGTCTCTGTTGGTAACATGAGCTAAACAGACCATGATCTGGACCCAACCCGGAAAATCCTATATACCCTGAAGTGCCTCAGAGATTTGTACCTGGCGACATTCTTCCTCCTCATGAGGTCTGCTCCTCTGTGGCAGTGGGGGGATCTTGTTTACTTGGTGGGTCAGTGTTCTGTGAAACTATGCATTCTGTCACCATGTGGACTTACCTAAAAGGTCATGTGTCCTTTTGTGACATTGTGGCTGTTACAGGGCAGCCTAAACTGAGCTGAGGAGATATGGATGGGATTTTTATCTCTGTGAGAATGTTCTTGTTGACTGTACACATTTGATGAGTGTGAGGTATTATGAATAACGAGATATCTGAATGCCTAGAAGTTCACTTCTGGTTTTGGAAAGCCATGGTAAACCTCTGCTTGCTTCCTGATTCCAGAAGAACTTCCAGGCCAGAACTTTGACAGCAAGGGCTACTTTTGTGGAGAAGAAACAATGCCTGTCTATGAGTCTGTGTTCATGGAGGATGGGGAGACCACCAGAAAAATAGCCCTGGAAACAGAGAGACCACCTCAGGTAGAGGTCCACGTTTGGACCATTCGAAAGGGTGAGCAAGATAATATTGATTCTTTGTTAATTTCTTTTGTAAGGGGTGGGGGAACAGGGAAGGAGGGGAAGACTCACCTTAGTTTTGCTTCAACTTTTTCCTCTGTTTGGCTCAGTTCTCCTGATTGCTCAGAAACATGACTAACACATCTGTGATTATGGCCTTTAAATTTGTCATGACCTGTCCAAAAAACTAAGCATTGACCTTAGGGCTTGTTGTCTTTCTCACACCAACAAAGGCTGAAGGAGTGTTTCTCCACCCCAGCTGCACATCAGAATCTTCTGGGAGAGGTTTCTGTAAATACCAAAAGCCTGGGCCTTACCCTCAGAGATGTTGATGGATCGGCCAGGAATGGGGCCTTGGTGTGAGTGTATTGAAGGCTCCACAGGTGATTCTAATGTGCAGTTAAGGTCACGACCAACCAGACTATAGCCTATCATTCTTTCCAACATGAAGCTCAACCAACATGAAAATCCATTCATGTGGTGCGAAGCTACATCTCTGAAATCATGGTCCGTACTCTGGGGTAAGACACATTGAAAACATTGTCCCCACCCTCAAGAAGATTTAGAGTCTCACTGAAGGGACAATCCCAGTCATAATGTTCATCCAGTTCCTTTCCTGATTACTCACACTGACTGCCATAGTGGGCTGTGTTGTGTTCCTTGTGATCATATAGCTCTTCAGGCCATCCCGCAGGTACAAGGCTAGTGTTGATCTAGTCTGGTCAGCTTTTCTAGAAATCTGAGTGAAGAGGTAAGATTTCAGTTGGGAAATAATGCACATCCTTTTTCTGCTCTCTCCTGCCTAAGGCTCCAGAGCACTCAAACTGTACTCTGCTTTTGCATCATACAAAGGATCTGGTCTACAATGTAGCTACCCAGCCCCACCCAAGAGATGTTACTTCAGTAGTCCTTAGGTAGCACCTTAGCGTGTCCCAAACAGCCAGTGATTCTAATTCGGCACTTGGACCATTCTTTGAAAAACAATTGCCCGAGTGTTAGTGGGGCTTCTTCCTCTTCCTTTTCCCAACTTTTCTTGCCTAAAAGTGTGAATTCCTCCCCACCCCTGAAAAAATGCTGAACACACGTTTCTCACCCGTGTTTATTTTTGGTCTATACCAAGGAATGTTGGTTTTCCAGCTCTAACTCCCTAACTCCTCTAGAATTGGTCACCTAGGTCTAAATCCCTGTTCTGTTGGCTTTCCTTGCAGTGGACCCACTATTTTTTCTCCACACCTCTCACTCCCTGGAGGCATGTGGATGTTTTTCAGCATGCTGGTATAGTGTCTCAGTGACCACTTGTTCAGTGCTGGGAAGCCAAAGGCTGTGCTTAGTGAGTAGAGAAACACCCAGACTACAATTTCGTGTGGCCTCTCTAGACCTCTTGAGGATTATGTAGGCTGGTAACTTGTTGCTCCTTCATTGCGAGGCCATTTTCCTTTTGGGTGTTATTCCAGTAAACGCTTTTCAGGCAAAGTTGAAACTGTGGGTACCTGCTACCCCCGCCTCTTATTTTTACTTTCCTCATTTTCTGCAAGGAAACCTAAAGGAGCTCTGAATATTTCCCAAAGGAAAATATGCTTTTCAGTGAGTTCGGGAACAGGGATGGCTTCTCCGTTTACACAAACAACCTGTCTACAGTCCCACTGCTGGCTCTTGCTGCTTGGCCAGAAGGGCAGCCCAGTGGTTTGGCAGGGACATAATCTACCTGGACGTGGGGGCAAGGGCAGAATTTCTCATTCCACCTTTGGTGGTAGAG
Organism: Mustela lutreola; assembly: GCF_030435805.1. Classification (NCBI taxonomy): domain Eukaryota; kingdom Metazoa; phylum Chordata; class Mammalia; order Carnivora; family Mustelidae; genus Mustela; species Mustela lutreola. Next base: position 95,033,146 of record NC_081308.1, on the reverse strand, counting down.
GCTATCACCAGCACCCATGCTCAATTCATGTGGCTTTCCCTAGGAGGGGGGCCCATGGTCAGCAACACTATCTTCAATATCTCTATTCTCTGGAGAACCTAGGAGAGGCCAGTGAGCCAAGGAAACAGATGGAGTCAATTATAACCCTTGAGCCATCCAAGTTCCTGGTTAAGCACATTACACAGCCCAGCTCGATACTCCTAAGCCCCAGTAATGAGATGATATGCTCAACCCAAGCAGAGGAAGGGGGTGGTAGCTCCAGATAGAGAGGGCCTGACCACCTGCCCCACTTTTTCACTTGGCCCCAGGCATCCTCCAGCACTTCCATATTGAAAAGATCTCCAAAAGGATGTTTGAGGAACTCCATCACTTCAAGCTGGTGACCAGGACGACCCTGAGTAAGTGGTAACCCTGTGTTTCTTTACTCCCCCCTGGAAAATGCCTCCAGACCTCCATGGAGCAGAGCCCCCAGTAAAGTCTCTTTTCATTCTCAGTGACTATCAGCAGGCTCAGGGTCAATGTCAGAAGATGTTCTGTCTCTTCTCTGGGGGACTTATCAGCAGAGGGGGTCTCTGAATGTGAGCTGAAAAGCTTGGACCTTGGATTTGTGAAGACAAATCCAGATGTGGTCTGAGCATAAGCTTCCTTGAGTTCAGGTTACCTGACTCTCTTTAATGAACACTGCTAACCCTGGAGTCTCCAAAGGGTCAGAGAAAGCTCACGAGATTCCAGAGTTGGTTGGTTCTTTAGTGGAGATGTACCATCTGGAAGGATGAATCCTCTGGTGGTGGGGATGAGAGACAGAGAGAAAGAGAACACATCCCAGTGCAGCAAAGCGCTGTTCAGCTCTTTAGTACTGCCCCCTGAGTTGTCCTGTTTCTTTAAAAGCATCCAGGCACTCACTGGGGCATACCTGCAGCTCTCCCCCTTTCTATGCAGGATAGAGCCTGAGGACTAGATATTGCTAGGGACTGGGAAGGGGGGAGTACTTCTGAAGGAATAAAAGACCCAGAATTCCTATCCAAAGGGAATGCCAATGGGCAAGACAGAACATGAAAATGCCTTCTCTATGAATCAGTCTAGTTCTGAAGAGTTAAATACTTAAGTACTCAGGGAAATCTGTGAGGAAGCCAGAGGGGCTTAGTCAAGGAAGGCTTCGGGGAGGAGGTGTGTTTTGAAAGAGAAAGGTGTGATGGGGAGACAGGTCAGGAAATTCATTCAGGGAGAGGGTTCAGCCTAAGAGAAGACTCGGACAGGAGTGAACAAGAAACGTGGTGAGGGGGCGGCCCTGGAAGAGGCCAGGGAGAGGTACACAGAGAAGGCAAGTGGCTTTCTCTGTAGACTCACAAATGGCCTAGCGAGATGAAAATGGTGCTTCAGGAACATGTCTCTTGGTTAGACAGATTTATCTGTCTGATACTTATACTTTGATGAAGCCATGTTCTGAAGAGCCCAACATACCATGCTGAGAAGTTGGACTTGCTTTCCAGATGTGAGAACCCCAAGGGAGGGTTTTAAGCAAGTGTGCAATGCATGCAGGTTTGTTTTTTAGAATGGAGTGCCCACAGTGTGGAGTGAAAAGTGAACTCTCAGTGATTAAGTAGTTGGTGGTACTCTGAATTAGGAAGCCCTTATACCATAAAACAACAACAACAACAAACAAACAACTCTTACATTATATTAGGTTGGTCAGCAGGGAAAGAGAGGTCACCGTGAGGGACACCTCTGAGGTCAAATTGTGAGCATCCCTACAAAGAAGTAAGTTTGGAATGACTCCCAACAATAACAGCTTTATAGACAGGGTGAATAGTGTTAATTCACTAATGGGAAACAATGGAGAATAAGCAGGTAGTAGGGGGAAAATACGTTTCACTTGGAACATGTTTAGCTGAAGATGCTTAAAGGCCATTTGAGCAGAGTTTATCCTATGGGCAGCTGGAAATAGGGTTGATGAGGTCACTTGTTTATTAACGTAGGAAACTTACAGATGATAAACTGAACAGGAAGGAGGAGAATTCAGACTGAGGAGGGTTGGGAGTCCATACATGTGAGTTAGGAATAAAAGGGGCAGAGACTAGGATCTGGTACCAGTGATGTGACTTTTGAAATTACCAATTAATTTCAAAGAACACATTTTTGTTTCACCATGAGCAAGCACTGTGCTGGGGTGAGGGGGATGGGGCTTGAAAGATGATTGAAATGAACTCTCTGTCCACAACAGGATTTGGGGTGTATAGCAGAAGTAGACAGTGTGTGCCTCCAGCTGTGTGCAACTGAAGGAAGTGGGCACTGAGATGATCCAGCAGGGGATCACCAAAAAGAGGCCTGACCCTTTCTGTCATGTGACCATCAGATCCTGGCACACAGCAGGACTTTGGGGGAAGCAGGTTCCTTGCCTGACCCTTCTCTCCTTTCCCACTGAGTTGGAGAGAACAGAGAAAACTGAGGGATCCAGGGGAGAAAGGGAACAGAGACATTGAGTCTGTAAGGAAAGAGGGACATGATCTCCTGTGGCCAGGAAAAGAAAAGAGGTTGAAAATAGATTCTGGATGAAGAGAAGCTCACTGACCTTGGACCACGAGTTCCCTAGGTTGTAACACCACTAGAACAGGAATCGAAAGACCAAGGAGGATATCCAGTGTGGGCAGTTTGTTACGAAGATTATTTGCCATGGCAAAGCGACAGCGGAAGAAGGAAAATCTTGACACTTGAGGATCAGGAGAGTCAGAGAAGGACTGGTCCAGAAGAGGGATGATCTAGAGTAATTACCAGTGGTCAGCACAGGGTGTGAACTCAAAAATATTTGCTCAACTAGCATGATGGATTGGGGAAGGGGCAAGTTGTTAAGGACAGCCTGGAAGTAGGGGCACATCCGTGGAGGGAGAGGAGAAAGCAGGGAATGGGAGGGATAGCCACAGGAGGGGACAGAGGGGTGCTAAAGGGGGTGTAAGGACAGCATGTGAGCATAGAATAAAACAGAGGTGGGCAGTTGTTAGCAAAAGGTGGTGTGAACAGAGAAAAGAGCAGTAAATAATCAAGTTCCCTAAACCAGTATCTGCCCCCCGAAAAGCAAAACCTCAGTAACATACAGGTACTGGCTTTATTTGACGTGGTGCCAAGTAAGCCACCTAATTAGCTCACAACCTAATAGTGGGGCATTTCTCAAATGCTAGATATACTGCAAAAACTCCAAGAATAATACTTGGGTTTGACTCTTGAGGCCGTTAGGTATTATTCTTGGGATTCTTACAAATCCTGCATGTTGAAATGAATGCTCCATGGCCCTTTTTCGTATCTGTCCCAGAAACATGTTTTGGGGGATTGCTCTGTTGAAACCACCTGACGTTTGTATTCTGATCCCCCCCGCACTGGGGACAAAGTGGGTAAGGATCAGCTAGATTGGTTACACTCTTTATTGGCTCTGTCCTCCTCTTACATGTCTGGGCCACTCTGTGTTTGCTTTGTAGGCCAGTGGAAGATCTTCACCGAAGGAGAAGCTCAGATCAGCCAGATGTGTTCAAGTCGTGTGTGCAGAACAGAGCTTGAAGATTTGGTCAAGGTTTTATACCTGGAGAGGTCTGAAAAGGGCCACTGTTAGATGAAACAAACAGTATTGGAGAGGGTAAAGCAAGAAAACTCAAGCTGCAGCTGGACTGTGGGCTGATTTTGCTTAAGTCAACAGTGTCCTAAAACCCCAGACTCAAATGCAGTTCATTATTCACGCCATGCACAGCATAACTCGCTCCTCTGTGTGGAGTGGTGCGTCAGTCCTCAGACACCTCCTGCCAGACTAGAAGAGTCTTGAATTGTTTGTGGGAGAAAGAGGGGTAGAACACCACAGCACTTCTCTAGTTTCTGGGAGAATCACATTTCTTTACAGGTTAAAGAGTAAACAGAACCCTAGGGTTTCTATCTAGGAAGTTACTCCAATAAAAGAGAAAAGACTTAGTAGAAGTTGTGTAGTACAGAGAAAATATTATACTCTTTGAATTTTAGGATGTCTTGTGTTTTTAAGAAAAAAATTAACTCCCTATCCTCATTGACACAGACGCATGCATAGGCGCAAGGGTGCGCATGTGCACACACACACACACACATACACAGACTAAATTGCTGCCTTTCTTCGGAGTCAAAGCCAGCATAGTCTCTCCCCTCCTTTCCTTCATCTGGCTCCCAAGTAGCTTTGAAGTTGTGGGTACCCAGGAGGATAAAGAAGGAATTGTGAGCAGAAACTTCTGCTCTTGGGTCAGTGGTGTGTTTGCTGAAGTCACGAACTATGGTGGCAGGGTGAAGAGTAAGAGCACCATTTCATGACCACATTGACTTTGAAGCTGTAAATAACTTTTCCCTAGTGATAGCACTTCTCTTTTCTCCCTGAGCCCTCGTAAAGAAGTTAGAACTGGGTAAAATCTTCCAAAACTGACTCCGCAGAAGAAAAATAATTGTTGAAAAAAATGGTGACTGAAAGTCAACAAGGCAACCTGTGTTTTCAAGTCAATAGGAGTCACCGACGAATAGCTCAATATTCACTAATTTTCTTGAGGTCAGAGTTCTATAGTCCAAAAATTTAGGCTAAATGATTACATTCTAGAAGCTCCTTAAAGAGGCAGTTTTCCTTCTTCTCCAATTACAGGAGTTGGTTTTGACTTTGCAAAGGGGCTCAGTCCCCACAAGCTTCTGAAGGTTGGCTGTTCAGTTAGGAGAATTATTGCACATTTGGGGAAGCGGACATTCTGACAAAGATCTTTGTTCTAAACCTTCCTGCCATTCTCATCTCACCCAGCGAGTGGGGATCTGAGTCATGAATCCTGGAGAAGGCTGCTCAGAAAATGTCTATTTGCAGCTTGATACCAGAGCAGAACTTCTCTGTTCATAGGCCTAGCTTTAGACATTATCTTTGTGGCAAAACTATAAATTCTCCACAAGGATCTCAAGCCTGCCTTCTAGATTCATCCCTTGTGCTGGGCATGAATGAACTCTAATGAGTACTCAGAAGTATCAAGGACGCAGACGTCATGTATTTCCCACTCCATGATCATAAGAGAGAGGAACATTGTTTTCCTTACAGTCGATGACACCAATAGGGAAAAATGTAAAAATCTTTATGGCAACCTGGCATAAAGGAGTCTGTTCTCGAAGAGATACAGGGGTGCCTCGTGGCCAGGCCTTCTTGGGACCAACGCTTCATACATATGCTCTACGGGAAAGGGAGGGAGAACATCCAGGGCCCAGATGCCAGAGAGCATTACTGGGGATGAGGCTGCTGAGTAGCTGCTGCCTCCCTCCCAGAGGTGGCAGCATTTCCATAGTGTGGAAACAAGTAACTGGATCCTCAGGCCAAGTGGTGATTTCCCCTTTGGAATGACTCACCCCAAGCCTTCCCACCCAGGTGTTCTCTGAAAGCTCAACCATAAGGGAACACCCAGAGAGCTTCCCTAGATAGACTTCTGCCCCCAGGGGCTGGGACACACCTTTCCAAAGTGCTTTCTGAAGCAGGAGCTGTGGAACTGAGCTAGGCCAACACAGAAACCTTCCAGTGTTTGGTGTGGTGTAGGCAATAGAGCATAAGGAGAAGAGGCCAAGCCACCTGTAGTTAGGAGAGGAATGGATGTGGTTCTTCTTGTGTATTTATTTGTATCATAAACACTTGGAACAACAAAGACCATAAGCACCATTTAGCAGTTGTAGCCATTTTATAGTTAACTCGTGTAAACAAGTAAGAGTAAACTTAATGTAACAGTATTAGCCTTTCATTCTTCTCACAAGACATGTACCTAAATAGGGTACTTATTTATGTAGTTGGCGTATTTTGCGTATTTTTTGATTTTTAAATTAATAAAAAAGTTAATTTTGAAAAACCATCTGCAGGAATGCTGTGTGAGTAATTGAGTCCCTGGTCGGTGTTGACCTTGGACCCTGTAGCAGGCAATCAGGGGGTTGTTTCACACTCAGCTCAATGCTCTCTCTCTCCCACTGTGGCAATGACACTAAGAGTGGGGACTTTGTGGTCAAACTGCCTATGCTTTTAATCCCAGCCCTATAGGTCCCAGCTGTGTCGGTCTCCCCATCTATAAAACAGGGATAATTATGATACTATTGCCTTTTGCCTGCAATCCTGCAGTGAGGCTTAATTTAGCCAGTGCATGTCAAGGGATTAGTGAACGTTCATTTATGACCATGGATGTTCAGGAAAGCCATGGCCCAGACAACTGAAGAGATTGGGGACAGAAGGCCACTGATTTGGGTTTCAGGAGGGCCTCAATTTCAGTCTGCTGCACAGGGAGCAAGGTGAGAGTTTTGTCATCTATGTTGATCCAAACCAAGTTGCCTCAAACCCCTAAAGCAGTTAGGTGTGTGCTGTAGCAGAAGCCAAGAAAGCTGAAGTATCAGATAATATAAGGACACAAAAGTGTGCCCTGGGGTGAGCAACACAGAAGTCATTGGTGGTGATGTGCTGGGGGAACGATAGGAGCAGAAGCCAGAAGTGAATAAGGAGATGGGGAATTGGAGACAGAAGTTAGAGTCACTCTTTGGAGAAGCTTCATTGTAGACAGTGGAGAGATTACATGAAGGAAGTAGCTGGAGGAGGATATGGGGTCAAAGGAAAATTTTGGGTTTTCGTTTTTGTTTTTGTTTTTTAAAGATTTATATCTGTATTTCAGGGAGAGAGAGATAAAGTGGGTGCACAGGCAAGAGGAGGGGCAGAGGGAGAGGGTAAGTAGACTTCCCACTGAGCACGGAGCCCAATGCGGGGACACGATCCCACCTTAAGATCAGGATCTGAGTGGAAACCAAGAGTAAATGCTCAACTGACTGAGCCACCCAGGCACCCCTGGAAAGTTTTTGTTTTGAATATGGGAGATATGTAGCCATGTCTGAGTACTGAAGGGAGAGACCCTATAGAAAGGAAAACACTAAAGGTAATGGGGAAAGCAGTGTTATCCTGGTGTAGGAGGTGCTTGGGAAACCATTTCCCCATGCCAAGCCTGGAAACCCAAATCCTTGACCTACTGCTTGGTCTGAATTTTGGCCTCTAGTTGCCCACCCCGTACTGTGTGCATTAGCTGTACCTAGTTCCCCTCATCTCTGTCAGCTTGCTCCACCCCACCATTACCTTACAATGGACTCTAAATCCCCACATTACTCCACCTCCAGTGGGGGGACCACACAGAACTCAGACCAGACACTCTGACTCCCTTTGGTCTTCTTCCCCTGCCCTGATCACCTGCATCAGAATTTCAGTCCTAGCAATTTGATCTTCTAGGTGTGGCCCATGTTTCTTGGTGTTTGTCCTTCTCTCCTCCTACAGGATCTTTTCTTCTTTGTAGTCTCCACACCCGGGTGATTCCCAGGAAGTCCCAGTCATTTCATGTGGGCCACCCACTGCTTCCACCACCATAAGTCTTCTGATAGGCCCCACCACTGCCTGCAGGGATATGACTGGTGGGGGCTCCTTCTGCAGGCCTAGACATGCGGTGTGGTGGTGGTGCTTTGGAATCCTCAGTCTTCCGCAGTGGCACCTTGTCCTGGGCACAAGTGGAGAGAATGCCCCTCTCTCTCTCCCCACCCGTGTTTTATGTTGCCACCTTCCATGAAACCAGTTTAACACATAGCTCTTGAGTATATATTATGTGGGCCAAGGCAGGGGTCTTCTTGTGCCTCAGGGTCTCCTGGATTTTTGCATGGAAATGAATCCTTCAAGTTCCATTTCCAGCCTTTTAGTTGCCAGGACGTGGAGGCTGTACTGAGCATAAGCCTCTAAGACTGACGTGAGATTGTCCTCTTAGTCGCTCTTCCTTATGGTTCCGTGTACAGCCTCCATTCCCCACTGAATCCCTCCTACAGACTGACTTCAGGAGGCCCACCCCACTGGTCAGCCAAACAAGCTCAGATACCCATGAAACCTTTCCGTGGCGGACAGGAGTCCTTAAATGCAGAGCTTCAGTGACAGTACACAGTCTCCCAAATTGTTCATACATGTGTACAGTGTTGTGCTTTTGTATATGCCCTTCCACCGGTAGAATGTTCTTCCCTCTTCTTTGCCCGGCAGACTCCTACTCATCCTTCAAGACCCAGTCGAAATGTCACCTCCTCTGTAGAGCATTACCTGCTCCCTTCCTAATTTGCTACCATTTATCCTTTCTCCTTGTGTACTGTATCCTCCCGCCATACGTACTCCATTCTCTGGAACTTAGTACTTAGTATAAAGTCCTTAGTACTAAGAAGTACTAACAAAAACTTAGTACTTAGAAGTCCTTAGTACTTCTGTGCCTTTGCACCCAGCTCCCTCTGATGTCTCTATTCAATGAACACCTACTCATCTTTTAAGACTCAAATTGCTCATCTCAGACCTTATCCACCTCTTTCAGGCACAGTTGGTTGTGGTTTTTTGTTTTTTGTTGTTTTTTTTTTTTTTTTAGATTTTATTTGTTTATTTGACAGAGATCACAAGTAGACAGAGAGGCAGGCAGAGAGAGAGAGAGAGGGAAGCAGGCTCCCCGCCGAGCAGAGAGCCCGATGTGGGACTCGATCCCAGGACCCTGAGATCATGACCTGAGCCGAAGGCAGCGGCTTAACCCACTGAGCCACCCAGGCGCCCCCCCATGCTCTTATAAAATAACAACCAAAGCACTTAGTTCATACCAATCTCTGTGGAGTACGATCTGTTGACATGTATATTTTCTTACTTAATCCTCTGTGTGGTAGGTCACATTACTGGCCCTATTTTAGAGATGAGGACATTAAGGGCATTCACCTTTTCTATGCAGTTACAGTGGACCCTTTAATAACTTGGGGTTACAGAGGACAGCCCCCCACTACAGTCAAAAATTGGCATATAACTTAACTACTAAGAGCCTACTGTTGACCAGAAGCCTTACCAATAACATCAAGAGTCGATTAACACATAGTTTGTATGTTATATGTAAGATATACTGGATTGTTACAAGAAAGGAAGCTAAGGAAAAGGAAATGATATTAAGAAAAGCCTAAGGAGGAGAAAATACATCCACAGTACTGTACAATGCAAAATTTGCATGTTGAAGCAGACCTGCACAGTTCAGACACATGTTGTTCAAGAGTCAACTGCGTGCATAAAAATATCACATTTCTCAGCCCCAGTCTCCCTGATTAGAGGAGAGAGCACCGAGAGGCCAGAGACCCAGTGGCCAGCACTTTCAGACATTCAATCAGTGTTTGCCAAGTGCATGGCCAATCTAGTGAGTTTCTTTCTCTGGTTGAGAAAGAAAGCAGTCCAGAGATTACTTAAATATCCAGGGGCTACGCAATCCTTCAGAACATCTTCTCTGTCACCCGGTCTAAGAAAAACGAATAAAATGTTGGCTAACAGATGCAAATGGAAAAGTGCTTGTTTGCCTTGAAAAATGATTTGCCATAAAGTGTCTCTTAAAATAACTCACAGATAACAGATTTACATATAGGGTTTTTTTTTGTTTTGTTTTGTTTTTAGTGCTTCAATCAATATGTCCACATTTGTGGACAGCTGTGAAGGATTCTTGCTAAGGTTTCAATGTTGTGCATGACAAATAGTATCTTTATTTCTACAAAGACTATCTATATTGAAATATAATATTTGGAATAGCCATCGTGCATATTACAATACTTATATCTCTATCCATGTCTGTGTGTGTGTGTGTGAGAGAGAGAGAGAGAGAGAGAGAGAGAGAATAATTAGTCTCCAATGTGGTATGTATGGAGCTTTGGCAAAATGGACTATACAAGAAACCCAAGGCCCGGCTTCAAGTTATCTAGACAAGAGTTCTGAACTGCCTCCTGGTTGTTTAAGCAGTTTCCAATCTGGCAGTGAAGTGTTGGCCCACAGGTTAGAATCCAACATTTTCTTATAGAAACATCATTTTATTTGACGCTTAGATTCCAGGGCCAGTCCACACAAGCCTCTTGAACCCTGAACATAAGCAAGTTATATATATAGTACTAATTAGTACCTGCTTAAGCTCAGTCCTGGGGGCAAGGGTGGGTGGTGAGGAGTGGAGAAGAGGGAGCAAGGAGTTTCACCTGTCTGGGTGGGGCAGGGGAGAGGGGGCGAGGAACCGGCTGGAGGCAAAATATCAGACACTCTGTTTGTACTGACAGCCCCCCGTTTCATCACACACTCTCTCTCCAGTCTGGCGCTGTTATTTGGCCCTTTGTGTCCGGCTATCCCAGACCCAGGCCCACCTGGCCCTAGCGAGGACCACTCCCCACCCCAGGCTCCACCATTAAGGACCTCCCTCGACAATCAGACCTGAATCCCTTCAGGGCAGCTGTCTGGGCCTTAGAGAGGAAACACTGAGTGAAGTGAGTGAGAGAGAGAGATGCTCAACCCTCAGATACCTTCTCACTTTTAAAGACTTTATTACTCTTTATTACCCACAAAATACATGCCTCAATTATAAAATTATAAGCAGAGGGCTGGAGTCAGTGAAAACCTCCCAGCAATGGAGACAGTAGGAGGGAGGGTTGTGTGTGTGTGTGTTGGGGGTGAGGGGGCGAGAGGAAGTAAGCAGGATCAAATAAGCCATACACAGGTTTCCACCGAAGTCTCTACAGTCCCTACCTCCCCCTTGATAATAACCCTATGTCATTTCTCCTGCTTTCCAGCTTTCTCCTTTTACTTCTATTATTATTATTATTATTGTTATTAGTTTCAGGGGTAGGATTTAGCAATTCATCAATTGCATCTCACACCCAGTCCTCATTCCATCACGTGTCATCCTTCTTGCCCATTGCCCAGGTATCCCCTCCTCCCACTCTGCCCCCTCCAGCGACCCTCAGTTTGTTTCCTGGAGTTAAGAGTCTCTTATGGTTTGCCTCCCTCTCTATTTTAATCTCCTTTTTACTTCTGAACTTGTTACTTCTCTAAAATGCCCAGGTTTTGGTTTGTTTATGATGGAAAGTGGCAGCTTCCAAGCTTCCATGGGGGAGGAGTGAGGGGCTGCTCCTCTAAAAGCATTGTTGACAACTCCCTGTGATGCAGGGATGTGGCCATATGCTGCTCCAAAGAGGGGGCACTTAGAAGTGAATTTTGAAATTCAGGAATGTATCTGAGGAGAGCGATTGCTTCATCAGGAGGGAGGGGTGGGGGAGGAAACACTGCAGAAGGGCTCAAGCCATCTGCAGTCTTGTAGTCAAGAGGCTCACCTCTGTTCAAAGAATCACCACAGTTAATAATAAAATCACAGAAGTTTGGAGTCAAACCTATTGAGGAGTCCACTCCCGTCAGGGAACCAAGAGAACACAGGGAATTAGCATATGCAAACAATTCACATTTCTTTCTCTTTCTCCCTATTCCCTACATCTCTCTCTCTCTTTTAAGATGTCTTTATTTTACAGAGAGGGGTGGGCAGAGGGAGAGAATCTTTCAGACTCCCCACTAAGCATGGAGCCCCCCCCCCCAACCCGGGGCTCAATCTCAAAACCCATGAGATCATGACCTGAGCTGAAATCAAGAGTCAGATGCTTAACCAACTGAGCCACCAGGTGCCCCCCCATTACATCTCTCAATCTCTGATTCTCTGTCTGTAAAATGGGTAAGAATAGTCCTAGCTTCGAAGGGTTTGTGTGGGACTTAAATGAAATAATGTACTGTGTTCATGATCGTGATAGGCACAAAGCAAGTACACAGTAAAGTCCATTTTTAAAAATTCAGTGAGACATTTGTCCTTGAACTCCAGTCGTTCAAAGAAAAGGGAAAGCAGCCAAGGCTTGACTTACTTCAGGCAGAAAGTAGATCCTGAGCCTGGTTTTGAAATAAGTGCCAACCTGTGATAACCCAAAAGGAGACTTATGTGGGCCTTAGTATAGAAATGGAGAGGGGATATCCTCACAGGACTTCCACCAGGCTTTAGTTAAGAGCAAGAATCTGATTTTAGTGCCAAGGAAAGGAGGAAGAAATCTTCCCACCGGAATCTGGGAGTGGTGGCCACGGCTATTCGTTCTAAAATGTCACCACATGACCACAGGGTAGGAAAACGTGACTGACCCCTTTTCTGTTGTTCTGAAAAAATGACCTGGAGGGGGGTAGTTGACCATAATTTCACTAAAATCCCACAGTGTGACATGTGACACGGCTATTTCCAATGTTCATTTACTCCCACGCTGTAGTAACAGAAACACTTCCGGGTATTCACTCATGTCTGGCACACCCAGAGAGGGCCATGTACTACACTTGGTTCTGGGGTTCTAGCAGTAGACAAGGTAGAGCTGGCATTTGCCTGTACAGAGCTCATCATCTACCAGAGAATAATCCCAAGGATGGTAAGAAAGGGCAAGACCAAGGGGGCCATAACAGTGTAAGTCATCAAGAATCTTCCTTATCATGGAAGGACAAGGAAGAAATCCCCAAGGAAATGACATTAAAGGAGAGGCTTGAAGAAGACTTGGGAGTTGGGATTCCACACTATATTTTGTTGGCAAACAGGGCATCCCTGCTTTGAAAGGGTTTGAATAAGCATTGGACTGAAGCATGGATTCTGCAAGTGATTCCCCTTACCACGCTAGGTACTCCTGGAAGGGAGAGCTGGGTACCCACTGCATGTCCTCCCCTATAAAAAAATTCCTTCAAATTCCAAATTCCTCTCTAAGAAGGTTGAGAGCAAAGTCCTGAGAGGATGGAACGCAAAGTGGAAATACTGATGGGGGAAATGAGTATGAATCTGAAGCCTTTCCTGAAATCTCAACCTGAGATGTGACCCTCCCAAAGGGATGAGGGACCCACAGAGGGCCACCCAAGGGATTAATTTGATTACTGCCACCATTCAGAAGTATTGGAAAATGGTGATAATAAAGGTCTGACTAATCTGTAGTTAGTTCTATGATTTTACATTCCCTGGGAACACCATACCTGTTTACCTGACTATAGCCTGGGGACCTCAGCATCCCCCTCCCCGCTGCCTATGCCATTAAGTGGCCCTCAGAAAAATGTTGGATAGATGCAGACAATGAAGTTTGCAGCCCAGTTCTCAAGAGCCTTTTCTCTTGCAATTCTAAGAAAATTCACTGTAAGAAAATTAGCTCTCTCTTGGGACATGGCCTCTTCTCAAGCAACTGAAGTCATTGTGCACTGACCATATTAGTGCCAAGGAAAGCAGCCACTTATGGCCCCGAGGTCATGTCAGGTAGAGAGGAGAATTGAGGCAATCGGCCGGTTTTCAGACAACCCAAAACCCCCTTCTGCAGGGACAGGCCAATTGTTTCCTCAAATGTCTTTTTTGCTTTGGCTAGTAGAGACCCAGTCTGAGTGTGATTACTCTCCTGGATCTGAAACAAAGACACAATCACATGGGGTGGGATTGGAAAGGACCAGATATTAACCCCAAGCCACAGGCTGGGGGATGCCTGAAGCAATACAACAAGCTCTAGAAGGCTCTGATGCAATGCAGTGGGGAAGGGGGAGGGTGTTTGGTTGAAAGGAAAAGGTCAGTGTGCATTTGAAATCAGAACTGTGGCTGATGGGACGCCCTAAAGTTTTGGAAACTGAGGACAAGCTCCAAGAATATTGAGACATTCTGGCAACTTTGGAGAGGGAACCCCTCCAGAAAAATAGAAGACAATTCGAGCTGATTGAATGGCTTTGGATAGAAAGTGGGACTCGGGGTTGGATGGGATGGGGAAGGTATGCAACCAAGTGTCAGGGGAGGAGTTTCTGGGAAGGAACAAAGGGAAGAGAGAAGCTCCAAAGAAAAGGAAGTCTAAAGTCATCTGCTAACATTTGGGGGTAGATACTACCATCTCCTTGACCTCTCAACAGATGAAGAAATGTGGTCTTGATCACACGTTTGGGATCCCTCTCCTTCATTTTAGACCCCATCCCTGATGCTCAGCACCCTCTTTTTTTCCCCCTCAAGTGTCTTCCAACACGCAAGAACATTTAGGGTTTGGCTTTTTGGAGTGGTACCAACCAAACACTAATCTGTCAGACTCTGACTACTGTCATCAATACAAAAAACATTGATTTCCCCCAAGCACACGTGGCCCTCCAAATGCTGAACTTCTTAGCCCCCTTAACCTGCTTGGGGCCATTTCTGACCCCCACTCTGTTTTTAGAATGGAATTATTTCATGGGCTACCCGGAAGCAATCTGGTGAATTAAGACCATTGTTGTTAATGACTGATGAACAGTTGACACCCTACCGAGTGAAAATTTGATACCCTGTGAAGAAGATTCTGTATTTAACTCACTGGTCCCTCTACTTTCTTGAGTCAACATGACTTCTTTGGTCCATCAAAACTGTCTCTGATTATCTCATGAGAGTAGTTGTACTTTTTCTTATCTGCTAATTAAGAAAGTACATAATGAAAAAAAAAAAGCTACTAGGAATTTAGCCAAGCGGTTAGAAGGCTTTATGCTTTATCCATCACATCAACCATGTTTTAGTAGAGGTAGTGACTGTATGTGTAGGACAGAGTGCCTCATTCATAGTGAATTGTTGGTTAACCTGGCTGTGACCTCAGAGGAGAAACTACTGTTTTATCCAGAAGAAATGATTGAAACAGAAAGTTGAATCTCTTTGCAAGTTCCATACTGAAGATACTTTAGTGCCCGCAGGATAGGGCGGAGCCTCTTCCGTGTACCTCCCAGACGTATTTTCTGTAGGAGGTCTGGGCAGGGCTAGTTAATAGCTGACAAAAGAAAAATGAAAAATGCTCATGTTTCAGGGAACCACCCTAAATGCTCCTTTGAATGACTTCCACAAAGACCAAGGCTGGAGGAAGCTGGTGGAACATTCAGGGTTTGACTCTTTGCAGAGGAGATGGCTGAACAATAGGTCATTAATCAAAATTTGACCAATGTCTCAAATACCAAAGAATCCATTTCCCCAACCAGGGCTTAAGGAGAAGTGCTACACAACTCCGAATATCCTAAAAACCACTTAATTGCACACTTTAAAAGGATAAATTTTATGGTATATAAATGATATCTCAATAAATGTAAATGATATCTCAAATAATATCCAGGAATGTAAATTTAACCTGTCCTCAGATCCACAGAAGGCTGATTCCTATTGATATCATCTGTCCAACTTTGTATATTCTGAGGAGATGATTAAAACATCAGGTAGTTGGGGGGCTCCTGGGTTGCTGGGTTGGTGAAGCATCAACTCTTGGTTTTGGCTCAGGTCATGATCTCAGGGCTGTGAGTTTGAGCCCTGCATCAGGCTCTGTGCTCAGCCCAGCATCTGCTTGTCCCTCTCCCACCCACTCTGCCCATCACCCTGCTCATGCGTGCGTTCTCTCTCTCGCTCTCTCTCGCTCTGGCTCTCATAAATAAATGAATAAATAAATAAATAGAATTTGAACAAAACAGCAGATAGTGGAATGGAGTGGAGTGATTAAAACATGAGCCCTGAAATCAGACAGCCTAGGTCCCTGACCTTGCTGTATAATTTTGGGTAAGTCATTTCATCTTTCTGAGCCTTACCTTACTCACCTTACCATTTTATCATAGACTTGTTCCCATCCCCTGGAATCACTTTTAGGAATAAATGAGTTACAAAACACAAAATGCTTAGCATAATATCGAGCTAATACTGACCTAAGTCAGTTGGTAATGTACATGTATGATTTGGTATATAGTGATGGCAGGTAAAGAACCAAGGCCGTGAGCTCCAGCTACTCCTCTGTATTCTCACTACAAGATTACCATAAAAACAAGGGCTTATATGAAATTCTGCCTTCGGGGCATCTGGGTATCTCCCCCATTTAAGAGTTGGCCTTTGGGCCTTCCGCTTGGTTCTTGATCTAGGAGTCCTGGGATCCAGCCCCACATAGGGCTCCCTGTTCAAGGGGTGCCTCCTCCCCTGCCTCTCCCCTTGCCTGTTCTCTTGCTTCCTTGCTCTCTCTCAAAAAAATAAAATCTTTAAAAAGTTAAAAAATAATAAAATTAAATAAAATTCTGTCTCATACAGACATTATTCATTAGTGTAGTAAGTACAGCTCATCATAAAACCTCTTCTATAAGCTTGATGAAGTCCCAGATCTCTTTCCTTTTAAGTGCTCTGAGCACATCCTTATGGAAGATATAGTATGTAGTTTTCTCATTGACTTCATACAGTCAGAAATCCTCCTAAACTAATAGCAGAGCACAGGACCCATTGGGGATCAAGTCACTAGTGTTATTCTATGGAGTATAGGGTAAAACTCTTGGGGTATTCTTACAACCTGTTCATGTGAAGATATGGAATGTCTTCTATTTTAGCTAATCCACTTATATTGAATACTATTTTATTTTATTTTATTTTATTTTATTTATTTGAGTGAGAGAGAGCACAAGCAGGGAGAGGGGCAGATGGAGAAGGAGAAGCAGATTCCCTACTGAACAAGAAGCCTGATGCAGGCTTCAATCCCAGGACACCTGAGATCATGACCTGAGCTGAAGGCACCTGTCCAACCAACTCAGCCCCACCTGGCACCCCTGAATAAATTTATTTTAGAGACAGAGAGATCGTGTAAGTGGTGGCAGGGAAAGGGAGAGGGAGAGAGAGAATCCTAAGCAGACTCCATGCCCAGCTCAAAGCCCAACTTGGGACTCGATCTCACAACCCTGAGATCATGACCTGAACCAAAATCACGAGTCTGATGCTTAACTAGCTGAGCCACCCAGGTGCCCCTATATTTAATACTTTTAATTTTACACATAAAATCCCATTTCTAGCATTCATCCTAAATGTATGGCATTAATTTCACCAATAAAAAAGATTTAATGTATAACCTGCTAGTTAACAAAATGTCAGTTCTTGAATAAGAGAGGAATAGCAAAAGGACTTGTAGTAGTCACCCCTGTAGTGTAATCCTTTCTAATAAATTCCCTCTGACCAGCCTAGATTATGTACTAACTATATACTCAATTCTTTAATGAATATAGGACTACTCAAGGCCCATTTTATCTATGTTGCAGAATCAAAAGCACAAAGTCCTTTACAGTATTCATTTTCTTTTTCATGCCTGTAGGTCCTGTAGTGAGATTCTCTTGTTCATGACTGGTATTGTCCATTTGTGTCTTTTGTCTTTCTGTATTGGTCAATATGGTCAGAGGTTTGTCAATTTTATTGATCTTTTCAATGAATTAGCTTTGGTTTAATTGATTTTCTCGTGCTTTTCTGTTAATTTCATTGATTTCTGGCCTACTTTTTTGATCATTTCATTCTTGTGCTTCCTTTGGGTTTAATTTGATTTTTTTCCCTAGTTTCATAAAGTGGAAGTTGGAATTACTGATTTTAGTTCTTACCTATTTCTAGGATAAGCATTAACTGCCATGAATTTCCCTCTAAGTGATGCTTCACTGGCATCCCACAGCTATGATGTATTTTTATTTTCACTCATTCAGTTCAAAATATTTTTAAAAATTTCTCTTGAAAGTTCCTTTTCACCCATCAATTATATAGTAGTATTTTCTGTCATTTTTGAGTATTTGGAAATTTTCTAGATATTGTTGTTACTGAATTTTACCATGATTCTGTTGGGATCATTGCATTATTTCTATTCTATTAAAGTTCTTAAGGTTTGTTTTGTGCTCCATAATATGTTCTCTTTTGGTGTATGTTCCACATGCACTTGAAAAGAATGTATTAACCTGTTGTTGGGTGAAGTGTTCTATAAGTGGAAATTAGATCAAATTGTTGATAATGTATTCTGGTCTTTTGTGTCCTTATAGATTTTCTGTATAATTGTTCTACTGGCTGCTGGGTGAGGAGTGTTGAAGTGTTCAACAGTAACTATGGATCTGTCAATTTCTCCTTATTTTTATCAGTTTTTGATCAAATATTTGAAGCTTTTTTGCTAGACACACACTTAATTTTTTTAATTTTTAAGAATTCATTTATTTTAATTTAAATTCAACTAGACAACATACAGTACATCATTAGTTTTTGATGTACTGTTCAATGATTCATTAGTTGTGTATAATTGGGTATTTACCTAAGAAAACAAATACACTAATTCTAAAAGACTTATGCACTTATGTTTATTGTAGTATTATTTACAATAAACAAGACATGGAAGCAACCCAAGTGTCCATCAATAGAGGAATGTATAAAGATGTTGTGCTATACACACACACACACACACACACACAGGAATATTACTCAGCCATTTAAAAGGATAAAATCTTGTCATTTGCAACAACATGGATGGACCTAGAGGATATTAGGCTAAGTGAAATAAATCAGACAGAGAAAGACAAATAGCATATGCTTTCACTTATATGTGAAATCTAATCAAAGCAAATGGTTAAACAACAAAAGCAGAAACATACCCATAATTACAGAGAACAAACTGATGGCTGCCAGAGGGGAGGGAAGTGGGGGACAGTTAAAATCAGTGAAGGAGAGTGGGAAATGTAGACTTCCAGTTTTGGAATGAATAAGTCACAAGAATAAAAGAAACAACATAAGGAATATAGTCTATGGTATTGTAATAGTGTTTTGTGGTGGAAGAGCTTATCTATACTTGTAGTGAGCATAGCATAACATACAGAGTTGTTGAGTCACTATATTATATACGAGAAACTAATGGATTCTTGTGTGTCAGCTGTACTTCAATTAAAAAAAATAAATAAAATGTTCCAAGTTCAGCAATAAGGCAGGGGGAAAAAAGAATATTCTTCCTTTCTCCACTTTTTGTTCTATTCAGGCCCTTATCAGATTGGATGATGCCCACCCACACTGGGAAGGACGATTTACCTTACTGAGTCCCTAGATTCAAAGACTAAGCTCAGGTGGAAACACCCTCACAGACACATCCAGAAATAAATGTTTGATCTGGACCCTCTCTGGCCAATCAAATAAACACAAAAAATTAACCATTACAGTTGAGGTTTGTGTTAAATTTTATGTGATCTGTCAATCTCTGTCTTTTGGACCACTTACATTTAATTTAATTATTGGTGTACATGGATTTAAGTCTGCAATTTTATTAGCTTTTTATGTTTGCTTCCATATTTTTTCCTCTCCTGCTTTCTTTTGTATCATTTGAGTATTTTTAGTGTTACACTATAACTTACCTATTGAATTTTCAGTAGATTTCTAAATAATTTCAAGTGGTTGCTCTAGGGATTAAAATAAATATCTTTAACCATGAGAGACTATGGACTCTAGAAAACAATCTGAGGGGTTTGAATTGGCGGGGGGGTGAGAGGTTGGGGTACCAGGTGGTGGGTATTATAGAGGGCACGGATTGCATGGAGCACTGGGTGTGGTGAAAAAATAATGAATACTGTTATGCCGAAAATAAATAAAAAATAAATTTAAAAAATAAACATCTTTTTGTTGTTGTTTTTTGTTTTTTGCTTTTTCCAAGTCATTCTTTTTTTTTTTTTTTATAAACATATATTTTTATCCCCAGGGGTACAGGTCTGTGAATCACCAGGCCCACACACTTCACAGCACTCACCAAAGCACATACCCTCCCCAATGTCCACAACCCCACCTCCCTTCTCCCACCTCCCTCCCCCCCAGCAACCCTCAATTTGTTTTGTGAGATTAAGAGTCACTTATGGTTTGTCTCCCTCCCAATCCCATCTTGTTTCATTGATTCTTCTCCTACTTAAGCCCCCATGTTGCATCACCACTTCCATTATGTTTTTAAAGATAATGATGTACTATATGTTGGCTAACTGAACATAATAAAAAAGATAATGATATATATTTTTTGTTGATATTTTCTATCATTTTGATCACAAGCATATTTTTCTTCACTTCATTAAGCATAGTTGAGATAGCTGTTTTATAATCCTTGTCCACTATTTCTGACATTATGGTAATCTCTTGGTTGTTTTCCTGTATCTTTTTTCTTGAGACTGGGTGACATTTTCCTGTTTCTTCACTTGCTAAACAGTTTTTTATTATGATCGGAATATTTGGAATGTTAGGTTGTGCAGCCTCTGAGATTCTCATATTTTCTCCTGAAGAATATTGATATTTTTGTTTTAGTATTTTATGGCCAATTCTGACCATTTAGATGGGCTGGTTTGCATCTCTCTCATAAATGCATGGTTCAGTGGTAAGCTAGAAACTTGGGCAGAATTTAATTCTCCTTATCTCCAGTGCTGTCCTTTCTGGAAT
This sequence comes from Mustela lutreola, assembly GCF_030435805.1. Classification (NCBI taxonomy): domain Eukaryota; kingdom Metazoa; phylum Chordata; class Mammalia; order Carnivora; family Mustelidae; genus Mustela; species Mustela lutreola. Next base: position 95,013,068 of record NC_081308.1, on the reverse strand, counting down.
TCCCCCCTCACTTCCTAGTGGCTATGGTTACCAAAACCTTTGTTCTCAAATTCCTTAGGCCAGAAGGACTGCTAACTTTCTGTCAGAATATTAACTGCCTCACAGTGCCAGGGAAGATGGTGAAGTAGGAAGATCCTATGCTCTCCTCTTCCCATAGATACAGGTAGGTAACACTCACATAGTGTAAATAACCAGAAAATGAACCAAAGATTGTCAGAACAGACTCCCCACAGTTAAATATAGAGGGGAGGTCACATCAAAGAGGTAGGAAGGGCAGAGACACAGTTGGGAGTTAAACAGACCAGTGGGACCTTCCTCAGGAGGAAGAGGGGCCATAAGCACAGAGAGAGGGGTAAAAACAGACCCTCACACCAGGTACCCAAGAGACAAAGAATTCACATGGGGAAGATGAATCCCTGTAACATTTGGCTTTGAAAACTAGAGGGGCTTAATTTCACAAGTACTTACAATCAGCATGGCTTAATACCTGGAACTTTAAAAATCAGCAGGCTTGGCCCTGAAAGAGCCATGAGGAACATAAGAAACTGAAACCTGATCCTTAAAAAGACAACACAACAAACAGCCCCATGGAGATACAGCATAGAAACAGCAGTTTGAAAAATGCCTGGGATATAGGGGAGAAAGTTATTTATTAATCTCAGAACATATGCTGGGAGGGCAGGGATCTTTGGGAGACTTCTCCAAGAACAAAAGAACTGGCAGGTGTCATTTCCCTACCCTGCTGTCCAGCCTAGATACATGGACCCCTGTGGGAACTAGCATAGTGACAACACTCTCTACTCTCCAAGCAGGAAGGGGCAAAGGGAGAGAGAGAGAGAAACAGACTCCTAGCTGAGCAGGGACCCCAATACAGGGCTCGATCACAGGACCTTGAGATCATGACCAGAGCTGAAGGCAGATGTTTAACTGAATGAGCCACCCAGATACCCCAACTAATTGGAATTTTAATAAAAACTTGAAAAAATTACTTTGAATGTAAATAGGCTAAATGCTCAAATCAAAAGACATAAGATGATTAAATGGATTTTAAAAAAGCAAGATCCATCTATATTCTATTTACAAGAGACTAATTTCAGACCTAAAAGCACATGCAGGTTGAAAGTGAAGGGATGAAAAAGCATTTATCATGCAAATGGAAGTAAAAAGGAAACCAGGGTAACAATATTTATATTGAATGAAATAGACCTTTTTTAAAGATTTTATTTGTTTATTTATTTGACAGACAGAGGTCACAAGTAGGCAGAAGCAGGCAGAGAGAGAAGGGGGGAAGCAGGCTCTCCACTGAGCAGAGAGCCTGATGCGGGATTCAATCTCAGAACCCTGAGATCATGACCTGAGCTGAAGGCAGAGGCTTAACCCAATGAGCCACCCAGGCGCCCCGAACAAAATAGAATTTAAAACAAGACTGTAACAAGAGACAAAGAAGGACACTATATTATCATAATAGGAAAAATCCAACAAGAAGATATGCACCCAACATGGGAGCAGCCATATATATAAGGCAGCTAATAACAAATATAAATGATATTATCGATAGTAATACAATAATAGTATGGTGAATCTAGCATTTCACTTACACCAGTGGATAGATCCTCCAAACAGAAAATCAACAAGAAAGTGGCTCTGAATGACACACAGGTCCATATGGACGTAGTGGATATATGCAGAAAATTCTATCCTAAAACAGCAGAATACACATTCTTTTCAAGTGCACATGGAAAATTTTTTCAGAGTAGATCACATGCTAGCCCACAAAACAAGTTTCAACAAATTAAAAAAGAATGAAGTCATACCATACAACTTTTCTGACCACAATGCTATAAAACTAGAAGTCAGCCACAAGAAAAAATCTGGGAAAAAACACAAAAACATCAAGGTAAAATAACATGCTACTAAACTATAAATGGGTCAACCAAGAAATCAAAGAAAAAACTAAAAAATACATGGAGTCAAGGGAATATGAAAACACAATGTTCCAAAATCTTTGGGATACAGCAAAAGCTGTTCTAAGAGGGAAGTTTATAGCAATACAAGCCTACCTCAAGAAACAACAAAATCTCAAATAAACAACCTAATCATGTGCCTAAAACAACTAGAAAAGGAAAAAGAAACAAAAAATAAAGTAGAAGGAAGGATATAATAAAGATTAGACTAGAAATAAACAAAAGAGAATCTTAAAAAACAATAGAAGAGATCAATGAAACCAGGAGCTATTTCTTTGAAAAGATCAAGAAAATCTTTGCCAGACTCCTCAAGAAAAAGAGAGAGAGGACCTAAATAAATGGTATCAAGCCAATGAGGAGAAATACCAACACCACAGAAATAAAAAAGATTATAACATAATATTATGATAAATTATATGCAAACAAATTGGACAATGTAGAAGAGATGGATTAATTCCTAGAAACATATAACCTCCCAAAATTCAATCAGGAAGAAATACAAAATTTGAGCAGATCAATTACCACCAATGAAATTGAATCAGTAATCAAAAACTCCCAACAAACAAAAGTCAAGGACCAGAAAGCTTCACAGGTGAATTCTACCACATTATTAAAGAAAAGTTAATACCTATTTTTCTCAAAGTATCACAAAAAATAGAAAAGGAAAGAAAACTTCCAAATTCATTCTATGAGGCCAACATTACTTTGATACCAAAACCAGACAAAGAAACTCCCCCTGAAAGAGAACTATAGAATATGTCTGATGAACATAGAGGCAAAAATCCTCAGCAAAACGTTAGAAACCTAATCCAATAATACATTTTAAAAAATCATTCACCACGATCGTGTGGGAATTATTCCTGGATTGCAAGGATGGTTTGATATTCACAAATCAGGCACTGTGATATATGATGTTAATAAATGAAAGGTTAATTACTATATGATCCTTTCAATAGATACAAAAAGAATTTGACAAAGTATGACATCCATTTATGGTTCAGAGGGAACATACCTCAACATCACAAAGGCCATTTATGAAAATATCACAGCTAACATCATACTCCACGGTGACAAATTGGGAGCTTTTCTTCAAAGATCAGCAACAAGATAGAATGTCCACTCCCACCACTTTTATTCAACACAGTACTGGAAGTCCTAGCCACAACAATCAGACAACAAAAAATAATAGAAGGCATCCAACTGGTAAGGAAAAGTAAAACTTTCACTATTTGAAGATGACATGATAATACATAGAGAAAACATGAAAGACTCCACAAAAAAAAAAAAAACTAGTAGAACTGATAATGAATTCTGTAAGGTTGCAGAATATGAAATCAATATGCAGAAATCTATTGCATTTCTATACACTAATAATGAAGCAGCAGAAAGAGAAAACAATCCTATTTACAATTGCACCAAAAATAATAAAATACCCAGGAATAAACTTAAACAAGGAGATGGGAGACCTAAACTCTGAATACTATAAAACACTGATGAAAGAAATTGAAGACAACACAAACAAATGGAAAGATAGTCCATGCTCATGGATTGGAGGAACAAATATAGTTAAAATATCCATACTACTCAAAGCAATCTTCAGAGTTAATGCAATCCCTATCAAAATACAAATAGTGTTTTTCAGAGAACTAGAACAAATAACTCTTAAATTTGTATAGAACCACAAAAGACCCCAAGTAGCTAAAGCAATGATAAAAAAGAACAAAACTAGAGGTATGGCAATCCCAGATTTTAAGATATACTACAAAGCTGTAGTACTCAAACCAGTATGGTATTGGCACAAGAATAGACAGAGAGATCAATAAAACAGAATAGAGAACTCAGAAATAAACCCATGATTATTTGGTCCATTAACCTTCCACAAAGGATGTAAGAATATGCAATGGGAAAAAGACAGTCTTTTCAACAACTGATGTTGGGAAAACTGAACAGCTACATGCAAAAGAATGAAACTGGACCAATTTCTTACACCATATATAAAAATAAACCCCAAATGGTTTAAGGAGCTCTATGTGAGTCATGAAACCATAAACGTCCTAGAAGAGAGCACAGGCAGTCATTTCCCTGACATCGACCATAGAAACTTTTTTCTAACAATGCCTCCTGAGGCAAGGGAAACAAAAACAAAAATAAAGTATTGGGACCTCATCAAAATAAAAACTTCTCCACAGGAAAGGAAACACTCAACAAAACTAAAAGACAACCTACTGAATAGGAGAAGATGCTGCAAATGACGTATCTCTGATAAAGGGTTAGTATCCAAAATATGGGGAAAAAAACTTATGCTGGGGCGCCCGGGTGACTCAGTCAGTTAAGTGTCTGATTCCTGATTCAGCTCGGGTCATGATCTCGTGGTTGTGAGATCAAGCCCCATGTCAGGCTCTGAGCCAGGCATGGAGTCTGCTTAAGATCCTCTCTCTCTCTTTCTAAAGAAAAAAAAAAGGTTTGTCTCCCTCCCAATCCCATCTTGTTTCATTTATTCTTCTACCCACTTAAGCCTCCATGTTGCATCACCACTTCCTCATATCAGGGAGATTTAAAAAAAAAAAAAAAAAAAAAAAGGAAAACACTTATGCAGCTCAACACACACACACACACACACACCTCACCCAAATAATACAATCAAAATACTGGCAGAAGAGATAAACAGACATCTCTCCAAAGAAGACATTCAGATGGCCAACAGACACATGAAAAGATATACAACATCATTCATCATCGGAGAAATACAAATCAAAACCGCAATAAAATATCAACTTACACTTGTCAGAATGGCTAAAATCAACAACACAAGAAACAACAGGTGTTGGCAAGGATGTGGAGAAAAAAGGACCCTCTTACACTGTTGGTGGGAAGGAAACTGGTACAGCCACCCTGGAAAACAGTATAGAGGTTCCTCAAAAAATAAAAAATAGAGCTACAATATAATCCAATAATTCTACTGCTGGGTATTTACTCAAAGAATACAAAAGCACTAGTTCAAAGGGATATATGCACCCCTATGTTTATTGCAGGATTATTTACAATATCCAATTTATGGAATAAATATTATTTACAATAGCCAAATTATGGAAGCAGTCCCAATGTCCTTCAATAGGTGAATGCAGAAGAAGATACATATACATATATATGTATATATCTATATATATGTATTATATGTATAATTATAATATCCCATATACATATATGGAATATTAGCCATAGGAAAGACTGAAATCTTGCCTTTTGCAACAACAGGGATAGATCTGGAGGGTATAATGCTAAGTGAAATACGTTGGTCAGAGAAAGAGAAATACCATACAATTTCATTCATATGTGGAATTTAATAAACAAAACAAATAAACAAAGGAAAAAAGAGACAAAGTAAGAAACATACTCTTAATTATAGAGAACAAACTGATGGTTGCCAGAAGGGAAGGGGACTGGAGATGGGTGAAATAGATGTTGGGAATTAAGAGTACAATTATCATTATGAGCACTGAGTAATGTATAGAATAGTTGAATCACTATATTGTACACATGAAACTAATTTAACACTGCATGTTAACTCTACTGGAGTTAAAAAATTTTTTTTAATAAAATAAAAATTAGAAAAAGGACATTAACTGCCTCACACACTCTCATCTTTGGCCTACCCTCAAGTTAAAAGGAATAAAAAGTAGGAAACACATCCCCTACTTTTCCTTTTTCCAAGTGCCAACATGCTTTGTTCACTCACCAATGCCTTGGTGTCATTATTTTTTGTCTAGAGCAGATGATGGCAAGCTTTTTCTATAAAGGGCCAGATAATAACTATTTTGAGCTTTGCAGATCATATAGCTCGTCACAACTAATCAATTCTGCCATTATAGCCTGAAAGCAGAAATAGAGACTATATAAGCAAATTGCAGTGGCTGTGTTCCAATAAACTATCTGCAAAGACAGGTGGCTGGCTAGACTTGGACTATGGGCCATAGTTTGCCAAACCTTAGCCTATTATTTGCAAGAGGGTCAAATCCAACAGGAGCTTACTTGGCTACACCAGTAGCTGAAATTTTCTATAAAATATTTTCTGTACTAGCAAATTCATTTTAGGATAATTCCATGTTAATTGTCTAAATAGAAAGATATTCAAAGTAATAAAATTTAAAGTGGGTGTGGGTGTGGGTGACATGGCCCAAAGTGGTCAAAAGGTACAAACTTTAAGTTATAAGATAAGTCGTGAGGAAGAAATATATAGCATGGTGACTCTAGTTAATAATACCGAGTTATAATACCATATGGTATACCTAAAGGTTGCTAAAACTTCTTGCTGCAAGAGAGGAAACTGTAGTTTTGGTGATGGACATTAACTAGATTTACTGTAATGAATATATATATATATATATATATAATATAAATATATATATAATCATTTTGCTGTACACTGACACTAATATAATGTAAGTCAATTATATCTCAATTTAAAAAGTTAAAGTAGAAGGAAGTGAAAAAAACCTACAAGAATATAAAAAAACAAAGATTATAATGATTTTATTATAAATGATGTGTAAATTTAATGACATGATTTATAAGTCAAAGTGCGATTATTACACTAACTTTTTGCTTGACTTAACATTAGAAGGGACAATATCCATTAATTCACCCAAAAAATGTTTAGTGAGTATAGATTACGTGCCAGGCATTGTGGTATGTTCTGGAGATACAATGGTGAGCAAAACCGCAGAGCATAATGGTTGCCAGCATGTCCTGGAACCAGCCTCTCTGGGTTTGAATCCTGACTAAACCATGTTTTAGTTTTGTGAGCTTGAACAAGCTATTCTGTCTCTCTGGGTCTCACTTTCTTCTAGATGAATGGCAATAATAATGTCTCATGGAATTGCTGTGAGAATTAGATGACTTAATATTCGTAAACTACTGAGAAAATTGCCCAAGGCATAGTGAAAGTTATATATGTGTTTGTTAAATGACAAAGACTTTGACCATTTCTAGCCCTAAGAAACCTAGAGTCCAGTGGGAGAACTGACCTTAACCCAAAAAGCATGCAAGTAAATGTAAACTACAAAAGAGGCTTACAAGGAGTTGTGAGTGTTTGGGGATTTGACCAGAGAAGGCATCTCTGAAGAAATGATATCTGACCTGAGGATAAGTAGGAGTAAATTAGGCAAGAACCATATTTTTGGAGGAGGGTGATGAGTGATTCTGCTTCCTGTCTTGCTAAGTACTCTGTTTGAGGAGGGCGTGACCCAAGTCTTAAACTTCTGTAGTCTCCATCATGCCCAGTAAGCATGATCAGCGCACACAAGTCTGATAATGTTTGTGACAAACAAGTGCTGCCATTCTGGAGGCTTATTCTTCCCTCCTGCTCGGCCCCCTCCAATCTGGGAAAATCTTCACAACCCAACTGTGCAAAGAATGTTTGGAAGGGAGGTTGTTAAGACAGTCTTTCTACAAAGAAGTCAAAGGCACTGAAGGGAAGCAGCAGTTTGAATGACGAATGCACTCTGTTTGTTAGCATTTTGGCTGCTGTATTATTTCCCGAGCATTTACTCCACAGACTCAGTCCTGGGAATCTAAGTAGTTGTGCTGATCAGAGGAGACTGTAGGCTGAGGCTCCTCTTGCTTCCCTGTGGTGTTCAATTCTGAAGCCTACGATCCTCTAGGGGGGCATTCTTTACAAACCGAAGTCTCCATTTTATCACGTGTGGCTACAGGATCGGAGTCATCAGGCACCTGCAACAATTTTATTTCCAGGATTCTTTCTCTTGTCAACGACAGATCAGGAAACAAATGTATGAAAGCAGATATCTTTTTTCCTCATCCAAAAGTGGAGCAGCTGACATCATTTGCAGTCTGGAACTGTTGAAAACCTTGAACAATCCATTTCCATCCGGTATATAGATTGTACCCATCCAACCTCAGGACCCACCCGTTGTGCTTACAGCTTTGCAGTATTTTAAGAGGTTTTGGTGTCTACTTGTTAAAAAAAATAAACAGATAAAAATAAACAACAACATCAGTTAGGACTGGACTCTGTTTACAAGCCACTGAAGATGCAATCTGAATGGTCTTAGACCCCCAAAAAGGGAAAGTATTGGTCAATGTCACCGTACAGTTCAAGGGTAAACCCAGCTTTGGGTGAGCTTTTTTCTGCTCAGTTGCTTTCTCACTCCCCTCTCTCCATTTCTCAGCTCCACTTTCTTGGTTAGAGCTCTATTTTCAGGTACAGTCTCCCTTCTCAGTCCAAAGAGGGACTTAGCTGCTATTTCCAGAGTTATCTACTACCCCATTCACATCAAACAAGAAAGTAGCTTACTTTCCTCAGTTCTGCTAGCCAATGTCTTGAGATTTAGGTCTGATCAGAACAGCTTGGATCATGTCTCCACCCCAAAATAATCACTGTGGACAGGGGATGAAATGAGTGACTTAGCTTAGGTCATGTGTTCTCCCCTGGATAGTCTGCTGCCTCAAAACTGCATGTATCCCCAATCCCCCAGGACAGGTGGGAAGGGACAAAATGGAAATACACAGCGGGAAGGCAAACAATATACACCCACTCTGTGCAACAATAACTATTGCTTATATTAGATAAGTGCTTTCACTTTAAACTTTTGGAAGTCCTTTTCTGTTCATTAACACACTGGAGCCTTGCAACAATCCTTGAAGGGAGCTAACACTGGATATATTATTCTCATATAGCAGAGGAAACTGAAGCCCAGATCTGTCAAGTGAATTGGATAAGTCTGCACAATTGCGTAGTGTTAGAGACACTTGACTCTCAGGCTGTAGAAATCTGGATTTTCAGAACATCAAATCCATATGTCAGGTTGTGTTTATTTCATCTTACGCCACATCCCCAAGGCCATTCTAGTGTGTTTAACATGTAACTTTTTTTCTTAAACTGTGTTTTCAAACTCTGTATTGTTGTTTTGTGTGCATATATCCTCAATCTATATAAATAGTACTATGTTGTGTATTTCATTCTGTTTCTTACTTTTTTCATTCCGCATTATGTTTTGAGATCACTCCATGTTGCTGTGTGTATATTTAATCTGTTACTTCCAACTGTTGGATAATACTCTATGGCACACATCCACCACATTTTATCTAGCCAATCTCTCAAGTCAAGGATTACCACTGGAATTCTGCTAAACTTCTACCAGCACAAATAACACTTCCATGAACATGCCCCCTATGGACTTGTTTTCGGATATTCCCACACATTCAGGGGCAGAACCATTGGATGAAAGTACATGTGTATATTTAATGTGATTATGTTAATTGTATAACCTTCGGAACAATGAAGCTTCCCTAGGCCATTTTTTCTTCAATCTCAACCCCTATGGTGCATGTTATAGTTCCCTTTCCTGCTTTAGTTTCTCTATTTAGTACTTATCACTATTGAATAAATGAAATATCTATATATTATCTTTGTTATCTTATTATAATTATCACAAGATGAGTCCAACAGATTTATGTCTGCTTCATTCACTGCTTATATCCCAAGCACCTAGAACAGTTCTTGATACATGAATGGTGTGCCATAAATATTCACCGAGTGAATGGAGTAGTGTCAAATTGTTCTCCAGAATAGCTGATCCCATCTACATCATGCAGAATGTAAGGTTTCTTATATCCCCATATCCTCATCAGCACATTATCCACTTTTTAATTTTTACTCATCTGATATCTGCTTACTGAAACTTGTGTTTCTGTAATTATTAATGAGCTTTAGCACTTTCTCATGGATGTCATTCTATCTATGCGCTGCCTTTGGTAGTAAGCTCCTTGTTACTAAAGAGGCAAATCAAGTATTAGTAAAGATTCCTAGAGAAATGCCCTGAGCTCTGCACCTATATCCTTAGCTAAAAGCAAGCAGTCAGGATGTTTAACATCCAATTTGCAAAGAGTACTCTAAAACCCCAAACAATAAGCATCTGGAACATCAATTTCAACTTTACTTCCCAAATCATGGATCTTTTTGCTGCTGGATTCTCATCAATAGAACCTGTGGAAGAAGTCAAAATTCCATGGCATGCTTCACTTAATGAACATAAAACTGTTGGGATAGCCATTTTTTTTTCTCTCATTCACACCCAAGGAAGTAGTATCCCAGGATTAATTCATATATGAAGCTCAACTTGCAGATGCCATACCCTCCTTTCTCAGTCTGTTCCAGATTCTCTCAGCCCACAGTGGAGAGCAGGTTTTAGCTTCATCTTTTTTTTCTGTGGTCTAAGAAGCTTGGTGTGCCAAATGGGCCAAGGCTTTGGGTCAAGGAGACAAAGTTCTAAACGTTCACTTGTTTCACCTTTATTAAGACTCTGCACTTATGGTTTGTCTCCCTCCCAATCCCATCTTGTTTCATTTATTCTTCTACCCACTTAAGCCTCCATGTTGCATCACCACTTCCTCATATCAGGGAGATCATATGATAGTTGTCTTTCTCTGCTTGACTTATTTCGCTAAGCATGATACGCTCTAGTTCCATCCATGTTAAAAATATATGTATATAAAAAATATATGTTTATAAAAAATAAAAAATAAAAAATAAAAAAAAAAAAAAAAAAAAAAAAAAAGACTCTGCAATGTGCCAGAGAGCTGTCTAGGCCCTGGGGATCCAGTCTCTGACCTCAGGCAATGTGCAATCTTGTGGGCCAAGAGTCATATTGTATAAGCAACTACATTCAGAGACTATGATAAGGTTTATGCTGGAAGGAAGAACAGGGCATTGGAGTCCACAACAGAAGGTCACTTGACCTGGTCCAGGAAAGGAGAAACAGAAGTGGATAAGATAGAAGAAAGGTTCTGCAGAAGCATATTGGTTGAACTGAAAGTAGAAGATCAAGTAGAAGCTTACCAGAAGGATTAGGTGGGTGAGACTCGAAAAGAACAGTATATGCACATTCCAAGAACTTACAGGTAGTTCACTGTGGCTTAAAATGAGGGGAGAAAGGTATGGTAGACAGTAGCCATTTTTGCTAATTATTCCAGTTCTCAGTCACCCCATTGTTCTGAGTCCATTGTAAGATAGCAAATCCTGCCCCCTCCTTGCACCCAAGGATGGTCAATGAATTGTGAACAGCAGTGATGTCTGTCATTTCCAGGATGATCATTTCACAGCCAGAGTAAGAGCCACTGGGCTTTTCTTCCTCTGCCATGGTGATAGGCAGTGGTCCAGATGATGGAGACTCCATGAACCTTTGTCTGTGAATGAAGATGAAGTGGCACCAAGTTTCTGCTGACTTGCAACTGGCAAGGAGCTGAGCGAGAAATAAACTTCTGTTATTGTATATCACTAAGATTTGGGGTTAGTTTGTTATCACAACATAACATAGCCTATCCTGACTAATAGAGAAGGGAAGGGTAGCAGGAGTGAGGAATGGCGCCATGGAGGTAAACACAGGCCTAATCATGATTTGCTTCTTAAGCCATGCTAAGAAGTTTAACTTGTGGCATGAGTGGTTGTTATTCCCTGTTCTGCAGAACCCTTGGTGCCTCAGGGAAGATAAGAAACAGAATATTCAGGGATCCAGCCTTTGACCCTCACTTAAATAAGACACATTTGCTTTTATCCATCCTTTATTAGGTTTTATTTAAATATTCCATTTTTAAAACAAGGCTTCACTAGCAACGACAACAAAAATGAACAAAACCCCTGGATGAATCATGATTGGACTTGATTTTAGAAAGATTGCTCTAGATCCAGAGACTGGATTGTCAACAGGAAAGACTGGAGGGAAAGAAATAACTTTGGAAGCTACTGCAGGAATCCAGATGAGAGATGAGCTAGACAGGTGGCAGTGAGGATAGAGAGAAGTGAATATACTTAACAAAATATTTGGGAGATAGAATCCACAGACTTGGTGGCAGATGGTCTCTGAGGGGCTGGTGAGAGAGTGAAAGGCATCAGTGATGACTCCAGGATTTCTGTCTTGGACTGAAGGTCAGTGCCATCCACTGAGATGGGAATCACAGGAGGAGAAGCAGGTTCAGGGAGAATCTGATTAACTCATTTCTGAATATGTGGATTGACCCAGGCTCCTGAAAGAGTCAAGTTGGGAGGACTCACAGGAAAGAGGTCTGCAGTTGAAGAAGTCCCAGTTCCACTGCTTAGCAGTTCCACCTCCGTGAGCCTGTTTTCTCATCTGTAAAATGGTCTAAAAATATTCAGCTTCATCATGTTGTTGGTTCACATCAAATATAAGAATTTGTGCCAGAAAGTGGTATGGACATTCTAAAATGCCACATAAATCATAAAAAGTATGCGCCCCACCATTTCCATTCCTCAGGTCCTGCCCTGCTTCTTGTTGGCAGAGGTATGAGCTCTGGCTCTGACCTCAGCTGTACTCCCTGAGGGATGGTGAGACCCGTGCCATTGCAGACGTGACTGAGGCTGCTCTAAATCCGAAGGCCTACCCCCAACAGACACCCACCTCACCAAGAAACCACTGGACCTCGTCCAGCAGTCATGCAATTACAAGCACCTTCAAAGCACCACCAAACTCCCCAACGGAGCCATCTCTGAGTTGGTGATGACGGCTGCAGGTGCTGAGCCCCTGGAGATCATCCTGCGCCATCAGAGAAGGCTCCCACCTGAAGCAGCAGATCCCATCCACTCAACAGTCCATTGAAAGGCTCTTAGGCTAACCAGGTGACCTCTGCCGACGTGGCCTTGAGTTCTCCCCCTGGGTTGTGTGTTATATTATTGGCATGTAGTTTCTTCAGCTACTGTCTCTGCATAAATTCCAGTACTGAATCTGGTTTCTGCACGTTTGTATTGTTTTCATTTGGTTTTACAGGCTGTTATCCATACAGTACTTCCCAAACCTACCCCAATCTCTCATCCTCCTCTCCCTCGGCCATCCTATCTCTCTTTTGAAACAACGAATTCAGGACCCAACAAGTGGAGGCCTATTGAATGGTGACACCATTCAAAGGCAGGGGAGAGCCAGCCAGGATGGAAATCAAGTTCCAGGTTTCAGGAACTAACTTCCTGCTTTGTGGAGGGTATGAAGTGAGTCAACAACATTCACTTTGTAGCCGTTGTGCCTCCCCTCCAAATTCATTCCATACGTGTCTACTAGCCAGGGGATTATGTATCACTGAGGGAGAAAGCAGGTATTCAGTAAGGTTATGAGGTATATGTCCAAGGGTCATTTGCCATTATACCCCTGCTGTTTGCTTTGATGATGGGATGTTATTCCCCCCACAGTCCCCAAATCCCAACCATGCCTCTGAGGGGGGCAGGATAGTGCAGCAGCAAAGGGATGTGCTGTACAATTCTAGAGGCTGTCTGGACGAGTTAGACATGAGGTTGTTGACCTAGGTCTTAAAGGAGTCCAGAGTGGCAAGAAAAAAGAGGGTCAACTGATGCTGGAATGAAGAAGTCTGGGCAAGTCATGGAGACCTGACTGGAAGCGAGGGCAGAGATGCCAGAATCTGAGAAGACATCCTCTCTGGTGAATGGAGATGTCTTCAGCAGATACTTGGTATCAGCTCTGAGAGCCCATAACCCCGTTTCCTGCCACAATATGCGTCAGATGTATATATTCTTTATCACATCAGAAGAACAGTGGTAGTGTGTCATTCTTGTGAGCACCTTAATGAAGAAATATATTCATAATCCCCCCAAAATGGTAATAAGTATTTTCATGGGGAACAAAATAAATGTAAGGAGGAGGGGAGAGTTGTCAGGGGACATTCAGGAATTCTTTGGCCTGAAGAAAAAGTACAGAGCTTTGTCTGATTCATGGTGGCATCACCCAGGGACTTTCCAATTTCTGGGAAACTTATCCCTACAAAGAAATTATTTCCAGTGGCTTGGTGTCATGGCGATTTAACTGACTTGAGCCAAAAGTAGGGGATTTGGAGGAAGTCTGCCTAATCACGGGCAGTGGGAAATTGGGCTGGAGCCAATGTAAATGTGGCAGGCTGGGAAATATTTTTGCAGACAGGGAGCATTTAAACAATTTTTTATTGTGGTAAAATATACATAACATAAAATTTACCATTTTAGCCATTTTTAAGTATACATTTCAGTGGCATTAAGTACATTCACATTGCTGGGTAATCATCACCAATATCCAACTCCAGAACTTTTTCATTATCCTAAACTGAAACCCTGTATTCATTAAATAATTAACTCTTCATTGCCTCCTCTCCCCTGGCTCTGAAAACCACTATCCTACTTTCTGTATCTATGAATTTGACTATTCTAAGAACCTCACATAAGTGGAATCAAATAGCGTTTGTCCTTTTGTATCTTGTTTATTTCACTCAGTATAATGTCTTCAAGGTTCATCCATTTCATAACAAGTGTCCAATTCTCATTCCCTTTTAAGGCTGAAAAAAATCCCATTGTAGGGACGCCTGGGTGGCTCAGTTGGTTAAGCAGCTGCCTTCGGCTCAGGACATGATCCCAGCGTCCTGGGATCGAGTCCCATATCGGGCTCCTTGCTCCGCAGGGAGCCTGCTTCTCCGTCTGACTCTGCCTTCCACTCTGTCTGCCTGTGCTCGCTCTCGCTTGCTCTCTCTGACAAATAAATAAAATCTTTAAAAAATAAATAAATAAATAAATCCCATTGTATGTATCTACCACATTTTATTTATCCATTCATCCACTGATTGACACTTGAGCACTTTCCACATTTTGCCTGCTGTGAACATTGATGTACAGATATCTGATCAGATTCTTGCTTTCAATTCTTTGGAGTATATACATAGAAGTGGAATTGTGGAATCATACAATAATACTATTTTTTTTTTTGAGGAACCACTATACTATTTTCCACAATGGCTGCCATTTTACATTTTCACCACCAGTACACAGTGGTTGCACTCTCTCCACATCCTTGCCAACACTTGTCATTTTCTGTTTTTTTTTTCTTTTACATAGTCATTCTAATAAATGTGAAGTGGAATCTCATTATGATTTGGCTCACATTTCCCTAATGATTAGTGATATTGGGAATCTTTTCATGTGCTTATTGGACATCTGTATAAATTCTTTAGAGAAATACCCATTGAATTCCTTTCCTGTTTTTTTTTTAAAGATCTGTTTTATTTATTTTTTTAAAAGATTTTATTTATTTATTAATTTATTTATTTAACAGACAGAGATCACAAGTAGGCAGAGAGGCAGGCAGAGAGAAAGAGGAGGAAGGAGGCTCCCTGCCAAGCAGAGAGCCGGATGTAGGACTCGAACCCAGGACTCATGACCTGAGCCGAAGGCAGAGGCTTAACCCACTGAGCCACCCAAGCACCCAAAATTTGTTTTATTTATAAGAGAAAAGGAGGAGAGAGAGAACAAGCAGGAGGGGAAGACAGAGAGGGAGGCAGAGTTTCAAGCAGACCCCACACTGAGTGTGGAGCCTGATGCAGGGCTCAATCTCATGACCTAAGCTGAAACCAAGAGTCAGACATTTAACCAATGGAACCACCCAGGCGCCCCTCCTTTGCCTGTTTTTGAGTTGGGTTCCTTATTTTTTGTTGTTGAGTTGGGGATGTTTTTTATATGTTCTGAATAATAACACCTTTTCAGATATAAAATTTGCAAATATTTTCTCTCTATTCATAAGTTGCTTTCTTATTCTGTTTAGTATACTTTGTAGCACAAAATTTTTAATTTGGTGAAATCCAATTTATCTAGTTTTTCTTTTGTTGTCTGTGCTTTTGATGTTATAGCCAAGAAATCATTATCATATCCAATGTCCTGAAGCTTTTTCCCTATGTATTCTTCTAAGAGTTTTATAGGTTTAGCTCTTAAGTCTAGTTTTTGATACATTTCAGTTTTTGTATACGGTGTAAGGTAAACCTTCATCTTCATTTTTCAGCATATGGATGTCCAGTTTTAGCAGCACCATTAGTTGAAGAGACCATCCTTTCCCCATTAAATGGTCTTGATACCTTTGTCAAAAATCATTTGATCACAGGGGCGCCCGGGTGGCTCAGTTGGTTAAGCGGCTGCCTTCGGCTCGGGTCATGATTCCAGGGTCCTGGGATCGAGCCCCGCATCAGGCTCTCAGCAGAGAGCCTGCTTCTCTCTCTCCCCATCTCCCTGCCACTCTGCTTACTTGTGCTCTGTCTCTAGCTGTCAAATAAACAAATAAAATATTTTTTAAAAAATCATTTGATCACATATCCCAAGGTTTACTTCTGAGCTATTGGATGGTATTGGTCTGTATGTTCATTCTTGTTCTAGTACCACATTGATAAATCACCATAGCTTTGTAGTAAGTTTTGAAATCAAGTATGAGACATCTAACTTTGTCTTTTTAAAAATTATTTTGACTGTTTGGGATCTCTTGAGATTCTATATGAATTTTAGGATGGGATTTTCTATTTATGGACACACATACAATATTGTTGGGATTGCATTGAAACTTTATATTGCTTTTGAAGAAAGTATTTTTTAAAATCATTTTTAACAGTGATTTTATATTATTAAACCAACCTTATGTTTTATTTCCTACTAGTTTAAGATACACTTAGAATTTTTTTTATTTACTTTTAATTGAAGTATAGCTAACATACAATATTATATTAGTTTCAGGTGTACAACATAGTGATTTTAAATTTATATACATTGTGCAGTGCTTGCAATAAGTGTAGTTACCACCTGTCATCATAGAAAACTATTACAATATTATTGACTATATTCTGTATATATACTGACTATTGTATATATGCATATATATTGACTATATATGCTGTACTTTATACTGCTGTGACTTATTTTATAACTGGAAGTTTGCATTTCTTAATCCACTTTACCTATTCCACCCACCTCCCCAACACCCCACTTTCTGGTAACCACCGGTTTGTTCTTTGCTTTTATGAATTTGTTTCTTTTTTGTTTGCCTTTTGTTTTATTTTTTACCTTTCACACATAAATGAAATCATATGGTATTTTTCTTTTGCTATCTGATTGATTTCACTTAGCCATAATACTTACTAGGTCTATCCTTGTTGTCACAAATGGCAAGATTTCTTTTTTTTAACAGCTGAGTACTAAGTGATAGATAGATATAGATATAGATAGATCACATTTTCTTTATCCATCCATTTATCAATAGACAGAGGTTGCAGAGTGGCTGCAGCAATTTACATTCCCATCAACAGTGCGCAAGGATTTACTTTCCTCACATCCTCACTAACACTTGTTTTGTCTTTTTGATATTAGCCATTCTGACAGGCGTGAGGTGTATCTCATTGTCGTTTTGATTCTTATTTCCCTGGTGATGAGTGTTTTTTTGGCCATCCGCATGTCTTTTTTTTTTTTTAATTGTTATTTATTTATTTATTTGATAGAAATCACAAGTAGGCGGAGAGGCAGGCAGAGAGAGAGGGGGAAGCAGGCTCCCCGCTGAGCAGAGAGCCCCACGTGGGGCTCGATCCCAGGACCGACCCTGAGATCATGACCTGAGCCGAAGGCAGAGGCCCAAACCACTGAGCCACCCAGGTGCCCCGGCCATCCACATGTCTTAAAGTATACTCTTTGGTAAAGAATTTAGAAGAAGCAGAGAAAATAACAATGATAAGAATAAGAAGAACAGAGTTCTGGGTAGGGAGAGAATTATAGTTTTGCAATATGGTTATGGATGTGGTCTGTGTCCCTTTGCAAGTCATTTTCATGTTCTGTGCCTTGGTTTTCATCTCCTCTCAGACCCAAAGGATGTTAAAGTTACCTCAGAATGGCCTAAAGCAAGAACCTTGATATGAAATGTAGAGCTATATGGCTATACACAGATTTCATAGAAAGGCTTTACTGATGATTTTATTTTTTCTTATTAATTTAATTATCTTATTTAATTGAAATAAAAGGAAATCAAATAACTATGTGTTTATTTAAAAGATGATATGTCTGCCTTATCTGATGAAGACATCTACAAAGCTTGAGGACTATCCAGAAGGAATAGTTTAAAAGTCTAAGAAGTGGGAGCCTGTGTGGCTCAGTTGGCTCAGCGGCTGCCTTCGGCTCAGGTCATGATCCCTGAGTCCCGCATTGGGCTCCCTGCTCAGCAGGGTGTATACTTCTCCCTCTGACCCTCTCTTCTCTCGTGTGCTCTCTCTCTCTCAAATAAAGAAAAAAAGAACTTTTAAAAAAAAGTCTGAGAAGTTTGGAACAATGTGCTGCCCTCCCAAACCTAACACACACATTCCAAGTTTCCTGTGCCTAGACGAGCTATTGCCTCTTGACCATATGACTTCCTATTGATACTACAAATATTTACTATACCAACCTAAAGTCAAGAGGAGCCAGAACATAGATGATACCCCCACCTTACTATCAGCCAAATTTGGACATTCCTTATTTAGGAACCAGAGGCAATACTTACAACCTTATCTCTAGATAACAACTTCTTATCATTACCTATATGAGACCTTGCCTGTTGAACTCCTGTATTAGTTATCTATTGCTAGGTAACACCTTATTTCAAAACTTAAGGGCTGCAAACAAACATGTATTGCATCACAATCTCTAGGGGTCAGGAGTCCAGGAGAAGCTTATCTGGGTGATTCTGGCTCGGGGTCCCTCATGAGACAACAATTAGAATGTGAGAAAATATTGACAAGTCATATATCTAACAAGAGATTTATAGCCAAAATATATGAGGAAGCCATACAACTCAGTAGCAAAAAACAAATAACCCAATTTTAAAATGGGCAAATGATCTGAATAGACATTTTTCCAAAGTGGACATCCAGATGATCAATAGATACATGAAAAGGTGCTCATCATCAAGGAAATGCACATCAAAACAATGAGGTATTGCCTCAAATGGCTGTCATCAAAAGACAAGAGACAAGTGTTGGCAAGGATGTGGAGAAAAGAGAACTCTTAAGCAGCATTGGTGGGAATGTAAATGGGTGCAGCCTCTCTGAGCAACAGTATGGAGGATCCTCAAAAAATATTAAAACTAGAACTACAATGTGATCTGGCAATTCCATTTCTGGGTATATTTCTAAAGGAAATGAAACCACTACCCTAAAGAGATACCTGCACCTCCATGTTCACAGTAGCATGATGTACAATAGCCATGATATAGAAACAACCTAAGTGCCCATCAACAGATGGATGGATAAACAAAATGTGACATGTATGTGATGTATATAGTATCTACATATGAATATTATTCAGCCATAGGAAGAAGGGGATGTTGCCATTTGTGACAACATGGATGAACTCAGGGAGCATCATGCTAAATGAAACAAGTCAGACAGAGAAAGACAAATACTGTGTGATCTCAGTTATATGTAGAATCTCAAAAAACCAAACTTATCAAAACAGAGAAGAGATTAGTGATTGCCAGAGGTGGCAAAAGGAAATAGGTGAAGTTGGTCAAAGGGTAAAAACTTTCAGTCAGAGAATATAAGCTCTGGGGATATAATGTACACCATGGTGACTATGGTAAACAAATACTAGATTACATATTTGAAAGTTGTTGAGAAAATAGATCTTTAAAATAGAAGAAAAATAGAAGAAAAAATGTGTAATCCTGTGAGGTAATGCATGTTAACTAAATTTATTGTGGTGATCATTTTGTAATATATAAATATATCAAATAACTATGGTGTACACCTTAAACTTGTACAATGTTACATGTCCATTCTATCTCAATTAAGCTGGGAGGAAATAATAAATAATAAATTTCATTAGGGAAAAAAAAAGGTGTTCACATGCTTGAAAGTGATGTTACACTTGACTTTGTTTGTGAAGCGTGGACAGTGAAATTGACAAACTTATCTAAGGAACTTGAAATTCTTGTTCATGGAAAGAAACATCATTTTGATGCTCAACACAGATGTAAGTTATACAAACACTATTTTTTAAAAGATTTTATTTATTATTTGACACAGAAAGAGAGAGATCACAAGTAGGCAGAGAGGCGGGCAGAGAGAGGGTGGAAGCAGGCTCTCCAATGAGCAGAGAACCCAACACAGGGTTCGATCCCAGGACCCTGAGATCATGACCTGAGCCAAATGCAGAGGCTTAACCCACTGAGCCACCCAGGTACCCCAATCACTATTTTTGAAACATTTTCTTTTTAATACTAAGTAGCAGACATTCTTACCCCCTCTGTCTTGCCTTGGTCTAGAAGCAGGAGAATGGTCAGCGTGGCATCTTTTTTTAAAATTTAGATTCAATTAACCAACTTATAAGATACAGCATTCAATAATTTATCAGTTTCATATGACAGCGATTGCTCATCACATCACATGCCCTCCTTAATGCCCATCACTGAATTACCCCTTCTCCCCACCCACCTCTGCTCCAGCAACCCTCAGTTCATTTCGTATAGTTAAGAGCCTCTCATGGTTTTCCTCCTCTCTGATGACTTCCCATTCTGTTTTCCCTCCCTTCCCCTATGTTCCTCTTCCCTGTTTCTTATATTCCACATATGAGTGAAGCCATATGGTAACTGTCTTTCTCTGATGGACTTATTTCGCTCAGCATAATACCCTCCAGTTCCAACCACATGGATTTAAATGGTAAGTATCCATCCTTTCTGGTGGCTGAGTAATGTTCTATTGTATATATGAACCACATTTTCTTTATCCATGCATCTGTCAATGGACATCTGGGCTCTTTCCACAGTTTGGCTATTGTGGACATTGCTGCTATGAACATTGAGGTACAGGTGCCCCTTCAAGTCACTACACCTGTATCCTTGGTGTGCAGTTGCTGGGTTAGAGTGTAGCTCTATTTTTAACTTCTTGAGGAAATTCCATACTGTTTTCCAGAGTTGCTGTACCAGCTGGCATTCTCACCAACAGTGTAAGAGGGTTCCCCTTTCTCTGCATCCTCAACACTTGTTTCCTGTCTTGCTAATTTTAGCCATTCTGATTGGTATGAGGTGGCATCTTGGAAAATTGTAGAGCCACATGTAGAAGAATGAAACTGGACCATTTTCTTACAGCATATGCACAAAAAAACCTCGAAATGAAAGAAAGACCTAAATCTGAGACAAGAATCCATCAAAATCCCAGAGGAGAATATAAGCAGCAATGTTTTCGACCTTGGTCGTAGCAACTTCTTGCTAGACACATCTCTAAAAGCAAGGGAAACAAAAGCAAAAATGAACTATTGGGACTTCATCAAGATAAAAACTTCGGCACAGCAAAGGAAACATTCAACAATACTAAAAGGTAACCTACAGAATGGGAGAAGGTATTTGCAAATGACATATTAGATAAAGACCTTGTATCCAAAATCTATAAAAAATTTATCAAAGTCAACACTCAAAAGACAAATAATCCAGTCAAGAAATGGGCAGAAGACAGAAACAACATTTCTCCAAAGACATGCAAATGGCCTACAGACACATGAAAAAATGTTCCACATCATTTGGCATCAGGAAAATGCAAATTAAAACCACACTGAGATACCACTTCACACTGGTCAGCATGGCATTTTGATGTCTCCTTTGGTTCCCAGGGTTCTAAGATAGCAGTCTTCTTAACCTGTCTCTGAGGCAAGTGGCAGCGATAAGGCTGGAGGTAGAAAAGCTCAGTGGAGAGAGACCAGTGCCTCTGGAGAATCTCCTGAGCAGAGCCTCTTGGAAATCAATCATCCCTGAATAGCAAGGCCAGCTCTGAGGTGGAAAAGAGCAAGTGTACCCTTTGTGTCCATCTGGCCTACTCATTCTCTGAAGAGCCTTATAAAGGGAGGAAATAGTGAAAGGACCCACTTGCCACAGCATAATTTTCCAGGCTGATAAGGAACAAAGAGACCACTGTAGGTGGGGTTGGCAACCAATGAACAGGGGCTTGGAGCTGGATTTTCTCCAGTGTCCCAGAGCTGCTGAGAGATGGGATCATTAAGAGTTTATGGCCTCATGGATCTATTTTAAGCCTGTTCCATTGCTTGATGCTGGCCTCAAATTCAAGCGGCCACAGATTCTTTTATCCCCCAGGAACTGTGGCTTGGGCTGAACAAAAGAGGCTGCTCCTTTAGAGGGAGGAGGGCCTGGGGATGAGAGATGAGTTTAGAGGGGGGAGGGATTGAAGGGTTTGTTGGGCCTAATAAGCCTAATGAGCTGCCTGTGGTGCTGTTGTCACTGACTGCCTCTCCTGTTCTCAGGCAGCTGACTGGATGGGGCATTCTCCCATGGAATCAAAAAGAAAACAAGTGCCCTTACTACTCTGAGTAAGGTGAAGTAAGAAAACTATGCCCTAATCTCCTTGTTCGGAGGGAAGAAGAGTGGAGAGTGAGAAAGACAGGGCCCCTCTAGGGGCTAATGGATCATTCCAGAATAAAGGTAAGCAAAGCATCACATTTGACCAAGAGAACACCATGCCTTATGCTCAGAGACGTAAAGTCCTAGGTTTTTCTTCTTAGACGCTCCTTTTTAGAGGTGTGTAGAACAAGTAGCTACCTTGGGAAAAAACGTGGTAATTACATCAGTGAGGCTTCAAAGAGATTTTCAAGGACCAGTGGTCACCACTAGAACCTAGCTTCTAATAAGTCATTTGGCAATAATTCTCTGAATGTCTACTATATCCCAGGAGCTGTCCTAGATCAATTTGATATAACAGTGAACAAATCAGACAGACATCTTTACCCTCACAGAGCTTATACCCTAATAAGGGTGACAGTCCATAAACAAGATAATTTATTAAATAGTGTCAAATGATGATGAATGCTATGAAGAAAAGAAAATCAGAGTTGGAAAGAATGGGAAGTACAAGCTTGGTGGTAGGGATTCAGAAATTTAATAGGTCAAGGAAGATCTCATGGAGATGGGGATATTCGAGCAGAGGCTTAAAGGAAGTGAAGGATCAGGATAAAAACCTTTTGCACACCACAGGAAACAGTCAACAAAACTAAAAGGCAACATGTGGGATGGGAGAAGATATTCACATCGGACATAACCAATAAAGGGCTAGTATCTAAAATCTATAAAGAACTTATCAAACTGAACACCCCAAAAAACAAAAAATTCAGTTAAGAAATAGGCAGAAGACATGAACAACATTTCTCCAAAGAAGACATGCAAATGGCCAACAAACAAATAAAAAAATGCTCCACATCACTCAGAATCAGGGAAATACAAATCAAAACCACAATGAGATACCACCTCACACCAGTCAGAATGGCTAAAATTGACAAGACAGGAAACAACAAATGTTGGTGAGGACACGGAAAAAGGGGAACACTCTTACACTGTTGGTGGGAATGCAAACTGGCGCAGCCACTCTGGAAGACAGTATGGACGTTCCTCAAAAAGTTAAAAATAGAGCTACCCTATGACTCAGCAATTACAGTATTAGGTATTTATCCAAAAGATACAAACATAGTAATTGGAAGGAGCACATGCACCCCCAGTGTTTATAGCAGTAATTTCCACAATAGCCAAACTATGGAAAGATATGTCCATCAACAGATGAATGGATAAAGAAGATGTGATAATGGAATATTACTCAACCATCAAAAACTGAGATCTTGCCATTTGCAATATGAATAGAACCAGAGGGTATTATCCTAAGCAAAATAAGTCAGTCAGAGAAAGACAATTATCATACAGTTTCATTCATATGTGGAATTTAAGAAACAAAACAGATGAACATAGGGGAAGGGAAGGAAAAATAAAACAAGATGAAAACAAGAGAGGGAGACAAGCCATAAGAGACCCTTAACTCTAGGAAACAAACTGAGGGTTGCTGGAGGGGAGTTGAGGGGACAGGGAAATTGGGTGATGGGCATTAAGGAGGGCACGTGATGTGATGAGCACTGGGTCTTATATGGAACTGATAAATCACTAAATTCTACCCCAAAAGTAATATACTATATGTTAGCTAAATTGAATTTAAATAAAAAAAATTTTAAAGGAAGTGAAAGAAAGATTCATGAGAATATCTGTGGGAAGATTGTTCCAGGCAGAGGGAAGATCATGTGCTCTAAGAGGTCTGGCATAGCTGAAGAACAACAAGGAGGCTAGTGTGGTTGAACTGATACAAGGGAGGAATGAAATGATAAGAGCTGTGGTTCAAGAGATAGCAGGGCCAAATAGTAGATGCAATGCAATGCAATGCCTTGTAAATTAAGAATTTTAATTTTATTATGGGTGAGATGGGAGGTCATTAGAAGGTTTTCAGTAAAGAAGTAACACAATCTTATTTCTGGTTTAAAAAAAAAAAAACTCATTCTGGCTGCTGTTTGGAGGATAGACTATAAGGAAGGAAGGGTGGAAATGGGAAGACTTTTTGAAAGGAATTGTAGTCATCTGGGCAAGAGAGTATGGTGATTTGGGCCAGTGAGGCAGTGGTAGAAAGATGAGAAGTGGTTAAACACTGATTTACTTGAAAAGTAGAGCTGACTGAATTTGCTGATGGATTGGATATGGATGATGTAAAGAAAGTTAGAGGTCAAGAAGGACTGCAAGGATTTTGACCTAACCCATTGGAAGGATCAAATTGTCAGCAACAAGATGGGATGGACAAGTAGAGGAACAGATTTGAGAGGTGAAAGAACATCTGAGTTTGTTAATTAACAGACTTGAGTTTGCACAGATCTAAAGGTACTAGAAAAAAGGTAGCCACTGGCAGCCAAACTGGATGAGTCACAGTGAAAAATGGATTGAAACAAACCTCATTATAGCTTCAGGTAGAGCTAGTTGGTGGAGATTTGGGGAAACGGACCCAGCTGGACACGAGCTGCTCTTCTTCCACCTCTCCCTTCTCCTGCCTGGAATATGGTGCTTCCACAGGCTCACTCAGCTCCATCCTGCTTGGTCAGTCCCTCATGTCTAGTCTTGGGGATGATAAGTTTTCTGTAAAGATACAGAGAGTAAAGACTTTAGGCTTTGAGAGCCAGTTGGGCACCACTGTAGTTACTCAACTCTGCCACTGCAATGCAAAAGCACTCATAGACAATATGTATGTCAATGAGTATGGCTGTAGCCCAATAAAATCCTATTTTCAAAAGCAGCCCATGACCTGCTTTGACTCATGAGCTGTAGTTTGTAATCCCCTGCCCTAGACCTGTGAAGAGCTACCCACAAAAATATAGGTCTCACTTGCCCACTCAGCCTTGTAACACACTTACAACCAAACTTCAGGATGAAATCAGGAGAGGTATCTCTCAGAGATACCCAGAGGTATCTCTGGGGGGCTATCTCTCAAATATGGCTGTATATTAATGTTTTAGTGGCAGAACCAATGGTCTCATTGGCATTTTTTTTTTACTCTATAAAGGGACTAATCCAAGTTGGGACTCAAAACTCCCTTCACTTCAAATAAGGGGAAGGAAAGGTGATTTGTAAGCATTTTAATTTTTCCTGAATTTACCCTTGGGACCTTAGGAGAAAATGTTACTGGCCACTGCTCGAGAATTGTCTTCTGTCCCCCACAAGGCAACTAACACAACCCAGGTCCTATTCTTCTCAGGGTCCTGCCGGGTGACTACCTAATCCAGTTATAAATTGTTAAAGGTTTCCAATTTATGAATGTATACATATGAATGCATCCCTAAACAACATATAGTATTGCTTTGAATGCTGACAACTTTTGTATCAGTGATATAATAGTGCAAATACGTTTTCAAGTTTGATCCATAATTGATACATACACTTAAAGTGCATTCATTGGCACTAAGTTAAACTCTTCTATTGTAAGAATATACCATTCGCCCATCAATGATTTCTTAGGCTGACTCCAGTTTTATACTATTTCAAAAAATGCCACAGTGAACATTTTGGTTTAATCTCCTGATACCATATTTGAGAGATGAAGTGCTGTTATTTTTCTGAGTTCTCCCCCCAATGTCCATGGAACCTCATTCTGTGTAACAATGGCATATGTAGAAAGATAATGTGCCCTCCGGAAACAAAACTTGAAAAGGCCTTCTGAACCTCTTATCTCACTGCAGTTGGGTAAAGAGTTTCAACCTAAATGAAAATGACCAAGCCAGGAGAAGCGAAAGTGACAAAGTCAAGGTCACCTTCTCCTTTGACTCTCAGTTCAGAATCTTGGATCTGGAGTGTCAAAGCAAAATATTTTTGTTTGGTCACAGACTCTTCAGGCCTGGATTCACGTGTGTCCATGATGGAGGGAGACTTCAGTGGCCAAGAAGAATTGGGTTGCAATGTCTTCTGTCAAGTATCACATGTGGCAGGAGGCTTCCAGATTGTGGAGTCAAACCTAGAACGTCTTAGGGTACAAAGGCAGAAGGTAACTGAATAGCCAGCCACCCCCTGGATTTCCAAGTTGTTCTCCAGGTGTTTCCTGCTGTTGCTCCACAGAGCTGGACAAAAAAGTATCTGATGTTTATGGTTTTCTACCAAAAGGACTCACGTTATAAGTCAGTGAGAATCTCAACAGTTTTGACATTAATGTGGATTGTTGTTGTTGTTGTTGTTGTTTTTCGTAGAACATTTCCTGAAGATTTTCTGTTCCTCAGTGTGTTCACATTTACTCCCTTCATAGAGCTGCTGATAGAGACTGTCAATTGTCAGGGTCTGATAGAAAAAGGGAAAAAGAGTTTTGAAACATCAATTGATATTATCACTTTATTATCAGGATATAATAGAGATACTTTCTACCCTTTTGCTTCTGTTCATGTTCTGTTTGCCCTTACCTGTAAGCTCCATGGCAAAGAAGCATGGACCATGTCTGAACCTCTGTTCGTGACACCCATTATTTCATAAGTGTCTGATGCCATTGTCCATAAAAACCCAAAGAACCACCACAATTCTTTTGTCTACATATGGCATCCCTGGATCCCTGGATGCAACATATGCAACTGAAAAACCTACAATTTAAATTCTTACAGACATCTTTACGTTCTTAGATTAAGTACTACCTGTTAATAAGTCACATTACTGCTACCTACATACTTTCTCTGTGAATTGCTTGTAGGTATGTAGCCTGAAACCAAGCAGGCATCCTCAGTTACCCTAACAAGTTACATGCCCCATTCCACACACAAAATCTATTTCCTGCTTGCCACAGTCCAGTTCTTTCTCAGAGAAAGTTAAGCTGTTTCTACATGATACAAAATCAAGTATTGTTTGTAAAAATTGTCACATAATCATACCAAAAAAAATGGTTGAAAGGGATTACTGGACTGTGTCCAACAATTCTCATAAGTGTGATGTTTATTATGAACAACAAATGCAAAATTAGAGCTGGTAAACAAACTCACTTTAAATTTTTTGTTTAAAAAAATGTATGTATTTAGTGGTGTCTGGATGGCTCAGTTGGTTAAGCATCTGCCTTTGGCTCAGGTCACGCCCCCAGGGTCCTAGGATCTAGCCCTGCATTGGGCTTTCTGCTTAGAGGAGACCCTGTTTCTCCCTCTCCCTCTGCTTCTCCCCCTGCTTGTGCCCTCTCCATCAAATAAATAAAATCTTTTCCTAAAAAGTATGTATTTATTTTAACACATGTTAGAAAAATGTAATTATTATATCAGATTCATTATTTCAGAAATATCATTGCTTAGGATGAGTTAATGAAAAAGTGAGTCAATTTGATGAAAAATATTAGGTGACAAGTACTAAGTGAATAGGACAGGTGGTTTTCAGATACAGCAAAAATAGTGAAGGTCATATGTAAATGAGCAATACTTGGAAAATACTGATGTAATTAGATGTTTTTGTTTCCTTCCCAAGGTCATTTCTTAAGAAATGACCCAGGAGTTCTACAGCTAATTTGATTATTATTTAAAGATACTTGGAAATGGCTTAACATTTATAACTAAAAAAAGTAACTAAAAACAATGCATACACCAAAGAATGTTATACATGCCAAATTTTTACATATTGAAGGCCAACGATGCATTAACTTGAGCAGCTCCATAGATTCATTTTTCATGTACAAATGAACTTTCCATGTACAAGTCAAGATAAACTTCGTTTGCCATTCAGTTTAATCAAAGAATATAATGTAACCCAACAGCATGTGGTTGGATAAGAGAATAAAAACTATTACCATTTGTAGGCACTTGGCTGGCTCAGTCAGTGGAGCATGCAACTCTTGATCTTGGGGTTGTTGAGTTTGAGCCCCACATCAGGTATGGAGATTAGCTAAAAATCAACTCTTTAAAAAAATACTATTACCGTTTGCAAATACTTAACTTTGTGGGTCAAAATATTCTTACTACTATGCAACCAAAACCAATTACAGATATGGATTGATACAACTGCATCATAACTTTTAATTTCAAATGTTTGTGTTTATCATAACAGTGTTAGCTTGATTAATTTTTCCTTATAAAAGTAAGTGTGTGTTTGGTTTATCAAATACATTTATGTTAATAAAATACTGCTTTTCTCTGTTTTAATATATTGAAGACCTGTATAAAATTTTATTTGTAAAGGTAGCTTCCTTTTTTAAGAAAATTATTTAATTTCAATTTAATTAATTTAACTAATTTTTAATTTTGTTTCAGAGCGAAAGCTTCATTAATAAAAAGGTTTGAAAACCATTGGTGGAAATGAGGTAGCTAGTTGAATTACTAAATTTGTCAGTATCATAATGTGTTGAGATTTTATGTAAATGAAAGAGAGGAAGATTCTGCTTAATAATAAGAGTTAACATTTATTTAGCCCTTCTTACATCAGTCAGAATAGAGGAGGTTTGTTGCAGTAACAGATAATTCCACAATCTTAGTTGTTAACCACAAAGGGTTATTTTTCATTCATGCTATGTGCCCATTATGGCTCAGTTGAGTCTGCTCCATATTATTTTCATTCTTGGGACCCAAGCTAATAGATCAGCCTCTATCTGGAGCGTTGCAGTTAACAGCACAGAGTAAAGGCAATATGTATGATAAAGCGTACCCTGGCTCTTCAAATATCTGCCTGTATGTGACTCATGCTGTTTTTACTCATATTTTATCAGCCAAAGTAAGCCATATGGCCATGCCTGAATTCAACTGGACAGAGATGTATAATCATTCCACAGAGAGAGGCACTTCAAGAAGGGGTAAGAAATATAGGTGAACAGTACTATTATCTACCATGCTTACTATGTGCAAGGCTCTCTTTATGTTTACAACCTTATAAGGTAGGTACTATAATTACCCCATTTTAGAGATGAAGAAATGAAGGCTCAGAGTTCATGACTTTCTTGAAGGTCACACAGTTGAGTAGTAGCCAAGTTGGGATTTAGAACCCAGCCAGTCTGACTCCAGAGCCTTTGCTTTTAAACACCATACTACTGCATTTACATTGGGCTTCTCACCAAACCCATGGGCACTCCTCTTTAGCCCTAGCCCAAAGTGAGTGTTTTCAATAGGTTATTAAACTATACCAAAGGCTATGACATATATATGACATATATATATATGACATATATGACATGACATATATATATGGCATATATATAATATACTTATTATATATATATATATATATATATAACATGTATATAAATATATATTTATATTTATAAAAATTGCTGCCAGTCTTGGAATTAAGCACAGCACGTAATCTAACTTTCCCCTTTCCTAGGCTAGAAATAAGCCCCCAACTGCGTGGGCTCACCTAAGCCTGCCTTCAGAGTGTGTCCTATTTATACTCAAGAAAGAGGGGACCCTAAAGCAAGAATACTCACCAGGCAAACCCTAAATTGAACTCTAAGGAAAGACCCATAGGCCTTAGGAGCAGAATATCCATACTCTTAGGAATAATACCACTAATATTATAACTTCTGGGGAAAGCCAGGACCTGAGTTTCTGGATAGACAGGATGCCCCCAAGGACAAAAGTTAATCAGGAAATAAACAACTAACTGTGAAAAAGTAGCTGTAGTTGTGAAATTCAGGCCCTCTCACAAAGCCAGGCAATAAATCCTTGGTCGGCAGCTGACGAATTCACAGGTAAATTCCTATGGATAGATTCCAAATTCTGTCTTTTCCTAGAACATTTATAAACTTTTAAGCAGGTAAGTGAACAGAGAAAAAATCTCTCTTTAATATGAAATCCACAAAATATTTCAGTTGAGCATACCCGGGCTTTAACTCCTTTTGTACCTTGTACCATCCCCATGAGGGAGCTACTCCGATTAACCTGGCTTTATAAAGGAGTGAACTAATACTTACTGTATTAGTAAGTACTGTAGTGTACTTATTATTAGTAGTATTATAGTATTATTATTAATAGTAGTAGTACTGTATTAGCTACTGTAACTTGCCCCTGCTCCAGTAAGGCAGACTTTGTCTGTGTCTCTGCATCTCTAGCACTCACAGGGAACCTGACACACAGCTGATGTTCAGGAATTAGTTGAATGAACGAAAAAAATGAGCAAACAATAGCTTCTTGTCACAGGACATGTAAGCCATCATGATTCACCTCTGTCCGGGCCTCACCTGTCTCATCCCTCACCACTCAAACTGGGCCACCATCCCTGTCTGACCTTTTAAGGCTTAGGGTGGGATGGCCGTGGAAGGAAGAGGTTGCTTAGAATTCGAATTGCTTAAAATTGAATTCAAATTCTTT
This sequence comes from Mustela lutreola, assembly GCF_030435805.1. Taxonomy (NCBI): domain Eukaryota; kingdom Metazoa; phylum Chordata; class Mammalia; order Carnivora; family Mustelidae; genus Mustela; species Mustela lutreola. Next base: position 94,982,666 of record NC_081308.1, on the reverse strand, counting down.
GTTCCCACATTTGCCTTGTGGAGAGAACAAGATAATGCAATCCTGGAGGAAGCAGCTCTTGGGAAAATGTTTTCCCACCACGTGCCTCAAATGTTTCCAAACACAGTCTCCACAGGCCCCATATGTTTTGCAATTTGCACTCCCCATCCGAGCAAGGCAGCCTAAAAAGGGCACCATTCTGTATTAAAAATTTTGGTCTTGATTTTCAGCCATCAATGGAATTAACCACACTTTGGCCTTGGAAAGGTTGCATTCCTGATTCTCTCTGCCATCTCACTTATAAAGGCTGAGAAAGGAAGTGGGGTGCCACGGAGAAGGCATCAGCTTGGCGTCTGTGGCATGAATACTCCAGAAATTCCATTCTCTGAAAAATCTACATCTCCTTCCTATAGGTCTTGTGGCTGGGGCCCACAGAGAGAGACAGAGGCCACACAGCCCCTTTCCTTTTAGCCCCTCTCCCTACCTTATCAAAGGCAGAAAGGTACTGATGCCCGGATATCCAAGGGGACAGAGACTCGCCTTCTAGAATCTCCTTCCCTGAAGACTTTAAGGATGAGAAAAACTTTACTAGGGCAGTGGTTTTTAAATATTTCTTAGCTGGGAAATGGTTTCTAAAAGTGAACCTCAATATATAAAATAGAAAGTATAGTCACTCTGGATAAAGTAGGAAGGGGGACCTAGATAGAAGCTCTGACAGCTTTGTCTCTCTACCTCAGACTCTGAGGACTACCCATGAACCCAAGAGGGTGAAGTACGTAATTCAAAGGTCACTGTGCTTAACTGTAAGCTCCATGGTGGAGGAGTGTGGACCATCTCTGGCTTACTTGCCTCTCTATCCCCCAGCTCTGTGTTCTGTGCCTGGTGCATAGTAAGGGTATCATAATCATATGTGGAATGAATAGGAGGTACCAGTCTTGTGAAAATTGCTGTTGGTTGAGGGACTCATCCAGCTCCTGTGATGTGTGTGCCTGCCTGTGCATGACCACTGAAGGGAAGACAGACCAAGATCTGAGTATTGGGAGTGCCCTGGGATTGAGATGAGTGACCAAGTCTTTGATGGTGAGCTTGCAACAGTTAGAGTGTGAAGGATGAATGGCTAAGCAGGCTGCTAGGTCCTGCAGATTTGCCAGCAAAGCTAGTTAGTCTGTTAGACAGTGATCTCCAGTCATGTGTCAGGTGAGCTCCTAGGAGACAACAATGACTAAAACACAGTCCCCACTCTCACAGGACTTACGGTCCTGGTGAAGGAGATATGAAAACAAATCCGTGCCAATAAAATAGTTTAAAGGCTATAGCCATTTTAAAAGTGTTGCCCAGACATATCTTTCATTCTCTGTAAATCTTGATGCCCTGGGGGTCACCAAATCTGTGCGTGAGGGGGATACCAGCTGGAACAAGAAGTCGTTATTTAGCTCTGACTGTCAGTTTAGGCTTCAGATTTTCAGGCTATAGACAAGGCTTTTTTTTTTTTTTTTTTTTAAACATGAGATCCCCAGCTAAATAAAGTATCCAAAGGACAAAGTCTATCTTAATTTTTACTAATCTCCTGCCAAAAATTAGCTTTAACTTTCATTATGGATGGCAGCAACAGACCACACTAATATTAGCCAGACCTGTGACTTGGCTGTCAGTAGCTATCACGGACACTTTCCTGTCACAATAATACTGCCACAGTTCTCTCAAAACATTATTTACTCTCATGATTAGTTTGAAATTGTGGTAGTTACTTGATCTGCCACAAGACCTTATCATTTAAGCCATTAACTTTTAAGCCATTAACAAAGAGGCACAGGTACTATTCTGTCATGATTTTTAAAAAATATTTTTGTAGGGGCACCTGGGTGGCTCAGTGGCTTAAGCCTCTACCTTCCGCTCTGGTCATGGTCTCAGGTTCCTGGGATTGAGCCCCGAGTTGGGCTCTCTGCACAGCAGGGAGCCTGCTTCCCCCTCTCCCTCCGCCTGCCTCTGCCTACTTGTGATCTCTGTCTGTCTGTCAAATAAGTAAATAAAATCTTTAAAAAAATATTTTTGTAACTATGTTGCAGTATGGTTGGCTATAATTGGAATCCTTTGTAGTTCATTTTATCTAGTGAAGCATATTATTCTGAGAAGGGGTCCATAAGGGGCCATCAGACAGCTAAGGTCACAAAACGGTGGAGAAGCTCTGATTGATAATCATCTTGAGGGTGAGGTTTCTACAGGGAAGAAAAGAAGTTTCAAATACCAGCAGCTCCCTTTACATATTCAAAGCAAACCATGGGATTATGCTATAAACCACAGTGAGTAAAGAGAATGCAGTCTAAGATGCAAGGGACATTTCCACCTGCCTGGCAAATGAAGAGATACAGAACTGTTAAAGTAGGCAAGGAGAGGAGCAAGTAGGCAGATACCAGAAGGACCTGTTAGAAACCACCAAAGCAGTGAACGGTGGGGGCGGTGGGGGGTGGTGTTCCTCAGCTGGAGCAAACTGCAAAGATGTGGATCCCCTCGGAGAAGACCTGCGTTTCCCTTGGTGCTGGAAGAATCTGGCCTCCTGATGGGAGGACAGCCACAGGGGAGGGAAATCTCTCAGTTCAGGGGCCTGACGTACCATTTCTGTTTGTTCAGAGCCTGCATGTGGCGTGTAGAACATCCAAGATATGAAGAAGCCAAGAGGCCTCGTGGGCCACCAGAGACCTGGGTTGGGAAGGAAGAGGTTACAAAACCAAAGGGGAGCAAACAGCTAGGACTCTGGATTTAACAACAGGTACAACCAGTGAGGTCCCTAAAAGACCAAAAGGGACCCACTGCACTTCAGGAGACATATGAGCACAGCGGTGTAGGGACTGTTCGACGAGCCAATCTGTAGCAGAAAACACTAAGCACCCGCAAGAATGAGCGTGGATCCAAGGCTCTCTTCTCCTCAGCCCCACTGCTCCCAGACACCATGAGTTTTGTAAGAGGAGGGAAAATGAAGTTAAAATATGCAAGACTCAGCATTCATCCAGAGGCAGATTCTTTCAACTGACACAATGAATTGTGTGTCTGCAATCCCCCCACCCCGCGACCCCACCCAGCAGGATGGGAAGCTCCTGGGGGTAGTTTAGCTCAGTTCTAGAGAACATTTTTGCACATCTGAGTTGCTGGGTATGCATTCCAACTCTGCTGTATGTGTTTTGGCACTATGAGATAGAATCAGTTTGGAGTCAAGGAGAGGACAAAGGGAGAAGTGTTCAGTTCCAGGAGGGCGTGGGTGGTAGGATAGGTGGGTCAGGCAGGCTGCACTGAGGAAATGCTTGAGCTGTGCCTTGACAGATGAACAAGTTTTCCACACAAGGGGTACCAGGAAACACATCCAGCACCTCGCAAACAGCTTCTAGAATGCCACTATTAAGGATCGATTCTTTTAGTCTGGCGTGTCTTCCAAAGCAGTGTTTCTCAAACTGTCATGTGGTTAGGAATCATCTGCGAATGTCGTGAAGGTACAGATTCTGATGATGTCGGTCTGTAGTTGGGCCTGGGATTCTGCATTTCTAACATGCTCCCAGAGAATGCTGGTGGTGTTGTTCTATGGACCACACACACTTTATAATTTTTTTTTACATATGAAATACTTCATGAATTTGAATGCCATCCTTACAAAGGAGCCGTGCTGATCCTCCCTGTATTGGTCTAGTTTTAGTACACATGCTGCTGAAGCAAACTCTGGACCACACTTTGAGTAGCAAGGTTCTAGAAGACCTTAATAAATGTAGCTAGTAAGAACTAACATTAACCTTGTCCTTTTTATATGGCAGGGATAGTACAAAGCCCTTCATATACTACCACTGAATTTGATCGTCATGACAGCCTTAGGAGGCAACGAGGATTTTCTTGTATTTGAAAATTGCTGAAATCTCAAATCCAGAGAATAAGCAGCCATCTGCCCAAGGCCACTGCTGTGATGAAATTGGAATTATATGCAGGCTGCCTCATCCCGGATCCTAAATTGTAGCTCTTAGACTCCATTCCCTCCCAGAAGGAGTGACACATTAGGGTGACAGTTTTAGTTTAATTTTTGTGTTGTGTTTTTTTTTTTTTTTTCTAAGAAGTTGGGCCAGGGCCCTGGGTGGCTCAGTTGGTTAGGCATCGACTCTTGATTTCAGCTCAGGTCGTGATCTCAGGGTCGTGAGATTGAGACCCATGTCAAGCTGGGAGCTCAGTGAGGCTGCTGAAGTTTCACTCTCCTTCTCCCTCTGCCCCTCCCTGCCCTCACTCTCATGGTCTCTCTCTCTCTCTCCATCTCTCTCTAAAATAAATAAATAAATCTTTAAAAAATAAAGAACCTAGACCTTCTCATAGCAGCCTGTGTGTATAACAGATAGGAATAGAATTTATGTGTTTAGCAAAACCAGGGAGCCCAAAGCCCACCTGCTTAGCCTTCCCTACTCATCTTTCACAGTGGCCCCCAAAGAACCATCCCAGAACCCTGGGACTCTGGGAAACTCAGTTTACAATACAGTGCTTAGAGATGTTTTAAATTACTCTTTCTGGTGATATTAGTAGACCGTTGATTAAGAAAAAACTAAGCATCTGGGTGGAAGCTAAATCAGGGGTGCCAGAAACAAAGGGGGTACCAAAAGGAAAGATGGGAGGTTACAAACACAGTCACTGTTGACATCCCTGTTTGCTCAAAGCTAGTTCTATCTTGGTACTATCTTCCCTGGTTTTACCTAGTTTCTCTCCCTTTCTTCCCACCACTGGCTTGTGCCTTGGCTCTCAAGAGCAGAAATGGCCTTCTGCTTTCCTCCTCCCATCCGCTCCTTTAGATGTTCCTTCAATGCCCTGGCAACCTTCCTGGAGCAGGCTTTTGAAAGTCTCTCGTCTAGATGGTTTTAAAATGTTGTTCTGTGTAACCTGGAGCTCCTCCAGACACTTCTATCACTGCACTGGGTGGGTGGGGTGAGGGTAAGAAGGAAGAGTAGAGGAGGTTTCCATCACAGATGCAGAAAGCCTGAAAGCCAAAGGAGTTGAGTTCTAATGCTGATTTTTTGTTCCTGACTCAGGCCATCTTGGTATGGGCATTCTGAATTCTCATCTGTTAACTGTGGCCTGAGTAATGTTCTGATGCTTAGATTCTGGTACAGACTGTGAAAAGCTTCCTGTTGCTTGCCTAAATCCGGTCATCTCTCCTTCTGGAGTCCGGGGAAACTTTCTGCCATGAGTCGTAACAAATTCTGGAAATAAATACTAGATAACTAAAACACATTTCAGTCCTAGGATTGGCTCTGATCATGCTCTAGTCTCTTCCATTCAGTTACCTGCTTACATGTCAACTTCTGGTGTTAGAGTAGGCAGTTAGTTAGGTTGTAATAGAATACCTGGAGGTCAGCAAAAAGGAAGTCATGGCCAGGTATCAAGAAAGTCAGAGTCCGGGGTGCCTGGGTGGCTCAGTGGGTTAAGCCGCTGCCTTCGGCTCAGGTCATGATCTCGGGGTCCTGGGATCGAGTCCCACATAGGGCTCTCTGCTCGGCGGGGAGCCTGCTTCTCTCTCTCTCTCTCTCTCTCTCTCTCTCTGCCAGCCTCTCTACCTACCTGTGATCTCTCTCTGTCAAATAAATAAATAAAATCTAAAAAAAAAAAAAAAAGAAAGTCAGAGTACTCTTTAGACAACACTTCACAAGAAGCTGGAGCAAAACAAGATGGAGGATGCCATGATGGGAAAACCTTGACCAAATAAGGAAGAAAAGATGGGAAAGCCTGCTTCCAAGAAATCTCCACCCCAAGGAATGAGTATTTCAATTCCTAGTTAACAACTGTCAGTAAAAGAGAGAAACCCATCCCCAGGGCATACAGTATTCTCTCCTGCTCTCACATCTCGAGAGTATACTTTCATTTTTTTTTTTTTTTTTGTGATTTTTTAAAAGATTTTATTTATTTATCTTTTTTTTTTAATTTTTTATTTTTTATAAACATATATTTTTATCCCCAGGGGTACAGTAAACTTCCCCTCTTGGGTTACTCATCCACTCTGTTGTGTCTGTCCTTGAATTCTTTCTCCTGACAAGACCAAGAACCTTCAGCAATATCTTTAGGACAGGCTGGTTTGAGGCCCCAGAGCTTGGGGTCTCGCCAGTCCACCCAGCAACACTGAGAAAACCCTTCCCCAACGACCCATCTAAAGAAGCATCCCACACCCTGCTCTGTTTTCTTCATAGTACTTATCACTGCCTGGCTTTATATTATTCATTTATTGCCTCTCTCTCCACTAGAATGTAAGCTCCAGCTCACTATAAGTACCTGTAGAAACTAGGGCATTGCTGGGACATAATGGATGCTCAATGAGTATTTGTTCAATGAATGGATGGATGGATGGATGGATGGACAAATCTAATTCACAATGAACCACAGACTTAATTCATCATATCTGTAGAGCTTCTCTTTTCACAGGAGGGTATGTAAGTTTGCACATTCCCTGGAACATGGTAGTGACTAAATAATGAACTGAATGAGAGGGATGGCTACGGGAAAGGAGGCATGGCTTAAACCAATGATTCCTGTTACATGTGATGGCATTGTGGACAATCCCTGAGCACATACACCAGGGTGAAACATTTTTAACGTTATAAATATGGGGTTCAAGTTTTAAAATCATGTACAAATTTTAGAAAATTATAAAGAAGGATGCTTGTGTGGTTCAGTCAGTTAAGCATCTGCCTTCTGCTCAGGTCATGATTCTGGGGTCCTGGGATCCAGTCCCACATTGGGGTCCAGGATCACTGGGGAGCCTGCTTCTCCTCCTGCTTGTGCTCTCTCTCTCTGGCAAATAAATAAGATCTTAAAAAAAAAAGAAAATTATAAAGAGAAAACAAGACAAAGAAAGATTGCTTAATGATGTAAAATACAAAAAGGACATGTACTTTTGGTTTCTTGTGTAGGAGGAACTGAAGACAGGTTGCCCCAAGATGGGCACGAACTCCAGCATGAACACTATTTTGAGTTAAAAGCAATCAAAACCCAGTGTGTGCAAGAAAACCTCTTTTCCTGGTCCTCAAATTCACATTAGAAAGGAATGTCTATGCTAGGAAGAGAGCTATTAACAGAGTCTCCTTTCACCCTCCTCCCTTTTGTATCCTCAGACCCTTACCCTTCTCCTTAGCTCACATAGAACTTCCTGTTGCCTCACCGTCTTTGGACTTTCCTGTCTGTGTGGATTCCCTGTAAGTACACCATTAAATCTGATGTTCTCCTGTTAATCTGTCTCATATCTATTTGATTCTTAGTCCATCTAGAATGACCTTGAAGGGCAGAGGAAGGTCTTTCTGACACTCAAAATGTCAGCATGGACTTATAATGGTTGCAGGCAATACCTGAGTGCCCCTTGGGCAGCACTTTCTTGAAAATTCTGCCATTCTAAGCCTAGGCACATCCCACGGCACGTGATCCGGCTATATGACATCTCTTTTCCTAAGGATTGTCTCTCATGAAAGAAGCTGCTGCTCAAATTGTTTCCTACATTATAACAAACAAAACAAAACAAAACATGGAAATTACCAAACCACAACTGAGCAGTGGTCAAAGCAGTCTGGAATGAGCATTAACAAGAAGAGGGTGTGATAAAACAAAGGCAAATTTTCCCTTTCTTTCCCTCCCCCATGCTGATCACATTCCATTTTTCAAGACAATGGCAACTATCCAGCGAGCTTTAAACTATGCAAATCCATAGCAGCTCATAGGTGGAACCCACACAGCAAGGGGTCACAGAAGGCAGACCTTGATGTTTTAATTGAGATTCTGTCCCTGGAAGGCTGTGGAGAGTGTAAAGTGCCTCATATACAGTCTGGGCTGAATCCATTAGTGTCTAAGCTCGCTGCTAGGTGAGGACGACCAGACACTGGCAGGCTTCAACAGTTTAAAATGACTGTTTAAAATTACACAAATAATACCTGCTCATTGAGAACAAAATGAATAGAATATAAATAACCAGGAGGGCATAAAAATGATCAACAACCCAGAGAAAGCTAATGTTCATAAACTGATATTCCAGGCCTTTCTTCAAGCATAAATATACACATCTTTTTCAAAACAAGAAATTATAATGTACTATTTTATGGCCTGAGTTTTTTCACACAACCATACACTATATGGATTATTCCTTGTTGAGACATGCAGGCCAACAGTATTTATGGCTTCCAGTTTTTCGTTATGTAAACATAGTTGCAGTGAACATACTTGTAATTGAAAATGTCATTGTTTATTTAAGATAATTATCTAAAAGTGGGGTTTCAGGGTAGGTACATTTTAATACTTATGATGTTATCTCTTCCCTGACAACATTCAGTATTACTGTATCATGATTTTTATTATTACTACAGCTACTACTAGACAAGCAGCAAGCACTTATTTAGATCTTACTACATGCCAGAAACAGCTTTAAGCATTTTATACATATTCACCTATTACAATCCTCTGTACAAGTCTATGTGCTAGGTATTATGATGCCCATTTTATAAATGGGGAAACTGAGATAGAAAAATTAAGTAACTTGATTAAAGCTAACAAGTGTCAAGGTCCAGAATGAATCCATAAAGATGATATCCTATAATCTTAACCACCACATAGACTTTGTTAATTTGATAAAGCAAAAGTCAATGTTAAGATTTGAAGTTCTAGTCTACAGCCATAGTTGTAAAGTATTTCCCAATTTTTATCTAAATCCATTCTCACCGTTTCATTCATCAAAGCAAGCACATTTTCCAAGGAGTCTTTCATTTATTTTTTACCTGAAAAATACAAAATATCAAATGTAACTGTTGACTTTTTTAATGTTTTTTGGAGAGAGAGGGGCAGAGGGAGTGGAAGAAAGAATCCCAAGCAGACTCTATGCATGGCGTGGAGTCTGATGCAGAGCTCAGTCTCAGGATTCTGGGATCATGACCTGAGCCGAATCAAGAGTCGGATGTTTGACTGACTGAGCTGTAACTGTTAGCTTTTTAAAACAATAGTGTAATTGGAAACCATTTTCAAAGTGAACCATTCCTTCTGCTTTAACACCAGTGACAGCTGATGACAATCCAGTGGAAATGCATTCTTATTTGGACAATGTTCCACTTATCTACCAAAAAAGCCCATCCCCCATGTCATTGAGTTCCACCTAAACCTCTCAGCTAATTTTATTTTTTAATTGCAAATATTTGCCAGCATCGCTGAGAATTCGGTAGGGTCAAGATGATTCTGTTTCCTACACCTTTTATCTCTAAGTGTGCAGACTACTTATAAGTATTGTTTGCCTTTCTACATTTACCACTAAAGTTGCTTGAGCTTCAGCTCTGTTCCAAAGAACAAAGGGGCAAAGCATGCTTGATCTGGATTTGCATCTTTGTTTCACAAATACGAACCATGTGACCTTGAGTAAGTACTTAACCTCTCTATGGCTTAGTCACTTCATCTACGGGATAGGAGGTGAAAAAACAGTACCAAATTCATTGGCATTTTGTGAGATGAAGTGAGAAAATGGGTATAAAGCCCTTAGAATGTGACCTATTATCTATTACTAAAGAGGCCTGTTGTCTCTGTGTGAAGAGTACAAATTTGGGGTCAAAATTCCTGGATTCAAGTCTTGGCTCTGACACTCTTTAATTGTGTGAACTTATGCAATTTACTTCCCTGGGTCTCAATTTATTCATCTGAAATAAGAGTTCCTATGTCATAGCGTTCCTATGAAGAGTCAATAACTTCATTTATGTAAAATGCTTGGAAGAGTATCTGACACAAAGTAGATGTTGGCTACTAATGCCATTGTTGTTCTTAAAGTGCTATAAAGGCTACTTGAAATGGGCTTATGAAATGGTGAGAATGTGGAGGAACTTGAACCTTCATACATGGTGGCTGGGAATGTAAAATGGTGGAGCCCCTGGAAAAGGAGTCTGATGTTCATGAATATTTTCAGCATAAAATTAACATAAATCAAGCAATTCCTCTCCTAAACATATACTCAAAACTGCGAATTAAAATACTCTCCCAACAAAAACTGGTACACAAATGCTCACAACAGCATTATTAACAATAGGTGGAAATAACCCCATGTCTATCAGCTGATGAATGGATAGATAAAATGTGGTCACTCAGACAGTGGAATTTTATTTGGCCATAAAACAGAATGAAGTACGATATATGCTGCAGTGTGGATAAATGTTGCAAGCATTATGCTAAGTCAAACTAGCTAGTCACAAAGCATATTGCATGATTCCATTTATGTAAAAGGCCCAGAATAGGCAAATCCATAGAGGCAGACAATAGATGAATAGTTTCCTGGGACTGGAGCAGAAAGGGGAAAACAACAGGAACAGAGAGTGATTGATAATGTTTATATGGTTTCTTTCAGAGGTGATGGAAGTGTTCTGAAATTGGGTTGTGGTGATAGTTGTGCAACCCTGGAAATATACTAAAAACCATTGGGTTATATATTTTAAATGGGTGAATTTTATGGTATGTATATTATAACACAATTAGGTTTTTCTTAAAGGCATGAACACGTGAGAAGGGTTAAGCTCCTCCCATAACACTTTGATGTTAGTTTTGGTCAAAATGTGATGGAGTATTTTGGGAGTCCTAAGAAGAGGATGAACGGATCAAAGGATTAGTTCTTCTCCTGACCAATGTTAACCAGATCTTGCCTTCTGTTCTCCAGGATCTTTAAAACCAAGTCATCTGTTTCAATCTTACTGTAGCCTTGCTTATTGTCCTGTGGTCTACCATATTCAAGAAAATTGTTTTTTTAACAATACTGTTAAAAAAAAAACAACCTGGTAGACAGAAAGGATCTTGTCTATGCTATTCCTCATTGTATCCACAGAGCCTACCTGATACATAGTAGGTGCTCAATAACTATATTATGAGAAATAAACTGATGGATGGATAGATGGGTAGTATGAGCTGTGGAAGAACTTGGAAACCAGGAGACTTTGATTCAAATCTCACCTCTACTGCTTACTAGATAAGCAGTATCGAGCAAGTTATCTTCATTCTATCAATCTCATTTTCTTATAAAAGGGAGAAATAGCATCTTCTTGATAAGTAATACTTTTTTTGTTTTTTTTTTTTAATTTTATTTATTTATTTGACAGACAGAGATCACAAGTAGGCAGAGATGCAGGCAGAGAGAGAGGGGAAAGCAGGCTCCCTACTGAACAGAGATCCCGATGTAGGGCTCAATCCCAGAACCCTGGAATCATGGCCTGAGCCAAAGGCAGAGGCTTTAATCCACTGAGCCACCCAGGCGTCCCAATAAGTAGTAAGTTTTAACTGAGACAATGTATGTTATATAATAACTCAGTAAATGTTAGCTTCCTTCCCTTTTCCAATAGGAAAAGCTCTGGGGTACTGTGAGTTCTCTACTGATAAATAACTGTGTTAAGTCCTGTTGTAGCAATAAACATGAGCATTGATACTTTCCTAAGCACAAACTTAATGTCATGTGATATCTGCCCTCAATCATGGAAACTGGCAGTGAAATATGAGCCCATTAAATGCCAGAATTGGGAGGGCTCTTAGTAAGAGATCATCTAGTCTAAGCCTATATGTGATAGAGAATCCTCAAATATCACAATATTAGTGGCCCATTTGGAGACTCTGGCTTAATAAAAGAGTGGGCAAAGAAATAGCTGGCAAGGTAGATGGCAGACATCTGGGGGACCATAAGTGAGAAATTCCAGGAGTGATTCATTGTCCTCACCCCTGAAAAAGTCCCCTATGGTATCTGACAGCTTAATTACCATGTGTGTATTTATATGGGTGAGGCAAAGGTCACTGTACAAAAGAGAACCACTAGAGGAACAGGTGTTGATCTTCAATCTTCTAAATATATTAGTCAAAGCAAAATGTCCATAGCAGGAAAAAACAGTCAGCATATCTATATAGAATCCTGCTTACACTACAATTTTAAGAGCCAAATTTTAGTTTCTTTATCAAACTTTAGGCTTTATTTTTGTAAGAAGGAATTGTCTCAGTTTGGACCCCTGGTGTCCAGTGAAAGGTGATTTAGAACTAAAAGAGGGAAATGTATTTATTTATTAAGGTCTTGAATAAAAAACCAAAGTGTTAGCTAATGAAGGGAATAATTGGCTCATTTGGAAAGTAAACAAAGGATAATTAATTTGCTGACTTGTTCTCCATACTTGATAACTTCAAATGTGACAGATATGTCTATTTATATTATATGGAGAAAGTGCATCTCACAAATTGTTTCTCTATTTATAAAATGTAAAGAAGCATTAAGGATAATACTGGAAGCCTAAGAGGAAAAACAACACTGGGAGGCAGTAGAGTCTAGTGGTTAAGAGCATAGGCTTGTTTTTCAATCAAGATCAAAGCCTAGGCTGATGTAGGAAGTAATCCAATATCTCACCAATACACACAAACACAGACATACACACATGCACTACAAACTAATAAATTTCAGATATGTAAAAATGCCAGATATGAAACTATAAATGCATACATGATCTTGAAAAGAAGAGAGGAAATCACCACCTCGAGATCTTTGTATCAGAAACAAAGAAAACACCCAAAGTAGTAGGTAGGATTTGAAGACTTGTGTCTCAAGGGGATGAGGGAACCAGATATAGTTCTTAGACTCTGGAATTTTAATACTCAAAAGAAGATAGAAGTCAAGGTTGCAAGTTCTGGGTATAGCTGAGTTAGATGTGATATAATACTGGGGAAGATGAAAAGCAAAGAAATGGAAAAAGTACATTCTTTGAAAGAAAACCTAATCACTGGCCTGAGGATAGCAATTATGTGGTCCCTGTTCCAACTCATAGAGAAAAGTAGATAGAAAAAAAAGTCAACCTGAAAAACTCAATGTCCCTGGACAATGTGACATGAAAGAGAAGGAAAAAAGTGAAGGAAAGATATGGAAACCAGAAAACACAAAAGTAGTGTATCAATAGTCACAATAAATATAAATGGACTAGAAACACCTATTTGAGAACAGAGACACTTAGATTAGATACTAAAGATTCAGCTATATGTTGTCTATATGAAATGCAACTAAAACATCATGAATTGGAGAAGTTAAAATAAAAATGGGGGGGTGGAAAAGGACACAATATGCAAAATGGAATTTAAGATGAAAATCACTAATGAAGACAAAGAGACACATCACTTAATGATTAACAAATAGTCATCCACTAAAAGAAAACAATTTCGGTGCATCTAAAAATAAAGCTCCAAAATGTATGAAGTGAAAGTTGACAGAGCTCAAATGAGAAATAACCAAATCTACAATCATCATGAGAGATTTTAACACATCTCATTCAGGAACTGACAAAGTAGACAAAAGTTACCAGGGATCCGAACATAAAATTTGAATAAGACAGTAAAATTCAGCTATTAGGTAGATATATAAAAAACACTGGCCAGTCTGATAAGGCCACATACTGTATGATTTCAACCATAACGTCCTAGAAAAGACAAAACTCTGGAGACCATAAAAAGATCAGTGGTTGCCAGGGGATTGAGGAAAAGGAGGAATGAATAGGTGGAGATCAAGGGATTTTTATGACAGGGAAACTTTTCTGTACAATACTATAATGGTGAACACATGTCACTACACATTGTCAAAACCCATAGAAACTGTGACACCAAGAGTGACCACTAATATAAACTATGGACTTTGGGTGCTAATGCGTCAAAGTCAATTCACTGATTGTAACAAATTTAACACTCTGGTGTAGGTTGTTGATGTTGGGGGAGGCTGTGTGTGTCAGCAGGAGGCAGTATATGGAACTCGCTGTACATTCTATTTAAATTGCTGTGAACCTAAAACTTCTATAAAACATAAAAGCTATATTTAAAAAAAAAATCCTGCATCTACAAATGAAAAACAAATACTATTTAAGCACATAAGGGAAACTTGCAAAAACTGAACACATTCTAGGCCAAAAAAAAAATCAAAAAACAAAATGTGAATACCATACCTCATTCATCAACCATAATGCAATAAAATGAGAAATTAATAACCAGAAGAAACCCCTAAAAAAGGCATAGACTTCAAAACTATAAATATCCACTTCTAAATTTTCATATATTAGCAAATAAACATTTTTGAAAATTATCAGTATTTATAATTGATTGATAGAAGAAATACCATGTATCAGAAGCTGTGGCAAATAGCTTATTAGCAGTTGACTAAAACTGCTTTATATGAGCTCCTAAACCTTGATTTTAAGTATTCAGGAATTTTGCCAGACAGTTGTTACATTGCTTGAAATCAAACATGGTGGGAGCATTTATACTATGAAAATCAGCAAATGTTACAAATCAGGGCTTCTCTCTTTTTTTTCCCTTCTCTCTTTTTTTTTTTTTTCAGAGTCTGTTTACCAGCACACCACTGGCTAAAGTTGTAATTTGAAAGAAATATAAAGATACAAAAACAAGAAACCCTGAAAATTAATAAGTAAAATGTTCAACTCAAGAAGGTAAAAGAATAAGAGAATAAAGCAGACCTATACTGATAAATGTTAAACAATCAGATTTTTTAGAGTGGTTCCACCATGAATGTTGGTTGATATTTTCATCTGTTGTTAGTGAGACAAAAATGAAACAACAGAAACTGATATAGGAACCTCACTCACTTGTCAGTAATATGAGTAACTTATTTGCTGACTCAGAGAATAGTTTTCAAATACTGGAAGAATATTTCCATCATATTTTATGCAATTCGGAAATGCAATAGCTACAGACACAGCACAAATTTAATTTCAACCTGCATTATTAATATTTTCTTCATTACTTTTTTTCAGTCTAAACGATCACCAACACAATAAGTCAAACTCTGATTTACAGAATATACAAATTTCTGTGTTTTAAATTGTGGCCAATTTCAAACTGGCAATATAACATCATTTCCCAAAATGCATAGTAGTAGCACACCATTATTCAACATTTCCTTCATTCCCATAGGATAGAAGTGAATAATCTCAAGAGCATAAATAATAGTAAAATGTAGTAAAATTAAGAAGTGACAAGTTTTGAATGTTTATTAACTTTATTTTAATATAATTTATTTAATTGTAATTTTATATAATTTAATTTTTTAAATGGCTATTTTTAACAACCAGATAGCAAATTTCCTGAAAATGTAACAATTAGTTCTCATTAGCTGATATGAGCTGCTCCTGAACACCACTGGTAAATTCAAAGAATGTAGAAGGAAAAAAATAATGAAGGTGAAAGCAGAAATTAATAAAATGTCAAATAGACAAACTATCGAGATGATTAACAAAACAAAAAGCTGGTTCTTGGCAAAGGTTAAAGTAATAGTCAAAAAAATTTTTTAAGATTTTATTTATTTGACAGAAAGAAACACAGAAAGAGGGAGAACACAAGCAGAGGGGATGGGAGAAGGAAAAGCAGGCTTCCCACTGAGCAGGGAGCCCAATGTAGGCCAAAACCCAGGACCTTGGGATCATGACCTGAGCCGAAGGCAGATGCTTAACAACTGAGCCACCCAGGCACCTCAATGGTCAAGTATTTGGTAAGACTGATAAAGAAAAAAGAAAAGGTACAAATAGACAGTATTAGGATGTAAAATTGGACAAATGCATACATATAGAGAGTTTTTAATCATTAAAGAATAATATGTATGCTAATGATTTATGCCAATGATTAGAAGGAATGGATAACTTTTCTAGAAAAATATAATCTAACACAACTGACTCCAGAATAAATAAAAAATATAAACGAAAAATATAAATACACCAACAATCATGAAAGCAATTGTAGTTGTAATTGAAAATATACCTCAGGAAAAAAAAATCTGTCCAGTTTTTGTAGGTGAGTTTTACTAAATCCTTAAGGAACTGATAATCCCATCTTTTAGAAACTCTTCTATGGAATAGAAAAAGAGGGAAAGATACCCATTTCATTTTATTAGTTGGTATAACCTTGATACCAAAAATGAACAAAAATGAGTAAGGAAAGTGTAGATCAGTCTCATGTACAGAAGTAAAAAGCAAAATCTTAAATTTAAAAAAATGTACAAATCAAATCTCCCAATAGAAACACACAACAAGTGCAGAAATAGACCCTCAACTCTATGGTCACCTAATCTCCGACAAAGCAGGAAAGAATATCCAATGGAAAAAAGACAGCCTCTTCAATAAATGGTGTTGGGAAAATTGGACAGCCACATGCAGAAAAATGAAATTGGACCATTTCCTTACACCACACACGAAAATAGACTCAAAATGGATCAAGGACCTTAATGTGCGAAAGGAATCCATCAAAATCCTTGAGGAGAACACAGGCAGCAACCTCTTCAACCTCAGCCGCAGCAACATCTTCCTAGGAACATCGCCAAAGGCAAGGGAAGCAAGGGCAAAAATGAACTATTGGGATTTCATCAAGATCAAAAACTTTTGCACAGCAAAGGAAACAGTTAACAAAATCAAAAGACAACTGACAGAATGGGAGAAGATATTTGCAAACGACATATCAGATAAAGGACTAGTGTCCAAAATCTATAAAGAACTTAGCAAACTCAACACCCAAAGAACAAATAATCCAATCAAGAAATGGGCAGAGGACATGAACAGACATTTCTGCAAAGAAGGGAAATACAAATCAAAACCACAATGAGATATCACCTCACACCAGTCAGAATGGCTAAAATCAAAAAGTCAGGAAATGACAGATGCTGGCGAGGATGTGGAGAAAGTGAAACCCTCCTACACTGTTGGTGGGAATGCAAGCTGGTGCAGCCACTCTGGAAAACAGCATGGAGGTTCCTCAAAATGTTGAAAATAGAACTGCCCTATGACCCAGCAATTGCACTACTGGGTATTTACCCTAAAGATACAAACGTAGTGATCCAAAGGGGCACGTGCACCCGAATGTTTATAGCAGCAATGTCCACAATAGCCAAACTATGGAAAGAACCTAGATGTCCATCAACAGATGAATGGATCAAGAAGATGTGGTATATATACACAATGGAATACTATGCAGCCATCAAAAGAAATGAAATCTTGCCATTTGCGACAACATGGATGGAACTAGAGCGTATCATGCTTAGTGAAATAAGTCAAGCAGAGAAAGACAACTATCATATGATCTCCCTGATATGAGGAAGTGGTGATGCAACATGGGGGCTTAAATGGGTAGAAGAAGAATCAATAAAACAAGATGGAAATGGGAGGGAGACAAACCACAAGTGACTCTTAATCTCACAAAACAAACTGAGGGTTGCTGGGGGGAGGGGGGTTGGGAGAAGGGGGTGGGATTATGGACATTGGGGAGGGTGTGTGCTTTGGTGAGTGCTGTGAAGTGTGTAAACCTGGTGATTCGCAGACCTGTACCCCTGGGGATAAAAATATATGTTTATAAAAAATAAAAAATTAAAAAAAAAGAAACACACAACAACAGTCATCGTGACCAGGTTTATCCAGGAATACAAGGATAATTTGACATTAGCACACCTATCAAGTCTCTGCATTAACAAATGCACTGAGCACTTACCATTGCAGTTCCCATGTTGGTCAGCTATCTCTAGTAGAGCAGATTAATGTGGCCTCAGGTATAAATTATGTGGCCAATAATTTAGAAAATGTGGTTTTTTTCCCTGTTCCATTCAGAAAAGAGTATCAGAAAGAGAACACTCATGTAGAATGGACAAAAACATATATTTATAGCACATATATATTTACAGGTTTATGTGAACTCTTTTGGTCTCTGTCCTAAGACAATTTGAAGATACTTGGAGTGTACGCACCTTTCAGGACATCGCACAGAAATATGGCATTGTGGACATCATGCTGATTAGGCAACCTAAACAAAGAGGAGACTAATACACTCAAGGACTTGTCAGGACACATGTACTGCATTCCATGAAAGACAAATCCTAGAAAGATTCAGAGACTTGTCAATTTGTTACAGTTTTTAGGGGTTCAGTGGTAAAGAACATGCCAAGACATCCCTTCCATAGCAGAAGAGAATATGTAATACTTTGCCTTCTTTATCATAAAAATGGAAGTACAACACTTGATAGTTTTTTTGGTGGGGGGGAGCTCTAGAGTTAACACATTCCACAGTGGCCCATACAGTTGGTGACATAAAAGGCTGATAGCTTTGAGGGGAGCTAGGAAAAAAAATTGGGCTCTGCAACAGGTCAAGGCTGAAAGACCCTATGTTACTGGAGATGTCAATGGTGGAAAAAGTTAATGGCAAAACCACAGTGCATGGCTCTAATGTTCTGGAGGAAGACCACACTACCCGCATTAATTAAATATTTTGAGAAACATCTGTTAGAATTTTGCTGGAGCCTGGTAGAGATGGAAAGCTTAACTATGGGACATTAAATGACAATGTATTCAGAACTGCTCAGGAGCTGACTGAGTTCTGTCATGTTCACCAAGTCATAAAGTCAGTAAGATCCAGTAGTCATCCATCATAAGACAAAATTGTATTCTGGGATGGAGACAAAACAAAACCAGAGGATACAATTAAGCTTCATTAGCAGGCAGAGCAGACCCCTATGTCAACAACCAGGATTGTGTCATTACTCCTCCTTCAGCTTGTGCCCATCAGAGGCTGGGCATAGATATCTTAGCAATAAATATATCACAGTATGTATGTAGAACATCTCTATGCAAAATCTTAAAAAACTTTTTTGAAAGACATAAAGGATCTAAATAAATCAGGGTATACATGACAGTCTTCTCAAGACTCATCCATGAATATAAATCAATGCCAAACAAAATTCCAACAGTACTTTTTGGTATCACTTGACAAATTTATTCTAAAATGTGTATGGAAAGATAAATGTCCAAAAACAGCCAAGAAAATCCTAGACTACCAAAGACATTGTCAACAAAATAGCATGAATTTTTGTAAAACCAAAGTAGTTTGGCACAGAATTAGTCAAATAGATCAATAGGACAGAAAAGAAAGTCCAGTAATACATTCATGTGTATACTAGAATTTTCTGTATGATACAGATGGTTTTACAGACCTGAGAAAGGACAAACTTTAAATGGGATTCAGATAATTGGCTTTACATCTGGAAAAAATCAACTAGACTCCTTTCACCATACAGGGAAGTAAATTCTAGATATATTTAAAATCCACATATGAAAGACAAAATTTTAATGTTAACTAACTGGGACTAAAATAAAAACTTTAAAAAAAAGAAAAACAAAATTTAATTTATTAAAATAAAATATAAGTGGATGAAAAGATGAATATTGTTATGACCTCAGGATTACTTAAAACACAAAAACCTCCAAAGATTAAGGAAATATTGATAGGTTTGACCAAACTTAAAACTTCTATATAGTAATAGGTAGTGCATACTAAATAAAATGTAACAAACAGGAAAGCAAAAAACAGGAAAAGGTATCTGCAACATATGTAATGAACAAATTAGTATCCATAATATATAAAGAATTTCTGATCAACAGGAAAATTACAAGTATCACAAGAGAAAGAAAGGATGAACAAATGTTATGAATAGGTAGTTCATGTGAGAGAAAATCTGGCAAGAAAGAAGAGAGAGATTCAAATTTATTTGTAATCAGATAAAATAAACTTAAAAAAGCATAAATTGGATGTCATTTAACACCCATCAGATTGATAAAGCTTTAAAAATCTGGTAATATAAAGAAGATGAGAATGTAAGGCAGTATAGCTACTTTGAAGTACAACTTGGCATTGTCTAGTAAAATTTTAAAATATGCATGCCATACAAATCAGCAATTCCTTTTCTGCATACATAACCTAGAGAAACTCTGGTACATATGCACCAGAAAAAAATGTAAAAGGATGTCTACTTCAGCACCTTTTTTTTAAAAGATTTTATTTATTTATTTATTTGACAGACAGAGATCACAAGTAGGCAGAGAAGCAGGCAGAGAGAAAGGAGGAAGCAGAGCAGAGCAGAGAGCCCCATATGGGGCTTGATCCCAGAACCCCGGGATCATGACCTGAGCCGAAGACAGAGGCCCTAACCCACTGAGCCACCCAGGCACCCCTCAGCACCTTTTTAAATAGTGAAAAATAAGGAAAAAATCTTATCAGATATCAATATAGGAATATATGTATGATTTGTGGTATAGTCATACAATAAAATGAATGAGTTAGATCTGTGTATATCGACGTGTACACATCTCAAAAACAATGTAGAAACTAACAATATCACTATTATGTCAATTCCAGTATTTTTTTAAATTTTAAAGTAAAATATACATAACATAAAACAATCATTTTTAAAAAGATGTTATGTGTTTATGTGAGAGAGAGAGAGCATGAGCAGGGGAAGTGGCAGAGAGAGGAAGAAGCAGGCTCCCCACTGAGCAGGGAGCCTGGCACAGGGCTTGATCCCAGAACACTGAGGCATATATTTAACCAACTGAACGACCCAGAGCCCCAAAACCAATCAGTTTTAAGTGTACAAATAACATTTAGTATATTCTCAAAGTTGTGCAATTATAACCTCATTCTAGCTCCAAAATATTTTCATAACCCTAAAGGAAACCCATACCCATTAAGCTGTCACTCTTATTCCCACCAGACCCCTGAGAACCACTTACTGACTTTCTGACTCCATGTATTTACCTATTCTGGACATTTCATATATATGGAATCATATAATCTATGACATTTTGTGTCTAGTTTCTTTCAATCCACATAATGTTTTCAAGGTTCATCCATGGTATAGCATGTATCAATTTGATTCCTTTTTATGGATGAATACTATTGCATTGTGTAGGTATACCACTTTTGCTTATCCATTCATTAGTTGATGGTTGTTTCCATCTTTGGGCTATTTCAAATAGTGCTCTTATGAACATTCATAACTGTACAACTGTTTGAGTACCTATTATAAATTCTTTTCAATATATACCTAGGAATGGAATTTCTGAATCATGTGGTAATTCTGTGTTGGACTTTGTAAGGAACCAAACTGATTTCCACAGTGGATGCACCATTTTGCATTCCCAC
The DNA here is from genome assembly GCF_030435805.1 of Mustela lutreola. NCBI lineage: Eukaryota > Metazoa > Chordata > Mammalia > Carnivora > Mustelidae > Mustela > Mustela lutreola. The sequence continues at coordinate 94,961,708 of NC_081308.1, read as the reverse complement.
TAGCAATATGAAAGGGTTCCAGATTTCTCCAAAGTCTTGTTAACACTTGCTATTCCTCCCTCCTTTTTTCTTATTATAGACTTCAGTAGGTGTTAAGAGAGAGCTCATAGTGTTGGTTTTTTTTTTTTAAGATTTTATTTTTATTTATTTGACAGACAGAGATCACAAGTAGGCAGAGAGGCAGGTAGAGAGAGAGGAGGGGGGGAAGCAGGCTCCCTGCTGAGCAGAGAGTCCAATGCGGGGCTCAATCTCAGGACCCTGAGATCATGACCTGAGCCGAAGGCAGAGGCTTTAACCCACTGAGCTACCCAGGCGCCCCGCTCATAGTGTTTTCAATTTGTGTTTTTCTAATGGCTAATGATATTAACTTTTCATATGGTTTTTGGCCATTTGTATATCTACTTTGGAGAAATGTCTATTCAAATCTTTTACCCAGTTTTTAAGTGAGTTGTTTGGGATTTTTGCTGTTGCTCAAATATATTTCTTCATATATTCTAGATCTTAAACCCTCATCAGATGTATGACTTAAAAAATTTTCTAACATTCCATAGATTGTCTTTTCATGTTTTTTTAATGCTCAGTTAGCCATCGTATAGCACATCATTAGTTTTTGATGTAGTGTTCAATGATTCATTAGTTGAGTATAATACCCAGTGCTCATCACAACACGTGCCCTTCTTAATACCCATCACCATGTTACCCCACCACAGCACCCACTCTCTTCAGAAACCCTCAGTTTGTTTCCCCAGATCCATAGTTTCTCGTGGTTTGTCTCCCTCTCTGATTTCTCCCCCTTCAGATTTCACTCCTTTCCCTTATAGTCCTCCATGCTATTGCTATGTTCCACATACGACTGAAACCATATAATTGTCTTTCTGTACTTGACTTACTTCACTTAGCATAATCCCTTCCAGTTCCATCCATGTTGATACAAATGGTGCACCTTTCTGATGGCTGAGTAATAGTCCCTTGTATATATATACCACATCTTCTTTATCTTTTCATCTGTTGAAGGGCATCTCAGCTCCTTCCACAGTTTGACTCTTGTGGACGTTGATGCTATGAACATTGGGTTCATGTGCCCCTTCAGATCACTACAGTTCTATCTTTGGTGTAAATACCCAGTAGTGCAATTGCTGGGCCATATGGTAGCTCTATTTTTAACATCTTGAGGAACCTCCATACTGTTTTCCAGAGTGGCTGTACCAGCTTGCATTCCCACCAGCAGTGTAAGAGTGTAAGAGAGTTACCCTTTCTCCACATCCTCACCAACATTTGTTTTCTGTTTTGTTAATTTTCACCATTCTAACTGGTGTAATGTGGTATCTCATTATGGTTTCGATTTGTGTTTCCCTGATGGCTAGTGTTGTTGAGCATTTCTTCGTGTGTCTGTTAAACATTTGTATGTCTTCTTTGGAGAAGTGTTTGTTCATGTCTTCTGCCCACTTTTTGACTGGATTATTTGTTTTTTAAGTATTGAGTTTGAGAAGTTCTTGATAGATCTTGGATATCAGCTCTTTTTACTTTCTTGCTAATGTCCTTTGATGCACAAAAATGTTTAATTTTACCAAGTAAAATTTATCTACTTTTTTGTCATATCTTCTGTTGTTTGTGCTTTGGAGGTCATCTAATAATCTAATAATCCATTGGTAAATCTAAGGTCATAAAATTTTGTTTTCTTCTAACAGTTTTTAAGTTTTAGTTCTTGTTCTTAGGCTGCTATGTTGAGTTACTTTTGTATGTATTTTGAAGTAGGGATCCAACTTTATTATTTTGCATGTGGATATCCAATTGTCACAGCACCATTTGTTCAAAAAGCAATTACTGATATGAAATGTAACAACTATAACAATATACTCTAGTAAAAGTTGTGTACATATGGTCTCTCTCTCTCAAAACATCTTATTGTACTGTACTCACCCTTCTTGTGTTGATATGAGATGGTAACATGCCTATGTGATAAGAGAAGTGAATGGCATAGGCATTGTGATATAGCATTAGGCTACTATTGACCTTCTGACAACACATCAGAAACAGGATCATCTCCCTGTTACCTTAGTAAACTTGACCATGGGTAACTAAAACCACAGAAAGCAAAACCACAGGTAGGGGGTGGGACTAATATATTTGATTATAATCCATTTTAGTGTGGATCTCTTTGAATTTACCCTGTCTGGAGTTCACTGAGCTCTTCCATATGTGTCTTCATGTATTTGATTAAATGTGGGAAGTTTTTGGCCTTTATTTCTTTAAATATTCTTTCTGCCTATTTCTCTATATCTTTTCCTTCTAGGGCTTCTATTATGCACGCATTGGTATACTTTATAGCATTCCAGTGGTCTCTTAGACTCTAGTCATTGTTCTTCATTTTTTTCCTCAGACTGTATAATCTTAATTGGCCTATCTTCAAGTTGGCTGATTCTTTCTTCTGTCTTTTCAAAATTTCTGTTGAAATCCTATAATAAAATTTTCATGTCTTTTATTGAACCTTTTAGCTTTTAAATGTTGATTTGGTTGATTTATTTATTTTTTTTAATGAGAATTTTTAGGTCTACTTTTTTAAAAATTTCTTTTCAATGTACCAGAAGTCATTGTTTATGCACCACACCCAGTGCTCCATGCAATACATGCCCTCCATAATACTCATGACCAGGCTGACCCAACTTCCCACCCCCTGCCCCTTCAAAACCCTCAGATTGTTTTTCAGAGTCCATAGTCTCTCATGGTTCATCTCTCCCTCCAATTTCCCTGAACTCCCTTCTCCTCTCCATCTCCCCATGTCTATATAATTTCTATCTCTATCTATATTCTCTATTTGGTGAGACATTGTTCTCCTGGTTTTCTTTAGTGCTTTTTCTTTTATTTCCTCTAGCTCTTTAAACTTAATCAAACTTTAAACTTAAAAAAAGTTGATTTGAGGTCTTTGTCTATTAAGTTTTTTTTGCATGGGCCTCCTCTGGGACTGTTTCTATTATTTTCTTTATTTTTCCTATGAATGGGCATATTTTCTTGTTTCTTTGCATGCTTCATAATTTGTTGTTGTTGTTGTTGAAACCTGGAAAATGTTTATGCTGGTAACAATGTGAATCAACAGGAACACTCATCCATTGCTGAAAGGAATACAAAATGATGCAGCCATTTTGGAAGACAGTGTGTCTGTTTCTTACAAAACTAAACATACTCTTACAATTCAATCCAGCAGTCATTCTTCTTGGTATTTATCCAAATGGGTTGAAAGCTTATATCCACATAAAAACCTACACATAGATGCTTATAGCAACTTTATTCATAATTACCAAAATAAGGAAGCAACCAAGATGCCCCTCAATATGGGTGTGGATAAATAAACTGTGGTACACCCAGACAATAGAATATTATTTAGCACTAAAAAGAAATGAGGGACCAACCCATGAAAAGACATGGATAAACCTCAAATGCACATTACTAAATGAAAGAAGCCAATCTGAAAAGACTACATACCATGTGATTCTAACTATATCACATTCTAGAAAAGGCAAAACTGTGGTCACAGTAAAAGGATCCATGATTGCCAGTGGCTGTAGAGAGTGAGGGTGAATTGGTATAGAATAGAGTATTCTTTGGGCAGTAGAACTATTCTTTATAATATTGTAATGGTGTGTTCATAACATTATGCATTTATCCAAACCCACAGAATGCACAACAAACCATAGAGTCATAGAATCCAAGTCATAGAGTTTGGACTTTGGGTGATAATGATACATCAATGTAGAGTTATTGATCATAACAAATATACCACTCTGGTGGAAAAAGTTAATACTGAAAGAAGCTATGTGTACGTGGGAGAAGGAGATATATGAGAACTCTCTGTTCCTAACACTAAATTTTGGTGTGAACCTAAAGTTGCTCTAAAAAATAAAGTCTATTTTTTAAAAACTTTAAAAATACAGAGAAAAGAATGAACAGCATTCAAGTCAGATAGACCTAGAATTTCAGCTATGTTAAATACTAGCTGTGTAACCTTGGACAATTTGCTTAAGTTCCTTGAGCTTCAGTTTTCTTATTTTGTAAATGAAGATATCTCATAGGGCTTCTGCAAGAATTAAATAAGATGGCATCTTCACATAGCTATATTAGCAGTTATTGTTATCATCAGAGACCTATGGAACTAAATGTGTCCTCAAATAATTCAAGGACCTAGAACTACAACTTCTCCTAGTAACTTAATCCAGGATCTAGTTTCTTATCCAATTCAGTGCTTTCTCTTTATATGATGAAGCTTATTTACTCTAGCTTGGACCATCACAGAACTTAGGAACAAGTTTACCATCCTCGTACTAATGCCTCAAGAAAAGTGGGCTAGGTGTCCTTTAGTAATTTTTTTTTTTAGTAATTTGTGTCTTCTGAAAGAGGATAATTCCTACCCTACCTACCCACCTCCCAAGATTGCTGTAAGGATTGCATAAAATGATGTGCCTTATTATTGTTTGATTGCTTAAAGGGCTTTATAAATATAAGGGATTCATAGTTATTTGAAGATATATATGAAACTATCTCTTCACTGTCGCCCTTCAAGCCTACTTGGTCTCTAACCTTGTCCATATTCCTCAGAAAATGTGGAGATTGGTAAAATATTATTTAATAAATTCCCTTATTTCACAAACATGAATTGAGGGCTGACTTTGTGTCAGGCACACTATGAGGCACTAGGGGAACAAAGATTAGTAAAGCATGGTCTCTGCCACCAAGAAACTTCAAGTCTAATAGGAATACAAACATGAAAAATAAATGTGTTATAATATGTTGGGTGTTTGGGGACAGATGTGATATGGCAAAGGAACACAGATGAATAGATAATTTATTCTAAGGGATGTTGTGAAAGACTTCACAGAGAAACAACATTACTGCTGGACATGGAATGAGATGGAGAAAAGAAGAGTATTTTAGACAGAGGAAACCCTATTAAGTAAATTCATGGAGGCATAAAATCATATGGCATGTATGGTGAAAATAATATTCAGGCTTGGTCAGAACTAACGCGAATGAAATAGACTAAAAAGGGGAAGTGATGAATTATATTTGGAAGATATTGACTTTAAGATGCCTATGAAACTTCTCTTTGAGTGTTATAAACCAGTGGGAACATAAATATAGAGAGATTTGACAGTCACCAGTATATAGGTATTAGCTAGATATGATGGGAGAGAGAGAGTGATCATGAATAATATTTGTGTTCTTCTTTGGGCAACTGGGTAGATTATGGTGCCTTCAGTGAGGTAAGTAACATACAGGAGAAGGAGCAGAGTTAGCAGGAGATCATATAGTCTTTTGGACATGTTGATTTTCAGATGCCCATGGGACACCCAAATGAGTATGTTCAGTAGGCATTTGGATATATAGATGTTGTTGTTCTAGGAGGCGATTCTGGTTGGAGATATTGAGGTAGTAGATAGAGTAATGGAAAAGGGTGAAATTGTTCTGGGATAGTGTGAAGATTCAGAATAGGTACAAAGACAGAACCACTGTGATACCAACATTCAGCAACTAGGCAGAGGTGGAATATCCAGCAAAAGAGATCAAGGAAGAACTAGAGAGATATGGTGAGAACCAGGAGGAGTGTCAGAAACCAAGAGAAGAGGGTATTTCAAGGAGGGGAGGTCAACTGTGTGAAATGCCAAAGACTGAGAGATCAAGTAATATGAGGACTGACAAGTGCCCATTGAATATTTATTGAATATCTAATTTTCACTTGCAATTTTCTGGACACAAAAAACTCTGCAAATATCAAACCTGAAAACTAGAAAAAGCACTGACCACCAGTGCCCTGTTTTCACTCATGTGGTCACTAATATGCTTTCCCCAAGTTCATCAATTGCGATGTGTGCCTCAACAGCTTGGTTTCCCCCTTGCCCTTGAACTTTCCAGACAAGGAAATCACCTGACTACTTGTTGGAACACTTGTAATCAATTCAAGCAAAATAAAGAAAAATCAAAAGCTTAGGAACTGACCACATAGGCCTCCCCTGGGTACAGAGGTTTATGTGTGGTGCCTGGACTATGTTAAAAAAAAATTAAAACTGGGTTTGTAACAAAAGGGCTAAAGTGTCAAGTCACTAAAAGCAGAAAACCCCACTTGCAACACAGATGTCTACTCTCACACTGGTTTTATGATGAGAGAAAGTGAAAATTTATAATATGTTTTTATAACATCTTGACAGCCATTGAGCTGGGACCTCTGGGGGGCAGCTCAAAGGTTCTACCTCATTATCCAGGGAGAGAGGGCAAAGGGAGAGAGTGTTTAGTCACAGAACAGGCTTTGTCTTTAAGAATGCCACCTCTCACACCTGCACTCCTTGAGCTCTGTGACTTGGATTTTTTCAATATTTATACCATAACTGAAGCAAAAAGCAAATTGGTCTCTCAGCCCAAGTTCAACAATTGTTATGTACCAAAGGTGGATGAGTTGTTTATTGTCCCTCTTCTGGCATCCCTGGCAGTGAAACAAGCTAGGATAAACTAGATTATGCTGCAGTAAGAAGCAATCTCAAAATGTTAATGGCTTATAGTAAACATTTCTTTCTTGTTCACACTACATGTCCCAAACAGGTTTGTAGGAGAGCAGTGGGGAGAACTCTACTCATTAGCAGATCTTAGTTGTCCTCACTCTGGGATCCCAGCTGATAGAGAAGGAGCCATGTTAGATTGTGCCAATCAATACATCATATGGAAAAGGGAAAGTGACTTGTTCTCCACGTTTCTACCTAGAGGTAACACATACCCCTAATGTTCATATTTTATGCCTGATTTTAAAGGCATGGGGGAAACATAATTCTTCTGTAGGTAGAGAGAGTGCTGGGAGGGACACCAAATACAGGTGTGCAATATGAGAGTCTACCAGAGAAGCCACAATAAATATGTGTTCATCTTTGAATAAACTGCATAAAAGGTACTCTCTGAACACAAAGGTATTGGTAGCTGTCATGAAATTATCTACTGACCCAGCTGGCCACTGGGCCTTAGAATCTATGACTCAAGACTCGTTCCTTGGGGTTAAAGTATTATAGTTCCAGGAATCACAGGGTGGTCAAAGTGCAAATGCCTGAGGTGGGACAGCACACTGATTTCTATCAAATTAATATAGTATTCAGATTAGTTGTACCACAGCAAGCTGTTATTATTGGAAGCAGGGAGCACCAGAGTCCTGAGACATTTTACTTAATACCTCCTATATGGCAGGCACTATGCCAGGCTCTTTAACACACTATATCTCACTTTATTGCTATGCATATAGCAGTTTAAAGATAATGCCAAAGGTCATAACTGTTTGTCTAGAAAGCGATAATGAGTTCTGGGGGAAGGTCCAGAACTTAGGGTGCCACCTGGAGAGGACAATGAAGGGGGACAATAGCATGATACCAGGTGCTTGAGATGAAGGGATGGTTTGTACCCCACAGGACAGGAGAAATCTACCTAAAAAAGAAATCCCAACCACAGGTTTGACCTACTTAACAATTATTCCTTGAGTCAACTCTTTATTATTCTGCACCTGAGATTGGGTGGTGTTCTTCTAAATGAGGGGAGGAAATAATCTGGTTTCCCAGAGCCATGTCCTGGGAGCTGGAGAGGTTTCTTCTAGAAGACACCTATTAGTGCAATCTGGCCTGCTAATCAATCAGCCTCCTGCCACGGGCTACTGGCACCCTTGTTTGATTATGGATTTATTGAATTATAAATCCTGCCAGGATGTATTACATGGGCTGACTTTTAGCTTTGTGTGCTGAATAGCTGATAAGTCAGTAAGAAAATGATGTCTAAGAGCCATAAAGACAGTGCACATCTGATTCTGGTGTGTGAGTGCATACACACGCATGCACGCTCGTACACACACACACACACACACACACCCAACATGGATTGTAAAGTAAGTAAAGATCAAGAGGAGAATTTCTCTTCAAAGGGCAGCACCGGTGAGATATACTAAGCTGTTTAACAAATCCCACACCATGCATGCTTCCATTTATTCATTCATGTGACATATATTTATTGAGCACCTACTGCATTCTTAGCACAAAAAGACTTGACCCGCACAATTAATGAGCTGGTGGAGGACAGACATTAACAAACACACAAATGATACATCATCACAAGTTAGGGTGAGTGCTGTGAAGAAAACAGAGGTGACACAAGAGCCAAAGGGGAGGGTTCAATTTAGATAAGGGTGGTCAAAGAAGGCATCTTTGAAGAGCTAACATTAGGTAGAGACTTGAAGGATATGAAAGAACCAACATGATAAATAATAAGATATTTATGTGGCCTTAAAATATCTCTCTGTAAGGGTGCCAGGGTGGTGCAACCAGCTAAGCATCTGCGTTCAGCTCGGGTCATGATCCCAGGGTCCTGGAATCGAGCCCCATGTCAGACTCTTTGGTCAGCGGGGAGCCTGCTTCTCCCTCTCCCTCTGCCCCCAACTTGTGCTCTCTCTCACATGCACACTCTCCCTCTCTCAAATAAATAAATAAAATTTTTTAAAAAATCATGTCTCCACAGATTGCATATTTGTTGCTAAGGAAAAGGTAGTAACTTTACAGTGGAGAAACCAGACATTATTTTGATCAGGTGATAAAATCATCATCACCAATGAGGAGCAGGTTAACATTGTGTGTCCCCATATGTGGTATCCTAAGGACACAACATCATTTACATAGTATTCTGGCACATCTGAATTTGATTATGAAGAAATATCCAACAAGCTCCAGATGAGGCACATGTTATTTTTGAAAGGGAGTGTAATAGTCTCTTCAGACTACCATAACAAAGTGCCACAGACTTAGCAGCTTAAACAGCAGACACTTATTTCCTCACAGTTCTAGAGGCTAGAAGTTCAAGATCAAGGTGTCATCAGGGTTGATTTCTGGTGAGACCTTTCTCCCTGGCTTATAGATGGCCACTTTCTTGCTATGACCTCACCTTGGCTTTCTTCTGTGCTCATATAGAGACAGAACTCTCTGGTGTCTCTTCTTCTTCTTTTTTTTTTATTGTGTTATGTTAGTCACCATACAGTACAACATTAGTTTTTGATGTAGTGTTCCATGACTCATTGTTTGCATGTAACACCCAGCGCTCCATGCAATCTGTGCCCTCCTTGAGGGGGGCACTAGGCTCACCCATCCCTCCAACTGCCCTCCCTTCTAAAACCCTCCATTTGTTTCCTGGAGTCCAGAATCTCTCATGGTTTGTCTTCCACTCCTGTTTCTCCCCCTTCATTTTTCCCCTCCTTCTCCTAATGTCCTCCATGCTATTCTTTATGCTCCACAAATAAGTGAAACCATATGATAATTGACTCTCTCTGCTTGACTTATTTCACTCAGCATAATCTCCAGTCCCTTCCATGTTGATGCAAAAGTTGGGTATTCGGGGTGCCTGGGTGGCTCAGTGGGTTAAGCCTTTGCCTTCAGCTCAGGTCATGATCTCAGGGTCCTGGGATCAAGCCCCGCATGGGGCTCTCTGCTCAGCGGTGAGCCTGCTTTCCCTTCTCTCTGCCTGCTTGTGATCTCTCTCTCTCTCTTTCTGTCAAATAAATAAATAAAATCTTTAAAAAAAAGTTGGGTATTCATCCTTTCTGATAACTGAGTAATATTCCATTGTATGTATGGACCACATCTTCTTTATCCATTCGTGTGTTGAAGGGCATCTTGGCTCTTCTTTAAAAAAAAAAAAAACTGAGGTATAATGTAATCAATTATATATATTAACTTGAGTTGTATGACAAAATGATTTGATATTTGTATACACTGTGAAATGATCACCACAATAGTTCTAGGGACCATTATCACCATACATAGTCCCAAATTCTTTTCTTTTGAAGAGAACTTTTAAGATTTGTTCTTTTAGCAACTTTCAAATATGCAATACAGTATTGTTAACTCTAGTCACCATGCTGTATGTTATCTCCCCATGACTTATTTATTTACACCTGGAAATTTGTACCTTTTGATCCCCTTCACCCATTTCACCCTGCTCCACTCTCCATTCCCCTCTGGTAACCACCAATCTTTTCTCTGTATTTGTGAACTTGGTATTTTGTTTGTTTTGGTTTTAGATTCCCCATATGAGTGAAATCATATGGCATTTGTCTCTCTCTGTCTGACTTATTTTACTTAGTTCTCCAAGGGCCATCCATGTTGTTGTAAATGGCAAGATTCCGTTCTTTTTTGTGGCTGAGTAATATTCCTCTGTGTGTGTGCATGTGTGTGTGTGTGTGTTCTATCTTCTTTATCCATTTTTCCATCTATGGACACCTAGGTTGTTTACATACTTTGGCTATTATAAGTACTACTTACAATGAGTACTATTGTACTCATTGTACATGTATGAACATGCTCTTCCTCTTCTCATAAGTACACTAATTCTATTGGACTAGGGCTGTGCCTTTGTGCTCTTATTTAATCTTAATTACCTTGTTATAGGATACCTTCAAATACAATCACATTGGTGGTTTGGGCTTCAGTATATATGAATTTGTTGAGAGTGGGGCACAATTCGGTCCATGACAGGAGGCCTACATTCTTTAAAATTGTCAATATCACAAAAGACAGAGAAAGGTTGAGAAATGATTTCAGAGTATCAAAGAGGCATGGCAATGAATTCAGTGTGTGATTGTAGACTAGATCTTGTACTGAAGGAGGGAAAATCCTATAAAGGACATTTTTGGATCAACCGACAAATTTGAGTACAGAGAGCAGATTAATGAATAGCACCAATGTTAAATCCTTGTGATTAATAACTGTAATGTGGGGTCACCTGTATGGTTGAGCACCTGACTCTTGGTTTTGGCTCAGGTTGTGATCTCAGGGTCCTGAGACCATGCATCACATCAGGGTCCACACTCGGCATGGAGTCTGCTTGAGATTCTCTCTCTCCTTCTCTCTCTGCCCCTCCCACTCCTGCACTGTCTCTCTCCCTCTCTCTCTCAAAGAAAGAAAGGAAGAAATCACATTAAAAAATAAGTGTAATGTGATTATATAAGAGAATATCCCAATAATTTGGAACTACATGCTAAAGTGTTTAGGGGTAAAGAGCTATAAAGTATACAACTTACTTTGCAATGATTTTTTTTAATTGAACATAAAGGAAGCAAATGATAAAATGGGGGTAAAATGGCAACATGAGGGGAATCTGAATAAAGGGCATATTATTCCATAAATCTGAAATTATTTTCATTTTTTTGTGGGATATATCTAGTGTTTATTTAAAAGATTAGTAAAATTGGCAAACTTTTAACTCTTAACAAGATTATTCAAGATATAAATAAAGGAAATATAAATGACCAATATGAGAAATAAAAAGGGATAGCAGACAGTATCAGTTCTATATTTAAAAAATCCCAAGGAACCTACCCAAAACTACTAGAATTAATCAGTGAATTTAGCAAGATCACAGCATCCAAGGTTAATATACCGAAATTTGATTTTATTTTATATTTATTAAATAAGCATTAGAAAGTAAAATGTTTCTTTTTTCTTTTTTTAAAATTGTGTTATGTTAGTAAAATATTTCAAAACACTGTAATAGCATCCAGCAACAGAAACTTTCAGAAATATATCTTATGAAGGATCTGCAAAACCACTAACATGAAAATTACATATACCAGGAGAAATGCAAAATTATCTAAATGAATACAGAATTATGCCATGCTTATTGCTTTTAAGACTGGATATTGGTAAAATATCCATTCTCCACAAAATGACATACAGATTGAATCTAATAGGTTGAAATTATTTTCAAATGAAAAGCTAAAAAAAGAAAAGAAGGAGCCAACCAGGTACAGTGGGGTTAAGAACCTTCTTACTTACAACATTCTTCCTTTTTCTTTGGGTACTTGAGATAATTTGTAATTAGATATTTATTAGTGATTGACTATTAGCTAACTGCTCTGTAAGACTTTAAACTTCATAATGGCTTCAGCAGCCTGAAGCACCACTGCATCTCCAGCACTCAACACAGTGAATTGCAAGCTGTCTTACCCTGTTCAGGCTGCTATAACAAAAATATGATAAACTGGGTGGCTTATAAACAGAAAACACTCATTTCCCATGGTTCTGGAGGCTGGGAAGTACAAGATCAAAGGTACTGGCAAATTTGGTGTCTGGTGAGGAGGTGTTCCCTGAACAACATTTTGCCAGGTCCTTCTATGGTGGAAGGACCAAGGGAGCTCTGTGGGGTCTCTTTTATAAAAGCACCAGTCCTGCTCATAGGAGCTCCACCCTCATGATCAAAGTACCTTCCAAAACTCCACCTCTTAATACATCACCTCAGACATTATATTTCAACATACGAATCAGAAGGGGGGAGGCACAAACATTCAGTCCATTGTAGAGGTAAAGAACACAGCAAGTGTGATGGCCCAGAAGGCAGGTAGGATGGGAGAAGTGTGGTATGCATTTACATTCTTAAAAGATGCTCTATCACAAAAAGAAAGAGATAAGAAACACTAGCTTTTTGAAGAAATTGTAGGTTACTCCTTCCTCCATCTAAAAATCACAGATTTTTTTCCATTTTATTTTATTTTATTTCTTTTCAGTGTTCCAGCATTCATTGTTTATGCACCATACCCAGTGCTCCATGCAATACGTAAAAATCAGATTTTTCTAAGCTAATTAGTATATGGAAAATATAAGAGGAGTTTCAGGCATTAGGAAAATAACACATCTAATGGCAACAATTTTTATACAAATAATTAATGCATCTCAACTGTCCAAAATATTCTCTAAACTTTTCCTAATCTTATCCACTCCTTACCTGTATTACAGTGGACGTTTTAATTTGAAAAACTGCAAATATTAGACAATAATAATAAAGTTGCAGTCAGAATGCTGAAAGGCACTGAGCAAAGTACTTACTTACCTTGTCAGAGGTTACTGCAACAGTCCAAGCAAGAAAGATTTGTGGTTTGGGTTAGGGTGGAGACAATGGAAATGGTGAGGGATTAGGAAGGAGAGGGATTTGAGAGTTGTTTGGAGGTATATTTGTTGTCCACCTAGATGTGCTCCCTTTCCTGCAGGGCAACTAAGGAAGTTTGTTAGCTTTGGGGGCTACAAGGAGAGGTTGCGTTGACTAGGGCAGGAACTTCTTAAAAAACCGTCCTTCTTTCTCTCAACTTATTGAGTTTCTAGTTTATATCTTTGTGGGGTTGAAAGAGGTAATTAAGCATTTGGGGCTAGATCTAGTCCTCATGAGAGACTAAAGAAAAGCAAAAACTAGTAAATAGGGCACCTGAAGTGCTTCATTATCTACTAACTGTGCCTAATTATTTCACTGTCATTTGGATATTCCATCTGAGGGTAACTGAGAGCTGACTATACCTGCAATGAATGCATTAGCTCAACAATGTGGTGAAGGGCTTGTAGCCCTCTGCAAGATTTACCCACATAGACTCTAAAATGCACAGGGGAGAATGCCTCACCTTCACCTTCCAGTTACATCTCCCAGGGGGTCCAGGCTTGGGAATCACCCACTCATTTCCACAGCTAAGATCTTAGTGAAATTATACCCATGCAAATAATTGTCTGGGTGTTGGGCAGAGCACAGTAAACAAACCTACATTAGCTCTAGAGACCAATGATGAGATGAGCCCAAGGTATAGCCAAGAGAAAAAAAATCCATCAATCAAGCTGTTAGTCAAATATTTATTGGGCACCTACTTTATACTAGTGAGATACCTGCTGTGGTTCTCAACTAGGGAGCGAGCATGTTCCCCAAAGGGCAACCAGAAACATATAGACATTTGGTGCAAGGAAGGGAGATGGTAATGACACTACTGGAATTCAGTGGGTGGGAACCAGGAATGCTAAATATTCTGCAATGTGTGAGCTAATCCCACACAATGGAACTATACTACATAAAATGTCCATAGTACTCCCAGGGAGAAATACTGTGCCAGGCTGGGGCATAGGGAGTATTCTGACGTGAATATTCCATTATTGCTCTCAAGAGCTAATTGGTGCCAGAGGGCAGCCAGTCCTTCTATGTTTACACTTGGCCTCCCTATTCTTTCTTTGGGAAGGAAAAAATTGTAACTTCCATTTTAATGATGAGGAAAAAGAGACAGATTGGCTAGAGGTCACACCAGTTAATAAATGGCAAAGCTGAGACCCAGTGTTTTGACTCCACAATTTCATTATGGAGTTCCCCAATGGGCAACCATAAAATGGTTGAGTTTTATACTTACAGTCCAATTTAAATCGGCTCTCAACCCTCAGCACTGCAACAAATGAGCAATGTGGTTTTGGGTGACACTATATCCTGGAGAATAAATAATAACGTTAAGATTCATAAATGTTGATTTTTTAAAATGAAATTTTTGAGATAATTGTAGACTTACAGTTATAAGGCAATTATAAGACATAATGTGGAGAGATCCCATGTACATTTTACCCAGTTTTCCTGAGTGTTAACATCTTGAAAACCTATAGTATAAAATCAAAACCAGGATATTGACATTGGCACAATCATCCAATATTATTCATATTTCCCCTCATTCTTATTTGTATATGTGTGTATGCAGGTGCATTAAGTTCTATACAATTTCAGCGTATGTATAAGGGTTGAGATAGTGCAAGTTTTAACACTTCAAGGATCCCTCCCAGTACCTATTTACAACCATGCCCAATATCTATCTTCAACACTCCCCATATCTTCAACCCCCAGAAACCTCCTATTTGTCCTCCATTTTAAAAGTTGTCACATCAAAATATTATGTAAATGGAATCACATACTATGTAACTCTGGGGGATTGGCTTTATTCATTCAGCACAATTCCCTGGAGATTCATCCAAGTTGTTGCACATAGTTCATTCCTTTATATTGCTGAGTAGTAGTAGTCCATGGTATGAATACACCACAGTTTGCTTAATCATTCACCTAATTAAAGACGTTTGAGATTATTTCAGTTTTTGGTGACTAAAAACAAAAGTTCTATTAAGATTCTTGTACAGGTTTTTATATTCACACGATTTTTTTATTTCCCTGGAATAAATACCTAATAGTGAAATTAGTAGGTCATTGGTAATTTTATGTTTGGTTTTGTAAGAAACTTTCAAACTGCTTTCAAGAGTGGCTGTACCATTTTTACATTTTCACCAGTACTGTACAAATGCTCCAGTTTCTCCACATCCTTCCACTATTTTTTTCACTGTTTTTTTTTTTTTAATTCTTGTAGGTTTTTGTAGTGACATCTCATTGTGGTTCTAATTGGCATTGCCCTATGGCTAATGGTATTGAACATACTTTAATGTACTTAGTTGACATCTGTATTTCTTCTTTGGTGAAATGTTTCTTCACGTCTTTTGCCCATTTTCCAATTGGATTGCCTGCTTTTAAATGTTGAGTTTTTAAAACTACTTTATATATTCTAGACACTAGTCCTTTGTGGCAACTGTGGTTTACAATTATTTTCTTCCAGTCTCTTGCTTGTCTTTTCATTCTCTTCATGTGTACTTCCACAGAACAAACACTTTTAATTTTGATGAGATCCAATTAATCAATTTTCCCTTTTATGGATCATGTTTTGGTGTCAAGTCTGAGAACACTTTGCCTAGCCCTAGATCCTAAAGGTTTTTTTCCCCTAAAAGTTTTATGTTTTATTTTTAAGACTATGATCCGTTTTAGGTTAATTTTTGTATAAGGAGTAAGTTTTAGGTCAAGGTGGGGTTTTTTGTTTGTTTTTTGTTTTGGGGTTTTTTTTTTTTTTTTTTTTTTTTTTTTTTGCCTATGGATGTCCAGTTGCTCTGGCACCATTTGCCGAAAAGACTATTTATTCTTCTTCAGTTGAACTACTTTTGCACCTTTGTTAACAGTATATTGAGCTTAATTGTGTTGGTTACTTATTCTGTTCCATTGGTCTATATTCCACATATATATGCATTGGCACCACACTATCTTGATTATTATGGCCATATAGAAAGTCTTAATTTTGGATAGAATTATTCCTCCAACTTTATTACACTTTTTAAAAATTGTTTTAACCACTCTAGGGCCTCTGCCTTTCTATATAAATTTTAAAATAAGCTTGTTTATGTCTACAAAAAAATCTTGTTGGAATTTTGATAATATTTGCATAAAACATATGGATAAATCTGAAGGGGATTGACATTTTTACTCTGTTGAGTCTTTCAATCCCTGAATATACTATGTCTATTTATGCAGGTCTTCTTTTTTTCATTACTGTTTTGTAATTTTAGCATATGAATTTGTACATGTTTTAAGTTTATGCTAAGTATTTAATTTTATTTGGAGTGACTATAAATAGTTTTTATTTTTAATTTAACTTTCTACACATTCATTTGTTAATATATAGAAATGCAGTTGATATATAGGTGTTGATTTTGTATCCTGCAACCTTTCCAAACTTACATATTAGTTCTACAGTTTTTTTGCAGACTTGGGATTTTCTGCAAAGACAATTCTGTCATCTATAAATAAGGGCAATTTTATTTCTTCCTTCCCAATATGTATGCTCTTTATTTCTTGTTTTATTGCAGTGGCTAGGACTTCCAGTATGATGGTGAACAAGAGTGCTTATTGTGGAAAACTAGCTTCTGTTCTCCAGAGCCAAAATACATAATGCCAATACAGAGTTTTGGTATAAGGAAGAAAGGTAGTTTCTTACCTTGCCAGGCAAAGGAGGCTACAGCAGGCTAGTATCTCCAAGACTGCAAGCTGGCCTAGGGTAAAAAGCTAAATGGTTTTACAGTAAAATATAGAATCTGGACAGTTTCAACAAGAATCTGGTATGTGTTGCCAACTGAGTATGTCATGTCGTCAAGGTATTCCCATGACTGGCACTGGCACCAGCCATCTGAGCCTTGTTACTAAGTATACCTTGAGGTCAGCAAGATAGTGATATTGGTATGGAGTTCTTGGAACAAAAGACTCTGCAGAAAAACAAATGAAGGGAAGGGAGAGCTTCAAGAATGAGAAAAAGAAAAATTTGTAGTTTAAAGTTAAGGCTTGCTGAAACATTAGTGTGGTCATCTTAATTTCCATCCATGTTTATATTTCTATAAGCAATTTCATGCTGAGACTAAAAATCCTTGCTTTGTTTCCAATCGTAGAAAGAAAGCATTCAATCTTTCACCATTATGATGTTAGTTGTAGTTTTTATGTGTATGTGTAGCTTTTTTTATTTGTTTTTGTTTTGTTTTGTTTTATGGATGCTCCTTATCAGGCTGAGGTAATTCTCTTTCATTCTTAACTTGCTGAAAGTTTTTGCCATGAAATTTGTTGGACTTTGTCAAATGCTTTTTCTGCATCAATTGGCAGGATCGCATGATTTTTCTTCTTTGGGTTGCTGACATGGCGGACTGTACAGATTGATTTTGAATGTAGTTATTTTATAATTATTATGCCTAATAGCTATTGAACACTTACATCCTTATCTCATTTAAACCTTGCAACAGTCATGTGGAACAGATACTATTATTATCAGCCTGATTGTACACATAGAAAAATAAGCTCAGAGAGGTTAAATGACTTGGGGCAAATTGGGGAATTGAACCCAGGACTGGTTCATACCATTTCTTCTGTACTCTCAGTCTGCTCACCTCCCTATAGGTGTTGATCAGAAATTCCTTAGAATATGAGCTTCCACCATTGTGTAAATAAACAGGAGAACTTGACTATACTAAGTAGGCTTTTAAGATAAGGATCCTCTCTCTCCTTTCATGTTCTTAAATTTGAACAATGTTCTTTTTTCTGGAAGTCATCAAAACTAGTGTTGAATCAGGGCCAAAGTTCTTAGAAATGCCTTCTTGGGAACCATGGGGTGGGTGAGGGTAGCAGGAGATAATAATGATTAAGCCCAGTTTTTCTAAGTTCCAAGATCAGCATTGTAAGGGTGGCTGTCAGAGCCTCCCACCCCAGAAATGATACTGCCTATCAAGCTGCCCTTAAAAGTATTAATGTGTATGCAAAATCCATCTGACATTCTCCTTTAGTGACTTATGGGCTCTCTGGTGACTCAGACGGGATTTTCACAGCAGAGTGAGAAAAGCAACTTCATGCAATTTCTTTCTCCAAATGATTAAATTAAACATCTTTCCCTGGTTTGGGTTTTTTTTTTTTTTCATTTTTTTTTCTCGAGTAAACAACCCCAGGATTTTTTTTTTCTCTAATCTCGTTATTACTATACCACAGACAAGAAAGCCATTTGACACAAACACTTTGGGAACAGAATTTACAGTGTTTATTAGATTTCCTTTTGTTTTCTTGGTTAATCCAAATAAACATTTCTCTCCTCTTTTAAAGGAAAAAAGTGTCTGGGGCCAAAGTTTTTATACTCTCTCTCTCAATCTTTCTCTCTCTGTCCCTTTCAATCTCAGTCTCTCTTCCTCCTTCCCACTCCCTCTCCCTCTCTTTTTTCTCTCTTTTCCCAACCTCTGACCCCTACCTCCTGAATCTCACAAGTTCTGCTTCCTTAACTCAGAGTTTTCTTTTTAACTTTTAGATAGAAACTTCAGAGAAAGCCACATTTCAGCTTCTCCAGTTCTTCTTCTCCCAAAAATGCCTCTAATGACTATGATTTGTGCTATATTGCTCAATAGCTTAAAATTTTGTACTTACCTTCCTTCTCCTCAAAAGCTCTGACCTCCACCAATTCAATAGCAGTATGTGGTCATTTCACCTTCAAGGGTTAGAAAAGGGGGGTCATTTTTTGTTTTTTCCCTTCAGTAAGCCCAAAGCCTGAGAGATTTTCCTTGAACTATCTGAGGGCCAAGGAAAATTTGCATCTGAGGGCCTTAGCCAGTTGAATAAGCTACCATATGTTTACCTAAAGGAGAAGTAAGAAAAATAAATAAATCATGCTCCAGTATCCAGTTGTCTGTGATCCAAATTCTATGGAAGAAAAAGGACCCTTTTCTGGAAAAAATAATTGGGGAAGGCCAGAGCTACCATTAAGCATTGGCAAAGCAAAGAGCTGCCTTTCAGAGACTAATAACCACCTCTCCTACTTACTCATCAAGTCAGAATTTAGATCCCCTTTTCTCCTACTTACTCATTGAGTCAGAATTTAGATCCTTTTTTCTCTCAGTTACAAAGGGTGGACAAGGAAATTTGGGGGAAATGGAAAAGCACATTGACTGTCATTTTCCTAGGAGTGGAAACGACCTGAGCAGGTATGGCCAAGGGGAGTAGGGGAGAGATTTTAGGGGCACAGGATTTTGAGCCTATGAAAGGGATCCATCAAA
Organism: Mustela lutreola; assembly: GCF_030435805.1. Classification (NCBI taxonomy): domain Eukaryota; kingdom Metazoa; phylum Chordata; class Mammalia; order Carnivora; family Mustelidae; genus Mustela; species Mustela lutreola. Next base: position 94,942,485 of record NC_081308.1, on the reverse strand, counting down.
AATCACCTTGTTAAAAAAAAATCACCTTGTAGCAAGAGGAAGACCTCAGGGAAGGGAGCCTGAGGTCTTTCAAAGGCTACTGTGACCATATTACAAAATTGATTCAGGCTTACTTTAGGCAGTCTCTAATCCCAAATATTGTGTCCTCCTTGGTCAAATGCTACTGCTTGCCAGGTACAGATGATTCTCCAGACCTGTTTTTTTTTTTCTTTAAGACAACAAGAGAGAGAACACTAGCAGGGGGAGGGGGAGTGGGAGAGGGAGAAGCAGGCTCCCATGGAGCAAGAAGCCTGACGTGGGGCTTGATCCCAGGACTCTGGGATCATGACCTGAGCCAAAGGCAGACACTTAACATCTGAGCCACCCAGGCACCCCTGATTCTCCAAACCTGTTTAGAAGTATTGGTATTTCCTGGCCTACATGACTACTATAGATTATCTTTCTATCACAGAGAAGAGGTCTCTATGGAACAGCAATATGTGATTGAGTGGACCTTTAACTGCCAGGACATTTTGAAAGACAAGAACACATTTCCCAGTCACCATTAGTCAATATCCTCTTTATTGCTGGGAGACACAGAAATTTATTGTTGGAGACACAGAAATGTGTCTCCAAGTGCTGATGCCTGAAGCACAATGACTAGTCTGGACTAGGCCGGGCTGGGATGGATTAGATTAGACTAGAGCAGAGATAAGCATTATAAGGTATTCATAACACTAACGTTGGCTAGGATATCATCATCTCCTTCATTCCATTCACCTCTATCCCTCCAATTATGAAAATAATGGGCAGAAGGTAGCTAAAATACACTTGGAGTTGGCCAAGAAAAAGATAAGATGCAAAAATGAAGTGTGTGTTTTTGGAAAAGGGGAAAAAATAGAGAGAATGACAGGCCATCAAACAGGAAGAGGCTCAGGGCTTAAGACATTGCCTTTTGCTAGAGACAGGAATTGACACCTAGTTTCCAAAAAGTTTGAGTAACAGATGAATTCGGTGATTGGAGAATGTTGGCTCAGAGATCAAGTGAAAAATAACCAACCTGATGAGGAACAATCTTCTACAGCATGAGTTGTCCTTAGGAGGTGAATTATACAAAAATTCTTCTAGAGCAGAAATACCCCTGGGATACTGCAATTTAAATAATGACTAGCCATTATTTATTGAGCTCCTACTATATGTCCATGCTTGATTGGGGTAATAAGATACTAGACCATGAAGTCATGATCCAGAGGTGGAATTTCAATCACAATCCAATGTAGTCACCAACCCCCAGTCACTGTGTTCAGTCCTGGGGATTTCGCAGTGAATAAAGTATTATGGTCTCTAAAGATAGCTATGTGTTTGCCAAAAGCCTTTCCTTCTTTTTCTCATGCACATAACTAGACTACATTCCCCTTCTTTATAGTTAGAGGTGGTGATATGATTGAGTTCCAGCAAACAGAAACTGAACAGAAGTTAATATGTGCCACTTAACCAACTTAACCTATGAAAAGCACCTGAGGTGTATGATCTTCTTTCTTCTTTCTCCTCCACCATTAGTGGGCTGGATATGGACTCTCAAGAGGACATTGGAAGCCACATGTTAAAGATGCTAGCACCTCTGTCAGCCTGGGTCCTGAATGATTTCATGAAACAGAATACATAATACTAGTACCCACCCTACCAACATCAACTGGACTTTATATGAATGAGAAATGGACTACTTCCTTAAACTATTGAGACTGAGATTTGGGGATTTGTCTCTTACTGAAACTAGAATTATATCAATTCCCAAGTTTTTGCCTCTAGGGAGCTTGCAGCCTAGTGGGTATACAACAGAGGAATGTCCAGAGTCCTAGGGAAACAGAAGAAGGAATGATCAACTTGGTCAAGAATAATAGCAGAAGATATCACATAGACTCTAACATTCGAGCTGAGTACTGAAGGGGAAAAAGATTCCCCACAGGAGACAGTGAGTCACCTTGAGGGCAGTATATGCAAAGGCCCCCCAAATGAGAGAACTCAAGTTGAATATAGCTGAAGAACAGAAGGCAAAAGGGTTGGGGGAGGTCCATAGGGATTCAAGCACTGGTGAGATATGAAAAATTCCAGACCACTATGTGACCTATGTGATACCAGGCATCAGTATATTTGAAAAGGTTTGGAGTGGGCCAGCATGAGATAGTCTCCTTCATGATACCAGTCCCAGCCAATTCCCAGATAGAAAGACAAAGGGCCAAAAAATGAGGACTGTAACCTCAGTTCTTATTATTGGTAGGACTGCATTTCTTGACTCCTGTTCTGCACCCCATCCTGCAACATTCTTACCCCTATCCACCAGAGAAGAAGCCCAGTGAGTGGTCTTGCCTTCACCCCTCCCATTCACAGAAGTTGCTCTTCTGGGCAATAATCCACAGGCTGTCCTCTGCAGCTGTAAACCATGAACACCTTCCAGGAGGATAGATCCCAAGAGCCAGGAGTCGAAGGGGAAGAGCAGCCACCTGCATGTTTGGTTGTGTCTGATTAATTTCAAATGAATATTCCAATGCTTCATGTGTTCCTGGACAGATCTCCAACATCCTGCAATTAGCCTTAAATGGATATGCTCCACACAGGAAGATGGAATGCAAGTGACTCTGATCTGAGGGTATAGACAAACAAGTGAAACTGTAGACTGAACTGCAAGGGAACTTAAAGATCACTCCGGTTCAAATGCCTTGTGTAACAGATGAGAAAACTGAGGTTCAAGGAGGGGTCATGGCTTGCCTTATGTCACAGAGTGAGTCAGTAGCACAGATAGGACCTCCAGGTCTCAACTCCCAGCCCAGTGCTCTTTCCAGAATACTCATCAAGCCTTCAGACCAGTTGGGAGAATGCTGAAAGTTACTGATTAAGGAAAGAGTGGGTGGATCCAAGGCAGGGAAGCTTAACATCCAGCCAAAATGTTACAGACAAGGGTCAGTCATATGTTTTCTTGTATAGTCTTTCCATTGGGTTGCAGGAGTCTGGGAACAACAGGCAGAGGAAAAATTAATTTGAACCTGTGCCTGCTCCACTTTGTAGAGGAAGGAGACCGTTGCCTCTGAGATCTGATTTGAAGGGTACTGAGGAGGCTCTTCTGTCCCAGATGATCTTCCTCCTCAGGCTGCTATTTCAGGTAAGTATCGCCCTTCTTGAAGGCTGCCTTTTAAAAACCCCTGAAGAGAAAATACTGGAGACTGTTTCCAACCCCTAAAATTTTAGTATGTATTGGGTATATATTTGATTTCCAGAGGGTCTATCAATTCATATTGCAAGTTCAGGAAGCTAGGCTGTGTGCACACCTCACTCCTAATCACTGCCATCAAAAGGTCTCACTAATCATGCCCTTGAACTTGACACACAAGGAGTCCTCCATTTACCTCTTTCTGCACCTGGCTTCAGGACAATCACTCCTGCTCCTGGTCCCTGAGGTTGGTATAGTGGGTGAAAGCTTATAAAGCTCCCTCTTTGTAACTTGTAAGGCAGGTAAAAACAGACAGTCTCATGCTCCTCATTGTGCAAAGAGGTAACCTGCGGCCCAGAGAAATTAAATGGCTTGCTCAAAATCACATAAACAAGAGAGCTATCTGGAACTCAAGTGTTCTTTCTCAAAATCATGCCTTCTTTCTACATTGATATTTCCCAAAACGTTCTCCACAGAGCACAAGTTGATTGAGAATTATGTTAATAGAAAGAGGGATCTATGATCTAATAAATCATTTACTTCATTTTCTACTTCTTTTATGTTGATACACTAGGAACATCAGTATATTAGAGATTCAGAGATGTGATCTATATAACCCAGGTTTTCCAAAAGATATTTATGAATAAGAAGAGCGCACATTAATTGAGTATTTACAATATCAGGCCTCATGCTTAGTATTTTACCAATAGTAGCTTATTCTACCCACTAACCATTCTTATGATCTTTGTGTTGTGCTTGTCCCCATTTTATCAATGATGAGACCGAGGCCCAGGGAGATAAAATGACTTTCTGAAGTTTACATAGTAGACACACAACCAAGGAAGCTCTTAAATCCAGCTGTCTGACTCTATGCAATATTTATCTACTGAAATTTTCTCCCTACAAGCCCTCTTTACACCCCCACAGAACTAGCCTTTTGAAGAATCCATCTGGGGAATGTAATTTCCCCATTCACCAATCTCTTAACCATAACCTCACCTTATTCTTACTGCCTCAGCTCTCAACACCCAGAATCACCCAGAAAAGGTGTTACTTTCAGTCACTGTGCCAAGAACCTAGCTGGAAAATAAGACAGATATTTGGCTACAGGGAGAGAAAGAAAGGTATAGAGAGCATGAACACGGTGCCAGGAAAGTCACCAGAGGCACAGCCCTGAAAGATAAGACAGGGGGATATCAACAACCAAATAGACCTTTTTCACAGTTTTGCTCTACATGCTCTATATGCTCAGAGGAAGAATCATAACAGAATTCTCAATCAAACTCATCTCCTCTCTACCCACTGAGGTAACTGAAGTAGAATATATCCACCATGAGGCTGCTGATTGCAATGCCAGGGAAATGGACCAAGGAAGGCCAGTTTAAATGAAGGCAACAACTGGAACCACAGTGTAGTGATTCTGCTACTGCATGTGTGCACACACGTACCCATGCACACACAGGTGCACACACAGATTTATAGTGCCAAAAAGACTGGCTAACAAGGTCAATTCAGTGAACCAGTCAACATAACGGAAAGAAAAAAAGTAAGTCAAAGGATGTACTTGACTAAACTGGTCAGTCAATTCACTGCATTCTGTCAGGAGAAAAGCTCCAAAAGACACAGCTCAGTTGTCTTTGGGGACATGAAGAGCAATAATGAAGCACAGAACCCAGGGAAAGAGAGGTGAATTGCAACACAAAGAATGAGGTTAAAAGGGAAAGTTTTTCAACCATAAAGAGATGTCCAAATGGCTCCTTGAAAGCAATTTCACAAGCAGAAGACAATGGAAAATTTTCAGTAGAGAAACAAACTGGGAGAAAAATATTTGCAATGCATACAACAGGCTGAGTTGATATCCCTCTTATTTTTATTTTTTTATTTTATTTTTTTTAATTTTTTATTTTTTATAAACATATATTTTTATCCCCAGGGGTACAGGTCTGTGAATCACCAGGTTTACACACTTCACAGCACTCACCAAATCACATACCCTCCCTCTTATTTTTAAAGGCTTTTACAACTTGATATGAAAAAGATGACTCATGTAATAGAAAAGGAGCAAAGATTATGAACAGGTGAATCATAGCAGAAAATCTTAACTTGCTTATTCAGATTATCAACAGAAAGTGTACCAGAATGCATATGGCAAAGCCACATGTGACAATGCAAAGTGCCTTCACTTAATATCACAAGGAAATACGTTTTACCTTTGAGTATAAAAATAAAAACTTAAGGGGCACCTGGGTGGCTCAGTGGGTTAAAGCCTCTGCCTTCGGCTCGGGCTGTGATCCCGGGGTCTTGGGATCGAGCCCCATATCGGGCTCTCTGCTCAGCAGGGAGCCTGCTTCCCTCTTTCTCTCTCTCTCTGCCTGCCTCTCTGCCTGCATGTGATCTCTGTCTGTCAAATAAATAAATAAATAAAAATAAAAACTTAAGAGATTGTTAGTATTCAATATTGGTGAGTACCCTCACACATTGCTGGTGGGAATGTGAATTGATCAAACTTTTTGTATTATGGCAGTGGTTCAAAAAATCTTAAATACACATGCCCTTTAGCTCAGCATTTTCATGGCAGGGAATATAATTTGTAGAATTGCAAGTACAAGCTTATATGGACTATAAAGCAGCATTATGTATAATGGCATAAAAGATGGAAACAACATAATATCCATCAATAAGGTGATGGTAAAATAAAGTACATCCATTTAACAGAATACTCTGTAGATTTTTTTTAATGCATTATATCTATAGTACTGACCAGAGGAGAAATGTCCATAAGGTATTGGCAAGTAGACATTGATTGTTAGAATAATGTATATAGTGTGGTCTCATTTTTGCAAACCACAAAAGGGGGGAAGCCTGTGTGTTTATGTGTGTTTGTGCAGATAGAACAGTATGGAAATGCACACATCAAGCTGATAATACTGACCTCATTAGGAGGATAATTGGAAATTTGGAGGAAGAAGAAGATGGGAAATAACTCTTTTTTCCCCTCATATACCACTTTACTTTTTGTTACAATGAAACACATTATGTTTTTGAAGTAAAAAAAATCAGTGTTTCTATTTAATATGGAGGAAAGATCACCTTTTTTTGGTCAGCAGAAATTAAAAATACTTAAAGGCTTGTTCCACATTTAATACCCCAAGTTCTATTAGGAAACAACAGATGGCACTTACCCACTCTTAGAACCATTCTGTGCAAATCCAAGAGAAAGAATCCTTTCTCCCCACTGATTAGAAAGTCTGTCACAGTGGAAGCTGGGCTCTTGGGAAACTATGTTGTGGAATCCAGGTCAAAGGCCAGTGCTAATGTCCATGGACAGATGACAGGGTGTATGTTCATGGCACGGGTTGTGTGACTACAACTGAATGATTTAAAACACACACACACACACACACAGAGACAAAAACTGATTTCTTATGTGTCTCAAAACCAGCTCTAATGACATTTCCCAAAAAGGAAGTCTAAAATGTTTGAACAGTAGCAGCTACTCTGGTGTAGGTGGGTAAGCAAGTAAGGTCATGACTTAAAAGGCCAATACTCAACCACTTCAAAGTCGTTCTCATCTGTTGGTGTTAAAGTGTTCTGCTGTCTTGATATAAAAAGCACTAAATGCATTCTCATTTTATGGGCACACCAATTCTTCTCAGTGCAATAAATACCTAACCCTGGATATTTATACTTTTATCTCCACCTTGAAGGGAATGGCTTCAACTGTTTCTGGTGACATAATGGAGGGTTATCCCGTTGGTACCAGCATTCTCAGGGTCCTGAGCCCTGCACAGTGAAAATTGACCTTATATGGAAAGCTCAAAAGATGGTGTCATGCCTGTTTCTACTACCCACACTACTGAGAGAGGCCTTTTTGAGTGCCTCTTTACTATGTGCCAGACATTGTGTCAGGTGGCAACAAAATCATCTCACCAAGATCTTAAGTAAGTTGCCTAAGGCCACAAGGCTAGTATGATTTGGAGCTAGAGACTGAAACCAGTCTGATTCAAAAGCCCTTTGTTCTTAAGCTCTTTGTTATAAGCCCTAAAGAGCCAAAGTGGTTCTCCAGCTTCAGCTCTTGGTCCTCTTTATTTCTTGATTCATCCATTATTTCATAGAATAGTCCTACTGAATTTAATGAGCACCTACTATGTGTAAGGCACTGTGCTAAAGATACAGAGAAAAATGAGATAGCATTCTCATCCTTGAGAAACTTACATTACATTGTAGGATATAAATAAGCAGCCACGAGTGTAATGTAGCAGGACAACATAATATATACCAGGAGCCAGGGATGCTTGGGAGCATGTATGAGAAAACTCCAGTCCTGACTGGCAGCAAGGGAAGACAGCTGTTTTAGGTCCAGAGAAGACTTGATTGGAACGAGACCATCTCAACATGTCTAAAGGTCTGTCATAGATTCTGATTTATTTTTTAAAGATTTTAGTTATTTATTTGACAGAGAGGGATCACAAGTAGAACGAGAGGAAAGCAGGGGGGCGGGGAAGCAGGCTCCCTGCTGAGCAGAGAGCCCATGCGGGACTCAATCCCAGGACTCTGAGATCATGACCTGAGCTGAAGGCAGAGGCTTAACCCACTGAGCCCCCAGGTGCCCCACAGATCCTGATTTCTTAAGCACTTTAGTTAGATCCAGAAATTATAAGATATAGGAAAGTTCCTAAAGGAGGAAAAGATGAAGAAATCCATGTGAAAAGAGCACAGTCTTCCTTTTCTTAAGAAATAAAAAAAAAGGTGAGAAAATGTTAAGTTCCAGAAATTAGTATGATGTGGTCACTCACTAGAAACTTCCACTAACGCAATTAGAAATAAAAGCAAAGCACTTGATGAATTGCCAGCAGGACAAAACCATTAGAGCACAGAAGTTGCTCGAACTGCTTGAAATACACAAACAGGGAACTGGGGGGTCAGCTCTTTGACATCTGATGTGTGTGAGAAAGATTCTGTATAACACAGAGTAAGTACTATCTAGGGTAGATTATTTGCAGTTTATTGTGATAAAAGGAACTGAATATATCTCTGAATGTATGTTTCCTTAAACCCTACTTCATATTACCTCTTCTTAAGAAGACACAGAATATTGAAAGACAACAATTGATGCTGTTATTTCAAAAAAAGGTTTTCTTTCATAGGGTAAAGAGAGGTTAGGTCATGTTAATCTAGCTTCTTTTAGTTTCACCTCAGAAGATGACTGTGGGGAGGGTCTAAATGCACAAAGCCTTCAAGATGGCTTAGGTTAATGATTGTTACTGAGGAGACTAAGGGTGTGGGTGTGGGCTCATTAGACATAGCTAGGTATAGGGAAAAAAAAGAAAAAAGAACCAGCTACATCCTGCCATTAGCTCAGTGGATACCAGCTTTATGAAAATGGTGCACCATCAACCCCTAGACTAAGGATTCAAACAAGTGACAACTTGGATCCATAGCTCATGTGGAAAACTTTTTGTTCATCCACTGCATCAGGGGATCTTCTCTGGAGGAGCTAAACGACCTGATTGGATTTGCAGTTCAGTTCCTAGCAGGCTTGTTCTGTCATTCTAAACAAAATGGGGGGCGGGGGGTGGATGTTGGAAATAGTCAACATATACCAGTTATCTATTGCTGTGTAACAAATCATACAAAACCTTCATGATTTAAAACCACCAGCATTTATTTGGCTCATAATTCTGTGGGTCTCCTGGTGGCTCACTGGACTAGGATTAGAGTAAGGCAAGCAATGTGCCTAGGGCACAAAATTTAAGGAGCCACTCACTCTTGGGGTAATGCAACTGTCAAACCTGTACTTGTATGATTCTGAGAGTGAGTGCCTCCTTAAATTTTATGTCCTAGGCACTTGCCTTATCCTGGTGCTAGTTTTGATGATTCTTCTGAACTAAGCAATTGGGGTGATCTCTCTTGTGTTCTTTTATGCTATGCTATAGTGATGAGGTCATGAGTCAACTAACAGCTTAATGATCAAGGACAACCTCACTCACGTGTCTAACATTTTGTAGGCTCATGACTGGGGCAAAGCTGTGGGTGTACTGGGCTTCCATATACAACTTTATTCAGCAGGCTGACACAAGCTTCTTCATCTAGTGTTCTTGATAGATTGTTATAGGCAGTGAAAGCTAGCAAGCCCCACATGGGAAGAATTTTCAAGTCTCTGCTTGTATTGCATGTGCTACTGCCCAAATAGCCAAAGCAAATCATACAACCAACCCCAGAGTGAGTGTGGAAGGAGATTTTATGAGGGCATGCAACAGGAAGATATGAACAAATTAGGTGCCTTACTACACCACAACTCCCAGAGGTCAATTACAGAAATGGAAGAGAATGGTTGTAATGAACAGATGAACTGAGTAATTTGTAACCAGGAAAGGACAAGAGAAGGATTCTTTCCAAGCTGCCTCAGCCAGTCAGCAATGAACTTCCTCCCTGAATAAGTGAAATTGAATTGATGAAATATATGCATGTCTTAGAGTTTCAAAAATGGATTTCCCAAGGACATGTCTCACGTATGACTTGTTTCCAAAATATCTACCCGATAAGAACCCCGAGAAGGACACCTTCAACACTCCTATAGGCACAGAAGAGATTAAAGATTCTATCCATGTAATTCCTCCTCTGAAAGAAGTTGTGAATCCTTATTTTAGAGGAAAAGCAAGCTTAACTCCTATGCCTAAATACATAAATACCATTTTGCCATTGGATATAAGGACTACTTGTGTTTGAAACACAACTGCTCTCCAAATCCACATCTAATTGCATCAAGAAAGGTCACCATTTTCCTAATTGGCCATGGGTAGAATTAGGCAAATAAACTAATAAAAAGAAATATCTGGACATTTGCTACTCATTTGACCTCATCTCTTATTTAGTTAACCTATTCCAATATCTGTCTGGAACTTGGAGCCTGACACAGCCAACAACATTGCCCCAAATCTCTCTCCAAGCAACTTTACAGACATTTTTAAATGAGGGAAGATATTTTGTTCTGTCTTGGGATCTCTAAAGAGCAGAGTTCTGAGGAGCATGGTCCTTGCCTGCTAGGAGCTTTCATTCAAACACAAACACTGATGTGTGCAAACAGGAGGACAAGGAAACAGTTGGATCACCTTACATGGTGTGCAAGATTATCCCAAGACAAGTACATTGGAGCAAGTGTCAAAGTCATCAAGTGTTTGTTCTGAAAAGTGTCAGCAGTCTCAGTCACTCGTTCTTCCCTAGAAATCATTCCAGACACGAAGGATCTGAGAGGTTCATTTTAACTTGGTGGAATCCAGGAAGCGCATTATTCACTGGTGAGATGAGCTGACTGTGTTTTAGCCATTGACAATTATTCCCCAGGGATATCATCAAAATACAGCTGTTGGAGTAATTATGGGAAAATACATTTACACACAGGTGAGATGTGTCACCTTGAGGTGAAAGACCATGCAGCTGAGTTAGGGCTTTTTCGTGAGTAAGCACTGGAGGCTTGTTCGAAGAAACCCCCAAGCAGTTGGCATGACAAAGATCTGAAACAGTAATGGGAGCACTAGGGAATGTCTCAGACCTTACACCACACAGCTTGCTCAAGAGGTGGATCAGTTCCACCAAGAGCCAGCTAATTTTCTAAAAGACTGGGTATTTTCCTGCCATTATTTAGAAGCAACTTTTCCCTTTCACCGAATTTTTACTGTAAATGAGAAAGATAAATAGGCCCTTTCAAAACTGAAGGCGATTAATTCCAGCATACAAAGTTTCCAAAACTGTTTCCATGACCTTCCCTATCATCCCTAACAACATTGCTCATTCTAGGACAAAACATTCATTTAAGGAGCAATGTCCTACATCTGCTCTTTGGGTGCTCACACTGGTTTAATAGGCTTTGGTGGAGTTGCTACTCAGTTTTATTTATTTGACAGAGAGAGATTACATGTAGGCAGAGAGGAAAGCAGAGAGAGAAGAGGAGGAAGCAGGCTCCCTGTTGAGCAGAGAGCCCTATGTGGGACTCGATCCCAGGACCCTGGGATCATGACCCGAGCCGAAGGCAGCAGTTCAACCCACTGAGCCACCCAGGGGCCCCGCTACTCAGTTTTGAAATGCAATTGGTTTTGGTACCAATTGGGTGTGGAGGAAGGTAAAACTACTAGGGCATTAGACTTTATCAAGATAATGTTCTTGGGGCGCTCTCAGTGGAGAGCCTGCTTCTGCCTCTCTCTCTCTCTCTGCCTGCCTCTCAGCCTACTTGTGATCTCTGTCAAACAAATGGATAAAATCTTTAAAAAAAAAAAAGATAATGTTCTTTTAGGCTATTCTTTGGGAAGAAGAAATGTCTTTGGGTTGTAGCATGACTGCATGAGGGCAGATGATGCAGGGTTTGAGGATTAGGCAAAGGAGTTTGGGCTGAGTTTACCCCTCCCAGACATACTCTCTACTCCATTTATACTGATTATCTTATTGTTGCCCCAACTCCAATGTTTCTCACCCTTATATTTTCTAGGCTATTTCTCTACCTGGATTTTGTCTATCAAAATCCTAATAAGGGGCATCTGGGTGGCTCAGTCGGTTAAGCATCTGCCTTTGGCTCAAGACATGATCCTGAGGTCCTGGGATTGAGCCCCAAGTTTGGCTCTCTGCTCAGTAGGGAGCCTGCTTCTCCCTCCTTCTGCCGGCTGCTCTGCCAGCTTGTTCTCCCTCCCTCTTTTTCTCTCTCTGTCAAATAATTAAATAAAATCTTTTTAAAAAATTCAAAATCCTAATAAGTTTTTGAGGTCTAGATCAAGTCCCATATTCTCAGAAAATTTTTCACTGCACAGACTAAGGATATCTGTCCCTCTTCATAATCAGTAGCACCCACACCAGCATTTGGCTATATACCTCTTGTATTGCTCTATGTCTGTCTCTTAAGTATTAACCTTGCCTCCCTAACTGGATTGTAAGATCTTGTTGCTCATGAACTACTTTCCCTTCTATACACACACAGTGCCCAGAGGAGCATCTTGTACATAGCAGACAGTAAATATTAATTATCCATGTGCCAGTAGAGGTCATTGGAGAGTCTTAAGAAGGTAGGTAGGCTCTTAATGAGAACAAAGGCCTCAGAGTTGTTCTGAGGAAAACTGAAGGAAACAAAACATAACAGATTGCTTCTATCACTAATAAATCATATCCTAGCACAATTAGCTAAATTGGTTCACCCTACATGTAGAAATTGTAGAGAGGTGGATACTTTGAAGGAAGGTGAAGACTTCTGTTTTATTTGTCCATATGTACATGCAGTCATTTTGGTCAGATAATCAACTAAGTGATTGGGGTTTATGGACTATTATTTCCTGATTTTCAGCCAGTGGTTATAACATCAGACACTTTTAATCCCAGTGGTTTGACCATAGAGCCAAGATATCCAAGAAGAATGATTAGTGTCACCACAGTCAAGATGATAAAGTTGGGGAGATTAAAAAAAAAAAAAAAAAAAAAAAAAAAAAACCCTGAACTGAGAAATCAGGAAAGCCAAGTTCAAGTTTAGTCCCAAGTCTTACCTGGGCAGTTGATGAACTGGCCACTTCATCTCTTTGATTCTGAGTTTCCTTATCTATAAAAATATGATCAATAGCCCAAAAAGGCTGTAAGATGAGAAAGAATCATTGCATCCTAAAACTGGCTGAGACATGGTTTGAACATACAGCAGGGAAATTCCTCCACCAGTTCTGGCTGCACCACAGCTAGAGCCCACCAAGTGCAGCTGATAGGCATCAGGAACAGTCTGCTGCCATAGGGTTCATTAAGCTGACAAGGCCAGGCACACCATGCCTTATGAACCCAAGCTGTGTTGAAACCCAAGCCAGTGTTTAACTTCTCACTATCTTCAGTTCACCCTCATGTCATCCAAGTCTCATGGAAGGGGATGTTCTTTTCAAGCAAGGACTTTTATTGAATGTCATAAATATGAGCTCTTACCCCACCTCAGAGCTTTCAGGTTTGGTGTTGCTTAAAACACTTCTTTTTTAGGGAAAAATTCAGATGCTCTTCAATTGCACAAACTGTGTTTTATCACTGTTTATGTGCTGAGGAAACAGAGGGATGAAGATGAATTACTTTGGTCAGAGAAGAGTATACACACACACACACACACACACACACACGGGAAAACCACTATTAACAACCTACAGACAATGTTAACTGAATGAATGGGTTGAGCCAGCATTTTAAAAACTCACACTGTTGGGGTCCCTGGGTGGCTCAGTGGGTTAAGCCTCTGCCTTCACTCAGGTCATGATCTCAGGATCCTGGGATCAAGCCCCACATCTGGCTCTCTGCCCAACAGGGAGCCTGCTTCCCCCTTCCCTCTATGCCTGTCTCTCTGCCTATCTATGATCTCTGTCTGTCAAATAAATAAATAAAATATTAAAAAAAAAACTCACCCTGTTATTCATTTAACAAATGCTTTCATGAGTAGATACTTTATCAGGAATTATGCTAAGTGCTTCTTGAGAAGGTAACAAAGTAGTGTTCTTTCATCCATCTCCATCCAGGACTCTCTCCCTCATTCAAACTGCCTCTGCCAGATGCCATGATGAAATGCTGGGGGAGGTTAGGGCTATAGTTTAACCTCCTTGGGCCTCTAAATCAAAACCTTACAATTAATGCCAGGGTAACACATCCTAGAGGGTAAATCATCACACTGCAGTCTTCCCACAATTTCTTAGTCATCAGAGGCAAGGTGCACAAATTTATGAAAAAGACACAGACTAAAAACAAATTGGGAAAAGTACATGAAAATGATACTAAGAATGTAAACAAGGGAGAACAAAAAATAGCCATGAAAATCACATTAGCCTCAAAAAGGTCAGATCAGTCAAATTTTCCATGAGCTTTCATTGACTATATGATACTACTTTTCCCAGCCAAGGTTGGTGTTATTGGATCTCCAAGGCTCTAAGCTACCTTGGGGAGGCCCAGAGGAACCATCAGGGAGGTAGAAACTCCCAAATGGAATCAATATTGGTTTCTAAGAATAAGAAAGGGAATCTTCAGCATGGATGCGGTAATTATTTGTTTAATGGTCCAACAGTAGGTACTGGGGGAATCTAAAATGAAATAATGTTTACCCCCAGACTGAATGGAATATAACAACTTGTTATCCAAAGGTAGGTAACACTTAGAAATCCAGATAAGAAATCAATATCCAGGAAATATGTTGGCAGATATCAGGGCCCCATCCATTGGGTTTGGGATTTATGACAGGATTCCTGTCCCATGAAGATACAGACAAAGTAGAACTGGAGGTATGAGATTATAAAGCAAGACAAAATGAATAATTGGGAAATAAGGCCACAGGGCTGTAAGAGCTAGAACACAAGGTCAGGGCTTCCTTAAAACATGGTTAACCTAATGTCTTTTCCCAGAGTATGAGACAAGGAGACTATTCATCTTACTTGACCAAGGCTAGCTTTGGTCCTTGAGAGTAGTGGTAGCTGAAGCCTGCAAAGGGAATTAAGTAGCTTCAACTCTGGGAAAAGAATATCTAGGCTCAGAAGCAGACAGCCATTTGATATTTAGAGTCCTGCCCTCTGCTAGGAAACTAGTAAGAAGAATTAAACCAAGATTTTATTGGCTGCATTAATCTTTTCCATAACACATTTACATCTTAATCCCAACTAAGAAATAAGCAGAGTGTTCATGTAGATATGTTTCTGGGTGGAGTTGGGGGTACAGGTGTAGAGAACAAGAAGAAACCTAGTGTACCTAAATGTCACCCAGTCTAGGGGTCCCAGAGATAAAAATTGCCTCTTTTGTATGAAGGAGGCACCTGAATTTTTCACCTGGATTGCATTTTGAGACTATAGGCTGAGAAGATAGACCTTCGTAGAGTTTAATGCACCTGCCTATCTCTGTAGCAGAAAGGGAAGGCATGAAGCAGAGGGTAATGTCCACCCACAAAGTGAAAAGCAATCACCTGAGGCCTATCTGGATTTGGATTTTTCACATTAGGAGTCAGAAACAATTGACCAGAAGCCGTTACATAAGAAGTCATAAATTTTACAACTTGGCTCTATATTTGCTATTTGTGCTCATTCTCCTGTAGTGATCAGCCTTTAAACCCCTAGAGTAGGGGTCAGATAACTTTTTTCTACAAAATACCAGATAGTAAATATCTCAGACATTACAGGCCATATACTGACTCTTGTAATAACTACTCACCTCTGCCATTAGAATGCAAAAGATGTCATAGAAAATATGCAAACCAATGGGTATGGCTAGCTTCCCAAAAAAACCTGTGCTTACAGAAACAGACAGGAGCCCCAGGTACAGGCAGAGAAATAGAGTTTGCCAACCCCCACTGTAGGCTGCTCTAGACCCTCAATGAACCATTGGGCTTATCATTAGAAACATCCACAGGGACAAGGGGCCAAGGGAGATCGCTATCAACTCTGCAACCAGGTTTAGGGAGAAAGAGTCCACGTTGGAAAAAGAAACAAGGACGTGGGGCCCAGCTACTGCAAGGAAAGACAGGATCTCAGAAGGCAGACCTGGCAAGTAGATGAGACACTAATGCTGAGTGGTGGAATTCCTTGTGTGGTTTTCTCTAGTAGCACCTCCCATGGTACCTCTCAATCACAATACACAACTCCATCCTCTACTTGTTCACATGGCCACTTCTAGAAAGGAAAAGAACGTAAACCAAAGCAAAGTGAAGGAAGAAAGTGAGCTCATGGGAACTTGGAAACAAAGAAGTCTGACTTCTCATTGAAACAACTCGGGCAAGGAAAAGTCTGAGAGTGCCTGGAATCCTGGTATAGAGCTTTTAGTCCTATAGAGAGATTTGAAAAAGCAGGTCACAGTTCTAGCAGTTAAAGGAGTAACTAACTCCCTTCTCCTCTCTAACTCCCCATGTCCTCCATGCTATTTGTTATGGGGAAAATTGGAAGGGGAGGTGAACCATGAGAGACTATGGACTCTAAAAAACAATCTGAGGGGTTTGAAGTGGCGGGGGGTGGGAGGTTGGGGTACCAGGTGGTGGGTATTATAGAGGACACAGATTGCATGGAGCACTGGGTATGGTGAAAAAATAATGAATACTGTTATGCTGAAAATAAATAAAAAATAAATTTTAAAAAACATTAAAAAAATAAAGGAGTAACTAACAGTCATTAAAAGAACTCTTTTGAGGTCTGAATTGGACCTTAAACTTTTCTGAGTGTACAAGTGTTACACTCTGTCCTTCAGGACTCTCAGGGACCAACAAGTGTGGGAACCAACTCTGAACTACACTTAAAATAGATATATGTGGGTGAAGCAACATATACATACGCTTAGAGATAGTCTATTAGGACATTTTTCTCAACTGTGCCCTGCAAATAACATCCGGATCCTAGACACATAGCCAAATTTTGTAGAAGCCAACAATAATTCCCACAGGAACAAAAAAGGTCTGTTTCTTACTGTGTCTTCTGACATCCTTACAGATACTTAAAGGTGAGGGCACTTAGAAGACAAAAGATTTGTTATCCCAAGGACCAAAGGTTACAATGGGATAACAACCCCAACCGTAGTCAGCTCCAGGTCAAAATGATCTGATCCCGCTTCTTCTGAACTCCCTCCAGACAGAGAAAGGCACACCCAGGAAGACTGTTCCAACTTAGTCACAACCATGGGGTAAGCCAACTAAGTAACTTCGAGAAGGGGGGAAGGGAGGTTTACAAAAACACACCCTCAAGCATGTGCGTTCACTCTAGAGCCAAAATGAATCTGAAGAAGAAACAACTCTTTATTTTCCATTTAGTTCTCATTAGGTTTTCTCTCTTTTGTTGTGTGAGCAGAAGACAGTCTCCTTGGTGAATAAGTCTTGAAACAGAATCTAGACAGAACTCATGAATCAGACATGATGGAAAATCAGTGACTCCAATTCATTAACCCAGGACCATGACCCCTCAGTGGCAGAGACCCAGAAATTCTGCTCTCTTGGTTTATGGGGCCATCTGATT
Organism: Mustela lutreola; assembly: GCF_030435805.1. Lineage (NCBI taxonomy): Eukaryota > Metazoa > Chordata > Mammalia > Carnivora > Mustelidae > Mustela > Mustela lutreola. Next base: position 94,925,334 of record NC_081308.1, on the reverse strand, counting down.
AAGTTGGGACAATTTAGAAACTGAACCTTTTCAAATACACTCAGCTTGATCATGCTCCTGTAGATTTGTCCTCATTCTAAAGAGACTCCACCTACTGCAAGCTTGTTTGCACAATCAGAGGCATGCTTGTTTACATTATAAACTGTATTTTAAATATGGCTCTTCTTACACAAGACCATATCCACAAAAATAGTCAACTGTTTCAATTGAACTGACCAGAAACAATTTAGGTCTCTTCTACCTGCTAATTGAGATTTAACTTGTAGTACTGTTTGCACATTGAAATGACCTAAAGTAAAAAGTATTTAATGATAAGAACCAATTCAATGACAATTTACCATAAGGTCTGCATTTTAAGTCAAAATGAACATCTTCTCCTCCTTCTTCTCTTTCTAATTCTTCCCTCTGTCAAAAAACTAACAAATCAGAATGGGTAACCAGTTTTCAGACATTAATTTTGATAATTAATTACTTTGATATCAATTAAAAACTTGTGACTTTAATCAAAGAGAGTTCTAGTTTATTAGTGTAAATTATATTTGTAGTTGTAATTTCACTCTGTCATTTTGGCGGAGGGTCAGAATTGGGGCATGGCCTGTAACATGTGGTTGGGAAAAACAGGCAAATGTCTATCTCTTGGTTGATACATCATGGCTCCTCCATATAATGGCTGGTCTTCAGATTTCCTCAAGGAGAGTCAACCCTTTACCTTCTGGACTCACTGGTCAGGAAAAATTTGTTTGTCATTTTCTATTCAATGACCATCCTCAGAGCTGTTCTGGTGACTGATTCTATGGCAGCCTTCACTTGGCTTTGACCCCTTTACTGACTTTGGGTTCTCAGACTAAGTTTTAGATCATGGCCTAAAGAACTCTGACTCCTAACTGGGTGGGCCCCTGGACTGATTTCTCCTGGAAACTTCCTTGGATGTGCTAATTTCTAACCTGAAACTATGGCTCTAACATTGGCTCACAGATCTCTCTACCTTATCTCTGATATCTTCATTGAGGAAAAGATTTATCTTCTAAGACTTAGCATGAGAAAAGTGTTAGGTTCTATATTGAAATGTGGCCAATAGGTTAATTCTCAGTTTTTTTGTGCACAGAAGAAAACATCATGCTCTTAAGTTACTGTTAAAAGTATAGAGTGTTGTGGCACCTGGGTGGCTCAGTTGTTAAGCAACTGCCTTTGGCTCAGGTTATGATCCCAGGATCCTGGGATTGAGCCCTAGATTGGGCTCCTTGTTCAGTGGGAAGCCTGCTTCTCCCTCTTCCACTCCCCCTGCTTATGTTCCCTCTTTAGCTGTGTCTCTCTCTGTCAAATAAATAAATAAAATCTTTTTTTAAAAAAATTATACAGTGTTTAACATTTTTTCATGTGTCTGCTAGCCATTTGTATGTCTTCTTTGGAGAAGTGTCTGTTCATGTCTTCTGCCTATTTTTTGACATGATTATCTGTTTTTGGGGTGTTGAATTTGAGGAGTTCTTTATAGATCTTGGATATCAGCCCTTTGTATGTAGTGTCATCTGTAAATATCTTCTCCCATTCTGTAGGTTGCCTCTTTGTTTTGTTGACTATTTCCTTTGCTGTGTGGAAGTTTTTATCTTGATGAATTCCCAAAAGTTCATTTTTGCTTTTGCTTCCTTTGCCTTTGGAGATGTGTCTTAAAAAGTTGCTGTGGCCAATGTTGAAGAGGTTACTGCCTATGTTCTTCTCTAGGATTTTGATGAATTCCTGTCTCACATTGAGGTCTTTCATCCATTGAGAGTTTATCTTTGTGTATGGTGTAAGAGAATGCCCAAGTTTCATTCTTCTATCATAGCTGTCCAATTTGCACTACTGGGTATTTACCCCAAAGATACAGATGTAGTGAAAATAGGGGCCATATGTACCCCAATATTCATTGCAGCAATGTCCACAATCACCAAACTGTGGAAAGAGCCAAGATGCCCTTCAACAGACAAATGGATAAAGAAGATATGGTCCATATACACAATGGAATATTACTCAGCCATCAGAAAGGATGAATATCCAACTTTTGTATCAACATGGACAGGACTGGAGGAGATTATGCTGAGTGAAATAAGTCAAACAGAGAAAGTCAATTATCATATGGTTTCACTTACTTGTGGAGTGTAGGAATAATATGGAGAGCATTAGGAGAAAGAAAGGAAAAGTGAATTGGGTCAAATTGGAGGGGGAAATGAACCATGAGAGACTGTGGACTCTGAGAAACAAACTGAGGTTTTTGGAGGGAGAGGGTGAGGGGATGGGTGAGCCTGGTGGTTGGTATTAAGGAGGGCATGTATTGCATGGAGCACTGGGTGTGGTACATCAACATGAATCTTGGAACACTGAAAAAATAAAATAAAATTTAAAAAGTAAATAAATTAATCAAAAATTTTTAAAAGTATACAGTGTTATAAGGTGTTACTCCAGAAGAAGAAGTAAGCTTAATTTGTGGCAAGAGAGATTTGGTCCTGACAACAAAAGTTCTTTCTTCTATAGTCTGGAGTTCCCTACTATAAAGTAGGGATTGGAATGCCAGTTTTGCTTGGTTGTGGTTAAGATTAAAGCCAAGTGAGACCACTGTATAGACTGTGGCTGAATACATGTTTCAATCCAATCAATATTTATTGAAAGCCTACCACGTGCCAGATACCAGGATTACAAAGATGTAAAGAAGAAATTTTCGGTTGGTCAGTAAAGTATTTACATACAGTATGGTCAACGGAATGCTGTGAGAGTTCAGAGGAGAAAGAACAACTAATAACTTGGAGAGTGGGAGGGGCTGGGATGCATATAATTTTGGCAGTCAGAGAGGAAATGGGGTAGGAATACCTCAGGAGTGTATTCCAAACACAAGAAATGCTTTGAAGCAGGGCAAGGCCTGATTAAAATCATTAATGACACTAAGCACTTGAAAAATGTATAGCGTGTCCCTCCATATGTAATTCAAAATAAAAATGATGCATAAGGAAGTAAAACTAAATTCTGCATTTCCCCAAGAGATAATAAATAATAATAAACATTTACACGGTGCTTACTGTGTTCCAGGCACTGTTGTAATCACTTTACTTTTGACTCCTGTAATCTTTAGGACAATCCTGTGGGACAGATACCATTTTTACGCCCCATTTTATAGATGAAGAAACTGAAGCACATAGAGGTTAAGTTGCCCAAGGTTCCCACCGTTAATAAGCAACAGTCAGGATTTTGAACCTGGCTTATATCCTTAATTGTTATGCTATACAGCCTCTTCAAGATGACATGCCTCTCTTTCTCACTGTCCTTCTGCCTCTCTCCCTCCATCAGTCTTTCCTTTCTTCCTTCTCTCTTTCCTTCCTCTCTTTCTTCTGAGACATCAAATATCAGCAATCAAAAATCAGTAATACTGACACTTATATTGGTTTTTCTTTTCCTAACATAACTTTAGACTTCGTACAAATGTATGCTTGCTTCTCAAACTGGAATGAGTGTCATTTAGCTACTGAGGGTATATGAATTTAGAAGCTACACAAGGTCCATCTTCTTGAAGCATCAATTTTAGTCAGGCATATATAATTATATGGAACTAGAATTTACTGAGCACTTAATAGGAGTCCAGCATTTAGGCCACAATACAACTACATGAGGGGAATAATATTTTTATCCTTACTTTAGTGATGAGGAAAGTGAGACTTACAGAGACAAAGTGACTTGTCCAAGGTCATAGCTAATAAGCAATAGAAATAGCCTAATTTGAAGGCTAAATTGAACCAATGCCGAGTGCTCATCACTACCATATCCCACTTCTTTAAAGCACAAATATAGTAGAAAGCACAATTCACCTACATATATAACATTTTTAAGAAGTGTCAAACTTGAAGCCAACTGTTTTAGGCTACAACAACTTTCGACACCTCTGCTAGGGTAAAAATTCAATGTCCTCAGCCAGCCACTGTGGCTGCTATGAAAATGAAAAGTCTTACCCCAAAGTTTACACAACTAGGATTGGATAAGACTGGCAGATCCAACGGGCCCCATTCATATTAACTAATGGAGACTATCTCGTGAGCATCTAATCCTGGTTCCCTGTCTCAGTCAGGCTTTCAACAAGAAACAGATGGCACATTCAAATCAGGAGAATTGGAGAGAGGTTGAATTAAGGGGCTATCCCCAACCCCGGCATCACTGAGAGATAATTGACACATAAAAGGGGCTATTTATATAAAAGTGAATGGGATATAGGGGACCCATAATGGATAGCGCAGTAGTCCAGAGCTAGGAGTAACAAAGCTATCACTAACCCTAATCCTCTTCAGGCACAAGACAAACAGTGGTTTCTGGAAGGCAGAGGAGGGAGGTGTGAAGGCCACTGGTGGAGGGATACAACCACCTCCAGGAAACTTCACAAGGAAAAGCCAAGGCAATCAAGACTCTGACCTCATGCTCCTCATTCCCTCTGACCTCCTGGGGGAGTTTCCTATTAGCCAAACCCTGTCACATGCCAGAGGGCAAGAGGGCTGCTTGATGTAATCCATACAGTTCAAATTACAGAGGGCAGAGAGCAGGGAGGAAAGGGGTGAAGAGGAGACTTGGAAAGGGCAAATAGAAGATATCCAGCTCAGTTCCCCAGTGACAGTGCTGTGGCCACGGAGAACTACCAGAAGGTCTTGTTACCCCTCTCTGCTGACACCATGCAGACTCCACAGAAGTGGCCTCCCAGAGATCAGTCTAGCCCTTAGATGTTAAAATTCACAGTGTATCAGTTAAGATATGTATAGCTGCTCTAACACATATTCTCCAGGCTCTGGGTAGCCTAGCAAAGTAAAAGTATTTCAAAGGCCAATGGGAGTGTTCCTGGATGTGCAAGTGTCCCATGGGGGGCCTCAGTTCCCTTTATCTCATGCTTGGTCCTTCAGAGTTCCCTCCATTCAGCCAATAGACAGGGAGGTAGACTAAAGTTGCTGCTTCTTAACCACTCTGGCCAGAAAATGACACAAAGCAATTCCTCTAACATTGAATTGGTGAGATGGGGCAGGAAATGCCATTCCTAGAGGAAAGCCACTACCCAACAGCAACCCTCCAACAAAGAATAGAAACAGGAGTCTTTGGGGACTGTGTATAGACACACTTTTGCAGACTGATGCAAACTTAAATCCTTTATACAGAACAGTCAACTATCCTACTGACCATTTGATCAAGTGGTCACTGTAGGCTCTTACATGGTAAGTGCTGTGTGGAAGAGAAATGACGTATCAAGCATGGTAAGTGCCCTTAAAAGACTCAGAGTATTTGCAGAGGCATCCAGGTAAAAAAGCTAAATTGAATCCATCATTCAGCTGTTTCCCCCATTCCTCATGCTTGATGCCATGGAAACGTAAATGTATGGATGGTTGATTTGAGTTAGTCTTTTTTTTCCCCCCCTAGATTGTGCCCTCTCTAAACAGACTCCAATAATTCTGTCCTTCTGGTTAAAACGGGTCCATCACTTCTGTTAAACTGCCAGTAAACCATTTGACTCTTCAGAAAATATAGTCGAGCATTTTCTCTGTAACTGTGGCAACAGACTTGGGTCCCCTAATCACTACAGACTAGCCCTGTCTTCCCCTCTCAGTATCCTCGGGCCATTCATTTAATCCCAAGGAATAGTTATTAAGGAGCCTAATTTTATTATCTCATGAAAAGAAAAGAATTCCAATTAGTTATGTGTAATTTTACCCCAAGGTTCCAACCTCTTATTCAATTTCTATTGACTTAAGCTTTTTTTTTTTTTCCATCCATACGTCCTTTAAGGGCACCTTCATTATTTTATTTTTTGAGATTGAATTTTGTTAAAAAGGGCAGTGACACACAGGTCAGGTTTGTTTTGTAAAAGGCAAAAGCCTGCCTGGCAGAACAATTAGCAAAGGGACTGTGAGAAAGGCTGGAATCCGCAGATACAGACAAACATTTGCATTCCTGACATGCCAATCTCACGTTCTTTTTTTTTTTTTTTTTCTGGGGGGAGAAAAAGTTACACTCCTAATGGTGTGATTATGTGAAATTTTTCTTTCTCCTTTAGATTGAGAACTGGCTGTAATGGTTTTTTGGCTGGTTGGTTGGTAGGTTTAGTTTAAATATTTTTTAATTTTTTTTCCTTTTCCAAATTTTCATTTCAAATGCAGTTAACATGCAGTGGAATATTAGTTTCAGGTGTAGAATCTAAGGATACAAAACTTTCATACAACACCCGGTACTCATCATGACAAGTGCTCACCTTCATATCCATCACCTGTACTGGGGGTGGGCAGGATGGGGTAGCCGGGTGATGAGTACTAAGGATGACACGTGTTGTGATGAGCACTGCGTGTTATACACAACTAGTGAATCGTTGAACACTACATCAAAAATTAATGATGTACTATATGTTGGCTAACTGAACACAATAAAAAGAAAGAAAGAAAGGAAGGAAGGAAGAAAGAAAGGAAGGAAGGAAGGAAGGAAGGAAGGAAGGAAGGAAGGAAGAAAAGAAAAGACATAAAGCATCTGCTACTGCCTGACTTGCCAGTGAAGACGTAGTGAAGAGCTGCATAAAGGGCCCAGATCATCAGAGTCCACCGTTATTTAAGACCTTATAAATCAGTCTGCTGCATTTTCAACCTCCTCCTCTACAGAAGCAAGAGCAGCTCTCAAGAAGCTGGATTGGCTCCTTTAAATTTCATCTCCTTTTCCTGGCCTACCCTTAAGAGATACTAAGGAGCAGTGAAAGGGTTGTACATTTATGATAGAAGGAAGAGGAGATTGAGAGAGCTACAAGCCCTAGATGTAGAGATAGGGTCCACAGTGGTCCAGCAGCCAGTCTTGGGCTTGCATAGAACGGTGGCCATTTAGGGAGTATTGTTTCAGTGTTCTGGGAAGATCCTTTTGTACAAATTAGCTAGTCTTCCCTATTTCTGTGCCTGAAATCTTCTCAGGAAAGCCAAAGATTTTTCTTACCCAAACAGATATAAAATGAAAATATGAGAGTGCCTGGAATGCAGATATCTGCCAGATCTCTGTGGAGGACGAGATTGAAAGAAAAAGAAACTTCTAGAAGCTCAGTGACCATGCTCTTCAGATTTCCCCTTCAACCTCATCAGTTTCTCTGAGGAGGAGACAGTCAAAAGAAGTTTCAGGTAGAGAGAAAGGCAACCTGGAAAAGAATCAGCAAGGGCACTTAAAATCCTAAAGGGCTGCCAGAGCCAATGTTTTGAAGCCTTATAGTGACGTGGCTAAAAGTTAATTTGTTTTTATTTCTCCTGCTTGGATTTCATTGGACATATTCACCTATGTCTGGGTTCAATTCTGGAAAATTATCAGCCACTAAAATTATGCCTCTTCATTACCTCCATTTTCTCTTCCTGGAACTCCCGTTAGACATAAACATTACAACCTCTTCCTTTACCTTTCATATTTTCTCTCTCTTTAGCTTTCTGTCCTGCATCTTGGGTGATTTCCCCATTGAGAGATCTCATTGAATAAAATCTCTTATTCAGTTCAGCAATTCTCCCTTCAGTGATGTCTAGTCTATTGCTGTATGTATCTACTGAAGTTTTATATTCAATATTTTTTACAAATTAACTTTATTGAGGTATAATGTCCATGGCAATAAAATGCACCTATTTGAATGTGTGATCTGCTGATAAATGTATATATTCATGTCACAATCCCACCAATTAAGCTTTGGAACATTTTCACCACACAGGAATGTTCCCTCGTGCTCCTTTGCAGTCCATCTCCCTCAAGACCAAAACAACTGGTGGTGTTATTTAGATATCATAGATTAGTTTGGGCTGAGTAGACTTTGTTATATTTGGAGGCATATAGTATGTATTCTTTTGTGTCTTGTTTCTTTAATTCAGCATACCAATTTTGAAATTCACCACTGCCATTCCCGTATCCAATAGTTATTTATTCCTTTTCATTACCAAGTAGTATTCCATATATGGATATGCCACATTTGTCGAATCACTAGTTTATGGACATTTAGATCATCTCCAGCTTCCAGCTGTTATGAATAAAGCTTCTATGAACATTTGTGCACAAGTCTTTGTGTGGACACATGTTTCCATTTCTGTTGGATAAATGCCTCCAAGTGGCACTGCTGAGTCATGGTAGATGTATGTTTAACTTCATAAGAAACTGCCAAACTGTTTTACAAAGTGGCAGGGCCATTTTATTTTATTTTTTTAATTATTATTTTTTTAATTTCTTTTCAGTGTAACAGTATTTATTGTTTTTGCACCACACCCAGGGCAGTGCCATTTTAATACCTACCAGTAATGTACGAGAGTTCCAGTTGTCCTACAACCTCATCTACCTGTGTTATTGCAGTCTCTCCAATATTATTCATTCTAGTGGCTGTGAAATGGTATCTCATTGTGATTTTAATTGATTTTAATTTGCATTTCCCTAGTGACTAATTACTTTAGACACCTTTTCAGGTATGTTTCAGCCAATTAGCCATTCATATATATTCTTTGATGAAGTATCCAAGTCATTTGCCCATTTTTAAAAATTGAGCAGTTGTGTTTCTTATTATTGAATTGTAAGAGCTTTTTATAATGCCAAGTAAAGATCTTTAACAATATTTTATCCCAAAGTCTGTTATGTCTTCTCATTTTCTTAACAGTGTCAATTGAAAACCAGTTTTTGTTATTAAAATACTGTGATAGTTAATTTTACATGTCAACCTGGCTGGGCCATGGAGAGCCCAGACATTTGGTCAAACATTACTCCAGGTGTGTCTGCAAAGGTATTTTTTTAAAGATTCTATTTATTTATTTATTTGAGAGAGAGAGAGCACAAACAGGGGAGGATAGAGAAAAAGGAAGAAGCAAACTCCCCACTGAGCACCCAACCCAATGTAGGGCTCAATTCCAAGACCCTGCAATTATGACTTGAACCAAAATCAGATGCTTAACCAACTGACCCAGGCACCCCAAGGTATTTGAATAAGATTAGCATTTGAACCAGTAGACTGAGTAAACCAGTTTCCTTTCCCTGACCTGGATGAGCCTCATCCAATCAGTTGAAGATCTAAGAAGAACAGTAAGAATGACCTTCCCTTGAGTAAGAGGGAACTCCTCTTGCCTGACTGCCTTGAGTTTCTTCCCTCACTCTCAAACGGAAATATCAGCTCTTCCTGGATTTCAGCCTGCTGACCTTGAAGCTGGAACTATACTATCAACTCTCCTAGTTTTTCAGGTCCTCAGATTCAGACTGGAGCTACACAACTGGTTTCCCTGGATCTCCAGCTTGCTGACTACAGATATTGGGACTTGTCAGACTCCATAATTACATGAGCCAAATCCTTATAATAAATCTACATACACACACACACACACACACACACACACCCCACACACATATCCTATTGGTTCTGTTTCTCTGAAAAACTTGACTAATGTAGATTTTGCTGCCAAGAGTGGCTGTAAGAGAACAGAATTTTAAGGATTTTTCTGAATTGGTTCTGGGGTTTCTGGAATTATCTCTCTGATCTGATTAGATTTAAAGATGCTAATGACATTATTCGCAGTAATAAGGAGAGCACAGATAACCTGTGGTGTGATCTGGCAATATAGATATGCAAAATACTACCATTGGATGTTTCTCATCATCCACTTATAAGAAGCAAGGATGTGATTGATTATGTGTATGCCAGTTTCAAACATTTTGGTCAAATTAATGAGTATAATGAGATTGGCTGGTTTGGCTCCATGTCATCAGACAAAGCAGGAAAACAAAAAGATGAGCTCAAGGGCTTGAATTCCCAGCTCAGTTCAGGTGCCACATAAATGCCCCAATGACTTCCATGTGGGCTGTGGGGTTGAAACTGTTGAAAATCAAACACAGAATCTATCTCACCCTGTGACAGACTGAACTACAATTCAAGTTGAATTCCCAGCCTCCTGGTGTGTCTACTGTTAACACACAGGCATTGATGAGAAGGAATGATATCCTGAAATTTGGAATGGGGATGTGTAGGAAGACACTGATGAAGCTAGAGACAAAAGTCCCTAAATATTGATGAGTCTCTTTTGTCGGTGGAAGAGGCTTCTTCACAATTTGTGGAAAGAGCCTCCTTGCTCCCTGTAAAAGTGGCTCTTCTACCCCTTTTGTGGGACTAACCTTGCATTGTCTGAGGGAAGTATAATGGCCTCCCCTGAGGCAGTTGCCATGCAAGACAATGCTAAATCTCCTCATGATACACTCCCTTACTCCCTTACTTCAATTTTGGACCCTATAACTAGATTTCAAGTTCCACCAATCGCCTAAAGGTGAGGTGCAGAGTGGCCCATGGGTAGGTACACTTTGTTCCAAAAGAACTACCTGAGTGTTCTAATGTATACAGACAAAAACCTAGGGAACATGTGTGGGAATGGATATTAGGAGTGTGGGATAGCAGTGGAAGGAACATGAAGTTGGATCAAGCAAAATTTGGTATAGATTCACTAAGCAGAGATTCTGCATTTATTGTTGCAGCTTAGGGAGTCAGAAAGAGCTCTAACCATTTGTTTGGTTGGTTGGCTGAAACATGGACCAAAGGGTGGCTTGCTGTGAGCAAGTTAGGAATGCTGGATCTCCCTTGGCTTAATATAGAGGAAGGAATTCAAAGGTTTAGGGAGATTGGGATGTTAGCATGGATTTGTCATATGAAAACTACTCAGCTACCCTGAGGGGGTTGAGAAGACATACCTTTAACCAGTACTATGACAAATAAGTTTGTGAGGGGAGCTCTGGCATCCTTGGAAAGCTTTGTGATAACTATTCTCCATACACCAGATCTTACAAGGGGAACTATGGTCACTGAACTGGGACACCTAAATAAAATGGAACTAGTTGAATCCCAGGGTGGAAGGGGTCAAATGGCAGCACTCAATCACAAAGGAAACATGAACATGTTGACCATAATGGATAGCAGAATCAAAGCAGCAATCAAAATAGTCTAGCTCATGTAGTGCTCTGGCACTGACTAATTGATCATGGTATTCCTAGAAGTGAAATAGAAAGTCCACTAAATTGTTACTTAATCTGTATAAGCAAAAATGTAAGTCAAGTGAACAAAAGTCTTACCTGAATCATAAAAACAAAGATCCATAGCCCTTCAATCAATTCCCAGACTTGAACTAGTTTACAGACCCAGAACACTTTGAATGAAAGGGAGACTGGGTACCCTTGAGGAAGGACCCTGGTATACTACCGAAAATGTATACTGTTAATCTTTCTCCCACCCTTCCCCAAAGGGACCCATAGTCTTTTAGCAGGGTAACTGTGCATTGAGGAATGGAAATAATCCAATGTTTTTAGGACTACCTGAACTGACACTAATTCCAGGAGACCCAAGACATCACTACGGACCACCAGTCAAAGTAGGGGCTTCTGGAGATCAGATGATCAATGGAAATATAGCTCCAGTCCATCTCATGGTGGGTACAGTGGGTTATTCATTCTGAGCTTATTTCCCCAGTTCCAGAATGCATAATTAGAATAGACATACTAAGCAGCTGGCAGAATCTCCACATTGATTCCCTGACTGGTGGAGTGAAAGCTATTATAGTAGGAAAGCCTAAGCAGAAGTCATTAGAACTGCCTATAGAGAGTTTTCAAAAAATAGTAAATCAAAAGCAATTCTGCATTCCTGTAGAAATTGCAGAGATTAGCACTACTATGAAGGTTTTGAAAGATGCAGGGGTGGTGATTCCCACGACATCCCCATTCAACTCCCCTATTTGGTTTATGCTGAAGACAGGTGGATCATTGAGAATGGCAGTGGATTATCGTGTACTTTACCAGTGACTATAATTTGCACCTGCTCTACCAGATATGGTTTTTTTGCTTGAGCAAATCAACATGTCCCCTGGAGCTTGGTATACAGCAATTATTTCACAAATGCCTTCTTCTTCATTCCTGTCAGTAAAGACCACCAGAAGCAGATATCAACTCTCTGACAATTATGTCATAATTTAGTTCATAAGGATCTTGATCAACTTGCACAAATTACCACATGGGTCCATTACATTGATGACATTAGGCTGACTCTACTTAGTAAACAAGAAGTATCAACTACACTAGCCTTATTGTATGACATTTGCATATCAGAGGGTAAGAAATATATCTAACAAAAATTCAGGGACCTTCTACTTCAGTGAAATTTCTAGGGATCAAGTGGTATGGGGCATTTTGAAATATCCCTTTCATTTTGTTTTTATTTTATTATTTTATAGCTTTCCAAGTCTTGTCTTTTTTAAAAGATTTATTTGTTTATTTATTTGACAGAGAAAGAGAGCATGAGCACAAGCAGGGGAAGCTTCAGGCAGAGGGAGAAGCAGGGAGCAGGGAGCCTGATATGGGACTCAAAATATCCCTTTTAAAGTGAAAGATACACGTTGTCTCTGGCCCCTCCTACAACCAAGAAAAGGTCAAAACACCCTGTGGGAAATCCTTCCTGGATTTTGAAGGCAACATATTACCCCATTTGGATGTGTTACGCTAGCCTATTATGGAGTGATCCCTAAATCTGCCTTTTTGAGGGAGGCCCAGAGCAAGAAATGGGTCTACAAGTCCAGGCTGTTGTACAAACTGCTTTGCCAGTTGGGACATATAATCAAACAGATCCATTGGTACTTGATATTGTCAGTAACAGGCAGAGATGTTGCTTGGAGCATTTGGCAGGCCTCTATACACCATTTACCCTACCTCTGCCCTCCACAAGTGTGACATCCCTCCTCCGACCTAATCAGAGCTGATTTACATAATTTCTAACAAGTACTGAGTGCTTACTATGTGTCAAGCATTGAGATAGACACAGTATTCTTAGTTTATTTAAATCATCACATCTACCATTTGACATAGATTCTAATACTATATATACATATATATATATATATATATATATATATATAGAGAGAGAGAGAGAGAGAGAGAGAGAGAGATTCTACATATGATGACTTCAAGCATCAGAGAAATTAATTGACCTTCAGTCATATAGGTAATAAGTGGTAGAACCAGATTTGAAATCAGGTATGTCTAAGGCATCATGTATGTTTGTAACTATAATGCAATGTTGCCTCATTCAAATTGGCAAAGAAGAATTCAAACTCTCTCTCTTCGCAGATGACATGGTACTTTATATGGAAAGCACAAAATACTCCACACCCAAACTACTAGAACTCATACAGCAGTTTAGTAATATGGCAGGATACAAAATCAATGTACATAAATCAGTTGCTTTCTTATACACTAACAATGAAAACATAGAAAGGGAAATTAGAGAATCAATTCCATTTACTATAGCACCAAGAACCACAAGATACCTGGGAATAAACCTAACCAAAGAGATAAAGGTTCTGTACTTAAGGAACTACAGAACTCTCATTAAGAAAATGAAGAAGAGGGGTGCCTGGGTGGCTCAGTGGGTTAAAGCCTCTGCCTTCAGCTCAGGTCATGATCCCAGGGTCCATTTTTTTTTTATAATTATTTGCTCTGCTTATGTTCACATTAGATATTCACAGTCCTGTAGTGTTGAGTAGGCCCAAGCCTAATGGCCTTTCTTATAATTCTGTCAACCTTGAGTCACTCACCACAAAGAGAGTATTTGGCTTGGAAGAATCAGAACAAAAGTAACATTTGAACAGTTCAAAAAGTTCTCAACCTAACCAAAATAAGACATCTACCTGAAAGGAGGTTTTGTGTGAATTAGATGAACCATATTTCTCTCCAGCTGTTCAAGAAATTGTTCCCAGTAGCCAGGCTGCATGTCTTTGCTTTCGAGTGTATCTAACTTACGCTAAAAAGACACACGGGGAAATTTGAGGTCAGCATTTCCTAAGTCTTCTCAAGATTAGAAGTCTCACATAAGCAGGCTAGATGAGTATGATTTTAAACACTGGCCATTTCTAAAAAGGCTCAAGGCTACTTGCAATTTTGCCTGCAGTGCCTCTTAACTAAAGGCTCCAATTTAAGCATGGTCATGAAGCTTTTCTTGACACTCAACTCTTAACTGTTTTATTTGGCTTTCTTGGTTCCTCTCAATTCACTTTGGTTGCTCTGAACTTCTGTGGCCTCAAAAATACAGCAAAATTGAATATACTCCAGTCTGTCTTTAGTTGCATTTGGCTGTCCTGAAAATTGGGTCTTTTTTCAAAAGTTGGGTCTAAAAGTGTCTCTTTTGTACCATCATGAAACCAGAATGTGGTGGTATTTTTTTGAATCTAGGTAAATAATTGGAATTATTTCAAATTGACAGAGTATCCAAAGAAGCAAAGGTGGGCTGCTTTTTCCACTTATTTTTAAAACTGATTCTACCTATGAAAGAATTTTTACTAAGTGAGTGTCTTGGACTCAATGGTAAGCTCTTGTCCACGTTCTCACATAGGGGAAATGTTGCCCATTTCTTCCCCACAGCACAGACCCTCCAAATCTGTGCCTATCTCATCTGTCTTGGAGCCAATCAGATGCTATTCTCTGCCAGACTTACTTAAATGCTTTGGCTTTGGTTTTCATGTCCATTCCTACTGCCACAATCCCAGTTTAGTCCCAAATTCTCTTCTGTCCAGACAGCAGCAATTGTCTAAACTGGTTTTTCTGTCTCCGGTTAACAACTTTGAAAGCTACCCTCCAATTTGCTAACAAATTAATCTGTTCTAAGGCATAGCTCTAAGCAAGTTGTGCTTCTATGCTAAAACTTTGAACAGTTTCCTATTTTGAATTAATCCTAAAACTCTTCAGCTTGGTATTCAAACGATTCACAACATGGCCCCAACATACATTTCCAGCCTTGACCCACATCACTGAACTATTCCACCCTGACATTTCAGCCTCTCTGTGCTTTTTCAACTCCACTGCTTTGCCTACCTTATTCTCCTGGACTTGAATTCCTTTCTCCCCACAAACAATTCCACATGTTCTAATCATACCTTCAAGATCCTTATGTCACCAAATCAGATAATCATTCAAATACTCCCTTCATAGAGTGATCCTCCCTGCTACTCTTGTATTTGTTCAAATTTTTCCCCAGGATCAGATCTCAGTAGGACCTAGGGCCTCCGCTGCATGTAAAGAGATCTACTTCATGATGACTAGTTGATTTTCAAGTACCACTCACCCTGACTACCCTGCCTGCACTGACCTAGTGAACAGACTTTGTGTTGGGTTCCAGCTCTCTCTCTTTCTTTGTCTGTCATGTGTAGTCACCAAGAAACTTCGTATCTTATGGTCAGAACCTAAAATGGTGATGATGGCCTTGACTTCATTTACCAATTCCACCTTTTTTCTTCCCCTCTGTCTTGCTCATTAGTTAGTTGCTAAAACCATTCTGTGTAAGGAATTATACTCAGCCATTTGTCTGTATAAAAGGAGAGTAGTAATGTATGTGGAGAGATGAACCTCAGTGCCAAAATTTAAAACTTCAGATGGACTGCCTTTCCCTACTCAACTCTGTCCATTGTTCTAGACTGTCCAGAATCCAGAAAACTTTCAAAAATCCACTGCATCCTGTAGTTACTTGTGTCAACATTTAATTGGGCAACCCTACAAAAGTAGTTCATGGTTTCTGGCCATAATTCTCATAGTGGCCCCCACCCCATGTTTTCAACCACAGATCTTGGTTTGGTCGTCTCCTAAAGCCACAACAGTTTTGAGTAGTAAATGTCAAATACTCATGATAAAATATGTAAAGACTCATAATATTATAATAGTAATGATGATGATGATGATGATGATTGTAACACCCACTGATTTTTATATGCCAAGTACTTTGGAGAAATGTTTGTTTATGTCTTCTGCCCATTTCTGGTTGGACTTTTTGGGTTTTGGGTGTTGAATTTGGTAAGTTCTTTATAGATTTTGGATACTATCCCTTCATCTGATATGTCATTTGCAAATATGTTGTCCCATGCTATCAGTTGCCTTTTAGTTTTGTTGACTGTTACTTTTGCTGTGCAGAAGCTTTTATCCTGATGAAGTCCCAATAGTACATTTTTGCTTTTGTTTCTCTTGTGTTTGGAGACATGTTTAGCGAGAAGTTGCTGCAACCAAGGTCAAAGAGATTGTTGTCTGCATTGTCCTCTACAATTTGATGGATTCCTACCTCATGCTTAGATATTTTATCCATTTTTAGCTTATTTTTGTGTATGGTATAAGAAAGTGGTCCAGTTTCATTCTTCTGCATGTGGATATCCAATTTTCCCAACACCATCTGTTGAAGAGACTTTCTTTATTCCATTAGATATTCTTTCCTGCTTTCTCAAAGATTAGTTGACCACAGAGTTGAGGGTCCATTTCTAGGTTCTCTATTCTGTTCCATTCATCTATAAGTCTGTTTTTGTGCCAGTAGCATACTGTCTTGATGATTGCAACTTTATAATACAGCTTGAAGTCCAGAATTGTAATGCCACCAGCTTTGGTTTTCTTTTTCAACATTCCTCTGACTATATGGGGTCTCTTCTTGTTCCATACAAAGTTTAGGATTATTTGTTCCAGCTCTGTGAAAAATGTCAATGGTTTATTAATAGATTGCATTGAATGTGTAGACTTCTCTGGGTAGCATATACATTTTAACCTTATTTATTCTTCCAATCCGTGAGTATGGAAGGTTTTTCCATTTCTTTGTGTCTTCCTCAATTTCTTTCATGAGTGTTCTGTAGTTTTCAGAATACAGATCCTTTACCTCTTGGGTTAGGTTTATTCTTAAGTATCTTATGGTTTTTGGTGCAATTATAAATGGGATTTATTCCTCAATTTCTCTTTCTTCTGTTTCATTGCTAGTGTATAGATTTACAACTAATTTCTGTGCATTGATTTTATATCCTGTCACATTGCTGGATTCCTGTTATGAGTTCTAGCAATTTTGGAGTTCTTTGGGTTTCCCACATAAAGTATCATGTATAAGACACAATTTTAGACACAATTTTTGGGACACTATAATGAGCAATTCTTGCCCCTGGAGGGGCTTACATCCTGGTTAGGAAATAACGAACAAAATAAACAGGTTAGTGCCATAGTATATTAGATGTCAGTGAGTGCTAAAGAGAAGATTAAATCAGTGAAGACAAATAGGGAGTATTGGGGGTAGGGGAATGGTGCTATTTTTAATACAGCAGGCAAGGTAGACTTCACTGTGAAGATGATATTTGACACAATTCTGATAAAGACCTGAATTGACCCACTTGGCATTTACTTCTAGATATATAATTAAGCAGCAAACTTGGGGTGGGGGCAAGGAGTAAAGTAAAATCTTGCAAACCAGTTTGACTCTTTGAATGTAAATAAACCCTCACAGTCAGAGAAAATATTTGAGATATCTTCATCACAGTTTCCACCATATTTTCTCCTTTTGAAAGTTATTTGGGATGTCTATAGTACAACATAACTTTGAGAAGAAATAGAGCAGCCAGGACCTTGGTATTAGATCAGCTTGTATTCCTGGCCCAACTCTGCCACTTGCCTTGTGACTTTGAAACAAATAACTTAAATCAGCTTCTTTTGCAAAACAGGAATGTAATAGTAATCATCTTGGTGGACCGTTGTAAGGATTCAATGAAACAAGGTAAGTGATGTATTTCCTATGGTGCTCACAACAGCTGGGTTGTTGTAGTGGTTGCTGTTTGGGTTTATCAGGAGAGTATAAAGGAATCAGTGGCCGCAACACCCTAAAACAGACATTGATTGGTTCCTGGTTTCTGAGCCTCTACCAGGAAAATTAATTCAGACATTTTTCCATGTTGAAAGCAGATTTTACAGTGGTTATTTGTTATGGTCAACTGTGCATAGTGACAAACAACTGTAGAGCAACAAATCAACCAAATAGCTGGAGAAAAACAATAAAAACACTGCCTCAACTGAAAGTGGTTATTTCAGTGGATATCTACTGAAGTGGACAGAGATTCTCTTTAAAAGGAAGGCCTTCAGCAAAACGGGAATTGAGAGCTACACGATAAATGACTTTCTGCCAGAAATCCTCTGTATCAATAAGGATGCATTGCTTGCTTAACTTGAGTGTATATTTTTCTATTTAGATGGCAATTGCTCGTGAGTGGAAAATACATCAAAAATATGTGTTTGATCTGGGGAAAATGAGTCTTAATTTCAAACATATAAACAAACCTCTTTTGAATCTCAGTAAAAACAAATTCGTTTTGGAGTTAACACCTAATAGTCTATATTACAGCTTAAAGTCTAGTTTTTTACCCAAATAATACACCCATTAAGATAGAAGTACAGAAGAGAAACATTAACATACTCTTCACACTGAATAAGTATGTGACCCAAAATTAGTGCTGAGTCCTGATTTTCCATAAATCTTTCACATATTCTCGATGGTGTTAAAATACTTTTCAAAAGGATTAAAAAAATAAAGTGAGTCAAGAAGAAAAAGCAAGGGGCCTAGGCTTTAGATCCTAGTTCTAGCCAATTTGCTCTTTTTCACCAATACAGAATATATATATAAGTTGACCCTTAACCACATAGAGGTTAGGGGTACCAAACCCCCACACAGTTGAAAATCCACATAAAACTTTTGAGTCTCCTAAAACTTAACTACTAAGAGCCTGCTGTTCACCAGAAGCCTTACTGATAATGTTAGCAGTTGATTATCACATATTTTGTATGTTCCATGTATTATATGCTATATTCCTACAATAAAGTAAGCTACAGAGAATAAAATGTTATTAAGAAAATCATAAGACATGGGGACTGCGTGGATAGCTCAGTCATTTAAGCATCCGACTCTTGGTTTTGGCTTAGGTCATGATTTCATGGGTCATGGGATTGAACCCTGTGTCCAGGTCTGGGCTCAGTGGAGAATCTGCTTGAAGGATTATCTCCCTCTGCTCCTCCCTCCACGTGCTGACTCTCTTTCTCTCTAAAAATAAATAAACAAATCTTTACCACCCAAAAAAGAAAATCATAAGGAAGGGGGGTGCCTGGTTGGTGGTCAGTTAAGCATCCGACTCCTGGTTTCAGCTCAGATCATGATCTCAGGGTCATGAAACTGAGCCTTGTGTTGGGTTCCCCACTGCATGTGGAATTTGCTTAAAGCTCTCTCTCTCCATCCCCCTCTGTCTCTCCCTGTGCCCCCCCCACTCTCTCTCTCTCTCTCAAATATATAAACAAATAGATAAATAAATAAATATTTCTTAAAAAGAAACAAAATTATAAGGAAAAGAAATTACATTCACAGTACTGCACTGTATTTATTGGAAAAGAGCCACGTATAAGTAGACCTACAC
Organism: Mustela lutreola; assembly: GCF_030435805.1. Lineage (NCBI taxonomy): Eukaryota > Metazoa > Chordata > Mammalia > Carnivora > Mustelidae > Mustela > Mustela lutreola. Next base: position 94,906,102 of record NC_081308.1, on the reverse strand, counting down.
AGTTCAGACCCATGTTCAAAGGTCATCTGTGTATTGAAAGGTTGGATTATATCCTAATTACAACATTCTAGAAACATACAAGTAGAACAAAAGAAAACAAAACAAAACAAACCTTGCTTTTTAACATTTCCTTCATGAGACATAAACATTTCACTGTTTTTATACCATGTAGATCTCTTTTTTGGAGACATGTGTGGTAATGTGTCTTCTGGTAGAATCTCAATTTCCCTTGCTATGCTTTAGATCCAGGAACCCATGAAGGAATGGTTGGAGGGTAGTATACTTTAGAGGACAAGAATATATGCTTTTTGGTTTTGTTGCTTTCATTTTTTGTTTTGCTTTTGTCTGCACCATGGTATTTCTCTACCTGTATTGTGTTCCCCAATCTGTTCATTTGAATCTATGTAGTCTTCTTCAAGAAACTCTTCTCCCAGTTTTCTATCTCCCAGCTACATGACTCCCAACTCTGGCTCCAGCAGGAATCTCCCTGGAGCAATGGCCCTATTTCTCTAAATCCAAGCTCTACACTACCCATGTCAATGGTCCTTGGTCACTCCCAAACCAACCTTATTTCAATTTTAACCCACTATTTCTCTTAAATTTTCCCTTTTCTTCTGTCTCCCCAGTCATGTAAGCTTGAAATTTTGGAGTAAGACATTTTGGATTCTTACCTTTACCTCCTTGGGCCATAGTCACCCAGCAGCCAAGTCCTCTAGTCTTAGTGCCTAGTGTTGATCATATGACTTAGAGGACATGTCCACTTCCCTCCCTCATGTCTCATTGAATAAAATCCATCCTTATGACCTTGTTTGGCTTCACATGTTGATGTTATTGATACCTCTGATATGTACTCCTTACTTTCTATTATGCCAACTTTCTATTCTGCCACTTTCTATTATACCAACACTGTAGTATAGATTATCATCACATTAAGACAACATGATCACTTTGGGGAACCTGTTGTGTCTTCTCTAAGTTAGATATGTTGCCTCCTCATTCTCTCTAAGGTTGAGCCGGAATGACTGTTCAAGTGACACAGTAGTGTTAGTCTTAAATCTTATAATCAAATATTAAAGTACTGCAGAGAAATGCCACATCCACAATGTTATTTACATAAGAATGATTCATATGATTTAACCATGATAAAAATGAAATGGTTAGCTGCTTTTATAACCATAATGAAATAAATAAAAAATAAAGGACAAAGAGAAACAAGAAGGAAGAAACATAATAATTTTATAAGTGCACTTGAAACATTGGTTCTGATCTCATTCTCACATGTCATTTAGAGCTTTTTAAGAAAGCAACTAAATTCTCCTGATAATTCTTGATCGATTTTGATTTTTGACTCCATTATTTTGTGGTGAGCTGTAGGTCTGGATTTCAGAATGACAATCACCACTTTAATGGGGAGTCAAAAACTAAGCTCAATCTAAACCCTACCTTTTGTGGCTCTTCCTGTTAAAAATAGGTCCTACTTTGAATTATTCTCTAGAGCAGGTCTGTACAGCAAGTCTTAAGCCAGAAAATAACAGTTGTCTTGTTTTCTGTCAGAATTAAATCTCTCTGAACTGCCTCTTTTTTTCCTGCATCCATAAACAACATGTGAAAGGAAGGAAGTGAAACCAAAGAATAATTTTACATTAAGGTGATTTTCTGAAAGGTTAGACTTGAACTGGATTACCCAATAAATAGCCAAAACAGACACACCAACAAAGATGCCCCCCCACCAAAATTAGAATTAAAAGCTTCTGGGAAAAAAAAAAAAAAACTGAATTTTCTTTAAAAAGAATCAAAGCAGTCATCACGGAGGGAAAAACCCAAAACTTTTTTGAACTTCATTATACTTAATTTATAGTTTAGTGATACTTTTGTTTATTTTAAATTGTGTATGGGTGTTAGTACAATCATCTTTTTGCGGTTTCACTTAAAGCCTATAAAGGTCTTTATCTCACTTCTGGACTGATTTTTTTAAGAATAAAGAGCCAATGTGACACACAAAAATAGAATCAATGTCTTCTTTAAAAGAAATTATCATATGGTTTCACTTATTTGTGGAGCATAACAAATAGCATGGAGGACAAGGGGAGATGGAGAGGAGAAGGGAGTTGAGGGAAACTGGAAGGGGAGGTGAACCATGAAAGACTATGGACTCTGAAAAGCAATCTGAGGGGTTTGAAGGGGTGGGGGGTGGGGGGTTGGGGGAACCGGGTGGTGGGTATTGGAGAGGGCACGGATTGCATGGAGCACTGGGTGTCGTGCAAAAATAATGAATACTGTTACGCTGGAAAAAAATTAAAATAAAAAAAGAAACATCTTCATATGATTAAGTGATCATAACAAACTTATAGACTCTTCCCAGTAAATTCAAAGAAGAAGGAACAGTATATGTAAAGTTCAGGGAGGTGAAAATAAGTGGGGTATGTCAGAGAACAGAAAAGGTATTACTAATGTTGAGGCAAGTGTAGGAGCAGACTCCATTGCATTTAGGTGTGGCCATGTGACTGAGTACTAGCCAGTGAAATGTGAATAGGAGTAACGTATATGACTTCTTGGCCTGACCCATAAAAACCTCCTGTACACACTATTCCATTCTCTCTTTTCCCTTCCTCCAGCTGGATGGAAAGAATGCCAAGGATGTAGGGGAGCCAGAGTCATGAAATGGAAGGATCCTGGGTCCCTGTATGATGGCATAAGTGGAAAGCTACCCAACCAGGAACACCCCCAGAAGATTATGAGTTGAATGAGAAACAGTTATTATATTATAAACCACTGAGAATTGAAGGTTAATCTGTTATAGCAGTGGTAACTTTAAATAATACCAATGGGGCACCTGGGTGGCTCAGTGGGTTAAGCCTCTGCCTTCAGCTGAGGTCATGATCTCAGGGTCCTGGGATCGAGCCCCGTGTTGGGCTCTTTGCTTGGTGGGGAGCCTGCTTTCCCCTCTCTCTCTGTCTGCTTCTCTGCCTACTTGTGATCTGTCTGTCTCTCTCTCTCTCTCTCTGGCAAATAAATAAATAAAATATCAAATAAATAAATAAATAAATAAATAAATAAATAAATAGTACCAATGGCCCTGGTAATCTGTCCCGGATCTGCTCCTACACTTGCCTCAACATTAGTAATACCCCACTTATTTTCACCTCCCTGAACTTTACATATACTGTTCCTTCTTCTTTGAATTTACTCATTCTTTCTCCAACTCCACAAATTATACTGTTTTTTTAAGATTTTATTTATTTTTGAGACAGAGAGAGAGAGCTTGTGCACAAGCATGGAGGGGGCAGAGGGGCAGAGAGCCTAGGGAGAGGGAGAGAGAATCTGAAGCAGATTCCAAGCCGAGTGTGGACCCCAATACAGGGCTCATCCCACGACCATGATACCATGACCTGAGCTGAAACCTGAGCTGAAACCAAGAGTCAGAGGCCCAGCCAACTGGGCCACCCAGGCACTTCCACAAATTATACTTATTTTTCATGACCAAACTTAAATCCTAACTTTTTCATAACTACTCCAATCATTCTACACAACTGGGATTTCAGCTTTGCTCATCCCCTAAAACACTTAACTGTTCATTTGGGTACTACTGCCCACATTTTACAAGCATTTCATAGGCAATATCTCATTTAATCTTAACATTCCTGTGAGGTACATACTATAATTAGCCACATTTCAAGACTGAATCTTAGAGTGGTTAAGTAACTTGCCCAAGGTCACAAAGCTAGTAAATGAAAAATGGTATTTCTCTGCAGTAATAAAAATAACAATAGCAACAACTAACCTTAAGGAATAACTATATGCTTGGACTGTACATGAAAGACATTATCTTATTACCTGAAATGGAAGTAGCATTGTTACTATTGCATACTCATCTTAGAGATGAGAAACTGAGGCTCAGTGACATTATCATATCTCAAGTAAGTGACACATCTTGGTTCAAGGTGAGGTCAGACTGGCTTTGGAGCCCATAGTCTTCACCATTACATTAAACTAATAGGTAGAGGAAAGAGAAATAAGGATACTGTGGGTAGAAGTGATGACATGTAAGGAAGGACAAAAATAAGCCTAATATCATATCCAACAGTGATATCAGTAAGATCACAGACTAGGAAGCTGTAGGTCCACATTTCCCCAAAGAAACATATGAGAAACAACTAGAGGCTGGCTAAAATAATGTTATAGGAGCTCTGAAAAAGAGTCAAAGGTCTACAACAACAAAGTGAACACCCAATTAAAAAAAACACACATGCATTCAAAGCAATAAGAAATTTCATGGCATTTTTTTAGAAAGAGAGAGCAATGTGGAAGGGCAGAGGGAAAAGGAGGGAGAGAATTTTAAGCAGGCTTCATGCCCAGCACAGAGCTCAAACTGACTATCCTGAGATCATGACCTGAGCCAAAATGAAGAGTCCGATATGCTTAACTGACTGAGCCACACAGGAGACCCTATGGCATTTTTATTTACCCTTGCCTCTACTTCATCCTTAATGCAGTATGGCAAGGTCTGAAGGAAGAGCTGGCCCAGTTCCTCATTTCCTTTCTTGAACTAGAGGGAACAGAGCACACATTATTTGCAACATTCTGACCTCTGATGGATACCTGAAAGAGGACACTCTGTTTCACCTAACTCAGATCTCAACGTGGGAAAAGTCATGGAAATACACAGTGGGCATAGCTCATGAAAGCCACAGGAGGACCACAGATCTTCCAATACCTGGGGCAAGAGAATATGGGTGGAAAAAATACAATAGAACATCTAGGGTCATGAGAAGAAGCTGGGGTAAGACTCTTTGAGAAATTAAGATGTTTAAAGTCATCCATGTATATGGAGGAATTGTAGAAAAAAACAAAAACTGGCCAGGCAAGACACATGTTCACAGAAGACCACAGAAAACCTTAAGTGTTCACACTGGGTGGATCCAAAGATTGACAAGGTGTCCTTCTAATTAGTGAAGGTCTGCATTAGTGCAGAACCAATTCACAAAGATTGGGAGAGCTGTGTGTTTTTTTTCAAATGTTCAATTTTCAGCAGAAAAATCACAAGGCATGTAAAGAAATAGGAAAACATGTCCCAATCAAAGGAAGAAAATAAAAGGGCAGAAATCATTCCTGAAGAAACACAGGTATTGGATATACCAAAGATTTTTAAAAATTTTTAAACAACTGTCTTAAATATGCCCAAAGAGTTAAAGGAAAACACAAAGAACTAAAGGAAATCCATAAAACAATATACAAACAAAATGAGATTAACAAGTAGAAATTTCTCAAAGAAAATGAACTGAAATCTGAGGGTCAAAAATATAATAACTGAATTGAAAAAATTCACTGGAGGGATTCAACAGTAGGTAGATGTGGTTCATATATACAATGGAATATTACTCAGCCATCAGAAAGGATGAATACCCACCACTTGCAATAGCATGGATGGAACTGGGAGGGGATTATGCTGAATGAAATAAGTCAAACAAAGAAAGGGAAGGGCATGGGGGGATAGGGTAACAGAATGATGGGTATTAAGGAGGACACGTGTTGTGATGAGCACTGGGTGTTCCATGCAACTAATGAATTGTTGAGCACTACATCAGAAACTAATGAGGTACTATATGTTAGCTAACTAAACATAATAAAAAATAAAATAAAATAAATTCCTATAACTTGAGGATGTTATATGTAAATCCCTGTGGTAACCACAAAGAATATATCTACAGCATATAAACGAAAGGAAATGAAAAAGGAATAAAAATGTGTCATTACAAAAAGACTCAACCAAATACAAAAGAGGACAATCACGAAAGGAATGAGGAACAACAACAACAAAAAAGATATAAGACATATAGAAAACAAATACCAGGGGCACCTGGGTGGCTCAGTCGATTAAGTATCTGCTTTTGGCTCAGGCCATGATCTCAGTGTCCTCGGATGGAGCTCTAGGTCAGTTCCCTGCTAAGCATGGAGTCTGCTTTTCCCTCTCTCTCTGCCCTTCCACCCTGCTCATGCTCTGTCTCTCTCTCTCTATCTCTCTCAAATAAATAAATAAAATATTTTTAAGAAAAAGAAAACAAATAACAAAATGACAAAAGTAAGCTTCATTATCAGTAATTACTTCAAAGTTAGAATGGTAATATTTATGTATATTCTGCCACGATAAAAAAAAAAAAATTACATCCAGGAGAGAATGACAGGCTGAACTGAAGTGGTCAGGATAGGAGTGGAATCAAAGTCTATAAAACAGCACAAGTGCTAAATAGAACACAAGCTCACATTGGTGCAGGGCTTTGGAGAATTGGGGAGGAATTTGGACTTTTTTTATTGTAGGCAAATAGAAATCACCTAGACATTCTTAAGCAGGAGAATACCTTGACAGAAGCAGTATTTCATGAAAACTTTTCTGAATGAGTTCTGTATATGGAGACAGTGTAGCAGAGGCCTCGTGGAGAGTACTGTAGTGATGGCCATTGAAGTCATGAGAGCAGGTGAATCCCCGAGTCAGTAAAGACAGAAGAAAGATTAGAATCAAGTTATCTTCTCCTGAAAGAAACGAAGCATGCTCCCACTTCAGGGCCTTAGTATATGCTGTTACTTCAGCCTAAAATTCCCTTCTTCTGCCCCCAAATAGCTACGTGGCTCACTCCACCATTTTAGGTTGGGTGTCTGAATAAACATCACCTTATAAATGAACACCTCCCTGAGTATCCCACCTAACATACCATTTGCTGGCCTCCATAATTTTCTAGCACCATTATTTTGTTTAAATGTCCCAGGGAACAGATGCTTCACAGTGAGTAAGCTCTGAGTGAGTTCAAATAAAGACAAGCCCAGCAGGTCAAATTTCCAGGAAGGTGTTAAGGAGATCAAGTATTGACAATTGCAATTTTCTGAAAATAAGGGAGCTCAATTTTCCCTCAAAAATGAGGGAGCTCAAAACACACTTTGCCTCCTCCAGGGGCTGCCAGGTTACCGATTCTCACAACTACTATAGTTGTAAAGCTGTTAGTTTGTAAGGCTCCCAGTGAGCTGGGGAGAGGGGAATGGGAACAGAGCGAGATAAAACATCACAAAGCTCGTTGCTTTTATTGAAATTCAGCCATTTTTCTTGAATAAATAGTTCTTGGATGGTTGAATGATTTGGGTCAATTTTCAGAGTTCTGAAAAGGCTCATTTTCACAATGTTTCTTTATGTTCTTGTTCATTTTATGGAAGAGCAGATTTTTTTTTTTTTTGAAGTCCTTAGTCTGACAATCCAGAAATACTTTCTTATAACTCTGTTTTAATTCTAAACTGTTTGCTGTTCTAAACAAGGTCTAAGTATCACCAAACCCAGGGTACATATATACTACTTGCAGCCACATATATCACATTAAGAGCTCTGTGTGTGCACGCACATGTACACGCACACGCACACGCACACATACAAACACAGGATTTTCACTCCATTCTATCAAGTAGGTTGTGATAAAAGATGGAGATACTTGAAAATTCAGCTGCCTTCTATCAAGTAGGTTGTGATAAAAGATGGAGATACTTGAAAATTCAGCTGCCTTTCTCCGTGTGAATACCTCAAGCATCCCATGCAGGTGGATAGCTATCCAAACCATGGAAACCAGTCCTTGGTCATGCGCCTCAGGGCTTCAAAAAATCACAATTGGTTTAATGAAAACAGACAGTGGACTAAAGAGAACCATGAGCTGCTGCTAGGAAAAGATGTTTAATCTAATAAAATTCCTCTGTTTCTTCTTGTGTTTATTTTTCATAGCTGCTATGTTTGATGTGACTGTGTAGAACATAGTATCAAGCAATGTAAATATGTAACTACTCTTTCCACTCTACTATAATTGTTTCCAATGCCTGCTTAATTTAATGTGAATTATTTTTCTCCTGGCTTAAGTAGAATGCTTATTTTAATTCATTTTGGGAAACACTTTTGGATAGTATTGTGCCTTCAGAAGCACATGGCAAAAAAAAAAAAAATAGATAATAGGTATCTTTCAGGCTTTCTTCAAAGATACATACAGGTAGCTGGTCAGAGGAAAAACCTTTACCAATATTAATCTAGAGAAAAGAAGACTGGGAGGTGAAGACCCTCCTACTCTGCTTGTGTTCCCATAAGGTACTGCCTTGAGGAAGAAAGAAGCCAGCCAGTTAGGAGGGAAATTATATAAATGGGTTTAGAAGCATTCTGTGAGCTATTGTGAAATACTTCCTCTTGTAATGGTTTTGAACTCTTATCAAGTTTTTAAGCCTCTATATGCTCACTTCCAGTGATGTGGAATGTCACTATCTCCCAAGATGAAGTTGTCTCCTTTGGAATGGTACTAAATATTAATGAATTCTTGGTTTTTATATCAAGTTGAATCCAGTCTCCATGGAATCCTCCCCCACATACACATACACACGTGCACACATGCACAGTAGTTCTGATTTATCCTTTAGAGAAATAAAGAAGGTATCTGATCCCTCTTCCCTTAGCAGCAGTTAGGTTCACTTAGGTCTTTTCTTCTCCAAACAAAACATTCCTCATCCTCTCACCAGACCTTTCAGACCCAGCCTGTTTTACTGTATTGCGAATATTGAACATCCAGGTCTTTGTAGGAGGAGGATTGTAACATTTGCCAAGATCTGTGGCATAATGTAGCCAATGTTAAGCTACCACTATGTCGGTATTAAATGTAGAGATGCATATAATCACTGATGATGAACTGGTGCAAGTCACCTCCTGTGTACCCCTAACCCTTGGCACTTCGCCCCTACTCAGGCTTTTCAAGTCGATTCTACAGAAAGCCTTTGATCTGCCTTGGACCAAACCCTAACCTAGGGAACAGTGGCTCATGGCAGCCTTATATACACATCCTACTTTTCTGGGCTAAAGCAGGCTTTCTGTATTCTCCATCCTTTGCTCTCCATGAAGAAAAAGAAATCTATCAGCCTCCTTGCCAGATCAGAAAATAGTCCATTGGAAAGCTTCGTTGTTAGACTGGCAACGGAATGGCATATTCTTTTGTAGCCAGAAAGATTTAATAGTACTGTCATAGTCAAATTGCCATAATAAATTCTGCCTGAATCTCTAAGAGGAATCAGGTTCAGGATATATATAAATACTTACACACACACACACACACACACATACACACACACACATATATATACACACATATATAATATATACATATATAATTTATATATACATATACATAGAAAATATATGAAATTAACTGTGTCATTAGAAAAAATGAATTAGATATATAAAAATTATATATATTATAATATATAATATACAATTATATATTATAATTTAATGATTTATATGATATATAATTTATATATCATATATAATATATATTATAATTTTATATATCTAATTAATTTTTGCTAACAACACAGTTAATTTCATATATATTTAATTCCTTAGTTCTCATTCTTCAAAAGCAACTCTCAGTTTTGCAAAGGCCAAGAACTCCAAACTCCTGCTTGCTGATGTCAGTAACATAGACATATGTCACACTTGTCTCTGGTAAGTGACAGGTCTATTTGGTCAGGCATGCAATTGACTTGTCTTTCTTACATGGAAGTCTTGAGAGGTCATCCTTGAAGATGAACTTGGTGGCTTGTGTCCATCTTCCAATGACTTTTATGTGCCTTACTGAAAAGAAAACAAATGGCATTTTACAAATAGATACACATCCAGGCATTCAAAAAAGAATAGATCTACCAAAACAGAGGCTTGGTGAGAGTCTCTGCTCCTGCTTTACCTTCTATTTCAGCTCCTTGAGGGGATGTGTTAAACACTTCTCTTCTTGCTTTATATTCCAGGAATTCTGGACATTGAATCTCTTTTGACCTTTTTCTTGTCCTGCTGAAAAACAAACTGATAGAAAGAGGTAAGAAGAGACTGTGCTCAGCCAAGAAAGATTTTCACTATTAAAATATAGTGATACCAAGAATTATTTAGTCGAGCCAGTGGTTCTTAATCGGGCTATGCATTGGAATTACCTGGAAAGCTTAAAAAACTGATGCCTAAATATCACTTTGAGTTTCTGGTTGGTCTGAAGTGTGACCTGAAAATTAAGATCTTTTTTTCAAAATTAAATTTATTTATTTTCAGCATAACAGTATTCATTATTTTTTCACCACACCCAGTGCTCCATGCAATCCGTGCCCTCTCTAATACCCACCACCTGGTACCCCAACCTCCCACCACCCCCCCGCCACTTCAAACCCCTCAGATTGTTTTTCAGAGTCCATAGTCTCTCATGATTCACCTCCCCTTAAAAGATCTACAAGTGATTGTATCATGCAATCAAGGTTGAGAATTACTGATTTAGACAATTTCTTGCTGTATTTGTTTTCCTGTTGCTGTTGTAACAAATTACCACCAACTTAGTCTTTAAAATAACACAAACTTATTATCTTATAGTCCCAGAAGTCAGAAGTCCAAAATTGGTCTCACTGGGCTAAAATGGAGGGATAGGCAGGACTACATTCTTTCTGGGAACTCCACAAGTAATCTACTTCCTTGCCTTTTCCAGCTTCTAGAAGTTTCCTCTGTTTCTTAGTTTTTGACTCCCCTCTTCCGTTTTTCAAAGCCAGCAACATAGGGCCAAGTCCTTCTCATGTTACATTACTCGGGTTCTTTCTCTTCTCCTTCCCTCCTCCTCTTTCAAATACCCCTGTGAATATATTGGCACACCTGGGTAATCCATAATAATCTCCTCATCTCAGGGTCGGCTAATTAGCAACCTTAATTCCATCTGCAAAATTTAATTTTCCTTTGCCATATAATCTATTTACAGTATCCAGTGAGTAGAATGCAGGCATCGTTAGGGAGCCATTTATATGCCTACCAAAATTGGGTCTCTCCTGGATCATGTATAATTCTACATAGAAGGGGGAGTCATTAGATGATGGAAGAGGAATATGTGCCAGAAGGAAAAGGCCCATATCAGTTTTGTTCATCTTTAGGGCATTTGAAGAGAGTCATAGTGACACATTCATGGATAGGTGTTCATTTCAACCTATCTGTAGTCAATAAACACTTTGGACAGAGTCTAATATAACTTAGTCACTCTCCATAACTGTTCAATAAATGAATGAGCAGATAATGCTTCCATGTGTACATTTTCCTCAAGTTCTTCACACTTCTCTGTCCTGAATTACCTGTGCCCTAGTTTAAAAAAAAAAAAAATCATTACTGCCCTATCAAGCTCAAATCTTATCTGTGTCACAGTTTGAGTGAAGAGAGAAATTTAGAGGCTAGAGTGTCCAGATTAGAGGTAGAATCTTCGGTAGCAAGGCCAAGTAAAGGCAACAGATACAACAAGAATAGTGCCTCATGTCTCTCAGGCCACATCAGAGAAAACTATATTCAAGGAATAGATCTCCTTCTCCTGGTGTCAGAAATGAAGGTAGTACTGAATGTTCTCTGCTGTCTTGAAAGTGTAGTAGATCAATAAGCCAAAGGCTATACAACAAAATTTCTGAAAATCGGTAACATGAAGCAATCATTTCTGCAGATTAAGCCATCCCCATTTGGCTCTACTCAAGACCTACAGATCTAAGACCTTGTAATTGCATTTCTACTTGGGTCAGTTTTCATCTCACTTTGATCTTTCTAGCACAGAGATTTGGACTTCCCTACATGGTTCATATGCTCATGCTCTTTGGATCATGAGAAAGTGGCCATTTTATTTGGGGTCTAGAGACCCTGATACCAATTCAAATGCTGAGAAATGACCTTTGCCCCTGTCAGGGTTCCTAATTATGTGCCCATTTCAGGAGTTGGGGTTGAAGCAATGTCTTCAAAATCCTACTACAGTGCTAAGGGGGGAAATGGCAGGAACCAAATGCTTTTATGACTGTACTTCTTTGTGCCTACCTGAGAGACAACATCCAGAACTCTCAGAGATAACTTTGCAGGGATTAGGCTCTAAAGTCAGCAAAAACATGGGTCATTCTTTGGTGACAGTGATGACTCACTTTGCCATTCTGAGATTCGACCCTGCAGCCTCCATAACAGGCTTTTGCTGAGTGGCCAAGGTATCTGCTGGTTGCTGTCACTTCTTCCAGACAGAGCTTCTCCTTCTATTGGGACTGACACTTGGAGTCCTCAAAGCACCAGAGCCGCATGGAGTTCTATGGCGAAGTAGAAGAAATGATTCTTCCATTTTATTCATACTTAACAAAAGGATGTTGAATTAGTGACACAGCCAAATCACAGATAACACAGTGGTCCCCCAAGTCAGTCCTCCTTTCCCATACTAGGGCTCTGTAATTGGACCAAGACTGTAGGCCTAACTCCTTCTCCAATAGGGATGAATTCTTTCCTAGGAAATTCCGAAATCCCTCATGCAAGTAGACTTACTTTGATGAATACTTGGATGAATACTATTCGTGGGTATAGTTTAAAGTCAGGGCGGGACCTCTTGCTACATAAGGTTGGTCTTTAGGGCCTTCCCAAGTATTAGCTAAGAAGTGAACAGTCTTCTCTCCAGACGGAAAATGAAAGCTTGCATCAAGGCCACAGTGGGAGTTGAGGTCTTGGCCTTGGTAACACTTGGGTCCCCACTTAGTAAAGCTTACACCTTTGTCTTCAGCCATCTCCAGGAGCTTCTCACAGATTCAAGCATTCTTAGCAAAGATCACATATCTCAATTATTTCAAGGCAGCCAGGGGATTTCCTAATCAGGGATTCTGGAAAGAAGTACTTGAATTGGGGTGAGTAAAATACAGGAAGGAAAATTACAGTTGACACTTGAACAACACAGAGTTTGAACTGTGCAGGTCCACTTATGTGTTGATTTTTTCCATAATACAGTACTGAAAAATGTGTTTTCTCTTTCTTATGATTTTTTTTTTTTTTTAAAGATTTTATTTATTTATTTGACAGAGAGAAATCACAAGTAGACAGAGAGGCAGGCGGAGAGAGAGAGAGGGAAGCAGGCTCCCTGCTGAGCAGAGAGCCCGATGCGGGACTCGATCCCAGCACTCTGAGATCATGACCTGAGCCGAAGGCAGCGGCCCAACCCACTGAGCCACCCAGGCGCCCCTCTTATGATTTTTTTGATAACATTTTCTTTCCTGTAGCTTTATTTATTGTAAGAATATGGTATATAAATCATATAACACACAAAATACATGTTAATCAATAGTTTATGTTACTGGTAAGACTTCTGACCAACAGTAGGCTGTTAGTAGTTAAGTTTTTGAGGAGTCAGAAGTTATATACAGATTTTTGACCGCTGGGGTCAACTTGACAGTTGCTCAAAGGTCAACTGTATATCAGAGAACACAGATACATGGAAATGTAAATATTTCTTTTGGCTCCATCCACAGTTGGATCCAGAATCTCAAAGCACTTCTGAGGAGAGAAGAAATTGGTGGCAAGTCAAAGAACTGGTTTTAGAGTTTAAAACACTCAATTAATAATTTTACAATTAACCAGTTATTTGCATTGAGTTATTAGTTTTTAAAATACTTGAAGACATTCTACTACCATTTGTGCCTCCTCACCTCCAACTTGTTGGAGTAAATGTGAAAATGAAGGGCAAATTAGTTTCCTCATAGGTAGGACAAATTAGTGGATTCAGAGTGGTAGACTATAATGTGGAAATACCAGGAAAAGATCAGTTGGAAGGAGAGGATGGGACTCAAAGCTGCAAAAGTAAACTGTGAACATCATTATCATCATTTCAGAATTTCTGAGTATGAACCACATGTCCAAAAGTGCAGTCTGAAACAAGGGCATTTCCAGGACACAGATTTTCTTTCCTGGTATTTCTACCTTGCAGTGTGTGATTAGAGGTTATGAGATAGATCAGCTGAGTTCTTTTTTAAAGAAGAAAATAATTTTCTTATAAAAAGGCAGAAGGCAAGATAATTTAAAGGACAAATTGTAGATTTAGACAGACTTGGCTTCAAATCCCCTTCTCTACCGCTTAATAGCTGGGTGACCTTGCAACATTTCAGAGTTTGTGTGATAGAAAAGAATAGTGGTTTACTAATATTTGCACTGTCTCTTCCTGAGAGTACCACTGTTACAGGGAAGAGGCTGCCCTGTCAGGGACTATGATTTCCTGTTCCCCTTATAGCTGGATGAGGCCATGTGACTAGTGTTCACCAATGGAATGGAACCTCGGGTCATGGAGTATAGCCAAGACAAAATATAAAAGGACTCAGGGTTCCTGAAACACCCCGGGGCTGAAAGCTAGCCACTAAAAATACCCACACTGGTCTATTACATGAGTGAGAAATGAACTTCTATTGCATTAAGTCACTGACATTTTCTGGTTCATTTGTTGCTGTGGTTATAGTCTCCCTATACAGATTCAGATCCCCTACTTCTAAAATGAGACTACCTGCGTGTGCCTGCTGCTGGATTTAGTATCTAAGAGGTCATCAGAGAAAGCTATGCCAGTAAAATGGTGGCAGCAGGAGGAGGATATAGAGGACTTTGGTATGATGTTGAGGGCAAGTAGACAGGCGGGTGTTGATGATAAAAAAAAAAAGGGGGGGTGGATGAGCTGCTTAGGGGAAAGACCAGATCAGCAAGCAGACTAACAGAGTCATTTCTGCAGCCAAACCTAAGCTGTAACTATGTCCTTGGACAAATCCTTTCACTTCTCTGCACCTCCATTTTATCATTGTAATTATTATCATTGTTATGATTTACGTAGAAAAAAAGTGGAGAAGCCAAGCAGACAGCATGCTCAACAGAAAGGAGACAAGGTTCAGAACCAAATGGTCCAATCACATCCAGACTCTGTCCCTGGACAGAGTCCTCAAAAGTAGGCCACTTAGCATCTCTGGGTCTCAGTTTCCATGTCTCTAAATTGGAAATAGTACATATCCCATTGCTACAGGGTTGTTAGCAATATTTGAGAGAAACAACTTTGTAAGAAAAAGTTCTTAAAAGCATGAAGAGTTATTTTCAAGGTTGAGCCAGCCAGTAGTCAGACAGTTTTTAATGTACGTATAAAAACAACACTTGAGTTCCTCCACATGCAAATGAGCATGGTACATCAGAACCATCAGGGCTGAAGACCACCTGCTTAGTCCAGCAATGTTTGCTACTGCAATACACTTTCAGAACCTCTCCTGGAGCGATAATAAAGCTAGTGTCATTGCTTTCTCTTTGTCTCTCTCTCTCTCTGTCTTTCTCTTTTGCCAGACTTGGTATTACCCAGCTTGAGCTCACATCTCATTAGACTTGACTTTCAGTGATTTCTGACCATTGAAAAATCAAATCTACTTTGCTGCTGCTGAAAATATTTGTGTCCCTGCAATTAAGGCAGAACTGTAGGAAGTGTCGATGACTGCCTTTGCATTGTGGTCCAGTCTCTAAAATGACACTTTCTGTGTGAAAGTGTTCATAGGAGTCCCAATTTAGAGATGTGCACAATGAGTCCCAGAAAAGCTGAGTGACAAGGCCTGTCCCCATGGATGATAAGTGGCAGAACCTGGGTGTAACTGAAACCATCTTGCTTGGAGATAAATGTGTCTTCCCAAATGCTTATCTTGAGGGAAAAGACAGTCTTTGGGGTTGTACATTACACTTGTTCAAAAGTCATCTGCCTGTGACAGCATAGCCCTAGCTGAGAGGACAGTAAGTGAAATAAAAGAATGATACATTGAGGATGGTGAAAAGTGGGTGGAGGTAGAATCAATAGAACTTGCTACATAATTGGTTATTGGAGCTTGAGGGTAAAAAAAGAGAGAAAGCATTTAGGATGATCCCAAATTAGAGAATATCTTCCACATTATCGATCTAGTAGCCCCTCCATGCTTCTGAGAATTGTCTATCTGGCTAAACCAACTTTATGTCCCAGCTGGACCTGCTGTGCCTCCACATGATCCTCCCCCTTGGGCCACCTAAGAATGCCTCTAGTGGATATTTGGCCCAGCTTCATCGATAAGGCCTCTTTCTCTCATTTTTTGTGCTTCGTTCCAGAACTCAATCAATCACTTCCCAAGTAGCTGCAAGTTGCAGTGCTATAGAGCA
The DNA here is from genome assembly GCF_030435805.1 of Mustela lutreola. Taxonomy (NCBI): domain Eukaryota; kingdom Metazoa; phylum Chordata; class Mammalia; order Carnivora; family Mustelidae; genus Mustela; species Mustela lutreola. Next base: position 94,890,111 of record NC_081308.1, on the reverse strand, counting down.
GTGCTGTCCAATAGAAATATTATGTGAGCCAAATTTGTAATTTCAAGTGTTCTAATTACCACATTAAGAAAGGAAATGGGTGGAATTCATTTTAATGTGTTTTATTTCACGTAATACATGTACTATGTTATCATTTTCCATATGCAACATTTTAAAGTTAATAAGATACTTCAATTCTTCTTTTTTTCTCATACTCAGTCTTCAGAATCTAAGCTCTAACTGTGTCCTTAACAGTTTATACTTAACAGCCATCACATCTCAATTCGGACTAGCCATCTTTCAAATGTTCAGTAGCCATGTGGGATGCATGGCTGCCATATTGGACACAGTTGTGCTAGAGGTTCCAGTCACCTACCATGTGGAGAAAGCCAGCCTATAGAGAGAAAAGAAGCAAGTCAATGTGTAGAGAGATGCAGAGCTGAGAAGCTGAGAGGAAAACCAAGAATACTGGTGGCATTCAAATCCCTGATTCTAGTTCTTGAAGATTAGCTGCACCTTCTCACCCAGGACTGGTCATAGTTTGGAAGTGTTTTGAGATACCCCAGTTCCCTTTCACTAATATCCTACTTTGCTACTAAAAATACTATTTTGTTTATTGTTATCGTTATTAATAATAAATCAAATCCATTTGCATAACTTTACCTTAAGGATAGCAATTTTCTTAATTTGTATACCCAGATCCCTGTTCTTAGCAGACATTACAAATTAATTGCTCATTTTCCTTGCATCAGCTGAAGGGGACACAGCCAGAAGTACATGGTTTGAACAGTTGTTGCAGCCACATATATTTTTTGCCTAGATGAGTGACTTGGGCTGCCACCTTGACATGGAGAAACTTAGCCATTGTGAAATGTGGCAAGTACTCAAAAGATTTAATGGGGAATTTCTGGATGATCATTTTTTTAAAGCCTTATTTATTTTAAAGGTAGCAGCAGAGAGGGAGAAGGAGAGGGAGAAAGAGACTCTAAAGCAGACTCCGCTGAGCACAGAGCCTGATGCAGGGCTCCATCTCACAACCCTGAGATCATGAACAAAGCTGAAATCAAGAAGCAGATGCTTAACTGACTGAGCGACCCGGGCGCCCCTGGATGATTCTTAAGCATTCTATTTTTTTGTTTGTAATAAATATAAGCCCAGGAAGGTGGAAACTGAATATAGTAAGCGTTCTAATGAGACATTCTGTCACTGAATCTGTGAGTTAAATCTCTAGGAGAGGTTGCAAAGGAAATTTTTAAAAGATTATTTATTTATTTATTTATTTGACAGAGAGAGAGATCACAAGTAGGCAGAGTGGCAGAGGAAGCAGGCTCCCTGCAGAGCAGAGAGCCCGATGTGGGGCTCAATCCCAAGACCCCAAGATCATGACCTGAGCCAAAGGCAGAGGCTTAACCCACTGAACCACTCAGGCACCCCTGCAAATGAATTTAAACATTTCCATTATGGTGCTGGTGGGATCTCCAAGGAGGAAAAGGTATTTGTGCAGCTGTATCCAACTGGGACCAAAAACCAACAGGCTTAATTAGAAATTCTAATACACTATCTCTTTTGTAATCTTAAATTTGTTCAGGGACAATGAAACGTGAAGGGGGCCAGTTGCACTCCTCTCTGGTTTCTCTCTGAATTTCCAGAAATTATCTTCCTTTTGTGAAAACTCCATTTATGGGTAAGGAAAAGACTACATTTTTGAATGAGAATTCTGAAGAATTCAGAAAGAATTCTGAAGCGACCACACCTCAGACAGTGTCATTAGAATAATTATTGATACAATGCTGCCCTCTAGCAATGGCTCACACTGGGCTTCCATCGAGCAATCCTCTCCCCAGGCTGCTTAGACATCTTCCTACACCCAGAGCCTGTCCAAACAGAAAAGGAATTATCACCTCTAATAAGAATCGAACAATGATAAAGATGAGGATAGTGAGGCCCAGAATGGTCAAATGACTTGCCCAAGGTCACAGAGGTTGTCACTGGCACAGCTGGCATCAGAAGGGAGTTTTTCATCTTGTTTCATCCTCTCTCTCTATCTCTATCTCTATCTCTATCTCTCTCTCTATCTCTATCTCTCTCTCAGTGATTGGGTTATGGAGAAGCTCTGAGTGGTGCCTTAGCCCAGTAGAAGACCATAGCAATAAATGATTTGTTTGGGCTATTTTTGGTTTTAGTCAACAGAGGAAGACTCCACAAGAAAGATGCCAATGCCCCTGCAAATTTTCTTTTGAGCTAGAGCTCCTGGACCTCCAGCAAACTCCAAAATATAAGCCAACACTCACCTTTCTTCTGAGGCACTCTCTGTTGCAGAAAGTAGCAAGAGAAAGAAAGCTGCTATGGGTAAGGTTGGTGCCATGAGACTTTGCCCTTCTAAGCCCTTCCCCCCAATTCTGAGAAGGTTTAGGGCAAAGGCATAGTTGGAGGTGGGCTGGACAGCCAGGGAGCAGTAGCATCTTGCAGAATACTCTCAAAAGGTGAAGCTTTCAACCTTATGTATGGTAATACATTGCAAGATTGAGCTGCAAAGTTGAGTTTGTATCAAAAAGATCCTAGAGGGACACAGCATCATTAGCCATCAGGGAAATGGATTTCAAAACCACAATGGGATACTTACTAGGATGGCTATAATCCAAAATAGATGATAACAAGTGTTGGCAAGGATGTGGAAAACTTGCATGCTTCATGTACTGCTGAAGGGAATACAAAATGATGCCACCACTTCAGAAAAGAGTCTGGCAGTTTCTCAAATGGTTAAACATAGAATTATCATATGCTCCAGCAATGTCACTCCCAGTTATGTTTGCACCAGCAATATTTACACAAAAACTTGTAGAAAAATGTTCATAGCAACAGTATCCATAATAGTCAAAAGGTGGAAATAACCAAAATCCCCATCAAATGATGAATGGATAAATAAAGCATAGTATATACATACAATGGAATATTATTCAGCTGGAAAAAAGAACTACTGATATGTGTTACAACATGATTGAACCTTGAAAACATTATGTTAAGCAAAAGAAGCCAGCCCTAAGAGGCTACATGTAATATGATTCCTTTTATCTAAGATGTCCAGAAGGGGTAAATCTACAGATACAGAAAGTAGGTTAGTGGTTTCCGGGTGCTAGGGGAAGAGGGCCTGGGGAGTGATTGTGTAATGGGTACCGAATATTTTTTTGGGTTTATGGAAATGTTCTAAAATTAGATTACAGTGATGGTTACACAACTATGTGAATATACTAAAAGGAAAAAACAACAAAACCTTCCATTATACACTTTAAATGGCTGAAATAAGGGTGTATGAGTGACTCAGTTGGACATCTAACTCTTGATTTCGGCTCAGGTCATGATCTCAGGGTCGTGAGATTGAGCCCTATGTCAGGCTCCATGCTGGGTTAGAATATTCTTTCTCTCCCTCTTCCTCCACCCCTCTCCACCCCCACCACCCACTCGCACTCTCTTTCTTTCTCTCTCAAAAATAAAAATAAAAAATACATGGTGAAATATATGGTATATGAATTATATCTCAGTAAAAGTCTGACCCAAAAAAGAATCAAATTTTAAAGATATTAGAGGGTATCATGGGAAAGCCACAGTCAGTTTGTTTCATACCTGTTTATACACTAGTGCTTAGACCAGTGAAATTTTCAGCAAAGGTTGTCAAGGGATAGGAGCTTTCTTCTTTTCTAAATCTTGCCAGCTTCCCCAAGCTTCGCCCAGCCCTAAGAGCAGCATCTTTTGTAGGAATGGTGAATTGACTCAGTCTTTGTTGGAAAATGTCTATATTTCACACTGACTCTTGAGTGATGGGTGAGCAGTGTGTAGGATCAGAGGTTCACAGTTTTGCTCCTGAAGGACTGTGTGAGATTTCCATTGTCAGCTAGGCTGTATCTCTTCTGCCCTGGAGGGCTCAAGAGTTTATTGGTTTAAAGAGGAAATCGGGGCCACTTTTTTCAGGCCCTCAGACTTTATGATCTTCAAATACATAGTGGAGTGTGGCTCTGGAGCCTAGTGGCTCGTGTTCAAATCACTACTCTGCTACTTTTTAGCTCTAGAGCCTTGAGCCAGTTACTTAACCTCTCTGTACCAGAGATTCTCACTCTGGACAATAAGGTTAATAAGAGTACCCTTCCTCTCACAGTTGTTTTGAAGAGGGCATGGGACAATGCAGGTAAAGAAATTAGTCCAGATCTCGGGACCCTGGTCAATGCTCAATAAATACTCAAATTAAAATGTGGCTTTTGCCAGTCTTCAGTCAAGAATTTTCTTTTAGATCTTTCTCCACAGTTTAAATAGAACCCCTGAAGAGACCAGATGCTGAAGAGGTCCCAACCAACCCTACCCTCCACTTGGCCCTGAGGACGTTGTAATTATTCTGGTTGGAGAATGAGGTTGAGAGGAAAAGGTCCTATATTTGGGCTGATCTGATCAAACTAGTCCAGTGCCACAGGATCTTGTCTGGGCCCAACGTGAGACTTGAAGTTCCAGAAACGGAAACATCCATCATTAAGTGGCAGTCCAAGTCTGTGTTTGCCTGAAGAAAGTGGTCTTTAAGAGAAGGCTTTATATGCTCTTAGTCCCCGAGGAGCAGAAACAGAGACCAGCTGGTGGTTAGGAGAATGGCAAGAAGGTAGAGCAACAGGACAGGGTGACACTGGCTTTCCCCACCACCTACCCGGCCGCCCAGAATTAGGTGTGTGGAGAGAGTTCCCGGTGTCTGTTCACAGGGAAGATAGTGGTTTTGAAGAGATCTGTGGACTTAACGGTGCCTCACAGGGCAGGGATAGAGACGTGGGGCTGGGAGCTGGAGGTTGGGTCTGATTAGAAGACTGGGTGGCTTTAGCATGCCAGCACTGAGCTGGACCAAGGAGGAGTGGTGTGTGGCCTCAGAGATATTAACATAGGAAGCCGCTGAAGCCACTCTTCTCCCATAGGCCTCACTGAGATACAGGGTTAAAAGCAATGCTTCAGTGTCCAGGTGACAAAGGGGAAGCGTGTGGCACAGACGGGAGAGGGGAATTACTACCACCACCACCCACAACCCAATCCCCACCCCTGTGAACCATCAGTGACTTTGGCCGAAGCTGCCAGTAGGGAGGGCAGCCCCATTTCCTGCCCCACCTCAGCAGGGGCTTCTGTATTCCCACAGCCAGAGGCACCCACCAGCAGCTGGGGCAGAGGAGCCAACCTCATGTGGCAAAATGGACAGCTGAGAGCCATGAGGCAGGGTGGGAACTGGAGAACAGGAGCAGAGGACTACCTCGGAACGCGGGAAGCTGCCAGGGTCTTCCACAGATCCCTGGAGGAAACATTCAAGGGCTTGAAGTCATGTAGCACACAGGTGGGGACAGGGGCCAGTGCCATCTGAGTTTTTACTGCTCGTGTGACTTTATTTTTACCCACAGGCCAGCGAGGCCTGGAGAAACTTAAAACACCAGTTTACAGCAGACAAAACTGTCTCAAGTACTTGGGCATATGATAGCCCAGCTCTATGTAGAGGCTGAGTGGCTCTTGAAACATTTCTAAATATAAGCTTTGGGGTGGGTAGAGGAGCAGGCATTGGGCTCTGCCAGTGTCTGATTGGGCTTCTTTTGTTCCATTTATCTCTAGTGACATTCGCTTAAAGAAGAGGGGAGGCAAAAGGGAAGGGGAGAAACACAGGGAGGAAAATAAAGAAAAGAATCAGGGGATTTCCAATTAGAAAATAACTAGTCTCAGGGTTGAAAAGTATGGCCTAGGGACTGTAGTCAATAATATCATAACGATGTTGTATGGTGAGTCCACTCACTGTGATGAGCCCTGAGTAATGTACAGAATCACTGAGTCGTTGTCATACATCCAAAAGTAATATTATAACACTATACATCAACTATACTTCAATGATAAAATGTTTTTTAAAAAATAATTGTTATTGTTCTCCGTGTTCATGGCTATAAGAAAATCAGTTTGGGGATGGCTGGGCGGCTCATTCAGTTCAGTGGACAGCTCTTAATTTCGGCTCAGGTCACGATCTCAGGGTCATGAGGTCGAGCCCCATGTCAGGGTCTACGCTGGGCAGGGAGCCTGCTTCAGATTCTCTCTCTCGGGGCGCCTGGGTGGCTCAGTGGGTTAAGCCTCTGCCTTCAGCTCAGGTCATGATCCCAGGGTCCTGGGATCGAGCCCCGCATTGGGCTCTGCTCGGCGGGGAGCCTGCTTCCTCCTCTCTCTGCCTGCTTCTCTGTCTACTTGTGATCTCTGTCTGTCCAATGAATAAATAAAATATTTAAAAAAAAAAAAAGATTCTCTCTCTCTCTCTCTCTCTCCCTCTCCCTCTGCCCCTCCCCTCCTTCTCTCTCCCTCTCTTAAAAAAAAAAAAAGTTTCAATTTTAAGACATTTTCTTTCCCACATACATTTTCCAGACACCAACTGTGATTCGGTACATTCATTTCTATTTCAGTAGAGAGTAAGCTTGACTGTGCTTTGCTGAGCTAAGAGCTGTGAGCCAACGGGACCAAAGAGGGGAAAGCTGGTTCTCCTGAGGCCTGCTGCCTCCCCACCCTCGAATTTAGGTTTCCCAACTCACTGTCCCCTCTTTTCTCCAGGGACAACAGCACTGGTGATTGACACATCCACAGGCAGCCCTGAGAGCCAGATTCTTATCTATATGACCATGGGGCTGCTAATTTGTCTGCCAATCTTCGTTTTTTCTGAGAATCATTTTCCTCTTCCTAGAATCAGACCCAATATTTAAGGTAATGGAGCAGCCAACTAGAGTCCTCAGAGAGTGTTTGATGCCTGTCCTCTCTTTCCATCCCTGCTGTCCCAGCCCTTGCCCGAGTCAGCCAGCAAGTCGGTCACCTGTACTATTATGACAGGGGACTCAGTACTGCTCTTAACCATTTCCCCTATTCTGCCTCCAAAGTGTCACCAAAGTAACTTTCTAAAATGTGTTTCTCATCATGCCACTCCTACTGTTTTTTTTAAAAGATCTTTGAGTAACCCAGTTACGTAGGCTATTATTAAATAAATAAATTAGTATCTGCTAGTATCAGAGTCCCCATTATCCCAATTTCTTGTCTTCATGGTCTTTACCATGATTTCAGTCTATCTTACTTACGGCTTTTCTTGCTTATCACTCCTTCCACTGGAACGGAGCTTTCATTCTGTCAGGGTTTTTATCTGCCTGTCCTTAAAACAGTGGCTGACACATGTCAGATAACCAATATCGATTGAATGAAGGACTCTGTAAATCAAATTCTGTCAGCCATGGCTTTTCCTTTTTTTTTTTTTTCCAATAAATGAACTTTATTGACTTTTATGATTACAAATGTAATACATGCTTACTGCGAGAATCTGGAAAGTACAGAGAAGTAGAAAGAGGAAAATAAGAACACCCACAATCCCACCACCTGAAGGCAAACACTGCTCATAGAATGTTCTAACTATCTATGCCTGTTTAAAGACCAAGAACTTTATCAAGAGTGCTGGTCACAAAGCACAATAGCCAAGGGGAGCGGGGGGCACTTGATTACTGAGGGAGCCACCAAGATCAAAGCTAACAATTTGACACCGAGGAACAAAACAGGGGCCATAGACAAAAGATTAAGAAGTCAGAAGTTGACAACACAAGAACAAGTTGGGTTATGATAAGAGTGTAGTGAGATGGTGCTTGTCAATTAGCCCAGTACCAATCACATAATACATAATCAATACATGTTAGCCACTACTATGATTACTATTGTGGATTAAAGCGAAGAGTTTAAGATGGAGACTATAAACATGGCAAGGGCCCTGGAGACCCATCTTGGGTGCGTGAGTTGAGGCATATGAAAAGAGTGGTTTAGGAGCGGGCATCACTCTCTTTACAGGCTCCCCTGCCCGGTGAAATAGGACCAGGTCTTCCTCACGTTTGCCTGATGACACATGGCAAGACATTCTAAGGTGTTTTGGAGGTAGGACATGGTTTATCCTGCCTAGACTTTTCTCTCGACCAGGAATTAGGACTGGTCTTGATGGCAATAGGAGTTCAGAACCTCATACACCAAACACTCTCAAAGTCCACACTTCTGATTGTCAGGACAGGTCATAGGCATGTGGGGTAAAAGAGAAGGTGAAGTCAGACATCAGGGAGTTACGAGGGGGTGGGGGATTGTGCTTGGAGCAGGGAGGCTGAAGGAGGAAGGCCACAAGGTTTATGATGTAACTGAATAGAATGGGTCCAGGAACCAGTCCTCAAGTTAGCAGCGGAGTCAGACATCACAGGAGAAGATTCCAGAAAGCATTACTTGTTGTTGGGGGCCTTGTGATGGCCTGTGCTCTGTCGAAGGTGGTCATGCAGACCCTCTTGAGGGTCTCCATGCTCTTTCAGGTAGTAACAGCGTTTGGGAACATGCTGGTGCTGGGAGTGAGAAAAACAGACAGACAAAAACCAGCAGAGGTAAGAGCCACACTTACTATGATGCTAGGGGGGTTCTGCCTGGATAACGTCAGTAACTAAGCAGTTCAAGAAACTTGGCTAACGTACCACATGCACATAACGTGTGACTGAGGACTAGGCTGGCCAGATTCCCCAGTGACCTGGGTCCACAACACATGTGCTTGTAGGTAGGACTGAGCTCCCCAAAAAGATGATGCCTCCCTTGGGATAATTGGAGAGTTGGGCCCCAGGTGGTTCCCTCATAATCAGCCCCTCCCCGCCCCCAGGAACTTGGGCAGGGGCGTTGCTTCAAAGTGGTTAATATGCCCCCAATCACTGCATAGCCAGGCCACCTATGAAACTCCGGGTTGGGGGTTGGGGGCTAGAAGTTCAATGCCTCCCACTCACTCACCTCTTCCTTATTCTACCCAAAGGAGCAGGGTGCATTCCCCATCACCCCCCACCACTGCCCTTGAGTGTGTTTCCCCCATCATTACCTCCTCAGTCTGCTGATAGGAGTTCAGTTCATTCTCCATTGCCTCTTCATTATTCCGCTTACAGGCTGACAGCAGAACCTGGCCAGAGCTGCCTGGGGAATCCTTCTCTTCAGCCAGCTGGCACTCGGTATACAGGGACCTGTCTATCAGCTCCTTTAGGCTGCCAGCCACCTTCAGGAAGATCCGGCCCATTTTGGTGGTAACAGCTTCTGAGAGTCCTTCCAGAAACCTGGTCCGTAGAATGGCATCAGACCAAGACAAATGTCGGGCCAGCAGCAGGAAGTCAGTGGCGTACTGCCTGACTGACTTCTGGCCCTGCTTGGGATGGCAAAGAACGGCACTGAGGATGTCTATCTCGGACAGGGAGTCATATAAGCCCTGTGATCTGCTCAGGAAAGATCTGTTTTCATCGGAGAGGGGGTTGCCTACCTCCATCTGCAAGATGGACCACCTCTCTGCTGCCCCCAGATGAAGGGACACCAGAAACGCCATTTTCTCAGAGTCATTCAAAAAGCCCTTCATTTGCTTCTCCTCATCAACCTCCATCTCCTCCTCCACAGAGCATGAGCCCCGGGCTGCCTCCTGCTCATCTAAGAGGTAACAGAGTGCTGGGGTCAACATGCCAAAGGATGGGACTTCCTGTGGTGTTGGCTTCCTTGTTTCGGCTGTTGTGGCAGTTGTGTGGGGTATGGACTTTGATCCAGATGCTGTGACATTGATGTGAGAGGCAGAGGTTTCTCCAGAATCCATGGCTTTGATTTCCAAAGTGGACATCACTCCGGAGACTGTGGCTGCCATCTGGGGCATGGACAGGGCTCCCGGGACTGGGCCCCTCACTGGTGGCACGGACATCCCTCCAGGCACCGTGGCTCTCAGAATTGGCGTGGACATCATTCCAGAACCTGAGGCTTTCATGGGCGGCACAGGCATCCCTCCGGAAGTTGCGTATGTGGTTTGTGGCAAGGACGTAGATCCAGAACTCATGACTCTTGTTTGGAGTGTGAACACTGTCCCAGAGGCCATGCTTTTCATTAGCGGCACAGACATGTCTCCAGAAGCCATGGCTGACATCAGTGGCATGGGCATGGTTCCAGGGGCTGTGGCTCTCGTTAATGGCTTGGACATCCCTCCAGAGGCCATGGCTGTCATTTGTGCAGGGGCCATTTTTCCAGAGGCTGGACCTCTCAATATCTCTGCAGATACAGCTTCAGAGGCTGAAGGTCTCCTTAGTGGTACAGACACGATTCCAGAGACTGGGGCTCTTACCAGTGGCGGAGACATTACCCCAGAGGCTGGAGCTCTCATCGATAGTGTGCACATCTCTCCAGAATCTGCAGGCATTATTTGTGGTGCAGACATTGCTCCAGAGGTGGTGCTTCTCATCAGTGGCAGGGACACCCCTCCAGTGGCCGTGGCTATCATTTGAGGCATGGACATCGCTTCACAGGCTGTGGATCTCATCAGGGGTGTGGACATGGCTTCAGGGACTGGAGCCATCATTTGTGGCATGGGCATCATTCCAGGGGCTGAAGCTGTTATTTGTGGAGTAGACATTGCCCCATACGCTGGGACTCTCAGAGATGTGGCCATTTCTCCAGAAACTGGGGGTCTCATAAGTGGTGGGGACATCTCTCCAGAGGATGAAGCTTGGGTGAGCAGTGCAGACATCTCTCCAGGATCTGGGGCTCTCATTAGTGGTGTGGGCAGCACCCCAGAGGCTGGGGCTCTCATTTTGGGTGTGGACATCATTTCTGAGGCTCGGGTTTGCATCTGCAGTGGGGAGACCCCTCCAGAGGTCATGGTTCTCATGAAGGACATGGACATCCCTCCAGAGTCGTGGGTGCTCATTGGCTGACCGGGCATCTTTCCAGAGGCTGTGGCTCTCATTAATGCTGTGGGCATCACTCCAGGGCCTGGGGCTCCCATTAGAGGCATGGCCATAGTTCCAGAAGCTGCAGCTGTCATTTGTGGTGTGGACATGTCTCCAGAGGCCGGGGCTCTCATTAGTGGTGTGGGCATCCCCACAGAGGCCGTGTCTGTCATCTGCCGCATGGACCTAACTCCAGAAGTGGTGTCTCTCATTAGCACCGTGGAGATGTCTCCAGAAGCTGTGGTTGTCATTTGCTGCATGTACATTGCTTCTGAGGCTTTGGATGTCGTTAGTGGCTTGGACACTGTTCCTGAGGCTGTAGCTCTCATTTGTGGCAAGGACATCACTCCTGAGGCTGTGTCTCTCATTAGCAGTGGAGACATGGCTCCAGAGGCTTTGGCCATCATCAACGTGGTGGACATTGCTCCAGAAGCTGAGGCTCTCATTTGTGTCACAGCTGTCACTCCCGAGGCTGTGGCTCTTCTCTGTGGCATAGATATCGCTCCAGAGACAGGGGCTCTCATTGGCAGTGTGGACATGGGTCCAGAGGCTGGGGCAGACAGTTGTAGCATGGACATTGTTTCAGAGGCTTGGACTGTCATTGGCTGTGTGGGCATAGCCATAGAGGCTGGGGCTCTCCTTAGTGGCGTGGACATCATGGCAGAGGCTGGGGGTCTCATTCGTAGGGTGGACATTGCCTCACCAGCTGTGGCTTTTGTTAAGCCTGTAGACACCGCTCCAGAAGTTCTGGCCATGGTTAACTGTGTGGACATCACTCTAGAGGCTGTGGTTGACATTTGCTCCATGGACGTGGCTCCAGAGGTTGTGGCTGTCATCAGTGGTGCAGACATGTCTGGAGAGTCTGGGACTGACTTTAGCGGTGTTGGCATATTGCCAGAGGCTAGAGCTTTCATTCGTGATATGGACCTCACTCTCGGGTCTGAGGCTCTCATTGGTCCCAGTTGGTCCAACTGGTCTCCAGTGGCTGCTGCTATCATTGCTGGAGTAGACATGATTTGAGGGTCTAGATTTTGCGTTAATTGTGGGGGCATCACTCCAGAGTCCTGGGCTGACACCAGCTGGCTGGGCATCACTCCCGAAGCTAAGGCTGTCATGAGCAGTGGGGACATGGCTTCAGTGTCTGGAGCTACCTTAGGCAATGTGGACACCTCTCCGGCATCTGGGACCGCCAGGACTGGTGCAGACATTGCTCCAGAACCTGGCACTGACATTATCAGTGAAGACCCTACTCCGGGATCTGTGCCAGACATTAGCTGGGTGGAGATTTCCGCAGAGTCTTGGGTGCTCATTGGCTGGGTTGACGTTGTTTCCGAAGCAAGGGCTGACATTATCAGTGAGGATAAGGCTTCAGAGTCTGTGCCTGACATTAGCAGCGAAGATATCTCTCCAGAGGCCAGAGCAGTCATTAGGACTTTAGACATTGCTTCAGTGTCTTCATCAGTAATTTGCAATGGTGACATGACTTCAGAGCTTGGAGCTGGCATTGGCTGCTGCGTGGACATCACTCCAGGATTTATATCTGGCATTAGGAGCGAAGATATGTCTCCAGAATCTGGGGCCAGCATCAAGGGTGTGGACATCGCTTCAGAGGCTGGAGTGTTCATTATTGGTGCGGACAGCGCTCCAGAGGATGAAGCTGGCATCGCCAATGGTGATATCTCTGCAGAATGTGGTGTGGTCATTAGTGCTGTGGACATTGTTCCAAAGTCGGGAATTGTCATCAGCCCCGGGGACATTAATCCATAGTCTGAAGTGGACAGCAATGGGGAGAGTGTTCCAGAATCTGAGGCTGGCATGAGCAAGGGGGACAGCACTTCCGCATCAGAAGCTGGCATGAGCAATGGGGACAGTGCCCCAGAGTCCGAGGCTGGCATCAGTGGTGGGGACAGTGCTCCAGCATTTGATGCTCCCATTAGAGGTGCAGACATGGTGTCAAAGGCTGGGGATGTCATCAACTGTGCAGACATCCCTCCGGGGTCTGACGCTGATGTAGAGACTGTAGGCTGTACTTGAGACTGTAAGATCTGGACCTCTGCTCTGGTCTCTATTATTGGTCCAGAGAAGGTCGTGCCCCTGTTCTGGGGCTCGACATTTTCCTCCCTCAGCATACTGTTGAATCGGAGTGAGCTTAAAGGTATCGACATGTCGGCCATGGCCACGAGATGAAGATCGTCTAGAGAGAGTCCCTAAAGTGATGAGATCAAGGAGTCGTGCTGAAGCCCAAATGGCAAGAAAATCTGTAAACAGGAAACAAGTTTGGTAGTCAAAAGCCAGTATCAAAAAGATTGGGAGGTAGACAATGACTGGCGACGGGGACCTTTTCCGCGCGTTGCAAATACGTGGCACCAGAGATGGGCCTATCAAGTTAAAGGAGCTGTGCAACCGCGAACGGACTTAAAGCTGGAGCAAAGATCTCTTCCAGCCCTGTTCTTTTCAAACCAATCCACTCAGTCCCAGAGCCCAGCACAGCACAGCCTCTCCATTTCTAAATGCTATAAATGCCGGCTAGCTCCGGAGCCAGGAGCCTCGGCGTCCCAAAACAAATGAAGCGACAGCGCCACATTGTGGGAAACTGTGAGAAGTGCAGTCTCCCTCTCCCACCAGAGCACTCACAGCCAAGGCACTGGGGGACCTGCAGGAGAAAGCTTTTTGCCCCGGGGCTGATCATTAGTTCTTAGGACTCATTGAGTCCTGCCCAGGGGGTTAACCCCCATTTTGCTACTCTTATGGTCCTGAAGGTCCCTCTCAGGAAAAAGCAAGGCATTTATTTGATCCATGGGCTGAAAATCCTGTTTAATATCACAGCATTTTGTGAACCAAAAATCCTATTATCATTTTTATTACTGACAAACGCAGCAACCACTACGACTACCATGGGTTGCTCACTTAGTGTGTTCCAGGCACTACACTTAGGCAATTGCACACAAACTCCAAACTGTCTAGAAGGTACAGGGATTTGCAAGTGTTACTCCATTTGAATCTTTCACCCTGTGTGATAGTATTATTATTCCCATTTTCCAGCTTTCTCAGATTCGCCAGGGTTTGGGGCTAAGTAGGGTCACGGTGACAGTAAAAACTGTATGGTCCTTACGATCACCCCTTCCTCGGTGTTGTCTAGACTTTGGCATCCCTAACGCTGCATTAAGTTGCCGTTCTGACATCATTTGAATAGCACGTACAGATTTCAACTTTCTCCGATAACACACAGGTGGGCAATCTCCAGTCTGCCCCCATAAGCAGCCCCAAGAGGGGCTTCTTGGCACATAGCTTGGAAAGCAACACGCACATTATACAATGTTGACGCACCCCCACAGCCTGCCCATGCCACAAACGGAACACTTGCTTATTTGGGACAATGTCACAAAAGTCATCAATCTCGTGGCATTGTGCCTCCATAATGATAACAAGAATACTAGCAACAGAAATACTAACAGTGAACATTTCCTAAGCATGTGCTGACTGGCAAGCACTCTGCTAGGCACTTTACACGCATCATCTCATTTGGTCCCCACAACGTCGCTAAGAGATTTCAGCACTCCATCTTCATCAGCGAGGTAACTAAGGCCCAGAGAAGCTTAATAACCTGCCTGCTGTCACACAGATTGCCGGGTACGTTCAATGCCAGAGCCCCCTACTATGGCATAATGTGCTATCTCACTGTGCTAGAATAAGCCACCTTGTCTGCCTTTTCTCCCTCTTAGTCACATCACCAACACAACCCCCACCACCCACCATCCCCACCACCAATCTCCAGCCTGGACAGCCCCAGAAGGGGGCATAGGAAGAAAAATATTAGCCTCTTACTGGCACTTTGGTTGCCCTAATAATTAGCACAATGGGAAAGATGAGTCAAAAGAGCATTCATAGATGTCCACTTCCCATCTTCAGAAAAATCCCTGAATATGCTACAGTTCCCCACCAGGCAAAACCCGGAAAGATCTTACCTTGCCAGTTAGGGAGAAGAGAGTATGTCCTCTGCGCCCCTGGCTCTTTGGGTCTGGCCAATTTACTTATGCCCCATGCCCAGCCAGTTCATTAAAGTAAGACCCAGTACCAGCAGCTGTTCTCTGCAATCTCCCTTAGCTATCCCCTGCCACGCCCCCCTCCTGCCCGCCAGCCAGCCAGCCAGCCTGCCCGCCCACCCGCCCCACTGCTCCTGACTTGCTAGTGCTTGCTCCGTCTCTCTGGTCCCAGATTCCTGCCTCTATATAGGCTCTGACATTTGCCTCTGGCCGCCTTTCATTTGACAGCCCTCCAGAAGCTCCGCTTTAGCACTTGGCCTATGCAACTCCACCCCTTTTCCCCCTCACCCCCAATAGTTGCGCCAGCCCCCTCTGCCCCCCTCTGGCTGTCCCAGAGAAAAGAGGAGATTCACGCAATTCCAGAGATGAGACAGAAATGAGACATATCCTCTGCAGCTGAGCAGACCCAGGAGTCTGGGGAGCTAGGCTGCGATGTGGAAGTGTGGGCAGAGGGGGAGGTGTTGGGGGGGGGGGGGTAAGGGGAACTGGGGCTGGAGGCTGAGTGCAATGATCAGGAGAGTTCCGAGGGTTTGGGGTGCAGGGAAACCAGGGTTTGAGAGGATGGGCCGTGGGTGCTATTAATAGAGGCCTGCCACGGTAATAATAAAAAGCCAATTTGCCCCCGTGTCAGATACCCGGAGGGAAATCTGACAACCCGTGTCCCCACCATGGGGCTAGAATTTGATGGCCAAGGCTCTGGAGTGTGCGGCCAGCTGGCACAAAAAGCACACCAGTCCCGAGCCTACCAGGTGAGGGTTTACTCACAGAGGCAGTCTCCCACCTGCTTTCCACAACTGGGGCACAAGGTCAAGGTCAACTAGCAGAAAGGTTTACCAGAGCCCTCAAACTTTCCGAATCATGATCCTTTTAACCACCAGAGGCAGGGCAGAATTGGTCCCTGAGCCCCCCCACAAGGCAAAGCCTTCAGGTGAAGTTCAAGTAGCCCAGGTAGATAGGGATGCAGATCTGAGAGTTGGTGGCGGGAGGCATTCAGGTTATTTGTAAACCTTCCCATGCTCACCATTAGCCACCAACACTACCCAGACAGTCGGGCTAAGCTAAGAACACCTACGAGGCAGGCGCTGATGCTTAGAGAAATTGCTACCGAGTCCCAGAGCTAGTCAATGACAAAGCTCCGACTGGGGCCCTGGGTGGATGAGGACCCCAAAATCATTTCCTCTCTTTGGAATCAGACAAGTGGCTGGAAAGGCTCCAAGCATTCGACTCACTGCCACCTTCCTCCTCCCACCCCCACCAGTGGCTGACTTATGGTGAGAATAATCATAATAGTAATAGTAATACCACCAACTGACTTTGATTGAGCTCGTCCCGCATGCCAAGAACTGGGCTGAAGGCTTTACATTCTCTCATTTGACCCCGTGAGCTTGGTCCTATTAATTCCCATGTTACAAAGAAGAAAACTGAGCCCCAGTGGGGGAACTGCCATGACCACAAGCACACAGCTCTGTTGGACCCCAGATCTCCTCCCTTTCCCCTAAACCAAAAGATACTCCCAGAAAGCCGACAACAGCAACAACTATGTACCTCACCAGGAAAGCAAGCATTTACTGTGCCAGGCCCTGTGCCAAGCCCTTTATGTACAGGGTCTCATTTGTTACTCATAACAACTTTATGAGGTCTATATGATCATCACCTTCATTTCCAGATGGGGAACCAGAGGCACAGAGAGGTTAACTAGCTTTCCCAATGTCACACAGCTAGAAAGCACCGTTGTTTAGGATCATAAAATTTGGGCAATGACCTCATATGCCGGTGTTAAAACACACTTCACTGAATTGTTAAGCAAATTGTGGTGGATCAGTAGCAGCCATTGAAACTGGTGAGCTGATTTTTATAAGATAACTACCTATATTTTTGCACTGAAAAAAAAAATACAGTCTGGAAGGACACAGAGCAAAATGTTAACAGCGACCGTACTTGAGTGGTGGAATTAAATGGGATTTTTACTTGTCTTTTTCTTATCTGTGTTTTTTCGTTTGTCTATAACGGACCCATATTACTGGTGCTCTAGGGGAAAAATGTTTTCTTTTGCAAAAAGGTGTGTTCCCCTGGGGTTCTATGTCTAGCCCTCTCTCCTGCTCTTTCCACGGGCTCTCTCTAGGGATTCCCAACATCTCCCTGACCCAAGCAACTTTTCTCTCCCAACACACTTAAGGTTTCCACTACTTGGCTCCTCACTCAGCAGTGACCTCTGAGAAATATCTCCAATGGCTTGCATTTCCTCTGTATTTTGTTCTGCTCTGTTTTGTTTTGAAAAGCAATTTCTCATTTGCCCAACTTTTATTTCTACCTGATAATTATACAAATAATCTTGGAATAAAAACTGGAAATCCTACATGCAGATAAAGCGAGTCCCGATCCTACCCCACCCCCTATCCCCTCGAGTCTGTTCACAGTTGGGTGTGTCTCCTTCCAAACTTTTTCTAGCTGCAATGGCATTCAGAGTTCATATCATGCAATTGCTTGCAAAACCCAGTGTGTGCAAAGAGCTACAGTTGGAAAACCATTCTGGCACTGGCCACTCCAGGATTCCAAATTCTGGTCTATGGTGACTGTTCGTCATCGACCTCCTTCGAAGGAGGCTAGTGAGAGAGACATGGCCCTCACTGCACGCTCTGTCCATTTGGGGCACGGACTTGCATTTTATTAATGCCAGTGTCTCTCCGAACACAGAGAGGGGAGGCCTTCTAAGGCAGGAAAAGCCCAGAAATTGCTTCTTAGCATCTCTGAGGTTCCTCACGTCCTGCCCAGTCTGCACTGATCAATACAGCTAGGAGGTGTCTTTCTCCTGCCGCCTCACAAAAGGTAATTGAGTTTGGGGGATTGCATGGCTAGCTGCTCGGGGAAATAAGAATAAACAAGAGACGGCTCAATATGTCAACAAACAGCTTTCCAGCTCTTGAAAATAAACCTTTCCCTAGATTCTCAACAATATGCTCTCCCCCAGCCCCAGCAAACAGGCGCCCGGATAACTGAAAATAGACCACCTCGGGATTAAGAAATACCTGGTTGACTTCAGAGTCTTTTGCCTTCCCTGGTCGCCCCGCCTTTCTCACCAACAGCCCTGACACTTGAAATGCCCACCCGGTTCTTTATAAATAGAGGAGTGGGAGTGGGGTGGAAATAGCCAGCATTTACAGAACGCTCACCCCGCCAGGCAATGTGTTAAGCACTTTGCAGACAATACATTATTTCTTGCCCCATAAGCCAATGAAGTGGGTTTTTTTTTTACCCCCTCCCCCTTTTATAAATCAGCTAAGGAACTGAAGTGGAGAGAAAATAAAATCAAGTAACTTACCTTGGCTCTCACAGCCGAGAGGGTGAAGCTGTGCTTGTCACTCGGGTCTGTCTGACTCAGCTGGTGCTCTTAACTCACAGGAGAGTCACAACACTGTCTTCAAGTCTGTGAAGGGCTGTCATATGGAAGAGAGGGTAGGTGTGTTCTGGGTAGCTCCAAAGAGAAGGATTTGACTGTTAGTTGGGAATTATGCTTTCGTTGCATGTGCGGCAAATTCCCCAAACAACATGTATATGCATGTCCAACTCTATAGGGAAAATTATAAGAAGAGCAAACGGAACTGTGGTCTTGAAGGGTCTGTGGAATTGGAGAGAACAGGAGGGATACTGGAGAACTGCAAATGGGCAGTGTCCCAATTTTCTTAAATAAGGGAACTAGAGACCGGTATACTGTAAACTCCAGAGCTGTAAGCTTGATGTCAACCCTCGGAGAGATTCTGCTGCAGATTATGGAGCAGGTAATTTATAAGCACTTAGGGCATAAGTGCTCATAGGACATACCCAGAGCAGCTTCTCAGACTCGCAGCCCTTGCAAAGCAAAGAACTGGGAGACAGACCATGGGCTGCCGGATTTTTATTTTTTATTTCCAAGGAAAGACATTAAGAATGAAAACCAAACAACACTAAGTTATCATTTCAGAAAAAAAAAATAGCAAGGGCTTACTTTAAACATCAAAAGAGAAGGCAGTTCTCTCAGAATAAAGGACAGTTGTTGAAATAAAATAGATTTCACTTTACGAAATGTGGACTACATAGTCCTCGGGTTTTCTCTTTGCACAGAAGGCTGCTGCAATTTTCCTGGAAGGCGGGCACTTTTCCAGGGACCTGCTTTAGGGACTCACTCAGAGCTAAAATATCAACACGTGTAAGATCAGATATCTATATGACAGAAAGTCTCTCTGGCCAGAAGAGGAAAGAGCAGACAGAGTTTGACCTTAGCCTAAGCGAGGACACTACTGTTAGGTAAAGCGTGCGCAGGAACAAACGTGAGAGAAACAAAAGCTGCCAAGCACAGATTCAAGCCCAGCTGAGACGAGTCTTAGCTAATACATCTGACCTATGCCACCCCTTGGACGACACAGCCCTCATGTCTGATACGTGACTGATGCCATTAAGCCCTTGGACCACAAACCAGTTTCCGACTGAAGGCTCTCTATGCCACTTTCAGATTGTAACTTGTCTTACCGAGGCAGAGTTCCTAAAGGTGGATCAATTCAAAACCGGTTCAATACCACTACCAGAGTGGGGTTCTTTGCACAGCGACCTAGAAGGAGCTCAGCATTTTTATCAATGGCGTCAATAAGTGCGCGAATGGAAATCTTACACAATTATTGGAGGGCTGAGAAGACCCGCCACGAGCAGCCTAAGAAGTTAGGTTTACATTTTAAATGTTGTGGTTTACAACCCATCTCTCCTTATTTGGTCATTTTCTCTCCTGTGCTCTGTTGCGCATGCACTAAGTTCTTGCAATTTGCGCTCCTCGTGGAAAATGCTTAGTGAACACATGTTAGCTGGGAGCTCCGTACCTTGCAGAGCAGATAGGGTCCTCTGGACAAACTGCTGAGCATTCACCTCTTTCCTGTCAGTTGACATTGACCCTGTTCCTGAAGGTGAGGGCAGTGCAGTATACTTGACCTTGTTCCCATATTTTCCCAAACTGCATCTCTCCAAGTGTGGTCAGGGACCCTCTGTGTTAGCCGCCCCCTAAGAGGACTGTTAAAATGGAGATGCAGATTTGGGGGGCGGGGGGAGTGGAGGGGCAGAAGGGGGGAGGCGCATTCCACTTTCCCAGACTTAGTAGGTCTGGGGTGAAGCCAAGGAATCTGCATTTTGACCCAAGCGATTCTGCCCGACGCACCCTAGAATTTTAGAATCATTGGCTTAGAGGCGTCGAGCAGCCTGATTTTTCCATCCGACAAGCCTGGGCTTCGACCCCAGCATTTAATGACTCCGCCTCAGTTTCCTTGTCTGTAAAGCAGGGAGAGTAACAGCACCTACCTCACAGGCTCTTGGAATGTTTTAAACAAAAAAACATGTGTCAAGTGTCTGGCATTTAGGTGAGGTTCAGTAATCTCTCCTGGTCCTGCTTTATTCGTGGGCCCTGTGTCTCTGAGTTCGGCTGCTGCTCCAGGTGCCAACTGTTCCCTCTTTCTAGGGCTCCTATTCAAACTCCCCAAGCGCTAGATTCTCATTGGCCCAAACTTCGTCACCACTGTGCTTGTCGGGCAAAGTTCTCATCCTGAGGTCCCTCATAGGCTGCTTGCCAGCCTATAGAGTGACGGCTCTCTCCTGGCTCAATAGGCTATTGCCGGGGGGCGGGGGGGGGGGGGTGCGGGTCACGTGGTACCAAACATAGCCACCTATTCATAAGAAACTTCTACTTCCCCCAGCTAGGGTCTGTGGATGGAAACTTCTTAGAAGGGGCCCGTGGGTGTGGCAGGAATTCTGAGGCTTAGCCCGTCCAGTACACCTAGGCTTCTCATTTATCCAGCCTGCCAAAGGAACGAAGCGTTCAAGTTCACTGTAGTCTCTCTTGAATTCCGACTTTTCCTCTCCATCAGGCCAGGAATGCCAGTCTTCAAAAAACAACGAGACCACAGGCAAGGGGGAAAACAGCTACCGCTACGCTACCACCGCCACCGCCACCACAACAACCACACTAACCCTAAAATGAGACTGTCTGTTTCTAGAAGACGTCTTTCAGTTCTCAATGCACTTTTGTGTCTATTTCTTCATTGCAAACTGGCAGTCCCAGGCAGGATCCAGACTGCTGGCAGATTTTATTTGACCCGTACAATGTTTCTGAACATTGTGTAATTAGTTGCCAACATTGAAAAGTCAGGAGACTTCCTGTAAAGAGTGGTACCCACCCAGCTATCTTGGTTAGAACCCCAGCTCTGCCTCGTATCAGCTTTGGGACACTGGGCGAATGATTTGACCTCTCTAAGCCTTGGGATGATAACAATCATGTCCGTCTCACAGGGTTAAGGGTCTAACTAAATGAGTTTAGGCATATAAACTACTTAGAACAATACCTGGGGTGTGGCAAGTGGTAAATATTTGTTTCTTTTTTAAAAAAGACTTTATTTGAGAGAGAGGGCACTTGAGCAGGAGGGGAGAGGGGCAGAGGGAGAGGGAGAAGCAGACTCCCTGATGAACAGGGAGCCCTATGCGTGGCTCAAACCCAGACCACGAGATCGTGACCTGAGCCAAAGGCAGATAGACGCTTACCCGACTGAGCCACCCAGGCACCCCTGTTTGTTTCTTTCATTCATCTACAGTGACTTGCTGGCCTTTCTAACAATCACAAGATTCCAAAAATAGAAATTTTATGGCAAGCTTATTTGGTAGCAAAATGGGGCCCAAATCGACAGGCTATTCACTTATCCCAGTTATAAATATTAATGTATTTGGGCACAAGAGACTGCCCCAAATCCCACTGGGGTGTTATATAATAGAAATGTACCCTAGCACTCTCCTTAATCCAAAATTCCTGAACTTTAAAAGACACCTAGCTGCAAGGGTTTCAGACAAGGTATTGTGTACCTATGCCATTATTTGTTGGTATACCTACTTGACAGATGAGAAAAATGGAGCTACTAAGCATTAAACAACCAGCCAAAAATCCCACAGCTTGGAGGCAGGAATGATACCGACCCTTAAGCGTAAAGCCACAGTGCCTAGTATGCATGTTGAGGCAGGATGCTAGTGCCTACTTGAAGGGTCCCCCGAAGAACCTTTACCAAGAGTGGGAAGCCTGGCCCAGAGTACCATTCTTCTGACTCTTTGCATTAATCTTTACTATACACCCTTGCGTTAGGGTTAGGGTGGGGGTTGTCATTATTTGCATTTTACAGAGGCGGGAGCTGAGTCCAGAGAAGAGAAGTGACTTCCCCCAAGTCACACAGCAAGTCAGGCGAGCTGGTACTAAACACTAACTTCTGTGCTTTATCTTCTTCGACCCGCGAGGCAGGTCCAAGAAAGACAGGTGCTGAACTTTCTACCATGTTGTCTGCAGATCATCCTAAAATTCTTGACAGACCTGATGAAAGGAATGAGACCTCATTCTTCCCAGTACCATTGGCAACAATGTATAGACGATGCCACCTGCTAGGAAGCCAGAGATGGGAGATTTCCCAAATCCCAAGAAAGTCACAGAACCCCTACTATTTGCTCTTTTCTGTTGATTTTTAAGAAGCTGACACCTTAAAGAGACCTTTGCCCACTTATCAGTTCCCCCATTTGAAATGCAGAAAATAGAGCGTTGCTATTTTATACTGTTAGTGCATCAGAGTTCTGGGAATGAAAGCAGCATCCCCGGGACCTCCTGCCAGCCCCCCGCCTCAGCACAGGCAAGCCTTCTGACACTGCCACCAACTCAAGCAAGTTGGAAAAGAGAAGGCTAGGCTGTGCCCCCAGGTGACCTCGTGCCTCTCCTAAGCTCATGGCTGGAGTTCCTCCTCCCCCCCCCAACAAATCTGCACTTTGATCACACACCCACAGCGACCCAGATCTTTGAATTCAGCAATTCTTTTTCAGGTTTCAGCGAGGCATTGGCAGCCTGAGCTATTTTGGGACACTTTCTCTGCTGTGGATGCCACTTTCGGAATACGCCAGGAACATGTTAAGGACCTGGAGCTTGCAGTCCTGGACCCATTTTCAGGCTCGCTCACACTCTCTTTTTCTCCGGGCTGATCGTGTGGAGGACAGACGCTCTTGCCAACCTAATCCTGGGAGCCTGACTACCTGGCCCGGCCACAGGCTCCAAGAGGCATTGTAGCTGCCAGCACCCTCTCGGTAAGGGGGCACGGAGGCACCAGGCAGCCTAGAGAGACAGATGTCCTAGGGGGGTGGTCTGAGTGCATATGGACTGAAAAGCCAAGGGCTGCAGGGGAGTTGGAGAACGACAAGATTTTGCAAGCATCTTCTGCTTCCAATCATCACTTCCTAATCTGATGCAAGTGACTCGGCAGGCATTCAGGAGCCTGTGGTCTCCATTTTCCTGCCCTAAAATCCTCTGCACCTGTAAGTACCGGGGCTCACTGCCGCTCACACTGGCTTTCGGGGGGGGGGGGGGCAGGGCCTTGGGGAAGGTCATCCAAATCTGAATCAGGTATGGACAGGCCTGTGGCGTTGGAAGAATTCCTGACAACCCCCCCACACCCCCGGCCCTGAACTGCTTCTTTAGTTGGGAAAATGAAAATGCCTCTTTGTTCTTTCCCGAGCATACCAGAAACTTCACCCGTCCTTCCTTTGGGGTCTCCTGTTCATCGGTGTTGTACACACCTAATTCCTCTTGTTGGACTTAATGGGAGAAGCACACCCCGGGCATTTGAATTTCCTAAACGCCACCACAGCTACGACTGTGGGCACAGCCCCTGCTGGCTTCTCCATCTTTTATGCAGCAATTTGCTAAAATAGTGAAAGATGTGGTAAGCGAAAAGGGTATCAATGAGAATTTAGAAACTCTTGCATGGTGAAACGGAGGAGTGGTGGGGTGCCGCGCTGTTAGAAAGGCTGCCACAATGGGGACGCTCCATGCTCTGCGGTGAAATGGTCCCTTTCACTGCCTTCCTATTTTAATGGAAAGAGGCCAAAATCGCCTACAGGCTCCCCAAGAAAGGAGCATTTCTGATGCTTTTATTTACCACTTTCCTGAGAGGCTGGACTGTCTCTGACTAGCCTGTCAGTCCTGAAGCAGCTCCACAGGGGGGACATTCAGCCTTTCTTTGGGGGACCACTGAAGTTGCCTCAAAATGGCCCAGGATAACAGAGCCAGGCCCTGTTACCTGATTCCACACCCCCCCCCCATCGGCCAATGCCAAAACTCAATCATGCTTTGGGTACAGCATTCATCTGGAGGTGAAGTGCGAGCGTCTCTGATAGGAAGACATTTGGAAAACAGGCCATGAACCTGGCTAGGCACAGTGTCCTTCTAGGCTTCTGTAATGACTTCTTCAGCCATGAAGAAGGACAGGCCAGGCTAGGCCAGGGATCTTGCCCTGTTATTTCCACATGGCACCATCAAAGGAATACTGTGTTTAGCATAAAATACTTAAAAGCACAAGATGTTCATTAGACCAAGACTGGCTACATTCAATTTCTCAGACCGTTAATTTTGGCACTGGAGGAATTAAAACAGGAAATTCACCTTGTGTCGGGTGGAGACCAAATGAGTTATCAGGCTCTACAAGTGAACTGGCTTCAGGAGGAATTTGGTTTTGCTTTGATTGCTGCTTGTTTGTGTGGTCTTTGGTAACTCAGGGAGTTTCTCTGCCTTCCTCCTTCCGAAGAGCTCTGAGAAAAAGATGCTTGGATCATGGAAGTTAATGATCTGGGAGACTTTTGTCAAAGCCTTGAGTGTGGAGGGGGGAGGAGTTCGCCCTATGTGATGGATTCTGATTTTAACCAAAATAATCCAGACTCTGGCTTGGCAGTAACCTAAATTTTATGTCTGCCTTATGGCATTCCAAGAGTATTAAGAACGTTCCCTTGCCTTTCCAAATCTCTCCCCATCCACTCCCAAGGGCTTGAAAATTCTTAAGTACATAATTCCTTTGACTCGGGGCTTAGGCATCAGTTAAAATGCCAACCTCTTGGGGAGGGTCAACCTGTTAAGCTTCACCTGGATGCATCCCATCCTGACAGCAGCTTCGGATAGAAGGAAGAAGAGAGACGAGGAACAGGAGATCACTGTAGGTACAAACATGAGTCCCAGCACAGGGATCTAAAAACAGGACCCTGGCCAAGGCCAAAAGTACCAAGAAGCTCATCTAGAAGGAAAAATAAAACAAAAACAAAAACAAACAAGCAAAAAAAAAAAAGTTCTATTCTCGCTATAGTGGAGTACAAGGCAATTGACAGAGGCAGAGACTCAGGACTTGGATAATAAGACAAAGACCCACTTCATGAAACTGGGGTACAGGGAGGAGGGAGAATCTCACATACTGAGCCACTGAACTCGGGCCCTCTAAATGGTGAAAAGACCTCAGCACAAAGAATCAAAAGGATTTCGTACTCATCTAGATGGCTGCCCCTCAACCTTGGCACTTCTCCAGCCCAGGAGGGTGGCCTATGGAGGGGGGCACACGGGGACTTAGGCTTTGAGACTCTGTTCCCACCCTTTCTTTCCCCTGGGACCAGGGCTGAATTCATACCTCTGGGGATTCACGATCGATAACAGTGACCCACCCTGTTCACCAAAAGCTGTAAGGCATCACCCTCTTCCCACATCCTTCCCAGGGCTTAGTGGACAGGGTTTTGGAGTAAAACTGACTGGTTTTAAATCCTGGCTCTGCCACTTGCTAGCTGTGCAGCCTGGGGCAAGTCATGTAACCTATCTGAGCCTCGTCTGTAAAATGGGCACAATAGTAATAGGATCTAGCAGAGAGTGCTCAAATGAGCTGATGCCAATAGAGCCCAGCACAGTGCCTGGTACAAAGCAAGTACTTAACAAAAACCAACAGTGGCTAAGATCTCCGGCTCTCTACTGTATGCACCATCATCTGAGAATGGATAGAACAGGAGATGGTCTTGTGCAAGTCAGGTCTAACGTGGCTAGATTTTTGGGAAGGCTCGCCATTTCCTTAAAGAAGCCCTCTGTTCCTTTTCCTCCAAGTCCCACAAGGTACTAGTGTCCCCAAACCTTTGCTCCCACCAGTTCTGCCTCTACTCCATTCCCTAGCTAACTAGATGGCATCTCTGCCAAGCATTCATGAAACCCTTCCCCGGGCTTCCCCTAGCCACGCCATCTGAGCACTGCTACCCACTCCCTAGCTGTGCAAGAGACTCCTTTCTGGGAGGACGGAGTCCATAAAGCTGCAGGTCCCAAACCACTAACGAAAAGGAAAAGGGTCCCACCTAAAACTCTGTCTGGTTCCGGGGAAGCTCAGTGCAGCTGAAGCATGAAGAAATACCGAGCCCTCCACCACTTCTCCGACCCTCCCTTCTTCCCCACCCACCCCCCAACTCCCTCGGGACACTCCCTTGTCTGGGCTCCAGGGTGCTCCAGCTTCAAGAAGCTTTCCTTCACTTCCTCTCTCTCTTCTCCCTCCCCACCCTCTCCCGAGGATACAGAATCCACTCTTTTGCAAAGGGTGTGGTGGCAGAAAGAGCTTTGCTTTCTGTGCAAGCATGCCCTCAGCGTGCTCTCTGCATTCTAGTCCTCCCAGCTTCTCTGCTTGGCTGGGGGTGGGGGTGGGGGTGAGGAAGGGGACGACGGACCCCGAGGCATGCCTGTGGCACCTCTAGGATCAGAGGGCAGACCTCCATCCTCTCGAAGATAAAGCTACTATCTCCATAGAGATAGAGAGTCTCTGGGTCTGGGGCTCATCTCTGGAATGGACAGGTTTAAAAAGCTCCCCATGGACCACACCTGAAGAAAGAGTATGCTCCCTCTAGTGGAAGGGGGCAGGAGGCAGGGAGGGCAAAGTCACAGGACTCAGATGCCTAGAACTCTCCCCAGCCTATAGGACTCTCTCCGGGAGAACATGTAACTGCCTTCTGAGTTTCGGACCTTCTCTGGCTGCATCACAAGTACCCCCGAGCAGGGTCTGCACATCTAAATCACCCCAAGGTGCCAAATGGACACAGAGTCTTTCTCTCGAGGTGTTTGGAGCTGGCTGGGGCTATAGATAGTAATAACACCTATCTCGTGGTGGTGTTCGTGTGGAATTAGGAGTTATCTCATACATCTCGAACCATGCAAACAACCACTATTATTGTTACTATAAATATTATATATATGCAGAAACAGGGTCTGTGATCCTCATGAAGAATAAATGAGTTCATGTGTGTAAAGTGTTTAGAACCATTATTGGCGTGGTCCCGGGGATTCAACAGAGAGATCTGTAGATGTCTTCAGGGTTTCAGGGGAGGCCAAGGCCAGTCTGGAGACATCATTCTGGCGAAAGAGTTGGTCAGTGGTCATGCAGAGGCTCAGAAAGGAAATGGTAGTTTGGGGTCTCCTACAAATTTCGGAGTGTGACTAAAACTCTCATGCCTAACTTATTGTTCTAGATTTACGGGATTACAGGATTTGGTTATGGGACCTGCCGGGTCTAATTAAAGTTTTAGAACTCCTAGGAGACCGGCTGTGGTTCAAGCAGCCTGGATCTTGAAGAAGACCTCGTGAATGTCCTCCCGGCTCCTTAGTGCTGAAGACTCAGTTGTTTGCACTGAACCTTCCCGAGGTCATTGAACAGCCGTGGAATCTGTCTGTTCTGTCCCAAATGCCCAGGTGTCCCAAATGCTCCCCGCCCCCTACCCACCCCTGTCAAGAATTCAAAAGCTGAGATGACCATCCTTTCCTTGGCTCACGGCCCCTGTGTGGAAGTGAGTTCTGTACACGGAGCATCTCCCTTTGCCCTGGAAAATGGCCACTGTTCCTGACAGGAATGGAGGAGGTTTCTGGAAGGAGCTGGAAAGAAAAGCATCTTCTCACCCCAGGCTGGTGTCCCCCACCAAAGGTTCACCCGGCTCTGTCCCCAGCCCTTGCCCTGGAGGAGTAAATGGGAGAAGAGACACTCCGTCTGGTCCTATGGCGCCAACCAATGCCTCTTGGACCCTGGTGGCTTCTCTGCCTCCATCTCCCACCCGCTTCCTGCAGGACGTGTCTGTGCGCAGGTCCCACTGGCATCCGTGTCCCCGCCAAACTCATCACCTGCCTTCACTCATCATTTGCCAACTGATAGTCTGTGTTCCCTTTCTTGGTTAACCATCTCACCGCAGACCCAAGCCACCACCTCAGGGGCTTTGTCACCATCTCTGTCTCCTTGGCCTTCCATGACACCCAGCCTGTGGTTTCTCTGTGGGGACACGTCCCTGGAATGGCCCCTCTTCTCCGTTCTCACTGCCACAGTCCTGGTCCAGAGCACTTGGCACCTCTTCCCAGAATCCTTGAGATGGCCTTCCAATGGGTCTACCAGATTTGGGCTTCTCTCTCCCTTCCTGAAAGGGTTGTCTTCCTGGGCTGTCACTCCTCTGCCTTACTAAAAACTTCTGATGGCTCCCTATGGATCACAGAACAAAATGCAGAACTCTCAGCTTGGACAACAAGGCCATGGATTAAGCTGACCCCAACCCCCCCCTTTCCCACCCATTGCCACTGCTGCCTACTGCGCACCTCACACCAGTTGTCCCGCCCTCTGGAACACAAATACTCGCACAGATACTGTTCCCTCTGCCTGGGATGTTTTGCCCCACCCTCTAACGCTCCTCCTGGAAAAACCTTCCATCCCTCTGGAACCAGCTCCAACATCCTTCGCTTGTGACTTCTTCTTCACTTCCCCAGATACTGGGTCACAGTGCCCCCAGGCACCCATTGGACTACGAGTTCTGTGTGTCTTGGTCCCTCCTACTATATGAAAAGATCCCCCAAAGGCTGCCAGGGACCATACTGGGCTCCCTTTTGGACTCTCAGTATTCCCCCAGGCTTGGATACATTAAGCTGTTCGTTTTCTCATTTTTAAGTTGCGGCTAAAATAATAGTTGCTATTTCCCAGAGCTGGAAGGATTAAATGAGATAGTGTATTTCATATTTGTGCAGGTAATGATACGAAGATGTTGGTTAAAAGAAAGAATAGTTAGCATCCATTCAGCAATCCCTAGGGGCTAGACACTATCCTAAACTCTTTGCATCGATGAGTCAGCTAAATAAATGTGTTGATCCATGGAAATTGATGGATTGATTGGGTGTATGTGTGGGTATCCATCAGTATGACAAACATCATACGGATGGCATATATCATGACCCATGGGCTCCACACTGTGCCTGACACTTAGTGGGGACTCTGGTTTTTCCTTTCCTTCCCCATCTTTCTATCCTTCCTTATGTGTCCCCATCTCCCCCCATCCAGGGCTGCGGTAGGAGAAAGATGAGTATAGAAGTTGTTAATCTCTTTGAGGACAGGGGCCATGCTGTAGCCTGTCTGAGGCCCCTGTAAGTGCTGGCATGGTCGTGGACACACGTAGCAGGCTCTAAATTAGCTCTCGAGCTGGGCTCAGCAGAGACAGTCCCAGTTTTCAGCAATTGCTGAAGCAGATATTGGAGCCACGGCTGGCGGGTTCTCCGGAGTACCAGGGGAGTGGAGGCGTACCAGATGCAGCTCTCCCCCAAGCAGCCTGATGAACTGGTGCAAATCGCTCTGCTTGCCTTCGCCCCGGGTCCTCACCTGTAAAACGCTGCCCCTCGGGGCTGGCCGAGGGTGCACAGCATGACAGCTGCGGAAGCTCTCTGCCAGAAGGCTGTGCAGAAGTGCGGTGTTGCTAATTTCAAGTGCTGGGGCTTCACTTGGTAGGAAACATTCCGGAAGTGGGGGTGGAGGGAGAGCACAGGGGCTTGCATATCCAGGACATATGGGGGCCTATATTTGTTGTCCTCCTGCTTAGCAGCATTAGTGATTCAAGCTGGTGCTGCCTGCGGAACACTCTGTCCTTCGGGATCCTCAGGGACAGGAGAGATCGCAGAGCAGGGAGGCTGAAGCCAGCGCACAATACTTTGAAAAATAGAGTGATCGAAATGAGGCGCCATGCACACAGGTTCATAGGCGCGCGTTCACACTCCTGACCACCCCCAATGCTGCCGCGCGACAGCAGCTGGAGCTAATTACAGACAGACAGACAGCTCCTTCTCCAGCTTTTTTTCTCGAAACTCTCAACCAACCCCCCACCCCCAGCGCCAGCCCCTGGGGATTGCCTGAGCTCTAAGAAGGGGTGTCGCTGGCACCACCGTCAACCGCCTAGAAAGAACATGGGCGGTAAAGAGGTGTAGGAGGCCACCATGTGGCTCCCCATCTTGTGGGGGTGGGTGGGAAGCGGGGCCTGAGGTGGGGGCTAGAGCTGGCTGGGATACAGATGCAGCTTTGTGTTAACAGATGTGCTGTCCTGGCAAGAGAGAGCCCAGGCACTCAGCTCCTCCCTTCTCCTTCATCCGAATCCACCCAGGGATCCCCTCTTAACCCTTCTCCCTCTTAAATCCTCAACTTCCTCTTCAAAGTCTGTATCTGGCAGAAAGCTCAACAAATGTTGCCTGAATGGATGGAGGAATAATGAAGCCTCCTCGAACCCATACGCCTCCGAGGCCCCATTCCTACCTTACAGACAGCGATGACCCTGAGAGCCCTTTCCTCTGCTTTTATTTCCATATACTCCCCTCGGACAGTTTCAACTCTCCCCTATATGCTTCTGATCTTCATATCTCTCTTTCCAGCCCAGACCTCGCCAGCTGCCTGAACATCCCTCACACTCCTCAAACCCAACGTGACCCACATTAAAATTCGTCAGCAATAACGTCCCAGGGGAGGTTTCTCTCAGAGAGTTCTAGTCTGCTGAGGGGGGGTCGGGGGGAGAAGGACTTGCTGTGTGCCCCTTAACAGGCTAGGGACAATGAGCATGTTAGCACAGTCATGGGACAGACTCCTGATCCCAGGGCCTGTCTTCATGCCAGGATACCGAAGTCCTTCCCTTCACCCTTATAATAGTCACCTCCCACCCATAGGGAAAGTGCAATTGGGAACGTGGGTGGCTAACTGCCCAATCTGGGCTTCTAAGATCCCGGTTGCCATTCCTCTTCATTCTGGAAATCTGTCCTAGGCTCACCATGACCCTGTCACCCCACCCCAACCCCTGCCCACCCCCCCCCCCAGGTAAATATTGAACCAAGATTGGTGGAAACTGGGGATTTCACTCCCTCAGAGCAGCACTGCAGGGAAGACCTAGAATGTTTACTGAGAGTCCACACTAGAATTCTTTCCTCCCCTTGGCAAGGATAAGAGCAAATAAAGGCCCCCCTTTCCTTCAGGCCCTCCTTCATTTGGACAGCAGCCAAGTGAATGGGTTACAAACACAGTGGCCTTTGGTTCCTAACAGCCTCGGGGCTTGTGAAGGCAAGATCCAAATGTCTTCCTTCATTCCCGGGGCGGGGGTGAGGGGGGGGGACCCCGAGTACCATACACGAGGACAAATGCAAGGTGTCATTATACCACTGTGTCATGGCCACATATAGGCCTTTTCAGGTTTTTAAAGCAAAGTGAAAACTTTTTATCACCAATTTCAGTCTGACGCACAAGATGTGAAGTGATTTATTTAAAGCACTCATGTATAATAGCAAAACGTTTGTTTGTTCGGTGAGCGCATATATTTTAAGCATCTCAAAGAGCCATAATCCATGGTTTCTGCTTTCAGAAAGAGCCTTTATTCTAGATCAGGGGAGAAATGCTACAGGCAAGGGTTAACTGACAATCCAAGACAATGCCAAGTCCGAAGCACGCGTGGCTCTCACAGCCCCTTCAGCAGGACTTAAATTTTCTGCCCTACTGCTGCTGTCATCACTGTTGCTCTCTTCTCTAATATGGGACGGTGGTGACTATGTCTCTAGGGTGCCTGGGTTCATATCTGAGTTCCACTATTCTCTAGCTCTGTGACCTTGGCCAAGTTACTCAGCCCCTCTGAGCCTGGTGCCCCCTCTGTAGAATGAGGACAATAACTGCACCTCCCTACAGAGCTGTAGAGAGAATTAAATGAGTTAATACACATGGCACATTTAGACCAACCCACTGTAACTCAGTAAATAGGGCACCTGGGTGACTCAGTAGATTAAGCATCTGCCTTCGGCTCAGGTCATGATTCCACGGTCCTGGGAGTGAGTCCTGAGTCAGGTTCAGTTGCTCAGCAGAGAGCCTGCTTCTCCCTCTCCCTCTGCCCCTCCCTCACATTCGTGTGCTCTCTCTGTCACAAATAAATAAAATCTTTTTTTAAAAAAAGAACTCAATAAATGTTAGCAGTTATGATATACCTGATATAACTACCATCCTTCGTTACCACCAGAGGTCACGATCCTTACTGGGCTTCCAAAGGAAGCTCATCGATGTCTTATTTCTCTATCCACTTAATCAACAAATACATGTTGAGCATCTACAAGACCCTGAACTGAGTCCAGTTCATAGAGGCAAACAACACATGGCTCCTGCCTTTGGGACTTAAATAGTCCCTGTAGCACCTGGAAGGTCAAACACAAATCCATTCTAAAGGAACACACCTGGCATCAGTATTCATCCGATTACCATGGAAAACTGTGGCCGAACATAAACCCAAGATCCGAAATCAAAAATCACCCAATGAAGCCAGAAACAACAAAAGCCGATATTAGATCCTCACAGATTCAGATATTGTAATTTTGTGATAGAGCTTTTTTTTAAGTTTTAGATGTATTTAAAAAAAAAAAAGCAAAAGATTTTGAAAACATTCACAAAGAACAAAATGCCAGCAGAAGATAATTAGAAAAAGTATCATCTTTTTACAGACGGCAAGGCTGGGACTCAGAGAACAGACTGACTCCTCCGATGTTGCACAGCTAATAACGAGGGATTCAAGTCAGGTTCTTGGTGTCCAGTATCCTTTTGGCAGATTCAGCTACGGGGGTTAAGGCCTTTTTTCCCCCTAACTAAACCAGTCCAAGAATGAGATGAGTACGAAATGCTGCACTAGGTTGGTATGAAGTACGAAGAGGAACAGGAAAGTGTCCCTGCTCTCGATAGATCAAGATCCACTAGAGAGACATGGCTACACACATATGAAAATAACCACTGAGATTGGTCTGCATGGTAGAAAGTGCTGTGGTCTGGAAGGATGGGAGGTGAGATTGGGACAGATCCCTAAAAGACAGGCAGGTGGCTCCATGCGGGAAAGGAGCTTTGGTTTGGTGAGGTGGATGTCTGACCAACATCGCCGAGCAAAGGATCCCACAGAGTGGTTCAGGGAGCAGTGAGTTCATTTGGCTAGCATGCTAGACACATGCAGGGACAAGCCTGTGCCTCTGTGCTGCTGTCACTGTTTTTGAAAGTTTTAATAACTTTTGAACACAGGACTCCACATTCCCACTTTGCGCCAGGGCCCACAAATGTTGTAGCCACTCCTATACAGGGGAGCAGGAGGCAGGGGGTGCGGGTGGGGACGGTGTATAGCTGGGAAAGTAGGGATGCTCGGGGGTAGGACCTTGAACTCAACTTTCATATTTGCTCTGCAGACAGTGAGGAATCGCCGAACATCTTTGACTACGGGCAGGATATAGTGAGTGTGGTTTTTTTGGAAACCACATGGTGGATGCAGAAGAGGGGGGATCGGAGAAAGGAGGGGTGGAGCTTAATCAGGAGACCCTTGCAAGAAAGCAGTGGGGGCCCAGACAGGAATAGTGGTGGGAGACACAAAAAAGAAAAGAGGCTTCACGTTATTTAGTTGTCCATTCTACAGGTGTTTGCTGAGCACCAGACACGTGCTGGGCATCATTGTGCTAGGGGCTGAGATGCAAGGATGCCCGAGATTTGCCACCCCAGCCTTGAGCGGCTCACAGTGATGGAGGCAGTTAAGTAAACAGAGCATGACAGCCCCACATGCTGGGGGCTAGGATCAGATTAAGTTACGGGTGCAGGGGCAGACAACGGCCCAGAGAATAACAGGGTGGTGTGGCAGGCGTCATGCTAGCGACGCTGTGGGAGTACGGAGAAGAGTCATCTGACCCAGACTGGAAAGGTCAGGGAAGTCTCTTCCCCAAGAGTGTCTTCTGAGTGATTCAATCACCACGTGAGCTCCTTCTATGGGAGCATGGAAAGATAAGAGCAAAGAAGTCAGAATTGCCAAGTTAAGGAATCGGGACTTCATCCTACAGAGCAGTAGTTGTCAGCCTTGACTGCACGTTGAAATCACTTGTGGGAGCTTTAAAAAAACACCTATGACTAGGTCCAACCCCCAGGCACTCAGATTTAATAAGACTGTGGGGGAGGCATTGGAATTTTTCAAAGCTCCTCCAGTTTATTCTAAACCATGACTTAAGAGTGGGAATTCTCACATTTGAGTGTTACCAGAATCACCTGGAAGCCTTGTTAAACACAAAATGGGGAGAGTGCCCCCCCCAGGGTTTCTGACTCCTTAGGTCTCTAGTAAGTATCTGCTCTAAACGAGTTCTGAGATACTGTTGCCGCCGGCCCCAGGACCACACTTTGAGAGCCTCTGGTCACTACTATGAAACTCATTACACTTAAGGGTGTGTGTGTGTGTGTGTGTGTGTGTGTGTGTGTGTGTGTGAAAGGATCTGATTTGCATCTTAGAAAGATCACTTGGGCCCCTTTGGGAAAAATGGCCACAGAAGGGGAGATGAGAGGTTTAAAATAATAATAATAATAAAAAAAAAAAAAAGCAGGAAGCTCTCAAAGAAATCAAGGCAAGAGAAGACAGTGAGGGAGTCCTCGACCAAAGCAGTGGTGGGGGGCCTGGACAAAGTGGCTCAAATTTGAGAACTGCTTAGGAAGTAAACTTAGATGAGAAATAAAGATGCGGGAGGGACAGCTCTTGGCATGGGAGGTGGGGGGGCGGGAGCTTTCCTGTCCCCAAATCTCATAGCTGTCACCTCGGGGAGTCCAACAGGGATCTCTCACTGTCCACTCAACCCCTTACTTTCAGCACCCTGGGTCCTCACCTCGACCCTAATCAACTTGGGATGCTCTTCAAAATACCCAGAAAGGAAAAGGCAGGTGGGGAATCACCCTGACATGATGATGACCAGCCACCAGAGCCCCAGGTCCAGTGCCTGCGTTTCTGCTCCAATCCCAGGTGGGTTTATCTCATTCATTTGTCGTTGTAACATCTGTGAGGCTGCTGCCTGGAAGGCTTGTGAAATATTCAGAGGCCATGTTTCAGGTGCAGGTGAAGAATGTCTATAATATACTCTTACATAACCGGGAAAACAAATGCGGCTAAAAAGGGAACCTACAAGGACATTCATTCTGCATGGATTTAAAATGTGTAAAGATGAGCAATTTCCCAGTGCATCATCAGTCGTGACTACTTGTAAGTCTCCTCCGTGGGCAAGTAGACTGGCAGCAATCAGCAGGACCAGCAGGATGATAGATGGGATAATTGTCCATTAGAGTACAGATAACTTTTGTACCGTGGGAGGGTTCGACAGGAGACAGACATGATAGATGGAAAAACAGTTAGCTAGAGTGATAGGAGTTATAGCTCCGTTCCTGGAGTAACCATTCTCTGGCTGAATCAGTGTTGAATCAAAGGCACATTCTCATTTGAAACTCTTGGCTCACCAGCGCACAACCCCCTGCTTGGGGTTAAATTTAATTGCGTCATTAAAAACCGCGGTTCAAAAAAACTCAGATCACTCCCCCCACCCCAAGAAATCATGCCCCATTGCCACATTAGTGAGCTCATGGTCAGTGACCACGTAGGGGGCGTGCCTGTGCTCCAATGTTTAACATTTGAATCCTCAATGCCTAGCACAGGGGCTGATACATAGGGAGCCCTCAATAAATGTTAGTTAAAGTAAAGGGAAATGAATTAATACATTTGTCCATTCATTCATCTGTTTATTCCTTCAACAGACATTCATTAAATACAGGAATTAAGAGCTCTGGCCTGGGAACCAGATGCTTCAGGCTTCAAATTCCAGTTCCAACCAGCTGTATGAACTTGGGCCCATTACTTAACGTCTTTGAGCCTGATGGCCCCCCGTGTAAAAATGGGGGGAAACAATAGCACTCACTCTGAGACGGCTGCGCGAGGGAGCAATTGAGTGAATGGATGTAGGTGTTCAGTCCAGGGCCAGGCCCCTAGTAAGTGCTCACTAATGGGCAACTATAATTATTGGCTGTCTCTAGGTGAGCTGTGCTCTCGTTGCAGAGTGGGAAGGTGCAGGGGGAAGGTGAGGGCTGGCGGGGATCCAATCAACCATCATTGTTAACTTCCTTGGATGTCTTTCTGCACCTTTGTAGAACTCCTGCTGACAACGTTTCTACCTACTAGTTGCTATTTCTAATGTTTATCCTCTTGGCTCAGTTGAGCAAGATTGTCCTTGATTTTTAATTTTAATTTTCAGGCAAACAGAATAGAGAACCCTTGACTTGGGAGTTCAGTCCGAAGGTAAGGGAGGCCATACAACTTAGTGGCTATGCGAGGGCTCCGGGCATACAACCAACTGGCTGCCAAAAAGCTGTGTGACGCAGGGCACTCTACCTAACATCTCTGAGCCTCAACTGTCAGAAAGGGAAAATGACAATAAGGATTGCCCCCTTCCCCGCTCTGGGCTCTGTTTCTATCTCTGGGACCCCAAAATAGGGGTTGTAGCCCCCATTCATTAAGCACTTTACTGTCCCCTGCTAGTGGCAAGCCTTTGTCCACCTGATACTCTTTCCACCCCTTCGCAGGGCCCTGTTTAGACGAAGTCTGATAGATTCATGACAGGTCATGCTTGGTTTTTATGGCAGGTAAATGAAAGACCTTAAAAGGTACGCTTTTCATACTTGTCCACCTGGAAAGTCTGATGAGCACTCCAGGGCTGGAGCTACGGATTATTCATCGAATAATCAGTTTACTGAGCATATTTAAGGAGCTGAGCAATAGTCAGTAACATACCCGAATGGTGAATGCCTTACACTTCCCATGTTGCCCTGCACACCATCTGGAAAAATGCAAAAAGGAGCTGCAGACTCCTGGACCAGGTCTCAATTCGAACCCTACAGCTGGTGGCTGGGTATGAAGCACCTATCAGTGCTGGGGGCTGGGTGGGAATTCGGGGCTGGAAACACCCTGGCAGTTTTCATAAGAATCCTAGCAGCATCAGTAACTGTAGTAATAAACAGTCATCGTAATAATAGCTATTAGCAAAAGGTAAAGTAGGAAAATTTCTCTAAGGATTCCCTTTGGTCTTCAGGGCTATGTGGGGCCCAAAATATGCTATGCAGGGGATGTACAGTGCAGTTGACTTAAGCCACCCAGGGTGTGAATCCCAGCCGCCCACCTATCCATCGGGCGATCGTGCATTATGTGCCCTGAGTCCCCATCTCCTTGTCAGTAAAATTAACATAATGACATTTCCTGCCTCGCAGCTTTGCGGCGAAGATGAAGTGGGATATAGTGCGTAAAGCCTACCTCGCAGGTCTGGAAAAGGCAGCCTTTTCCTAACTCCTAATAAGAGCTGAGGAAACGCTCAACCCCTTTTCTCTGACCTGGTCATAACCAAGGTTGGACACACTGGGATAATGAACACTATCAGAACAAAGCCTTCCTTGCAGATGCAGAGAAGGAAGCCACTGTTTCAGCTACTGGAGATCAAGGAGTCCTTCAGGATAGGACGAAGGGTTGAAAAGGACGACTCCCAACACATACGACATAGTCAATCCCGTCACCTCCTCCCAACTGGGTCAGAACAGCTGCGCCAATAACTAAGGAGGTCCAAACAGAAAACCCAAGTCAAAGCAGTTGCAAACTAATCACAGGCTGACCCTTCACTCTTGGCCCTGGCGTGGCCCGCCGTGTTGGAGAAACTCTCAAGGGGAGCAGGTGACCCTGGCAGAGTAATCTGCTGTCACGATGTCATTTGTCCCTCTCCTCTTTATGAGTAGACGGGAGACCCGACGTGATGGAGTAGGACTGGCTCCCTGCCTAGGATGCACAAGGGGTCTTTCCTCCCCCTTTCTGGTGCCCCCCTGCCCCCACTGCTCTTATTCTTGTTTAGACACGCACCAAGAGTAGCATTCAGGATTCCTGCATTCTCTGGCTTTTTTTTTTTTTTTTTAACTGTTTGGATTGGCTTTTCGCCAAGGCAACTGAAGAGCATTTTCAAAGAGCAGGTGAGTTTGGGGAAGATCTCTTATCTTCTCCAATATTTTACCTCCCTGCAAATTAAAGCGGGCAGATACCTCCCTCCCCCCACCTCTGTTGGAAAGAGCATAGAAGTGCTCCTGGGGCTTCCAAATTTAAGTCCCTACATGACACCCAACGAAGTGGTCACTTCCAAGGGAAAAGTTCCCAGGTACGGTTAGCTGCTTTTCCAAAATTCGAGAAGTGACATGCTGCCTACATTTCTGATACGGAAACCACTCCGGGTTCCCCCTAAGCAACTGTGTGATGTGTGGCGTCGCAGCCATGGGTGTTGAACATCTGGTTCTAACCAGAATGTGGGTGATTTGCTCACAATTGGGGAGGGCAGGTAAATAGGGCTTTGCCTCCTCCTAGTCTTGTATCTGGCCCAGACATGCAAATTCCTGTCTGCAGACTTATTCTTCTCTGCCAGAATTCTATTGGTTAATGTCAGCAACTGGCAGAGGTCCGCTCATGGTTATAGTCACTGCCACACGGCAACAGGTTATGATAAAAGGAGGCTGCCAGAGAAGTGAGCCAAGCTCGGCGGAGGGGCAGGTGACCCGGCTTGCCAGTCAGAGGAGAGAACAGGTCCTGGTCCAGGGCCATTGTTGGTATGCTGAGAGCAGAAGCAGGAGAAAGTCGGACAGAGAAAAGAAGATGACAACCAGCATTTAATGAGCACTTACTGTCTGCCAGGTACCGTGCCAGATCATGGTATGATCTCTCATTTGGTCCCAGCAAGAGCCTCATTTAACAGAAAAGGGAACTGCACCCCTAAGGAATGGACAGATCAAAAGCAGGAACCGGGCAGAGCATAAATACCAAAGCGTCCAGAAAGCAAGGGGCTTAGAATCTGTTGCCAAGGAAAATTGAGGAACCCAGGTTCTTTGTCGTCCCTGTGGTGGGGATTGGGAGATTTGCATCTAAGCCACTCGATCTCTTCGGCTGACTCCCTTTTGGGGATGGCTCTGCCTGTCACACCTCGAGGTGGCTGGTAAAGGCTGGTTTGATAGGGACTGGGACCAGAAGAGGGATAGACTGGGGGAGCCTGGCTGGCTCATTTGGTGGAAAGTACAACTCTTGATCTCGGGGTTGTGAGTTCAAGCCCCACATTGGATATAGAGATTACTTAAAAAATTTTTTTAAATATTTTTTAAAAAGAGGGATGGGGCACGTAGGTGGCTCAGTCAGTTGAGCATCCGACTCTCGATTTTGGCTCAGATCATGGTCTCAGGGTCATGGGATCGAGCTCGACATCGGCCTCCATGCTTGGCATGGAATCTGCTTGGCATTCTCTCTGTCCCTCTGCCTCACCCCCTCCCCTTCTGCTCTCTCTCTCTCTCAAAATAAATAAATACAATCTTTAAAAAAGAGAGAGATAGGTGTCTGCAGTAGATTCTTCCAAAGAATATATCAATGGCTACATGCCATCAAACTCCAGCTAGCCTCCCAGTAGGAAAAGAGGATCAATGAGTTACTATAGAAAAATTGGCCCATGAACTTGCGCTCTGTTTCTACTTCTCTAATCAATGCCAGTCATGTCCGTGTTTGGAAATAAGATGTTCTGCCATCATTAATACCTGTTGATAAATGCAAATAGGCTTGAATTTCATTAGCAGAGACCCAAGCTTAAGCACACTGACAGACAGCCTCAATCAAAGCACAGGTCCTACGGAAACGACCATGCAGTGGAAGTCGTAACAGAACTCTGATTCAGAAATTGCCTAAATAGTCTCCCCCCCACAGACAACATTAGTCCTTGTTTGTTCTTGAGCCAAAACCGTCCTTGGCTCTTATTAGCAGTGAGCGAACAAGTGCCACTGTATTACAGCATCCTGCCACTGTACAAGTCCCACACGCAGGAAAAGCAAGCATCTCCCACCTTCAGACCCTGTGCCTACCAGCAGCACAGTCCAAGTGCATGAAAAGAGGTCCTGCCTGGTTCTTTGAAGGGCCAGAAAACAGTTTAAATGTGGCATCCGTCAAGAGCGATCCATTTACACTGATTGGGCTGTGAAGCGAAGTCAGAGGGGTCAGGTAAGAGCCCCAAACAATGACAACACAGTTGCATTCCCAGCTGTGTGAAATGACCGGCATATCATGATTGCCTTTTCACGCAAATGTCAATGACATAATCCTAACAGGCTTGCCGCTCTCTTGCTGGTGTAATAAAACAATGACCCAATTATTTTGGAGGGCCAAAGTAGCAGATGTGATGATGACTGGGTGTGCTGTGCAGGGTGCTGGGTGTGTGATAGACGGGGCACAGTAGGGCAGCAAACTGTGTGCCGAGGATTTGAAACCTGCCTCCCGGGCCAGAACTCCTGCCATTCATCTGGTCGGAAAAAAAAAAATAAAGCCATTCAGTATGAAAGTTCCCACTTGTTCTCATGACGGGGGCCAGTTGGGAAAATGTGGCGCAGTGCTGATTGAAGCAGATTCTGTTTAAAAAACCAGCCGGTTTGTGGGTATTTGTTTATTTATAACTCCCCCCTCCTCCTCCCCCGTACCCTGCCTCCTGCTGCAAAGGATTTGAGATGGGATTTGAACACTGCAAGTTTGTTTAAGTCCTAAACATGTCCAACTACTTTTTTTACATCGACGACAAAAATGAAACCCTCCGAATCGAGTGCCTTCCTCTATAGACACTGCCCTGGTTTTCCCAGAGCTGGTCCTCATAGCCCATGGCGAGAGGGACCTCTTGCTCCAGAACACCCTGGTCTCTGCTGCTATGTTTTAATGTAAACTAGGGAAATAAACATGAGCCCAGAAGCCTGAAGCCTGACAAAATAAAGGAACACAGATTCACTCCCGCCCACCCTCATTCATTAACCCAACAAATATCAATTTGTACCTAATTCTGCAACAAGCTTGATGCTAGGCACAGGGGAAGCAAAAGTGAAGAAGACCCAGTCCTTGCATTTGAGAAGCTTCCAGTCTAGTAAGAAGGCTAGACAAATAAACCAGATCCTGCACTGCAGTGTGATTCGTGCTTTGGCAGAAGCATGCTCAGGGACTGCGGGGTATCCTGGGGACCCCGGGGGGCACAGGTGACTTAGTGCGTGGACTCAGGCTTAGGTTGCCTTGGGTGCAACTTTTGGTTCTGGCTCTCACTGGCGGTGTGCCCTTGGGCACTTTACTTAACATCTCAGAGCCTCGATTTCCTCATCTGTAAAATGGGGCTAATAATAGAATTGACATCATCGTGTTATTACAAGAAATAAATGAGATAAACTGTGTAGAACACTTAGAACCCAGCACATAGTAAGCACCCAGCAAAAAGCTTCTCATGCTTTCTATTCCTTTTGTTTGATTTTCCTAAGACTCTGTGTTTGGTGATGGGACTTTAAGGACTAGTTTCTAAAACAGAACTGCTCTCAACAAACTCCTCCCTTTAGCCTGATTTTTTTTTTTTTTTTTCCATTTGGAATGACACAGTTCTGTCATGATTTTTCCCTCAGCAACCATATGTCTGGCAGGAACCTCAGGGAGAAAATATTTCCCAGATGGTTTTGTTTATGTCAGCCTACTATGTGCCAAGCTGTCCTCCTCCAGGTGAAAGGGACACACTGCTGAGCAACAAAGACAAGGTCCCTGGCCTCTTGGAGTTTGCATTCCAATAGCAAAGACCAGCTACACACAGACAAATGTAAACAGACATAATCACCCAGAGAGGCAAGTGTGATTAAGGAAGGATTGCCAATGAAAGGAACATAAGGGAGGGTCCCTGGTCTGAGAAAGCTTATCTCAGAAGGTAACATTTAAACTGAGACTGAAAGGTCGAGAAACTTCCCACATCGAAAGCAAGAGCAAAGGTAGTCCAGGCAGAGGGAACAGCATGTGCAAAGGCCCTGGGGCAGGAGAAGACTTTGTGAATGCTCCAGAAGTCAAAAGGACAACGTGGCTGGGACATAGAGCCTCAGCAGGGAGGAAAAGCCAGGAGGAAAATCACATGCATTTTGAAGATGAGGAACAGAAAGCCCAGAGAGGTTAATGGACTTACCCACAGTGTCTTGCACATAGTAGGTGCTCCATATGTTGCAGAACTCCCGGTCAGTAGGGCGGGACTGAGGCTATTTGCCTTCCAATTCAGACTGAGATTTCCCACCACAACTAGGGATCAGCTACCCAGGAAGACTGAAACATGCAGTCTTTTTCATTGGTGAGTCATAGGCAACGCACATTAGAGTGTGGGGTCGAGTGGCCCCAGCTGCCGCCTGAGCGTAAGGGGCGGGGGTGGGCTCAGGCCAGGGCTGAAGCTTTTTAGCATGTTTATGATGAGCTGAAAGCACTCACTGCTTAATTTAAAATACCGCTCACACATACACATACAATTCAGCAGCCGAGGGAGCTGCCAGGAATTGAGGCTAAGTGTAGAAAATTGGAGGATCAGGAATATCGGGTACCCAGCTTTGTTTCCCAGCACCCACAGGCTGCCTCTGACCCCACAGAGTCCCATCTTCCCTGATAAACTCCCAGAGGTCAAGACACAGATAGGGGCAGCAGAGGTTTGGGTGGCAAGGAAGCTTGCCTCTGCGGGGCCAGTGGCACTAGCCACACTGGGAACTCTACCTGATCTGAAGTTTGCCTGCCTTCCTCTTCATCCACGCCTATTAAAATAGCCCTCCAAGCCCAAACCCACTCTCCTGGTGAAGCATCCCCCAGCAGTGCCTCCCAACACCTCCTCCCCCCACTCCTCCCCATCTTCGTGTTCCTGGAAATCTGACCATTGGGGAAAACTCATTTGGCCCTGATCTCAGACTGCCTGTGTGTATCTCGTCTCCTCAACCACACGGGGGCATGGAGCATACATCTGAGGAACTGAGGTGCTTGCTTTTGTATTCCCCACAGCTCTGAGCACCGTAGCACCGACACAGTGAGAGCCCCAAGGGCTCTTCCTCAGGATCTGCACCAGAGTAGCACTTGAAACACCTTTTGGGTAGAGTACCTGCTCTTCACTGGAAAACCAGAACCTGAACTTGATGAAACTGGGAACACTCTCAGCGGTATTCAGTTTCCTCGCCATTGCTCCCCTACACTCCCAGGGGTTGGAGGGGTTACCTTCCTACAGACTGAACGGACCTGCAGGCTTCTCCATCAAAATGCCCCACAATGCGTTGCGGCTCTTGGCTAATAATATCCCTT
The DNA here is from genome assembly GCF_030435805.1 of Mustela lutreola. Taxonomy (NCBI): domain Eukaryota; kingdom Metazoa; phylum Chordata; class Mammalia; order Carnivora; family Mustelidae; genus Mustela; species Mustela lutreola. Next base: position 94,847,210 of record NC_081308.1, on the reverse strand, counting down.
CCGACTTAGGAGGACCTTTCTCCCAGTTCTGCCTACGGAAACCCCACTCACCCTTCAAGGTCAAATCCAAATACCATCTCTGCCACATGGCCCTGTGCCATCATCCCCGGCCCCTCGTGGCACCCTGGACCTGCCCCTTTCAGGCTACGGGCCGGTGAGCTAGAATAACCTAGGTTCAGATTCCGACTCCATTACTTCTCTTGGTATCCTCAGTTTTCTCTGCCGCCCAGTCAACACAAGAGTCGGCCTGTGGAGCTCAGTCAGTGCTACTTATCATCATCCTCTTCATCTCTAGGAAGCGGGTGAAGTAAATGGCTAAGAATGTGGGCTTGGGACCCAGACACATCTAGGTTCTGGGCGTGGTTCCGTCACTTCCTAGCGATATGCCCTTGGGCCAGTCACTTCCTCTGGGAGGCCCAATTTTCTCAGGTGCGAGATGAAGTAATCAAAGCTTCTGCAACCACAACACAGAACCCTTGGGTGGGTCCAAGGGTATCAAGTAGCAAGGTAAACCACTCAGCCCAGGGCTCGCCGCATCAAAATTTCTCGTTCGCATCTACAAATACCTACAACCTATAAAACTCCTTTCCAGGCCCGGACGATATTTTACTTATCTGTACATCTCCCCCTGCCTAGCCTAGCCCAGAACCTCTGCAGCTGGCAGACCCACAATAAATCATTGTTGAATTGAATCGAAAACCCAAACCAGATGTGCCTGCTCCCCTGTCAAACGAAGCTTTCAGGCTGGTGGGCTGGGCCTACTGCTGCCCCTTGGCCTCCACCCCCGTCCCTGCCTGGGCTCCGAAGCAGCCATTGTCTCAGGGGCTCTGGAGAAGGAGGCTGGGTGCCGAGGAGAGCTGGGGAGAAGTGGGGAGGGAGTGGCAGGACACGCTGGGAAGGGAAGGAGGAACACTTATCTGCTCCTGGCAACTCTGAGCACACTTCCTGGGGAGGGTGTTATCCTGAAGTCTGCGTTGAATGCAAGCAGGTGGGTTTGATTCCAAAAGCCCTTCACCTAGCCAGAGCCTAGCTGTCGAGGAAACCCACCTCTCCCAGAAACATCCGGAATGGACAGTAGTAAACGGAGGTGTCAGGAGAAAGCTCCCTTCTCCTTTGGCAGAGACAGTAAAGGTACAAATTGGTTTTAAGGCTCCAAAAAGGGGGGCACCTGGATGGCTCAGTTGGTTGAGTGACTGCCTTTGGCTCAGGTCAAGATCCCGGAGTCCCACAACCGAGTCCTGCATTGGGCTCCCTGCTCAGCGCGGAGCCTGTTTCTCCCTTTAACCCTCCCCCCTCCAGTGCTCTCTCTCTCTCTCATTCTCTCTCTTTCAAATAAATAAATAAAATCTTTTTTAAAAGGGAGGCAGAAGGCTATAAAAAGAGGCCCTTGCCTTCAGCGTGTCTGAGCCAGGGCTATGTAGACAGGGCAGAAGGAGTTGTCTGCTGTCCAACACAGGGTCAAGGCTAAGAGCCAGACATCGAATACAGCTGCCCAAACTGGGACTCTGGATCTGTCACATACTAGCCTGCCTGACTCTGAGCAAGTGATTTAACCACCGACCCCACCCCCACCCTGTGCCCCCCCCCCCATGTCTCTGTGTTTTCTCTTCTGACACAAAGTGCCAATAACAGTACCAATGAGAATTAAACGAGCTAGTGTTTGTAAAGCATGTACCATGTGCCTTTTGGTTAAATAAGAATAAATTATATCTCTGGCCCCCTGTCGGCAGGACAGCACCAGTCCTCCCTCTGAAGCCCATGGCAAGTTTTAAATGAAAGCACTCGCAGGTCGTGCACATAACGCCTGATGCTGCCGAGTGACTTAGCACCCAACAAAGGCAAGAGGACTCGGCAGCGGAATCTTGGAGCGTGCTGCTTGCCATTTTTTGCCTCTTCTGGGTTAACCCACGACACACAGTTTTGAAAATCCTACCGCAGTAAAGGAACAATTTCATCGTTTTGCCAGTGAAATTCCTAAACATTGTATCCGAGAGCCAGAAAAAGGGAAACATTTTCGGTCATTTCTAAACCACGCAAACATGGGCAATCAGTTTCCCCAGTCAGCAGTTCTAACCCGCCCTCCCCTCAGCCCCAAAAAGCTGCAGAAGGCACTTTGCAGGGCAAAATCGAAGGAATGAGTATTTTTCCTTGCAAACAAAAGCCATCTTTGTTTGCTGCCCAGCTTTGGGAGAAAAAATACCTCAACCCAGGAGTTTGGAAAATTCTTGAAAGTTCTCATTTTATTCCAGCAAATCCAACTGAATTGGCAAGACTTCTGGCCATGTGAACCTGAGTCAGAATGAGCCACCTCTACCCACCACCCTCCCCCACAGCACCCAGAACTCAGCAGGGTATGCTGGGCATCAATATACATTGGTTGTCGAGTCCTTCATGGGAGCTCCAGATTCTATTTCTGCAACGTCTGCCACATTGCCCAAACACTCGGAAAGCAGCACCAAAGAACATTTTGAAAACAGGAAAAAAAAAAAAAAAGCATCCATCAACTCACCACTCTAACACAACTCTTAATTTTGTGTGGAAAGTTCTCTTCCAGTCTTTATCCACGTGCAGACATATTTTTACAGCACTGTAGTCATAGGGAAAAACTGTAGCAGCTTCAGCCAAGAATCAGATACCATACAGCTCATGTCACTAAACTTTCCAAGTTTCACTCCATTCATTCAGTCAGTCAGCCATTCGACAAACATGGACTTAACCAGGCTCTGGTGAGAGGCCCTGGGGAGCACGGGGATGGGGATCACTATGGCACGGTCCCCGCCCTCAAGCAGCTCCCAGTTTAGTGGGGGAAACAGACAAGTCAGCAGGAAATTCCAGCACACTAGGAAAAATGTATAAATGCAATGAGAGCACAGAAGAGAAAGGACCACTACAGGTGGGCAAGAAAAGGGTGCAGGCAACAGGAGGGGGAAGCAGGGGGGGGGAACCAGGCAGATGATACACAAAGGCATGAAGTTAGAGGAAAACAAGGTCTCCCTGGGTAGCCACAAATCGTTCAGAATGGCCGGCTCATAGGCAAATGGCAGTGGACACGGCAAGAAGGGGGGGGGCAGGGGGAGCAAATCACCAAGATGAAAGATTTCGGTTTCATTCTGAAGACTGTGGGGGAACTTCGAAAAGATTTTAAGCAAGGGAGTAGCACAGTCAGATGCACATTTTAGGAAGATTGCCCCGGCAACAGAATGGAGTGTAGATGGGACGCTGTGAGCTAGGTAACAAGGGGACCCCTGGGAGGCTGTGAGCTAGGTAACAAGCGGACCCCTGGGCTGCCACGGCAATCGAGGAAGGAAGGTCTAAATGAATGAGGTAGCTTTTCCACTTATACTCTGTGTCACCTTAGTATGTGACTTAACCTCTCTGTGCCTTAATCCCCTCTCCTCTGCAAAGCAAGAATAACCAGAACATATCCCTGGTGGAGTGCCGGGAGGAGGATTAGATGAGATATTGCATGCAAAGCGTCTGGCATAGTGGGAGCTACCCGGAAGCCACTCCGCGCATGTTACTGCCCCTTCCCCCTCGTTCCCTTCTCTTCCGCTTCACCCTTCCTTAAAGGCATGCACAGTATGGAGTATGGAAGTGGCCGAGGCAGGATTCTAACCCAGACAGTCTGACTCCAGAGGGCAGTGGAAAAAGTTTCAAAGTGCCGTTGTCAGGACAGTTACTTAGAAGGATTGTTTAGCTGAGTCGAGGGCCCGGCTGAGGTTGGAAACTATGACTTTCGAGTGGGACTCATCAACAAAGTGATGGGATTTTCTCCAGCAGTGTTCCTCCATCTGGGTGTAAGCACAGAGGAGGAGGCTGTCAGTTAAATTTATCCGGGCTTGGGTTTTTGCCTAGTGGATGTGTCAGAAAGACACGGGGCAAAGGGAGTTTAGGATAAAGGCAGGATACTGAGGTCTACATTGCAGGAGCCAGGCAAACAGATTCAGCTTCCTGCCTCTCCTCTGTTGGGTACTAGCTGTGGGATGTCAGGTAAGTCACTCAACCTCTCTGAGCCCGTCAACTCAATAAAACAATTTAAAAAAAAAAGACAACATTACCTGTTGCATAAAGTTGCTGTGAGAATTACACGAGATCTTTGAAATGATGATGTAAGATGTACCCGGCATGTATATATTCATTATCCTTTTATCATCATCATCAGTTTCAAGGATGAGTAGGGAGGGGAGGAAGGTGGGAGGGGCTGACTGGGTCGGAAAAGGAAGGGGTTTCAAGAGCCCCGAGATGTTCCTGGGCTTAAAAAAAAGGATGAGCTTTAGGGGGTCAGTGAATGGGATGTGGATGGCAGGGGGTGCTGAGATGGAGCAGGTCTGACCGGCAATGGAGTATGATATGGCTAGAATGGGGATGTGTCCTGCACATGGACCATGAATGTTGAACTCACCCAGAATGATGCCAGGACTTGGGGTGGAGAAGAAGACAGTGAGCCAGATGTCGAACTCTTCATTGAGTGGATGAGTGGGGGTGGTTTGGCCAGGAGGGAGTTGTTAAAAAAGAAGGGTCGGTGAGGAGAGGAGAGAAGAGGGTGCTGGAGCCAGATGACATGAGGAGGAGGATTTCTTGGCCGAAGGCGGAGGAGTAACGGTCTGGAAGCAAACAGGAGAAGCTGGAGCCCAAGACCCCACCTCCTAGCCCTAGGGTGCCTGTGGTTTGAGCAGTGTCCACTAGAGGGCGCATCAGGCAAATCCGTGAACCCCTTCGTGGAGACTGGTTTCAGCACTTGCAGGCGCCAAGGCAGAGAACAGTGTTCTGGGGATTGTTTCCAGGGAAGCAGAGGCAGGGGCAGGGTGGAGGGGAGGGAAGATTCCAGACGGTGCAAACAAGAATAGGAGAGGACAAAAGGAGGGAGACAGTTGAGTCAGGGGTAGTAGGCAATGTAAGCAAAAAGAGCAGGATGTGGAGGGTATGGGAGAGGACAGATGACAGGCAGGGAGACTCACGTTTGGGTTGTAGCCAATGACTGAGGGATGTGAGGCTTGGTGGGATTAACTGTCCTCAGACTTCCAAATGGAGCTTTTTTCCCTTTACGTCTTTTGTTTATTATAAAAGTAACACATGCTTTTTTCAAACAATTCTAATCATTATTGAAGTGAAAATCCGCCTCCACCATACGGTTCCCCAGAGGTAACCACTGTTGACAGTCTGTCTGTTCTTCCAGATTTTTTTCCTATGTATAATATATAATACCCTTAACAAAAATCAGATCCTACTCTACCAATTCTTCTGCAGCTTGCTTTTTGTGGCAATACTGTATTGGAAACATCACTGCATATTAGGGTATAGAGATCTAGCTTATCCTAATCTGTGGCTCCGCTGTTATTGTCATCATTAGAGTACATAGTAGAGGTACTAATGAGCAGCACTTAGTGAATGCTCTGTGCCAGGTGCTAAGTATTTCATTTGGATTAGCTTCTATCCTCCTGACAACTTCATGAAAAATATGTTAGTATTGTTCCCACTTTACAGATGAGAGAATCAAGACACACCAAGGTTTAGAAATTTAAGCCAGGTCCCACAGCCCACAAAGGCGAGAAGAAGAAGTCACACCTAGCCAGTCTGAGCACAGAATGTACATTCTTAATCATGAGTGTTGTGAAACTTAGTATGCCATTATTTAGAGGTTCTGTAACTTATTCCAAATTATAGCTCTTTACAAAGGACGTCTGTCTAAAGGAACGTCCTCAGACACAGACCATTTCCAATGGATGAACCCCCTTGCTGGGTCAGATGATTATTTCAAGTCTCTCCTCAGAACTTGTGCTCTGTTAGATGTCCTTCAAGCGTGAGTGTGTGTGCCTCTTTCAACCATAGCCTCACAAATGCGGGGTTTTTTAGCAACCTTTGAAATTTTGGCCACCCCACAAAGTGAGATGTGACATTTCAGATATCTAAATGCTGTTTTGATTTGCATTATTATTACTCATTTATTACTGAAGTTGTGAACATTTTCATTCAGCAGAAGCCCTTTGTGTCTCCCCCCTGAACTGCATATTCGTTCATCTTTGATCATTTAACTAGGGGACTGTTCATCATGCTCTTGCCGATCTCTAGCAGCTCACGCTTGCTTAACATTCCTTTGACCAGTATTTATGCAACACCTACTGTGTGCCAGACATTGTCGTAGCTCTAGGAAGATGGTGGCAAAGAAACAAAGCCTCGGCTCTCATAAAGCTGATGTGTGAGTTGGGGAAACAGGAAACGGGCAAAACTAAATAATGCAATCGCAGATCAGGGTGAGTGCTATAGGGAAAATAACACACTTCCTATAATGGAGCTCTTAAAATGTCATGAACGATAACCTGCTGTCTGCCTTCTGTGTGTGACTTTATCCTGGTTTGTCCTTTGTCTTTTGACTTTGCATGAAATCTCTTTTGCCAAGGTGAAGTTGTTCAATTTTTGCAGAGTCAAATTTGTCATTATTTTTCTTTATAACTCCTAGGGTTTCTTCTTGCCTTGCAAAGACTTCCTGCCTTAGGAGTTAAAAAGTATTCTCCTGTGCGTTTTTCCAATCTTTCCATGATCTCTCTGTTTAAAATCTAAACCTTGGAGGAAGGTGGAATATATTTTGGAATAAGAAGTGAGAGAGAGAGAGAGAAAGAGATTCAGCTTTATTTTTATTTTTTTTGTTTCTGAGGGCAGGCCAGTTGTCACAATCAATGGCACCATTTATCAGGTAGTGTGTCTGTGTCCCCAGAGATGATGAAGCAAGGCCCACAGGCAGGAAGCACCTTTCTCAGGGTCACGTAACAAATCAGTGGTAGCAGAGCTGGGCAGAAATGTAAGGTCCCAGGGGCGCTGACTTTCATGGCAACAATATGCAACTGAGCTTTTCCTGGGTCCACCCCCTGGTGCTCTTGAACTACCCTCCCCGAACCACGCCAAGGTTTACTGTCCGCCCCACAGGCACCTCTCCTTTCCGATAAGCCCTTGACCTATTGCTCACGGATAGGAGTGCAGCAACCCATAACAGCTCTGCTGCTTATAAATAGGGAAATAAACTGCTGATCTCTGCCGCGGTAACCTCGCATTGGGGCAGCTTTGTCTGCAGAGGGCCGGGGGCAGAAGGTAGACAGATGAGACATTTAGGAACCCAAACAGGAGGTGTCTCTTCTCAAAAGAGAAATCTGACATTGATTTTTATTCAATTGCTGATGGAGTAGCTGCTGTCCCGGAACCTTCCAAGGGAGCTGCCTCAAATCATGCCGAAGGGATATGATGTATTCCGTGGCTCCGGCTAGAATGGACCCAGAATCCACAAGGTTATGATGCCAAGAGGAGTGTTTATAACGCCCCCCGTACAGTTTGGCTTCATATTCCATTTAATTTGGCGATTCCTTTCCAGGCTTGCCCTTTTGCCTCTACATTTCCTAGGTCTGTGGAAATTTTTGCCCCCTCCCTTCAAGAGACTGGCAAGCAGCAAGGGTATTTCCAAGAAAAAAAAGGGAGTCAAAGTCATTCGGGCAACTGGAAGTGACTTTTTTTTTAAAGATATTTTCCCTCAGTTACAGGGAGATTTTCAAAGTGCTGGGGTGCCTGGGTGGCTCAGTGGGTTAGGCCGCTACCTTCGTCTCGGGTCGTGGTCTTGGGGTCCTGGGATCGAGTCCCGTGTCGGGCTCTCTGCTCAGCAGGGAGCCTGCTTCCTCCTCTCTCTGACTGCCTCTCTGCCTACTTGTGATCTCTCTATCAAATAAATAAATAAATAAATAAATAAATCTTTTTTTTAAAAAAAGTGCTGGAGCAAAATAGGTGGGTAATTGCCTCCATTACTTCATTTGGCTTTTCATGGACAGACACAGTCCAAGGTGTTGGTGAGTTCTTATTGTCCTACTACTTTTGGTGTGTTTTTTTGTTGTTGTTGTTGTTGCTTCTCTCTGCCGTAAATTTACAGCTGGGAATAGGGCAAAAGAACTTTTTATATCTCCTCTCGCCTCTACCTACAGGCAGAGAGGGAAGCCGGTCTCTGTGGTGAGATTTAAGGTCCATGTTTCCATGCCAAGGGTCTTGCTAACCAGTTACGGTATCAGATGTTCCCGCAACCAACACAGTGGAAAGAAACCTGAGTTCCACCCAGCTCTGACTCTGCCTAGTGACTTGCTGTGCACCCTAGGGCAAGTCCCTCTCTGGGACTCAGCTGGCCTCCAGTAAAAAGAGAAGGTCAGTCTGAGTGAATTCCCAAGCCAGGCTCCTTGTCAAGATCCCCAGTGGTACTTACCTGGATGCAGATTCCAGGTCCCAAGTCAGACTCACTGAATCCAGCTATCTGAGAGTTGGGAACCACAATATCTGAATTTCAACAAAATGCCCCTAAGATTCCACTGTGCCCTGAACCAGGTGACCTCAGGGTCACTTCTGTCTCTGACATTAGGGGGCTCAATCCTTCTTGTCCATTTCTGTATTTTATCTCTAAGAGAGGTGCTTCCCTCCACCCACCCCCATCCCTCCACAACACACACACAAAGGGAGCCCATTATCTCATTGGGAGCCCTGAAAGCATCAGCCATTCATTTATCAGACAGTGAGCAGTCACCTTTGAGGACAGGACCCAGAAAGAAGGGGTTCACACATCACTGATGGGGACAAGGGTCAGAAGAGTGAAACACAACAGCAACAACAGCAGGAAGTTGGGGGACTGGATCTGCCTGAGACTCCCACTGAAGACATACAAGACATTGATGAATGGTGGGGACCGTGCTCGAGGGTCATTTTCCCTGGGAACACCTCTGTCTCAGCCCAGGGAACACAATGCAGAGAGGCAGAGCCCCACTGGGAAATAGACTGCCCTCTAGTTGGTGGGGTCTTAGGGCTCCTGAAGTTGATACCAGCAAGCAAGGGTGTGAACACATCTCTCTTCACAACCGGGACCATCTGACATCAGTCCTCGGGCTGAAGCATGACTTGAAACGAGAAGCCTGTGAGAAGCACAGGGCCCTCTTCTCATAACCAGTATCCTGCTCTCCTTTGTCAATCAAGAGCTGCCATCTCCTTCTGGCTTCATCCCCCCACTCTGCTGACCTAGATGCCTGGCTCTCAGGCTCTATGCTTTAGTCCATGTTCATTATTCATTCTCCACTAGCCTGTAATTTACTAAGCACCTACTCTGACCTGGTGCTGGGCTAATTAGGCCAAATGGAAGTGAAATAGACACGGTCCAGGCCCTTAGGAAGCCTACAGGCTAACCCAATAGTTTTCAACTTCATCAGAATCAACACCTCCTTCTTACAATACATCTTCTTCATTGCACCCCTCTACTATCCTGAAATGAAATTCATAGACGCTGTAATATGTCTACACACATAAATTCAAAAAGATCAATAAATGTTCCTTCACATCAAGAGGAAATGAAAGTAATCCATAATAAACTACCGTGTATTTAAATATGTAAATGCTCACACAGGACTTGCACTGAAAGACGAAGTGAAGGAGGCAGAGGCATGTGCCTTCATCTAGAATTCCCACAAACACACAGCTACAAACCAATAAAGGACTATTGCATCGACTCTAATTCCAAAAGCAATATCACAATTATCAACGCGATTTTCTGAAATAGATAACAACTGTGGGTGAATCTCTGGGAAAAAAAAAAAAAAAAAAGCTGATTTTCTGTCTCTTCACACAATAGTTCCATTGCAACTGTGGGATGCTGGGAGGAACAAAAACCTTTGTGCCTGTGTGTAAAATATTTTTAGTATAAATCATGCAGGTTGCTGAACTATTCTTCATTTTGCAAGAGGATCCTGGGCATCGCAGGACCTCTAGCATCCCTGTGTCCAGGCCATTGAAAGACCTCACGAATTTTCCACAAGTCCCCTAGGGGGCAGTATTGCCTCAGTTGCGAGCCACTGATCAAGTCTCAGATCATGTAGAATGGGGCTTTGTCTAGTTCTCCCTGGTGGCTCATCCCCTTCACTCCTGCCCCCAGAGAATCCGAATGGAGTCCCATCCTTGCTACCAGTGCCTTGCTGGGACTCATAAGCCTCACCTCTTCTTGATCAGCTCAGCTAACGAGGCTGGGTAGGACTATGGCTTCTACCAAAGCCATTGCTTTTCTAGATTGTAACCTGTTGCTGTCACTCTCTTTGGGCACCCACCCCATGGAGCTCAGCTTCTGCAGCTGAGCCTCAGCATACCACTATCCCAGGATAGAGATACCACCCCTTCCTCTCTGCACGCCAGCCCCCAGCCCCTCCTTCATGCCAGACCCGGTCCACTTCATAAACAGCAGAACACGTCCCAATACAGCCAGGTTGACATTTGGGTCTCACCAGATCCCCATGGCCTTTGGCCCACAGCCAGATTCCCCTAGGATATTGAAAAAGGAAAGAACTCTCTTCTGCAAATAGGAAGACAACTAGCATCAGCCCCCAGGCTTTCTTCCACCAGCCTTTAAAACGCTTTCTTGGTCAGCATCACACGGATAGCCCCAAACCATCTGAGAAGTCAGCCCAGCTCCATGCAGAGCACGGTGGCCAAGAGCATGCACTCTGGAATCAGACAGCCCTGGTTTTCAATCCAGGGTCTACACCTCATCCTACTGGGGAACTTTCAGAGTTTTCACTTCGACTCCTGGAGCTACAGTTTGCTCACCTGGAAGATAGGGTAATAACGGTACATACCTACAGATAATAACGTAATAATAATAACAGTACATACCTACAGATCATCCTTCTAAGGTGAAATGGACTGAATGCCAACAAGATGCTCAGCAGCAGGCCTGGTACACCGTGATCGCCCAGGAAAGGATAGTTACTGTTGCTACTCTGGGAATCATGTGGTGTGTGCTGAAAACCGGCTTCTGCGAAGTTTCCTTGCCCCATCCTGCATGTTTCCACTTTATCTTCTAGGACCAAATTAGAAGGCTTTTGTGGGACAGAATGTGTTTTTATTTTTCCTACCCTGTCTCATTCCACAGTAGAAATCCGAGATGCAGCCGTGGAGTGGACAAGGACTAGAAAGCCTAATTAACTAGGAACTATATTTAAATCCGGTGCCCACTTCCTTAGAGAATTCAAGAGTTGTCTGCAAAGATGTCCGCTGAAGTGGGCAGCAAGTTTAGTCACCTCAAGCAGTGTCACTCAGGTGCCAAGGAGAACATTCAGCTCCCAGGTAGAGACAATATTAAAAAGTCATCTCAGCGCAAGAAGCTAGGTGAAGGTAGCAGACATCTTGAATGTTCTCAGCATTTTGCTTCACATTAAGAAAGGGTCTTGAACAATGTAGGAACCACTGATGGGAAACCTCCAATCACTCATCAATCAGTCACTATTTACTGAGAACCTACTATGTGTTTTGTACTACACAGGCAATAGAAAGCAGAGAGTATAAGAATGGATCTAGAACCTTCCCTGGAAGAACTTGCTATCCATGCTGAGGGGTGAGCAAAGGTGTGGCAGGAGAGGGATTGGGGCGGGAGGGGATGAACCAATCCCTAGACAAAGCAATAGAAAGGCCTTCAGCTAGAACTCTCAGAAGAAGCCAACTTTCTTTCAGTTGCTGCAATTAAAGCCTAAAAAATCAATCAGACCAGATATTCTGCTATTCGGTAAAAAAAAAAAAAAAAAAAAAAAAAAAGAGTCAAGCTTCTCAGGGTAGCTGTTTGACTTTACAAGGACTTGCAGAGTGGTTCAGAATCAGGTTTTAGTGTCAGGCAGATCTGGGTTTAATGTGTGGCTCTGGCATCTTATTAGCTGTGTGACTTTGCTCAGCTTACCTAACCTCTCTGAGCCAGTTTCCTTTTGTGGAAATTGAAGGTAATAACAACACCTTCTCTGAAGGATGGTTGTGGGTATTAAAAGAGATATGGGATATAAAGCACACAGCATAGAACCTACCACATAGCTAATGTTCCCTTTAAAAGGCAGCAAGGTGGCTTACTGTAATCTTTAAGAGAAAATGTTTTGACTGCTACAGCTTTGTAGTATATCTTGAAATCTAGACTTGTGATACCTCCAGCTTCATTCTTCTCCCTCCAGATTGCTTTAGCTATTCAGGGTCTTTTGCAGCTCCATACACATTTTGGTACTACTTACTCTGGTTCTGTGAGAAATACCATTGGTATTTTGGTAGGGATTGCATCGAATCCGGAGCTTGCTTCGGATAGTGGAGACATTTTCATAACATTAATTCTTTCAATCCATGGGCATGAATATCTTTCCATTTGTCTGTGTCTCTGCAGTTTCTTTCATCAACGTTTTGTAATTTTCGGAGTACAGGGCTTTCAATTCCTTGGTTAAGCATATCCCTAGGGATTTTATTCTTTTTGCTATAATACTAAATGGAATTATTTTCTTAATTTCTCTTTCTGTTACTTCATTGTTAGCATATAGGAATGCTACCCATTTCTGGGTATTAGTTTTGTATCCTGCAACTTTACTGAATTCATGTATTACTTCTAGTAGTTTCTTGGTGAAGTCTTTAGGGTTTTCTATGTATAGTGTCGTGTCTTCTGCAAATAGTGGCAGTTTAACTCCTTCCTTACTGATGTCTCTTGTTCCTTCTGCTCAGTCTAACTTCTATAGCTAGGACTTCCAATACTATGCTGAATAAAAGTGGCAAGAGTGACCATCCTTGTCTTGCTCCTGATGTTAGGGGGAAAGTTCTGTTTTTCACCACTGAGTATGATGTTAGTTGCGGGTTTTTCACATATGGCCTTTATCATGGAATGAGTAAAAATCATGGGACTAAAAGGTGCAGCATCGGGAATATAGTCAGTCATATTGTACTAGTGCCATGTGGTGACAGATGGGAACGACACTTGTGGTGAGCACAGCGTAATATATAGAGATGTTGAATGACTATGTTGTACACCTGAAACTAATGTACCATTGGGTGTCAACCATACTCAGATTTTTTTAAAAAAAGAAAAGATTTTTCTAAATAAAAGAGAGAATATGACCATTACTAGCATTGGCCAAAGACATCCAGAAACTGACAGGAAATGTCAATCTCTCCCATAACAATGAGGGCAGGTTCTTGCTCACTTACTGGAGCACCAACATTCTTAAAGAAGATCCCACTGGGTAAAGAAAGTACTCACACAGGGGCATCTGGGTGGCTCAGTGTGTTAAGAGTCTGCCTTCTGCTCAGGCCATGATCTCAGGGTCCTGGGATTGAGCCCCACATCGGGCTCAAGTGCTCAGAGGGAGTCTACTTCTCTCTCTCCCCTGCCCCTCACCCCAATCTCTCTCTCTCTCTTGCTCTCACTCTGGCTCTTGATCTCTTCTTGCTCTGGCTCTCAATAAATAAATAAAATCTTAAAAAAAAGAAAGAAAGAAAGTACTCATACGATAGCAACTTTGCCCCTCCGGGTTAATCTGGCTTTTATGCTCCCACCTACTTACCCAAAGGAGCTCCCCTCTACGGCTGAGATCCCTCCCTGGGAGCTGTTGGTCATCTGATTTCCATAGTCCTTTCCTTACAACCTGTCCTTGCAATTAAGCATCCTACATCTCTTTCCTAGAGGTATTTACAGCAAAAGAAGGGGCAGGAAAATTGTAATCTGACCTTTTAAAGAAGAACGACCAATACTTTAAAAACCCAACGGTGCCTCTTAGAAAATGCCCATACATAAGACCCCACAGAAAGCTCTGCTTCATGCTTAAGGGTAGCAACACGCACACCTGAATAGATTATTTTCTAATTTATCAGGCAAAAAGCTTCTCTGTGAATCTCCTTCACAGTATGTATAGTTTCCACCCCAAAAGGAAACACCACGGGTTATTTCAAGAAATCATTACGGCAGCTCCAACAGAATGTGGATGGCCGTATTTGCTTTGGAAAATGCTACCGTGCATATTTTGTTGTTTCCTGGTTATTCATACAATACATTCTGCCTCTGAATCAAATGCTTTTACGTATGCCAAGAAAAATCGTGAGTTACAGGAAGTCTAACAGGCTTAATTAGTGAGGGGCTTAAGTTAATCCAGTGGTTTTTGCAATAACCCAGACCAAGTCAGTCTCACACTCCACATTTAATGGAAAGTAAGTGGTCAGAAATGGCCCTTAGCAATCCTGTTAGAGAAGAGGCACATGATGCACACAAATAAAGCTGTTTCCCCCGAAGTAGAAATGACAGGCTGAGGTCACCCTAATTATCAATAGTGCTTTTTACATGGATGTTCCTATTACATGTATTGCTTTCAACTTTCTGTAATTATTGTTTTGTATGTTTGCCCTTACTTTTACCCACCAGCGGGCTTGGAGAAAGTCATTCGTGGCCCCTCGAGTTTGCCCTCTAAGTGTATTTTAAAAAAAGGAAAGCCTCTTAACCCAGCTACATGAACGTGATTGGAAAGTTCACCATAGAAACGGAAGGCCTATTATGTGTACCAGCCAAGCTCTTTGCAGCCCCATCCTAAGTACCAGGCCACAATTTTGGACTGAAAGAACCTGTAAAGGTTTCAGAAGACAGCCATGCAGACGATTAAGGGATTGGAAAAGAGGATCTAGGGGAAAAGGTCAAGGGTGTCAGGACTATAAGGTCAATATAGCCCCAAGACGGGGGGGGGGGAGGGGAATGCAGGAAGCGGACCAGCTGGCAGAGAATCCATGAACGGCACCATGAGGCACTTCAGCTTAGATGTAAGGATGAACTTTATAACAGCGAGTCTCCTTCACCGCCCAAGTCCGTTCCTTGTTCATTCTTAAAACATCGGGAGAGCCCCCAGTCGCGGGCCGGCCGGTACGGCGGCCACTGGAGAAGTTCGCAGGCTCACGAGGGAGCTCTGTCAAACCCATCACTACGAGATGGTGAGATGTGTTTTATGACAGAAGGAATTGAGAATGCTTTCCATTTTTTAAAAGGCGATTAAGGGTGTGTACAGCGTGATTTTTTAAAAAATATTTTTATTTATTTATTTGGCAGACAGAGATCACAAGCAGGCAGAGAGGCAGGCAGAGAGAGAGGAGGAAACAGACTCCCCACTGAGCAGAGAGCCAGGATCACGGGATCATGACCTGAGCCGAAGGCAGAGGCTTTAACGCACTGAGCCACCCAGGCACCCCCAGCGTGATCTTACATATCACCTCTGGAGGGGTCTGAGAAAGCACCCAGTAATCAACCATATGGATATTTCTGGAGCACAAACATATGAATATTCACAAAGGGTGTGATAAAGAAAGACTGTAAATAGCCTCACACCGGTTCCAGTGTTGCTGCCAAATGAGTTAGCCATACCCTCACAAAAGGCTCTCATTTTCAGAGCTTTTGGGGTTTGGAAATGTTACATATGGAACTGTGGATCTGTTTGAGGGGGACTCCTGTTCCACAGGAGGACTTGGGAATGATAGGGAACTTCTGGCTATGGACGGAGCTTGTGTCTCTAATGGAGCCCAACTCTGCTGTCTCGTTACCATGGACACATTTTGAGAAAGAGAGCTGTGTGTGCGTGCACACGTGTGTGTGTGTGTGTGTGTGTGTGTGTGTAGCAGGGGGGACTTCCTCATCACTCTTCAGCTTAAACCCACTTTCACAACCTATACGTGAAGTGGGCTGTGGCAATGCACCTCAAAGGAATTAACCAGATGGTCAAGAACTGGGTTTTGTTATTTTTACAATGATGTCAAATATTTGGCCCCATAGCTCCTCTGAGCACACCCATGGATTTTCAGAATAAGCACCCTCATGTGGGGTTTGCAGGGTATGGTAGAATCACTGAGTGCATGGGAGGGGGTCATGTCTCTGCTCCCCCGCTTTAAGGTGTGTTCTGTGAAGAGCAGGGGCAGGGAGAGACCAGCCATCTTTTCTCTCTCACACCTATTCCAGGGGAAGGCAGAGCTCAACAAGGGATAAAGAAAGCTGAAGAGCCTATAGAAAAGGGCACTCGAGGGCCTGTTTATCTGGACTTAGGAACACCCAGTTACCCTCCACCGGCCAAGCAGCTTCACATAGGGGCTAACCTTCCTCAAGGAGAAGCATCCAGTAAAATCTGTAACACCCTCAGAAGTCTTTCGCTTCCTGAAGAAAAGGGGCCAGTCCTTGAGCTCCTAATCCTGCTCCCAGTCAGAAAAAGGAGATCCCATTTGGCGGCCATTTTCTGCTACCACCTACCCACACCCACCAAAGATTCAAGCTCAAAGAAACAAAGGCCCTCATTCTGTCCTTAGACCCCCACAAAAGAATGTCCTCCATCCTGGTCCTCCTCTCTGCCCTCTGGGAATCGCAGCCTACATCATTTCAGGATGAGCTCAGCCTACAACCACTCCCTCTGAGGCCTGGCTTCCCAACCTTGGTGATTCCAAACCACACAACTGTTGCAACACATGGGGCCCACCCTAGGCAAAACTGAGCCAGGGACATAGCCTTCAGTGGGCTTATTTCCCACACCCCCACACCCCACCCCTGCTCGCTGGTCTTCATCTTCCCTGAGGAGTCCGCTCCCTATAACCCTTCCCTCCCCTCTCCCTGATAGGAAAGGCTGATAAAGGAATTTGCACTCAGATATAAATAATAACCCTGCCTCACCCAGGCACCCCCACAATTGGACTCATAGGAACCATGCACGCCTAGGCAAGAGGGAGAGATATGGGGGTTGGGGGGCCAGCAAACATCAGATTCTGGTGTGGGCCCACCAAGCCCTCCCATTCCTTAATGATGGTTGATGTGTGGCAACACTCGTCGGGGGAATGGACCCTGGTTTCTGAATTCCAGTCAGGTCACACAGTCAGACATCAGGAGTGACTATCTGGGAAGGGGATTGCTCCGGAAAGTCTTGAGACGGAGTTTTGCCAAAGGGTGAGGGTGTTGGAAAGAGAGGGTCCGGACAGGAAGGGAAGATTTTGATAAAAGACATGTGGATAAAGAAGAGGGAAAATAGAAGGGAGGGAGGAAGCAGTACCTCTGTTGCCTCGTGTCAGCCTCAGGACATCTGAGGAAGACATCCTAGGACATCTCCTAGGAAGTGAGAACTATGATTAGAGCCATTTTATAGTAGAGGAAACAGAGGCTTAGAGAGCTTTTGTGACCCTATAGCAAGTTACACACTCAGCAAATGGTCATGCGGAATTTCAACACTTGTTCATCTGACTCCAGAGCCTTCAGCTGTCTGAGGAACAGTCCAAGCCCCTTCTGGCTGTAGGAGGAGCCTTCCTGGTGGACTTTGAAAGAGGACACCCCAGACAGCCTGGCCCCCTCACCACAGCTCGGAAGGATCCACACCGCTCCCACGGGGACCACAAGCTTCTGGGTTTAAGACTTCGATGGGAGAGGGTACGACTGAAATGTAAATATGTGCTCTGGAAAAGGTTAGCACAGCCCAGAAGCCCAGTGAAAAGCCTGCCCTGTCTCCAGGTCTTTGAGGAACTGAGAAGGATAAAGCTGCCAAAGAAGATGGACGGGCTGTAGGAGTCATGGCAGGTGCTGCAGGGGTGGGTGACACTATGGTGACACTGTGTCTCTGAGATAAGCTGGGAGTCTGAAGGCACCGAAGGCGAGCGCGACTTACTTCACCGTTGTACCCAAAGCTGGTCCTGCCTTCCATATGCACAAAAGGGAGAAGGCACTGGAGACCAAAAGCCTTGGTTCAAATCTTGGTTTGTGATCTCCCAACTCTGTGACCCTGGGCAAGTCACTGCTCTGAATTTCCATTTCCTCATTGGGAAAATACAGAAGGACATCAAAACATCTATTTCAGACATGAGATCACGTGTATGAAATGTTCAGCAAAATGCCTGGTGCTTAGTAGGAACTCATTAAATATCAGGTCCATCTGTCCGGCTCTTGGCAGAAAAAAGGAGACCGAATTTAAAAGCCCTGGAAATCGCCTCTGAAGACAAGTAAGGACTAGGACATTCGTTGCTTCATTCAACATATAAGCCCTGAATCCCTCCTTTATGCCCCGGAGAGTCAGGCACGAATAAATCAGTCCTTCTTCTCAAGGAGCTCACACTCTAGTAGGCACAAATCCAACCCATGACTCCCATACAATGGAATACATTATAATAGAGGCAGATCAGGGAAGGCTAGTGGGGCACCTGAAGGCATTGAGAAAGCTTCGCAGAAAAAAGATATTTGAAATGGAACTCAAACAACAAGCAATCTTTAAACAGACAAGGAAAGAAAATGTATTTTAGGCGAAGGGAAGAGCGTATGCTAAGAAACAAAACATGGCGGGTTTGGGAGGAGCCAGACAGTGAGGACTGGAGAAAGATGACACTGGGAGGAGCCAGAAGGGGTAAGGGGTGACCTAGTGACACCTCTGAGCAGGGAGAGATGACATTCAAAATTTATAATAACCAGGGTGTCATGGGCATTAAAACCTTCAAAAGGGCCCAGTGGCCATAATCAATAAGTAAGGCCACAATGGGACCTCCAAGGAAGGGATTCCTCATATTTAGCATAGTTTTTGGCAACTGAAGTGAAAATAGATGGATAATCAGTGTATTTGCTAGTACCGAGGTTTCCATGATACTTGACCATTTAGCCTGATGGTCGTCGTAATACCTCACATATAAGTTATGTATATGGTGGCCCATGATACTAGTTTACAGAAGCAATTTTATAAATTGCACTCATACCTGTAGGTCAGAGATTCTTTACAATCTTGCCCAAACTTGGGGATCTATTATATAGATGGTCAGGAAGGAGGAGTGTAGCGCCTTTATAGCTCCCCTGGGTCACGGCCACATTCATAATATGCCCCTAATCAATGCTGAATCGCTGTAATGAAGTCTGTTGCATTGAATGTCTTCCTGTTGAAATTTGATCCCTGTCAATTCCTTTAAAACATTTTATCTAATAATTCTAATTATCTCACCTCTTTCCCCTTAGCCCATTCATCACTTTTGCTAATAGCAGATATTCTTAGGTTAGAGAAGCAACGTTCTTAAATTATCTTTGGACTCCATAGAGCTTCCTCTTAGTTAATTATCTTCTGATTCTCCCTGACTCATCCACGGTCAACCTACACGGTAGTCTTCTGCTAGCAAACACTTTATTGCCTGACCTGTTGTTTTTCTGAGCCTGCCAGTGATAGAATCAGTAACGCAGACTAGTCGCATGATGAGGTTATATTAATCATTTATTTGTAAGTGGAACTGGTCACCTTTCACATCAGCTCTCCTAACATGTCAGTTTTTAACACATCTAACATGAAACAGCCCAAAGAAATCAGTTCCATCTAGGTAATAGCCTGCAAGCAAATCTTTTCAGAAAATTATTAAGAACAAAAAAGTGTTGTTGTTGTTATTTTTTTATCACACTTGAATCCTAACCAAATCAGTGGGACCAGGGTCATCTCTTCATGTCCTAATTTCTTGAATCCATGAATATTACTTGACATTACATGGCAAGAAGGTACTTACTCTGTAGACGGAATAAGGCTTACTAGGCCTTAAATATCAGGAGATTAGTCTGGATTACCCAGTCGGGCCCAGTGTCATCACATTGGCCCTTCAAAGTGCAAGAAGAAGCCAGATGAGTCAGTGAGAGAAATTTGACTATGAAAGAGAAAGCAGCAGAGACTCAAAGAGTGAGGGCGACTCAACCTGCCATCACCAGCTTCGAGGAGGAGACAGGGGCCCACAAGCCAATGCATCTACAGAACGGTAAGGTACTAAGCATGTGTCGAGTTCAGCCAAGCACACACAAAAAAAGGCATGGAAAGCGGAAAGTGCTTAGCGTGGTGCCTGGCGGCAAGCAGACCACTCGTTTCGAGGCAGCTCCCGTTACCCAACTATGAGTTGACTGAAAAACAGAGAGAAGCCTAGGAGCCTGGCTTCTGTGCTTAGCTGTACCCACTAATGAAGCAAAGACATTGTTGCCTCTTTGGACCTGACACTTGGTGAAAGGAGGAGCTTTGCTGAGGGATGTCTAATGGGGCACGTGGGCCACACTGCTCTCCTCTGCATGCCAGACAGGGATCAGTAAATCAGTAATCAATCACAGCATTCTTTTCTGATGAGCCAACACACAGACTTCAGGTCATTCCTAATGCTGGGTCCCAAATAACCTCTGTTGCTCAATTAAAGTTGGCAAATGAAATGAAGCTAATTGACATTAAATGCATTAAATGGCCTCAGGTGGACATTTGAGCCCAAAACAGCTTATGGCTCTGCGGTCTTACTTTCTGAGCACATTAGCAAGCCTGCTCCAAGGTGAAGGGAAGGGTTCCGGGTTTAAAGAGTGACTTCCTACCTGATAAGATGGAAGCATATAATTGAATCCACCAGTGGAATGCAATAAGAACAACCTGGATTTATGTGTTTCTTCTACCGCTTCCCAGCTCTGTGACCTTGGGTAAGTCACTTAACCTCTCTGAGCCTCGGTTTCTTCATGTGTAAAAACAGACCTAAGATGGTGAGGTAAGATGTTGATAGGAGGGGAAACTGGGGACATATGGGGGACCTCTGTACTATCTTTGCAACTGTTCCATAGATGTAAAATGATTCCAAAATTTAAAAGGTTATTATTTTTTACAAAAGGGCAGCAGGGCAACTACCTTGAAGGGCTGTGAAGATCTGAGATAAGGTGTGGGGGAAACATGTTGCTTGGTGCTTTTCTTTCTCCCCTCCCAGGCATTTCCCTTCACCCACACACTTGAACTTGTTGAACACCTGGAAAATCAGGTCTGCTTTCTGGACCGTGATGTCAGCAGGTTCACCTGCCTGACAACATTGCAGTTCAGAGTCTCCCTGCCAAGCCGAAGCCCTGCAGGCAAGAGGGCTGGGTTTGCGCAGTCCTGGGAGCCAATGAATTTGTCACACATTGCCAGAAAGCAAAAAAAAAAAAAAAAAAAAAAAAAAGCCTCTCTTTACTGGACTTTGCATAAGGGGTGGGGTTGGTGGGGGCAGGTAGAGGGGAAGGGGAAATGAGAGACCTGGTGAAGAACTGCGTGGAATCTGAGACTTACAGGTCCCATAAAGCCAGATAACTTAGTGGACGAGGGGTGGACAGGAGGAGAATATCTTCAGCCATTAGGTCAGGACCATACTTGATTCCAAGCCGACTTTCTTCTAAGCCCATGCAGGGTACTAGAAGGACACTGGGAAGCAAGAGAAAAAAACCTTTCTTCCCCTGACTCTCTGCTTCTTATGATGTCTCCAGCAGTGACGACATCGCCCTTGTGGCTCCGTCACTGCCGACCAGGTTTACTGGGGCTCTGGCTCCCATGGAGTGACCAGACCCAGCCCTTAGCTTCCAGCGGAGGAGCTCCTTGCCGTGTGGCTCATTTCTCGGTTGCCTCATTGTCCTCCTCTTGGCATCAAAGCTCCCTCGTCAGCTGTGCAAGCAATGCCGAGCACTGAATTGCTTCTCCCTTAAATATTCAGTACTTCCTGGTGTCCCGGTTGGACCAGACTTATCAGTCCTCCACTGACCAAGCCAGTTTTCAGCATGGAACGCAAGGCCCCAAGACACCTATCTGGAAAATCGGGGCGGGAGACGAGGGCACGGAAGAGGTCTAGGGAATGAGCAATGGGGTTCACATTCAGGAGAGCCTGGGTTCCTAAGAAGTCCCTGAAACCAGAAGGAAGCAAGAACAGAAAAAGCAGCAGAGCTAGCATCATCACTTCTAGTGGTTGCCAAGAGTCTTCTGCTTTGGCAGAGAACAAGTTGAAACCTAGAAAGAGAGGAGAATTGAGGGCCCCTGAATTGGCTCCAGAAACATGGCAAGAAGGGGAGAAAATGTCCGAGGTTTGGCTGGCGTGCCTGAAGGTGGAGGCTGCATTCTAGTCGGAGGGAGGAGCTCAAACCCAGAGGTCCCACTGATTCCATCCAGCAGCTCACCCCAATGCGCTGTGATCAAACTGTCCCAGGGACAGGATCTGCTTGAGGCTGAGTGGCGAGGACTTCGACAATGCCAGAAACCATGCCGAACTGTCCCCGGGACAGGAACCACTTTCACTTCACTGGCTTGAAAACTGTGTTTGGGGCTGGAGAGACACAGCCACGACACCGGGGGTCTCATGCATTAGCCGCTAACTGACTGTGTGACCTTGTGAAACAGGAAGAAGGTAGTCTGATCCTCTGTTTACCTAAAAGGACACATTGTGAGTTCCCAATACACATCAAGATGTAATTCCAGCTCAGGAGAGGCACAAGAGCAGATGCCTGAGAAATGCTTCCTGTTGGGGGGTGGGGGTTGGGAGAAAGAAAGCAGAATGGACGGACTCTTTAGAGTGCTCAAGAGCATGGTTTTAAAGAAATGATTGTCGGTTTGGTTATCAGTGACAATTACAGTATCATCACTGTCTATGAAAATAGCCCTCGTTTTTTTTTTTCAAATGCATGATGAAGTATGTAGGGGTAACTGATATTATGCCTGGAATATTTTTTGTCAAAATATTAAGGCAAAGCACAGAAAGAGAAAGAGAAGGGGAGACGAATAAAGCGGTCATGAGAAATCTTAACAGTTACTGAATCTGGATAATGGACTCATAAGGGGTTGTTACACTGTTCTTTTGCGTGTGTGCAAAATTGTTTCTCGTAATCCATTTTTTTAAAGCATACATTGTAGAGCCAGACTTGGGCTCAACCCCATTCATTCAAGCAACAGATATGTGCGGAGTAATACTGGATGCTAGCGCTCAGTATGGGTGGGCAGAAGGGGCACAAAACAGACTAGGTCAAGATTTTCAAAGGCCGCAAGGGCATTTAGATGTTAGGCAGCCAGGAAAAAAAAAAAAAAAAGACAAATACCCACTTTGTCTGTCTATGCTCTTTCTAATCTGTCTCTGGTGCTTCTAATGCAACGCTCCACTTGAGAGAGCCACTCCAGCCTAGAAGGACACTGGAACTCTCTTTACGCCACCTGCGCTGCTGTTGCCCGTGGCTCGGCAAGTAGGACATCTTCTACAGGGAGGAAGGACCACAGCAATCCGTTGTGGGCCACATTTCCAGGGCACGGAGCCACTTTATAGGCTCACCACTGCCTCATTCCAAGGAGTGTCCAACAGCCTCCATGGGACCCTCTGAAGGCACATGCCAATTGTCCTCTCCCTCCCTCACCTGTTTCTCGCCCTCAACCCTGCCCAGGAGTGTGTAATTAAAATCAGGAGGGAAGACAAGGCCTCTCCCAAGGGAGGCCTGCATTGGAATCCTGGTTCCGCTGATTTACTATTGGTATGACCCTGTGTGCGTCACATCCGTGCTCTGAGCTTCCATCCTCTCATCTGCAAAATCATGGCAACGCGGCACCTCCCTCACAAGGCCCTGTGAAGCTTACTGGGGAAATGCACGCAGAGGGCGTTCACAGTGCCAGGTGCAAGGTAAATCCTCTCAAACGGGGGCACCGCTATTGCAGAGAGAGAGGTGAGGAAAGGGTCCATCCTTGTGCTCTGATGAGGCAGGGAGACAGGACCTGAGATCTCGCTGAGTCATGCTCTGATGATTTGGCTACAAGGCTGCCCTTTAATGCGGGACCTGGAGCAGAAGACCCGATGTGCCTTCCCACTATGCTAGAGGTAGCACAGGGGCCCTGGTTGAGGGGGAGACCCTCTGGCCTGGGGGGCACCAGAGGAGCCCAGTTCTAAGCCGACACCAAAGGTTTGAGGGTGACTCCCACAAGGTACCCCAGAAGCAACTTATATACATTCCCTGCCTTCTGGGTCAAATGCTTTGCCTAGATCCCAACAGTTATCTGGAGGTCACCCTTGAATTGAGCAGGATTTGGCCCTGTGCTGTTCTAGACCCCGAGGCCCCAGCCACTATCTCAGGATATGGGAGTATGAGCCTGGGACCGCAGGTGGCGGGCCAGCACCAGGTGAGTGAGTCATACAGCCCCGAGTGTGCTGCCTGGACATAGCGCAGGACGGTCTGCTCTCCCTAAAGATCAAGTGAAATGTCACAGAAGCAACCCTGTGGTACAGTTTACAGATTCCCTAGGCCTCCGCATCCTCCAACTGGCACCCTTGACCTTGGCTTCCTTGCTGGCTCTGAGGGTATCTTGGTGGCAAGAAGCTCTCAGGCCACAGTAGGATGAGGAGAGGAGAGGCGAGCTTCCTGGAAGAATTCCCCTTTTCAAAGGAAGGCGACTTGGCCATGGTTTGTTCTAAATAAGCACGTGAAAGCCTTTAATTCATGAGTGAGGAGACCAGTAAGAGATCACAACTGGTGAGTACTCAGAACAACAGACATTTGTACTCCGTTGCAGAGTACTAAACTGAATTTACAAATGGATGTAAGACCAAAGAATTGGTCAATATTCATAGCAATAATTAGTTCTATTCCACCACAGTCCAGACCTACACCATCCCCAGAGCCTCCAGAATTACACTGAGAGAATAGCCAGTCATTTCTTTTTGCAAAATCACATTGAGAGGTGGCTATCCAGTCACTTCTTCTGCTCCTTTCAAAATCGACTACAGTCTCCCCCACCCCTGGGAACTGCAGAGATGTTAGGGGTCCTCGGCTTGTAACGAGGCAGTGGAAGGAGCGTGGGCCTCGCATGTAAGGGGGCGAGGGGGTTCCAAGCCTGGTTTCTCCTCTTCTTCGGGGTGTGGCCTTGGGCAAGTTACTTTATCTCACTGAGCTTCCACCTCCTTACTTGTAAAATGGAAATAAAGAAAGGTAGCATCTGCCTCATGTGATTGTTATGGGACTCAAGGATGGTCGATAATCCTAACAGGCATCAGAGAACAGCTGTCTGCTCTAAGTCAGGCAGTAGGATAAGCAATTTCCATGCCTTCACTTATGTATTCCTTACAACAGCTATGAGGTAAGTACTGTGATCAGCCTCCTTCATAGGAGAGGGAAGTGAGGCTCAGGGCAGTGAACTGGCCCAAGATGATCCAGTATTTGAACCCAGGCCAAAGTCATACTGCCCCACTCATCTCCTGGGAGATGTGGTTTCTAGGGTGAGGCAGGCCTGGGAGCAGAAGGGCAATGTGTAAATTGTGCAAATGTGCTCTTAATTCAGGAAGCATGTATCCTGAAAACACGTGTCCTGTCAAGAAGTTTCAGAGGGGAGGCCAAGACCAAGGCCAAATCCACCCCCAGCCCCCCACCCCAGCTCACCCAGTCACGTTCAGGTACACTCATACCATCAAATATTTTGACTGATGCCTCCTCAGTGCTTCTCGGCTGTTCTAATTGTGTAGACGACAGAGAAACATAATTTCAAGGCCCAGAGACACTTGCTGTCCCAGGCCCCTCCCAGTCCCTCTGAGGGTTGAAGCAATCAGTAACGTAGGACATCAACTGAGTCACTTTGCTGTGAGCCGCAGCTACCGTCCAGATCCTCTAGGCCTCATGAGCTAACTATATAAACTCCCAATCAAACACAGACTTAAAAATCAGTTGGCAAATTGAGCACTTAAGTCTTTCACTCCATTTTGGGCTTTGGAGCCCATTTTCCTTGCACTTAGAGTTGACGCCGGTAGATGAATAACTGCCTGATATTTAATGTGCCATAGCACATTTTGGACATGTTATTCTAAATGTCTAATCAATATGGATTCATTTGTCACTCTTTCCTACAAGCATGGATCATAATAAACTCATCTGTGATTCATGAGAATGTAAAAAACAACAAAAAAATCTGTCCCATGGGAATTTTATCTTAATTCAGTATTACCGGTTCTTCTAACTGAAACATTATCCGCTTGGTCTTCTGGACAAGGAGTTCATAATGTTTCATATTCTTTTCAGTCTTTGACAAAATCATGGGGGAAAGCCGGCCATGTCTGCATGATGCCGCAAGATCCAGGTGAATAAAAAGGAGGAGGTGATGTTGTTCAACGACTAGGCTGTTAGGTTGGTGCACTACTTGCCAGCATCTGGGTGTTTGGCGGGAGAGGATTGACAGTGTATGCTTTTCATCCACATATGATGGCTTTGTTTACGTCAACGGCTTCTCACTAAAGAATTTGGATGCCTCCTTTATGAGACAATATATGAAAGGAACGAGAAGTTAAAAACGGAAGGCATAGACAAAGGGGAAATTGTGGAAGAAGGCATTCCTCAAATGGTTGTTACTGCCATGGAGTTGTAGCCCCAGCAAAGGAATTTGCAAATTTTCTACATTAAAGTGGTAGAGGAAGGCTGCAATCGTGATGGAGAAAACTGTGATTACGGTGCACCTAGGGGGCTCAGTCGGTTAAGCGACCAAATCTTGATTTCAGCTCAGGTCACCATCTCAGGATCGTGGGATTGAGGCCCGTGTCCAGCTTTGTGCTCTGTAGGGAGTCTACTGGAGGATTCTCTCTCTCTCTCTCCCTCTGCCTATCCCCCTGCTTGCTCTCATTCTCTGTCTCTCTCTCTCTCTCTCTCTCTCTCTCTCTCAAATATTAAATAAATCTGAGAAAAGGAAAAATGTCGTTACTATTTTCATAAAGAGAACAGAGACATCATTAATATTATACCACTTATCAGAAAACTAGTCTAAGCCAGTGATTACTAACTCATACTCATCATAGATGGATATGATACCCCTGAGAATGATGGTTGGGGAAACAGTGACTTGCCCATGAATTCAGCAGTCCAGGACCCGTGCAGCAATCTCATGTACTTTTAATATACTATTTGATTGAAGCTTTGAATTGAGTTCATGGACAGTCACAGCCTTGGCATGATTGTGTGGAAAAACCAAAGGGATTTCATTATATAAAAGTAAACCCAGAGAAACTCAGTGGAAACACTGCAAAGCCACACAAGAAGAGCCCAGCTCTTGGCACACAGTTTGAAACTACAGATCAATAGAAAGTAACTTGAAATTGTAGAAGGAAATAGGCAAGGCGAAAGAGTTCCACAGCAATTCTTGCCACTTCCCACTCCAGAGCGAACCAGCCTCCTTTTGAAGTTGAGATTACTCTGAATAACTGTTTCCCAGTTGACAAAAAGTAGACAGGAGAAGGTAGCAACTGACTGAAAGCCCCGATGATCAAAATCTGGATGAAAAACCAATTTCACCTTCCTGACTTCACTGATAGTGTTGACTGGATGAATCAGCAGATGGGCTGGAGTGAGCAGACAATTTAGTCAATACAGCTCAACCCCTCCTGAAGCTAGCCACGATCTGAGAACTCACCAGAACCATCTCTATAGGGCTGTATGACATCACGTACAATTTCTACTTAGTCCTGGGCTTTGGGGCTCTATGGCACTGAGGACTCCCCTGAGACCTTTTGGGCATATTCAATTCACTTAGCCTCAAGATATACAGGAGTTTGATTCCAAGATAAAAGATTATAAAAATGCTTCTGAATTGTAACTTCTCAAACATTTTAGTTAAAAGCACGGCTGATGTTCTCATTGTGGTTCTTCAGTGCGAATCCGTGACCAGATTTATTAGCATATATATTTTCCCCTGTGATTAAATATTCTTTTCACTTAGAAATGAAAAAAAAGGCAGAAAGCTTGTAAAAATTTTACTTTTTGTAAGCTGAATTTACCCTTGTATTTTGAAAGAGAGCTTTTACACGGAACTGGTGGGGAGCCCATGTTACATATATTTGTGTGCGGTGTAGAAATTTAGCAAGTTCTAATTTAATCTGAAATCCCACCAGCTTTTTTTTTCAAACCATTATTTAATGTGGGCATGGATTTTAACTATATATCCATGTGGATATGTTGTGACGCCCTGCCACGTTCAATTTGCAATGTTTCTTTGTTGGGGAAACACTCTATTTTGTTCAAGTGAAAAAAAAAATAACCAACAACACTAATGATTAAATGGGGGGACAGACACACTTCCAGTGCTTTGTGGTAACAAACAAGCTGACTCAGTGTCCTTGCTTAAACAAAACATTTTCTGAGAGCCAGGATTCAAGTAAACACAGGATATGTCTATGCCTCTTGACCTGTTCATCGCAGTAAGACTCATAGTCTGCATCAGCTTGACTCTTGACTGTTCCCTCCCTTCCTCCCTTTCTTCCTTCCTTCCTTTCTTCCTTTCTGCCTTCCTATCAAACTCTCAGCATAGAGCTTCTCACCCTTCTGGCTCTGAAGATTGAATACTGCTGAGGACATGGTAAATTCCAGATTAAGAAAGTGTGTGTGTGTGTGTGTGTGTGTGTGTGTGTGTGTGTGTGTGTTGGCTGGGGTTACTGGCCACCAACATTTGCAAAAGAATGATAAATTTCAGTCACACCCATCTACATGGGAGCAAGAAGTCAACCTCTGGTAGAACAAAATGGCAGAAACAGGAAAAAGCCCCAGACCTTTTGACTCCCTGTCCAATGCTCTTTCCATTATCTTAAGCAGCCTCACCCATTGATAAAATGCTTTGGCCCTTGGGTGTACACCAACAAATATTGCTCAAGCCCATATCCTACAGAAAGCTAGCCAGTCATTAATAAAGGATCCTTAGTCAACTAAGTCTGAGAAGTGCTGCAGATTCTATCTACCCTTGGAGATTCACCAGGCATGTTAGCATTTTAAAGGCTCTGTAAAAGAAGTAAACAACTCTGTTTAATTTTGTTTAACTCAAGATTTCCTCAACCTTCTCAGACCATGGATCCTATTAAATATGGATCCTATTAACAATGCCTATTAACATCTTGTAGTGTCCTATAGGGTGTGATTTGGAAAATACTAGAAAACTAAGTCAGGAACATGTGAATTAAACTGGAATTACTATGCTTTGGACACTGTTTAAGAAAATGCCCCTGGGACTAGAATCCAACCCTTCTCGTTTCCTGGACAGTTTATGTTTTGTTTTGTTTTGTTTTAAGATTGTATTTATTTATTTGAGAGAGAGTATAAGCAAGTGAGAGAGAGAACTGGGAGGCCAGGGGAGGGGCAGAGGGAAAGGGTGAAGCCCATTCCCTGCTACGCAGGGAGCCAACTCAGAGCTCGATCCCAGGACCCTGAGATCATGACTTGAGCCAAAGGCAGACGCTTCACCAGTTTATGCTTTCCCCTCTGCATGCATCGCATGCTTTCCCGGTGGTCTTTATTCTTCCCATTGCTAACATTTGCTGAGATCTCTCAAATTAACTACTCTAAGGACAACTACCTTGGTAATGTAAAGCAATGGTTCTTAAAATGCGATCTCCAGATCAGTGGCATTGGCATCCCCTGGGAACATGTCCAAAATGCAGATTCCTGAGCCCCACGCATTTCAGAAACTCAGGGGCAAGCCGCCACAATCTGCGTTGTAACAAGCCTTCTTGGGGATTCTGATGCATCCTCCGATTTGAAAAATCCCTGCTCTTCCATGGCAAGTCTTTCAGCCACTTTCCCTACATCTGCTATTATTTCCTTCTGCCTCTTATCACTCAGAAAACAGCCAAGATAAAGCAAGGTGCCTACATAAGATGACATGTGCCTACATAATAGTCCCTTCCATATCCCTCCCTTAGATCAAAAGACGGTTCCTTGGGTGAACAAATCACTGAGTCCCTCTTTTGACATATTCAGTTTAGGATAAAAAGCTTTGCATGAAATATGTAGAGATTATCCCTTAAGCCAGCCTATCCACACCAAGCAGCTTGCCTCACCAAGTCATTGCAATGCTGAAACTTCTTAAAGACACCAGACATAGCTGTCTCTAAACAATAAGCCCACTTCCACACACACGGACGTTTTGAAGGAAGGTTAGACTAGGAGTTCTTCACAATCCTACTGATCAATAGGCCAAAAAAATGTCTACTGAGCGCCCATGCGGGGCAAAGCACTGTGCTGCACGCTCCAGGCTTTCACAAAACATGACGTGGACCCCCCTGTCCCCTGGGACATTACAATGTAGTTTCAGAGAGAGACCTATCATATCAAAAACTGTCCAAGCACACCAAGTAGTGACCAGAAAGTGCCAGAAGAATGCTACTAAGCGATATCTAGACTGGAAAGATACGCTCTTGAAAGAACATTCTGTTGAGAAACAGAAAACGTAGGTTGGAGTTCTCCTTGTCGCACTTAATAGCTCTGTGACCTTGGGCAAGTCATAACCTTTGTGGGTTTTAATTAATATTCTGTCAATTGAGGGTAATAATTCTATACATACCCCAAAGCAGGGAATAGAAATAGATGTGCTCTTTTTAAAAAATATTATTTATTTATTAGAGAGAGAGAGCAAGTGTATGGGTGGGGAGAGGGGCGGAGGGAGAGGAAGGGGCAGAATCCCCGCTAAGCAGGGAGTCCAGTGCGGGACTCTGATCCCAGGATCCCTAGACAGTGACCTGAGCCGAAGGCAGACACTTAACCGACTGAGCCACTCAGGAGCTCCCAGATGTGCTCTTGAGGTAGCTTTCAGTCTAAGACCCATGACTCTAAGAGGTCTGAAACTGAACAGTCTGCAGGTGCAAGCAAGGGTGAAATCAGCCCTGGAGCTAGGGAGTACCTGCCCTAGCCCAGGGTTGCCAGGTCTTCCAATTTTTCTAGAGAAACAGAAATGCATATCTTGTGTAACATTTGTCCATTACCAATGTTGGTTGGTTTGTTTTTTTTTCTTGCGCCTAATTCTAAAGCTTTGTAATTGGGCCAGACAAAATGTTTCTATGAGCCAGATGTGGCCGGTGATATAGCTAAGTGGTAACCTCAGGACTAGACAGGGGCCACAAAATTTTCACAGGGAAGGTGGAACTGTGGGGATTTTTGCTGAGGTTGCAATGAAACAGCATGATCAGTGTAATCGTGAAGATACCTCACTTTAAACCAAGTCAATATTTTTTGCTTTCCACATCTTCATTTGGTATTACAAAGGCATGGCTGCAGTCAATTACAGACCACTTAAATCACTCCTCCTTAAAGCTCTCCCTGACCAGCCTGGCCCCAAGTGCACTCTCTCCCTTCTTTGAGTTCCCATAGCAATTATTTTTCATGCAATTCATTTGGCGATTAATCACACAGTGGCTTGTGGCATCTTTTCTATTGCGGTCTTGAACTGCAATTTAAACATGTTATAATTATTTAAGTGTCCATATGTTTGCACCTTTACTCCCCTCTTAGTATACTCTTTGAGGATGGAGGCCAGATCTTATTCCTTACAGTGCCTGACAGAGAGTAGAAGATTAGTCTGTTTTGGATTTAATTTCAGAAAAGGGTGGTAGAGAAGGGTAGTATACCCTTCTGGTTTTTAGAACATTCTTTCTCTTGGGCGCCTGGGTGGCTCAGTGGGTTAAGGCCTCTGCCTTCGGCTCAGGCCATGATCCCGGGGTCCTTGGATCGAGTCCCACATTGGGCTCTCTGCTCAGCGGGGAGCCTGCTTCCTCCTTTCTCTCTCTGTCTGCCTCTCTGTCTACTTGTGATTTCTCTGTCAAATAAATAAATAAATAAATCTTAAAAAAAAAAGAACATGCTTTCTCTAATATAGTCTGTGCTGTTCATCATATGCAAACTTGTACATTTCTATTTAATAAACATAGCTTCCAAACAGTGGAAAATATACCCAAAAGAACTGAAACTGTATTTCCACACAAAAACTTGCATTTACAAGCTCAGAGCAGCAGTATTCGGCATAGCCCAAAGGTAGACACCGGCCCAAGTGCCTATCAGCTGAAGAATGGAGAAACAAAATGTGATGTATCAATATGATGAGATATTATTCAGCCTTAAAAAGGAATGGAGTATATGGGGCGCCTGAGTGGCTCAGTGGGTTGGGCCGCTGCCTTCGGCTCAGGTCATGATCTCA
The DNA here is from genome assembly GCF_030435805.1 of Mustela lutreola. Taxonomy (NCBI): domain Eukaryota; kingdom Metazoa; phylum Chordata; class Mammalia; order Carnivora; family Mustelidae; genus Mustela; species Mustela lutreola. Next base: position 94,815,693 of record NC_081308.1, on the reverse strand, counting down.
GGGTCCTAGGAACGAGTCCCGCATCAGGCTCCCTGCTCAGCAGGGAGCCTGCTTCCCTCTCTCTCTCTGCCTGCCTCTCTGTCTACTGTGATTGATCTCTCTCTGTCAAATAAATAAATAAAATCTTTAAAAAAAAAAAAAAAGAAATGGAGTATGGAGACATTCTACAACTGGGACGGACCTTGAAAACATTATGCTAAGTGAGAAAAGTTAGTCACAAAAAGACCATGTATTGCATGAGTCCATTTATATGAAATGTTCAGAAGAGGCAAATCAATAGCAAATAGATTGACGTTACCTGGGGCTGAGGAAAAGAGCCTTGAATGGAAGAGCTGTATGCTAATAGCTGTGGGATTCCTTCTGGGGGTGAGGCCAGTGTGTCAAAATTAGATTGTGGGGATGACTGCACAGCTCTGTGACTATTAAAAACCACTGAACTATATGCATGGATGAATTCTCTGGTTTGATCCTATCCGAATGATATCTCAATAAAGTTGTTAAATTAATAATAGTTAATGTTTTAATTAATTAATTATTAATTAATTAATAATAGCGAATGTTTAGGTCACACCTATTGTGTGACCATCTTCTAAGCCTTCTAGATATAGTAACTCCTTTAGTCCTCACAAAACCCTGATGAGGAAGGTGCTTTTATTGCCCCTGTCTGACAGGTAGGGAAATGGAGTTCCACACACAGTAAGGGGATAGTCCCAGGTCTCACAGCAGTGATTGGTGGAGATGAGATTCTAACCCAGGCCATTTGCATCTGGAGTGTTACGTTCTTGCAGGCTTGCCATTTCTCCATTATTCTGCTGGAGCTAGGATGGAGACAATCTTCACAGACGCAAGTTAGGCTGAGAGTGAGTGCAGGGAAAGTTGACTAGCAAATAAGAGGAAAGAGGCTGCAGAAGAAGCCAGGGGAAGTGATTTATAGACATTGTGATGCCGCAAGTAATTTCGCCGCTCCTTATTCCTCCCATCCTAGGAAGAGTATGCACCTTGTACTTAGTGTGTGGGGCACTGTGTCTGATGAGCTATATGGGAGTGGGGCGGGGAGGGTAATCCTTACAGAACAGATGTTTACAGTGATTCAGCAGGTCATGTATGTTGCTTTTGGGAGAAGAGTGCCCCAGTTCAGAACGCTCTTTGAAATAGTGGAGATGAGCCATTTTCCCCTTGACTCCTAGGAGTAAATGGAGTTATCCTGCCTGCCTGACCTCCCTAGAGCCCCAAGTTTCAGAAGATAGCTAGGTTCATTCCTTCAAGTGCAGGGGGGACACAAAGTTGATGATAAGAACCATTTAGCGAATGTCTGTCATGTACTAGGCGTTTCATGTTCTGACTTATTTAATCCTTAAAACATCACTGTGAGGTATTATTATTATTACCCCATTATACAGATGAAGAAACTGAGGCTCAGGGTGGAGGAGAGGATATAACAATTAGGAGCAGAACTGAGATTCAAACCCAACTTTCTCAGATGCTAGTGTTTTTTCCACTTTAATATACTCCATCCCACCAATATTTAATGAGCCCATACTTACACAATGCACTATAGAGGAGAAGGTAATAAGAGGGTCCTGTCCTCAAAACACTTTATAAACCAGCTGGGCAAATAAGATATATAAAACAAAATTAAAGTGAAAGTTTAATAGTGCTCTACTAATAATATAATCGTAATACTAAAAATCTATGATATATGTATAATTGTGCTATCTCTATAGTAACAATACAACATAAGGAGAGATGGGGATGCCTACCTTTTGTTTGACAGGCTTTGCAACTATGATCTCACTTATTCCACTTTAGAGGTGAATAAGCAGGCAAAAGGAGGTGAAGTAATTGTTCTGGCACCAGATAATTGATAAGGAACAGTCAGGACTCAAACATAAGCAGGATGTCTCCCGAGCCTCATCTTCTAGTCATTACACTGTATTTCCATAAGTGTGATATCATAACGAAGGTTTGAAAAAAAAAAAAAACAATGCTGGGGAGCCCAAAGAAGAAAGCCATTCATTAATCTATCTGGGGCAGTCAGGAAAGCTTTCCCACAAGATGCAAAAGTTGTGCCGGTCTTAGAGGAGGGTAAGAATTTACTGGCAAGATAAGAGGAGTAAGGGTGTTCTGAGCAGAGGGAACACCATGTTCATGAACTTCTGCAAAGACCTAGTTTATCTGAGGAATGTTGAAAAGCTCAGTATAATGGAGGCTAGAGTGTGTTGGGATGGCCAAGGGGTGGGAAGAAACAGTGCTAGTGGAGGAAGAGACTGGAAAAGTAGCCTGGGCTATCAGAGTGAAGGTATGCACAGCAGAAGGATGAATAAAAGTGAGCAGGACTAGAATGTCAACCGTGAGAGTCTCCCCTTTTTTTTTAATTCATTCTTGATTTGTCAAAGGGTTCCCCTTCCTTTCTCCAAGTCTGGGAAATGGGTTTTGCTAAGCAAGGATAAGAGTGCTTTGAGAGAGGAGGGTTTGAAGGGCGCTATCATCTTTGGAAAGGAGATGGGTCATGGTGGGAAAGAAGATTATCATGGGGGAAGTCTCCTGGGAGAAAGTCTGAGAGATGGAACTGAGAAAGAGCCATTCACCCTTATTCAATCTACCATTATGTCGAGGGCAAGTGTAGGTTACTCAACACCCACTCAACCAGCATATGTACACAAACTGGGAAGAGGGATGGTTCTGAGATGAGGAGGAAGAAGCTACTAGTTGGGTTGTTTTAAGAGTTTCTCATCTGAGGCATTACTCCTTAGTTGCCCCTTCATCCTTGGGCCTAGGTGAAGAATCTTGGTTCCTTTGCCACTTCACTGTGCAAAATTAAAGGAGTTCTACTGTATAGGCAATGGACTGCCCAAAGAAGGTTTATGAGCAGGGAAGTATTAGGAGGATCAGTCTTGAGGCCAACTGAAGCCTGAATTAGAAAGGGAGGAAGGGACTAACTAGAAGCAGGAAGCCTGGTCCAGATGAGAAAGGGTATGGAATTTAACGCTGTGACCACATCGGTGACAATCAGGAGAAGGGCCTTTACTCAGTATAGACTTCCAAGGTAGTCTCGCAGCCTCTTGGTGACCCACTGGCTACAGAGGATCAGGGAGAAGGAGAGAGGACCCTAGGAGACAGCCAACTATTTTGACAAGCAAATTTGACAACCTAATTACGAGTAGGAGTTTTGTTCACCACACTCCTCTACCTCCAGTGTAGCCTTCCAAAGCCAGCCTGCTTGCCTTGGTTGTCTGACCGCGTTAACACAACAAAACCAGCTGTGGGTTTCACCCTTCCTGATTTCCTCTCTCTTTTCCTCATTGAGTCTAGCGCTCAAATCCATGGTTCCCCCTGGCATCCTTCATAGGTCCTCTTCTGCTCTTTGAACGAAAGGAATCAGAAAGTCCGAAAGAGCCATTCCCACAGCGCTCCTCCTTGTCACCCAGATCCTTGTTGATGGCAGAGCTATGGTTGCTGTTTCCTTTCTTCTATGATTGGGACATCGCTTACTCACATTCTGTTCAATAAAGTTCATCATGACCCACTGTGCTCTTTATTCTGAGACTTGTTACATAATTATCTTGTGTTCATGTGTGCTTTGTTTCCTCTCTGTTTTTTCCACATGGCCTTCTGGATTTTCACTACAGTATTTAGATACAAAGAGAGATTTCTGACTAAAGCATCTGCTTGGAGTGAATAAAGAATTCTTAGCAAAGAATTTTTTTTTAAATACTATCAGTGCTATAGGGGAGCCATGGATTCAGAGCCGAATCAGACTTATTTTCCTACAGCACATCTGTGATTAGGTCACTGTCTGACTCCAGATTCTTTCATTGTTCCCTCGGGTTGAGGAAAAGAAGTTCAAGTTTCTGAACCTTGTAGGTTCTGCCCCCAACATTATTTTGCAACCTTAATTCCTGCTGCTCTTCCCATGCTTGTCCCTGCAGTCATGTTATTCACTCTAGCTTTCTTGCCCTGTCCCTTTCCCATCTGTTGAAATGCTGGCCGCTCCTTTGTGTCTGGAAGGCCTGATGATAAGGAATCAGAACTGGCTTTCAAACTCAGATTTCCTGCTTCCTGACTGAGTGATCTTGGGCAAGTTATGACCTCACTGAGACTCAGTTTCCTCATCTGTAAATGCAGATCATAGTACTCTATCCTTAGGGGTGTAATAAGAAGAAATTATCTGACACATCTAGAGACATCTACCAAAATGTCCATCACCTAGTAGATGCTCAATAAATTATCAAATGGATAAATTCCAGGGGGGAGGAGAGGAGTCTCAGACCACACAAAGGCCATCCATGTATTTCAAATAAGGAATCTCTGGAGTTTTATTCATCAGTACTGGGAAGTCTATCTGAATGAAAAATAATATATTTGCTTCTCCATTTCCCACTACTTGTCTCATTGCTCAAAAGTATGTTTGTATGTGATACCCATGACTATGTGCACAAGTATGTGTGTGTGAGAGAATGTGTGTTGGGGGGATGGGTATTTGCCTCAGCAGCTTCATTTCAGAAGGAACTGAAGAAACACTTGTTTTCAAAATAGGTAAAAAATCAGGCACCAAGGAAGTTAAGTCACCTTAAGGCCAGGAGTGGACACAGAGGAGAAAAGTAGGATTAAGCAGAAAACCAGGAGGGGCTGCAGTGTTCTCCCACTCTAAAGTTACAACTTGTCACTGAGGGAAAGTTAAGTCTCTTGAAATGAAGGGGACAGCCTAACAGAACACTTCTGTGGTTCACAATTTAAAATAACACTAAAAGAACTCCTTAAAGAAGATCCTTTGCTTTTTTGTGTCTCATAGAGAATTAATATCAGACAGAAATCAGAATCCTACCAAACCATTTATGAAGAAAGTAGGCCATGAGAAGGCTCTTCCTAAAAGCTATCATAGAAATGGAAAGCAATCAAGAATGGAACACTAGAGGGGCACCTGGGTGGCTCAGTGGGTTAAGCCGCTGCCTTCGGCTCAGGTCATGATCTCACGGTCCTGGGATCGAGTCCCGCATCGGGCTCTCTGCTCAGCAGGGAGCCTGCTTCCCTCTCTCTCTCTCTCTGCCTGCCTCTTCATCTACTTGTGATTTCTCTCTGTCAAACAAATAAATAAAATCTTTAAAAAAAAAAAAAAAAGAATGGAACACTAGAGAGTAATTCAAAGGTGCAGTGAAAAGGGGACAGGAGTGGGATGATACTGGATATCATGAGAGAGCAAGCCTGTTGTTAAAAAGAAAACCAGGAAGGGGCCTCAAAACATCATTGGAGGGATGAGCACTGATGGAGACAGAAGAGGGAGGGCACGTGAGGAGCATGGGGAAGGAGCTGTGCTGTTAGAAGTCTATGGCCCAGAGGTGCCTGAGTGGCTCAGTCAGTTAAGTGTCTGCTTTTGGCCTGAGTCAATATCCCAAAGTCCCAGGATCGAGTACCACATTGGGCTCCCCACTCAGTGCGGAGTCTGCTTCTTCCTCTGACCGCCACCCATGCTCTCTCAGTCTTTCTCTCAAATAAATAAAATCTTAAAACAAAAAAAAGTCCACATCCCAGGGGCACCTCTCAACAATTAAGTGTCTGCCTCTCGACCTTGTCTCAGGTCAGTATCTCAGGATCAGGAGGTCGAGCCACATGTTGGGCTCTGCTCTGGGCATGAAATCTCAAGATTCTCTCTCTGCCTCTCCCTCTGCTCCTCCCCACCCCTCCCTTGAAAAAAAAAGAAAGAAAAAGAAAAAAAGAATCCACATCCCTCCAGATTGGCAGAGCCAGTGTTGGGGGACAGCAGTTGTCATTCCAGTGTCTCTAAGGGCCACTCAAATATGTCTTCCCACAGATCAATTCACAGAAGGGTACACCTAATTGGCAGCTGTTTGTGGACATAATCACGCCCACCATGGGGACCTCATCAATAGTTACTATTCATAGAAACAGAGTTACCTGGAGGCACTCTAATCGCTCTAATTGGTACAACTCTTCAATTCAATAAATTCAGCACAGTATCAAGCCACCTAGTATGTATTTGTGCTGTGCTACCTCAACCAGGATCATTCATTTATTGAGTGGCTACTGTGTGCTGGGTATTCTTATAGGTTCTGGGACTAGAACAGTGACCAAAACAGGCAAGAAAAACAAAAACCCTGCCCTCCTCGAGTTTCCATAATGAAGTCAGTCAAAAAAGAAAAAAGCAAAGCAACTGCTACCGAGCAGCTTTGATACATCACGTGCTTTTCGTACATTTAATCTGGACAAACCTATGAAAAAGTTGATGGCACCATTTTACAAAAGAGGAGACGAATGCTCAAACAGATTAAAGGACAGGCCAAGCTTCCACAGCCAGGTAATGGCCAAACTGATGTTTGTAGGCAGCCACGTCTGTCTCATTCCAAAGTCTGTGAATTTCTCCTTCTTACCTTTTTGACCTTCCACAGACCCTGAGGGTCAATTTCGTCATGCCCAACATTTAACTTTTAGAGACTGTTGTCCAGTAGCCATTCAGAAATGCAAGGATTGTTCAGAGTTCAATGGGTCAGTCAGACCCTGGGGATAGAGAGATAACAAGACATAACCTCTGAGCTTAACTCTGTTACTGAGTAGGTAAAGAGGCAATCTAGCAGTATGCTTAAGAGTCCAGGTGCTGGAGAAAGACTAACAGGCTTCAAGTCCTAGGTTGGGCCTCTATATCATCTTGGACAAGTTACTTAACTTCTCGAGTCTTAGTTTTCCCACCTGTAAAATGGGAATAATAAGTTCCCACATCATATCCTGGGGATTTCAGGGTTGAAGAAGATAATAATAGCAAACACTTATACAGTACTGATTATGTGTTCGGAACTATTCTAAGTACTTTATATACGGTATCTCTTTAATGTTGACTAGCAGTTCTCAAAGTGTGCCTCAGGGAACCCCCAGAGATCTGGGAGATCAACATTATTTTCATAAAAATACTAAGGCCTATTTCTGCTTTTTTCAGTTTTGTACTCTTACAAATGTACAGTGGAGTTTTCCAGAGGCTGCGTGATGTGTGATGTTGCAACAGGTTGAATGCGGGAACAGATAGGAGAATCCAGCTATATTTTACTCATTCAGATATTAGAAAGATGTGCAAAATATAGAAAACAGTGCTGTTCTCACTACATTTGGGGGGGGGTTGGAAAATATAGTTCTTTCTCATTAAAAATTTTATTTGTAGTAACATATGCAATGGGTTTAAATTGTCATTTTAAGCATTTTTTTAAATTTTTTAAAGATCTTATTTATTTATTTGAGAGAGAGAGAGACAGAGGGAGAGGGAGCACAAGCAGGGGGAGGGGCAGAAGGAGAAACAGACTCCCCTCTGAACAGGGATTCCCAACCCTGGGCTCCATCAGAGGACCCCACAATCATGATTTGGACCAAAGGTAGATGCTTGAAAGACTGAGCCACCCTGACATGCCAATATTGTCATTTTAATAAGTTGATAAATATTTTTTAGCTTCTCAGTTTTAATATCTAGTAATATCTAGTAATTTTAATATTGACAAACATAAACCAAATTTAAAAACACTCTTTGGGGTCCTCAATAATTCTGAAGCACAGAAAGATCCTGAAGCCAAAAACACTGCAAGCCTATGATACCCATGATACCCAAAAAACGTTTAGCCCAGTGTCTGGCACATAGGAAACACTCAGTAAATGTAAGTTCTTAATATCATTACACCTATAGCCCTGATAAACACCGTATGATGAGAAAATGCTATAAAAGAAATGCTAAATGCTGTGGCAGTTCGCAGAGAGGAAAGCCTGCATCCAGTTGACAGATCCCAGAAAGGCCTCGTGAAGTAGGTGGCGCTAGAGAATGAAGAGGATGATGACCAGAGAACTCTGTGGAGGGGAAGTGATTCCAGGTGGCAGAAATGTTGAAACAGGAGAGCAGAAGGGGGTGCTCTGGAAACAAGGAGTCGTCGGGTGCCTGGGTGTCTCAGTCAGTTAAGCATCTGCCTTTGGCTCAGGTCATGATCCCAGTGTCCTGGGATCAAGCCTCATGTCGGGCTCCCTGCTCAGTAGGGAGTCTGCTTCTCCCTCTCCCTCTGCCCCTCCCCTCTGCATGTGCTCTCTCTTGCTGGCTCTCAAAATAAATAAGTAAAATCTAACAAAAAGAAAGAAACAAAGAAACAAAGAAACAAAAAAAAAAAAAAAAAAAAAAAAAAAAAAAAAACAAGGAGTGGTAAATTTCGGCTGCAGCCAAAAGAAAGGAGCAGAAGAGTAATGGGAGAAAAGGCTGGAAAGGAAGATTGTTGAGAGCACAACTGAGGAGTGTCTTGAATGATGAGGAGTTGGTACGTTACTCACAAGATAATGGGGAGCCATTAAGGATCTTTAGATAAGGTCTGAGGTTTAGAGAGATGACTGGCAGCTATGTTGAGGATTGTTTGAATGTTGAGGATCGTTTGAAGAGGGAGAGCCTGGCCATAGAGCAACTAGTTAGGAGACTATTGTGACAGCTAGAGCAGAGGCCCAAGGGATGGGGAAGAAGGGAAAGATATGAAAGGATATGAGCATCTACTAAATAAGTGATTATTCATTGAACTTCCATGACCTCCTCTGTTTTTCTCTCCAACATTAAGGACTTCCCCATCCCCAAAGATAGGTCATGATGGAAATATTTCATATGTACAGCCCCAAAGCTTTGCCCCATGGCAGCAAAAGAAATTGGGCAGAGCAAGTATGTCAGATTTCAAAATGAATGCCCACAGAAAATCAGGGACCTGAAGTAAAGGACAGAAGTGGAGAGGTATCTGAGGTGAGGGTAGATATTAAAATCCACACTCCCTGTACAAATTAAAGTGGGTGCAGATATATGGCTTAGGCAATCTAGTGGAAAGAGAAGTTATGAGTTGAGCCCAAGGCCAAATGAAAAGTATTTTTGCAAACAAAAGCAAAAGAAATATTCTACCCTTCCCAAGTAAGAAACTGCTGTGAAGCACATGGACATGGTGGGGGTTGGGGATTCATGTATAATGGTTTCAGCCTTTTGCCCTGTTAGTTAATGGTTTGGTTTGGGTGTTGTCAAAAACAAAAAAAGAAGAAGCCAAACTATTCAGTGATTTACTGCAATGTTCCCTCAGTTCCCATACCATTCCCTCTGTACTATGTAAGAAACAATGAAGTTCCTGGAAAACTATGGGCGTCTGTGCTCTGTTACACAGGCTGTTTCACAGAATTGTGAAGAGGTGGAACAGGGGTCTTGCAGACAGAGGGGTGGTTCTTGGTACCCCAAGTGGCTAATGTGTATACTTTTGCTGGGCAGGAGGAAACTTTATTCTTAGTTCTGATAGTGTGAAAAGTCAGCATTGGCAAAACATTCCCCTGGTGGGATTTCCAGATTGAATTTAAACAGTCCTCTTCTGTGAGGGAGTGTCTTCAGGGCTAGAGGAAAAGCTGGCAAGTCTTCCTGAAGGTTCATTGTTATTATCTACTAGTGGCTCTATGCCACCTTCACCCACAGCCCACCACCGGTATCGTACTGTCTTAGAAGACCACAGTGGGGAGTGCGTTTCTGTGTCCCTGCAGGAGGTGGGGAGGTTCTGGCTGACTTGTCTACTAGGCTATTAAGTGATCAACAGGAAGCGAATGACCAGATGCATACCTCCTACCCCAATAACAGAAAAAAAGCAATGGCTAGCATTTAGGGAGGACTTCCCAAGTGGGAGGGACACTTGCGTTGAATCCTCTCACACCAAAACCTCCCCACAACCCTGCAAGGCAGGCACTATCATGATGAGACAACAGTCTCAAAGAAGTTTTTCTTTTTATTATTCTTTTTCAGTAAGCTCTACACCTAGCGTTGGGCTTGAACTCACAACCCCAAGATCCAGAGTCGCATGCTCTCCTGACGGAAATAGCCAGGTGCCCCAGTCTGTTTCAAGTGGCTTGTTTAAAGGCATACACGAGCCAGGAGGTGGCAGAGCAAGAATTTGAACCCACAACTTTCTGACTTTTTCTATCATACCTCACCACCATCAGACGAGTTCCTTTCTTATTATCTCTTGAGTGTGTGTTCTGCTTCATTTTTCATGATTGGAGCACCATGGACCTCTCTGAGTTGCCTTGTAGAACTCCCACTCATCTGATGGCCTCTGAGGTGCCATGTTAGCCACCTTGGGAAGCTGCTCTAACCCAATCTAGGTTCTCTGACCTCAGGTTCAGCTTGCGTCAACTACTCTTCCTCCCATTCCTGTCTAGATGCCGCCTAACATCTGCTTGAAAAATTCCATTGGGAACTAACTTTGTGGGCATAGGGCTTTTTCATTTTGTACTGGTCCCACAAACTATGCAGTGATCCTGCTTCCAGTGAAAAAATCCTCATTCGTTTGGGAGGTAATCCCTTCCATCTTTGCGCGACACTGTCTATTAGCAAGGGTGTCCTTACAGTGTGAGGAAATCTGTGTATCTACAGTTTCTTCCCATTGGCTTCAGGGACAGACTTGCAATACAATTTCTAGCTTGGCAACGGCTTCGCCATGGCTGTAAGCAAGTGACTTTAGCCTCTCTGAACTTCGATTTTCTTATCTCTAAAATAGTAATACTGTTACCTTCTTTGCAGGTTTTTTTTAAAAGAATTTTATTTATTTGTCAGAGAGAGAGCATGAGCAGGAGGGAGTGGCAGCCGAGGAAGAAGCAGGCTCCCTGCTGCGCAAGGAACTTGATACAGGACCTGATCCCAGGACCTTGGGATCATGACCTGAGCTGAAGGCAGACGCTTAACTAACTGAACAACCCAGGTGTCCCAAGTTTTGTTCTGTTTTAAGGACAGATAGGACACAGCATATTGTAAGTAGTCAATGAATGGAAACTCTAATGAACATCATTCATGACCCCTACCATAAGCACATTGAGTGGCAAGGACAGAATGTGGTAGAGAACACAGATCTCGATGTGTTTCTTGCCTGAATGGGGCAAACCACTTAAAAAATCTTATATTTTCACTATTCTTTTTATTTCCATACTAAGAAAACTTGATATCATCAACCCACTTATCATTTCACCTTCTAGTACTATGATTCAATACAACCTAATTTAACAAAGAGTATGCTTCTCAATAGTACCTGTAGTATTTTACCAGGGGATTGCTTCATGTTTTAATTTCACAAAATAATTTTTCATCTCTGATCTCATCTGAATCTCATAATAGCTCTATGAGGCAGGCAAGGTAGACATTAGCTCATTCCATCTGTTCATTCATTCAACGATTTAATCTCTATTTACTGAGGCTCTGCTACATGCTAGACCTGGTACTCAGGGCTAGGGATACCATGGTGAGCAAAGCACTTCTGATGACCAACCTCTAGAGCTTATATTCTAGTACATTCACAGATAATGAAGCTAATTTTGATGTTTACGTAGAATCTGCGCCAAGTCACATGCTTCCTAGGGGGTAGATCTGGGACCCAAACTAAGGTTTTCTAGTGCTCACTTCAGTGTATATTCGGCTCTCTCAGGCTGTCTCTTGTTCCCCTGCATCCATTGCTTTTTTCTTATACCTCTCCCTTAGCTCAAAAGCATCTGGAGTTTGCTGTTAGACTATTCTTTGTAAACATTGCTTTTAGCTTCGCCACAGCAGAATTATTACACATGGTTCCCACTCATCTAGTGGTTCAACGTTAAGCCGCCCTAGTGTCCCTGAGGTGTTTGCTGATCTTGACTACTTGTCTGGATAACCGGTCAGTAACCCAGAAGCAGGAGAGCTAGGATTACTTCAGCCCCTCTCCCTGCCCATTCCTGGGTTAGTTCACCTTTCTTTGACTGGTTAGGTTATATAGAATTTCCTCTTGAAAACCCTAAAGTGGCTCCCAATTGCCCACATATGCTATCAAGTTCAAACACTCTGCCTGGCTTTTTAGGTCCTCCATTATCTGGTCCCACACTCTCTTTGAACTTTATCTCTTTATTCCCCCCACCTTCCACACATCCACCCCAAAAGCCTATTTCTGAGCCTATGCCCTATTCACTTACCTCATCATTCCTTCTACGTTCATCTCATGAAACTAGAAGCTCACCTTTCTCCCCACCATCTAGAAAAAGTCCTACTTAGCCTGACTCCTACTTCCTTAATGAAGCTACCATAAATGGCTCCAGCTCCCAAGAATCTCACCAATAACTGAATAGTCCTACTTCTGAGTTATTTTTAAGATTTTATTTATTTATTTGAGAGGCAGAGAAAGCTTGTGTGTATGTGTGTGTGTGTGTGAAAGAGAGAGAGAGAAAGAGAGAGAGAAGAGGAGAAGAAGGCTCCCCGCTGAGCAGGGAGCCAGAAGTGGGACTTCACCCCAGGACCCCGGGATCCTGATCTGAGCCAAAGGCAGACATTTAACTGACTGAGCCACCCAAGTGCCCCCTGAGTTTTAAAAATTAATTGCCCATTTTTGCAGAGAGAGTCAATTATCATATGGTTTCACTTATTTGTGGAGCATAAGTGACTAGTATAATAAGTAAATAATAATAATAATAATAAGCATAATAAGTGAATAGCATGGAGGACATGGGGAATTAGAGAGGAGAAGGGAGTTGGGGAAAATTGGAAGGGGAGGTGAACCATGAGAGACTATGGACTCTGAAAAACAATCTGAGGGGTTTGAAGTGGCGGGGGCGTGGGAGGTTGGGGGAACCAGGTGGTGGGTATTAGAGAGGGTACGGGTTGCATGGAGCACTGGGTGTGGTGAAAAAATAATGAATATTGTTATGCTGAAAATAAATTTTAAGAAATCTTTAATAAAAAAATAATGGATTGCCCAAGTACACACCAAAGACCTTCATTTGAAAAAGTCCTGGGGATTTTAATTGGCTTCATGCTCAATATGAATCAATCACAGTGATGCAGTTACAAATACATAAATAAATAGATATCTGGGGGTGGGCGCCTGGGTGTTGCACAGTTAAGCATCCTGCTCTTGGTTTTGGCTCATGTCATGATCTCAGGGTCGGGAGATGGAGCCCAGCATCGGGCTCCATGCTCAGTGTGGAGTCTGTGTAAGATTCTCATCCTCCCTCTGCCCCTCTTCCCTCATTAAAAAAAGAAAAAAAAATTAAGAGAGATAGATAGGGGATACAATCTCAGGCTGTACTAGAAGAAATATCATGTCTAGATTGAGAGAAATAATTACTCAACTGGACTCATTAATTCACTCATTCATTTAAAAACAATCATTTCTTTTCAATGTAAAGACCCTTTGTTTCAGAAATAATTTGCAGCATTATTTGTCTTTGGTAAGCTTTAAGATTCTCCCTTTATCCTTGATGTTCTGAAGTCCCACCATGACTCATCCAGGAATTATTGATCTGCCTTCATTTATTCTGCTTAGGACTAAGTACAGGTTTTAACCTGAGGACCCGTGTCTTATCAATTCTGGAAAATGCTCAGCCTCGGCTCTTCAAACATTATCTCTTCCTATTTTCTTTCCTTCTGGAATTTCTACTAGATGTATGTGGATTGTCGTAGTCTATCATCTGGGCCTTTTCATTTCCCTTTCACACAGCATTTTTACAGTGTTGCATTATATTCTATGAATATCTCAGCTCTCTTTGTTATTTCACTAATTCTCCCTTATGTCTTATTTGTAGTTTAACCTGTCGGTTGACTTCTTTTTTACTTTTCAATGGGACTTGAAATAAGGTCTTCCAATATTTGTCCCATATTTTCTATATTCTTAATTTCTAGAACTTTTCTTTGGTGTGTGTGTGTATAGATATAGATATAGATATATAGATATATATTCTTGCTTTATGTTTTCTGTTTCTTTTTGATCTCTTAAAATCTTTAAGCATACAATATTTTAAAGTCAGTTTAGGTTGCTGTAGTATCTATAGTTCTTTAGAACTGAATTCCCCCGTTCGTTGTACATACTGACCAACTCTTGCTGTGAGTTTCTTCATGTTGCTTTATAATTTTCCATTTGAGATTCTCTTCTGCAGGAGCTGTATTCTGTGAATTTGACTCTGAGTTATGGAGGTGGCCTCTCAGCAGTTTTCCATTTACTTCTACCAGAGCTCTATGGTACTCCCAGTTTTGGATCAGCTTTTATGTGAATTTCCCAACTCAGGGTTTCTGAACTCTGTGGGTACTATGGATTCTGATCTCATCCCAGTGTGTAGCTCAGACTTAGATTTTTAAACTTCTTGTGGATGAGTCTATTTCTACCCCATTTTAGAGAAGATGGCCTACATTTTGTTGGTGGAAACACAGTACGGCCTAATAGTTAATAGCATAGCCCCTGGATCTGAATCTTGTACTGGCCAAGTCCTGGCTATGTGACCTTAAGCAAGTTACTTAAACACTTTTTCCTTACATGTGAAATGAGGTTATAATAGTACCTACGTTATGAGGTTTTGGTGAGGATTTAGTGAATAGTTATATACAAAACACATAGTAGGAAAGTACTTGGCACATGATATGTACTAAATAAGATCTATTATTGGGTCCTTGGCTATTTGGCAAATCTGGTTTCAATTCACAGATGAGGCAGGTATCTTCTGCTCCTTGTTTTGTGCAAGAAGCCCAATTCTAATTCAGTTCTAAGCCCTTCAAAGAACTTGAAAACCTCAGTTTCTAAAGTACGTATCTAGTCCCACTATTTCCATGAGTTGTGAAAATTCAATTCATGCTCATTGCTGTGATTTTGAGTTCTATTTTTGTTTCTGGAATCTGGGGGTTTTGTCCTTTCTTGCCTGTTGAGTTCAGCTGTATACTTCTGTGGTCACATTGTATTCAGTGTGTCTCTGTGTTTTGACTTACATTGTTAATAAATAGTGAACAATAGTAGATAAGTTAACTGTTCAATAATAAGGCATTCATTAAATAAATTATGGTACATCCTTCAAATGGAATACAATGCAGCCATAAAAAATAATGTAAATATGCCTATATAATTATATGAACTGGCAAAGGATACAGCTGTGTTGCACTGTTAAGTGAAAAAGCAAGGAGCTAAGAAACATGTGTGTCTATATTGTGTGTATATACATTTATGTATTTTTAGGCATAAAAATGATACCAGAGGGATGCCCTGGTTACTGGAGAAGTAACCCTGGTTACTTCTTGCATAGATGTGAGAGATAGACTTTTACTTCACTTTTTTCCCTTTTGTTATAATTTTTTAAAAATAATGTACAGACATCTCTTTTAAAAATCAAGTAATTTGAAAGAAATCGAAAGAATTACTCACTCTCTGGTCTTGACTCCTCCAAAAGAAAGATAATCGACATTTACTGAGCATCTACTTGTCTAGGAGCTGAGACAATACTGACAAATAAACTTCATTCCCTTCTCTAAGAAGCTCAAGATCTGATGAGAGGGATTCCCATAAACAAGCGCAGAATGCTGCAAGAAATATTCACAAGTAGGTGGGGGAATACCTGACTTTGTCAGAGGAAAGGGCACAGAGGAAGTTTCACAGAGGAGCTGGGGCCTGAACAATTGTTCACCAAACAACAGAATGTGGAAGGTGTGAAAGGAGTACTTACAAACTGTATGAGTTCCAAATTTTCAGACTTGCCAACTGCCAGCCCATGGGAAGAAACTGGCCTGGAAACATCTTTTGTCTCACACCTGATCTACCTCACCTTTTTAAAAATTATCTACTTGCCCCTGAAGACATTTTGGGAGAAAAAAAAATCCACACTAGAGCTTGCTCAGGGGAGGACAAAGCAGATATGTTTGGAAACCATGTCAAATCAAGAGTTCAGGGAACTAAGCTATTAAGCCTCAGAAAAGGGATAATTTGAGATCCATGTCTTTCCCCCTTTTTAAAGATTTTATTTATGTATTTGACAGACAGAGAGAGAGAAAGAGAGAGAGGGAGAGCACAAGCAGGGGGAACAGCAGAGGGAAAAGCAAATTTCTTGCCAAGCAGGGAACCCAATGTGAGACTCAGTCCTGGGTCTCCAGGATCACGACCTAAGCCTAAGTAGACACTCAACTGACTGAGCCACCCAGGCACCCAGGAACTATCTTTCTTCAAGTCAACCAAAAGCAAACACAGAGAAGAGAGAATAGATTCATTTTCTGTCATCTCTTCATTCATGTGATAGGTGTTTGTTGTATGCCTGCTATGCACCAGGCTCTGACAGAACTTCTCCAAATAGCAGAATTAGGACCAAGGAGATAAATTTCAGGAAGGCATATTTGAACTCAGGATAATGATTCTTAACTACTGGGTCTTGGTGCCCTTTGAATGTGATAAGAGGTATGAGCCCTCACTGCTGAAAAATGTATCTATGCCCATGCATGCAAATATCCACCTGCAATTTCAGGAAACTCATAAACCCAGCAAAGTGCAAAACGAAACAGCCACACAATGGATAACTATGCCGCCATTGCAAAGAATGATGTAGGCATCAAGTGAGAAAGAAGAAAGGTACAAAACAGTGTGCATAGTTTTCCATAAAAGGATTCTACATGCACACATATGGAATCTATAATGTATAGGTTACCTTTAGAAAAAGACAATATGCTGGTACAAATGATTGCCTCCTGGAGGGAACTTGGTGACTGAAGACAGAGGGAAGCTTTAACTTGTACTTTGAGGAAGGTGAGTGACATGATCTGACCTATATTTCTAAAGCATCTGGGTAATAATCCTGGTTTACGGAATGAGGACTTCTTAGAATAGGGTTGTAGCAGTAGGACATGGTGGAATATACTTTTCACTCCTTCCTCACCAAACATTTGGCATTTTTTATCATGTATATTTAATACCTATTCAAAAATATGTATCAAAAAAGGGCTCTTGGCAAAGATCATTCTAGGAATTAAATTACTCTACTGAGCATTTTGTTTCAGGCTATATGGAGCTTCCTGGCAGTCCTCATGTAAACACTAAATTCATCACCAGGGAGGTGGGATCAAGAAGTCTTGCACTTGGAGGGGGAGGGTTGCTATAGGTCATGAGAGTGTTCTGTCCTCACTGGAAGATGCCAGGAATCGAAGAACTAGTATTGCGCTAAATAATCATTCGTGGTTGATTCAATAGATATTTATGTAACACCTGTTATGTGCCAGACACTGTGCTAGGTTCTAGGATAGAACTGACAAAATAAGCTCCTGCTTTCCAAAAGTTTACACTCTGGCAGTGAAGGCAGATAAGGAATAAGCAAGCAAATATTATTATATTTTGCAAAATAGTTAGTTCATACAGAGCAGTATGAAGTGATATGGAGGCATGCAGAGAGTGGTAATTTTTAAATAAGGTGGCCAAGGAAATATCTCTGTTAAGGTGTCATTTGCACAGAGATCTGAGGAAAGCAAGTGAGTAAGCCTGTGGCTCTATGGGGAAAGAACATTCTAGTTAGAGAGAACACCCATTGGCTGTTGGAAGTTATCTTGGTGTGTCTGAGAAACAGCAAAGAGGCCATATGACTGGAGCTGAGTCATCAAGGGAGAGAGTGGTAGGAATTCAGGTCAGAAGGGTAGCAGGGAAGAAGATGCCTCAAATTGAATCTCACAGATCATTCTAAAGACTTCAGCTTTTGTTATGAATAATGGAAAAAGCATGGGAGGGTTTAAGCATGGTTCATCGGATGAAGATGATAGCAGAGGAGATGGTGAGAAGTGGTCAGATTCTAAATAATTTTGAAATTTTGAAAGATGCTCTGCACAGTATTGCCAACAGATTGGATATGGGGTGTGAGAGAAAGGGGGAGTTAAGGAGCATTCTGAGCTTGCCCTGAACCTCTAGAAGAATGGAGAAAGAAGACTGGGGGGGAAAGCTAGTATAAGGAAATAAAGTCACTTTGGTTTTGGAGAATTTCAGGTTGAGTTGCCAGAGAGCCTAAGGGTCAGACAGATGAGGGAAATGCTGAGAAGACTGAGATAGAGTTACCAGTGAACTAGAAAGAGAACCAAGGATGTGTGACGTTCTGGAAGCCAAGTGAAAAAAATTTTTTTCTTCAAAAAAGGTGATCAGCTGTGTCAAATGTCACTACCGGGTCAAATACAATAAGGATAGAAAAGTGATCATTGGATTCAACATTGGGGAGATATTGTTGACAGGGACATGAATCATTTTGGTGAAGAGACTTGGGGAAAAAGCCTGATGGCAGAGAGTTCGAGAGAAAATGGGAGAAGCTCATGAGCAGAGACAACTGGAGCTCATGAGCAGAGACAACTCTTTGTAGAATATTTCCTGAGAGGGGTGGGGGAAATAAGAATGAAGTAAAGTGAAGAGTTTTTCTTTTTAACATCAGAGATATTGGTTTGGTGAAAGAAAAATTGCTGACGTCACCAAAGGAGGGGAAGAAGATTAGAGCAATGACCATGACTGGGCCAAGAAGAATGGGTTCTAGGACACAATTGGAGGGGTTTGGCCTTCAGTGGAATCACAGGCAGTTCATTTAGAGTGACAAAAGAGAACACAGGATATGTCGATGCAGATACAAGTAGGCTTGTAGGAGTCTGGGGTTGTTCTCTTCTGACGGCTTCTATTTTCTCAGTGAAATAGGAAACAAGGTCAGTAGCTTAGAGGAAGGATGGGGTGCTGGAAGGTTGAAGAGGGTGTTAAATAACCATCCAGGAGAGTTTGAGAGTGACTAGAAGAAGGTAATGTAGTGAAACTGGATGGTAGCTCTAAAGGCCCACCTGAAGTTAGTGATCATGAATCTAAAGTGAGACTAGTCAGCATGGGTTTAAGTTTTTACCTAATCTTGTTCAACTGCTGGGGCAGGTTTAGAATAGACAGAGTTGGATTTAACCAAGATTAGGTGTCTGTCACGCAAATATGATGAAGGCAGAGAGGCAGGCGAGGCCAGGGTGTGTGGAAAAGTGTGAATATAATAATGGTGGACACAGAATTTAAGGACACTAGGGGGTGGAGGGATAGTACCATGAGGTTCATCATATAATTGTTCTCTTGGGACTTTTGTCACAAAAAAAGTGACACTTTTTTACACTGCTCTCATGCTCGTGTTCCTCAGAACCACTAGACCCTCACAACCATGACTGCAACTGAGGTCAGGAAACTTAGAACACCCCGTGTCCCCCATCCCTCTCTTGGAGATCCACCTTGCCTCTTAACATACTAAGGACTCCAAATATCCTGGCACTTGGGAAACTACATTTAATTAACACAGTGGTTGACAACTTTTCTTGTTCGTGGGCCTCTTTTCTTAGGTGATGCTATCAAATGTCCACTCCCAGGGACTAATACTCCATGGAACACACTTTGAGAAATACTAACCTAGGGAGAATACTGGGGATCAGAAGCTGCGTCGTAGGCCAAAACCTTCCTGCAGCCTTTCTCCAAGGCAGTGCGCACAGAAGGAGGAAACCATACCCTTCTCTGCTGCAGCTGAGCTGGTCTCCCAGACATTTGGATTCTATCCCCTTCTCCTTCAGCCAAATAAACCTGATATTGTCAATACAGCTGATTCCCTAGTTTTCATTCAGCTGCTGTTCTCACTGTCGTAGCTTCAATAATTCAACAGGTATTATTGTGACAATGCACTGGAAGCAGCACGAACGTTTATTAACCGCCTCTTTTCAACTGGCACTATGCTTTGGCATTTTACATAGATTTTCTGGTTCACTCTTCCCAACAACACAATGAGGAAGCGTCTGTTATTTAAAAAGTCATCCAGGAGGGGCACCTGGCTGGCTCAGTTGATGGAGCACCTGACTCTTGATTTTGGGTCCGGTCATGATCTCGAGATGGAACCCTGACTGGGTCTCCGCATTGGGCATGGAGCCTGCTTAAGAATCTCTGTCCCTGGGGCACCTGGGTGGCTCAGTGGGTTAAAGCCTCTGCCTTTGGCTCAGGTCATGATCTCAGGGTCCTGGGATTGAGCCCCGCATCGGGCTCTCTGCTCGGCGGTGAGCCTGCTTTCCCCTCTCTCTCTGCCTGCCTCTCTGCCTACTTGTGATCTCTGTCTGTCAAATAAATAAACAAAATCTTAAAAAAAAAAAAAAAGAATCTCTGTACCTCTCCCTTGGCCCCTCCTCCGTTCCCTCTCTAAATAAATAAATAGATAGATAGATAGATAGATAAATACCATCCAAGAAAATCACTGGCAACCCGTCTTCTTCTTTTTGTAAAGATTTATTTATTTATTTGAGAGACAGAGAGCATGTAGGAGGGAGGGGCAGAGGGAGAGGGAGAAAGAGAATCTCAAGCAGACTCCACACTGAACATGGAGCCCGACTGTGGGCTCCATCTCGTAACCCATGAGATCATGACCAGAGTCAATACCAAGAGGTGGAAGCTTAATCGACGAAGGCACCCAGCTGCCTCATCAACCAGTCTTCTTTAGAAACTTGTTGCCTGGAAGAAAGAGAATAAGACTGCTTGAGAGTGTAACAAGCAATGTGTTTGTCACAAACAGAGTGGAAACCCTAAGAATATTCATAGAAAGAGAATTTGGGAACTAAAAGGGACCTGAGAGATCAGTTTCAGATATGAAGGAAAGGTTATTGCATCTTCCCCAAAGTTATTACATAAATTGTCTCAGGAGAGGTACATTAAGAAATTTTGCCATAACTGAGGTTCGGGAGTAGGAGAAGAATAAATGAAACAAGATGGGATTGGGAGGGAGACAAACCATAAGTGACTCTTACTCTCACAAAACAAACTGAGGGTTGCTAGGGGAAGGGGGGTTGGGGTGGGGGATGGAGTTATGGACATTGGGGAGGGTATGTGCAATGGTGAGGGCTGTGAAGTGTGTAAACCTGGCGATTCACAGACTTGTACCCCTGGGGATAAAAATACATTATATGTTTATAAAAAAATAAAATAAAAATAAAAATAAATTTAAAAAAAGAAATTTTGCCATAACTGCTTTGATTCAGATCGAGCTTTAGAAAATGATATTGTTACATGAACTAAAGCTACAGATCATGTAGCAAGAATAAAATATTGTAACTGATTATTGGCTGGAATTGCGAATGAACATTGGGGAGTTTGCTCTATGTATCAATGTTATAGGGTCTGATTTCACCAGAATGCAGTGACTGTCAAACAAGAATGTGTATTAGAATTACTCCAGGTACCTGTTTTGAAATGCAGATTCCTAAACCCCATCTTCAGAGATACTAATCCAGGGGGTACCTGGATGGGTGGCTCAGTTGATTAAGCATCAGACTCTTGATTTTAGCTCTGGTCATGATCTCAGGGTCAAGAGATCAAGCCCTGAGTCAAGTTTCTTGCTGGACATAAAGCCTGCTTGAAATTCTCTCCCTCTCCCACTGCCCTTCCTCCCTGCTCTCGCTCTCTCTCCCTCTCTTAAATAAAAAGAAATACTAATTCAGTAATCTTGGTATAATGGCCAGGAAATTGGCATTTTTTAACAAGCTCCTTGGGCAGCAATGAGTGGTCCACCCTTATGGATGGTCCACTGACCATAAACTGAGAAACACATCTCTAGAGATATTGTCTTCCTAAACAAGGTGTGAGCAGGCCAATCTCAGCTATTTAGCTGGGGCAGTTGCCCCACAAAGAGACCAATGTAGAGACACAGGAAGTCCCTAATGTTCTTGGATCCCCATTTTTCTACAGAATCTCATCTTCATGTGATAATGAACTCTTAGATACATCTCCTTTCCTGTGACTTGAAGACAGGAGCTGAGACTCAAAAGCAAACACTGTGGGCACTATGAGGAGTCTTCCTGGGACATAACATTCAAGGGGAATCAAAATTCCTTCTATAAGCCCTTAACTGGTCAGAAATCCTTCCATGTGCCCAGAAGTTGGTGGCATTTAATTATATTGTGGTCACTTATATAGTAAAGAAACAGCCATGGCTTGTAGGCTATGGGATGCCCATATCCTGAAGGGATCTTGGTCCTTATAGCCAAGATCCAATCCTTAGTTTCATAGGTTCCAAACCTCAATTTGGTCAGTTTTAGCCAGAAAGTGATTAGGCTCTGAGGGACAAATTTCACATGATCTAAACTCATAAGGCAATGTTTTTAGAAGCCAAAATATCATTTTATTAATCCAGCTTGATAATTAACTACAAAGCAAACTTATGTCAATCAGTGCCTCTTCTTCCCAGTTGGAAACCTAATTAGGAAACCAAATAAAGGCAAAAGTCTGCTTGGTGGAATTAGCCTAGTTTAGTGAAAAGAGTC
Organism: Mustela lutreola; assembly: GCF_030435805.1. NCBI lineage: Eukaryota > Metazoa > Chordata > Mammalia > Carnivora > Mustelidae > Mustela > Mustela lutreola. The sequence continues at coordinate 94,793,627 of NC_081308.1, read as the reverse complement.
AGGATTTTGGAGTTAGATAGATCTAGGTTAGAATCCAACTAGGCTACTTGCTTGTATTGGGCCATATGATGTCTTACTAAAATATGTGTCCACCTGGAAACTCAGAAGATATGACCCTAGTTGGAATAAGGATCTTTGAAGATGTAAGGATTAGAAAGAAAAGTAAGGATTTCTACATGAGATGGTCCTGGATTAGGGTGGGCTCCAAGTCCAATGATTGAGTGTCCTTATGAGAGAAGGCTGAGACACAGTGGAGAAGGCCATGGAAAGAGAGAGAGAAGGACAGGAATAATGCTACCAAAAGCCAAGCAAAGTTTGTAGCCATCTGAAGCTAAGAAGAAGCAAAAGAGTGGAATCTCCCCTCAAGCCTTTGGAAGGGGGCATGGCTCTGCCAAAACCTTGATTTCAGATTTATGGCTTCCTCAACTATAAGAGAATCAATTTCTGCTGGCTTAACCCACCAAGATTGTGGTAGTTCGTCACAGAGCCTCAGGAAACCAATACAGCTCATTTAGTTTTGTGGGCTTGTGCCAATCCCATAGGCTCTCTGAGCCTCAGTTCCCTCATCTGAAAGTGGGTTTTAATAACAAAACACTATGAGACCATAAGGCTACTGTGAGGATTAAATAACATAATTTATGTAAAGTGCTTTTCTGAGCAAGCATTCATTATATGTTGGCTGTTGTTACTGGTGACATCCATTCATTGCCCTATCAGAAAGCCAGTAAATATATCAGCAGGTCAGGGCACCGAAGCAGAGAAACAACTTTTCTTTCTAATTTTTTCAATTTTTATTTCTACAACGGTCACCATGTCGTGATATCATGAATCCCTTTTTTATTTTTGATGGGACTTTCCCAGGCATAGCATTTTACCTGGCTACCATAGTGTTTTCCACTGGTTACTTTTTAAAACCTTGTTTGTTAATGATAACGTTTTAGTGAGCAGCCAATCCTACTCCTACAGTGGGAAACTTTCTTGTCAGCTTAAGTCCCTGAGAGCAGCATTTTTCTGTAATCCTGGTTGACCTGAACTCTATATGTGGGGACCCTTTTCCCTGTTAGTCTGTGGCCCCTTGTCTCTATTTTGCAGAGTCCCATGAATTCAGGGACGTATGTCTACATTCTCACCACCCTGTTCGTAAACAGAAAGTTCTTTAGTCTCTGCATCTGACAGCCTCCACTCCCACCCACACAGCCCCAACTGGTGTTAGCTCTGGGAGGCCGGGGAGATCATAACTATTCACTTTTTTTTTTTTTTAAGATTTTTATTTATTTATTTATTTGACAGACAGAGATCACAAGTAGGCAGAGTGGCAGGCAGAGAGAGAGAGTAGGAAGCAGGCTCCCTGCTCAGCAGAGAGCCCGATACGGGGCTCGATCCCAGGACCCTGGGATCATGACCTGGGCCGAAGGCAGCAGCTTAACCCACTGAGCCACCCAGGTGCCCCATAACTATTCACTTTTGTACCTACTCTCTAGCATACTGCATGGCATATGGTAAAGATTTGTTAAGGCAAGAGAACACAACGAATAAATCTTGCCCCTGAAGCCAGACAGGCCTGGGTTCCCTTTTTTGCTAGCTGTGGGGCCTTGAGTTTTGGGGATCTCAGTTCTCCCATTTGCAAAATGATGATAATAGTACCCACCTCTTAGGTGTTTTCTAAGACTTAAAATGAGTTAAGACATATAAAGCCCTCAGCCCTATACCACAGACATTAGTGAATGCTCAGCAAATATTACCGGCATGTGAAAAACTCTATGAAGCCAAGAATGAGTGGAACATGCCTTTTCAACAGGAAGTCATATAACTCCAGGAAACTTTTAGTGCCTCTAAGAGACCCAGGGAAGGATGAGAGAACAGCCAGGAAGAGCCAGTGAATACTTCATTTACAGTATCTCTTACCATGTGATTCCTACTGGTAGGAGGACATGAAAGCTGAAGGTTATCAGAACAAACCATTCATGTCAAATGCATGGAAGGAAAATAACACTTCACATCATAACAACAACTGTTGCTCAACTTCAGAGAGTACTTCCAAATACGATGAAGTGTTGAGACGTGTCAAGTTGTCCATAGGAGCTATCGCTGGTAGTGGTTTTCAATTAATTAAAAATCCTGATTTCAGCGTCCTGGTTTTCTTGCCAAGTATTTGAGTTATTATTGTTATTAGAAAGAGTCTGAGTCAGGAGGATTACATAGACAAATGATAACATTAAAGGAAGTCAGATGAAATTTCACACATCAGGAGAGTTGCACAGGCAATGAAAGCAACTTCTATTTCACAAGGATGCGTTTTAAGTACTAGCACAGGGATGGTGAGAGAAGGGGGAGGAACTGATAGGCGCAGACCTAGCTAGAAGCAGCACCTGATCCCCTCCACCCTCCCACCTCTCAACCCCCCACCCCCTGTCCTCCAGTCTCCTGTTGATTCATTCAACAAAAAGATATTGGGTGCCTCCTACATGCCAGGCGCTGTTCTGGATGTTAGGGATACGGCAGTGAACAGAAAGCCTTGCCCTCCTGAGACTTGCCTTCCATTAGGGATCAGCACACTACGGCTCATGGGCAAAATCTGGCCTGTCACCTCTTTTGGTAGATATGGCTTTAATAGAATACAGCCATGTTCGTTCGTTTAGGTGTCCTCCATGACTGCTTTTGTGTAACAACAGCAGAGTTGTAGGTAGTTGTGTCAGAAGCTCTCTGGCCCCCAAAGCCTAAAATATTTATTATCTGGCCCCTTATTAAAAAAGAAAAAGCCTGGGGCACCTGGGTGGCTCAGTCGGTTAAGCATCTGCCTTCGGCTCAGGTCATGATCCCAGGGTTCTGGGATGGAGCCCCTGTCTCACTCCCTGCTCAGCGGGGAGCCTGCTTCTCCCTCTTCCCCTTCCCCTCTCTGCCCCCTGCTCATTCTCTCTCTCAAATAAATAAGTAAAATCTAAAAAAAAAAAATGAAAGGAAAGGAAAAAGAAAGGAAAAGGCTTACCAGTTCCCCATTCTAGCAAAAGGAGTTAGTTTTTTAAAAAAATAGATAAATACATAATGTCAAGAATTGCTCAAAGTATAAGACAAAATAAAACAGGGAGGTTACATAGGGAATGGGGAGGGGACTTAAGACTCTAGACATGGCAGTCAGAGAAGATGTCAGTGCATAAGGGACATTTGATCCAATACCTGAAGAAGGTCAGAGAGTGAGTTATATTGATATTTGACTGGTATACAGCATCATAGACCACTGTAAGGAGTTTCACGATTACTGTGTATGAGATGGGAAGTAACTACAGGAATTTCAAGTAGAGGGGCGACATGATCTGACTTCCATGTTAATAAGATTAGTCTGGCTTTCAAATCAATAAGGGGATAATAGACTTGGGTGAGGATGGCAGAGACCAAAGCAACGAGAAGAGTTGGGGGGGCTAGTGCAATTATACCGGGAGATGGAGCATTGTGACTTTCACCACGTGATGGATTCTAGGTATATTTTTTTAAAGATGTATTTATTTATTTATTTGACAGAGATCACAAATAGGCAGAGAATCAGGCAGAGAGAGAGAGAGGAGGAAGCAGGCTTCCTGCTGAGCAGAGAGCCCAACACGGGGATGGACCCTGAGATCACGACCTGAGCCAAAGGCAGAGGCTTTAACCCACTGAGCCACCCAGGCACCCCTCTAGGTATGCTTTGAAGGTGAAACCAACAAGATTTGCGGATAGAATAAAATGGAGGCTGTGAGAGAAAAGAATCAAGAATGATTTAAGGATCTTTGGCCTAGGCAACTGGAAGAATGGAGTTACCATTATAGCAAGATGGGGAAGACTGTAAGGAGCAGTTTTGACAAGTGCTGTAGGCTTTGGTCGGGGCTGGGAGCAGTGGGGGGGAGAGATTTAAGAATTTAAGAATTTAAGAATTCAGTTGTAGATGCATTGCTTTTAGGATGCTATGTCAAGTAGGCAGTTGGATATAAAAGTATTGGGGGGGGGTCTAGGCTGGAGATCCACATCAGGGAGTCATCAGCATATAGATGGTATTTTAAGCCATGAGCATCACCAAGAAGATCAAGAACAGAAGCAATGTAGGACTTCAGGCCTTCTTTTACCTTTCAGCTTTAGATTCAGTCCATGACAAAATCCTATTGACTCTTCCTTTGTAATGTGTCTCAACCCAACATTTTTTTAAGTATTTTTATTTTATTTTTTATAAACATATGATGTATTTTTATCCCCAGGGGTACAGGTCTGTGAATCGCCAGGTTTACACACTTCACAGCACTCACCATAGCACATACCCTCCCCAATGTCCATAACCCCACGCCCCTCTCCCAACCCCCCTCCCCCCAGCATCCCTCAGTTTGTTTTGTGAGATTAAGAGTCACTTATGGTTTGTCTCCCTCCCATTCCCATCTTGTTTCATATATTCTTCTTCTACCCACTTAAGCCCCCATGTTGCATCGCCACTTCCTCATATCAGGGAGATTATATGATAGTTGTCTTTCTCCGATTGACTTATTTCGCTAAGCATGATACCCTCTAGTTCCATCCACATTGTCACAAATGGCAAGATTTCATTTCTTTTGATGGCTGCATAATGTCTACGGCCATACCACCCTGATCGCGCCCGATCTCGTCTGATGGCTGCATAGTATTCCATTGTGTATATATACCACATCTTCATTATCCATTCATCTGCTGATGGACATCTTTCCATAGTTTGGCTATTGTAGACATTTCTGCTATAAACATTCGGGTGCACGTGCCCCTTCGGATCACTACGTTTGTATCTTTAGGGTAAATACCCAGTAGTGCAATTGCTGGGTCATAGGGTAGTTCTTTTTTCAACATTTTGAGGAACCTCCATGCTGTTTTCCAGAGCAGTTGCACCAGCTTGCATTCCCACCAACAGTGTAGGTTGGAGGAGGAGGAGGGTTCCCCTTTCTCCACATCCTCATCAGCATCTGTCATTTCCTGACTTGTTAATTTTAGCCATCAACCCAACATTTTTTTTTCCATTCCCAGTGGTACTGTATTCACCCAGGATCTCACTGTCTCACTTGGCTGTTTGCAATAGCCTCATAACTGATTTCCTTGCCTCTAAATGCCAACCTGAAACTCGTCTTCTCATTTGTCCCTTCCCTCTAAGAAATTCTTTCTACTTCTCCTGGCCTCCCCATCTTCAAGAATGGCCTCACCATTCATACCTATTTGTTTAAGTTTGAAACTTGTAAATTATCCTTGCTTCTTCTACCTCTCCTACTTTCCACACACAATCTATCAGCACACACTGTCATTGATACCCCCCAAATATAACACAATTATGCCGATTTTTCTCAGTCTCTGTTGCCATCTCTATAATCCAACATGCCCTCATCTTTCACATGGACAAGAGTTTCCCAACTACTTGCCTGCCCTCCAATCTATCCTCTATATTGATGTCACTGGGATCTTTCTCAAACAACACTTTATGAATTTTGTCTTCCTGCTTTGTAGGTCCATGGAATAAAATTCAAAGAGCTTTCATCATTTGGCTCTTAACTTTTCTCTCTAACGGTATCTGCCATGATTCTTCTGGATATTCCTTCTATTGCAGCCCTGTGGTCTTGTCAGTAGTCTCTGGACCCACAATGTGCCCCAATACCTTAGCACGGACCTTTTCAAACATATCACAAGTGTCTGGGGCTATGAATCTTCCACTCTGGCCTCAGGTGAGCCAGAGACAGTGCAGTTGAAGCTCCTCGGTTGCTTGTCTTTAGGCTGAAGCTTCTTCCTCTGTTTACCCAAAGGTGCTTTACAAATACAACGCTATTCTCTGCATGCCATGACATGATATGGATTGGGAAGCACTGACTTAGTGCATATCATTCCCCTAGCCTGGGAAGTGCTGCCCCATCCTCTTCTCTGAGTTCTAAGTGCCCTTCCATGCCAAGTTCAAGACTCACTTTCTTGATAAAGCAGTCTTTGATGTTGCATGCCCAGTCTCAAAATTCCTGCCTGACCTGATTCAATATCTCATTTGGCAATTGGTATTTGTAACTTTGTAGTATTCAGCTTTTTATAGTGAGACCTTATAACAGTTGTGTTTTGATTCCTTAAGAGCTAAGATTTTTTTACCTGCTTTTTTCCTTACCTACTGCCTTAGCACACACTAGGCACTTAATACATTGCTATAAAATGAATGAATGTACAGATGCATGAATGAATGGGCTTATGAAACCAATCAGATAGTGCAATGGGAAAATAACATTGAATTAGGAGCCAGAGAACCCAGATTCTGGTCCACTTTGTCAGTAGATGGTTGGATAAAATGTTAGGCAAGTTACTCGCTTTAATTTTCTCATTTATAAAATAGGAACAAGACTTCCCATCCTCATTTCCAAGAGTTGAGAATGGATACTGTATGGGAAAATTGTTTGGCAGGTTAAAAGAATGGGTTGTTCATGAGTAATGCCAAGGGAGGCAGTATGGCGCATGAACAAAGAGCTTGTCAAGGACGCTGCAGAAAATCACAGGTGGAGGAAAAGCCAGTGGGGTAGGGGAAACTTGCTGGCAACATAGGCATGCCCAGAAATGGTTGGAAAAAGATGGCAAGCATGAGAGACAGAAAAATCAAGTTTCTCTGTTGAGAAACAATATAACATAGCCATTAGATCCAGAATGCCTAGGTTCAAAGCCTGGTTCTGGCACTTACCAGCTTTGTGACCTTGGACAAGTTACTTAACATCTCTGAACTTCAGTTTACTCATCATATGGGAATAATAATAGTACTTATTTTCAGGGAGTTGTTGTAAGACTTAAATGAGTTAATGTTTGTAAAGTGCTTAGAGCGGTATGCCACCAATACCTGGCATACAGAGAACTCTAGAAGAGGGTGTTAGATCAAACAATGGCCTTCCTCTTCCTTGCCAGGCAGTACTTCAACCTCCATGACTAGGACTTCCTCCTTGGGTCCGAAGCAGAACCCACAGAAGCTTGGAGTTGCTCCTCAATGGACATGTCTGATTTCTGGGTTCCAGAGCCCAGTCCTCTGAGCCTGGTCTGTCTCATTATTTAGAAGACACTGACCACTTTCATTAGCTTTCTAGCCTACAAAATTTCTCACCACTCTTCAGCCTTTTTCAAAGCCCAGTAGAGTTCATTGTGAAAACAGATTGGAGTGGATTCCAAGAACTTCCCAAGGCAAATAGAGTCAAAATAGCCTAATCTTTAAGACTAATGGCTTTGCAATCAAGCCAATGCGAGTTTGAATAGGGGCTCTGCAAATAACCAACTGGATGACCTTGGACAAATCAACCTCTCTAAGCCTCGGTTTGCTAAGCTATCAGATGAAGGATAACAGGTGGCTGTCAGGGTCAGATGAGAAAATGGACATGAAGCATTCAGCCCAGAGCCTGGCACACATAAGTGCTCAGAAAGTGTTAACTCTTACCATTAAGTCCTAGGATTGTGGGTCTCAATTTTCCCCGCTCTGCAATGTAATTGTGATACTCTCTTCCATTATTGCTGTGTCATCCCAATTTGCCCCTTTCAAACTAAAATGGTGCAGAAAAAAATTTTTTGAGCCAATAAACTGAGAACACTCTCTCTGCATTTTATACACCACTTGAGGTTTATGCCCACTTCAAAATAATTACCGAGAAAGAAGGAGCAGCTCTAAGCATGCCATAGATAGTAATGTCTGCAATTGCCTCAAAAATAATGGGGTGCTATCAGTCTCGGATGGACATCAAGATCACAGTTTTTATTTTTAATTTCATTAAATATATTCTTCTTGTAAAATGGCAAGCAATTTCTTTTCAAAATGCTCATACTTGCATTTAGACTTGCATTTTCCTTTAATAGGAGAAAACATTCTCCCACTGAAGTAAATCTCCAGTGGAGAGACAAGTAGCCAGGCAGGTACATTTTGCAAAAGGCACCCAAGTGAGTCTGGTAGGCACCTCTGTTTGGAGACAGGGACTAGAAAGTGAGTGTGGAGGAAAAGATCAGGGCCCCACTTTGAGACAAAATCCAAGAAGGGTAGATAAAACCACTGTGCCTCCCACACAAAGTGGGTGTGTAGAAACGGGCCCTGAATCCACTGGGGGACAGTGTAGTGTTTTCTCCTCCACGTGCAAATCACAGAGGCCTTCTCTCCTGTAGCTATACAATCGTCATCCTTGACAACCTAGTTGGAGAATTAGGTTCAGTGGGAATACAAGATTCGTCCCATGCTTCAAAAATACAACTATATTTAATGAGTGGATTAAATTTATGTCATGCCTAATAATCAAATCCTATTTAATGTCTAAAGCAAGTAAGAATGATTACTAAATTATTTAATTATTTTGGGTTTACACATCTGTTTTCAAGGCTAATTCTTTGCTGCAAAAACTGTTTGGCCTTGATTATGATCATTAATGAGTGTGCTTGCATTTCAAATCAAGGAATAGGGCTCTCAAATGGCTTTAATCAAATCAAGTAACACTGTAAATATTTTTGAAAATAAAAGTGTAAAACAAAAAGAAAGTGTAAAAAAAATCGTAGTTTATCAAGTTGTTACTTTCTATTCCCTGATGTATATATCAACAACTGCATAAATTATGATTTTTAGGTTGAAATAATTTGATTTTTTAAAAAATAGTCTGTACATATTTTAGAGCAGTTTTAGATTCACTATCTAATATGTTTCATAGCAATTGTTTGTATATATTATATATATACAATATATATATTGTATATATATATTATATATACATTATATTATACATTTATACATACAATACGTATTGTATATATACAATACGTATTGTATGTATAAATGTATAATACGTATTGTATATATACATGTACAATATAAATGTACAATACGTATTGTATGTATAAATGTATAATACGTATTGTATATATACATGTACAATATAAATGTACAATACGTATTGTATGTATAAATGTATAATACGTATTGTATATATACATGTACAATATAAATGTACAATACGTATTGTATATATACAATACGTATTGTATGTATAAATGTATAATATAAATGTATAATATACAAATATGTAGTATATCTGCAAATATATATATATAAATACATATATAACATATATAATATAGATGTAGATGTACCTATCTTGGAGGTTCAGCAAAAACTTAGATTTTTCCCGTATGTCTGAAAATTTTAAAATAAATTTTCATTTAAATCTTTCAAAAATAAGTAAAATGTAAAATTTCATTTATACATGTGATCTATACCAGTTGATGTTTACTAATGCATAAATATTTAATTCCCATTTTTCTAATGAGAAGATCTCACTAATGAATTACAGTTAAAGAAATAGAGAACATTGAAAAATAATACTTCAAGAAGAAAGATAGGGGTGCCTGGGTGGCTCAGTCGGTTGAGCCTCTGACTCTTGGTTTGTGCCCAGCTCTTAATCTCATGGGTCGTGAGATCAAGCCTCACATTGAACTCTGTACTCCACCTCTTCCCCTCCCCCTACCTATGCATGCTCTCACTCTCAAATGAATAAGTAAAGTTTTAAAAAAATATATAAATTCATTAAGCTATTGGATTCAGTATTTTAATATAAAGATGCAAAATTTATAAAGTAGTTAGGTGTACAGACTCAAAAATCAGGTACAAATGATTTTGATTTGCTTCCAATCTTTCCCTAAATGTGTGGTCTTGGGCAAGTTACTCTACTCTTAGCTTCAGTTTCCTTGTCTGCAAACTAGGACAATAAGAGCCCCTACATCAGAATGTTGATGGGAAGATTAAATGAGATGATACATACACAAATTTTTAAAAATGCTGTCTGGCACATGGTAGAGCTTTAACAAATGTTATGAGATTTTGTTATTTCTACAAATGGAAGCTTCATGGGGACAGTTTTTCCCCCATCTTCTCTGTTGGATTCGCGTTACCTAACATAGTGACTGCTCAAGAAGTATTTGTTGCATGAATTGATTTATGGACAGCTATCTGAAGGTCAAGGGGAGCTGTTTACTGATTGTGCCAATGCTTCTAATCACACTTGGGAGCTTCACAAGAACTCAAGGTGAATTTTTCAATAACAGCTTTATTTAGATTTAATCCCCCTATTTAAAATGAACAATTAATTTTTAGTACATTAACAGAGCTGTGCAACCATCACCACAATCAATTTTAGGACATCATCATCATTTCAAAAGAGAAACTCCATACCTATTAACAATCACTCTCCACTAACACACAACTCCTCCCCCCAGGCCCTAGGATACCACCAATCTACTTCTTGCCCTACGGACTTGCCTATTCTGGACATTTTTTATAAATAGACTCACACAACACGTGGTCCTTTGTGACCAGCTTCTCTCATTTAGCATGATGTTTTCAAGGTTCATCTTTGCTGTTGGCACAAGTCATTAGTTCATCCATTCTCACAGCTGAATAATATTCCATTGTTATGGGCATACCAGATTTGTTTACCCATTCATCAGCAGATGGACATTGGGGTTGTTTCCACTCTTTGGCTATTATGAATAATGCTGATGTAAACACAGGTTTAGGAGTCAGATAAACCCAAATCCAAGCTGAAATCGCTGCTCAACTGCTCTTACTAGCTATGTGGCCTTTGACAGGTTACCTCATCTCCCTGAGACTTTTTTTTTCCCCGCTTCAAATAGGAAGCATAACCTACCTTACAGGCTTATGGGAGAGAATGAGTTAGAGAAATCCTGTGAAATCTCTAGTGCAAAGTAATTGTTGAACAAATGGCAACTATTATAATTGTTGCTTTACTTATATTTTCTTATTTCAAGTCTAGTGAGGTCCCATCCCTGAACTTCTCCTGCTCATTTGATAGTTCAGGAGTGGGGATGAGAAAGTTTCACAGGAGGCTTCAGTTTATAGGAAAGAAAGAGAGAAAGAGAGGAAGGAAGGAAGGAAGGAAAGAAGGAAAAAAGGGGGAGGGAGAAAGGAAGGAAGGAAGAAGGGGAGAAAGAGAGAAAGGAAGGAAGAAAGAAAGGGAGGAAGGGAGAGAGGAAAGAAAAGAAAAGAAAAGAAAAGAAAAGAAAAGAAAGCTTCTAAAATTACAAAAGTTAACATATACTTGTAAAGAAATTCTAATTTTGAGTGCATGAGTGGCTTGGTCAGTTGAGCATTTGACTCGATATCAGCTCAGGTCTTGATCTCAGGGTTGTGGATTCAAGCCCTGCATTGGGTTCTACAGTGGGTGTGGAGCCTACTTAAAATTTTCTTTTAATTTTACCAAAGTATATAGTGAAAGGTAAATATTCATTTTAATACCCATTCTCCCTCTCCTTTCCTTCCCAGTAATAACAGTAACAGTTTGGTGTATGTCCATCCAGACCATCATCTATGTATATACATAAATATGAATATATGCATAAGAACACACACATATATATTTCTACATACATTATACCTTACTATATATATTATTCTGTGATTTTCTAATTTTACACAACAGTGTGTTTTTGACATCTTTCCATTTGAGTACATAAAGCTGTACCTCATCCTTCTTAATGGCCATTCAGTAGTCCAAAGTCTTGATATGCCAATGGCTTACTTTTTTAAAATCTTCAGTCATTGCTCTTAAGATAGCATCACCAGTCTCCAATTGCTATGTGCTTTTTTTGTTGTTTGAAACATGTATTTAACTATGTAGCATGTAAATATGCAGTTTAAGGCAAATTCATAGTTTGCATGGATCATGCTTTATTGAATTCTCAGTTGTAGGGGCAGAATGGGAGCCTAAGCATTCACACAGAAAGGAATCTTTAGATAGTTCAGAAGGAAAAACAAGTCACTCAGATTATTACCAGCTTTCAAATATTTTTTCTTGTTGGGTTATTTTCTTTTAAGATTTTATTTATTCATTTGAGAGAGAGAACACTTGCATGCACACAAGCAAGGGGAGAGGCAGAAGCAGACTCTCGGTGGGTTCTAATATTGACAAACTAAATGTAAAAGAAGACTGGAGTGGAAAATCAGTTAATTCAACAAAGATCTTGAGAAGCTCACTAAATACAAAAATAACTTGATCTGGTGGGTAAAACATTGGAGGACCTGTAATAATCTTTTTGATTGAAAACTTACTATAATAATTACTCTTTTGGGTAAAAACCCAGCCCAAATAATTGAGAAATGCCAAAAAAAATGATAGTCATGTATTCAAAATGATTATACTCACATAAATAAATAATGAAGGAGAAATTAAAATTAATGTTTCCAGAATAAGCAAAATACATTGTGTACATTTCCAACAGCCCCACACTGTCTATGTGCTACTCAGGGAGGTGTCAGAATTCTGGGCATGTATTCACAAAGTTCAAAAGTGTCATAACACTAGAACAATGTGATTATAAGAGAAGAAAATGTGTATAGATGGAATTATGGAAATGTCATTCACTGTAATATCAGAGCAGGAGGCTGCAATCAAAGCAGTTAGCAATTAGAAAGTACAGGGCCCTAACTCCCACAGAATTTTTTGGTATAAGCAGATCTGACAGCACACAGAACTGTTATAAGTTACTTTATGAGAAAGCTTTGTCGGTGGTAATGCCTGCTTTAATGGCATCTGGAAACAGCTGTTTTTCTCCAAAAGACAGCACTACGTTTAAGCCTGCCAAATACAGATAACAAGGTGCATACCCATCATTAACAAAATTTTGCTTTCTTTATTGACAGAAAAGATCTGTTCATATTGTGAGGAGAGTACATTACGGGACTAGTAAAAAGCTATTGAAAAGTATGGATGGCTGCAAACAGCAGTGATTCTCAGCCCTAAATTCACCACCCTGTAGGGTGTCTACAATTATCCTGAGGATCGTCCTGAGTTCTTTGAAAACTTCTCAAAACAAAATTAAATAGGAGGCTCTTTAGTTTTAAAAAGGGATATGCCATACAGCATTTTGAGGAAAAGGGGAAGATGGCCTGAAATCAAGCTAACAGTAGCAGTGTGTTATAAACTCTCTCAAGGTTGAGGACCAATGATAACCGTGGTATGCTATGTTTAAATTGGTGGCAGTTTTTATGAATGTGGCATGTTGTACCAAGGCACATCATTAAAACGTTGTAATTAAGTGTATGAGTTTTCAATGTGTTTCAAAAGTGGACCTTTGCATTACTAGCAATCCATGAGTTTTGTCTCCAAGGTTTGAATAATTTTTATAGTTAAAAAAATCCCTGAATGTCTGAAAGTGTATTCCAAAGCCAGCAACAAAAATCATTCACTCATTAAAGAAATATTTATTGAGGGCATGATGTATAACAGGTACTGGTATGCGCATTGCCCATTAGAAAGTTTGTATCAGCCATGGATAGGAGTACCTGTTTTTCTGAGCCCTTCTTTTTTTTTTTTTTCAAGATTTTATTTATTTATTTGACACAGAGAGAGAGAGATCATAAGTAGGCAGAGAGGCAGGCAGGGGGGTGGGGAAGCAGGCTCCCTGCTGAGCAGAGAGCCAGATGAGGATGCGGTGCTCGATCCCAGGACCCTGGGATCATGACCTGAACTGAAGGCAGAGGCTTTAACCCACTGAGCCACCCAGGCGCCCCTTTCTGAGCCCTTCTAATAGCATATTTTGAAATATCTTTAACAATACCATATTAGTGAAAAATAGCATATTACTATAGTTTACCATTTCCTTGAATATTAGTGAGATTGAACACATTTTCATATGTCTATTAACCATATGACCATTTGTAGTTCTTTTTTGAATAATCTGCTTTGTATGTCCACTTTTCTATTGGCCTTTTTATTATTGATTTGTAAAGACTCTTTACCTATTACCACACCATCTACCTGACATTATTATCTTTAGGAGGATGTTCTAGAGGCAGCCGAATTTGCTAAGTAACTGCCAGAGTTTGAGTTAGCTAATGCTGTCAAATATTTTTGGGAATTCTATGAATATCCTGCAATCATTTTGGTGCTATTAACCTCTGTTTCTGCACAAAAGTCAATTCTGTGTGCAAAAAATCGGGCTATGCCTTAGCCAAACAGATGACAGGAGTGCCTAGCAAGCAATATTGTTCAGTAGTCAATAGAGATTGGACTGTAATCTTGTCAGTGATTTAAAATAAAACGTAACAAAAAACTAAAAAAAAAAAATGTTTCCATAGGATTCTTTTCTTTCTGTGATTCAGAGTCAATAAACATTTGCTGAGTGAATAATGTACACTCTTTCTCACAATCCCCATCACTGATCTATTATGTAGGCATCTCCATTTTCATGTAAGGAATTTTAAGTCAGAGTGTTTCTGTGACATATGGTCATACTTAAAGCTAGTAGGTGGCAGAGATGGTCCTTGACTTGCCATCCTCAGCAAGAATAGACAAGACATGGAATGCTCTAGGCAGGCCTTATGTTCTGGTGCCACTTCAATTAAATACTGTAAAAATATTTGCTCAACATTTACTTAATGAGAGTAGGGAGAGACTGAGTTTCTATTAGTAAAAATGTATACCTTTTTCATTATGCTCAGAATATGTTCAACACATACACCTGTCATACTAATGGCTATTTATTGAGCATTGTGTGTCAGGCACAGTGCTAACCACTTTACATGCATTATCTCATTTAATCATAAAAGGGCACTGTCATCATCATCATCATCATCCCCATGAATATGTGAGGCCCAAAGAAGTGGAGTGACTCAGCCAAGGTCAACAGTAAATTGTGGCGCTAGGATTTAAGCCCAAGCAGGCTGACACCTGAGCCTATGAGCTTGAGCACAATGTTTTATTGTCTTCAACTATAGCAAAACTCCCAAGTCCACATTTTAATCTACTAATTTCTTCCATTTCTTCTGTTTTGTTTTGTCCCTCAAAATTTAATACAATGAAGGTAATTTACAGGGATACGGCTTTGAAATCACATTAAAAAGATTTTAGAGGGCGCCTGGGTGGCTCAGTGGGTTAAGCCACTGCCTTCGGCTCAGGTCATGATCTCAGGGTCCTGGGATCGAGTCCCGCATCGGGCTCTGCTCGACAGGGAGCCTGCTTCCCTCTCTCTCTCTCTCTCTGCCTTCCTCTCCATCTACTTGTGATTTCTCTCTGTCAAATAAATAAATTAAAAAAATTTAAAAAAAAAAGATTTTAGAATTTCCCTCATGTTTTTTCAATTTTCCTGCTAAGAAACCATTTCCTCCTTTCCTGTAGCTCCCATTCTGTCTTTAGTTTCCTCTTGCAGCTTTCCAAACCAGGCAATTTTCAGGGAGGTGTATGAAAGGATTTAAAATTTAGATAAGAGAATCAACCCCCTCATTCCTGATAAACAGTCCTGTGGCATGCACTATTTTGTTTCATAATCCTAGCTGCTTGTGGAGAGTTGCTCACTTGAAGCAACTCCCAGCTTGTTAATCTTACAGCTGGTGGCACACCCTTCAGCCTGCACGTGCTCATCGCAAAAAATGGTGTGGTTGGCACACCAGTGAGGACTGGCTTCTTTTTGCTTTTCATTTTTCACTCAAGGGCCCCAGCCTCCTTCATGAGAGAGGCAGCCAACTTCCATCCCACCAGTTACTTTGGGGAGCGCTGGCAGAAGCACAAGGCTAGTCGACACCACATTTATGATTTATCCCAGAGATTTGTAAATACCCCCTTTTAAATTGGCAGCCCAGGTTATTACCTGCTTGGCCCATGGCTTAAAATCTTCTTCTTCTCAGAAATCCTGTTTTTACAATGGGATACAGAACTCGAGAGTTGGGGAGGAAAGAGAGGGTATGGTTTGGAAACATTCATATTGGTTCAAATATTAAAAAGACCATTTTCTGAGTTTTGACTGATGCTACCGGGCATATGGATTGCAGAGAAAAACCCAGGTGGTGGGTTTCCTCACCCTGCTATTTGTAAACAGGTGAAACCTGATTATAATGAATGTCAGAGGGCAACGGTAGCCTGCAGGTTGAGTACCGAAGTTGACAGCTGTGTAATTACAATGGAGTTGTATTACAGGGCATTTTGTATGTATGGTTATAATGAAGTACGAATAATTTAGAAAAATGACTGATCGTGAACAGTGTCAGGCCATCTACAATCTGAACTTCACCTTTGTGTTAATTAAAGCAAAACCCTCTAACAGAACTGGAGATGAAAAGTAACAGCTGGTTCAAAGCCTACCCGCCCCCCCACACCCTGGTTTCTAGTCTGTCCATTCATGGTGCGTACTTCTGTGGAAAACTAAAAACTATCAATGGAATACTTCTGGGTTCAAGATCATACCTCTTCCTCCGCCCTCTGCCCTGCCAATTCTTCATGGGCACCAGTTTGCTTTGGGTCTTAATAAGATGTCACTGACTAGGATTGAGGGTTTCAACTCAAGTGCAGAGACTGGAGGAAGTTTTATGTCTTGATGCCCGAAAAAGACAATTCCCTTCAAAGACTGGTGAGAAATGCACAGTGATCGCATTTTGGAATTTCAAATGGAAGCACATAGTCTGGAAATGGAATAGAATATTTGAAATCAGAGCTGCCCCAGAAAACTTGGATAAATATAGCTATCATGTATTTTGAGCACTTACTATGTGCCAGGCATGGGGGAAAATACCTTCCATGTATATTATCTCATTTAATTCTTTCAGCAACCTTAAGAGGTAGGTCCTAGGATCCCCATCTCTGCAGAAGAGGATCCTGAGGCTCACTGGGGTTAAGATTACTTGCCCAAGGTCATATGGCAATTATATTGCAGGTCTGAGATTCAAATCCTGTTCTAACTCCAAAAACCTTTCTCTTGATCACCAAGGGACTCTGCCATTGTCTTGCATGTTTAATCTCCTTTTAAAAAAAATATTTTATTTATTTATTTGACAGAGAGAGAGAGAGAGCGCACGCGCACACAAGCAGGGGGACTGGCAGACAGAGGGAGAAGGAGAAGCAGGCTGCCCACAGAGTAGGGGGAGCCTGATGTGGGACTCAATCCCAGGACCCTGGGATCATGATCTGAGCCAAAGGCAGTCACTTAACCAAGTGAGCCACCCAGAAGCCCTTGGATGTTTAGTCTCTTAATTTCTTTGCAGAAGGGATTTAAATGTAGGACCCAAATAAGTATTTCCATCTATGTATGACTTGCACAATTTTTGCCACGTCCAAGGACAACATATATTACAGGAAGCATTTTTAAGCAGGCTCGCTTTCATTCTGTGGGGGTTGTGGAGGCAGTCTTCTCCACCTTACACTTATCCCCAAAAACCTACCTACCCAGGATCCCTTCTTGCCAGCCAGGTTGATCTCAGAAAAGTGAACTGCCATGACTCTACTACTTTAACCTCATCTTAAGCAATAGTAATCATGAACTCGTGAGTTGGATGTTAGATGCATTTTTAAATGCATATTAAAATAAGTAATGTTCGTCTGTCACCACCCTAGATTATCTCATGTCTCACCAGAGGAACATACACCACATATAGGAAAGCACTGATCTGGACGATCCTTAAGTGACCTTGACATCCATTGAAGCACTTGACCTCTAAAAATAGTGACACCTCTGCTTCACTGTCCTCCATTTTCGGAGAGATTTTTCATAGCTTTTCAAAACAGGGGCACTTCCAAGAGAACAAGATGCTCTTATTTCCACAACTGGTCTTGAACCTCCAGCTCAGGTGTCACATCCTTAGCAAACCTTTCTCTGACCACCCGATCTGAAGTAACTCCCTATAACATGACCCTGCCTTATATTCCTCTTAGTATTCATTGCTATTTGAAATCATCATGTCTGTTCATTGGCTTGTATGCTGCCAGTCTCCCTACCAAAGAGTATGTTCTGGGAGGTCCCCAACATTTAGCATAATGCCTGGCATATGGTAAATGTTCAAGGAGTATTTGTCAAATGAATGCACTCCGTGAAGCAGGGATTCTAAAGTTAGGAGTAGGGTCATGGTGCTGATCAAACAGGCAACAGAAGGAAAGCTAAACTTGGGGTGACGTAATTTATCCAACAAGGCAATGACCTGAGGAGGCATGAAACTATCTGCACTCATTCCTTCTTGAGCCCTTACTGTGTTCAGGACACTGTGCTAAGCTGTTACCTGAGGACTGGGTACTATCTCGCTCTGGGCTCTATGTCGTTGGTAATCCCAGTTCCACTGATGTAACTCATGCTTATGGAATGACTACTACATGTCAAGCACCATTCTATGCTGGGATACGTCAGTAAGCAGCATGAAGTTCTAACCCTCTAGAGAAGGTCAAATCAAGATCAGATACACACCCTTATATGGTTTTTCCCAGATGGTACGTCCTAGTGATACTTTACCTCTCTAGTAAAACCAGATCTTTGCCTTCAAAGTGGTCCTAGATTCAGCCACCCTGGCCCACTTACATTTGTAAGAGCTACCTTCCATTTACTGAGTATGCATTATGTCTCAGTCACTGTGCTGAGGACTTGCTATGCATTATATGATAGAATCTTTCCAATAACCCCATGAAGAAGGTACTCTTATTACCCCTATTTTACAGAGGAGGAAATCAAGGCTTTCTGAGATTGAAGGACTTGCCCAGTGACCTGTGGCAGTGATGTGTAGGGTGGATTCAAAGCTGGGCAGGATGCAATGCAATGACCCCTTCCCCTGCCCGAGTCACCATCCTTAACCCTGAGTGTGCTGTGGTGCTTTTTGTGAGTGATGTATGGCCTCCCTTCACTTAGGACATCTAGCCCTGAGATTCTGACCATCCAGACACCCTCCCATATAGGGTTTTCTTGAGGCACTGGCAATGAGATAGGTAGAAATATTTCAAGATCTGCCTGTGTGGTTCAGAACATGAACCAATATACATTGTGAAGGCATTGCGATGATTCCTCACACCCCAGGAATAACACCGACCCTCATTAAAGATCAAATTATTGAAGATATAGTTCAAGAGAAAAATGGCATATATCTGGACTTCTTTCATTCGAAAATGATAAAACACAAAGCAATTTTTAAAAAGCTGAGGGAAAAAACCCAGTGCATTTGTGGAGGAAATATTAAAACTATATCTCAATATAGGCAACTCAGATTAAGAGCATAAATATACTTCTGCCATCAGTTTTATCATCATCTGTCCTGTAGGTTCAATATAGAACTAAAAGCTTTAAAATATTTTGGTTTTACACTGATTCTACATTTTACCAAAATACGTTCATTTCTTTAGCACTTGTGCCAAGCCATTTGTCTTACTTTATTGCGTTTAGGTCTCATAAGATCTTTGTAAGGTAGAGGAGGGAAGGCATTATCTTAGTTTTATAAAAGTATAAATTTAAGGCACAAAGTGGACAAGTAAGTTATCAAGAATACCTAAATAGAATCGAAACAGTGAAATTTGTTTCACATTGCCCTGGTGCAAACATGTCACATTTTTTAAATATCCCTACAACAAATGGAATCTGCTCTGAGCCTTCCACTTTTCCAGCTGGCTAAAAAATTTACTCTCACTTGTGGTTTTTAGAGGCCCACCCTCTGCCAAGGTTGTTGAAAGCCCTAGCAAATCATGCAGACCAGAACTTTCAGGGCAGGCCCTCTGCCTTTTGTCCATACTGATATGTTTATCATGCAAATGCACAGGCCTCTTGTAGTAAGAGGTGTCAGCTGCTTTGTGCCCCCATTAGACATTGGTGAGGGGGTGTCTTTGCTGAGGTTGGCAGTCTCATGGCCTAGTATTCAGCCTCTCTTAAGTGCACCACATGGCCATTCTTCTTTAAGATTTTGTCTCTTCTTTAGGGTACTAAAAGGGAGCAAGGCTAGTCCTTGCTGCTCAAGGGAATCTGTCATAATTCCCACCTCCTCTCCAGTCTTGGACTTTTAGAACTTCTAGGTCAGATAGCTTCTCCCACCTCTACTCAGAAGTGCTCACCTCTTAACCCTCTGGGACAAGCTAGCAGCATACTTTCTCTCAGTGAGCCTTTTGAAATCAAAAGCTTCGGATTCAGACAATCTTCTAGGTACCTAGCAACTTCTGCTTTTGACCTTATAAAACAAAAGCTCCCAAGGCAAGGGAACAGAGAGACTTGGTCATGTTTTGATTTGGGGGAGGGAAAAAGACATACCACAGCTGAAACAAATTATTTAAAAAGCTCAATAAATAATCCTACCAAATACTTTGTTACAATTCCTATTGGTAGTTTTTTTTTTTAACTTTAAGCATATTATGTGTAAGTCAGCAGTCACCGTGGATCTACATTTTAGCAGTTGATTTCAATTCTGTACCTATTTATTAAACATGCACAACATTCTTACTACTAGACTATGTGTTACATGGCATATGTAAGAAGAAAAATGTATGGTGTTTGTTTGAGATGTGAGCAAATAAATCCACAGTGTGCTCTTTGACAATCTGTTGCTGGTAGCTTTCAGATCCCACTATCCAAGGAGTTAGAATTTTCTTTTCTAAAGATTATGCCATTCACAGAGAGCGTCTTCTTTTTCTTCATTACCTTTTTGCATTCACTTGAGAAATATTATATGCTAGTCATGGGGCCAGGTATATAAAGAGATGGATGGCACTGTCCTTGCCCTCAAGAAGTATAAACTCTGTGGAGGAGGAGAATAGACCTATACTCTCAGAGTAGCTTCATAGAGGAGACTATATATATAATTTAAGACATAAAGGATGAATTGGAGTTTGCTAGAGGAGGAGTTGGGGAGGAAAATTCCAGAAAGAAGTAACAACATGGGCAAAGAAGGGAAAACATTTCCCTAAAACAAAAAATAGGGAAGTGAAAGAACATAGCTGTCAACAATCTGACTGATGTACAAAGTCTGAGGGTGGGGGACAACATTGAAAGAAAAGGCCCGGGAGCTAGTCTGGGGTGTGATTGAAAATGTTCTTAGATGCAATG
Organism: Mustela lutreola; assembly: GCF_030435805.1. Classification (NCBI taxonomy): domain Eukaryota; kingdom Metazoa; phylum Chordata; class Mammalia; order Carnivora; family Mustelidae; genus Mustela; species Mustela lutreola. Next base: position 94,772,831 of record NC_081308.1, on the reverse strand, counting down.
CTGAAGAATTTGGGACTCTTCTTAAAGGTAATGAGAAATGAGCCAAAGGTGCAAGTAGGGAAGTGACAAAACCAGAACAGCGTTTTTTATTTTATTTTATTTTATTTTATTTGAGAGAGAGAGACAGAGAGAGAGAGAGAATGAGCAGGGGGAGGGGCAGAGGGAGAGAAAGGGAGAAACAGACCCTCCACTGAGCAGGAACCCTGACGCGGGGCTAAATCCTAGGACCCAGAGATTATGACCTGAGCTGAAGGCAAATGCCTAACAAGCTGAGCCACCCAGGCGCTCCAAGAACAACATTTTTAAATTTGCCATTTTTGTGGCAGAAGTGCTAAGGATGGACTGGAGAAGGGTGCCACTAGATACAGAGAGAGTAATCAAGTGGCTCTTGGTGAGAGTTGATGAAGTAAGATGATAGAAGTCCGAATGGATTTGAGGTAATATTGACGAACTAAGTGTAAGAGGTGAGAGATGACTCCCAGGCCCAGGTAATCAGGTAGATGGAGATGACATTAAGTAAAATCGAAAATACCCAAGAGGGCCAAGGTTGCGTACAATGAGTCCTGTTTTAGATATGTTGGATTTCAGGTATCTTTGTGATATCCAGGTGAAACTATCTAATAAGCCAATTGAAAAATCAGCCAGCAGCTTGTTTAGAGAAATCAGGGTTGGTGTTTGAGACTTAGGAGTCATCAGAACACAGGTGTTGAATAGCCTTATGACAGCAAGTGTAAAGCAAAAGAAAAAGGTGAGAATAAGGACTTGAGGGACAGGTAGTTGGAGTAAGACAAGATCCCAAAAAAGACTGAGAGGAGCAGCAATCCGATGAGGGCTGGAAGAGAAAGGGGGCGTGGAAGACACGAGAGGTCCTGAAAGGAAGGGGTGGTCATGTGTCACAAATGAAGACTAGAGGTCAGATATGGCAAGGATTGGAGTGGCCACTATGAACTGGGCAACTTGGATTTCCCTGGTAGCTTTTGTTGGAGCAGTATGGGCGGGGGCATAAGCGAAACTGCTGCACTTTGATGGCATAAGAGGAGCTAAGGGAGAGGAAAATAGCGTCTGGGGCTCATTCTGTCCAGAAGCCTGGCAGTAACTGGAAAACGAGAAATCAGACGGCAGCACAGTAGGCTAAGTGAAGAGAAAGGCTGTTTAAGGTGGGAGAATGCCTATGGAGAGTAAGGGGGAAGCTCTGAGAGAGGAGAGGGCTAATGCATGGACTTGAGTCTCGGACAAGTCAGGGGAGGATGAGTTCTGGTCCAGTACTTCTCTGTTATCTGTTATCTGTGATGAAGGATCAGCTTTTTAAATTGCCAGTCCGTCGCAGGCTGATACTTCTGTAAAATACAATAAAAATTACTAGGAAAATGTAGTTAAAAATCACTCAAAATACAAGCCCCGTTTTTCATTATTAAGTCCAATGAACACACAATTATTTTATTAAATTGCTATAAAGGTCTCTAAATTCCTACTCTCCATTTCAGTGCTTATGTTGTTGTGGATCTGTATCAAACAGCTTGAGGACTGGAAGGGGTCACCACCATACTGTGTGTAGCACTATTTGAGACCGTAGGACCTAGAAAGGAGGCCAGAAAGAACTCTCCTTCCAAGAGAGAGGAAGGAAGCAAGAAAGTATAGGAGATGAGAGGGGTGCCTGGGTGGCGCAGTGGGTTAAGTGCCTGCCTTTGGCTCAGGTCTTGATCCAGGGGTCCTGGGGTCAAGTCCAATATGGGGCTCCCTGTTGTTCAGTGGGGAGCCTACTTCTCCATCTTCCTCTGCCCCTCCCTGCCCCCACTCATGTTCTCACTCACTCTGCTCTCTCTCAAAGAAAGAAACAAATTTAAGAATCTTTAAAATAAAAATTAGGAGGTTAGAGAGAACACTTAGGAATGGAATGAAAGAGAGTTGAGGGAATGCCCACCTGCGAGTCATTTTTTTTTTAAGTGAAGGAGCAAACCTGACCTTTGAGAATGAGTAAAGAATGAAGCGGATGGGGTGGGAGGATTGGAGGAGTGTAGTAATGGGTTGAAACAGCTGCTGTGGGAAATGAGAAATGGAACTGAATAAAGATGAATAAAAGAGTTGTAAAAGCAATAGAGACCCGGCCCAGCTGAGGCTGGAAATCATAAATTTGTTATGGAGCCAGCCAATGGGTTCAATTTTGTGATTTTTCCCTAGTAGTTTCGCAGCCTCAGAGCAGGAATGGAGAAACATATGGTAGGGTTCTGGTAATACGGTGGGTTATGTGTGCAAACTGACTCTCCCACAGAAAACAAATAAAAATGCTGGATAAAATGCAACAAACATCCTCAAGGTATCAAAGAGCTGGGAAGGTAGTAAGGGATTATAAGTCCAGATGGTAGGGAAGGCAGACTGATGTAGTCATTTCTTTGAAAAAATTTGCTGAATTTAATTTAAACTTTAGAGAGGGATACCTGGGTGACTCAGTTAGTTAAGCGTCTGCCTTGGGCTCAGGTCTGATCCCAGGGTCCTGGAATCGAGTCCCACATCAGGCTGCTTGCTCAGCAGGGAGTTTGCTTCTCCCTCTGCCTGCTGCTCCTCCTGTTTGTCTCTCTCTCTGATAAATAAATAAAATCTTAAAAAAATAAGCTTCAGAAAATAAGTCATCAGTGAGGTGAAACAAAGCCACGGGCCTGCCCAAGGTGGGGTTTCCTCCCCAGGTAAAACTGTTACCTGGACAAACTGGTAACACTGTTACCCAGATAAAACTGTTACCTCCCTAACAAGGAGCTGAACTATCAGTGTATTTATGAAGCAGGAATAACTCCCTACACATCCGTAAGGAAACTTTGAGGAGCAGTTTTGCTGTTGAGTTTTGTTGAGGAGCAGTCAAGTTTCCATAAGGAAACTTTTGAGGAAAGCAGCTTTGGAACTGAGTGGAGGGGGAGGCACCTGCCCGGAGAGGTTTAAATACAATCTCATCTAATAAAGATTTGCAGTCGAAATTCACATTACCCAGGTGCTCCAAAATACCTTAAGCTCTGAATTTAGTTTAAAGTAGATCCAGACTGGTCCTGCCAGCAGGCACCTGGCAGAATGCAAATCCTCTCTGCAGGAAGCCACCTCCTCCTAAACCTCAAAATATTCTCACAAATAATTTTTCAAAGTAATGAGCAGATCTTAGTTAAAAATCACTAAGCGCACAACAAAAGAAGACACCATACGTAAGACAAATAGAAAGTTCAAATGAGACAGATTTGAAGCCAAGTATATATGTAATTACATTTAAATACAAATCGACTAAATGCTTATGTTAAGAGATAGCCAGACTAAATTTAAAAAGTCTCACCATATGGCGCTTACAATAGTTACATTTACAACATAAAGATACAGAAGATTGACAGTAAAAGGATGGGAAAAGAGGTTTTACACAAATACTAACCAAAGAAAGCTGGTACTGCTATGTGAGTATCAGACAAAATAGCTTTTGAGGCAAAAAAGCACTACTAAAGATACAGAGGACCATTTCTTTTTTATAAAAATACAACCCATCAGGAAGATATAAAAATGTTAAATTGGCAAGAACGTGATAGTAGCCTTAAAATAAATAAAGCATAGTTTGGCTATTGTGGACATTGCTGCTATAAACATTCGGGTGCACGTGCCCCTTCGGATCACTACATTTGTATCGTTAGGGTAAATACCCAGATGTCCATCAACAGATGAATGGATAAAGAAGATGTGATATATATATATATATATATATATATATATATATATATACACAATGGAATACTATGCAGCCATCAAAAGAAATGAAATCTTGCCATTTGTGACGACATGGATGGAACTAGAGGGTATTATGCTTAGTGAAATAAGTCAATCGGAGAAAGACAACTATCATATGATCTCCCTGATATGAGGAAGTGGAGATGCAACATGGGGGGTTTGGGGAGTAGGAAAAGAATATATGAAACAAGATGGGATTGGGAGGGAGACAAACCATAAGTGACTCTTAATCTCACAAAACAAACTGAGGGTTGCTGGAGGGAGGGGGCTGGGAGAGGGGGGTGGGGTTATGGACATTGGGGAGGGTATGTGCTATGGTGAGTGCTGTGAAGCGTGTAAACCTGGCGATTCACAGACCTGTACCCCTGGGGATAAAAATACATTATATGTTTATAAAAAAATAAAAATAATTTTTAAAATAAATAAATACATAAATAAAGCAAAAATCAACAAAACTATAAGAACCAGATAAGTCTATAATCAAAATGGGAGATTCTAACACACCTCTCCCAATAATTGATAGAAGAGAGAAAATCAATAAGTAACCAGTATATTTACATAACACAATTAACAAAATTGATCTAATAATAATGTATAGAACATAGAACTCAACAATTGCAGAATACATATTCCTTTTAACCCACATAGCACATTCACCAAAATTGACCATATACTGGATTATAAAGATTGAAAGAATAAAAATGACATTTTATGACTGAAGTGCAATGAAGCCATAAATCAACAAAATGAGAACCAGAAAAACCACAAATGTCTGAAAATTTAAAAACATACTTTTATATAAGCCATGGGTCAAAGAAGAAATCACATTGGAAATTATAAGATATTTTGAACTGAACCAAAATGAAAATCCTACTTACCAAAACCTGTGCGATGCAACTAAAGCAACCCTTATAGGAAAAGCTATAGCCTAAAATACTTACATTTGAAAAGAAATAAAGGCTACAAGTGAAAGAGCTAGGTATCCATCTCAAGGAGGTAGAAAAAGAACAACAAAATAAACCCAAGGAAAAGAGAGGGGGGGGGGAAGCTTATACCATGAAGTTGATCCAGGATTAGAGGTTGGCAGAACAAATGTGGTTGAAGGCACATGGGGTTGAAGGCACTGAGTATGAGGAAATTGAGGAATCTAGTGAAAGTCTGGCCAAAATTATTGGTAACTGGAATCAGTGTGAGCAGGAAAGAAGGTGAAGTGGAGGTGGGGTAAGTGAGGGGATGTAGGGAAGATTGGAGACTAGAAATGGGTCCAGTGACATGAGGTCACAAAGACATGAGATCACAAAGCACTTAAGTGGGAGTAAGGGAGTGAGAGGTGATTGCATAGGAGTTTCTGACTAACATGGAGATTTAAAGCTAAAGATTTCCTATGTAAAATAGTTGTAAATGAAGGAAATATTCCACATGTGGCCATGGAAGTTGGGTTGCTGAAATGAGGTGAAGTACTCTTAATTATCTATTTGTAAGTCTTTCTCTTACTCTGCCTGATTTGAAAACCTTACAGGACAGGAAACTACTCATCATTCCATCCCTATTATGGGGTTTGGCACAAAGTGGATTGGATCCTCAATAAATACTTGTCTATCCTAACTAATAGAGACACTACTCCAAATATTTTACACACGTACTTTTCTTTTGTCCTTAGAAGAACTCTATGAGGTGTGTCCTAATATGCAATTTAAGAGAGAGGGAAAGTGAGGTTCAGAAATTTGCTCAAAGTGTTACAAGAAATGAACGGGTGATGTGCTAAAGACCTGGGAGTAGATTTTTACTATGGCCCCGGACAAGCTATGCCCAAAGCAATCACTAGGCCCTTTTGTGATTCTGGAGAGCAAAATTTTGCTGAAGAAGTAAAAACATCACAATATCAAAATTTTCACTGGAACCCCATCACTGGTTTATAAAATGCATGCCCTCCTCTTTGCCTCTCAACTGTCTACTTCTCATCCCTCTTCAAATGCCAACAAAATCCAGACATTTTATTGCCTGTCTTCTCTCTGTGCTCACCATTTCCAACCAGCTCATTCCTCTCTCTTCTCTGCCCGATCCTATATTATCAATCTCCCTATTTATGAGACAAAAGAATAATATTTGAAAGAATAATAATTGATGCTTTGAGATCTCATGATTTGTGCTTTTCAAGATAGAAGTGTGTCTGGGTTAATTCATCCAGCTAAGAATTGCTTATATGTGTACCTCACTGAAAATGTTGTAATGATGACCACCAACGAAATATTGCCACTAATGATAATAACAGCAAGTATTTATTGTACCTCTAGAAACTATCAATAATTTTTTAAAAGCCCTCCTTTGACCCAACTTTCCTCTCCAGCCATCCCCTCATTTTTGTTTCTCTTTGGAGCCAAATGTTTCAACAGAGCTGTCTGTATACACTACCTGCAGTTCCTCACCTCCCTATTCACCTTTCAACCCACTTTAGTCTGGCTTCTGGCCCTTTTGCTCCAAGAAACAACTCCTGTTATTGCAACAGGCAACCTCCATGTTGCCAAATCCAATAGACACTTCTCTATCCTTACTTGAACTTCCTGCCGCCTTTGACAGTTAACAATTCCCTTCATCTTAAAACATTTTCTTCTTTGGGTATTGGTATGTAACATGCTGGCTTTCCCACTACCTCACTGATGGCTCCTGTTTAGTCTCCTTTGCAAACGTCTAATATTGTGAAACTTCAGGACTTGACCCTGGGTCTTCTTTTTTTCTTTATATTCCTTTGTTTAGTCATCTCATCCAGACACAGCTTCTAATTCCGTCTATATGCAGATAATTCTCAAATTTATTTCTCTAGTCAACACACTCATCTGAGCTCATAACATGCACATTTGACCATTTATTTGACATCTCCATTTGCATATTTAACAGATACCTTAAACTTCTTGTGCCACAAACTCTTGATACCTCCTCCAACCAGCTTCTGTCCCTACCATCTCCATCTCAATATGTCACAGGACTTACTCAGCTCCTTAAGAAATCTAGGCATCATCCATAATTCCTTTCTTTACCTCACCTCAATAACATATCTGTATTAGCCTTATTAACTCTACCTCTAAAATTTATGTAGAATACCTCCCTTCATTTCATCTTAACTATAACCACTTAGGACCAGTGGGCCTATTCTGGATTATGGATGTTTCTTGACTGGTCTCCTTACATCCTCTCTGTTTTCCTTGAATACATTCTCCACATAAGCAGCAAAATTGATACTGAATCCTTCAATGGCTTTTCTTTTGGTTTTTTGCATAAAAGCAAATTCAAATTCTTTACTATGGCTTTGCATGATCCCTGTTCACACCTCAGTAAGTAAAGAGACTTGAACAACAGTATGCACCAACTAAACCTAACATACATCAATAGAGCATTCCATTCAATAACATCAGAAAACATAATCTTCTCAAGTACATATGGAACTTTCTCCAACACAGACCATATGCTAAACCATAAAACAAGCCTCAAGCGTTTAAAATGACCTAAATCACACAAAGTATATTCTCTAGCACAAAAGAATAGAATTAGAAATAAAGAGATTTGGGAAATTCATAAATATGTGGAAATAACATATTCCCAAATAACCTATGGGGCAAAGGAAAAAAAAGGGGGAAGTTAGAAAATATGTTGAGATAAAGGTGGGGCACCTGGGTGGCTCAGTCAGTTAAGCATCTGCCTTTGGCTCAGGTCATAATCCCAGGTTCCTATTATCAAGCACTACATGGGGCTCCCTGCTCCTCAGAGAGTCTGCTTCTCCCTTTTTTCCTCCCTCTGCTCATGCTCTTGTGCTCTGTCTTTCAAATAAATAGATAAATAAATAAATTCTTTTTTAAAAGATTTTATTTATTTATTTGACAGAGAGAGCTCACAAGTAGACAGAGAGGCAGGCAGAAGCGCGGGGGGAAGCAGGCTCCCTGATGACAATGTGGGGCTTGATCCCAGGACCCTGGGATCATGACCTGAGCCGAAAGCAGAGGTTTTAACCCACTGAGCCACCCAGGTGCCCCTAAATAAATTCTTTAAAAAAGAAAATGTTTTGAGATTAATGAAAGCAAAGTCACAACATACCAAATCTCATGTAATATGGCTAAAGCAGTGCTTACAGGGAACTATAGAGCTATAAGACCTTTATTAGAAAAGAAGAAACATCTCAAATCTACCTAACCTTCAACCTTAAGAACCTAGAAGAGAAAAGACATCCAAACATGAGCAAAAGACAGCAGAATAAGAAATAAAGAACAATGGATCTACAAATACAACTAGAAAACAACTAACAAAATGGCAGCAGGAAGTCCTTATCTATCAAGAATTAAATGTAAATGGATTAAATTTCCCAATAAAAAGACATAGAATGGTCAAATGGATTAAAAACAAAACAAGATCCAACAATATGCTATAAGAAACTATAAGTTATATTTATCTAACCTTATATATTCTTATATTTAAAGAATATAAACTTTAGCCTTAAAGACACACATTGACTGGGAGTGAAGGGATAGAAAAAGTCATTTCCAGCAAATGGTAACCAAAAGAATAAAAGCAGAGCTGGTTATATTTGTATCATGCTAAATAGATTTTAAGAACACAAAGGATATCATATAATGATAAAGGGGTCAATTCATCAAGAAGCTATAACACTTGTAAAAATTTATGCACCCAATGTCAGAGCACCTAAATATATAAAGCAAAATTTAACAGAGCTAAAAGGAGAAATAAACAGTAATACAATAATAATTGAGGACTTTATACACTTCTCTCAACCATGTATAGATCATCCAGACAGAGAATCAATAAGGAAACTGTTTATTTGAATAGCACTATAGACCTGAACCCAACAGACATATACAGATCATTCTATCCAGATACAGTAAACTTTAAATTCTTCTAAGTGCACGTGGAATATTTTCTAAGAAACTAGAACAGAAGAGCAAATAAAACCCAAGCAAAACCTAAGCAAACATAAGAAAGAAAATAAAGATTAGAACACAGACAAATGAAATGGAAAATTTTTAAAAATTTTGAGAAAATTAACTAAACAAAAGTTGACTCTTTGAAAAGGCCAGCAAAACCAACAAGCTTTCCATAGACTGACTAAGAAAAAAAGAAGATTCAAATTATTAAAATAAAAAATGAAAGCAGGGACATCAATACAGACCTTATGGAAATAGAAAGGATTAGAATAGAATATTATGAACAATTTTATCTAAAAAATTAGGAGCCTAGATGAAATGGAGAAATTCCTAGAAACACAGAAACTATCAAAACTGACTTAAAAAGAAATTGAAAATCTTAATATGCATATAGCAAATAATAAGACTGTGTCAATGAAACAAGTTAACAAATCAATACCAATTCCTCTCAAACTCACCCAAAATTTAGAAGAAGAAAGAAACTTCCTGGCTCATTCTATGAGGCCAGTATTATCCTGATAACAAAGCCAGACAAAGCCATCAGAGTAAAACTCAGACCAATATTTCTTATGAATATATAAATGCAAAAATCCTCAAGAAAATACTAGTAAATTGACCCAGCAGCATAAAAAGGGGCTATACACTAGGATCAAATAGTGTATAGTATTGGTTTAACATTCAAAAATCAATTAATGTAATACACCATATTAACAGAAAAAAGGACAAAACCCACATGGTCTTTTCATTAGACACAGAAAAGTATTAGACCAAATTTAACCTCTCAGGATAAAAAGACATTCAACAAACTAGAAATAGAAGGAAACTTCCTCAGTCTAACAAAGAATATCTATAAAACCCCATAGCTAACATCATTCTTGATGGTGAAGACTGAAAACTTTCTTCCTAAGATCAGAAACAAGAGAGATGTTTGTTCTCACCAATTCTTTTTGACATTGTACTGGAGGTTTTTGCCAAAGCAATTAAGTAGGATAAAAGTGGGGGGACATATCCAGATTAGAAAGGAAGAAGTAAAAATATCTGTTTTCTGATGACATAATCTTGTTTATAGAAAATCCTAGGGAATCCAAGAAAAATAAACTAGTTCAGCTAGGTTGTAGGAAATAAGGTCAATGTGTAAAAAATCAGTGTATATATAAAAATCAGTTGTGTTTCTGTACAATGAATAATCCAAAACTGAAATCAACAAAACAATTCCATCTAGTGTAACATCAAAAAGCATAAAATACTTAGGAATAAATTTTACAAAATTTAACAAAAAAAATGCAAAATTTTACTCTGAAAACAATAAAATATTATTGAAAGAATAAAGAAGAACATAATAAATGGGAGGAGATCTTATGTTCATGGACTAAAAGCCTTAATATTGTTAAGGTGTTGCTATTCTTCAAATTTCTCTATATTCAGTGAAATCTCTATTAAAATTCTACCTGGCAGCTTTTCAGAAATTGACAATATGATCCTGAAGTTAACATGGAAATATGAATGTCCCAGAACATCCAAAATATTTTGAAAGAGAAGGACAAATTTAGATGGATCATACTTCCCAGTTTCAAAATGTATTACCAAGTTACAGTAATCAAGATGGTGTAGTATTGGCACAAGGATAGACATATAGATTAATAGAGTAGAATTTAGGGTCCAGATATAAATCCTTTTATTGGTTTTTTATTGATTTTTGACAAGGATACCAAAACCTTCAACAGGGAAGGAGGAGTCTTTTCAAGAAATGTTGCTGGGATGACTGGATATCCATGTAAGAGAATAAATTTAGACCCCTTCCTCACAATATATACAAAAGCTAACTCAGGATGGATCAAGGACCAAAATACATGAGCTAAAACTGTGGAAATCTTAAAAGGTAACAGGTGAAAATTTTCATGACCATGTGGTAGTGGTTTCCTTGATATAATATGAAAAGTATGAGAAATAAATGATAAATTGGATTATATCAAAATTAAAAACTTTTTTTGTGTTTCAAAAGACAGCATTAAGAAAGTGAAAAAGACAACCCACAGAATGGAAGAAAATATTTGAAAAATGACAGGTCCAATAATGGATTGTTATCTAAAATATGAAAAGAATACTTAAAATTCAATAATAAGATAACTCAATTTAAAAATGGGAAAAGGGGGGCACCTGGGTGGCTCAGTGGTTTAAAGCCTCTGCCTTCAGCTCAGGTCATGATCCCAGAGTCCTGGGATCAAGCCCCACATTGGGCTCTCTGCTAGGCAGGGAGCCTGCTTCCCTTCCTTTCTCTGCCTCTCTCTGCCTACTTGTGATCTCTCTCTATCTGTCAAATAAATAAATAAATAAGATATTTAAAAAATAAATTAAAAAATGGGCAAAGGATTTTATTTTTTATTTTTTATTTTTTTTATTAATTTTTTTTAAAGATTTTATTTATTTATTTGACAGAGAGAGATCACAAGTAGGCAGAGAGGCAGGCAGAGAGAGAGAGGAGGAAGCAGGCTCCCTGCTGAGCAGAGAGCCCGATGCGGGACTCGATCCCAGGACCCTGAGATCATGACCTGAGCCGAAGGCAGCGGCTTAACCCACTGAGCCACCCAGGCGCCCTGGGCAAAGGATTTTTAAAAATATTTTTCAAAAAAAGATACAGAAATGGTCAATAAATACATGAAAAGATGTTCAACATTGTTAGTCATTAGAGAAATGCAAATCAGGACACTGAGGGACACCTGGCTGGCTCAGCTTGTGGGGCACATTCCTCTTGATCTCAGGGTCATGCGTTTGAACCCCATGTTGGGTGTAGCGATTACTTAAAAATAAATAAAATATTTAAAAAAATAAAATCTTAAAAAAAAACTATATTGAGGTTCCACTTCATACTCACTAGGATGGCTACAATAACATGTGTTTTAAAAAGATAACTAGTCTTGGCAAGGATGTGGACAAATTGGAAGCCTCATACACTGCACGTGAGATTTTAAAATGGTGCAGACAGTTTGGAAACAGTCTGGCAATTCATGGAGTCACCATAACCCAGCGCTCCCACCACTAGGTATACATACATTCATACACACACACACACACACACACACACACACATATATACACACACATATATATGACATATAAATATATACACACAAGAGAAACGAGAACACACATCCACACAAAAACTCAGAGACCAGTGTTCACTGCAGCAGTATTCATGATAACCAAAAAGTAGAAACAACTAAAATGTCAAAGGATGAATGAATAAACAAAATGTAGTATATCCATACAGTGGAATATTATTCAGCCATAAAGAAGAATGACATACTGATAGATGCTGTGCCAAGGAGGAACCTTGAAAATATTATGCTGTGTAAAATAAGGCAGCCACAAAAGGACAGATACTGTACAACTCCATTTATATTAAATGTCCAGAACATGCAAATCTAAAAGAACAGAAAGTAGACTGTTGGCTTCCAGGGACTGGGGTGGGGGGAGGAAATGGAAAGTGACTGCTAACGAGGATGGAGTTTTTCTGGGGGATGAAATTGTTCCAGTAAGTAAATAAGAAGAGAGGGCTGTGTACCTGACACAAGCACTGTGCATTGTCCTTGCTGAAAGATTAAACCATAAATTATGGACATTTAAGCCACGGGTAGAGTGAAGCACAATGAGCTACACTTTAGCCAGGAAGTCATGGGACTCTGATCTGACTCCTCGTCACTGCCATGAGTGAGTCTGAACTTTAAATCAGATATTTGCATAGAAGGGACTTTGATTTAGAACATATTTTTATATTTTAATTGACAACATTACTCCTCATTTGTCTATAACTGTGCCGCCAGGTAACTAGCATATGTGTTCCAGAACATGAGGTGAGCAGTTATAGAAAAATAACTATATGTCCATAATTAAATTCAGAGGTGGGGCACAGTTGTGGTATATACATTTTCATGCCTCATGATATGCCTAGAGAAGAGGAGATGAAGTCTTTAAGGAAGAGAGAAAAGAGAAAAAGAGCCAAGCAGAGTAGCTGAACTACAGTAGACACTTTCACGTTTTATTTGCACATGACCCGTCTTACTGAATGAGTAATACTCTTTTTGATCATCTTTTCCTGAAAAAGCTTCCCTTTCCAAGCTATAAGTAGTAAGTTTTGTTAATTCTTCCACATTTGGTGTAGCTATTAGCATACCTAAATCTCATTAAGGAGTTTATGTAACTTTGTCTCAAGGAAATAGCGAGCACAACAACATTCAATTAGTCTGCACTCCAGTTGACCGTGGAATATATAAATGAAACAAGTAGAAAACAGTCCAAAGTAGATCCTAGTCCTTTGGCTCATTAAAGTATTGTTCATGAGATAAAGAAAGGACCCAGGAGGGAAGATCTGTTTTGTCATGAAGAAAACAAAATGTGGATCATCAATCTGAATTGAAAAGTAGGTAAAGAATCTCAGTATTTATTTGCATATTAATTCCACTATAAATCACCACCTCCACTACTACAACCGTGTGTTATATGTGTACAAGGTTAGATCAAAGTGGTAGCTAATCATACTACATTTTGCAGTTGTTCAAGGATGACAGTTGAGAAAGTTTGATGACAGAGGATAAAAATAACACTTGTTTGGGCATAAATGGAAGTTTTTTTTTTTTTTTCATTAAACTATGTGCACATTCTTCATCCCACCCACACCCCGGGAAACCTAAGAAAATAATTTTGCAACGTTAACAAGTTTTCACTACCTGATCGAATTACAAAAAGTCTCTTTGTTTCCGAAATAAAAAAATAACTCTATTTGTAAACCTGTGGATACAGTGAGGTAATGATAAAATAATCAGTAACTATTGGGTTAAATTCAATTTCGAGTTTTACCACAGAGCGAATAATGTGCATAACCTTTGTTCAAGCAGTTTTTCACAGTTGTATAACAAAACATTTGACAAGAGTTAGTTAATAGCCATTCAGAGGCAGATGCAGAAGCAGAAATGCTTATAGCTTGAATGTGCTATGTTGACAAAGAGAGATGGCCTATTTATTTTTTATTTTTTTTATTTAAAAGAGACATGGAATCTTTACCTCCCAGCTTGACAGTTGGTTACAAAAAACAGAAGACACCTTAACGTTTCCTCTGGAGGGTATTATCACTTCATTCCAGTGTCAGCGGTGGGTAGGGGCACATGTGCTCTATCACACTTTGACCTTTATACTTCAAGTCAAAAGAATGCTGAGCAAGGTCAGTTTTCCCATCTAGTGTACACTATGCTTAGATGTAAAAACAAACAAACAAGCAAACAACAAAGCAACTGAAAACCCATTTCTAGAATTTGATCTGTGGATTTCATTTGTATTTGAATGAAATATGTTTATTTCTATCCTGGTGACTTTGCAAGAAAACCAGGCCAGGAGAGGCATTTCCTCAAAGGCTAAAAGGAGGCATTACCACCACCCTATTACTTGCCAGAGGATTTGGAAAGCATGTTGAGGCTCAAGGTTAGTATGGGAGATGAGCCAGGCTCAGGAGAAGTTAACACAGAGAAAAAGGTTAATGTTGTTTTTTCTTTTTTTCCTGTTCTTAGCCAGCCAATACAACAAAGTGCTTTATATCGTAACTCCTAGTAGTCAAGTAACGGTGTATTTTCTGCAACAATCATTGTTTGGGTTTGTCTATTTTCTTTATGCTTGTGAGGCTTGAAATTGGCATTTAAAATCCTTGGGGTAAAAGCTATTTTTGTAATTCAGCTGGGATGTCCTTGTCTCAGGGTTTCCCATTGCATCAGTCCCTTAGCCTGGTACGATAGCCATGATAGTGCTGTGTCTTTTAGATGATGTGCAGAAATAAGGACATGATTATGGTGCTTATTAAAGATTCCTTGCTATTTTCACAAGAGTAGGGGCGTTAGACTCTTGTCTACTGGCCAAATTCTAAATTGGGAGATTACATTCTGCTTTCCTAAATTCCCCCAGCAGAAGCAGCCATCCGTGGTATCCTACTTTGTTTCCTTTGCTAGACATTGAATGGCATTGGTTTTCTACTCCAGAAGTGTTCACTTCTTAGTGGAATGGTGAGTAAATCAGTACCTATCGTCTGATATAGTATCTGACCCAGTTACAAACAAATTAAAAGGTAGGCATGATAGTTTGAGTACAAAACAAAACAAAAACACCCTAACAGTGTATCAGTTGTTGTGGAGCACTTAAAACAAAACAAAACAAAACAAAACAAAACAATCTGCTTTCTCTTCTGCAACATAGACCCCCAAAATTAATGCTTTTTAAAAACTCCATTAGGAGTGGACAGTGAATTGTTATTTGCCTCAAACAGGAAGATAGTTCTAACAGTGACCATGAGGTTTGAGAGCATGAGAGGATGAGATCGTGTATCACAAACCAGTTAACCCTTCTCTTTTGTCGTTGGGCTGCATTGAACCATTCTTGACAGCTGATCTACTTTATAAAATCTCCTTTTAAGGAGGTTTTTCATCTTAACATTTAGTGTTTCTCCATCTTTCCCTAACAATGACGTTGTTATTTTTGTTTAACCTCCATCCCACCCACTGTAGTTTTAATGTCCCTATCTTCTATCCATTGCTAACCTTGCTATGACGTAGTGGTATTGCGAGGCATGGTTTTTGAAATCAGCCATTTAATGCCTTGCTCTAACACTTTCTAGGTGTGTGATGTTGGGCAAGTTACTTCTGAGGTTCAATTTCCTCATCTGTAAATGAGCAACCTCAGAGGGTTATTTTGAAGGTCAAATGAGGTAATATATTATTTTGAGGGGTCGTGGGGTAAGGCAAGGCATAGTACTCGGCACCTGAAAAGGCCTCGATAAATAGTAGATATTTATTGGATTGTGTACACGGATCTGACTTAATTCATAAACTCTTTGAGAGTGGGAAGCATATTTCCTATTTCGACATAAGCACAGTGTCATGCGCATAGGATGGTGCACAGGCTTAATATTTATTGCACGAATAAACCTTTTTTTCCTCCTGAGTGGAATGAACAGCCCTCAGCTATTTGCAAATCCCACACATTTGGCTCAAAGGTGACAAAAATCAATCAATCCTCTGATACCTCCAAAACTACAGACACCTGCCTTTGTCTACATGTTTTGGTACGGTGTACACAATGCAAATAACTCACACTTTCTGTTTCTGTCAGGTTAATTTCTATGAATGTTAACACTTGATTTGTCTTAGGTGCCCAGAATGGGACTGACTCAATCACACGCCTCCTCATTCATTCAAGCATTCTTTGATTGAGAAATTTTTTAAATGAATACTAAGAACTATCTAATTATATACCTGAACAAAACCTTTCAACTTGTGACTAAGTGCACCACCTGCCCTATTTACCTGTAAGATCTGTGCTGACTACAGATATATTTCTAATGGCTTTGCTCCCCAGGCAAAAACAAACAAACAAACAAACAAAACCACCCAAAACAAAATCCCAAACAAACAAGACAATAACCTACCACAGCAAGTTTCAGAGCACTATCAACATCTTTGAACTAGGGAGGTGTTGGTTAGGATTTTCTTTTCTTTTCTTTTGAAAACGTTTGCACGGGGCTGGGAGGCAGAGAAAGTTGGGGGAACAAGGGAGATACAGATTCAACCAGGCTTGAGTATTTGCCACTAAGGAAAGAGTATTGTTCTTTCCCATAGTCTTGGAAAACCCCAAGTGCGTGCTTAGATGGGTACTAAAGCGACCGCAGTGTGGCCATTTCCCCGACTGCTTTGTACATAGTTTATACGGGCGGTCTCAGGTGTGGGGCTCCAAACACCTGCTTGCTCAGCTCCGGCAGTTCAGAAACCAGCGTATTTGAGGCCGATGGCTCGGGTTTCACGTAACTCGGCTCAAATGTCACTAACACTATGTGCAGTGCCGGTCATCGAGCTGTGCTTTGGGACTCGGATACTTAACTTCGGACTTTCTTCTTTCTCCCCTCCTTCCCCCCCCCCGCCCCCACTAGTTTTCCTTTCTCTTCCTCCCTGGGCGTGCCCAACTCTTTCCTTTGCTCCTACTCTCTGCCTGGCGTTCTCGTTTCCTTCTCCCTCCTTTCTGCTGGGCTTCCCGTCTTTCATCCATCCTCTGAGGGACACAGAGCTCAAGGCTGCGCCTCGGAGGAGGCGCGAGCCCCGCGGGACAGGCGCGAGGTGCCGAGCGGCGAGGGCGCGCGCGGCTGGGGCGCGCGCGGGACGGCCGCGTGGCCGGGCGGCCGGCTAGGGAGCGGCGCGCGCGCGCGCGCCCTGTGAGCCCCTGGCGCGCCCCCGGCGGCCGGGGCCGCAGCGTGCTCGCCCCCGCCGCCAGCTCGCCTCACTTATGGGTCGGAAGCGCTGCGTGGGGGAGACTGTTCCAAGATGGCGGCGGGTTGCTGCGGGGTGAAGAAGCAGAAACTGTCCAGTTCGCCCCCCTCTGGCTCGGGTGGCGGTGGTGGCGCCTCCTCCTCCTCCCACTGCAGCGGAGAGAGCCAGTGCCGAGCTGGGGAGCTGGGACTAGGAGGCGCCGGCACGCGGCTCAACGGGCTGGGAGGTCTAGCCGGAGGAGGTAGCGGCAGCGGCTGTACCCTCTCTCCCCCCCAGGGCTGCGGCGGCGGCGGCGGGGGGATTTCCCTGTCGCCACCTCCGAGCTGCGGAGTGGGGACCCTACTTTCTACCCCGGCCGCCGCCACCTCTTCCTCGCCCTCCTTGTCGCCCGCCGCCTCGTCCTCATCGCCCGGCTCCCGGAAGATGGTGGTGTCAGCGGAGATGTGCTGCTTTTGCTTCGATGTGCTCTACTGTCACCTGTACGGATACCAGCAGCCCCGGACCCCCCGGTTCACCAACGAGCCCTAGTGAGTACCG
Source organism: Mustela lutreola (assembly GCF_030435805.1). Classification (NCBI taxonomy): domain Eukaryota; kingdom Metazoa; phylum Chordata; class Mammalia; order Carnivora; family Mustelidae; genus Mustela; species Mustela lutreola. The sequence continues at coordinate 94,755,322 of NC_081308.1, read as the reverse complement.
TGCCCTCCGCCGCTCTCTCTCTTGCGCTCGGGATGGGGCTCAGAGTTGAAGCAAAGTATGAGTCCGCCTTCCCGCCGGCGGCTGCCCCTGCCCCTCTCTCTGCCCCGGTCCCCGGAGCCACTCGACCTAAGTAAGGGCACCCCGCGCTTTCTACCCTCCGAGGCAGGCACCCCACACTTGGAGCAGGGTGTTGCTACAGGAGATGGCTTACTGGTTCCCAAAGGTGTTCGCTTTCTCTTTGCGATAACTTCGAGGAGTTTGGACCCTTCCCTTCTTTCCTTCGCCACCCCGCGTCCCCACCGCCCTGGTTTTGGAGATCTGGATTACTCAAGGTGTTGACCTCTCCTCACTTTGGTTTCCATTTACCCCAAGTGAAAACCCCGCCAGTATTCCCGCCCCGCGTACCTTGCACAGGGAGAGTTACTATCCCACTGCAGGGTGAAAAATAGCAACTATCCAACTTCTGTTCGGCTAGTGATGGAACTTAGCTCCAGAGCTTATGAGGTTACCCGTCTTTTCCTTCAGGTTCCCTTGTGTCCCGGGGGAGGGAGGAGTTTTTTTTTTTTTTAAACACTTTCCCTTACTACCTATTCTTATCCGAACGTACCCATTAAAATGTGTTTCTAGTGAAGCGCACCGCCAGCTCTCTCACATTGGAAGAGTGAGACCCCCCCCTTTTTTTAAATTCCACCGTCTGTGTAATAGCTCATTCAAAGAGAGCTGTCCCCATAGAACGAGTGTCAGTTTGTATATGAAGCGTGCATTCGCTTTTGTGTCGATTTCACTTGTTAGAAATCTATGTTGGGCTCGACGGTTTGAGAAATAGTTAATCCAACAGTAAGTGTGTAGGAATTTTTATGTTTTCTTTTGGCTTGTACTTTTATTTTACCCTTCAAGTGTGGTTGAAATTGTTTAAAATAGCACTGTTACAGCTAAAAGCAGGTTAATTCTAAACCCCGTCCATTTGGATGTGTGGGAGATGGGGCATATGGTTTTTTTTTTTTAATGTGTAAACTGAGTGTAAACTGACTTTTTGAGTTAAATGCTAGACAGAATGTAAAGCCCAAGGAAGGGCAGAATGACAAAGAGGGCGATTGTTTTTATTATGAGTACTTTGCATCACAACAACAGAAATAATAGAGAAAAATTTCAGTGAAACTTATGAGGAAACCACCAGCACTTTCCTTGCTAAGACAAGTGCCCCTTGTCCCCATATCATAAATACCTGAATTGATGTTCTTTTTAAACTGCTTCTTTTCATTTTGTGAGATTAGGGGATTAGACTACTACTGGATAAGTATAAACACTTCTGCCTAGACTAGAAATATTAAATTAATATGTAAAGTGGAAATTGCAATAAAGTGTCCTGGAAATTGTAAATTTGTATTGTTTGTTTTCTTTGGCTTTGATACTTTAAATGTACTTAGTTTTATATTTTTGCCACTCTTGTGGTCTGTGCATTTTCGTTCAGACTTGGTTCATCTTTGGGCATTTAGTCATAAAAATGCATGAAAGAGCATCTAGACTAACATTTTTCTAAATATCTTTATAAATTTCATAGTTTTAATTCTAGGAGCTTAGATCCTAAAACCACACCTTTACTTAGCCCGTTTGTTTTTTGGTAAGAAGTCAGATTCATTTAAAAGAGACTGCCATGTAAAAAAAAAAAAAAAAACCTATGAAATATTTATTAGTTTGAGTCACTTATTTGTGACTTTTCTGCCTTCTCTTGGGTGTCTATGATGTATTAAAGCCAGTCGTGGAATGATACATAGGTTGGCTCTGCAAAGTCATGGGACGCAAAAATTCACTCCTGTTCAGTTACATGAGTTTGGCAAAGGCTGTTTTACTATTCACGCTCCATTGCTCCAAAGCATATGAGAACACACTTTCAGGAGGTGCTATTTTCACACATTTTAAAGTGAGCTTGGGTTAACTGAAAGACTGTAACAAGTTTAAAAGGAAAGAGAGCTTGACCAGTTCATACAGAGAATGCTTTTTGAAAATGTTATCTTAGCAGTGGCTACTTGTGGACATGTGTTTAGGTATTGCTTGTCTTTGAATACCCCATCCACTGGATTTCTTTTTCATGGAACTAAAGAGGCCAAATAAGACACACTTCGACCACTGGGGATATGTTGAAACAATGGTGGAAGAATAATAACTATTATCATTTAGCAGGCCTTGAATGTGTCATGTCTTCCACAAAACAGCTTAGAAGAGACCCTGAACATGACCAAGGGGAGAACGAAAGTTTTCTTAAGCGGAAAGAGGACTACATCTTATCTTCCTTTATCTTAAAGTCATTTTTGAGGTGTACTGTGGAAAATTCAAGAAAATGTCTTAAAGGTAGTGTTTGATTATGGAGTCAAATAACTGTCATCACTTGCCAGTGCCTTAGTAACCACCACACATTTTCTGGTTTACATATCACATATTTAATAGCATCGTGTACTTATTAGTGGCTTTGTGCTGGGGGCATAAGCTGTAAATAGACCTATTTTTCCCTCCACCCCAAGTTATTAGTATCCCGTCATGAGCAGCAGTGTTCCAGGTCTTGTCTCTGCTCCCCCTACCCCAGAAGTCATGCTTTCAACAAATCAGATTCTCCTGTGTAAAAACACACTGCTTTCATCCCTTCCCAGAACCTTCTCTGTCAACATGTCTGTAAGTAGTGAGATCTGCCTCGTATAGGTTCCGAAGTTCTCCATTGAGCAGTTACCCTTCCATTCTGAAGGGTTATTAGAAATCTCCTCTATCCCTTTCAGTTTTGGGGAAGGGATACCAACATGTGAACAGACTGTAGGGATACAAACTCTTCACTGTTGGCTGCCGTTTGTTGGAGCACCTACCTCACTGCACACCATATAGCAGTAGCTACAGCTTGGGAGGACAGTGGCAACTTGTTCAACGGAGGACACGTGACATTCGTGTTAAAAGTGAGGACTGCATTACCAAATCCTCCGTCTCAGTTCTCCAGGCACATTTGCTCACAGAAATCAGGTTTGAGACGTGATTTTACAAATGACTTGATGTGCATTTTACTCTTCAAAACCTGAGCTCTTGGATTCGTATGTGGGAGCCCGAGAGCCACATTATAGGAAATCATTTGCTACTCTAAAGGGACCCACTGCGCCAGGTGTGGAGCCAGTCAGACTCCAGAGCAGCGGTTCCCCACTCGGGCTGCACATTCGAACCACTGGGGAATTATTTAAAAATGTGGAGACCTGGGTCACAAGCCCAGAGATTCCGATTTAATTGGTCTTGGATGGGGCCTGGACCTCAGGATTATAAAAAGCTCCTCAGGTGATTCAGAACGTGCCGCTGAGGTACAGAACCACTGGTCCTACCGTATCCACCTAGTCCTCTCTCCTGAGATTCAGATTAATTTGGCCTGGGGTGGTGCCTGGGAACCCATATTTTATAAGCACCCTGGGTAATTCTGGTAAACAACTAGTTTTGGGAAACCCACGCAGTGTGGTCTGCAATAGACCCGACCTAGGAGCTGCTCTGAAATGGAGGCTCTCAGGTCGCCCCTCAGCCCGGCTGAATTGGAATCTGCATTTTCACAGGCTCCCCAGGTGATTCTTCCGCACGTTAAAGTTTGAAGAGGAGTGGTTCTCCAACTTTAGAGTACATCATAATCTCCTGTACTGCTTGTTAAAACACAAATTGCTGGGCCCCATTCCCAGAGTTTCTGATTCAGTCGGTCTGGGGTGGGGCTGTGAATTTGCATTTCTAACAAGCTCCCTGGCGTTGCTGCCTCAGTTCCCAGGACCACACGTTGAGACCCCCTGGGTTAGAGAGAGAAGCTAGGACCTCAGTAAAGTCGTGCAGCAACTGTAAGGGAATGGCAATTTCCCCTGCCAGTTTCCAGTAGGGAACTTCCTGTTTCCGTGTCACCAGCCTTTGTCATGTTCTTTCTAACTTAGCACTGGGGAGATAGAATGCTGCCAAGATCCTAGTAAGAGTCCCAGGTTCTTGGGATGGTTTCATTCTGAGGTGGGGGGAGGGGTGACTCTTGGAAACCGATGGTATGATTTTAGGACTTTTTTTTTTTCTTCTAGAAATGTTAAATGCGAGGGGCACCTTTTAGGAGTTAAAAACAGCATAAATATGATCTCTTAAAGTGAGTTGTATTGATTTTGATAAGTAAAGCCCCCTTTCTGTTGCCATAAAAAATGCTTTGATGATTAGCTCACTAAATTACTCCTTGTGATACGATTTTAAAGCTTTTCCTTACACTTATGCTTGCTGGATTGGATTTTAAGAATTTCCCTCATTAACAAAAATATAAAAGGTTCCTGCCAAGGCACTGGGATTGTTCAGTCTTATATCTTTAATGCTGTGTTGCATGTCATGTCCCATGAACTATTTGTTTTAATCTTCTTACCACCTTTGAAGTTAATGCACTACTACATTTTGTACAGACCATGGCACATAAAAGATACTTTACTATTAACATCAATAATACGGTTTTCCATCACAGTGAATATAGTAAAAAAAAATCCACTCCTGGATATGCAGTTCTTGAGAGACTCCAATCAGGTATTTGAACGGTTAATTCTTTCTTGTCTTGTCACAGTAGTCAAATTACTGTTTTCCGGCATGCTTGGGAGGAATTAGGTTGTTTTAGAAAGGTAAAGCAGGCATTTTGCCTCACCAGAAGAGTAACACTCCTATGGCATGTTCGTTAAAAAGGCGATTTGATAATGTAGCTCAGGTCAAAGTGATATTAATACAGCATTTTAAACACAAGCTATTATATTTCTATTATGTCTTTTTTCTTAATGAAGACTGAGCAGAATAGCCAGAAGGTTTATCTCTCTATTGCAGATGATGCTACTAGGCCAGCATAGTGGTCATAATGTATATTTTTTCTTCAAAAAAACCCACAACAACAATAACAACAGCAACAATGATAACGTTTGTCTGGAAAATTGTTGAGCATTTTTGAAGGTATTATACAGGTTGTTTTTCAACAATGTTGATTTCCATTGGAAGGCAGCCTGGTGTCCTGTCTTTACTAAGAAGAAAGAAGGCACGCCCCCAGTTGTCATTTATGCTGTAAAAACAGCCAGTGACTGAAATGGAAAGATATAGAAATATAAATTACAAAATTATTTTTATATCCATGCGTAAAGGTGTATGTAGGACAAGGTATATTTAGTTAAAAAGAAAAACTCGATGCTTATTTTACCTTCTCCCCCATATGGCCAAAGGGAGTGATAATCTGGCTCATAATTTTGCTTGCTTATGAATTGTGTTTGTGCTGCATTCAGGTCCCAGCTAGTGGGTGGCAATGAAGAAGGAGCCTTTGCTGGGATCTCAGTCCAATGGGAAGAAAGACCACTACTGAGAAAGTGAAAAATGCCCTGTTAGCCCATATGCATGAGTAGCCCCCCCACCCTGTGCTTCTCAGAGAAATACTAGCATTCACATTGTTGTCTTTATAAAACCATACACTTTTTGAAATGTATTTGTGTTAAAATGCTCTAATGTATTACCGCAAAGGATTATGATTTAGAAGTCATTGTACTTCCCATTTAGAGACCATCTTACTTTTTGAGAATGTATATGTGTGAAACACTAAAACTTGTGCAATGAGATTAGTCAAAGTTCCCTATTTCAATAGGCGTTATTCTGGTCTCTCAATGTCACACATGCTTGCCTGTTTTAAAGCAGCACAATGACCACGGCTTTTACATTTAAATTTTCTTCAATAGTCTCCCCCCCCCCCCCCCCCCCCCGCTTCTGCGAACTTGTGTAATAATGTCTCTTTTTGGTACTGTTCTGAATCAATTAAGCTAAGTAAGTGAGGACCAGCAGTAAAAGCCAGGGGCTGCCAAGAATGGACCTTCAGTGTGTAAGCTGTCTTTCCACAATCAGTAATTGGGCAGTTGCTCACAGGACACTGGAGACAGTGTGGGAAGCCAGTGGTTGTGTAGGTGGGAAGAGTAGATTCCCCAACAGTAAACTTATTTAGAGTTTGAGCTTCTGTAGTCACAGTGCTGCTAAGAGCAGAAATGAGCCACAAGCTTATGTAGTAGAAATAAAAGAGCCCGAAGGAAGAAGTATGGTGTAATAGTGCAGTTGGTTGGATGGAGCATATTTTATGTTTGGTCCAACGATAAGTGGCATCTTTTCTATCCAGTGTGGGTGTATTTTCTGCAGCTTTTAAAGTATCATACTTTCAAACTTGCTCACCCTTAAAAATGTTAGTTTTGAGGAGCTAGGTGGAAATTATATGTCACTGGGGGAAAAAAAAAAACCCTGTTATTTCTTTTAGCATATACGGTATGCTGAGTTCCCAGGTTGGAAACCAGAGAAGTCGCTCTGTCCTCACAGAGCTTCCAGTCTCGTTCAAGGTATGACACAAACATTAGAGTCGCTTAAAATGCTGACAGGGCACTATATACGTGATTATAGGTGAAGTTAAAAAATGGGAAATGTTGTACATCAGCACAGTGATGCCATGGAAAAAAGGAGTGGTCAGGATAAAAGGCTTTTGGGAAGAGGATGAACTTTAGAGCCAAGTTTTGAAATGGCAATGGTACAGAAATTATTGGTGGAGAGTCTGGTATGACCAGTAGATCTCAAAGTCTTCCTGGTGGTTCTCAAACTCATTGCTCACCACCACACGCCTTGCCACAACACTTGGGGATTCTCAGCAGCTGTCTTCAGCCAGCAACCTGGAACCCCAGCATTCTCCATATGACTCCCCTTGCTCTGGTCTCAAAGATCAGAAAACTTCAAGGAAATTACAAGCAGCCTTTTTTCTTGGGAACCCTCTGGGAAGGCTGGATAAGAGATACTGGATCTGATTATGGTCTCTCACGTGAGGTGGAGAACAGTATTGGCAGAAGAGTCCTCCAGAACCTAAGATGACTTGGAAGGAGATGAGTCTCACGGTAGAGGAGACCAGCTATGGTTGAGGTTCCGAGGGCACTAGGAAATCTGGCATTGGAAAAGTAGGGGAGCCACTCCAGGGGCAGAGTTCATGAATATGGGAATGTTGCAAAATCAAGAAATGGAAGAAGTTATCAGCAGATGCAGGGACTCACACTCCAGGGCCAGGTTTTGTGTAGGAGTGGAAAGCTTGCAGCTCACCTGTTTCTTGGCTGCCATCCTTGCCTCTTCTTTTCTTGGCTCTGTGCCTAGCTATTCTTGTGCTCAGAAAAAGTTTGTTCAACAGCTCAGTTGGAATGGCTATGAAATTTGATCACAAGTGTAAGAACCTCCCCTTCCCCCTCTTCATCTATGCCCGACTGTATCTAAATCGAGAGAAAGGAGAAGATATGTTGGTATATAGAATTCGGATCAAGTATAAAGTTAGCTGAGATAGCTTTTGGGCGAGGACCTGAAATTAGGGGACTGCATGTAAGTAAAGAGACATTGCAGAAAACAAAACAAAAACAAAACAAATCAAACAAACAAAAAAAGACCACCAAATTCCCATTGCTGGGGGAAGTAAAGTGGGGAGAGTCTTTGAACCTAGTTCAGAGTTTACAAGCCTGAGGAACTAGGTGGTGGTGCCACTAAAAAGCATGGAGGTCCCCTGGGGATAAAAATATATGTTTATAAAAAATTAAAAATAAAATAAAATAAAAAGCATGGAGGTGTAGGAATGGGAAGAAACAAATAGTTGGTCAGATGAAATCAGTTTTCTTATTCTATGTTTTTCAAGTGTTTGCAGTTATCCGACATCATTTCTTTTTTAATTAACAGGACTACAGAATAGTGACGGAGCTCTTGTGACAATTTCGTCAGTCTCTTAGCTCTCTACAGTCACTCCTGCCCCAGTTGTGACTTTGAATGCTTAGATGGGTAGAGATCAGTGATAGTTTTCAGCTTCGTATTGCTAGGAAAAATACCCGATAGTATGTTGGGTTTCCCTGATATAGTTTTATGTAATATATATATTATATCTCATCAATTTGTAAAGTGATCAGTGATTCTTAGATTTCCTTGGTGTATATTTTAGCATGGTGTTCAGTAAAATGCAGCCTCATAGACAAACGTCTCCAGAATTTGTAATTTCAGAGCACCTGGGTAGCTCAGTTGGTTAAGCAACTGCCTTCAGATCAGGTTATGGTCCTGGAGGCCCAGGATTGAGTCCCGCATTGGGCTTCCTGCTCTGGGCTCCCTGCTGAGCTTGTCTCTTTGACCCTCCCCCTCTCATGCTCTCTCTCTTTCTCTCTCTTATAAATAAAAAAAAATTGTAGTTTCAGATTGTGGATTAAAGGCAATTTCTGAAGGACTGGAAGTATTGCCTGGTATTTGGTTCTAGGTCCTGTGTCCTCACGCTTTGCTGACAAGGAAGGGTAGATGCTCTCAATGGACAGGATCAGCTGTATTGCCTTATGACCATTGCGATCTTCAGTGGATGGGCAGATATGAAAAGTTCTACTTGAGTCCAGGCCGACTAATGCTAGTTTTTTTTTTTTTTTTAAATTAAGGTCTGTGATGGTCTTGATGATTCTTGCCTTTCCCCTATCTGTTTCATTTTACAGATAATCCACACTGTGACCCAAAGCCACATGCAATGCTGGGAGAGCACAGTTGACTGTATTATGCAATATCCTGCCAGAAGATGCTGACCAGCTCTCTAGTAATGGAAAGTAGTGAGACTGACCTAATAGCCTATGTAGCTTGCCTTGCCATTCCATATATTTTCTGTAAGCATATGACACACAATTCTAGTAACTTATATTCTAGTGAGATTTTGGATTGCTTCAAGGAGTTACCACCAAATTCTCTGCTTTGCTTCAGGCATTAGTGGGTCTTTGAGTCATTCTCCTAGAACAGAATCTATTAAAAAATTGGTTTTTGTGCTGTCTGCTTCCAGGTCCCTCAGCACTGTGACAGCCTCAAAGAGATGCTTGTGTGCTAATCACACTGTTGTGCTGTTTCTCCGTGACATTGTTTTTGCTTATGTAGCCTAGCAACTGTACAGGCCTCAGTGCTTTGGGGTACAAATAAGTTATATAGCTGGGGAAACTTGGGCCTCAGTACATACCTCATGATAGTAACGGAAATACCTTTTGTATCCTGATTTTGAACAACAGTGGGGTAAGTGTGTAGATGAGGGTTGCTTTTTTTAAATCCTTCTCAAATGCTTACATGGTAAGTGGAAGTTGGTGTTGGTAATTTATTCACTGAAGGAGAACCTCTTGAAGTCTTCTGGCCCTTTTCCATGTTAGGGTATTGCTCTCAGTGCATTTTATGAAGTTTCCCATGGTTAACGCAAACAAACAGCTCCACACGCTTCTTTGGCTTTACCAACCAAAAACTTGCCACCAGCCTGGCCAGGTGATTCCATGGAATAGCTCTTTGATGTCAGGATGAGGTGCCCGGTAGTTGGTGGTTAAAATGAGTCCATCTACCCCACACTCTTGTCAATTCAGAAAACCCTCACAAGAACAAATGGGAATGATACTGATTCTATTTCTCTGACACTAATGATGTGATGTGTGGTTTGTGGCATGTTTTACTCCACAAACTCCTCTAATCATTGCCGTTTGGCAGCTTGTTTTGCAGAAAGCCACTCTTTCACACTGTGAAAGCATTAGCTCAGTGGAGAAAGAGAGTCACATAGGGCCAGAGGCAGGAATAGAGGCCGCATGGGAGCCAGGGAGGGAGAAAAATGGGATCGCAGTCAAGTGAGTTGAAGCCTGGATTCAGGGCAGAAAAAATGAGACTCAAGTGCCTGGTCTGGGGTAGGGCTGCTCTAACAGGCATGTTTCACGTTATGCAATCCTGGGTATCCCTCCTTTACAAGTGGCCATGGCACTCTTGTAAAAAAGAAAATTATTCCTATCAGAAACAGATGCACAGCATGAAGTTTAGCTATACAAGAAGACTTGCCTATGCATTCTGTGAGTACTTCCAAGAGACCACGTTGAAATGAGAATGAGGCCTCTGGGCAAGTTTGGGGGCCATAGAACAAGTACCTCAAGTATATCCCCAAACAGATAAATGTAGCCACTCTCTGACCATGATCTTTCTTTGTTTCTTGACTTGTCTGTGAACATAGTTATAAATTCTCAGATACTCAGATGTGTCTTACTTTCTGTGTATTGAGGTCTGTGTATTGAGGTAGTAATAGATAGATGAAGTTTTATTTATAGAGCTTGCTCATAGTCATTCTTCATAACAGAGATTATGGAACAGATAATATTAAAGGATAGATCCTGCTGTAATTTTTGACTGCAGAATGCAATCGATAGGAGGGCTTTTGATTGATCATACTCACATCTTCTGTAGCTTTTCTCTAGTGTGTCTCAACAGGACCTACTCTGGTCAATCTAATTTGTAAGTTACATTCCCACAGATAACTGCAGTGTCAATCATTTTTAGTTAATCAGTTTCTCTTTAATCACACAGAGGTATGATGCTTTTAGAAAATTAATTGATTAATGTATTTATTTAGTAGTAAAAAACACATAACGTGAGGCCTACCCTCTTCTCACATTTATTTTTTAGAGAGAGCAGGGGTGGAGGGACGGAGGGAGAGGCAGAAAGAGAATCTGAAGCAGGCTCCACATTCAGCGAGGAGCCTGACGAGGAGCTCGATCTCACGACCCTGAGATCATGACCTGAGCTGAAATTAAGGGTCAGATCCTTAACCAACTGAGCGACCCAGCTGCCCCTCTTTCCAAATTTTTAAGTACAGTACAATACTGATAGCTATAAGCACCATGTTTAGCTTAGTTTTTGAAGGTGCATGATAGTGGCTCTACCTACAGCAACTAATGTTTCATGAGAATTTGGGGAATCTTTAAAAATGAATCTTACAAACATGTATTAGAGACACACAGAGCTTATTTATGGGAGAGCTTAATTTAGGCTTTGAAGTATTTATTTTTCCACACTTATTGAAAACTGAGTAAACTAGGTTAAAGGCATCTGAGTAAGAAATAACTATTAAAAAATGGTTTGAACTGGTAGTGTGTCAGTATTTGACATGGCATTTATCATTTCCTTTATTAGGATACTTAATACCACCTACCTGTATTTGAAAAAAAAACTGGATTTTCTAGCTTTCCTTTTAAGTTGTTATTCTTATCCTGTCTTTTAGGGCTTTCTAATGAATTTGCTAATAATAATATAAGGAAACGTCTTTGACAGGTAGGAACTTTGCCCTTGTTTACCCACTCTTAATGGTGGAAGGATGAAGACAGAGAGAGAACATTCATTTTGGGGGTTGAACCTTGTGTTTCTGAGGAAATGTGTTTTTTAGAGAGATGGAAAATTGGAAAACACCTTGCCTAATGGGCTGTTATAAGTAAGGCCTTTTAAGCCCGTCTGTGCATATGTAAACCACTTGAGTTGAGCATTTGTTGAAATTGCTTCTTATTTGCTTTAATGAAAAGCTCCTATGTAAAGGTGGTTAGTGGAATACTCACTTTGGGAGCGCATGCACTAAGTATGGTAGTGGAATCTGTGAAATAATAGACATGGTCAAGTCTTGAAAGTTGTTTATTTGCCTCACTGTCTACACAGCTGTGTGAGATTCTTTATTATTAGGAGAGGTACAGATGTTTTTTAATATTATCAGAGTTGTGATGTATTAATTTGGATTTTGGAGCAGTTTCTAACTTCATCCATTTAGAGATGGCTTTACAGTTTTAGAGAAGAAAGAGGAATTTCCACTATGATTATCCCTTTGCTTATAGACATTTTGAAGTGAGTATTTGTTTAAGCTTCAAGATATATTTGCCAACATTATCGTAAGACAGTGTATCTTACATCAAAACCTAGCATTCTCAGCTAGTACTGCCCTGCATATTGTAAATTCTAACATTTCAGTTCAATGAGTAATATAGCGGTTATGGGTGAGAGCTCTATAAAATAGGTGTATGCCATGCTTCCTGCCCTTAAAAGCTTGCAGTCATACTGAGAAGACAAGATTCATGAAACACAGAATGAGGCCACATGATTTAATGACTGAATGAATGATGGAGACAATGAGGCCTGTTAGAGTTTGGACAAAGACTAATGTGGGCTGGGATTATACAGGAGGGCTCCATAAAGAGAGTAGGATTTAGCCTGGGTAGACCTTCCACAGAGGGATAAAGCATTCTAGACAGTGAAACAACTTAGAGACACAGCAGTGAGGAGTATTAGACAGTAGTCAGTGAGTACCAATCAAAGGTATGTTAAAGCCAGGGAGATCGTAGCAAGAAAGGGTACCCCGTCAGGAGACTGTTGATATAGTTCAAGCATTGGGAAAGGAAGGCCTGCCAGTTGACAATTTTAAACTATTAATGGCCTGGGAATTGCCTCTTTCTTGGTAAAATTTCCCTTTGTTTAGCTAATTATGCCTCCGTAGCTCCTTTAATGTCATGAGTGTCATGAAGCCGGGACAAGAGACCAGGAAATAACACAAGCAGGAGTCTGCTGTGTAGATGAAGTGCTTTCATTTGTGAATAGACAGTCAGCATAAGTCACTTAGGTTAAGATTGGTGGTGTTGCCTTCTGCCTGAGTGCCTTCTATGTTCTGCGTTCTTTTTTTTCCTTCTAAACTTTAGTGTCTCAGACATGAAGTTGAGGGAGTTAAGTACCAACAAAGATTAAAAAATAATCTACTTATTTTAAAAAATTATTATTATTATTAAAAAATAATCTGCTCGGGGCACCTGGGTGGCTTAGTCAGTTAAGTGGCTGCCTTCAGCTCAGGTCATGATCCCAGGGTCCTGGGATGGAGCCCCACATCTGGCTCCCTGCTCAGCAGAGAGCCTGCTTCAAGAACCTCTCCCTCTGCCTGCTGCTCTGCCTACTTGTACTCTCTATCTCTGTGTCAAATAAGTAAAACCTTTAAAAAAGTTTAAAAAATAAAACATAAACTACCCTAATTATTATGGAATTAAATGGCTTTAAACCCTTTTTTTCTCCTTAAATCAATGAAGGGATTTTACTTGGATGTTACCAATGTAACTCACATAAGTTAGGTACTGGGAATTTTAGGATAATTGGGTACTAATGATTGAATGATGTTACTTATTAAATTAGCTTCAATATCATTTAGTCTAATGGTTACATTCCTCAGGGTTCTTAACATGCCCTACTCAAGAATGCTACAACTCTAAGACACAGACTGTATAAGCAAAATCTATAAAGATTTCATAGTATTATTTAGAAACAAAATTCTAAAATGGTTTCCTGGATTGCAATAAAACAGCATATTTTTATTTTATGTGTTGACCAACAATTATCCTTTGAAGAAGAAGGAGCAAATTCTTAGTCTTTCATTGATGATTTGTCTTTAATTATATGAAGACATAAGTGACATAAGTCATCTTATGACTTCTTTTTCAGGGATCATTGTAAAATTTCATTTCATTTTAACACTCTCTTTTATTTGCCAGAATACGTTTCAGAATAGAAGAAAATTATTTCCTGTTAGGCTGATCTCTGACAGGGTCTAGCCACATAACCATGAATGTTGTGCCAGCGTATTCAGGATGTAAAAAGCAGCCCTCGCATAGTGTTCATTAGGAGCGTTCTGTGTGTAGTCAATTTAGGTTTTTTATAAGTAAACGAGCTCTCCATCATGTCATAGACTTGAATCATGAGTAATCTGTAATTTGAATTACATATTACTACAGTGAGGTAAAAAAATACCAGATGTGAAAATAGTGGTAATGAAATATGTTTTGAGTCCGAGCTTTTGAGGAAGAGACAGTTTGGCCTATGTCTGCAATCACGGGCCCCTGCCACGTAATAGGATAGGAGGCCGGATGGAATCCAGTGGTTCTTAGGACAGACCATGCAAAGGTCCGTGATCACTTTCAATATGCTCAAAAGTTTTATTAGAAAGAGTGAATACTCTAATCAAGAGAAGGGAGGTGAGTTTGTTTATACAGGCTTGAACCATTGGGATGCCAGTTTCATTTCTCACAGGCTTCAGACAATAGGCGTGTTACATGGGCAGTGGCCTCCACAGTGTAGAGCACAACCAAGGAAAAAAACGTGTCTGGTTTTCCGTTTTGGCTATGGCAAGAGAACAAGCAAGTCTTCTTTTAAAGTGAAAAAATGGGTGTGGGTCCAGAGGGTCCTGGTTCCTGTCTCTACTGGCTGCTCTCAGAACCTTTGCTATGTTTTAGTTCAGCCTAGAGAAATTCAGGTCAGTTTTTACAGAAAAGGAGCATTTTAGTCTTCAAACTTTCTCTCATCCCCATGAAGAGTATAATTATTCACCATCCCGTAATAACCATTTGTTAACCCTTTACTAACTTAATTAACTTGCACCAGCCCAGCACGGCCACTGGTGCTTTCTTGTTCTCAGAATTATTGTTACCTTTATTTGAATATTTTTGACTCCTTATCTCTCCCACCCCTGAATTGAAGTATAAATCTAGGAAGGTCCTTCTCTTCCCCTTCTTCAACATAATTTGTCTTTGGAGCTTTGTCATTTTTGAGAGCAGCAGTCTTGAATATCTGAAGACTTTATAGCAATTGTACTAAATAAAATTTACCACTAAAATTCTAGCAGCGTCTACCACTTTGCATTATCTAAAAAGTTTACTGGTTCTGCTAGTGTTCCAGTTTGGGGAGAGGGTGGAGTGATTTGGAAAGAGGTTGTAAATTTATGACTTGATTTGAATATCTTAAGAAGTATTTAACTGGACTGATACTGAATTCGGGACAGTGTTTGTTCTCAAAGATTTCTGGAAGTTTTTCTAGGGAGATTTTAAAGCAGAGAATGAGAGATGTTCCATTGTGTTCTTTATTATGCCTTACCTAGAAGTGGGTATCTTTGTGTCTATATATATAACTGACACCATAAGATCTTTGTGGATTTATTTGAAATTGTTTACTGTTTGGAGACTGACCTGGCTATATGTAGCTATACACAGGAGGGATGTGTGTTTATGATTCTCAACAAGATTTGGCATAAGCTTTAATCACCACTTATCTTCTATGGTTCCATTCGTATATAATATTGGAATACTTGGAAGGCTATTTGATACTATTTATTTTCTGCTGTTCTGTTTTATTTATTTTTTAAAACATTTTATTCATTTGACAGAGAGAGAGAGAGAGAGAGCACACAAGCAGGAGGAGTGGGAGAGGGAGAAGCAGGCTTCCTGCTGAGCAGGGATCCTGATGCTGGGCTGGATCCCAGGACTCTGGGATCATGACCTGAGCCAAAGGAGACACTTAACCCACTGAGCCACCAGGCGCCCCTGCTGTTCTGTTTTAAACTATAGATTTCCATATGTTTAGGTAAGTGCTTCTTTCCTAATATTTCTACAGTCAGGGAGTTTTTTGTAAATATTTTATTTATTTATTTATTTATTCGACAGAGATCACAAGTAGGCAGAGAGGCAGGCAGATAGAGGGGGGGAAGCAGGCTCCCTGCCGAGCAGAGAGCCCGATTTGGGGCTCGATCCCAGGACCCTGAGATCATGCCCCGAGCCAAAGGCAGAGGCTTTAACCCACTGAGCCATCCGGGCGCCCCTCTACAGTCAGGAATTCTTAATCCACTGCCCACGAATTGACTTTAGAGGGTCAGCAAACCACAGTGCATATCGTCCATTTGGTGGGGAAAAAAAAGGGAATACCTTTGTTTTTATGGAAATTCTTGATGTGTCTGTTCTTGCATTAATATAATTTAGATGAAGGAAAACAGATTTGAAGAAGCCTGACCGAGGGGATTTTAAGTTTTCCTGAAAGCACAAATAATATTTTTGCATGTAATTTCCCTCATAAAATGTTTTATGGCAGACTTGTTTATGTCATAGTTCTGAGTCAAAGCTGAATTCAACACATTAGACTTTAAATTATCCAAAATTAATATCTTCTGGCTAAGAACCAACACAGCTTTATGACTCTTAAACCATTTCCTTATATTAATCACCCGCTGTAGAAACGTGCTTTATTTGGGGGTCCATTTTAAAAAAAAAAAAATTTTTTTGTTCACTTCCTGAGTTATTGCGTAGTTTATAATGCAAAGAAAACATCCAAGCATAGCTGGACAGCAGGCTAAACTTACTAATTTAGCAACTTATTCGTACATATTAGCCTTAAAGTATACAAAATTCAGATTCTTCAAATTACTGTCTCAGCAAAATGAAAAATTATTTAATCAAGGACTTTAATGTTGCTCATAAATTTCTGAAATTGCAGATTTTAAGTCCATGAATTCTAAAGACACATAGTAGTGAAAACCTACCGTGTTATATACCTTTATTGATTGTATGCTCATGTTGGTTTTAAAAAGTACGTATTGAATAGGACAGTGAAACTCCAAATGATGGCTTCATAAGTATCACTGAGATGTTGATTTGAATGAGTGATTTCCTCTGTATTAAGGATCTGCTCAATTTACACTGGTTTTCTCAGACAAGATTTTAATGGCTTTGTAATCACTTTTTTAAAAGATTTTATTTATTTGAGAGAGAGAACAAGTAGGCGGAGGGAAATGAACAACAGACTGCACAGGGTGCAGAGCCCCACATGGGGCTTGATCCCAGGACCCTGAGATCATGACCTGAGCTGAAATCAAGAGTTGGGTGCTCAACCAACTGAGCCACCCAGGTACTCTGCTTTGTAATCCCTCTTACAGTGTTTTAAACATTATAGTTGAGTGATTCTCAACATTTTTCTTCTTGCAACATGACTCTGTGCCCTGCAGCATGATCCCTACACCCAGAGTTTTGTGTACAATTCCAGGTGCTACTTTAAGAGGAATAGGCCAGTTATTTTCAAAGTATTGTGTGTTTTTTCTCATGCTTCTCCCCACTTTACCTTCCTCTTCTCTCTCTCTCTCTCTCTCTCACTCACACACACACACAGAGTTATGAGAAGGTTGTTTTCATATCATACCTGCAACTAAATTAATTCAGGACCCCCAGAACTATCCAAATGAAGAACCACTTATAGTATGTTTGATATCTCCCAATTTTTTAGTATTAGGATAATGCTATCATTGTAGTCAAACTTGTTCATAACTTGTAATTTGGTTTGGCAACATTATAATGAAACATCAATTGGGGTAAAATAGTAAATGTCTTGTTAAAATGAATTTTTTAAAGTTTTTTTTTTTAAAGTTTTTTTTTTTTCAAAGATTTTATTCATTTGACAGAGAGAGATCACAAGTAGGCAGAGGCAGGCAGAGAGAGAGAGGAAGTGAAGCAGGCTCCCCACCAAGGAGAGAGCCCAACGCGGGACTCGATCCCAGGACCCTGGGATCATGACCTGAGCCGAAAGCAGAGGCTTTAAACCACTGAGCCACCCAGGCGCCCCTAAAATGAATTTTTTTAATGTTTATGATTCTTGATATAATTCAAGACTTAGAACTTATAATCCCCATCTACCCCATTTCATCTAAGAAGTACACTGAGATCTTTTCTTAAGTAACCTTTCATCTTTTAGGACTCTAGGCTATGCTTTCAGTCCCACCATGTCTCATATAAGTCATAGTCTCTCATGTTCCTTTATTTAAAACTAACATAATGTGAATCTTTGAAAAGAAGTAATATTTAAAAAATACTTGAAATGCAGCCAAATGTTGATAACAATAAATGCCTCTTTATTGCAACTGTTATCAAAAAACACATTTATTTCCTTGTGGTCAACAAAGGTGAAACGGAATGTAAATCTAGGCTGATTATATTTTCTCTCTTCTAATTTTGTAGATGTTCACAAATACTTTAACCTAGCAATCTATGTGTAGATATCACCAAGGATCCCATGTATTTTTCTGGGTACTTTTAAGAGCTGAAGGTTACTGTTTTTGTTTGTTTGTTTGTTTTAGAAGACACCAGTTTTAAAATGATTTTCAAACTCAAGAAAAGAAGGGATTTCCAGAATCTTAGAGTAAGGACTGTAGAAAATCCACTCCTCTATAAAAGCAACATGGACACTGGCAAAAATATTCAAAACCAACTTTTTCAGAATTCTAGAAATTAACCAAAGATTTTAAACAACCTGAGCATTTCCTCATTAAAAACAGTTGATTTTCAGACAACAACAACAACAAAACCGGATGATTTTCTGTAAGAACAGTGAGCTTTGTTGTGTTTTAACTTGCCCTAATCCTTTCTCCCTTTATCCAGTTCCACAAGGAAACCAGTAGCCTTGCAAAGACAGTAGCTGTGAAAAGCAGTAGCCACTGGAGGGGCCCCAATACCCCGTCACCAAAAATCATCACTATTTGACCTGCCTGATAGCTCCCTGGGAAGGTTCCACTCACAAGGCTTGTCTCTGTTTGACCTGACTTATCCTTGCTCAGTGGAAAAGCATTATCCTCAGAGTACTTGTTAAAAACAATCAAAGACAATTGTTTTAACATTACATCTGCCTGAGCTAGTGATACCAGAGGAGGACAAAGAAGAGGCTGGCTAGAAAACTTAAAAGGAGAATCTGGGAATGGGTTAGGGGGTTTTAGCAAGCTCCAAGATATTCCTGGGTATCTAGATGGTCACACCCATGTGTAGAGCTGTGTGTAGGCCCAAGAAAGACTTGAGGAGCCCCAATCAGCTCACCTCTGGCTAACTGTGAGAAGCTGAGGAAGCAGGAAATGAAGGCCAAGGTACATTTGTAAACTGCTGGAGCATTGAAAGCATACCCCAACACACACACACACGGTCTCTTGACATAGGGTGAAAGATACACTGGTTCAAAACATTTAGAAAATCCCTTTCCAATCATTAGTTGACCCCTAAGTTAACTGAGTAGAGACTTCAAGGGACCACACATGACACTGAATACTGACTTTACATAATCAGTCCAAGAAAGCCACTAACAACCAACAAGAAGAACAAACCTTACAGAGGGATCTAATTTCCAAACTTGCTACATTACATTATTTTAAATGTTTACTTTTCAACAAAAAATAAAATACAATCAAAGACACAGGGAAGTATGACACATATATAGTCAATAGAAACTGTTCCTGAGGAAACCCAGATGTTGTGCTTACTAGTCAAAACTTTAAATGAGCTATTATAAATATATTAAAAGGAAATCATGTCTAAAGAATTAAAAGAAAGTATATGACTGTCTCATCAAATAAGGAATATCAGTAAAGAGATAGAAATTATTTTAAAAAGAACCAAATGGAAAATGTGGAGTTGAAAATTTCAGTAACTGAAATGGAAAATTTACTAAAGTGTTTCAGCAGCAGATGTGAGTGGCAGAATTAAGAATCAGCACACTTGAAGACAGATTGAGATTAGACTATCTGAGGAACAAAAAGAATGAAAAAAAATGGGCAGACTCTTAAGAGATCTATGGGACACCATCAAGTATACCAACATACATACAATAGGAGTCCCAGAAGGAGAAGGTGGGGAAGCAGAAAGCATATTTGAAGGAATAATGGCCGAACACGTCCTAAATTTGTTAAAACAAAACAACATTGATCTGCAACATCCAAGGAGTTCAACTGAAAGTAGGATAAACTCAGAAGGATTCACACCTAGACACATGATAGTCAAGTTGTTAAAAGATGAAAACAAAGAGAATCTTGAATGCAGCAAGAGCAAAGGGACTCATCACAGACATGGGCTTCTGAATAAGATTAACAGCTGATTTCTCATCAGAAATCATGGAGGTTAGAAGGGTGGTGGGATGAAATATTCAAAGGGCTGAAATAATGGATTGTCCAGAATCCTATAGCTAGCAAGACTGTCCTTCATAACTGAGGGAAAAAATAGGACATTTCCAGATAAACAAACGCTGAGAGAACTTGTTGCTGCAGATCTGCTCTATAAGAAATACTAAAGGGAGTCCTTCAGGCTGAATTGAAAGGACGCTAGACAGTAACTTGAATATACTAAAAGAGCGCTGATAAAGGGGACTACACGGATGAATACAAAAGACAGTGTAAAGGTATCCTTGTTTGTAACGTTTGTTCTCTTATCTGATTTAAAAGATTGTTGAACGAAGCAATAATTATAAAACTGTTGATGAGTTTATCATGTACAAAGAGGCCATTTGAATGACAATAGTGGTTTAAAAGAGCAGGGTAAGAAACAGCTATAGTGGAAGAAAGATTTTGTAAACTATTGACATTGGTTGCTATTATTCTGAAGTGAAAGTTATATGTTAATTATAACTCCCAAGGTGACCCTTAAGAAAACACTCAAACTAGAATAGAGAATTGGTAGTTAGCTTTAGAAATCTCATTGTGATGGGATACAGGTTAGATTAAGGGAATGAGATTATAGATGACTTATTTTCAAAGTAAAGTTTTGATTATTTTCAAAGTTAAGTTTCATTTGGAAGTTATTTTTCATATGTTGTAAGCAGGTTGAACTATATTGCCTACATAGAATATTTTGACCTCATTGCAGGTAAATTTTAATAAAATACTAAAAGCACTTCATAATGATCCATTCTTAGAACAATCTCTTAAACTAAGAGTTTGCTCTTATCCCATTCTTTAGATGGGAAAACTATATAGCATAGAGAATTTAAACCTTGCCTCTTTCTTGGTAGGATTTCTAACATTGTTGAGAGTTGTAATACTCAAGCACTGGTTTTATAACATAGCCCTCCCCTCTTTTAAAAGTGGTTAATGGCACATATTTATTTTTTGATATTAAAATTAATGTGTTTAAGACTTTTATGACACCCCTCAAGGAACTGAAGACAAGTTAAAAATCTCTCCTTGAGCTTACTTGCCTCTCTTCCAGAACTAATTCAAAGAGACCTTCAGTCTGATGTGCAGTCTCGGTCACAAAGTGTGTATATCTATTGCCTGGAAAGTTGTTTTTAGCTTGGATGGAGGTCTTTTTTTTAAGATTTTTAAGTTTGATTTTTATTTGAGAGAGCTAGAGAGAGAGGAGGAGAGCACGGGCAGAGGGAGGGGGCAGAGGAAGAGGGAGAAACAGATTCCCCCCTGAGTAGGGAGCCCAACACAGGCCTTGATCCCAGGACTCTGGGATCATGACCTGAGCTGAAGACAGATGCTTAACCAGCTCAGTTGGTTAAGACTGAGCCATCCAGGTGCACCTCAGATGGAGGTCTTAAGAGACTGTGAAAAAAATTGTTCTTTTCTGAAATAAGTATGGCACGTCAATTAAAAAAAAAAAAGTTGAATTGTTTTTATACAAATTTCTGAATTTTATTTATTTAAAGATTTTATTCACCTATTTGACAGACAGAGATCACAAGTAGGCAGATAGGTAGGCAGGGCTGGGGAGAAGCAGGCTCCCTGCTGAGCAGAGAGCCAGAAATGAGATGCAGGGTTGTATCCCAGGACCCTGGGATCACGACTTAAGCTGAAGGCAGAGTTTTTAACCCACTGAGCCACCCAGGCGCCCCAACAAATTTTTGAATTTTAGAAATGAGTCATCTGTCAATATGCAGATTGAGTGCATCCTTGAAAAAGTGAATGCAAATCAATATTTCTGAAGAATTTACCATGACCAAGGCATTGTGGGAGATTCAAAGATAAATATGTTTCTTGCCCTCATCAAGACTTATTATTAAGGACAAGTTGTGAAGTGTTGTCATATTTAATTAATTTTATATTAATGCTTACTTTAAAAATAATGAAGAGAAATTAGAGATTTTTAGTATAACTTAAACTTTTGGAAGTTACGTAACCTAAGTCACTAAAGAAGTACAGAATGGACTAACAGTTCTAGATGATAAATGCCATTATAACTTACATTATAATATTGGTGATTGGTTTTTATGGGGAGACAGCTCTAATTTTGACTTGCTTTCAGTTCTGTTTGTTTGAGGAAGAAGAAAAGTGGCAGACAAAATGGTTAAAAGATCTGAACAATTTTGAATGGATCTTGAACCAGCTGCAAGTAGCATGAAACAAAGACTGCATGGCTTCTGGGGGCTGGCTGTCAGGGTCAGGGGTGTCCAGCAGACAAAGCAGGATTCCTTGTGAGTAGGAAGCTCTTGAACCCGTGCTCTCAGAAGGGACTACCATCTTCTCCTCTCTTCCCCCTCCTCCCAGGGATCTTAGCATTTGTTTACCAAGTTTAAAGAGAGAGTAGCTTAGCAGTTTTGTAGTAATGTTTCAGTTTAGCAGCCAGCTCTAGCTGGTTGAGGAAGAGAGAGAGGATGAGGTTCCAGTATATAGATAAGGAAGGTGCTGGTTTGACTTCCATGAGGTCAGAGCAACATCCTCAAGGGATGAGGCTTGTTAGTTACGGCAGCATAATTTCTTTCTATAATATACTTGTAAAAGTCTTTTATTTGCCCTCACAACAACCCACTATATTATTTTTTAAGATTTTATTTATATATTTGACAGAGAGCACAAGTGGGGTAACAGCAGGGAGAGGGAGAAGCAGACTCTCTACTAAGCAGGGAGCAGGAGGTGGGGCTTTATCCCAGGACCCTGGGATCATGACCTGAGCCAAAGGCAGATGCTTAACTGATTGAGCCACCCAGGTGCCCCATCCCATTCTACTATTTTAAACAAATTAGTTCAGTTATAAGTTAAATGATTTTTTAAGTTAATTTTAAAATTAGATCATCTTAATTAAATGAACTGTCCAAAGATGATTAACCTAGAAATTAGTTACTTTGGGAATAATGAGATAGATAAGGCTTCCCTGCCCTTAAGAAGTTTATATTCTAGGGATGTCTGGGTGGCTTAGTCAGTTAAGCATCCAGCTCTTGGACTCTTGATTTCCTATCAGGTCATGATCTCAGGGTCGTGAGATTAAGCCCTGGGTCCATTTCCACGTTCATGCCCTCAGCTGAGTCTGCTTGTTCCTCTGCCTCCCGCTCTGTTCCTCCCCTTGCTTGCGCCAGTGCATGCTCTTGCTCTCAGATAAGTAAATAAAATCTTAAAAAGAAGTTTATACTCACGTAAAAGAGCTAAGTTATACACTGAAATATCTAATATAAATGAGTAAACATCTTATGGAAGGACAAGTAAAACCTATAGAAGTTAGGGAGTGATGAGCGTGGTTGGAGTATTTTAGCTGACTGAAGAGTCATCTGGTTCATAGACACACAGATGTGAAAACCAAAAGGAACTTTACAAATCACCCATATTCCCACAAAAAGTCTTGCCTTTACTAGAATAAGCCTGTATCTTTTTGAGCATTGGTGTCTGGAGATAGACAGTCGTTGACCTTGGAATGACTCATGCTAATGAGAAGTTAATTTTTTAAACATCATGCTGGGGCAGAATCAATGGTAAAGAATCCTTCTAGGTCTGGGGTTTTAAGAGTAGGATAAAAGGGATAGGATAATAGTCAAATCAATTCAAGACCGTCTATGTCCCTAAATATGTCAGACTTTGGGCTGGGTGCAGCTAATGCTCTGGCCCCTTGCCCTCCAGTAGCTAACTCACTGTCTGACAGGAGAACACTGCCGAATGCTGGATGAGTGGAAGAACCTATCCCTAAATCCCACATCTGGGTCCCTGGGCCTTTTAAACTGGGTGAAGAGTAATACCTCAGATAGAAGGGATACTTTAAAACCTTTTGGTCGGAAGACCGTGCCCCCTAGGAATGAACTTTTTTGGAAGAAGGAGTATGTGCACATGGTATGAAATTCATGGTCCCCCATTTCAAGGGGACCCTGAGATGGAGCTCCCCCTCCCCCCACCCCTGACTCCCTGCCATCCTGTTCCCCTCCCCTGAGACAATCACTGCTGCCACCAGTTCTCTACAGAGATAGCTGATGCATATACTAGCATCTATGCACATGGATGTACCCTTTTGTTTTGCACAGAGTAGCATACTATACGTGCTTTTCTCTAACTTTTTTGCAGTTAAGAGGCCATCTTGGGCATACTTCTATATTGGTATACATAGAAATGCCTCATTCTTCTCTTCTTTCCTTTACCTTTTTATTTCAAAATAATTATAGACTCACAGGATGTTACAAAAATAGTACTGAAAGATTCCCATGTATCTATCACCCAGCTTCCCCCACTAATCTGTCTTCCGTAACTGTAGTGTACTATCAATACCAAAAAACCCATTGTCACAATAGAATTAGACTACAGTGCCTGTTTTTTTTAATGCCTGCAAGATATTTCATTGCATGGATGTACCACAGTATTCCACTGTGTGGACATACCACTTAACTAGTGCTTTATTGATAAAAGCAGAGATGGTAGCATTGGTAGTAGAGAGAAAGACAGGAGACAATATCCATGTATTCAGGACCGCAACTAGCACATGTATTGCCTTTGTGTTGATTAGTAAACAAATGTCCTCTTTTGGAGGATAAAGCACCATAGGGGCATGGCTTGGAGAGCAGAATACAATCGAGATAACTGTATTTAGCATTTCTGTATGTACCTCTGTATGTACATTTCTGTATGTGCATTTCTGATTGTACCTCTTTACATCTTAGTGGGAATACATATGTAGGATAATGGAAGGGTACTTGGAAATCTTCAGCATGACATCAGTGTTCCAATTTGAAACTTTGACGCGGTTTCCTTTCAGATCTGACACGTCCTCGTACCGTTGATCCCCGCCTGTAACCCTCATCACCCCTCCCCTATACCTCAGTCAGTGAATGTTTTCTATTATTTGTGTACATATCTACCTCCCACATTAGATGGTAAGCTCCTTCCTTTGGTAGCAGAGACCCCATATTTTCATCTTTGTGCTTTCTTTCCCTTCCTCTCCTCATTCTACTGTTATCCAGCCAGATAGAATATTGTTGCATATATAAGTGTTGAGTGAAGTTTTGTTTAAAAATTTTCTTAAGGCAGGGAAGTTAAGAGGTTATTTTTTTCATCTGCCTCTTGATACTTCAAAAGGTGTTAGGAAAGTTTTAAACCAAAATTATTTTGAATTAAAATACCCACACATGCCACATTTGTAGGAGAGAAAAAGAGTGTGTCACGAAGTCAGCCAACTAATAATGGGGTACTGCAATTTCAAAAACATTAAGCATTATAATATGGAAGAAAATAGAGAAGCTGAACTCCTTGAGAAATTGTAAGCAGATTATTAGGTTCTGGCTCCACTGAATATTAAAAAAAATAGCAATAAGAATAATCCCTGATAAGGGCTTTTTAAAGAATTCATAATGTGTACAAAAGAAATATATACTGTTAGAGATAAAAGAATGCATTTTAAAGCTCTGTTCACAAAGAACCTGTTTTATGTGCTTATGGTTAGTAAGTACAAGTTTGAGAAGTTGCATAAACCTTATACCTTCAAAATACCTAATTTCCTCAGGTCTTAACTTTATATGCCATTGATATAGGATGAAAATTGTCCATTTTTTTTAACCACTGGCCCTTTGATTATTGTTGAGCAGTAGAAATGTTTTATGGAATTTTAATTTTCATTAAAACTTCCATCATTGGAACCCTATGTGGTACATATCAGTAGTTCTATAGATACACAAAGAAGAATGGAAATGTATTTTTTAATGCATCTTTTGTTGTGTAAACTTTATATGAGCCGTGTTAACTAAATAAAATTATCAGGCTAAGCATACAACCTAATTGGCATCAATCTTTTACAACTGACAAGTTAAAATAGATAATGGTAGCTGTAAAATAGCTTGATTCTGAAGATTATGTCAATAGCATAGGCAATGAATGGTTTTGACATCTATATTAGTTATGTTTGCTTGTGTATAAAATTTAAGGAGGTAAACGTTGCGGGTGTGCCAAATGAAACTGGGGGGGAAAATCTTCAGATCTCAAGTTCACAGTGAATTATCAACTGAGAGTTGCTTTGTCAGTGGCACATAAATATTTTTTCATATAGGGGGTGACCGTTACTGGAAGAGAATTGAAGAAAACATTTGTTTTCCTTGATCATTTGCTGTAAGTAATTTTTTTTGTAACTAAATCAACAAACTACTATGGGTTCATTAGGAGAAAGAGCATTGTTATTTATAGTCTCTATTATCCTGATGTTAAAATATGGTGGGTTTTTACCTGTATTCCAGGAAATAAAGCAAGTTGGATTGATTCCAGTAGGTTTTATTTTTCAGCTTTAGTGCTAAAATCAGATTGTGTGCAACTCTGAATCATGGTTCTATAAATTCTTGGCTATACTAAGTAAATTACAGTATATCTTCTAGTACAATTATAAGAATTCCGTAACACACAGGATCCTTTTCTTGAGTGTTTTTATGATTAAAGATTAATTTCCTCCTGCACATGGCTTGGGTAGGTTTTCATTCAGCTAGGATTGACGATCACTGTCAGCTACCACTTGGGTGCCATCTATGTATTTGACAATTTACTGCGGACTAATAGAAGTTTAAAGAACTTCTATTTGGTTTGGAAAGATTTCTTACAGGGGTGAATAGGATGGACACATTTACCTTGTAAGTATGGGTGTTTATGCACACACACACACACACACACATTTTATATTAATCTTGGCCTATAAACTTACAGTATACTTCAAATAATTTACCAACTTTCTTTTCCCCTCGGACATACATAAGTAAGCCATCTTTTCCACTTCACTAAGCAGGTGCCTATTTCTGTGGCTACTACTTCTATTTTAAGAAACTTCCAATATAATTTGATGTAATTAAATGATATATATATTATCTATATAATATATATATAATGCCTTTTATTATCCCTGCTTCTGTAAGGGACCTGAATGCAAATAGTACAAAATAATGATTTCCTTGCCTCTTTTTCTTGACTTTTGCCCTCATTCTGTGAGTTGTCTGTATGTGTCTTCTCTGTCATGCTCCATCCAGCACATTTACTGGAGTGGACATACCCCAAGCCAGTAAGTGGAAAGAGGTGAAATGGCCACAGGTAGATAATGGGGAGTTGGGTATTCATGATTCTACACGAGAATGAGGGAGACATGTTAGTCATATTAAAATTGATGGACTTCACTTACTGGGGAAGGATTTCAAATTCATGGAAGATTCTGAATTATGTTTGAAATCCTAGGGATTTAGAATTTGAATTGGGGGGAGTGGACTAGGTATTACAATCAGTGAGGATCATAAACAGAGTTGATTTTGTTCAGGGAACTATGAGGAAATGAGGATATTTGAGAAATTTGAATCAGGGTAGGTGAGGAGTAAGAAGAAAGGCTTGAAATTAAAGCATCTGTTCATTCACTTTGACTTGATTTTTTAACCAGTTGGGAAATAACTGGCATAGGCGTTGTACGGTTGAAACAGAGTGAGAGATTGGTCACCTCTAAAACAGAGTAGAGTCGTTGTTGAAGAGAAGACAGGAATAGGTTAGCTCAGAGAGGACTCTGGTTTGCATAAGGATTAGCTGTGAGGTTAGGTTTGAGATGAAAGAGTAGGTACAAATAGTGGTTTAGGAAAGAAGTGGTATAGTTTGACGTTCTACCAAATAACGCATGTGGTGCTGTAGAGGTTCATGGCAGGCTCACCCTGTTCATCTAGAGAGAAGGGCTGTGCCATAACCCAATGGATTTTGGAAAGCTCTGTCAGCCACACACTGTTGACGTCCTGCAGAGGAAGGTCTTGTAATTTTGCCTGCAGCTATACTTCAGAGATTTCTAGTTGTTTTCTCAACTCCTGAGTGCACCATCTGACTCCTGCAATTCTGGTAAAGCTTGTGAGGAGAAATGAAGAACAGTGATGGCTGCTGGGGACTTATGTGGCACGCACCCTGTTTTACACCTGCTCTTCTTTCCCATTTCTCCACCAAATCAGATCTTTGGTAAGGGCATACGTACGGGTGGATGGGTGAGTGAACATTTGCCAAAGTCTCTACCCTGTCAGAGCCTTAGTCACCTAAAGAAGTTCAAAAGCAGTGGTGTGCCTTCAGCTCTGACCAGGAGCTTTCTAGCCTTCCCTTTTCCCTTTACTACACCTTTGATGTCTATTATCTCATGGCTCCAAGCCACAGATCTTGAGCTCAAGTACTTTCCCTGGTCCTCTCCTTTGTTGCTTCCCTGAATTCCCACATGAAGTGGCTGCCTTCTCTGCCCCCATCACTTCTCATTCATAGCTATTTGGTTTATGTTAAATTCTGTGTATGTGTTTTTCTCCTTCACCTATCAGACTATAAACTCCTGATGAGTAGGGTTGGTCTTTTCCCTTTTTTTTTTTAAGTACCTCTGTTTTTTTTTTTTTTTTAAAGAGATTTATTTATTTATTTGTCAGAGAGAGAGAGAGCACGCGTGTGTGAGAGCATGAGCACAAGCAGGGGGAGTGGCAGGCAGAGGGAGAAGCAGGCTCCCTGTTGAGCAAGGATCCCAATGCAGGACTCAATCCCAGGACTCTGGGATCATGATCTGAGCTGAAGGCAGACACTTAACTGATGGAGCCACCCAGACATCCCAGGGTTGGTCTTTTTCATTTCTGAGCCCTAGTACCTAGCAAATAGTAGAGAAGGTGCTTCATAATGGTTTGTTGTACTAAACTGACCCTGTCAACTGTAGTTTGGCTTCTTATATTGTTTATCCCTGTGGGACGGCCCCCACATTCTACTGACAAAGAGCGGGGCAAGGAAAAACCTCTTAGCTTTTTTAGTCGTCTTAGTCCAGACAACTCTATGCCACCAAAACTGACTCGCCTCCAGATAACAGACTCAGTCTTCCAAGGACATAGTATACCCAGCCCTAACTGGTCCTACAGTGTCAAGTAGATTAGTAACTTGGAAGATTGAGCTACAAGAAATGGTTGAGGGGAGGAATTCTGAGCAGCAATGTTCATGCTAAAATTTTTTTCTCAGAATGATGATACTCAGGAAACCAGGGAGGCCTTTATTACCTAAGGAGGTGTAAACAGCTCCAGGTTGCAATTAGATCAAGTCATGATAATTGTAGTCACTCTGACTGAGGCCCAGTGGTAGGCTGTGTTCTCTCCAATTCCTAACAGCAAGATTACCTTGCTTTTCCAGGGTTGGTGAAGAAACTAGAACGATTTGAAAGTTCTTACTCAACTGGGTCTAGAGGCATAGCCATCTTCCAGAAGTGCAAGATCCTCTAATTCAACAGTGCCTCCTCAGTCTCATTAGGTGCCTGCATAGTTAGTGTGTCTCTGCATTTTGATTTCTTTTTTTAAATTTATTTATGTGACAGAGAGCATGCACATAGCAGGGGGAGCAGCAGACAGAGTGAGAGGCAGAAGCAGACTCCCCACCAAGCAAGGAGCCCAACGCAGGGCTTGATCCCAGAACCCTGGGATCATGACCCAACCTGAAGACAGATGCTTAACCGACTGAGCCACCCCAAATTTTTATTTCTATTTGAGAAAAGTATTCCTGGGAGGAAAATTGAAGATCAGCAAGATGTGGCTTATCCCCCATCCCCCACTTCTGACAGCCTACTCTTAAATTCTGGTAGATAGAATTCTTTTATCTTTCTTCAGCCTGCTATTCCACAAGAAGGTAAATTGCTCAAACTCACCTACCCATGACTGACTTGGTGGCAGCAGGTCTCATAATTGACAGAATCACTGGCAGTAAGGCCATTAACTTCTCTAACCAGCCCTATTTTTTATAACCAGTGGTTATAAAATTCTGCTTATCTTTCCCATTTGGATCTCAAGAAACTGCTAACTCATGAACATGATTCCACATTGAAAGACCTTGTGTCCCTCCTTACCATCATCAAAGGCAATGAAACTGTCCAAAAAGAACCCTTGAATGGGTATTAAAATGCAGTAGTAGCTAATCTAGGATACTAGAGATAACCTTGATGATCTTTTACTAAGGTCTCCAGATTTTGGCCAGTGACTATAAAACTAGAAGGCTCTGGTGGAATGGGAAGAAAGAGAAGATGACCCTAAGTAACTTCTCACACACGCTCTAAGTTTTTCAGGGTCATGTGCCCATACAGCCTTCATCATTCAGGGTGAGTCATAACCAGAGACTGTATGAGGGTATTGTGAAATTCTGTGCAGTTCTTTAGCCATACTGGTGTTGGGTTCTTATAAAAATAGACTATTTCCAGACAGTAACTACATATTCTGGATTTCCCAGGGCAGCCCTGATTTCAGTTTGGCCCATTACATCCGTAAGTATCCTCGGATTCATAAGATTGTACCAATTTTTGGTTTGGAAAACACAGAAACCATACACGGAAGGACTACCTTCTTGCCAGATGAGAAGAATCCATCACAGCATAACCTTGCTCTTTGGGCTCAGCCCTTTTCACTACCAGCAATTCTTACCTGCTGCTTAGCAGTTGCTTGTTCTGTTCCTGTCTTGTTTCCTCCCCTTGCTTTAACCCTTCAGGAGTTAACTTATCTCTTTCCTTTGGCATTTCTGGGCTTTGGAGTCTAGCAAATGGTGTATCCTTACACTCTCACTAAGCTACTTGTATCCCAGCATTTGGGTGTTACCCTTTGAAAAAATAGCACACTTTTCATTCTTTACAGGGCCTTCTTGGAGGTGGAAAACTGCACCTGTGAGATACTCATCTTCACAGGCCTCCAAAACAGATTCAATAAGAGGCAGCACCACCACCATTTATTGAGTGTTTACTATACACTAGAACTTGGATAAATTTCTTTTAAAATCTCATTTAATCTTTATTAACCTGTGAGGATGGTCCCTCCTCACAGATAAGGAAACATCCTTAGAGAGGTTAAGTAAGTTGTCCAAGATTCCTACTTAGCCTCTAATTGGAAATTCTTGCTACAGTCTAGATAAAATATTAGTTGCATGCATACCGGCCTTAGAATTATGGCTGACCTGGCTAAGCGTTCCAACCCCATGTTAGAAAAGAATCTTTACCTTTATGCTTCCCACTACCAGGAAATGTATATTTCTGTACCCTTGATAATTGCGTTTTTTCACATCCTTGTTCTATACCAGTGGTCCTCCAACTTGAGCATGCAAAAAAGTCACCTGGACAGCTTGTTAAAATGGAGTTTGCTGGCCCCACTCCCGAAGTTTTTGATTCATTGAGTCTGGAGTGGGGCCTGAGAATTCGAACTTCTTTTTTTTTTTTTTTTTTTGTTTATAAACATATATTTTTTATATACATATATTTTTATCCCCAGGTCTGTGAATCACCAGGTTTACACACTTCACAGCACTCACCAAATCACATACCCTCCCCAATGTCCATAATCCCACCCCCTTCTCCCCAACCCCCTCCCCCCGGCAACCCTCAGTTTGTTTTGTGAGATTAAGAGTCACTTATGGTTTGTCTCCCTCCCAATCCCATCTTGTTTCATTTATTCTTCTACCCACTTAAGCCTCCATGTTGCATCACCACTTCCTCATATCAGGGAGATCATATGATAGTTGTCTTTCTCTGCTTGACTTATTTCGCTAAGCATGATACGCTCTAGTTCCATCCATGTTGTTGCAAATGGCAAGATTTCATTTCTTTTGATGGCTGCATAGTATTCCATTGTGTATATATACCACATCTTCTTGATCCATTCATCTGTTGATGGACATCTAGGTTCTTTCCATAGTTTGGCTATTGTGGACATTGCTGCTATAAACATTCGGGTGCATGTGTCCCTTTGGATCACTACATTTGTATCTTTAGGGTAAATACCCAATAGTGCAATTGCTGGGTCATAGGGCAGTTCTATTTTCAACATTTTGAGGAACCTCCATGCTGTTTTCCAGAGTGGCTGCACCAGCTTGCATTCCCACCAACAGTGTAGGAGGGTTCCCCTTTCTCCGCATCCTCGCCAGCATCTGTCATTTCCTGACTTGTTGATTTTAGCCATTCTGACTGGTGTGAGGTGATATCTCATTGTGGTTTTGATTTGTATTTCCCTGATGCCAAGTGATATGGAGCACTTTTTCATGTGTCTGTTGGCCATCTGGATGTCTTCTTTGCAGAAATGTCTGTTCATGTCTTCTGCCCATTTCTTGATTGGATTATTTGTTCTTTGGGTGTTGAGTTTGCTAAGTTCTTTATAGATTCTGGACACTAGTCCTTTATCTGATATGTCGTTTGCAAATATCTTCTCCCATTCTGTCAGTTGTCTTTTGATTTTGTTAACTGTTTCCTTTGCTGTGCAAAAGCTTTTGATCTTGATGAAATCCCAGTAGTTCATTTTTTCCCTTGCTTCCCTTGCCTTTTGCGTTGTTCCTAGGAAGATGTTGCTGCGGCAGAGGTCGAAGAGGTTGCTGCCCGTGTTCTCCTCAAGGATTTTGATGGATTCCTTTCGTACATTGAGGTCCTTCATCCATTTTGAGTCTATTTTTGTGTGTGGTGTAAGGAAATGGTCCAATTTCATTTTTCTGCATGTGGCTGTCCAATTTTCCCAGCACCATTTATTGAAAAGGCTGTCTTTTTTCCATTGGACATTCTTTCCTGCTTTGTCGAAGATTAGTTGACCATAGAGTTGAGGGTCTATTTCTGGGCTCTCTATTCTGTTCCATTGATCTATGTGTCTGTTTTTGTGCCAGTACCATGCTGTCTTGATGATGACAGCTTTGTAATAGAGCTTGAAGTCCGGAATTGTGATGCCACCAACGTTGGCTTTCTTTTTCAATATCCCTTTGGCTATTCGAGGTCTTTTCTGGTTCCATATAAATTTTAGAATTATTTGTTCCATTTCTTTGAAAAAGATGGATGGTACTTTGATAGGAATTGCATTAAATGTGTAGATTGCTTTAGGTAGCATAGACATTTTCACAATATTTATTCTTCCAATCCAGGAGCATGGAACATTTTTCCATTTCTTTGTGTCTTCCTCAATTTCTTTCATGAGTACTTTATAGTTTTCTGAGTATAGATTCTGTGTCTCTTTGGTTAGGTTTATTCCTAGGTATCTTATGGTTTTGGATGCAATTGTAAATGGGATTGACTCCTTAATATCTCTTTCTTCTGTCTTGCTGTTGGTGTAGAGAAATGCAACTGATTTCTGTGCATTGATTTTATATCCTGACACTTTACTGAATTCCTGTATAAGTTCTAGCAGTTTTGGAGTGGAGTCTTTTGGGTTTTCCACATATAGTATCATATCATCTGCGAAGAGTGATAATTTGACTTCTTCTTTGCCGATTTGGATGCCTTTAATTTCCTTTTGTTGTCTGATTGCTGAGGCTAGGACCTCTAGTACGATGTTGAATAGCAGTGGTGATAATGGACATCCCTGCCGTGTTCCTGACCTTAGCGGAAAAGCTTTCAGTTTTTCTCCATTGAGAATGATATTTGCGGTGGGTTTTTCATAGATGGCTTTGATGATATTGAGGTATGTGCCCTCTATCCCTACACTTTGAAGAGTTTTGATCAGGAAGGGATGTTGTACTTTGTCAAATGCTTTTTCAGCATCTATTGAGAGTATCATATGGTTCTTGTTCTTACTTTTATTGATGTGTTGTATCACATTGACTGATTTGCGGATGTTGAACCAACCTTGCAGCCCTGGAATAAATCCCACTTGGTCGTGGTGAATAATCTTTTTAATGTACTGTTGAATCCGATTGGCTAGTATTTTGTTGAGTATTTTCGCATCTGTGTTCATCAAGGATATCGGTCTATAGCTCTCTTTTTTGGTGGGATCCTTGTCTGGTTTTGGGATCAAGGTGATGCTGGCCTCATAAAATGAGTTTGGAAGTTTTCCTTCCATTTCTATTTTTTGGAACAGTTTCAGGAGAATAGGAATTAGTTCTTCTTTAAATGTTTGGTAGAATTCCCCCGGGAAGCCGTCTGGCCCTGGGCTTTTGTTTGTTTGGAGATTTTTAATGACTGTTTCAATCTCCTTACTGGTTATGGGTCTGTTCAGGCTTTCTATTTCTTCATGGTTCAGTTGTGGTAGTTTATATGTTTCTAGGAATGCATCCATTTCTTCCAGATTGTCAAATTTATTGCCGTAGAGTTGCTCATAGTATGTTCTTATAATAGTTTGTATTTTCTTGGTGTTAGTTGTGATCTCTCCTCTTTCATTCATGATTTTATTTATTTGGGTCCTTTCTCTTTTCTTTTTGATAAGTCGGGCCAGGGGTTTATCAATTTTATTAATTCTTTCAAAGAACCAGCTCCTAGTTTCGTTGATTTGTTCTATTGTTTTTTTGGTTTCTATTTCATTGATTTCTGCTCTGATCTTTATGATTTCTCTTCTCCTGCTGGGCTTAGGGTTTCTTTCTTGTTCCTTCTCCAGCTCCTTTAGGTGTAGGGTTAGGTTGTGTACCTGAGACCTTTCTTGTTTCTTGAGAAAGGCTTGTACCGCTATATATTTTCCTCTCAGGACTGCCTTTGTTGTGTCCCACAGATTTTGAACCGTTGTATTTTCATTATCATTTGTTTCCATGATTTTTTTCAATTCTTCTTTAATTTCCCGGTTGACCCATTCATTCTTTAGAAGGATACTGTTTAGTCTCCATGTATTTGGGTTCTTTCCAAACTTCCTTTTGTGGTTGAGTTCTAGCTTTAGAGCATTGTGGTCTGAAAATATGCAGGGAATGATCCCAATCTTTTGATACCGGTTGAGTCCTGATTTAGGACCGAGGATGTGATCTATTCTGGAGAATGTACCATGTGCACTAGAGAAGAATGTGTATTCTGTTGCTTTGGGATGAAATATTCTGAATATATCTGTGATGTCCATCTGGTCCAGTGTGTCATTTAAGGCCTTTATTTCCTTGCTGATCTTTTGCTTGGATGACCTGTCCATTTCAGTGAGGGGAATATTAAAGTCCCCTACTATTATTGTATTGTTGTTTATGTGTTTCTTTGATTTTGTTATTAATTGGTTTATATAGTTGGCTGCTCCCACGTTGGGGGCATAGATATTTAAAATTGTTAAATCTTCTTGTTGGACAGACCCTTTGAGTATGATATAGTGTCCTTCCTCATCTCTTATTACAGTCTTTGGCTTAAAATCTAATTGATCTGATATAAGGATTGCCACTCCTGCTTTCTTCTGATGTCCATTAGCATGGTAAATTCTTTTCCACCCCCTCACTTTAAATCTGGAGGTGTCTTCGGGCTTAAAATGTGTTTCTTGGAGGCAACATATAGATGGGTTTTGTTTTTTTATCCATTCTGATACCCTGTGTCTTTTGACAGGGGCATTTAGCCCATTCACATTCAGGGTAACTATTGAGAGATATGAATTTAGTGCCATTGTATTGCCTGTAAGGTGACTGTTACTGTATATGGTCTCTGTTCCTTTCTGATCTACCACTTGTAGGCTCTCTCTTTGCTTAGAGGACCCCTTTCAATATTTCCTGTAGAGCTGGTTTGGTATTTGCAAATTCTTTCAGTTGTTGTTTGTCCTGGAAGCTTTTAATCTCTCCTTCTATTTTCAATGATAGCCTAGCTGGATATAGTATTCTTGGCTGCATGTTTTTCTCGTTTAGTGCTCTGAAAATATCATGCCAGCTCTTTCTGGCCTGCCAGGTCTCTGTGGATAAGTCAGCTGCCAATCTAATATTTTTACCATTGTATGTTACAGACTTCTTTTCCCGGGCTGCTTTCAGGATTTTCTCTTTGTCATTGAGACTTGTAAATTTTACTATTATGTGACGGGGTGTGGGCCTATTCTTATTTATTTTGAGGGGCATTCTCTGAACCTCCTGAATTTTGATGCTTGTTCCCTTTGCCATATTGGGGAAATTCTCCCCAATAATTCTCTCCAGTATACCTTCTGCTCCCCTCTCACTTTCTTCTTCTTCTGGAATCCCAATTATTCTAATGTTGTTTCGTCTTATGGTGTCACTTATTTCTCGAATTCTCCCCTCGTGGTCCAGTAGCTGTTTGTCCCTCTTTTGATCAGCTTCTTTATTCTCTGTCATTTGGTCTTCTATATCACTAATTCTTTCTTCTGCCTCATTTATCCTAGCAGTGAGAGCCTCCATTTTTGATTGCACCTCATTAATAGCTTTTTTGATTTCAACTTGGTTAGATTTTAGTTCTTTTATTTCTCCAGAAAGGGCTTTTATATCTCTCGAGAGGGTTTCTCTAATATCTTCCATGCCTTTTTCGAGCCCGGCTAGAACCTTGAGAATTGTCATTCTGAACTCTAGATCTGACATATTACCGATGTCTGTATTGATTAGGTCCCTAGCCTTTGGTACTGCCTCTTGTTCTTTTTTTTGTGGTGAATTTTTACGTCTTGTCATTTTGTCCAGATAAGAGTAAATGAAGGGGCAAGTAAAATACTAAAAGGGTGGCAACAACCCCAGGAAAATATGCTTTAGCCAAATTAGAAGAGATCCAAAATCGTGAGTGGGGAGAAAGGGGATAAAAAGAGGTTCAAAAAGGAAGAAAGAAAAAAGAAAAAAAAAAAAAGAAAAGAATTTTTTTTTAAAAAAGAAAACACCTAAGAAAAATGTAAAAAAATATATATATATATTAGATAAACTAGTAAAAAATCGTTAAAAAAGAAAAAGGTAACAGTTAAAAAAAAAAAAAAAAATTTTACCCGAAGGCGAGAAAAAAAAAAAAATGAAAAAGAAAAAATTAAATTAACTGCAAGACTAAAAAAAAATCACAGGAAAAAAGCCATGAGTTCCGTGCTTGGCTTTCTCCTCCTCTGGAATTCTGCTGCTCTCCTTGGTATTGA
Source organism: Mustela lutreola (assembly GCF_030435805.1). Classification (NCBI taxonomy): domain Eukaryota; kingdom Metazoa; phylum Chordata; class Mammalia; order Carnivora; family Mustelidae; genus Mustela; species Mustela lutreola. The sequence goes on along the minus strand of NC_081308.1, from coordinate 94,718,965 downwards.
AACCGCACTCCTTGGTAGGTGAGCTTGGTCTCGGCTGGATTTCTTGTTGATCTTCTGGGGGAGGGGCCTGTTGTAGTGATTTTCAAGTGTCTTTGCCCCAGGCGGAATTACACCGCCCTTACCCGGGGCCGGGGTGAGTAATCCGCTCGGGTTTGCTTTCAGGAGCTTTTGTTCCCTGAGCGCTTTCCGTAGAGTTCCAGAGGACGGGAATACAAATGGCGGCCTCCTGGTCTCCGGCCCGGAGGAGCCGAGAGCCCAGGGCCCCACTCCTCAGTGCGCCCTCAGAGAACAGCGCCCAGTTACTCCCGTCTGCCTGACCTCCGGCCGCGCTCCGAGCTCACCGAGCCTGCGACCGGTTCAAGGTAACACGGAGCTGCGAGCTTACTGTCGGCTCTGTCTCTGTAGCCGGCTTTCCCGTTCCAATACCCGCAAGCTCTGCGACACTCAGACACCCCCGATCCTTCTGTGACCCTGCGGGACCTGAGGCCACGCTGACCCCGCGTGGGCTTCGCTCCGGTTTAGCCTCTGGAGCGATGTCCCTCCGCGGAACAGACTTTTAAAAGTCCTGATTTTGTGCGCGGTTGCTCCGCCGCTTGCCGGGAGCCGGCCCCTCCCCCCGGGGTCTATCTTCCCGTCGCTTTGGATTCACTTCTCCGCCGGTCCTACCTTTCAGAAAGTGGTTGTTTTTCTGTTTCCAGAATTGCTGTTCTTCTTCTCTTCGATCTGCCGATGGATTTTCAGGTGTTTGCAATCTTTAGATAAGCTATCTAGCTGATCTCCGGCTAGCTGAAGCAGTCTCAGCTTGCTACTTCTCCGCCATCTTGACTCCTCCCTCGAGAATTCGAACTTCTAACAAGTTCCCTGGTGACCTCAGTTCTGGATGTCCAGGGAATACACTTTGAGAATCACTGTCAGAGACTATTTTTTATTGAATTATTTTTCAGCACTTACTATGTTCTAGGCACTGTGCTAGCATGGGGGACATAAGGACAAACACGTTAGACAGGGTCTTTGGTTTCATTAGGCTTACAGTCTAGTGGGGGAAACAGACTGACTAGACTAATGTGTATTGGGGCTGAGTAAACAGGGATCAACACAGAAAACAACAGAGTTGCTATCCTCTGGATAGGTTGAGAGAAGGTCTTCTTGGAAAGTGATATTTAGTCAAAGATTTAAAGGATGTGAAGAGCTTCTTACGGCTTTCAGCATTGGTTTTGTCATCTCCAGCCTTTGTTGCTGGCACTGATGACAACAGCCTTGGGAGAACTCCATGCATTTCAGACTGACTTCCGGGCAGTGCATTCCTTGGGCACTCCCTGTGGCCTTGGTCAAGCTTGAGTCCATACTTGCTCTATGACTGTCCCTTCGCTTCACCCCAGTCTCCCCACTCCTCCCCCCCGCCCAGTAAAGATACAGGGGTCAGAATTTGAAGGGTAGGCTAATTTTGTCTCCTGGCTCCACCTAGGTCACATTCCTTGGTATCCGATGGCTTGGGAAGAATATATACCAAGGATTGTGCCTGTGAACCAACCATTCATGGTCACTGCCTTCACCTTGCAACTATTAGTGACATTTTAAGATTCTACCTTACTTGCCAGTTGGCAGCTTGGCTCGGAAAGGAGTGACAGTATAGGAACCCACACAACTCCCGAGCTACCCTGATGTTGGGTTTCCTTAAAGAGAACTCCCAGATTCTTGTGGTCTAAGAGGATGCTTTCAACTTTCCAAAAGGCTATCAGAGCAACACAAAACCAAATCCTGCTTCTAGTTGTGTTGACATCAAACCTGGAACAATTCTAGGTATTTGAAGGTAACTATGCTCCCAGCTCTCCTTATCTCTTGCCCTAGAATTTTAGCCCTGAAATTTGATGATTTACTGGTTTTGTTTGTTTGTTTGTTTGTTTTTGCTCTGGATATGCTCTACCATGATTTAACTAGCTTCTGCTTAGAACGTTCCACCTCCAGAACCATTTCCTTGATTTCCAGTTTTGCTCTGTTCTGATTAAACATTTCCATGGTATTCTGTTCCTATACAAAATAAGGGATTCTTAACAGGTATTTCTCTGGGTATTTTCAGGCAGATCATTTCTTTTGACCTAGATATACTTCTTGGGGATAACAGACTTCCTTAATCACCCCTCTATAAATCTCTGAACCCAAGGTTGTTTATCTTATGGAGAATACTGGAAATTGACTTTTTGTGGTTGCTGAGGGTATCCCAAGTTAAATCTTTTAAACTGTCATCCAGTGCATGGTTAATGGCTCTGATGACTCTTCTACCCACCTACACATGGAGGCCAGCCTTAACTCTTTTCCCCAGATCGAGAATTATCCTTTCCCTGTGTATTCAGAATTTTCTTACTGCTTCTATGGTTCCTGATGGTATAGAGTGGACTAGCATGTTTTGTTAGTCCATGTATCAACCACAAGAATAATTGAAATAACAAAAAAGGAAATGGTGCAGAAGCTCAGTTTTATCTGAGGATGATAAACTATTTCTGTGACTTTGGAGTCAGTTAGTCCTGGGTGATTATGTCATGTCTGCCCCATTCTAGCAGTGTCCTAGGCTGAAGTCAACTGACCTCTCAGCCTGTTTTCTCATCTGTAAATGCTTTTTGAAAGTTGTGTTGTTGTGAAGATTAAAATGCCTGTGAAAGCACCTGATCATATTTGACTCATAGTATGCTGTCATTGAATGATGACTCTCACTTTCCTCCTTCATGTTCCTCAAGTCCTGAAGCACTCAACTGAGCAAGGCACAGTCTCTCATGGTGCCCCTGTCAGCACCAGAATCTTACATTTCCCCAGATATAGAATCTAGTCAAGAGCCACCTGTGAAACTGTAATCCTTACTATAACCAATTATAACATGAAATTGTAATACTCAAGTATTCCTACTTCTCCTAAGTATCTAAGGATACTTTAACAATTTAACGATTTAACAATTGTTAATAATTTAACAATTTTTGAGGGGCTACTTAATAGAGGTCTCACTGGCCAAAAATGGTAACAATAATTTTACCTTTATTGATACAGCATTATAAATACTTGTTGGTTTCAGGACCTAAATGGCTAGTACTCTTGGATCCCTGTGGCAGTCCACTGAACAGACTGTGCATTCCTCCCCGTCTTTGCATTTCCATGTCTGAAGCTGAAGGGAGTTAGAGGACTCCTTCACAGTCTTTAGACTAATGGATGGTGGTGTAGAGCCTCGAGCCTGTTTCTATCCTCTTCTCATCCTATTCCAGTACTTTAATACTATTATACCCCATTGATTTAAACTCTGAGGTTCTGATACATGAAGTAGCTGAGCACTAGAATTCTAAGAACAAAATGTTTCTGGGGCTTCTGTGTGGCTTAGTTGGTTTAATGTCTGACTCTTGGTTTTGCCTCAGGTCTTGATCTCAGCATCTTGAGACGGTGCTTCACAGTTCCATGCCCAGAGGGGAGTCCGCTGGGATTCTCTCTCCCTCTCCCTGTCCCCCACTCTCTCCCTCTAAAACAAATATATCGATCTTCAAAAAGAAAAAAAAAAAAAAAAACATCTCTTAGGTTTCCCCCGATTTTATTCCTGAGACATTTACCTCCTTAAAAGATATCTCTATAAACTTTGAGTTTTAAACTCTACCTGGAGGCCCAAGAAAGCTGTTTATGCCTTTGATATAAATTCTTTTTAAAAAAGTTTTATTTAGGGGCATTTGGGTGGCTCAGTTGGTTAAGTGACTGCCTTCGGCTCAGGTCATGATCCTGGAGTCCCGGGATCAAGTCCCGCATGGAGTTCCCTGCTCAGCAGGGAGTCTGCTTCTCCCCCTGGCCCTCCCCCTCTAATACTCTCTCTCCTATAAATAAACTCTTTTAAAAAAAGTTTTATTTGGGGGGCGCCTGGGTGGCTCAATGGGTTAAGCCTCTGCCTTCCGCTCTGGTCATGGTCTCAGGGTCATGGGATCAAGCCTCGATTCGGGCTCTCTGCTCAGCAGGGATCCTGCTTCCCTTCCTCTCTCTCTCTCTCTCTGCCTGCCTCTCTGCCTACTTGTGATCTCTGTCTGTCAAATAAATAAATAAAATCATTTTAAAAAAAAGTTTTATATGGGCGCCTGGGTGGCTCAGTGGGTTAAGCCTTTGCCTTTGGCTCAGGTCATGATCTCAGGATCCTGGGATCGAGTCCCACATCGGGCTCTCTGCTCAGAGGGGAGCCTGCTTCCCTCTCTCTCTCTGCCTGCTTCTCTGTCTATTTGTGATCTCTCTCTCTCTGTCAAATCAATGAATTTTTAAAAATCAAAAAAAAAAAAAAAGAAACTTGGTCTTCTTTATGAAAAAAAAGTTTTATTTATTTATTGAGAGAGAAAAAGAGAGTATGCATGCGTGTGAGCCGGGTCAGTGGGGAGTGGGGCAGGGAAAGGGCAGTGGGAAAGGGAGAGAGAATATCAAGCAGATTCCCTGCTGAGCGCGGAGCCTGTCGCAGGACTCGATCTCAGGACCCTGGGATCACACAGCCTGAGCTGAAACCAAGAGTTGGCCGCTTAACCAACTAAACAAGTGACCCAGGTGCCCCAAGCCTTTGATAAGAATGCTGTGTGCCACAGTTAGATGCCCAGTACACATTTAAAAATAGTATTTTTTAGGCCTAGACCCACAACAGTCCCTTTTAGTATGATCTTCATTAGATTAAATTATTCATTTCAAGTTATTTAAATTATTTCATTCATTCAACAAACATATCTTTAGCCCTCACTATGTGCCAGGGGCTAGGGATAAAGCCATGCAAAAGAAGAACTGTCCCCTTGGAGCTTACAATCTAGTAGGGAGACTGTAAACAAATAGGTAGAGATATGTAGTGTGAAGAAAAAATAAAGCACTTTAAAATTATTGCTCAAACCATGAGACCAGTGACCCCTGGTAGACTTTCTGAAAAAGTCAGTTCTTAGGAAAATGGCCTTGGAAAGGAACATTGCCTGTGACACCCCTTAGCAGTGTCTACCTTTCATTCTCGGGACTAAGAACTTGCTGTTTGTTTTGCATGGTTGTGAATAACCCTAATAGAGATGACGTACAAGGATGTGGCCAAGCGCTTAAAGACAGATTGCAGAGGAAGGGCTGTTAGGTATAGAGCACCTCTGGAGAAATAATCTCCCAACATATACTTTTTTTTTAAACAAAGATCCATTTTTAAAATATAATGTAGTACTTTTCTTTTTCTCTTTTTGTTTAAATTCAATTAGCCAACATATAGTACATCATTGGTTTTTTTTTGTTTTTTTGTTTTTTTTTAAATTTTTTATTTTTTATAAACATATATTTTTAGTCCCCAGGGCTACAGGTCTGTGAATCACCAGGTTTACACACTTCACAGCACTCACCAAAGCACATACCCTCCCCAATGTCCATAATCCCACCCCCTTCTCCCAAACCCCCTCCCCCCCAGCAACCCTCAGTTTGTTTTGTGAGATTAAGAGGGTAGGAGAAGAATAAATGAAACATCATCAGTTTTTGATACAGTGTTCAATGATTCATTAGTTGCATATCAACCCCCGGTGATCATCCTATCACATGCCCTCCTTAAATACTTTTAGAGTTGTGTTTATCTTTTAGTTTTTAAATGTAATCTCTTGCCTTATAGTGTGTTCCATGAGGAACAATGAAAAGAGATGGATTTTTTTTTTAAGTATCTGTCAACTTTTTTTAAGAAAACACAGTATAAAAAAGCCTCTTTCGATCCTTCTTGTTTTATGGCATAAGACTGTAGAATAAGATTTTTTTTTTTTTTTGGACATAAGTGTTTTTGAAGAACAGGAGTCTGCAAGTTGGAAGGAAGCCATTCTTACCACGAGGCAAATATACTTGAGTTTAATTTTTAAACTATAACTGCCGTTTGACCTTAAATTAAGACAGTCTGTTTCCATTGTGGTGTTTTACTGGTTTAACAATGAGAACATTTAAAGCAGCTGCCACCAATTAAAATGATTCATAAATGCTGGTTGTAAATAAATATTCTTGAAGTTTTAACTCAGTGAAGTCTTTTTTTTTTTTTCTTTAAGTGGCACTGTCTTTCTGGAAAGCAATTTGGTAAAATGCATCAAGAGCTTTAAAAAAATGTTCATATACTTTGATCTAGGAATTATGCTTCTAAAAAAACTTTATCCTTAGAAAATAAGTCTGAGACCTGGATAAACTTTAATGCATAGAGATGTTCTCCACAGTTTTAACAAGAAGGAAATGATTATCTAAATTATGGTACACCCGTATGATGAAATATCATGGAGCCATTAAAATATTTTTGAAGAAGCTTAACCATCTAAGAAAATGTTTATACAGTTCAGTTGAAAACAAACTATATGAAATCATACAGTGTAATGTTAACATGTGAATGTACTTCCATAGAAAATGACTGTCAGGAATGACTGTCATTTTCTTTGGTTGTGAGATTATGTGTGATTTTTATTTTCTCTATCTGCTTTTTTATGTTTTCCAAAATGTTTACAGTGAACATGCGTTACATTTATAATAAATAAAAATATTACATGTTTTGATCCTTTCTTTCAATGGGATGCTTTTTATTAATACCCAGTCCATTTGTAATATTACAACATAATTTCCTGCAGATTTTCATCTTTACAGCAGTTCTTTCTACTGTTTTATGTTTTTAACCTTCTGTTTATTTTAATTTTTATAATATGCCCAGTGTCAACAATTTTATTTTGTTCTAATTTCCGGGTGTTAGCCTTTAAAGCCAATAATTCAGTTCCCCACTGGAATACTATTTTTCAGGTGGTTTGTATCAAAAAACACACACACATTCATAGACTGTGGTAAGTAGAGGTGGCCCTAGGTCCATACCACAATGCCTAGTTCCAAATCCTGACCACACCACTTAGTAGCTATGTAACCACTGACAAATTGATTGCCCACTCAGATTCCCAGTTTATCTGTAAAATAGAGGGTAATAATAGTATCTACCTCATCAGATTGTGGTAGGGATTTAAAAGAGTTATTACATGTAAACACTCAAGAAAGGCCTGCCACATAGTAAGTGTTTGGAAAACGTTAGGTATATTTAGTCCTGTGTGTTTGCATATGTATATGAGTATATACATGCTATCATGATCATTTGTGAAATGCTCCTTTTTACCTTTTTATTCCTCTATACAGTTGTAATTTAAAAATTTAAATCTGTCTTACTCTTTGGTAATCAGAGTTAGTTTTCCTGTTGTGCTTTGCAATTATTTTTAAAAGTTACCATATTTTCAGCAATAGAAACCTCATTGTTTTGTCTTCCAATCCTATTTTCCTTTTCCATATTTGGAATTGATGATCATTCATGTGGACTGGATGGAATGAAACTTGGCTTTGTTCTAGGTGTAAAAGAAGTTTCATTTACATACAGGTAGTTGGTGTATTCCTTAACAGTTATCCCCATCTGTTGAATTATTTACCTTATTTATTAAAGTACCACCTCAGTAGAGAAGAAGGGGAGGGAGGGCAGGTAAGTATAAGGGTACCCTAAAGAAATAAACTACATTTGTTTCATTGTAAGCTCTGTAATCCAAACATCTCTAATTCAGTTCAGTTAATTGATCTTCTCCGATTTGGCATGAAAAGAGAGCTGCCTCTTAGGGAATCATGCATTGGGCTAGACACATATGTAATTTTGTAGTCCATAGGAGAACTATTTTATTACATGTAAAACAGTCATTTGGCAATTTTGCTGTCATACACTACAGAATGAGAAATGTGTTCCTGTAGAAAACAACTTGGCTTTAACGGATTAACTGTTCCTTATAGCTAATTCCAATAATGTTGCCATAGCTCAGTTTCATTTCTTTGAAGAAGTGGTGTTTCTGTGGTACATTTACATTGGCAGAATGAGGAAAGACTTGGGGCAAGTTTGAAAGCATTAAGCTGGTCACTGAGGGACTCTTTTCAAATGTCAAGATTTTTAATCAGTCTAGCAGTATTCAGCGGAGACATGGATAGTCTTAAGATCTGCATCTTTAACTGAGAAGTTTTTAGTGTTGAATGTCAAAAACGGGTGGGAGAGGTAAGCCCGATGAAAAACTACATTTTCCCTGGTCTTTAGTTCTATAGCTCTGTAGAAACACTGGATTGATTATGAGTTCCATAGGTGTATTTCAGATATGGAAGTGGAGTGACAGCTCAAAATACTTTTTTTAAAAAAATCTGCGTTATTTATCTGCAAAGCAAAGGCTTGGGGTATTTTTGGTAGTTTTAAGGGAGAGGACGAGATAGGCTTGAAGGGGAAAAAATTAGCTTTCAGAAATGAGCATGTTCAGTAGCTCAGGTGGCAAGTCTTTCTTTCTTCTACTGACATGATGAAGCTGAGTAGGTCACCATCATTTCCAGACCTGGTACAATATCTTTGACTAATCCGTAGTCTTCCATGTACTTAGCAGTTCAGCTGGAGCCTTTTAAAACCAGAGTATTTAAATATACAGAGGAATTTGTTGTACTGGTGCTTGTTGGTAGGGCTGCTGTGTTCTTTCTTATCTTCCCAGGGAGTTTGGTCCCTTTGTTTAGCTTCTGTTTCATTTGTTCACAAAGTTATAGGCTTTGAAGTAGGCAGCTATATAGGACTACCTGAAGAGAAGTGTAAAGCAAGAAGGTAAGCAATAATCCTCATCTCACTACCTTGTTAACCTCAGTTTCTCAGCCAGTGTCATTCGTGAATTTTGCTTTTTTCTTAGAGGCTCTGCACTGGCTTGCTTACTGCTATCCTAACTTTCTGGGGAAACTTCTGTTGTTTTGTGTTTGCTTTCTGAACATTGAACTATTGTGATGTTGCATGATGTGCTAGTGGGGAATTTTTAAGTTTTTAGATTTTTTATTTTTTTAAGATTTTATTTATTTATTTGAGAGAGAGTGAGAGAGCACACCAGAGAGAGAGAGAGAGAGAGAGAGAGCACGAGTTGGGGGCAGGGGCAGAGGGAAAGGGAAAAGTAGACTCCCCAGTGAGCAGGGAGCCCAGTGCAGTAGGGCTCAGTCCCTCAATCCCAGAACCCCAGGATCTTGACCTGAGCTAAAGACAGACACTTAACCAACGGAGCCACCCAGGCACCCCGCTAGTGGGAAATTTTTAAAAATAATTTTTGATAGGATAATTTGATGACACATATCATGTTGTTTTTCTTTTTGCTCCAAAATAAAAATATTTTGCATATTTGGTTTCCTTAATATGGAACTTGTTCCTAGGTGACTGCCCTTCTGTAGACATGGCATTGTGATTGCAAGATGTGTACCATTAAGACTGTGATAAACTCAGTGTTATCTAGTACGGCAATGAGGTTAAATAGCTCTGCCATAAGATTGTTTAAATTGTCATAGCTGAAAAACATGTCCTATAGAAGTAGCAGTAACAAAACACAAACACACACATCAGGCATAATTCCTGATAATAACTTCCTTAAGATTTTTAGGTGTTGTAAATAAGGTTGTTCAAGTTGCATTTACTTTTTTTTTTTTTTTTTTTTTTTTTTACCATTTTACTTGTATGGAGGGAGAATAAGAGGAGTGAGCTATTTGTGGCATCCACTTAAAGAAGGAAATGTCAGTGTGACTGTGAACTGACACTTTTGTCCATTTCAGTTTTAACTGGGCTACTTTGATTTTTTTTTATTTCATTACCTTGGATTTTAGAGTTCTTGAGTTGATATTTTTTAAGATTGACATCTCTAACCTTTTGGTTCTGAGCAGTGCATTGCCCCTGAAATTGGTTGAGTCACTTCATATTCTTCTGAGTTCACCACCTGTCAAAGCTGAAGAGATCTGTCCCTTTTACTTTTTGCTTCCTGGTCCATTTTCCTGTGCTCCGTGGTCCTCTGCTATTTGTGGTAGGCTTTTCCCACACTTAATATGTGAAACCTACCATAGATTTTGACCCTTAAAGTTACTCAGTTTTTAAAAAGCCTTTGGGACTTCTACTTCAGTCCAAGAAGTTGTAGCTGGGATTAGGGCTTGTTTCCCTCTGCCTCATGTACCTTGTAAACAACTAGGAACTGGGTAAGAGATCTTAAACAACTGTTTTCAGATGTTGGGCAACAGGTAGACAAGACTGTGATCCCTGAGAAAAAGGGAACAAATGAAGTTAGCCCTATAGTTACTCTGGCTTTTTGCCTGTGGGCAGTTTCTGGACCATAGCATTGTAAGAGGGAATCCAAGCAGAGCCTACAGTTCTGTTGAATTGGTGAGACAGAGATAGGAACTCAGGGAGGTCTAGGTGGCAGGAATTTGTAGAGCAGAGTACTGGGGGAAGGGGGCCACTCAGAAGTATTTCCAGAAATCTGCAAAAATGTCCCCTTTATCTTTGGCGATTCAATACAAATCTGTGCATATCTTGAAGAAACACCATGGGGCTGGCCAAAAATATTGCTCAAGAGCTATAAGTTGAAAATTTACTGGAGCTCATACAGGACTGACAGACATTTGAGTTACCACAGCAAGAGATGAGAGACCTTGTTGAACACCCAAACTATTAAATAGAACCCCAGAAGGGTCATATCTTAGTAATAGGGCTACTGTTAGCCCTAAAGTAAAGGGTACTCTGAACCCTAACTAAAAAAATTCAAGCCAAGCTTTGAAAACTAAATAGTTTAGATGCATGACAAAACAAGCTTTACCCTTTGAAGGAAGACAGTAAAATCAAAACATTCAAAAATATAATGGTTTTAATGTCTGATTTTCAAAAAACCACTAGATAGTCCAAGAAGCACTGAAATGTGACCCATAATCAGGAGGAAATTGGTCAATAGAAACAGAACCAAAATTGACGGTTATAGAATTAGCAGACAAGGAATTTAAGACAGCTATGAAACTGTGTTAAACAATTGAATGAAAAGCATGAATATAGTGAGGAAAGAAATTGAAGACCTATCAAGAACCAAATAGAACTTCTGTAGCTGAAAAGTTTAGTATATGCAATGAGAAAGTCACTGGATGAAATTAATAGCAGATTAGATTAGACTCCAAAAGAAAAGATCAATGAATTTGAAGATCTAACAATAGAAATTATCCAAGCTAAAATGAAGAACAGAAAAAAGTGAAGAAAAGAGCTTCAGTGAACTGTGAGGCAATATCAAGCAGACTTGTATACATGTAATTAGATTCCCAGAAGGAAAGGAGAGAGAAGATAGTCATAAAAAATAGTGGAAGAAATAATGGCTAACATTTTTCAATTATGATGAAAACTATACACCCATAGATCCAAGAAGCTCAATGAACTCCAAGAGGGATAACCACAAAGGAAACCACGGTAAGGCTATTACAATCAAATTGCTGAAAGCCAGTGGTAGAGGTCACAATGTATGGGTCACATTTCAGTGCTTTTGAGCATTTGAAAGAAGCTAGAGGGGGAAAAAAGATGTATTATATACAGAAGAGCAAAGATAAGAACTGATATACATCTCATCAGAAACAATGCAAGCAAGAAGACAATGGAATGACATCTTTAAAGTGCTAAAAGAAAAAAAGTACCGCAACCTCAAATCTTGTCTCCAATGAAAATATCTTTACAAAATTAAAGCAAAAAGAAATGAATGTGAAATATATTTTTTCAGACAAACAAAAACTGAGAGTTGTCACCAGCAGACCTGAGCTATAACAAATATTAAGGGAAATTCTTCAGGCTGCAGGAAAATGATTCCAGATGGAAATTTGGATCTCTACAGAGTAATGAAGAGTGCCAGATAAGTGTGGTAAGTGTGGGATAAATAAACAAGACTTTTTTCCCCTCATTTTAAAATTTCTTTAAAAGTTAGGTGATCGTTTAAAGCAAAATTAATAATCTGTTATGGAATTTGTAAGGTATATAGATCTAAAAGATATGATAGTATCCCCAAGGGATATGGAAATATGCTGCTAAGGTCCTTATGGTGTACATATAGTGATGTAATATTGCTTGAAGGTAGATTGCAATAAGCCAGAGATGCATCATATATGACTCAGAATAACCATCATGAAAGGCATAACTAACAAGCTAATAATGGTGTTAAAAGTGAATGCTATATTATACTCATTTAATCCAGAATAAGACCAAAAAAGAAGAGCAAGGAAAAGATGGGAAATGTAAAAACAAATATAAAATATAAAGATGGTAGATTTAAACACAACCATATCAAAATTACATTAAATATAATTAGTCTAAATACTACAATTAAGAGGCCACATAAAATGCAAGACCAACTATGCACTGTGTATGAGAGACCAACTTTAAGAATAAAGACACAGGGGCACCTGGGTGACTCAGTGGGTTAAGCCTCTGCCTGCGGCTCAGATCATGATCTCAGGGTCCTGGGATCGAGCCTCATACTGAGCTCTCTGCTCTCAGTAGGGAGTCTGCTTTCCCCTTTCTCTCTGCAGGCCTCTCTGCCTACTTAACAACTGAGCCACCCAGGTGCCCCTGCCTCTTTGCCTACTTGTGATCCCTCTCTGTCAAATAAATAAATAAAATAAATAAAAATAAAGAATAAAGATGCAGATAGTTTTAAAAAACAGATAGAAAAAAATATGTCATGCAAACACTAATCATAAGAAGGCTGGAGTGACTACATCAATATGAGCCAAGTTAGATTTCAGGACAAAGAATATTACTAAGGAGGGACATTTCATAATGGTAAAGTGGTCAGTTCATCAAGAACACAACAATATTAAATGTGTGTGCTCCTAACAAAACCTCAAATAAACATGAAGAAAAGAAAACCAGATACAACTGAAAGGATAAATAGACAAATCTACAATTACAGTTGGATGTTTCAACACTCTTAACTCAGTAACAGAATAAGTAGACAAAAAAAAAAAAAATCAGTGAGGAGATAAAAAACCTGATCAACACTACTATACCTAACCAACTGTACCTAATTGATATTTATGAAACACTGGACCTAACATTACCAGAATATATTTTCTTTTCAAATTCACTAAAATGGACCACATTCTGCGTCATAAAACAAGCCTCGACATATTTAGAAGAATCAAAACAATACAAAATATATTTTCTGACCAAAATGGAATTAAATGAAAAATCAATAACAAAGGTATCTGCGAAATTCTCAAGTATTAGGAAATGACACAGTACACCCTAAATCAACCATGGGTCAAAGAAGAAATTAGAAAATATTTTGAACTGGGGTGCCTGAGTGGCTCAGTTGGTTGAGCATCTGACTCTTGATGTCAGTTCCAGTCTTGATCTTAGGGTTTGAGTTCAAGCCCTGCATTGAGCTCCATGCTGGGTGTGGAGCCTATTTGATAAACAAAAATTTCAACAGAATGATAATGAAAACACAACATAATGAAATTTGCAGGATGTAGTTTATACAGTGCTTAGTGGGAAATTTATAGCTTTAAAATAAAGGAGATCTAAAATCAATAATTCAACAGTACACCTTAACAAGTAAGAAAATGAAGAGCAAGTTCAGCCACAAGTAAGAGGAAGAAAATATTATAAGAGTAGAAATCAATAAAAGAGAAAACAATAAAGAAAAATCAATGAAACCAATAGCCAGCTCTTTGAAAAGATCAATAAAATTAATAAACCTATTGCTAGACTGATACAGATAAAAAAGAAAAGACAGAAATTAGCACAAATTACCAATATCAGGAAAGGAAGAACAGACATCACTATAGATCCTGCAGACATGGAAAGGACAAAGGAATATTGTGCATAACTCTATGCTGAAAAATTCTTCAACTTAGATGAAATGGAAGAATTCCTTGAAGGACACAGATTACCAAAATTGACTCAAAGAGAGCTAGAAAATCTGAATAGCCTTATATCTATTAAAGAAATCAAATGTGTAGTTAAAAATCATCCCATAGTTAAACTCTAAGCTCCAATGACTTCAGTGTGTATTCTACCAAATATTTAAGGTACAAATCAAACTTGTGGAAAATGGAGGAGGATAGAATTCTTCCCAGCTCATTCTCTAAAGTTGGCATCACCATGATCTCAAAAACTGACAAAGATATTACAAGAAGAGAAGACCACAGATCAATATTCTTTATATTCATACACATAAAAATATATCACCAAATATTAACAGGTTTAAAAAATTAACCTCACAATATACACAAACAGTAACTCATAATGGATCATAAACCTAAATTAAAAGCTAAAATTATAAAACTTCTAGAAAGACTAGGAGAAAATCTCCATGAACTTTAGATAAAGATTCCTCTATCCAACACAAAACATGAACCAGAAAGCAGAAATTCATAAAATTCAACTTCAACAAAATTAAAAATGTGTGCTCTTCAAAAGATAACATTAAGAAAATTAAAAGGCAAGCCACAGTCTAGGAAACATAGTTGCAGTGTACATTTGGGATAAAGCTTGGTATCCAAAACATACTTTTTAATACCCTAGACCTCCTGTAAAAAGAAGAAAATCTAATTTAAAAATAAGTAAATGAGTTGAACAAGCAATTCCCCCCCAAATTTGTGCATAAATATGAAGCACTTGAAGAGTTACTCAATATTCTTAGTTATCAGAGAACCACAAATTAAAACCACAGTGAGATATCCCTACACATTAACTTGAATTAAAAAAAAAATACCAAGTGTTGGTAAGGATGTGGAGCAACTGGCACACCCATACAATGCTGGTAGGAATGTAGTTGGTGTAGCTACTGGAAATTGGTACAGCCAATTGAAAAATAGTTTGGCAGTTTCTTATAAAGGTAAACATATACTTACTCATAACTCAACTATTCCTTGTAGGTAGTTACCTAAGAGGAATGAAAACTTAATATTTCTATAAAAACTTGAATTGAACATTATCATAGAAGCTTTATCTATAATAGCCCCAAACTATAAGCAACCCAAATATCCATCCATGCATGAGTAAAGAAACAAATTATGATCTATCCATTCAGCGGAATACCACTCAACAATAAAAAGGAACAAACACATGAATGAGTATCAGAAGCATTACTCTAGGTGAAAGAAGCTGTCACAAAAGACTGCATACTGGATGATTCCATTTCTGTGAAATTCTGGAAATGGCAAAACTACAGGGACTGAAAGCAGGTTTGTGTTTGCCAGGGTCCAGGCATGTGGAGAGGGAATTTATTACCAAGGGGTGCAAGGCAACTTTTTGGGGTGATGGAAATGTTCCATAACTTGATTGCACTTTAGGTTATATGTATATATATGTTTGTCAACATTCATTGCATTTTACACCTAAAATGCGTGCTTTTATAGTATATAAGTTATACTTTAGTGGGAAGTAGAAAGTTGATTTTCAAAAAGTACATTGGAGGTAAGGATGTCAATTCCATGTTTAAAAAAAAAAACCCAACCTCGTGGGCAGTTCAAAATAGAGGTTCTTAAGAGCTTAAACTGTTTTTTTTTTGGAAGGTGATAGAGGGGAGGGAGCGGAGGAAGGTAAAGGCAACATAAGCAGCCCTGATACAAAATATGGGCTCAGTTGAATGCTTTGTCCCTAGATCCTGCCTTTCCTTCTAACCCCTAAAATGAGAAGAGCTTGGGGAAATTCCTGCTACAAAGCTGAGCCTATCCAACTTCTTTATCTCAAAGGAGCAAGTAATCCAATTTGAGGACCTTAAAACCAAAGCAGTTACCTTTCTAAACCAAGAAAACTTCATAAACACCTACATCACAGCTTTATTGCAGGTCTTACGAACCTGAATCATCACATTGGATCTCCTTGGAACACGAAGCAAGATGGAAATCCAGAATGAAGAAGCTAGATAACTTTACAGCTCTCTGTATATTAGTGTTTAAATCACTCAGCCTATTTATTTCCTGTCTACTCTATTTCTGGTCATGGAATGGGTTCTGAAGATAAGATAAGATGGTGAAGACAGATCATTAGTGGGGAGGTAAGGTAAAAGTTTAAAAACAAAGCAAAACAAAATCCTTTAGTTGTTTTCATTGTTTGAAGTGTTAAGTATTCCCTAACCATCCAGCATGTGAATTGTCCAATGGAACAAAACATTTGGTACCAAACACAGTTCCATAAAAGTTGTTAAGGGCATAAAAAAATAAATGTTGACCATATCAATCAAAACATTCTGAAACTCTGAATCTAGTTCTCCTGGCTCTCTCAGTTGTGCATATACTGAGTTTGGAATACTTAAGGCACGGTAGGTCTTTTTTGGCCTGGTGTGTTTTATATTAAAATAATTAATTCTTTTCATAGTAAAGGCTGAGTTCCAACCCTTAAAGGTCTTTGAACAAATTGTTTCAGAACAGGAATTCCAAATATAAATTATTTCATTGCAGAATTCTATAACAATTTGTCACTTAAAGCTTATTTTATGAGCTTCATTCTTAAGATGCTACCATATATTGAATTTAATACTCACTAAGACTCAAAAAATATGTGTAAATGTAGATTTTTTCCAATGCAGGCAGGCTTTCTCATCTAATTTTGGGCTCTAAGAAATAAAATAAGACAGGCTAAACCCAGTGTATCAAGTCTGAGACTGAAATTTTTTTACCTTTACTGAAAAATCATTGATTTGGTCATGCTGAGAACAAGAAATGGTTCTTTCAGTTCAAAATTTGGCAGAATCAAGCTAATCCTTTAAAGTATGCTGATGATTTGGCTGGCTATATGTTAGTGGTTATTATACTTGATTTATAACACACACACCACACACACACACACCCATTCAACCTTTCCAGTCATCTGTAGGACTTGAGGCTCTCTTTTCCTCTGGCATTTGCCAGTTAAATTAGCATTATAAAAATGATGTTGGGGGGAGGATATAGTACTGCAATGATAGAATTTCTGGGACTACCAGGCAAAGAAAAATACTGAAAGATTGGTAATTCCTGATTCCCATTTTCAGATATTTGTGGTCATCTATACTAAGCCATGCTGTCTGTCAGAGCAGTGTCTCCTTGTTTTCCCAAGTCCCATGGATACAGGTTATTTAAAAGTTGGAGGAAGAGGAGTAAGGCTATAATGGTGATTTAATGTATTAGTGTATTTAGTTTAATGTATTTTCCTTATCTGCAGTAAAGGATTGGTGTGGATGAGAGAAGTGAAAAATGTATGGGAACCTTACCTTCTTCCCGCACCCCCCACATTTACCACCTCCTATTGTTCTCCTTTGAGCATTTCTTAATTTGAATTTCAGATTACCTGGAAGAGTTAGGCCTCATTCATCCATTAATGATTCATTCACTCACTTAAAAACCTCATTAAGTAATATGAATTAAACAGATCAATACCTAGCTAAATAGTTTTTAACAGCTGGTAAATAGGAATTTTCTTTTGGCAGGAATTTTCATTGGGCAGAAATCTGTAGCTTTTAGGTCACTTGAGTTGGATGAAGGTTGTTTAGACAACAGGAAGAAAAAATGAAGAAAGAGGATTGAGAGGGAGTCAGAAAGGATGTTGGGAGGCCATCAAAGATAAAATAGTAGGTTTTGCTATGGGCTTCTAATGGGAATAATATAGAGATTTGTAAAGTTGGTTTAGTGTGTCTAGGTTGATCCAGCATTTCTAGTTCTGGTATCTTCTCAGCTGATCTTTCTCTCCTTTCCTGGGAGGAGGAGAATGACATTTGTGTCTTCATAAGCATTTCCTAATCTGTGGTATCTTAGAATACATCTAGCTTTGCTACTCAAAATATTTTTTTTCCTATACTGGCGGTCGTAAGAAGATTTGGAGAACTAGCTAGCTTTTACCACTAACCAGTGAGATGACTCTGCACTTAGTCTCCCTGGATCGCTTTTGGTTTTTCACCTGTAAAATGAAGAGGAAATAGATAATCTCTTAAAATGTCCTTCATCTAACAATCTCAGATGATTATATAAACCGTGAATGATATGAGAAAGCTCTCATTAGGGATTTGCTATGGACTGAATTGTGGCCCCACAAAATGAATATGTTGAAACCCTAACCTCCACCATAATGGTATTTGGAGATAGGGCCTATAAGGAGATAATTAAGGTTACTTGAGGCCAGAAAGGTTGGGTCCCTGATCCAACAGGATTTGTGTGTTTGAAAGAGCCGGCTAGAGTTTGTATGCATGTGCACTCATTCTCTTTCTGAATGCTCAGAGGAAAGGCTAAGTGAGTACAAAGCAGTCACCCACAATCCAGAAAGAGCTCTCACCAGAAACAGAATGCTGCTGGACCTTTGATCTTGTATTTTATAGTCTCCAGAACCATGAGAAAATAAATTTCTGTTGTTTAAGCCACCTGGTCTGTGGTATTTTGTTATGGTGGCCCAAGTAGACTAATACAGGATTTAACCACACTGAGTACATTTTTTACAAATTGAATCTGTAGTTTATGTGATGTGTATGAGGTAGGTAACGTGTTTGTGCTAAAACAGGAAGCAGAATGTTTTAACCTGGCAGTGGAAGGAAGACTCTACCATTTCTGTTTTTCTCTGAGCTCCTAGATCCTGGGGAATTATGGCACTGGGTTGGATGTTATGCGTAATTTAGTTGGATCACTGAGCTAAGTAACAGAAGAACCTGAACATAGTTGAGAAGCAATTGTAATTTAATGGCAAAAGAAAAGAACCATGCCAGGTAGCTTCTCTTTTCCCATATCTGTGTATAATATAACCTGTTGAACACCCATTTATAGTTATTAGCAGTATATTGGTAGGGATGGAGATCATCGTTAATGTCACTTCCTACAAATCTCATTCTAAAGAAGAGTGAATTGCCAGAGTGGGGACTTGCAAATGTCTCAGGCTATTTTTTAAAAAGATTTTATTTATTTATTTGACAGACAGAGATCACAAATAGGCAGAGAAGCTGGCAGAGAGAGAGGAGGAAGCAGGCTCCTTGCTAAGCAGAGAGCCCTATGTGGAGCTCCATCCCAGGACCCTGGGATCATGACCTGAGCTGAATGCAGAGGCTTTAACCCACTGAGCCACCCAGACGCCCCACGTCTGAGGCTATTTTTTTAACCTGTATTTAACCATTTGCCGTGGTATGGAGGGGAGATAGGATTTATGGTAAAATGTTAAGTAGACACAGTTTTATCATAGCCATACCCCTCTCCCACAAATATATGTCTAATCTGTTTTGGTCTGCATCAATAGTCTCAAAAGAGGGACGTAGGAAGTGGCACTGCCAACAGACTGGGGAATGCCCTGTTCAGATTCACATTGCTTTTCTGTACTTTTGCTGATCCCATACAGCTACCTTTCCCTGAGAGCTAGTACTATTGACCTGATGGTATTGGCTGCCAGTTGGCAGAGAGGATGCACCTAGATTAAGTGGTTACTTCCTCTTCCTGTCGACAGACTTGGAAAAATAGAGTTTACTTGCCTCCAAAGGTTTCTCAGAATGTAGTGGTACAAAATGTTCACAAGTAGGAAAATTCCTTAAAAAGCTGTGTCTGGTTACTCTCAGATAAACATTTCCATTAATATTTCATTTCATTTTGAATGTCTTTCTAGCTTGTAGTATTTTTTTTTCAGTGTATGTAGGTGGCTTCAAACCATACAGTGGAAGTATTTTCCAAAAAGCTTCAATCTTTGTCTTACTATGAACTGTTTTCCTTAGTTCTTGTCACTAAGCAGCTCCTCTCAACAGGCTCAAATCCCTTTTTCTACTTTAATCTGTCTCTGATTACGTTGACGTCGTACATCCTTTTGGGAACTCATACGTGTTTTAATAATATATTGAAGAAGAAATTGCCTATTTCTTCCCTCCGTGTATTGGGAAAATAAAAATTTTTGTTGCTATTTTTAGGTAATACGTATTGAATGTTCCCATAGTCATTGCCCTGTACAAAGAAGTTATCACACACAAGATACAATCTCCTGTGCTCAGTGATGTTTATTCTGTTTCAGTCTACTTTAAAATGCTTCATTTCCCAAGTTCTTTTCCCCCATGAAATGTTGCTTGTAGGTATTTTGTTTTTTTCAGTTCCATATATGTGTTCTTTAAAAAATTTTTTTTGAAATTCTTTTGTTGAAAAATAGCCAATGTACAAGATTGTATTAGTTTCAGGTACACAACATAGTAATTTAGTATTTACATACATTATGAAATGGTCACCACAATTAAGTCTAGTTACCATCTGTTACTGTACAAAGTTGTTACAATATTATTGACTACATTCCCTACGCTGTACATAACATAGCCTTGTACCTCCTAATCCCTTTCAGTAACTTGGTTCACCCCTCCTCACCCCCTTTCCCTCTAGCAACCATCCATTTGTTCTCTGTATCTGTGAGTCTGTTTGTGTTTTGTTTGAACACATTCATATTCTTTATGAAGTATACTGGATGAGCATTTGTAAATGAGAAATTAGGGCCCAGATTGTGAAGGCATAGTTGTATTCTGTCCCCTAAAATTCTGTCCTAAATACAGTGGAGTTTTCAAGTAGCAATCTCTCCTGTCTTTGCCACAGATATTTTTCCACCACACCAGCTGCCAAAATGGGCGTTGCTGGGGGCAGGTAAGGAACAGGGAGAGTGCAGACAACTCTGCATCTGCTTTACCTGTTACGAGGGCTCTTGAGGACAAATAATCAACAGTGCCTGAATTCATAGAATGTTAAATGTGCAAGAGACCACAGCAAGTTATCAGGATTATCATACTACTTTCTATTACATCTCCGAGCCCTTGCTTATTATGGAGTACCTTTTCTCCAAGGCTGCCTGGCAAAATGCAGCTTATCCTCTAGCACCCTATGCCTTGAATTCATCATCCCTTCATCAGTGATGGTATAGCATTATAAGAATCTGTATGTGATTTTCCCTACTATGTGTTTTGAATGCCCTCTGACATACTCCCTAATATAGTGGTTAATTTGTATTCTCTTTCTATTTACCCTACACATTTTGAATGTTTGCTTGAGTAGATAAGATTATGGTAAGAATGATGTGCATCTATATTTTAGTGGGATAAAGAAGATTATTGAGGGTAAAGCACTTTTTTTTTTTAAAGATTTTATTTATTTATTTGTCAGAGAGAGAGAGCAAGCACAGGCAGACAGAGTGGCAGGCAGAGTCAGAGGGAGAGGCAGGCTCCCTGCAGAGCAAGGAGCCTGATGCGGGACTCGATCCCAGGATGCTGGGATCATGACCTGAGCCGAAGGCAGCTGCTCAACCAACTGAGCCATGCAGGCGTCCCGAGGGTAAAGCACTTTTAAATTACTTTCATCTCTAGGGATTTTGATGGGAAACAAATTCACTGATACTTTTAGGTTTCTCACTCGAGTCACTGAGGAAGAGAACACACAACTAAATTCTGTGTCGTGGAGAAGCCATCGTATTTTAAAGACATGCTAGTATATATGTTGTGTGTGAGTCACACAGCAGTGTGATTCACTTTGTTCTCGATCAGCCAAGGGTCATGTTATGGAGACATTTGTGTAGGTGCCATTATAGGGGAAGATTGGTATCTTACTGTCCACATAGTGGTTGATGAAGTTGACTCTACCAAATTACAAAGTGAAAAATAAAGAGGTAAAGTTCATTGTTAAAGATAGTGTGTGGAGGGACACCTGGGTGGCTTAGTGGGTTAAAGCCTCTGCCTTCGGCTCAGGTCATGATCCCAGGGTCCTGGGATCGAGTCCCACATCGGGCTCTCTGCTCAGCAGGAAGCCTGCTTCCTCCTCTCTCCGACTGCCTCTCTGCCTACTTGTAATCTCTGTCTGTCAAATAAATAAATAAAATCTTTAAAAAAAATAGTGTGTGGAGGGCACCTGGGTGGCTCAGTTGTTAAGCAGCTGCCTTTGGCTCAGGTCATGACTTCAGGGTCCTGGGATCAAGTCCCACATTGAGCTCCCTGCTCAGCAGGGAGTCTGCTTCTCCCTCTCCCACTCACCCTGCTTGTGTTCACTCTCTCACTGTCTCTCTCTTTCTTTGTCAAATAAATAAATAAAATCTTTTTAAAATATAAATATAAAATAAAAATAGTGTGTGGAGTGCCTGGGTGGCTCAGTCCGTTAAGTGTCTGCTTTCTACTCAGGTCATGATCTCAGGGTCCTGGGATCGAGCCCCTACGTGGGCTCCCTTCTCAGCTAGAAACCTGCTTCTCCCCCTGCTTGCCACTCCCCCTACTTGTATGCTCGCTCTCTCTCTCTCTGTCAAATGAATAAATAAATTCTTAAAAAAATAGAGTGTGTGGATTTTAGGTAGTAGTATTTGTATGAGTTATGTGTCTAATTCTTGTCTTCCTGATAATTCTTAGTCAAGAACAATTAGAGAAATGCTCTAAGTGGGGCATCAGTATCTTATCTCAAGTTATAAGGTGTTCACATACATATGATGTGGAAAGCAGAAAACCTGGAATTTCCCTTTTGCTTTTTATCTTCGTACTTTTAATGTAGGTCATCCAACACTTGAATACTAACATCGACAATCATTTGGCCTTATGGTCATTTTTTTCAATGCCTCTGAGAATTTGGTTCTTGGAAGAAGGTAATTCTTAGCACTGCTCCTGGTTTGTATACATTGTTTATTTTGGAACCTGTCTGATGTTGTGGCCACCTATCAGAACTTGGCATTATTTTATTGTTTGAGATGGGTGATTGAAGTACTTGAACAGGATATTTTCACTTAACTGCTGATGACTGACTAGAGAGTACCTTAAATACAGAATGTGCTCTCCATCTCAACAGCATATTATTAGAAATACATGACCTATGGTATGTCCCCCTAAAATTTAAATTTTTAGAAAGCAGAATTTTACTGTATCCTACCCATAATACTATGAATATTCACATTAACACGAACCACCCCCAACTGTAGGGTATTTATCCTTTTTACACAATGTGCTAAAATGTGTAAATTAATTTATTTCATACAAATTGATATATAAAGTTGCTTCTAACTAGAATTGTTTCTAGAATCAACCATTAATCAAGGCTAGATCCAAACCTCTACTATATTAAACTTTATTTAAAACTACACAAATTTCTTGATGGCATTGTATTTAATGCTTGTGAGATTGTATTTGTTGGCCACTTTTATCTAAAAAGTAAAATAATTTTTCTGGTTTCAGAGTCTTACTTTGTTAATGTTTGCTCTTGCCCTTTACCTCTCCAAACCCTACCCATTTTTCTAAGCCAAGCTGAAGAGAAGCAAACTTGATCAGATTTTCTTCTGTCCCTGTAGGTTCATTCATGGCATTTCAGACTTAGTTTATAAAACTCAATTTCTTTTGTCTGTGAGTTAGTTGTGAACATGCCTCCCTTCTGTACTGGTTCCTAGAGAGGTACCATGATGTTTTAGGCAACCGTGTATTTCCTGTAACCTTTTTCAGTACCTTGCCCTGAGATATTCAGTATTTGCTGAAATTATGGGTTTTGTTGTTGTTGTTTTTCTAATCTAGACTTAATGAATCAGTCAGTAACTTGACTAAAGTCAGTAACTTTAAACAGGTTTAAATGAGGACTCAAGCAGTCACCATGCTTTGTCCAGGTAGCTGTTCCGATTTCATTATGTATTAACTGTGGAACTACCTCATCTGTAAAATAGGACTGTGGTAATAGCAATACTCAGACTCTTAGAGTTGTTGATGAGGATTGATATAGACAATTTGTTTAAAACATTTATCGTGCTGCCTCACATATAGGTTCCCCTCAATCATTCCAGCTATAATTGCTAAATGCAGTCCGTTGGGCTAGACTCAGCCATATCTCTGGCATCTAACCCTGTGTATAAAAAATATCCAATAAATAACTTGCTTGAGTTGAATTGATTGATTGACCCTATTTTTATCTTCCGTTACAGCCCACTGTTTGTAACATGGAAGATCGGTCGAGACAAAAGATTGCGTGGATGCATAGGTACTTTTTCTGCCATGAACTTGCATTCAGGACTCAGGGAGTACACACTTACCAGGTGAAGATCAATTTTTGTTACCTCTGCTTCTACATTAAAAACAAAACAAAACAAAAAAACTTATAATACTTGCACCTGCCACTTTAACTCCTTTGCCTTTACTAAATTGTTAACATTCTTGACTTCTTTCACATCAGATTTTTCCTTCTCTTCAACCATTTGCCTTCTCTCTGATAAAACATTATTGCTATATTATCATAATGTAAAATACTGTGATTATATGTATTCTGTCATAGATGATTTAAAGTGTCTTCCTTCAGAGGCCAGCTTATTTTGTGTAACTTGAAAGTCAGTACCCAGATGTCAATGGCTTACCAAAATGTATTATTTCCATAATAACACTGTGTCTTCCCTGTTAAGCTTTTTAAGAATTGTTGATATCTGTCATCTTACACGTGTTGCTACACTTTTATGTACTTTTGCAGTGAAGGGGAGAACCTTGGAAGAAAGGGATGCCACAACCTGGCAGCGTAATCATTCACGTTCACGCTTTATCCAGAATTAATTGTAGCTTACTTATTTTGTTTCCTCTAACACAAGGACAAAGTAATGAATGCCTCATTGCAGTTGTTAAGACTTTGTTTTTAATTTCCGAACTCACAAAAAGCTATCGAGCATGCCATCTGATTTTTTTTTTTTTTTGGTTCAAGTTTAGATTTCTAGCAATTTAGGTTCCAAAATTATTTCAAAAGAAGAAAATTCCTTAAATAATAAGCTATTAGTAAAGGAATTTCCTGTTTTTCATATTTCAGGGTGATTATCTGATACAGTTTCTATAGTTGTAATATGCACAAGTATCTGTCCAACAAGAAATTGGTCCCTGCTGACTATTGGTACTTGGGGCACATTGCTTAACCTCCAGTAGTTAAAGTAGTAATTACAGGATTTTGTTTTACATACTTACTTAATAAGGATGTTAGGGAGGTGTTAGGGGAATCAAATAATACTCAGTCACTACTTTGCTTCTGGATTAACATTGTGGAACATTCATTATTTTATTTTAGGGTTGCATAAATGTGGCTTTTGCTACCCGTTAATAAAATGCTGGTAACCGAGTTTAGTATTCTTATATTTGAAGGTGCAGCTAACAGCTACAGGGTTTTCTTAACTTACCGTGAAACCTGGAAAGGAAAACAAAGGCTTGGAGGGTCACCTTCATTTTTTTATATTTGCATAGGCATTAGAATTGAGTGTTTGGACTTGATTAAGAACATACAAGCAGTAAAGGGGTCAAAGCACATATTCTGGAAATGAATTGAACTTGCTAAAGATAGTGTAAAGTCTAGTCTAATCAAGTTAGATTTTTTTCCTTGACATGAAATACTGTGGACTAATTTTGGGACTTTAGCAAATTCTGCCAGTGACTACCTCTTTGGGACTGGTACATACGAAATTACTCTTTTAATAGCTAATCAAAGGCAATTTATGACACATTTCCTAAAATAAGTAGTTATGAGGAACTTTGGTTCCTTGGTTATTGCTTGGAAAAAAGGATCCTATGGCTAAATAAATTTGGGGAACACTGGTTAAGCCAATTTAAAGAGCTGCGCTTACTGCAGGACTTTTCAGAAACTTTCATGTTAATACTGTTGTGAATCTCCAAGAGTGAGATCTAGAATGCAGCATTTCCCAAACTTCAACTCTTTTGACCACAGAACACTTTCTTTGTTAAGATTATTTATTATTTGATAGAGAGCGCACGCACAAGCAGGAGGAGTGGCAGGCAGAGGGAGAGGCAGAAGCAGGCTTCCTGCTGAGCAGAGAGCCTGATGTGGGGCTGGATCCCAAATCCTAGGACCCTGAGATCATCCACTGAACTGACTAAGCCACCCAGGTGCCCGAGAACCCTTTTACCCTACCACCCCATTCATTGTCTTATGCTATCAGTATCCCAAGGAACACATTTTCAGAAATTTATAAGTCTGTCATAAAAATTCCATTTTTCTTTATATTTGGCAAGTCTAGGTGGATAGTACAGAAACCCTTTGTACTTTCTAATGACACTGTGGCAGAAATCCCAGTATCAAATGTTATATACTTTAGAAATCCTTAGTGGTGGTGACTGTAGTAGCACTTGGGTTTTATTTAAAGAAAATCTGAAATTCTTTTGCCTATAGTGGTAAGACGGGATGAAATATTCAACTTCTCCACACTTGCAGATTGGTCTCTTAGAGATATTACCAGAGGAATTATAGTGGGGTTTTTTTTTTTGACAATAATGTGATTCTGAATGAATCAGTCAAATAGCTCAGCTTGAAAATTTGCTGACATTTGTATACATGGTTACCCTCATAGTAGTCGGTGGCTCTTCCTGTTCATTTTTCAACTTTTTTCACTCATGTTTTTATACAACTTCCTGAAATAGTGTATGGCACACTAGATGCATATGTTTGTGTGTGTGTGTATACACATGTTCATACCCAATCATTTTATTTCTGTTTGGCTTGATTCTTTTTGCTTACATGACAATAAGAAAGAAGTTATTTGGAAGAGATGAACAAAAGAAAATGCGTCTTACAATATACAGTTGTACTTCTAGATTCATCTTAGAGTCAAAACTACAGAGTCAACTTTAGAAAAGTCACCACATAATGCCTTTCAGTCTAATAAGGGGCATTTACCATTTTTGCTGTTGATGGTATTATTATTAATAGCTGCTATTTATTAAAACTTGCTACATGTTGATACTGCAGAGAAGCTACTCACAACTCTTAGGTATCAGTACCACATTTTAAAACTGAAGAAACTGAGGTTTATGGAATTTGAATAATCTATCCCCTCATACATCTAGTAAGCAGTAGAATCCATCTGACTGCAAAGTTCCAAGCCTTTAATTAAGACGTTTGAGATAAAACAAAACCATTTTTTCTCAGAAATTATGTTCTGCAGGTTTGTCATGCAAATAGTGAACTCAAAAGAGAGTTACTACAAATTGTCTAAGTCATGGTTCGATAATTCATCACAAAAATGGAGTTAAGATTGAAATTTTGGAACATTATTTTAAACTCCAGAAAATCTGCAGATGGAATTATAAAAAATACATAATACAGGGTTATATAGACTAGTCAGAAGAAAACTGACTTGGATTGATACTGAAAAAAGGGACAATGCTTATTACAAAAATATACTTTGGTGTGATAGGAAATTGTATTCTCTGGGACCTGTAAATAATGGACTAGACATTCAGAAGAATACAGTTTTTTAAAACATAACAATTAGGGATTCTTGGAGTTCATTCTTCAATCTTAAAAACCCATAAATCACAAAATTTACAAATGGAATCAAATGAAAACAAAAAATGAACTGTGAAAGACTCACCAGGTAGAAAGGTATTTTTAAAAATTATTAGAGTATCTGGCTTTTCACTGTCTTCATCTGTGATTAGGTAGACTGTTGTTTTCAGAATATTACTCGGATATACCCTTATTCATTATGAAATATATATAACATGAAATTTATGTTTTTTGGAATTTATCATTGTAAATTTACCATTTTAACCAATTTTAAGTGTACAGTTCTGTACATTAAAGTGCAACCACCACCGTCATTCATATCCTAAACGTGTTCACCTTTCCCAACTGAAACTCTGTAGCCACTAAACACTAACTCCCTGCTGTTCCCTCCCTGCCCTGGGCAACCATCATTCTACTTGCTGTCTCTGAATATGACTCTTTTATATACTTCATATAAGTGAAATACAATATTTGTCTTTTTGTGATGTCTTATTTGGTGTAGCATAGTATCTTCAAGGTTCACCCATGTGGTAACATATGTTAGAATACCCTTTCCTTTTAAAAGGCCGAGTAATATTTCATTGTATATATCTATCACATTTTGTTTATCCATTCGTCTGTCTGTGGACATTTGGGTGACTTCAACCTCTTGGCTATTGCAAACACTGCTGCTGTGAACATGGGCATACACATATCCAGTTGAGTACTGCTTTTTTTTTCCATTCTAAAAACTAACCACTTTACAGAAGACAGTGATCTAATTTGTTTATGGTCCCTTAATTTCCAAAACCTAAATCTGAAAAGTGACCAGGTCCTTTTTAAATGAAATGCCTATTATAGTCTATGTTTTTATTTATAAAATACAGCCTTAAAATTCAGACTCTTGCCATAGTCAAGTTTTACATTCTCCTAATTGAAACTTTGATTTAAGGCTGAACTAAAACCTTATAAATAGGCTGATTTCCTCCCAGTTGTAAAAATGTATAATTTCTGTGTCTGCAGCAGAAAGATTTTGTGAGAATTATAATGTGGAACTATGGAAGATACTATTCCTTCCTTGTCCTTGGAGACTCTGGGTAAAAGCAGGCAAGATTAGAGCAAACAAGTAGCAGGATGGAGAGCTCAGAATTACTGATAGAAGTTTATCCATGGTGACATGTTCAAGTCCACAAATGACTATATTTATTCATGGTCAGACCTTTCAAGTAGAAATATTCTTTGTCCCAGTTGAAGAAGAAAAATGTCTAGTATTTGCCAAGCTACTTGCATTTCTGGCTATTACATGTTAGAAAACCGAGGCAAACTTATCAATCCTTTCTCTTAGTACTTAGAGTATACACTTTATAGGAAGACAATCATGACTCATATAGATGAATACAAATGTCTCAGACAAAGAAGATTCCTTAAAATTTTGGTCAGTAAGGTGCCTGGCAAAGCAGAGGTCTGATTCTTTATGTAAATTCAGATTGGTGGTAATTCTTTCAGAAAATATGAGGGAATAATAGAGGTGTTCTTATTTTGTAAAACAGAAATATGGTCTGTCATCAAGCTTAAAAGACCTTCTTTTCTTCTCATTTACTTTATTGGACTTAGACCTCTCAGCGGTGAAGTAATTATGCAGGTGCGTGGGCAGCATCTGGAGCTTGATTCTGAACTATGCCACTTTGTTGCATTACTTAATTCTGAGAAATTAGCAATGGAGGTTTGTTCCTTACTAAGGAGCAGGGGGACCACATAAAAGGTGGTGTGTTTTGTTTTGGAGTTTGTTTTGTGTGAGTGAGGGGTGTATGTGTGTGGGTGTGTGTGTGAGTGTGTGTGAGAGAGAGAGAGAGAGAGCGATTGTTTCTGTGTTACAAATGTTCATTTTCTATTAGGATTTTTGAGCTATTAGAAATAGCTGACAGACCTATTTTATTACTTTCAAAGGCCCTGGCTAGATTGGGTTCTTCTGGGTGACTAGCTTTGTTGTAAACCAAATTCGCTTTTATATTTAGTATTACAATATGTCATTTTCTAAGGCAGTATGAGGCTAAAACCACTGTAAGCAGCACAATTATATTTTTCCCTCTCAGGGTGGACTATTTTGTGATCATTGTTATTCTTGATTATTTTAGGTAACTGGACTTGGCTCATTGAGAATAATGAGGGGGCTTAAACACTCCCCCTCATTTAATATTAGTGCCCACGATAGCATCACCCAGATTGATTTTTCTCATGAAAAGAAAAGCTGTACCCGAGTCACTTCTAAGTACACTGTTGTCATGGGGCCCATTCTGGAGGTGCGTAGGCCAGACCAGTTTTGGCAAGTGTCGGTGGCAAGAGTCCTAGCTAAAATATACTTTTTGGAGAAATAAATAATATATATCAAAAATAGTATGCACAATTAATTAACTTAATTTGCAGTCTACATTTTGTTGCAATTTTTCTAAAGGCAGGTTGACCTGACTTCTAAAACTTGTACAATTTCTTGGTTTCAGTGTCTGAGTGTTTCTCAGGTCGCATAAGCATTTAATTTAAGGTGTAGTTTGGAACCTAGATCATTTTGTACCCTCTACTCAAAATTATTCATTAAGGTGGCATGACTCAGTATAAACTGTGGAAATCTAGAAGCCTCTTTTTAGCCACTAGTTTAATGCATTCTTTCATTGTTCCATGGTTGCGCTAAATGTACAGAGATGTGGCCAGCAGAATGTGGAAGGAGAAACTAAAGGGTAATAACCATTCCCAGTATGGGTCATGGCTCCTGAATTAGAGGGAACTATCTGAATTCATAGAGCACCTACTATCACAGAAATTAAAAGCAGTGAGTGTGTCAGACTCCAGTTCCTTATCCTTTCTCTCAGATCTTCAGATCTCCAGTTGGAATCCCTGTGTTCAGCTTTAAGGGCCACAGGCATAGTGCCTTTGCGTAGAAAAGCAGAAAAGGCCATCTGTAAAAAGGTGAAGGTGTGAGAGAAGCTGAAAATAGGCTTTTGCAACGTCAGAGCTCTGGGTTCTTGCATTTCATAAGATGGTAAACTACAAGAAATCGACCCTGTTCTTAAGCTATCTATAAACTTCATGGCTTTGCTTCTGGGAGGCTGACGTTTCCCCTTTAATCGTGTTTAAACAGTCCATCCTGCAAATCTGGTCTAAACTTTGCCTTAGGAATTTATGATATAGTAGGAGAGATAAGTTATATAAATACTTATGGTCCTACATAGGAAGTGATTTTTGCCAAAGAGAGGTGGTACTGGATGAACAGATACTCTGCGTCTGTAATAAAAGTAGAACCGTATTTAAAGCAATTTATGAAAGTATGTAATCTGGCCCATCCCTTGTCCACTTTGAGTAAAAGCAAAACACTACCGTTTTTTGGCTTGTTTTTATCCTATATGGACAAAAGTCCCAAATTCCAGGAATGTGTATCAATTGTTAATATCAAATTACCACATACAAGGTACTACATTATTTGAGAGGTTCATAACATGTATTTTGAAGGGAAAATTGAACTTACTATGGAAAAAATTAGAACCTCAGAAATAGAGCACATTTAAAAGAGTGTGTAAGCACACACATGCACACACAGAGTTCATCAAAGAGTAACTAGAACCAGTGGGGTTATAGCTCTGATGCTTGGCAAATGAAGAAGATTAAAAATTAATAGTTTAGATTCTATTTCTCTCTTGTCCCATGGAAATGAATTCATATTTTGTGTCAGTTCAATAAATTGATATCTACCTCCTTTTCTGAGAATCATTGCTTGAGATATTCTTCTTTTTTTTTCAGATGAAAGACTGAAGTGGTAAAGATAATTTAGAACACAAATATTGTATGAAATCATTATTACATTAGATGCGGTCTAAAATCATACTGAGGCATTTAACAATATATTTACTTTTGTCTGAACATTTACAAAATAAATATTGAGTCTACTTATAAGGATCTAATGTATCCTTGAATCATGAGGACCTGAATGTGTGAGAGAAGAGATTTGTATCTTAGTGTCCTGGAATAATAAGATGCTTATACCAATAAACACTGGAGGCAATGATTCCAGTCTAGAGTATCATACAATAATATGTTCTTACCACTTCTAGGGGACAATGTTGGTAGTAACTTGAGTACTTTAAAATAATTTTATGTTGGGGCATTGTGCAGCAAATAATACTCAATTTTCAGTTCCTATTTTATAAGCATGAGAAAATACTTTTTCAAAGATTTCCTTTAAAGGCAAGGAAAGAAAGCCCTCCTCCATATTCTTTGCCCTTCCTTCTAACTTTAAACTACTTAAGATGTGGTTATCCAAAATAGTAGCCTTTGGAAAACTTCCCTTTTCACCATTGATAACAGTTTTGAGTTCTTTAAAGGCTTACTGTTAGCCCTCTATCTAGAGTCGTAGATATATTTGTTGTAGAAGCAACTTCCAGATTTTTTTTTACATTTCTCTCACTTTTTAAAAAAGATTTTATTTATTTATTTGACAGAGAGAGAGAGAGAGATATCACAAGTAGGCAGAGAGGGAGGGGGAAGCAGGCTCCCCACTGAGCAGAGAGCCCGATGTGGGACTCGATCATAGGACCCTGAGACCATGACCTAAGCCCAAGGCAGACACTTAAACCACTGAGCCACCCAGGCGCCACTCTCTCTCACTTTCTAAGTAAAGAATAAATATTCAATATAAAAATCTTGTTCTAAAGAGCCACATTATCTGGGCTGCTTCTTTACAAAAGAAATTTAAGAACCCTTACTATATAATAAAATAGGCATGGACAAATGGTAACTTTTTAAAAAGTTCTATTGGAACAAGAGTTTCATGGGTGCTAAGAATTTTTAGAGATGGGAAATGGTATTTAATACATTCTATTGAGAATGAGGATCTAATGATTAGCATCAAATTTGCATTTTCCACATGTTTAAAATTTAAAAGTGAGGAAAATGCAGTAAAGTCATGCAAGTGTAGATTTACAACTTGTCTCATGTTCAGAAAGCTCATTTTTATTAATTTTGAACTTTTTTTTTTTACCTCAGCTCACGAAATTATCCTGTAAATAAACATATTAGAACTATAGGCTTCGTCATTCAAATTAGATCAGCATGATATTATCCCCATTTTTAGCCCTCATTTTTAAGTTTATACGTTGATATGCCAACTTTTGTGCCCTTTCCAGTGATGAAAGAAAAGATTAGGAAAAGCCATAAAAATAAATTCGTCAGAAGCTTTTATTAATGAGATTGCCCAGAACTCAACTTCCTGTTGCTTTCTCCAGCTACTTTCAGAACTGCTCTTTATGGTCCACAAAGCTGACTTAGAAAGTTCCCACTACTCCTACTTCACTGAGGATAGGAGGAGAGTCTCTTAAATTTTTGAATCACGATATTGTACACCTGAAACTAATAGGACACTGTAGGCTAACTATACTGGAATTAAAAGAAAAACTTAAAAAAAAAAAACCCCACTTCTTCAGGTTCCTTTAAACCAAAGCCATTCTTCTAAGATGACCTTCTGTTGCTCCCTAGCTAAGGGAGATTAATTTACTTACCTAGGTTGGGAGAAGTCTGCTATGCCTCAGAAATTAGCAGAGAGGTTGTTGCGTATAAGAACAGTAAATAACTACACAGAGTGGCTGGTTACACTACACTGCTAATGAGGTCATGGGTTCAATCCCCATTTACACCAGTTTGCTTCGTTTAGCTAAACATAGACTGCACCCACTCACAAGGGGGCTCAGATAAGAGCATGTGGATGACCCCGTACCACACCCAAAACTTCAGCCTCATCTCAGCAATAGGAAACATGCTACATTTGGAATACCCAACACTGCGCTTTCTCCCAAATAGTTAATTCTGACTCAGTAGCCATGCTGACTATGAACACACCCGTCGGCAGGATGGAAATCTCCTCAGTTACTGTTAATCCTTGTGCCTGAGACAAGAAGTCTCTCTCTGTCTCCATCTTGCTTAGGGTAAAAACCAAAGTTATTCCAAAAGCTCTAGTTCAGCTAGAGTGAAGTTAATGCCTTACAGTGCCATCACCCTCTGTCTGCCCCTGCCTCTCTCCCCATCTCATATTCCCATCCTTCTTGGCTTTTTTTTTAAAAGACCTTATTTATTTTTTTGAAAGAGAAAGAGCACGAGTCGCAGAGGGGCAGAGGGAGAGGGAGAAGCAGACTCCCAGCTGAGCAGGGAGCCTGACACAGGGCTCAATCTCAAGACCCCGGAATCATGACCTGAGCCAAAGGCAGACACTTGACTGAGCCACCCAGGTGTCGCTACTCTTAGCCTTAAGAAGCATGGCCTTCGGGATGCCTGCGTGGCTCAGTCGGTTAAGTGACTGCCTTCTGCTCAGGTCATGATCCCAGGTGCTGAGATCGAGTCCCCCTGCTGAGCAGGGAGCCTGCTTTTCCCTCTCACTCTGCCTGCTGCTCCCTCTGCTTGTACACACTCTCTCTCTGGTAAATGAATAAGTAAAATCTTAAAAAAAAAAAAAAAAAGCATGGCCTTCAAGGTCCGAACCTCTCACTCCAGCCATGCACAATTATTCACAAATACAAGTCTTTGATGTCTCTCTGGCTTTGAACCTTTTTTTTTCTTTGCCAGCCACGCCTCTCTCCACCTCTACCCAGTCACTACCTATCCTTCAAGACGCAGCTTGCTCATCACTTCTATGAAATTTCCTTGACACTCCCAGAGGAAAGTTGGTCAGCCTCTGTGTTCGCTCAGCACTTTGTTCCGGCCTCTGTGATTACAACTTGACACACTGGTTTGTAATAATTAACCTTCCACATTTGTCTCTCCCTTTTGAAATTGTCCTGAGCCATAGTTTACCAAGCCACATCAAGGCAAATAAATAGAAAACAGCCTCATTACTTTGTAGCAACTTGATCCCAATGACCATTTCTACTCTCTTCCTTTCTGTCCGCTTCTGTCAGCTTACGTTTGTCATCGTTCCCCGCTGCCACTGTACTTGAGCTATTATAAGTTTCTGATTCTGACTGGTAGTGAGAGGGGTAGTTTAAAGCCAACTGGAGTTAGACCAATCTAGGGGGTAGGGGTCCTTATCCAGAACACCTCAGAAAGCAAGTTAACATTGGGTTGATCTCTTGGGATAGGTTCTAGAAACAATTGAAGAAGCTCAGGCTGGAAGGAATCCTTACGGATCCTCCGGTCCCGCCCTTATCAGCTACTTGAATTTCTCTTAAAATCTCCCAGGAAATGGGCATCTAACTCCTCTACAAATATCTCCATTGACTGGGAACTCACTACTAGTTAAGTAAACCATTTACTTTTCAAACACCTCTAAACCCATTGCCCCATCTCTAGTTACCACATCGCTTTAGCTGAAGTGCCAGAAGTAAAAAATGGCCTATACTTAGCACTTTATTCTTTATAGAAAGCCACACTAACCAGCAGTGATTAAACTTACCCTCTGAGTAATGTCTGAGCCCTTAGAAGTTGAGGAGTGGTAAGACACATAGCTTTACAACTGACTCCCATCCACCCACCCTTCAACAATTTTAACTGGCTCCCCATTATTGAAACCTTTGAAGCTCCTGCCACCGCAACTTCTCTCACTGTCTACATTAGACTTCTGGAATTGGCTGGGCCAGAGCGCCTATAGATTCCAAGATAGAATGGGTACTAGAACTTTTAGTACCAACCGTCCCTGGTACAAAGTTGGAACTAGAGTTAGAACACAGGTCTTCTGACATTCCCTGGGACTGTCACTGCAATTTTCACAACAGAAGACCTCTATAAAAGTAGGAAAATATATTTATATTAGTTTCGTGTTAGGAAGCACAACATTCCAGGGCACCCTCTAATAGAACAGTCATTTTGTAACATAAAGTCTCAACACCGAAGTTATCTGCCTTGTGTCACCTTTTTGGCATATTTCTCTAAAATGAAGAATAAATACCCTTAGAGCTATTCAACCATAGTAACAGAATCTGTGAGACAAGCCTGAAGCAAAACCCAAAGCAAATACACACACACACACACACACACACACACAGATATGGGTGTATGACCTTTATTCTTATCTTAGATTTCCCTTTTACTCCAACATGGCTTCCAACATACTGCTAGTTAAGTTTCCTAATTACAGTAATCACTCATAAATTCTCTTTGTGTGTTTGTCTTGGACCTATCCAAAGTATTTTATGTAAGTCACCTCATTTCATCTTGCCAATTATATGTAATGTTGAAGGTACTTCACTTCTACCACAGCTAGTGAAAAATAGGACTTAGGTTAAGTCACTTGCTGAATCATAGCTAATACATGACCGTATCTGAATTTGAACCTGATTGTATCTGGCTCTGTAGTCTGTGTTCCCAGCCACTGCCTATACTGCTTTCTCCTGCAGTGACATCGCTCGCTCTTCTGTGAAAGTTTCTTATGCTGTTCTCCTAACTCAACCGGCATCCCCTGGCCTCCATTCACAGGAAAAACAAACACACACTGAATAACTCTTCTCTTCATGCAGGGACTCAGTTACTCAACCCAGTAGTCCAAAATCCCTCACACCTGCAATCCCTAAGTTCCAATCTTTACTCAGCTTCTCCTGGATTCTCTTTCCTTTTGGAATCCTGCCGCATGCCATCTCCCTCCTGCCTGTTTTCTTCACAGCTGTGCTCTTGGTCCTGGTTGATGTTCTGAATCCATATAGTCCCTTCAGAACAGATCATCTCCTCAGGGACAACCCCCCCACCCCGAGCTTTGAATTGCTTTGTGCCACATCCGCATCTCATCCCAGCAAGTTTACATGGGATAAGAGTTAAGCCTTCAGATTTCCAGTCAGGTACAAGTGGCCGAAATCTACTCTGACTTTTGCAAGGGCTTAGGGAAGTCTTCCCCATAAAGGGTCCGTAGATAAAAGCCCCAGCTCTGCTCTTCTCTACACCTGGTAAAAAGGGGAGGCATTTCAGGGGTGAGAAGTTAGTCCATTCCTTAGAAACTGTAATTAAGGAAACAGATTCCAAATTTCCAAGTAATTTAGATCAAATTTATTGCTTTAGTTTTCATTTTTGCAAGGTGACATTCCTTGGGCAACTTAACCATAAAACAAGAAACAGCTATATAAACGGAGGATAAATATCCATGACAAGGATGTTTCTCATAGAGATTAAAAAGGAATTTTAAGAAGGAACTGAATGTATTCGGGCATGGATTATGTCTGTTGTACCATGCTTACATTTTTTACAATCAGAAGGGTTTTTTTTTTTTTTTAAGAAAAATAATAAATTATCCAGATTCTGTCTCTTTCTGATTGCATTTGGGATTTGGGGATCTGAGTATCTGAAAAGCAAGGGAGGTTTTTTAAAAGTATTTTTTTTAATTGTATACAGGTCTTTTATGGTCACATTATCTTTTTCAAATTTGAGGTAAACGGTAATGAAAACTAGAACCTTAGGCATTGTATCTTGTTTTTGCTCTCAATCTACTTTAAAACTTCTTTTTCTGAAACAAATAGCACATCATCAGAAGTCTGTTTTCAGGATAGAGGCATTTCACAGTCTGTTAGAAAAATCCTTTCCATTCTTTTATTCATATACTGCCTGTAATTATTTTAAAATGAATGGCAGCATTGCTGGATACATTGTCCATGCCTCATGTCTCCTAATAGGATTGCCCAAGAATGTTGCCAGCACCTGAAGTTGTCATTTCACATATCCAGGCCCCACATACCACGGACTCATCGTGGCAACAGGGCAAATTAATGATGTTGTGAAAGAGAAACCAGCAAAGGGCTGCAGATGCCTACCCACGAGTTAGTCATGTCCGGAGTCTCTGGGATGTCAGGCTAACCAGGGCACCCAAGCGTCATTTGTAGGCTCGTGTCCAAGGCCAGAGAGGTGAGAGGAAAAGGATGACGAGGCCTGATAGAGCAGACATTCTGCCACCTTGTCAAGTGTCAGAGTCGATGGCTGCCATTCTGTCTCTTGCCTAAGGTGTATCCCCTTTTAAGTTTGAGACTGAGAAAACCTTCCAGAAAGAACATTTTTGATTTCCCAGGCAAATAACTTAGTAAATACGCATGGCTCTCCAGTGTCACACAGCAGAGTTCTTCTGTTTTCCGAAGGATCCACCCAGGGTTTTCCCCAAACCCCCAGAGTTACTGCTTGTTCCTGTGTGAGCTTATTACCTATGGCTGGTCCCTCTGTTAGAGCACCTTATTTATCTTGCTTTGCTGTGTGCTTAATTCTGCACGTGATTTTCTCCCTTACTTAGGCTGGTAGTCCCTTAAGGACCTGAGCTAAATTTTTCACACTTCTGCATACCTTAAGTAGCTGTGGGGGATTTAGGCATCGATCAAAATAAATGTTCGAATAAGAGAGCAAGTTCCCTTAGTATACCACCGTCCTTGTGTACTGGAGAGTTGGGGAGTGTAAATTAATTCAAGTATCAGGAGCCACGGCCTATGCAAAGGAAATGAGAGATGAAGGTAACAGATTTTTGGACAGATAAATCATAGGAAAATAGAATCCATTTGTAGAAGTGATTTCATTTGGAGGAACCTAGACATAACCTAAGGTAAGACATATCTATATTTTGTTTTCTATATATAATTTTAGATCAAGGAACTTTTTGCTGTGTAACTGTATCAGCTGTCATTTGACAAAGGATGGGCATACCTCATTCTTATGAGAGATTTTAGGTAGACAAAATGTTTAAGATATTCTAGTTGTAGCTGTTAAGGTCTGCTATTTAAAAAAAAAATGGGGACTCCTAGGTGGCTCAGTTGGTTAAGTGACTGCCTTCAGCTCAGATCATGATCCCAGGGTCCTGGGATCGAGTCCTGCATTAGGCTCCCTCTGCCTGCTCTGTCTGCTGCTCCCCCTGCCTGTGCTCTCTCTCTGTCACAAATAGATAAAATCTGAAAAAAAAAATGAAAAGTTTAAAATGTGCTCCCATGGGGTGCCTGGGTGGTTCAGTTGGGTGAGTGTCTGCCTCTTGGTTTCAGCTCAGGTCGATCTCAGGATCGGGCTTGAGCTCCTCATTGGGCTCCCCACTCCATCTGCCCCTTCCCCTTCTCTCTCTCTCTCTCTCTCTCTCACTCTCAAATTGATAAATACACCTTTTTTTAAAAAAAGTGCTCCCACAGAAAAACTTACACATCCTCATTCTGCAGATGAGACAGAGAACCAGAAATGAACCAGAATAGTCCAAGATCCTGTGTATTACTTGTAGTGCACGGTAGCAACTTACAAGCATCTGGTGCCACAAGGGTCTATTGGAATTGTTTCATGAGGGAAACTTCATTCACAGTGGCACTGGTGTTCACCTATTTATTTATTTATTACTCCTTATAAGAGAGCGGTGGCCATTTCGTGAAGTTTTATAGCTCCTAGTCTTAAGAAGGCCGTGTGAGTGTGTGATAGTTTGTCAGAAATGATCTACTTGTGTTGGCTGAACACCTTGGGTGAGGGGGGCCAAAGTTTCAGGTAAGCAATCCCAGATCATGTTTTCACGTTGTGCCATTTATTAATATCTAGTGAATTATCCTTAATAATTCTGTTAATGAAACCATGTAGAGAGGCTGTATTGCCACAAAAATAAAACTTGAATTCAACAAATGAAACAAGACCTCACCCCCTTTCCCCAGGGATGAAGCTTTGGGCTGGGGATTGTGACAATCTTTGGATCGTTGTATTTAACAAGTTTGAAAATGTCCTTTTGAAGGGCACCTGGGTGGCTCAGTCGGTTAAGTGTCTACCTTTGGCTTAGGGCATGATCCTAGGGTCCTGGGATTGAGCCCCTATCCTGTCGGGCTCCCTGCTCTGTGGGGTGTCTGCTTCTCCCTCTCCCTCTGCCTACTCCCACCCCAGTCCTGTACATGCACGCACATTGTCTTTCTCTCAAATAATAAAATCCTTTTTTTAAAAAGTCCTTTTGAGAGGTAAGGCCTCTATCCTGTCTTTAATTCTCAACTGTGGGAATATTCACTCCTGAATGTATCCCACCCTATTCTGAGCCCTACTTTCCTTGTCATTCCCCCGGCCATACATACTATGCAGTGACTGCCTGTGTAATGAATAAACCCTTTGGAGATTAAGCAGAGTGTTCAATATAACGGTTGGGGGGTGGGCGGGAAAAAAGTGCTGTTTATATGTTGATATGCATTTGATAGGAATGTGTTAATTTCCACAAAACATCTGGTTTCAAACAAATGTTGTGAATGTAGGACATCTAAGGGGGTTAGAGAAGGAGAAGGGATTTACTGTGCTTAACAATTGCCAGTAGTTAGGCCATTTCCAAGTTGTGATTTTGTCAGACTTGGAAATGAAGCGGGATCAAATCTATGCAGCCCTTCTGTGGGAGAAGATCCAGATCCAGCTGCAGCAGGGAGCAGTTAACTAACTGAGAAGAACTAAGGCTCTACCCAGTGTCTCCTAGCTAGTTTTCCTTAATATGCTTAATATTGCCCTTTTTATATTCTGGGCTTAAAAAAAAAAAAAAGACTGTCTTTGTGGTTTATTGGCTGAACTTGTTCAGCTGAATCTACTGTAAAAGGGCTTTCTTCATGGCCATTATTTTACTACAGTTTTCAGTGTTCTTGCTGTTCTACTTCTTTTCTTAATAAGGTAATTCAAACTTAGAATAGTTACTATAGTTTCAAAGCTTGATTGAAAGATGCATTCAGTATTTTCTCTAAATAAGCAGCAATTATAACAACACAGCTGTAGTTAAAGATAGAATTTATTATAAATCCTGACAGTCACGCTTTTCAGTTACATCAGGCTGAAATAAGGTCTGTTCAGTTGAATTCTACATTTATCGAGCATATAACTCTGAGCAAGGTATCAGATTAGGTTGTGGAGGTACAAAGACGAGTAATACATAGTATCTTCAACCAGTGAGTGTATAGTCTTGTAAGATATGACGGGACATGTGCACAAAGGAATGACAAAGAACATAGTAAGTGCTACGTTAGATGTATAAACAACACTGCTGGAAGCAAGAGAAGCCAGGTCTGGTTGCCCAGGCTGGGGGAAGGTTTCACTGAAGAACTGACATTTAAGCTGAATCTGTGGACATTTCAGACCCAATTTGAACATTCAAAAGTGAGGATGTGAAGAAGGTATGCATGATGTGTCCAAAAAACTTTCTAAGCCAAATACAAGGAGACAGAACAGTGCCTGCTGTTCAGGGGAGAACTGTAACCCTGTGTGGCTTGAGCTCTATTGAGGATAGTGGGAGATAAAATGGTAGATGGGGGCCGGAGTTTACTCCCCCACCCCCGCCCCAAAGCAGTGAATTGGCATTGAAAGATTTTCAGCAGAGTAACCGTGTCATTCAGGGATGACTCTGGCTGCTTATATATAGGATGGGATGGCAAGGATAGGGATGAGAAAACAGTTAGAAGGCTAATTTTTAATATTCCAAATGAGAGATGCTACAGATGTGAATTAGATTTGTAGCAGGAAGGATGTAAGAAGACACAGAACAGAGGCATGGGAGCACTAGAACAAGAGGAGGCTGTGTGTGGGGAGGGAAGTAAAGAGATGAGTTACAGGCAGATCCAAAGGTTCCTTCTTCCATGATGGGGAGATGACACCACTAATGGGCAGCCTGGGAAGAAGCACGTGTTTGGCACATTGCTTGTAAAACAGTCATTTTTAACGCCAAAGTGATTTGGACCTTAATCTGAGGTCCCTTTTTTTGTTTCTCAATTTGATCACGGAGGATCTTTTTAAATTAAGAATGTATTGAACATCACTTCCTTTCAGGACAGAGTAGTGACAGAGGAGTCTATGATTTAATATCTTATTACACGATATAGTATTATTTATTTAATGTATTATCTTACGTAAACGTTTAATAAGGACAGTAGAGGAGCAAGACCCAGAGAGCTCTGTTTTCTTTTGGCCCATGCCACCAAGCAAAGCTTAGACAATAAAAGATCATTTTTTATAGGGCTACCACTTGCTTGAAGGAACACTGATGCTATAACATTTGTGAAAGTACAGCCGAACCCTCAAAATTCCTCTTTGTAACCAAATATACATTTTGTGGATGAGAAAGCTATAAAGAAATAAATGTTTGTAAACACTGGGCGGTTGTTATGGAATTTAAATATCTGTACTTAGTACCTAAGAATGTCTGGGTTTCAAGGCTGAATTAAAATAGATTCCAGGCTTCCTTAAAGGTAAACAGCACATCTGTTGATTTGTCTAGGACAATGGAAACTGACTGATTTTTGTATTATGATACAAGTCAGCATCTTCTCTTCCATCTATTTAGCAATACTTTCGGGTAATCACTTCTCCTTTGGGGAACTTTCCAGATGTTTTGTGAATATGATTCCAATTTAGGAGAGTTGTTTTTATATCATCGCTGAGTGATGTTCTAACTCTGAAACACTTACTTAGACTGGTGTAATTCCAGCCAAGGGGTCCTCTAAAATGTGTGTAGGAGTGCCCT
Organism: Mustela lutreola; assembly: GCF_030435805.1. Classification (NCBI taxonomy): domain Eukaryota; kingdom Metazoa; phylum Chordata; class Mammalia; order Carnivora; family Mustelidae; genus Mustela; species Mustela lutreola. The sequence goes on along the minus strand of NC_081308.1, from coordinate 94,677,528 downwards.
GTGACGCTTGGGCTCTCTTGACTTGCCTAGATTCTCAGAGCTGTCTAGATTCTCAGAGCTGTCTGTGGGGGCAGTTTACTGGAGTCAAAAAATCCAGGCCCTCTTGCTGTAATTTGCATTAACAAAGAAAATAACATTTCCAGGTATCAGCCGGGGTCACTTACGTTTGGAGCAATGTTCATATAGGACAGTGAAAATGAAGAGTCAGTACCATGAGATGATTAAAATGCTTCCCTAGAGGGAGAAAAGAAAAAAACAAAAAGCTCCCGTAGGTACAGATGTCCACTTGTCTTTTCCAAGAGGAAGAGAAGCCCTGAAATTCAGTGAAAAATGACAGGGTCGTTGCTGTTGCTGTTGTAGGCATAGTCAAAAAACGGTTTTTCAAATAAAAGATCACAAACTTTAAAAAAATGTTAATGTATTACAATAGTCTGGCATTAGGTAATGAATTTATGTTATGACTACATTTGTTTCTTAGTATTTATTTAGAAAATTGAGAAAATTCATAGTCTGTGCTTGGTTTTATCCAGGTATAGATTATGCTGTTTATGATTTTCCACAGAAAAACCTTCCCAAACAGGAGCCACCCCAGGCTGCCTCGCCCTGCCCAGCAGTTGGTTTGTGCCCTGTGTTTGCTGACTACCTTAAATAGTTGCCCAAGCCAGGCATAATTTTAAAAGTAAAATTTCTCATTTTAAGAGTCACAAGCTTATGGTCCAGTTGTAGATGATTTTTGGACTGTGGACCTTCTTATTCCCCTTAACACCAATGACAGAGATGCCACAGCTGATCAACCCAGTTGATGAAGAGAGACCCATGTTGTAAAAGGGAGTACAGACTTTCTTGCCCAAAACCGCTTCGCAGAATTTTTTTCCCTGTAAAATTTACCAGCTAGCATTTCACTTTGGAACATTGACCTATGATTATTTTATTCAGTATTCTTGTGGGACCCCTATCAATTTTAGTGTCCCAAATTTTCTTAAGTGGACACATTTGGTAGTTCTGGTATTTTCCAGGTTTCTATAGAAACTGGAAATCTTGGAGCCTTTTAAAAAAAAAAAATCTTATTGTTCTGATTTACAGTTCTATATATGAAAAGAGGGAGTCTTAGCACCTGAAACTAAATGAAATTAGTGGAATACCCATCCATGATATGCTGGTTCTGTGTGCTGTGCTTAAGGGAGATGTGTACAAATCCAGGAGCTCACAATATAATCTGCATGGTCAGATGGGTCCTTGTGACAAGACGCCTGGGCCTCTAAGGCTGTGAGCCATGCTCACAGAGCGAATGAGAGCAGGATGGAGGTGTGAGGTGTAACCACCACTGAGAATATTTCCTCTGGACAGCAATGCTACTTTGTTGGGCTTTCATTTGATATCTGTCTCATAATGACTGAATGTTTCCTACTTACTTTACAGGTTTCCCAAGAAGGTTGTGGCTCTGCCTTTTATTTTGTTTGTTCTGGTGCAGAGGTCTATGACCCCAGGGCATGGAATTCCCCCCCCCCACCCCGCCCATTTTACAGCTTGATGTAACCCAGGGTATTAAGAATTTGTAACTTCTTTAGATCTGACAGGAAGTGACTGAACTCGTCAGGAGGCCTGCACCATATTTTTGAGTCAGTTAATGACCTACCATAAGACTTGTACATATAGGTGCTTCCGTGTGATTCTGACCATAGCCGAGTAATGAGCCACACGGAAGTGGATATAGAAGTTCCCTAATTCAAAATAAGTGCAGGAAGTCAGTATGATCAATAAAGAATGAACTTTTTAAAGTAGCTTTGCTTGTTGTAATGCCACAGATAGCTCAAAATGGGTGAAGAGGGTACTACTGAGTAGCCATCTTCCAGAGAGATGCCTTTTAATCTAAAAAGAAGATTCATAATTATGATGGCACTGTGCACAGAGATGGCTAATTCTAAAGTCCTGAAACGAGTTGCTCTCTCTTCTTCCCTCACAACCTTAATTGAGAGGTTGATTTGTTGAGCATAGCAAACCCTTCTTTTCCAGTCAGCGTAGGTCTGTTTTTTTTTTTTTTTTAAAGATTTTATTTATTTATTTGACAGAGAGAAATCACAAGTAGTCGGAGAGGCAGGCAGAGAGAGAGGGAAGCAGGCTCCTGGCTGAGCAGAGAGCCCGATGCGGGACTCGATCCCAGGACCCTGAGATCATGACCTGAGCTGAAGGCAGCGGCTTAACCCACTGAGCCACCCAGGCGTCCCAGGTCTGTTTGAATTAGCACAAATTTTGCATTAGTGGAGCACAAATTAATGACGTTGTATTCTGTTACGAAGAGTTTGCTTTCCATCACTGATAATTATTTCCAGGAAAGTTAAGTCCACAGAAAATATTCTCTCAGCTTCCTCAGTGCTGTTTGCCAACATCTAAGAAGTGGCTTTTAGTTACACAGGGGAGGGACAAGGCATGGCACTAGTGAAGGAAAATGAGGTACTATAACCTGGTCTTTCAGGTTTGTGGAGCAGGCTCTGAGCAGCATTCTAAACCAATATTATTCCTTATAAAAGGCAAACCAGACCTGGGAATTTGAAAGTCTAATGTGATTGAGAGAATGTGTGCTGGTGCATACTAATACTTTAACCCCTCTCAGCCTGGTGCGTTGTAGATCCTCTAAGCTGATAAATACTCGGGACAGCCCTACCAGAGAGAGGTCTATGGGTCTTCCCCAGAGTCAGCTCTTCTGCCACTAGATCATTCTCATAGCTTCCGAGGGTTGATCTTCATCAGGTCCCCTTTTCCCTTTGGACTCTCTCTCCCCCGACATCCCACAGAGAACCAGAAGAGTGGGCACAGGATTTTGTAAAGGATTCTTTTTATTTGTGAACCAATGTCTGATTTTTCTTTAGGCCCGTGTTCCTTTAGAGAGACTGTTACCTTGTGCTTTTTTTTCTATGCCTGCCCTTGCTCATGGTGATTCATCCAGTTTGTAAGATGTTCCTTTATAAGAAGGTGTGAAAGGCATAAAAATAGACTAGTAATATGGGCCCCTATATGTTTCAAACTACAACAAAATAGTGATAATCATCCCACAAACATAAGAGGCCATTGAGCTCCTTCAGGATGCAAAGCATCTGTGTTTTCCTTGGGAGGGGAGAAGGCCTGTGAGATCAAAGCAATGCTAACTCTATCATGGAAGTGAATTATTATCTATTTATAGCAGTCTATGAGTTTTGGATGGAAAAAGGTTGCCAAACTGTGCTGCACTGTGAATGCACAGTAATTTAACTAAAGACTAAAAAGGCCAGTTACCACCTAAATGAACAGCATTTCATAGACATCAAACAGGGGAAAACACATTTCAGTGGAGAGTTCTTTTAAGCTGATAAATAAAAGGATATTTGGCATCTAAGGCAATGTTGGCTCTTTAATACAGTAAAACCAGTAGGGCCATTTTAGTGTTTATTATCTTACCAATAAATGTATATGAAACTTGAGACTACCTTCCTCTATGCTTTCCTTCACTCATTAAATATTTACTCACCAGCTACTGAATGCTAGGCACTGGGTATAGAGTGGTGAGCAAAATGTACACAGTTGCCATACTCATGGAGTTTATGGTCTAATGACCTTATACCCATAACACACAAGTGGGTACGAAGGAGTCAAAAACTTAGTCATTGAGTTTCTGTAGCGTTTTGGCCATTAGCCTGGTAGCTTGGCTTTTACAAAGAGGATTATACCTGTAAAGCAAAAAGTAGTAGGGCCTTGCGAATTTAGGTGCTCCCCTCCTTCTCTTGTTGGTTTTTGTTTTACATCTCTAAAATGTGACTTAGTGTATGAGATCTGCACTTGTCATTAGTTGTTCTGGGTTGTGCCTAGAAGTGCCATCATGTCAAGGTAGTGCAGTGAAACTTCTCTGAAGTAAGTTGTCCCACAGAACTCCTATTGAACACACTCTAGGTGTATACCTATGCTTGGCACATAGCAGGCACTGAATAAATATTTGCTGAATGAAAGAACTCATGTTCATAGAGATTCTCTTCTACCAGCAATCATTAGGACTGCCATTTTTCCGTGGCGAGTTCTGCTGCTGTGGGGGAAATAGAGCTTTTGTCACGTGACAGAGATTTAAATTGCATGGCTTTTATCCATTGCATTTTTTCCATCCCCAAATGATGCCGTTTCCTTTTTGTATCTACTGTGGTTTTTCTAATATGTACTGTAGTACAGAATCAGCAGTTGTGATTTCAGCAGTGTAGTGCAAAGCTTTTCCAACATATTTTATTACCCCATGTGCTTGTCTCATGGAAACAAAGTCAGCGTAGGACCCTTTCAGTGGGAGAATCGGGTAATATTTAATGGTAATAGAATGGAAAACTATACAAGTGGGATTTTTCTTTGCCTTTGAAAATTGGGTTTATCAGATATGACCAATCAAGAGATGGAGAGCTAAAATACCCTTTTCTGTTTGATCAGGCTCACTTTTAAACATATTTGTTGAAAGGAACAAAGTAAAATCAGTTCCAAGTTAAGGGATTGGAAAGTACGTTGGACTGAAGTCTGAGAGGTTAGCAATACATCAAAAACCATGGGTTCTTCTCATCCTCAGTCTATGTGTGGCATTGTGATATTTACTTGAAAATGGGCATGGAGGTCATCTTTCCCTAACCAGCTTATAATTTACATTTTTAGGGGTGTCTGGGTAGCTTAGTCAGTTAAATGGCTGACTTTTGATTTTGGTTCAGGTCATGATCTCAATGTCCTGGGATTGAGCCCTGAGCCGTGTGTCAGGCTCTTTGAGCTACTCATGGACTGCTTGAGGGTTCTCTCTGTCCCTCTGCCTTTCCCCTTGCTCACATGCATGCTCTCTCTCTTTTTCTAAAATAAATAAATAAATCTTAAAAAATTAATTTGACATATTTATATACACACAACCAGAACATGCAGTGAGTAGCATTTACAACAGGGACAGATTCTCTCATTGTTAGAGCTTGATAAAAGGGCATTAAATACCCTATTTTTTAAAAAGATTTTATTTATATGTCAGAGAGAGAGAGAAAGCAAGCACAAGCAGGGGGAGGGGTAGGCAGAGAGAGAAGCTGGCTCCCCACTGAGCTAGGAGCCTGATGCAGGACTTGATTCTAGGACTCTGAAATCATGACTTGAGCGGAAGGCAGATGTTTAACTGACTGAGCCACCCAGGCATCCCTAAATACCTTATTTAAAAACAAAAACAAAAGTGTCTAACTTTTCTGCTGAACATTCCTTCTCTGTAGCTCAGCAATTAGGGAGAATTGAAGGGACAGAATGGATGGACTGCAAGGGGGAAAAAAGAGCAAAGAAGAAGAAGCATAATGAGGAAAAAAGCGACTCCTACTAGGTGTGTAAGAATAAAGTGAGACGAGGGAGTGAATTAGAAACGTAAGGAGGGGACTGGTGAAGACTACAGTTGCCACCATCACGGTGCTCTGCTCTTTCCCCAACCCTGATCTGCTCAGTTTCGAAATTCCGCATGGCTTCAGCATGAAGACAAGTGCCACGTGCCTGCTAGTGTTGAGTTATGCTGGGAAGCTCACTGCTTTACTGTTTTAGCTCTTCCCTGGTGCCCTTTGGCATTTTCTTCTTTGCTCGTTGAACATCCGTTTTGGAATGTTATTGGACTAAGACAGAGTAGGTCAACAGATATGTGAGAGGTCAGTGGATGGGGGATGATGGAAGTCAGGAGATGCAGAGTTTAGTCACTTTCTGCTCTAGTTCCCCGAAATGTCAAATGAAGAGTGATAGTGGATGATCTCTTGAGTGCTTGTAGCGCTGACATTGGATGACTCTATGACTATAGCGGACCTTGTTCTTCAAGGACACCTATTATGGTTTCTAATGTAATGTAGCTTTCACTTGGTCTACTTCATGGGGCTGTTTTGAAGGTCAGCTAGGCTAAAAGATGTGAAGACCCTTTGGAAACTATGAAGAATCATATAAAACAAAGATGATAGGAATGATTGATACTTTTCCCCCAAAGATATCACACAGTGATAAAAATTAAAATAGTTCCATTATGGGGCACCTGGGTGGCTCAGTGGGTTAAAGCCTCTGCCTTCGGCTCAGGTCATGATCTCGGGGTCCTGGGATCGAGCCCCTCATTAGGCTCCCTGCTCGTCAGGGAGCCTGCTTCCTCCTCTCTCTCTGCCTGCCTCTCTGCCTACTTGTGATCTCTGTCTGTCAAATAAATAAATAAAAATCTTTTAAAAAAATAGTTCTGTTGCAATCCATGTAAGGCAGGTTGCAGAAGCCTTAAAAACAGACATGTAGTTATGCTTCGTTTTAGAGAAATATGCCATTGGAAAGTATACAAAGCCAGGAACGAATTCAAAACCATTGCCTGTTTAAGCAGTGAGGGGGTTGAAGCACTAGGCTTTTTTCCCAACCCCCATTCTGCTTTTCAGGGTTACCGTTAAAACCCTAGACAGAAGCAAACAGTGGATCTTGCACATTTCTCTGTCACTATCATCCATCTGCTGTGCAAAAGCTGAGCTCTAACTTTAAAACCAGTGCTCAAGAGAACAGGTCATCTTGACCCAGTGGCAGAGCGTAAACACCTGTAGTTGCCTTGCACCCTGGCCTGTTCCAGTGTCTGGTGGAGGCAGCAGCTCTTGGCCTCTGTGTTAGTGTTTTATCTCCCCCACCCCATTTATTTCTTTCATCTCCTCTTTATGGTGTTTTACTATTCTTTCATCCTTCCTTACCTTACTAGAGTAGAAAGAGGAAAGAAAAGAGAAAAACATCCAGAAGGTGGGGGAGAGGGGAAGAAGAGAAGGAAAATAAAGATGAAAAAAGCAAAAACAAAAACAAAAAGGAAAGATGTTTCAGAGGTAGTGGGGAGAGGTGGATTCCTTTTCGCTCTCTTCCTAAGCATAATTGAGTTGATAAGTGTAGTTTGTAACTCATCTTGAAGACTGACTGAGCTCTCCTTTGTTAACCACTATAGTCCCCCATCAGTGACGTCTGAGAAAATCAGAGGCCCCATAGTGAGAACCAGCATGCTAGCTCTCAGCACACTCATACCATCTAGGGCTGGCAGTTTTAGAAAGGACAGTAAACCAGAGGGTCAGACCAGACTACCCTAACATGGCACGTAAGTTATAGTGACAGCATATGTTTTGCAGTTCAGGGTTTAATTCATAGATCTGATTACCATGGAAAGAATAGAGGACAAAAATTGCAGGACTCTCGTTGGGAGCATGAGAGAGCTTATTCATTCAGTTTGGAAAAGCAAAGTTAAAAATCAGAAACAGGCCCTCCAGTCTAGAGATGTCCAAAACTAGTTCTTCGGTCATGCTGTTAGGCCTTCTAGCAGATGAAATTTCCAGTTGTGGAAAGGCTTCAGAATAAGGGAAGTCTTCATGTCCCACGAATAGGGCTTATTTAATTTAGATAAAACATCTTTTTCAATGGCAGCAGCTCTGAATCACCAAGATGGAAATGGAGAAAACAAGAGAACAAAAACAAGCTAATACCTTGACTTTAAAAAGTGCCATTTATCTAAGCTTCAGAACCTGCTCACACTTAGAACTTAAAGCCTTCAGTGAAACCCCAAGGGAAGCAGCATTAACTGGGAACATTTTTCCTTAAAACCGATTGAATGTGTATGCATGCATTTATGTTGATTTGCTAACATTCTAGAAGTGGTACCACGAAAGGAGAAGGAGCTCTAGAAGCAGGCAGCCCCGATGAGTTCAGATGTTAACCCTGTTACCTAGTTTTATGATCTTTGACAAGTAGCTTAATCTCACTGAACTCAAGGAATCTCAGTCTCCTTATCTGGAAAATGGGGAGGTTTTGAGGACTCCAACAAGGTAATACGTGTATAGTACTTGGCTCACGTAGCTCCTTCAGAGATAGTGGCTCTTCTTGTATTTAAAGCTGTTTTTGCTCATAGTATCATGTGTCTAGGTAGATTAGAACCAGTCTCCTAGAATTTGATCAGGAACTATACCTTTGCAGTCTCCAGAGAGGGGTGCACCTAGGTGATCCTTTGCAGGGTGAGAAGAAAAATTAGAAATTCGAGCTATGATCTGCCTTATCCAAAATATAAGGAAGTACTTAAACCCCACAAATCCTTAATGTATGGACTGACCCTGGTGCCCTCACTTGGGTTATATCTGAAGCTCACTGCCATATTCTAAATGAGGGATCTTGAGGAACGTGAGATCCCTGATTTGATGGAAACTGAGAGTGGCATACTCCTTTCATTTGCTTTCAGCATCTTGCAGTTTACATGTATCTGGTTAAGTGGATTGGTGGTTCTTGGTATGATCTTCAGCCAGTGGTTTCTTTGCAGAAGTCTCCTGCAGCCATCTGACCATTGTTCATAGGTTAGCTAAAGATAGATAAACTAACCCATGCAGGAGGGACAAGGGGCTTGCTTAAAAGATTTCCCGGCCAGGAACAATGGATTGGTGATAAAAGTAATAATACAGGCACAAGGTAAAGACAAGAAAATGGTGGAGCTAGCTGACACTTCTACAAGCTACCTTATAATTTAGTTGGACAAGTCCTAAAGTAAAAATGAAGATGATCTAATGAGACCTGACAAGATGTCAGCCCCCAAATAAAAAAGAAATGATCAAGAACGTTCCTGAAAATATGTATTTATACACGCTGTCTTTAACAACAAAGCTTACTCAAATATATATTGTACTTAGGATATATTAGCTAGTGATGGTAGTACATGTAAATACTTTGTAAATAAATATACATATTGGGGGTGCATGGTCAAACTTTTTTTACTGACAAGATCAAAACCTCTAAACCAGTGGTTTAGATGAGGAAAGCATGGACTTTCTCATTTCTCATTCTGTGTCTAATGCTTAGCAAGTATTTTGTTTTGTCCCTAAGAATTTTGACGAAGCATAACCAATAAGATAAATAATATATTTAAATCCATTCAAGATAAATTGATAAGAATTCAAGGAATTGCATTTCTTGGTCAACATTTCTTGTATGGAAATAAAAGACCAATCCTTGCCCTGGATATTTTTAAAATTTTAAAAATTATTTATTTATTAGAGAGAGAGAAGGAGCAGGGGGAGGGGCAGAGAAAGAGGGAGAAGCAGACTCCCTGCTAAGCCAGGAGCTTGACATGGGCTTCAATCCCAAGACCTTGAGATCATGACCTGAGCTGAAGGCAGACACTTAACGAACTGAACCCCCCAGGCGCCCCTCCCTGGAGATTTTTAAAAATCTAGTTCAGGAACACTGAGAGTCACAAAGCAAGATATGAATGCATGCCTGTGGGATAATAGAAATTCTTAATGAAGAAGCTCCTTACTTGATGTAGTAGCTTGGTTAACTTAAAAAAAATGCATATACATTTCATTTTTATACATTTATGTGTAATTCTGGGTGACTTGATAACCAGTAAACCAATAGCGGAGAGAGTCGAACAGATCCTTCCAGAAAAGAAATGAACCTTGTCTGACCAGTCCTTTCAGCATTCCTATTGTATGTGATTTTAATAAGTCTTTTACTTATACCCATATATTACTTTGTAATCTATTCTTATATCCTTATGGCTCTTCACATGATAAAAAGCATATAGCAGGTGGGGCGCCTGGGTGGCTCAGTGGGTTAGGGCATCTGCCCTAACCCAGGTCATAATCCCAGGGCCCTGATCAGGTCATGATCCCAGGGTCCTGGGATCAAGCCCTGTATCGGTCTCTGCTCCACAGGGAGCCTGCTTCTTCCTGCCTCTCTGCCTAGTTGTGATTTCTCTCTGTCAAATAAATAAAATATTTTTTTAAAAAAGCATATAGCAGGTAATGTATTTTGAAAATGAAATTAAGGCTTTTCAAAAAGACCGTGCCAGGGGTGCCTGGGTGGCTCAGTGGGTTAAAGCCTCTGCCTTCGGCTCAGGTCATGATCCCAGGGTCCTGGGATCAAGCCCCACATCAGGCTCTCTGCTCAGCAGGAAGCCTGCTTCCTCCTCTCTCTCTGCTTGCCTCTCTGCCTACTTGAGATCTCTCTCTGTCAAATAAATAAATAAAATCTTAAAAAAAAAAAAAAAAAGACCGTGCCAGGAAAAGTGACCATTATTGAGATGACTGCATTTAATTCCTAGAGAAGATAACTGGATCAGATTCCCCCGTATTGAGGTTGATGGGTCATTCTTATTCTTGGGGTTCCCTTCCTTTTCCCCGAGCCCTGATATGGGGGCTGTGGGCATAAGCTTACAGTTAAAGTTCTTTGACAGCCATTACTTAGTGAGCACCTAGTGTATGCAAGGCACTTACACAGGTGTTAGTGTATGCAAGGCACTTACACAGGTGTTATTACTATTATTTTATTTACTTGTCATAGTACCTCTGTAGTGTTAGCATCCCCATTTTATAAATGAGGAAATTGAGACTCATAGAGGTTAAGAGTTTTGCCCAGATATCACACAGCTAGTAAGCAATGGAACTAGGATCCACATGCAGGTATATCTGACCCCAGGATAGAAGGTCTTAACCATTCTATGAAAATAGAGATACAGCATACCAAAATCTATGAACTGTAGCAAAAGCAGGTCTAAGAGGGAAGTTTATGGCCATACAGGCCTACCTCAGAAAAAAAGAGAAATCCCAAATAATTTAGTTTTATACCTGGAGGAACTAGAAAAACAAGCCTGAAGTTAGTAGAAGGAAGGAAATAATAAAGATCAGAACAGAAGTAAATGAAATAGAGACCAAAAGATAATAGAAAAGGTGAGTGAAACCAAGAAGAGCTTCTTTGAAATAAAACAAAATTGATAAACTTTTAGCTGGACTCACCAAGAAAAAAAAAAGAGGGCTCAAATAAATAAAATCAGAAGTGAAAGAGAAGTTGCAACTGATATGACAGAACCACAAAGGATCTTAAGAGACTGCTGTGGACAAGTATACACCAATAGTATGGGTGACCTAGAAGAAATTCCTAGAAACTTACAATTTTCCAGGACAGAATCATGAAAAGATGTTCAGGAAATCTGAACAGACTGAGTCCTAGATTATTAGTAGGAAGAGCAAATCAGTAATCAAAAACGTCCCAACAAATAATGTATAGGACTAGGCAGCTTCACTGGTGAGTTCTGACAAGCATTCAAAGAATACTTAACACCTGTCCTTTTCAAACTCTTTCAAAAATTGAAGAGGAGGGAAAGCTTCCAAGCTCATTTTATGAGGGCTTACTCTGATACCAACACCAGGCAAGGACACCCAAAAAAAGAATTACAGGCTAATATCCTTGATGAACATAGGTGTAAAAATCCTCAATAAAATATTAGCAAACTGAATTCAGCAGTACATTGAAAGAATCCTATACCATAATCAAGTGGAATTTATTCCAGTTAAAATCTGCAAACCAGTCAGTCTAATACACCACATTAACAGAGTGAAAGATTAAAATTCTATGATCATCTCAGAAGATGCAAAAAAAGCATTTGACAAAGTTTAACATTCATTTATGATAAAACCTCTCAACAAAACAGGTATAGAGGAAGCATACCCTCAACATAATAAAGCCCATATATGACAAACCCTCAGCTAATATAATACTCAATGGTGAAAAGCTCAAAGTTTTTCTTCTAAGACCAGGAACAAGGTAAGGATGCCTAATCTACCCATTTTTTTTTTTAATCAGCATAGTATTGGAAGTCCTAGCTACAGCAATTAGGCAAGAGAAAGAAATAAAAGGCACAAAAATTGGAAAGGAATGAGTAAAGCTGTCACTATTTACAGATAACATGATTCTATATATAGAAAACCCAGAAGATTCCACAACAAAAACTGTTTGAATAAATGAATTCAGTGAAGTTACAGAATACAAAATTAATATACAAAAATCTGTTGCATTTCTGTACACTCATAATGAACTATCAGAAAGAGAAATCAAGAAAACAATTCCATTATGATCATATCAAAAATAATAAAATACCTAGGAATAAGTTTAACAAAGGAGGTGAAAGATCTGCACACACCGAAAATTATAAAACATTAATGAAAGAAATTGAAAAAGACACAAAGAAGGGCAAAGGTAGTCCATGCTCATGGATTGGGAGATTTAATATTTTTAAAATGCCCATACAACCCAAAGCAACCTATAGATTCAGTGAAATCCCTATCGAACTTCCAATGGCATTTTTCAGAGAACTAGGGTAATTCTAAAGTTTATGTGAAACTACCAAAACAAAAAGCAAAAATCGTGAGTAGCCAAAACAGTTTTAAGGAAGAAAAAGAAAGCCAGAGGTATCATACTCCCAGACTTCAAACTATACCACAAAGCTGTAGTAATTAAAACAGTATGGTACTGGAATCAAAACCAGACATACAGATCAGTGGAACAGAATAGAGAGCCCAGAAATAAACTTGTGCATGTATGGTGATCTGCGGCAAGGGAGGCAAGAATATATAATGGAGAAAGGACAACGTCTTCAATAAATGGTGCTGGGAAAACTGGACAGCTACATGCAAAAGAATGAAGCTGGACCAATATCTTATACCATATACAAAAATTAACTAAAAATGGAATAAAGACTTGAATATAACACCTGAAACCATAAAACTGCTAGAAGTAAACATAGGTGGTAAGTTCCTTAACATCAGTCTTAGTGATATTTTTTTTGATCTGACTCCAAAGGCAAGAGAAAAAAGCAAAAATAAACAAATGGGACACATCAAAAGCTCCTGCACAGCAAAGGAAACCATTAACAAAACAAAAAGGCAGCCTATTGAATGGAAAAAGAAATCTGCAAATCATATATCTGATAAGGGGTTAATAGCCAAAATATATAAAGAACTCACTACAACTCAATAACAGCAAAAGTCCTTTTAAGTAATAAGCAGAAGATATGAATAGACATTTTTCAAAAGAAGGCATACACATGACCAGAAGACATAGAAAAAGATGCTGTCCATCACTAATCATCAGGGGATGCACATTACAACCATAATGAGTTATCTCCTTACACCTGTCAGGGATCACTTTACACTTATCAGAATGGCTGTTACCAAAACCACAAGAAGTAACACATGTTGGCGAGGATGTGGGAAAAAAGGAAGCTTTATGCACTGTTGTGGAAATGTACATTGGTATGGCCACTGTGGAAGGTTCTTCAGAAAATTAAAAATAGAAATGCCATGTGATCCAGCCATTCTACTACTGGGCAGAAATGGAAACACTAATTCAAAAAGATATATACAACCCTATGTTCTTTGCAGCATTATTTACAATAGCCAAGATAGGGAAAACAACCTAAGTATCCATCAGAGGATGAATACATTAAGAAGATCATACACACACACACACACACACACACACACACACACACACACACACATACGACTACTAGTCAGCCATAAAAAAACCAAAATCTTGAAAAGAATGAAATCTTGCCATTTGTGCAACATGAATGAACCTTAAGAGTATTGTGTGTGTGATAGAGAAATACAAATACCATATGATTTTATATATGTGGAATTTAAGAAACAAAACAAGAACAAACTAACCAAAACAAAACCCTGATTCATAGATACAGAGAACAGATTGGTGGTTGCCAGAGGGGAATGGAGAGTTGAGCAGACTGAAATGGGTGAAGGGGATCAAGAAGTATTACTTCCAGTTATAAAAGGAGTCATGGGATGTACTGTACAGCATGGGGAATATAGTAAATAATATTGTAGTAAGTTTGTATGGTGACAGATGGTAACTAGATTTACTGTGGTGATCATTTTGCAGTATATCTAAATGTCAAATCACTATGTTGTACACCTGAAACTAATTAATATTGTATGTCAACTGTACCTCAATTAAAAAAAAAGATGAACCTGGGTCATAAAGAGAAAATTAAATTGCATTCATTGTACTCAGTAGCTTTTCATCTGAAAAATAATTAAAACAAAACTGTTCCTAGTAGTTCATTTCTAAAACCAAGATAGAGTAGATGCAGAAAATCTGCAGACAGAGCGTTATTGTGGACATTACATGGAGGGAAATGAGGAACACCTGCCATCTACACTAAGCATGTAGCCATCTGTTTCTTTATGTATTTTGTATTTTCCAGTTTTAATTGTGCTCCACTAAATCAGACCCACAACCCATTCTCCCAATTTAAAGGCGAGGTGAGAACTCGTGTTGAGGCTGCAGATCCCTGACAATATTGCTGTGGTTGTCACAGCATGCGGCCGGAAGGGTATGCTTCCCTCCTGGTGGGCAGCTGTAGCTATGACAGAGAGTAAAGGCTTTTAAGAATGTGAGATTAGAGCAATTCAAGACGTTTAAGCTGGCTAATCAGAGGGCAGCAGACGATAACACTGTAAAGCCTAAGTGAATCCTATAAGATGGGAGCCAAATAACACAGGAAAACCTGTGGGACCTACTGCACTTTTGCTCGCCCTCCCTCCTACCTTTTACTCTACCTTGCTTTCTCTTTTTGTCCGTGTGTGTGTGTGTGTGTGTGTGTGTTGTCTATTTTTTTTCTTTTTTCCTTTTTTCACCTCCTGTTTACTTTTCTCGCTTTTTTTTTCCCTCTCTTCCTCTCCATCTTTCTTTGTATATATATACCTTTCTCTTTTTTGGTCCCTCCTTTCTTTCCTTTCCTTTTGTTCCATCCCTTAGTCCTTTCTTCTGTCCCCCATCAATTACCCATCATACCACATTTTGAAATGTATATTAAAATTAATGTTTTAATGTTTATATACATTGAGCACTAAGTAGCTTGTATTTATTATTCTAAAGGGGAAAAACATCCCCCAGTTATGGGACACTTTACCAATGGCTTACAATTGAAAATTTCCTTTTGGGTCACTGCCCTTCCTTCTTCCTTAACCTAACGGAATCATGTCCTTTGTTGTTGTTCTCTACCCTTAGGTTTGATAAATGGTCACTTTTTTTGCATTCTGTTTTACATCCATCATTTTTTTTTTCTCATAATGGAAAACTAAAATTGTTACTTCATGTGAAAGAGAGGCTGTGGATAATTTTTTCAGAATTGGCTTTAGGATTCTAGTATTCTAAGTTTCCAAAATTCAGACATGCCACGTGTGCATTCTGTTCCAGAATCTCTGATGAGGAATGGCAGAATTTCCAGAGGATGGAAACCCCTTGTGAAAAACAGTTTTTTTTAAATTTCAGACTAATGTATGTCTGATTTACTTTTCTTCACCTATCCAAACAGGGATTTTTAAAAAGATTTTATCTACTGATTGATTTAGAAAGAGAGTGCATGCAGGGGGAGAGGCTGAGGGAGAGGGAGAGAGAATCTCAAGCAGACTCGGCGCTGAGCAGGGAGCCCGACACAGAGCTCAATCTCTGGTCCCTGAGATCATGACCTGGGCCAAAATTAAGAGTTGGATGCTTAACCGACTGAGTCACCCAGGCGCCCCCTAAAAGGGATTTTTAATTTTGATTTTGTTTCCTTGTCCTGAAAAATGATGGCCTGGAATGTGAAGCCTTTCTCAGTTTGGTAACTTTCCACTGCTTAACTGATTAAAGTCATCGAAGTTTTAGAAAGTGATGGAATGAAGGAATGAGTGAGTAAATGGCTAGCTAGCTAGATTCATTTAAATCATTTCCGTTGCCTGCTCTGTTGTTTATGATGAGTCTTGTAACAGCTAAGATTTTGCCTCCTTTTGGCTGTTTTTTTTCCCCCTCATAGCTTCCAGGCATTGTCATAAACTTTGATTCTTTGATAGCTAAACTCTTAATTCCTTTTTTTAAATGTTCATTTTCATTAAAGTGCTATTTAACATTAGATATTAACTTTGACAGATGTTAATGCTGCTTCTCAATTAGGTAAAATATATTCTTGGTGAGGTGCCAATTTGAATTGAATATATTTGAATTTGGTATGTGAATTAAACTGTTGTTTAAACCTTACCCATCCATCACATGGGTGATGGAGCAGCTGGCTGGTTCTGTGTATAAGTGCGTTTCTTCCCCCCAGCAATATTTACTTATTTATTTATATTATTTTTAGAGGGGGAGGGGCAGTGGGAGAGGGAAGGAGAGAATCCCAAGCACACTCCTCACTGAGTACAAAGCCCGAAACGGGGTTCCGTCTTGTGGCCCTGAAATCATGACCTGAGCCAAAATAGAGAGTTGGACACTCAACTGATTGAGCCACCCAGGTGCCCCCTCTCCTTCAGCAATATTTAAACATTAGAAAATGGCTTCCTATTATAGCAAAGAGAACTTCATATGAATTTATTACAAGATCTCCTTGTTTGTCAGTTTCTTAGGCAGCATAGAGTATAAATTGCCAGACACTACTTTGGTATGAAATGTTTTCCATGGACAGTATTAATATTTTAAAATCCTTTTTGCTCCTACAGATTTCCAGTAGACAGGAAGTCTGGCTCTATTTACCCTTTGGCTACTAATGAATGCTATTAAATTATTTATCTTCTTTAGGCAGAGGCACTACAGGAATGAGATCAGAATTGCCAAGTGAGGTAAACATTTAATTTTAAAATTAAAAATAATACAAATCCATTCAAAAGTGGCAACTAAAGTGTGGATCCTAGAAGGTATTTTGGACTTGAGTCAGAGAACTAGGGTTGTGGCCCCACCTGCATCACTAACTTGCTGGGTCATTTCAAGCAAGTCACTTCCGGACTCTGGAGGCATGGTTCAGCTTCCCCATGGCATATTCTATATGCTAAAGGAAGCAGGGCTGAGAGAGGCTGAAACCTTGTTTATCAGCTATCCACACCAGCCTAGCAGCTCTGAGGTCAGACTCCAGCTGCATTTTTTGTCTTTTTTTTTTTTTTTTTTTAATAATCCCTTAAATCCTTGCTAGGCTTTCATTGCTAGTTCTTTCCCCCTAGGAATTTGCATTCAGAACTGTTGAGGGCTTCCTACGTTTGGGAATTTTTCTATGCTCATGAATTTAATGAAAAGTTACTTAGAGTTACAAAAAAAATTTCAGAATTAAATGTCTTGTTTGAATGACTGTTTCTGTAAAATCAGACTGTTTTCATCATGACTAATGTACCTTCACTATTTCAGTTTTGAACTTAATACATTTGCGTCCTGATTGTCAGTTTCTCTTATTAGCCATGCTAGTATTCTCCCACTTACGCATTGTTCTCTTTTTTTATTTTTTTAAGCCCAGAATGATTGAGCAACAAGGCTCCATATCATGGGAGTTATATTTTAGGTACTTGAGAATCTCATTGATTTGAAATAGTTTGAATTGCACTAAGCTAAAATTTACCTTTTGTTGGCTTGCTAGGAAAAAAATTAAGCAAAATAAACTTACCTCAGAGTGTTGAGAAAATAACCATATGGCAACTTCAGGATGTGTATTGTTTGACTGGAAAATGCTAGAGAGAGATTTTTATAGCTCTCTTTATTAAAGGAGGTCTAGCGCTCTGATTAAAAAGGCAGACAATAAGAAGGGCTGCTAAGGATATGGGGAAATTGGAACTCTCACACATTGCTGGTAGCAATGAAAGGTACAGCCACTGTGGGAAGCAGTTTGTTAGTTCCTGAAACAGTCAACCATAGAATCACCGTATGACCCAGCAATTCCATTCTTATGTATCTACACCCCAAAGAGACTAAAACCTCTGTCCACCCAGAGACTCATACATGCATGTTTATAGCAGCATTATTTATATTGTTTCCAAAAGTGGAAACAACCCAAATGTTTCTCAGTAGATCGAAGGATCCTAAAATGTGATAAAGCCACACAACTGAAATATGATTAGGCAGTTAAAAAGATGAGGTATGGATACATGCTACAGCATGGATGAAACTTCCAAAACATTCCGGTAAAAAGCCAGACACAGAAGGCCCCATATTGTAGGACTCTCCTAATATGAAATACTCCAGAGTAGGGAAGTCCATAAACAGAAAGTGGATTAATGCTTGCCAAGAGCTGGCGGGGAGCGAAGAGAGGAGCCTGGCTGCTAATGGGTATGGGGCTTCTTTTTGATGTGACAAAATGTTTTCAGATTGGAGAGTGGCGATGCTTGTATAATTCTGTAAATATACTAAAAGCCGTTCAATTGGATACATTAATGGGTGAATTGTATTGGTTTGTGAATTCTGTCTCCATAAGCTATTATATGACAAAAACATTAGCAACTATATTATTCTAATTACTTGAAATTGGAAAAGTGTCTGTAAGTTACATTTTTTGCCAGGGGCTGAAAGGAAGGAAGAGTGGGGAGTTAGTATGGAATGGATGCTGTTTCAGTTGGGCAAGATGGTAAAAATTCTGGAGATGGATGCTGGTGATAGATGTACAACAAGAACGTGCTTATCCACACAGAGCTGTACACTTAAAAATAGTTAAAACTGTAAACTTTATGTTACGTATATTTTACCATGATAGAAAATCTACAATTCTAAGAAAATCACATTTTACATTATTCAAGTGTATAAGGCTTCCTTCTCTCTCTTTCTTTTTAGCAAGAAGATGGAAAGTGTGATCAGCCTTTTGGTTTTTATGCATGAGATTCTTTTGTTTTAGTTTCAGTTCAGCGGCTGGAAGTTCTTTTGTTTCTGTTCAGTATTTGTGTTTGTTAGGAGAGAGGGTATTGGTTATACATACACATATAGGTCTTTATCTTGGCTTTGAGGGAGAACTTGAAAATGCTTTATGAAAATTTATTTGCCAACAGGAAAATAAAAGAGGCCAAACTGTAGGAAAATGTATGTCGTTAAATTATAAAATAGTGAGGGGGGTAGGGATGGGTGGCTGGGTGATGGACATTGGGGAGGGTATGTGATATGGTGAGTGCTGTGAAATGTGTAAGCCTAATGATTCACAGACCTGTACCCCTGGGGAAATAATATATTATATGTTAATAAAAATAATAAAAAAGGGTTGGATGCTCAAAAAATTATAAAACAGTGAAATGCTATTCTCAGAGTATAAATTGTCACAGATGTCCTGATTTTCTTGGTTAATCTTGGCTCCTTGAATGGGAAAAAAACATTATAGCATATATAGAACATATCTGTCTATAAGCATTTTCCTTTGTGTAGTAGGATAGAGCAAACACCCAAATGCATTGAAAACACTCACAAACACAGGGGTTACATTTGTACAATAAAATAAGTGTTTCAGAATCTAAAGGAAGAGATGGAAAAATGGAGAAAAAAAAAAAGAAACTCCAGCAATGAGGAAGTCACTGAAAAAGGAATTAAATGATTTCTAAAGGCCATGGAACATTGTTAAAACTCGAGCAGTTTGTTGGCACTAAGTTTGTAATTTCTACTGATTAATCTATGAAAATAGTTTCTAAGCCTGGCTGCTATATAGCACATTTGAATTTGAATATCCATGGCACAAATGCCAGAAATGCCATTAGTATAAAGTGTAATCAGAGGTATGTTTGTTTTTCTTGACCAGGAACTGGTTTCTTTGAAAAGTATAGGAAACACACAGTGCCTCTGTGTGTGAGTGTGTGTGTGTCTGCGTATTTTCTGTCTCTTCTTCTATTGCAGGAAGAATTATGGTCTTCCAACATCTTTGTCCTTTATAGTAAGGGTTTTTCTAGAATTTTGCACTGTAGTATATTACCCTTGATTATAGGATCCAATCAGAGTTGATGTACTCAGAAATCCATTGATGTGATTAATGGTCTCCTAATCATACTTTTATTGCCTAGATTAGCCCAATTTCCTGTACTTTCACAATTTTTGAGTCATATGTTGAATTATCCTTTATAGGGGGCCTGAAATCCTTGTATTTTTAGTCTGTAATTTGCATGATTATTTTAATTTTCTTTGATTTCCTTTGCTTGAAGAAAATGAAATTTTGATCTTTTTTGAACTCTTTGAGTGCTGTTCTATGGTAATGGACAACCTAATATGAACTTTTTTTTAACTATATACATATTTTTTCCCATCAGCCCTAGATCTAGAAGTCTTCCTACAAATTTCCACTAGTCTAGGTTTTATTCTTCTCAAAAAGTAAAGTAAAAAATAGTCTCAGATTCTACAAGTAATAGGGAAGTACACCAGGAAATGACTGTACAGGAAATGTAATTGATGATTCGCTCTTTACAATTGGTTACAAGATTGGCTAATAAACAGTCTATTGAATGAAAAAAAAAATGACTTCTAAAATCTTTGGGGGCCTTTAAATACATTTGAAGATTTTTTTTTGATCTCTTACCTTTTTCAAATGTCTGCATTTGAAATTCAGACTTTCTCATATCTAGTGGTTGCTTTAATATTTGCTTTGTTTTCAACAGTGCCCTTAAAGATAGCCGTTTCCCCCCAATGACAAGGGATGAGTTGCCACGGCTGTTCTGCTCAGTGTCTCTGCTCACTAACTTTGAAGATGTCTGTGATTATTTGGACTGGGAGGTAAGACTATAGAAATTTTTGAAAAAAAAAAGAAGGTAACTCCTGAGTAAATGTTAAAAAGTAGGCCCAGGAAACAACTCTTTCAGCCCATTCTTTATTATAGTGGAGATGGAGAGGAAGGTGAATAAAGAAACCTCACGTTTGATCAGTGAGATATCAGTGAAGGAGTTGTGTTGTTTTGTTTTTAAGGCAAAGCGCCATGTGTTGCTTTAATCCCCAAACTGAATTTGCTGTTTATTTTTGTCCTTTTACTTTACCACAGCACCCATAAAACTGTTAATAAGTAGTGAAAAGGACTGATTGGAATTTATTTTTCTTCTTATTTCCATTCTAATGTACTTCGGTGTAACTGCCACCCAGCAGTTAGGTGCTCAGAGGAAACTTCTCAGAAGGAAGGAGCCAAAGAGTGAGGATAATATGCCAGTTGGGGAAATCAGCATGTGGATACAGAACAGGGTGTCCATTAACTGCAGTTAAATCATGTTAATTCATTCTTGGCTACCTTACTTTATGCACTTAAACCCGCTAACAAACAATATTAAGGTTTTATCTCGGTGATCTCTGAGCATTGTCATGATTGAAGTAGCCTAGATTAGTCTTATTTTTTATTCTTTAGTGTGTGGTGTTGGGTTTTTAAGGAAGTTCAGAGAGGTTCTCAACAAACAAATCAGCATGATTTGTTTTGCTTGTTGCTGGGAGATAGTCGAGTGTATGTCTATGAAATTTCACACACAATTGTGCATACATTATTGAATGCCTGCTGGGTTCAAGGCACTGGGCTACATACACAAGAGTCCTAAAATCTGGTCCCCGCCATAAAGCATCTTTCAGTCTAATGGCAGAGAAAAGAAGTATGTACCAAGCATAAAGGAAGAAGTACTACAAGAATGAAACAATGGGAATTCAGTAATGCGCTTAGCATTCTCTCGCATAAACACTCATAAATGACATGACTATATCTTTATGCTATAACATGTTTTAATTCTACTGACTTTTTAGAATGACCATGTCCCATGGTAACTGAGATATTCTGCCTTGTGGACAGATCACTGTCCTGATAATTAATTGGACTTGAATTTTAATTTGCGATTTGCTCATGAGACTTTGTGAGACTTTGGACATCTTATTCCACTGCCATTCAGTTCTCCACATACAGAATAAGACATTTCTAAGGTTCTTAACCTTCATTGGAAAAAATCCCTATGATATAAATTATTGTTGTTAGGCCAAAGCTTTAAAAAAAAACACATTCTGCCCAGAGTAGGATAAAAGACTTCTTCTGAGTTTTGGAATACATAGGGTTTTTTGGGGTATTATCAGAATATGAAAACATTCAGGGAAGTTTTGTAATGGGAAAAATAAAATTAATTGATAGTGTTGAACCTAGCAAAGTTGGATTGGGTAAAAATTTTCACAGAATTAAAAATCCTGATTGCTTTCTATAAGTTCATTGTTCCTATTTGAATTTTTCTTAAAATCTACCCATGTCATAGAAACATTCCTCAATACTTTATTTTTAAATGATCCCAAATTATATCCCTTACTTATTAACCAGTATTAAAATTTGAGTGGTTCTTTTAATGTTTTAAGGCCAGTGCTTCCTCTTCTCTAGCTAGAATTTTATTTCTGCTTTCTGAATTGCAGAGTGCCTGGGGGGTGGGGTCATAACAGAGTAAAGCCTGAAATCTAGAGATTACCAAGCTACAAAAACACGCCTACTCTTGCTTGCCACCACTGAGTTGGAAGTACAGTTGTGTGTGTTGGGGCGGGGGGGGGGTGTTGCACATGCAAACATGTGAGCATGTTTGACATGTAAATGAATGTATATTTCATAAATATGCATGCATGTATTTGGAGGGAAGGAAAAATTGGAGGATTCTATAGTAGTTCAATAAATATGAGCAAGCACAGAGTATACCACCATCATCTTGCTTGAAGCCCACTTCAAGCACTGTCTACAGCTAAAATTAACCCTCATACCTTGTATATTGTATATTTAATACATTCCTCGAGGCTTAAATATTGGTGTCTATTTAGTGATGCTTTCCGATTAAAATAACAACAACAAAAATAAATATATTTTTGTGCTTTTAACATACAAGTGTTTGAAAGTGAATTTTAGGTCCTGCTAGAATGGCTATGCTAAGAGGGAAAGACTGTCCTTTTCAGTTAGTTTGTCATGGTTGTAAGTATTTAGCATAAGAGAATTTGTTCCCAAAGAGTAAGAGTGAAAATTGCATTTTATTAAGTACAAGAATGTGACTTGGACTTTAAAAAATTACCATAGTCAGTTCTTACAAGTGGAATGGTATTATCATGTGGGGATGATGTCATAAGGGTCATCCTTAATAGTTCTGAAAAAGCATTGGTTACTTGAAACACAAAATGCCAAAGTAGAATTCAAAACATTCTTTTAAAGTATATGTCAAAGCATTTCTGCTCCTAGGTATATACCCCAAAGAAATGAAAACAGATATTGAAACAAAAACCTGTACACAATGTTCATAGCAGCGCTATTCATAATAGCCAAAAGGTAGAAATAACCCAAATGTCTATCAACAGATAAATGGATAAACCAAATTCGGGATATCTGTACAATGGAATATTAATCAGCCGTAGAAAGAAATGAAGTAGTGACATGGATGAACCTTGAAAACATTATGCTAAGTGAAAGAAGCCAAGCACAAAAGGCCACATACTGTATGATTCTGTTTATATGAAATATGCAGAATGCGTGTATTCACAGAGATAGACTGTGTTAGTGGTAGCCAGGGGTTGGGGGAGGGGCTGAATGAGAAGTGACGGCTTTTAATGGGTCCAGGGTTTCCATTCAGGGTAATGAAAAAATTATGGAACTGGATGTTGTATGGCACTGCAAATGTACTTGATGCCACTGAATTGTACACTTTCAAAGCATTTTTACATGATGTATATTTTATCACATAAAAAGGCATATATGCATCTGCATGTATATTTAAACCTATTGTCCATAATAGTATGGTAATTCTAATTTATTGAAGAAGAAAACTTTGAAAATTAAAAAAATTATAAAGAAAGGCAAGCCATTTGTAATTACACTGTTCTGAGATAACCACTGTTAACATTTTGGAATATTCCTTTAAATTATTTTTCTGTGTCTTTGTATCAATAAATATGCCTATTTGTTCATGTAACGGAGATCATATTGAATATACAGTCATTATTAAAAAGGATTGTGGAAAAGTCTTTGTTTATGGTTTACCTTTATCAGTTAATGATTCATATTGCAAATTTCCTTTATGAGGGGGGGTCCAGTCTATATCATGAAAGGATACATTTCACTTTGAGAAATTTCAGGCTAACAAATAGGTACAACTTTTCTTCTAAGAATGAAATACCCTATTCACCATAAGTTAAGTCTAAATTTAACCTGAAATGTATAGCGCTCTATATGTTGATGCCACAGGGGAAACAGGAGATGATGACAGAATTTTAATAGAGAATTTTTAAGGCAGAGATCAGTAACGGGTATGTTTGATATTAACAGAAGCCTCTCACCTAGGGCTTTTCTGGTAGAAGTACCGTTTGAGAGTTGACCCCCACTGGTGAAGCGTGTTACTGCAATAGAATTCCTAATTAAAGAGGCGAAAATGCCCAGATCAAAGCAGAAGAGAGCAAAGTCTAGAAGTCCCAAAGCATAGAGGTGAGTCACTTTGGTAACAGGAGAGACATCCCTGTGGTCATGAAGATGAGGGACGTGACCAGTGGTCATAGCCACTTAATTTTCAAATGATCAGGAAACAAGTGAACCACCACAGGGCTGGCTACTGTCTTTCTCTTTTCCTCAAGGTTTTTAACTGATCCTGTCTGGGACCTCTCTTTTGGTAACATGTCTCTGTTTGTAGAGTGGAAGTTAATAGGAAGGTAGGATTTATAGCAATCAGACTTTAATTTAGAGGCTAGAATGCTTCTCTTTGATAACATGAGGAACGTCTGATAAATGGTTTCACAAGTGGATGTAATTGGTTTCATTTCAAGATTGAATTGGCAGAATGATCAGTAATGCCTCCATGTTATATTTCCTCAACATAAGAATCATAACATGTAAGATGAGCGTCTATGGGTAGCCTCTCAAGGTAGTGATTAAAAACAGCAAAACCATCCACAAAGACCACACCGACAAATTGCAACACCCGCCCCGCCCTCCTAAGAATTGCTCATCATTGCCCCCATCATGATCTACTTCTTGCCCTGGTAGGTATGAGAAGGATGAAGAGTTGAATGATTTGGAGGAGAAAAAAATTCATTAAGTGGTAAATTGAGATATCTACCTGCCAGGCTAAAATGGTTGTTAGATGAGGAAAATTGTACCGCCCGGGTGACATCGGAAGTGATCTGCCTTGTGTCTGGACACTAAAATTATGACCGTGGTTAGGTGTTCTTCTGTCGACAGCATTCTCTTAATTCCATATGACAGGATGATGGACAGGCATGGTGCTTCAGAAAGAAAGAAAAGCTCTTGCAGTGTGTAGAATCCCTCTCAAATAATCTATAGGCTAGAATTGGTGTAGTCACATGATTTGGGAGTCATGTTTGTTTTTCAAGATGTGAAAGGATTTAAAACCAAGGACATTACAACAGTCGGAGTTTGACCTGAAGGGTGATGCTAGATGTATTACCTCGTGACTGCTCATTTGCAAGATGATATAAATGAGTAAGCTTTTTGCTTGTTGAGGAACTTGTATACAGCCAGTATACAACCTGTGATCTTACAGGGGGAGCTCACATTGCAGTCTACTGCCTAGAAGACAAAGTATTTTCAAAATTGTCATCGGGGATCTCCTATTTCTGTGCTTTAGAGAACAGATCATTTTGGAGGCATGAGGAAGATACATTTTCTGTAATCGGAAGTAGACCATTAGATCATGTTTTAATAGATCGGTAACATTTTTCACGAGCCATAAGGCACTTTTAGTTCTATCTAGCTCCCTGGATCACTGCTATCTCAACTGTGTATACAGCTGTCACTTGGGGAGCGCATCGTGGCCCTAAGACAGACTGTTCCTTTCTAGCACCCAACACTTGAAATCAACCCATGCTGGGTGGGGCGGGCCAGCATGATTCTTATATGATATCAAAAACCTATCCCTGGACTACAGAGCTAGACCCCAAGCCCCTAGTCTAGCTTTGTCCCTAATGTACCCAAGCATCTGTCATTGTCCATGAGCTTGTTCAACTCTCAGTACTCGGGGGTGCTGCACACACTTTAAAAAGCACACCTCTTGAGTGAGCACAGGTCCATTTCTGACATGTTCGGTTGCAGTTAATAATAGTGCACTTTTGTAACAACCTTCAGGAGCGTAAATAGATGAGATGAGTAAATTGACTATCGTCATTATCTCTCATATATTTTAGAAGGTCATGATCTCCTTCTTACTCCTTCAAGGTTTACATTTTTCTAGCTCCTCTCAATGTACCACTGAAAACAGTTTCCATTCAGACACAGATGTTTAGCATGACTCACCCAGTGAAATGACTTCTTGTCGTATATGTTCTGTCCACCGCCCCCTTCATGATTTTTCCCTATGCTATACACCATGCTTTGCTTCTCTTTTAAGATTCCCACCTTTGGGGCACCTGGGTGGCTCAGTCAGTTATGCGGCTGCCTTCGGCTCAGGTCATGATTGCGGGGTCCTAGGATTGAGCCCCACGTCAGGCTCCCCCAGGAGTCTGCTTCTCCATCTCCCTCTGCCACTCCCCACTGCTCATGCTCTCTCTCTTGCTCTCATTCTTTCTCTCAAATAAATCTTTAAAAAAAAAAAAGATTCTGACCTTTGGGGAAAAAAAACCATATACGGGGCTGCGGAGGCTTTGTATATCTAGGAAAATGCTTTTCATGGTATTTTCTGAAGGACCCTGAGATTTTTGTATAAGATATCGCTATTGTTACAATAATTTAGCCTTTGTTCTGGTGCTCTATTTAGAAATTTTTTTTTCAAGTACTGTGGAACATTGGAGAAAGGAGTACTTCAAGCTTCCTGACCATCTAGTAAGAATTTGCTGTGAATCAACACTTCAGTGTATTAGAAACCTAGTGAGAAAGCAAGCCGAACAACGTGAAGTAACTTCTAGAAGGTGATTTAACACATGGAAATTTCCATTAGCTTTTGGTACTGTTGGTAAAATGGGCTTGCACAGTATGTTCTCCAGCCTCCTCCAATTGCTTCCTGCTTTTCTCCCACCATGTTGTTTCGTTGACGGGGGCAGCATTTCCCTGCTTCTTCCGCCAAATCCACAGACCCTTCCAGCCCTTTCCCTAGTAGTTGTATTATACTCTGCTCTTTCCTGGGTCTCTGTTTCCTCACCAGGACGTTGGAGAAGTTGGACTAAATAATACCCATGGTCTCTTTGGAGGCTGACACAGTGTGATTCTGTGACTCCCCCCCCCTTTTAAAAATGGCTTCTTTTTCATTTTACTTCCAGAGAACAAATCACCACTAACCACTAAGATGTCATAAGACGTCCCTAACTTTTAAAATAGCAAGGTGGCAACGAAGGTGAAAAACAGTCCAATTTTTGAAATTTGACATCCCATCTTCCCTTTCCACCAAAGAATTCTCTTCAGGGGGTTACCTGGCTGGCTCAGTGGGTTAAAGCCTCTGCCTTTGGCTCAGGTTATGATCCCAGCATCCTGGGATGGAGCCCTGCATTGGGCTCTCTGCTCAGTGGGGAGCCTGCTTCCTCCTCTCTCTCTGCCTGCCTCCCTACCTACTTGTGATAAAATCTTAAAAAAAAAAAAAGAATTCTCTTCAGGAAGACAAAATATTCTTAACAGCCAATGCCTTGTTCTATTACTGCATCATCCCCTGGTTTAGGTCAACATTATATGTATAAATCTAAATTAAGCTATTAGGGAGTGACTGTTCACTTGACAAAGATAGTTTGCTTCGCAGAAGTACTCACTCTAGGATTTCTTTACTACCTTCCTGGTGACTTCAAAATTAATCCATTTACACAAATGCAACACATATGTAATCTTTTAGGAACAAATCTCTTTGTAGATGGAGCAAAACTACATTGAGCTAGATACTCATGTATAGTTTAACCCATATAACATTCTCCTATTTCTTATCAGACAAACAACATTATTTCACCTTGAATATGTTGGCCAAGAGGTGCCCCCCGCAACCTTTGAAAAGCAAACTGATTCCCGTGTCTAGGTTTTAAGAACACTTCCTAACTTGAGTTTGTGTGTAAATTCACTCCCTTCCTCATCCCCTTAAAAAATGGTAGGAATGCATTTTTCTAACTTTTGATGAAAAGCAGGCTTTTTATTTAAAGGTCACCTGTGTTGCCTGAACTTTCCTTGGAAAGCTTCAGGATGTTCAGATTTTAAGGAATGCTCATTATAATTAATCATTACAGAGAATTGAGGGTTTTTTTTTTCCTTAATTGCACACTGAGCTATCACTTGTTCTCTGCAAAACCTCAGCTAAGAACAGTCTCTTTCCTTGCACATGATACATAAACATGTTTGGCTTCCTAGCCTTTCAAAGCACTTCATCATTAGCTGTGCTTTATTTTTAAAATCTTAACTAATTCTTTAAAAGTTCATAAGGGGTGATTATTAGCTAGTTTAGGTATCATAGAGCTGTGTGTCTGCTATTAGTTAAAGTAAATGTTATCAGATTATTGTTTGGTGGCCTTTGTGAAATAAATTGGCAGGCTTGTGTTCCTGATAGACAAGATGTCTGAGTCTCCTACATGAATCAAATTTGGCACTAATTGGCCCTTTGGTAAGCTCTGCAAAAGGCAAGAATTGGCCCATGGAGATTGAACTAATTTCTAAAGCAAAAGGTGACCCATTTGCAGGGATTTGAGAGAAGAGCAGTACATATGCATTTGGGTCTAGGAGGTCTTTGAGGTCATTGTCACAAAATAACAATAGAAAAAATAACTTCCGCTGACACAGACGATGAAGCAGTTTTCGGAGTAGAATATATTAAAAGGTGACTTGTGCTCAAGTGGTGGCTTTGTACTCGGTTACCCTGTTACCGTCTTTGACTTATTTTTCCATTATTCCTTCTGTTTCTGGAAGCATCTCACTCAAAGGAGATTTGAAAGTGAGGACAGCTATAGACACCGGTCAGATAACAGACTCAAAACAACCCAACAGGATAGTCCTTGGTGTTGTCCTAGTTGGCTCAGGAGATTATTTTTTAAGGCACTAAGCAAGAGTTGTTTCTGGGTGGTCCTAGGATGGCAGGCCATCTTTATTTTCCCCTTTGTACTTTTCTAAAGAGATTTTTGTGTGTGTGTGCAGTAATATGCATGTACTATTTTTCCAAACGGGAAAAAAATATGCATGTTTGTGGTTGGTGAGGTTGACAGAAGTAAAAATTACTGAGCCCAAAAAGTGATTTTTGACAATGTTATTCTTTAAATGTATTATTTGGTGAGATTCTGAAGTGTTAAGTGCTAACAATTGTTAAGTGTTCATTGTTAATCAGATGGGCACCTTCCAAACTTCAGACTTAGGAAATTGGTGGGTGGGTTGAGGTGGTGTAAATTCCCAATTTTGAGGATTTGATGGGAAGATCTGGACAATATGTTGTCTACATTTTTATTTTTTTTTTATTTTTGGTAGGATTGCG
The DNA here is from genome assembly GCF_030435805.1 of Mustela lutreola. Classification (NCBI taxonomy): domain Eukaryota; kingdom Metazoa; phylum Chordata; class Mammalia; order Carnivora; family Mustelidae; genus Mustela; species Mustela lutreola. The sequence continues at coordinate 94,648,597 of NC_081308.1, read as the reverse complement.
ATTGAGGGAAGTGATTCATTAGGATCTGTACAAATTGTCATCAGCCTTTATGACTAAAATCTTAATTTTTCTTGCCCCAAAAAGAATTATTCAAGAGGATAAACTTGGAGCAGGCCCAAGTTTGGAATATTTTCCTCTTTTATGGTGAATTTGTTTTCACTGGGAGAAGAGTCAGCGTCTTCAGAAGGCCGAGTTGGGGGTGGGCAGAAGGTTCTGTGGGGCTATGAGGGAGAAAGTGGAACGTGTCGCATTGTGGCTTTGGGGCTTCTAGGAGAAATACCACATATGGCTGTTTCCTCCCAAGAATATAAGAAACTCCAGACTCTGGGTCAGACCCATGGGCTGTCCAAATGCAGTGTTTGTTTCTGTCTGTGGTACCATGGGCTGTTTTGTGAAAGAGCATGTGTATCTTCTATGATGCCAGCCTCTAAAGGTTAGAGGGTGTGCCAAATATCCTGAGCTCCTCTCATTAGGAACAGAGTCCTTTTATTCAGCTCAGTGGAACTGGCATATTGAGTCTGGCAGGTCAGTCTTATGTGAATGACCAGTGACTGGCTACTTTGTTAATTGCAAAGCATATCTTGCCAAATGATAACAAAGACATGTCAAACCACTTTCGATTCCTTGACTTCCTGATATACATGCGCACACACACACACACCACACACACACACGAAAATTCAAGGTGAACCCACTGAAAAATCAGTGGAGTGAGCTAGGGCCATACTGTTTTACAAAGGAAACCCAACATTTGTTAAATGGGGAAGACTGGGGCTTACTGGGCATGTGCTAAGACAGGATGAGCCTGGGGAGGCAATTGGTTTTAATGGTCAGGATGTGATCAGGGGCAGATTCAGTTTTAAGGGTCAGGACTGTGGAGGTAATTGTGGATCCAAATGGTCCAAGGCTCATGTGGCACCTACTTGACTTAGCCAGAGCATGTTTTATGCTCACTGATACTTTTAGCCAGATGACTCCTTTTCATGTTTGAGCGTATCTGAGGTTATTGGCTTGTTGATTGGGTTCACAAATAACAGTAAGGCCCTTTTCTAGTGCTCTTAGTGGCTTACAGGATGAACACTTGCCTTATAGACAGATTAGGGGCTATCAAATTTGATGCAGTTGTGAGGAGCAGAATATGGATATGTATTATAATGGGGTGCGAGGGGGGCGCTTTTTAAACAGTCCTGTTTCAAGAGTCACTGCATTAGATGATAAAAGTTGTAAATGAAGCCACATTTCTAACAAGGGACCAGATAACGAGGATAAATGAAATCTGCAGAGAGTCTAGAAGCTTCATTTTAGCCATTATTTATAATCTCTTCTCCTACCAAACCTTTTACGATGTAGCAAAATTGATTAATTTGCATGTATGTCTCTGTGTGTGCCCACATGCTCTCTGACAGAGAGTGAGCAAACAGAGAAATGGACAAGAGGAAAGACGATGGGGTCAGGTGCGGCTGGGGATGCATAATCCCCAAACTGAATAATCAACTCTGGTATAATCAAGATATATTTGGGGGTCCTAACATTAATCTCGATATTTAATCATTCTGGGCAATGTTAAAAACAAATGGCTTTAGAATAGCGTTAATAAAAATCACTCACTATGTAATGGTTCAGAATAAATATGGCTTTCTTTTTAGCATGAAATAGGAATCTGTTGAACAGGTCTTACTGTTCTCTCGGCACACACAGATACAGCTCTGTTTAATTCCATATCCTCTTATCTATAAGTCCTACATTTAATTTACTACCATTCGAGTTGATTTATAGCTTTGCTTAGCAAAAGTACAGTCTTGATTAAAAGGATATTATCACAGCTGATGGGCCTTGAAAGCATTTTTTTTTCTCAGACCTTCTAATAACTTTGACAGTGACCTACAGGCTCCCATAAGGCTAGATCTGCAAGTCTCCCATTTTTGCCTACCTGGCCATACTTTGGGCAATGGTGGTTAGGGGTAAGTGAGAGGTAGGAGGGTAACATAGTCTTCCCATATGCTACATCATGATCCATCCCTAGAAATGGAAAGTTACTATGACACTGTGGTGGAGTTTTAGCGGAAGTTTGCTTCAGGGAATCCCAGTTCCCTGGTTAGCCGAACGATCTCTTAGTTAGCGGGTAATTGCAACTAGAACTTTCCTCTCTTGGGATGCTGCTTGGTGGAAGGATTCTCCACTGTGTCTCAGAGAGGATTTGATTAGTATACATGAGGGTTACATTTTGGAGTTGCAGCTGGGGCTGATTCCTCCCTCAAACAATACAAAATTCATTTTGGTGCTCTTGTCAGCGGAGATGACTTAATTTGCAAAGCCAGTGATTTCCACAGGTTGGCCAGATTCTGTCATTCACCACAGCAGGCCATTTTCCACTCTCCTGTTTTGATTGCACAGTATGACTACTTGGTGGCGTCTATGGTTCTGGGAGTAAGGAAAGTGATGTTGCTCAACAGGTGACAGAAAGCTGTTATGCTCTGATTTGGGTCAGAACATGATTGCCAGTCTCCCAATTCCTCTGGTTGAAGAAATGCGTTACTCTGGTTTGGGCTTTCTATTGCTGTGGGGTGTATTTTTTTTCTTTTTCTCTGAAAGAAGTTATTTTTCCCAAAGGGCTCACTTTAAAAGCACCCTACTTACATTTCCATTTGCAGGTACATTTCAATTGTTCATAATCAGAGGAACATGGAAAAGAACTAAAAATTGTAAATGCGGTACTAATTCTAAATGGGAGAATTTCGATAATTTTTTTTGTTGTATCAAATTTGTGAGGCTTCTGAAAATGCAAAAGTCAATCAGTTGTATCCATGAGTAATTTTTATTTTGGTCAGCATGCCCTTCCAGTTTGGTCTTAAGAAGAAGGAGGTTTCCTTCTTTATATTTACATATATACATATAAGCTTTACTGAGGTATTATTCACATATCATACAGCTGGTCATAACCACTTTTAATTGCTAAATTACTAGGCTTTATAATCTCTGATATTTTTGTTAAAGAACACAATGCACTCCTATGAAGAAATGATTAATGTGTCTAAATTACCTCCAATTTGCCTAAATCACTTTTTTTTCAATACACAGCCACAGTTTTTCAGAGTTAGGCCAATTATTAGAGGTTTTCTAGTTAACCTAGAATAAAAATCACCGGGGGAGCTGTTCTTTTTCCAAACCATACTTGCTGAAGCATGAAACCCCCTGAAATTCTGATAAATTTCACAGCCCCCCAAGCCCCCCCACACCAGTTAAACACCCCTGATTTTGTCTAACACTCTCATCTCACAAATAGGGAAACATTCCTCGTCTCAACAATTTTGATTAGACACCTTCATAAACACCAAAATTCTTTCCAATTTGAACATGACAGATTTTTGATAAATTGAGTTGAAGATGCAAAATTCACTTCAGTGAATGATGGGAGCACAGATTATTTATGCTGTGTATTTTAAAAAACAAATTATGAAGGAGCTGCTATGTTGAAGGGAAGAAAAAACTTCAAAGTCACAGATCAGAAAGTCGGTATACAGAAATTGCTGCAAATTTATCATTGTCTCGGGACCGTGTCAGGCACTGGGGAGATTAGGAGATGTCCTTTATCCTGGAAAGGCCTGATAGCTAAACACTCATAGTTCTTCTCAGCTGTCCACAGTCATTTCCCACGGGGTCTGGGAGGCCTTATTGTGTTAGTTTTTAAACAGCTGCCCTGACTGCATCTTCAGCAGAAGGAGATTCATAAGAATACTGATACCATGTAGAAGAAATAGTCACAGAGATAGGCTTTCAGAAAAAAACAAACTTCTCAGAAGATCTGACAGGCTCTAATGGTTGGATGTGTGAAGAAGACCTGGGGAAAGAACAAGACGGATTCTCCAGAGGACTTTTTCTTCCCTGAAAAAGTGGAAGATTTCAGGCTAAGGGCAGAAGCAGCAAAAGAAGTTTGCATGGACCCCTGTTCCTCTTCTAGACCTCTCCGTGCCTACAGATGGAAAGAGGCAAGGCCTATGACTTCACTCACCTGCTCTAAAAGGAAGTCTCTTTCCTGGATGAAAGTGTTGCCCTGGCCTCACCATCCTCCCTCCAGGTCCCTTGGGCCACCTTCCTAAACTCCACTTGGGGACCACTGACCTAAAGTGACTGTAGATTTGGGAGGCCGGAATGGAGTTGTTGTCCTTTTGAAATTGTATTTTTCTTATCAGTGTTCACAAAGAAAACCTTTCTGTGATCCTCAGTTCCGTATATGATCCTATGAAGGATGCGAGGGTGGAAAAAGATCTCTTCTGACTAGATGCTAATCAGTGAAACAGTATGTTACTTTCTTAAAACATTAGCATGAAATTGCCCACATTTACTTAGAGAACTCCCTTTCTTAGGGCATCACTGAAAGTGTGTGTGCTTCCCATGAAGTTATAGTGATCTCTGTGTTCATATATAAGAAACTGCAAAACTACCCTGCCCCAAAGGGATTTGACATCTTTATCACTTGTACATTTAGCAGTACTGCATGAGGGCAATGACATAGATTGCAAAGGTTTGCCACGGACCCACCATATATGTGTGTGTGTGTGTGTGTGTGTGAGAGAGAGAGAGAGAGAGAGAGAGATTTTAGAACAATTACATGGAATGGGCGATGGGGTTGGATCTGGTTGTTGGCTTTTTTCAGCCTTATCTGGGTTTGCTCATCTACATAGAAGTCAAGGTTTTAAAGAGACTAGACAACCAGGGAGTCAGCAGCCCCGGAATTTTTGGAACTTAATCTGAAGTGGCGCTTATACCTGAAAATAGGATGCATGTTTGCTGTCTCTTAGAAGTCAGTTCCCTCGCTCTAGTTCCTTAAAGTTGTGAGCCACTAGTAAGAAGTGGGGGCAGGATTCTTGCCCTTGACTGTCTGATTCTACACACAGCAGTGTGGTTGTTCTAGTTCCAGACAGAATAGCATAGCCCAATACATGCTGGGGATATATCAGTTGATGTTTTCAGTCTCAACAGCCATCATAATGCCCTCAAACTCAAAGTCAGTGCTTTGGAAAGAGAAAAATTGTGTGTGTGTGTGTACATATACATACATACATACATACAGACATGTGTGTGTATATATATATATATATATATATATATATATATATATATATATATGTATGCCCTTCCAAAAACAAGGGGAAAGGAAAAACTGCCTTCTCTTAAAAGTGAAATTATAACCTTTTCTTTCTGTTTCTATAAAGAAGACTGTACTAATAAAACTGCCAATTTCTTTCAGGTGGGTGTACATGGCATTAGAATAGAATTCATCAATGAAAAAGGATCAAAACGCACCGCCACCTACCTACCGGAGGTTGCAAAGGAGCAAGGTCATTGTCGTACTTTATTTCATATGATCTGGGGAAGAAGTCCAACAGATAAACACATTGAAATGCACTTATCTGACTTTGCAGTTGTCAAATGAGAAGAAATGACTCTTCCATCACTGTCACTGCAATGTCTGTATGAGATCAGTGAATTACTCCTAGAGAAGTTGAATCTCTGCACTACAGTTGGAGAGCAAAGACACGCAAAAATCTAACTTTCCCCAGAGCAAAGACTTGTAGAAGTGGGTTTTTTCTTTTTAGGCAGTGGTTTGCTGTGAATTTGAAATGCCCTTTGCCCATAATCCCACTGTGCTATAGCCTTTTGTCATAAACAAGCCTTCTGTCTAATAGCCCCACGGTACATTCATTATCAGTAACAAATGCTTCCTCGTCAGGTGGTTGCCGGGGACTCATCGGCTGCTGTGAGGACTGTAGGTTTCCCATTAATATCAAGAGCACCGAGACGACATGGAGTCTTAGAGTTTGATCGGCTGGGTCCGCACTTCCCTATCAAACATGTTTCTGTGTTGGCAGATAGAGCACAAGCGTTTATGAACCACCACTGTAACCTTAAGGAATTCTTCGCTCTCTAGCACCTTGTCCTTTCTAGCCACTATGAAATTCTAGTTTTCCACGTCAGTTGAAATGAATATTTCTTCTTTATCTTATAGAACTTTTTTATTCCTCATCAGAAAGCATCTGTAGTTGGTTCTCTCCTGTTTGGTTCATATAAATGTGAGCTATATAATCATACAATTTCATGTCATTACACACCCCTCACCCCAACAAGAGAGTTAGTCTTTAAGACAGCTATCGGAAGATTTATTGGGGTTCCTTTCAAAAATGTCTTCAATCCCGTAGTTCCCACTGGCTTCATGGGGGAGGGGCTCGGATATTAAGCACACCATCCCACATCAGAACCAATAAAAATGTCTTCGCATATTTCACACAGATACACTTGATTGACCCCAGAAGGTATCATCAGGGACGGTAGTTACCATGAGTTAGTGTGGTAGTCCTAACTACTACCGAGCTGGCACAAGTGACATTTGGGCTTCTCCCTCCCTTTTAAAGATGTCATTGTTAAAGGAGAGGGCAGTGTTTATGGTTTAATATTGAGACCCACCTGAGCCGTCACTGCCAGCCTCTTAGACTTCTCGTCTTTGAATGTGGTTGAGATAAAAAAAGCTAATGTCGTCAGCCATCACGGGTAGCTAGCACTTAAGGTATATATAGAGAAGCAGGGCCAGAGCTGCTTCTCAACAGGAAGAAGTCTGAGCTCTTCTGTGTGATTGTTTTTAAGACCAATGGAGTTGATGGTATTTGGTGACAGTGACAGCTGACCTCTGCGAAGCCATTTTGTATTTTCCCAAAAGTGCTTGTGACATGCACGTGACTGGTATTTTATCTGGTCTACTCTCCACAGGATGGGACCATATTCAGACCATAGACTCCTTACTGAGGAAAGGAGGATATAAAGCTCCGATTACTAATGAATTCAGGAAAACCATAAAACTGACCAGGTACAGAAGGCATTTTCTAGCACAAGGCTAACCAGTACCTTTCGATGTGTATGTCTATAACCCTTTGACTTCCTTGGTCTCTCTTACTTGCTTCCCTCTTCTGAAACGGAATGGAAATGAATGGCTGGGCCATCCTGGGGGTGGATACGATGGAACCTGGCTCGGCAATAAAGCTTGTGTGATGTTTGAGCCCATCCTTCCCATCCTTAGCATCCTTCCCATCCTGATCCAAAGGAATCACACATCCTGTGTGATTCCTTTGGCTTTACATGAGCAAATCCTCTGAGTCTGTACATTATCAAAGAAAGTTACCAGAAGTAGCCATTGGCTAGCTTTGGACATTGCTTAGCAGAACCCCTGGATTCTGATAAGCACTCTTCAAATTTGAATTTAACCTTAGGATGTTGGCAGTGATAGAAGTCTACCATGGAAGCTTACTGAAAATCACAAGTGAGCTAGACTCACAAATGCCAATTGTATTTCTCTGTGGGATGATGGGAATACTTATTTTTTTAAAAATATCCAACATTTTAGGAAAATGGATTGCTGTTTCCATTTGTTTTGATTCCATAAAACTACAATGAATGCCTATAGTCTAAAATTGGACTTTTCCCAGCCCTGCAGAGTTACACATTTAAAAATGCCTCCCTCTCTTCTTTCCTTGAAGTCAGTCTAGGAGACCAGAAGGGCACATACAAAAATAATGAGGAATATAAGGCAGACTGTGATGGCTAGTGTGAGGTCATAAAGTAGGGAAAGAGGACTTCCAAGAGGGGTGGGGTTAGATAATACACCATTTCAGAGAGGATGTAGGTTTGAGACTGGTCTGGAAGAATGGGTAGAATATATGAGGGTGGGGGAGGGAAGGGATTAATTTAGTGAGTCGAGGCATGTGGGTGGTGAAGTACAGAGCCAAGTTCTGAGGAACGTTCAACAGTCTGATTTGGCCGGTCTTTCAGTGTGCATATAGAAGGTGGTCATGGGAGCAAAACATTGCCCAGAAGGTAGGTTGGGTCATATTATGGAGGGTCTTGAATTCCTGAGTAAGAAGTGTAGACCTGCTTCTAGAGGCAGTAAGTAGCCATTGAAGGGTTTGAAACAGATGGATTTGGGAAGGTGTAGGATTGGAATGGGACACAGGAAGAGGAGTTAGAAGACATTGCTAATTACCTAAGGATCTGGGGCAGCCACCCAAAGGAAGTGAAACAGATCAGAAAACACTGGAAGAAACAAAAGGACTTAGTCATCATTCAGAAGTAGGGAAGAAGAATAAGTCAAGGTTTCACTCCAGATGAAAAAGCACCAAGGCACAAAGCACCCTTTAACCAAGGGAGGGGGCACAGGAGGAGAGTCACGTTTCAGCACTGGTTCTGCATATGAAGTGCTTCCTGGGGTATTTGTATAGAAATGTCCGGTATGTGACTGTAAATGTTCATAGATAGAACTCATGGCCAGAAATGGTGATTTGGGATCATGTGTGAAGAGGTCCTAGCTGAAGCTATAAAGATAGGGCTCCCCGAGGGGGCACAGAGGGTGTAGGATCAAAAGAACAGAAGGCGGAAGAAACCCAGTAAAATCCTACCAGGCAGGAGCAGGAGGAAGAGTCCGAGAGATAAAGGAGAAGTCTGAGAGACAGTGTGTGGGTGGAGAACCAGGGACGTGTGGAGTTGGAGAGCCCATGACACAGGAGAGCTTCAGAAAGGGAGAGGTGCACACTGTCCTAATGGAGAGGTCAAGCAGGAACAGCGGGACCTTCTGAGAGAGCGGTTTCTGTGGAAGAGTGGCAGGAGCCAAGGAAGACCAGGCCGAGGAGCAGCGTGAGATGGAGGGCTAAAAAGGTAGAAAACACACATTACGGTTTTGAGAAGTGAGGGGGTGAAAGGAGAGCCAGAGATGGCGGAAGAGAGGGTTTGGGATACCAGTACTAGGAAAAGTGTTTGATTGTTGCTATTCTTACTGACTGGCAAGACCTGAGTAGATACGTGGATGGAGGGAAGGCCATGGTCAACAAGGGAAGGTCCTGGCAGAAAGAGCAGTCAAGTGAATGAGATGCATACACGATGGCAATAGGTTGGCTTTCCTGTGCTCCTTCCCATTGGCAAACTGGGGCTGCCGGGGAGAGGGCACGGAAATGTCTAGAACAGTTGAAACCACGAATAGTAGAAGAGCCCTGGATTCAGACTTTGGATTCCCAGGTTCGGATCTCAGCTTCACCACTCAGTTGCATGGCGTTGGCCCAGTCATGACTTCTCTCGGGACCTCTGTCTCTCTTGGTCTGTAAAGGTATCTCTCACGTCCTTCCGGGCTCCGACATCGGCATGCCATCTATTTCTTGATGTTAACTTTGTCTCTTCCCTGACTTTTTCAGGTACCGTAGTGAAAAGATGACCCTGAGCTATGCCGAATACCTTGCTCATCGCCAGCATCATCATTTCCAAAATGGCATTGGGCATCCCCTTCCGCCATACAACCATTATTCCTGACACTGAGCCGCACAGCCAGTCACTGGGCCTCTCTGCAGACCTCTTCCCAGGAGACCCTACCCCTTCTTGGTCTAGCTATCTCTTTTACTGTACCATTTTATGATGATAGTTTCCGTTGCCATGATGAAGCTTGGACATCATTAAGATCATCATGGTAACGGGTAGGAAAATGGCATTTGTTAAGAAGATTCTGTTTCATTATTTTAGGTCATTGATTTTTTTTTTTTTTTTTTGCAGCATATATAACTTTTGGGTTTTTCTTTCCTCGCCCTGTTATGTAGAATTTTGCTTTGCTCTCTCAGTCAGGTTTCTGTCTTTCTGTCTCTCTTGCCTTCCCTCCTGTCTTCTTTCTGTCCTTCTATCTTCTCTTCCCTCCTTCTTTCGACTGTGGATGGAAGACATTGTGCAGTTTTTGAGGATTTTATTTAGGTTTTTCTCTAGTTTTCCCCCAGTAAGATAGAGAATTTTTGATAGCTGAGTTTGGGAGCAATTTATATCAAATTCAGGTATTTGTATATTACTCTCGAATTTGTCTAAAATGCATTTAGCTAGGAGAGCTTAGTATGTGGGTCTTCACTTAGGTGTTTTCCCCATGGTTAAAATATATGAACTTAAGTTCTAGTAGAGAACATTGGAAGGTCCATGATAGGGCTTGTCACAGAACGTGAGAAATCATTTATGCCTTTTGTGCTGGTTATTGTAGAAGAGACAGCTTCATTACTTTATAGAACCAACTTAACAAACTACAACACTGTTTTAAGAAAGTACAAGCTACCTTTCAGATATGCTACAGAAGTCATTTTGAAGAGCAGCAAATATCAGGAAGAGAGCAGATACAGAATTTAGTGCCTTTGAGAAGAATATAATTAAATGGAATTAAGAGAGGTTAGGGGGAAAAAGGCAATTTAGAGAAATATTCTTATAAAATTTTATTGTGTCTATATGGGAAACAGCAGATTAGACAAATTCCTTACTTTTAGGTATTTTTTTAAGGTGAAAAAATTTATTTTGAGCAAATAACCAAAAAGAGACATTTGTCTATTATATATTAATTTAAACCTGCTAGCTTTAGGTTTCAGTAAGTCATGATTGGCCAGAGACAATTTTAGCGACTATTTAAAGAAATAGTAAAGATAATCTAGTGAAACAAAAGTTCGTATATGCCACAATTTCAGATATGTTTGTCATGGGGACAAGACTGGAGTCTTTCTGCACTACATACTTTTGATAGAAACACATTTACTATGTTGATAAGATGTTACGTTACACCTATGAAAATGGAGCTGGTATTTAGAAATGATAGTTGTTAGAGCCCAGCCGATTTGCAGGGCTGGTCTTCCTACAGCGCATACAAAGCGGACTTCCCAATGTCAGGAGGAGTAGGAGGTCTGTGTGTCTATCCCCAGGAAAAATGACAGATGATTCTGGAGAAAGATTACCTTCATTTTTCAATAGTAATTCTGCGTGTGAGTGTGTGTATGTGTGTGTGTGTGTGTGTGTGTGCGCGCGTGCGCGTGCACACGCGCATGTTTGTGTAATTTTTCTCCAGCAGGAAACCAGTATATCAAGTGATGAATATAAGTATGGTGCAGAATATGTAGTCTAAAACTCTTGAGATGTCACTAAAAATCAAAATGGTGGTGCTTACATCTAGAGTCGGCTGTGACAAATGACAGACTGCTAGCTCCGAATTCAAAACCCTTTTGCTGGTTGGTGCGCTGATTGCCCGGATTCCCTGTGCTTGCCACTGTGGCTGAGCAAACTGCTTTTGTTTTTGATGAGAGTCCTTAGAAGTTTGGTGGTATTCCTTCATCCACAGCGCCCGTTGTTGAAATAACCATTTTCAGTTGTGATGCCTTAACTAAGAAGCCAACTGTTAGCCTGAAATGCAATCCTGGTAGCCAGTTTCATTGAACCTAGAGATTAGTCAGAGAAAGCTAGCTGTTGGGCTGTAGCAAGGGATCTTGAGTCCTTCTGTTTCTCCTTGGGAGCATTTTTGGAGCAGATTCGTCTTTCAGCGTAAAACCAGGTGGCTACCTGACGGAAACTTTTTCTTGCCCTTATAGGGAAACTGAGCACAAGCTGAATGATATTATCTGCTGCAAAAAAAAAAAAAAAGTAAATAAAACAAGCAAACTGAAGAGAGACAAAATAGACCAATATTGACCCATCTTATCCATCATCTCATCAGTTCAACAGGCTCCTCGTCCTGGGTGAGCTCATGGTTAGAAGTTGTTGTTGTTGTTGTTTTAAAGAAAAGATCTATGACATACATATGTGTGTATGTATACATTTACTTACACGTACGTACACACATATGTGTGTTTATGTATTTAACGGTGCTAATCAATCTTGAGCAGGTCACGTGACTGGTCATGCGGACTCTAAAAATCATATCAGATTTTTTAAAAATTCTTGATATATGCAGATGTTCTACAGATTTTTTTCTTACCAGTGTAATAATGTTATACTGAAGAAATAACCATCCTGCAGGCTTCAGAGGACGAGGTCAGCAATATTTCCCACCATGGCTTGGGGGGAAAGGATAGTTTTGTCTCCTTTTGTTTTCAGATTAATGCACAGTGCATTTTATTTGTCTCTAAATAGCTGTTGACTGAAAAGATTTGGTAGCATAAAGGGTGTCTTGCAGACCGTAATGGTGTGCTTCAAACGAACGCTAGACCCTTTTCACCTTCATTGTATAGTACAAAGCTCTTAAGTCTGTGCTTTGAATGAACTTGGAATATGTTGAAATATGTAGCATGTGTCTTTAACTCAGACGAAGATTCTGATTGCACAGGTTGTGTTTTAGCCCAGTTGTGGTTTATTTGTTCAGAAACACAAATGTGAATTGCACTCTTATCACCAGAATATTGTATAAGTTCAGTGATCTTTAAACAGCTCAGAAGTAATACTTGAACTTCATTTGAGTAGCACAAAGTTTACATTGCCCCCCCCTTTTAAATGTTAATTAGTTCCATTTCTGTGTTTTGTTTCTCAAATGCAACTGGGTATTTTTTTTTTTCCCTCTGGGAAAACAGTACGCGTTTTACTTTGGTATGTAGCAAAAGGCTTCCGTTTCTGGAAGGTTTTCTTATTTTTAAACAACATCAGCCAGGTACCAGATACTAAAAGAACAATTGCCCTCCCCACCAAGCCCCCAGCCCGCCCCGACCCCCATTAAGTGGCCTTCGGACTGCACGAGAGTGTGCTCCCCCGCCCCCCACCCTAGGCTCCCCTAACCACGAGAGGTCGGTGTACTTGATGGAGGAAGGTGCAAGGCTTGCTCTCGTTCCCCCCGGCCCCCTTCAAGCGGGTGTAAGAGTTTCTAGTCCAGTAGACACAGTCCCAATGCCCAGCACACTGGAAGTTTGTATACTGGCCTCTTTTTGTGTCTCCAAATGTGCAGGAAATTTGAAACTGTCATCTGGAATAGGTTCCATCTCTCACGTGTGTTAGATCAAACCAAAGAAGCCCCCAGCCATGCCCAGATGCTGCTCCAAAAGCCTGCCTTCCAGTCCTTACAAAAACCTTGCAGGATTAAATGTGTTAACTTTTTTATTTTTGTACAGTTTCTAAGTGATTTTTGCTAGTGATGTTCAACTGAATGAAGTTTATTTGAGGGGTGTGAGCACCTCCTCCATTGAAATAAACTGGTGACTTTCCTTTTATTTTTTAAAAGCAGAAACCCGTTGTGTGCCTCTCGATTTAAGGGTTTCCGATTACATTATTCTGAAGACCAGCATTGATCCTTTATATACAAAGATCTGTTTTCCTTGTTTTTTATTACTGTTTCAGAAGAAGAGAAATCTTTTATTTTGCTCTGGACCCAGTAACTGCGCTGGTACATAGACGCACTGAGAAAACAAACTTTTGTAACCACCTCTGACTGTTTTTGTATATCAAAGTCAATTACTTTTGAAATATTTGGATCTAGTTTCTAAGTTATTTTAGTGTTTTGTATGTTCCCCGAAATTACTTTGAATCCGTCACCAGCATACTGAGTTCTTGGTGATACAGTGGTGAGACTCGTAATAAGCAAAAGCTACCTGGAGTAGCTCATCTTTTCCTTCGTTCTTAGTAACCTGTTTTTGGATTAGAGTGAGACATTGCAGATTACCCGAAACCCCCTCCAAGTATAACTAGAACCTCCTTCCTTCCACATTTAATTGCTTAATAGTTTGAAGAAACTATTGGAAATGGGCATTTTATATGGTATGTATAGCTTGAAAATATTAAAACTGAGCGAGAGGAAAAAATCAGAAGGTTTATGTGGGTCTCTAAGGTATGGCTGTGGAAAGATATTGTAGTAGTTTTGACACTATTGTTACTATCTTTAAAATCATTTACCCAATAAAATGTTAAAACTGAGTTACCGTTTGGTGTCTCTTTCTTTAACCTGCCCTCCTCATCGTAAGGCTCTTGGTCTCCTGGGGACTTCTTGCCACCACGCTAGCCGCCGAAGACTTGGAAACAATATACTTCGGAGCCGATGCCGATTTCTTTCCAGACCGGTGCTCCGGAAACCTCACCTGCCCGCAGCTGGTCCCCACCTCCCCTGTGATTTGCCTGTGTCCTCTTTTTGCCTGGCCCTCTATCCTGGCTTGGTGACTGAGTCCAGCCTTTATGGGACAGTCCGCCCTGGCCGCCGACCTGGGGCGGGCATCAGATGTGTAGTCCAGTGGTAGCATAACCGTGCTCACTCCAGCTCTAAATTTCTTCCAGGTGTTTCCCTCTTGCGAGCTGGTAGGGACAGTTAGCAGTGCTATCCAGGTGAGAGCACCTCAGGAGGTTGGGAAGCCTGTCTTCTCTTCTGCCCTCAAGGCTTTGCCATGTTCTCAGTACTGGAGGGATGGAATCTGAAAACGGCCCGGATGTGGCTCATCAGAGCCAGTACACATTCACACACGCAGCAGGCTTACCATACACCCAAAAGATGTCCCCAGTTACTTTTCCAGTTCTGGAGTGGCAGGAGGTGAACTCTACTCCTAGCTGGAGTTTGGGGAAACCATCTTGAGTAGAGGGCAAGGCAGCCGGTGGCACTGACCTTCGGGGGCCAGATAAGAGCCTGCATTGAGAGACGGCGAGCTCTTGGTGGGCCACCTCTCTCCCAGCTGTTGCCTTATCTCTTCCCCCATGGAAAGGCCACCAAGGACATTGCTCGAATACCTCAGGCTCTTTCTAAATCGTTTGCTGTCTCAGTTCTAAATCCTATGCCGTCCCATGCATATTTCAGGATTAATCGCTCATGAATGCACGCGGGCTTCTTTTCTGTTGCATTGCCCCAAAGCCCTGCTGCCCGTGTGAATTTGGTGACACGTGTTGATGTCAATCACGGGGGCTAAAAACAGCCATCTCAGATCCCGGAGGACTACTGTGGTGTTGAATAGTGCTCCATTAAGGCAGCCATCTGCTCGAGGTTTATCCAGTTCCATCATTCATGGTTAATGGTACATGGGATTTTTATTTATTATTTTTTTGGGGGGGTAACGATGTAGACAATATTAATAGGCTCAGGTAGAACGAAGTAATTACATGAGCCCACAGCCTTCACTTTTATCACATTAGTGGTTAACTCAATGGTCTGGACGGATTTCAACTTCAACAATCACACTCCACCTACCTAAATTCTTCACAAAGCTTCAGCATTCCCCCCCTGGATTTCACGCCCCACTAGGCACCTTGGAAATAGCCCCGCTGCTTCAGAGGAGCGGCGCGGCTGTTCCTCTCTGTTGATGGAAAACACTCTCATGCCCGAGGGGTCCCATCGGAGTGAGCTGGGGGCAGTCGGCCGTGGCGAAATCACACGCGGATTCAGAGCTGCCAGTCGGGAGTGCTAGTGAAGGACGGCTTCCCGCACTTCCTGCAGCTCTGACCCCAGGAGCCAAGACAAGTGTGGGTGTGGGCAAAGCCGTCGTGGCTTCCCCAATGCTTGCCCAGGCCTTCGCCTGCAGGAGGAATAACTGAATGGGGGGACACGCATGAGGTGGGCCCTGGGGAGATGGCGTGGGCTCCTATGTTAAAAGGCACCCCCCCTTTAATCCTATAGCTTGTGGGACAATCTCCTGCTCCAGACTCCAGGCATGTGGAAAGAAATCGTTCAAGATGGGGAGGAAACTGCCTTAGATCCTAATTAAGTACACTTCTGAAGCCAGCTGACCTCGTCCTGAGAACTTGGTTACAACCGGATTTAAAAATGACCCTGAATAGATTACGTTCAGGTTGCACTGACAGTCACAAATCGTTTCAATGAACTGGCCCAGAAGCCTGGTAAAGGCCATGTGCCTTATATAATTGAACACTGATCCACGCTTGCAGATCTCCCCCATGACAGATGATCACATGAGCCTGACAGAGCTTATATGTAGGGTGCGCTCCGTGCTCACCAACCTCACGGTGGGCGGTAGCTGGGAGACATGCCTCCGTGCTCACCAACCGCCCTGGCGGCCTTGAGCTGGGAGACATGCCTCCGTGCTCACCAACCGCCCTGGCGGCCTTGAGCTCATGCTCCCATTCTAGAAGGAGGCCGCTGAGTCACAAGGAGCTGGTCATTTGCTCAGCCTTTGGTCTCCCTCCACGGTGGGAGGCTCTCTTTGCTTTTTTAATCAAAATCTCAGCTGACATCTCATTATGTTACAAATTCAAGATTAAAAGCGGTATTTTGTTGTTCTAAATTACAAATGCACACCAGTTCCTTAGCTAATGAGAACAACAAGGCTTTGGTGAGGACTAGAAAAATTTATAATCGGGGCAACAGATGATGGAGGCAGAGCCTCAGCACCCCATTGATTTCTGTACTCTGGGCTGTCCAACAGCAAGAAGGTCCTGATTTGCACAGAGAAGAGAGGGTATCTTACTCCTCTAGTTTTAGGACAGTGGGTGTGCCTCGGCCTAAACCATGAAATCCTGGTGCCGTCTTCACCTTCTGATCCAGGCCTGACGAGGCCTACAAGAAGTTCAGGCAGCAGACGCATCACTCCTGAGGTTTGAACAGAAATGAGGCCACTCAACCGCTCCCACTAACCCACTGGGATGCGTTAGGGGTTTCTTTCAGGTTGTATTGGTTTTTAAATACCATACATTTATACACACTGTTTTTTCTTTTGAAGTGAATGTTTATGGAAACTTGAATTGGTTCCAACAGAATGCCAGGTCCCACAGGACAATCTGAAGATCATGGCCGGAGCCCCAACCTGCCCAGGTATCTTCAGAGCCTTTGGCAAGCTGTCATCTCATCTCCTCTCCCACTCCGGCCTTTCCCTCCCAAATGTCAGGCTCAATGTGATCCATCAATATTTTCTGAGTGCCTGTCCCTGCAGAGGCATGGCCCCGCGCTTCGTTTAAGAATGATGATAGCGTTAATATCATGAAAACAAATGAACCATCCGCTTGGAGCTTAGAGTTGGTGGGGGGCATCCAAGTTCAGTCTAGTTGGGCAAAGTCGTTCAGACCGGGGCCCAGGCAACATCCGGCTGGATTTACGGGGTCCCTTGAAATTGCTTCCACCTCAGAGGGGCCCTTGAACAGAGTTGTCGCTTCCCCTATGGCTCCCCAGCTATCTTGTTCCCTAGCGGCAATGCGCCCGCTGGTTGAGAAAGAAAACATGTGATTGCAGAAGTAGGTTTGTGTTCACACGGAAGGGCATTTGGTGGTGGAGAGTTGTGCCTCTCGCTGCAAAGCTGCCCTCTCAAAGGCTTTGGGCCCTTCCCGTGACCGGGAGGGAGAGAACAGCATGGCTGAAGACCGGGCTGTTTGTGCTAAGAATCCTGGAGGCCCAAGGAGCCGAAGAAAGCCTATATAGTATGCCAACTGGCTGAAAAATTATCCCGTAGCTGGGGGAAAAGTCTATTCACAGAGCAGGAGGAGAGAGAGGATGGTAGGGGTGACCCACCCAGAGAGGAAAATCAGAGTCCCTCTCGGTGTAACTTTCACCGACTCCGTAGGCCAGGAAGGCAGGAAGGCAGTATTCAATCTGGATTCTTGTAAAACAGGAAATCAAGTAGTAGTATGCAAGATAGTAGGTAAATCACATCTGAACCAACAAGAAGCTCCTGAGAGTTGGGAGTCATGGCCAAAACACCAGACAGCTTTGAAACTAGAAGGTGCTCTAGTCACTTTCCATCAAACCAGCATTTCTGTCTCAGCGGTCTTCCGGAATGATCCAAGGTTACGGTAGCTGTCAACCCGTACAAGTGGATTGGTGTGTATCGGCATAGGAGATGGGGGTTGAGCAAACAGCTGGATGGGGCAATCATATTGCCCACCTCCACGCATCCTGGCGGAGTAGGAAGGGCGTCTCGGCTGGAAAGAGTGGGAAACCCCCATCTTTCTGGAAGGGCAGTACTAGTGTGAGTAATGCACACATTTCCCCAAACTTTCTCCACTTCAGGCATTCAAATGAATTCCAGGAACTCTGGCCAGGGACAGTGGTGGGTGGCCATAGTCACCCCTGTACATGCAGCCATGCCCCTTGGTGACCTGGTTTGTGTTTACCTTGCCCAGCAGACGTGGTCCATGGTACACATGAATGATGGGGATGGAAGGGGGGGCACAGGGTTAATACTGCTACTCGAGTAGGGTGGGATTGCTCCAGTGGGGTAGACAGGCCCAGCTAGCTCCCTTGTCCTCCAGAAGAATCTGCGGCCTTGTAGGAGGTCAAATCAAAATCGCTCTGGTGGGGTAGATGAGCCAAACTGGCTCCTTCTTCCCCCATTTGGGTTTATACCACTCCAGAAGAATCTGCAGGCTTGGAGAAGGTCAAATCGAAATCGCTAATAGGCAAAGTGCAGGTGACACCCTCGTTTCTAAGGAAGAGCAGGAGGCTGCACAGGGAGTCCCACAAGCAGGGTACCAGGACACTTGCGAGGTAAAAACAAACTCCCTTCTTTTCACCTCCTTTGTTTGACATTTTCTTTTATTGAGATGAAATTCACATAAAGTACAATGAGCCACTGCAAAACACACAATTCAGTCATCTTTAGTGGATTCACAATGCCATGCAACCACGAGCTTGCTCTAGTTTAAAACTTTTTCATCAATCCATAAAAACACCCCATCCCCATAAGAGGTGACTCCTCCTTCTCCCCTTGCCCATCCCCTAAGTAACCTCTAATCTTCTTTTGTTCTGTCTCTCCCGGAATTGACCTATCCTGGATATATATACACATGGAGTCACACAAAATGTGACCTTCTGTCCCTAGCTTCTTTTACTTAGCAAAATGTGTTTGAGGTCCGTCTATGTCACGGCTCGCTGATATTTTATGGCTGAATGATATTTCATTGTATGGCTCTACCACAATTGGCTTATCCATTTATCCACCAATGAACACTTGCGCTGTTTCAAACATGTGGCTCTTATGAATAGTGCTGCTGTAAACATTTGTGTCTAAGTTTCTGTGGGCACATGCATTTTCATCTTCCTTGGGTATATACTTGGGCTTGGGATTGTTGGCTCATACGATCATTCTGTTTACCTTTTGGAGGAACCATCAAACTTTTCCCACCAGTTGTGTATGCCGGTTGCAGTTTCACTACATCCTCACCAATACCCAGTTAGAGTCGGTCTGATCATGGTCATTCTTGTGGGTGTGAACTGATATCTCACTGTGATTTTAATTTGCATTTCGTTAATGACCAGTGAGGTTGAAACACCTTTTCATGTGCTAATCTGTCCACTTGTAGATCTTCTTTGGAAAAATGTCTATTCAAGTCCTTTGCCCAGTTTTTATTTGGGTTGTTTCTTTTGTCTTATACAATATGTATATTGTAATGGTATACATATGTATGTATACTGGTGTGTGTGTGTGTCTGTGTGTACTGGATATTAAACCCTTATCAGAGAAATAATTTGAAAATACTTTATTCCACTCTGTACTTGGTCTTTTTCACATTCTTTATAATGTCCTTTAATGAAAAAAACTTTCTAGTTTTGATGAAACCCAGTGTATCTATCTTTTTCTTCTGTTGCTCATGTTTTTGGTGTCAAACCTAAGAATCAACTGCCAAGTGCTAGATCATAAAGATTTACCCCTATGTTTTCTTTTAATAATTTTTGCCCTTCTGTTTAGGTTGTTGATCTGTTTGGGGTTAATGTTTATGTGTGGTTTGAGGGAGAGGCCCCAATCTCATTCTTTTGAACATGGTTATCCAGTTATCCTCATACTGTTTACTGAAAAACCTATTTTCCCCATGGAATGGTCTGGGCACCCCTGTCGAAAATCCGTTGGCCATGGAAGTTTGGGCTTCTTTCTGTACTCTCAGTTCTATTTCCTTGGTCTATATGTCTACCCTTATGCCAGTACCACACTGTTTTGATCACTCTAGTTTTGTACTAAGTTTTGAAATTGGGAAGCGTGAGTCCCCCTGCTTTGTTTTTCTTTTTCACTATTGTTTGAGCTATTCAAGGATCCTTGAGATTTCTTATATATTTGAGGGTTGGCCTTTCCATTTATGGAAAAAAAAAAAAACATTGGACTTCTAATGGGGATCGCTTTGAATTTGTATATTGCTTTAGGGACTGTTGCCATCTCAATATTAAGTCTTTCAATCCATGAGCATGAGATGCCTTCCCATTTGTCTTCTTTCTTTTTTTTTTTCTAAAGATTTTATTTATTTGACAGACCGAGATCACAAGTAGGCAGAGAGGCAGGCAGAGAGAGAGAGAGAGAGAGAGAGAGAGAGAGAGGAGAAAGCAGGCTCCCCGCTGAGCAGAGAGCTCGCTATGGGGCTTGATCCCAGGACCCTGGGATCATGACCTGAGCCGAAGGCAGAGGCTTTAACCCACTGAGCCACCCAGGTGCACCTCAGTTATAAGCCTTTTACCACCTTGGTTAGATTTATTCCAAGGAATCTTATTCTTTTGGGTGCTATTTTAAATGGAATTGTTTCTCTTAACTTCCTTTTTAGATCATTCATTACTGGCATATAGAAACACCACTGATTTTGTGCACTGATCTTATATCTGGCAACTAAACTAACCTTGTCATTCTTTTTTTTTTTTTCTTCTTTCCTTTCTTCCTTTCTTGCCTTTCTATTTTTCTTTTTTTCCTTCCTTCCTTTCTTCCCTTCCTCCCTACCTTCCTTCCTTTCTTAATTATACACTAGTTGTGTGTGTGTGTTTGTGTGTTATGGGATTTTATATAGAGAGAATCATATCACCTGCAAATATAGTTTTACTTCTTCCTTTCCATTTTGGGTGTCATCTCGGGGGGAAACTTTCAGTCTTACACTACTGGGTATGATGTTAGCTGTGGGTTTCTCATAAATGCCCTTTATCATGTTGAGGTACTTGCATTCGATTCCTAGTTTGTTTGATGTTTTTGTCATGAAAGCTTGTTGCCTTTGCCAAATGCCTTTTCTGCCTTCTGAAATGCTCACTTCTCCTTTCTTCTCTTAATGTGGTGTACTTAACACTGCTTGATTTTTAAAGTAGGCTCCATATCCAATGTGGAACCCAATGCGGGGCTTGAACTCACGATTCTGAGATCAAGACCTGAGCTAAGATCAAGAGTCAGAAGCGTAACTGGTTGAGCCATACAGGCACCCCACCGGTTGATTTTCTTATGTTGACCCACCCCTTCATTTCCGGGATAAATTCCACTTGGTCATGTGTAAGATCCTCTTAATGTGCTGTTGGATTTTGTTTGCTGATATTTTGTTGAGGACTTTGGTGTCTATACTCAAAATGGATATTGGTCCATGGTTTCTTTCTTTATGGTATCTTTGTCTGGCTTTTGTATCGGGGTACTGCTGGCTTTATAGACTGTGTTAGGAAGTGTTGCTTTCTCTTCTGTTTTTTGGAAGAGTTTGAATAGGATTACTGTCAAATCTTTGAATGTTTGGTAGAACTCACCAGTGAAGCCTGGGTTTTTCCTAGTTGGCAGGTTTTTTATTCTGATTCCATCTCTTTATCTATTACAGGTCTACTGAGCGTTTCTATTTTTTCTTGAGTCGATTTTGGTAATTCGTGTGTTTCTGGGAACTTGTCCATGTCCTGAAGACTATCTAATTTATTGGCATACAGCTGCTTATAGTGTTCTCTGATAATCCTTAAAATTTTTGTAAGGTTGGTGGTAACATCCATGTTTCATTTCCAATTTTAATTTATGCCTTTTTCTTCTTAATGAGTGTAGTCATTCTTAATGAGTGTTGTCAATTTTGTTGAACTTTTCAAAGAGCCAGCTATCAGTTTCATTGACTTCATTTTTTTTCTATTCTCTTTTCATTAACTCTGTCCTCATCTTTATTATTTCCTTCTTTCTGTTGGCTTCAGGTTTAGTTTTTCTTTTTTGTAGTTCCTCCAGGTATAAAGTTAAGGTGTTGATTTCAAAGCTTCCTTTTTAATGTAAGTGTTTACAGCTATAAATTCAATTCTGAACACTGCCTGTCACTGTATCCTGTGTGTTTTGGTATACTGTGTTTTCATTCATCACAGAATATTTTCTAAGTTCCCTGGTGACTTCTTTAACCAATTGGTTAAGAGTGAATTGTTTAATTTCCACATATTTGTGGGGGTTTTTTTTTCAGTTTCCCTTCTGTTATTGATTTCTAGTTTCATTCCATTTGGTCAGAGAAGATACTCTGTATGATTTTCATCGTCTAAAATTTGTTGAGAATTGCTTTATGTCCTAACATATGGCCCATCCTGGAGGATATTCCATGTACACTGGGGAAGAATGTGTGCTCTGCTCTTGTTGGGTAGAGTATGCTGTGTATGTCTTTGATGTCTAGGTGGTTTATAGTGCCATTCAAGTCCTCTATTCCTTATTGATCTATTGTCTAAGTGTCCTATCCATTATATAAAGCAGGGTAAGGAAGTTGCCACCTATTATTGTAAAACTGTCTATTTCTCCCTTCAATTATGTCAGTTTCCTTCATATCTTTTAAATCTCTGTTGTTTGGTATCTATGTTTATAATTGTTACAACTTCTGGTTGAATTGATCCTTCTATCAATAAAAATGCTCTTCTTGGCCTCTTATAACAATTTTTCACTTAAAATCTATCTGCCCTGCTGTGATTTAGCATCCCCAGCTCTCCTTCAGTGACCACTATTTCCATTGAATATCTTTTTCATCCTTTCACTTTCAACCTATTTGTGTCTTTGGGTCTACATTGAGTATTTTGTAAGCAGCACATAGAGCTTGTCTTTGTCATCCACTTTGCTAATCTTTCTTTTAATTGGCAAGTTTAACCCATTTACGTTTAGTGATTATGGATAATGAAGGATTTTTTTTTTCTGCTGTTGTGCTATGTGTTTTCTATGTGGAATATCTCTTTTCATTCCTCAGTTCCTCCAGTACTGCCTTCTTTTATGTCTGATGGGGTTTTTTTCTTGTGAATCATTTTGATTCCCTTGTCCTTTTCCGTATCTTTCATTTATCTTCTTTGTGGTTACCACAGGGATTATGTTAACATCCTAAATTTAAAACAATCTAGTTTGATCACCGTTTTGTTTTTCTTTCCTTTCAAACAGACTGTAATTTTAATGCAGTTTTAGGTTCACAGCAAAGTTGAGCAGAAAACAGAGTTCCCATATACTCACTGCCTGCCACCCTGCTCTCTGCAAATGGCCTCTCCCCTGACCCCGCCACTATCAGTCCCTCCACCACGAGAGTGGTGTATTTGTTACAACTGAAGAACCTACACTGATAATGTCATTATCACCCAAAGTCCAGCATTTACATTAGGATTCACTCTTGATGCTGTACATTCTATGAATTCGGATCAATGTTTAATGACATGTGTCTACCATTATATTATCACACAGAGAGCAGTTTCACAGCCCTAAAAAGCCTCTATACTTCATCTATTCATCTCTCCCTACCCCAGCCCCCGGCAACCACTGATCTTGATCACCCCTTTTAAATAATTAAAATAACCAACCTTCACTGAGTGCTTCCTGTGTGATGAGGACCATGGTATGCACTTTTCAACAGCCTTATAAAGTTCCCATCTTACAGCACAAGAATCTAGTTAAAGAAATGATCAATTATCTAAGGCCACCCAGCTACAAAATGGCAGAGCTAGGATTCAGACCAAGTCTGTCAGGCTCCAGAGACTAAGCTTTCTGGCATTCATGCTAATGTCTGGATGAGGAAAAGGATGAGGATGAGGGTGGCCATGGTGGTGGCGGCAGTGGTGGCAATGACAGCAGATAGCATTTAACATTGACGGAAACAGTGCTTACAATGTGCTGGCCCTGTGCCACGTGCCTTCTGTGCCTTATCTCTTCAATCTTCCCCCCAGTTCTGTGAGGTAGGCACTATTATTATTGCCATTTTACAGAAGAGTAAACTGAGGCTCAGAGAAGTTAAATCGTAATCTCCCTCAAACACCCAGAACCTACTGAATGGAGGCTGGTGACTATCATTGAAGGCTTTGACTTGATGCTCTGCCAACCCTCGCTAGGGCTGGAGATGGCAAAGACAAGGGACAAGGTCCTTGGCTGAAAACTGGTTGGTTTGGGTTTTTGAAGTTCAAAGTCCAGGCACTTAGATTTGACATTATTTGACTTTTTCTTTTACAAGGACACACGAGGTCTGACAGCACTTGTCTCCCACAGGCACAGCAGACTCTGCCCTTGGCTGTCTAGCCTTAGTTATTGTCTTTCTTGTCACAGGAGGATGGCCCTCAGGCTTCCGGGTACACAACTAGGGCTCAGAAATAGCCTCCTAATCGGCCTCATCAGCTTTGAAGGAGGCCACTGCAGGAGGGGCCTAAGTAGGCCAACACTTTAACCCAGTTATACGAGGGCAGCTGTAATCCAGGCTGATCATGTCTTGCTAAGCTCTTGGGGGGGGGGGGGAGCAGGGGATGTCCACAAATTGCTTCCTGTGCCCAAGTATCCCTGGGTCTCCCTGCAGACACTCCTTCCCCTTCTGGAAGAGCTTGGCCTAAAGGCCACAGAGGCCAAGGTTAATGAGAGTGGCCACCAGCACCCAGGGAAGGTTGGTGGCCATTTCCCATTGTGGTCAATGTCCATGGCTCATGCTGCTCCGGGAAAAGGTGCTGCTTTTTTCCTTGAAAGGCCCACTGCCTAACTCTTCTCTGCCTTGTGGGACAAGGTGAGGAAATCATTGTCTTCCTCCGTGCGGGCCAGACAGCTGCTCAGGTCAACCCCAGGAGTTCAGAGCGAGGCTGGGCTCCTTCCCTCTACACCCATCTTGGCTCACCTCTGGTAATGGCGGGCCCTGGGAATTCCCCACGGAAGCAGGCTGAGCTGTCTGGCCAGGTTGTGGTTGGGAAATAAAGAAACCAGAGCTGTTGGGGATGGCTAGCCTGGCTTTTCTGGCTCCCTCCCCAACTCTCTTTCTGGCTTCCTCCTTCCCTCCCTCCCTCTGTCCCTGATGGTTGGCACCATGGGTTTTATTATGCAGGTGCGCTCCGCCCCCTCCCCTTCATGGCCCACAAACCATCTGCCCCAAGAGGCAGCCCAGCAAAGTGAGCCCCCCTCTGGTCAGGAAGCAGAGAGCTTGCCTGGCCTGCCTGGATGCTGGCAGGAAAGAAGGAGAAGATGGAGTGTTGAAACTTTTTAAGTTTTTCCGAAGGGGTTTCCTCTACCAGGAGGGGGAATCTCCTGGGGGCCAGCAAGGGGAATCAAAAGCAACAATTCTGGCATCTCAGTGACTCTAAGGCACCTTGGGTTGTAAGTTGTCCCTAGTTTATCTGCCTCTGGAAAAGAAAACTACGCTCTGCTCGAACTATGTCATGCCATTTGATTGTAAGATGCAACCCAGATTTAGAGATGTTAAAACTCAAAAAAAAAAAAAAAAAAAAGAGGGCGGAGAGGCCTTTAGAGTCCACGAAATACAGAAACATTCTTTAAAACTGAGGCATCTAAGAATGGCATAGCCCTTAAAAAAAAAAAAAAAAAAAAAACAAAAAACCCAAACCAAAACAAAACAAACCCGAGGCATCACCTCTGCTACACACCCCAGAGACGCCCAACCACACAGGGCACATTAAGGCACAGTGGGTTAAGTATAGTCAAAACTCCAAAGACCCTTTGCGCTCTGAGAATAAGCATCGTAACTACCCTGTCTGGAAATAGGGCCCCTCTCTGACACCAAACAGGACTTTACAAAGCCATCTTTCTCCCTGGGTGTCCCACAGCTGCCTTGGAGTTGAGAGAGGTAAGATTTGGCCAAGGGCACCCGGGGCCTTAGAGGGGGCAGAGAACAGCTGAGTGCCACTGCAGTGGTTTCTTCAACTATCGCCGGACGACCGCAATCGAGGGCTGGTGAGCGTGGAAAGAAGTGACTTCAATGTCTTTCCTGATGGAATTATGTACGGAACCTCAAGGTACCGAACGGAACAAAACTGGGAGTTGTTCCAGGTGAACAAGGCCAGAACCTCACATGCCCAGCCCCCACGCACCCCTCATCCCCAGGTGGCCTCCCCAGACCCCCTGTGTCTCTGAGGAACACTCTTCAAGTTTCCAGAGTGAGAGGCTCCCACTGTCTCAGCAAGGTTCTTTTTATGAAGCTGAATTTTGGTTATTATTCCTCAGACCTTTTTGGCAGGTCTTAAAAATCTCATTTATAAGAGGCTCGGGAGTAGAGGGTCAGGGCAAAGAGATGACTCACAACCCAGCCTGGAAGCCTCAAGTGAAAACAAAACAAAACAAAAGTTTGCTTTGCATCATGAGTTGGGGTGAGGCCTGGACACTGGGAGTGCGGTTAAACTCCCGCGGTGATTCTAATACACAGGACAATTTACAGGCTCCTGTCTTCGTGGTTCTCTATCTTGTCAGCTCCAATGTTCTCAAAATCTGAGGGTGTGTTCTGGACAGCACAGGAAGGCCCCTCCATTCCCAGGGCGGGCAGGAAACCCAAGAGCCCAGGGCCTCCTTCTAAAAATTTCCTAGGGAAGGCATTGGGGACTCCTGGAAAGTAGGGAAGAAACAGCCAAAGGGACAGCCTAAGCAGGCAGCACCCCTGCCAACCCCGTGAAGGCGAGGCGGGTGGGGACAGGCCAGAGAGACCAGGGAGCAGAGGGGCAGCTGGGGAGGCGTCGCTGGAAAGAACACCCACGCAGCTCACGCTACTGGCCCCGTGACCTATCAGAGCTTGGTCAAGGAAGCATCTGACCTCCTTGCCAAGACCTGCCTTGTCGCGAGACTCCAGGGCTACTGGCTGGCTGAGATGCAGGAGGAGCTGTGCTGAAGTGAGGACATCGGCTGCAAAGGGCCAAGCCCTCTGGGTCATCTGGGAGCCACAGGAGTGGCCTTCCCTGTCGCCTCCCAGGCAGAGACGCTGAGCCCTCTTTGCCAGACAGCTCAGACACCCCAGCTGTGCCATCCAGATGCTGGGCAAACGCTGACTGGGAGGGGAGTGGGGACGGGCGGTAACAGAGAGTCCTTGACTTTGGACGAGGCCCGCCTGTCCATTGCCAAGGTTAGCAAACCACATTTCCTTTGAATAAGCCACTGCGTTTGTCAGACTGACGTGGATCTCTGCCCCTCCACTGGCCTTGGCAAAGCAGGACAAGGGGGAAACTCAGTGGGGGGGTGATCACGGTGTAACCATCCCAAGCCACTCCCTCCCCCTCAGAGGGGCTCTGGCCATGCCAATACCAACTCCGTGCACCCCAGGGAAGAGAGGGGTGACCCTGGTGGGGACCAAACAGCTAGCAAAGATACAGAGAAGAAGTTGGAAGCCTTGGTCACCTTCCACCCAGGGGCCTGGGGAAGGCTGGGCGCGGAGGCCTACACAAAGGCACACAGCTCCACGTGGGAGAGCCCATGGGGTGAGGGACAGCTGATGTGGCACGGTTCCTCCCTTCGCTGGCGGTGCGGCCTGCCACCGTGTTGCATCTCTCTGGGATGAGCTGGGTGGTCACTGAGCACCTGCTATGGAACAGGTCCTGCGCCGGGGACAGGAGAATGAATGAGTCCCCACCCTGTCCTCCAGGAGCTCAGTCTGCAGAGGGACAGGCTGCCGGAATGCACTGCCTAGTTGGGGGTGAACCTGCAGTGAGAACTAGGAGTTGGACAGGAGCGGGGTGGCGGGGAGCAGACAGCTGCAGAAGCCAAGCTGAGAGGTACCTAAGTCAGACTGGGGTTCAGGGAAGCCTGGCCCAGGAGCAGACACTTGAACTCAGGCTTTTGGACAAGGAGGGAGACTGGGGAGCTGAGGGACCCATGCAAAGAAAAAAGCAAAGGGGAAGACGGCCAGCGGGAAAAGTGGACCAGGAGATGTTGGGAGCAAAGGGTCTCTCCCTGTGTGCTGTGTGTGGTCCTGGGGTACACGGGGCTGTGGGGGCAGATGTTTACGGGGCCCAGGGAAGCTGTGCAGTCGAATCTGCATTTGTTGTCTGCAGTAGGAGGGGCCAGACTGGAGCAGAGAGGGCCCAGGGCAGAGAACGCATGGCCTAGGTCACTGCCATCCAGCTCTTTCTGAAAAGGGAGACACGCAGAAAGGCCATGTGAACCATCTTTCTGTCCTGGGCCAATTCTTGCCCCCCTTTACTCCTGTGCATTTCGGCTATGTTCTGGGGCTCTCCCCGGGGTCACAGGATGGGTTTGGCTCCTCTGCTTTGCACATTCGCGGAGTTCCCCTTCCTCTCTCTTGCTTTCCACATCGCCGCCTGGATCTGCTCCCGCTCCTCTTGGGGCTGGGGGTCCCTGGGCAGGGGTTGGCCCAGTAATGGCACTCCCCCCTCCCCAGATAGGCAGCAGAGTCCGGGAGAGCACAAAGCACATGGGCTGTGGAATTTAACACCCAGCATCTCCTTTAGCTCAGAGACTGCTCTCTGGGTGTCTGCCCATCCACTGGGGACAGCATTACCAGCCAGGTCGGCCTTCTGCTGCAGGGATCACAGGAGGGAATGTGTGTGCAGGGATTTAGCGCCTTTCCGGGCACACGGATGTAGCCATCCTTCTACAGGTGGAGAACCGGGGGACGTGGCTCGGCCTGAGCTAGCGGTTCTGTGGCCCCAGAATTGCATGGCCCTGGCTTATTTATAGCCTGGCCCAGTGCACCTGGCGGGGCGGGGTGCTGGATGAAGCCAGCAGATGTCCCCAGAAGACAGTACCCGCCAAGAGCAAAAGACCTCCTGTGTCGCTGGTGGAAGCAGGCAGCATGCGTGGGAATTTCCGGGTGCACGGCTCCCAGGGCAGAGCTGCCCTTTGGTGGTCCACCACGGTGTGGGGCGCGAGTGGCCCCTTTGGTCTCCTTTTCAATGCAGAGGGACTTCCGAGAGGGTTCTGGGAAGGAAGCCAAGACACCTAGGTTTTCATAAATCTTTTAATGAGAGTAAATGAAGAAAACATTGTAACATTAAGTTCCATGGTCAGGGGGTCCTTTATTATTCGGGGATCTTCAACCACAGAAACACCTAAGACTAAAATTCTAGAATGCTAGGTACACAAATTAATGACCATTTATTTCCAAAGGTGACTGCAGAAACTATTTCCGTACACAATCAAAGGCTTTTATAAAACAGAGAAAACACATTACCAAATGCCCCCAGGGAAGTGGGCAAACTGGTTGTGGGGTCGGGGGTGGGCAGCACAGAGCACCTGAGAACCAGCTTGGCAAAAATAGTCCCCCTGCTGCTGTCTAGGGGGCTTGAGAAGACTGGTTCTACAGGGGGCCCCCAGGAGGGGGTCTGCGGAGTGCCGGGGCGTCTGCCCAGAACGCAGCAGATTCACCTGGGGATGGGGGAGGAAGGAGGAGCGAGCCCAGGGCAGAGGCGTTTGCCAATTTCCTGGCAAAAATCAGACTATCGTATTCTCTCTACCACAATAACACGGATACAAACGAAGAGTTCTTCATAGTACGAAACTCACACCCAAAGAAAGCCAGTTCCCAAAACAACAGCTTTGCTTGAGATGACTTTTGCTTTGCTTTGTTTCTTGCCATGAGGAGCAAACCAGTGTACAAAAAAAAAAAAAAAAAGTCATAGACAAGAGCAACCACAAGTGACTAGGTTTTCCTGAGCACAGACTGGTTCACTCTATATACAGAAGAAGGCGGCTCACTCCCTCTCGCGGACTCTGCCCTGTCTGAGAGGGCAGGGCAGGGCAGGGCCTGCGGTGAGGGACCCCTCTCCACATGGGGGCCTGCTGATCTACCGAAACCAGCACCCGCATCTTGTCCCTCGTCTCCTCCCCCACTGCCCCCGCAGGCTCCCAAAGAGGACAGAGAACTCTGGATCAAAGGCAACAAATCCAGGGGGGTCTTTGTGGCCCAGAGAGGGAGAGGAAGGACTTTCTGGTACCCCCACCCCCACCATGCCCCAACACCAGTGCACAGAGATAGACTGACAGTTTGCGGTTGGTGAGGAGGAGGGGAGCTGGGCCCACACCACACAACGCTGAATTAGCAAGGAGTACGGACAGCAGAGCCCCGGCGGAGGCTAGGCTGGAGGTAGCAGACGGCCAAGTCAGCCGACCGTCCCGCTCGACCCCACCATCCTCCAAGCAGACAAATGAACCCGTTCCCGGGCCTCTGGGAAGAAGATGGGCCAGACCATATTTGGTGTATGGAACCAAATACTGGGAACAGGGATGGGGCTGTAAGCAGGCGCTATCATCTCTGCTATTCTGAGCTGCGGCCTATGCTCTCAGACACACTCTCTCTCTCTCTCTCTCTCTCTCTCTCACACACACACACACACACACACACACACACACGGTGAGCTCCCCCACGCTGGCAAATGGCATCTGAAAAGTTGGCCAAGGTGGCTAAGGAACTTCCTTGGTGCCACCAGGAAAGCCCTAGGCAGGAGCTGGGAAGCCTGGGCCCCCTGGCACGGGAGGCCACCCTCCAAGGCAGGCTATCTTAGGTGGGCTCAGACCATGTCAGGTACTCGCCACACCCCAACCCCTTGAACAGAAGCTGCGGGTCCCCATGCAGCCCGCGGACTTGGCCCCCGCTCTCTTTCCTCTGCCTGCCTGTTTCGGAGCCCCCCTGGCCCTAGGGCTCCCCCCACCAGCTCCCTCTTCCCCTGACAGGTGGAGCTGCCTCTGCCCCAGCCAGGCGCATGGCTTCTTTCCCTTCCTTCCTTCCTTCCAAGCAGCAGAGAGGACCAGCCAGAATGGGGCACCAAGCCACAGCCCAGGGAAAAGGTGAGCTTCTAGAAGCATGCCACCGCTGGAAAGACTGGGCTGACTGGCCACCCATGCCCCAAAGACAGGGAGGAAGGGCGAGCGTGCAGAGTCTCTGCACCACTGTGGCATTTGGATGCCAAGCATCCACCTACAGGACTCCGTGTTCTGGAAGGAGACAGAACGTGCCACCAGGGGCTCCTCCTGTGACATCCTTTCAACCTCTCCTTTTGTAAAGAGCCGAGGGGCACTGAGGCCTTACATGTTTTCTTATCAGTCATCCCTACACGCAGCAGCCCGGTGACCACCGGGGTGGGTCCAGCTGCTCAAGAGGGACCCCTTCTGGAGGACAACCCTATGGTGAGAGACGCTGAGACAAACTTGGCCAAGCCCTTGCGGGGAGGGAGAGGCAGAAAATGGAGTATGTCATGAGGAGCTCAAGGGGAGTAAGAGTACTGGGTGTTCTCCCTCTGGCCCTTCCACGTCCTGGGAACTCATCGTCCCCTGTGCCAGCAGCCTCTGCAGCACAGCGGTTACTCCTGCAGCTGCTTCCCAGACCTCACCTTGCTCCAAGAGACTCTACTGCACCCTGTTGCCTTCTGAAGGTCTGTTTGCTCAGATCACGACCACTGAGTCACTGAAGCTCAATCTAGGTCTTTACAGTATAGTAACACCTGGAATATGGGACCCAGACCAGGACTACGAAGTTGCCTAGAGTGGGGCAGGGGATAAGCCATAAGAGGAAGTCATCGAACCACCTTTTCTGTTCTTAGGCAAACCTGTTCTTAGTTAAAACCCACAAGGAGTCAGCAAATGCCCAGCCACTGGTTCTCTCCTTGAAGCCTGTGTGACTGAGCTCAAGTCTTTGTGCCAAAGGTCTTCCTTTTGAAGCACTTGAACCTGCACTCATGATTTCTTGGTACCTCCTTTGCAACCCAGACATGGGCTGTGGGGGTGGGCCAGGTGGGCGGGGAAGCATGTGATGCCCCACCATGTGAAACAGTTCGGCATGGAATCTGGCTGCGATGATGATACATGGCCCTAGGGTAACAACACCAACAGGATCTGTATCTTCCCCCAACCCAGGATGCTGACATCGCCTGTGAAAGCACAGAATGCATGGACAGGAGCCTCTGCGGAGATGGGTTCCTGACCCAAGGATTCTCTGAGTTAAAACATCCAAAAACAAGGGAGAAAACAAATTAAAAAAAAAAAAAACCCAAAAAGCAAAAAACCCAACTCCAGCTCACCCTTCCCTGAAGCTGCCTTTTAGACAGAGAGAGAGAGAGAAATATTTAAGGGGTATTCAAGATTAAAATGGCATCTACTATCAAACATTCAACTAAAATGGAGCATATGCTTCAAATCACAGTTTTCTCAAGTTATCACTTCCATTGATTAATTTCTATCGTTCACCTCTGATAGGGATATGGGTCACTTTTTGGCTCCCTCAGGCAGAATTTACCCAGGGTCCTGCCTAGTAAGAGTGGTGGATATTTTCAACTTATTCACTTTGGATCTGCTATCCCAACAGCTCTCCATTCCCTTCAATGGAATCTAGCCTTGGGGCCAAAGAGTGCCCCCACCTCCCACCACAGGCAGCATCTTGGAGGGAGTGGCTGGTTGGCTGCTTGCTTTGAGTCATGAGACACCAGTGGGAAGACTCTGGCAGGTTCTATTTTGGCCACGAGCTGGGAAACCCCTTGGCTCTCGGCTTGCCGCTGGTGTAGAAACAAGGCCTCGGTCCCATTATGGTGGGGGCTGGGCTGGAGACAAATGGGGACCCCAGAGTAAGCCTGGAGGTCCCTGGCAGTGGAGAAATGAAACCCAACCCAATCTCATCACTTCAGTGCCAAGAGAACTACTGCTTGTTGTTCCCCCTCCCCTCAACCAGCTGTCATTAAAGCACCAACAAGCAGAGTGAAAACCACTGACTACCATCGCCTACATAAGGCCACTAGGAGCAGGGAGGAAGAGCCAGAGGGGAGGAGGAGGAAGAATCCAGCCCTTGGCACGATCCCCCACCCCCAGGCTCTAGGAGATGTCCTGGGGGTTAGAGCTGGGAAAGGAAGCGTGGTGGAAGAAAGTGACAGAGAGGAGGGGAAAAAGAAATACACTAAACATCCTACTGCCCTCTCCCCATGATTTCATCAAGAACTGGGTGTTCTCCAAGTCAAGTCAGGACTTGCTTCCTCAGGGAGAAAAAAAAAAAAAAAAAAAAAAAGACAAGCACCTTCAGTCTATTTTCTTGGCTGGAAGCCGGAGCAAATCCAGCAGATATTTACACAAGGGCCCAGCCATGTATGAGAACAGGATGACCAGCTTCCCGTGGGTCATGGTCATGAGAGTCTGGTGTCCCGAGGCCCAGATGCGATACCAGGGGCCGTAGAATGGGTCTGAGATGGCCGGACACAGCATGTTGTTCAAATTCACTTCGGTGACCTGCAGGGACAAGGGAGGTAGAGTGAGCGTTCACCATCCTGAGGCTTTCTCTGGCTTCTGCCAGTTCAGCCATCTCTACCTAATGGGGGGCTAGACAAGGAGGGATTGACCAATCCCCACCTGTTCATGATGGGATTTCTCTGTCCTAGGGTTTTGGGGGTGGGTCAAGGCTAGAGCCCTTGGGAGGCGATGGGGGAGGCCCTCCAGTGGAAAAGCTGTTTGGCGTTGCTCAATCTTGCCTTCCCATTGGGTCCAGAGCCTGCCGTCATTCCTAAGCATCTACCACGTGCCTAGTCCCCAGAGAGGTGTCAGGGGATGACAGAACAGTCAGTGACATGGTCCCTGCCTCCACTTATAACTGGCCACCAACTGAGTCGGTACAGGCAACCATATCGGACTTCAAACCAGACGGTGCTCACCAGGTTTCCCCCACCAGGAGATCTGGGGGAGTCCTCAGAGAAGATTTCATGAAGGAAGTGGCACCCTGAACGGACTCATGAAGGATGGATGGGGGTCATGGCGTGGAATGGAGCGAGCAGGGCCTTCCTTGTAGGAGGCACGGCCTGACCGAGGCCTGCAGGTGGGACTGAGCATGGTTTGTATGGTGACATGAGGACACGGACCCCTCTGGAATCAAGCAGTCCCAGTGGAGAGCGCTCAGAGCCAGATGTGAAAGTCATCCTGTTGCCTTCCTCAAATGTGGGAGCATTCATGCCACTGGCCAAGAGCTCCAGCTGTCCCCCAGGCAAACCAGAACAGAGCAGAATGCCAGGGTGGGGAAGAGAAAGGGACTGCTCCTCCAGAGGCACTGGTGACCTCGGTCATGTGCCTTAGTCCGGCTAGGCCCCACGAGGCCCCACACGGCTGATGCTGCATTCATGCCGCTCGCACACAAAATCAGACACGCTGCTCCCGTCCCGAAGATGGCTGCGGCACCTGCCTTCCACAGCCCTTCCAGCCCATTCACGTTAGAGACACGTCCTCACCACCTCTTGGAGAGGCTGGCGGTTTGGTTCCATGTCTCAGAGGGGGGCCAGCTCGCTGCCCTCGACGGGGAGGTGACTCACCCAGAATGGTGGCAGAGCCGGGACTTGAACTGGGTCTCCTGACCCCCCACAGGCCCGAGTTCTTCCTCCTTCACTTTGACACCAATATAGACAACCATGCACTCAGCAATGTTGGGCTCTGGATAACTCAACTACTGAGTCCAGCCTTCATCCACGCTCCGGGCGGGTCTGAACACCCCAGAATACCATGGGAGTCACCCCGACATGGCACTTCCACTGGCCACACAGCTCAGGGCCTGGAAGTCCGCCCAGAATGGACCTAAGGTTGGAAACCTCCTCTCTAGGCCCAGGCCAAGGTGGAGGTCCTGCCTTCACCCCCCAAGGGGTATGTAACAAACCACTTTCCAGCCGCGGCTCGCTGTTCGCAACCCAAAGGGCATCTTTGCCTCCCCAGGAATGAAAGAAACGGTCAATACTGTAGATTTCCGAAAACCCTTTGGAGAGGCCCAGGCCATGGTGCATAAATCAGCAACCCAGACACAACAATCTGACATCCTGGCCTTTGGCATCTTGTATTTTCGAAACAAAACGATACCCTAGCGCCAACCAGGATTATGAAGATTTATGGAGAACTCCGCACAGAGGGGAATCAGAGGGGACCAAACCAAACTTACCAGGCCCAGGATCTGTAAGATGCTGAAGTGGTAAAAGAACATGAGGCCAGTTGAGAGAAGGGCCCACCGGAAACTGCTGAGGGGCTCTGGGGTGTAAGCACCTGGAGGAAAAGGGGACACGGTGAGACTCACTTCTCCTTTGCTCCTCAAGGTTACAGATGCTGAGGCCGCAGCCACTGCTGGCCAACTGCCCCCTGTCACTACTTAGAAGATGGGCCCGCTGACATGCCGGGGCCGTTATGGAGGGAGGATTTTTTTTTTTTTTTTTTTGGATGATGAAAGGAATGCATGATCGTTAGAAGAAATTTAGAAAATGTCACAGGAGTGGCAATGAGATGGGGAAAATGTAGAGCAACACATCCCGGGCCCTCTACTCCCCACATGCGGCGCTGCAGGCTTGTGGGTGTGCAAGCTGGCAGGACTGCCCTATGCCTCAGGAGTTGGTTTGCTTTCTTTTTTTTTTCTTTTTAATTACTAATTGGAGTCTAACTGTATATATAATCACGCATCCTTCCCTTTCACACTGACTTTCGTCCTTCCCTCACGTTTCTAGAGAAAGAGCTCTTTGGGGAAGTGTGGCGGCATGGTGGTTGGAAGGGTCCACTTTCATGGGCCACGGATTTGGGCTCAAATCTAGATTCTACCACGTCTGGGCTATGTGGCCCTGGAAAAGTTGTGGAAACTCCCTAAGTCTCAGTTTTCCTGCCTGTAGAATGAGGATACCAGTCCTACCCACTCCTTAGCACTGTGGCAAGGAATAAAGGGAATAAGCTACCGGATGCTCGTGGTCTAGATTTGGGTACCATGTGAGTGTTCCACGGGTGTGAGGTGCTACCATGATCACACTTCCAACAACGACAGAATGCGCTGTATCCAACGGCTGTGTCACTTCCCAACTGTTACCCAACTCCTTCCCCCACCCCGTAACAGCAAGAATGATATATTTTCCCTCTAGCCTCCCCAGGGATGAGCCTCCCGGGAGGCTTGGATGCATTCCAGAGCTGGCAGAGCTGGAGTATGGCTTATAGGATGCTGTGGGGTGTCAGTCGGAATGGAAGGCTTGGAGATGGGGGTGCTCCAGAATGAAAGGAAGCTGGAACCCTCCATCCCAAGCAAGTAGGCGGCAACATTACACCCTGGAGTAGTATCTTCCCAAGTCAATCTTTCACTGATTCACCCATTCATTCACCAGTTATCAGGCACCTATTACGTTTCCAAGCTCCGTGCTAGCCTCTGAGGTATAGGAAGATAAAGAAGACAGGCTCCCTATAATTCCAGACTCCTAGTCTGCAGGGGGAGGCAGACATGCCAATCAAGAATTAGAACACAGTACAATGGCGGGATGCCTGTGTTCTGTGCCCCATTATCAAGGGAGGACAGAACTCCATTGGAGGCAGAGGAGGGGGGAGGAAGATGTAGGAACAAGGACTGCTTCTCAGTAGACGGGGCACAGAGCAATCCCAAAGGACCAATGGGACTTAACCAGGGGCCCAGGCATTCTAGAGCCAGAAGCTTGCACAAAGACAGACATGCAGACATGAGCCCTGGGTGTAAGGCAATTCAGAGAACTATGGGTAAGAGTTGGGGCCGCAGTGGAGGGTGTGGCGGGGTGGTGAGCAGGAGTAAGACTCGGATGTTGGTTGAGGGCTGGCTTGGGCTTCAGCCCATACCTGCAGGGTCATGAGCCCCGATGCCACAAGGCTCAGGTAGGTAACTGGGAGAAGAAAGCCTGTGCGTGCCCCTTCTAAAGATGGCAACCACCACTCGGCTCCATCTAACCACTGCCCCACTGGAACATGTTCCCAGAGTTGCCAGTTTTTTCAGTTTTGCAAGAAGAGCCAGAAATACGAACCTGTGTGTGGAATTTCCTGATTTTTAAATGTTGGCAAATAATTCGAATGTTTTAAGAATGCTCAACGGACCAAACAAAACATGTCTTCTTGGATGGATTTCAGCACATGGATGGTGAGCTTGGAGCTCTGCTGCCAAGCCACAGGAAGGAGCAGGAAAGTGATGTGATCAGACATGTGCTTGACAAAGGTCCCGCTGGCTGGTGCAGGGGAAGGACTGGAGCAGAGAACATCGAGGCAGGGAGACGGATAAGGAGGCTGCGGCAGGAACCCAGAGAGGGAAAGGGACAGACGGCCCTCAAAGTTCATGGAGGCAGGGCTGCAGAGAAGTCGAAGGAGATCTCAGCAGATGTGAGTCATGGATGCTGGGGAGCAAGGATGAGGATGGACAAATCTAGAAAGGCCTCTAGCTTGGGCCTCGTTGGGTTGATGGTGCCATTGATTGTGATGGAGAAGAAAGGGGAAGGCAAGAGGAGGCAGAAGGCAGGGAGACGATGAAGCCAATTTCAGACATATTGAAATCAAGGCATCTGCGGAATATCCGAGTGGACATGTCTCAGTCAGTTTCACTCATCTATAAAACGGCATGCCACTGCCCACTTCATAAGGTTGTTGGGTAGAGGAGATGACTTAATTTAAGTCACGTCACACACTCACTGGAGAAGATGGGGCTGAACATCCAGATGTAGGTGTCAGCAGCACCCACTAGCTACTAAAGACACAAGGGCACACGTGGACTGGGAGAGGAAGGCCAGAGGCAGAACACCAAGGAACACCACAGGGGCAGGGTGGGGTAGGGTAGGGTAGGGTGTGGCAGGAAGGAGTGAGGTGGGGTGACTGAAGCCAGGTAGGTCTTCTGGGGGAAAAGCTCGGGCTGATTATGGGCACATGAGCCAGGCTCACAGCATCTGTAAGTCACAAGGCCCTTGGAGGGCATCAAACTCATTCTTCCAGGTTAGAGATGGAGACACCAAAGGCCAGGAGATTTGTGGTGCCACCGCCAAAGTAAGAGCAGGGTGCTGGGCTCTCAGACGCTGCCAGGCCACTCACTGCTCAGTGCCCCTGTTGCCACTTGTCCAGACCACCACCACACCAATTCATAAGGTCTCCTTCCATGTCTGCTTTCCTCTCTGGACCAGAGCTCCACGGGGAGGGGGCCCTTGTTGAATTCGTTTCTGTGCCCCTAGCATCTAGAACAGCGCTTGGCTTGCAAAAAGGCACTGGGCTGCGCACTGAAACTTTGTGCACCTTCCTGTTTGCTGAATGAATGGGAACCAGGCACCCTGTTGTCCCCCTGGCTGCTGGGGTGTTAAGGGGAAGAGCGGACCTGGAGGACCCGCAGGCGCCTCTCAAGGCTGGACCTATTTCCCTCCATCCTCTGCTTGGCTCCCCCTAGTGGCAGC
Organism: Mustela lutreola; assembly: GCF_030435805.1. Classification (NCBI taxonomy): domain Eukaryota; kingdom Metazoa; phylum Chordata; class Mammalia; order Carnivora; family Mustelidae; genus Mustela; species Mustela lutreola. The sequence continues at coordinate 94,610,829 of NC_081308.1, read as the reverse complement.
TGCGCAGCAGTGACCGGTCCCGTGGGCCACGGGGGCCCCTGGAGGAAAAGGACAGGGGCGGGCAGCCAGGAAGTCCTCAGCCTCGAGGTAGCTCAGCCACCGACCTGGGGAAAGCCGGGATGAGGCCCTTTTCCTCATCATGCTCCTCCCTGCCCCGCAGGCCCTGCCACACGCTATGGGGGAGAGGCACACTCAGACACAGCCAGGGGTCCACGTTTTCACTGCCCCTTGCCCCAACCCCCACTTTCCTACAACCACTTTGGGTTACCCCATCCGCCCCACACCAGATTGTCAGTTCCATGAATGAGGGGCTGTTTCGGAATCCCCCCTTTACCTCCAGCACCTGGTACAGAGCAGGCACTCCAAAATTCAGCCCGGTGTGAGCGATCAAATGGCAGAACCCTTCCGGAGAAATCATTAAACTCTATACAACCCTTTGGCCTGGCAATCCTACTTCGAGGACTTCTGTCAAATACCTAAAGAACCCAACAGACCACCCTTATTTGCACAAAGATATTTACACCTGCGCCACCTGTAACACTGAGGACCTGGAAACAAACCAAGTGAGGAGATAAGGTGAACTCTGGCTCCTTGGTATTGTGTGACCACCATTCAAATGACAACCAAACCATGCGCGTGAGGAAAAGTCCCTGGCTGGTAGTGGCAGATGTCGAAGGCAGAACACCAAACAACATGCCAGGGATGGAAAATAGAGCTGAAGAGGTGAAAACAAAGGGCTTGGAAGTGGACAGCCCTGGGTGTAAACCCCCTGCCTCCCACCGCCTGGGGTCGGGGCAGGGGGACAGCGGTGTGTGTGTGGGGGGTGGTCCCTGGGGCAGATCCTGTTGCAATGCCCTCTCGGACTGTTTCCTGTATGAAGACTGGAGGTAACATCCACCTCTCAGGGCCATAACATCCACCTCTCAGGGCCTCCAAGTAGAATAAGAGATACAGAGAAGTAAACAGAGCAGCTTGCTTGGCACACAACAGGTGGCTGCTACTTTTATCATGGAGAAACCACAGCCATCCAAAATCTCCAGAAAGAAGCGATCTTCTCTGTGAAGGGCTGGGGGAGGGGGGCTTGCCTACGGTTTCCACTATCTTTTCACTGTTGTTGGTTCTTTTCATTGTACAGATAATCAAAGATTCAATTTCTCAGAAACTTAAAAAAAAAAAAGGAAAAGAAAAGAAACCAGAAAGAGAGCCAGCCAGGAAGAAAGCAAGCAAGCACCCTGAGAATAAATGATCCACCCCACATAGATATATGCAAATGGTATGCACACACACATCATTCCTTTTTTTTCTCCATATACCTGAAGGTGGCCCTTGGGATAATCCGAGTGAAAAACTAGTTTTCTTCTAAGGGAAAAGAGAAACTTAAGCACTTTTGGAAAAATTAAACACATAAAACTTTTTTTTTTTCTACTCTAAGAAAGAAATGTGACATTTTCCTGCTAGCATCATGTATCCCAGGAGGATAGAAGCATTTCATCTCTAAAGGTGGGGGGAGCGAAGATAATAGCTTTTTCTGAAATCGATTTCTTCCAGAAGGAAGCATCACACGTGCTGGGAAAGAAGTCACCTGCACCACCAGCGGCAGCAAAGACAGCTCCCGAGAGGCCTCCTGTCCTATAATCCCACCCAGGAAGGACTTAGACCAAGGAGTTGAGGCTGGGCAGGCTGGCATCCTGTTCTCCGGTCTTTGTCCTGCTTCCTTCGACCCATTCACTTCATCCAATGCTGGGCACCAGATCCCATGGCTAGGCGGTGGGGACAAGGGGACAGAGATAGTCCCCACCCCTGATAACTGCCCGGCACTTACAAGTGAACAGTGAGGGGAATGCCTAGGTGGCCCAGTGGGTTATGTGTCCAACTCTTGATTTTGGCTCGGGTCTTGATCTCAGGGTCCTGGAATCGAGCCCTACCTCGGGCTCTGTGCTAAGTGTGGAGTCTGCTTGTCCCTCTCCCCGTGCCCCTCCGTCCACTCATGTCCTCTCTCTCTCCAACAAATAAATAAAATCTTTTACAAATAAATGAGTGAATCACGAGATGGTGTAGGCAGGTAAGCACAGGAAGTAAGGGGGCACAGAGGAAGGGTAGCTGGAGACGACAGCTGAGATGGGTTTTGAAGCAGCACAGGGAGGAGCTGGGGTCGGAGCGTGCAGGAGGGAAGGGTACTCCACGTGGTGGGTACAGCCTGCCAAGAGGTGTGGAGGCCTGACGTGGCACACTGTCTGCATGTCATCTCAAGCAGGTCTGTGTCACTGGAGAATAAAGTGGGAGGGGACACATGTCAAGGGCTGAAGCTGGAGAGACCAGCGAGTGGGGTCAGGTCATGAAGAACATCATTCGCCATGGTCAAGAACTTGGCCTTGATCCTGAACATGACGAGATGCCACTGGGAGGTTTTACACAGGGGAGTGCAGGTCAGATTTCTGTTTGGGATGGCTAGGGAGGCAGGCCAGGCAGCTTCCAAGTGTATGACTTCAGAATTGACTACAAGTCTTACTTCAGTAACTGAGTTGAATTAGGGGAAAGAGTTCAACGCGGAATGCGCTGACACCAAATTCCTATGGGTTGTCCCCGTGGAGAGCTTGGGAGAGGAATGGCATGGACAGAGCTTGGAGCAGAGAGATCAACGAGAAGAGTCCGTGGACTGAGAGTCAAGTACCGATCACTGCCAGAAGAAAGTGGACCCCCTGCCCAAGAAGACAGGACTGAAGGCAAGATGAGCCCGCCAGCCACACGTGACAATTTACTCAAGAAATTAAAATTAGATAAAACTAGAAATTTGATTCCTCAGCTGTGCCAGCTGCATTTCTAAGTGCTCACATGAGTAGTGGCTACCCTACGGGGCAAGGCAGAAGCACAACGTTCCCACCATTAACGAACATTCCACCGGGACCACACTTCTCTATAGAGGTAGAGACCAACACCTCCCCTGGCTTTAGTGACATGCTGGCCATGTACTCTCGGCAATAGCCATTTCAGGAAAATAGTGACATAGGAGCTAGGTGGTCAAAGCTAAAGAAGGGTTTTTTCAGGTGTACAGGAAGGGAATTCCAGGGGAAGGGAACAGGATCTGCAAAGGCACAGAGAAATCATTACTCAAATCTCCAATACTTCACTCACGTCTCTGAATGTCCCCTTCATCCTGTGGCTCACACCCACCCTACCTCTGCCCGCGAGGAGCCTGCTTCCCCTCTGGCCTTCAAAAGCAGCCTCACTGGTTTTTCTCCTTTGGCCCATGTAGGTAGGGTGGGTAACTTCTTACTTTGCACTGCTGTTCCCAGACCACGGGCCCCCCTCTTTCCCTGAAACTTTACAACCACCATCCCATACCAGCCCACTACTCTTCCCTTTTATGGCGGTCTACAAACATCTGCGTCATGGCCCTCAGTATCCCTTGAGGATGTCAGTACCTGGCTTGGTAGCACTCTCTCCAAAACCATCCCTGTCCTACTTCTTGATAATTTCCACACATGCCTGGATGAACCTTCTAGGGCCCTGGTCTCTCGGTTCCTTGCCCTCCCCCCAACTCCTCAGTCCCCTTGTCCTCTCCAGCACATCAGCCACTCACTCCCATGCTCATGCCTGAGACCTGAGAATTGTGAAGATCTGCAACCCCCTCTAAGTCAAACATTCCTGCTTCAACTACGACTTCTTCTCTCAGGCTTACACTCTCACCCTGACCCCGACACTTTGATGCAGCCAGAATCTGTATCAGTGGGTCCCACCATCTCTCTGCTGTCTCTCGTGGCTCCTGCTTCCCTCCCTTCACTTCACAGCGCCTGTCAGGATCATACTCATCTTGGGGGGGGGGAGCCCAACAACCCAGCCCTGGTTAAATTCCAACGTGTTCCTCTTCCTTGCTTGCACCCACACAGCTGAATGTGTCTGGAGAAAAACAACAGCGCTGACTGTTCTCGCTTCGAATTCGTGATCACAGACCTCAAGTGCAGCCTTCGTGTTGCCAGGCAATCACGCTTTACCTCCCTTGTCCATTCACTCTCTCAGGCAACGATTTCATATGGTCTCCTCTCTTCTCAAACCTCCCATAGGGCTAGCCCATCCTCATTCTGATGATGACCTTGCCTCCTACTTCACTGAGAAAAAAAAAAAGAATCAGGCCAAAAAACAAACAAACAAAAAACAACCTCTTAAATCTGGGGTACCTGGGTGGCTCAGTCAGGTGTCTGCCTTCGGCTCAGGTCATGATCCTGGAGTCCTGGGACCGAGCCCCTCATAGAGCCCCCTGCTCAACAGGGAGTCTGCTTCTCCCACTGCCCCCGCTCATGTTTCTCTCTCTCTGTCTCTCTCTCTCAAATAAACACAATCTTTAAATTTTTTTTTTCGTAAAGCTCTCATGATTGCCTCTAACTACGTACCTGCCTCAATGACTGATGCGCTCTGCATTCACCCCTCTTGCCATGGATGTCCTGCCCAAGACCCCAGCCAAGGCCAGCCTTCCCCTTTGTATCCCCTAGTCAGTACAGTCAGTATCACTACAGCCGCTGCAAACACCTGACTTGGCTTCCCCTTCCGTCCCCAGCCCCTCTTTAGAGCAAAACTCCTTGAAAGATTCCTTTATACGTGGATCATCCAGTATGGCAGCTACTGGCCACGTGTGGCTACTGAGCCCTCGAGAGGTGGCTAGTGTGAACTGACATGAGCTGTTAGTGTAAAATACACACTGGGTTTCAAAGGATGTGAAATATCCTGGTAGTAATGTTATGCTGGTTACATTGGAATGAGAACATTTTGGATATACTGGGTTAAATAACATACAAGAGATGTTAAAATTAATGGCACCAGTTTCTTTAACACTTTCTGAGTGTGGCTACTAGAATATTAGATTATATTCACACTCACATCTTTTTTTTTTGGACAATACTTGTCCATACTTTCTGTCCACAATTCTTCTTATCCCATTCTCTCTTAACCTGCTCTAATTAGGCTTCTGCTCCTACCTCCCCCCTCCGCTCACTCCCCCCAAAACGGCTCCCAAAACGGCAGGGTCACAAATAACCTGTCCACTGCTGAATCCAACGGTCAATTCTCAGGCTTTTATCTTACACATCCTCTTGTTCTGGAAACGTTCTTCGTCTGGAGTCCAGGATACTGCTCTCCCTTCATTTTCCTCCTGCTCCACAACCGGCTTCTTCTCTGTCCTCTCTAGCAGTTCCTCCCCCTCTCTGTGATCTCTAAATGATGGAGGCTACAGAACTCGGAGGTTTTCTCTTCCCTATACGCTTTCAATCCCTGAGCAGTTTCAGCCGATCTCATGGCTTGAAGGTGATCTATGCACTGATGACTCCAACATGCACATCTCAGCCCGGACCTCTGCCTCGAATTCCAGGCTCACACATCTCACAGCTTTCTCAATACCTGCACTGGGATATGCAAATGGGCATCTCCCATTCTTGAACCCAGCTTCAGACCTTAACTCCTATGGTAGATGATTACCGTACTGGCTCCCAGTAAGTCATACCCTCCCAGTATCCACACCCTCATGGGCTCCTCTCCCACGCTGATCAGGCCACGCGACCCATGTGGCTCAGCCATGCAACTTGCTTTGACCCACGGAATTACATCAAAAAAGTTGCCAGTGGAGGTGTGATAAGCACCTGTACCCAGGAGTGTGCCTTCTTGGAATGTGGCCCTGAGAGCCCCATGCCATGAAAGGCCATGAGGATAGAGAGGGGCAGCTATCCCGACTGCTCCAGGCGAGCCCAGGCAAGACCAGTAGAAAACTATCTCAGTCAGCAAGGGCTGCCATAACAAAACACCATAGACTGGGTGGCTTAAACAACAGACGTTTCTTTTTTCAGTTCTGAAAGCTATAAAGTCTAAGATCAAGTGCACAGGCAGGTTCATGTCTAGGGAGAGCCCACTTCCTGATTCATAGGACGGCCATCTTTTTGCTGTAGCCTCACAAGGTGGGAGGGGCTAGGGAGCTCTCCCATTCATGAGGGCCCCGCCCTCATGACCTAATTGAACCCCAATTACTGCCCAAAGGCTCTATGTCCAAATACAAGCACACTGGGAGTTAGGATTTCAACATAAGAATTTGCCGGGGCTGGGGCACAAACATTTGGTCCATAACAATGAATGACCCAGTCAACCCACACAGTTGTGAAAAATAGGATATCACTGGGGTTTTTTTTGGGTACCTCTTAATCCCTCTTCACCAATTTTGCCCATTCCCCCCAAAGCCCCTTCCCTCTGGCAAGCACGAGTTTGCTCTCTGTATTTAAGAGTCTGTTTTTGTTTGTTCATCTACGTTGTTTTTTAGATTCTACATATAAATGAAATCATATGGTATTTGTCCTTTTTTGGGGCTTACTTAGTAAAATACCTTTCAGGTCCATCCATGTTGTCACAAATTGCAAGGTATCCTTTTCTTATGGCTGAGTAATATTCCACTGTGTGTGTGTGTGTGTGTGTGTATCTCACAGCTTCTTTATCTAGTCATCTACTGATGGATACTCGGGTCACCTCCCTACCTTGGCTATTGTCAACAATGCTGCCATAAAAACAAGAGTGTGTAAATATTTTCCAATTAGTGTTTTCAGTTTCCTCAGATAGATACCCAGTAGCGGAATTACTGGCTTGTACAGGATTTCTATTTTTAATGTCTTGAGGAACCCCCATACTGTTTTCCACAGTGGCTGCACCAGCCTGCATTCCCACTGGCAGTGTAGGAGGGTGACCTTTTCTCCCCATCCTCGCCAATACTTGCTTCTTGTCTTTGATACTAGGAATTCTGACAGGTGCGAGGTGGTACCTCACTGTGGTTGAGACGTGCATTTCCCTGATGACGCATTATACTGAGCAGCTCTTCATGGGTCTGTTGGCCATCTGGCTGTCTTCTTTGGGAAAAAAATGTCTATTCAGGTCTTTGGCCCATTTTTAATTGGATTATTTGGTCTTTTGGTGGTTAGCTGTGTAAGTTCTCCATAAATCTTGGCTACTAACCCTTTAGCAGATATGTCATTTGCAAATCTCTGCTCCCATTCAGTAAGCTGCCTTTTTGTTTTGTTGATCGCTGTCTTCAGTGTGCAAGAGCTTTTTACTTTGGTGTCATCCAATAATAAGTCAGTGTTTTAAGCCACTATGTTTTGGGATGTTTGTTACTTCCATTCCCTATCCCCCTCTCCCCAAACCAATGAACAAGAACAGAGCCTTTCTCCTAGTCTTCCTGATCTCAATTAATGGTCTTCCATCTAAGTTACTCAGGTCATAGCCTTCAAGAGTCACCCTTGACCCCTCCTTCTCTCATATCTTATATCTGATCCATCAGCAAATCCTGCTGGCTGCACCCAATGACTCTCCTCTGGCTCTCCTGTCAGTACCCCCGCCACTAGCTTCTCCTGCCTGAGTTACTGTACACATCACTTACAGGTCTTCCTGCTTCCATCCCTGTCCCCCTGTGGTCTAATTTGAGCATAGCAACTGGGTTACCCCTTTAAAAATTCATTGGGATCGTCTGAGTCCACGGCTCAAAACCCTCCAATGGCTACCCATCTCCCCAAAAGTAAACTGCCAAGTCCTTCTTGTGGTCTGTGAGGCCTTCTATATAATCTGCCCCTCATCTACAGCACCTTTCTGGCCTTGTTTCCTACAACATAACCCCTTCCTTTACATGGCTCTAGACACACGGACCTATTTGCCGTTGCTGGAATATTCTAGAAACATTCCATGTCAGGGCCTGTATACTTCTTTGCTCTTCTTGGCATATTCTTCCTCTAGGTATCTGATGGCTCAGTCCCTTGCCTTACAAACCTTCACTCAAATGTCACATTCTTAGTGATGCCTTCTCTTTAAACGAGGCTACCTCATTTAAAACTTCAGCCTCCCTAGCCATTCAGTGTCCCTGTACTCCTTAACCTGCTTTAGCTTTTCCTCTCTGACACTTAACATCATCTGACTTACTAGACACTTCACTTGATTCTTTACTGTCTCCTTCCAAGAGAATGTAAACTCCCAGAAAGCAAACATATGTGTCTGTTTGGCTCACTGTTTTATCCCCAGCAAGTGCTTGATGCAAAGTAGGGGTTCGATAAATATTTGCAGAACAAATGAAGTGAGCAGCCCCACATGTTCGAGAATTTTCGGCAGCTCAGTATCACTGGACTATCATATAGGAGGGAGGGATAAAGAGGAGATGGGAGCCGGTTCGTGAAGAATTCTGTTTGCCACATTAGATATTTTGGACATTACAAATCACCTAGAGATCTTGGTAAAGGGCAGGTGCAGTGTGTCCTGGGTACAGATCTAGGGTCGGCATTTCTAACTGACTCCCGAGTGCTGTGGGCCCACAGACCACACTTTGAAGCAAGGGGCAGAGAGCTTGCGGTCTGGCTGCTGACTGAAGTAGAGTGAGGCTAGAGGCAGGGATTGAACAAGTCAGGCACGATCCAGTCCAAACTAAAAGTGGAGTACAGGGAATAAATTTGAGAAATGATCAGGAGGTCGAATTGATAGCATTTGGCCACTGACTGGATGTGGGGGAGAAGGGGGGTGAAGCGCCGATGATTCTGTGCAGATCTCGGCCCGGGGAATGAGTGGACGATGGTACCACTCGATGGGATGGGGACCATGAGAGGAGGTGAGGCCTTGGGAATGGGGAAGAGAATGACTAACTTAGCTTCCAACAACAATGCCATCCCAAATCTTTGTGCCCTCTACACGAGACGCCTCCATTTCGAGCTTTTGCAAGGCTATGCCCCCCAGGGATGATCCCAAGATGACCACGGATATGGGATTTCCCATTCTCACCACTGAGCACAGGCCTAAGTCAGGTTCCCCTTCATCCAGGCATTTGACCAAATGAACTGCGCCTTCTAGTCTGTTTAACGTGTAAGAGGCTGTCCTGAGGTAGATGTCCAGGTGGAAGATCCATCTGGTAACCTCCTATCCTGAGGGGCTAGAGAGCCCCCTCAGGCCATGCCGCCTCTGGCTAGGCAACTTAAGGACCCCTCAAATCTCCGAGGATCCCAGTCAGCCCTCCAACAACCGACCATGGAGTGAGGACCCTGAGCTGGCAAAGTACCCAAGTGGTAGGCCCGGCCTAGCAGCTTCAGCACTGGAGTTGAGAGACCCCGGTCCCCGTGTCCACACTCATCCGTGCGGTGCAGATCAAAACCCCTCTAAGCAGCACTGCCCCACTTGCAGGGAAATTTCAGGGCCTCTCTACCCTGCAGGAGCACACAGAAAAGCCAAAGGAACATGGAGCTATTCTACACAAAAATGGTACTGAAACCCGTAACACACCACAGCGCCTTGCACACGTTACGCGATTAGTGTCAGCAAGTAGGGGGCCACTCTTGGATCATTTGAGGCAATGAGGCCTAAGCTTCAGCCTGTATCCGAATCCCTTAAGGGAGTGGTACTCAGACTTCGGCTGGCCTCAGAAACCCCTTGAGGGCTTGATGCAAGGGAGCTTTGCAGCCACCACCCCAGGGTTTCTGACTCAGTGGGTCTGGGGTGAGACCCAGAGTCAGGAACCTGAGAATCTGTATTCCTAATAAGTTTCCCAGTTAGGCGGCAGCTGCTGCTGGTCTGGGAAGCACCCTGTGAGGACCTCTGACCTTGAGAATTTGTAGGAAAAGCAGATGTCTGGGCCCCGCCCCAGAGACCTCAGTCCAGGAGAGGGGCCCCCCAATCTGGCCCTGTCTGAGAAGCAGTGCCTCCTGGAAGCGGGTAAAATTACAATGGGAAGTACTTGCCTTAATGCTTCAAAGCATGCTTGAGCCCCAATTCCTTCCTCTTCCAGGGGGAAAATCCCATGGTCATTAGAAACTCTCCAATCCATCCCCCAGCACGAGCCTCAGCCCCTGGCCAGTTTTTCAAATTCCCCAGCCATTCCCTCACCCCATGGGCCCTGCAGGAGCCTTCAAAATCTGCCTAAGCCCAAGCCACCGAGCCTTTCCCCTGCCCTCCACCTGGCCCGCAAAGTGGAAGTGGGAAGCCAGAGACAGAGAATTTTCCCAGCACCTTAAGGCTAGTTAGTCAAGAGAGGTAGATGAGCTAATGGGCTGGGCGGGGGAGAAACAGGCAGACTGAGGTCAGTATGACCTTGGAGTCAGTTTTCAAGCCTTCACTGGCCACAGTACTCTTGTTTTAACTGTCCTAGAAACTAGCACACCGGCTGTGTCCCAACCCTCATCCTCCAAGAGGTAAGTGTAAAGCTTATCTCCAGAGACATGTGGCTTCCCGTGTAAACCTTGGGGTTCTCACACCCCAGATTCCTGAAATGTCCCCAAAGGACATCTGATCTGTTGTGCTTCCAAACACCTTTCTTACCCTGTGTCAGGCCTGAGTCCCTGGCTCCCCAATTTTGAAACAAGAGCTCCCTCTAGTGAAGTAAAAAGGGCTTTCCAAGTAGCCTGGAGGCTCCTTCATCCTGGGGGGCCCCTCCACAAGCCCCTCTGGGAGCCCCTCCAGGAGTGGGGCACAGATCCCCCTGGCAGCATGGGACACTAGTGAAACCCTCCCCAGAAGAGGGTTCTGAAGGCATAAAAGGCAAAGTGTTACAGGAGAAGCCAGTGATATGAAAACAGTCATCAAAATAGGAGAAAAAGATCTTTAACACAGTTCTCGTGTGTTTCTTCACGAATGTATTTAATGAGCTCTAGCAGCGAGTAGAACTACTACCATGATTTCAAGGCGGTGGTATCAACTTTTCTCACCCAAGTTCATGAACCCTTATTCCCTATTCATGAACCCCACGTTAAGAAGCCCTGCCTAAATAAAACCACCGCACCCACCCAACCGAAATTACCCACGGGGATGGAGAAAAGGGGAGGGAGTTCGAGAGTGGGAAACTGGGCCACCAGCCCCGTGGGTCCAAAAGCGGGGTGGGCGCTCTCCTCCACCCCTCCTGCAGCCTTCTTCCCGCCAAACCATCCCACTGGAACCCCTGGAAACCTGATCCTGGTACTTCCTCGCCCTGTGGAGCCCTGGCTCTCCCCCAGGACGCTGCTCCTCCCTCGAGCTGCTCTAAGCCAAGGCTCTTCCTCTGCCTTGTCCTGTGCTCGCAGCCAGCGTGTGCGGGGAGAATGGGGGTTGGAGATCCCCCCCCTCTCATTACTGCTTCTGGATACTTACTCTTGTCTCCTTCTTGCAAGCTTCACCTTCTGTTTGTGACCACGGTCCTGCCCCACCCAACCTCGTCCCAGATCACTCTCACTGAGCTTACAGTTCCCCCTTCACACCAGGCCTTTTCCTGCCAGTACTGCTCTGGGGGATCTCACCCAGCACTTCTAACACCCTAACCTCCAGGTCTCCTTTACTTCCTTAACTCCACACACCTGCACCTTCATGCCACCTTGCTGCCTATAACCAGCTTCAGGGAGCACCGCTGGCCAGTCTGCCTCAGTTCTAGACCTCTGACCACAACCTCCCGTGGTTTCAGATTCCATACTCTCATTTCTACTGGGCACGAGCCCGCTCACCTCCTGGTGACCTCTGATCCCTTGATTCCGACCCCACCCCCACCCCCATGGACGTCCTCCCCCTCTTTTCTTCCATACCATCTGCAACAGCATGACGATCACTTGAACTAGCCCCCTCAACTCCCAGTCGGGCACAGGTTGCTCTTTATCCCTGTCGCTCCACACTTCTCCCTACCCGCTCGCTAGCTCATCCCCAAGGGGTGGCCTACTAAGGGCAAGAACCTAAGAAACGGGATTGCCTGGGTGGCTCAGTGGGTTAAAGCCTCTGCCTTCAGCTCAAGTCATGATCCCAGGGTCCTGGGACTGAGCCCTGCATCGGGCTCTCTGCTCGGCAGGGACCCTGTTTCCTCCTCTCTCTCTGCCTGCCTCTATGCCTACTTGTGATCTCTGCCTGCCAAATAAATAAAATCTTTAGAAAAAAAAAAAAAAGAACCCAAGAAATGGCTCAAACCACACTTTAGGAGACTGGTAGGCAGAGTCATGGTACCTTAGCAAACAGAAACCATATGAAGAGCAAATTTACATAATGGGAACAAAGTGATGGACATTATTCCTATTTTACAGATCAAGAAACTGAAGCCCAGGGAGTTCAGGAACTTCGCTATGGTCACAGGGCTCATAAGCAACAAAACCGAGGTTTAAAAGCAGGTTAGTCCAGCTTCGACAGGGCCGTATCTCAGAACTGTCTCAGCCAACAGCCAGCCGCCAGGCCTGTCCAAATTTCCTCTCGAGCTCCTCAATTCCTTTGCCTGGGCTGGGAAAAAGCTCAAGGCCGGTGTACAAACCTGGCCACTTCAGATGGTCAGGGTCTGGAACAGAAAGCTCAAGTAGGTATCTAAACCAAAGCTGCAGGCTCTAGCCTCACGGGCCAAAGCAGCCTTGCTCAGCTCATAGCAAGGTAAGCACTCTGCTTCCCGTTCTGTTATTGTTCCGTGGGTGACCTGCCCTTGGTCAGAAAACCGAAAGGAGGAAAGTGAGTGACAGGATTACCAAAACCCCGTGCCAAACCCCAAACACCCCCTACTTTCTGGATCTTCAACACTATCAATCCAACCTTGGATAGATGCTTCAAACCTGATGTTCTGTCCCTCCACGCAGGCTGCTAAGCCTTCCTGGAGAAAACACGGTCACTGTACAGACCACTGCCGTAAAACTGCAAGCAAATCTGTTTCAGGAGGGTCCCCTCCGCGCAACTCACCAAATTTCTGGAGCTACACTGTTGGGACATGGTAGCACAACCATGCCTCGGTCCTAGTTCCTGGGCTGCACTAGCCCTGTGCCCTCTGCTCGGGACCACATGGAGTGAGCAGTGACCACACTGAGCACAGCAGACCTAGACCATCTCCGTCAGCGCAGAGAATTCTATTGGACAGTGTGCGAACAGTCCAGACTTCTCTCCGGCTCCCACCTCCCGCCACGCCCCACCTCCATCCACTGCACAGCCCCTTCCCTCTCAGCAGGGGCCAGCACCTGTGGCTCCTCCCCTCCCCTGCCTCCCTAGTACCTTCAAAATACTCCCTCTCACTACCGGCCTTCACCTTAGCACCTAAATGTGCCCAGCCTTGGGCAGAGAGGAAAGGGCATGAGGGGGAAAGGAAAGGCCAGGAAAAGGCTGGGCTAAGGGGAGAGAAATTGCTCCCTTGGCTCTACAATACCCTTAACCCCTCCTCCCTGAACACCCTGCCCTTCCCTTCCCATCCCCACTTCTCCAGCGGCCTTACTTCACTAGAACTCTCTGAACAGACATGGTGCTCCTGAACCTTTCTCCTGCCTCAGGTTCCAGGACAAAAGCCTACTCCTTCTTGTAATCCCCTAACATTCCTCTTCCCTTTTCTCCTATTCACCTACTGATGTTCCCTGAGGCCTTTGCTCCAAGTCCTATTTCTTCCCCACTGGATGTAGCTACTCCAGACCATCTCATTCACTTCCCTGTACGTGTGTGCAACACCTTTTTTTTTTTTTTAAGAGTTTAAATATTCTTTTTATAAATTTTTTCAAATTTATTTTCAGAAAAACAGTATTCATTATTTTTGCACCACACCCAGTGCTCCATGCAATCCGTGCCCTCTATAATACCCACCACCTGGTACCCCAGCCTCCCACCCCCCACCACCACTTCAAACCCCTCAGATTGTTTTTCAGAGTCCATAGTCTCTCATGATTCACCTCCCCTTCCAATTTACCCCAACTCCCTTCTCCTCTCTAACACCCCTTGTCCTCCATGATATTTGTTATGCTCCACAAATAAGTGAAACACCTTTAAATCAATGATACGGGGGCGCCTGGGTAGCTCAGTGGGTTAGGCCACTGCCTTCGGCTCAGGTCATGATCCCAGGGTCCTGGGATCGAGGCCCGCATCGGGCTCTCTGCTCAGCAGGGAGCCTGCTTCCCTCTCTCTCTCTCTGCCTGCCTCTCTGCCTTCTTGTGATCTCTCTCTCTGTCAAATAAATAAATAAAATCTTAAAAAAAAAAGTTTAAAAATCAATGATACGGAAGTCAGCCTCCAACCCAGACTCCCCTAAACACCTCCAGAATATTCCACCAAACTGCATCCTAGACATCTCAGCCTGATAGCCTAGAAGTGTGTCAAACTCAAGTTTAAAAAAAAAAAAATCTTCTGGGGCGCCTGGGTGGCTCAGATGGTTAAGCATCTGCCTTTGGTTCAGGTCATAATCTCTGGGTCATGGGTTTGAGGCTCATGTCAGGCTCCCTGCTCAGTGGAGAGTCTGCTTCTCCCTCTGCCTCTTCCCCTGCCTGTACTCTCTCTGTCTCTCTCTCTCTCTCTCTCAAATGAATAAATAAAATCTTTTTAAAAAATATCTTCCCTCCTAAAACATGTTCCTTTCCTTCTGTGGCCCTAAGTCCATTAGTGGTACTCTATCTCCCCCCAACAACCCAGGCAGAAATCCTGGGGCCTCATAGACTTTGCCCTTTCCCTCGCTCCCATAGCACCTTAACTATAATAAATACCATCAGCTTAATTATACAGGATTATTAATTTAAATTAACATAACAATGATCTTAATGTGTAAAGCCTTGGTTCCTGAAAAGACAAAAAGAGGAGACTACTGCCACCTTGTGGCAAAACACTCATAAACACTGATGAGGCCATTGCAGTGCTCAAGGCAAATGAAAGTATAAAGAGAACGTTCAGGAAAGAGTGCTTCAGGCTGCTTAAGGAAGTCAGACACAACTCCGGAGGGGGCGGGGCAGCATCGCTGAGCTAATGTTCAAGGAGGACATGGAGTTTGCCAGGTTCCAGACAAGCTGTTGTGTGCATGGACATGGGGTTGGGGGCAGGTGGACCAAACCCAGCAACAGATTTATTCATTTGGAAGGTAAAGTGATGGGAGTTGAAATCTCAATGATGGGAAATGAGGTCAAAGAGACAGATAAGGGTAGAACTGTATCCATCTTTAATGCCATGTAAAGGAGTGTGGTATGCCTCCTGGACAGGATTTTTAAGCAGGGGAGCAAGATCTGATCAAATAGGTCATTCTGGACACTGGAGGGAGGACAGATAGGGGGAGACGTAGGGGGCAATCGAGGGGCAGGGACCTGAGAGGGAAAACAGAACTAGGCCCTAGCGACAGAGGCTGAGAGCCTAGACTTGGGCAGGGAGGGATGGAAACAGAGAAGAAGAGCTGAATTTGCAAGCATTTTGAGAATCTGGATCATCTGGAAACTTCTGAACTGACTGGCGACAGGGCTGAGGCAGAGGAAGAGATCCAGAAAGTTTCTGGCCAGGTTTTTGGCTTTGGCCCTGGGTGGATGGTGGAGTTGGTTAATACAGGAAAGAGAAGAGGAGGGGAAAGAGCAGCTGGGAAGAAGGCGTATGGAACTGAGTAGTCTAACTGCAGACAAGTTTCCTTTGAAGGACCTGTGGTGTTTCTCGAGCCTGCAGTGAGATCTGGGGTGGAGAACACCAGGCTCTCTGGGGCAGGCAGAGCAAAGGAGCTCAAAGACCACCCACCAGAAGAGAGAACCAGGAGACAGGGGTGTCACGCAGCCCGAAGGAGAAGCAGGCATCGAAGGGACGCCAGCAAGGTTAAACCTGCTGACAAACACGAACTTCATAGGCACAAGGCTCTGTCACTTCAGAATTAAGCAAGGACCAATCCTGACCTCAAGAGCCACAGTGGAGAAGACAAATGCATGGTTAACAAGAGGCAGTACTGCGGTGCAATAGCAGAAGTACGTAACACCAGGTGCCAGGCATCGTTCTACGTATTTACACATATGAGCTCATTGAACCCTCACGGCACCCCTGTGAGATAGGCAGTGTTCCTGTCCTCCTTTTACAATTGCGAAAACAGATGCAGAGAGATTTAAGACACCAGCCTAAGTGCCAAACTCAGGATTCGAAACCGCAATCCATCTGAACCCAGCGACAACGTGCAGAAGCAGCGCTGGGTGGTGGTGAAGCTAGCTCGCCTGGTTTCCGGTACCAGGTGAAACTCTAGTGCTCCTAACCTTTGTGGTGCTATGGATTCCTTGGGCAATTTGGGGCCTCCCCTCTCAGGATAAAGGTTTTGGTTGTTTGTTTTTTTTGTTTGTTTAAAGATTTTATTTGTCAGACAGTGAGCACAAGTAGAGGGAGCGGCCGGCAGAAGGAGAAGCAGGCTCTCTGCTGAGCAAGGAGCCCAAAGCAGGGCTCCATCCCAGGACCCCGGGATTATGACCTGAGAGCCCAGGGCAGATGCTTAGCCGACTGAGCTACCCAGGCACCCTGGCGGGATGAAGTTTGTAAGGAGACAAAATAAGAGACACAGGATTAGAAGAGAAAACAGTAATACTGAAATGGCAAAATACTTGAAAAAATTAAGGCTTTGAAATGTTTAGGTAATGATGAAGTGCAAACGGTTTTGTGAAATCCTTATAGCAGCCAAAATGGGAGAACAATTGACATTGACAACAGCACCCCGAGTCCTGTGGACAGTTGCCTACGGTCCGGCACTGAAGGAAACGCTGGATGTCAGTTGCAGTTAATGCAAATGAAGATGTGATTTTTTTTTCTCCCATCCAAGGTCATGGGCCCCATAAGTCTCGTGGACTTACAAGGATTAAATAGGATCAAGATCAGGCAAGTAAAACACTTACCGAGTGCCTAGTTGGTGGAAAGTGCAAAATAAACGTTAGCTTGTAAGATATGTACAATGTGCTGTGTGTGGCGATAGAATCCTTCATTCATTCAGCCCCAAAAGACCAAGAACAGAAGAAGGGTTCCTGTCCTCTTGCAGACAGGCAGACACCTGCACTGCAGTGTGAAAGGGACAATCGCAGAACAGCTCCAGGGCCTGCCTGGAGAAACTAACATCCAAGGTTGAGTTCTGCAGACAGAACGGATTCCGGGCCACCAAGCTGGAAAAGGGCATTCCCGGTAGAAGTCTTGCCATCTTCAGGGCATGGAGGCATGAAAGTATAGGGGACCCTACAGATTTTGGTATCCCCTGAGTGTGGGGGACAAGGAAGAGAGGAGCATAATGAGAAGAGGCTGGGGAAAAGGGATCAGGCCAGGTCATGCTGGGCCTTTTGTGCCTCCTGGAAAATCCACTGTGATCAGGGGACAAGGGGGAGCCACTGGAAGTTTCTGGAGCAGGGAAGCGCCTGATCCTATCTGGGATTTTGGCACAGCTTTGGAAGCTACTGGAACAGGTTGTGGGTAGAGATGGGGAGGCCGGAGGTTGGGGGAGACCATGTGGAGTCAACTGTCATGGTTGAGGTGAGTGAGGAGTAAGGCCCAGGCTAGGGTAGGAAGACTGATGGACTTGAGAAAAACTGGGCCGGTCAAAGCAGAAGAACATGGCGATCTCTCTGCCCAGCAGCCAGAATGATTTTTCCCCAAAGCATACCTGATCATGTCCAACTGTCTGCTCAGTCGTTTGGGGACAAACGAGAAACCATCTGGAAATAAAGTCGGATCCTTACTGCACATTGTCTACTGGGATAAATTCCAAGTGGATGAAAGATTAAAAGCTTTAAAAGAAAAATGAACTATTAACACAGGAAGGGAAAAAATGGCATATATTTTTTGTAGCCTGGTAGTAGAGAAGGATTTCCTCACCATGACTCCAAATTCAGAAGCTATATGGTAAGAGCCAGATAAATTACACAGAAATGTAAACACCCTACCCAAAGAAATCATAAGTAAAATTAAAAGACGACTGAGAAGATGGGGAAAAATACCCACAGCTCAGATCACAAAGGGTGAACTCCTAATATTCATATACAAATAAACAGAAATATATTTCAATTATACAGAAATAGAAATAGAAAGTATATATAGAAATATATATAAATCTAGAAATAGAAATATTTATTTCTATCACATATGAATATACAGAAGTATAAACAAATATATAGATTATAAAGAGCTCCTAAGATTCAATTTTTTTGAAGATTTGATTTATTTGAGAGAGAGAGGGAGAGCACAAGCAGGGGGAGAGGCAGAGGGAGAGCAAGAAGCAGGCTCCCCCCTGAGCAGCGAGAACAATGTGGGGCTCGATCCCAGGACCCTGGGATCATAACCTGAGCCAAAAGCAGACCCTTTAACCCACTGAGCCACCCAGGCACCCCTCCTAAGATTCCATTTTGTTAAAAAGGCCAACAATGCAAGGAAACGATGAGCACATGAGAGGAACAGGGAGTTCAAAGAAGAGGAAACTGAATGCCAGTTCAAACATGTAAAAAGATGTTCCCCTTCACCCAAAGTGAAAGAAATTCAGATTAAGTCTGAATTGCTACATCATTATTTTAACCCAACAGATTGGCAAAAAACTGAAAAATGCTGAGAATCCACTCTTTTGGGGAGGGTGTATGGAAACAGGTACCCTTACCCCACTACCGGTGGGCATTTACATTCATATGACTTTTATGAATTTGGAAGCACCCGTCAACATTATGAACACACATTCACTTTTGATTCAGCAATTCTACGTAGGGGGATTGATCATATTTGAGACCCTCACACACACACAAATTTGCGTGGGTACCAGATCACACAGCACAGTGTTATTTGTATTAGCCGAAGATTTGAAACTCCCTAAATGTCTACCAACAGGAAACAGAATAAATAAATTATGGTGTACTGTCATAGCCTTACATTTAACACCAAGAACCCCGGAGACATACCAGTGGGTTCAAATCCCTGGTCTTCCCCTTACTAGTGGAGCTTCAGTTTCCTCATCTGTAAAAGGGATGTAACAGCAGCCCTGCCTAAGAGAACTGTGGTGGGGATGAAATGAGTTCATGTTTGCAAAGAGCTTGAAACAATGGCTGGCACCTCCTAGTGCTCTATAAGGCATAGCTATTTCTATTAGACTGTATTATAACATCCACATAATGGAACACATGGGCTACTTTGTAAAAGAATGAGGAAGCTTCTTATGGGCTTACAGGAAGAGCTGTCTAAAGAAATACTGTGAAGGCAAAACAGAAACAACAACAAAACAGTGGTGCAGTATGCTATTTTGGGATGTGTGTCTTACAGAGGAGGGAAAAGAAAAGAGTTTTTGAATTTACTTATATATGTGAGAAGAAACTCTGGGAGGAGATGCAAAAACCCAAAATGGCGGCTACCTGGGGAGTTGGGCATACCGCGTGGATGGGTAAAGGGTGGGAAGGTGATCTGTTACAGAATGATCTTCTGGATTTTAGAGTTTGAACTCTATAAAGGATTTACATAGGAGAAGAATCAACAGGAAAGCAAGCTGTTGTTACGAACCTTCTTAAAACTTTCCCTGGCTCTCCATAGTTCTTAGAATCAAGGCCAAATCCCTGACCATGGCTGACAAAGCCCTACATATCTGACCCCTGCCTGCCCCTCAGGCCGTGTCATCCAACCTCTCCTTGGCTCTCCCTCCTGACACAGCGCCATTATACGTGTGTTTTCGTGAGGTTATAAGGGTGTACCCCCCCACCCTACTCTTGCCTAGTGAACCCCCAGTGATATGTATCCTTCAGACTTCAGATGAAAGGTCACTTCTTCATGGAACTCTCCCCAAACCTCCAAAGTAGGTGTAAGTTTTATTCTTAGCCCTCATTAAAGCGCGTTCCCTTCCTTCAGAGTACTTACCTCAGTTGTCACTATATACTTATTTGATTATTCGATTCATACCTGTCTCCTCCCACTACATTATAAACTCTATCAGGGAAGGGATGGTATCTGGTTTTCACTGATCAGGGCATCCCAAAAGCCAGTGGAGAGCCTGGCAGAAAGAAAAGAGTGTACAAATAGGTTGCTTTGGTTTGAATGTCTGTGTCCTTCCACATTCATATGATGAAATCCTCACCACCAAAGATGGATGGTTCTGGGGGTGGAGCCTCTGGAAGGTGTCTTAGGTCATGAGAGCAGAGCCCCCACGAATGGGATTAGTGCCTTATAACAGGGACCCCCGAGAGCTCCCTTGTTGCATCCACCATGTGAGGACATGGCAAGAATGGGCCAGCTGGGAACCAGGAAGAGGGTCCTCCCAAGAAGGCAACCATGCTGGTGACTTGATCTTGGACTTTCCAGCCTCTGGAGCTGAGAACAAGAAATTTATGTTGTTTATAAGCTACCCAGTTGGTGGTATTTTGTTATGGCAGCCAGAGAGGAGTAAGACGTATGTGTCAGTTGAAGGGATAAAATAGGTGCGGGGGTAGGGGGATGATTTCCAGGTTCTAGCTGGGGTGATGGGGTGGTACCATCTATCAAGGCCCACAGGGAGAGTGGCAGGGCTGACGGGGAAAATAACGAGTGCAGCACAGACAGGCTGAGTTGGAGGTGTTCTGGAGCTTTCAGGTGGAGATGCTGAGTAAACTACACGAAACTAAAATCTCATTAAGTCTGGGCTGCTGACAGCAACATGGCAGCCATGACTTTTCCAGCTGGTGGCTGACCTGTGTGAACACGTGACTACTTGGGGAGCAGCAGAGCCAAGAGGCAAGCCCAGAACAGAACTCTGGGGAAATGAACATGTCAGGAGGACAGAGAAAAAAGAACCCCCGATGGAAACGTGTGGAGGCATGGTCAGTGAGGCAGGCGAGCCAGGAGTGGGAGAGACTTCGGAGGTCCTCAGAGCAGAGCCATCCAAAGAGGAGTGATCAACATCCACCACAGCAGAGAACTCCAGCAGGAGCTGAGAGGGAGCTGTTAGGTTTTATCAGGTAGACATAGTCAGTCATCGTCAGCAGTGTTATTTCTGTGAACAGGTGGGCCGCAGGGGCGGGGGGGGGGGTGGTAGATACCCCATGGCAATGTTCTAACGGATGGGAGGTGATTGAATAGACGGGGTCATGAAATGCAGGCAAGTGCCACCCACGGTTATGTTCTGTTTCCTGGGGTGATTTCAGGTGATAAACAGAGAAACATTTCATTTTTAATAGCTATGTATTTAAAAACATTAAATAGGCACTAAAAATATTAAATATTAAAAATATGCCACCAGTGTACTGAATCTAGGATTTTATTGAGTACAAACATATTTTAGAAAAAAATATATATATATTTATAAATTCATATATAAAATATATAGTTTTAAGTATATATAAATATATATATTTATAAATATATATATAATATATATACTTTTTAAGACTTTTATTTGAGAGAGAGCAGGGGAGGGGGGTTGTCGGGGCGGGGGGAGTAGAATCCCCACTGAGCAGGGAGCCTGGTGTGGAAATCAATCCCAGGATCCTGAGATCATGACCTGAGCCAAAGGCAGACACTTAAGCGACTGAGCCACCCAGGTGCCACGCAAACAAATACATTTCAGGACAAAGAAAAATCAGTAGATTTAAAGACATACGTAGATAATAATACAGATGGCTCTGTGGATAAGGCACAGATTATCATACCCAAAGAACCGAGTTTTAGGAAATCTTGTTTGGCTAATAATCTTTGAATATGCTTAGTTGTGGAGGGGAGATGAAAAGAGACGGTGTAGGGTTGAGAGAACCATTTTTTTTTTTTTTTTTTACAGAATGGGAAGACTTCAGCATCCTTCTTGGCTGAAAAGCCAGGAGTGACAAAAAGAGTTGAAAATGCAGGTAAACAAAAACAAGAGAAGACAAAAAGAGAAGAAAATCCAAGTAAAGGAGGGAGACTTGATGGCAAGAAGTTCCAGGGGTTGGGGAGGGAGGTGACATAAGGACAACATGACTTCCTCCAAGATGCGGGCTGGAGTGCAGGGACAAAGGCTGGGAGTGGGGTGAAGCCACTTTCACAGCAGAGGGAAGTAACAGAGGGAATCCCTGCCAGGAAGTCACTGTCTTCTCAGTCCTTGCTTGACAGTGGGGAGGACGGGGAGTTTGAGGAGGGCGGTAAAGGTTCAGCCCATGACTTCTCAGGGCAATGTGTAGCAGAGCTGACCAAACACAGAACACAAGAGCAATGGTGTTAAGAGCACAGTTATAATAGACCATGAAATCTGAGGGGCCCCAAATCTGAATGACTTGAGAGATTTCCCCCAGGAGGCCAAGACTGGGCATTGGGACTGGACGATGGTGCCTGTTAGAGGAATGAGGGGTTGAGGCACTTTTAGGAGCTGGTGAAACAAAATTTCCAGTAATTGGTTATAGTGGGACGAGCTGATTGGGAGGATGAGGAGGCTGGAAGGAGTAGAGATTCGGGTCACAGAAAGGGATATAGGGGCTAAGGATCTTAGACAGACGAGTTTTAGGGATAGGGGGAGGGCAAGGCCAGTTGGCGAAGACAAGAGGACACAGAAGTCACTGCAGGGGAGAAGTCCAAGCTCTGAGAAGCAGGAGTGTTTGGAGTGCTCTTCACTGGAAACCTCTATGGTTGCTGGCCAGAGTCGGAATAGAAAAGCTTGAGTGCCAGGCATCTAAAGGCATCTAAAGGCATCCAAAGGCATCTAGGAATATGGGAGAAGTGGCCAAGAGTGGTCATAGTGAGGAAAAGAAAAGGTGGAGAGAATGGTAAAAGAGAAAGTATTTTCACTGAAGGGAGAAATGGCATATTGGTCTGTAAGAGACAGGGGGGCCCCCAACAGGCCATGGAGCTGAGCACGGAGAGCGACGTCCATTAGGGGGCGCTTCAGGCAAGAGATAGGAGGACTTGGTGTTCCAAGCAGAGCTGGTTACTTTGGAGGGATGGGGTTCTAAAATACACATGGAGCACTGGGTGTGGTGCAAAAACAATGAATACTGTTATGCTGAAAAGAAAACATTTAAAAAAAATAAAATAAAATACATATGGTTGACCCTTGAACACCACGGGTTTGAACGTGGCAGGTCCACTGAGATGAGGACTTTTTTCTGGCAGATGCAGCAAAGTATCATAAATGTGTCTGCTCTTCCTTATGATTTTCTTCAGAACGTTTTCTTTTCTCCAGCTTATTTTGTTGCAGGAATATAGTACCTAATACATGGGGCATACAAACTAGGTGCTAAGAGACAGTTTTTCTTACTGGTAAGGCTTCTTGGTCAAGGCTTCTTGGAAGCTATTAAGGATTTAAGTCTGGGGGAAGTCAAAAGTTGTGCATGGGTATTAGGGCTGTGCCGTGGGGAGGGGACTCCATTCCTAAGCTGCACATTGTTCCTGATCAACAGTATCTCCAGAGAGCCAAAGGTAAGGAGTTGGGAGAAAAGGAAACAGAAATCAAGAGGCAAGCTGGAGGAAGAATAGAACAGTGGGGGAGAAAGGATGTCCTGTTTCCTACAGCGGTGCCAAAGGACCACAGAAGTAACAAAGGACCACAGAAGTAAAGGAGGGACGGGCTCCGTCCTGAGCACCAGCCAGCTACCCAGAAGCCAGAGAAAGCGGCGGGACCTTGCCTTTCAGGGAAACAGGGCTCCTGGCCGTGGGCGGTATCTACAGGACAGCTGTCTTGCCTTAGATAGACACTTGGAACTCAGTTATTTCTGGAAAATTACACAACTTCTAGGAAAGTGAATCCCCCAACCCCTCAGCTGTTTTGATTGATAGGGAATCTTCTTGTCCCTGCTCACTCCAGATGGATTTGCCCTCTACAAGGCCCAGGTCCAAGGCTTAGGAGCAAAGGTGAAATCAGCCTTAGGAAACCTAGCCTTTTCGTGAAGAGAGCATAATTTCCCCCAAGCGAACAGCAGATGACAGCAAAGAGCCAGAAAGGAAGCAGAGGCATCACAAGAGCCCAGAAATGGTGAGGAATAAATCGGATTATGTTCCCCCAGTGCCCTCTGTTGCACTTAACGCCAACGTAGTACAAATACAATGCTCTCTTCCCCCCCTAGACGGGAACTCCCTGCACTGGGGCATCTCTGATTCCCTAGTGCAAATGCTGGGCACGTAGTAGGTGTTCAATGAATATGCTGTGGGGGCAGCTGGCTGGAGGGGAGACCCCTTGACCGGATGTGGTTAGGAGACAGACACCTGCCTTTTAGGACAACAAGGTGTGTGGGGGGAAAGTGCTCATCTAAGAGGGAAATCTAGGCCAGGTTTTGAATCCTGGCTCTGCTACTTAAGGCTGGGAGCAAGATACCTAGCATTTCTGATCCCCAGTTTTCTCCTCTGTAGAAGGGGCATTTTCCACCAGGGCTGGTGATGATGACAGAACACACAAAACAGGTCTAGCAAAGCATCTCACACACAGGAAACTCAAAAAGTTGGTGTTCACCATGGTTATAATTACTGTTAGAGTTTTTAGAGGCAGCAGAGGAGAGAGGAAAGAATCACTAACAGTTAGTGAGAAATAAATTGGAATGAGGCCTTGGAATCCCTACTTCTTCTGCTCGGTTCCCCCCAAACGGTGCAACAACAGATCCAACAGAAGGCTGCATTGGCATCTATCACTTCTAGAAGCTGCAGCTTCCCAGACTGTAGGGTTTTTTTGTGCAGGGGGTGGAGGGGGGTAGTGGGGATGCCTACTTGGTATTTGCCAGGTCAGAATAGTCAGCTCAACTACCTAACAGTTTGTTGTGGGCACCTCAGAGCACCTTTGGCCAGAACTTGACTCACAGGCCCCAGAAAGGGGGGTTGGTTCTGGGGCTCTGAGACAGCTGCCTGCCTGATTCTAGTCAGAATGAGTGTAACCCTAAGACTGAAATATTATTAGGAAGCTGTTTCCTGCGCCACAGGGGACAGACCTGAAAAATGGCCCAGGGCTCCTGGCTACTGAGACTTTCCTTAGAGCTTACACGGGGGAATAGTGCATTGAGAGCAAATTAAAAGGAAGTGCTGACTTGGTGAGACCCCAAGTGGCTGCACAGCATAAAAACAGCCTCAAAGAAGACAAATCCCAAGACATTGACAGAAACCAGGGCACAGGGGGCCAGCCTCTCCACCAGCACGAGACTCCGAGGAGAGCAACTGTGCCCATTCTTCACTGTGTCTTGAGGCTGACTGGTCCTTGAGGCTAGCTTAGGCCAGAAGTTCTCGAGATTTGCCAGGATTCCTGAGTTAGAGGAAGCACAACTTCGAAACTGTCCTCCAGTGGCCCCAAAGGCCCGTGTAGCTGCATATCATTTTTAACGTGTAGAAAGGAAGCCCTTGCTGCTTGAATTGAGGTGGGGGGGTCTGGTCTCCCGGAAAAGACCCAGAAACTAACACAGAGAGGCTAGTAGCTGAGACTAAAAGGGGATGCCTTCCAGGTATAGGCCTTTGAGGAAGGTGAGAGCCTCGAGAGGGAGGGCTCTCACAACTCTTCTAGAAGGGATGGGGCATCAGAGATGCCCCAGGGTCACTGTGAGGTCACAAAGAGTTCAGTCAACTTTCCTAGGCTGTCTCAACCAAGTTGGTCGTCTCTCCCTTGTGACGCAATCAAGGTCAATGGTTTATTTTACAAGGTAATCCTTGTTCTCTTACCTGCTTCTCTCCATCCTATAACCCCACAGTCCCTGAATTTCTTGCCACTCTCAATATCTTCTTTGGTTCTGAGAGGATGGATATAATGAGCAAGGGCATACGGTCCCTCTTTTGAGAGGGCCAAGGGGCTTCCGCCTCTCCTACTCCACGCTGCACACTGAGGCAGGGAGAAGGCACAGCGTGAGTGAGCGACAAAGTGTGTGGGTATAGGGAGGCTCCATGTAAGCCCAATGCCACCACAGACAATGAGCCTAAGGCCTAGACCCTAGGACACACAATCAGTGGCACCGTGCTCGCCCACAAAGGATGGTTCTGGAAATCCCCCCAGGATTCTTTGCAGGCCTTATCCATGCCCATCTCCCCACCCCCTGGTAAGTGGCAGAAGACATCCTACAGACACCCAGCCAGGCAGCAGCCCAAGATCCTGGTAGGCACCCAATACCCTGTGATTCCCCCAAACAGAAGGGAGCGGCGAGGTGTGACAGGGGCACGAAGGTGTGCTTTGCTGGCCTTACCTCCTTTCCAAAGCAGGTAGATGGGCACCACGTAGAGCATAACATGCTGAATGTAGTAAATCTCCAATTCGAAGGGGAGCTAGAAGGACAGGAGGAGGAGAGGTGTTTCAGAGCAGGAAGTACTCACGTCAATAGCTTCTCAAGTTGAACATCCTTGCTCTTTGGGACCCGCATCATGACCCCCTCCCCCCGCAGTGAATCAGGGGCTCACTTCCCTTTACCATGAGGGAAAAAAAGAATGGAAGGTACAGACACTTAGGACCTAGGCTGGCATCTTCCAAAACGTCTTTGGCAGAGATAGTGCTTGCAGAATGTTCCACAAAGAAAGCTGGTTACAACGGAAGAAATGTCACACAGACTAGGTACCCCGGAGAGCCACCATGTATCCTTGTGGTAGAGTGAGGATCTGGGTGGTCTCTGCAACTACAAAACCAGCTTACCATGGTCTACCTAGTGTTTCCGAACCTTAGTGAGCCTGTGCCTTTTTGTTCACGACCACTCAGTACTCTGCGGGATATACTCGAACAAACACAACCTGAAGTCCCTCCTTGCTCCTGGGGAGGAGGCAGCGAACAGTTTAAAAGCTTATTCCTTGGCTGATAGGAAGAATGCCTGGAGTAGGATTTCTTACTCCCATTTTCCAGGTTAAAAAAAAAAAAAAAGTAATTGCTAGGTCTGGCCTGGTCTAGATCCAAGCATAAAGAGCTTCCCTGCTGGATATCTGGGGTCAGTCCAGAGTTAGCCCTCCTTTTGGGTGAAGACCAAGCAGCTGGGCTGATTCTGACAATGGCTTGCCAGAGAGAGCATCCCCACCCTCCCGCCCCGGGACGGGCGGGCTCGCTCACTGCTGCTTTCCACCTCTCTCAAAATGGAAGCTCCAGGTTCTCAAAGCAGAGCACGGTTTCCACCTGGCACACGGTCCGCGCTACAGAGTTTGGCAGAGGGCAAAGGAATGGGAACAAGCTGGATGGCTAACTCAATTCTAGAGGAGGGGGAAAAAAACAACTTCAGCAGCTGGCACAAGGCCTGGCCTCTGGGGCTTCCACAGCCCACAATACACACACACACACACACACACACACGCACACACACACGCACGCACGCACGCACACGCGCCTCTAAAGGGAAGCCCAGAGAGACAAGGACACCCCGGGGGAAGGGTCAGCTGCCTCCCTGTTCCCTACAAGGCAAGCACAGAACCCAGACTGTGTGCTAATGACAGCCCAAGCCTGCCTTGTGCCAAGGGCTGGAACCCAAGGATGGCAGAGCGCCCAGAATGGGGGCTGGGACGCCTGTGGACCCTGAACAGAGACACTGGCTCTGGCCCTTGAAAATAAAAGCCCACGCAGAAGGAAAATTTCCCGCGGATCCAGACAAGGCCCAACTACTATTTTAGGCTCACAGAGGGATGTGAAATCTCCAAAAAAGAGATGAGGTTCTACCGGGCTCTGTGGACTGTGCTCGAATCACTAGAAAAGGACTGATAATGGACTAGATTTTGCTATGCCCTCAATAGCCTGGTGGATTCACTCTGGCAAGCCACGTCACCTCTCCGCCTCTTCTGGCAGCAGTAAAATGAAAATGGTTACACTGTTCTCAGATTATTGTAATTTTTTTTTAACTTTTAGAGGTTGATCCTTTTTTTTTTTTTTTAAAGATTTTATTCATTTGTCAGAGAGAGAGCACAAGCAGGGGGAGCGGTGGCAGGCAGAGGGAGAAGCAGGCTCCCCGCTGAGCAAGAAGCCTGATGTGGGGCTTGATCCCAGGACTCTGGGATCATGACCTGTGCTGAAGGCAGATTCTTAACTGACTGAGCCATCTAGGTATCTCAATTTTTAATTTTTAATATAACAAACATGCATACAATACTCATGTGTCTGGAACAAGTAAGCACTTTCTTCACTATCAAGTCACCCAGTCCTTGTAACAACTGTGCTGTTCTAGTGATCTCCAGATATGAGAAACTGAGGCACAGAAAGTTTTTCTGACCAAGTCTACCCAGCTCATGTGGTAACAGAGCCAGGATCCTACCCCAGGCAGTCTGGCTCTCGAGTTTACAGGATCATCCTGCACTACCCCTGCCCCGCTCTCTCCTCTACTCAAAAAGCCTGACACTGCTGTGATCAGTGGGGGTGTGGTAACCTTCCACATGGGAACTGGGCCCAGCCCCTCCCTGTGCACATGCTTCTCACCTCCGTGGCCTGCGCTGGCCCACTGTGAGCCCACTGTGAGCCCACATCATGCCATGGCCTGGCCTGGCCGACCACACAGGCCCCTCAGCTCCCGAGACGCATGTCACTAGCCCTCCGAGGCTCTGTAGGCACCCTGGTGACAAATCTTACGGTGGCCTCCAGAAAACATTTTCCTTCCTCAGAGGGCCAGCTCACCCCCTATTCCAAGAGTTCCCCACCTCAGGAGGTCACGGAGAGCATAAAACGAGGTGTGGGCCCTGGCGACAGCTCCGGCCAAAGAGGAGAAAGAAGATAGAGGCCAAGGAGGGTATGTGTGTGTGGCAGGGGAGGGCAACAGGGAGTGGAAGGCAGGGAGGAGATGAAAGAGAAAGGGGCAGCATAAGAAGAAAACACCCAAGAGGCAGGAAGAAGGGAGTGAAATGGGAACAAGAAAATAACCCCTCGTCATTTCTTAATACTTACTATATACTTATGTGCCATGTGTGGGGCTACACAATCTTACATGCACTGTCTCACTTAACTATTACAAGTCTCTATGTAGCAAGAACAATGGTCATTCCCATTTGGCAGATAAGGAAACTGAGGCACAATGCTGTGAAATGACATCCAAAGAAGAAACCGGGCAGGGCGCCTGGGTGGCTCAGTCAGGAGAGTGTACAAGTATGGGTTTCAGCTCAGGTCATGATCTCAGAGTGGTGGGAGCGAACCCCATGGCAGGCTCTGTGCTCAGCATGGAGTCTATTTCAAATTCTTTTTCCCTCTGCCCTTCCCCCAACTCGAGCACACTCTCTCGGTCTCTCAAATAAATAAAATATTTAAAAAACAAAACAAAACAAAACAAGGAAGAGACGGGGCAAGGATGGCATTAGAGGACATTCGGCATTGAAGGAAATGGGTAGCTTTCTTTACTGAACACTGGATCTGTCCTGAGTTCCCCAGAACTTTCTCACAGAGCCTCCCCCATCTTCTTTTCCTCATTTCACAAACACGATCTGGAAAGTGCTATACTTCCCTCCATAGAAGTTCCACTTTGCTGATTCATTTCTGCTCTACAGAACTCACATCTGGAATGCTACTCCAACATAACTATCCTGATGCCTTTTTAGCTGGAAGATTCTGGAGGCTTTAGACCAAAAGTCCTATAACCCCGCAAGTGAAAGCCAAAAACCACTAACAGTGTTTTAAACCACATAGGTCATTAGCTTCCTTCTCACACCCAAGTCAACATCTTTATTTTATTTTATTTTTTAAATCCAAAGAGATGACTGATAAACCCCAGCAGGCCTCTGGGCTCAGACGGCGTAAAACATGAGGGGCATGGACTCTGTCCGTGATCAGAGCATGACCTCCTTTCTCCCAGTGAGCAGCCCTGCTAGCCGCACCACTGCACTCTGCCATGGAGACAAGCAATCCCATTGTGCCCTCCATCCCTGGTCACTTAAGTCACTGTAAGAAGCCCCAAACTCTGAGCACCTGGGTGGCTCAGTCGGTTAAGCACCCAACTCCTGGTTTTGGCTCAGGTTGTGATCTCGGGATTGTTGGATTGGGCCCTGAGTTGGACTCCATGATCAGCATGGAGCCTGCTTGGATGTCTCCCTCTCCTCCTCCTCTGCAACCCCCACCTCCCCGGCCACTTGTGTGTGCATTTGCTGTGCTCTAAACAAATCAATAAAACCTTTAAAAAAAAAAAAAAAAAAGCCCCAAACTCCCAGGTCACCATGTAACACCTGAATTCTAATCCACCCCCCCCATCACAATCTGACCTCATCAGCCACCTTCCCTCAATTCTAGAAACTCTGGCAGCCTACCCTCTGGAACCTATAGACTTCATTAGCAAAATCCCCTGTATCCTATCCTCACTGTCCTCCTAGCAGTTCCTTCACCTTCTCGCTTTAACAAAAACCCGGTTCCCTCACGCTCTGAGAACGCTGCCCTCCCAACAGCCCCCTCCAGTGCTGGGTGGTTTGCCTGCCATGTTGCCTTGTGCCCTGGGGGCCAGGAGGGGTACTGCCTGCTCCCTTCTGCTGCGTCTTCACTGGTGCTTTCACGACCATGCTCTCTGCTTCCTTCCTCACCACTCCCCTGATTTCAATCTCCTGCTCTTGGCCTCTGCCACCCACCACTCTTCCCGTAGCAGTCACCTACAGAACCTCTCCCCAGGCATTCCCCTTCATCCTTGAAGACAGTGCCTCCTGCCTCCCTTGCCATTTCTATGCAACACTCCCATGTCAAAACCCGTGTGTTCTCAACCGCCACCTCCTACCTAGCCAACTCACCCGCCTCCCATCCACCTTCCAACCTCACTGGCACCTCTGGTCCACTGATCCCACCACCTTTTTACCACCCCTGACTGGCCATCAGTCCTCAGTTCCATGCTTGCTTATCAGTCCCTTCGCCATATCCTCAGCTCTCTCTTTTCTCTTTCTTTTCTTCTATGGCTCTTCAGAAAACCCCCACCACCACACTGAGGGCCAAGGCCAGTCCCCTCCTTTGTATGCTAGATCCAATCTTTTCTTGCCAACTCAAGGACATCGCGCCAGCAATCGTCCCTTTTTCTTTCTACTGGATCATTCCCATCAGAAAACAAATAAATTACAATTTTTCTCATCAGAAGAGAGGAAAAATTCTTGCTCCACTTCACCCTCACCCAAGTGACTTCTTTGTACAAACTTTAAATAGCCGCCCCTTCTTCACCCCCATGCCAGGGTGTCAGGAAGATCTTCGGCACCTCGTGCAGTCAACAACATACTAGTCCTGCAGGTGATCGTTCTCTCGTCCTTGAAATACTTGCTTCACTAAGCAGAGAATGGGGTTTTGTTCTTCCCCTGCCTCGATGCCTCCCCTTTGCAATCCCCTTTACTACATCTTCCTTCTGTGCCTCATATTGGAGGGGCCCAGAACCAAGTCCTTGGCTGTCTTTTAGAGCTACTCTCACTCACTGGATCATCTTACCCAAGGTCCTGGCTCTAAAGGCCATGTGGATACTGATGACTTCCAAACGAATATGTGCAGTCTAGAGTCAGGCTGCTAAGACTGAAACGACAGCTCCATCATTTGGTTGCACTGTACTTTGGGGCCAATCCCTTAGTCTTGCTGAGCTTCACCTGGCTCATTTGTAAAACAGGAATAATGATGCCGATTGCATCAAGTTGCGGTGAAATTGGGTGAGGTAAGGCATGTAGGGTTCTTGGCCCAGCGCTGGCACACGGCATGTATGCAACATTAGTGGCTGGCCCATCTTCCTCTTCAGCATTAATCCAGCCAGTAAGCAGTAAAGAAAGGCAAAATTTCAATTCCACAAGTAGGCAGAGAGGCAGGCAGAGAGAGAGGGGGGAAGCAGGCTCCCCGCTGAGCAGAGAGCCTGATTCAGGACTCGATCCCAGGACCCTGAGATCAGACGCTTAACCTACTGAGCCACTCAGGTGTCCCTCCAGCCAGTAAGACTTAATGCCAGGCCTCTCTGGGTCAAAAGCAGGAGCTCTTTTTACCTCGTCATCCTGCGTTAGCAAGAGCCCCTAGCAAGAGATGGTGGAGTTTGGACCTGTTCCATAGCCCTAAATCACACATCGATGTATTTGTCAGATGACGACCAAGATAAATTTTAGCTTCCCAATGTAATTCATTCTTTGGGCCCATCTCTAGGTGAGTTTTCCCTGGAGACTTATTTATTTCTCAAAAGAATGTCAATACCACTCTCTTCTTCTTACCTACGACAGTCCTATTCTTACTATCATCCAGTTAGTAGAAAAAAAAAAACATTTATTGAGATACTACTGGGTGGCAGAGAATGTTCCTGGCTCTGGCTATACATCCATGATGAACACACAGTCCCCGCCCTATGAGAGTGCGTGGTCTAGTCAAGGAGGCGAATGGATAAAGGGATGAGGTCAGTGCAGCAAATGATCACGGAAAAACCTACAAATCAAGCATGGGATCTGGTTTGAGTTTTCTCTGCAAGTGAGGGAGAGGGGCGCCTGGGTAGCTCAGCTGGTTGTGTATCTGACTCTTGATTTCGGCTCAGGTCATGATCTCAGGGTCATGGGATCCAACCCTGCATCAGGCTCCATGCTGAGTAGGGAGTCTGCTTAGGATTCTCTCTCTCCCTCTGCCCCTCCCCACCCACCCCCACCCTGTCATGCTCACTAGCTCACAGGGGACCCGCAACAGGAAGATCTAAATCAAACTCAAGGTGGAGGGAGCAAGAGAAAGGAGGGTGGGTAGCTGTGAGAGAAGGTAAGGGAGCTGAATCACCAAGACTTTGACTGATTGGACAGGAGGAAGAAAGAAGCCAAAGGTGACCCTGGGACCAAGGGCCTAGATGGTCAGCAGGATGTTGGGGCTTCCTCTTACGTTGGGGCCTACAGTCAAGGAAGCAGATTGAAGGAGACTAAGAAAAGCAGCTAGGCTCATGCTGAGTTTGAGTTTGAGGCCAGCCTGCTACCCTGAGGAACGCCCACCTCAGTGGGAATGTGGGGCTACATCTTAGGGAGGCCGGAAAGTTGCAAGGCAAATGATATACATGTTTAACGGTATGTTTTGATCTAGACGTGTACATTATAAAACACTGGCATGGAAAAATAAGAAGATGATACTCTGAGATGCAGAGAAGTGCTAGTATTTTCTTTAAGCCTCCCGAGAACATCTATGCACTCTACTTCACAGAACCCTGGGCCATGGTCCTTTCAACAAGAGAGTGTGGGTGGAGAGAGATGGAAATCATAACCCCAGGTTAGTAACCACAGAGAAATAACTGTGAAGGATGGGACAGACTCGAACATATTGTTGGTGTAAGGGAAGGAGCCAGTGGAGAGGGAGAAGCCGGAGAAGCAGGACAAGCAGGAGGCACTGGACAGTGAGAGAGCCTACAGCATGCACGGGCTGGGACTGGGGGCATGGGAGAGGATTAGCTTGGGCTCCAGGAGACCAGGAGGGAAGGCCGAGACGTGAGAATAACATAACTGTATTAGGGAGGGGCGTGGAAGAAGTCCAGGGAGCTCACAACCTCGGAGCCCATGCTACACAGCAAGAGATTTGGCCTTACCAGAAGAATCCACGGTTGATGATAAGGTACAGAATTAGGAAGAGGTGGTTACAGAGGGCAGACCCTGGTCTAAGCTCAGCCCCACATTGCAGAATCCCAAGAGAAGTCAGAGAATCAGACAAGACCATTGCTGACAGTCTGAATGCTGTGTCTCTTCCCCAAGTTCATGCCCCCATGTGATGGTCTTAGGAGGTGGGGCTTTAGGATGTGATCAGGTCATGAGGGGGGATGCCCTGTGAATGGGATCAGGGCCCCTGTAAGAGGGCCCAGAGAGCTCCCTCACCCCTTTTACCCCGTGAGGACCCAGCAAGAAGCCTGCAGTCCAGAAGAGGGCCCTCACCCAACCACTCAGACTTCCAGCCTCCAGAACCATGAGAAATACTTCTCCGTTGTAGAAGCTACTCAGCTCGTGGTTATTTTGTTATGGCAGCTGAATGGACCAAAACAAGAATCTATCTCCTGTAGAGGGGAAAGGGAAAGGGAAAGGAGGTGACCCACTCTTAACTGAGGCCTTGGGTAATGTTCCTGCCACTTGAGTCTGGCTTTGGAACACTTTGTCTTCATTAACTGACCACAGACTTGCACTATGGCCTACGGGTGCCACAAACTCCTTGCCACTAAATGCCACTTGTTAGAGGAGCTGCGAAAGGAATACCCACAACCTAAAATAAACCACAAGATACTCACGGAACAAAATAGCAATCTGTCATTAAAAACAACAATGTGCCATGAGCAGACAGCCTGGCAAATCCAGAACGTGGAAGCTCTGTAAAAAGACTGGCCCGGATTCATCAGGATTTCAGTGCTATGCAAAAAGGCAGCGGGGACCATTTGTAGATTAAAAAAAAAATAAACAAACAAACACTAAATAGAACAGTCAAAAGCAATCTTGAAACCTGACTGAATCCTGATTAAAAAAAAAAAAAAGAATTAAAGCCATTCTTGGACCAATTGGGAGAAATTTCAATATAAACTGATTATCAGATAAAGTAGACAGTATTATAGAAGTGTGGATAATTTTCTTGAGTGCAATCACAGTATTGTGGTTGTACAAGAGCTCTTCTTTATCTTTATTCTTGGGAGCTGGGGCAAAAGTCTTTAGAACTGAAGTGTCAGGATGTCTGTGACTCTGTTTTGAAAAAGAAGAGGTTGTGATAGAAACAGAATATGGAGAAATGTTTAGTTGTTACATCTAGCTGGAGGGCACATGTCATTGTTCACCATACTAACTATCATTTCAACTCTTTGCTACAAAAATTCCAACAATAAGAAGTTGGGAAATTTTAAAAATTTAAATAAATTTAATTGAGGTAAATTTGTACCACCTAATATGGTAGAAACCCTAAGATACAGGAAAACAAGGTGCATTCATTTTGGAGAATAACTGGCCAATATTTACCCAAATTTTTAAATACCCATTCACTTTGACTCGCTTTTAGGAATTTGTATTAACAGCAATGTTTGTATTCACACCCAGAACCGTATGTGTAACGATGCTCAATGCAAAGTCATTTGTAATAACAAAAAGTACACAACAACAAAAAAGGAAACTGTCCATTAGTGGGAAAGTCATCAAAAAATACCGTGGAGGGCAAACTATGCAACCATTTACCAAAAAGGGAGGTACAACCATTTATCGGTAAAACTGAGCGAATCTGGGGGCGCCTGGGTGGTGCAATCACTGAGCGCCCAACTCTTGGTTTCAGTTCAGGTCATGATCTGAGGGTTGTGAGATCAAGTCCCATGTCAGGCTCCATGTTGAGTGCAGAGCCAGCGAAAGACTCTCTCCCTTTTCCACTGCCCCTGCTCTCACTCGTTCTCTCTCTCGCTCTCAAATCAATAAATAAGTCTTAAAAAAAAAAAAAAACTGAGCAAATCTACCTTGTACAAAGAATAATCCTTTTTGTAGAGGAAAAAGGACTGATTAGTATTTGTGCTTTTAGGTGTATGTGAAATGCACAGTGAAAGGACTGGGCAGAGGGAGAGGGTTGGGGAGGAGACACTGGGATAGGGGAAACCTGGACTTTGAATCCGAGAGACTTGTACAGTTGGAGCTTTGTGACAAATGAATATATTCCTTTATTAAGCATGAAGCTATAAGTTTTTAAAAGTCCAAGACAAGGTCAAAAGAGGAATGTGAACTGTTAGCAGCAATGAACTCTGTGGAGTGGGAGGGGAGAACTTTCGTGTTATACAGCCTCCTTATCTCTACACTGCAGGAATCCTTAGCTAGGAGGACGCGTGCAGCTATTAGGGATGATTACAGTGAATTTTTCTACCTTCTACGAAGCCCCCTCTCAGAGTATCTGAGCATGTAGAGAAAAGAACACGTAATGTAACGAGAGCGGGGGGAGGGTCTTTTTTAGACCCCCCCTCCCCCACCCCGGCCAAAACCCTTTGTTCTCCCAGTATCTTCCCTTATGACCCACCTCCAGCCCCAGTAAAGACAGCTGCCCACGGCCTGACCAAAACCAGGGTATTCCATCCTATTCTCATGGTCTGATGTGGAGAGAGGGACTGGTGAGAGGGGAGACAGGTAGGGGGGAGACTGATCCTTGGTTTCAGAGTCCAAATCCCATCAGGGCTGCTCCTGACTTCCTCCTCGGTGCTCAGAGGCCACAGAAGAGCAGAATAGAGTCCTGGTTGTCAGGAAGCCGCCTCAGGTCAGCTCCCTAATGTCAGAACAAAATATTTTCAACCCGTGAAAAATGCTGTCTGCTCTGGTGGCCCAACTACTTGCGAAAGCGCCTTTTGGGGTATGAGATACAGCAGTTCAGAGTGGCCTGCCTCAGCCTGGCGTGCCTGTTAACAGGACTTAGACTAAGTGGCAATCTGGGGTCAGTCAGCCATCGTGCATGCTGCAAGGCCTCGCTCAACTATTCCCTTTATGTAAGATGAAAATGATAACCCCTAGCTATTCTTCCTTCTCCTACCTCTAACAGCCGCAGGAATTAGTCAGGAGGGGAGTTAGGGCTTAGGAATTGGGAGGACAAGGTGGAAAAGGAAAGATAATGATGCTCATATTAGTGTATGCTTACTAACTTTTATGGGGTTGTGTCCCCACCCCTGCCAAACTCATATGTTGAAGTCCTAACCCCCAGTACCTCAGAATGTGACTGGCTTTGGAGACAGGGCCTTTCAAGAGGAAGTAAAGATAAAATGAGGCCGGATGGGTGAGGCCTAGCCTAATGCCTGCTGTCCCCCCAGGAAAAGGAAAGTAAGACACAGAGACGCAGAGCAAAGACCACAGGAAGACAGCTGAAGAAGACCACCATCTACAAGCAAAAGAGAGAGGCCCTCAGAAGAAATGAACATTACCAACACCTTGATCTTAGACTTTTAGCCCCCCCGAACTGTGAGGAAACAAGTTTCTATTGTTTAAGCCATCCAGTCTATGGTATCCATCACGACAGTGCGAGCAAAAGCAAATGAAGACACTGACCCACCATATACTACTGAGCCAGGCCCTGTACTAAAGCACTTCACACCTGTAAACTCCTTCCGTCTTCCCAACACACTTATGACGTAGCACCCATTGCTATTCTCCAGTTTTAAGAGGAAGAAATTGAGGCATAGAGAGGTTTTCTTGCGATAGCAAGGTACTAGGAATGACCAAATGCCCATCTAAAGGAGAATGGAGAAAGACATTGGGGTCTATTCATAGGACGGAATGATTTGCCCGAATGAAAACGTAACTAGAGTTATACTCAGTAACAGGGATGAATCTTAGCCATATAATGTTGAAGAAAACAAGCAAATCCCAGAAGACTATATACAATATAATAACATTTTCATGAGGATCAAAAAAAAGAAAAAAAAAACAACTAAAATGTACAATGTAATACCGTTTTTATATGGGTAAAGAACAACTGAAATTAAATATCTCATGTAGATATATATATATATATATATATATATATATATATGTATATATTCACTCATATGTACATATGAGGGAGAAAGATAAAACTTTCAAAAACAGCAAAGCAATAATGACCAAAATTCAGGTTAGTGGTTCTGTCAAGATGGGGAGGAGGAAGGGAGCCAGGTCGGGGAAGCACACACAGCAAACGTCTGTATTACTAATGGGGCTGGTTCATGGGTTGGGCACATAGCAATGGCTTATTCCGTTATACATAAATAAATAAATACACCCATGAAGAAAATTAAAGCAGGCCATGCACGGACCACTGGTGGAGTCCACCAGGAGTTAAGGATTATAAATACAATTATCACAATTGTGGGCACCCCATGTGGGTTTAGAAAGAAAAGGGGGTGGGAGTTCAATCAAATAACTTCCCCCAGATCTCAAGTCTCATTAAATAGACTTCCTGATAC
The DNA here is from genome assembly GCF_030435805.1 of Mustela lutreola. NCBI lineage: Eukaryota > Metazoa > Chordata > Mammalia > Carnivora > Mustelidae > Mustela > Mustela lutreola. The sequence goes on along the minus strand of NC_081308.1, from coordinate 94,573,498 downwards.
CTCCTAGAACTTGGCACAATACTAGACACACAGATTAGTGGGTATCTATCAACTTATTTAGAGATATGGCAGGAGAGCACTGAGAACAGACAGATGGCCAGACTCATGAAGAGAATTAGAATGCCCTCCTGACTGCCCCCAACAATAAGGACACCACTGCAGAAGGCTAGACTGTGTGGACCATACAAGACCCAGACTTCCATTGCTGATAATACTCAATGGAAGACCAAACATAGCCACGAGTGGCCCCTGGGCAATCCATCATAGGGTCCCTGGAGCTCTCTCTCTAGGAGAGGCTGCTGTCACAGGATACAGTGTTGTGCGGTGGTTGTTCCACCTACTGCAACTGATTGACGGGAGCGTGCTCTATGGGATGAACAGACGAGAGAAGGCGGAGCTCCACCAATCCTGGCTGGAGAGTGGGGATCTCAGATCTCAGATCTCTCCCAGTTCCTTTTCCCTTTCCACACTGCCAATGCAGCACAGAGGGAGTGAAATTCAAAGGTATCTGGAATGATAATTCTCGCCTAACGGCCTATTCGGTTCAAGAAGAAAAAGAATTTTTCTCTTGGTCCCCACCTTTGCTACTTAGAGTTGGGTCTTGAGGTACACCAAAACACCTCGCCAGGACCAAGTCTGAGGAGATTATTTTCTCGGGACAGCTCAGCTCAGGCCACACATGTGCTATCAGTGCTACCTGGACCTTGCTCCATGGGAAAAGCATCCATCCCTCCTCTCAAGACAGGGCCTGTCCTCTCTGGCCCAAGTTGCAGCTGACCTTTGGCCTAGCTTGGAAACTGAGCAACCCCAGTTGCATGCAGTGAATGTGGCACGAGGCCCAAGTGGGAGTGGTCTGATTCTTTCGACACCAACTAGACCAATGACAAACTGGCCTCTTCATCACCAGTCACATCACGAACACCCACTCCATACAGAACCTCGTGTCCTCCCACTTCTCCAACACATACACAGATTTCCCCAAGCCCTCTTCATGAATTCCTGTTTGCACTGTTTGTGTCTCAGGGTGGGCCTCGGGAAAATGGAGGGGGAGAACAGTAGTTAATGTCTACTTGCAAGAGAATTCTGGAAAGCAGAAAGCCATACACAGGCCTCTTTCCGAGCCAAAGCAAAGCCCGAGCTCAGCAGAAGATGTCCAGATGGCTCCCAGAGCCAACAGTCTGTCACCGTCACAGGGCAGGAACTACTGGGAGCCCACAGCTGAGAGTTCCTCATGCTTGGAGACTCCCTGTCCGTGGGAGAGGGGAGAGGTATGTTTCAGATCAGCAAGAGAAAGCGAAGTAGGACTCCCCTGACCCTTCTGTCAGCCCTCGCTCTTCCCCTATGGAACAGACCCCAGAGGGCAGCCCACGAGTCAGGTGAGAAGCAGAGAAGAACCAGGGAGCTTCTGAAAAATTCCATCTCTTCTCTTCCTTTCTGTTTCCCCACCAAAGAGGCATTTTAAGTTGCTGTCATCTCAGAATAATATGATTCTGGTCTATATAGACATGTTTCGCTTCTCTAGAGCCCACTCCCCCCCTGCCACCCACAACCTATTTTGGGCCAACATAATTTACAATTCCCAGAAACATCTGAGAAGTGGCGTACACACTTCTGGTGCCAAAGCCTGGCCGGTTTTACAGATTTTCATTTAGCAGGTGTCTGTTGCTAAATCAGTAGCAGCTGCTAATTGCTTTTCCTCCCTCGAACCTTCAGACAGAATGAAACATCTGGTGTTCTCTCACTTCGGGTTAAAATCAGATACCTTATCATTCCTCCTTTGCGTGCCATTTTTATTAGAACACTTTCAGCTGACGCCTGGAACAGGCCAGTACTGTCACCTCAGAAGATTGGGGGAGACAATTCAAAGGACACCACCACCACAGGACACCTCTACCTTGTGCCTCCAGGCCTCCTGCCCAGCTGCGGGGTTGCTGGCCTGTCGCCACAAGGTGGAGCTTTAAGCCCATAACCGCCCAGGGAACCAGGGCCTCAGGATGGTCCTGGTCACCAGAAAGTGATGAGAGGGGAGTAGGGAATCCTGAGCCAGCCCCACTGACCTCTGCAAAAGGGTAGCTATGGTTTGGGTTCTGTAAGAAAAACTCTTGAACAACAAGAGCTGATGAGCTTGTCGGCTGGTGAAAACATCTGCCTGTCAGGTGAGTGGCACACCCTCCTGCCATTGTGGACAGAGGCTCCCGCACTTAGGACCCTTTTGAACTCTACCCTATATACCTCTTCATCTGGCTGCCCTCCAAAGAGTCTTTCCAATAAACTGGTAAACATCAGTCCATGCTTCTGACTTCGGTGAGTTGCTCTAGCAAGTTCATCGAACCTGAGGAGGGGGTCAGGGGAACTCCGATTTACAGCCAGTCAGAAGCACAGGTCACAAGCTGGACCTATGACCGCCACGGAGATGGGGGCAGTCTTATAGGATGAGCCCTGAACCTGTGAGATCTGATGCTATCGCCAGGCAGTGTCAGAATGAATTAAATGGTAGGATACCCACCTGGTGTCACACAACTCTCTGGTGTGGGGACACACAACACACACACACATACACACACACAGAGCATTCCATTCAGTACTTATGCGACAGGGGAGGCAGAAAGAGCACTGGTCTAGGAGTCAGGAGACCTGAGTTCTGGTCATAAAGCTGTGTTCACTGGCCATACAACCTAGACATTTCCCTTTCCTGGGCTCTGTCATATGCAGTATGATGTAGTTAGATAACCTGAATTTCTCAGGACCTCCCAAGCTCAAAAGTGCTAGGATCCAGTTGATTTTCTGAAGCCAGTTTTTGACTCCCATAAAATCTGGAGCCACCTGGACTCCCATAAAATTTCCTTTCTGTTCCTCAGGTGCTACCTTTTAGGATGTTTTGGAATATCAGCACTGTCCCCGACATAGTTGTCTTCCCAGCTTTGGGGCACAAGCAAATCTGGCCCTTTGGGGAGTCCTCTGTGCCCTGATCTGAGTCACCATCAACCGTTAAATTAGTTTAACAAACCATGAAGCCACCTAACTGCACTGTCTGTTACTAAGACCTTAATACTCTAGCTTAATTGTCTAGCTTGATTCTTGGGAAAATGACTTACCAACATCCAGATTATACTCTGGCTTCCCCTAATAAGCGTCAGAGTAATCCTATCAAAACAAAACATGGTAAGTTTCACAATAATGTATTTTGGGGAGCCTACACTGGCTCCTGGTCCTGTTTCCACGTTGCTGGAGACCAACTGCCTCAGACACCATTCCTCAATTTGGCTGGAGGCTGTTCTGCACGGGTATCTCTTAGATCTAGAACTCCCAGTGTTTAACCTTTGCTCCTTTCAAAAAGCAAAAGAGCTAGGGTGCCTGGGTGGCTCAATGGATTAAGCCTCTGCCTTTGGCTCAGGTCATGATCTCAGGGTCCTGGGATCAAGCCCCACATGGGCTCTCTGCTCAGCAGGAAGCCTGCCTTCCCCCTCACTCTCCACCTGCCTCTCCCCTCTCCACCTACTTTTGATCTCCCTCTCTGTCAAATTAATTAATTAATTAATTAATCTTTTAAAAATCAAAAGAGCTATTCAATCTTGCTTTGGGTCCCCTCACCTAGTTATGCTCTATGAACTGTCAAATTCACCTGCAGTGGATTTTAGGATTTCAGGTCCTAATAGTCTACTTTCTTTTTTGTTGAGGTATAACTTATATACCATAAAGTACAAAACACCTCCATTTTTGTCAAGCCCTATAGTCTGGGCCTCAGTTACAACAGCTGGGTCCCTGATCAGCAAGACCTCCATTTTTACCATGTATGCTCCACCCACACCTGCTGGAAGATAGGGCTCCTTAAAGGACAGAACAGTAGCAGAACGAGAGCGGAGTAGGACGGAGTTGCCTTTGCTCCTTTGTACACTATGTCAATCATTTGCTTCCTCTCCATCTTGCTTCCCAGGACTTTTAAAAATTTCGCCTGCACACCAGTCCCCAGGAGATCTTGTTAAAATGCAGACTATAGGTCTAGATGGGGCCCAAGACTGCATTTCTAGTAAGTTCCCAGGGGAGGACAATTCTGCTGGCTGGTGGACCACACTTTGAGTGTCAAGGACCTAGGATACAGGATGGAAGGTGGCGTGGTGTACTGGAAAGAGAACGGGCTTTGGAAACAGGAACATGGGTTCTAATTTGCAAGCTGGCCACTCACTAGCTCAGTGCCTTTAGGTGATTTGCTTAATCTCTCTGCTCCTGTAGGCAGGCAGATTTTGCCACCCCAAGATATGCCTCTTGGGCAAATTGGTTATTCTAAGCTGGTTAATTTTTGAAAAAACCTACAGACACAAAAGCAACTCTGAATATGGAGTTCATTACCCATTTTAAGAGACATTTATATCTGTTATGGTGATCTGAACTGACTAATATACCTACCCTAAGTATAGGGACTATTCTGTAACCATAAGCCACTATATGCCAGCAGTGAAGGACCTTTTTTTTTTTTTTTAAAGAATTTATTTATTTGACAGAGAGAGATCACAAGTAGGCAGAGAGGCAGGCAGAGAGCGAGAGGGGGGAAGCAGGCTCCCCACTGAGCAGAGAGCCCGATTCGGGACTTGATCCCAGGACCCTGAGATCATGACCTGAGCTGAAGGCAGAGGCTTAACCCACTGAGCCACCCAGGCACCCTGAAGGATCCTTTTTATCTGCCTTTAATTCTCTCAGGGCAATGCAGTAGCACTATAATTTAAGAGAAACTCTATTAGCTTTATCTGTTCTTTCAAATATGCTGACGCTTCCATATTTTAATTTGAATGTACATGACTCCAAGCCCCTGAAGTATTGCAATGCCTCCCTTGGGACAAAGTGACATTTTCTCACCCAAAGCAATTCCAAACTTTGAATGACTAAGTAACTCCACATCGAGCAATCTCCTACCACCCACAGTTCTCTAATAGTGAACATTTATTAAAGGTCACTGAAGAAACTTCCCCAACCTGATAAGGGCATCTGTGAAAAACCCAGAGTTCAAATCATACTTGATGATGAAAGAGCAATGCTTTCCCCTTAAGATGAGGAAAGATACGGATGTCCACTCTTGCCACTTCTATTCAACACTGTACTAAAGATTCCAGCCAGGGCAACTGGGAAAAAAGAACAAATACAAGGCATCCAGATGGGAAAGGAGAAGTAAAACTACCTCTATTTGCAGATGACATGATCTTATCTATTTAAAAAAAATTGAAAAATACACACATACACAAAAATATTAGCAGTAATAAATGAGTTCTGAAAGTTTACAGGATACAAGATCAATTCAGAAAAAGTGAACTGTATTTCTAGAGTAGCAAAGAGCAATCTGAAAACAAAATTAACAATTCCATTTGCAATACCATTAAAAGGAATAAAATACAGGGGTGGCTGGATGGCTCAGGCAGGTTAAGCGTCTGTCTTCAGCTCAGGTCCTGATCCCAGGGTCCTGGGATGGAGTCCCATGTCAGGTTCCCTGCTCAGCAGGGAGCCTGCCTCTCCCTCTTCTTCTGCTCTGCTCATGTTTTCTCTTGTTCTCTATCTCAAATACATAAAATCTTTTTTTTTTTAAAAAAAGAGGAAAATACATAAGAATAGATACAACAAGGGGCGCCTGAGTGGCTCAGTGGATAAAAGCCTCTGCCTTCGGCTCAGGTCATGATCCCAGGGTCCTGGGATCCAGCCTCACATCGGGCTCTCTGCTCTGTAGGGAGCCTGCTTCCTCCTCTCTCTCTCTGCCTGCCTCTCTGCCTACTTGTGATCTCTGTCTGTCAAATAAATAAATAAAATATTTTTTTTAAAAAAAGAATAAATACAACAAAAGAAGGGTAAAGCCTATACTCTATAAACTACAAAACATCATTGAAAAAATTAAAGACCTAAATACATAGATAGAACACATCCTGTGTTCACAGACTGGAGGGCTTAATATTGCTAAGAGAGCAATATTCTTCAAACTGATCTACGTTTAATGCCACCCCATAACTGCTTTGCAGAAATTGACAAGATGATCCTGAAATTCATGTGGAAATGCAGGGCACCAGAATGGCCAAAACAACCTTGAAAAAGACGAACTACTCTGGAGTACCCACACTTCCCAGTTTCAAAGCTTTCTACAAAGCTACAATAATCAAGACAGTGAGGCGCTGGCATAAGGAGAGACATATACGTCAATGGGATAAAATTGATGGCCCAGAAATAAACCCTTACTTTTATTTTTGAATGAGTTTTGACAAGAGTTCCAAGACATTTCAACAGGAAAGAGTCTTTCAACAAATGGTGCAGGACAACTAGATATCCATATGCAAAAGAATGAATTTGGACCCCTTCCTCACACCATATAAAAATTAACTTGAAATGGATCATAGACCTAAATGTAACAGCTAACACCATGAAACTCTTATAAGAAAACAGTCATAAGACTTCATGGCAGTGGATTTAGGCAACAGTTTCTTACACAGGATACCAAAATTGCAAGCAACCAAAAGAAAATTAGAGATTTGACTTCATCAGAGCTTAAAGATTTTGTGCTTCAAAGGATACCATAAATAAAATGCAAAGGCAACCCACAGAATGGGAGAAAATGTTTCAAATCGCATATCTGATAAGAGTCTAGTATCCAAAATACATAAGAACTGTCACAACAATAAAGAACAAATAACCCAACAAAAAAATGGGCAAGAATTTGAAAAGACATTTCCCCAGAGAAGACATACAAATGGTCAATAAGTATAATAAAGTATTTAACATCATTCATCATCAGGGAAATGCAAATCAATCCTACAGTGAGTCAGTGAGTCATCACTTCACAGTCATTAGGATGGTTACAATAAAAAAGGCCCAACAATACAAAGTTGGTGAAAATGCAGAGAAGCTAGAGCCCTCATATACTGCTGGTAGGAATATGAAACTTCATGGCCACTTTGAAGAACAATCTGGCAGCTCTCCAAAAGGTTAAAACACCAAGCTACCATATGATCCAGCAATTCCACTTCTAGGTATCTACCCAAAAGCTAACATTCAAACAGATACTTTTACAAGAATGTTTACTGTGGCATTATTCACAATGGTCAAAAGGTGGAAACAACCCAATGGCCATCAGTGGATAAATGGAGCAACAAAATGTGGTTTAACATACAAAGGAATATTATTCACCCATGAAAAAGAATGAAGTACTGATACATGCCACAAGAACAGTGGATGAACTTGAAACTTTATGTTGAACAAAAGAAGTCACTCAGAAAAGGCCACATAGTATATGATTCCAATTAAATGAAAAGTCCAGAATAGGCAAATCCATAAAGACAGAAAGTTCATAAGCAATGGGCAAGATCCTAGAGAGGGAATAGAGAGACACCACTAATATGTAGTGGGGGCCCAGGGCAGTGGCCCCAATATATGCTTTGGTGGCATATTGATTATTTTAAATTAAAGTTACTTAAGAAGCCGCCAGTGTAAGAAAACTCGGTCTCCCCGCCTTTTGTCTCCAGAAAGCAAGAAATACATTTTCCATGTGAAAGGTACCTTCCCTGCACCAGAAAGCAGAGGGACATCCTTATCAGCAAAGGCAATGAATCTAGGGCCAAAGAAGCCTATATAAAGAAATTTTATTACTTCTAGTAATTTACTACCCAAATTCTGTTTAGAATGCCTTACAAATTAAAAGTCTCAAACATAAGTTTTCCTTGTCTTGTCAAGTCCTCATAAATTTATTGTTTCTTTGCCTAAAAAGTATAAAAGCTGCCTCTTAGTTACTTCTTAGGTCCCATATTTATGAGACCTCTGTATGTACAAAAGGAATTTTTTTCTCCTGCAATTCATCTTGTGTCCGTTTAATTTTTAGATCAGCCAGAAGAATACTGAAGGGTGAAGTCTTTCCTTACCAACAGGTACACAATGCTGCTTTGGGGATGATGACAATGTCCTAAAATTAAATATAGTGGTGATGACTGCACAACTCTGAGAACACACTAGAAATATTGAATTGTACATTTTAAAAGGATAGATTTATGGTATATGAATTACGTCTTAAGTAAACCCCCCCTTAAAAAAGTGACTGAAGGGAGAGATAACAAGGCAATTACTCATTCGAGTAGTGCTTTTAACCTTCCAAAGCTCTTTGCTATCTCTTTGTTATCTCTTCTTATCCACTATCCCTTCTTCCTGACCTATCCGTGAGGTAGAGAGAGCAGATATTACTAATCCCATCTGAGAAATGAGGAAAGTTGGGGGGCTCGATGAAGCAACATTATATCATTCAAAGCGCCAGGGGTGCACTCAGCAGCAGGTTGGGACTGGAACAGGATGCCTAGCAGAACTGCACATTGGATTTACCTGGGGTGATTTTCGAAAATGGGTATGTTTTTAAATCAGCTCTGGTGTTTCTATGTGGCTGGGGTCAAGAACAACTGCTCCACAGGGGCGCCTGGGTGGCTCAGTCCATTAACGTCTGCCTTCAGCTCAGGTCATGATCCTGGGGTCCTGGTATCCAGCCCTGCTGCAGGCTCCCTGCTCAGCAGGGGGGATCTGCTTCTCCCTCTTTCCCTGCCCCTCCCTGCCACTTGGGTGCTCCGTCACTCTCTGTCTTTCAAATAAATGAAATTTTACAAAAAAGAAAAAACAGCTGGTCCACAGACTGGAGAGAGTGATACCACCCACCAGAGAAGGCTTTTATTGCATAAAGATACACTGCTTGGGGTTAATGGCTCCAGGCTGGATGAGAAGCCCTAGTTACAACTGCTGGAGGCTGGCCCTTCTAATCTCATTTTAAGAAAACCAAACAAAGGCAGATAACTCACAAGCTCCGGAGGCAAGAAGGCTACTGCCAGGTGCTCCCTGCTGCCCCTCCCTCCACAGGCTGAGCGGCTTGGGCCTCGCTGGCAAACCCAAAGGTCTGGATAGTTTCTTCCAACTGGAAGAAAAACCAGAAGGGGGCCTAATTCACCTGTTAGCATGGAGGAGAGAGAGCTGGCCAGTTCTCAAATCAAACAGGCGGCCTTTGAAACACATGCAAAAAACAACGGTGCAGTTAGTGTAGAAAAGGAAGCCTGCCAGGGAATTTTAATCTTGCTCAGCATGGCTAATTCCAAAACAAAGCCCCCTTTGCTCCACCATCACCCAAAAGCTTAAGGAGCAAGCGGGGGAGGGGCAAAGTTCTGAAGACGGACATCACAAAAAACCCACATGCCAGCAGGAACGTCCCTCGATTTCTAAGATAATATTAGGAACTGCAGGACCGACAACAGCATCTGACACTATGTGCCAGGCGCTGGGTGTGGACTGCTTACCACACATAATCTCCATTCACCTGCACACCGTGTCGTAGATAAGAAAAGGAGTTCACAGAAGCCAGGGAACTTTTGCAAGGTCCCATGGCTAAAGGCAGGGGGCCAGGCACAAAACCACAGACAGGGCGGCTCCAGCATTGGCGGTGTGACCCCTGCACCGGATGAACTCTTCACATCTACGCAGAGACAGAAGACTTTAAGACTACACGGCAAACAATGTTGAACCATCGTTATGGCTCAATGATGTGCTTTATTCTGGTGTTTTTCTGTAGTCTCTATTTTTTTTTCCATTATGAATGGATATTACTTTTGTAAATAAAACAGTTATAAATTTGTAAAGACAAAGGCACAAACGTCTCCCACTTGTTGTTGTTGTTGTTTTAAATGAACTGAAAAGGGGCACCTGGGTGGCTCAGTGGGTTAAGCCTCCGCCTTCAGCTCAGGTCAGGATCCTGGGGTCCTGGGATGGAGCCCTGTGTCCAGCTCCCTGCTCAGTGGGGAGTCTGCTTCTCCCTCTCGCTCTGCTCCTGCCCCCTGCTCACTCTCTCACTCACTCTCTAAAATACGTAAATAAAATCTTAAAACAAAATAAAATACATTGAAAAGTAACCACCTTTGCACTGAGGGTGATTTTTATTTTTCACATATACTTTCACATATTTCATAAATTCTCCCCCATACACATGTCTTTTGTTGTAATCAGGAAAACAGTATTATTATAAGTGGTTCAAAAAAATAATTCACCTGGGAAAAATATCATCTATCATCCCCCTGTTTTCACTCTCAAGATCTCAAGACACGTGTGAGAGGGATCCCTGGGATTTCCCTGAGCAGAACAGAGGGTTAGATTGGCCAACTAATTTATTTATCCTCTCTGTGGATACTTACTATATACTAGGTGCAAGGTCCTACAGGGGACAGACTCCACAAAAGTCTCTACCCTTGCCCACGAAGACTAATTAAGATGTAGTGCTGGGAACCCAGAGAGCACTGGCTGAATACAGAGTCCAACCCAACTACAGAGTGCTAGGCAGCCACTAGAAAAGAACAATAGTTACATCCATTATCTACAGTGATCACGGATTACCTACTGTTAAATGAAAGGAAAATACGCTGGAGCAATGTTTACAGTGTAATGTCAATTACAGTGTTGTTTGGGTGTCAACCTACACCCAAACAAACCAACAACCCTAAGAAATAAGAAAACTCTTTCTCAGCATTTCTGAGCAAAAGAAAAATGTAGAAAGATACACAAGCCTTTATTGTAACTTATCCCTGGGGTACAGCAGGGGGTGGGTAAAATGATGAGCTTTCTCTTTATATTCCTATCGGTTCTGCAATGAGTATATCCTATTTTTATTAAAAAAGAAGCCTAAAAGTATAATCAATCCCCCAAATCTCTAAAGGGTATTGTATAAAATTTACCACAAAGAGCTGATTTGGCTCAATAACTGAAAATCAATGTAAGTAATTAAGAAAGAGGAGGAAGTCCATGAGCTTTGTATCAGAAAGACCAAAGCTCTCGGACCAGTTCTGTCTGTGTCCTGATACAAGTTACTGAAAACTTTGGATGGCTCAAGGCACCTGGGTGGCTCAGATGCTTGGGTGTCTCCCTTCAGCTCGGGTAGTGATCTCCAGGTCCTGGGATCGAGTCCCACATCGGGCTCCCTGCTCAGCAAAGAGACTGTTTCTCCCTCTCCCTCTGCCTCTCCCCCACCCTTGTGTGCTCTCTCTGTCTCCCTCTCCCAAGTGAATAAAATCTTTTAAAAAAACAGTAATTTTGGAGGGCCCAATCTATAAAACAGTTATACTAATTCCACCTCACAGGATTTCTGTGAAGATCCCAGACTAATACCTAACAGCTAACCCTGATTGAGAGCTTCCAGTTTGCCAGGTGCTGACCTACATGCTTTACCCATATTAATGACTCAATCTCCAGATAGTTTTAAAAGGTAAACATTACTATCAACCTTCCTTTTATAGATGGGAGAACCTTGGTCCACAAGTTAAGTAACTTGGCCAAGTTCCCTCTCTCTCCCTCTTTCCCTCCCCCTCTCCCTTTTTCACAAGTGTGCACACACACGGGCAGGGGCACGGGCACGGCACTCATACACACACAGGGGAGTAGCACAGCCAGGATGTGAACCTGCATCCCTACCCTTGCTCCTGACATCCACATTCTTTTTTTTTTTGTTAAGATTTTTAAATTTACTTAATTGTCAGAGAGAGAGAGAGAGAACACAAACAGGGGGAGCAGCAGGCAGAAGGAGAAAGAGAAGCAGGTTCCCCGCTGAGCAAGGAGCCTGATGCAGGACTCGATCCCAGGACTGTGGAATCATGACCCGAGCCAGGGGCAGACGCCTAACCAACTGAGCCACCCAGGCATCCCCCACCCCCATCCCCGACATCCATATTCTTAATACACTAGGGTGAGATATTTGTGCAAGAGCTTTTCTGGCTATGAAGTCCCATCCACCGGTAAGGAATTCTTATCAGTAGAGGTGGAAAAGATAAGAAATGCCCAGGAATCCAAAGGTGGTGATAAAGGGTGAAAAGACGTAACAGAAGTAGGGTTGTGGATATCATCTGGTAGCCTGCAAATAAGTGCCAATGTCTCCACATACAACGAGAATTATGATTCTCCATCCTACTTCTCAGACTCTAGGGGACAGACAGGACGAGTGCACAGTGATGAATGCTTGGTATCCTACCTCCCCCTCACCACCCCCCGCCCTGTGCTCTGGCCACGGCCATGGTCACGGTATTCCCTTAGCCGAACCACTTTGTTCCTCTGTGACTGCGTGCATATTCTAATCACCCTTCGAGGCTCAGCTGGAGCTTTATTTCTCAGTGAGACTTTTTCGGACCGCTTAATCCACTGGTCTCTCCAGGAGGCAGTGTATGAGCATGCCCGGGGCATGGGTTTAGCTGCAGCATTTTAGAAACCATGTAACTCGGGCACCTGCGTGGCTCAATTGATTAAGCGACTGCCTTTGGCTCAGGTCACGGTCCTGGGGTCTCCAGCTCCCTCTGACCCTCCCCCTTCTCATGCTCTCTCTCTCTCTCTCACACATTCTCTCTCTCGCTCGCTCAAATAAATAAACTCTTTAAAAAAAAAAAAAAAAGAAAAGTAAAAGAAGTCATGTAACCCTGAGGAAGTCATTCAACCTCTCTGAACCCCAGTTTTGTCATAGGTAAAACAGGACTCTTTTGCAAGTTAAATGATAACATATGTAAATTACGTGACACACAGTAGGTACCTGAGAAACGCTAACATTAATCCTCTTCTCATCTCAGAGCTTGGAATGATTGTAAATTTAGCAATTAAGCCTGAACTGCCTTGCAATACACACTTTTCATGATTTCAGTTGTAATGCTGCCATAGTTTAAGCCTCAACTTTCTAACTAAACTGCAAGTTCCTAGTGAGCCTGGAACACACCCTAGCTGTCTCTGAATCCCCTGCCGCACGCAGCACAACGCATCACACCAAAACATGCTCAAAGAAGTCTGGATGGACTGCTGGGTTGGGACAGACTCACGGAGGACCGAAGACGCTCCAAGATTAATCTTGAAATAAAGGCAGGGATTAGACATATTCTAGAATAGTCCCTAGCATTTGGTTTAGTTTGGCCCAGGAACACTGGACTCTTGTCCACATCTGAGGCACAGTTTTGCCCACATCGAGTGTCCAGAAAGCAAAGGCCTCTTCTGAAACGAAGCTTTTCATCATTTAAGTACTCTCAGGAAAGCAAAGGGACATTCTGTCCCTAGTTGAGGTCCAAAATCCAAAGTATACGTTTTTTAAATAGCTCAATTTGCCAGTCACAGAAATAACTTTTCTAGGTCAATTAGCACATTTCAATGTGCCAATTAGCAAAGAGTAAGATTCTCAAGGCGAAGAGGCAGACATGAGGACGAGGTGTGCCAGTGGTAAAGCTGCATCTTGAGTACATTAAGATAATGACTGTGGAAGCTGGGGAGCCGCCCCAGTAATGAAAACAATCTTTTACTAACCCCTTCCTCTTGGTCTTGGAGTTTGGGACATTCAGGAGAACCATCTAACAGCACAGTAGCCGGGCAAAAGGGGAAGGAGGGGAGGGAAAGGAGGGGAAAAACGAACTAACATGAGAGATCAACAGGGATGCACAATAATGGGCAATTTTGATAATGAGATAATAATACACACAAGGCTTTGGGCCTTGAAGAAGAAAGGAGCTTGATGAAAAGAATCATTACCATTCTTCTTATTATTATTCTCGTAGAAGACAGATGGCTGCAACCGCAAATAGAGCCCGGGCTACAGTCTTCAGTCAGGAAAGGGGGTTGATATGGTGTTTTGGAAGTTTGTTTTCGGTTTCCACTCCACCTTGCTCAGAACACTCTACATTCTGAAGGGACTCTTGGGGGCATTTGAGGACAAAAGGCACAGGGCTGAGGATGCAGCTTCTGCCCAGTGCCTCACTCTGAGGACCAGATCAACCTTGCAAGGTACGAGATGGAACTGAAAATCTAATATGTAACCAGGTTCCATGGGCACCCTACTTAGCTCCCACCTCTTGGCTTTCACTTTCCAGAAGGTGTTTTGGCCTTGAAGAGGCATGTTCTGTTAAGTTACAGGCAATAGGTAAGGAACCCAGCCTCAACACCAGCTGCAAAGCCAATGGCTATAACAAGGAGCTCATAAACTAGGCAGCATCTATTCTTCAAGCCATGGACTACTGCCAACTTGGGTGGGGGATCTTAACATGGGCTCCACGGATGGGCTAGGAGTTGGCAGTGGGGGGTAAGGGTGTGGAGGAACAGCAGGTGACAGTCTCCTGAAATTACCTGCAAAACCGTGTTTGTGCATTTATCTGGGAAAGAGGCTCTACGGCATCCTTCAGCTTCTCAAAGAAACCTACAGCCCAACTCTTTCAGGTGGACTGAAGCTAAGAAGCATCTCCAGCATCTGGACTCACCAGCTTTCAGACTCGCCCTGAACTGCAATCATAGAATAGGAAAAGAGCTCTGAAGTCAAGTGAGTCAGGAGAGCTGGATTTTAGAGGCACCCACCTTGGCTCCTAAGGCAAGGCATTAATCCATCGAAGGACCCCTCCTCTAGAAGGTAAGATGATTCCAGACAAGCCTTTAGCTCCCTGCTAATATAATAATCAATAGTTCCATGATGCATTTCCTCTCCTTCTCTCTAAGAAGCAAAATTAAAATTGCCCTTAAGACACTTCATCAGAAGTGAGAAACAGACCTAGTCCAGAATCCCAGCAGCAAAGACCATTTCCTTGTAATATGAGCCGTTGGAATACTTGTTCCTTCCTCCAAGGTGTCAGCTGCTAGGATGGAGAGCCAGGAGAAACTGGAACCCAGGCAAACCCCAGAACCCGTAAGGCACAGGACAGAGCTCAGCAAATGGAAATGCACTGATGACCCCAAATCCTTCAGCTGACCATGGCAACTTCTTGGAACTCCCTCCTTCTCTGTCCTTATATATGTGAGTATATGTTTGACTGTGTTACTGAGGTACACGCTAGCTTACTATCTTTTCCTTGCTTCCATATAACTACTCAGAAAAACAACAAAGGAAGATTAAAAAGAGTCAAGAAGAAAGAGCAAAGAGAAGTCAAAAGCTAAGTTCTTACCTAATTGGATCATCAGGCTTAAAAAAGAGTTGCCTGGAGCACCTGGGTGGCTCAGTGGTTAAGCCCTTGCCTAGGGCTCAGGTCATGATCTCAGGGTCCTCGGATCGAGCCCCACATTGGGCTCTCTGCTCAGCAGGGAGCCTCCTCCCCTCTCTCTCTCTCTGCCTGCCTTTCTGCCTACTTGTGATCTCTCTCTCTGTCAAATAAATAAACAAAATCTTTTTAAAAAAAAAAAAAAGAGTTGCCTGCTTCCTGTGTCTTATTTTAAGTCAATCTGAGCTCAGCGAAGGGGTTGCAAAGCAGAAAGTCCTTGGCCAGAGCTATCCCAGGAGAGGTCCCAACCATTTAAAATAACCAAGCCAACACCAGCCGACAAGACACTTGCAAACAGAGCCCTAACTCTGAGCTCTTCTCAGCTTCAGTTTAGAAAAAAAGGGCAACAAGATTATTTACCAGAGTGATTGGAATCTCTCATCAAGCTCATCAAGGAAGTTTCAGTGTTAAAGAAAGTTACTTGAACATTCCTGATGAGCTGGTTGGCTATAGCTTGATATATAATTAGAAAGTACTAGGTGTTACAGTAACTATAATAGCGAATCTGCCATGAGAAGATGGGGGAGAAGGGGAGAGGGAGAAAGAGAAAGAAGGGCGAGTGGGGAGGAGAGAGAAACATTGCTTTTTGTACAGAGCAGAAAGCCGTTAGGGGCTGAATTATGTCCCCACCAAAATTCGTATGTTGAAAGCCTAATCTCAGAATGTGACTATATTTGGAAATACCTCCTTTAAAGAAGTGACTAAGTTAAAAGAAGGCCATTAGGTGGCCCTAATCCAATCTGACTGGCACCCACATAAAGGGAGAAAATTTGGACACAAAGAAAGGTACGAGGGATGTGAACGCACAGAGAAAAGACCACGTGAAAAGGCATCAAGATGGCGGCCATCCACAAGCGAAGGAGAGAGGCTTCAGAGAAAACCAACCCTGCCAGCACCTTGATCTTGGGGATAATTATCAGTGCCTTGCCTCAGAAGTTTATTGTGAGGATCAAATACATTAGCCCACATAGAGCACTACCAGACTCACGGTAAACGCTCGGAAAGTGTCAGCTGGCCCAGTGCAGACAGACCACTGTGGTGTGACAATACTAGCTGAAGGAAAATTTCACCTCTGCTGTTCTGACTTCAGGTGTCTGAATGAGCTCTGGCCTGGGGTGGGGGTGGGGGGGCTTTATTTTCAAGCTTGCCAGATGGGAATCATCAAGTCTGCTGATGCTCAGTGGTTCTGCAAGGCGAAGACTATCTGGCTTTCCTTAGGGAGATGGTCCCACTAGGAAGAGAGACTCAGGTGACCTGTTTAGAGGAACCACACCTGCCTCCAGTGATGGCAGAGATGGATCAAAGCTGTGGGCTGGAAGCTCTCAGACTCAGGGCCACTGACTATATGAGCCCAGGGCATGGAGAGGGGGTGTTTTCTGGTGTGCCACGCCTTCCTAGAATCTGACAGAACTGCTGAAACTGAAGGAGAAGAGCAGCTTTTTCTCTGCCCTACCTCTTCATCGGAGAAAACAGTGACAGGGTGAACAGACAGGTAGGATAAGATAGCAGCGCGGGATCCTCCGCAGTGTCTTAGCCCAGGAGCTCCACAGGCAGGGAGCAGACCCCGCCTCCAGCACTGTTCCACGTCCCTGAGCCTGGGAAGAATCTGTTTTCAGTGTGTTTGCTTTGCGCCTTTCTAGGGTACCTCTCCCCCACAGCTCTGGGACCACTGCAGGAGTTCTGCTGAAAGACTCAGATGAAGTCAGGCAAGTCACAGATTGTGGGGAATACAGAAGGTGGAGCAAAGGTAGCTAAGTTAGCAGCCTGTGCCTGCTGGTACCAGCTCACAGGGGAACACTGGGCTGAGTGTGCTGGCCTCTCATGACAGAAATGATCCCACCTGCCCCTCTCCCACCCTGGTGTTACCCTCCTCAGGAGGTCCTACAGTGTCCTACACAAAGATGCTCTCTGGAAATAAGAGGGGGAGGCCCTCTAAACCACCTGTTAAAATGCAGACTCCCATGCAGCAGGTTGGAGGTGGAGCTGAGAATTCTGCCTTTCTAACAGGGAGCACCTATGTGATGCTCTGCTCGTCTTCAGACCTCAACTGGAATTCCACACTTGGAGTAACTTGGGATCGTGATCACGTGGGATGCTGATTCTCCAAGAGTGGTCCGAGGACCCCAGCAGTCAACATTACTTGGGGACTTATATCAGTGCTCATTTCCTGGTCTCATACCAGCTCCTCTTAATCTGACCTTCTGGGGATGAGGTCTGGCAAACCTCATTTCTCAGCCATTTCCTCGGGTGACTGCTATGGACAGACTAAGTTTCAGAGCCATTGCTCAAAATTGGTGGTCCTCAGCTCCACATTAGAAACACTTTTCAAAAACACTATGCTGAGGCTGTGTCACAGATTAAGAACTCAGACACTCAAAGTGAGGGGCCAGGGTGTCAGTCCTTTAGGTCTTTTTGTTTTTCATTGTTGTGTTCATCTTTTGGTTTGGTTTAGTTTGGATCGAAGCACCCCTACATGAGCTGAAGGCAAAATTTTGAGCCTGGGTTCAAAATCACTGCTTTAGATGAATGCTTCTTCTTTTAATTTCTATTGATGTACAATATCCACCTAGAAACATACAACAATCATAGGGGTATATATGAATATTTGTGGGGGGTGTGACTACATCTTTGGAGAGAGCAAAGTATATCTGTGCTAATAGGGCCTAGAGGCCTCTCCACTCCTAACTCTGCCACTTAGAGCTTGTGTGTCTCCCTGAGCATCAGTGTCTTCCTCTGTAACAAGAGGCCATAATGCTTGCCTTTACCTTCCTCACACAGCTGTCATATGAAAAAACCCTGTAAACTAGAAAATGCTATCCAAAGAGAAAGGATTATCATTTTGAGATTTAAACTATGATCTTTAATGCATGAGGCAAATTTAAGCCATGAAAGTAGAAAGCAGTAGGAAGGATTTTGCAGGTGATTTCTTTCCCTGTGCTTTCTAACATGGCTGGCTAATCCCTCCACAGTCCCACATGAAGAAGTCTAAGGACAGGGCCCTGCCACCCTAGCCCTATAGCTCCCTCTTGTCTCTATGTATGCTTAACACCCAGCCCCTGGCTACAGCGGGATTCTACGGGCTAGCCACTGGGTATGGGGTGGCCCTGCCCACCCTGTGGGTTTGGCTAAATGGGGAAAGAAACTAATTCTTGCCCAACAGAGCCCTTGGCAAAGCAGACAGGCTTTGAGAAGGGCGATGTCTGAGTACAATAGTAAATACACATGTTTTTTAAAGCTCACATGGGTACGTGAGCCCAGGCCAAGGGCAAGCCCTGGATAAGGAAGGAGGGAGCAAGCCACCGGTTTGTAGGTTGGCAGTACATTCTTACAAGACGCTACTCACCAGCCGGGTATTTACCACAGGAAACACCAGAGCCAGAAGTGCTCCATTCAGCATGTGCATCTGGAGCCTGGAGGGGGAGAAAAGAGAAAAAAAAAAACAAACGTTAAAGTCCAGGTCCCACTCTGACTCTGCTGTACGGGCAGGCAAAAATGTGCCACGTTATGCCCTGCCATATGGGAGAGCATGTAAACAAGTGCACTCTCCGTGTGAGAACGGCCCTAGAGCTGGCGCACACACAGAGTCAATTTCAAGCGGCCTATTCCACGCTAATGAAATGTTCTGAGCGCTGCCTCAAAAATCCCCCAGATGCTCCCTGAACGCACTTGGGCTACAACACTCAATTACAGAATGAGCTCCGTACTCCCTAAATGTCCAGTGGGCCGCCAGCAGCAGCTTCAGCCCCCGCAGCTCAGGCAAGAGGTGAAAAGACGGGCCCCACCAAGTGAGGGCCCTATGATTCGAGTACAGTCCTGGGATACCCGGTTCGTGTAACATGGCTGTTTGTTTACACAGCCAGGCCCAATCCTTTCACCCAAACAGCGTCCCAGGCGTGAAAAGGCGAGTCAAACCAGCCAGCAGACTGCAGTGCTTTGTCAACTGCGGTCCCGGACTTTCTTAGAAAAGTCCTCAGGGCTGCTGCAGGAGGTGGGGACGGCAGAAGTGGCAGGCTTCCAGGCTTGCTTTGATTGATTTTACAGACTGGGTTTTATGACTTAAAAGCAAAACAAAAAAGAAAAAGATGGGGGGGGCGGAAAGAAGAAGAAGAAAACCACTGGTCTCTAACATTGGGTAATAATCGTTTCCTAATACCAAACTTGTTGAAGCATATGCTAGAAACCCTTTATAACTCAAGAACAACCAGGCCAGGAACCAACTGCCTGAGAGCTCAGAGGAGGGACTTAAGCAGCTTCTTTCATCATTCAAGGCAAATGGTCCTTTACAACTGAGGGAGAAGAAAAGAATGACACACAGTCTTCCTCCTGAAGAAAAGCAGATTTGATAGGTCAGCGCGCCCTCTCTCTCTCATGCACACACACACACTCTCACACACTCTCTCACACACAGCAGCACTGTAATGCCAGGATTTCCACACTCCCTGAATGGGAAAGCAGTCCATACTGTTTTTTAAGATTTATTTGGGGCGGGGAGAGCACACATGCACAAGAAGGGGGTAGGGGCAGAGGGAGAGGGAGAAGCAGACTCCCTACTGGGAGCCCGATGCAGGACTCGATCCCAGGATCCTGGGATCATGACCTGAGCCCAAGGCAGAGACTTAACTCCTGAGCCACCCAGGTGCCCTTTGAAGACACTCAAGTACTCTAGGTATTCTCTCGAAGCTCACAGATGTGTGCCTAAAACTGAGAGACATTACAAGGAGATCCACAAGAACTGCACAGAAGCCCCAAGGATGGTTTTCATTTCCCATAGTCTGTTTATTACTGTTGCTCATTTTTACCAGTGCCAAAAGGATGGCAATAATGTGCACTTAGTATCATCTAGGCAAGTTATCTAATTAACTGCTTTACATAAATTCTCTTGCTCAATTTTTACATCAATCTTCTGAGACAGGTACAATTACTTTTCCCATTTGTTGATAAAGCAACCAAGTTCAGAGAAGCAAAGTGGTCTGGTTTGTGTCACACATAAGCTAGAAGAGCCAAGATTCAAGCCCAGGTTTATCTAACTTGAGACCCCAAACTCTTATATCTCTCTTGCTGCCTGATACCAGAGCTCCCCCTCCCCTGCCACCGTCCCTCACAAATGTGACCTCAGGTGGAGAGTCAGAGAGGCTCCTGTCTCCTCCCTTTGAGTTTCAGGGGTCTCTCTACCACCTTAGCCATCCCCTGGCCTAGGCCTAATATGCTTTCAGGGGGGTGACCAAGGAAAGAATGCTCCGAGAACTGACTGCTGAAGACTCTTGTTTGAGCCTCGAGTGCCTAGAGCAGGGGTCATTAGTGGCCATTCCAGGCCTGGCCTAACTCTGTCCCTGGGCCTGCCTATGGGAGGCCCGGGACATAAGTATTCTTGTTTAACCACAGCATAAACATTCACCCCGGGAAAGAGAAACATCACATTAATAGTCCAGATAAAGCTGGACTCTGGTCCAGGCTTTGCCACTGGCCTTAAAAGAATTCTGGCATATACACAAAGCCAATTAGCTAGGTGGGCGCCATAAGTTAATCATCATCATGAGGATGATAGAGTTGATCCCAAGGGCCCACAAAAGGCCAGAAATAAAGAAGATAAAACCAACTTCCAGGTTCCAAACAACTAAGAAATTCCCAGATAAAGACAAGCCTGTGCTGGGTCCTCAAAATTCAGTTCTACAAGCTACTATATATACCAAAGTGTGGATTGTCCCTAATACTTAACAAGGTCTTATACATCAATAATCACAAAAGGATTGAACATGTACAGAGCATTTCTACATGCCAGTCACTGGGTTAAGTACTCAAATGCATCATCTGATTTATCCTTCAGTTTTTATTATAATCATTATCATCTTCTTTAATTTCACGGCTGGAACATCAAAACACTGAATGATTACATGACTTACCACAAATTACTGAGTTTCGAGACTGTGCTTTTGCCACTGTACCCTGCTTTAAATCCAAGACCTGAGCCATGAACATTATGCATGTTCCATGAGTAAGTGTGTATGAGAGAGAGAGAGAGACAGAGAGTCAGACTGTAGGACAGGTAGGAAAAGATTCTGGGCTGCCCATTGAGAGAGAGGGTTGCACCTAAGGGCAAGAGAACTCCCTGGGCATTTTGGGGCAAAGCTACCCCTCAATTATATACCTGCTCTGCCCTCTATAAACCCTGAGCACAGCCTAACAGGTCAAGTGACTGGCCATATGAAAGGCAAAGTCTTTTGTTTTCACTTTATATCCACCTCTGGCCTGCCACTCAGATTTCTATTGTGTGTGGGAAATAGATAATGGGCCACTAGAAAGTCCTGTGGGAGTTGCCTCAACTGTACAATGGGAACACCAGTACCCAACTCATAGGACTGTTTTAAGGAGTTAACATGTATAAAGTGCTTAGACGAGCACATGGTATATAGTAAGACTCACACATTCATAAACCAATGGTAAGAAGTTCGCCTAAATCTTCAAGATGTAAAGGGCGGGGAGGGGAAAAAAGGCAATCATGTGAGAGAGTCAAACGGTGAAACAAATTCAAAGTATGAACAGGAGGTCCACAGAGAGCAAAAGGGCAGACTGAAGACCAGAACTAAACAGCACAACCTGGAGATGGACTCCTGTTCAGTCAGTCATACTGGTACATCTCCTTGACAGCTCAAAGCCTTGGCCATTATGATTGTCACAATATTTTGTCAGCTTTTTTGTTTTTGTGCAGGAGAGTGAGCTAAATTAGCTTAGTTGGTAAGAAATTGCGGCAATATGGCAAATGTCACAGGTTTAATTCTCTTTCAGGTCGGTTCATGCCATTAAATTGAGTTCCACAAACATAAATCAATCCATTACTATGTGTCTAACATAGTTCCAGGTGCAGTTTCTGCGTTCAAGAACATAACATCTTACTGACAAGGCAAGAAATGAAACAATGAAAGGAAATGTAGGATAATGGTGAAGAAGTCAGGGTTTGGCAACAAACCTACACTCAATTTCCAGATCTACTACGTTGGGGTTGAGCGACTCAGGACAAGTGACTTAAAATACATGTCTCAGTTTCCTCAATCATAAAGTGGGGCTAGTAACAGTACCTCGCTGAAAAGTTTAAGAGAATTTAATGAGACCATGTGAACTGATCAGCACAGAGCTTAGGACATAGTAAACACTCAAAATATGGCAGCTACAATTATCCTTAATAAAGCAATGAAAATGAATATCACATTACTATTCATAACAACAAATGAAGCTACAAAAAACCTTCGTGAGATGACTTATATTTCAACTTAATGCACTTGATTACCACCAAGAACCAAAAAGTGCAGAACAGATGGCAAGTTATCTAAGTGACTAGAAGGGCAAGTTCATAGAGAGGAATTCTCAAAGGGAATAACAAAATACCTTGAACTGGACAAAAATAAAAAGACAACATACCAAAATGTGTTGGATGCTTATAACATAAAATTTAGAGATTAGGAAAAAAATGAATCATCTCAGCTCAGTAATCCAAGCTTCTGCCATAAAAAATCCAGAGAACAAGAGCAAGATAAACCAAAAGCAAGCAGAAGGAATGAAACAATAATAGGAGCAATAATCATTAAAAGTAGAAACAAAAACAATAGGGAAAAATCAATGAAACTGAAAGCTTGCCTTTGAAAAAGTCAATACCATTGATAAACTTCTAGGAAGAATGACATGGACAAAAGGAGAGAAGACAGGACTTAGCAATGTCAGGAAGGAAAGCAGGGATATCAATGCAGAATCCCCCCCCCCCCGGAATTAAAATAATAAGGAGAAACTCAGAATCTATGCACAGAAATTTGACAACTTCGATAAAATGGAGCATTTCCTCTAAAACCACAAATTACCAAAACTCCCCCAAGATGAAACTGATAACCTGAACAATCCAACTAAAGAAATTGAATAAATATACAACAGACTTTTATTCAGCCATTTAAAAAAAGGATATCTTGCCATTTGCAACACCAATGGCCCCTGAGGAAATTATGCTAAGGGAAATAAGTCAGATGGAGAAAGACAAATGCCATACAATTTTGCTTTCATGTGGAACATAAAAAACAAAAACAAAAACTGAGCTCACAGATATAGAGAACAGACTGGTGGTTGGCAGAGGCAGAGAGTCAAGGTGGGCAAAATGGGTAAAGGTGGTCAAAAGCCACAAAGTTCCAGTTATCCAATAAATAAGTGATGGGGATGTAATGTACAGCACGGTGACTACAGTTAATAATACTGTAGTGTATATTTGAAAGTTGTTAAGAGAGCAGATCTTAGAAGTTACCATCACAAAAAAATTGTAACTGTGTAGTGATGGATATTAACTAGATTTACTACATGTAATTTTTAAAAAACTGAATTTGTAGTTAACTTCTGAATAAGAAATCTACGGACTCAAATGGTTTCCGTGACTAAGTATACCAAATATTTATACAATCTTGTCCAGAAAATAAAGCAGAAGGAAACATTTCCCAACTCATCTGATGAGGCTATTATGCAGACAACAAACCAGACAAATATGGTACAAAAAAAAAGAAAGAAAATCAAACCTAAATGAATATCCCTCATGAATGCAGAAACAAAACTACTCGGTAAAATTTTAGCAAATCTAATGCAGCAATATAAAAAGATTAAGATTCTGCAGGCACCTGGGTGGCTCAGTTGATTAAGCATCCGAGTCTTGATCTCAGCTTAGGTCTTGATCTCAGGGTCATGAGTTCAAGCCCTGCACTGGGTTCCACACATATGGAGCCTAATTTTTTAAAAAGTGAATAATATTTTGTGACCTAGTGTTTTTTGTTCTGGTAATGAAAAGTTGATTTGATGTTCGAAATTCAATTAATAAATTCCAGCAGGTTAACAGTGTAAAGACTACAAAGTACATGGTCATATCAACTGATACAGAAAAGACATTTGCCACAATTCAACATCTATTTATGATAAAAAATAAATACCAACAAATTAGGAATAGTAGGTAATTTCCTCAACCTGATAAAGAAAATCTAAAAAAAAAAAAAAATACTACACCCAACATCATAATTACTGATGAAAAACTGAATGCTTACCTCACTAACACCAGGAACAAGAATGTCCACTCTCAAAATCAATAAGGCAACAAAGGGAAAAGAAGAAATAAAACTGTCCCTATTTGCAAAGAACATAATTATATACGTAGAAAATCACAGGGCCTACCAAAAAACTCTTAGAACTGATGCATGAATTTAGCAAGGTTGTAGGATTGTAAAGCCAACACATAAACATCAATAATATTTCTACATAATAACTGCAAAATTTGAAACAATATTTTTTAAGATTTTATTTATGTATTTGAAAGAAAGAGCGAGCAAATGGGAGGGCAGAGGGAGAGGGAGAGACAGATAATCTCTAGCAGATTCTGCACGAGTGGAGAGCCTGTTGTGGGGATCAATCTCAGGACTCCAAGATCATGACCTGAGTGGAAACCAAGAGGCGGATGCTTAACAGATTGAGCCACTTATGTGTCCCTGGAACCCAGTTTCTTTAAACTATTTAAAATATCTCCCCCCCCAAACTGAAATACTTAAGTCTAAGAAAATATGTATAGAACCTATATACAGAGTTTATATTAAAAGTTTATAAAAGAAATGGAGGACCTAAATAAATAGACATACCACATTCAAAGACTGAAAGGCTTAACACAGAAAAGATGTCAATTCTCACCAAAACTATCTGTAGATTCAATGTACTTCTGTACATTCAATATACTATCTGTACAGGATATTTTGCATTCAGATAAACTTACTCTAAAATGTATATGGAAGGGTAAAGAAAGAAGAATATCTAAAATAATTTTGTAAAAGGAGAAGAATGATGAATCATATTATCAGATTTTAAGGCTTACTATAAAGCTACAGCAAGCAGAGTAGTATAATACTGGCCAAGAAAAAACATCATTCTGTGAAACAGAATAGTCCAGAAACTGACCCAGAGTGATAGAGTAATTTGATTTTTCACAATAGTACAAAAGCAATTCAGTGGAGAAAAGCCATAGCTTTTTCAATAAATGGTATTACAGTAATTTGACAGAATATATAAAATAATGTATTTAGCTTAAACCTCACAAATAACATAAAAGCTAAGTCATAAATCTAAACAGAAAATGTAGGGGCTCCAGGTGGCTCAGTCACCTGGAGTATCTCAGTCATCTGAAGTCCCAGGATTGAGCCCCACATAGGCATTGGGCTCCCTGCTCAGTGGGGGAGTCTGCTTCTCCCTTTCCATCTCTTTCTTCTACTCCCCTTGCTCATGTTCTCTCTCTAATAAATAAATATAATCTTTAAAAAATCTTCAAAGAAAATATAAAATTATAAAACTTATAAGAAAACATAGCAGAAAATCTCCATGACCATTACTTAGGCAAGTAGTTCTTAAATATGACACCAAAACACAAAATATTCAAAAAATGATAAACTGAACTTAATCAAAATGTAAAATTTTGCTCTGTGACAGACACTGTGTCAAACTGTGGTACAGACATATCAATAAAATGTGGTATATACATACTCAGCAACAAAAATGAATGAACAAATCATACATACAAGAACTTGGATAAATCTTAAAGCTGTGTGAATAAAGCCAGTCTCAAAAAGTTACGTATTACAGGATTCCATTTTGATGATATTCCCTAAACAACAAAACTATAGCAAAGGAGAACAAATCAGCCATTGCCACAGTTTAGGGATGTGCTAAAAGAGTCCTGTAGGTTGAAATAAAAGGACACCAGATCATCACTTGAAGCCATATAAAGAAAGAAAGATCATGGTAAAGGTAAATATATGGGCAATTATAAAAGCTGGTATTATCTTAACAACAGTTTATAACTCCGACATTTTGTTTTTTACATAATTTAAGAGATTAATACATTTTAAAAACCACAGTGTGTAAGAACTATTATTATAAATTTTGTTTGTAACTCCACATTTTTTTCTGCATAATTTAACAGACCAATGCCTTTGAAAATAATTACATTTGGGGGCACACATTGCATAAAGATGTAGTTTTGTGCCATCAATACCTGAAAGGGGTTGAGAATGACACTATAAAGGTGCAGCTTTTTGTATGTCATTTAAATTAAGCTCATATAAACTCAAAATAAAATGCGATGACTTTAGGTTGTTAAATGTAATCCCCATGATAACCACAAAGAAAACAGTTAAAGAATATATACAAACAGAAATGATAAGGGAATTAAATTGTTGGACTACTAAGAAATCAACCAAATACCAAAGAAGACAGTAATGCAGGAAATGAGGGACAAAAAAATTACACAACGTATGGAAAACAACTAGCAAAATTACAGAAGTCTCTCATCAGTAATTACTTTAGATGTAAATGGATTAAAACTGTCCAACTAAAGGTCAGACTGGCTGACTGAATAAAAAACACGATTCAATTCTAGGCTGTCTACAAGGGACTCACTTTAGATTCAAAGACACAAACAGGTTGAAAGAGAAAGGATGGAAAAAGATATTCCATGCAAATGGTAACCAAAAAAAAGAGCAGGGGCAGCTATACTAACATTAGGCAAAACAGACTATAAATTAGAACAGTTTACAAGAGAGGATATTATTTATTAATAAAAGGTTCAATACTGCGAAAGACATATTTTTACATACTTAATAACAGACCATCAGCATCTATAAAGCAAAAACACAAAGATTCAAAGGGAGAAATAGCTCTACCATAATGGCTGGAGACTTCAATACTCCACTCTCAGTACTAAATAGAACAGCAGAGAAAAGAAAAGCAAGGAAATCAAAAACCTGAACAACACAATAAACCAACTACATCTAACAGGCATTATAGAGGACACTTTAATCAGCAACAATAGAATTCATTCCTCTCATGTGCCCATGGAACAGACCATATATTAGGCCATAAATTAACTCTGAACAGATTTAAAAAGGTGGGTATCAGGGTACCTGGGTGGCTCAGTTGGTTAAGCATCTGCCTTCAGCTCAGGTCACGAACTCAGGGTCCTAGGATGGAGCCCCACATCCGGCTCTGTGCTCATTCGGGAGTGTGCTTCTCCTTCTCCCTCTATCCTTCCCCCTACTCATGTTCTCTCTCTCTCTCAAATCAATAAATAAAATATTTTTTAAAAATTTAGAAACGGTAGGTATCATACAAAGTATCTGCTCAAACCACAACATGATAAGATTAAAAATCAATAATGGGGGGCACCTGGGTGGCTCAGTGGGTTAAAGCCTCTGCCTTCAGCTCAGGTCATGATCCCAGGGTCCGGGGATCGAGCCCCATGTCGGGCTCTCTGCTCCGCAGAGAGCCTGCTTCCTCCCCTCTCTCTCTCTCTCTGCCTGCCTCTCTGCCTACTTGTGATTTCTCTCTCTGTGTCAAATAAATAAAATCTTTAAAAAAAAATAAAAATAAATCAATAATGGAAGTAAAATGGGAAAATTCACAATTTGTGAAAATTAAATAACACACTCTTAAACAACCAATGAATCAAAGAAGGAATCACATAGGACATTAGAAAATGAAATGCAGAACAAAATCCCAATCAGATACTATCTGACACTATTAGAATGGCTACGACCAAAAAAAAAAAAAAAAAAAAAAAATCCACAGAAAATAACAAATATTGGCAAAGATGTGGAGAAACTGGCACTCTTGTACACTCTTGGTGGGAACATAAAATGGTACAGCAGCTGTGTAAAACAGTTTGGCAGTTCTTCGAAAAATTAAAAATGAAATTACCGTACGATCGAGCAATTCCACTTCTGGGTATATACCCAAAAGAAATGAAAGCAGGGTCGCTAAGGAACATTTGTACACCCCCATCATAGCAGCATTATTTACAACAGCAAAGAAGTGGAAGCCACTCTTAGAACTGTATGCCAAAAAGTCAATTTTATAGTATGATAATTAAATTCAAAAATATAGATGAAAAACAAAACACTGAAACTCCCCCGGTCTCAACAACCACAAAATAAATATCCCGAGATTCTAAGAAGCCTTTTAAACTATGTTTCTTCCCTCTAGTTCTTTACATGAAAATTTTCTTACATACAGAAAAGTATAAAGAGTAAGAACCTCTGTGCCCACCATCCTGCTTTAGACAATTTGAACATTACAGATTCAGCTGAAACTCTGTGGTCCCCTCCTGAATGCTATCCATCCCCCCCACCCCCTAACCAGAGGAAACTTTTATTCGGAAATAGTAGGATTCCTTTCTATGATTGTATCGATTTATTAATTTGTATGTATCCACAAACCCCATACATTGTTGCTTCCTGATGTACTTTCTATCTTTCTGCAAATTACATTTTTTACTCCACACAGCTTGTGTGTTGATGGACACCTGGGTCTATGTTCTTTCCCTTCAGCCAGAAGCTATGTTGAGATTTTTTTTCCCCACAATTTGTATTATACAAACAATAGATCTCTTGCCACTATCCCAGAGCCCAGGGTCCTTCTACTCTGACATTATCTCTTCCATCAGCCCCTGGCCTGAGAGCATTCACCTTTTTTTTTTTTTTTTTTTTTTTTTTTTTTTTTTTTTTTTTTTTGTTAAAGATTTTATTTATCCACTTGACAGAGAAAGACAGATTAGAAGCAGGGGGAGTGTAAGAGGGAGAAGCGGGCTCCCCGCCGAGCAGGCAGGCTGACTCGGGACCCAATCCCAGGACCCTGAGATCATGACAGGAGCCGAAGGCAGAGGCTCAACCAACGGAGCCATTCAGGCGCTCCGAGCATGCGCGTCCTGCCCGCCCTGTGAGCTCTGCAGGACAGTCCTGTCAGACAGCAGGAAATGTAGTCAGGACCTCACATTTTTTAACTCACGTATCAGAAACCAGGACAAAAATCGCTGAACTTAGGTAGCGATCATACAAGTGTTTGGTGTGTTGCCTTGCTCCCTTTTCTGCATGTTTGACACTTGTTCAGGATAAGAGCCGGGAAAGAAAAAAAAAAAAAAAAAAAAAAAACAAGAAAAGAAATACAAACAAGTTTAACAAGAAGGTCTGACTAGCTTTGCCTGGAGCACAAAGATAGAAGACTTGAGAGACTATTAAAGATAGAATACAGGACTGATTGTAACCCGCAGATTCCCACCTGCTTGCTCTCCACCAAATGGGGCACCAACTGCCAAGGTCACAGAACCTTCTTTTCCTGTGAAGTCCAGACGGCCAAAGCCCCAGTGTGCAAGGCACTGGACTAGTAACACAGGCTACTTATCTGAAAGCAGTCTGCATTCTGAAATTCGGCTTTTTTTGAATGAAAACAGCTTTCATTTCCTGGGACCCTAATTCTAACAGCAGGTAAGTACGCAAGACGGCGAAGCATCGAGACAAAACTCAGGCTATGTATTTTTAACATTCACTGATTAGTCTGTTAGGATCCATGCTAAGAAATGAACATGGAGCAGCTCATTGAATTGTTACCACCACTCAAGGAAGCAGTTGCTATTCATAGCATTCTCTTACCAACGAGGAAATGGAGGCTGATGACTGTCAGCCTTGCTCAGAAGTCTTAAGAAGTAGCCAAACCACACTAGATAACCTAAGCCATCTACTTGCACAGCACCATGTAAGGTTCCTTTAAAATAGTATCTGATCATCGAACCCCATGCCAAATAACAGGGCACTGTTTAAATAGATCATATTCTGTTCATCCGAATGATCAACTATCAAATACTATGCTGTCATCAGAAATCATGTGCCTTAAGGAGGGCACCTGGAATGAGCACTGGGTGTGCAATACAACTGAAGAATCACTACACTCCAGCTCTGAAAATAATAATACATTCTATGTTAATTAACTGAGTTTAAATTAACAACAAAGAAATCATGTGCAGTAGAACACTTAATGACCTGGGAAACAAGTATATTAACTTTGGAGAGATTACAAATCGTATCTTTGCAGATGCCTAGAAAAATCCCATATTCAGTTTTTAAGAAATGGGTATAGGGGTGCCTGGGTGGCTCATTTGGTTAAGCATCAGCCTTCAGCTCAGGTCATGATCCCAGGGTCCTGGGATCAAGCCCTGTATCAGGCTCCTTGTTCAGTGGGGAGCCTGCTTCTCTCTCTTCCCTGAATGTTCTCTTTCTCTCTCTCTCTCTCTCTCCTGCTTTCTGTGTCTCAAATAAATAAGTAAAATCTTAAAAAAAAAAACTAAAATAAAAAATGGGTATGTACACACAGAAGCTTGGGAAGACATTATTCCCACATATTTATTACCAGACGAATTATTGGGTACTTTCATTTTCCACAAGATTGCTTTCTGTAACGTTTGATGTCTTTCTTCCAGTGATCATGGATGGCCTTTATAAAAACAAAATAGTTTTATCTCTTCATTACCCACCACATAGCACCTACAGATCTTGCCCAAACCTCATCTATTATGCTGCACTGCTTTTTTTTTTCTTTTCTGGAATTGCTTTCGCCTGAAACATAGCATCATAGATACGCCACTTGGCTTCTGTAAGGACTGGGCAGGCTGGCAAAGTAAGAAAGAGGGCCCAAATGATCAATCCGCGTGCTTCCCATGCTTTGCTGGATGAGAAAAGTTACCTGCGTCCCCAGCACTCCTTTTACTGGGAGATGATCTACATCCAAGCACATGTTTAAAGCCAAGCAGCCCGAGAGGAAGGAAAAAGGGAAAAGGAAAAGAAAGGAAGAAAAGCAGTGCTGGCTCCAGAAACCTTCAGAGAGATTTCCTGGAGAGGATCTGGTTGGGGCTCTGAGAATACTCAGTCAGAAAATATGGGCCAGGACTGGAGCAGCCAAAGCTCCCAAGAGAGAACGAAACTGAATACGTACACGTGGGAAGGCAGGCAGCTTCTCGGGTGTACGGAAGGAGAGGAGGCCCGCGGACAACCTGAAAGCATCTTCCCTGTTCTAAGCACTAAGAAGGAAGATGTATGGATGCAAGGCAGCAAGCTGATAGTTAATGGCTCCTAGGAAAGCAGGCGCCAGAGAAGCATTCTCGCAAGCACCCTGTGCAGTGAGGCCAAAGCTAAGCCCCAAAGCAGCTACCTCCCAGGTGAGAGTGCCAAAAGGCTGCTCTTTTGGGGGGTCCTAGGGCAGCTGATGGATGTCCTGTGTACTAGAAAAGGGGGTGCTGCGATGGTCAAGCCATTCCAAGACTTTAAGGCACAGGAGGTCCAACCTGAGCCGCCCCTCCCCTCCTGAACTCAGGACAGTCCCAGCAAGAGGAAGGCTCCCTGCCCCAAGTCCTGCTGTTTAAAAACTGGAAAGTACAATAAGAGGGATCTAGACAAAGAAAAGGTCACAGGGCTACCGAACTCTCGTAGTATCACGTGGCCCAAAGGCCAACAGGGCATCGATCTTACAACGCCAGGATCGCATGTCAGGCTGCCCTCACTCCCCTCACCCAGCCCCATGCTTCCCTCACCTACCTTGGCTCCACACCAGGCCTACGGTCCTCTCTCCAGCCAGCAACGCGCCCCCTGCTCTCTGCAGCACAGATGAAATTTCATCTCATCTCCTTCAAAACCCTCGCCAGACTGAGTCAGCAGACACTCATGACCACATAATCCCACTTGCATCACAGATCCACTCCTCTCCATGTGGACAAGAAAATGAGCCGAGTGAAGGGTTTCCGCTTGCTCCGGGGGGAAGGGCCACGGTACCCTTCCCGAGGCAGAAGATGTGCACTAGCTTCTCTGCTATGCACTTTTCTTATGGGGCAGGGCGGGGGAAGAGTGCCCTGCCATTCAGTGGGCCCCGCTCAGTGACTCACTCCCTGAGGGCCCCCTACCCTTGCGGCACACACTCCGACAACGAGGCTCGTTAAGTCGTGGGTGCTCACAAGGCAGCTGAACTGTCTGATCACAACCCAAAGCCAGGGAAATCTTAACAGCCACTCCCTCTCCCTTCATTTGGTCCTTCGAAATACCCCAGCTCAGACGGAAGAGGGTTCCAAAAGGCTGGCTTCCCTAAGAGGCCCCCAGTCCCTGGTGAAACCAAGAATTTCATCCTCTTCAAAAAAACAAAAACAAAAACAAAAACAAAAAACATCAGCAGCCAGGATGCCAGCGAGTAAGCTGAAAACTAAGAAGCTGACTGCACTCAGAGCGCTCTGCGGTGCTGGGATCCATGGAGACTGGAAAGGGGACCACGTGGTGATAACACCCTTCTTCAGCCAGGATAACAGACCCAGCAGAGACCAGGAAAGTCCAAACCACCGCGTTCTGGGAGGGTGACCTCCATTTGCTAACTCTGTTCCAAGAACAGCATTTAAACGCACCAGAGACCTGCTTGGGGCTCGTTCAAGGTCTTGGCCAAGCTAAGCTCATGAGGCTGAGGCTGGAGCCAGAAAGCAGGAGCCTCCTGTCCACACCACTCAGAGAAAAGCGGTGTGGGGTCCCCAGAATGGCATTGTTCCCGGTACCCAGGGCCCAGGTCTCCAGCTGACAGGTGAATCCTGATGGCTCAGGAATCTTGGCAAGGAGGTGCAGAATCAGCTGACTGACCTATGGCTCCTCTTTTTTATCCAGTGAGTCTGCTATAGTTAATAACTAAAAAGCTAGAATTCTATAGCCCCAGGAAGAGACCCCATTAGCTACAGGAAGCATCACCAGTCACCTAGAAGGAAGGGCTGACTGGCTGTTCAGTTGCCTTGGGAAGAGAAAAATCCTTGATCTGATCCTTATGCCAAAAAGTGTGACTACAAACTCTGTGTCTCTCTATCTCTAAAGACCAAGGGCTGATGTCACCACAATGAACTGCAGTTTTCCAGAACCTGGCCCCACTCTCACTGAGGTATTCCTCAACAGTGTCACTCTGTCCTGCTGAATACATTTAATTTCTTCCTCCCTCCCTCCCTCTCTTTCCATGTACTAGATTTAATTGCTCCAAACTCAGGGTCAGCAAGATATAGTCGCCCTGTTATGTTCTGGGTTTTTTTTTTTGGGGGGGGGTGGTAAAATAGACATATCACAAAATTTACCATCATAACTATCTTTAAGTCGACAGTTCTGTGGCATTAACCATTCACACTGCTATACAACCATCACCATCATCCAGCTCCAGAACCTTTTCATCGGGTTGTCCTGTATTTATAAATTGTTTTATTGGAACATAGCCAAGCCCATTCACTTAGGTACTATCTATGGTGCTTTCAAGGTACAAAAAAACTTACATGGGTAAAACAGATCACATGGCCCACAACATTCGGAAAGTTTACTATCTGGCCCTTTACAGAAAAAGATTGCCGACCTCTGCTCTAAACCAAAATATACACTGAATTTCTACTTTAAAGAAGAACTTGGCTAACATCCAATAACAGAGCCCCTCCCAGCTTTCTACTAAAATTCCTATGAAAAGACAGAAAAAGTTTAAAAAAAAACAATTAAAAGACCTTAAATCACTGCAAACTTAGACTGATGGTCATCCTATTACAAGACTCTGGAAGAAATCTCCACTATGAATAAGGCTAATGCTGAAATGAGAAAAAAAAAATGTGGCCAACGCGCAGCGGAAACCTGAAAAAAGTCAGAAGACACTGAATCCTCCTGCCATTGTCGGCCTCTTGGTGTAGAAATCCCGCAACGAGCACGCTGGGCAGTCATGTCTCCACTCATGTCTCCACTCCAGGACTACTGCTTGCAAAGGAAATCAGACTGTTCTACATGCATCTGGAGACTGACTCCTACTCCCTCAAATCCAAAACGCCAGAAGTGATGGCTTTGGGGCCGGCATACTGTGTCCTGGAAGTAGAAGTCTGCCCAAGTAGAACTCAGGTGGCAGTGCGTGTGGGAGGTTGTAGTTTCTCGTCTACCGTAACTGCTCAGAGTATCAGAGAACCTAGTGGTAGGGCAAGTGATTCTGCCCAGGTCTGGCAAGAACCCACTAGATGAAGCTGGAAAACAGGCTAAGAAGCCATGGATGTCTGTCTACCTTTCACCAAGATGAGGAGCTGAGAAGGGCTTCTGGCCAATACCAAAGAGAACATGAGAATACTCAAAGGCAATCCAGAGACCCTACCTTGAACAAATAATAAATAAATCCTCCTTTTAATATGTATAAACATACCCAAAAAACCAGTATGGTTCCTAGGAGAGCCTCTAGCAGCAGAAGTGCCCATTATTTTTATTTTGAGGAAGCACAAAAGTAAATTTAGTGTCTGAACCGGAAGAAGTATTTTACAAAACTGGAAGAAGTATTTTACAAAACGGCATCCTCCGTAGAATCTGAGAAAACATGGACTTGCTGAAACGGGTCGAGAATGCCATCAGAATAAAGCATATGGGGGAGGGGTGCCTGGCTGTCTCAGTCCGTGATGCACGCGACTCCTAATTCTTGGGGTTGTGAGCTTGAGCCCCACGTTGGGTACAGAGACGACTTTAAAAAAAGTACTGAGAAGGAAAGACACCAAACTGGGGAGAAAGAGAGTAGCAAAGCAAGAAAGAATTTGAAAGAAATTAATACTGTAGCAGCAGAACTAAGTATCACATTCAAGATGGCAAAGAGCAAAATCAATCAAATTCGCAGTACAGGATCCAATCCTGAATCTCTCGCAGACATGCAGAGGGAAAGGAAAGCTGACCTTAGAAATCCAACAAAGGTTGTTATTAGGAAATCTATTTATTTAACATACCAAATGGGGAGGTCAAAGGAGAAAACTCAAATGAACCTCTCAACTTACTCTTAAAAACCATTAGCTAAATTAGTTAATTTGACAACCAATCCTGATTAAAAAAAAAAAAAACTTGGTAATTTAAGAATAAGAAAATTCTTTAACATTATAAAGGACATCTAAACTAAACCAACAACTTTCATCAGAATCAACAGTGAAATACTAGAACCATTTTCATTAAAATCAGAAACAGGGCAGCAATTCCTGCCAGTATCACTATTATTTAATACTGTCCTAGAACTTCTAGCCAATACAATCAGGCTAGAAACAGGGTTGTGGGATGGGGAGGAGTTTCACTCTTTATAAGGAGCTAAGATTACCATATGGGTGTTGACACCATTAATTTCCAAAATAATCCAAGTGAAGGAACTGAAAAACTATTAAAATAGTTAAGCATGGTGGCCAAAGATAAAACGAACACGTAGAATCAAAATCTGTCCTGTGTACCAGTAATAACTACTTTGAAAATATAATAAATAATAAATATACCATAAACTACAAATTGTCCACGAATGACCCTGATGAGAAGAAACACGTGGGATACACACATACGCACTCACCCTTAACACAAAAGAGTTGGATACATTAAGAAATTTACCACATCTTTTCCTATACGTACAGACTCTGTATTATAGTGATGTTAATGGCATTTTTGGTAAGTCATTTCTGTCAAAATTAATAGAATTTGAAGGAGAATCTGACAAAAAAAATTCTAAGTTCATTTGGAAGGAAAAAGTGGTTCAGACTAGCTAAGAAAAAAGTGTGGGTAAAGTAACAGGCTATGAACAATGGCAAAGAGAAATCAGGCCTGCTAGCTGTTGCAAAGATGAGAGTATGAAACTGGTGAGGACCCAAAAGAGAAATCAATGGAATAGTAAAACAAGCCCCCCAAATAAATCCTAGCATACATAAGAATTTAAGTACACAACGGCAATAATCACAGGGAATGCTTATTCAATAAACAGTGCTCCAAAAAAAATGACAATTTGAGGAAAAAAATATAAAGTATATCCCCACCTCATACTAGGCACAAAATAAATTTTAGATGAACTGACAGCTAAGTATTTTTTAAAAAACAATTTAAAAACCAAAATGTTGGGGCACCTGGGTGGCTCAGTCAGTTAAGTGTCCAACTCCTGATTTTGGCTCAGGTCATGAACTCAGGACTGTGAGACTGAACACCATGTCAGCTCCACACTCAGCATGGAGTTTACTTAAAATTCTCTCTCTCCCTCTCCCTCTGCCTCTCCCCCTGCTCTCTCTTGCTTTTTCTAAAAATAAATGAAAAACAAAACAAAACAAAAAAGCCCAAACAAAGAAAAAAGAAAACCAGATTGTCTACCTGATCTTTGAAGGGGAAAATTTTCAGGCATAAAAGCACCAGAAGAAATTACCACAGTCTGAAGGCAGCTTGGAAACCAAGCAGTTTGTCCAATAAAAGCATCAAGGGTGTATCAAAAGCAACATCAACAAGTTAGAATACAATCTGGGGCAAACACTTCCTGCAAAGTTGATAAAGGATTAATGCTCTATATACGGATGGTTTGTGCAGACGAACAAGAGGAGAAATAACCCTATGTAGTAACTGGGCAGAGAACACAAAGTGACAATACACAGATTAAAATATATAATGAGTAACTGGCATAATGTGTATGGGTTTGGAGCTTTCTATAATGGAATCTGAAGGGTGGGGAGAGCTGTGCAGGACCTGGCTACCCTGTGACAAGGCCCTCCTTCCACTCCCTTAGGTTCACAAAAGGGTGTCTTATGCATCAAGAACCTTGATCCATCAATGGATGGATAGAAAAGCTACAGTCTGGAAAGATGATGGAATATTACTCGGCCATCAAAAAGGATGATATTGTGCCACTTGCAACAACTCAGATGGACCTAGAGAGTATTATGCTAAGTGAAATAAGTCAGTCAGAAAAAGACAAATACCATATGCACTTACACGTAGAATCCAAAAAACAAACCAAAAAAACAAACCAAAAAACAAAATCAGAAACAGACTCATAAATGCAAAGAATAAACTGGCGATTGCCAGACTGGAGGAGGGTAGAGGGATAGGCACTATGGGTGAAGGAGATCAAGAGGTACAGACTTGCAGTTATAAAATAATAAAGTCACAGGGACGAAAAGTACAGCACAGGGGCTATCATCAATAGTAGTGTAATAACTTTGTGTGGTGACAGATGGTAACTACACTTACCCCAGTGAACACTTTATAATATATATAATTGTTGCATCACTGTATTATATACCTAAATTAACACTATATGTCAATAATACCTTAATTAATTAATTAATTATGAACTGGTGACACAGCCTGGTTCATATTATGGGGCTGAGTATGTGTGATCAAGGTGATTGAGACAGGTAGCTTTTTTTTGAAGTTTGTAGCAAGACAGTACACCCAGAACAGTCTCTAAAAATATATGGGTTTTGCTCAAAGCTGAGTAAGAGAGGATGAATTCTGTGGCTTGGATATGGAAGGTACCAGGATATGCCTCTACAGGGAATAAACACACAACACAGCAGGCAGTTCGATTGCTGTTCTATGAGCATCTGCCTGTTGTGTTGTGTGTGTACCTGGAGCACTGTTCTCTACCTCTATGAATCTGAGCCACTTTCTTTTCACTCATTTTGGCTGTTTTGAGTGGTTCTTCCCTGAAGAGCCATATCCTGGTACCTTCCATATCCAAGCCACAGAATTCATCCTCTCTTAAAAGAGCATCATGCCGGGGTGCCAGGGTGGCTCAGTGGGTTAAGCCACTGCCTTCGGCTCAGGTCATGATCCCGGGGTCCTGGGATCGAGTCCCGCATCGGGCTCTCTGCTCAGCAGGGAGCCTGCTTCCCTCTATCTCCCTCTCTGCCTGCCTCTCTGTCTGCTTGTGATCTCTGTCAAATAAATAAATACAATTAAAAAAAAAAAAAAGAGCACCATGCCCAAGGTTGCTGTGATGGTGGGCCAGGAAGGAATCCCTGCTGACTTCAGCTCTGTCCTCCGCATACATGCTTTCTGCTGAGGAAGCCTTTCTTAGTTGCAGACTTAGCCGGTCACATATCAACAGAGGGGCACATAAGTGAAGCACTCTGGGATCCAGCCAGAACACGGGGGAACCACCATTCCCTCTTGTCAAGTGCACCATGGGAACCCTGTGGAGAATCCCGCCCCCTGCCCACCCTAAAAAGAATTGCCAGCCCCTACCCAGCATGGGGCGGGCAGCCTCCTGGGCACACGATACCCCTTTCCTGCAGCGTCTGGGCATGCCTCCAAGAAGAACATGCCAGCTCCTGCTTTGCTGGGAAGCAGACAAACTCATGCTTGGCTAGCACAGCAAAGGGCCAATAGAAAAAAACAAGAGATGGGGCTATAGTGCTAGTCAGTGCAACCTCCAAAACATACTGACATAAAGACCACAGTGGTGCCCATCAGTGTACACTGAGATTTGTGGAGTTTTCATTAGGATGCTTTCATGGTTCTAATGCCTTAAATAATAATAGAAGAGCAGGAGAGCAGAAAACACCAAGGTCACTTCAACTTCCTGAGCCTCCATTAACTTGATGTAACTAGGGATACAATTTCTACCACCCACGTAAGTTTGCTGGAAGAACTAAATGAGATAACCCATGTTAAGTGTTTCCCCCCCCATCCCTAAGCACACAGTAAACCTGATTATGAGCATTAGCAGGAAAGGAAGAAGAGAATCCTGGTTCTGCCACTCTGTAATGTTAGGCAAGCTATCTAATACCTCTTGGCCCCAACTGTTTGATTTGTAGTAAGAATAATATAGTCCCTATCTCATGACATTATTTGAAGGATTAGATGAGCTTGTTTAAGACAAAGTACTTTGAAAACAGGAAGGATCTATACTGATGTAAAGTGCAGTTATTATTTTGAGAACTATTTTCTGAAATACTGATTTTTAACTTTGCACTGCATGTTGTATTTCCATACAGTGGACTAGTATGCACCCATGAAAAATCACGCTTATGATTAAAACCTTGGATGGATCTGCAAGGAATTATAAGTTTAAAAAAGGCCAGTCCTGGGGCACTTAGGTGGCTCGGTGGGTTAAGCCACTGCCTTCTACTCAGGTCATGATCTCAGGGTCCTGGGATTAAGCCCCACATCAGGCTCTTTGCTCAGCGGGGAGCCTGCTTTCCCCTCTCTCTGCCTGCTGCTCTGCCTACTTGTGATCTCTGTCAAATAAATAAATAAAATATATTTTTTAAAAGGCCAGTCCTGAAGGTAACACACTGTATGATTCCATTTATATAGCATTCTTGAAATAATAGTATTTCAGACATGGAGAACACATGAGTGGCCAGGGGTCAGGGACAGGACGCAGGTGGGAGAGTAGTGAGCGTGGCTGTAAAAGGGCAAGAGTAGGGGCGCCCGGGTGGCTCAGTCCCTTCAGCATCCAATTCTTGGTCTCAGCTCAGGTCATGATCTCAGGGTCATGAGATCCAGCTCCAAGTTGAGCTCTACACTCAGCATGGAGTCTGCAGGAGATTCTTCTTCTTCCCCTCTCACTCATGCTCCCTCTCTCGCTCTCTCTCAAATAAATAAATAAATTTTTAAGACTAAAATAAATAAATAAAAAGGCAACAGGGAAGACCTGCATGGTGATAGACCTCTGCTATACCTCGACAGTGCCAATGTCAATATCCTGGTTCTCACACTGTATTACAGTTTTGCAAGCAGTTACTACTGGAGTACCTAGCATCTCTCTGTAGTCTTCTTACAACTGCATCCGTCTTATGATATGATATTCATTATGTTATATAATTATCTCAAAATATAGCAAGTTTAATTTTAAAATGATGTGGATGATGAGTTTGTAATAAAATGGGGGTAATGATATTAAGTAAATAAAGCAGAAAAGAAAATGATAATTAAAGAAGGAAAAGAGGAAAGGAATAAATACACACCTTTTGACCATGTACATATAAAACTATATCCAAAACCAGGTTCTATAAAGCAACCAAAAACAGATAAAGTACTTACTAACCTGACCGAACTATAAATAATGAAAACACAAAGACAGACAAGATTAAACCCAAGAAAGAAGACATGACTATACATGAGGACAGAGTTTTTAAAATTACAAAATAAGAGGCTACTACATGCTCCACTCAACTCATGGCAACAAATCTGAAAACTCAGAAGAAATGGGTAACTTCCGAATAAAAGATAAATGACCACAACTGACTCAAAGATCTGAATAAATTACCATAGAAGACACTGGAAAGGTGATTATGGGTGTAAGAAATGAAAAAGGCATTAGGACCAGATGAGCTTTGCAGTTGAGTTTTACCTGACCATTAAAAAAAAAACCCATAATTTCTAAAATAACAACCACCACCCAAGAAAGGAAAGAAAAGTAATTTTTAAAAGTCGAAAAAAAAAAAAAAAAAACAACCACATAACTTCCATTGGTAATTAAATTATTCTAGGACAGAGAAGGAGAAGAAGTACTCTGCAATTCCATTTTAATCCTTACAACTCATGAAAAGAAACCCAAAAAAATGACTCCCATCTCGCTTATGAATTCTGAGGCAAGGGTTCTAAAGAATGGATTGACAAATGGACTCCAGCAATGCATCATAGTAATATACTATGACTAGCAGGACTTACGTCACTATATAACAGTAATTTGAAATCAGGGTATTCTTCAACATAACTCACTGTATCAAATACTTAAACAGAAAAAAAAAAACATACTCAAGAGACGTGAAAAAGCATTTGATAAAATGCAGGAACTGTTTTATTTGAAAATACCTCTAAGTAAATGTGGAAACTCTTTACATGTAATGGGCTAACAAACACCAACAGCAAATACGGAGACACACAGAGACATTCTCCATTTAAAATCACTTTAGAGACAGTGGCCCACGAACACCATTTTTATTTCACTCTGAGTTTCAGGCAAAAGCAAAAGCCGAAGAAAATAACCAGTGTAACCATCGGAAAGACAGGATAAAATGAAAATAAATTTTACCAAAACTAATAAGAGAGTCTGGTAAGATGGGGAGATATGAAGACTACTGTTAAAATCAATAAGCTTTTTCTATTCTAGTATGAAGCACTTCAGAATGGAAAGGTGAGCAATATTCAACTCATAATGGACAGAAAAGCTATTATTCTTTAGGAATAAATGTATCAAGAAAGGCATAAAACAAGATCTGAACAGATGGGAAAAAAACACAATTTCTTAGATTACATTATATTACATTATATCACAGCTACATAATTTTAAAACATCAGCTCTCACAAAACCAAAATATGCATTTAATGCAATTCTAATTAGAATCCAAACAGGGCTGGTGGGGAGGGTTGAATAAAAGTGATCTTCAAATTTACATGTAAGAAAAAAATGCTGATAAATAGATAAGAAAAATATTTAAGCTAATATAATCAAATCAATATGATCTGAGTACAAAAATAGACAAACAGATGGAACCGAATACAGAAACTATGAGTGGAACCTCGTATGTAAAAAGTTTAATAGGTGAAAAAAATGGTAGTTCAGTTCACGGGGGAATGTAGGGATTATGTAATACATCACACTAGCACAACCAGGTAGCCATCTTTAAGAAAATCATCTTAACTAAAACTGGGAACCCAGAAGCTATAAGAAAGTAATCATACTTGAATATAAAAAAAATACATAGCAAAATATACTATCAGCCAAATCAGCACATACAGATTTGGGAACTATATCTATCATAATGCCGATAGACAAAGGGCCAATATCCAAAACATACAAAGAAGTCTTACAAATTAAGAAAACCTAAGCAACCCATAAGAAAGGGGCAGATGGTATGAACAGACAATTCAAAGAATAAACTTAATTGGATAAAAATTATGAGATGATACTGAAATTCATTAGTAGCCAAGGAAATGCACCCATTAAGTTGTCAAAATTATAAAAGAATCATAACACCTTATGCTGGTATGGATGTGAAGAAAATAATAATCTCATGTTTTACATACAAAAGGGAAAGCGAATTATTACAGCCTGTTTTTATATATCAGAATGGAAATGTCTATTAACATAAATATGTATATTTACATGTAAACATTTGTGTATGTATGTATATATATTTACAAATTGAAAGCTCCAGTATTTAAGGGCATATGCACAAAGATGTTGATTTCAGCATTGGTTATAGTAGCAGCAATACAGAATAAATACAAACATTCAAGAATAGAAGAATAACTAGGAAACCCTGGCTGCCTCTGTCAGTGGAGCACATGACTCTTGATCTCAGGGTCATAGGTTTGAGCCTCACATTGGATGGAGAGATTACTTAAAAGTAAAATCTTAAAAAGGAATGAGAAGAATGGCTAAATAAGTTGTGCATCCATGAAATATTTCGCAGCTTCGTAAAGGAATAAGATATACCAATAAACTTTAATAGATTCCTATGAGATATTGTTGAGTGAAAAAGCAAGATGTATTACAGTTAATATAAGATTCTATTTTTGTAAAACCATCAATGAACAACAACAGTAAAACATTCCCAAATCCCTCTGTGTGTGTGTGTGTGTGTGTGTGTGTGTACCAAATGAGTACAGAGTAAAATCTGGAAGGATACATACTGGTTTGGTAATCTGCAGGTCTGGAAAGGCAGAAGTAGGAGTCAAACAAAACAAGGACAAGAGGGGGAAAACAAAAGAGCCACTCTAAATAAAAAATCTAGCAGTCATGTTTATGTACTTTCATATGCATACACATATACAAATCGAATTAAATTTAGAAGATACAGTAAGAATCCTAAATATGATCTCTGCTTCTTAAAAAAAAGCAGTAACCAAAATTATGTCTTAGTGGTAGATTAAGAGTGATGTTTATTTTCTTTTTTATGTGTCTCTGTATTTCCTATAATGAGAATTGTTACTTTAATAATAATGAAATAAAACCAATAAATGTTACTTTAAAACATTACACTGAAAAATAGAGCTCATTTTGGGAAATGAAGGGAGGGAAACAGGGTTAAATAGCCTTCCACTTAGGAGCTTTTCAAGTACAAGATATGTGAGATCAGGATCCATTTGCCCTCATCCAATAGAAAGTTACTCACCTAAGGCAAGAGACTAAGTGGCTATTCCAAGGAGCTGTTCGAAGCAGCAAATGGGGTATATTTCCCCCTACCTAACACTTTAATGACTTAAGTAAATCAGAAAGCCATTTACACCACTCTTCCATTACCCAAGGATCTGCTGGGCCCCTTACTTCCTGTCTCCTCCTTCTGGCCTGCAGCCATTTCACCGCTCAGGAACAGCTCCAAAATGGGGGCCAGGGAAGGGGGAAAGAGATGAAATTAATTTGGTCATTAGCAACTCCAATAAAAGGCTTGATAAATGAGGTGGTCACAACTCATGGTTAAAAGGAGGGTTCTGGGTCTCTTGAGAATTTCCTTGAAGCAAATTTGCCCTCAGATAACATGATTTGTCTGCAGTACACTTTAATGGATTTGATGCTTGCTATTTTTAAGAAAATCAGGACTGGTAAAGGTGATATTTTCTTCCCCTTACTTTAATTTGCACTTTAAGGAAAAAAAAACCCCACAGAAACAGAAGAACAAAGGTCTTCAAAGTATAGAAGTACAGAAACAGAAACAAAGTACAGAAACAGAAGAACAAAGGTCTTCAGGGGAGCAGCTGGACCACAAAACAATGATTCTTTTTTTTTTTTTTTAAAGATTTTATTTATTTATTTGACAGACAGAGATCACAAGTAGGTAGAGAGGCAGGCAGAGAGAGAGAGAGGAGGAAGCAGGCTCCCT
This sequence comes from Mustela lutreola, assembly GCF_030435805.1. Taxonomy (NCBI): domain Eukaryota; kingdom Metazoa; phylum Chordata; class Mammalia; order Carnivora; family Mustelidae; genus Mustela; species Mustela lutreola. Next base: position 94,530,034 of record NC_081308.1, on the reverse strand, counting down.
GCAGAGCAGAGAGCCCCATGTGGGGCTCGATCCCAGGACCCTGGGATCATGACCTGAGCTGAAGGCAGAGGCTTTAACCCACTGAGCCACCCAGGCGCCCCCAAAACAAGGATTCTTAAGAGGAGGGAAGGTGTGTGGCCCTCAGCATGCTCTCAAGAGAAACTGCAGGAAGTCAGCAACCTTCCAAGGGAGCAGGACTTGGCCAGAAACCGCCACCACAAACACTAGCTAAAGAGGACTTGTCAGGGCTTGACCAAAGCCCAGTCTCTGCATGTCATAGCCCAGTGTTTCACTGGGCCGCATAGACTTTTGTTCCTTGAGAAGCCCAGAGGCAAGCGGGGCAGGCCCAAGATGTTCACATCAACATGCATCACTCTTTGTTATCAAAAAGACTGAACATGTTGAATAGCAATGACAACAGAGCAAAAACCGATTTTCCCTTACTTGAAGACGACGATAGCTCCAGGACACGGAGGGCAGGCCAGGAGAAAGATCTGCAATTGAAAAAGAGTTAAGTATGGTCATCAAGAGCAGTACTGGACACAGACAATGTGACTTCAATAACAATAGCAAAATGATCATAGTAACAATAAATAACCAGACTCTAACACAAAGAACGCAATATAAAATAAAAACTTGAAAAGGCAAGCACGCGGTCTTCCAAACGTGTTTCTGTTTGCACAGGCATCTAGGTGCGTGAACGTGTGCGTGTGTGCATGTGCATATGCGTGCGTGTGTGTGTGAGACAGAGCTACAGTGGGGGAGAGGGAGAGATGTAGAGAGTGAGGGAGTGTTTGGGGGCAAGATGGGCAAGATGGGAAAGATGGAAAAAGCCTTTCTTAGGCTTTTTTTTTTGTGTGGGAGTCTCTAGAACACTTCCTTTCAATCTCTAGAACAAGACTCAATTTTTCAACTCCTCAATGTCAATATGATATAGTAGCCAGTCTGACAAGCTTTTAACCCAAGACAAACAAAAATATATTCCATGAATGGGACAAAGCATATAAATGCCAGCTGCTTTGCCTCCCACAGGGGAAGGTGGGTTAATCAATATCCAGCACTGCCAGATTTAGCAAATAAAAACACAGGAGGCCCTGTTAAATTTGAATTTCAGATAAACAATGAATAATGTTTTTGTGTAAGTATGTTCCATGCAATATTTAGGATATACTTATATAAAAACATTATTCATTGTTTATCTGAAATTCAAATTTAAGTGGGCCTACAGTGTTCTATCTGGCAACCCTACCAATATTGCCACCTCCAGGCTCCAAACCTCCCTTTGATTTTGAAGGGGAGCAGAATTTGCCACCCTGAAATATGTCTCTTTGGCATAAGGATTATTTTAGACTGGTTATTTTTTAAAAACAGCAGACATAGGAAAAACACTGAAAAGTAATTAGAAGTTACCCTTTTGTAGGAAATATTTACATTTATAAGGAAAATCTCCATTTGTAAGAATTGTTCCCCCTCTATACCAGGAAAAGAAGGATGCCTTAAAATCTAGACACTCTTATCAATGGAGAAGACACTGACCTCAGTCTGCATAATGACCTTACCCTTGATTACCATGCTCTTCCTGGTCCCCTCCCATAACTGGCCTTCTGCCCTGCACAACCCCCACCTTTGTCTCTAAGCTAGAGATGGTATTTAAGATGGCGGCTTGGGCCATTTTGGGGAGTTACTCAATTTTCCTGGGTCTCTCCCATGTCTGCAGGAGGCATACATGATATTAAACCTCCATTTGCCTTTCTCCTGTCAACTGGTCTTTTATTACATTGGCCCAGTGGGTAGGAGGCCTAGGGGGAGGAGGTCTTAGTAAAGAATCTAGAAGTGTAGAGGGAAAATTATTTTTCCTCCCCCACATCTGATTGGCTTATTTCTTACCATGACCAGGTAGTTCTATTCTTCTATTCTCCCCGGGGGGGCAAACCAAACAAGAACCTCGTCCTTCTAAGAGACAAATCGGTTCCATGCTGGGTTATAGAACAACTGCATCTGTATGACCTTCATCAGAGCACTGGTTCTCAAGTGAGACAATGAAACCTCTGCAGAGCAACTGGTTGAACATGCAGATTCCTAGGCTCCCCCATTAGGAATGCTGACTCCAAAAGTCTGGGACTCCAGGAATCTGCATGTTTAACAAATGCCCCAGGAGACTCGGCCACTCCTGGCAGCCAAATATGATGACTGTTTGACCTTGGCCTGGACTACTACAGGAGTCAAAGACATTCAACAGGACTAAGGATTAATGAAAGAACGAAGCTCATGTTTGTGGAGCTCCTTCCTATACAGTGATTTAATGGTGTGGTTTACAAAGTCACGGATACATGTCCCTCTCTAGTGAGCATTTATTAAAATAGATTATCTGTGGGGCACCTGGATGTCTGTTGTTGGGCATCTGTCTTCAGCTCAGGTCATGGTCCCAGGGTCCTGGGATCAAACCCTGCATCAAGCTCCCTGATCAGCGGGAAGCCTGCTTCTCCCTTTCCCACTCCCCCGATTGTATTCCCTCTCTTGCTGTCTCCCTGTCAAATAAATATTTTTAAAAATTTAAAAAATAAGCTATCTGCATTATAAACTAGTTTGGCTCTGTCATGTGTATATTCTTTAGCATTTGTCTCTTTGGTTTCCTCGAAATCTACATTTAGAAATAAAGGGCACTATAAGGAAAATCACTACAAAGAAGGACACCTCCTTGAATCCCTACCAAGAGGAAGAGAAACAAGAATGGAAAAGAGAACGGGTCTTGAAAGACACGTGGCCAGGAGTCCATCACCTGAGAAATACCTGATCAGAGAACCCAGAAAAGGAAATATCCACTGAGAACGAGCCTTTCCCCCTGTGGATCAATTTGATTAATAGTGCAAAACCAATGACAGTTACAGGCCCATAATCCTTCACTGGTAACACCAAATCCAAAAAGCTCTAAAAACCAAAAGATGGGTTTTTTCAAAGCTAATTTGATAGCAAGCATGACTTGAACTGAGCTGAAACTATTCATGGACTCCTTTATTCCACTTATGCTGAGCATTCATATAGCTTCCATAAAAATAGTATCTTTGGGGGGTACCTGGGTGGTCAGTCTGTTGATCATCCAACTCTTGATTTTGGCTCAGGTCATGATATCAGGGGTCCTGAGATCAAGCCCCGCATTAGGCTCCTTGCTCAGCAGGGAGTCTGCTGGAGATTCTCTCTTTCCCTCTCCCCTGTTCCCCTGCTCATGCTCTCTTTCTCAATCTCTCTCTCTAAAATAAATAAATAAATCTTTAAAATAACAATAATAGTAATAATAATAATAAGCTTTTGATTATGGGGTATTACCCCAGATCCTACTGGGAGGATATATAAAATACTCCATATTCACTGTATTGACTTTCTGATTTATTTTAAGTAACTCTACACCCAACATGGGGCTTGAATTTATAACCATGAGATCAAGAGTCAAGTGCTCAACCAAATAAGCCACCCACGTTCCTCTGTATTACCTTGAAATCCAAAAATTTCTGACTTCTGAAATATATCTGACCTGAATGGTTTGGGATAAGGACTCTCAATCATCTGAACATTAATTTATCCCCACTCCCCACCCTACTTTTCAGGAGCAATCCAAGAAAGAAAGAAACAAAGCTGGTATTCTCTACCCCTGACACAGCAGTAAAGTTACTCACCTGAAGCAAGGGACCAAGTTGGAGGTTGCACTCAGTTACCCAGCATCAGGCCATCAAAGTCTACACTCACAAGGTACAGAATACAGAGAATAGACAGGGGCCCCCAAACACCCTGGAAAGGTCCTCAATACTTTTGGTTGGAGTCACCTAAGAGCCATGACAGCAGCCTTCCTGAGATTCTGGAATAGCCAAGATACTTCATGCTAACATGCTAAACAGAGAAGCAAAAATACAACACTGGGCCCCACTTAACTCTAACTTTTCCCACAGCCAAGAAGAGATGACCAGATTCCTGGGACAGATTCCTCTACACCTGCTCCATTTGGCTGCCTCTGACTCATGATAGCCCTATGGAAAAAGCCCGGAAACCTACTAAAGGGAGCAAAGCCTCCAGCCCCAACCCAACGATGGGTCTAATCTCTTTTGAGGCAGCTAATCAATCTAGTTTTGACCCTAAATGAGCTCTCCAACAGTTTCACATGTCCAAGCCACTTCCATCAACACTTTGGCCTTTCTCATCTGGTGTGTCTATTCCCATCACCAAGATAGAGAGTATCTTCTTTGAGCAACCTTTAAATCAGGTACATGTAGACATGCCGCATCAGCAGATCTGAAAAAGGACCCCGAATCCATCCTATTCCATTTCCAGTAAACTCAAGGCCTCCATCAGCAACTTCAAAGATTTATGACATTGAACCTCTCTGCCCTAGCATTCTGGAGCCACATCCATAATCACCATTAACCAAAGGAGCCATGTGGAAATAACATTTTAATTCAGAGGCCCAGTGGGCCCCCAGCCTTGGACTGAACATCCCTGCTTTCTTCCTTGCTGGGCTGCCATTTGCCTCCAAATTTTCGTAGCATGTTTTAGACCAAATTTTTGTAGCATGTTTTAGCAGATGGAAAGCTAATGGATCCCTTCAGTTGCAAACAGGGTAGGAAGAAAGGAGACTCAGAAGCACAAACAAGGACAGTAGGAAGATGGGAATGTGTCTGAGCGTATCCCATCACCAAGCTGGTGCTTCTGTACTCATGGTGAAATCTACCCAGTTCAGCACCTGAAGTTAAGGACAAGGACAGGTGGTGACAGAAGGATGTGCTACAGAACACTTCTACTCTCCCATTGTTTGGGAGATGAGCAGGGCCTTGTTATTAAATTCCACTTTGTAGATGAAGGAACCTAAGGGAAAACGTTCCAACCAAGTACCAAGATGCCCTAAACTCCCAATTCAACACATCTTCCACCTCACACCTGACATGGTCCACACCTTATGGTATTCTCTTCAGACTCTAGCCCTTCCCCTTGACCCAATGGCACACGGAGAGTCACCCCAATGCCCCCACACAGTTCACAATATGTAGTCGCTATAAGGTGAGCCCTCTCCAAACACAATCAAACGGGGCAGCAAATTAAGTTTATATAGATGGGCTGCAGAGTCCAACATTCCCTAAAGACATGCTCATCTTAGCCCCAAGCCACCTCATTTAGAACCAGGTCTGCTGGGCTCTGATACTCTTTAGATCCTTACAAAATGGAGGTCTTTTTCTGGAAAAAAAGGTACAGGTTCCATTCAAAGCCATACCCTCTCAGATTCCCCAGGAAAGGTCCCTGTACTACTTCAAGGTTCTTCCCACTGCTAAAAGAAAGCCACAGGCCCAAGGTGGAGTCACTCACCTCCAAGATAACAAACCAAGACTTAACTGCAGTTTCATCTCCCCCCAGTAGAATTTTAAGCCAATCAATCTGGAATTTTCTGGCCAGCACCAGAGAAATACTCCATTCTCCAAAGATGATGTAATCCAGCTAATAAAACCCTCTGCCTCTCCCCCTAAGGGAAGGGGACCTTGCCTGAAACCTTTCTTTCCTTTTTTTCTCCTTTGCTAATAACTCCCTTGCCCCACCCTACTTCCTATAGAAACCAACTGTTTTGTACAACTCCCCTCCCCTGGCTAGATGGGATGCTGCCTGACTCATGAATCTCTTAGTAAAGCCAATTAGATCTTCAAATTTACCCTGTTGAATTTTGTTCTTTAACATTGGCAATTTGTAAATTCAGCTCTTTTCAAAGCACCTAATCTAGGCAGCTGTCCCAGTTCCTCCTCTACCTCTGAACTGCTCTGGTTCCCCACCCAACCTACCCCTCTGGTATCACTTGTTCTCCTTCCTGTCCCTGTCCTCACAAGTTCAAAGTTCATTGGCATCATTGTCCAGCCTCCCATCAACTGCTTCACTCCAACATTAAACCTGATAAATCCCCATCTTCATGACGCCTAAGGAAGATTAAATTTTGTTCGCAGGAGGAAGTGTCGGTACTATGGCAATGTAATCGGGAAAAAAGGCCACTTGCCAAGACTATTCTAAATGAGGGACTAGCCAGGTAAATCAGTGAAGAGGGTAGAAAAACTTAATGAAACAGAAACCATGGAAGAGGACCAGGTGAGTGGTGTTTGGTCTGGTGCACAATCTTCTCAGGCCCTGTCCTATGGCTCTAGTTCCCCTGGTCCTATCTCCTATGATGGTACACAGCGATTTAGGGATTCCTGAGTGCTTATAACTGTTACCAACCATAGAGAAAATTCATTCCTTGAACTGCCCAAAGTCTGTCCTAGGCTCTAGTCACTAACGATCATACCCCTGGACCCACACCCTCTCTCCCTGGACCACTGAGATAATCTCTTCACTGGTCTCCCACCACCAGATACACTGCTGAAAGAAAGATCTACCTAAAACACTGTTCTCATCTGCCACTTAAAATCCTACAAAATGACTTGCCAGTTTCTACGGAAAAATCCCAAGCTTCTTAGCATTGCAGACAACACTTTCTCTGCTCCAGACCCTGTCTACCTCTTCAACCTGGAAGCTTCATGCTTTGTGCCAAATTGTACCCTGAATATACTCCATGTCAATAAACACACTTCTACAAACTCATTTTCTAATTGCTCCATTTCGTTCAACTATAGATATGCAACAATTTACTCAACCAATCTCCTCCTACTGCACATGTTATGTCTACGTTTTCAGATCCTTTACTATTTCCTTAGTCTACATTTGTGCAAGGAGGATTTCTAGGTCTTCAAAGGGAATATACATTTTAAGGCTTTTAACCTATAATTCTAAACTGCCTTCGAGAAAATTTCTTTGAATTTATACTCCCACCAGCAACATATGAGAAAGTGTTTCTGCTACAACCTGTTTAAAAGGCAAAACACGGAATGGGAGCAGAATTTGCCACCCTGAAATAAGTCTCTTTGGCATAAGGATTATTTTAGGCTGGTTATTTAAACACACACACACACACACACACACACACACACACACAACAGCAGACATGGGACAAGCTCTGAAAAGTAAGTAGAAGTTACCCTTTTGTAGGAGATATTTACATTTATAAGGAAAATCTCCATTTGTAAGAATTGCCCCCCCCTCTGTACCAGGAAAAGAAGGATGACTTGAACTCTACACACTCTTATCAATGGAGAAGACACTGACCTCAACCTGCATAATGACCTTACCCTTGATTACCATGCTCTTCCTGGTCCCCTCCCATAACTGGCCTTCTGCCCTACACAACCCCCACCACCCAATGTCTTCCCTTTGTCTTTAAGCTAGAGATGGTATTTAAGGTGGTAGCTTGGGCCATTTCGGGGAGTTATTCAATTCTCCTGGGTCTCTCCCATGTCTGCAGGAGGCATACATGCTATTAAACTTCCATTTGTTTTTCTCTCCTGTTAATTGGTCTTTAATTATGGGGTCAGGGGAGAGGATCTCTGCCAAGAACCTAGAAGGGTAGAGAGAAAATTATTTTCCTCCCCAATAACACACACATTCAACTTATTCCTTTAATTGGCATGTTTCAAATGAACAAAATGTTTGACTCTTTTCTAACATGTTTTTTGGACAGCTGTATTTCTTCTTTGGGTATGTGATCACCTGTGGCCTTTGCCTATTTTATAACTGGTATGTTTTTTTCCTTACTGGATTGTAAGAGCCATTTATGTTTTAATGATATTTTATACAGATTATTTGATATTTATTGCAAATATTTTCCCCAGGACGACAGTGTTGTTGCTTTGCTTATGTTAGTTTTTTGATATACAGAAGTTTTTTATCTTTATGTAATCAGATATATTTGTCACTTCCTTTATGGCTTCTTTTTTCAGATATATTTGTCACTTCCTTTATGGCTGTCTTTGCTGTCATGTTTAAAAGTCTTACAACCCTGGGATTATAGAAGAGTCACCTACTGTTTTCATAGTTTTATTTTTAAAATTTCAATCTTTACTGCTAATATGATTCACTCTTCCAGAATGGCCTTCTTATCTTAAATTTTCTGGCCAATCCCTATTTATCCTTTAAATACAAAATTAAGCACCCTTTTCTCCAGGAAGCCTTTCGTTAAATGCCCACCCTCTATCCTTCCATTAACTCCTTCTGCTTACCTCTTTCTGAGAAATTACCAATTTTGTCAGTTTAAAGAACTGATGAAAAGAGAGCTTTCTCTTAAGAATTTAGGGAAAAAAAGGAAATAAGCATACTTATAAAGAGTTGGGTTTTAGAATCAACCTAAAATGGATTTAGAAGGTTATAAGGTCATCTTAAAACCAGGATGGTTCCTAGACTTCAAAGAACAGATTGTAACCTGCTTGAATTATACCTTAAAAAAGAATGGGGTGGGGCACCTGGGTGGCTCAGTGGGTTAAAGCCTCTGCCTTAGGCTCAGGTCATGATCCCAGGGTCCTGGGATCGAGTCCCGCATCGGGCTCTCTGCTCAGCAGGGAGCCTGCTTCCTCCTCTCTCTGACTGCCTCTCTGCCTACTTATAATCTCTGTCTGTCAAATAAATAAATAAAATCTAAAAAAAAATGGGTTTGCTCAACCACTGAGTTATCGAACAAGGAGAGTCACAGAGAGGTGTATTTTGTCATGTCCACACCCAAGCACTAGCAAGGGGCCAGAGAAGCTTAGCTCATAAAACACCAAGCTTTCTGGTCCCACTGGTAAATTCATCCCTATTAAGAGAATGAAAGCAAGACAGGTAGCCCTGCTAAGTGGTTTAGATTATGGATTTTAGAGTCAAAACAAACTTGGGTCCACAGGCTGGCTCTGCCACTCACAGCACAGTGAGCTTAGGCAAGAAACTGGAGGAATTCCCGTTTCTCAAATAGGGACAAAAATAGTATCTATGTCTCACGAGGTTTTGGAGAGGATCAAATGTAATAGAGCAAGCAAAGCTCTTGGCACGATGCCTAGCATATAGCTAGCACTCAGTATCTAAGAACTATAATTGTTCTGATCTCAGTAGAAAAATCCATCCCTACTGTGAGCTATATCAGCACAGCTCATGTTAAATTTCCAGGAAAAACAGGAACTTCATGGTGGAGAAATCTGGCAGACACTGTGTTGACTGAATGACCGTGGTTAACATCGCTGGTAAGAAGACATATCATCGTGTACTCCCTAAAATGACACACAAAAAGGATAAAGCTTCACTTCTGTGCTGTTTCTGTCTGTAACTGCCAAAATCTGAGCAAGAAAAAAAATGAGATAAATCTAAATTAGGGACGCTCTACAAAGGAACTTACCAGTGCTCTTCAAACTGTCAAGGTAATGAAAGACAGAATGGTAAACTGTCATGGACAGAAAAGACTAAGAAGACATGACAACTAAATATAATGTGAGATCCTGGATTGGACCCTGGAATAGTAAAGGGACGTTTGTGAAAAAACTGGTGAAATCAGAATACAATCTATAGTTCAGTTCATAGCACCAATGACAATTTCTCAGTGTTAATAATTTTACCATGATTATGCAAGATGTTAACATTAGGGTAGCTGAGTGAAAGCATACAGAAATTTTCTGTAATATTCTTTACAAAATCTTCTGTAAGTCAACAGTAATTTTAGGGGCACCTGGGAGGCTCTGTCAGTTAAACATCTGACTCTTGATTCCAGCTCAGGTCATGATCTCAGTCAGGGTCATGAGATCATGCCTCGCACTGGGCTCTGCACCAAGCGTAGAGATTGCTGAAGATTTCCTTTCTCACTCTCCCTCTGCCCTTTACCCTTCACCCCTGCCAACATGCATATGCATGCACATGCTCTCTCTCTCTCTCAAAAAAAAAAATAAAAGAAAAAAAAGAAAAGAAAGAAGGAAAAATAAATAAAACACAGAGTTTATAAAAGTACGTCATCTAATCAGTTAGCCTATTTTCAAACTTTGGAGCTATTGTTCATGGCACCCCCTTCGTCTGCCTCCACATGTAGTCAGTCCCCAAGTTCTATCATGTTGACAGCTCAACCTTTTCCATATATCTCACATTTATCCTCACCATCTTTTCCTCCTTTAGTTCCTCTCATTTTCTTGAACTACTATAACAATTTCCAATCTGATCTCCAGGTCTCCAGTATCTCCCCTCCTTTACTCTAGGGTTCATACATTACTGTCAGGTTCTTATTCTTAAAATAGAGCCCTCATAATGTTATGTTCCTCCTTAAAATTTTCAGATGACCAATTCAACAAAATCACTATTGGAATCTCGGCTGACTTCTTTGTAGAAAATGACAAGCTAATTCTAAAATTCTTATGGAATTGTAAGGGACTCCAAATAGCCAAAACAAGGTGAAAAGAACCAAGAAGAAGGACCCACATGACTTGCTTTCAAAACTCCTTATGAAGAGATAATAGAGACTGCATGGTACTGGCATAAAAAGAGACACACAGGCTAATGGAATGGAGTTGAAACTCCAAAAATAAACACAACTGATTTTCAATAAGGGTGCCAAGACCGTTCAATGGCGGAAACGGTCTCTTCAACAAATGGTCCTGGGACAAGTGGACCCATGCATACAGATGGGTGAACCCCATCTCACAACCACACACAAAAGTTAAGCCAAATTCAACCAAAGACCTAAATGTAAAAGCAAAAACTATAAAACTCTTAAAAGTAAACAGAATAGGAGTGCCTGGGTGGCTCAGAACTGCCTTCAGCTCGGGTCATGATCCCAGGGTTCTAGGATGGAGGCCTGCATCGGGCTCCCTGCATGGCAAGGGACTGCTTCTCCCTCTCCCTCTGTTGCTCCCACTGCTTGTGCTCTCCTGCTCTCTCGATCTGGCAAATAAATAGATAAAATCTTTTTTAAAAAGTAAACATAATAGTCAATCTTCACGACCCAAGATTTGGGAATGGATTCTTAGATGTGACACAGAAAGCAAAAGCAACAAAAGATAAAAACAGCTAAATGGAACTTCAAGAAAATTAAAATCTTCTGTGATTCAAAGGACACCATTAAGAAAGAAAAGAGACAACACAAAGAATGAGAGAAAATTTTTGCAAATCCTATGTCTGACAAGGGTCTCTTATCCAGAATACATAAAACCCTTGAAACACAACAATAAAATGACAAACAACCCAATTAAAACTGGGCTCAGGATCTGAATAGACATTTATCCAAAGAACACAAGCAAATAGCCAGTGCACTCATGAAAAGATGCTCAATATCAGCCATTAGAGAAATGAAAATCAAATCCACAAGGACATACCACTTCATGCCCACAAGAAAGGCTAAGATAAAAGACAATCACAGGTGTTTGTAATGATGGGGAAAAACTCAAACCTCATACAGACACATCTCATTTTATCCTGCTTTGCTTTACTGCACTTTGTAGATACTGCATTTTTTAAATTTTTTTTTTTTAACTAATGGAAGGTCAATGGCAAACTTGCATTGAACAAGTCTATCAGTGCCATTCTTCCAACACCATCTGTTCACTTTGTATCACTGTGTCACATTTTGGTAATTCTTAAATATTTCAAACTTTTTCATTATTTGTTAAGGTGATCTGTTATGGTGATCTTTGCTGTTATACTGTAATTTTTTTCAGACACTGTTCCACTGACCAACTGTTCCCCCATCACTCACCCTCTCCTTGGGCCTCCTTATTCCCTGAGACACAATATGGATGTTGGGCCATTTATTAACCCTACAGGGGCGTCTAAGTGTTCAAGTGAAAGGAAGAGTTGCACACCTCTTACTTTGAATCAAAAGCTAGAAATGATTAAATTTTGTGAGAAAGGCATGTTGAAAGTCAGTAGGCCAAAAGCAGGGCCTCTTAAGCCAAGAAGCTGGCCAAGCTGTGACTACAAAGGAAAAGTTCTTGAAGGAAATTAAAAGTGCTACTCCAGTGAACACATGAATGGTAAGAAAGCAAAACAACTTTTGGTGAATACGGAGAAAGTTGGAGTGGTCTGGACAGAAGATCCAACGAGCCACCACATTCCCCTAAGCCAAAGCCTAATCCGGAGCAAAGCCCTGACTCTCTTCAATTCCATGAAGGCCAAGGGAGGTGTGGAAGCTGTAAAGAAAACTGTGCAGCTAGCAGACGATGGTTCATGAGGTTTAAGTAAAGTTGTCTCCTTAAATGCTGACGTAGAAGCTGCAGCAGCTTCTCTAGAAGGTCTAGCTAAGATAGTTAATGGAGGTGGCCACACTAAACAACAGCTTGTCAATGCAGATCAGACTTTTATTGGAAGAAGATGCCATCTCGGGCTATCATAGCTAGAGAGGAAAAGCCAACACCCGACTTCAAAGCTTCAGAGAACAGCTGACTCTCTTACTAAGTGCTAAAGCAGCTGGATACAGATGTTCAAAACCAAAGCTTGAAGTCGAAGCCAATGCTCATTTGCCATTCCAGAAATCCTAGGGCACTTAAGAATTATGCTAAATTTCCTCTGCCTATGCTCTATAAATGGAACAACACCAGCCTGGATGACAGCACATCTGTTCACAACATGGTTTGCTGAATATTTAAAGCCTACTGTTGAAGACCTACCACTCGGGGGAAAAAAAGACTCTTTTCAAAATCTTCCTGCTCACTTACAATGCGCCTGGTCACCCAAGAGCTCTGGTGGAAATGCGTGCCATTAATGTTATTTTCATGCCTGCTAACATGACATCCATTCTGCGACCTGTGGCTCAAGGAGTCATTTTGAATTTCCAGTCTTATTATTGAAGAAATACATTTCACAGGGTTATCTAGCTGCCATAGAAAGTGATTCCTCTGATGGATCTGGGCAAAGTGAATTGAAAACCTTCTGGGAAGGATTCACTCTTCTAGATGCTATTAAGAATATTTGTGATTCGGGGCGCCTGGGTGGCTCAGTGGGTTAAGCCACTGCTTTCAGCTCAGGTCATGATCTTAGGGTCCTGGGATCGAGCCCCGCATCGGGCTCTCTGCTCTGCAGGGAGCCTGCTTCCCTCTCTCTCTCTGCCTGCCTCTCCATCTACTTGTGATTTCTCTCTGTCAAATTAAAAAAAAAAAAAAAAGAATATCTGTGATTCATGGGAAGAGGTCAAAATTCCAACATGAATGGGAGTTTGGAAAAAGTTGATCCCAACCCTCATGGATGACTTGAGGGGGTCAAGACTTCCATAGAGAAAAGAACTACAGATGCAAAGGAAAGAGCAAGAAAACTAGAATCAGAAGTGGAGCCTGAAGGAGCACCTGAGTGGCTCAGTGGGTTAAGCTTCTGCCTTTGGCTCGGGTCATGATCCCAGGGTCCTGGGATCGAGCCCTGCATCAGGCTCCCTGCTCGGCAGAAAGCCTGCTTCCCCTCTCCCACTCACCCTGCTTATGTTCCTGCTCTCTCTATCTCTCTGTCAAATAAATAAATAAAATCTTAAAAAAGAAAAAGAAAGAAGTGGAGCCTGAAGATGGGACTGAACTGCTGCCATCTCATGATTGAACTTGAACAGCTGAGGAGCTGCTTCTTATGGATGGGCAAAGAAAGAGGTTTCTTGAGATGGAATCTACTGGTGAAGATGCTGTGAAGAGTGTTGAGATGACAACATAGGATTGAGTCCAATTTTTGTAGAAGTTCTACTGTGCTAAAATGCTATCACACAGCATCACACGCTACATTGAAATCATTTGTGAAAGGAAGAGTCCATCAGTGCAGCAAAGCTCAATGTTGTCTCATTTTAAGAAACTGCCCCGACCACATCAGTCTTCAGCAACCACCACTCTGATCAGTCAGTGGCCATCAACATTGAGGCAAGACCAACCACCCGCAGAAAGATTATGACTCACCGAAGACTCAGATGGTTAGCATTTTTCACAATAAAGTATTTTTTTACATTAAGGTACACGCATTGTATGCTTGGACAAGATGGTACTGCACACTTAGCAGACCATGGCATAGTGTAAGCATTACTTTTATATATATGGGGAAATCAACAAATTCATTTAACTTGCTCTACTGTGATATTTGCTTCACTGCAGTGGTCTGGAATGGAATCTCTGAGGTACAGCTGTACACTGTAAAATGGTGCCACCACGCTGGAAAATGGTCTCGCAGTTCCTCAAAAGGCTAAACATAGTTATCATATGACCCAGCAACTCCATTTCCATGTATATGTCCAAGAGAAATGTCCACATAAAAACTCATACACGGATATTTATGGCAGCCATATTCACAGCCGCCAGAAGGCGGAAACAATGCAAACACTCCTCAGAGAATGAATAGATAAACAAAATGTGGTGCACCCTCACAATGGAACGTTACTGGGCCACTAAAAGGCGTGAAGTTCTCATCCATGCTAAAATATGGACAAAACTTAAACACATACTAAGTGAAAGAAATCAGTCAGAAAAGACAGTGTATTATATGACTCCATCGCTATGAAACATCTAGACCAGGCACATCCATACAGACAGAAAACAGATTCATCATTGCTTAGACCAGAGGCAGGGGGAAGGACAGGTATGGGAGTGACAGCTACATGATATGTAACTTCTTTTTGAGATGATGAAAATATTCAAAATTGTGGTGATGGCTGCACATAACTGTGAATATACTAAAAGCCACTGACTGAACACTTCAAATGGGTGAACTGTACAGTTAAGTGTCGTATCTCAATAAACTATTTTTAAAAACAATAAATTTAGGTTGGCTCCTTAATGCTTTTTAAATGAAGCCCAAACTCCTTAATTTGGCATCCAGGATCCTCCCCTCCCCCTTCAGCACTTGAAACCACCTGCCCCCAACCAGGATTACTGCTTACCACTCTTCTTCCTGTGCCTTTCTATAAAAGCAAAAGAATTTCTCCCCATTACCCACATATCCCACCATGCAGTTTCCCATCTGTCTTCCCTCCCCCTCTTCCCTTTCCCCGGAACTCTGTTCTCACAACCCATTTTCACCTGTTATTTTCCTTCTTCTTTCATAAAACCCAGTTCAAATGCTCCCTCCTGTGCAAATCCTTCCCTGTTCTTCACCCCTCATAAGGTAGTCCCTCAAAAAATGATTTACTGAAAGAGTGAAGGTCAGTAGTCCTCCCACAGGAGAAAAGACTTCCACCTCAAAACCGCAAGCAGTAATGCAGGACTCTCCAAAGGCTGGATAATCCCCTCAAAGCCACAACTGCACTTCTCTCTTCCTTTCCGAATCACAGTGGCAGCTCACTGCTTCAGCCCCCTTACCAAGTCCTGGAGAACGTTCCAAACTGCTACTCTCTACCTTTCCCCAAAACCCTGCCCTTGATTAAAAAAAAAAAGCACTGATATTATGCCAGGGCTGCCGAGTACAGTTGTGTAGGTTGTGCACTGCACAACCCTAGTGGCGCCATTCAATTATAGTCTATGTGAATGGCACCCTCTCCTAGGGTTGTGCAGTGCAAAGCCATTCGTGGCAGCCCTGCTTAGAAACATCAGTACAATTTAGGAGCAAAGCCAAAAAAAAAAAAAAAAAAAAAAAAAAAAACCTCAATGAGAGAATCACTGCATCTATCTTGCTACTGAGAAGTGGATATTCTCCAAATCTTATCAAGAAGATTTTTAAAAACGGGGGGGGGGGGGACAGAAAAAGAACATGGTCATAGCATGCACACAGTATTACCACAGAGTTAGAAAATGGAAACACCCAAGAGAAAAATCGTCATTAATGTTTTCCCAGCACTGTAGAGAAAAAAGGATACACATTCTGGTCAATACAGTGGTTTGATGTACCTATGCCGTTTCTTTGAAACCCTTCAACCCCTGTTAGGTTCTGATTTTAGGTTACCAAACAAGTCCCTGATTAATCTGGCTTCAAGAACCCGGTTATCAGGAACAATATGACCCGATTGATAGACACAAGTGTTGTCTCTACACGGGTCCCTCCCCCATTGTCAATCCATTCTCCCACCTTGTGGTTTATTGCAATGTCTCCCCTAAAGTGGCAGAGTATGAAACCAACCTCCCTGGGTGAGCTGATAAAAACTAGGCCTTGAGGGGTGCCTGGGTGGCTCAGTGGGTTGGAGCCTGTGCCTTCGGCTTGGGTCGTGATCCTGGGGCCCTGGGGTTGAACCCCGCGTCAGGAACTCTGCTCGCCAGGGAGCCTGTTTCCTCCTCTCTCTCTCTCTGCCTGCCTCTCTGCCTACTTGTCATCTCTGTCTGTCAAATAAATAAATAAAAATCTTTTTTAAAAAAATTAAAAATTAGGGGCGCCTGGGTGGCTCAGTGGGTTAAGCCTCTGCCTTCGGCTCAGGTCATGATCTCAGGGTCCTGGGATCAAACCCCACATCGGGCTCTCTGCTCAGCAGGGAGCCTGCTTCCCCCTCTCTCTCTGCCTGCTTCTCTGCCTACTTGTGATCTCTCTCTCTGTCAAATAAATAAATAAAATCTTTAAAAAAAAATTAAAAATTCAAAAAAAAAAAAAAAAAACTAGGCCTTGGACCCACAAACCAAGTTGCTGAGTCAGGGCCCACATCAAACACTCTAAAGCTCAGCCAGAGCAGCCAGCCAATAAGGACCCCCTCTAAACTGCAAGTAGTAAAGCAGAACCCTCCAAATGGGAAGTCATAAAGGGCTGGAGGTGGTTAGCTGTAAATATAGGTGAGCTGCTGGTCAAGACTAAATATGCCTGACGCCGACTTGGTTCCTTTGGGCCCCCACTCCAACTCAGTTCAGCCTCCCACATTTCATTCCACTTCTCCCTCCTCCAGAGACTTCCCCCGGATCACCCACCAAAACTGATCATTCCTTTTCTGAACTACACTGGTACTTACTGGTGCTATACACTTATCACTCCATTAGTCTCCTACAACTGTAAATAATGACAGTGGCAACAGCAGTAATAATAGTAATAGTAATGGCAGTACCTGTGCCTGGCCCTACATTCAGCGTCTTCCTTGTACTGTTTCATGTATTCCTCACAGCCATCCTAGGAGATCAGGGCTATTCCCCACCCCGCCCCTATTTACACAGGAGGAAAAGGAGCTAATAACGAAAGTAACTTGCCCAAGGTCACACAACTAAGTGGGGGAGTCTGGCTTGGAACCCGGGACTGGTTCCAAAGATCACGTCCGTAGCCAGTACCACCTTCTATCTTCCCTATATGTTACTTTGGCATTTAAAGAGTTGGCTCTGCCTCCACTCCTCAAAGTGTATAACAGAGTGTGGGATGCATAAAAGTTCCTCAGGAAACACATGCGATCGAGAGTCTGCTCCCCAACCAGCTGGAAGAGAAGGAAAGAGGGGTATCGTGTCCAGAGAGGCTCAACCTTTCAAGGAGCCATGGGAGTCCGCCTCCTCTGACCCGTTTAAGAGAGGATCATGCTGCTGACTTGACCTCAATCCCAGAAAAATATTTAGAATAGAATGACCTGGTTGTCTTAAAACCCTTCCAGACAACTGGGAGGGAATAGAGCCTAGGCCAGCCCATGGGAGGGACAGAGGGTATCCAGTTCCCCGCAGGAAGGGGACCAACTATGTCAGGGTCACAGCTATGCGGGTCAGCAAATATTGGTGGAGCCCTGCCACCGAGAAGATATCCGACTGTGGTCAAGGATCTGTGGGGCGGGAGGAGAAATATAGGAGATTAATTTTAAAGGAGGAAGGTTTTTCTGAATTCCTTGGGCCCCGGTTGTTCTCATCTTTAAAAATAGGAAGACTACCTGCCACATGAAGTGTGGCCAAGGTGTCAAATAGGAACTGAAGTCAAGTATATGGGGCCTGATGCCTACGTCAGTTTGTCCTTGCTGGGGTTCTGGGCTTCCAGCGAGATGAAGGACACAGTTCCTAGCTACAAGAAGTTCACGGTCCGTCTACAAAAGTCTTCTGATCTACAGTACCGCTAGCACTCTGCCAACCAGTGACAAAGCTGGCTGGATTACCCTAACTCCCAGTAAGGCCGTTTTGTCAGACAGAAATTCTGGCGGGGAGAGAAGAAGATCGCTGGCAAGGATCAAGGCCGGGGAGTTATGTCTCTGCTGCCAATCTCCCATCCACGCCTCTGTATCAGGAAACTGGGGAAGGGGACTCTGGGTCACTATTCGGAAAGCGACACACATAAACCCTGTTATTTTCCTTCACAACACTTGCTATTGTTTCTCACTTTATAGCAGCCGTGTTCCTTGTTTATTTGTTTTAATGTCCATCTTCCCTGCTAGAATGTCGGCTCTTGGAGGACAGTGGCTGTGTGCTGATCCTTGTTGTAGATTCAGAAGCTAACACAATGCCTGGAACATACAAGTCACTCAACATGTACCTGGGCGCTCCTTGCATTTATTCACACGACAAGTATTGGTTGAGCATCTCTGGTACATGGGATAGCATTGGGCACTCTAAAATACTCAAGCCTTGCTTATGTATAAAATGCCTCTCAAGATTTCTAAGGAACTGGTAATGGTGGTTTGTTTGCAGGGAAAAGAAATAGTGGGGGAGTTGGGTCGGGGGGTTGGAAGGAATCCTACATCCTAGTCTGCTCCTTTCAAATTGAGTTTTTAAATAACAACTAATTGAACATGAAACCTGCAGGGAACACATGCTTACAGGGTCTAATCTCTGGGAGATAAACTTCTCAGGGGCTTTTTATTTGTCATGTGTCTTATTCTTGTCATGTTGCAGGCTTAGATCGGGAGCTTGTGCTGCTCTTATGGTAGAATCACACGATAAAAAGGCAATTTTGCAAAGAACAAAGATACAGTGCCTAGCTCTGCTAACCACTCGGGGTATGGAAAGGGAGACCGCTAGAAGTTGGGGTGGGTTCAAACACCCAGGAAGCTTTGTCCAAACGGCAGTGGGGGAGTGAAACTCCTATTCCTCCCCACAAATAAGCTCCTTCTTCAAGCAACTGGAAAGATTTATTTTAATCCCTGAGACGGCCTCCAGCCACTGTTAACAGCCCAGACACCAAGCAAGCTAGATAATTGGATTTTTTTTTTTTTTTCCTGAAGGGAAGGTGTCGCATTTTTGTCTGTGACAGTAATGACGGGGCCCTCACAGTGGGCTTGTAATGCCACAAGATTTCCTGGTCCCATCTTCTAAGCAAGAAACACTAACGTACAGAAAAGTTGATCCTCTTTCAACAGCCCAGAACCCAGGTCATTGGTTTTGCTGTTCAAACGCAATGGTTCTACATGCTGAAGGCATCTTAGACTCATCCGGACAGTTCACTTAAAGTAAAAACACCAACTCTTGGGGCCCATGCCTCAAGACCCTGACTCACCTGGTCAGGCCTGGGGCTGGGGCAGTCCTATCTTGGAGGTGATTTTCAACATACAACCACCTTTGCAAACCCCAGTTCTCTCCACTGCTGAAGAGCCCAGCAGCCTTGAAGAAGAGAGAGTCCTTACTCACTATTTTTTTTTTAAAGATTTTATTTATTTATTTGACAGAGAGAGATCACAAGTAGGCAGAGAGGCAGGCAGAGAGAGAGAGAGGGAAGCAGGCTCCCTGCCGAGCAGAGAGCCCAATGCGGGACTCGATCCCAGGACCCTGAGATCATGACCTGAGCCGAAGGCAGCGGCCCAACCCACTGAGCCACCCAGGCGCCCCCTTACTCACTATTTTTAAAACTCCCCTTCGAGCAGTATATTCCCCCTCCAAAAAAAAAAAAAAAAAAAAAAAAAAAAAAAAAGAGGCAGGATGAAGAAGTCTGTAACCAAGAC
The DNA here is from genome assembly GCF_030435805.1 of Mustela lutreola. Taxonomy (NCBI): domain Eukaryota; kingdom Metazoa; phylum Chordata; class Mammalia; order Carnivora; family Mustelidae; genus Mustela; species Mustela lutreola. The sequence continues at coordinate 94,510,437 of NC_081308.1, read as the reverse complement.
AACAAGCCGGGAGCAGCACAAAGAGATAGGTCTTCTGTGATTTGAACCAAAGGAAGCAGAAGAAGAGGAGCAGAGGAGGCTCAACACAGACACCGAGTAACAGACCAGGAAGCTAAAAGTTGAACAAAAGTATGGTGTCCAAGCGAGCACCCAAATGCCGAAACCTCAGGCTCCTGCTCCATTGTTCCAACTGGGTACCCTGAACAGAGCCACTCAAGCTGGAAAGGAACCCTGAATTAGTAAACTACACCCTTTAAAAAAAATGCTTTCTTCTGAATCAGACTTCTGGGATGAGGTAGGGGGAGTGGGACTGGAAGGTCTGCTTTGGCTGAGGTTATAAACTACTTTTTTCCCCCCTTCCAACCCTACCTGCCCTGACCAGGATGACAATGAAACATGATATTCGCATGTGCTCAGGTTGGTTTAAAAAAAAAAAAAAAATGCGCTCCTCCTCTGGCTGCGCCCTGACCCTGGAGCTCAGTTTTGTTCCCAAACAGGGAAGCACGGAGATGGATAAAAGGACTGCAGCGGCTGGAAATTGAAAGGCGCAGAGTTGGCCTTTTGTTCTCCTTTTCAGGCAGGGGCTATTCTGGAAAGCAGACATCAAAAGGAAAATTCAGCCTGCGATGAGCTGAAATTGGACAAAATGTGATGAGGCCTAAGTGGGGGGGGGGAAAAAAGCAAAGAAAAGAAAGAAAAGAGAAAGAGGAAAAAGGGCTTTTCATTACCAGAAGGGGCTCTTTTCTGAAAACTGCCTCAAATTACAGCGCCTTCCACACTTGGTGCGCTCCAGGAAGCTTTGCATTGTACCTAGAACCAAGATACTTTTGGCAGAGTGTTATGAGGAGGAACTGAGGCAGGTGCAAAAGGCCCAGAATTTTGTGGTTTGGGAGACACAAGGGGGAAGGAAATGCAGGACTTCCGGGCACTTTCTGCTTCCCTCTATCCAGACGGACAGAGGAGCATTTCAGAGTGATGGCAAGGAAGGTTCAGGAAGCAAAACTGCCCTGGGAAGCAAACTACTGGTGGCTGGAGGGAATGCAATGCCAGGCATTACCTTTTCTTAAAGGGACTCTAGGAATGGTACTTTCCTTTATTATCTCTTAGGATATGGACCCGTCTGTTTCTGAAGGATTTGGGGTGGGCCCCATACAAGGACACTTAGCTCTCATAAGCCTTTGCACTTTTTGGCTTCTGGGCTTATGATTTTTTTTTTTTTAATTAGCCATGTGCCAGCAATTTCCTTTGCCGTGGGGAGAAAGAACCAGCCTGATGAGGGACTCCTGAAGTGTATCCTACCGGAAGGCAGGTAGAGAAATGAGCTACACTGTCCAGCCACGTATCTTCTGCAAGAATCCAACCCTGGGTCATAGGCCTACAACTGGAAAAGCACTGCTTTCCTGTCCTTTCTAGGGACCTACAGATAGGCCTTTTTCCTAAATGCTTTTGAACTTGATCTCTGTGACCCATTAGGCTGTATCCTTTCATTAAGTCCTATGGTAGCTTCTATTCTGAGCAGAATAAACCCAAAGGAGTACTAATGAGAAATACAAATAACATTTAGCAACATGTATTTAAGGCACTATACAATTTTTAATAGCTGAAGCAGACCCTCAAACCAAATGGCCTGAAGGCCCCTCCTAGCTTTATGGAACTACATAAAATTCATGACAGAAACAACTTATAGCAAATCCCCTGCTGACCAATTAAATGCTTGGTGGTATTAAAACAAAAACAAAACCTCTAAACAGCTTTCTCATCACACCAGCAAAGCAATTTCAGTCGATCGCATAATCAAGAAATATCCACTGATCATACAGTCATGTTCTCCACTCTCCACAGCTATGGAATTCCGGAACAATGAAAAGCCACCATGTTATATCTCAACTCTACAAGCAAAGCTTTAGGTAAGCTGTACTCCCTTAGCTCTCCTCCAGACCCAGCATTAATAAGCCCAACCTAAAATACAGAATGTACTTTCCGAATTACTTTACTCTCCCATTTCCCCCCAACCCAGCTCCAGCAGTGACCCCGGCCAAGTGATTTGAGACTGCCTCCAATATCCACAGACAAGTTGTTTCAGGGCCAGCAGACTTTATTTCAAGAGTGTCTACTTCTAGAAGAAAATACAACGGCCTGAGAGAACCCTAGGGCATAACTTCAGAACACCTGCTAAAGTGGGCCAAAGACTTGCCCTTTCTAAATCTCAGAGCCCACATCTGTGCGAGGGTTGGACTAGACTGGGGCTTTTCTCAGCGTAGCTCAATGTCTCATTGGATGAGAGAGGTAGGGCAAGTGATTGGTTATGAATAATAGTTAAAACACAAGTTGGCAAATTACTTGCATATATATTCCTCTGCATGTCTCCCTCTCATCATTCTCTTTCTTGCTTGCATTCCTATAATGCTCTCTTTGGTCAGAGAGCAAAGGTAATCAGCAGAGACAGCAGGTGGGAATTCTGCATAACCTACATAGTGCCTTCTTGTTGATGTGGCCCTTAGTTGAGTCTGTTGAGCACATGAAGGCCATCCATTAGGCGCACAGCAGCCACAAAAAGGTTGAGAACCCCCAGACTAAATGATTCCTTCATTTGCCACATAGTTAGTAAGAAACTGCCATACAGTAGGCTAAGTGTTGGGGGTACCAGAGCAATTAACAGACATGGTAATTGCTTTCGTGGAGTGTTCAGGTTGGCAGGACAGAAGAAAAATGGCATAAAACATACAAATCATATTCTAAAATAAAAACTGTGATCAGGGACACCTGGATGACTCAGTCGCTTAAACCGCTGCCTTCAGCTCAGGTCATGAACCCAGGGTCCTGGGATCGAGTCCCACATTGGGCTCCTTGCTCAGCAGGGAGTATGCTTAGCTCTCCGCCTCTGCCTGACACTCTGCCTGCTTGTGTGCTCGCTCTCTATCTCTCTCTGACAAATAAGTAAATAAAAAAAATCTTAGGGCGCCTGGGTGGCTCAGTGGGTTAAGCCGCTGCCTTCAGCTCAGGTCATGATCTCAGGGTCCTGGGATCGAGTCCCGCATTGGGCTCTCTGTTCAGCAGGGAGCCTGCTTTCTCCTCTCTCTCTCTCTGACTGCCTCTCTGCCTACTTGTGATCTCTCTCTGTCAAATAAATAAATAAAATCTTTAAAAAAAAAATCTTAAAAAAAAAAAACTGTGATCAGATTTCTTAGAGCCTGTAACTGAGCCATCAACTGGGTAGCAGGCAAGGGGAGGGGGTTCTAGGCAGTGGGAAAGCATGGGTTAAAGCTTCAATGGCCCAGAGGCTACACAGACAAGTTTAGGGAACTTGAAGGAGCTCCTTTTGCCTGGATCATATAGAGTGCCGGGGAAACATGGTAAGAAATGATGCTGTAGGGGTGCCTGGCTGGCTTAGTTGGTAGAGCACGAAACTCTTGATGTTGGGGTCATGAGTTCAAGCCCTACATTGGGCATAGAGCTTACTTAACAAAGAAGAAAGAAAGAAAGAAAGAAAGAAAGAACAAACAGGGAGGAAGGAAGAGGGGGAGGAAGGCAGGAAAAGAGGGAGGGATGGAAGGAAACAAAAAGGAAAAGGAAGTAAAAAAGGAAGTAAGGAAGGAAAAAGAAAAGAAAAGAGGGAGAGAGAGAAAGAGAGAAGGAAAGAAAGAGGGAGGGAAGAGAGGAGGGAGGATGGATCCTGTAAGAAAGAAAAGAAAGAGAGGGCTGGGGGAAAGGTGAGAGCATGGGCGGGAGGAAGGATGGATGGATGGATGGATATTATAGAAAGAAAGAGGGGGGAAGAATGAAAGATTGAAAGAGAGAAGAGAAGAAAAAGATGGAGGGTTGCTGGGGGGAGGGGGGTTGGGAGAAGGGGGTGGGATTATGGACATTGGGGAGGGTATGTGCTTTGGTGAGTGCTGTGAAGTGTGTAAACCTGGCGATTCACAGACCTGGACCCCTGGGGATAAAAATATATGTTTATAAAAAATAAAAAATTTAAAAAAAATTAAAAAAAAAAAAAAGATGGAGGGCGGGAGAAAACATGGATGGATGGATGGATGGATGGATACCAGAGGTGAACAGAAGCCAGATCATACAAGGCCTAGGAAGCCAGGTTGAGGAGTCTGAACTGTTTCCTCCCACCCTAAATCCCTAGGATTCTGCCCATGGACTGATGCTTGGATGTGTGCACTACAGGCCTGAAACCCTGGTGCTTTTTCCCTTAAAAAAAAAAAAAAAAAAAACACTGTCAGGAGCCCTCATTTGTGGCTAGGGGACTGCTCTTCCATTCTACTTCACATTAAATAGACTTTTGCCAGCTGGTCTGGGAACCTGACCCTCAAGTATACTGTGTCCACGGGAAAATGCAATCTGAATTCTAAACAGACTTCCAAAGAAACTTTTGGAACAAAACCCATTCAACAGTCATTTGGGAATGCCTGGAAAGCAATGAAACACAGGACCTTGCTTTACTCCTCAGAGCCAGTGTTCAGAAAGGAAAAAAAAAAGAAAAAAGAAAAAAGACTGAACACTCTAACCACAGTTTTAAAATAAGCATAACATCCTCATTTTGATTAGGAGGGTTATATTTAGGTACAATCACTGAAAGGCATCATGCAGTTCCTATTTATATATTTAAATTACCACAAAACCCCAAATATGTTGGCGATGACTAGCTGTCCTTATTTGAAGTAGAGACAATGCAGAAACGGAGAAGGGGGTGGTCTCTTTCGAAGGAAACATGCAAAGCAAGCCTATAGCGTACACACACATCGTCCTGCGTCCCAGCTGGACCAACTCTCAATCCTCAAGACGGTAATTCGACCAATACTTGAGGGTTAAGAAGCGCTGCATTCTGCATGGTGGCTGGCAGCACCCGTTCTTCTGGGCATTCCTTTCAACAGAGAATGCCTACCTATTTGTACTTAGAAAAACACCCCGTGACACCCACCATGCCCCCACCTTCTCCCCACCCCCCTCACTTGGTCTACTAGCAGTGAGGGTCACAGAAGTGCTGGCAATTTCCCAAATGCTCACGGGCCATTTTACAGCCTGGTCATTCACAAAGTGGGGTGTGCCTAAAAATCACCTGGAGAGAGGGGTGGGTTACAACTCAAAATCCCAGACGGATTCCCTTCCCCCAGATCTGGGCTCAATGGGTCTGAGGTGAGACCGAAGAATCAACATTTAATAAGCATTCCCCATGCCACACACACAAACACATACACACACGTAAGTGGCTCAAGGACCAAACTTCGAGAAGCCCCACCACAGTTATCTTCACTAGCTGAGTCCCAAATCCTGAACTGAGAATAATGGCCACCAGTCAGAAAGCTGGCTGACTCTGAGGCACAACGCCAACACAGGGTAGAATAGATGGGAGAGAAAAAACCAGCATCCCCAACGACTTGACCCCAACCACATTTTAGTCTTTCAAAATCCCCTATTTTTACTTCAATCAAACAGATGGTGTCTCCTTTCCGGCCATCTCCTACAGGCACCAGAAAAGGAACTCAAGAGGGACCATTTAGAAGGAAGGTATAAAAGTGGGAAAAGAAACAATGTTAATTTGCTTGGCCCTGCCCCAGCTTGGCTGAGCCTCCTTACCTCTCCTGCTAGTTGGTTTCCATTTCTGGAACTCAGTGCTGCTGTAGCAGGAAAGAGAGGCCAAGGTGGGGCAGTCTTCTATTATTCACATTAATGCTTCCCTCTATTACATGAATAATCAAGAGTTGACTGGAAAGAGGAATAAATCAAAGGCAAATATTCCACTGAGAGGTTAAATAGGATAAAGAAGGCCCCCTGTTGGTTGAGAGCTGTGAGGTGATAAATGAACAGTCAGGATCCCTGCCTCTTTCCATTCTCACCAGGAACACAGATTTAAAGCTCGTACGTCAGTGCTGAGCTTGAGAGAAATAATGAGGTATCTGTGTTTTTCCACTGCTCCCCATAATACCTAGAACAGACTGTGGCACTTAATGTTAACCCTAAACATTAACCAACTGTTGTCGATTCACCTGCAACATCTACAGTCAGAAACGGTCGAGGCCTAGACCTGGCCTGACGATTTAATTTTATTTTATTGTGGTAAGAAAGAACATTTTATGTAAGATCTACCCTCTTAACAAAGTGCAAAATACAGTATTAACTACGGGCACTATGTCGTACAGCCGATCTCTAGAACCTGTTCATCTTGTATAATCAAAACTTTATGCCCACTGATTAGCAATTTCCCAGCCCTCCATAATGCCTAGTAGCCACCCTTCTACTCTTTGATTGGATGAGTCTGACTCTTCAAACACCTCCAGTATTTATCCTCCTTTTTGAAGGCTGAATAATATTCCATAGTACTTACATACCTTCTCTTTATCCATTCATCCATCAATGGACATTTAGGTTGTTTCCTACATCTTGCCTGTTGTGAACAGTGCTGCAGTGAACACTGGCAGGCTAACATGAGATCTCAATTTCAATTCTTTTAGATAAATAGCCAGAATTGGGATTGCTGGATCAAACGACAGGTCTGTTTTTAAATTCTGGAGATACCTCCATGCTATTTTCCAGAGCGGCTGCACCATTTTGCTTTCCTGCCAACCGTGTACAAGGGTCCGGGTTTCTCTACATCCTTACCAACCCTAGTTATCTTTTCTTCTCCACTATTACCAAAACCACAGAAGACAGTAAGGGCTGGCCTGGCAATTTTTATTGCAAGAAAACAGAGTCCTACTCAAGCTAGCTCAAGAAAAGGGAGGTTTACGACTAAAACCAGAAACAGGCATCCCAAGAGAATCCCACTGCAGGATAAAGCTTGGCCGCGGGAGAACTGGAAAGCGGTTCTGGGTTCAAGGTGGTTGTGGTAAACAGCTGCTCTGTCTCTCAGGGCATCTCTATTCCTCTTAGTAGCTTCTTCTGTTTACTCATGGCTTCTGTCCCTTCCTAACTCCAGCATGGATGTGGCCTGATGTGATGATCCTCTCCCCATCATCTTTTGGCTCTTGTCCCTGCTGTGGACTGTCTTAGTCACTCAGTTTCATGAGTCTAACTTCCTAGGAGAGAAATACAATTGGCCCAGCACATCCTGTTAAACCCTTGTTGCTTGCCAGGTGATGAATGGGCTGTTTTGGGGACAGATGGCCAACTCTTGGTCCAATCAACCAGAAGGCAGGTTCCTCACAGGTCATGGCCCCTGCCTCCCAGCACAGCTGGCACAGAGCAGCTTGCCTTCGAAGGGGAGATGGGTCGGAAGGCACAGTGAAATATGTATGTACAAGCCTGTTGCTTAGCATGTGATCTAAAAGATCACGGCAAGTCCATTCATTAACTCCAGACACCCATATTCTTCTTACCGTCTTAGGAAAAATGATAGCATCTGACCCCCACCCCAACCTCTTAGCACCCGCCTCCACATCCCTACTAAACTAACTTCTCCAAGCCGGTAAAAGAATGAGAATGTGTCCTATTCCAGGAGGGAATGCCACGCTGCCAATTCTCTGAGGTAAACAAGAAAGGAGAAGAGAGCACGAGATAGACAAATGTTGATCAACTGATACCACTGGCCTTTGGCCCGTGTCTGGGCAGGCCTTCAGTCAGTTCACTTTATGTCCTGTGATCATCTTATCTTCCTCTAAGTTTCCCTGAGTGCCACGTGAGGTCAGCATTCAATGTTAACCAGAACAAGGCGGGCAGCATCACAAACTGACAGATGGCAATTGGAAGCTTATCATTCTTGGATTATTTCATTCCCTGGAGTAGGGACATGCTGCAGAGTAAAGCGTGTTATTTTGACAGCCACCTAATAATGGCTGTCAGACACTTCTACTACATCTACCCTTTCCCCAGATAACCTTCTTTTCTCCTATCAGTCCCCAGGAGCAACAATAATAAATGCCTCCCTGGATAAAGTCAGTAGGAACTTTGTTAGTGACAGGGGCCTGGACAGAGGAGAAAACAAAGAAACACTGATGACCACTGAGAATGAAGAAACCCAACAGGTTCTTCAGATGAGGAGGAATTAAAAGGCTGGGCTGCCTTCAGGACAATGTTTCTTGAACTCAGACCAGAGCCTGCTGGACTTGAAGAGATTTTATAGAAGATTTTATTTATTTATTTATTTGTTTGTTTGTTTGAGAAAGAGCATGCATGAACACCAGTGGGGGAGGGGCAGAGGCAGAGGGAGAAGTAGGTTCCCCGCTGAGCAGGGGAGTCAAATGCAGGTCTCAATCCCACGACCCTGAGATCACAGCCTGAGCCAAAGGCAGAGGGTCCCCAGACCGAGCCACCCAGGTGACTCCCTGGAGTTGAAGAGATTCTAAATAGGGTTTTGAAAGACCAGAGCTGTCCACCTGAAACTAATATAACACTGTATGTTAGCTATACTGGAATTAAAATTAAAAAAAAAAAAAAGACCAGAGCTACAAAGTGCTATGCAAGTATTTGATGCATACTTTTACCTCACAACTACCCCTATGGGGCTTAAGAGATTTCCTGTAACTCCTGACACTGACTTTCACCTTATCATTCTGGGTTGTTATAGTAACTCCGGAGGGGGAGAGCAGACAAAATGATGCTGTTTGGGATACCCAGCAGTGGTTATCAACCTTTCTGTGCCATAAGCTACCTATCACCCCTTCTTCAAAACAACCCTTCACGATCCTTTACACTCCTGTCACATGACAGATATTACGTAGCTGGTAAAAGGAACAAAGTAGGGCTTCAGGCACCGGTGTCTGACTGTGTCATCCAGTGAAGGAAATTTCCGATTGTAAAGCAGCATCCCGTTTTTGTAAAACAATAAAGATGTAAAGAAAAAGATGTGACATCATAAATGTTCACTGTTAATGATGGTTTCTGGTGGGTGGGATAATGGAGGACTCTCACTTCCTATTTTTGGCCATTTCTGACTTGCTTACATTTTCCTTATAAAACATGTGCGTTTTTTGGGTGGGGGGTGTGTGTTTGTTTGGAATCCAGAAAAGAGTATCTGTGAACTTCCACAGTCCATCAACAGGTGGATGACAGCTTTAGCTTTCACTTTCAATCCTCCAAAATAGATTTTTAGGAAGGGTGGAGGGTACAGAATAACAAAGGAGTGTGTCTGGGGTTAGAAGAAAGTCATTCGCTCTTGTTTATGGTAGTGGGCACTCAGGAAGTAAAACCCATGTGTGGGACACAAAGCAGTGACACGTGCATTAAACATTTGGAACATGCCTAGCATATGACATGCTCAACAAATGGTAGCTATTCTTACTTTCAATGAGGGAGCTCAAGTATTATAATTGAAAGTCATTCTCATTTACTTTTAGTTGCGACATCTGCAAATTTATTTAAAATATGTTCAACATAGACACAGTGACACGTGTGTGTCTGTGTCTGTGTATTAGCTTCTTTCTGCACTGTAGGGTGGATGGAAGCCTAGCACTTGCTAGCCAGAGTTGATTATGTATATCTCTTCCCACTCCTTTATTACTTTATTATTTAAAAGATTCTATCTATCTAACTATATATATATTTAACAGAAAGAGAGATCACAAGTAGGCCAAGAGACAGGCGGGGGGGCGGGGGCAGGCTGCCTGCTGAGCAGAGCGCCTGATGCGGGGCTTGATCCCAGGACCCTGAGATCATGACCTGGGCTGAAGGCAGAGGCTTAACCTGCTGAGCCACCCAGGCAACCTCCTTTTGTTACTTTAATAAGGACAGACTGGTAACTTGAAATGGACCGTGGAAACTGGCAAATGCTCTCAATCAGAGCTTTAAAACATTTACCAGAACACTGCAGTTAACATCTAAAAATCCCTAATTGAGAACACACACTCCAGGGGTGATTAGTTAATAAATGAAATCTCTAATCAAAGCCCAGAATCGTGAACTTTACAACAAAAGGACAAACAATTCAGTTGTTAAAAAATGGGCAAAGGACACAAACAGGCATTTCTCCAAAGAAGATGCAAATGGCCACTGAGCACAGAAAAAGGTGCTCGTCATCATTAGTCATTGAAGAAATGCAAGCAAGGCAATACCATTTCACAGCTACGAGGAAGGCAAGATTTTGAGAGATGGAAAATAAGCGCTGGAGAGGATGTGAAGAGCTTGGCATCCTTGTACATCACTGGTGGGTATCAAATGGCTCAGGTGTTGTGAAACTGTGCAGCTCCTCCACATGCTCAACACCAAATTGCCATGTGACACAACAACTCCACTCCTGGACATGCACCAGGAGTGTATACTTTTGAAACCATGGAGTTTCAAGAATTGAAAACAGGGACTCAACAATACACTTGTAAGCTGGCGTTCATTGCACAGCAGTATTCACGATGGCCAAAAAGAAAAGCCAAATGTCCACAGATGGATGAGTAGGTTATTCACAGAGTATCATTCAGCCTTAAAAAGGAATGAAGGAGGGACGCCTGGGTGGCTCAGTTGGTTAAGCGGCTGCCTCCGGCTCAGGTCATGATTCCAGCGTCCTGGGATCGAGTCCCACATCGGGCTCCTTGCTTGGCGGGGAGCCTGCTTCTCCCTCTGCCTCTGCCTGCCACTCTGTCTGCCTGTGCTTGCTTTCGCTTCTCTCTCTATGACAAATAAATAAATAAAATCTTAAAAAAAAAAAAAAAAGGAATGAAGGGGGCACCTGGGTGGCTCAGTGGGTTAAAGCCTCTGCCTTCGGCTCAGGTCATGATCTCAGGGTCCTGGGATCGAGGCCCACATCAGGCTCTCTGCTCAGCAGGGAGCCTGCTTCCTCCTCTCTCTCTCTGCCTGTCTCTCTGCCTACTTGTGATCTCTGTCTGTCAAATAAATAAATAAAATTCTTTAAAAAAAAAAAAAAAAAAGGAATGAAGGACTGATATATGCCACATGCGTCAGCCTGGAAAATGGTATATGAAGTTAAGTAAACCAGACATGGAAGAGCAAATACTGTATGGTTCCACTTCTACAGGGTACCTAGTTAAATATAGCCTTAGAGTCGAAAAGTAGAACAGTGGTTACCAGGGGCTGTGGGAGGAAGCAATGGGCAGTCATCACTTAATGGGTACAGAGTTTCTGTTTGGGGTGACGAAGAAAAGTGGTGGTGATGGTTGCAGGATATTGTGAATGTAATTGGTGCCACCCAGTGACACACTTATGAATGGATAAAATGGCACATTTTAGGTCACAGATACATTTTACCACTGTTTTAAAAAATGAGTAATTCTCAAAAAAAACAACCCACTGAATTGTATACTTTAAATAGGTGAATTCTACGGTAGATGAATTCTATCTCAATAAAGCTGTTTATTTTGAAAAGCCCACAAGCAAGTAATGGGGAATTTGGGGGATGGGGGGCTGGTGGAAGCAGTTCTTGATCTTGATTAGGGCGAATGCCTTTGCCCAAACTCACAGAACTGTATCCTAAAAAGAAGGTAAAATATGCCTTAAGTTTTTTTTTAATGGGAAAAAGTCCACACTCAAATGCTTCAGCTCCAAAATCCTTCAGATGACTTGTTAATTAAAACAACAGATATTAGAAATTATGCTTCATTGGGGGATGTCTTGGTGCTCGAGATAGGTAGACCAGTTAGAAACATCATTCAGGTAAGATCCACCCTTGCATGAATTGAAAAGAAGACTCTGGTTGGCCCAATATCCTTCACCCTTTCGGAATGACACCTTCAAGCTCAGAAGTTGCAACAAATCTCATGCTCTGACACTTAATTTGAATGTGCCCTTTAATGGGAAGGTAAGCAGAATCCTACTGCTAGAAGAGCATCATGTCTGCCTCCAGGGAACCTTTCACCTGAGATTGTGGTTGGAAATAAGAGGAGATAGAATGGCTCTGGACATACAGATCAGGCTGTATGACTGTTTTCTGCCTGACTGTTCATAATGTTTGTGGGGCAGAATTAGATCTGAACTGCTTTCGCTGTACTACACTGGTTGTGAAGAAGAAACATATAGCTCTCACGTACCTCTTAACTACGAGAGATCCATGATACACACCAAAATAGAATCTAGAAACTATAGACAACCAAACTGGCTTTTAAGATCAGTTTGCGACAAAAATTATTGAGACTTCTGTACAAATAGGGATGTGTCTGATCTGAGAATTCACTTCAGGCACAAATCAAACCAAAGAAATGTAAAAAAATGGCCTACTTCCCTGTTCTGGCTCTATGACTAGCAGGGAAGAAGGAATGTGCATCATTAAGTGTTCGTTACTTATTTACAAGGTCATACTGTCAAATGGATTTGTTTCATGGAAAGATTTCCCATTTGACCTGTTGTTCACAGAAGTGTTTTATCCAAAGAGTCAGAGCCAAAACTCACAATATGGATACAGGAACAAAAGAGAATATCTAACAGTGGCATCTCCCTAAATCCAGCTAAAAGTCAGGACCCAAATGTCAGTTTTCAGGTTTGTCCTCTTAGCCTCAGAAGCAACATGGGCTTAGCATCTGAGCCCAAGCAGCAGTTAACCTCAGATGGTGGGTGAACAAGCGGGGGGGGGGGGGGGGGGGGACTTCAGCAAAACAAGAAAAGTCAAAGACCAATAAATAGAAGGAAGTAAGGAATGGTCACTCAGTTCTTTTTTTTTTTTTTTTTTTTTTAAATCATATCACTCTGTGTTCTGTCATCATGAAAAGTGATACATACAACTCCTTAAAATAAAGGTAGGGAAAAGCTGCTGGGAACCCTCATTCTAACTGAACTAACTGACTTACTGCTATAGCTCTAAGGTCTTAAGTCTCCAGGGACCTAGATCAAGTGAAACCATGACACAGGTTCCAGTTCTCTGAGTATTTTATAATACCCTCTTGTTTTATGAAAAGGAAGCTGTAGACTAAAAATTAGGCAGACTTTGCTTGAAGCAAATCCGACACATTAAAATCAAGATTTAATAACCAGGAAATCCCAAAGCTATAATTCATATTACCAATGGATTTTTTTTTCCCTAGGAGGTGTTCCATGGAATTCCTTACTTTTGCAAGCTGCCCCTCCACAGCTGAAGTAGGATTTTAACACACACATTTGTACCACAAGCAATCTTTCAAAAGTACATTTCTTCTCATGATTGCAAAGAAATTCTGGTCCCAGTAGTACAGAAAATCAAAATCTAGACCCACAGTATCCCAAGAACGTGAGTCTGCTAAGTGAGGGCTAGTTAGTGTTCTAAGGGAGGGGATAGCGTAACTGATTTCCAGTGTAATTTCTGAAGATTAAGAGATCAACTGGAAAGCTGCCCTTAAAGCCAGGCCAACGGAGCATCCCAAGGTGGGGCAATCAGGACTCCCCAACTCAAAAGCAATATCCCCGAAACACCACCCATCAACTGCAGAAAGTAGAGGCCATTGTCCCTGGACCTGATTCTTTTTTATTTCTTCAAGATTGTATTTATTTATTTGATAGACAGAGATCACAAGCAGATAGAGAGAGAGGGGGAGGTAGGCTCCCTGATGAGCAGAGAGCCTGATGTGGAGCTCGATCCCAGGACCCTGGGATCACGACTGGGGCTTGATCTCAGGACTCTGGGATCACCACCTGAACCAAAGGCAGAGGCTTTAACCCACTGAGCCACCCAAGCGCGCCCCACCAACCGGATTCTTAAAAAGGCCAGGAGGAGGGGTACTTGGGTGGCTCAGCGGGTTAAGCCTCTGCCTTCTGCTCAGGTCATGATCTCAGGGTCCTGGGATCCAGCCCCGCATTGGGCTCTCTGCTCAGCAGGGAGCCTACTTCCCCCCCCCCCTCTGCCTGCCTCTCTGCCTACTTGTGCTCTCTCTCTGTCAAATAAATAAATAAAATTTTATTTAAAAAAAAAAAAAAAGGCCTGGAGGAGGTACTGTAATCAACCACACCCCACCCAGGTCCTCAGGGCAGAAACCTCTCAGACAGGTGGCAATTACCTTAGGTTTCCTTAGCAAAGGCAGCTTAAGAGTTTTCCTCAGTCATCCACTACATAGGTAGGTCCCCTCTTTCTGTCAAGAAAATCTTGTTTATTACACTCATCACACCCAATGCTTCCCACTCTGATGATATGTAGCTCCAGGAAGGCAAAAGCAAGCACCCTGAGGATTGAGGGAAAGAGGACACTGGGTCAATGGGCTTGACCTTGAAGCCATTACAAACAGAATAATAATAAGTACCTCCTACTGAGTCCTTACTAGGTCCCAGGAACTGTACTCTACAGACCTTCTCTAATTCTTACAACAACCATGCAAGGGAAGCATCCTTGCTTCCATTTTACAGACAGATAGACTGAAGTTCAAAGAAGTCAGGAAACTCACCCAAGCTCCAAGAACTAACAACAACTGGCAGAACCCAAAGTTTAATCCACTAGGGTCTGATCCTAGTGTCTAGCAGAATTACTAGCAGATAGTAAACACTTAGTAAGCACATGCTGCAAGAACCCACACTCTTGACCCTTCAACCACACTACCTCCGTGCTCGGGAAAGAAACCAGAAGAGGTCACTTATTTTTGCAGAAATCTGCAGTGTGCAGCTCAAGGTCAATTTTTGCTTTGAAATCTCCCCTTTTCCTCCAACGGCAAGTCAAGACAGGAAGTGTTTGCTTTCCTTGCATGGGGCAATGTAGCAGGGAGGAAGCAGCTTCACCACGCCAAGAGAGGGAAGTGCTACTCACTCTTAACAGCTGTGTCTCAAGAGAGGGAGGTGAGGGGGAGGCCCGCACAGGACCACCTGCTCTTTCAGCCAGGGGCCCCTCAGTTTGAATGAAGTGGAGGGGTGCTCCGTTCTCAAGTGCAGAGCCCCACTGACACATGGAGATGAGACAGTCAAGGCCTTGCCCTGGTCTGTGCTGTCTGAAGACTTCCTTCTAGGTAGGATTTAAGTGGAATGTGTTTTCCCAAAAAGGAGGTGGCTTCTGAACTGGGCTATCTCCCTGAGCCCAGCTGGACCTGGAGGATGGGCACCCAGGCAGGGTGGACAATGGCCGTGGTAGCATTCGCTGGGTGCGTTGGGAGAGGGTGAGGATAGGGACGGTCACTTCGATAATGTCTTTTTCTTAAAAATGAGTCTGGGGGCAGATCTGTAGAATGGTGACAGCTAATTATTATTTTTTTTAAAGATTTTATTTATTTATTTGACAGAGATCACAAGTAGGCAGAGAGAAGGAAACAGGCTCCCTGCTGAGCAGAGAGCCCAACGTGGGGCTCGATCCCAGGACCCTGGGATCATGACCTGAGCCAAAGGCAGAGGCTTTAACCCACTGAGCCACCCAGGCGCCCGATGACAGCTAATTATTAAGCCCACATCTTAAAAAGTCATGCCAGGGTTATGGAAAGATAAGCAATGTAACAAGTAAGGAGCAGACAGAACAAAGAAATGTAACTGGTCAACGTAAGTGAAAGTGACAAACAGAAATTTCCAACGGGCCCTTCAAGAAAGCAGACAGACCAGGATGGAATGACTGGACTCCCAGATTGTTTCTGAAATATCGGAGAGCCTTTCAAGGTACCAGGGCCCCTGAGAGCGATCCTGCCCCTGGAGAAGCAGTGGTGACCCGCCGGCCTCCCCTCAGACAGCCACACTCTCCCACCTCCCAACGACAAGCCCGCGGCACTCAATGCTGGAGTGTTTCTGAGACACAGGAAGGCACACAATAACTGGAAGCTAATGCGAAAATAAATCACTTGTGTTTTCTGATGTAGCTGGGCTTGATGGAGTTGGTGAATCACTACTGCCCAGCCCTATTCAATAAAGGCGGGGCCAATAACTCACACCCTCTCCCAGCAGCCTGCATGCCCCTGCCAAGACGCGAGTGACCTTGCAACACCACCCTCAGCTGTCACAAACATTCTCATGAATGTTTAATGATTCCCTATTACCGACCCTATCAAGCCCAAATGTCTGCTCCTGGCATGCCAGCTTGCCACACTCTGCCTCCAAACCAACCTGTCTGGCACTATCTACCCCTCCCCCCCCAACACTGGAGGCAGTTACCACTGTGAACCAAACTCACAGCTTCCCCTCTCTCCAAGGCTCTCCCAAGATCTGGGATGCCTCTTCAGACTTCCAGGCAGCTCCCGAAGTCAACATCACTGCAGATTACTATGAATACCAAGCTCTTAGCCATAAAAAAGACTACACTTTTAAATATTCTGTATGATCCTGCACTGTCCAATCTGGTAGCCACTACTACCTGTGACTATTTCCGCTTCAAGTATGTGTGTATATATGTATCTATTTTTTTAAGATTTTATTCATTTATTTGACAGAGAGAGAGAGAGAGAAAGCAGGAGAGCAGAGGCAGGGGGAGCAGCAGACCCCCCATTGAGCAGGGAGCCCAATATGGGACTTGATCCCAGGACCCTGGGATCATGACCTGAGCTGAAGGCAGTTGCTTAACCAACTGAGCCACCCAGGTGCCCTATTTCAAGTATTTAAATAAAATGAAGCACATGTCAAGTGCACAGTAACTACATGGGGCTAGTGGCTACCATTCCAGAAAACACAGGAAATGTTTCCATCATCACAGACGCTTCTAACAGCATAATACAGTACTATACTATATATGCGAGAGAGGAGTAGTCCGATGGGTCCTAAAATTGTTGTGTATCGGGGCGCCTGGGTGGCTAAGGCAGTTTTCCCTCTCCCTCTGCCAGCTGCTCCCCCAGCTTATGCAAGCTCGTGCTCTCAAATAAATAAATAAAAGCTTTAAAAAAATAAAAATGTTGCATATCATCACTTGGAAAACTTGAGAGCCCACATTTCACGAAAAGGAGTGCACAGGACTTAGGGATACAGCCCATCTGAAGTAACCAGAAAAGCATTCTTATCAGTGATCCCAACTAGGTCTATAAACATTGCAGGCGATTGCAACACCATGCTTTTAATTTTTTTCCAAAACGATACATGCAGCAGACCTCAGGAACCTCTCAACAAAGTTCTATCAAATTAGTCAGGCCCCTGGATACTAAGCTCTCTGTTAGGTTCTGGGCACCAAGACAAATAACACGGTCCAGTCCCTGCTCTGGGGAGCAAGCCCATACAAAAAAAAACCACACGGAGGCAGGAAGTTATATAAAGGTCCTAAGAGATACTATGGGGAGCAAAGAGATTAAATAAGTAAGAAGAACGAGAGAGGATTACATGGACAGGGAGATGAATTCAGCTTTGGATGGGGCCCCAAAGGATGAATACAATTTTGATGCAGGAGCTCAGGGGATGAAAGGGGAAAACTGCATTAGCCAAAGGGGGAGCAAGTTAGGGCCCAAGGCACATTTACAGACAAGCAAGCCAATGAAGAAATATGGCAGCTTATCAACCATCACTTGAAATTTGTTTCCAACCACCCTAATAATCAAAGAATTACTTATTAACTTAGATGCCGTTTTGAAAAACGACTTTACTTTTGTGAGAGTATCTGCAGGCAAGACAAGGAGGAACAGACTGTCTTCTGCACTGCCAGTGGGAACATAAATGGGCACCACCTTTTCGAAAAGCCAGTATTAAGCTTCTTAAAAGCATTCAGACCCCTGGCCTGATCATTCCACTTCAAGGAAATGGGTACAAAATAATCTGAAATACAAACATTTATGCAAATGGCAGCTTTTTTCAATGTCATTTATAATTGAGAAAACAATAGGAAATGATTAGGTAAATTATGATCTAGTTATAGGATGCATTATTATACAGCCATTAAGAATTCTGCTTCTGGGATGCCTGGGTGGCTCAGTTGGTTAAGCAGCTGCCTTCGGCTCAGGTCATGATCCCAGCCTCCTGGGATCAAGTCCCACATTGGGCTCCTTGCTCAGCAGGGAGCCTGCTTCTCCCTCTGCCTCTGCCTGCCATTCTGTCTGCCTGTGCTCGCTCTCCCCCCCCCCACCTCTCTGATAAATAAATAAAATCTTAAATCTGACAACTTTGGGATGCTTGGGTGGCTCAGTCTGTTGGGCATCTGACTTTGGCTCAGGTCATGATATTGGGGTCCTGGGATAGAGCCCTGAGTCAGGCTCCTCGCTCAGAAGGGAATCCCTTGTCCTTCTGCCCCTCCTCCTGCTCATACACACACATTCTCTCTCTCTCAAATAAATAAATAAAATCCTTTAAAAAAAAAAAAGGATTATGCTTCTGACAAGTTTTAAATGACAAGGAAAATGTTACAGGAATATTAAGTGAAAAAAATCTGGGCACAAAATTGGTAGTGTAGAATACATAGTCAACAACCATGCAAAACAATGTGAGTAAAAGGAGAAAAATAAGCAAAAATGTTTACATTTTGGTAGCATGATTACAAGTGATTTTTATTCCCTATACCAGGATTCAGCAAACTATGTCCCACAAACCAAGCCTGACTGATTTGTCTATAAAGTTTTATTGGAACACAAACACGCACATTCATTTCCATAATGCCATTATCCATGGCTGATTCTGGGTTACAAAGGCAGAGTTGAGTAGCTGTAACAGCCACAAAAATATCGACTATCTGGCCCTTTACAGAAAAAAAGTTGCCAACTCTTCTACTTTCCAAATTTTCCACGAGTATGTGTTACATTTGCAATCTTTTTTCTAAAAGGCCTATTTCCGCACCGTGGAGGGCCACAAGGAGCAGGCAAACAACATCACAGATTCATCTTGTAACTGGGAGCACTAGAAGTTTCTGAGGAGGGTGGAACACGATCTGACATGATGCCCACTAATAAAACACAAAATATCAAATCTTTTAAAGGGATGGAATTTAAACAGCATGCCAGGCAGAGTCTGTGATTCATCAACAGCTGTGATTCTGGGCTACTCCCCATTTAAAGGGGAAGGTTAACTTAAGATTTGGCTTGTTATTGTTTTCAAACTTCCTCCTCTTACTAACCCCTATGTAATGGCCTCCTCCCCATCCTAATGACCAAATTGTTCCTTCCAAAGAGAGGGGGAGGCCATATGCAAATTTGTGACTTCTGCCTGGAGAGACCATTTGAAAGTTTAGGGTGGTACTCCTGTCTTCTTGAAGTCAGTCCTCTATATTCCGAGCTTTTTCCCTTCTCCTACTTTTCTTTCCTACTCTAGAAGGACACAGGAAGAGAGACTGATAATGGGTAAAGGGAAAGGAAGGATGGAAAAAGACCCAAAAAGGAAAGAAAATGAAGCATCTGAAGCTTCCCATCTCAAAAGCCCTCAAGGAGCCCCTGGGATTTACCCAGCCTTAGAACCTGGTCAAGACCCTATAACCTGCCTCCAAGGAATAGGAGCTAACAGGAAGTCTCTACACTCACAGGCTTTCTGTGGGTTCTCTATGCCTTTGACCACCTGCCCCAGATGCGCTGCAAATAACCATTCCATACAAACTGTTTCCTTGTTCCATGGTGGAAGTGTGGAAATGGTCTTAAGAGTAGTTTCCTTTCAAATAAACACACCCCCAGTCACCAAGATGATTAATTACCTACAGAAGGAAGAACTCCAAACTACCGTAATTTCAGGTCTGGATGGAATAAAGCCAAAGGAAATAGGTCTCGGGATGTGGTGTTCTTTGTTGCTTTATTTCTAATTTGAAATACATGATATTTTGGGGACTGCCGCAAATTAAAGCTGTGAATTTCATTTGCGGCACCCTCGAAAACAGAACAATTCACCTGTAAATCCGCTGTTTTTCCTAAAATCTATTTATGTTGTGTTATGTTATTGGATCAGGAGAGAGGAGATATGAGAAACGCACCAAGGCACTCAATTATTTAACAGATCATACTTAACATTTTATATTTTAACATATACCCACTGCCAACAATTGTTCTCATGAGCTTTTTGAAACATTAAGCTGCACTACACTCCTTCTTCTAAATCAAATATAAGTAATTTGTTGTCATAGCAATGCTTCTTCCCACTCCAAAATAGTTCAATACAGGCTTTGTTTCAGCAGGCAACTATCTATCTACCAAAAATTGGTCATTATCTTCTCTCTTCTTGACAAATGTCTTATTAAATTTAGCTGCCTGGTTTTACAGTTATCAGGAGACTGCTTTTCAGTGGCATTTTCTCGCACCTGGACGGGAAAGGAGCTCATAGAACTGCCTGGAAGCATATTACAGTTAAGTCGCTGGGTGACAGCCAATCTCACTAGTCATGATGACAACAGTTCTTTGCATTATTACCCAGCTTTACAGTTTAGAGAGTGTTGTCTGTCACCCACTTTATTGAACTAGGAGATGCTTATACGTTTCTTCAATTCCTGACATCAGGTGGGTTAATTTCACTGTGCACATCAGCAGGTAGCTACACTTGTTCTGGGTCTTTCTTCTGGAAGCTTGAGTTCTGCTTTTCTACCCCATTGTTGTGGTACATTTTAAGATAATGAGGCCAATTCAAGTAGCTTTTGGAACTGCCAGTGGATACCATTTTGTCAGTTCCTGTGCAAAGGTCCATTGAGAGATATTTCTTAGCTGTTCCGACGAACACCCAAGCCCACACCCCAGGGCCAGTACCAATATTAATGCTAATGTCAGATTCGTAGAGCACGTTAGAGTTTACAGAGCAAAGTCACAAAAAAATGATCTGATTTGCATTGCCTCTCTTCAATACCCTTCCCCCCAACACATATAAACAGAGCTGGATCTTATTCCAGGCCTTACAAAAATTTCTCCATTTTAATGGTGAAGCCACTGGTGTTTCCAAATCTGGTTCCTTCCAGCCTTGACCTTTATTTCATGCAGCCAGATTCTGTGGAATCCAGCGTTCTGCTCTCCAGCCCCCAAATCCTTCCCCAACCATTAGGCTGGAATTTCTTTTGCACTAAGCTCTTGGGAGAAAAGCAAATTTGAAGAATCAGGAGGTAGGGAGGGGAGATTCTTTGACATGAGCCAAGGTCTTTAAGAAGGAAGAGAACCAGAGTGGGAAGATGAAGTCCCAGAAGCTTTCACTTTTTAAAATACATTCCTGTATTTTTTTAAAGTTTTTATATTTATGATCATGTGTTACTTCCGTATTTCAAATAAACACAAGCTTGTTTTCAAAAATGAAGGGGGGAAAAAAGCAGTATAGTTGCATGTAAATGAAAGGACAGCCAGAAACAGGGGATCCTAACTGGCTCACCTGCTCCCCCATCTTTGAAATGCTCTGGGAGGGAAGGAGGCTCTAGCGGAGGACCAGCTCAGAGCGCTCAGTTAAGAAATATAATCAGAATCAGGGGTTGCCCTAACAGAGCCTGAAAATGAGATTTCACAGAACCATGTAGGCTCCAGAGCTGGAGCTGCAAGTTCCATTCCCACCCAAATGTGACCAAATGTAATTTGTCTCTCTGTATGACTTCCAGCTTCATGTAGTCTGATTCCCTTCGAAAATCTAATAAAAGGTGTAGTCATTGTCATCATTCCTGTTGCTTGGTCCTTGTGAGCACTTGTCTCCCACAGACTTTATTTTTTCCTGCAGAATGAGCAGAGGAGATGATGAATTATTTAGAACCCCCATGCAACTATTATTTCAATTTCGGCACACCTCACCTCTGTCAGGTGGAAGGGGAGTGAAGACTACCCACATAATTACAGGCACTGAGCCTTAAAAAGGCAGAGAGGTAAAAGGATTTGGGCCAGGTCCCACAGAAAATGCTAGGTAGTGGGAAGAAAAATACCTAAGGGTCTGAAACCTGTCATCTGACCAGCCAACAGTGATGTCTATAAGGTCCAAGAGAAATAAAGCTCTCCTTCCCAACCTCTTACCCAACCCGAAAGGAATAAGGCTTTGAAAACTGTTTTAATGATGACAAAAGCCTCTGGCACTAGAGGATATGAGAGTGTTAATTTTGTTTGGCAAAGTCAAATTGCTTTAAGAATTTAATTCTATAACCAGGAAGGTGCAATTCTGATTCTAAATATGTTTCTTCCCTGGAGCTCAAAATCCAATTTACCAGCCCACCTAGAGGGATGCTTTTGCTTTCACCAAGTCATCCTTATTAATCTATCTACAGGCTAAGTTGCAATGGGAACCCCTATATTGAACATTTGATCAATGGATGTAACAAAGAAATGTAAGAAGTAACCTACTACACCTAACAACCTAGCTTCAAAAAATACAAAGTAACATTGATAGTACTAAAGGAAGAAATAGATAAATCCACATTTGTGGTGGGAATTTTAACAACTCTCCCAACCACTGACAGAGGAAGCAAACAAAAAAAAATGGGTAAGGATGTCCAAGAGCAGCAAATTTAACAAGGTTGATCTAGTGGACACTGGCCTCATGCCAGGGCACAAAGCAAGTCTTGACAAATTTCTAGAAACAGACCACGCAGACTACATTCTCTGACCACAATATTATTAAGCTAGGAATCAACAAATCAAACATTTCTAAACAAATGCTCAGGGAAAAAAATGTTTTAATCCTTCTGAACACCAGGGATTAAGAAATCACATTGAAAATTATGAAATGCTTAGAAACCGACCAACATAACAAAATACTACATATTGAAATTTGTGGGATCTAGCTGAAACAGTAGGTAGCATAAAATTATTAGCCTTTCATACTTACAGTCAAATAAGAAAGCCTGAAAATAAATGAGCTAAGCATCCAACTTAAGTTAGGAAAAGAACAGGAGATAAAAACTCAAAGACAATATGAAGGATAAAACGATTTTTATATTGAGCAGAAATGAACAAAATGGAAGACTAACATACTCCAGAGAGGATTAACAAAGTCCAAATTGCTTCCTATAGAAGATAAATAAAACTTAAAGTTTTGGGAGAGACGGATTTTTTGGAAAAATAAGAAGTCAGTCAGAGAAGGACAAATACCACGTGATTTCCCTCATATGTGGTGTAAGAAACAAAACAAATGAACAAAGAAAAAAAAGAGACATAAAACCAGACTCTTAACTATAGAGAACATACTGATGTTTCAGGGCAGGAGGTGGGGGGGGGAGGAAAATAGGTGAAAGGAAGTAAGAGTACACGTATGTGGAGCCCCTGGGCAGTGCAGTTGCTTAAGCGTGTGATTCTTGGTTTGGGCTCAGTTCACGATCTCAGGGTGGTGGGATCAAGCCCCACATTGGGCTCCGTGTTCAGAGTATAGCCTGCTTGAGATTCTGTACCTCTGTCCCCCTACACCCAGCTCCGCTCTCTCATTCTCTCTCAATAAATAAATCTTTAAAAAGAAGTACACAAATGTGATGAGCACTGAGTAATGTATAGAATTGTTGAATCACTACAGCTGGAACTATTATAACACTGTATGTTAACTGTACTGGAATTAAAAAATAAATATAATTTGGGGGGTGCCTGGGTGGCTCAGTGGGTTGGGCCTCTGCCTTTGGCTCATGTCATGATCCCAGGGCCCTGGGATCGAGTCCCACATTGGGCTCTCTGCTCGGCGTGGAGCCTGCTTCCCCCTCTCTCTTTGCCTGCCTCTCTGCCTACTTGTGATCTCTATCAAATAAATAAATAAATTTTTTAAAAAAGTAGTATTAGGAATGGAGCAGGGGTATCTTTCTAATATCTACAGTTTCTACAGTTAAGAGGCTTTTATCAACAATTTATCAAACATTTATCAACCAAATGATTTGAAAATGTAGACACGATGGTTACTATGTTCATAGATAAACAAACCTACAACACTAGCTAAAGAATACTTGAAAATTCCTATTGTCATGAGAGGAACTGAATCAGTAGTCCCAAATCCTCCTACAAAGAAGACACCAAAGCCCAGACAGTTTTACTGGCAAGTTCCAGCAAGCATTCAAGAAACAACTCCAATCTCAGACAAACTATTCCAAAGTTAAGAAAGAGAGAAAGCACTACCCAACCCTTCGATGAAACTGGCATAAACTTAATACCAAAACCTGACAAGGACGATATAAAAAAGGAAAATAAGAGTCAGACTGATTCACAGACCTAGTTGTAAAAACATCAAGTCAAATACTAGCAAGCCATATTCAGGAGCAAAAAACTGAATATATCATGACCATGGTGGTCTGATTCCAGAAATGTAAAGTTGTTTTAATAAATCAACCAACGTAATTCACCACAGTGAAAGATTAAAGAACCAAAGCCACCTCAATAGATGAAGAAAAAGGCCTTTGTTAAAATGCAATATCCACTCACGACTAAAAAACAACTTAAGAAATTCGAGAGAGAAAGGAACGGCTATAGGCTGATAACAGATATCAACAACAAAATCTATAGCAAACATCACACTTAATGGGGAAAACACTGTAAAGATATGAAAGCATGTCTTTCAACACAGGGAGCAAGATAAAGGCACCCACCATTGCCACTTCTATTAAACATTATCCTAAGGGTCTCATTATTTGTAGATGATGATTACCAACATAGAGAACCCAAAAGAATCCTCAGATAAATTAATAAGCATTAATGTAAAAGCATTTAGCAAGGTCGATACATACAAAAATAATGAACAAAAATCAACTGCATCCCTAGACACCAGCAACTGATGATTACAATACATAAGTTAAGAAAGAAAGAAAAAGGGGCGCCTGGATGGCTCAGTTGGTTAAGTCTCTGTCTTCGGCTCAGGTCATGATTTCCAGGTCCTGGGACTGAGCCCCACATAGGGCTCCCTGCTCAGTGGGGAGTTTGCTTCTCTCTCTGCCCCTCCCTCAGTGTGTATGCCCTCTCTCGCTCTCCCTCTCTCTCAAATACATAAAATCTTAAAAAACAAAAACAAAAAAACAAAAGAAAGAAAAATGACTAGATCCTGTACAGGGTAGTTGGTGAAGGCCCTGGGTCTGGTGTCTAAAACCAGCTCTACCACTGGCTGTGTGACCTTGGGCAATCTACTCAGTTGTTCTGCCCTTTACCTGTTAGAACTCTTGCGAGGATTAAATGAGTTAATACATGTAAGGCACTTAGACCTGCCTGGCACAAAGTCAGCACTAAATAAACGCGAGCTGATCTTATTAATGTGAAGAAGTAGCTAATAGGCCTATTATCAAGAGCTCCAAGATTCTAACTATTGGACTCCAAGCCATCTCAGGAGGAAAAGGTCAGGGAGCCAGCTGTCACAGGAGCGAATGACACTCACCCATGTTTTCCCTAAGGCTGGGCAACTAACTCCCGAACTCCCACACCCAATACACAGCTCATTACCCACACACCCTGCAGTCTACAGGGCAATCAGCAGAAGCACATGCCCTTTCTCTGGAGGCCTCTGCCCCTATCTTGGCGACTCTGTCACTGGCAGCACAACAAACTCGGGCTTCCCCGGAGCATGCAATCTAGAGCTCTTGAGGGCTCCTTTTCATCAAAAGAAAAGGGTAAACTTCAGCCTCTTAGTTCACACCAATGCCAGAAAGCTTTTGTGAGGTTTTAAGAAGACAAGCTTTTTACCACTAGCTCTATTTCTCGGGGGGGGGGGGGGGGAGGAGGAACACAGAACCAAATAATCTGAACACCTACCACACACTTTTCTCCGGGCTTCTCAAGTAAGAACTTGTTTCATTTGCTCCACAGCCTGATACGGTAGATGGAATTCTTGGCCCCGTTTTATTAGTGAGAAACAGGATGATGGGAATGATATGACTTGCTGAAAGGCCCAGAGCTCATGAATGATAGAAATGAGCTTCAGGGGCGCCTGGGTGGCTCAGTGGGTTAAGCCGCTGCCTTCGGCTCAGGTCATGATCTCAGGGTCCTGGGATCGAGTCCTGCATCGGGCTCTCTGCTCAGTGGGGAGCCTGCTTCCTCCTTTCTCTGTCTGCCTCTCTGCCTACTTGTGATCTCTCTCTCTCTCTGTCAAATAAATAAATAAAATCTTTAAAAAAAAAATGAGCTTCAAACCCAGATCTGTCGGACTCCAACACCACCACCCCCTCACCGCCACCACGCTTAAAGAAAGAATGGAAACTCACTCCTGAAATGAATGAGGGGAGTGGCACTGCATATAGGAAGCTATGGAGTTTGATTCTCCTCCTTCTGAAAACAGAGGCCAAAATTAGAAGGGGAATGCAAACAATCATCATGAGGAGAGAAGGCTGAAAATCAACAAACCAGCAAGGTATCTGAGTGTTTGTGATGTCACCAGATGACACACGGGTGCCATTTCATGGCATGACTGAGCAATATCTGAAAAACCTCACAGAAAGACTGCCATTTCACCAAACCTGTTTCTGAAAGCCAGGCTATTAGAGCCGGAACATACATTCTATATGCACCAACCTAGACTTGGGTGTGAAGAAGGTAATATTGGCTTGGGGTCTGGGACGGGGAGCTGAAGAACAGGATGCGTGTGCAGCTTCAGTTTTGATGCCTGCTGGGCTAATGCACTTGATTGCCCACTAGGGATGAGCATCCTGAGGGCTTTAATCTGGTGCCGGGAAGCGTAAGGCTCACATGTGTGTGGTGCTGATCACGAACCAAGGGCTACTGCCATCATAACCCACCTGTCAGGACTTCCCGTCTCTGGCCCCAGGTCAACGAGTCTGTTCCTCCTAATGGTGGAATCTAATCTGAACAGACAGAAGAGGCTGGCTCTGGGGGGAGTCTTTCAGAGCCCTGCCTGACTCAAGTGGATACACACACCATCCAAAGTAAGGGCCTCCAGGTTTGAGAACACACACCCCCACACACCCCAACAAGAACATAAAAATATTTCTAAGATCATAGCTACCATTCTAACTATGGCATCACCTATGCCTTACAGATTATTTTTTTTTAAGATTTTATTTATTTATTTGTAAGAGAGAGAGAGAGTGAGAGCGAGCACAGGCAGACAGAGTGGAAGGCAGAGTCAGAGGGAGAAGCAGGCTCCCTGCGGAGCAAGTAGCCCGATGTGGGACTCGATCCCAGGACGCTGGGATCATGACCTGAGCCGAAGGCAGCTGCTTAACCAACTGAGCCACCCAGGCGTCCCTGCCTTACAGATTATTAACCTTAGGGGCACCTGGGGTGGCTCAGTCAGTTAAGTGTCTGCCTTTGGCTTAGGGTAAGATCCCAGGGTCCTGGGGATCGAGCCCCACATTGGGCTCCCTGCTCAGTGCAGAGCCTGCTTCTCCATCTGCCTTCCCCTGCTTGTGTTCCCTCTCTCTCAAATAAATAAAATCTTTCAAAAAAAGATTACTAACCTTAAGTGTTCTTGAATACAAGGTAGGTTTTTTTTTAATGACAAAACAGATAGATAAAAGGTAAATTGTGGTAGGTCTAGTTATTGTCTACCTGCTTTTAAACCCAGAAGGGAGATAAAGTTGCAAAAATGTGCTGTTTAGATTGCTTCTCTCCTAGAAACTATCTCCCAAAACCCTCTTCCAAAATAGAACTCAAACTCTAGTAATTCTAGTAAACTCTAGTAATTCTAACAGAGAAATAAAATATGAGCACCCCATTTGTAAGTGCCCTATTACTGTTCATTTGATCTTTAGAAATACTCTGAGAGGCTACAAGGCCTGAAATTAAATAATAACCTCTATAAGAAAGCTAGTAGTTTCTTATGTGGGTAACTGAAAAAAAAAAAAACTATTTCTTCATAAATTTACAAGGGAACACAGAACCAACGTGTTACTGCCTAAGCATGGTAAAGCCATTTGAGGTTAACTGTTCCATCCAGGAAGCTCCTAGGAGCACATTTGATTCTCCCTGCTTTTGCATTTCTCCCCATGATGCATTTTGTCCGTCATCCAGTTCTCTGATTTTTTTCAGTCTGCCAGGAAGAGAAATGAACCAAAGTGTCACGAAAGTGTCAGAGGTGGAAAGGAGCTCAGGTGTCTAGTCCAACCCTCTGTTTTACAGATGCGGAGAGGGAATTTGATGGAAGAGGAGTGACTTAACCTCATGTGGCAGGTGTCCTGACACAGTGTACCCAACAGTGGACCAGAGCTGCACACAAGACTCTTCTCACTAGTTAGCTCTTAAATGGGTTTTGCAGAAAACTGGCAGATCGTTCTTCATCAATACAAATATATGTGTACACACACACACACACACACACACACACTTGGTAACCTCTTTAAATGACAGGCTCTCTTACCCTACTAGTTAACACCACCAGCTTGGGAGTCAGCCAGACCTAGGTGTCCACTACCAGCTTGAGCACTTTCTAGCTGTGTGACCTTGGATATGTCACTTGACTTCTCTGAATCTTGTGATCCTCACCCATAAAATAGGAGTGCCAGTAAAAGCATCAACCTACAGCATACCTGGGCCATCATAAGCATTCAATTAATATTAGTTGTGACTATGCCCACCGGAGGGCCCTAATTCTGTGAGTGCTGGGAGAGGGTTTTGGGAAGAGCAACCCAGTGTCTCTATGGTGAATAACCTACCCCCCTGCCCCTTCAGAAAAGGTCCCAGACTTGAAAGTAAACTTCTGATTTGGAAATAGACAAGGAACAGGGCTAAAAGGACCAGCCCAATGCTGGCACCACTGGAAGCCCACCACGTTGCACTGATTCTCAGGGGGCACACACCAAACCATGCACCTCCTACCCCTCGGGTACATTTCACAATGGGTTTATCTTACAAAGAACAACTGAGCGGTGCCTGGGTGGCTCCGTGGGTTAAGCATCTGCCTTAGGCTCAGGTCATGATCCCAGGGTCCTTGGATCAAGCCCTGCATTGTGCTCTTTGCTCAGCAGGGAGCCTACTTTTCCTTCTGACTGCTGCTCCCCCAGCTTGTGTGTTTGTTCACTCTCTCTTTCCCTGG
Organism: Mustela lutreola; assembly: GCF_030435805.1. Classification (NCBI taxonomy): domain Eukaryota; kingdom Metazoa; phylum Chordata; class Mammalia; order Carnivora; family Mustelidae; genus Mustela; species Mustela lutreola. The sequence continues at coordinate 94,481,910 of NC_081308.1, read as the reverse complement.
CAAGTAAGTAAAATCTTTTTTAAAAAAGAACTGAGGAAGAAAAGTCATCAACACACTAAGTTTGGGAAAGCCCCCTAGAAAGAGTAGTAAAGTGCCATGATTTGACACGGGGACTGGGGATTGGGATGAGTCGTAGAGTCACTGGCTGTTTCAGGAAAGGAAAAATTTGCCATCTTTAGGCCTCTTGGGTCTGAGCCTCAGCACTGGCCCTCCCCAGGCAAGGTTTTAGGAAACACTCAAAGTCAGAGTCCAGCTCCCTCGATTGTAAGGAAGTTTTGGCAACATAAAGCACTAAAGGGAAATCCCATTCAAGTTTTCACATGGGCCATTAGGTTCCCTTATCTTTCAAAGGAGGCACAGAACAGTGTAATCCCACCATTAAGCGAGGCGGTCTGGCACACCAGTCCTGGCTGCACCATTCCCTAGTGCCGTGACCTTGGGCAAGTAGCTGCCCGCTCTGGACTTCTTTCCCTAGCTGTGAAATGGAGGGCTTGGACTACAGGCACTCAGAAGGGCCTCCAACATTTTCCTGCTTGAAGTGCTGCACCAATCCTGCCACCTAAAAATGCAGGAATTAAGACCATAAATGAGTCTTGAGAATAAGCTCCCTGGGGAGCAGAAACCTTATCTGCTATTCCTTGTGTATCTCAGGGTCCCCGAGATGATGTGAGGCCCGGAGTAATTGCCTAATAAATGGTGAGCGATACCAGTTCGCTATATGGTGCCTCTCGCATCGTATAAGCTTTTCTCATGCCAGGCTCTCCCCCGGCCAGACTTTTCAAAGAGGTCAGATTTTCCCACTCTAGTCTTTTAACTGAAAAAGAAGCATTGCATAAGGAAACTAAGCTCCTTGTGACTTCACGTGACAATGATTAAACACCTAGGTGCCAGGTGCTCTGCTCTGTACTGGAAAAGGGGAAGGCCAGGGCCCCAGGGCTGGCACTCGTCCTACAGGCTGTGTGGGTCAGGGCGAGGCAAGTCACCCAGCCCACTGCCAGGCCCGGTAAGTGCAGAAGCTATTACTGCGGAACTCCTGAATCTTACGGGCCGCGATCTCTCCTGGCAGGCTAGCAACCATGAAATGGGAGGCGCCCTCTACCAAAGATCACCCACTTGAGGCTCTAAATGCAGTGCACCCCATCGTCCCCACTAACAGTGCATCACCCGGGTGGCCCGTCGGAATCACTTGAGGAGCTTTTAGAAAAAGGCTGATGCCCAGGCCCCTGCCCAATTATGTAAGAATGGGGTAGACAGGGCAGGTATTGGCATTTTTCGAACGCTTCCCCAGTGACTGGATGTCATCTTCTCCGCCTCCACTCCTAGCCCCCAACTCAGTGACAGGTCCAGCAGATAACTAACTCCAAGGCCCGCAAGGGCCCCCAGAATTCCACCTTTGTCACTCACCAGACTGTTCTCTGAGCCGTAAGAGAACTCTGTCAACGTGGCCACATTTCTGGCAACCAAAACTTAACTGAAAAGAGGCTTTCTTGGGCGCCTGGGTGGCTCAGTGGTTAAGCCGCTGCCTTCGGCTCAGGTCATGATCTCAGGGTCCTGGGATCGAGTCCCGCATCGGGCTCTCTGCTCAGCAGGGAGCCTGCTTCCTCCTCTCTCTCTCTCTCTGCCTGCCTCTCTACTTACTTGTGATTTCTCTCTGTCAAATAAATAAATAAAGTCTTTAAAAAAAAAAAAAGAAAAGAAAAGAGGCTTTCTTAACCAACCCTCAATCTCAGAGAAGGCAATTAGCTGGTCAGTCTATGCCCCAATCATTCCATTTACTGGAGGCTTCACCGGCCTGAGATCTCATCCTTCTTTTTGGAAACTTCTCTACTCCTAGGACTGACCATTAATTTGTCCCTTCTCAAGTGCCCTACTCCCTGCCCCATACTGATGCTTCTCACTCCCCCCACTCAGTGCCCAGTCTCTCCCTGACACGACTTCCGCCTCCACCCCTGCTCCTATACCACTCTCTCCCTCTCCCTCTTTTCCCATTTCTCTCTCCCTTCCCACATCCCCTGGCCTCCCTCTGGTGGGATTTGCTTTTTTTTTTTTTTTTAAAGATTTTATTTATTTATTTGACAGAGAACACAAGTAGGCAGAGAGGCAGGCAGAGAGAGAGAGAGAGACAGAGAGAGAAGCAGGCTCCTTGCTGAGCAGAGAGCCCGATGCGGGGCTCGATCCCAGGACCCTGGGATCATGACCTGGGCTGAAGGCAGAGGCTTTAACCCGATGAGCCACCCAAGGGCCCCTGGGATTTGCTTTTTTAATTCCCTCTTAATCAGCTTCTGCCTACTCTCAGCCACTTCACTATTCTTTCCCCCCTTCTTCCTCCCCCTTTCAGCTGAACCTCCTGGCAACAAGGTAGCTGCCACCTTCCAGTGGTCAGTCGTCTCTCCCAAACACGTGGCAACAAACATTTTGCCAAATCTTCTCTCGTGACCTGGCTTCCTTCTTCCACTGGACCTCTTCTAGTGAAACAGTTTTCCCAGGCTGCTAGTCATCTCCTTTCTTTCTTTAAAGTCTTTTTTTTTCTTAACTGCCCAAGAAATTTGTACTTGCATTGAATACACATGACATAGACGTGCATTAAGTAAAAAGTGAGAGTGCTTCCCCTGATCACTCAGCACTAAGCACCACTTGGGATACATTCTAGACTTCTACAATGCACTCACAGCCATGCACACATAAGAAGGGTTTGCTTGTTTTCTTAGGGAGTGGGTTTCTATCACACATACTGCTCTGCAACTAGTTTTTTTTTTTTTTTTTTTTTTAATCTTTAGGTAATCTATATACCCAACATGGGGCTTGAACTCATGACACCAAGATCAAGAGTCACCTGCCCTACTGACTGAGCCAGCCAGATGACCCTGCAACTTATTTTTGTTTGTTTGTTTTTTAATTTTTAACAATACATCATGCACATCTTTCAAAGTGAATGCAGAGGTCAGCCTCCCTGTGAAAAGCCACATAGTACTCCCTGGCCCGATGGTCCATTCTGCTACCGGTGGGCTGATTCCCAACATTCTCTATTTACCAACACTGAGGCCATAAATGTCCTTGTATGAGATGCCTCCCACTCAAACATTTCTAGGTGACTATTTAGAAGTGGGTGGGCGGCTGGCCACAGGACCAGCCTATACTCACCAATTCCAATCGCCCTTTCTCAAGGCCTCCTGGGTCTCTCCCTCTTTATGTCATATGGCACAGAGGACCTGCTCCTGCTGCCTGAACCTCCTTCCACTTCCTGGATGACTCCTTCGCTGAGTCTTCTCTCTGCTCCCCAGCGCAGGCATTCCACGGAATACTTCTCTTCCTTCTCATCCCTAACTGGCATGACCTTCTCGCCTTATCTTTTTATCCCCTCTAGACAGCTTCCTAAATCAACATTTCTCCATCCAACCACAACTCAATTGCTGGCTGGCCATTCCAGCCTCGATGTCTCAAGCCTCAGAAACTGAACAAGTCCCACAATGAACTTGTGACCCTTTTCCTCTAAGCCTCAGTTCCCTCATCTGAAAAACACAGGGATTTTTCCAAACTAGGAGTCTAGTAGGAACTAGATGGTGTGAGGGATGCAGCAATTCATAAAAACATACACTTTGCATTCAGGGAACATACATTTTAAGGAGCGGGGAAGATACATAAACAATTATGTAATACAAGGCAGAATTAAATGCTGAAATCGACAAGAGCAGCTAAATCTGGGGTGGAGGCTTGAAGAGAGCTTCACAAGAGGCAGTGTTTGGGCTGAGCCTTGAATGATGACTAGCATTTCAACAGGAAGAGGAAAGAGAGTATTTCTGGCTGAGCGTATGGCATGGACAGTGTATAAACTCGGAGAGGCACACAGGGGAAAAGAATGCACTAGAGCATAAGGCGGGCAAGAAAGACCGTAGGAGACCCTGCTTCCTATCATCATAAGGAGTTCAGGCTTTCTCTATAGAGTTTATCTATTTGCCAGCCCTAGTCTGTGTGCCAACTCCAAATGACTGACTGTCACTGCCTAAAATGCTATGCTAAAACGGATTTGGGACCTACGTGGGGACTCACTGGAAAAGCATGCCTATCGATGACTGGCAAAAGCAGCCCAGGGCACCATCAGGTATATGCAAAAGACATAAGGTAACAGGGAGCTATGGAAGGCTTTTGAGCAATGGAGTGCCATGCCCCAGCAGGTGAGTCGCTTGTGTCATTCTGACAGCTGTGTAAAGGATAAACAGAGCAGGAATCAGTCAGGAGGCTACCATAATAAGCCAGATGGCAATGGTGATGGTGACAACCAACCAAATGAATTAGGGCAGAGGAATCAAAGAAGGAAGAGGCAGATGGAAGAGATGATGAAAGACAGAATCAAGATCACTCCGAAACAGTGATGATAGAAGGCAGGAAGAGGGAGGAACGGAAATGTGTCCCGGTTTTAAGGGAGTTACCCGGGGTCACAGGACTAAGGCAGGGCCATCCACTAAGATAGGAGCATTGAGGGAAGAGTATAACTGCTTCTCATTTCAAGTCCTCAAACCACTTTACTTGAGGTGCACGACTCTCAAGCACAGTATGCATGACTTGATGGCCTCACATTTTCATCAAATATAAGCCTACCGGATCACCAGAGAAATATTCCTTAAGCATCTGATCCTATACACAAGATGCGAATCAACCTTTGAACGCACGTGCTCTCGAAAGAGAATTCCTCCCACTGAGCGTATCCTATGGTGATAACAGCCATCGCTCATACTTACGAAGTTCTTGGGGCGCACCAGACACCATTCTAAATACTTTACATGTAGGGACTCCTGGGTGGCTCAGTCAGTCAAGCATCTAACTTTGGCTCAGGTCATGATCCCGGGGTCCTGGGACCGAGTCCTGCACCCGGCTCCTTGCTGAGTGGGGAGCCTGCTTCTCCCTCTGCCCCTCCCCTTGCTCATGCTTTCTTCCTCTCTTTTTCTCTCAAATGAATAAATAAAATGTTTAAATAAATACTTTACATGTAGCCATACATTTCATTCTCACAAGAACCTTACAAAGTAGATAGTATTCTCCCCATTTTACAGAGTAAAAAACAAACAAACAAACAGTCTCAGAAATGTCACTGAACCTGCCCATGGCCTTGACACAGCTGGAAAGCAAGTGCTGGAATTTGAAACCGGCTGGTCTGGCTCCAGAGCCTGCATTCTTAACTACCACGCTCCAGGTGTTCTAAGACTGGAGCACAGAGAGAGGATCCCCCTGACTAGCCAGCACTACTAGGTTCCCTCAGCCAGTTAGTGATGAGTTTTAAAACCAAGGCCCAGGGCTGGTTTTGATGACTTCATTGTTTACCTACCTCTCCAATGGAGCTGACAGATTACTCTGACCTTCTTCCCCTTTGCCCTTTGTCACCCCTGCTATGCTAGTCTAGCCAAGGTTTCTGAGTCCTGCTCAAACAACACAAGATTTTTCTTTCTCTACTGGTGGGCAAGAACAGAAGTCCATGTCCTTTCGTGCTGAATTGGTTAGGGGTGAAAGGGGGCCACATGTGGTGTGAGAGAGATCGTGAACAGGGGAGTCTGGGAGACTCGGCTGTGCTTCCATGTGGCTGGGTGACTTTGTACAGATGACTTCACTTCTCTGGTTCTCTATTTGCTCGCGCAGAACAATGAGCGAGGAGGTGAACCAGATGGATCCCTGGGGTCTCCTTCAGCTCTGACTTGGCACCACTCTGCCATTTTGGCAAACCCGAGGAAGGATCGCTAGACTATGTTATATGGGATCTTTCGTCAACCAAAGGGAAAATCATTAGAACAGAGGCAAAGGAAGAATTAGGTAAAACAAAACTGACCTTTGTCAAAGGCTGCAAATGAGGTAACTGTGTGGGCAGCATACCTAGCACCTTGACTGGGGAGGAGCCTAGGCTCAAAAATGTTACAAGGGTTATTATTGCTACTAACTTTTGGAGAGTATATAGAGATGACAGAAAATTCTAGTGAGATCTTTCTCCTAAATTTGATTTTTTTTTTTTTGGCCCACTTGACTCTGCTCTGGGATTTATATAGTATTTAAAAGGTCTGGGCAGATGGTGAAGCGGCGGGGGGGGGGGGGGGGGTGGCCTACAGGAGCCGAGGCATGGACTATCCTCATGGTGATGGACAGCTGTGACTAGAGAGCGAGACCCTGAGCCCAAGCAGAAGGTAAAGAGAGAATGTAAGTGCAAGGGGCCAGGGTTAATCTTCAGTTCACTGAAAACCGTCTGTGGAAAGAGGGGGTGTGGTGTGGGGAGGTTACAAAAAAAAAAAAAAAAAAAAAACCAGGTGCGGACCACAGTGTACTCTGTAAATTGTTTTTCTAGGACAGACCCAAAGCGGGGAGTAAGAAACTTGGGAAGATGATCCCAGCCTGGTTTCCACGTGTGTCCATCTGAGCAAACACAGCACACACACCCCCGCGCCACCCCCCACCCCACTGTGAAGTAGGACCAAACACCCCGCGGCAGTCAGGAGCCCCAAAGTGGGGCTTCACATTCTTCTCCAGGAGTCCACTGCGGCCTTGGCCCAAAGGACACCCCTGACCTCCTGGGTCCGAGCCAGCAACACCCGCCCCCACCCCAACAGAGCCCCACTAGGGGAGGACAGCCTGGGGGCTGGGAAAGGGGCAATCTGTTCTCTTCCCTCACTGGCCAAAAAGCTCTCAAGCAAACACAGAAACATGACCTTGGCTCGGTGCTAAGCTTGCAGGGCTATTCTGAGGAGGGCTGAGCTGGAAAATCCAGTGAGGTGCTGCGAAGGTGAAAGCAGCCTCACTCCTTAAGGTGTCCCACTCTTCCTTGTGGGCCAGGGAGCCCAGGAAGGAGGGAGAAATGCCCACTTGAAGCTGATGCCAGGGGAGTTAAGTGGAAAAATGCGGAAGATAATAAGGCACTTAGGCACATGACCCTCAGCAACATTCCTGCAGGGCTCGGAGAATAAAGGGCAGTGACAGGCGCGCGGGTGCACACTCAAGTGCCTGGAACTTAAAAAAGGAAACTCTTTTAACAAATGCAAGTGGACGAGGAGCAAGTAGTGATATGAAGAGGGCCCTTTGTTGCCATCTCCCCTAGGTCTTGGAACGGGTGACCTTCCATTTCTGAAAGCTGCCCCGTCTTCTGGCCACTATTTGTTTTAGAAAAGCCCTCTAAGCCAGCTCCAGCCAGGGAACCAGGACTGTTACAGAAAACATGACCTTAGCCTTCCCAGTTCTCTCAACTCCAAAGCTAAGAAACTGCCTATTTACCCACAATGCTTGGGAATATGCCCGGAGGCCTTCCAACAGGCGGGGGGGGGGGGGGGTGAGGGGCGGTTGTCTAAGAGGAGCACACCCCTCACTCTAAGACTGTGAAGGCACATGACCATGGCCTTGGCTCTGGAAGGCCGCACTTAAAGGGGGCTTAACCCCCAGAGCAAAGGCAGCTCTGAGAGAGTTAGCCAGTCTTGAAAATGTGAGAGGTTATCATGATTGTCTACTCTTTTTTCTGTCCATTTGCTAACAGGTAAGACAAGGCACTTGTCTACTTTAAACCCACCTTCATCATTCCAGAAGCTTTGGGAGCAGCGCTCTCTCCTCTGATAATTACCTAACCCCAGTAACAAGTGGCACTTGAAAAAGTTACAGTCCCCTCAATCGGAAGGAATTAATATTAAAGAAAAATAAATAAATAAACCCACACACCTGTCTCTGTCCACCCCTCATACCACTCCTTCCATACTTCTGTCCTGCACTCACTGGTTTCCTAGGCTACCAATCTCAAGAGACTCTGCCCTACAACGTCAGCTCAGTGACAAAGAGCAGCCCAGAGGTCACTGGAAAGCCAAACTCCTACGAGGGACAGCCATCCTCCAAATTCTTCAGCCAGGACTGGATGATTGCAAGTAACTTTTTTTTTTTAATTTTTAAAAATATTTTATTTATTTATTTGACAGAGAGATGAGAGAGAGCACAAGTACGCAGAGTGGCAGGCAGAGAAAGAGGGAGAAGCAGACTACCCTCCAACCAGGGAGCCCAATGCAGGACTCAATCCCAGGACTCTGGGATCAAGATTCGAGTCCAAGGCAGCCGCTTAACCCACTGAGCCAACCAGGCGCCCCACAAGTAACTTTTCAAATTACCCAAGAAGCTGTCCTTAGGCCTCAGGCAGCCAAGCAACCCTGCCACAAGGAGATTACCTGGCCACTAACATCCTGCAACCAGTATTTTTGTCCACGATGTGAAACGAAGATGCCAGGAGAGCTTTTCTTAGATGAGCTTCCCTTACAGCTGCCTAATCCTTCTCGTCTCATCCCAACATCAGGCACCCAAGCTCCCAGGAGCAGCAGCCATAATAATGATGATGGTCCTTGCTGGCATCTTCTTCATCACAGCTGAAACTGACTAAATGTTTAACTATGTGCCAGATACTATCTTAAGTGCTTTAGGAGTGTTTTCTCCTTTTCTCCCACTTCATCTTCACAACAGCCCGGCAGGGTAGGTAGGTATGGTTATTAGTCCACATTACACATATGGCAACAGAGGCTCGGAGAGGTGAAGTAACTTGCCCAGGGCTAGACAGCTGGTGATAAGATTTGAACCCGGGCCTTTACCACCCTAGACTCTAGGCTCTCACCCAGAACACCACTGCTGCCTTGAAACACATCGAAGTAATAGTGCTACTATGAGAAACTGCTGGCATTTACTGCATGCTCACAGCGAGCCAAAATGTCCCCTAAATGCTGAGTATATTTCGGTAAATCCTCACAACAACCCTAGGGAGATACTACTATTCCCATTTTACCGATGAGAGAAACTGAGGTTCAACGCGGTCAAGTAATATGTCTAACATCACGTGGTGAGGCAGCTCAAATGCAAACCTGGGGAATACAGTCCAAAGGTTCGAGCCACTCAGCTGAACTCACACTAGAAAAAGGAGGCATTTCTGCTGCCCTACTTACTCAGGCTCCTTCCAGTGGCCCAGTCAGAATCTGGCAAGTAAAGGCCAATGAGGAAGCCTATCTAGCCCTTCCATGTCAATTCGAATAGGATTCAGCTAGGACAAGAGGAGCAAGACCCTTTCCAGAAGCCTCTCCTCACCCCCATCTTCATCTCCACCCGACTTCTGAAGAAAGCCCCTCAGATCCAGCAGCCTCGGCTACTGCTCTGCCCAGAACATCTAATAAGTGTTTACCCAGGGCTCCCAGAGCCATAGTTAAGGGCCTTACTGTGCAATCTGGCTCTGCGCCTTATTTAATCAGCACCTGAATGAAATGTCTCTTTGCCAGCAACAGCCAGAGCACAGGCAGTCAGAGTCTTTCAGCAAACACAGCTGGTCGATTGGCAAAGGCGATTCAACACACAGGCAAAATACACCCTGAGTTTATACCACCACGGATATGTGATAGAGACGGGGAGACGGAAGGCATCGGGATGGAATTAGAATGGTCTTGTGCTTCCTGCACTCTCCTCCAGGGGATTCTGCCTCTCCCTCTTCTACCCTCCTAAACACCTGCCCACAGGGCAGAGCTCTCCAACCTCCTGGCTCCTGCTGTCCATTCCCGGCCCTGAGAACCTCCAGGCCCAGGACAAAACTCATCCTACCTTCTTCCCTCCAACATTTCCTCCAACAGCTCCTAGAAAGGAAGCATGGCCAACTGAGAGATGCCCCAAACCCTCCACTTCAGGATCTCAAGCAGGCAACAGGTCCAGGTCCCCTGACATACTGTGTGCTGATGGATGGGCAAGCCATGCCCTGTTCAGCTGGCAGCCCTTTCCCTGAGAAGCAGCTAAGTAAACAGAGGGGGCTGAGACCCAGGAGAGGAGAAGTCCTCCCCAAGCCTTCAGACTGAACTGCTACATCCAAGCAGGAAGACATCCCCTGGGGGGTCAGCCAGTAGGGTGGCAAGACAATCTCTGTTCTTGGGGGAGGGGGGTCAAACCTTGGACAAGGAACATGGGAAAGGGGTGCCTGGGTGGCTCAGTGGGTTAAGCCGCTGCCTTCGGCTCAGGTCATGATCTCAGGGTCCTGGGATCGAGGCCCGCATCGGGCTCTCTGCTCAGCAGGGAGCCTGCTTCCTCCTCCCTCTCTCTGCCTGCCTCTCTGCCTGCTTGTGATCTCTCTCTGTCAAAATAAATAAATAAATAAATCTTTAAAAAAAAAAAAAAAAGGAACATGGGAAAGGCCACCTGCTCGTAAACATTGGGACGTACCCCACCAATTTAAGATCATGTTGGGGTAGTGAGGCCCTTTAGAAAAATCATCTCCCAGGGCACCTGGGTGGCTCACTCGGTGAAGCAACTGCCTTGGGCTCAGGTCATGATCTCCCGGTCCTGGAATCAAGCCCCCCATGGGGCTCCTTCCTCAGCTGGAAGCCTGCTTCCCCTTCTCCTTCTTCCCACCCCCCTCACCCCACTCACACGCTTGTGCTCTCTCCCCCTCTCTCTCTAATAAAAAAATAAAATCTTTAATTAAAAAAAAAATCCTCTCCCCCACTCCCAGTTGGGTCTATGAGCCATTCATGCTTCAGTATGAACCTCTTCAATGGAACTGTTTTCTTCTTCACTCCCCTGTGGACATCACCTCCTCTGATGGAACGGGCATTTCTGGACTGCAGAAGGGATTGTTGTACAACCTGGATTATTCTGGAAGGGGGCAAGCTTGGATGGGCGGGGCTGGAGGAGAGACCTGGAAGCAGGGCAGAAGGAATAGGAAAAGGAAAGGCAGCACGGTAGCATCACATTGCATGAGTTCAGTTCTGCTGTGGATCTTAGTGGGGGATAGCAACCATCCCAGGAGCTGCTAAAAATTATCTTCTGGTCACAGGTGGGATGCCTGCTAGCTCATTTCCTGTATTTAATGCCTGCTCACTCTCATCAATGTTCTTTGTGTCTGTCCTTGACAGGGCTTGGGACAGGACAAGGAACTCAATGCTCCAGCTCACAAGAGCTCCTGCCTGAGCACTGATGAGCAAATGCTGTTGTCTTATCAACGGCGCAGAAATGACAGAGCAGTTCTGGAGTTTTATTCGGTTCGCCAAGGGAGAAATAAGATGCGATATGCCCTGTGATAATCACGTGGGAATGACTCTGGGTTACAATCAAGATGCTTTCTTGTGCTTTGCATATATATTGGTTCCTATGCCTGCAACTCCCTTCCCTCCTGCCACACCCAACGAACACCTACCCATTCATTCCCATGTGTTTACTGAGCACCTACTATGAGCCAGGGCCTATTAGAGGCCCTAGAATAGAAAACAAACAAACGAGTCCCTGCTCTTGTACACCTATTTCCTTCATGAGCCAGCTCGAAGGTCACCTCTTCTAGAAGGCCTTCCTTAATTGCAGTAGGTAAAAACAAACAAACAAAACACCCAGACCCTTTGTGCTCTGTTTTGTTTAAATCTGTTACTGTACCTATAATATTGTTACTTAGTTGCTCTCCTTCCTGTCTCATCTAAACTGAACAACAAGAGGGGAAAGAATGTTTCTTATTTATCTTTGAGTCCCCAGCAGCTGGCACAGTGTATCACACACAACAGGCATTTGAAAAATGGTTGCTGAATGGGTGCAAGAATGAATAAATTCCCGTGAGCCTTTAAAACAAGTGCCCTGGAGCGCCTGGGTGGCTCAGTCAATCGGTTAAGCCACTGCCCTGATTTTGGCTCAGATCATGATCTCAGGGTAGTGAGATGGAGCCTTGCATAGGGCTCCACACTGGGTCTGGAGCCTGCCTGGGATTTAAGGCTTTTTTCTCTGCCCTTCCCTTCCTCTCCCCCTCCTTAAAATCAATCAATCAATCAATCAAACAGGTGTCCTGCAAACTGAGAGTTAGCATGCAACAAATATTTGTCGATATCTCCTCCCCTGGGTTGCCAACCACCTTAGAGACTGCAAGGGAGGGAGGGAATGTAGAAGGACTGGAAGATGATGGTGGCCTGGCTGAAATACTTCAGTGACAGAACTCCCACTCACCAAACAAGCCACTGGAATGCCAAAGCTACCTTAAAATCGACCTCACAATAACTGGCTGGGGGCCCTCCACTTCTAACTGCAGCCACATTATTTAACGCCTGCATAATATACACTGAGGCTCTGCCAGGAGGCTAAATGCCCGGTCCATAGGACACCCAGATTCACGCCAGTCAGGAGGAGCTTCCAAACCAACTTGCCACCCAATACTTTAGCTACTAGATAATGTAGCTACTAGATAATGTTTCTCAACATTGGGTCTAAGGCTCACCAGCATCAGAATTACTAGGGAGCTTGTAATAAATGCAGATTCCCTTCCTCATCCTCTACCTACTCAGAGTCAGCGGTGGCGTAAAGAGACAGGCATCTGCATTATAATGTTTCCAAGGGCACCTTTCACAAAGAAAGCTCCAGAATCACTTCTCTCCCCAGGCACAGTCTCTTCATGTCCACTCTGCCAGTTACTGGCAGAAGAGGAAGCACCTAGGACAAGATATCCTCAATTTAACAAAAGATACATAAGACTGTGAATGCATTAACTCAATGACGGGGAGCCCTTTTACAATGTGTGTACATCAAATCATCACGTTGTATGCTTTAAGTACTTTACAACTTTCTTTGTCAATAATACCTCAATAAAGCTGAAAAAAATGAAAGTATCAAAAAAAAAAAAAAAAAGAGCTGAAAGATCAAGAGAAGTTGACAAACCTGGCTCTTCCTCTAAATGGTACTTCAAAGAGGCAAGATGACAATGAGCTACCACAGAAAAATCCAGAAAGAGATGGAAAGTGAGTCACTAGCCTAATAACATTTCTTTAATTTATAGGATATTAAGGAAGGAAAAGAGGAAAGTAGACCCGTCCAGATGTCTGCCAAGGGATTAAGATCAAGATCCAACAGCATAATTTCTTCACTAGGATGAAAGCGAGCAGATACTTTGGGCAGAGAGCAAGCCATAGGTCTCATAACCGGTTCTTTGTGATGGAAATTCAACAGAAAATTTGTGTGAGCCAGAGCCGAAACCACCTCTCTCCTCTGGCTATTTCAAAAACCAGACAGAAGATTCTCCTAATGGGCACAAGAGATACAGGAGCCCTGCCCATCAGACCTCAAGGGAACATAGGACCACCAGAGGGAAACAGCAACAACAACAACAAAAAAAAAGTACAAAAAGATAGGTCTGTCAGTCAGTCAGTCAGCATTATCCCGGTACACATTAAACAACTAATAATGTACACATATGGTATTGTATTAACCTCTGCAGGGAGTTACAAAGGGTGTAAAAAAAAAAAAAAAAACCACTACTCCTTTCCATTAAAGAAAAATCTGTTTGCGCTAATGGTGGAGACTGAACAAACATGCAAAAACAAGCCAAACACAAAATTACCTAAAAGTATACAAAGGTATATATCAACCAGCCAAAGAGTCTGAGGAATGTGCGGAGGGTTGACAAAGGGAGACAGAAGGTGTTACCAGAATGACTGGAATAACTGGACTCCGGGCCGGGTCAGCACCCCGTGGGCAGGAGCCAGCAACATACTGGTACTTAAAACAGGTGCCACACTGGGCTGGATCAGCAGGTGCTGGAGATGGACTGATGGGGGCGCAGTGCCCAGTTTCAGAGGCTGTACCTTAGGAGGGTACGCAGGCGTGGGCTGGGAACCGGAAAAAAGCACCAGAAATGCTTAGAGGAATGAATTCCAAAAGCTAACAAAGATGCAAAGGAGTTGAGGTTTGTCAGTTTCTGAGTGTGAGATTAAAAATATATATATACATATACGTATGCATATACATACACACATCTCATCTGCCAGCTCTGATCAGCTCTGCCCAGCTTCTCTGTTTAAGTGACCACAGTCACTCAGAGGCTTAAAATGCTCTCCCCTTCCACACAGCCGGTTTCACCGAGAAGGCGGAGACAGGAAAAGATGAGATCATTTGCTCAGGTTCCCATAGCAAGCCATGAGCCAAACTCGCATCATAAGGGTCAATCCCAGGGCCGTCTGTGGGGTGTTTGATCCACCAATCCACACCACTTCTCCTTAAAATGGACGCCCCCAAAAGACCGTAACAACGGAAGGTGGAAAAATTCTCTGCACATTTCCTTGGGGGGAGAAATAAAACAAACTAAAAAAGAATGTCATGCCTCACTGCTGAGGCCCACATAAACATCATCTTCTCGTGTCCCCCTAGACTCGTGACACAGGACAGTCCATCTGATAAGCTGTCATTGTACCCATTTGCCCACCGACGTCAATTCCAAGCAGAAGCTGTTATCCGCACTCCAGACAACAGACGGGGATGAGGAGGTGTGGCTGGTCTCTCAAGTCAAGGAGTCGGGGGTGCTGGGGGTCACAAAATGCCCCATTCTCCAATCCATCAGGTCCTTCTCTAGAACAAATCCAAGACGGGGCGAATGGAACACTCCACTGTTTATTCAGGCCATTCCAAAAGGTATCACAAAAAGCTCAGCACCATTTTGAATCTGTGCCATCCTTCCACTTTCAGCAAGGAAGGAGGAAGTAGAATAATCAAACAGTGAAGCAAAAGAACGCCAGCCACATTTGGTGGAAATTAGACTTGGAATAGAGTGTAAAAGAAGATAGGACCCCCAGAGCAAAGGCAAATCTAAAAAAAAAATTTGTATGAAACCATAAAAGATCCCATTAGTGGCATCTTTCTGTTCTGTCCCTAAGACAGAGATGTGATAACTGGACCCAAGGGTGATAAAGGGTCACGAGTTGAAGAACCCCAGCCTTTCCAAGATACAAGCAGTCAAATGTCTAGCGTTTTAACACTCCCGCTGAGAAGTTGTAGACTTTGGGACTTGAGTAGCTCTGAGAATCTTTTTCTGCTGAGGCCTCCATTCCCACACAGCCCAGTCCTAAAGCCACCTCTGCTACTAACTTGCTGGGGTATTTGGGGCAATTAGCATAATCACGGAGTAAATTCATTCCTTATCACTCCTACCTGCCCAAAATAACACGCAGGAGGGAAGTAGCGATGCCTGAAGAAATATGTACTGGTGATTGGTAACCACCACAGATATTCACCGAGGGGCCCAACCACGGTGTGTGGGGCCTGGTGCTCCCGGGAACCCTCACACGTCTTGGCTTACGCTGACAGGGGAGATGCTGGCACTCAGACGACACAAAGCACTGTCATCCACAGTCCTGGGGCCTTTGAAAAGCAGATGAGACCAAAACCAAACCGTACAGCAGGAATATCAATCAAGACCAGAACTCGGCCGCAAGAATGGCCCTTCCTTCTGCTTCTGAGGCTGGCAGTCACCCAAGAGCAGCACGGCCATGATGAGGGGCTGTTTAAAAAGGCCTTGGGAATAAATACTTTACGGACCGAAAAAATGAGAGATGAGGAGACGAACCAATTTCCCTCCAAGTCTCCCACTTCCTGGCCTAAAGCAGTACCGTCCTTGTTAGAAACGGACATAGACTCTGAGGAACAAGGCCTTTCTACGAAGCCCAAATGGAATCATCCTGTGGCAAGAAACACATCAGAAATGTTTCTGCTAAGCTGTCCCTTTCATTTCAGCCAATGTCTCCCTTGCCTTTTCAGGACCTCTGAACTCCACAGAATGTCCTGCCATTGTGTAGCCTAATTCAGCAAGTTCACTTGCCAAAGCATTTCTCTGTACTCAACATCACCCCTCTGGAATATACACAGCCAAAGGAAACATTTCAACGTCTTTCTTTCCAGGCCCCAGCTAACCTAGCGCAGCCCTGCACAAGATCATGTCAGTGGAAGGGCCTCATAAACACTAAAGTGTCAGGGAAGTGTGAGGTATGATTAACCAGACGAGTTCTCCTTAGTCCTCGCTGCAGTCAAGTCAGAAAACGGTTTCCAACCATCTGCAGTTCATTTGTCTTCAAGGTCTCATACCAACTTTCAAAAATCCCAGCTTCCCTGCTTCCCAGGAAGAGCCAGCCATAGGTAGGGTACGGGCTGTGGGACTGACCGAAGGCTGCAGCCCACAGCAGGCCTGAGGAGACTATTTAAATGACTATTTATTCTGCTTTGTGACAGCAGAAAAGAGTAAAGGAGAATAATCCTGTTTGGGATCAAGAATTCCTTAGCCTGACTCTGTTCTCTGCTTCCACCCTAGGCCTTCAGAGTTGAAGCGAAGCACAGGACAAAAGAAAGAGTACAGGTGACAGGAATCAGTCCCTAGAGTGGCACCCCCCCACCCAAGTGTCCACTCCTCTGCCAGCCCTACATACCATCATCATCTACACATGCATCCAAGGGTAGCCTGGTCAGGTTGACTTTACCCGGGAGATACAGGAAACAAAGATGAACAAGGCCCCCTGACCTCAGCAAAGAAGAAACAAGTTTCCTTTTCCCACACACGGAAGCCAGCAGCATCTCCAGAGAACCTCTCTGTTGCTTTCCTGGCCACTGCTTAAGGAGAAAAGAATCAGAGAACGCTGACTGCCCTGACCTGGGAATGCAGCTCTGTCTCATTGTGCAGATGGGCAAACTGAGGCCCAGCAAGCGGACTTTTCCTCAAAGTTGCACAACTAATTAACGCCAGCACCAAGTCTCCAGAGGCTTGTAAAAGCTTCTAAAAACCTTTCCACTGAAAAGCCTGGTGCTGCCAGGTTTGATGTCATCCCATCAGCAGCAGCCCCAGTCAGGCTGAATTTAGTCCTTTGTTGACCTTCTAGATATGCGGATGCCAGAGGGCTCAAGACCCCTTTGTAGAAGAGGCACCCTCTGACCCTCACCACCTGCCATCCAAAAAAAGCACTCCTGTCCCAAGAGCCTCACGTAGCAGCGGCTGAGATGTGTTGTTTCCTCTCATTAACAAAAAGCCCATTCATACAAAAGAAAGAAAGAGGACTGGCTCAAATTTACCCAGAAAGTCTAGCTGGGAGAGCCATGGGCTTCCTGTGAATGGCATCACATCCCAAGAAACCCTCTCTTAAAAAAAAAAAAAAAGAAATGCCAAAAAAAAAAAAAAAATGCTTCCCTCCAGCCCTGCTCGGTGATGACAGCCACCCCACCAATAACAGCCTCTTTATTCCACAGCTATCCGCACCTCCCTGCCACATCTGCAAAGACCAAAAGGGCCGCTAGGCCACTGAGTACATTTTACAGATTAGGAAACTGAGGCCAGGAACCTGCAATCAAGAGTACCTGGAACACAGACCCAGCAAGCATCGGAGCCACAAGTAGGCCGCGCCATGCTGATCAGCCTCAGCCTCCGGCGCCCCGCCCCCCACAGCCCTTTCATTCTACTGACAGCCTGCAACCCCAAAGAGGGTGGGTTAGCTTTCCAACTCTGATGCTAATTCATCTTTTGGCTGCAGGTGAGTGACCTCTGGTCCCTGGGCCCCACCAGGCCTGTAAAACCAACATAATAATCTCAACCTCGTGCCCCGCACAGGGTTGTCACAACTCTCCCGAGAATAAACTTCTACAAATATAAAAAGCAATAAAGACGCTAATGACAGGTTTCCGAACCGTCCCTGAATAAAACACACCAGGTTTCTCACAGCCTGAAATCTAAAAAAGATTTTTTTTTCCTTTCCTCCTCTTCCTTCTCCTCCATGATTTTATAGTTTTAGAACATCTCTCCACACAGGCTGAGTACAGAAAGACAGTCTCACTCTTGGTGCTCACCCAGATTATTTTTATGTATCTGGCAACTTTCCTTTTCAATCCCGTTTGTTTCTCTTAGTACCGCTAAT
The DNA here is from genome assembly GCF_030435805.1 of Mustela lutreola. Classification (NCBI taxonomy): domain Eukaryota; kingdom Metazoa; phylum Chordata; class Mammalia; order Carnivora; family Mustelidae; genus Mustela; species Mustela lutreola. Next base: position 94,464,256 of record NC_081308.1, on the reverse strand, counting down.
GGGAGGTAAAGAAAACAGCTCTCTGAACACCCCGGACCATGACCACAGGAAATAGAGTACGAGCAAAATGATGGAGAGGTCTGCAAAACATAAACACCCTCTCACCAGGGATAGAGGCCACCAACCCGAAGTTCAGAAGTCAGCCTGTTTCAGAGCGCACTTAGTAGGGGCTCAGAGTTCAAAGGCAGACCTTGCCCTAAGAGCTAAAACCTCCAAATGAAAGAGTCATTAAGGGAAACCCATTAAAGTATTTTCCCCAAAGTACCACGGTGGAGACAAGAAACCCTACATGACTACCTCCAGGAAAGAGTGTCATCAGGCCTCTGGGAAATTAACTGCAGCAGAGGAGATGGGGGCAGGCTGTGGTCCCCAGATGTGACCCAGAAAGGGCACCTGGCTGGGGCTGCACTTCCAGATTGTGAAAGGCCAGGGCAGGGCTGAGCTGGGGTGGGGGGTTGACAGACTACCAGCATGCCAGTGGGTTCCTAGGGCTCTATCACTATGTTCCTCACCTCCACTGCAGGGCTGACACATTGTGCAAAGGTTAGAGGAAGCCAAATCTGGAATCCACACAAAACCAGCCACTCTTGGAAAACATTTTTAAGGGTCCCACTTCCCGCAGGATGAAGTGCCCTACACTTCCGAGTGTCCTGAGCACACAAAATGACTCTTATCGCTACGGCTGCCGGGGGGGGGAAAAAGTCAACAGACTCACATGCATCATGGTGACCAGGTGACAAGGGTTGAGCAGGTAGATGACGGTCTTGGTGGCGAACTTAAAGCCCACCTCCACCCCGAAGGTCAGGCACAGGGCTACTAAGAGCAGATTCTTGCTCAGGCTCTCCTTGCCTTCCTCTGGCCGCTGGGTCACCTTATCTGGCTGGCTGCCACGGCCACCCCTACCGTCCTCCTTCGTCTGCCTCAGGATGTGCCGCAGGGCCACCAGGATCTCCAACAGGGCCAGGGTCAGGACCACCACACTTTCCAGCAGCCGCTGCTGCCAAGAGAGGAAGGCAGCACAGTCGGGGCCCCCATTGCCTGCAAAGCTGGGGTCCACGCCCCCATAGAGCCAGTCCAGGAGACTTTGGTAGCTATACCGGGACATGATGCCAAGTGGTTCCCCTCGACCACCGTGCCGGAAGCGAGAGCGAGATGGAACACAAGCCCCAAGGGTTGCCCGGGTGCTGGGACATGTAAGGAGGGCACACCCCCGCACCCGCGCCGCCCCCCTCTGGACACCGGGGCACCTAGGGCAGGGAGGAGGGAAGCTACACGCGGGGCCCGGGGTCAAGTGCTGGCTCTAACTTGTCCCCACGGCTGCCTGGGGAGCCCCCCGCGCTTCTCCAGTGGCCACCAACGAGGCAGGGTTGAAAGGAGCCGTTGGCCAATCTAAAAGGAAGGAGAGGAAAAAAAAAAAAAAAAAGGTCTCAAAGAGGCAATTGCATCGGGAAAAACGAAGCGGGGCGGGGTAACTAGCGAGGGCAGAAAAGGGGAACGGGGCAGTGGCGAAGCAGGCGGGGGTCAGGGGAAGCCGGAGGCCGGAAGGGTCAGGGCGAGGGCCGAGGGGAGCCGGCAGCGCCGCGGGAGCCAACCGGGGAGCAGCGCGGGTGAGAGCGAGGGGACACGCGGAGGCCAGGAGAGGAGCTAGCGGAGCCAGTCAGGCGGGGAGGGCGACGGGGATGGCAGGGACGCCGGACTCCTCGTCTCACGCACTCGCCACAGGGGGATCGCTTACTCCTGCAACCGCGTGGCCGTCCCTGCCCCCAGCTAGCAACTTCGCCGCCGAGGGGGCCCCTTCGGCCAATTTAGCGCCGTCCCGGGCCGGCCTCCCGCCCCCGGGTCCACCCCCGAGCCCCCAGCTCCACCCCCAGCCCCAGACGCCCGCCCTCGGGCAGCACCTCCCCCCCACCGCCCTCGGCCCGCCCGGGACCTGCCCCGCTGGCGCAAGCGGCGGCGGGAGGAAGCCGCGGGGAGTGGAGGGGGAGGCGGGAGGCCGGGCCAGCCGGGGGGCTGGGCTTCGGCCGGCCCCCTCCCTCTGCCCCGGCGCCGCATCTGCCCGCGCCTCTCGCCCGGTCCCGGGAACCGGCCGCCGCGCCCCTCGGGGCTCCACTCACCCGCAGCTCGGCCCGCGGCCCCGGCTCAGCGGCCGCTCGGCTCCCCGCGCTCCCCGCGCCCGGGCGCTTGGCTCCCCCGGCGGCCGCAGTTGCCGCCGCCGCCGCCGCCGCCACCGCGCGCGGCTCCTCCTCCCGGTCTTCCTCCCCCTGCCGCGGCCGCGCTTGCTTCCTCCTTCTTCCCCTCCCTCTCTCCTCCCCACTCCTCCTCCTCCTCCTCCCAACCCCACCCCCACGCCGAGTCCCGCGCAGCCTCGCGCCCCCCTACAACGCCCTCGGGCTGCGAACGCCCCGCCTCGCCGCCTCCCCGCCGCGACCTCCCGCGCTCCCCCCGCCCCACCGCTCCCACCGTTCACACCTCCCACCCTCCCTCCACGCCGTCCCTCCGCCCGGCCGCCTTCCTCCTCCCTCCTCAGGCCTCAGTCCCCGCCTCCTTCCCCTCCTCCCCGGCCTGCCTCGCGTTCCGCGCTCCTCCAGCCTGCACGCGTGCACCTCCACCTTCCTTCACCGCCGTCTACACAGTTCGCCCCTTCCGTGAAGCCTTTTGGCCGACTCCAACTCCCGTGGCCCGGTTCCCCCCGGCGCGTCTTCATCCGCCGAGCACATAGTAGGCGCTCAGCAGGCCCTTTCCAGGCTCTTGGGGGATGAATAAGCCTGTCTAGCGCCGAGCGGCAGTGCCGGCTTGGCTTCGCGGGGTGTTTGCTGGGTATGACCTTCTCCTTGGCGCGTCTCCTCCTTTCCGTCCTGAAACTAGACTCCTGCGGGACCATGATGTCCCCTTCCCTTCCCTTTTTTAGCCACAGTCCCACTCCCCACTTCAGAGCCTGAAGATGAAGGCCCCTTTGCCCTCTTCTCTGGGCTCTTCCACCTCCTAGGGTCTGCGCCAGCATTTTTCTCTCTTTACCTTAGGGCCCTCCTGCTCCCTTTTGCTCCTGCCATGCCCTCCGTGGTAGACTTGCTGCCTCAAAAGAAGCTCCCCTGACCTTTTTCCCTCCCCTGTCCCTGCAAGGCAGCTGCTGCTTCCCACCCCGCATGGGGCTGAGTGTCCTGACCCTGAAGGCCAGCCAGGACCGTGTGGGTATTGGACAGACTCGGGAATGGGATAAGATCCTCTGACTGGAACAGCGTCCCCCTCTGCCTTGCTTTCTATCCTCAGAATTTGCTTTTCTTGGGACTTAGGAAGCAGGACAGGGACCTCATCACCTACCTCATGTTGGTTTAATATTGAAGACTCACAGTGAGTTAGGAAAATATCCAGAAAAACAGTTAGGCACTTTGCCTAGGAAACACACTTTCGGGTGTTGGCTGCAAGCCAGACTCAAAACATAAAACACAATCTAATGTATTATCAGGCCATTGTCCTTCCATCCTTTCCAAGTCTGGTTTTCCTGACAAAAAGAGCTTCAGAGCAGGATAGCTTACCTAATTCCAAGCTTTGTATGGTTTCCACCACAGGCCTGAGGCTCTTCGAGTGCTAATTAATAAAGAACAGCAACAAACAGGAATTAATTCTAGGGCCACTCCATTCTCCTTAGGTGCTTTGTTAAATCCTCTGCAACATAACCAAGGACCATTAAGGATCAGGTTGTGGGGCTCCTGGCAGAAACCTCAAGTTCCGTTTTCCAAGGAAGTGAGAATGAGGTTATAAAATTCAGTAAATGGCTTCATTAATTGCTCCAGTTTTCATGCTGAACCTCGGTTGGCAATGTGGCCTAGAGGGGCCCTGTGTTTGCAAAATGACCCTCTTTCATGACTGTAGCCCGGCCAACTTCCACACTTGAGTCCCGAATTCCTCTTTTTCACAGGTAGGAGAGTCCAGTGGTTTTAGGCCCCGGGCTGTAATTGCCTATACTGGCCCCGTCACCCTAGGCCACTTAGGGAACCACTTTGTGCCTCAATTTCCATTCACCGAAGGGCTATCGGTTATCCTCCAATTCCTAGGGTGATGCACTTGTAAATGAGTTGAATTTTGTAGAACCCTCTGTAGTATCCTCTGCAGAGAAAGTGAATGAATGCTACCCATCATCTTCACCCAGTTCTGCATTCATGTGCACTGGTCCACATGGGGGCCTATACCCTCGAGTTTAGTGCCCTCCCCCACATCTACATAAACAGTCCTACCCAACCTTCAGATCCCCTGTGACACTGCTGGCTCCCCAGCCCCCGGCCCCAGCTCCCAGAGCTTTCTCCCTCCTTTGAACTTCTATACCAGTTACTGCCTGCACTACTCATTTTATCCTGAATCACAGACTGCCTCCCATTGTTCTCGCATTGTTCGTCCCGTCTCCCACACTCAGATCTCTGACAGCAGGGGATGGGTCTTAATCTTTTCTAGTCCCCTCCCCTCACCGCACCTAGCAGAGTGGCAAATACGGGAGGTGCTGAGACAGATGCTAGGAGATTGTCGCCCCCTGGGTAAAAGGGACGCAATAAATGAACCGAAATGGTGGGTCAAATTTTAGAAACCTGAAAAGACTCAGACAAATGTCAGGATCGTTTCCTTGCTGGGACTCAGGCCAGGAGCTTCTTGTCTCCAATGATAAGAGCAAACGAACTTTGCTTTTTAAGTGGAGATTTGCAGGACACGGTGAAAAGACCACCTGGAATCCAGCTCCCTTCAGGGAGACCATGGGGGAAAATCAGCTCTCTCCGCTTCAGGGTACTCGGGTAAAATGAAGAGGTCGAACTAGAATGGTTTCTAAGACATCTGCCGGCTCTGATAGTCTATGATTCTCAGAACTCAGCCTTCTAGCCTTTTCATCCAAATCCAGTTTGAATCTAAAGTAGAAAGCAGATCCACCCGGCCCCAGCCTCAGCCTGCTGGTACAATACCCTAAATTCTTTTGTCCAAAGGACCTTCCCAGGTATGAGCTCAGGGGACCTCCCGTGGCAGAAATTATAATATCCTGTGTACCGTGGACAGATGGAGGCTCAGAAAGGTGAAGTGAGTTGCCCAAGATCACACAAATTAGTAACAGAACGAGGACTAGACCAGAGTCTAGTCTTTCTAGAGAAAACTCTTTCTCTTTGACTTGGCCATCTGACCTTTTCTCCCCCTGCCCTTTCTATTCTTCCAGTCCACTCCTGTCCCTCTACCCACAGTCTAACCTGAAAGTCAAACGCATGCATGACCACCCACCAGCAAAAAACAATGCACAATCCTGATATTATATGAAGTATTATCAGTAAAAATAAAATGCATGTGTACGGGGGAAAATGAAGAGAGAAGCCATTGTCTTCACTATCTGCTTACAGCTTCTCCCCCCTGCCAACTCATCCAACACCAGCATTCATTCCATCCATATTTACTGAATCCCTGTTCTGTGCATAGGGATATGCTAGACATGTGGGCAATTTCTGCCTTCAAGGAGCTTAAAATCCAGCCCAGAGGACGTGACTCCGAAACAGGGAAGGTTAGATAGCAGTTCTTGTGGGAGGTATAAATAAATACAAGGAAAGCAAACAGAAATCACCACCACAAGAGCTAATCTCACACAGTATCGAGTGAGGTGCCCAGACAAGGGAGGGCAAGAAGAATTCAGGGGTAGTTCGACACCAGGCAAAACTCATCTATGGGGAGAAATATCCGGAGGGTGGTAAAGGGAAGCAGAACTTATCACCCCACCTCTTTGGCATAAAGTGTAGTTTAGGCTGATTATATTTTAAAAACAGCAGACACCAGAAAAGCTCTGAAAACTGAGAAGTTACCCTTTTGTAAGAGACGTTTACAAGGGAAATAACTATTTGTCCTGGGTCCTTGAACTTCTGCCTTGACTTGCTGTCCTCCTAGTTGGCAGAAAGGTACAAATCCCAACCTCTCTCTGTTTCACAAGAATATGACTGAGACAAAGAAGATTACACAGATGAGGCTCTTTGTAATCTTGCTGATATAGAATCCAAAAGATTATCATCCTTATATCTTAAGTAGTGGAAAAGTCATGCTTTCACAAGGGAAGCCACTTAGAAGGACATGTGTCACATCCCAACTAAGAAAAGAAAAACTTCAGTGACAGGACACATACACATATCCCAAAAAATGGTCTTTGGTTTGGGGTAAACTAATTTTGAACAGAAACTGACATTATTAACACTTTTATTTATAATCTGGAAATCCTGAGCCAAGTTGAAGAAAAAGTGCAAGACGAAAATTTGGTCCTCAAGCTTCCAAATGTAAACCTGCCCTTAATTCTGTTCATTAACCATCAGTGGAAAAATGTTTTCTTGGCTTGTGGTTCCCAAAGCTACCACTTACTCTGTCATCATAAATTCAGTTTGGCATTATTTGGCTATTTAAGTCATGAAGCAGTCAGGTGGTTGTCTTTTGTCCAGGGGTTCCAAAAAAAGGTCTGTAGTTAAATGTCCCAGGCTCAGGCAGAGCCAAAAATTTGCTGTGGCATACTGGGCAAAGGAGGACCCTCTTCAGGACCTGGGCGGCTTCCTCCGCCCTTGACACAACCCAGTATTATGTTGAAAGCACAGGAGACTGGCAGTCAGGACACCTGGGTTGGATTTGACTAGCTTGGGCCAATCGCTCCCTTTCTTGGGTATCAGCTCTGTCTTTTGGAATCCGAAAGGACTTCAGTCACTGCCTCTAAATTCCCTTCTGGCGTCAATATTCCCTGAAAATAATGGGGGAGTGTTAATGTGGGAGAACTGATGTTACATAGTCGGGCAGCAGTCTGGAATCCTGGATACCTCTTTTCTTGTCTATACCATGATGCGGTAATGAAGGAATTGCTTCATTGAATAGAGGCATATAGCCATTCATTGAAGGCTAAGTTATTCACAGATGCGTGGAAATGGCAGACCCAGCACCTTCCTGAGGGAGGCTCATTTCTCCTGGCTGTATTTCCTCATATCCTTCGTTACTGTTTTTTTTTTTTTAAATAAATACGTATTAAGGGACACTATGTGCCAGGTAAAATGTGCAAACAGGTATTTTATAGCTGAAATTTCACAGAAATCATCTTTCGAGCATTAGAATCATAAAAGCACATTCCTTTTTTGGACAAAAGTTGAGTATTGCAGGAAATATTTTAAGACCCAGTGCCAAAATTAACATGAAAGTATCAACATTGTTTTATGTATCAATATTGGAGTAACAAAGTAAATGAACGAACTGGCCCTGAAATCAGATACACATGGATTCAATTCCTTGGCAACAATGAGCTTTTGCAACCCCAGGCAAGTGACTTAACCTCTCAGAGCCTGTTTTTTCCTATGTGGTATATGTTATTTGCAGTATTTACCTTGCAGGGTGGTGGTGAGGATCAATGTGGTAATATATATGGAAAGTAGCTAGCACCCTGTCTGGCAAGTAAGGGACTCCATAACTGTTAGCTTTAGGGATTTTCCCCCTTTTCAATTCCAAAAAAATTCATGCTTTAATCCCAAGGTAAAAATCAAATCTACCCCGAGTAGGTCAAGTGGACCAATTTTCTGTTGAATGCCCTTTCGCAGCTGTAGCCTCAGGTGGAACTGACATCCTGTCCCGGCACAACATAGCCGTGCTGTTATTAGGAACCGCACACTTTCCTACAGGGGAAGAAGAAAGGAAAGGAAAGAAAACCAAGCATCTGGTACATGTGTGATTGATTTTGAGATGTGGGCAAGCTGGCGGTTTGTAGTTGCTCTTTTCCTGAATTGCAACGCTGTCGGAAATCAATATGCTGAAAGCAGTTTTGGAAAGCTTGCCTGGGAACCCCTGGAGGATTCTGAGAGCTGTAACCGCATCCTTTCTAGCTCTAGACAAGTCCCTTACCCTAACCTGGTTCTTCTCCCTTTGTAAGATAAGCAGTCAAGGCACTATCTCCTCCCTGTTACAGTGAAGATAAAGCCATTGGGCTGCTCAAGGGGAGCCCAAGAGCTTTTACCTTCATTGTTCCAGCGGTGGAGCCGGACTGAAGAAAAGAGATAGACTTCATTTGAGGATATTATGAAGGAGTATTGATAATAACAAACCCCCCTCCTCCCCTCCCTGCATGGAGCCTGTTAGAGAGTATCCAGGGCCAGGTGAATTTGCATCTCTTCTGAGAATTCGTGACGGGAAGCGCGGCAGTAGCAATCAGCTTCCAAATTTACACTTAGTGTCTCAATCCACACCTGAGAATAACAACATTATTAAGGATAATGAAAAAACAGTAACAACTGTCATTTATTGAGTAGTTAGGTGCTAAATTATCTCAGCCCTGGGGGCCAGGGAAACCAAGGCTTAAGGGGAGAGAGAGAGAGAGAGAGAGAGAGAGAGAATACGTAATTAGCTTAAGGTGCCAGTGAAGAGTCTGACCCCCTCGCCACCCTGCCTCCTGCCCAAAGAGTCTCACATGACCTGTGGCTTGTTTTTGCAAAAGAACTGACTGGGTGTGGAGGACTAATTTGTGAAGAGGAGTGCATTCTCTACTGTTTGGACCTGGGGAGTTGAGAGGCAAATGAGCCACACAGAGTTTGCACCCAGGATCTCAGCCTCATGATCACAAGATTTTAATTATCTGCGCATTTGGTGATACGTTCTACCTTTCAAAATGGGTATGCTTTTTTATTTGCTGCTTCAAATCAGGAAATGATTTGCTCTTTCAAGGATACATTTGGCATAGCTGGCATCTGTTTTCAAAACCCTTGGGGACTGAATATCTTCAGAGCAGTTCCCTCTTGGATGGGGTTCTCCGGATATGGATGGATTTGTTTCTAAGGAAACAGAGGCAGAAAGACCAGAGGAAATAAGACACAGGAGTCCCCATTTTGCCGATGGATTGGACATGCCAGAGCATGCTAACCACATATATACACCAAGAGTTCAAAAAATGAGCATTCTATCCTCAGCTTCTTAGTTTATCTGCATGCATTCCCCCTGTTGGCGCGACCCATTGTGGCAAAGCCTTGACTTCAGGGCCACTTCCTGCTGTTTTCTTCCATCTATTCTCTTCATCAGCCCTCCATTTGTTCTTTCTGACCCATGGAGATCATGATGTACTGTTAGTCCCCCACACAATTACAGATTCCTTTCCTTTCCATATCTGATGGTTCCTTTACTCTGGACGATTTGCAGGAACTCCATGTAGGGAAAGGTACAATTTATTATCACAGCAGGTGACTAATAAGATACAGTGACAGCATAAGACTCAGAATCTTTCTGTTTTTCTGCTTCAGAATGGGTCATCTCTGATGTGACATTTCCTATGTTTTCAGAGGTCGTGGAGACCATTTATGAACTTCATCATGCAGGTGAAGAGTGACAGGTGACTGGACTTTAAAAAGTAAATATAGCACAGCATCATGCCTGTAATTAACAATGCTGTATTACATACTTAAACATTTGCTAGAGGGTCGATCTCATATGAAGGTTTTTTTCACATACAAAAAAATAAATCATGAAGAGGGTAACGGGAAATTGCACATGAACCTACAATTATCTTCAAGTAAGGAGTTTAATTTTTTAAAAAAGCAAATGGAAAATTCTTACCTACAGGATTTGGTCCTGAGTTTCTAAAGGAGATAGATGAATGGATGAGTGGGTCCAAAAAGTTCTCTTTCCCTCACAGATCAGAGGAACTCCAATTCTGAGTGCAGAATCCATGCCTCTATTAATAGTTAATTATTTTAATTTTTATGTATTTATCTTTTAGAGATGGAGAGAGAGAGAAGCATGAGCAGGGTGAGGAGGAGCAGAGAGAGGGGGAAAGAGGGAATCTTAAGCAGGCTCTAAACCCAGCACGGAGCGCAGCCCAATGCAGGGCTTAATCTCAGGACCCTGAGATCATGACCTGAGTCAAAATCAAGAGTTGACCACTTAACTGACTGAGCCACCCAGGCACCCCTCAATTCTTTTGAGGTAAAAGAAGGAAAGAAGAAGAAAAAAAACAGATGGAAAAAATATAAAGAATGAGATCTATCTCATGGTGGTGTTTATTCTCTTTTTGCCCTAGGCGGGATTTTGTCTCCCTCAGTTGGGTCTACTGCAATAACTAGAGCTTATTTTAACCCAGCCATGTCATCTGTTTGAGATGGTCATGTCAACCATCAATGGAAGGTATCTTTTCAAAATGCTGCTTCTGGGGGAAAAAAAAAAAAGGATTTATCTGCCCTCTAGGGCTATTTGCATTTTGGGGGCCCCTCCTATCCCTGTCTGCTTTTCTCCCCCTTTCTCAACACATCATCCGAAGATTAGATTTCATTCTGTTTTCTATAGGAGACAGACCAGGCTTGCCTGGAAAGAAAACATCTCTGGAGATATTAGACTCTGACTAATTCTCATTTCCAGCATCTAAAGGCAGAGGATTCAATTAAGAAATAAATAACACAATTCTGTGCTCCAATTGCACTATTCGAGCTCTCTAATATATGGCATTTTTAATCGATGCCAGCCAAGGTGGTTCTTAGGAGCAGATGGTGAGGATACATTGGTCAAAAGACCCTCCACACCTAGGAAGAGGACACGAGGAATAACTTAGATTTAGACCAGAAATGACTTCTGGTTTTCCTTCTTGCTCTGATGTAAATGTTCGAAGTCGTAAGTTTCACACAGAAGTGTGTGTATGTATGCAAGCTGGAGGGGGTAGGACAAAAATGGCTATCTTGGGATGCCTGGGTGGCTCAGTTGGTTAAGCAGCTGCCTTCAGCTCAGGTCATGATCCCAGCGTCCTGGGATCGAGTCCTGAATCGGGCTCCTTGCTCGGCGGGGAGCCTGCTTCTCCCTCTGCCTCTGCCTGCCATTCTGACTGCCTGCGCTCGCTCTCTCTCCCTCTCTCTCTGATAAATAAATAAAATCTTAAAAAAAAATGGCTATCTTATGATAGCCAGCACCCAGGACTAAAAGGGGCCAAATAGCTAGCAGCAGGCAAGATCAGCCTGGGTTTTCACTTACTGTTCTTCTGCCATCTCTCCAAATGTCTGTCACTGCTCCTTCCTTCTTGCTTTTTTCTTTTCTCTTCCTTACCCTGTCTCCTTCCCTTACCTTCTCCTTATCTTCCCCTTTTCCCTTGGCCCAGAAAATTATACTTTCTTTTTTTAATTTAAATTTAATTAGCCAACATAAAGTACATCATTAGTTTCAGAGGTAGAGTTCAACGATTCATCAGTTGCATGTGACACCCAGTGCCTATCACATCGCGTGGCCTCATTAATGCCCATCACCCAGTTACCCCACCCCATCCCCACCCATCTGCCTTTCCACAGCCCTCAGTTTTTCTCCTGGAGTCAAGAGTCTCTCATGGTTTGTCTCCCTCTCTGATTTCTTCCCATTCAATTTTCCCTTCCTTCCCCTATGATCCTCTGTGTTATTTCTTATACTCCACATATGACTGAAATCATATGATAATTGCCTTTCTCTGCTTGACTCATTCATTTGTCATAATACCCTCCAGTTCCATCAACATTGAGGCAAATGGTAGGTATTCATCCTTTCTGATGAGTGAGTAATATTCCATTGTATATACGAACCACATCTTCTTTATCCATTCACCTGTTGAAGGACATCTCAGCTCCTTCTACAGTTTGGCTATCGTGGACATTACTGCTATGAACATTGGATTGCGGGTGCCCCTTTAAATCACTACATCTGTATATATTTACTTTCAAATACACCCTAAAATGTTCAAATAGCGCCACCTCACTGGGAAACCTGGCTCGTATTCTTTGTCCATCTCTTGTCATTGGCTCACATCTCTGGGATGGGCCATCCCAGCCACTCCAAATAGCGCACAGAGTAAGCATATCTATATCTGGCTGCCTTGTGGGGAAAATGACTTGCCTTTTGCTAAGGGGACTTCCTGGGGGGTTCTCATACCCTACACAAAAGCACAATTCCAACAAGGTGGTTCTGACATTTCCCTGCTTCCCACCCTCCTTCTTATTCCCATCTGCCAAGATTCTTGCCCATTCTTCTGGGCAGGTAAAAATAAGCACCTGCAGAAATGACCATGTTTCCTTGCATTGCTATAATAACCAGCAAGAGCAACATTAGAGCTCTGTAGAGGATAAGAGAGGAGAAACAGAAGGCAGACGACTATTACAATCTGCCCATTAGGCCAGTATTACAAATAAGATTGAATAGTCACTGGCCTTTCTTATAGAGCCCATTTTTTTCCCCATAGTGACAAATGAAATCAGATAGGGGGACGGAAGGGCTTTTAAGGAATCAGAAGATAAGCTGAAATCATGTTTCCTCAATTTAACTCTACCCCTCATGAAAGGCAAGTGGGAATGGTGGCCTGAATCCCAAGTGCAGATCCTTGGGTATGCCATGAAAAGAGCAGAACCAACTTCCAGGTGATGTCTGGTGGGTATTCTCCAAGTAGCCCTGTAGCATGGTGGTGGAGAGTAGGAGGTTTTGAAGGAAGAGAGAGCTCACTCAAATCCTAGCTCCTTCACTAATTCCATTTACACCCTCAATCTCACTTCCTCCCACCTGCTTAAGCACATGGCTCCAGAAATTCTCACCTCTCTGGCATCAATAATTTCTTCCTATTTACATGCTGTAGCATCTACCATTTCAAAAATCAAGTCCTCCATTTACCCCACATCCCCACCACCACCGATCCCCCAGCTTCTGTCCCATTTGTCTTCTCCATGTGACAGCAAAATTCCTCAAAATAGCTGTCTATATTCACTGTTTCTAATTTTTCTCCACTTCTCTTTTGAATCATCTCCAATCAGGCTTCTGCGTCTTCCACTTCATCGAAGTAGCTCTTCTCAGGTCACAGTTGGACCTCCATGTTGTCAGATCAAATGGTCCATTCCTAGTCCTCATCCTGCTTGATATTTCATCAGTTTCCCAAACAGAAACACTCCCCCCTTGAAACACCTTCTCCACACAGCTTGCAGGACAATATTCTGTCACCAGCTGCCCCCTGGCTGCTCCTACCCAGTGTCTTTTTTTGGTTTCTCCTCTCATTCCCAACCTCTACCATTGCATTGCCCCAGAATTTAGATCTCAGACTATTTATTTTCTTGATACTTTCCCCTAGGTGGTCACATCTGGCACCATAGCTTCAACTACTCTGGATACATTAAAGATTTCCAAATTTGTATCAGAGGTTCCAGCTTTCCTAAGCTCAACATGCAGTCTCTCCAACTCCATACTCAGCTTTCCCTCTTAGAGATCTAATAGTCACATTTAATGTGACACATTGAGATTTTCTTATCCCTCTTCCACAAACTTGGTTCTCCTTCGATCCTTACCATCTCTGTTGATGGCAGCTCCATCCTTCCAACTGCTGAAGTAAAAAAACCTTGGAGTCATCCCTGACTCCTTTTTTTCCCCATACCCCATCCCCAAGATGACTGCAAAACATATCAGACTTTTCTTTAAAATAATATTAGAATCAGACTGGGTATCCCCACCTCAGTCCTACCACCCTGATCCTGGCCACCATCATCTCCTATTTGACTACTGCAGTAGCCTCCCAGCTGGGCTCCTTCTTTCGGCCCCTAATCTCTCTCATTTTTTAAGATTTTATTCATTCATTTTAGTGGGGGAGGGGCAGAGGGAGAGGGAGAAAGAATCTGAGGCAGATTCCACACTGAGTGCAGAGCCCAACGTGGGGCTCTATCCCACAACCACGAGATCATGACCAGAGCAGAAACCAAGAGTCAGATGCTTAACTGACTGATCTACCCAGGCGGCCCTCTGCCCTTAATCTCTTAAAGTCTATTCTCACTCAACCTACTAGCTAGAGCAACTTACTCAAAATTTAATTCCTCTCTGACTATTCTTCCAGGGCTCTCAGTTTCATTCAGAGTGAAAGCCAAAGCCCTGCGAAGCCCTATATGATTTTGGTCCCCCTCTCATTCTTGCGATTTTAGCATTCTGCCCCAGTCACACTAGTCTCTTTGATGTTCCCTAAACATACCACACATGTTTCCACTTTTGGACCGTTGCACTAGCTGTGCATCTGCCTGGAAAACTTTTTCCCTGGATATCCACATAGATCATCCCTTTGCTTTCTGCAGGTCTCTGCTCAAATGCTATATCTACTGAGAGTTTTTACTCAGTTTATTGTTTCCCTTGAGAAATATCCCAATCTGCTATATTATAATTTTAGTTGATTAATGTCTGTCTCTTCCCAATGTAAACTTCTTGGGAGCAGGGACTTCATTTTACTCACTGCTCTACTCACCAGCCCTTAGAATAGTGCTTGGCACATATCTTCAATTAATTTTTGCTAACTGAATGAATGGATGAGTAGATGGATCGAATAAGAATCTTCCAAACAGTATCACATAGAAAAAGATCTCAGCAACTCTGTACCTACTTTTTAGCCTAATCCTCATACCTGGAAGTAGAGATGAAGCTTTATTTTACAGATGAAGAAAATGATGAGGCTCAGAGAATCTAAGCAACTTTCCAAGGCCACCTAGTTGGTAAAATTCCTCCCTTCATCCTTTCCTTTGCTCATTTCTTCAACAAATACTATTGAGCCCTTACCATCTGCCTTAGCACTGTTCTGGACACTGAAAATACAGCAGTGAATAGGGCACGTGAATTTTCTGCCCTTCATGGAGTTCTTCATGGAGTAAGTGATCCTATAAGCAGAAGATGCTTAAATGTTGTTTTATTGACTTGATCCATTGATAGTGGGTCAGCCAATACCCGTAGATCAGATCTTTTTACAATGCAGATTCCCATCCACTAGGTTAGGGGCAGGGTCCAATTTTCTGCATTCTTCAAAAGCTCTCAGGTGCTACTCATACTGCTGGTCCACAGACCACACGTTGAACAATGTCTTAGCATAAACCACACCGCCCAGGAAATCAGAACATCTATTTGGTCCCTGTCCTTTCATGTAACACACCCTAGACTGAAGGACTAATTCAAAAGGTAGAGTAAGTTTCAGGGGACCAGGACTTGGAATTTCCTGACAAGTGTGTTAAACATAGCACTGGGAACTCTAGAAGCATTTGGTGTTCAGAGATACAGGAAGCACTGGGGAAGTCACAGTTTGCAAAGTCACAGCCATTGGAGAATTCCAATTCCTTCAGTGGGGATGGGAAACAACTGGCAGAACAGAACAGATTCCCAGTTATGGAGAATTATCAAGGCCCAAACATGCTCAGGTTTCTGAATCCGAACACAGACAGAAGGGGCTTGGACTCAGGATGAAGTTTGTGTCATAGCAGGACTTGACTTGAACCTGAGCATTGACTTAGAAGCCCTTAAATTGCTGGAGGGCAGGGTTGATCCCAGAGATGGGGCAAAATTCACTGCCTTGTAGATTGGGGGTTATGTGGCTCCAAGGGAGCACTGTGGAGACAGGAGGGCTTTGGGAACAGGGAACCCAGCAGATTCCACACTGCTCCTAGCAGAAATTCTTAGAACTCATGAGGCAGCAAAAAGTATGTTGGGCTTTGTTTTGAATGGCATGATCCAAAAAGAGGAAATTTAATACTGACTATTGGCCAGAGATAATACACACACATACACACACACAATGATTTCTCCCTTATCTGTCAGGCTAGAAAGCACTTGGATATGAAGAATATTAAACTAATATTGGAAAGGAAGAGATAGCAGAGAGCTGTGTTGAGAGTGAACTGCTGGAAGAGATTAACAAAAGGAATTTGGTATTTATAAAACTATGTCCTTGATGAGATAAGAAGAAATGTGGGAAGAGCCCGAGGAAGCCCGGACATAAGGCTATGAATGTCACACCAGTCTGTGTACTCCAAGTGACCTTCTCAAAGAAGAGTGACTAATGCCCCAGGTTCCTGGAAAGTCACTGAGTAGTCACTGAACCAAGAGAGTCTGACATCTCTCCTTCACAATGAGCCAGAAAAGCAGAGTGGTACCCCACTCTTGTATTGGTTACAAGCATGGCTTCTTGAGCCAGACAGGCATGGCTCCATATTCCAGCTCTGCCTTTTAACTTCTCTGGGCCTCAGTTTTCTCATCTGTAGACTGGGATGATAATACAAATCACCTACATCATGGAGCTAAAGTGAGATTAAATTACTCCATGCCGTAAGTGCCTTGAGCGGTGCCTAGCACATTGTTAGCGCTCTGTCACTGTGGGTGTTAGTCGTTACTGTTGTTTCAAAGAGGAAGAGCTAGAAGAGACACCCAAGTTCAACCCCCCTCATTTGCTAGAAAAGAAGCATGAAGTCCAGAAAAGTAGGGAATTGTTCCAGGTCACCAACAAGCTCATACACACCAAGGCTAAGAACAGAAACCAGGCCTCCTGAGCTCAACATCAACTTTTCAAAGGAGCAGCTTCCCAACTTCTCAGATCACAAATACCTCATACACTGCAACCCGTACAGGTACAACATGTATATAATTGACACGAAATGTGCATAAAATAATAATTCAACATACTAGTTCACTGTAATATTTTCTATTCAATTTTTGAGACTGAAACAAAAAATAATGATAATAATTGGGGGGGGGGGACCCATGAGGGTCAGGAGCCAGAGTGAAGCCAGCTAGGAATATCACACCTAAGGGTGATATACCTAAGAACCTATGAGACACACATGGATGCCTATCACAGAACAAAATTAACCAAATCTGCCCCACTTACACTGAATAACCATATCCCTTTCTTCTTATTACATCATGCTGCCTTCATTCTGGAATAATCAGAAGTATTAGGGGAGGATGCCTGGTGGCTCAGTCAGTTGAGCATCTACCTTTGGCTCAGGTGATGATCTCAGGGTCTTAGGATCGAGCCCTGCATCGGGCTCTCTGCTCAGTTCCCTGCTCAGTTCCCTGCTCAGCTGGGAGTCTGCTTCTCCCCCTCCTTCCCACCCCTGCTTATGCTCTCTCAAATAAATGAATAAAACCTTAAAAAAAAAAGAAGCATTAGGGGAGAGGGATGGAAGAACAGTTAGAGCTCAAGTCCCTCTGACCACAGGGCATGCCTGAGCTGAGGGGTGTAGGAAAACAGCCCAAATAAGAAATGTGAGTGAAGATTTCAAGTCAGACACAAATGGACTAAACATATCCTATAAAATTGGCTAGAAAACCAGGAATGCTGCCCACATGACCTAATTTATAGGAAGAGAAGGAGCTTTGAGCTAATTTAAAACATTAATTGGAGAAGAAAACATTTCATGTTTGTCCCCCAGTGTTCAGATAGCTCACTAATTTCTTGGCATTTATAGTAGTATACAAAAGTACATACTCATGCACAAAGAGAAACCATGTGTTCTTTAATAGAGAATTGATTATATAAATTCCTATGCAACTGTATGATAGATTAAAAATATGATGTATGCCTGTATCTGCTGATCAAAAATCTCAAACATATATATTCTTCTTAAAAGAAAGAAAACACAGAGGAGTGTCTATGGATTCGGCTATTCTGGACATTTCTTAAGAATGTAACCATGCAACAGATGATATGTTGGGCTTCTTTCACTTAACAAAATGTTTTTCAAGGTTCACCCATGTTGTAGAATGTATCATTACTTTGTTCCTTTTGATGACCAAATAATATTCTATTGTATGGCTATACCACATTTTGTCCATCCATTCACAAATTGGTGGACATCTGGCTTATTTCCAATTTTTTTTTTTCAAATAATGCTGCTATAAACATTGATGTACAAGTTTATGGATAAACGTATTTTCAATTCTCCTGGGTGTATACCTAGGACTGGACTTGTTGTATCATATGGTAATCCTATATTTAACTTTTTGATGAATTGCCAAATTGTTTTCCAAAGTGGCTACACATTCTCCCCAACAATGCACAAAGGTTCCAGTTTCTCCAGATCCTCACTGACATTTCTTAGTTTCTGTCTTTTTGATTATAGCTATCCTAGTGGATGTGAAGTGCTATCTCATTATGATTTTGATTTGCATTTCTCTAATGATTTAGTAATGTTGAGCACCATCTTTTCATGTGCATATTAACCGTTTGCATATCTTCTTTGGAGAAATGTTTAATCAAATCCTTTGCTCATTTAAAAAACTGAATTATACAAATTTGAGATGGCAAAATAAGAAAGTGTTTTTTTAAAGATTTTATTTATTTATTTGAGAGAGAGAAAAAAAACGAGCAGGGGGGAAGGGCAGAGGCAGAGGGACAAGCAGATTTCCCACCAAGTGGGGAGCCCAATGGGGCCTTGATCCCAGGACCCTGAGATCATGACCTGAGCTGAAGCCAGATGCTTAACTGGCTGAGCCACCCATGTACCCCCCAAATATGAAAGTATTAGTAAAGCCTCAACTTGGCAGCAAATTTTTTTTTTAAGATTTTATTTATTTATTTGAGGGAGAATGACTGAGAGAGAGCATGAGAAAGGAGAAGGTCAGAGGGAGAAGCAGACTCCCCAAGGAGCTGGGAGCCCGATGCAGGACTCGATCCTGGAAGTCCAGGATCATGACCTGAGCCGAAGGCAGTTGCTCAACCAACTGAGCCACACAGGCGCCCCGGCAGCAAAATCTGATGCAATGCAATCCCCAAATTAAAAATTGTCAAGGAAGACATTATTTTAAAGAGGATGGGTAGAGAGAATTTAAACTGTACTTAACCATTGCCACATGCTGTGATCCTACCTAGTGAACAGAGATCACTGCTAGACTTTCACAGAATTATTCTTAAATTATTAGAGATTTAAATGTTGCAAAACTCTCATAAAGACTCTGGAATAAAATGCAACCACCTTCTGCAATCTGAAAACCTTTCTTTTCTTTTTTAAAAATTTTTAGAAGATTTATTTATTTATTTATTTATTTATCAGAGAAAGCGTGCACAAGCAAGGGGAGCAGCAGGCAGAAGGAGAAGCAGGCTCCCTGCTGAGCAAGGAGCCTGATGGGGTACTTGATCCCAAGACGCTGGGATCATGACCTGCATAGAAGGCAGATGCTTAACTGACTGAGCCACCCAGGCATCCCTGAAAATCTTTTGAAAAGAAAATATTGTGGTTGCCTTTTTAAAAAATATTTTAAGGCGCACCACAGCACAGTGGCTCAGTCAGTTTAAACATCTGACCCTTAGCTTCAGCTAAGATCATGATCTCAGGGTCCTGGGATTAAGCCCCAAGTCAGACTCTATGCTCAGAAAGGAGTCTGCTTGAAGATTCTCTCTCCCTTGCCCTCTGCCTTTCTCCCTGATGCTCTCTCTCTCAAAAAAATTAAAAAATTAAAAATTAAAAATATTATAAGATGTCTGACATATACATTAAAATCAAACCCAAAGTCCTAATCATAAATGAACAGCTCCATGAAATTTTATGTATATATATACTTGTGTAATCCCTACCTGGATTAAGACATGGAACAATTTTGTAATTGCTCGTGCACCTTTCTAGCCTCTAACCCCACCTCAGAAGTTAACATTATTTTGACTAGTGTTGCCATTAAGTATTATGGCCTGTTATCCACATCCACTTAAATGGAATCAAGAAGTTATATTCTTTTGTATCTGGCTTCTTTTGCTCAATGTAATATTCGTGAGATTCATACACTTTATTATGTGTGGAGTGAGAAGGGAATCTGTAGGCAGAAATGGTGATAGCAGAGATGGGAGTTTGGTTTACATACAGGAAGATTAAGGATGAAGGGGGTCAAGTGTCTCACTGTTCAAGAAGGGAGTTACACATAAGGAAAAGGGTAAAAGTAAAACGAACCTTGAAATACTGTGTTGGACTTGCAAGTATTGATATGAACTCGTGATGTATGAATGTCTCGCTGTAGCAAATTATCCCAAACTTAGTGCCTTAAATGATTTGTTCTCTTATGGTTCTGGAGGTCAATATTCTAAAATCAAGGTGACAGCAGGACTGTATTTGCTCTGGAAAGTTTTAGAAACTTGTTTCCTTGCTTTTTTCCAGCTTCTAGAAGCCACCTACATTCTTTGATTGATGGTGTCTTTCCTCCACCTTTAAAGTGTATCATCCCAACCTCTGCTTCCATCATCACATCTCCATTCTCTCTTGTCATGTCCCCTTCTGCCTCCCTCTTATAAGGACACTTATGGTTACATCAGAACTACCCAGGTAATCCTAGAGATACCCTCATTTTAAGATCTTTAACTTAACCACGTCTGCAAATTTCCTTTTACTGTGCAAAGGAACATATCCACAGGATCTGGAGTGATTATTCAGCCTACCATAGGTGGTATAGATATATACTTGGCCAAGTATAGAAATAAATATAGAGGGACATCTGGGTGGTCCAGTTGGTTAGGTGTCTGGCTCTCTGTTTGGACGCAGGTCGTGATTTTAGGGTCATAAGATAGAGCCCCACATAGGGCTCTACACTCAGTGTGGAGTCTGCTTAAGACACTCTCTCCCTCTCTCTCTGCCCCTTCCTCTCTCTCTCTCACTCAAATAAATAAATGAATATCTACCAAAAAAGAGCGAAAGAGAGAGAGACAGAGAGAGAGAGAGAGAGAGAGAAATAGTTATAGCTGATTTCAAAGCTGTGTCAAGAAAAAGTACAAGATGAGCCTGGAAAATCTTATTGTACTTTTAAAAAGCAAGGAAATACTCAAAAGATAACAGAGACATGTCAAAAGAAATACAAGCCAGGAAGCTCCTATTGGCCAAAGTGTGACACTCAGTGCATTCAAATAAACAATGAAAGTATCTGATTGTAACACACTGAATTAAATAGAAAACTATGAGTCCATACTGATATAAAGAAATAAATGAGGAACTGGACAAAAATACACAGAGTGGGATTAATAACAGATTAGACATTGCAGAGGGAAAAAATAGTGAACTACTTATTGCATAATGAAACACCTCAAAATGTAGCTGCTTGAAACAGCACATCAGTGTGTTATCTCTGTTTCTATGGATTTGAAATCTAGGTACAATTTACCTGAGTCATTCAGCTCAGGGTCTCCCACAAGACTTCAAACAAGTTGTGGGTTTGGGCCTTGGTCATTTCAAGGCTCAACTGGGGCAGGATTCACTTCAAAGTTCATTCACTAGTTATTGTCAGAATTGAGTTCCTCCCAGGCCATTGGACTGAGGACCTCAGTTCCTTGCTGGCTATTGGCCAGAAACCATCCTCAGTTTCTTTACCACATAAGTTTTCCCATATGGACTTTCCTACAGCCTGTCAGTTGATCTCATCAGAACAAGCCAGTGAGAGAGATCAAGAGTATGCACAAGGTGGATATTATAATCATTTATAAACCAATATTAGAAATGGCATCCCTTTACTTTTCCTAAATTCTGTTTGTTTGTTAGAGGCAAGTCACTAGGTCCAACCCCATCTCAAAGGGAAGCAATTGCACAAGGATGTTAATACCAGGAGGTAGGGATCTTTGTCAGAAGCTGTCTAGCACGGTCTGCCCTTTGCCAACAGCTCAAAGCCCAGAATATTTTTTTAAAGATTTTATTTATTTATTAGACAGACAAAGATCACAAGTAGGCAGAGAGGAAGGCAGAGAGAGGAGGAAGCAGGCTCCCTGTGGAGCAGAGAGCCTGATGTGGGGCTCGATTCCAGAATCCTGGGATCATGACCTGAGCCTAAAGCAGAGGCTTTAGCCCACTGAACTACCCAGGCGCAGCAAAAGCCCAGAATCTTTTCATCTAAATGAGATCCAGGGTGCTTGATGCTCCTCAAATGTACTTCCTTATATACAGCTACCAATGCCTCTTGAATTGAAGATCTATAAAACAAAAGAGACAAGTTCTCTGTCCCCTAACTCCCATGCAAACACCCAACAGACAATGGTGGATCGGGCATAGAATAACTGCTATAGATGTCCCTCTTCAGAATGGAAGGAAATGAAATGCACAAAGGCACCCCTGGGCCATAGCAATTCTGAAATCTACCAGGAAAATGTTAGCACATAATTAAGTTTGGAGTCCCAGGAATAATTCTGCATGGCACGTGGCTGCACCCTCTGGGCTCTTGGATCCACCCTCTAAGTCGTCCTTTTTTCCATGAAAGGTGGCGGTTCACAGATGAGTAGTCTTGTCAGTCTCCTTATTGCCAGTAGAATTCCGGGCTGTTCTTGTTTAGTACCATCTCTCTCTCTTTCAGTCAAAGCCAAAAGTGTTTCTGCTGACAGAGTTGTCTCGAAAAGTTTGTGGGGCTTTTGTGAATCTCTTTAGGGTTTACTTCATTAGATAAAAACATAATTAAAAATCTCTAAAATTATCCCTTCTCTACCTTGAGATTCTGCTGAGCCAGCTGAGGGACAATGTCCTCAAGTTTCTGAGAGCCCTACTGTTCAATTAGAAAATTTGTGAAACGCACACTTAATTGCTTAGTGGGATTTTAGTGCTAGTGAAGAGTACTCTGACTCCTTTGATCCTTCCAAGGTCCTAACTAAAGGTTGCATAGTCACACATTTAGACCACTTTCCCTCAGAGTGCCAGGAAGCTATTTCTTTCTTCTTCTTCCTCCTCCTCCTTATCCTCCTCCTCCTCCTCCTTTGTCTTCTTCATCTTCTTTTACACTAACCTCTGAGCACATAGTGTGTTCCTTTAAGCAGAGTACTCCTGCCATTATATTTCTGGAAAATCTTAATGTTTCGTCCTAAAAGGGGCCTTCTCCATCACTTCCTTTAGTTCTTCCTCTGGAAACTCATTAAGACATATGTTAGAGCTGGTCAACTCAACTCTCATGTCTCTTGATATCTCATGATTTTATTCTTCCTTTCTTTGAATACCACATTCCAGGTGACAGTCTCTATTTTAGTTCCCAATTCCCTATTTAGCAGTGTGTATATTAGATATTATAGTTCTCTTGGGTTATTGAAAGGACTACATATGTTTTTATTTACTATGATGTAACATTTCCATTTATTAATCCAGATCTGGTGAGTATAATTAAATATTTTTTTTATTTGTATGGATGTTGTACTTCATCTCTTTGAGGACTCTAAATTTATTTTTTTTATAGCATCTGTATTGCATTCAAATTTCTTCTAGATAAAATATATTTTTATTGCTTATTTGTTGGTTGTCTTTCTTTAGTTCTCGGATTTTAGAATGTTAGTTGTTGGTTCCCTTTGAATGCTTGTATGTGCTCGCATATGTGGGTGTGCATGTATGTGTGTGTGTGCCTGTGTGTGTGTTTCCCCCATCTTTCTTAGCTCCCTTCTTTCTTGCCTGGTAGATTTGCAGTTGACTTCTGACCCCCTGCGGTTCTCATTCAAACCAGGTTCTAGTATATACCTGGGTATCCTTTCCTGTGACAATATTAGATATATTATAGACTTGATATCCAATCAGTGATCAGTTTGTTCAGGTCTTAATTATGGACTGGTTCACCTGCCTCTCTAAAGTGATCTGACTCATATAATAAGTCAGGGACTCAGAAAGTGATCAGCTCAGGTTTTTAAGTCATTTTCTTAGATGGGGGTGTGTCAACTCAGATTTTGTTTTAAGCCAATGAGCCCAGACATTTTTATTCCCTATCTATGGAGATATTATGTTGGGTCCTCTTTTTTTTAATTTATTTTTCTAATAAACATAAAACGTATTTTTATCCCCAGGGGTACGGGTCTGTGAATCTCCGGGTTTACACATTTCACAGCACTCATCATAGCACATACCCTCCCCAATGTCCATATATGTTGGGCCCTCTTTATCTGTTATTGTGGTGTCTATTCTAATCCTTTGTGTGTGGGGGGGTAATTCAGTATAAAATAAAACAAAATTTGTATTTATGCTAGGTTGGAACTTGGTGTTTTGGTGTCTCTACTTCTGCCTTATTCCAGTGGCAAAAATTCCAACTACTATGTTGTTGGAAGGGCAAGATAGGGTAAGTGCCCTTCATGATTAGATATGCTTGGATATGAATCTCAGTTATGCCATACCATAGCAGCATAACTCATTATATTCATAGGTAAAGTGGGGGTAGTTTTGTGAGAACTAAAAAAGATAATACATGTCAATACATGTAAATGCAGGCTCTATAAACAATGGATTGCCTCCACCTGAAGGATGCTTGAGTTTTTCCACAGCCCACACAACAAGGCATTTCCCCCCTCAACTTTGGCCAACTTGTAGTATCTTAATATTAGCATCTTTTGCTCTCTGGAGAGCCTGAAAATTTTCAAGACCACCAGTTTCTGGCTCCCTTTTGTTTAACAGCTCTATCCTCAAGTTGTCTCTCTCCTCTCACATTTTACGTCAAGTGGCAAGAAGGAAGAAAGTAGTACCTTTAAAACTTTCCTTGGAAATGTCTTGAACGTAGTAAATCATTAAATCAGGTGATTAACCATGACGCATGCATTCTGCTCTCCATGTAATTGCTGACAACAACGCCACCAAGTTTTCTGCCACTATACAATGAGGCTCCAAAGCCATTCTTACACTTTCATGCATTTTGATAAGCAGTGGTCACTCCTTGATACTAAAATCTGTATTCATTATCTAAGGCTGCAGAACAAATCATCCCCCAATTTTTTTATTTTTTAATTTTTTATTTTTTATAAACATATATTTTTATCCCTAGGGGTACAGGTCTGTGAATCACCAGGTTTACACACTTCACAGCACTCACCAAAGCACATACCCTCTATAAAGAACTTAGCAAACTCAACACCCAAAGAACAAATAATCCAATCAAGAAATGGGCAGAGGACATGAACAGACATTTCTGCAAAGAAGACATCCCCAAATTTTTAAAGGCTTGAAAAATGTTTAGAAGAGTTTTTGTACATTTAATAAGCCAGAAATACCTTGCTGGGTCCTCTGTTTCTAGATCTGTCACAGGCTGCAGTCATCTCAATACCTGATTGGGAAAGAATCTGCTTCTAAGCTCTCTGATATGGTTGCTGGCAGGATGTGATTCCTCCCTGGTTGCTGGATGGATGGCCTCAGATCATCCATGGCTACTGGTCAGATGTTGCCCCTTATTTCCTTGCCTCATGGGCCTGTCCAGAGGGTAACTCACAATATGGCAGCGTGTTTCATCAGAGCAAACCAGCAAGAAGAACCAGAAAGAGAGAGTGAAGGTAAGAGGGAAGTCAGATTCTTTAAAACCTAATCTTAGAGAAGACATCCCACCAGCTTTGCTTTCATCTATTCATTAAAAGCAAGCCATTAGGGACGCCTGGGTGGCTCATTTGGTTAAGCAGCTGCCTTAGGCTCAGGTCATGAGCCGAAGCGTCCTAGGGATTGAGTCCCACATTGGGCTCCTTGCTCAGCAGGGAGCCTGATTCTCCCTCTGCCTCTGCCTGCCATTCTGTCTGCCTGTGCTTGCTCTCTCTCCCCCTCTCTCTGATAAATAAATAAAATCTTTTTTTTAAAAAAAAGGGCAAGCCATTAGTTTCAGCCTACCCTCTCATCATCACAAGAAGTGAATACAGTACAGCAAACTATTTTGAGAGAGTGCATATTCACATAACTTTTATTACAGAATATTGTTACAATTGTGTTATTTTGTTATTGTTGTCACTCTCTTACAGTGCCGAATGTGTAAGTTAGACTTTGTCATAGGTATGCGTGGACGGAAAGATAATATGGTGTATTAGGGTTCACTACTACGCATGCCTTCAATTATCTACTGGGAGTCTCGGAACCTACTCCTCATGAATTGAAGGTGGGGGGAGCACTGTATTGAAAAAGTAATCAACTTAGAGTTCCATACCAAGTGAAAACACCTTTTAAAACAAAATATTCCTTTTTATCACAAGAAAAAAGATTTCATAACTATGTATGAACATTTCACAGTGTGTACAAATATTGGATTATTAGGTTATACACCTGAAATTAATATGCTATAGTTCAGTTATACTCCAATTAAAAAAAAACCCATACCAGTGCTTTAAGAAATTAAAAAAGACATAATTAAATGGAAGCACATCCCCCATTCATGGCTTGGAAGATATATTTTGTTTTTATTTCCTTCAGATTTATTTTTTGAAATAAATGGGCCTCTTAAAATTGATAATAGTTAACTACCATATTAACTGTTCACTGAACATTTTTGGGTATCTTGTTTTTTCTCTATCTGAAGTTACTTTTTCTCATTTTCTTCTCTCATTTGCACATTTCCCCAAAGAAACACTGAAAACTTTCTCCCTGTTCCTCACTAGGCAGCAATTCTCTTGAATTCCTCTCAAGAAATCATGGAAATCAAAACACATTATATAAGAAGAGTCTTAGCATTATCTAAACAAAAGAATTCCAAGTCCCAGCACTTGAAGCAACAATATAGAATCATAGAACTCTTGAGGTGACAGTTACCTTACAGACCACAGTAATGCAGTAAGATTTTGAATGCATTTAAAACCAGAACATCTTGTTAGAATTTGTTAAGACCATTGGTGACAGATATCTTCCATCCTAAATCCTTATATCCAATAGCTGACAACTTTTCAGAAATTCCTTCTGATCCCAATGGAGGGAAACCCCATCCTGTCATCAAATGCACATTGAAGTCCTTCCGCTACCACTGGGGATCCCTTCCCTCATTCCAGAAATATTTACCAAAGATCTATCAAGTGTTGGCACTGAGATTTAATGGATCCAATCTCTAGGTGACAACTCTCTTTCCTCAATACCCATATGTATTGAGCTATAATCGATAAATAAAATTATCTATGTTAAAGTATGCAACATGATTATTTGATACATGTACACATTATTAAATGATTACCAAAATCAAGTTCATTGACACATCCTTCACATCACATAGTTGCCTTTTTTTCTTTGATGAGAATGCTTCAGAGCTACTCTCTTAGTAAATTTCAAGTATACAATACAGTATTAACTATAGTCATTGTGCTGTACATTAAAATTATTCATCTTATAATGGGAAGTTTGTATCCTCTGACTGACATTTTCCCATTCCCCCCATCTCCAGGCAGCCACCATTCTCCTTTCTGTTTCTATGAGTTTGGCAGTTATTTGTTCATTTGTTAATTTAGATTCCACATATAAGTGATACCATGCAGGATTTGTGTTGCTCTGCCTGGTTCATTTCACTTAGCATAGTGCCCTAGGTTCACCCATGTTGTCATAAATGGCCAGATTTCCTTTTGTTTTAATGTCTGAGTAACATTCCAGTGTGTGTGTGTGTGTGTGTGTGTGTGTGTGTGTGTGTGTGTACCACATCTTTATCCGTTTCATTTGTTGATGAACACTTAGGTTGTTTCCATGTCTTAGCCACCATGAATAATGCCTCAGTGAACATGGGGTGCAGATATCTCTTTGAGATTGTGATTTCATTTCCTTCAGTTATATACCCAGAAGTAAAATTGTTATTTTTAAAATTTTTTCATGAACTTACTTCCATACTGTTTTCCAAATTGGCTGTAGTAATTTACGTTCCTACCAGCAGTATACAAGAGTTCCCTTTGCTCCACATCCTTGCCAACATTTGCTATCTCTTATCTCTTTTATGATAGTCATTCTAATAGGTGTGAGAGGATATAGCATTGGGGTTTTGATTTGCCTTTCCCTGATGATTCCTTTCCTGCCTTTCCCTGCTGAAGACTTTTTCATATACCTGCTGGCCATTTGTATATTTTGTTTGGAAAAACACCTATTCAGATCCTTTGCCCACTTTAAATCAGATTATTTACTCATTTGTTATTGAGTTATGTGAGTTCTTTATATATTTTAAGTATTACCCCCTTATCAGATACATGGTTTACAAATATTTTCTTCCATTCCTTAGGTTGCTTTTGTATTTTGTTGATGGTTTCCTTTGCTGTGCAGAAGCATTTAGTTTGATGTAGCTGCACTTGTTTATTTTTGCTTTTTTTTTTTTTTTTTTTTTGGTTATGTTTTAATGCCCTACCTAAAAAAAAAAATCATTGCCAAGACCAATATCAAGGGGGCTTTTCCTCTATGTTTCTTCTAGCAGTTTTACAGTTTTAGGTCTTACATTTAAGTCTTTAATTCATTTCAAGTTACTTTTTGTGAGTGGCCTAAAATAGGGATCCAGTTTTATTCTTTAGCATGTGGTTCTCCATTTTTCCCAACATGACTGAAAGATTTAATATTAAAATGTCAAGCAATGCCTGGGTGGTTTAGTTGGTTAAGCATCTGCCTTCGGCTCAGGTCATGATCCCAGGGTCCTGGAATCAAGTCCCACATTGGACTCCTTGCTCAGTGGGGAGTCTGCCTCTCCCTCTGCCCGCTGTTCCCTCTGCTTGTGCTCTATTTCTGACAAATAAATCAATACAGTCTTTAAAAAAATATTAAGATGTCAATACTATCAGGGCACCTGGGTGATTCAGTCAGTTAAGTGCCTGGGCTTCTGGATGGAGCCCCATATCAGGCTCCCTACTCAGCGGGGAGTCTGCTTGTCTCTCTAACTCTCCCATGCTTGTGATCTCTCTCTCTCAAATAGATAAAATATATATTTTTTTAAAAATGTCAATTTTTTTTGCAGAAATTAAAAAAAAATGCCCATCCTAAAATCCTAAAATTTATATGGAATTTCCAGGGACCTGAATAGCCAAAACAGTCTTGAAAAAGAAGAACAGGGGTACCTGGGTGGCTCAGTGAGTTAAAGCCTCTGTCTTCAGCTCAGGTCATGATCCCACGGTTCTGGGATTGAGCCCCGTGTCAGGTTCTCTGCTCAGCAGGGACCCTGCTTCCCACCCCCACACCCACCTGCCTCTCTGCCTACTTGTGATCTGACTGTCAAATAAATAAATAAAATATTTTTTAAAAAGGAAAAGAAGAAAAAGAAGAACAAAGCTGGCAGATTCATGCTTCCCGATTTCAAAACAAATACTACAAAACTATAGTAATCAAAACAGTATGGTACTGAAAATATAAAATGTTAGGATACTGAAAAGGTTTTCTGCAATTATTCTAAAATATTTACCCAAGCTTATAGCAATTTCTATTCCACAACTGCAATACAAATAAAAAATAATGTGGTACTGTCACACATATAGTCAAATGATTCATACCAAGATCACTAGAAGGGGAAAGACAGTTTTTTAAACAAATGATACTAAGAAAACTAGATATCCACATGCAAAAGAATGAAGTTGGACCCTTATCTAACATCAAATTACCAGTTAATTACCAATTAATGAGACAAATTACTAATTAATGAGAGAGTTGACACCAATAGAAATATTAAAAGGAAAAGAAGGGATATTATGAACAACTTTATTCCTAAAAAGTCAACACTTCAGGTGAAATGCACAAACTGTGAAAGACACAATCTATGAAAGCTCCCTCAGGATGAAATCGATAACTTAAATAGCACTGTATCTATAAAATAAATTGAATTTATAGTTAAAACCCTACCCACAAGAAAACTCCAGGTCCAGATGGCTTTGCTGGTGAACCTAACCAAGTATTCACAGAAAAAAAATAATTTAAATTCTACCCAATCCCTTCCAGAAAATTGAAGTGGAGGGAAACCTTCCAAACTTACTCTATGAGAACTGCATTACCAAAGTTGGTACAAGAAAAGGAAGCTACAGACAAATATCTCTCATGGATCCAGATATGAAGATTTTTTTTTAAAGATTTTATTTATTCATTTGACAGAGAGAGAGAGAGATCACAAGCACGCAGAGAGAGAGGAGGAAGCAGGCTCCCTGCTGAGCAGAGAGCTGGATGGTGGGCCGATACCAGGATCCTGAGATCATGACTTGAGCTGAAGGCAGAGGCTTAACCCCCTGAGCCACCCAGACATCTCCCAGATGTGAAGATTCTAAACCAAATTTAAGCAAACTGAATCCAATAATATGAAAAATGGATAATATATTATGGCCACGTAGAGTTTATCTCAGAAATGTAAGATTTGTTTAATATTTAAAAATCAATTAATAATCATAGCAACAAAAAATGGAAAATCATAGGATCATCTCAATAGATATGGAAAAAAATGGACAAAATCCAACATTCATTTCTAAAGAAGACTGAAAATGAACTAGAAATAGAAGGGAACTTCCTCAATTTGTTGAAGAGCATCAGTAACATCACAGTTTAATGTGCAAAACTGAAATCACATTCTACAGGCAGAATTTTCTCTTCCTGATGGAATTAGGCCTACCCAGATTATCTAGGATAATCTCATTTACTTCGCATCAACTGATTGTGAACATTAATCACATCTACAAAATATCTTCCCAGCAATACCCAAATATGTGTTTGATTAAATAGTTGAGGACTGTAGCCTTAGCCAAGTTTGAAGCATAAAAGTAACAATCACCAACCCATGTCCATCAACAGGTGAATGGGCAAATCGTGCTATACTCATTCAATGGAATTGTATTTCATCAACAAAAAGGAATACACTATTAATAGATGCAACAAGGATGAATTTCAAAGTAATTATTTTGAGTGAAAGAATCTATACCAAAAAAGAGTATGTGCTATATGATTCCATTTTCATAAAATTCTAGCAAGTGCGAATTAGTCTATAGTGACAGAAAGTGGATCAGTGGTTGCCTGGGGACAGAAACAGGAAGGAAAGTGGGGTGGGCCAGGAGCAAGGCATTACCAAGAGGCTTGAAGAAACATTGAGAAGGTGATTGGCATGTTAATTATTTTGATTGTATTGATGCTTTCACAGGCACATACACATGTCAAAGCTTATCAAACTTTATACTTTAAATATGTGCAATATGTCAATTACACCTCAATAAAGCTATGAAAAATTAAAACTAAAAGGCAATTAGACATCCATGAAATTAATTTCCCAACTCAATAACATACGATTTGAAAAGCACTGTGTGGGAGGCTCAAAAGAACATTGCTTTGCTTGTTAGTTTACTTGCTTGCTATCTATCATTCATCCTCTTCCTACTTAAAGGGAGAGCTCCCAAGATGTGAGATAATGGTGGGATACAGTATCCTGTCGCAACTACAGAAGTTGAAGGATAAAGATCTCTCCTTCTCCCTCTCCTGGGTTGAAGAATCCGGAGAAACTAACTGAAAGACAGGTTAGTTAGTATCTGGTCACCTTAGTTTCAACAATGCCCAGCCTCACCAATAGTGTCCTGGCCACACTGCTTCTGCTGAAAGAAGGTTGCTCTGGGACCCCTTTGATTCATGTCATCTTCCAAGTCTGGGTCTCTAATTT
Organism: Mustela lutreola; assembly: GCF_030435805.1. Classification (NCBI taxonomy): domain Eukaryota; kingdom Metazoa; phylum Chordata; class Mammalia; order Carnivora; family Mustelidae; genus Mustela; species Mustela lutreola. The sequence continues at coordinate 94,433,227 of NC_081308.1, read as the reverse complement.
CCCCCTTGGTTTTGGGAGCCGTTCACCCCTAATATCCTTTCAATAAATTCCTTTTTTGGATTGCTTGATTTGGTTAGTTCTAGTTGGTTTCTGCTGTTTACAATCAAGAACCCTGATAATATAGGGGCACCTGGGTGGCTCAGTCAGTTAGGTGTCTACCTTTGACTCAGGTCATGATCCCGGGGTCCTGTGATCGAGCCCCACATCAGGCTCCCTGCTCAGCAGGGAGGCTGCTTTTCCCTCTCCTTCAGCCCCTCCCCCTGCTTGTGCTCTCTCTCTCTCTCTCAAATAAATAAATAAATAAATTCTTTAAAAAAAGAATCCTGATAATATAGAGAAGAAAGGGGAGAGGTATGGAGAGAAAATTCTGGAAAGCTTACCAAAACTCAATCAAGCAGGAACCAAATATCCATTTTGTTTAATAAGATACAAAACCACTGTCACGAAAATCTAGGGTATCTTTACTTGGAGTTCAGGAAAAGGAAAGTGTGTTCAGTAATTTTTATACAGTAAATAGAGCCTGATAGTTTGTTCCAGGGACCTGTACTGTCATCCTAACTTCAGAGAAGGGTTTTTTTTTTCTTTCTTTTGTTAATAGGGACCAGGATGGGTTTATAGAGAGCAGAGAGAATATTAGTGGTTGTTTGCCATCATTAGGTAGTGGGGAAAATGGCAGAGGGACCCTGGATTTGAACCTTCCCCAGTATGACTCAGGGATACACTCTGTGTCTGGATCCAGGTTTCTTTATCCTTTCCTCTGACCGTGGAATATGCTTGCAAATCCTCACCCAACAATATGGCTTCGGGGAGATCTGGAGCAATGTTTCCTTTTCAAAGACATAATAGGCACAGCAAATGGTACCATTTATACAACATGCTGTGAGAAACAAACAAGCAGGTTGCTTGCTGGTCCTGGTGACTGGCCCGGTGGCTTCTTTGTAATCCTGGCATACTGGTTAGGAAGCTGTGAGCTAAAGCTGTCAAGGTCAAATTCTGTGCCTGACCACTTGAAGGTCTTCATGACCTGTCCCAGCCAGCACTTCTATTATTACCTGTCCCTTCCACTCTGTGTCTTACTCACTCTTGTCCACTGATTTCCAGATTGTGCTCCAAAAAATGGCTCTAAGTTTTGATGGAAAGGAGACTCAAGACAGGAAAGTTTCAAAAACACAACTCTGTACCAGTGATCTCTTCCTCCCCTGACCTTGTCTTGTTTTTTCATGGATCACATTCAGATTTGTATTTAATATTTCATAGGGTAGGGATACCTGGGTGGCTCAGTTGGTTAAGCATCTGCCTTTAGCTCAGACTGTGATCCCAGGGTCCTGGAATCAAGTCCCGCATTGGCTCCCTGCTCAGCAGGGAGCCTGCTTCAACCTCTGCCTGCCATTCCCCTTCCTTGTGCTATCTCTCTCTCTCTCTCTCTCTCTTTGACAAAGAAATAAATAAAATCTTTAAAAAAATTTCATAGGTTATATCTTGGCTTGTCTTCCCAGTGAGATTGGAAGATTTTGGAAGGCACAATGTCTAGCTCATTTCCAGCAGTTAGCAACAACCATTGAGTAAATAAACTAATGCATGAATGAAGATAGTTATCATTTATTGATTACTACTTGCCAAGCACCATATTAAAACAGTTTGTGTGTGTTATGTCTTTCAATCCTTACAACAAACCTATAAAGTGGGTATAGTTAATACACTCATTTCACAATTACAGGAAGTGAGGCACTGGGGATGGAAGTGACCAATCCAAGGTTACACAGCCAATACAAGTATTATTTTAACTAGAGTTGACCCTTGGACAACATGGGGTTTGAGGTGCTGACCCTGTACAGTCAAAAATCTGTGTATAATATTTGACTCCTCTAAAACTTAACTATTAATAGCCTGCTGTAGACCTGAGCCTGATAACATATAGTCAGTTACACATATTTTGTATATGTATTATATATTATATTCTTATAATAAAGTAAGCTAGAGAAAAAGAAATGTTACTAAGAAAATCATAAAGGGAGAGCCTGGGTGGCTCAGTCAGTTAAGCATCTGCCTTCAGCTCAGATCACAATCTCACAGTCCTGGGATTGAACTCTATGTCTTGCTCCCTGCTCAGCAGGGAGACTGCTTCTCCCTCTCCTTTTGCCCTTCCCCCTGCCCATGCTCTCTGTTTCTCTCTCAAATATAAAAATCAAATCTTAAAAAAAAAAAAAAAGAAAGAAAATCAGGGACGCCTGGGTGGTTCAGTCAGTTAAGTGTCTGCCTTCAGCTGGGGTCATAAACCTAAGGTCCCGGAATAGAGTCCTGCATTGGACTCTCTACTTAGTGGGGAGTCTGCTTCTCTCTCTCCCTCTCCCTGCTCGTGCTAGCTCGCTCACTCTTTCTTTCTGTCAAAATAAATAAACAAAACCTTTATAACAGTAAATTAAAAAAAGAAAATCATTAAGAGGAGAAAATACATTTACAGTACTATATCAAAAAAGTGGGCCCATGCAGTTCAAAGCTATATTGCTCAAGGGTCAACTGTACCACACTAATCTCAAGGTAGCATGATCCAGAGAGGGAGAATGTTAAGGATTTTTAAGACTTAGAGTTCTGAGATACCAGATGTACTCTAACAGACTGGACAGGCGAAGGATCAAAAGAGCAGGGAGGGACACCTGGGTGGCTCAGTGGGTTAAGCCTCTGCCTTCGGCTCAGGACATGATCTCAGGGTCTTGGGATCAAGCCCCACATCGGGTTCTCTGCTCAGTGGGGAGCCTGCTTCCCCCTCTCACTCTGCCTGCCTCTCTGCCTACTTGTGATCTCTCTCTTTCTCTGTGTCAAATAAATAAATAAATAAAATCCTTTTTATTAAAAAAAAAAAGAGGAGGGAAATCTCAGTAAATTGTTTTATTGAAGGAAGAAAGAAATGGAGATGATCACTGAATTAGGACCATTGGTTTACTCTGTGTTTGCACCCTCTGCCCATCCAAGCCCTTGCCAGATACACAGCAAGTGTTTGCTCTCTATTAAGTGAGAGCAGTAACCCACATTCATTCACAAAGCCCTAATTAAGCAACTATTTGTAAAGGAGCTTTCTATGACTCCCAGATACTAAAAACTACACACATGAACCAGTTATTTATGTAGAAGCTAGCTAGTATACTGCCTGGCACATACATAATGAGCAGTTTAATAAATGAATCATTCATGGTATTGTTAGTGTTAATACAAAGGATATTTATTGAGTGACTAATATGTACAATATTCTGGGTGATTTCATAGTCCCTGGCTTGCATAATTCTTGCAACCATCCCTTGACTTAACTGGTTTTACTGCGTTTTAGCAAATGAAGAAACTAAAGGTCAGAGTGAAGATTCCCTCAGTCACACTAATCTGATACCAAAAACTATGCTCTTTATGATGGTAAATAACATGTATGCCAAAACAAATAAGTGGACTGAAAAGAAAAATTGACAACCAGTTCTTACTAACACCTTACCAACAATGCCTGTGGTTTGAATCCAGACGTAGATGATAGCCCAGGTAAAAACTGCATTTCCCAACATCCCTTGCAGCTACATGAAGCCAAGTGACTGGGTTCTTTTTGTTTTTTTTTTCTTTTAAAGATTTATTTATTTTAGAAAGAGAGAGAGCTGGGAGTGGGGAGAGAGAAACTCAAGCAGACTACACGCTGAGCATGGAGCCTGATGCAGGGCTCGATCCCAAGACCCTGAGATCAGACCTGAGCCAAAACCAAGAGTCAGACACTCAACCAACTGAGCCTCCCAGGCATCCTGAAGTGACTAAGTTCTTAGCCAACAGGACTCAAGTAGAAGTGATTTGTAGAACTTCTGAATTGGACCCTTAAAAGAAAGAAGCATAAAAAAAAGAAGGAAAGAAACATGCCTTCCACTGCCCATGCTCTGCCTTCCTACGTGTTGGCATGTCAACAGGGTGGGAGCAAAAAAACACAATAGGAGCCTGTACTCCTCAAACCTCCATAGCAGCCCTGAACCACCTATTTGGACTAAGTAAATGAAAAATAAGCTATTTTGTCTCAAGCACAATATTTTATGGTCTCTTTTTAGAGCCTTTGGGCATGTAACTGATAGTACTCATAGGAATATTTTTCTGGGAGTTGACTACTTTGGGCGTTTTGCACTAAAGGTTTAGAAATAGAAGGACTTTTATCTGTCATCTAATCCAAGGTCCTGCTATTTCAGATGAGACCCAGAGAGGAAGAAAGGACTTGTGAAGACTACCCAGGCAAGTGGGATTGCTATCTGTTACCATCCAGGGAGGCTCTCCTCTTTATTTTTTTTTTCCTCCTCTTTATTTATGTACTTGGCATTATTAGAGGCCGATAACAAATGCCCTTTCTAAAAATAAGGAACCCAACTTGTGCTTGTTTCCAAATAGGTCAGTTTCTAAAAGCAGGTCTATGGTGGCCCGTTGAAGGCCAGCATACTGGTAGACTGTGGTGGTTGTTTGTAAAAACCAAGCATACTATGATGTGGTAAGTCAAACTGTAAAATAGTAACACCCAGTTTGTTCAATGATAATCGGAGTTTTTTTCATGCACTTTTTTTTTCCTGGGAATCAGTATAAGTACACAACCACACCTCCAGGACTGATTTGGTAAAAGTGAAAAATCACAGAACTTGGCTGAAGGAAACTCAGAGCCGGTGAGGTTGGCAGTCAGATGGCAAGCACACAGAGTGTGCCAGCACCTATCACATGGAAAGCATGCCTTGAATTCACTTACTTTTGCAATGGACCAGCCACCCAAATATCAGTGTCCAGAATGCTGAAAGGTCAGGTAAGTGGAGGAGTTTGATTTACCTGTGGCAAGCATGGGAGAGGGCCAAAGGTGGTATAAAAGGAAAGAGAAAGATTTGGGGAAGCAAAAAAAAAAAAAAAAAAAAAGTCTAGGGACAAAATGACATCAGAGTTACGCTGTGTTCCTCCATAGCACTGACGACTCTGCATCCTACCATTTTCTGGTGTCTCTGAAGGACCACTAAGTTCCATGAGATTCAGCTTTTAGAATAACTATTGGAGTCAAGGTACAATAACGGCTCAGATCACCCCCTTTGGAGATGGTTCCACCCGGACTCAAATCCCAGGTCTGCCAGTTACTCGATGTTTTTCCTTTGCTTCTTCAAATCTGGATTTTTTTTTTAAGAAAAAAATCTGAACCACAGATAGCATCCCCTGCCTCACTTGGTCATTGTGAGGATTATATATGCAATAGTAATGGGCAGAACACTTAGCATGGTGGCTGGCATGTAGTAAGCGCTCAGCTAATATGTTCGGCCATTATCATGGTGTTTTTCTGTGGTGCCAAACTTGAAACCTATTTGAATGGAAGGAGTAGGAACCCCTAAACCACTGTGCCTCACAGGAAGGGCAGCAGTTTGTATCCCAAGTAAATGTGAGAGAGTGCTGATGCTAGAGATTTGTAGTCAGTAGTCTAAGGTGAAAAATTTCCTGACAGGCTTTCTAGATGGTTCTGGTACATGGGCTCCAAGGACTATACCTCAAGAAAGAGTGACCTAAGAACTTAGAAACAGGGGGATGAAGGGTTCCCAGCTTTGGGCGCTCTGGATTGCCTCAGGCTACACGTATTTCAGAGTTAAAGACAAACACTTACAATTTAATTTCCTTCAGCAGGTAAAAGCAGCTTTTTTACTTTCTGAAGGCCCGTACTCCCACTCCCCTCCCTCAGGAGACACAAGTGATTGCTGACCAGACAAAAGGAAGGCTGTTATAGTTATGGTTGATTAAGCTGTTAAGTGAGGAGCACTCCACTTAACAATGGTCTTGCTCTCATCAAAATGAGAGCCATAGAGTGACTCATAATGGGATAAAGAAGGCATGTTCTCTGGCTGGTGCTCACGGCCCCTGCAGTTCAGAATCTCAGGCTCCCCCGATGCCTGCCAGGAACTCTTCAATGAGGATATTGGATTTTATTTATTTATTTGAGAGAATGAGTGGGAGAGCATGAGCAGGGGCGGGTGGAGGAACAGACTGCCTCCTGAGCAGGGAGCCGGACATGGGGCCCAACGTGGGACTCGACCCCAGGATCCTTGACCTCAAGACCCTGGGATCCTGACCTGAGCAGAAGGCAGATGCTTAACCTACTGAGCCACCCCAGAGCCTGTTGGCTCCTTTTACACTGATATCAGACCTAAGGACAACGGACAAACTGCCTCACCTTTTTGCACAGGACCTCACAAAATGATTAACCTGGTGAAGTGACTAAGTGAGCCGGCCCCCCACCCCTGTGTGAGGGTGCGCTCGCGCACACACATACACACAGACTTCCAGTTAATTTGGCTAAGATAGTGAGAACGAGGTTGAAGATGACACAAAAGGATCTTTAAAGCTTTAAGCTTGATGAGGTTTGCTTTCACCCCCCTCCTACCTTACCTCCAAGGTGAATAAAAGGCGGCAGAGACAGTGAGCATCTCCTTAGAGGCCATCACTGAAACGTAAATCTCTGATGTTGGGGGAAGAGATTCAGGGATAGGGGAACTCTGTGAGGTCACTTGCTCCTTCCAGAAGACCTTGGTTTGCTCAAAGACGCCTTTTGTACTTTGTGAAATGGGTTTCCAGAATAAGAACTGCACCTCCGTGGAGACTTACCAACCCCAAATCATCCCCCTCAGGAGTTTGGTTTTCAGTAAAAGGCACCAGCTACTTTCCCTTCTCCAGCAAGCCCATTAAGGAAACACAGAAACCCACAGGTGTCACTTTTTCCTGAATTTGGTTTAAACGAGATCTGTAGGGAACCATAGGCCTTTCTCCATTCTGTGGAAAGAAGTTGGGGGCTCACAGTAGTTTGTAGAACAGTTTGCCTGTTGAATTCTGCTATTTTCTGAAAGTCTGCCATGCCATGACCACAGAGATCTGGTATATTTCACAGAGGCTACATTATATTAGCTTTCCAGGGCCTGGCTTTTCGGCTCCAGCTAGAGACCCTTGCACACTGCACGTGGCACCCCGTGTTTCTTTGTTGATGATAATCACAGGCAGAAGAGCACTGGCTGAGGAGGAAGGAGACTGGGCTTCTAGTCTCAGCTCTGCTACAGACATGCTGTGTAAGCTTGGGCAAGTTCCCCTCCCCACCTGAGAATGTCCTCATCTGTAAAATGAGGAAGAAGATCTGTCAGGGTCGCCCCCATCTCTGCCATTCTGTGAGTCCTAACAGCAAGGCTTAAACATAACTTGGTTCTATCACATCACCAACTCTAAGCCAGTGGTTTGTAAGTTCTAGTGTGCACCAGAATCAGCCAGAGAAGAAACTCTAGTTGTGGAAATGTATCCTACATCTGAAAAATGACTCATGTTTAAGGTCATCTATTCCATCCATTGATGGTATGAGTTACCCATGCATCCATCCAAAAGTGACTCAGGTAAAATAAAGTCTGGAACATCCACCATCCAGTATAATGGAATACTATAGAGCTGAGAAAAGTACTAGAAAGTTCTCTGTGATGGATAGGAAAATATATTTTTTCCTTAATTTATAGAAGTATATTAAATTTTTAAATTTTTATTTATTTTATTATATTTTTTAGAGAAAGAGAGAGAGAACCAGTGTGAGTTGGGGGAGGGGAAGAGGGTGAGAGAGCCAGAATCTTAATTAAGCAGGCTCCATGCCCAAGGTGGAGACCAACTCAGGGCTCAATCTCATGACCCTGAGGTCATAACTTGAGCCAAAAACCGACTGAGCCACCCGGGTGCCTCTAATTTACTTTTTAATTTTTTTAAATTGAAGTACACTTGATACAAGATGTTACGTTAGTCTTAGGTGTACAGCATAGTGATTTGAAAGCTTTGTATATTATGCTCTGCTCACCACAAGTGTAACTACCATCTGTCACCATAAGACCCCATTACAGGGGCACCTGGGTGGCTCAGTGGGTTAAAGCCTCTGCCTTCAGCTCAGGTCATGATCCCAGGGTCCTAGGATCGAGCCCCACATCGGGCTCTCAGCTCGGCAGGGAGCCTGCTTCCCCCTCTCTCTCTGCCTGCCTCTCTGCCTACTTGTGATCTCTGTCTGTCAAATAAATAAAATCTTTAAAAAAAAAAAAAAGACCCTATTACAACACCACCAACTATATTCCCCATGCTGTACCTTCCATCCCTGGGACTTATTCATTCCCCAACTGGAAGCCTGTACCTCCCACTCCTCTTCACCCATTTTACCCATCTCCCCCATCCCTTTCTCCTCTGGCAGCTACCAGTTTGTTCTCTGTACATATGGGTCTGTTTCTGCTTTTTTGTTTGTTTGCCTATTTGTTCATGTGTTTTGGTTTTTTAAATTCCACACATAAATGAAATCACATGGTGTTTGTTGTTCTCTATTTCACTTAGTATAATACTCTCTAAGTCCATCCATGTTGCAAGTGGCAAGAGCTCATTCTTTCTTAATGGCTGTTGTACATATGCATTATATACATGCATATCTTCTTTATCCATTCATCTATCAACAGCCATTTGGGTTTCTTCCATATCTTGCTTATTGTAAATAATGCTGTAATAAACATGGGGATGGGTATATCTTTTCAAATGAGTGTTTTTGTTTTTTGGGGAGTAAATAACTAGAAATAGAATTACTGGGTCATATGGTATTTCTATTTTTAATTTTCTGAGGAACCTCCAAACTGTTTTCCATAGTGTCTACACCAATTTATACTCCCAAAGATAGTGCACAAAGGTTCCTTTGGCTCATATATGGACAGATTTGTAAGTTATATTATTTTTTCTTAAAGCCACAGAACAGTGTATAAAGAGAGCTAACTTTTGTTGGGGGGCGGGGTGAAAAACACATGTCTGCCTTTGCTTGATATCTAAGAAAGTATCTGTTATAGAAACTCTGATGGGATTTAAAAGAAATGAATAGCCCCCCCATCACCTAGGTTCCTATGACAAGTGGGTGCAGGGTAGGGTGGGAATTGGGTAGCTGAGGGAAGAAACGGGTTTGCTAAAAGGCACTTTCACTCTATACATTTTAAGGTTTGTGAATTTTTTTTGCCATGTGAATGTACCTGCTCAAAAATTATACAATAAAACAGAATAATAGAACCTACTTGGAAGCTAGTTGAAAAGACTGAGCTTAAGGAGTCAGAACTCTAGGGGTTTAGAATCTGCATTTTTCACTAGTTCCCCCAGTAGGTTCTGATGTAAGTGCTGAGTAAACTCTGCTTAGAAAAAACACTGGCATAAACACTGCAAAACAGGAAGGTTGGCCAAGATACCTGTAGTGTAATGTAGGGCCTTCCCTTTAACGATTTTTCTGCCAGGCAGCCCCATATCATTCCCAAACGGTAAGGTCCCCACATCCAGCCCTTCCCTTTCTACCTCCCTACATATCCCAGGGATGTGACCAAACCCTTCTTTGAAAAATCCAAATACTCCTTTATGGTGAGAAATGGTACATCCCCAGCACCTAGGTTTCTATGGGGTTGTTTTTTTTCTTTTCTTTCACAGAATTAGGCCAGCAGGACCTGCTCGTTTGGAGGAATAAGTGTTGTTGGGAAAGAGAAAACTCCCACCAGTGCCCTTTGCAGATCCAGCTGTAGGAATAGAGCTGTGGGTGTAACTTCTGCCTCCAGTTAAGGGGACCTGCCTATGTGTTTTCAGGTCAGGGTGTGGGTAATATGCAGGTTTTGCCTGAAACTCTTACTCTTACCCACTGAGCCAATTGGACACCCTTTAAAGACAATATTCAGCAACATTTATTATTGTGTATGTGTCCTAAGCACTTACCATGTTATCTTACTTTTTCAACCCTGCGAGGTGTTTTCCATGTCCATTTCACAGATACGGAAACTGAAGCTTAAGTAGGCTAAGTGACTAGCCACAGGCCACAGAACCAATGAGCAGTACAGTTGGGATTTAAATTCTGGCAGTCTTATGTTATAATCTGCGCTCCTAAGTGCTTCACTGTACTGCTTCTCTTTGTTGGGGTGGGGGGGTCATCCCTACTCAAAGCCAAGGCTACTCAAACCCAATAAAAAGTTTTTCAAACTCTGTCCCAAGAGCTCAGAGAGTCACCACTGCCTCTGCCTTTGACCCACTGTCCCTGTCTCTCTTGTTCTGGTCTTCTGTGTCTGTTTTTCTCTGGAAGAGTCCAGATTTTCTTGTCTGTCCATTGGTATTGGCATTTCATTTGGACTGTCTGCCTGGATATTTTTAAAAGAGCTTATTTATTTATTTGAGAGAGAGAGCATGCACAGGCAGTGGGGGGGGAGGGGCAGAGGGAGAGGGAGAAACAGACTCCCCACTGATCAGGGAGCCCCACTCGGAGCTCAATCTCAGGACCCTGGGGTCATGACCTGAGCCAAAGGCAGACGCCCAACCCACTGAGCCAACAAGTGGGTTTTAAATCCTCTGCTTGGATTTAAAATTCAGCTTCTCCCTTGATCACTGGCTTTCAGATCACCCTTGGTATCAAGCTCTGAACCCCTCAGGCAGGCCTAATCTCCACCTAAGGCCCCAATCTCCACCTAGATTCCCAGCCCAGGTCCCCAGCATGGATGTGGTATTCTGGCATTCCTGTTTGTCCCACCAGGAAGAAAATAACAGACTCTCTTGGTCTTTCTTGGACTTTTCTCCCAAACCTTGCCAACAAGTTCATTTCCTCCAGTGCACCACTAAGGAGCCAAAGCAGCAGCCATGACTCATTGGTGGCCCAGGATTGTATCTTGAAGCTATAATTGTATTTGATGTCATTTGCTGCCCCTCCCTACTAGCAGCTGGGATACAGCCCAGGCAGTGTGGAGACAGAAAGAGGAAGTGTCTCATACAACAAACATAGTTCACACATTTTTTTGTTTTTATTTTTTAAGGAGTAGAGGTGAATTGCCCCAGACCGATGGCTTGTTATTGCCTTGTTCCTGGGTGAAATTTGAAAGACAATTGGTTCCGGTGGGAGAGAGGTGGAATATTTGGCCACACAACAGAGTAAAAACAAATTGTGCCCCCCTGGGAGTGAGCTGGAAGCTTTAATCCACGGTGTTCCTGTCCCAAGCGGAGAGGCAATAATGAAGCCAGTTTGTTTTTGGAGAAAACTTGCTTGCTTTTGTGAGCTATGGTGAGAGCCTAACAATGCTCTGTTCATTTGTAGTTTTTAGCATCTCCTTGTCGTCAACCAAGTCCTAGGGGCTATGTGAAGTTAGACCACTTTATCTCCTGTTGCTGTTTTGACCACTTCCTTCCTCTCCTCAAAACCATTCAGCAGTTCTCTCCTAAGAACACCAGAAACACTAGGTCCCACCTATGAACTCTTTACACTGCATACACGGCATGGACTCCAGAGCCTGAAAGCCTGTGTTGAATCCCAGTCCTGCTACCTACGACCTGTGTGATTTGGGGCAAGACGCTGAACCTCTCTGTTTCCCTGTTTCTCTTCCTGTAAAGTGGAAATAATAATACTGCCTACCTTATTGGGTTGTATGAGGCGTAAATAAATTAATATTCGTAAAGCAGTTGGGGGCGCCTAGGTGGCTCAGTTAGTTAAGGATCCGACTCTTGATTTCGGTTCAGGTCATGATTTCAGGGTCGGGAGACTGAGTAGCACCTTGAGCTCTGTGCTCAGTTCAGAGTCTGCTTGAGATTCCCTGCACCTTGCCCCTCTCGTGTTCTTTTCTCTCCATCTCTCGAATAACATTAAATAAGTAAATAAAGTGTTTAAAAAATATATTTGTAAAGCACTTGGAACCATGTCTGACTATACTAAGTGCTATGTAAATGGTTGCTAAATACATAAATAGGTATATTCATTCTTTAAACAAATATCTGTTGAGCATCCAATGAGCTAGCCAGGAGTTGGCAAGCTTCTGCTGTAGGGGGTCATGCAGTAAATAATTTTTAGGCTTTACAGGCCACACGTTCTCTGTGGCAACCACTCAACTCTGCCTTTGTAGTGTGAAAGCTATCACAGGCAACATGTAAATGAATTAGTATGACTGTGTGCCGATTCAAATTTTATTTATAAAAACAAACTTTGGATTGGATTTGGCCCACAGGCCAAAACAATTTGTGAAGCCCTGTGCTAGGGAATGAGGGATATAATAGTATGCAAAACAGACCCACTGAATCCTGTCTAGCGTGCAAGACAGACTTTAGATAATTACATACCTTATCAATTATGATAGGGTGGGGGTGGTCAGATCATGACCTGAGCCGAAATCAAGGGGGATGGGGGTTGGGGAAACGTAGTCTGGAAGATCAGCAAGGGCTTCTCTGAGGAAGTGGCCTCCAACTGTGATCCAAGTTGGACGTGAATGGTTGAATGGCAGTGTGGGAAGAGGCATGTGTGAAACAACTTGTATTGTCACCATGCTCAAAGACTAAGGACGTTCTAAATATCCCAGACAGGTGCATCTGGGTGGCTTAGTCGTCAAGTGTCTGCCTTGCAGGCCATGATCCCAGGGTTCTGGGATTGAATCCCATGTCAGGCTCCCTGCTCGGCGGGAAGCCTGCTTCTTCCTCTCCCACTCCCCCTGCTTGTGTTTCTTCTCTCGTTGTGTTTCTCTGTCAAATAAATAAATAAAATCTTTTAATAAAATAAGAATCCCCAATAGCCCCATCTTCCCCTTCAGATTATGGAGAAATAAATTTTTTTTTAATGCAACCCTTTCCTGAAGCCGTTTTTCATTTTAGCGTGCACCACCTCTTGTGAGAATGGTAGACTCGTCAAGCACATAGACTAGCCCCTGGCCGCCTGGCCCACACACTGGTTGCTCACACTTGGGCAAGTGATTTAACCTCTCTGTGTCAAAGTTACCTTGTCCAATGGGAATGACAATGTTGGCAGGATCCTCCTATTCGGATTAGTATCTGGCTCATATGCATCAGCTCTTGCTGGCATGAATTATATGCTTGAGATCTTTTGTAAGGCATGCTAAGTTTCCCCCTTTTTTTTTTCCCTGCGAATATTACCTCCTTTATACTGTGAGGAGTACCACTTCACCAAGTTCATTTATTTCAGGATTTAGTTGACAAGCCAGTAAGCTAATGGGTAACATATATTGAGCACTTAGGTTCCAGAGTCTGTTTATACACAAATCTCGGATCCTCAACATCCAAGGTTTTTTTTTTTTTTTTTAAGGTTTTATTTATTTATTTGAGAGAAAGAGAGAGCGAGCTGGGAGTAGGGGCAGAGGAAGAGGGAGAAGCAGACTCCTTTCTCAGCAGGGAGCTCAATGCAGGTCTCAAGGTGGGGCTAGATCTCAGGACCCTGAGATGATGACCTGAGCTGAAGGCAGACGCTTCACTGACTGAGCACCCAGGTGTCTCGAAATCAAAGTTTTAATAGCCCACTTAAACTGAGGAGACTGAGGTTCAGAGAAGTGAAGCAATGACCAAATTTGTAAATGTATAACAGCCAGGCCATGAAGGCAGCCTGTTATAAATTAAACATGTAAGAAGTCAGGCTGCCATCTCTAGCCACAGTCCAGTGAGCCAAATAATAACGCCTGTAACAACTGGCCCCAAATGACCAGGATTTGATCAATATCTGACAGATTCCATAACTGTTTTCCCTGTTTCCGACTTAGGGCCAACCACAGAAAGTCAGTTATGCCCCTCTACCCAACCCCATAGGACACCCTGCTCCTAAACTGGTGCAGCCACTCTGGAAAACAGTGTGGGAGCTCCTCAAAAAGCTAAAACTAGACCTACCCTGGGATCTAACAATCGCACTACTAGGTATTTACCCAAAGGATACAAAAATACTGATTCAAAGGGACACATGCATTCCGATGTTTATGGCAGCATTATCAACAATAGCCAAATTATGGCAAGAGCCCCAGTGTGCATCAACTGATGAACAGATAAAGAGGCTGTGTGTAGGAATATATATATATATACATATACATATGTGTGTGTATATATACATATACACACACACACATATATATATATATAAAATGCCAAGCGAAATAAGTCCATCAGAGAAAGATAAACACCACATGATTTCACTATATGTGGAATTTAAGAAACAAATGAGTGTGTGGAAGAAGAGAGAGGCAAACCAAGAAACAGACTCTTAACTGTAGAGAACAAACTGACGGCTTCTGGAGGTGAGGTGGACAGGAGGATGAGTTAAATGGGTGATGGGGTTGAAGGAGGGCCCTGGTGATGAGCACTGGGTATGGTACGTAAGTGATGAACCACTAAATTCTACACCGGAAACTAATATTGCACTGTATCTTAACTATGATGGAATTTAGATAAAGACTTTTAAAATAATTTTTTAAAAAGGATATCCTCCTTCTAGTTAGCCTGCCTACAGCTTGTCCATGCCCACAGCATCCAACTGGGGCACACCTGACTCCTTTCCTTTCTCCACCATAAAATCGTTCCCACTCCTCTGCCTGCCTTCGAGTCTCTGCCTTAGCCTATGGGAAAGTGACTGACTCCTGCTACAGCAAGCTCACAATAAATAGCCTTTGCTTGTTCTTACTTGGTTGGTCTTTGTTTAGGTTCACAATGACATCGTAAGGGTCACAAAGATAATAAGTGACAGAGCCAGAATGTAAACCCTAGTCTATCAGACTCCGGAGTCCCAAGTGCTTAACCAATATGCTGTATGGCCTCTCTACCCATACTTTCTGGACGCTCTTGAATTATACATTTTGATGGCATCCCCTTCTGCGTTTCCCACAGAAAAGAGATCCTCTGTCTAGGACTCCCCTAGGCAACAGCCCATGTTTCCACAATTATTGGAGGCTTGCTTTCTGTGCCTTCTCCAGCTCATTGCACCATTGTATGCGAGTGCAGCCTACAGATGATAATTACAGGGCTGGCAGCACCCAGTGTAAGAATATGTGTTGTTATTGTTGTTGTTGTTTTTTCATGGCTACCATTATGAGCAGGTGGTATAGTCAAGACGAAGATCTAATATTTGCTTAATTCTTATGATGTGCCAAGCACTATGCTAAATACTTTGTGTGCATTATCTTATTCAATCTTCAGAACAACACTAGAAAGTGAAGAAGGCTATTAGTCCCACGGTACAGCTGACGAGTCCGAGGCAGAGAGCGCTCCCCTGGTGTGACCCAGGGGATGGAGAAAACTTCTTTGTTCCCCAGAACACTTCCGGGCAGCTTCCCTCCCTGGAAGAGCTAAAACTTTTAGCCTTCTCAGCCCTTCACACTTCAGATGGAATTAACATACTTCGGTTCCATTCCTGACAGCTGTTTTTTTTTTTTTTTTTTTTAAGATTTTATTTATTTCTTTGAGAGAGAGAGAGAGAGAGCTAGAGAGGGAGCACAAGCAGGGGGAGTGGCAGAGGGAGAAACAGACTCCTTGCTGAGCAAGGAGCCCGATGCGGGGCTCAATCCCAGGACCCCGGAATCATGACCTGAGCAGAAGGCAGACCCTCAACTGAATGAGGAACCCAGGTGCCCCCTGACAGCTGGTTTTGACAGGCAGAAAAGTGGCCAAAGGAGGGACATACCCGGTCAGGGGGCAGAATTTGGGGCACTTATTGACTAATGCAATGCAGGCAAGAACCAGAGAACTGGCATCAGGTTCTGTTTCATTTCTGATATCCCTCCTAAGAACAGTGTCTGAGACTTCCCGTGTTTTTCCTGTAAGCTCTGAACCAGGCAAGTCCTTCCTCCTAATATCTCTCATGACTTCATGAAAATCAGGTTTTCAGACTTTTCTCTTGAAGCTCCTTCATACTGTCACTTCCTCCAAGCAGCCTTCTTTGATTGAGGTTAGATCTATTTTCCCAAACAACTGGAGCAGACCGTTGCCAAAGCTTCTAGTACAGCCTGACCATTCAGCTGAGGACCACTGCATGCGCCCATCTGTGATTTTATAGAACTTTCTGAAGCCCACAGGTGGACTGGAGGGACCTGGTGTTGCTACAACCTGGTTGTCTCATGTCGTCAGAATGTAAGTCATCACCCTGTCTTCAGTCCTCGGTCCATTCTGTCTCCACTCCTCTTTTTAGGAACTTGCCAAATTGGCGATTTGGGCAAATTAGCTGCCATTCATTCAAAGCAGTTGACAAAAAGAAAAAGAAAAA
The DNA here is from genome assembly GCF_030435805.1 of Mustela lutreola. NCBI lineage: Eukaryota > Metazoa > Chordata > Mammalia > Carnivora > Mustelidae > Mustela > Mustela lutreola. The sequence continues at coordinate 94,417,194 of NC_081308.1, read as the reverse complement.
AAAAAAGAACAAATCAACATGCATCCACTAGTAGCTAAACCTTTTATCTGTTATCCAGATTTATTGGTGAATTGGTGTGTTCATAACAGCTGGCTTCCCCAGGTTGCCACCCAAAGTTGCTGGGGGAAAGAGAGAGAGGAGGCTGGAGAGATCGGAGAGAGAAGAGCTGTCTGGAGAAATTCTACCTACGTGTCCCATCCCGCACCATCCCTATCACGATACTCAACGCCTAGCTGAAAATGGGAGTGGAGAGTCGAAGGTGGCTCAGGATTGCAGGGGAGCAGGTGGCTCTCCCAACTCAGCCTGAGATTTAGTGACATTCTTGGAGACCGCACCCCTGTTATGTGTGCATAAAAGCACCATTGCCTACACATGCTTTTTCATCTTGACCTTACCCCTTTGCTCCGACAAGTGTGCACCAAGAAATACATGGTTCTCTAACTCTGTGTTCCACTTACGGGTGGCTTAGTCTGAGAAAGGCAATTACATTTGCTTTCCCATTCTCCTTCTCCTTTATCCTAGCCAGCACAGGTTTCCCTTCAGCAGTACATGTGTGCATACACGTGTGTGTGCATGTGTGTCTGAGGAGTGTCAGTGGAAGGGAAGGAGGAAAAAAGAAGAGCAGGAAGAAGGAGGAAGCATCCATCACTGGTATGGAACCAGCTCTAACATGGGTCTAAGCCATGAGCACGTGGCTGGTTCTGTCGGTAGAGCATGTGACTTGCAAGTCCCACGTTGGGCCTAGAGCCTACGTTAAAAAAAAAAAAAAAAAGAGAGAGAGAGAGAGAATGGTCTTGGAGTACCTGGCTGCCTCAGTTGGCAGTTGATCTTGGGGTTGTGAGTTCAAGCCCCATGTGGGGTGTAGAGATTACTTAATATTGATAATAATAAAATTTAAAAATATAAAAAAAAGAAATGGCTTAAGTCAGGAGTCTGCAAACCTTTCCTTTAAATGGCCAGATAGTAAATATTTTATATACAGTTTCTGTCACGGCTGTACAACTCTGCCATTGTCGCATGAAAGCAGCCATAGACAGTATGTAAATGAGCAAAAATATGTTCCAATAAAACTTAATTGCAAAAATAGGTGGTGAGTTGGATTTGGCCCTTGGGCTCCAGTTTCTAGACTCCTGACTTAAATGAATGGGAGGGCTGGTGATCATGAACATGTGGCCATCGTTTGAGGCTCTGTTGAGGTGGGTGTCCTGCAAGTTCATGGGTCATAATTGTGAACACCACTGGGTGCTAACCAGACGTAGGAGAGGGAATCACCCTAGGAGAAGGATTGCCGGGGACTTGGCCCCTTGTGGCCAGACCTCAGGACATATTCTGGTAGTATTGTTTTAAAATGGAAATCCTGGGGAAACTGGGTGGCTCTCAGTGACTCTTGATTTCAGCTCAGATCATGATCTCAGGGTCTTGAGATCAAGCCCCGCATCAGGCTTTGTGTTGGGCTGGGTCAGGGGGTTGAATCTGCTTAGGATTCTTTCTCTCTTTCCCCTAAGCCCCACTCGTGTGTGCTTCCTCCTTAAAAATTAGAAAAACCCCAGAAATCCTGACAGGGGTTTGTTTCCTTTCTATTTCTTCTACTTCTCCAAAGTATACTGTGGGGTTTTTTTTATTTGTTTGGGGAGGGAGTTGGAGAAAGATCCGGAGGTTTCCAGTGACTTGAAATTCTGATGAATGGGATTCCAGTTAAAAGAGGTCTGCCTGCCTGTAAGTTACCAATAGAGTCAGCTTGCCCACCAGTCGGGGCTTAGCACTGCCAGGGCTGGTATACTTGCCTTACAGTGTCCAAGGTTCCCAAGTAGCCTGCTCAAAACTCTTGCAGGCCTAGAATGCGCCTGGGACTCAATGCCCCTGGGAGGGTATTGCTGGCAGGGTACTCTGCCCTGGGAGGTATGAATTTGCTCAAGACCTGGAATGGCAAATAGATTCTGCTTTGCTTTGTAGTAGGTAGCTGCCATCTTTTGAGAGGGATGTTGAGGCCACATCTGGGGTGAATGGAAAAGCAAGTGAATCTATTTGATTAATAAGGTCTGCTCTGGGCATGGGAAGAGAGAGCAGGAAGCATAAGGGCCCCCACTCTGCTCCAGGCCTGGCGAACTGGGAAGGATATCTAAGAAATGCAGACTATTTGCTGAGTCCTATCCACTATTGCCTGGCTGGCTGGTGAGAGACATTCCTTCAAACATCTGAGTGAATCAAGTGACTCATGGGAAGGTGGCCCAGTTAAGGCCTATTTTTGTGACTGTTATCACCCATCATGCCAATGTCTCCTGTAGTACAATCTAGAGCACACCCCTGATGGGGGCTGTGCCGTAAGGAGGGCTGTGTTGCCTTTACTGTGAACCTTCTACGTTCATTACATTGACACTGAGGGGTACAGACAGAGATGGGGAAAAGAGAGCTCTAACCACTATGATTTTTTTGAAAAGATTTACTTCTTTATTTTGGGGGTGTGGGGCAGAGGAAGAGGGAAGAGAATCCTCAAGCAGACTTCCCGATAAGTGCAGAGCCCAATGCGGGGCTCGATTTCACAACCCTGAGACTGTGGCCTGAGTTGAAACCAAGAGTCAGACACTCAACCAACTGAGCCCCCCAGGCACCCCCACTGATACAAAGTATTATCTAAACCATAAAGTGGACTGAGGAGAGATTAAAGAAAATGCTGTGGAAGCACAGAGGAGCGAAATGAGCTTTAACACATAGGAGATGGGGTTGGGGCCTCAGGGAGGGAGGTCAAGCAAGTCTGTATGAAGGAGTTAACCTATGAACCAGGCCTTGAAGGTGAAGTTGATTTTAAGGTATAGAGAGGACAGTAAGGACCCGCTTGCTTTTTTGTTTTTTAAGGTTTTATTTGTCAGAGAGAGAGAGAGAGAGAGAGAGAGAGAGAGAGGACATGAGCAGGGAGGAGGAGCAGAGGGAGAAGTAGGTTCCCAGTTGAGCAAGGAGACTAACGCAGGACTTGAACCCAGGATCTCTGGATCATGACCTGAGCCAAAGGCAGACGCTTAACTGACTGAGCTACCCAGCTACTCAGTAACTGCTTTCATAATAGTCTTACTTGGGCCCTAGTGCTTCTCAATCTTGTTTCCACCCAACAGACCTGAGGACTGTTTATTTACATGTCTCATCCATTCATATTTTTGAATTTCTGGAGCACTGATGGCGTGACTGGTTGTGAGCCAGAGGTTGCCATGGTGTGGCCTAACCTCTCCGCTAGGGGGCCATGCTTCTCGGGAGAATCTCCACTCCAGTCTCCCATTCTGCCAACTCCCCCTTCACACTGCAACTAGAGCCTGCTTGCTTGGTAACTGTTCTTCGTCGTGTATTCTGTTGGAGAGAGTCTATGCAAACCTGAGCAGCCTGGCCCATGCTCTTACCACCAATGGCATCATGTCGTATTCATTGCTCAGCAACTTGCTTTTTTTTTGCAGAACCATGCATCTTATCAATGCTTTCCATAAGTACATGCAAAGACTAGCCATTTTAAAGCGGCACCTATTCTTTTGTGCGGTTTGTCGCGAATTATTTGACCAATCTCCTATTGACAGATATTAAGGTTTTCTGCCATCTTCCGCTAATGAATAATCTTTACCCGTGTGGGGGTATATTTGTATGATAAATTCCTAAGAGTGGAATGGTTGCATTGAATGGTGCAGACTTTTGTACTTTGAGACACGTGGCTCCGTTGCCGGTTATCTCCACCAGCACAGTGTGTTATTCAACTTTTTCATGTTCCTTGATCTGCTAGCTGAAAAAATGAGATCTCATCACAATATTAAATTGCATTTCTCTTATGATAAGTGACGTTGAGCATCTTTTCATACATTTAAGAGTCATTTATGTTCTCTTTTCTGGGGACTGTTTCCATCATTTGCTCAGTTTTTCTTTATTTTTTAAAAAGATTTTATTTACTTATTTGACACGGAGAGAGATCACAAGCAGGCAGAGAGAGAGGGGGAAGCAGGCTCCCCACTGAACAGGGAGCCTGATGCGGGGCTCAATCCCAGGACCCTGAGATTATGACCTGAGCCGAAGGCAGAGGCTTAACCCACTGAGCCACCCAAGTGCCCCTCAGTTTTTCTTTATTAATGGGAAGCAGCTCTTTATGGAGTCAGAAAATCAGCTCTTTGTGATATAGATTGAAAATAGATTTTCCCCCAAGTTAAAGATCCTTCACTGTAGTCCCGATACTTCTTATAGTTTCTCCCCTTTCTCAATCGGAGCAGGTAGTAAAGTGACTATACTGAGAATCTTTTCCTGCATCTACCTACAGTCCAAGGAAGTTTCTTTTTTTCTGGATCCTATTTTTGTAATTCCTTGCAAAATATTAGCTGGTTAGTGATGATCTTCTTTAAGGCAAGGGATCTTTCAGAATCTGATTAAAGCTGTGGCTTAGAAAGAGACTCACACATAACACACCTACAACTTTACATTTACTTTTAGGGCATTCCCAACCATCTGGAGTGATGTTACCACGGCCTAAGGAGAATCTGTAGCAGAATCTCTTGGGAACTTGGGACACCTGGGTGGCTCAGTCAGTTGGGGGTCTACTTCTGGCTCAGCTCATGATCCCAGAGCCTGATCATCAGGCTCCTTGCTCTATGAGGAACCTGCTTCTCCCTCTGCCTGCTGCTCCCCCTGCTTATGCTCTCTCTCTCTGACAAATAAATTAAAAAAAAATTTTTTTAAATAAAGAAAGAATCTCTTGGGAAACTTGGTTTAAAGTCCAGACTCCTGAGCATCTCTTTAGAGAGAAGAAACTAGACTCTTTGCAAATGGATGAGGCCATAGAATCTGGATTTAAACACATCATGCTAATTGTGATACACACTAAAGAAGCATCCCACAGTCTAGGGGCATCCATGGATCCAGGTTAAGAACCGCTGGTTGAAACCTCCATCTCCAACCAGAGTATTTAAATTCTGATGAGAAAATTTGAAAGAGGAAAAAAATACCCTTAGGATTCAAGACAAACAAAGCTAGAAAGTTGGAGCGACGGATGGGTAAAATGACACTTGCACAGTGGCCTCTCAAATTATGCCATGGGGTCCGTCAGTTATTACACCACCCCACGATGTGTGTATGTGTGTATGTGTGTAGGGGTGTGTGTGTGTGTGTGTGTGTGTGAGAGAGAGAGAGAGAGAGAGAGAGAGAGAGATAGAAGGATAGGGAGAATCATATGTGACACTCTACCTTTTTCGATATGTAGATCAGAAATGACCTTTTCGGGGTGCCTGGGTGGCTCAGTTGGTTAGGCAACTGCCTTTGGCTCAGGTCATGATCCCAGGGTCCCGGGATCCAACCCCGTGTCAGGCTCCTTGCTTGGCAAGGTGTCTGCTTCTCCCTCTTCCTCTGCCTGCTGTTCCGCCTGCTTGTGCTCTCTCTCACTCTCTGTCAAATAAATAAATAAAATTAAAAAAAGAAATGACCTTTTCAATATTTCTCCCTCTTTTCTCCTCCTCCTCTTCCCACCCCCACTTCTCTTTCATTAAAGTACAAGCAAAGCAAGAAAGAGGGAAATGTGCTATTGAAGGGGGAAGTCCTTCATGGGCAATCAGGCTTTCATAGAGGCAGAGTCTTACTTAAATAAGCTATTCATATAAACAATTAGGTGGACATTTGATTTTTTTAGCAGGGTTCCCCAGACCTTTTGCTTTTGCTTCCTGGATGCCACAGTGTCATTCTCCTGTGTTGGTGGCACTTTCTCCTTCGACAGGCAGCTTCCCCCAGAAGACCCCCTGGCCTCCTCTGTGGGTTGGTGTTTCCTTTTTATTCCCATGAAATAAACAGTATGTTCTGACTACTCTCTTACAGTAGTGCCTCTTGATTGTGTGGGCCTCTACATGGACAAAAGCACCAAATACACAAGTTGCATGGGATGCTGGGGTCTGTGGGTTTCCTGAAGCCCATCCATGAGCTCCCTAGGACACTACTTCCCACACTCTAGTCTTGGACGGCTAAGCATCTGGATCACTCAGGGAGCTTATTAGAAATCTGGGTCCCGGGGCGCCTGGGTGGCTCAGTGGTTTGGGCTGCTGCCTTCGGCTCGGGTCATGATCTCAGGGTCCTGGGATCGAGCCCCGCATCGGGCTCTCTGCTCCGCAGGAAGCCTGCTTCCCTCTCTCTCTCTCTCTCTCTCTGCCTGCCTCTCTGCCTACTTGTGATCTCTGTCTGTCAAATAAATAAATAAAATCTTTAAAAAAAAAAAAAAAAGAAATCTGGGTCCTGAGATTGAGCCCCATGTCAGGCTCCCTGCTTAGCACAGAGTCTGCTTGGGATTCTCTCTCTCTCCCTCTTCCTCTGCTCTTCTCTTCTCTCTTTCTCTCTCAAATAAATAAATAAATAAATAAAAATCTTTTAAAAAAAGAAAGAAAGAAACTCCAGGGCCTATGCTTCACCCCAGACCTACTGAACCAGAATCTCTTGGGCCCCTGCCCAAACAAGCTCCCCAGATGGTTCTGATGCATACTTCAGTAGGGGACATACAGATCAGACTTAAGAACCCTGCTGGAGGGTTCCTTCCTGTATTAACTAAGGGGTATCCTTCCGTACCCATAGGAGTCTTTCCAAGGGAAGTCAGTGAGTTCAGGGGAGTGCAAGGAGCTAGGGACCACCACATGGCCCCAATATGGGAGTCTTTGAGCAAGGAGTCTAGCATGCCAATTTTGTTTTATTCTGTGCTTAGACTGCATCAGGGAGCATGCTGGGACTCTGGGTATTCTTGGGAGATGAGAAAATAGGATAGGGCAGCCTGAGAGCTATTAAGAGATTCTCTTTATAGTTATAGTCTATAGCCCTCTATACATAAACCTGTGCTTGAACATTGAAGTGGATAGCCTGCATTGCTTGGCAGGGAGAGGAGGCTCAGATGAACCAAAGCCCAGTTAATAACAGAGCATCCAGTCATGGCAGCCTGTCTCACTTCTGAAAGCCTGAGCATGTTTGCTGGAGGAGAGGCACCCTCTCCCCAGCTCCATTCCCCAGGCAGGGTCCCCCAGCCCCCTTTGAGGGAGCTCAGGTAGAGGCTGCTCTCTGGGGAGTTGTCCGGCTCCCCACCTCTGCCCTGCTACCTTCTAGCCGATGAGCAATATTTGGGGAGACAGAGAGGGCAGCCCTCCTGGAGGGCCACACGTGCTCCTCTTGCCAGATGGCTGGAAGAGCCACAGCAAGTTGGGGGGGGGATGGAGGCAGGATGCACAGGCTGCTTAGTGTGTACACGGAAGATGAAAGAGTCCACTGAACATTCAAGCCATTGCCGGGTCTTGTGGTGAGAGAGGCCCATCATGGCTCATGGAATGACAGCGTACCTCGAGATGGTCACCCTTGGTGCAGGATTTTCTCCATCACCCCGGAACTCAATTCAGCTATCAGTCCCAAGAAGAACCATTGTGTCCCAATAGAATAAATCAAGAATAATATCAGCAAAGCATAGGAGACTGATTTCCAAACTGACCTCCAATTTATTTACTTATTTTTCATTAAGTTTTTTTTTTTGAATTCCAGGATAGTTAACATACAGTGTTATGTTAGTTTCAGGTGCACGGTACAGTGATTCAGTGCTTCCATACATCACCATTGCTCATCAGGACAAGCACTCTCCTTAATCCCCATCACCTATGTACCCATTCTCCCACTCCCCCCTCTGATAACCATCAGTTTGTTCTCTAGAGTTAAGAGTCTATTTCTTGGTTTGCCCCGTACCTTTGATCTTTTTAAAAATTCTTTGCTCAGGGGCGCCTGGGTGGCTCAGTGGGTTAAGCCGCTGCCTTCGGCTCAGGTCATGATCTCAGGGTCCTGGGATCGAGTCCCGCATCGGGCTCTCTGCTCAGCAGGGAGCCTGCTTCCTCCTCTCTCTCTCTGCCTGCCTCTCTGCCTACTTGTGATCTCTGTCTGTCAAATAAATAAATAAAATCTTTTTTTTTTAAAGATTTTATTTATTTATTTGACAGAGAGAGATTACAAGTAGGCAGAGAGAGAGAGAGAGAGAGGAGGAAGCAGGCTCCCTGCTGAGCAGAGAGCCCGATGCGGGACTCGATCCCAGGACCCTGAGATCATGACCTGAGCCGAAGGCAGCGGCTTAACCCACTGAGCCACCCAGGCGCCCAATAAATAAAATCTTTAAAAAAAAAAAAATTCTTTGCTCAGTCAGAGAAAGACAAATACCATATGATTTCACTCATATGTGGAATTTAAGAAACAAAACAGATGAGCAAATGACCTCCCATTTATTAAGTATCAGTGACAGTTCTAACCACAGCAGCAATATGTTCCATATTTGATGTGGTTTGGGTAGAGGGCTAACTTCTTCCAGGCCCTAATTCTAAAGCATCTCACAATGGGCTCTGTGCTTGTGCCTACAATCTTCACCATTGGAAGTGCTTCTCTGCATTAGAGGATCCATTCTCAGTGGGAGCGGTATCACTCCTGAGGGGGCAAAAGTTGGTTCTTGAGGGAAGAGGGATCTTAGATGTTACAGTGGGGTGTGGCCCTCCAAAGGGCAACAGTGCATAAATAGATCTCCACTACATCTGTGGCATTAACATTTCATGGGAAGACATTAGGGAATAAAAGTCTAAAAAGTCTCCTTGGTGGAACGATAATACAAAAAAAAAAAAGAAAGAAAGAAAGAAAAGAAAAACGTTGAAAATCACTTGTTTAGGGGAAAGATAAAGAACTTCCAACTCCAGGACCAGATCTGGTCCTTGGCCTGCTTATTTCCAGCTGGGCCTGTTATTTCTCTGGGCCCTGCTGTAGTAAGCCAGAAAATAACGTGTTTTTGGGTAGACTGCCCTAGCTGAGTCATGTACAGGGAATCAGTAGGTAGAAGGATGAAGGACAGATGAAGATTTGTGAAGGGTGACTGGCTAATAACCTAATTGGAATTTCAAAGGCCAAAGCCCGAAGCCTAAATTAATTTCAAAAAGCAGCTTATCTTGCTAACACCTCCGAATTCTCAGAATTTATAGTGTCTCTTTCTGCTTCAAATTTGATGAGGGTCAGAAAAGGACTCTGAATCAGAGAAGGGCCCTAGGTAATCTTTGCAATGAGTCAGTGATGCCAGATGATGAAAGTGCTCTCTGCCACTTGGTTCGGGTATTGACTTCTTCACCCAATGTCCTCGGGTCCTGATGCTTTAACTGAAACCTGGTTTCCTGAGCAGACCTGTCTCTCAGAGGCAGCTTAGTCCCTCATAACCTACCAACTTCCACACGAGGGGGCCAGGTAGGTGCCCTCCTCACTCCCCAGTGTGAGTATTCCTCCACATTCATGTCAAAACCTCTACCCCTTTGAAGCTCCTTTTAGCTAACAATACCCTGTTTTCCCCCTTGTGCACTGTGGTCTATGTGCTAAAGTCCCCATTACTCAAGGAAGGTATAGGCACCTACCTTTCTGTCTTCCTCTTCATCCCAAATCCTGTAGTCTTTCGAGATCTCCACTCAGCACTTCACAAATTCAGTCTATGCTCTCCCTATAGTGAAGTGATATTTTTAGGACAGAAATTAGATCATGTCTCCCATCTGCTTAAAACCTTCCAATGGCTTCCCATTGCTTTGAGGATAAAGTCCGTGTTTCTCACCATACATGAGTTACAAGGCCCTGCATGATTGGGTTCCCAACTACTCACGGTCTCCCTTCTAGGGTTCTTGGGTTCTCTTACTCTACTCTAGCACATGAACTCACCAAGTTCATTCCTTAAAGTCCCTTATGTTTGCCCTTCCCATTATCTGGCAAGTTTTGCTTCCACATTTCAGCATGGATAAATATTTCCCATCCTTCCAGTTCACAACTGAAATTTTGCTTCAAAGAGCCATTCCTTGGCCACCATATGCAAAATAATTCCCAACCAGTTACTCTCTTTCACAATAGCTTACTTTATTATTTTCATAGCCCAAATGTCCTTAAATTATCTTGTCTGTATACTTGTTTTTGTCTGTCTCCCCCAACCTGCATGTGTTAAGAAAAAAAGCTTGGTCCCTGCTGTACCTCTAGCATCTAGAATAGTACCCTACACAAGATAGGTATGGTAGGGAGCCTCTAAGATGGCTCCCATGGTCCCCACCTCCTCTCATTCATGCCCTTGTGTTATTCCCTCTCTTTGAGTATGGGTTGAACTCTGACTCCCTTATAACAAATAGAATGCAGCAGAGGTGACAAATGTCACTTCAGAGTCCAGAGGGCTAACCACTACACCATGGAACCGCCACTGTCACTTCAAAAGTTAGGTTACAAGACCGTGGCTTCTGTCTTGAATACCTTCTCTCACTCTTTCGCTTGCTCAGTCTAAGGGAAGTCAGCCACCATGTTGTAAGCTGCCCTGTGGAGAGACCCAGGTAGCAAAGAACATCATGATACCTCCGGTCAACATGCAGAGAGCTCCTGAGGTCTGCCAGCAGCTGTGTGAGTGAGCTTGAAAGGGATTGGAAATGGATCAGTTGAGCCTTGAGATATAGCCCTGGCCAACTTCTTGACTGAAGCCTTGTAAGAGATGTTCAGATGGAAACAAGTAAGCCATGCTCAGAATCCCGAACCACAGACACTGTGAGATAATAAGTGTTTGCTTTTTTAAGCCTGTAGACTTTGGGGTAATTTAGACACAGAAATAAGTAGCTGATATAGTAGATTCTCAATAAATGCCTGTTGATTTACTGAATTCTTGGTGACCTCCCCATTCTCAATGACTCTGCCTTTCATCCCACTTGAGCCACCGGATCTCTTGGCTACCCACCTTGTCCTTGTCATCATCCGGAATTGCTCCACTTCTGAAATCACCAGTCAAGATATCTTACCTGGTGCCCACATCCTTTCATCCTTCAAACTCGATTACTTACTCCCAGTATACTAGTCTTCAACCTCACTGTGACTCAGTCCAGAGACACCACATCACAGGTTGGTTGCTCCAGAAAGCAAATTCTCAGACAAAGATTAGCATGCAAGACATTTATGGAGAAGTGCCCTTGAGATTAATACGTACTGGTAGGAAGGAGGCAAAGGAAGCAGAATTGGGCAAGAGTGGGGATACACTATAAGCTCAGTGACAGCTTTGTTCAATCCCTCAGAGAGGCTCTGAGGCTACAAAGGCCCTTTAAGTGTTGCTTGGAGTTGGGCCAAGATAGCTGGGCCTTTATACCCCTGTCTCAGTCATTGGAAGTGGGCCACTGGAGAAGGGGTGTGGGTTTGGATAAGACAACTAGCTCTCTACAGCTATGAAGCAATCCCTGAAAGACCTGGCAGGACAACTGAATGAAGTCTGTGACAGCATTCCCAGCAACTAAGGTATAAGTCCTTCACTGAAAGGTGATCAGGGTTGCATGTCCCAACCCAGGTATGTGTATATGAGGTATGTGTACCATACCTCAGTCTATTAGTCTCCTTCCTGTTCTCTTTGTTTCCCCTACTCAGCTTATATACCATCATTTATCCCTCCAATTGTACTCAAATTCTTGCTGCATTGCCTTTCTGTGTGGCCTGTCTGGGCAAAACCTCCAACCTTAAGTGAATTCAGGTAACCTTCCTCCCCATTCCTGTACCTGAGCTGTTGAACATAGAGAAAATCAAATAATTGTGCACAGTGATGTTTGCATAACTCTGTAGTAGTTCCAATCTCCGTATAGGTCCTCAATGCTGTCTGTCAATCCCAATATTGTTTTCCTTGTGAGCATTTCCCTGCCCACACCTCCAGCTGTTTCATATCTTCTCCATATCCTTCAAAGCACTGCACTTCCTACTTCTCCCAATCCCATCTGAACAAATGACCTCACCTCCTGTTCAAGGAGAAAATCATTATAAGAAGAGAGTTTCTGCCACTTCTTTCCAACAAATCCCCAGGTAGACAAGATCTATTGATTCTATTTCCCAAATAACTTCCAAATCCACTCACTCCTTACCACCTCTACAGCCCCTTCCCTAGTTCAAGTCCCTACCCTCTTACATTTGAATGGCTGAAGCTGTCTTTCTAACTCATCTTGACTTTTCTTCACATCGATTGGAGGGCAACATCATGCTTACTTTCTTCTCTCCTCCATATATAAGTTTTTCTGTGCCCAGAATACTTCCTCTTTTACATCACTCCCTATGCCCTGCCTAACTCCTCCTTTCTCTTGAGGTCAGCTTAACCAACTCCTCAGTAAGAACTCATTTGACTCGCCAAACTAGATTAAGGTCCTTTCTTATATGTTTTTATAGCACACTGTAGTTCCTTTTTCGTAGCACATTTACACTATATATTCATTATTTATTGCTGTGTAACAAATTACCCCAGAACTTAGTGGCTTGAAACAACAAGCATTTATTACTTCACAGTCTCTGTGGGTCAGGAGTGGCTTAGCTGGATGATTCTGACGTAGGATCTCATGTGAGGTTGTAGACAGGATGTTCACTGGGAGCCTTGGTTGGAGTTGGAGAATCTATTCATTCACATGGCATTTGTCAGGACACCTCGGTTCCTTGCTATACAGACCTTCCCATAAGGCTTTTTTGAGTGTAATTAAAAAATGGCAGTGACTTCCCATAGAGCAAATTATCCAAAAAATGGAGAAAGAAGGAAACTGCAGTGCCTCTATGACCACGTCTCAGAAGTCACACATCATTACTTCTGCCACATTCTATTTGTTAGAAGTGAGTCGGTAAATTCAATCCACACTCAAAGGGAAAGGAATTGGGGTCCCTGGTTGACTCAGTTGGAAGAGTGTGTGACTCTTGATCTCAGAGTTGTGAGTTCAAGACCTATGTTGAGTGTAGAGATTACTTGAAAATAGAATCTTTAGGGGCTCAGTTCATTAAGCGTTCAACTCTTGATTTCAGCTCAGGTCTTGATCACAAGGTCATGAGTTCAAGCCCTGCATTGGGCTCCATGCTGGGCATAGAGCCTACTAAAATAAAATAAGATGAAAGTAAAATAAAATAAAATATTTTTTTTTAAAAGGAAGGAAATTGAGTTTCACCTCTTGAAAGGAAGAGTATATGAGAATTTGTGGACAAAATTTAAAGCCATCATACATCTCTTTATAATTCTGTGCCTGTCTGCCTTTACCAAACTGCAAGCTCCATTAGAGCAGGTTACCATGTCTGTCTAGCTCTCTCTGTGTCTCCAGCATCTATCACAGGACCTAGAGCATAATGGGGGTTCAATAAATGTTTGCTGAAGGAAGGAAAGCATTAATTAATGAATTGATAGATTTTATTAGAATGAAGGAGAAAATATTATACCGTAATTCTTTATGAATCATTAACCTCTTAAATAAAATTAATGTATCAGATTAGCTTTGGAGAGAATGGGGTCCAAATGAAGAAGAGTTATATGACAGGAGTAAAAACTTTTGATGGAGGCAGCGCTATCTCTGCCTCCAATGCGCAGAAGTTTTCTGAGCCTAGGAACCTTGGATATATTTCTGGAAGAGCCACAGGAGAGGATGGGAGGATGAATGATAGAACCAAGACTTCGGCTTTCTTTCTAGGATCAGTCAAATTCCTCTTCGGGAACTCACTGTTCCCTGATTCATTAGATGATGATGAGATGGAATTGTCAGGACACCAAGAAAGTGTAAGTCTCTAAACATTTTCCAGATATTACCAGCACTGCTTCTAACCCTCTGCCTGAATGTGGGAATCAGCAGGGATTCAAGCAGTACAAGCTGTGGCACCTAGTGCTTGGAGTCTTTATTAGTGGTGGTGTCAGGATATTGTCGGGATAAGTCCATAGTGTGGTTCTAGATATTGTTTGTGGCTTCTTGCCCTCAACCTTGTCCTTCCTTCCTTCCTACCTTCCTCCCTTCCGACTGTTCTGCAAACCACATTTAAAACACCTAGTCTTTGCTCGAATCAACTAGGTTCAGTTTCTGTTACTTGCAGCTAAGAACCCTGACCGATAGCTGTTAGAATGGCTGTCATCAAGAAGACAAGATATAACAAGTGTTGGTGGGGATGTGGAGAAAAGGGAACCCTAGTTCAGTGTTGCTGGGAATGTAAATCGGGCAGCCATTGTGGAAAACAATATAGAAGTTCCTCAAATAATTTAAAAAAGATTTACCACATAATCTGGCAATCCCACTTCTAGGTATATATGTGGGGAACATGAAATCCCTATTTCAAAGAAATATCTGTACCTCCATGTTTATTGCAGCATTATTCACAAGAACCAAGATAAGGAAATGACCTTAGTGTTCATCAGTGAATGAATGGATAAAGAAAATGTGGTGTATATACAAAAAATAGTATTCAACTACAAAAAAAAAAAAAAAAAAAGGAAATTCAGGGGGCTGGGTGGCACAGTTGGTTGAGCAACACTCTTGGTTTCAGCTCAGGTCATGATCCCAGGGTCACGAGATCAAGGCCCACATGAGCTCCGTGCTCGGTCTGCTTGAGATTATCTCTCACGTGCTCTCTGACCCTCTCCCCACTCACACGTGCACTCTCTCTCTCTCAAAATAAAATAAATTAAATATTTTTATTTATTTATTTACTCAAGCAGGGGGAGTGGCATGCAGAGGGCAGAGGGAGCCAGAGGCAGGGCTCTATCCCAGGACCCTGGGATCATGACCTGAGCCAAAGGCAGACGCTTAACTGACTGAGCCACCCAGGGGCCCTAAAATAAATAAAATCTCTAAAAGTAAAAGAAATAAATCCAGCCTTTTGTGACAGCATGGATGAACTTAAGGGCATTATGCTAAGTGAAATAAATCTAAACATAAATAGACAAATGCTATATGATCTCATTTATAGATGGAATCTTAAAAAAAAAAAAAAAATCAAACTCATAGCAACAGAGACTACATCAGTGGTTGCCAGGGACTAGCTGGAAGGGGGAAATGGAGGAGAGATTGGTCAATGGGTACAAATTTCCAGTTAAAAGATTAATAAGTTCGGGGGACATAATGTACTACATTGTGATCATAGTTAACAATATTGTATTATGCACTTGAAAGTTGCTGAGAGTATAATCTTACTTAAATGTTCTCACCACACCAAAAAAAGGTAACTATGTGAAGTAATGGATGTGTTGCCTAGCTGTATCATATTAATCATTTCCCAAGATATACATGTATCAAAACATCATGTAGTACACTTTAAACTCACACAAGATTTGTTTTTAGATTGCATTTTATAGATGAGGTCATCCAATATTTGTCTTTCTCTGACAGATATTGTTGTTTCCATGTTTTGGCATTGTAATAATGCTGCAAAGAAAGTGGGGGTGCATATATCTTTTTTGAGTCAATATTTTCATTTTCTTCAGATAAATTCCTGTAAGTGCAATTGCTGGATCATATGGTAGTTCTATTTTTAATTTTTTGAGGAAACCATACTGCTTTCCATTGTGGTCACACCAATTTACATTCCCACCAACAGTGCATGAGGGTTCTCTCTTTTGTCCACATCCTCACCTGTTATTTCTTGTCTTTTTGATGATAGTCATTCTAACAGTCATACTGTGATATTTCATATTTTCATTTCATTGTGGTTTTGATTTGCATTTCCCTGATGATTAATGGTGGTGAGCACCTTTTCTTGTACCTGTTGGCTGTTTGTATCTCTCCTTTGGGAAAATGTCTATTCAGATCCTCTGCACATTTTTTAATTAGATAGTTCATTTTTTTGTCCACTGAGTTGTATGAGCTCTTTATAAATTTTGGATATGAACCCCTTATCAAACACATCATTTGCAAATATTTTCTCCCATTTGGTAGTTGCCAAATGTAGGAAATGTGTGCCCAGGAAGAGGCAGATGAAAGGCATTTGAATAGCATGTTTTGTGTCATAGCAAGTTACTTAACTTCCTGTGCTTTAGTGTGTTCCTCTGTAGAATGGGGTAATAATAGCATGTATCTTATAGACTTATTGTAGGTATAAAATGAATCAACACATGTAAAGTTCTCAGAGCAAACCCTAACACATAATAAGTGCTTGGTAATTTTTATGTTTGTATGTATTTTCCTAAAAACACATGGAGAAGATTACTGACAGCCAAAGAAGGGGGTTGATGAGACAGTCTATTTTACAAAGAGAGGAGACAGCATGAGCAAAGGGGCAAATGAGAAGTGTGGGCTGTGTTCAGGGACTAATGAGTGTTTGGTGTGAAGAGGGTGATGGTAGGTTGGGACCCCTCAAGGAAGGCCTCAAATACCCAATCAGCAGGCAATAGGCCACCATTGAAAAACTGGAAGTGAAAAAAAATCATAAAAATCATAAGATTATATTGAATTGTAATAATGGAAGAATGACTAGGTGACATGTAGTCTGATCTCTTCATTTTACAGGGAATATAACTGAGGCAAGAGAGAATGAGGTGACTTGTTCAATGCAACATAACTTGCTGATGGCATGGCTGAGAAGACTACAACCTTCTTCCCTCCCCAGCCTCTGGTTTTCAACCACATTTTTTTTTTCTCTTAACAATTGTAGGAGACTTTAGGAAGATAAATTTGTCAGGTTCTAATCTCAGGTTTGCCACTAACTTGTTATAGGCAAGTTACTTTGTCTTTGGATTCTGCCTTTCTCTTCTTTAAAATCAAGATTTTGACATATGGCCTCTAAAGGTCCTGCTTCTAGTTCTAAAATTAAAATTAAATTTGAAATTGAGTTTGGAACCAACTCAGCTTGATATTCTAAGGCAGAGACTGATACTTATCTCCCATTATCAGTTCTCCTTTAGTATAGAACCTCCAATTTTTACCTGGGAATATGGCTGTCAGAATCAACTTTGTATTTCCAGTCTCCCTTGGAGCTATGGGTGGCTAAGTGACTAAGTTCTGGTCAATGAGCTATAAGCTATGTTTTGGTAGTGGATACAACTTTCAGGAAGTATCCTTCCAAGAAGGATACTTCTCTTTCCTCTTCCTGGTAGGAATGCAGACATGATGACTGGGGGTGGAGAAACCATCTTGAATCATGATGTGACATTGGCCCAGGCATCGAAGTTGTGTGTTGAGAAGTGCAGAACAACAGGATAAAAGAGTTCTGGATCCCAGTGATTGTGGAGCTATCACTAACCCTGGACTTCCTATGTTAATATTAGCAAGAAATAAACATCTACCTTGCTTAAACCACTATTATTTTTGGTGTTCTATTGTGTGCGGCTGAACCTGTGTTATAACTGATACAGGAGAAAACTGATGTGTTCAGGGACTAAAGAGTGTTTGGTGTGAAGAGGGGGATGGTAGGTTGTGACCCGTCAAGGAGGCCTCAAATACCCAACCAGCAGGCAATAGGCCACCATTGAAAAACTGGAAGCGTAGAAAAATCATAAAAATCACAAGTTTATATGGAATTGCAATAATGGATGGATGACTAAGTGACATGACAAATGAGATTGAGAGTCCGAACTATCAATAGTTTGGCCGCAGTGACTCTAGGAAAGTACCAGTGAGTTGAAGATTATCCCAACGTATTGACACTGAATGACTACTATCAGAAATAGGGAAGTTGGAGGAGGAGCTAGTTGGAGAGGAAAGATAATAAATTTGTCTTTAGATACGAATAGAGGCTTCATGAAGAGATCGTATGAATATTTAATGCCCAAATGACACCAAATGCAGGGTCTCAGAGACACTTCCATAAGGAACATAGACTGGCCTCAAAGACTCCAACAGTTTTATTTGTGAGTCTCAATGGGCATTTCACTTTATGCTTAAAAACATGTCCTCTCATGTTCTTTAATCTAACTTCCTTTAAAAAAAAAAAACCTTTTATTTATTTATTTGAAAGAGAGAAAGCACACATAGGAGAGAGCACAAGTGGGAAGAAGAGCAGAGAGAGAGAGAAGCCAGCTCCCTACCAGGACCCTGGGATTATGATCTGAGCCAAAGGCACCCCTTAACTTCCTTCTTAGAGTCCCTTGTCATAGCTTCTTCTCCCATAAGAACACTCTGGACCATGCACAGCTTTGTTGTCTATAGCAGAGTGGTAAGCAGGGGGAGGGTTGGTCTCTCCCCAACTTTGTGACTCACTTTGTCATCTGAGCCATGAAGCAGCACACTATATGCACAAAATCACCCAAAGAACATAGGTTTTCTTTTTTAAAAAGATTTTATTTATTTATTTGACAGAGAGAGATAACAATTAGACGGAGAGGCAGGCAGAGAGAGAGATAGAGGGAAGCAGGCTCCCTGCTGAGCAGAAAGCCCAATGCGGGACTCAATCCCAGGACCCTGAGATCATGACCTGAGCTGAAGGCAGCGGCTTAACCCACTGAGCCACCCAGGTGCCCGTACATAGGTTTTCTAACACCTTGTTTTAACCGGACCCCAAATCAATTTCTTTAGAACACTAGAGCACAGAATCAGTGACTGTAGTGCACAGACTCTAAGATAATCCCCATCTCCTGGTGTAACATTGCATAATACGCTCCTCATGAGTGTGGTCTGGCTAAGCAACTTGCTTCTCAAGAATATGGCAAAGGTGGTAAGAAGTTACTTCAGTCCTTATGTCTTGCTAGCTGATTCTTTCTATTGTCTTCACTGTTTACCTGGCTTGATGAAGCAAGCAGCCTGTTGGAGAGACCCATATGACAAAGAATTGAGGGAGGCCTTTAGCCAACAATCAGGAGGGAATCAAGGCTCTCTGTCCAACAACCCATGATGAACTGAATCACACCAATGACCATGTGAACTTGGAAGTGGACCCTTCCCTAGTTGAACCTTCCAGTGAGACCCCAGCCCCAGCTCTAACTGAACCTTGAAAGAGACCCTGAAGCAAAGGCTCCAGTTAAGCCATATCCAAACGCCTGACTCACAGAAACTGTGAGATAAGAGATGTGTTGCTTTCAGCTGCTAAATTTATGTTAATTTTTTATGCAGCAATAGATAACTCATAGAAAAATATTTCCTCCATTCTCCTCATCACTCCTCAGGCCCCTGCCTCCTCCACTCCCAAATCTACACCACCCATATCAATTTATACAAATTTATGTCTTCCTGGATCACCAGCCCACTACTGCAATCACAGAATTTGGGCATCCAATTTCAGCTATAAAGTGAAAAATAAATAATCAGACACAAGATTTTATCATTCCCTCACTTATTTCACAGTACAGTTTCAGCAGACTCTGGCTTCACCTTCTGACATCTTGCATTTAGTTATCTTGGTGTGTTTCATTTCTCCTAAAGTTGTCTTGGGCTCTGAGGCTCCAAGGGAGGTCAGTTGTGAAGTCTCTAGCTGTTCACAGATGCCTCTCTCAGAGCCCCAACTGGTTTATTTAGTTAGCTTCAGTTCATAGAGCTATTCAGGTCTCAGCTTCGATTTTCTGGCTTCTGGGAATGAGTATTCCACTCTGTGTCTTTCACATTACCCATGTCTTCATTCTTCCTCTGGCCTAAGTTTTCTGAAGGTAGTTACAGAAACTTCTATGTTCTGCCCCAAGCCTTCCACCATCTCTAATCTGTAACATTATTTTCATATTCTTTAGTAAGCAGAACTTTGTCAAACAGACACTCTTAATTGAAAGCACATGTACTTTTCCATAAATAATCATCTAAACAATTTTAGCATTTTTCACAGAAGCCTATACTAGGGGAATATATTTATTTTCAAGATCTTAACATTCTTTCTATCTCTTCCTAATAGCTTTATGTCATTTTCCTTAATCTATATTTATAGTTAAAAAAAAAACCCACCCCAGTTACTTGGGATATATGCCATTTGTTTTTCATTTGTAGGTGATGCCAAAGATTCTGCTATCTCTTCCATTCTATATTTGCAATCCATGTGTTTCACCTCCATGTAAACCCTACAGAGACATCTTTCCCAGAAATGTTTTCTAGTCTTTGATTCATTCAACAACAAACATCCATAGATCAAGCATTGGTGACACCTCTGTTATGAGTTAGGTGCTCAGGCTATAAAGATGACTAAGACAAGAATTTTACCCTCAAGAAACTCTAGGCAAGAGACCTCACTTGTCTGTGTGAAAGATAAGTAAACTACATGCTAGGTCCTAAAATCAGAGTGTATACAAAGGGCTATTAGGAGCATACTGGTGGAAGTGAATAGTCTCCCCCAAGGGAGTGGGAGGAATTTTATCTGAAAGATAGCTTTCTTAAAAAGATGTATTTATTTATTTATTTATTTGAGAGAGAGAGAGAGAGAGAGAGAGCATGAACAGGGGAAGAGGGAGAGGAAGAAAATCTCAAGCAGAACCCACACTGAGCACAGAGCCTGACACAGGGCTCAATCTCATGACCTGAGCTGAAACACAGGATTGGATGCTTAACTAATTGAGCCACCCAGATGCCCCTGAAAGACAGCTTTTCAGATGAACCTTGAAGCTTGAGTAGGGCCCTTACATGTGGAGAAGGGAAGTAGTGATTTTTAGGCAGAGAGTACATAATATTATTTCTGTCCAAGAAGATATCCATTGAAAACCACTTTTAAAGAGAGCTTATCAAGATCTTAAAATTGATTTCAAGTGATACCATTATGCACTCTCCTAATGTTTTTCAGGGCTACTTCAAATGATTAAAAAAAAATACTAAGATTTAAAGTAGATGGTGAGTGTATTTCCTAACCCCCAGATTAGGACATGCAATCTGAAAAATACAATGGTAATATTAAGAATAACAGAACAAAGTGTTTGAATTTGTATCTCTCTAGGAAAATCAGGTCAGACTACATTCTTTTAGATATTAGTACACAGAAACTCCAGATAGATAAATTTATTATTACAGCCCTTGACAATCAGATAAATCAGCATATCTGCAGACTGCTTCACGGAATTTGCCAGCTCTTTGGAACCAATCATACTGAGAGCTAACTTGGAGGCTCTGCCATGGGAGTATAGCCATCCTGGCGTCTTTTGTATCTTTTGTCTGTAGGTAACAGACACTCTGGGTAGCTCATGGGAGTATACAGTGTTGAGGGGAATGCTTTGTGGGATTCTGGAGTATTTTATAGACCCAAAGGTGGAGTATGGTAGTCATGGCACAGGAATAGCAGAAATCAGGGCACCTAGTAGCATGCCCTCGAGGTGCAAGCATCACAAACTCAGGGGCTCAAGCAGAGTTGAAGGAGCCTATAGTAAGCAGGCCAGTTGCTACTTCCTTTGCCAATTGTTACCATATAGGAATTTGGCCCAGTGCTGCTGGACTGAGTGAAGTCAGAATTGTGGATTGTTAGATGACATTCCCTAGTTGTTAAATATTGGCTCCTCCACCATATTAAAAATGAAAAAAAAAAAAAAACCAACACTGTAAGGGCCAAACAAAACATGCTCCAAAGTGCTGCCATAAAGGGACAACTCCAACAGCTTGTCCTCTCTGCCTTACTCCATTCAAAATTCATGTTTCCTGGAGTAAGAATTCCACTGGCCCAGTCTAAGCCAGGGATCTATCCCAGAATTATTCAGCTATGACTGGAAGGCAGTGTCACTTAGCATAGGCATAGCTACTTTGTGTGTGTGGGAGGGGGAGTCCACCTTTATGTATAAAATGGGTCATTCTCAGGGGATAATAATCATGGCTAACACATATGTGCTTACCACATGCCAGGAGTTGATATAAGTATTTAACATACATTATTTTATGTTAGCCTTATGACACCCTGAAGAGGGGATACTCTCATTTCTGTATTACAGATGAGGAAATGGAGGCTCAGAGAGGTTCAAAGGGATTTGCCTGAAGTCACAAAAGTGGAAAAGCCATTCTTCTTCCTGATCCTGTGCTCTCAATCACTTCACCATGAGACATCCCTCTAAGAGAAGAGGGATTATGAACAGGCAGCCACACCACATGATTGACTGGGCAAGGAGTTTCAGGAAGCACATATATGACAGAGTTAGAGATGAAGGGGCAATGGATCTACCAGATTCTGACACCTAGGAAATTGCTTCTTAGGCTGGGAAAGTGACTTGTCCACGGTTACAGAGCTAATAGTAGGCTAGGAACCCTTCAAGTCCCCCAACATTTCCACCACAGCCTCAATACACACGGTCCCCAACACCTCCTTTGCATTTGTGGGATCTCATAACAGAAATCCTCCCTTTTTGTTTTCATTCAATCCAGCCTCTCAACTGCAATTTTGTATATCTTCTTTTTAATCCTCCCCCCACATCTGCCTGTTTACTTATGAAAGTCAAGGGAAGCCCTAGAATGCTTTCCAAGGCAGGAAGCACACCATTTCCCATCTGCATTATTTTTTTTTTTCTGTTTGTCAGAACTCACTAGTCATGAATTAACATCAGCAGCTTTCCAAAACTGAGTCCACAACCATGTAAATAAGTACTCAGAAGTTCAATTCAGAGGTCAGTGTCCACTGCCGTCCTTTTCACACCATTGTGCTAGCCTTTAGTTGAAAGCACATGCTTCCTACAGATCTCAGAAATGAGAAGATGAGTGTGGGGAATGTGCTGGTACTTGCGTCAGCCTTGACAAGCGGCCTGGAACTTCAAAACACGTGGGGGAAATGTCAGGCCTGTTGGTCCATCTTGTGTGCTTTGGGGAGATGCCTGTGGGCTTTGGGCTTTCTGAAAGAAGACTGTAGTGAGAAAGATCCTGAGCATGGGTCAGACTGCAGAAAGGAGAAAGTGGGAGGAAGGCAGACCTTTAAGTTAAGTAACCCTTTTAAGTTACCTAAATTTCCCTGTGTCCTCATGTTCTCTTCTTTGTTAAAACCTCTGGATTGAATCTGTTATACTCATTCATACTGAGATATGCTTACCTGTCCCAGGGAGATGGGTGTTTTCATCGGCTAACCTCACCTGGGACTTTTGTGCCCCTAAAGAGGTGGTTCATGAATGGGCTTTGGGAAATCCTAGAATCCTCTGAAATTGTACATAAAATGGTATGGAGATGTGCAATTTTCCAAGAAAAGCCATCATAGATCTGATCAGATAGTTAATGGTTCCATGATCTTTTTTCTTTAGTTTAATTTTATTTTTAGAGAGAGTGGGGAGGGACAGAGGAAGAGGAAGAGAGAGAATCCCAAGAAGTTTCCACATTCAGTGTGGAGCCCTACACAGAGTTCGATCTCACTACCCCGAGATCATGACTCGAGCCAAAATCAAGAGTCAAAAGCTCAACTGACTTAATCACCCAGGAGCCCCTGGGTACATGATCTTTAAAAAAAAAAAAAAAGCACAAGGTGCACCTGGGTGGCTCAGTTGGTTACACGTCTGCCTTTGGCTCAGGTCACAATCCCAGGGTTTTGAGATCAAGCCCCATGTCAGGCTCAGTGCTCAGAGGGGAGTCTGCTTCTCCCTCTGATGCTCCCCCTCATGCTTTTTTTCTCTTTCTCTCAAATAAATAAATAAAATCTTAAAAAATTTAAAATAATAAAATTAATGTACTAACCAGTTACCCTGGAAGCCTTCAGATGAAGGAATGCACTTGTAATCATGTCATTTCAGGAACAATGAGCTAAGGTGGAGGGCAGGGATTTTCCCAGAGTCTTTAAAAACCTCATGGAGTTCATGACCAAAGTCACAGAGAGTTGGCCTGGATGAGGTAGGTCATCTTGAAATGGACTGAAGGAAACCTGGAGAGGAAGACACTAGCAAAGGCAGCAGAGATGTTGAGGGATTAAGGAGGAGGCTGGAATCAAACCAAAGCCAGCCATTTTGAAATAACTTGAGCAGAGGAGCCAATCTGAAAGTGCTCTGCAGAGCTCAGCTGAATGAGAGAGACAAGATCTGAATGGCTGGGAACAGAAGCTGCCTTGAAGATTGTGTTTAACTGTGATATTTAATATTCCTTTGCAAGGCAAAACAGTAGCAATCAATGTGAAAGTAAGGGAGCAGCTGCTGCTTCCCAAATACTGTCAACAAGACAGAAAATGTACGTGGTGTTGTGAATAATGGCTGTAATTAAAGCAGCGTAGGGATCCCAGGGTTATGATTATCAAGTTCAGTCTCAAAGGCACTTCTTCTGTACGTGTGTGTATACATGTGTGCCCATGCATGTGAGTGTGCACATATGTGCATGTATTTTTATGCACACAACTGTGGAGAGTTGAAAGAAAAGAAGGACAGGATTTGGAGAAAGTATGTTGGAGAGGAGAGGAAAATGTGAGGGGGAGAAGAGGAAAAGGGAAAATATGGAGGAAGGAGGGTTGGCTTTTGCTCTATAGGTCAAGGCTCAGCAACCTACCGGACCTGATTATCTCGGTAAAGGGGGTCTACAAGCATGCACACATGCACACGTCCGTGCACACTGATACTCCCTTTTAGCAAATATTATTTCTTGTAGTAGTCTTTTCCCTCTTTCTCTGATTCTTCTTCCTTATTTACTATATTTTTTTTCACAGAATTATAATCTCCATGAGGACAATGACTACATCTGTCTCATTTCCAGTTTGTGGTAGTCAGTATAGTCTAAGTTATGCTGTGATAACAAATGACTTCCCCAAGCAAACATTCATTTCTTGCTCATATTGCATGTCGGCCATGAGTTGGTCATGGCTGTGCTCTATGTGTCTTCATTCTGGGACCCAGATTCGCAGAATAGCCCCTACCTGAGATATTGGTGGTGTCATGGCAGAGAGAAGACAGACCTCAGTGTTATCACTCTATGGCTCTGGAAGAATCTCCTTGGACGTGACACAGTCTCTTCCACTCACATTTCATTAGCCAAAGCAGGTTGCATGGCCACTCCTGATTTTAACAACACACTCAGGGCTGGGTGACAAAATAATTAAGCAGTAATCTGCCTCACCACTGTATTCTCAGCACCTAGCACAATTCCTGAAACAAAATAGATCATCCTATCAGTGATGCCCTGTGGCCACTGGCTCTTGGAAAGCATTGTTCTTATATGAGACTGACCATAAGAATGTCCTTTTGGTTTGTACTATGTGATATAGAAAATGGATATTTTCTCAGTCTTATGTAACATATAAACAAAACCATCTTTAGAAAAAAATTACTCTTTTTATTGCTTTGAATAGCACATGATCCAAGTGAAAGCCATGTGCTTTTAACACAAAGGCAGCTTCAAGAAAAGTCCCCTGCCTGCCTTCCAAAAGAGATTGCTTCAACACAGAAATTTCAAAACCACCAATTGGTGCGGAAATGGAGCGATGGGTTAGGCTGGGGTGGAAGCTTCGGAGCATTCAAACAATTAAGAAAAGTGGAGATATTGTTGCTCTTTCTTCTTCTTCCTTTTTTTTTTTTAAAGATTTATTTATTTATTTATTTAAGACAGAGAACACACAAGTAGGGGAAGGGGCAGAGGGCAAGAAATGTCAAGCAGACTCCCTCCTGTGGGTGGAGCCCAATGTGGGGCTCCATCTCAGGACCCTGAGATCATGACTTGAGCCAAAACCAACTGACTGAACTACCCAGGTGCCCTTATTGTTGCTTTTTTTGGTCTAGAACTCAGGACAGTCTATGGGAGAAAGATTGAACTCTGAGCCTAGCTGGCTCAGTCGGTTCAGTGACTCTTGACTTCAGTTCAGGTCATGGCCTCAGGGTTGTGGGATTGAGCCCTATGGCAGGTTCCTTTGCTTCACAGGGAGTCTACAGGATTTTATCTCTCTCCCTTTCCCTCTGCCCATCCCCCCTCATGCACACATTCTCTCCGTTTCTCTCTAAAATAAATAAATAAGTCCTAAAAAAAAAAAAAAAAAAAAAGAATCAAGTTCGTATCCTGTCCTTGTATCTCTTCATTCTGGGACCAGAGGCTGGTTCAGGAATGTTCTTTTCAAGGCAGATGGCAGGTGTGCAAGAGGCCAAGCTAAATCAGGCAAGCATGTTTAAAATATTGGCTAGCATCATGTCTACCAAGATTCCGGTGGATGTGGCAAGTCATGTGGCCATGTACACCAGCAAAATAGAGTCTGCTTGCTCTGGAAGGAAGTGCTGCAAAGTCACATGGCCAGGAAATGTATATAAGATTCTAAAGCAGGAAGGGAGTGAAAATTAAGATTAACAATCCAATCTACCATCCTCTCCAACTGTTCTTGTTTCTGTCTTTTTCTTCCCAGACCTATTCTCAACACAAGTTCCTGCTTCACCTTTTGTTCTCTGCTCAGATGTCATTTTCTCAGAGAGACCTTCCCTGTGCACACTGTTTAAACCTGAACCCTTCCCCCAACCATCCCAGCATCTCTGCCTCCCTTTCCTGTCCTATTTTCCTCCAGTAGCATTCGTCTCCTAACATACTCTGTTTATTTCACCTATTTAGTTTATTGTCTGTTACCTTTCAATAGAATGTCAGCTCCCTGAAGGCAGGTATTTTGGTCTGATTTGGTCATTGATGTATCTTGAGTTCCTACAATAGGGTCTCACACACAGTAGCCCTCAATAAGTATTGAACAAATGAATGAATGAATGAGCTCTCCGCAATAGGAACAAGGTGACAGCCAGGCTTAGAACAGGAAGAGGTTGAACAGGGTAGTTGAGTATGGCACTTCCCGCCAAAGGCTCTGCCATTTTTGGGAAGAGAAAAGAAGAAAACAAAAGCACATCTGCAGGGGAGGGAGATTAAAAAACCACTTCATTCATGGTCATTTGGGACGTGTAGACAGTGAGGTGACATGATTAAGTCATGAAGAGATGTCTGCTGTATCTTTAGGTTACCTCCTTCTTGTCTTCCCCTCATTCACATGCAGAAAAGCTGAGCTAGAATCACAAGTTCAGGTTTCCTGAAGGGTTTTGTTTTGGTCCACTCTTTCCCCTTGACACCACACATCCAGCAATCTTCAATGGCAGAAGCTTCACTTGAGGCAATGGGATCTTCTAGGTTGGATGATTTTTCCCAGTGTGAGTCCCAGTGGGTTACTGCCCTGGGATAGAACCCTATTTGAGGAGCTCCCTTGGCATCTGTCTCAGAAGAAAGAAAACATTCCATGTAGGTAAGACTCAGGGTCGGCCCTAGAATCATGGTCCTCTAAGTTATTGGGATCTGGGAGACCTGCCTAAGCTACTGGAAGGACACTGAAACAGTGGGATCTATGTCTGGGAATGGATATCAATATTCAGTAAGCCTTTTGACATAGGGTCAATGGTGGCAGAGTATGGGTCAAAAATCTGCAATTTTTGGCTTTTTTCATCAATTTTGATGTGTGTGTGTCTGTACAGAAACATATGAGGTAATATATTACCTTAAATAAAACATAATATAAATTATATATATATATATATATATATATATATATATATATATATTCTATCTGTAAGTGGTGTGGTAGTCTCCAAAGTTGGCTGCCATGAATTAATTCTTTCAGTGTATGTGCATACCACTCCATTCATCTAGGAGTGGAGTCTGTTATTTCTCCTCTTGAAACTGGTCTGGTCTCTTGCCTTCCTTTGGCTACTAGAATGTGGTAGAAATAACACTGTTCTTAGTTCCAGAAGTGTGAAAGTGTCTGCATTCTCTCAGAGCCGACCAGCCACCATGGAAGAAGTCTGATCACTCTGAGACCACCACGCTCCGAAGAAGCTCTAGTTACCTGGATGGAAAGGTTATGTGGAGGAGAATCTGGAAGCCTAGCAGATAATAAGGAACTGGGGCCCCAGACACCAGGGCCCAGTCAAGCCATCCTGACCAGGCCCTGCTGTTTTGAGTTATGTACGTAGATGTTCCAGACATTCTATGCGGAGACAAGCCATCTATACTGTATTGGGACTCCTGACCCACAGAATCACTGACAAGGAAAAAATGGTTGTTGCTTTAAGCTATAAAGTTTGGGGGTAGTTCTGTAATAATGAAACCCCAAAACAATAGAACGTGTGTAGCGAGAGGCAGGTTAGTGTAGTATACGGAAGCGTGGTGTAGCAACAAGCCAGTGATCCCTGGATAAAGGCTGTCTGGGTGCCGGCTGCATGACCCTGGACAAGTCATCCAAATTTTCTCTGTACTTTGGTTTCTCTGCTTCACAGTCAGGGTTAAAAATATCTCAAATCAAGAGCTGTGACATTTGAGTGAGTTCATCCCTGGCACCTAATAGATTCTATGAAAGCATTAGCTGTCTTTGTGATGATGATGATGTTGATGATGGTGATGATGACGGTGGTGGTGGTGATGATGATGATGTGGTAGAAATTGTATAATGTGTCCATTTTTTCTTAGACAGCTACCCTCTTCCAAGCTTGGGACGCCTGATGGAACAAAAAGCAACCAGGATGAATAAAAGGACTCCCTCCCTAGCTACCAAACTGGGGCCTTGGCACATAGTCTGCCCTCAGAATTTGGGGATTTCATTGAAGACCCCCAATCATTTCTGGCTGGCATAGGAAGGAACTAGAACTTTGCAACCCCCGCCCCCAGCCAATTTTCTTCTGTAGTTCCATGTTGCGTAGGCAAATGCTCGAGTTTGCATTCCTTAAGCACACATCCACAGGCTGTCAAGAGAGCAGGGGGGGAAAGACAGTTCAGAAATCGGCTGGGAAGGCAGGGGAAGCCAGCTTAGGGAAAGGCATTAGCAGCAGATAACCCGCCAAGTGGATAATTCATGGGAGGAATCAAGGGTTGACTCTAATAAATTACCACTTCCCCGGCGTTCCCAGTGGCCTAAAAAGTTCATGTGGCCTCTCCAAGTACCTACCACTGCTAGAGGGGACTAGTGTGGGCCCTGGGAGGATTGCCTTCAATATAAAATAAAGTAGATAATAAGTATTTCCACCCTTCTTGTCACTCTCATGGAAATGCAAGCTGCCAAGGCTGAGGGGAGGTGGGTGTTAAGCATTCATCTGACTAATCTGTAAATCCGTATGATGCAGCCTGTGCCCAGGTGGTAGGAGGCAATGTGGGGGACAGAGCTGGGACCCTGAGCAGTGGTGTGTGTATGGGGGGTGCAGGGCACACTGAGAGAGGCACAGCGGATATGGCCTAGGCTGGAAGTCAGTAAGTTGGGGAGACGTGGCAAAAAACATTACAGTAGGCGAAGTCCCCTGGCTTTTTCCACCCCCTCCTGCCCCCTGCATCCACTCCCCTCCTTCTCTGCACTGCCTGGATTGCATAGACCGTGTCTGACGGGTAGTCCCCAAACACCAGAATAATAACCCCAGCTTTGGCTGCCCCCGCCCCCAGGCTGCGTATTCAAAATTGCAGCATACATTCAAAACTGCTGTTTCCCTGGAGAGCTGAGCCCATTCTAACTAAGCCCAGAAAGCAAGCCCAGCTGGGAGAAGCAAGAAAGAGCTGCCCACAAGGGAGGACTCTGAGAGGGGTGAGGGGAGAGGTGAAGAAACAAGGAGGGTTCTGGAACCCTGCTGGCATTTGGAGAAGCAGGGCAGGGAGTGATAGAGGGGTTCATCTGGGCAGTTGCCTGCCAGCTGGAGGAGCGTCACCTTCCCCAGGGGTTCACACAGACCCCTCAGGGCTCTGGGATGCTGGGGAGGGGGTGTGCTATTCAAGGACAGGCTCCCAGAATGGGAATGGCCAAGGGGCAGTAAAGAGGGTGCTGGGAGTGGGAAAACCATCAAAAAGCCCTCTCCCCAGAGAGCTGCCAATTGCTACATCTCTTCACTCTCTCAGATTGCCAACAGGGCCACTGTCTGCCCAGCATATGATGTTGTGAGAATCAAAAATAGCCTCTGGTCGCTGCAAGAGGGTCTGTTTATAGAGTTCCGGCCTTCACACCACCTGTGAGTTACACGCCACCGAGCTATCTTTTCGAAAGAACGAATCGGTTCTTTCTCTGAAGGGCCCACTGGCCACAGAAGGCGGATGGTTTTTGGCACTTGCCTCTCCTCCTTTGAAGCAATACCTTCCAACTCTCCTCCCCCGATGGGACCCCATGCCTTCCCACCAGCGCCTCCATGCCAGGGCTGTGCCCTCGGGCTCTGAGTTCCTTTTCACTCTCTCACCTCAACAAAGCTTATTTGTCCTGGGTCTCCTTCCCTTCCTCTCCCTGTCTCTCTGTTGCTGGAGATGAGCCAACGTTAGCAATCCTTAAATATCTCCCAAGGTACTTCTAGGGCAGACCCTCTCCCCTTCATGTAACTTAGAACTGGCCTAACAGCCTAACCTCCCACAGGACACATTTTCATCTTGAAAGAGCAAGATAAAGCCCTTAATCCTAAGACGGGACTGACGGTGTGAATTTCAGACAGGCACCACCATCCATCCATCCATCCATCCATCCATCCATCTATCCGTGCTGACAGCCACAGACCCTGCCTGTGTCTCACATCAGCCTTGTGGTCTTAGAGGTTAGGAGTTAGAGACTCAGACACAGACTTAGTGACGACAGGACCCAGCGAGGCAGTTGGAATAAATAAATCTAGCAGGCATGTTGGGCTCAAAGGGGAGAGCACCCATGCAGACTATGAAACACCAATGCAGAGGAACATAATAATGGATACCTGACTTCCTGCTTCAGTGCTGGGCGGATAAGGAGAGCTGGCTAAGGAACACGTGCTCTGTTCAAGCAGGGCAGACGCTAGCCAGCACCAGCCCCTTGTAACCTCACATCAGACTACATGTCAAAAGTTGGCAGAGCTTCAGATTGTCAAGAAACACCAACAGAGCTGATGTGGTTGTTGTTTTTTTAAATCAAGGTATAATGGACGTACATTATATTGATTTCAGGTGTACAACATCACAATTCAACATTTGTATACATTGCAAAAGGATCGCCATGCTTCGTCTAGTTACCATCTGGAGAGCTGATGTTCTTAAATGCCAACTCCCCTGGCTGTTTGCTATTTTCAGATGGTCAAAAAATAATTCTCAAATGTCAAGCAGCCTGGGCAGAAGACATCTTTGGGATACATGCAGCCCGCAGGCCGCCTCTGCTGCAGGCCGTCAGAATATCCAACCCCAGCTGCTGAATCAGTCCAGAATGTTTAAGTCTGGACAACTTTGGACCTGGCAATGATTCCATGTTCATGAAGAGGAGACAGAGAAATGGAGAGAGAGGGAGGAAAATGACCATCGTAGAGATTAACCACCCCCCTTTCTTAAAAATCTCATGAAAGGTGTTTGGGTAAGGCTCCCAGCTGAAGAATCCTGAAATGTAGGCAGGAACTGAATTCAATCACGTTTCAATCATCCATGGATGATGGATCACTTGCTCTAGGAATTTGTTATGGGAATTCTGGAGCCTGCGGCCACTTCCTCTGACACTCAAGCAATCACTGGATGCTGCCTGCCAGTCACCCACACTGGAATGGGCACCCACATGGTACTGACCCACGCACACGACAGGAAAACCATGCTGTGGTGAAGATAATCCCAGCATCCATCCCCCAATCCCGTGCTCTTGTGCCTCTCTGACAGAACAGGTAAGAGGGAATCATCTGCTGGCTTTAACTTCATCTCATTAATACAAGTTGGAAAGAGGAATTCGCTTGGATCTATCTAGGCAAGTTTCTTGTCTCAAGTCTTCTCCAGGGATCCATAAACACCAACAGTATCCAGGGCCAAAAATTCATTCTTTTTCCCTCTTTACTTTTCTCCTTTTCATCTTCGACAATTATTTAATCAGTACCTTGTATGTGCCAGGCATGGTGCTAGTCACTGAATATAGAAAACAAGACAGGTGTGACACCTGTCCCCTGGAGCCAATGGAAGCCTGAGCAGATAGGGAGAATGGAGTTCACTGGAATACAGCCTGTGAGACATGCATGGGCTTGCAAAAGCTCCTCAACACATACCTTTGGTGATTTCATTATATTCTGAGGCCCTAGAACTATATTATGCTGTGTAAGAGAAAACACATGAAACCATCAAAGATACCCAAAACAAAAAAAGGCTGAGAAACCTCTATGGCCAAGAGGAACCCAAGGAGACCTGACCACTAAATGGAATGTCCTGGAACAGAAAAATGACATTAAGTAAAAAGTTAGGATATCTGAATGAATATAGAACTTAGTTCATGGTAATGGATCCATATTGGTTCATTGACTGTAGAAAATGTCACATAATTTTACACAATGTTGATGAAGGGAAACTGTTTGTAGGATACATAGGAATGCTATATAGTCTTCCCAATTTTTCTGTAAATCTAAAACTGTTCTCAAAACAAAACAAAACAAAACATATGGGTCTTGGAATTGACCAGGCTTCTCTTTGAATCCTGGCTCTACTACTTGCACCATGCATCACCTTGGGCAAGTCACTTATCTTATGCTTTAGCTGTCTCATCTGTAAAATGGGCATAATAGTAATAGCCACTTTAAACAATTTCAGGCTTCTCAGAGGGACTGGCTCATAGTCCTCATAAAATGTCAAAGTTCCTCCTTTCATTCATTGGATTTCAAAAGTGATGCCACTCACCATGCATTTAGGATATGCACCTGTGGGCCATTTTTTTTTGTGGTGGAGATGGGTAATACTGATTCATCCATTGTTCTTAATTGTGCCACTCTTCCTGCTGGCCCTGGTTGCCTTTAGTATGAGTCCCAGTATCCTGGCCAGGGGTGTGTTGGAGTCAGCTTGTACCAGCTCACAGAGCTGTTTGGGCATATTTTGCAAGTCTTATTTTCAGAAACATCGTATTGTGACAGCTTGAAATTGGCCATGGTGGGAATATCTACGCCACAGAAATTGGCACACATTGTTGTGCAAATTGGGGTATCCCCTTACACACACACACACATACACACACACACACACACACACACAAGAGCCAGTTGGTAAACACCAGCACTCTGCTGCCCGGGCCAAAGGGAATCTCACAAGGTCATCTGGTCCATTCCCAGCTTCCGGGATAGGAGTGGGGTGGTCAAAGGAAGCACCTAGGCTGCAATGTGTAAGGTGGTAGTCACTCTCAAGGTCAACCGAGTCTGGCCCAGAACACTGTCCCAGGAGTGCACCTAGGCTGCAATGTGTAAGGTGGCAGTCACTCTCAAGGTCAACCGAGTCTGGCCCAGAACACTGTCCCAGGAGTGAGCACCTCCTTAAATGTTCTGCCCTGGGCACCTCGCTGGCCTCCTTGTAGTGCCTCATTGCCATATCATTATGCTGTCAGTTGATACGTACCAATCATCTACTCTTTGCCAGGTTCTTGTCTAGAAACAAAGGATAGCCCTGGTTTTTTGGAACTTATATTCTAATGGATAGGGGCAGAAAAAAAAAACATGGTAAATAATCAAACATATAGTGTGTTAGATAGTGGGAAGTCCTAAGACAAAGGCAAAGCAGAGAAAGGGATCTAAGAAATGTTTTGAGGCGAGCTGTAATTTTAGATAGTGAGGTCAAGGTAAAGTGTCACTGAAAAGTGACCTTTGAATAAAGACCTAAGGAGGGGAGGGGGTAAAAAAAATTGAGACTAATGGTTTTCTTCCATAGTTTGAGAGCTCACTAGGCAAAGAGAATCCACAAGCTTTAATCTGAAGCTCACTGATTTATGCAATCACCCAACACTTACAGGTTGAATGCCTGGTGCTAGGCATTATGGTTGCCGATAATAAGACTATTAGTCCATATTCACTGTATATCTTCCATGTGCCAAGCACTGTTCCAGGTGTTTCACATGCATTAACTTGTTTACTGATGGTGACAACTCCAGGAAGGAAGTAGCATAATTATCTCCATTTTACAGGTAAGGAAATCGAGGCACACATACAGGGATAACCTGATCATGTTACCTGTTCTCAAAATGTTCTCAGCCTAATGAGGAATGTAGATATAAAAATGATTATAATGTAACCTGGGAGGAGGAAGGACAAGATGTTATTGGAAAACAGAAGGGCCCTAGTGAAGCATTGGGAAGTTGGGGGTCATAGCTAGCAAAGATTTCTCAGAGGAAACCATTTCTTTTTTTAAAAAAGAGTTCATTTATTTATTTGAGAGAGAGAGAGAGAGAGAGAGAGAGAGTGAGCGCACAAGTTGGGGATGGGGAGAGGGAGAAGCAGACTGCCCATTGAGCAGGGAACCCAATTCAGGGTTTGATCCCAAGCCCCTGCGATCATGACCTGAGCCAAAGGCAGACACTTAACTGCCTGAGCCACCCAGGAGCCCCTCCGAGGAAGCCACTGTTTTGCAATGAATGATATTTTTTAAAAAGTGATTTGGTATCAAATTTACCATAGGGGCTATGTTGTGGGCTCAATAGGTGAAGAGTGTGTGACTCTTGATCTCAGGGTTGTGATCTCACCTTGGGCATGGAGATTCCTTAAAAA
The DNA here is from genome assembly GCF_030435805.1 of Mustela lutreola. Taxonomy (NCBI): domain Eukaryota; kingdom Metazoa; phylum Chordata; class Mammalia; order Carnivora; family Mustelidae; genus Mustela; species Mustela lutreola. Next base: position 94,383,194 of record NC_081308.1, on the reverse strand, counting down.
TAAAACCTTAAAAAAATTATCACAGGACTGTTACGGAGAATGGCATGCACCAAATCTTAAGGTATTTTCTCTTTATCTTTTCAAAAGATTTATCCATCCATTTGAGAGAGAGAGAGAGAGAACAGAGGGAATGAGAGAAAGAAGGAGAGAGAGGATCCCCAAGTAGACTCCCTGCTGATATGGAGCCTGACATGGGACCTGATTCCATATCCTGAGATCAGAACTGAGCCGGAATCAAGAGTTGCCTGCTCAACCAACTGAGCCACCCAGGTGCCCTCTCTTTATTTATTTATTTTGGGGGGGGCGATAAAATATTTTATTTAATTTTTGAATTTTTTTCTTTAAAATTTTTATTTAATAGGGTATGTTTCTCTTTTGAGAAGCTTCAGAAGGTATTTCTCTCAAATTCCAGAGGAAAAGTGGAACTTCTTTTAAAAATGGAAATGTGGGAGAATTTTTTTTTTTTTTTAACTTAGACACCATGAATCCTGCAACAGATCAGGTCACCTATCCTTGCCTTGGCTGCCAGTACACTTAGAAATAAATGTGTGGCCTATCTTTCTAGAAACAAAAGAATCTTTCAGCAGGCATTTTCCTAGATGAATCTTGCCTTGCTGGATCTTTGTTTTCTCCCCTAATTCTGTGTTTCTCTTTGCTATGATTTTATCATTTATTTGAGGTTTTTTTTCCCTGTTACGCATTTTTGAAAACCATCTCAAATACTCTCTAGAATAAAATATAATACAAAAAGTCGATTACTTATAAGAGACAATTACACTTGAAGCAAGTCTCAAAAGATGAGTTTATTGGGGTGCCTGGGTGGCTCAGTCGGTTAGGCATCTAGCTTGATTTCTGCTAGGGTCTTGATCTCAAGGTGGGGAGATTGAGCATCTAGTTAGGCTCTGCACTGGGTGTGGAGCCTGCCTAATATTATCTCTCTCCATTTGCCCCCCCCCCCCACAGGCTCTCCATCTTTCAAAAAAAAAAAAAACCAACCAAGATGAGTTTATCAGATGGACAGAGAGGAAGGGCCATTTCAAGCAGCATGAGCAGTAGAAGGAAGACATGAGAACTCACTGTTTGCATTGGAGAAAATAAGCTGGGTGAGAGAGTGGCTCTAGGCAGAGCCTGGGGAGTTGACAAACAGGGGTCTGACCTTAGCTCCACACTTTTATGACTTATCTTTAATGTCGCTAAGTCTTAGTTTCTTTTCTGTAAAATGGGAATGATGGTTATACCTATCTCGTAGAATTCCTTTGAGCATTCTATTTATTCAGGCATCAGGAACTATTTATCAAGGACTTTGCATGTGCCCAGCACCATGTTAGGGCATGAGCTCCGTGGGACTTCCTGTCTGAGCTGCAGCATAGAGGAAGAAGACCGGAAGACAATGATCCTGGGAAAATATCAAGGGGACAGAGACCCTAAAAGTCTTTGAATATAATGCTAAAGAGTTTGGAGTCAGATTTTTTTTAAGTGTGTGTGTGGTGGAGGTGAGAGGAGGGGTGAGATGATTTTTTAATTTTGAAAATAAATTTGGAGTCACTAAGTTATTGTGTGTGAGCCAAATTTCTCTTCCTATAGCCTTTATGTGCATTTCTGTCTTCCTCCTCCTCCTCTTCTTCCTCTCCTTCCTCCTCTTCTTCTTCCCCCTCTCCTTCTCTTCCTCCCCCTCGTCCTCTTCTTCTGCCTCCCTCTTCTCCTCCTCTTCTCCTTCTACCTCCTCTCCCTCCTTCTCACTGATAACTACTCCTACTGCTCCTACTGTCACTTCTTGAATGACTACTATGTGAGGCACTGTGGTAAGTTCTTAACTTGTGTTTAATGGTGCTTGCCTCATAGGGTTGTGAAGATTCTTATCTCGGGTTTATAGTTGTGAAAATTGAAGTTTAGAGAAATCGGGTAAGTTGCCCAAAGGCCCCATGGTTAGTAAGCTGTGGAGTCAATTTCTGAACCCCAGGTATCTGCTGTAATGACAGCCACCTACTGAGCGCCAGGGACGCACTGGCATACCTATCTCATCCCATCCACTCAAGAACCTTGCTAGATAATATCATCATCCCTATCTTATAGATAAGTGGACTCTCTGGGAGGTTAAGTGGCTTTTCCAGAGTCCCGCAGCTTCTATGTAGTCTAGCTTTACAGTCAAATTTTGGATAGTTGTTCTGTTGTTTAAAATGGGCAGATTTACAAAGTTTGTTTGGAAGTTCTAGGGGCTATAGCCTAAATGCTTGAGGTCAACAGACAGGCCAACTAAACAGTCACTTTCTTCTTCTTTTTTTAAAAGATTTTATTTATTTATTTGAGAGAGAGAACGAGACTGGGAAAGAGAGAGCAGGAGAGGGGAGAGGTCAGAGGGAGAAGCAGGCTCCTTGCCGAGCAGAGAGCCCGAAGTGGGACTTCATCCAGGGACTCGGGGATCATGATGTGAGCAGAAGGCAGTTGCTTAACCAGCTGAGCCACCCAGGCGCCCCCTGAACAGTCACTCTTGTTTCACTTTTTTTTTTTTTAAGTGGAAGTTGCTTTATTATTTTTATTTATTTATTTATTTATTCATATTTTAAAGATTTATTTATTTATTTCAGAGAGAAAGAGAGAAAGAAAGCAAGTGAGAGAGAGAAAGCGAGTGAGCAAGAGAGAGCGAGTACATGAGCAGGGGGAGAGGGGCACAGGGCTCCATCCTAGGACCCTGGGGACCTGAGCCAAAGGCAGACACTTAACCCTGTCTGAGCCACCCAGGCACCCCTCACTCTTGTTTTAAATGCCCCCCCCTTCACTTGTGCTCTGCGGAAGAACTATGAGCAATTAGTGAAGTGGGCTTCCCATTGAAACAGCTTTTCAACATTTCCTAAGGCATCTGTGTTTTGACAGGGATTAGAAACCAGAGCCCATACCTAAATCAGCCTTGTCCCCTGCCCCTCAGGTATACATGCCACTCTGTCCTAGATACACTGATGCCACAAAACAACCTGGAGAAGGGGATTGAGCATGGAGACATTTGGCCTGTCTGCGGAGGAAGCCAACGGCATCAGAAACTAATGAATCTTGGCTTGACAGGCCTCGTTACACACACACACACACACACACACACACACACACACAAACACACATCATTATAAAATGTCGCTGTCTCTTGAAATCTCTCAACTCGGCTCCTGATTCATGGACGATAAGCTCAGAGTTGCAGGCCTGCCACCTTATTGTCATACAAAACATTAATCTTCTGGGTTTTTCCACCCTCCTGACAACACAGGGTAATCAGACAGAATTACAGCTCTGAGACATTCATGATCATAGGATTTGCACCAGATAAACTGCTCAGGCTTTGATATCGATGGCTGGCTATGGCTTTTTCTTTTCCTGTCTATTTTTTTTTTCTGTCTCTGGAAGACCAAGGGCATCTTTCTACATTTCTATTGCACATATATTTCGTCCAAGAGCCTTGATTCTCTTGATTAGCAAAAGAAATTCATTTATAGTACCCAGGGCTAGCATTTGTAGATATTGGGCCAACAGGGGCCTGGTATTAGCCCTGGGTTACAAGAGCTTCCTTCTAGGCTTTGTTTGCTGAATGTGTGGTCATGATGGCGAACAGGAGATGAGGATGTGATGACAGGGGCCCTTGCAAGGCTCCATCCCCTCTCCTTCACTATACTGCTCCTGACACCTGAAATTTGACCATGCGTGGTTGATTTCTTTGGCTTCCGGTTTGAGTTCCTGTTTGAACACAAGGGTCCTTGGGAAAAGCATATTCCTATGTTTCAGCGAATGAGTTTGTCTTTTCAACTGCATAGCTAGCTACAAGCAGGCTGTTTTTCTTGTAATTTAGTGTTTTGAAGTAAGTATTACATTCATATGATTCAAAATTCAAACCTATTAAGAAGGAATACATTAAGAAGGTCTGCATCTCACCCTGTCTTCATTTTATTCTGTTTTTTGCCCAATCCTCTTACCTCAAAGTAGTAACCACCTTTACTGACTTCTTGTATAACTCTTTAATATTTGTGCAAATCAATATATCTTGTTTTAAAAACATGTCTCTGCTTTCTTCCATGAAGGTACTTTGCTTTCCTCACCATAGTATGGATCATGAAGACATTTCAATTTACAGCACAGAGGCAGCTCCTTCTATCATCTTTTTTTAATGACTGTGTGATGCTACATTGTACAGATAGACCACAGTTTATTTAACCAGCTGCCTGTAGATGAACATTGGGTTATTTCCAACCATTTGCTATTATAAACAACATGGCAACAAATACCCCTGTCTGTGAGTTGTTTCATAAGTGTGAAAGGCTACCTGCAAGACAGATACCCAGAAGAGCAAAGATTTGTTAAATGTGGATGGGTCTTGCCCAGTTGTTCTCCATGGGAGTTGTGCCATTTTGCACTCCTAACCGCAATGCGTGACAGTGTTCACTTCCCCAAGTCTTTACGACTGAGTACTATCAGATGTTCAGAGTTGGGCCAATTAAATAAGAAAGGAAATAGTCTGCAAGTTTGGTTTTAGTTACTATATTAATTTAATTTAAGTTAGCTTTAATTTAGTAGAAGTGTGATTGAATGCCTTTTCCTGTGTTCCAGGGCTATTTGCTTTGGATTCATGTACTTGTTTTTTTGTTAAACCTTCCACAATACTCAACAGTTACTTATTGAGCACTTACTCTCTAGCAGGCATTATGCTAGACATTTGGGGTACATCAGTGAACAAAGAAGGCAAAGATAGCTGCCCTGCTCCCCAGAGCTTACATTCATTCGCCCATTGGTTCATTCATTCTATAGGCTTTCAAGCAGGGAGACATGAAGATGGGTAAGACATAGTTCCTTCCTCAAGGTTCAGTTTGGCTGGACAAGAAAAATGCTGAGATAAGTGCTGAGAGGTGGGTACAGAGTGTTAATGGAGCATAAGAGAGCAGTAGGCAACTTGACTGAAGGGGATACAGGGACCCAGTTTCGAGGAAGACTGGGAGGTAGCTGGGCTAAGAAAGAAGCAAAGGCTAGCTTAGGCAGCACAAAGCACAAAAACATAACTCATGGCACCTTTTGGGATTGAGGGACAGCTCCTTATTACTGTTATGGGGGTGGACGAAGGTAAGGGAGAGGGAGCAGAGATGTAGTTTTCATATTTGGTACTCATTAAATGGCTATTGGCTGAATGACTGACTGGCTGACTGAATGAATGAATGGAGTTTGAAGTAATATACTAGAGTAGTGCCCTAGTTATCTACAGCTGTGTAACAAATTTCTGCCAAATACAAGCAGCTTGAAACCACAAACATTCATTATCTTGCAGAGTTGCTACGCGTCAGGAATCTAGGAGTGGCTTATCCAGGTAATTCAAGCTCAGGCTGTAATCAAACTGTTGGCTGAGGCAGTCATCTTGCAAGGCTCGGCTAGGACTGGATAATCCAGTTTCAAACTCACTCACATAGTTGCTGCTAGGCCTCAGTTCTTCATCAGGTGTTGTCAATTTATATCTCAGAGGAATACTTGGCATATATTAAATACTACATAAATGCAAGTTGTAATTATTATTACCTAAAAATAATGAGGAGTTGCCAAAAGATTTTAAGCAGATGCTTGACCCAATAATTTTTGCTGTTTCAGAAAACCCCTCCTAGCTTCCATGTGGGGAGGGGTCTGAGCAGGGGAAAAACAGGAAGGAAGGGGACCCACTAGAAAACTGTTTCAGATGAGAGATGATAGTGACCTGGATTAGCATGATGACAATGAAGAGAAAGAAGTGGATGCATTCAGAGTATATTCTAGAAGATCTATCTATCTATCTGTCTACATTGATTAGATGTAGGTGATGAGCGAGAGGGAGATAAGGAACACAGGAGGGGAAGCAAGGTCTTCTGTTCATAGGCAAAGGAACCTAACTTGAATTAGAACCAGGTCGATTTGAGGTGCTCATAAGACATCCATGAGGAAATGTCCACTTGACAGTTGGATCTATGGGTGTAGAACTCATAAGAGAGATCTGAGCTAGGGATTTAGAAATCATCAGCATTTTGGGTCACTGAACCCATGGGTGTGGAAAAGATGACACAGGGGAGAGTATGTCCAATGGGAAAACAAGACTGAGAAAGAATCCTGACAGTTAGCAGGAGTTAAAAGATGGGTGGAGGTGGGGCGCCTGGGTGGCTCAATGAGTTAAAGCCTCTGCCTTCGGCTTGGGTCATGATCCCAGGGTCCTGGGAATGAGAGACCCGCATCGGACTCTCTGCTCAGTGGGGAGCCTGCTTCCTCCTCTCTCTCTCTGCCTGCTTCTCTGCCTACTTGTTATCTCTGTCTGTCAAATAAATAAATAAAATCTTTAAAAAAAAGAGATGGGGGGGGCGCCTGGGTGGCTCAGTGGGTTAAGCCACTGCCTTCGGCTCAGGTCATAATCTCAGGGTCCTGGGATCGAGCCCCGCATCGGGCTCTCTGCTCAGCAGGGAGCCTGCTTCCCCGTCTCTCTCTCTCTGCCTGCCTCTCGATCTACTTGTGATTTCTCTCTGTAAAATAAATAAATAAAATCTTAAAAAAAAAAGAGAGAGATGGGTGGAGGAAAAAGGGCTTGCAAAGGAGAGTCAGAGGAAGAGCCAGAAAGAGGAAAGCCTCAGGGTGTGGTGTCATCTCCGTCAACACAATGTGTCATGAAGAAGAAAAGGAAGACTTGACCATGCCACGGTTGCCTGCTGACAGAAAAATGTTGCAAGAGATAAGGGCTGAAAATGGTCAATCAAAATTACCAAGGAAGTGGTCATTAGTAATCTCTGTGACAGTTATGTCTTTGGAGTGGATAGACAGGGGTCCCAGCCTCTTCCTCTAGGATCTGAGTTCACCATCATGGGATTTACAGACCTTGTTGAGTCCCAGCTCCTCTTCCAAAGCCAAGCTTTGACCTTGCGAGGATCAGCTTCTTAGAGATGTAGATTATGGGGTGGAATTCACTGGACTGACCAGGATGATTATCATATTAGCATCATTACCATATTAGCACCATTGTCATAGATGCCAATATTTTTTGCATGCTGAGTCCTTTACATGGGAAATCTGATTGAATTCTGACACCAACCCTATGAGGTGGGTACAATGCTGCAGGGCTTACTATGTGCCAAGTACTATGTTAAGCACTTTACCTATGTCAGCTTCTCTATTATCCCCGGTTAAGAATCTCCCTGGCCCACATCACAGTCTAAACACAGGCTGAGGTGAGTCAGGCCAGGATCAAGCAAGAAGTAAACCAAGATCTTGTCATTGGAAAACCTTGGTTGCCTCTGGGTTCCAGGAAAAACTCTTCTCTGAGGAATGGGGACTTTTGAAGGCATTTTCTTTTCTTTTTTTTTTTTTTTTTTTTGCTTTTTTAACTTTAATTTTTAATTTAAATTCAGTTGATTAACATATATTACTACTTTCAGAGGTAGAGGTCAGTGATTCATTAGTTGCATATAATACCCAGGGCTCATTGCATCACATGAAGGCATTTTCTTGTACGGGTTGTTGGGGCAGGACAGTCTAGTGAAGGGACCATAAGGTCAGGGGTGTTTCAGAGTATCATTCAGGAGACCCTGGGTCATCGGGTCATCATTACCTCAGGGGGCCATCTAAGATGATGCTCATTAAGCACTGGAAGGCCCCAACCACGGGCTTCCATTGCTCTCCTTCTTGGGTTCAGAGGAAGCTTTGGGTACCTCGGAACCCTGAATTTGGGAAGACATAAGCCCCCACAGGTTGGGAAGCACTGGGAGCACTTTGCCATTTTGCACTGTAGCAGCATGGAAACTGTGCAAATCACAGCTCTTCTATTAAGACACACAGGTGTCCATACACCAGGCAGAGGGTACATCTGCTTAGAGCTGTCATTGACCTCATTGTCTCTCACTCAGCCCATTAAATCACAGGCAGATATGAGTGGCTCATCCCTCCCACCAGACCATGAATTTCTCAATGGTAGAGACGAAATTCTGTTTACATGGTGCCTCCAATGACTTTTCTGCTTCTGGCGTGGTGCTGGACTCATGGTAAATATTTGTCAAATTAATGAATAGAAGAACAAATGAATTTTTCCTAGGGCCAGTCTTTGTTCCAGCTTAATTCTTATTTATATTCACAACCAGACTAACCTCCCTAACCAGCAGAGCATCTGTTGCTTTTCGTAAGGCAAGGATAACAAACAATGAGGCTGGGAAGGCTAGATCAAATTGATTCCATTCAACAAGTATTTAGCAAACCTGCTGTGAATGGAGGACCATGTCATGTGCCCTCTCAGAACATACATGAACCTATATCATTCAAAGGTTTTAAAAGTTAATATTTTAGGGACGCCTGGGTGGCTCAGTTGGTTAAGCAGCTGTCTTCGGCTCAGGTCATGATCCCAGCGTCCTGGGATCGAGTCCCACATCGGGCTCCTTGCTCCGCAGGGGGCCTGCTTCTCCCTCTGACTCTGCCTGCCTCTCTGTCTGCCTGTGCTCGCTCTCGCTCGCTGTCTCTCTGACAAATAAATAAAAAATCTTAAAAAAAAAAAAAGTTAATATTTTACACAGAGGTACCTGGGTGGGTTTAGTCGGTGACAGGTCCGACTCTTGTCCTCAGCTGAGGTCTCGATCTCAGGATCTCAGGGTCATGGGTTTGAGCCCTGTGCTGGGCTCCATGCTGGGCATGAAGTCTACTTAAAAAAATTATTATTTTACACGTACAAAAAGGTATAAGCAGTAACATGACAAGCTCCCAAGTACCCATGACCCAGCTTCAAAATCAAGACATAAACAGTGTGTGCAATCTGAAAGATGCCAAATCAAGAGGGTGTTTTGTTTTGTTTTGCTTTAAGCTTGGCATCAAAATTCCGTTGCTGCCAAAACCTAATCTGAACTGACCTGAGGCTATTTCCTAATCTTTGTCTATTCCGCTAAGTGTGACAGATCATGCGTTTAGCTACAGAAATATTAACATGTTCAGTTATGGGGCATTGCCCTGGACAACACTGGGTATGTTACCTAAGACCTAGCATGTACTCGCATTACCTTTCTAAAATCCCAACAATTCTGAATTCTCAAATAGGCATGGTCACAAGGTGTACAGGTAAGGCATGGTAAGTCTGTGGTCTATTGGGCCACAGTCCGGGGTTTCGTTACTGAACAGTGTTTCCCAATGTTCCCCTAAGGGAACGAAGGAAGGGAGCCATCATGGAAACTGGGTAAGTGGCCAAGAATGATGTACCCCATAACCCTCCGCAAGCCCTCAGATCGCACGCCCATACTTTTCCCTCGAGCTCCACCTTTCTTTCGGCATCTGGCTTGCCTAACTCAGCAGCAGCCTCATCTTATGCAAACTTCTTATGCTGGCATTTCTTTCTTTCTTTTTTTTTTTTTTTAAAGATTTTTTTTTCTTTTTTAAAGATTTTAGTTATTTATTTGTTAGAGAGATACACAGTCAGAGAGGCAACATAAGCAGGGAGAGTGGGAGAGGGAGAAGCAGGCTTCCCACTGAGCAAGGAGCCCAATATGAGGCTCCCAGGACCCTGGGATCATGACCTGAGCCAAAGCAGACGCTTAATGACTGAGCCACCCAGGCACCCTATGCCCACATTTCTATACCAGCCTCACATCCTCCTCATCCCAAGGTTCTGTGCCTTCCTCTCCCTGTCTTTTGTCCAGCTTTCCCCTCACAGTTTTGAGATCCCTTTTTACACATCTGACTCCTCCATCTTTCTTCTGTCGACTGGTCTTGGTCCCTTGTCTCCTGGATCATCGCCTCCAGACCCATGATTTCTTCCCATCAGTCTTTGCTGCAGCTCTTTCTTTCTGGGGCCATTGTGTTTTTCATCTACGTATGCCTCTTTCCTCCTTCCTGCCCCACCATCTTCCAGTTTACTTCTAAAATAGGCATATATAAGTTAAAAATTAAGCCAATTAAAAAAATATATTCAAAAGAACATATAGTAGGGGCACCCGGATGACTTAGTGGCTTAAGCATCTGCCTTCGGCTCAGGTCATGATCCTGGGAGCCTGGTATCCCAGGGGTCTGGGATCCAGCCCTGCATCGGACTCCTTCCTCCGTGGGGAGCCTGCTACTTCTTCTTCCTCTGCCTGCTGCTACCCCTGCTTATGCTCATGCTCTTTCTGTCAAATAAATAGTTAGTAAATAAAAATCTTAAGGATGAAACAAAACAAAACAAAACAAAAGCGCATATAGTAATAAGCTATGGTAGGGCTGAAATTCATGAAGGCAATACTCAAATGATTGTGGAAAACTTGATCAATAGACCTTTTCTGAATGAAGGATTTTTTTGAATGATGGGCCATCTAGTGGTGAATGGAGGATGGCAAATCCTTCTGGTCAGAGGAAGTAAGGTGGATCTTTAAAAAGAAAAGAGGGTTCAACCCTCAGCCACCCTAACAGGCCCAAAGCACTACCCGACAAAAATGTGTGTTCAGGGGCGCCTGCGTGGCTCAGTGGGTTAAAGCCTTTTCCTTCAGCTCACGTCATGATCCGAGGGTCCTGGGATCGAGCCCCGCATCGAGCTCTCTGCTCCGCAGGGAGCCTGCTTTGTCCTCTCTCTCTGCCTGCCTCTCTGCCTACTTGTGATCTCCAGCTGTCAAATAAATAAATAAAATCTTTTTTAAAAAATGTGTGTTCAGCCAAGTTCACGTCCCACCTGGAACATAGTTAGAGGTGATGGATGACTTTAGCTTGGCATTGTTGATGGATATAATATGTATGTATATGCATATGTTTGTGTTTATGTATATGTATCTCGGATGACTTATGGCCGAATTCAGAAATTCCACAAATGCTCTTTACGGACATCCCAAGGGCCTCTTCCCCAGGACAATATAAGTGACTGGTATCATACTTGTATTCTGGGAAGCCACATTAAGAGAGAATTAGTGATGCAAAAGGGAGGAAATTGCTGTCTGAGAAGGAGATGACTTCCAAATTGTATCTCTCCATTTCATAAATAAAGTCTCCAAAACACCCAAGTCAAACCGTCTTCATTGGAAGTCACTTCATCCGCCTAATATTCATTGCGCCGCCAAATAGCATCTTAAGACTATTCCAGACTGTTAATACACACCTGCGTTTTTACTAAAAGAAATATATCACCTAATCAAGAAATAGAGACATTATAGCTGGGCACATTCCAAATATAGGGAATTCCAGGAAACCTAGATACATACTCCCTCCCATGCCCTTCTCTCCTGGTCCAGCAAGGTAGGAATTGTAGCTGGAGCAGCTAATAGATACGTAAATTCTCAGAATAACTTTCAGCAAGTATTGCTTATTGAATTAAAAAAGCCTCTGAGGCTTAGAGCTAGCTACTGTTTACCAATAAAAATAATGTATGTAAATAAGTACTTGAAGAGCTTCAAAAAATGTTCTGCCATTAGACTGACCAACCATCCCAGTTTTCCGAGGACGGTCTTGGTTTTAGCGCCCAAACTCATGCATTCCGGGGAAATGTTGGCCACTCTAGCTCCCTTAGAAACTTCAGTAAATTGATCCTGAGCAAAGGACCTGCTCTCCAAACAACCCTGAAAAGAGTAATAATTTAAGCTGCATTTAAGTGGTTGCTAAAATCTCTTTACTTATGTACCACATTCAAAACAACCTTATGGGGCAAATACTATCATTAGTCCCACTTTATAGATCAGGCACAAAGGCAAAAAAACTTAAAGCTCACCTGAGATGACTTAGCTAGCAAGTAGTGCTGGCAGGATTTGAATCCAGACCAACGCAGCACTGAATCCACATCCTTAAACAACATCCCATGCTGGTCCTATTCAAACAGATCATTCAGAGCCCCTTATAGGCTGTCAGATTCCACTCCAGCTCCCAAGCCATTCAGTAAGGGAAGTCTGGAACTATCAAAAATCTTGATATTTCCTTAAAATATTTTGGCAACAAACTTTCAAGATCATAAAAGGTTAGACAAGTGTTTTTGCCAAGTGTAATTTTCCATCTATTGGATTCTAAGCCACTTGAGGTGCCTACTTAAAAAAATAAAGCAGAGGGGCACCTGGGCAGCTCAATCAGTTAAGTATCTGCCTTTGGTTCAGGTTATGATTCCGGGGTCCTGAGATCGAACCCCATGTCAGGCTCAGCGGGGAGTCTGCTTCTCCCTCTCCCTCTGCCTGCTCTTCTCCCTGCATGGGTGCTCTCTCTCTCTCTCTCTCTCTCTCTCTCTCTCTCTCTGTCAAATAAAGAAATAAAATCTCTCTCTCTAAAAAAATCAGGAACTGGAGCCCCAACTAAGACCTACTAAATCAAAGTGTTTGGACGTCTACGCTTTTTTTTAAATTGACAGATAGTTGACATAAAATTTTATATTAGTTTTAGGTATACAACATAGTGATTTGATACTTCTATACATTATAAAATGCTTGCCAGGATAAGTGTAGTTAGTATCTGCCTCCATAGAAAGTTAATACAATATTATTGACTATAGTCCCTTTTCTGTACTTTTTATGAGGGTCTATGCTTTAAACAAGTGCCCAAATTGACCAAGATGCATGGAAGTTTGAGAACTGCTGGGCTAGAAGGTTCTGAATAGATCAGCCAAGATCTTAGAAATTCACTCTAATCATTTTCTTGATTCTTGTGTTCTGTCACCCCACCTAATGTGAATGCACACCAAGTTCCAATATTAGATCCTTTATCTGACCTTCTCTCTCCTCTCTTCCTCAGAAACCTCCATTATCACCTACATTATATGAGGAGCCAGAACTGAGTCCCACATCTATTCTAGCATTGATTCTGTGGCACTGAACAGATCAGTTCTCTTCTCTGGACCTCAGCTTGTTTACCTGTAAAATGGAGCATGATACCTGATTCTCATGTAAAGGTCTTTCCAAGCTTAAATTTTATGGTCTACACCATGATTCCCACAGTGGGGTATGAAAGATCCAGCCGTAACAATTACTGAAAGTGTTTACTAGAAAAGTACATCCAAAGAAGAAGAAGAAGAAGAAGAAGAAGAAGAAGAAGAAGAAGAAGAAGAAGAAGCAGCAGCAGCATGTCCATTGATGGATGAATGGATAAAGAAAACATAGTCTATAGGTCTCTATATACTGGAATATTATTCTGCCTTAAAACGAAAGGAAATCTTGGGGCACGTGGGTGGCACAGTCAGTTAAGCAGCCAACTCCTGGTTTCCGTTCAGGTTGTGATCTCAGTGTCTTGAGATCAAGTACTGCATGGATCTCAGCACTCATCGTGGAGTCTGATTAAGACTCTCTTTCCTTCTGCCTCTGCCTCTCTTCCCAACCCCACCAAAATAAATAAATAAATAGTTTGTTTGTTTTTTTAAAGGAAGGAAATCTTGTCACATCTATAAGATGGGTTAAACTCAGGGACATTATTCAAAGTCAAATAAACCAGTTACAAAAGAACAAATGTATGGGGTGCCTGGGTGGCTCAGTGGGTTAAAGGGTCTGCCTTCGGCTCAGGTCATGACTCCAGGGTCCTGGGATCAAGCCCCTGTATCAGGCTCTCTGCTGGGCAGGGAGCCTGCTTCCCCCCTCTCTCATTGCCTGCCTCTCTGCCTCTCTGTTTGTCAAATAGGTGAATAAAATCTTTAAAAAAGAAAAAGAACAAATGTATGATTCCACTCGTATGCAGTATCTAAAGTGGTCAGAATCATAGAACTAGAAAACAGAAAGGTGGTTGCCAAAACAAGAGAGGAGGCAACTAATATTTCATGGGTAAAGAGTTTCAGTTTTGCAAAGCGAAAAAGTTCTCAAGATCTATTACACAACAGTGTGAATATACTTAACACTACTGAACTATACACATAAAATGGTTAAGATGGCAAACTTAATGCTATATAGTTTTTCCACAATAAATAAAAAAGAAAATCAGAGTTCAAAACTCCAGCCAAGAGCTATTGAAACCAAATTTCGAGGGTTGGAGCTGTGAATGTGTATTTTTTTTTAACAAGTTCCCCCCATGTGACTTTATCTCCTTTACATCCTGAGAACCACCAACAAAAATATATAGTGAATCCTTTCCTCACCACAACAAATTTGATATCATGATCTCAGCTCCCCCTTTTCTTTCTTTTTTTTTTATTTTATAAATTTTATTTATTTATTTGACAGAGAGCACAAGCAGGGGGAGTGGCAGGCAGAGGGAGAAGCAGGCTCCCCACTGAGCAGGGAGCCCAACATGGGGCTCGATCCTAGGACCCTGGGATCATGACCTGAGCTGAAGGCAGGCGCTTAACCCACTGAGCCACCCAGGTGCCCCTTAGCTTCCCCTTTCCCCCAAGAATATTTACGTGCACTTTTACTTGATGCCAGCTAGTGTGCCTAGAGAATGGAAATTCATTTTATTTTTAGCCAGAGCAGGAAAGAATCCAAAAGGTAGATGTGCCACAAAGAAGGTCATCCAGTCCATTCCCAAGCCAAAGAGAGTTAACTTTGGATCCAGCACAGTTTTGGATTACTCATGACTTTGATCTTCTCCATTAGAGTGAGTAATTGAAAGCTGGCTCTGTGTATGCTTACAGAAATCATTATTTTAAATTGTTCACATTCAATAAATCTCAGCCTCTGGTGCTGTCTGTAAGAAATGGTGGCAAGCATATTAATGAGCACTTTGCTGAGAACGATATTTTATAACTTCTAAACAACCATGAAGTTTACTGTTTTCATTGTCACTAATTAGGAACTGCTGAGAAGGGGCTTGCATGATTCAAGGTCAGTGTTAGGTGAAGGGTAAGAACATTAGCTCACACTTACTGGACGCTTACCATGTGTTAGGCACTAGGCTCAATTCTATCCACGGAGGGTCTCATTTAACCTGTAACTTTGGCCTACAGATTGATGTGATTATTAACTTCTTTGCAGAAATGGAGGCTCAAAGAGCCTCAGCAATTTGTTGAAGACCACTTTCTGGCTTTCTGGCCCATCCTCTTAATCATGACGCTGTGGCCTTTCTTGCACACAGTCTTCCTCTTTCCACACTTCCTACTCTCTGGTACCTTTTGTCCCAGACCAATAGCGCAGGCAGATGAAGGGCATAAGATAAGGATCTTTTTTAGCTACTTGGAAGTTAACTTTTCACCTTGGTGAAAAGTACCTGGTCTTTGTTCTTAATACAAGCACACCCTGATACCTAAGCCTATGTTTTCTTACCTGCCCTGCCCTGTGTCTCAGTTCCTAAGGCTAGAAACCTGTCTTTCTCTTGCCAGTCCTTCCATAACTCTCCAATTTCCTTTCTTTCTTGGAGGTGTTTGTTCACCTGCTTGGACATTTCTACATTCATTGCTGCTGCTCTCCTCATAACATGCATGCTTTAGTACTTCAACTGCACCTCCCTGGTGCTGACTTCATGGATTCATAGAAAATTACACTAAGTTTTAAAATTAAACTACCACTGGAAACACAGCCCACAAAAGTAGGCTAAGACCGCTGTGCTAAACCTCAACAGGGTAACTGCTTGTAAAATTTAAAAAAAACTTAGAGAAGACCCAGAGTCTCCCAACATAGTAGACAGGATGTTCAGGATGTCATTGAAAGTTGCCTATCATACCAAGAACTAAGAAAACCATAACTTGAATTAGAAAAGACAATTAACTGACAACACTGAAATTAATCAGATGTTGAAATTATCTTTAGAACAACCAGCATAAAAATGCTTCAATGATGCAAATGCTCCGGAAACAAATGAAAAAGGAGAAAAGCATAGCAAAGAAAGAGAAGTCACAAAAAGAGTCCAATGGAAATTATAGAACTGAAAAATATGTCGCAGAAATGAAAAACTCACTGAATAGATTCAATAGCAGAGTAGATATGACAGAGGATGGAGTCAATGAATCTGAAGACAGATCAATAGCATTTCCGCATTCTGAATAACAGAGAAAACACAGGCTGAAAAAACAATAAGCAGAACCTCAGGGACCTGTAGGACAATACCAAAAGTTCTAACATTCATATTGTCAGAGTCTCAGAAGGAGAAAAGAAGAGAGTGGGGCTGAAAGAAAATATAATGACTGAAAACTTCCCAAATTTGGCAAAAGATTCAAATGTACAGATTCAAGAAGCTGAGTAAATCCCAAACAGGATACACCCAAAAAAATCCATGCCAAGACACACAGTCATTAAACTTTTGAAACTTAAAGGCAAAGGAGAAATCTTGAAAGCAGCCAGGAAAAAACAATGAACACCAGTTCAAAATTACATCAGATTTCCAAATGAAACCATGAGGACGAGAATGAAGGGACAATACATTTTTCAAGTGCCGAGAGAGAAAAATGTCAACTGCAAATTCTATATGGGCAAAAATATTCTTCAAGAATGAAGGAGACATGAAAGCAATTTCAGATAAGAGATAGGCAAAATAATTTTTCACTGGCAGACCTACTCTTAAATAATGGTTTAAAAAGTTCTTTAAACAGAAAAAGATTATAAAAGAAGGAATCTTGGAGCATCAGGAAGAAGAAACAGCAACTAGAGCAGACGTAAGGGTGCATATAACTGATTATCCTTTTCCTTGTGAGTTTTACAAATCATATTTTGTGGTTAAACAAAAATTATTATACTATCTGGTACTGAAGAAAGTGGTAATTAAAAGAAGGGAAGGTGGAGAGGGGCTCGTGGGGGGCTCAGTCAGTTAAGCATCTGACTCTGGATTTCGGCTCAGGCCATGAACTCCGGAATCTGTGTGCGGCGTGGAACCTGGTTAAGATTCTCTCCCTCCCTCTCCCTTTGCCCCTCCCCCCACTCTCTAAAACAGACAAAACGAAAAAAGAAAGAAAGGTGAAAGAACCTAGTCATGTGTGGCAAAGACTGCTCATCAAAACCTATTCGCCCCTTCCTCTATAATAATAGAATTGTGCCTGCAACATGGCTGTCCAGCTAAGAACTCCCTTTCCTAGCCCTAAACCCTTTTGCAATGAGAACAGTGGTGTGACTTAGTTTCCACCAATGGCAAGTGAATGGAAGTGATACGTGCTGCTTTCAGGCCTGAGCTAAGCAGAGGCAAGATTATCCAAGTTCTAGTAATTCCCGGGAAGAGTTTGGATTTTCTAACACTGCTGGTGGGAATACTCTAGAAAACAAATCGGCAATTTCTTTAAAAACTAAACATGTTCTTATAATAGGACCTAGCAATTGCACCTCTTAAGCATTTTTCCCAGAGAAATGAAAATTTCTACTTAACCAGGACCCATACATGACTGTTTAGAAATAACACAAATGCCCTTTGAGGGTTCAGTGGAGACACTGAGGCACACCCATGCCATGGAATACAACTTGGCGCTAAAAAGAAACAAATCACGAATGCATGCCACAGCCTGGATGAATCTCCAGAAAATCAGGCTGGATGGAAAGAGCCAATCCCCAGAAATAACATGGTGGATAATTCCATGTAAATGTTTTTTTGAAATGACAAAATTATAGAAACAGTGATTAGTGGTTGCCCAGGGTTAAGGAGGTAGCAAAGAAAGGAAAGTGAGTATGATCATAAAACTGGAATACAAGGGATCCTTGTAATAATGGCACTGTTCAGCCTCTTGACTGACTGTGGTGGCGGATACATGCATCAACTTGCACAGGTAACTAAACACGCACACATGCACACATGCAAATACAAGTAAAACTAGAGAAATTTGAATAATATAAGTGGATTGTATCAATGTTAGGAAACTCATCATGATATTATAGTTTGCAAAATGTTACCATTGGGGGGAAACTGGGCAAAGTGTATAGGGATCTCTATTATTTTTAAAACTGCATGTGATTCTACGATTATCTCAATAAAAAGTTTATTTAAAAAAAAAAAGGTCAGCATTTCCTGGGGCGCCTGTGTGGCCCAGTCAGTTGAGCATCTGATTAGGTTTCGGCTCAGGTCATGATCTCATGGGTCATGAGATGGAGCACCTCATTGGGCTCCATGCTCAGCAGAGGATCTGCTTTTCTCCTCCCTTTCCCTCTGCCCCTCTGCCTGCCCTCTCTCTCTTTCTCTTTCTCTAAAATAAATAAATCTTTTTAAAAATCTTAAAAAGAATTAAAAGACCAGTATTTCTGGAACTTAGTGGATAAAAACTTAATGGAAGCCATTGGAAGGGAGACATATGAATTGATTTATATTTGAACAAATCATTGTAGTTGCTGTGTAGAGAGGAAAGAGTAGAGACACGGAGACCATGTTGGAGATCACTGTGGTAGACCAGTATTTCTCCTTTTCTTTGTACCATTGTAGCAAGAGACTCTGGTAGCTTGGATTGGAAATGAGTGAAGATGGAAAGAAGTGGATGGATTCGGGATATGTTTTTGAGGTAGAGTGAACAGAAGTTCATAGCTGGATGGATGGCTATGAAGGTCTCAGTCCAGAGGATTTCCCAGAATGGGCTCATTCTACTGTCTGTTATTTCAGCTTTTCAATTACTATGTCTTCTCAGTAGCTTGGTCTTCCTGCTATGTATGAGAAAGAACAATAAAACTACTTGAAGCAGGTGATCCAACTCTCCTGTATGGGCTGAGTTTTAGGGTCTGCCTTGGTTTCCCTAAGATAGATGGTCTATAGACAAGAGGTGTTGGTCTCCTGATAGGGGGGCTCCAAGACCTCGAAGGGGTAGCTGGTCACTGACTCTCATTTCCACTGGGAAATTGGCTTTGACTAGCACCAACTTTCTGAAGACAGGCATAAAGATGGCAGTCATGTATCCTCCTTGAGCAGGATGGCATGTATTAGGTTTTGGTTTTGAGGGTGTGGGTTCTAGCTGGGTTGAGATTCACCAAGACTGGAGTATAGGTGAGGAGTCTTTTTGGAAGCTGGCATGTGATAACTGGTCAGTAGGCAAATGGCTTCCCTCTTTTCAGATGAGTTATTAGTGTTATCTGGGTGAGAAAGACAGCATGAATCAATGGGACAGTTTCTGGAAAACCTGAGAATTGCCAGACAACTTTAATCATCCTGAAAGCCTCCAAGCCTAGGACCTTGTTGGGCACCATGCTTGTCTTTTAAGAAATTTCACTTGCACACTTAGACATTTTTTTCCCAAATGGCCCATAAAGGGTTCTGTCAGACTTAGTCCAGGTTGATTTGAGTCCAGATTAGGCAATATATACCAAAATGTCTGCCTGAATGACTATTACTCTGTTCAGTAATTCATACAAAGGACAAAGGTCCTTTCACTGATGACTATGTTAATTAGGATAAGTCTCTGCTCCTTTAACAAAAAGATCCAACAATAGTTTAGTGGCCTCAAGAAATTAGTCTCTCTCTCAAATAACAATGAGGGTGAGTAGTTCAAGTTTCTGTGAACACTGCTCCACGTGGTCACTCAGAGATCCAAATTCAATCTGTTTCATCTCTCCATCACCCCCCCCCTGAACTTTGGCCCTAGCAGGACAGTCATAGCCAGGTCAGGTGTCCCTGTGTGAATCAGCTCATGGGAGGGGAAAGATCACAGAGAAGCCCTTGGCAAGATTTTATAGGCCAGACCTGGAAGCTGTATTCATTGCTTCTGTTTATTTGCCATTGGTGACAACTCAGTCAGACCACTGCTATAATTGCAAAGGGTCTTAGGGCAGGGAACGGGAATTCCTAGGCGTGGAGCCATGTCCCAGCTACAATTCTAACATCACAGAAGAAGAGAATAGATTTTAATGGGCATTCTGCCACATATGATTATGTGTATATACTCTGGGTAAGGTGCCTTTTCTACATTCTTCGCTTTTCCTGATCTAGGGGACTGGGATCATGAATTCACATGCCTATAGGAGGCAGGCTGGCAAAATAGTGAAACAGCCTTAATTGACCAAAGAACGTGTGACCTATATCAAAGAAGTTGCCCCACTTAGCTGTAGCCAGTTGTTGCCAGTAGGGGTAATAGGCTCAGAATCGCCAGAGCCCTAATCAGGCATCCGCTGGTGTCCACTCATGCAAAAGTGGGCTTCAGTCAGATGTATAGGAGAGGTGATGGACTAAAGCTTGGAGCATAAGATTTCCCTAGGCTCCTGAGTGTACCCAGGGTGTAGAACGAGGCTTAGACATTTTCTTTCCTCTTAGTGCATTCCCACACACACCCTGAACTATTTTATTTTATTTTACTTCTTTATTTGTCAGAGAGAGAGCGAGAGAGCACAAGCAGGGAGAGTGGCAGGCAGAGGGAGAAGCAGGCTTTCCACGGAGCAAGGAGCCCGATGTGGGACTTGATCCCAGGACCTGAGCCCAAGGCAGACGCTTCACTGACTGAGGCCAGGTGTCCCAACTCCAAGCTATTATTATAAGACACCTGAATTTGCAAAATTAAAAATGGTGCTCCCCTAGGCTGAGTGCATTCTGGACTGTGTGGCCTGTGGTATTGGGCTTATGGTAGCCTATATGGTATCTTTAGAACTTAGGAATCTCTTTTTTGCTGTTGTTGTTGATAAACAATTTATTACAAGGACTTCCATCCAGTTATCAATAAGATACTTTGCAGCATTATGTTTAAGAGATAATGTTTATAAATAGTCACGTATACCTTTATTTTATAAGGAAAATACCATAGTTTGGACAACTTCAGAAAAGGAAATCCCATGTTATTTTAGCAAAGTTATTTCATATTGAATTACCATTGCTATCTGCACACTTCTCCCTATCCGATGTTTATTCTGCTCTTTAAGGCGTTTTAACGTGTCCTACTACTCTCAAACACCGTGGAGATTCCTAAATGAGGATTAGAAAAAGATGGCTCCTTTGGGCAAATTCGAAGAAGAGGTCAGCCCCTGGCGGATGCAGCCCTGTGTGGGGCACAAGCCTTGGTGACGGAGAGGACAGGCAATATTTCAGTCTCACATGCCTCAGCCTGGCCCCTTAAGGCCTGCAACCCTTACAGCCCTGCTTCCGGACCTGGTAGTCTTTCCTGTCCAGCCTCCTGTCATTGCGGCCTGTAGACACCAGGGGGCAGCCAACTACTTAAATTCTGTCCTCCCCTGGGCCTCGATGGCAGCGTCTGCTGTGGGGGCCAGCAAGGGCTGGGGGCGGCTGGCGTTCAGCTTCAGGTAAAATCGGTTCTTTTCCAGAGGCCCCCGGGCTCAGCTGATCCGGGAGATTCATTGCACGTCGATCCCTTTGGGACTTGGAAGAATGGGGCTGCCAGTTCATTTCATACCACCTGCGGCACCTCCTGCTTCAGGAAGGAAAACGAATTTCCTTCAGACTTGATTATCCCTTAGCCAGATGGAGTCAGGGAATCTTTCGGCAAGTAGTTCAGAAGTCTGAAGAACTCGAGCATATTCTACCTCGTGCCAGCGTCAGTCCTGCCTATTCCCGCTGACAGAACAGATCCCACCGTATGGCCTTCCTGCCAGCTAGGAGGACGCTATGCCCTTGGGACCCTTCAAACCTCTGTGTTTCCGGTCACGACTGTGTCTGAGCCATTCAGCAAGTTCTCTAGTTAAGGTGACAGCACCTTTGGTGATGAGGGAACCAGGTCAAGATGACTGTGGGAATAGTGCCACGGCCTCCTTGCCTGGCGCTGAAGCACAAGTCCGAGCATAAACATGGCTTCTGAGTGGCCAAGAGGCGATTTCTGGTTTCCCCAGCTGACAGTGGCATTAAAAGGGGACAAATCCAGAACAGGGGTATCTGATGTCCCCAGCTAGGTTCACACACCTGTACTTCTCTGGGACACTGACCTTACTTAATAGGTCCAGGTCCCGGACAATGGGTGAGGCATTGTGTACCTCCCATCTAGGCTTACTAGGTAGGCACTGTCTGTCCTTACCGAGTGGGTAGCAGACTTACTACGACGTGTGCCCCGGCAAGACATTCTGCACATCCTCCTCTCACAACAAATACACTTCAGGGGACAGCCTGGCCCCCTGAACTGCTTTTATGAGGAACGTGTGTTATGATCCACAAACCATGAACCCACAAAAGGACTTTTAAGCAGCAGGGCCTGTCACTGCCACTGGTGATGAGGCTCGGCTTTCCAACAGAGGGCAGCACCTGGCCAGTGGTATTGCCGCATGCCCAGCCAAGTCTGGTGACAGCTTTAGGGACATGGAGAGGGTCGTGGCCTGGAAAATGGTAAAGAGGGTGGATTTGCTCATGTGTCGTCTTCTCTTACGGTGTCAAGGTGTGTCCAGGGACTCAGTTACTAATGAGGGTCTCTCTTCTCCACTGAGCATGGTGAAAAACCATACGGGGGCCAGCAAAGCTGACGAGGACTTCGGCTTTTTCTCCAAAGAACTTTGTGTCAAAGAGTGACCTTTTGTGTGGGAGGGGTAGCTACTGGAATTGCCTGTGGTGTCGGTTGTTTTCTGTGGTCTGTGAAAACACTGGCTTTATCTAGTTGTGCCCCGCCTCCCCACAAAGAAGGTTTATCTCAGAGTGAGTTCATCTTCCTTCTCCTTTCCAAGGAAGCCCTACCCCAGCGGCGCTATCAGTAACTGGCTCACTTCCTTTTAGAGGTTCCCACATTTCACTCTGGTGAAAGGAGTAACTACGAATGGGTAAACTGGGGACACCTGGGTGGCTCAGTCAGTTGAGCATCCAACTCTTGGTTTCAGCTCAGGTGATGATCTCAGGGTCATGGGATCGAGCCCATGCTCGATGGGTTCCAAGCTCAGTGGGGAGTCTGTGTGGGGGATTCTCTCCCCCTCTCCGTCTGGCCCTCCCCCTGTCTCTCTCTCTCTCTCTCAATAATGAAAAAAAAAAAAAGAATGGATAAACTGGTTCAAATTTAATATCCCTCCTTGCCGGGGGCTCAAAGATGCCTTCCCACCTCTCCCCAAGTTTGGTCAGCAATAACCAGGACTTGTGTGTCTGTAACCTATGGGACCCCTTGGAGAGGAGCTTGCATGGAACTTGGTTCCCCTTTCCATTGAAGAAAACCCGAGCAAGTCTTAGTCACTCAGTGATAACATGATGAGTAAGAAGCAGATGCGGTATGTGAACAGAAGCCTTTTGACTGCAGATCTAGTCCTTGTTCTATGACACTGGAGGACCTTATGAACAGCGGCCACTTAATGTTCACTGAGAGACACTGTATACAGCACTGTGATTAAGAGCCCAGCTCTGACAACTGAAGGTTTTGGTATGTGTGGTAAACTATCCATAACATAAAATTTATGTTTTTAGCCATTTGTAAGTGTGCAGTTCGAGGACATTAAGCATATTCACAATGCCGCACAACCATCAATACTATCCACTTCCAGAACTTTTTCACCATGCCAAATGGAAACTCTGTCCTGACAACAGGTTTTGAATTTAGGTTCTGCCACTTAGTAGCTGTGTAAACTTGAGAGATCCTGTAAAGGGCTCTCAATTTTCTCACTTATAAGACAGGAGTCATGATAGCACTTGATCTTTGGGATTGTGTGTGTGTGTGTATACACACATACATTGTGATATTAATTCATGTAAATTATTAATACCAATTGCTCAGTTAATTGATTAATGTTTCTTCCATATTTATTGAGTTCTCATCCTTTGTCAAGCACTGTGCCTTTGTTACTAAGTGACAGGGTGAAGATTTCAAATTCGAGTTGTCTTGACCACAGGGCTTTCATCTGTACTGTTCATACTGTGCGGATTAAATGAGCTAAGGAATATTCTGTACCTGCCACACAGCATCCCCTTAGCCACTGCTAGCTATTTTATTGTTACCATTACTTTATCAGATTGAGTTTGAGACTCTTGCTTCCTTAGCCTTGCTGCTGACGGTTGATTGCTCTCTCCTACACAGGGAATGTTCCAAACAGAGCAATGACTTTTCCTCTACACTAAAGTAGAAGAAAGAGGGAAGGCGCCTCTGTTGATCTGTGGGCGACTAACCACGCATGCCTGCCACCGAGGAATTATGGCCTCCACGCGTGGCTGGAAAATGTGCCCCTCCTTTTCCGTTTCTCCCCCATTGTGGGCTCAGGGCTTGGGGCCCAGCATGGCTGGCAGTGACAAAAAACAAATTTTGAAAGGTGAAGAAGAATGAAGGGAAAATCCCTTTCGACCAGCGCCTTCCACAACTTCTGTCAACTGCCTACCATGCCCCGCCGCCACCAGCACCACCCCAAGCCCTCCCAGCAGGAGGTAGTGGTGTCATGGGGAGATTTCTGGCCCGTTCCCCATGTCCGTCTCTTGGGCTGGCCAGAGGTGAGGGAGAGGGGAGAGGAAAAGGAAGGCAGAATGGGAGAAAGTGGGGGTAACTAAGCTCTGCTCATTTTTCAGACCTCACGTAGAGCTTCTCCTCCAAACCCCCAAGCTTCAACCTGCTGGGCTCCCCACCTTCACCCCCTCAAGCTGCCTTGCCTAAACTAGAGGAGTCATCGCCCGGCTCCAAACAGGAGTTGGAAGATGGAGGTTGTCCCTGCTTCTGCCATCAAGGGTAGCCTGGGATCTTCAAGTCACACATCTGGATTCTCCCCTAATACTCCAGCTTCACGGGAGGGATTATTCCCTTTTTCTATGCCCCGTCTTGTGTTTTTCCTATTTCCATGGCTTTGCCTCATTTCTTCCATCTCCTTGAAACATCCTACCCCCTTTGCTGCCATAATTGGTCACCAGTTCCACTGCTTTCTTAAAACCTTCCCTGATTTCTCCTCCCCAGATGGGGTATCTTCCTCTTTTCTTTCTTTTCTAATTTTTTTTTTTTTTTAATTTTCCTCTTTTCGATCTTCGCTGCTCTCTGCATGTATCCCATGTGTCACTTCAGTCTGCTTCTTCTGGTCATTCACGTGAGGGTCTTACCTCCCCTTATAAGACAAATCACTTTATTTGGAGACAGACACTCTGCCTGAATCACACTGGTAGCCTTGCGGTGCCTTACACACTGGGGATGCTTGGGAAAGACTTGATGCTAACCGAAAGCATTCTCCATAGAAACTTGGGTAGGTTTGGATTACTTTACGGATTTGGTGGGGAGGAGGGGATGATCCTGGGAGCCAACCACCATGTGTAACAGTGCTTCTGTTTATGGGAAGATGCCGGCAGGCTATAAACAATGGATTTCAGCATGCACGTGGTGTTTACAAATGGGGGAGAGCCTAGATGGATAGGAAAAGAATGTAACCAGTGGGCTACAAGTTGCGTTTTCTGCCTGCAGAGGGCAGTGTCAGCAGCATCCATGCTGAAAGGACCATGAACCCAACCAAGTTCCTTTTCCGGTCCGTGAAGGAGGTAGGGGATTCTCTGGCAAAAGACAACAGAACCCCCTATCAGTGGTGTGGAAATTCAGGGTCAAGCTGGGAGGTGGCTGTGGAAGGGAAAGAACAAGACTGCCCCCATACATGTTAAACTTCCTTCCTGCGGATCCAAATCACTACAATTTGTTACATTTGGATATTAGAGTATACGTTAAAATCACATCAAATGAGGAAGGACATAACTTGTAGCAATTATAGTTTTTCCTTCAATTTGCTCTACGATCCTATTTTTGTTTGGATTTTATTTGACTGGAAGGGAATCGAAAGGATTAGTGGTCTAACCACTTTAGGTGCTTGTAGAATTATGTTTTGTTGTTGTAGTTTTTTAAACAAAGCATTATGGAGGTGCCTCAGTGGCTCAATCAGTTAAGCATCTGCCTTGGGCTCAGGTCATGATCCCAGGGTTCTGGGATAGAGCCTTGCATTGAGCTCCTTCCTCAGCGGGGAGCCTGTTTCTCCCTCTCCCTCTGCTCCCCCTGCTTGTACACTCTCTCACTCTCTCTCTCTCTTTCTAATAAAACCTTTTTTAAAAAAATGAAGCACTGTTGACCTATAGCCTTATGGAGTTTTTTTAAAAAAGGGCTTTAAATTAAATATTTCAGGTATATAAAAAGTATAGATAATAGAACCAGCACTCTCATATCCACCAACCAGTTTACAAAGCAGAACGACAGATAGAGCACTGGTGACTCAGGTGTGTTCACTTTGTGAGCATTGACTGAGCTGTGCTCCTTTGTTTTGTGTTCTTTTTTAGGAGAAACACATGTTATATTTCAATAATGTTTACCAAAATACAGACAGACACAAGTGTAACTTCTATGTATTTTCCTGATCTCCATTCTCTTATGATCTGCAGAGGTCCTGACTGTAGAGATTCTCATTCCCATACAAGTTTTTATGTTTTTACGCTGCATGCGTGCACTCATAAACAATACGTGATGTTATTCTGTACCTTTTTAAACTTCCTGTAAACGATGGTCTGGGTATATCCTTCTTCAGTCTGTTTGTTTTGCTCCATGCTGCTTTGTGTATTGTTAGAGTCACTAGGACTACCTCAGAAACGAAATGCTTGTAAACTATGCATCTCCGTTTATACCTGCGATGACTTTTCTTCTGCCATGTGGGACTACATACATGAAACTTTTTTTTTTTTTAAGATTTTATTTGAGAAAGGGAGAGATGGAGAGCATGAGTGCAGGGCGGTGCAAGCAGACTCCCTGCTTGGCCCTCAGCCCCCATCCCCATCCCGAGGACCTTGAGATCTTGATCTGAGCCACAGTCAGATGCTCAACCAACTGAGCCACCCAGGGATCCCACTACTTGGAACTTCTGAAGAGGTGACTAGATTTGGGAGAAATCACCCAACT
The DNA here is from genome assembly GCF_030435805.1 of Mustela lutreola. Lineage (NCBI taxonomy): Eukaryota > Metazoa > Chordata > Mammalia > Carnivora > Mustelidae > Mustela > Mustela lutreola. The sequence goes on along the minus strand of NC_081308.1, from coordinate 94,356,706 downwards.
TGAAGGAATCCCTTAAAAAAAAAAAAAAAAACAGCCCTTCTGAGACACCTGGGTGTCTCAGTCAGTTGGACATTTGCCTTTGGCTGAGATCATGATCCCAGGGTCCTGGGATCGAGTCCCACACTGGGCTCCTTGCTCAGTGGGATCCTACTTCTCCCTCTGCCCGCTGCTCCTCCTGCTTGTGTGCTCTCTCTCTCTCTCTCTCAAATAAATTAATAAATAAAATCTTTAAATAATTTTTTAAATTAAAAAATTAAAAAAAAAAACAGCCTTTCTTCACCCTGCCTGGAACCTACTCTCCACCCAAGGCTCTACCTCAAATTTGCTTGTTCCAGACCTAAAAATACTCAACGAGCAGTTTCAAACAAGGAACACTTCCTAAAAGTCGTCCTTAACATCTCTGAAATGCAAAGTTGTGCAGATGTGAAAATGTTACACAGCTCTGATTCCTTCTCAAATGTTAATGAGTGATTCTCTCAAAATTCACACCTATTCAGCTCAGCTTCACTAATTTTTTTCAAGCCTCCACCTTCCAACAGGGGCATATGAAGGCAAATTGAAGCAAGGTAGGAAAACATTTTGCATACAAATCTTGACCTCATTTTCCTATTAAGATCTGAGAGGGGAAAAAACCCCTCAGATAATATCCCTTCTCTTCAACCCATGTGCTATTTATTTTACGCAAATGACTGATAATCAAGGTCAAACCAGGTTATCACATAACGTCTGTCTTTCCCCAGATAAAGAGATGTAATGGATACTGCTCTTCTTAGAAAGCTGTCTGATTTTAGAAACATGTGAATAGTACAAAATGTGTTTTAATTTTTATCTAAAGATTAGAAGTCCAGGCATTTCACGGAGTACCTCGTTTTTCAAAGGAGACCCCCCCCCCCCCCCGCCCGCCCGCCAGTTTACAGCTCTGCAATGCTGGGCATCTCCCTTCTCATTCGTACTCACTGGAATTTTTTTCTTTGTTTTACCTCAACCCTCTCTTCTACTGTAATTTAGGGGGTTGTCACTAAACGCATAGGGCTTTGGTTCTGCAATTCCTGGGGTGGAGGTGAGAGGCGCAAATCTAAGTTAAACTATCCATACGTTCTTTGCTACAGACACTTCTATAATTTAAGTGGGTGAATTTTTACATTTCCCAAAGAACAATGAAGAAAATGGAACAGCACTAAAAGAGTCATCAGTAGATTTGTGGATGGGCACTCTGGGTGGGAAAAAAGAGCAAACATTTCTGCGATAGATTCATTCAAGTAATCAGTAAATACTGAATGCTGTCCTAGGTGCCCAGGGAATATCAATGAGCAAGAGTGACAAGGTCCCTATTCTGACAGAGTTGATGTTTTCTAGTGGGGAGACACAGATGGCCAATAAGGAAACTAATAAACAACATTACTCTAGACAGTGGTAAGGACCATGTAGAAAACAAAATGGGTTAAGGTGATAGACAGCTGTGGGCGTGAGGGTGATTGTTTTAGATAGAGTGGTTAGGGAAGGTTTCTCAAAGGAGATCGTGTTTGAGCAAACTCCTGAATAAGAGTGAGCCAGTCAACAAAAACACAGAGTCACCATATGACTAAGCAATGTAACTTTCCCCTATATACCCATATGACTAAGCAATGTAACTTTCCCCTATATACCCAAGAGAAATGAAAACTCATGTCCACACAACAACAAGGAGAATCATCCTGAATGTTCATTAACTGATGAATGGATAAACAAAGAGTGCTGCATCCCCACAGAGGAATGATTTTCAAACCTATGAAAGATGGAAGCGCTCCTGTAATGTGAATGAACTTCAAAGCCATTATGATAACTGAAAGAAGCCACATATTGTATGTTTTTTTATATAGGAAATGTCCAAACTAGGCAGATTGGTGGAGATAGTAGATCACTTGTTGTTTAGGCTGGTTGGGGAGTAATAGCTAAAGGGTACAGGGTTTCCTTTGGGGCTGGTGAAAATGACCGGGGTGATGGTTGCACAACTCTGTAACTATCCTGCAAACCATGGAATTGTCCACTTTAAAATGGGTAAACTTTATAATATGTGAATTATAGGTCAACTATAAAAAAAAAAAGAGAGAAGAATTGTATCATGAGTGCCTGAGAAACAGTTCACTCATTGTTTCAATGTAACAGAAAAACAGGTAAAAAGAAAAGGAGATCAAGAGAGGTAATCAGTTGTGTGACTGGTGAGGGAAAAGGGTTTCAGGCAGAGATAATGTGGAATGCAGAGGCCCTACCGGTGGAGACAGCGTGGTTTACTTGAGGAACTGAAAGAAGACCAATATGGCTGCTCTTCAGCAAATGCGGCCATGGTAATGAATATGGAGTTCTTTTCCTGAGTGCAGTGAGAAGGCTCTGGAGAGTTTTAAAGCAGGGGAATGACACCATCTTGTTGGAATTTTGCAAAGATCCTTCTGGCTGTCAGGTAGAGAAGAGTTTGTAGAGCGGAAAAACATGGAGGCAGGGAGATGAGTTGAAAGGCTACTCCTGTAGTCCAAGCCAGAGGTGATGGTGGCTGGGACTAAGGTGGCAACAGAGAAGATAAGGAAAAGATTCAGGATATGCTTTGTAGGTACACCTGTCAGGACATACTGAAGTCACAAGTATAGGGTGCGAGGGAAAAAGAAATCTGATACAGTTTCTAGATCTGGGATCCGGTTTCTGAAGAAAGAATTGTTCTCCTCACAGATCTTTTGGGCTATGTGAAACCCTATGACTGTATCTAGCTGTAACTCAGAAAAAGCACTATGTAGATCTGTCCTTGTTTCCTTAGTCACTCGCTATTATATTTCAGTTTTCACCCTTTGCTCTCCCAGATAATCCGACTCCCATCCGTAGCTGTGTGATAATAACAATGAAGAGTCTTTTCATCTGAATTTTATGCTTCATTGTTATTACGTTATTACTTCCTCCCTCTGTTTTCTCTCACAGAAGAGAAACTTACAGAATTAGACTTTTCTGGAACATAAACTTTTCCTGAAGGTCGCCACCTGACCATTTGTATCTGCCAGTGAGGTCAACTCAGGGTGCCAAAGCACCACAGGTGGCCACATTTTTCCTAGAAGTTGCCCATGGAGTTTTGGATTGTCTGTGGTTTTCAATTACTTGTGCTATTCTTCTTACTATCAGCATAGCTAATTGAGTTGGCTCTAAGTCTCTGACAAAAAAAAAAAAAAAAAAAAAAAAAAGCCTTTATAATGAAAAGTGAAAGGCTGGCCTGACTTATTTCATGCAACTCAGCTGAAAAGCTCTACAGGAGAAACTTAATAAGGTCATGATAATGTATTTTTTTCCCCTCCTGAATGCATTCCACTTTTAGAAGAGCTTTGGTCTCTAAAATTGCTTTTTAAATTAATGAAGATTTCCAAATACAATAGACTTCTCACTAAGAAATCAAGTAAACAGCATTAACTTAATCTTCAGTTTTATTAGCTAGCCATACTAGATCATGCAATTTCTCATTAAGCTGTTTGAAAGGTGTTCACCTCTCTTTCAGGGGCTGTGTTTCCAACAGAATTTGAGAGTCCCTTTTATACCCAACACATCCAAAATGTGTCTCATTACTTTCACCTTAAACCTGACTGTTCCTGTGCTTCCTGTTCCAATGGGGTAGTACTGCTGTCGAACCAATAGACGGTGTCAGAAAGCTCCCTCATCTCTTTCATTTAATCAGTTACTAAGTTTGTCACCTACCTCCTAAATACTGCACTCCTGGGCCCAGCTGTCCATCCCCATTCATCCATCTCGCTCCTGCATTGGGTCAGGCATCTCTTTCATATAAAATATTGTGATGGTTTTCCAATGAGTCTACCTCCTAGCTGTCTTCTTCTTGAAGGAATTAACTGAATTAATTCTACTGCCACTGTGGTTTTTCTAAATGCAAATCTGATTCTTAATCTCCTACCTAAAAGCTTTCCGTGGCTCTTGTACCCTGTTCGAAAAAATCCAACTCTTGGATAAAATCCAAACCCTTAACACGGTATGAAGACGCTTCGTTATTTGTCCTCTGTTTACTTTTCCAACATTACCTCCAGCCCCTACGTCCCAAGTATCCTGAGGAGCCCTACCTACGTTACAAGTTTTATGCCTCATTGACTGTACGTGGTCCTTCTGCCCGTCATCATGCTTCCACATTCATCCCCAACACCATCCCTAGTGGAGTCCTACTCTCCTTCAAACCCAGCTCCAGTGTTTTCTCTATAAAACTTTATGAGTTCCACTCCTTGGCCTTGGTGGAAAGTGGGTGTTTCATGAGTGCTGATGAGTGGGTAAATGCATCAAATGGCTGAAAGGTAGGTCATGGGCCAAGGGTGAAAGGGTCAAGGATGAGGACTCTGGAGCAGGGGGGCATGTGAGGAGCTGAGCCAGAGAGGTTGGGTTAGGGATGGGAAAAGAAGGAAACAAACTTACAGAGAACAGAAGGGGGAGCAAAGGCAGATGCACGGCATTTCCTGAGGCAGGATGACTTTCTTAACAGTTAAAATTTTTTCACAGAAAATGAAACAGGGTGACAACTGAGCTAAAGCTGCCTATGGGAAAAAGACACTGACATAATCTTTTGTAGAAAGGGGAAGGAAGACAAGGTCGTACTGGTGGGCACGTTGTCTTTGCTATTGTTGTTGCAAATAGAGTCATACATTTTCACCTCGCCCCAAAGAAATACACACTCGCAAGCCACCGTATATGTGTCCATTGTTCTAGTATCTCCTTTTTCTGGAGAGGAAAGATGACTGAGAGAAAAGATTACATAATCGGGAAAGAGTACTTTTCACCCCAGGAATTTTGGAAGGAAAGCTAAAGGTCCCTGAGAGCCCATGGCATTTCTACTACAACTTTCAACCCATAATCAATGGAGAGAAGAGATGCCCAGGAATAGTTCAGCTTTCAGATAGTCCATGGCACTTACAGAAGAAAGAGTTATAGAATGACAGGACTAGAAGTGCTCTCAAAGGTCATTAGGTTCAAGCCTCATGTATTGCAGGTGAAGAAACTAAAACCCAGGGAGTTCGGGTTAGTAGCAGGGCTGGGGCCAGAACCGCAATTTTATGGCCCCCTTTCCAGTAAACTTTTCATTATGGCAAATTCTTATCTGTTCAATAGAGCCAACTGCCTACTGTGTGTCAGATATTGTGCAATGTCCCAGGAATGTCCCATGGACAAACCATGGTTTCAACTCTTAAAACACTTATAGTCTGGTAGGGGAGGTGGGGAAATAGACATTTATTTACAGGAGTCTGGAACATGAATGAAAGCGTTGTGCCTAGAATATTATGGGAGAACAGAAGAGAGAGATGGAGCAGAGCTAAGTGCTAAGATGGAGAGTGGTGTCAAGGAAGGTCTTCCTAGAGGAGGTGAAACCTGATATGTCTTAAAGAAGAGAAAACCTTAGCTAGAAGTTATGTCTTCTCCCGACCTCTAATAGCCAATACAGGAGTCTCCCCTTGTCCATGCTTTCACTTACTGACATTTGTTAGCAGAAGTCCACCATGGTCTGGAAGCACTAGTAGCCTAACGCTACATCACAATGCCTATGTCCTTCCCCTCACCTCACATCATCACGTAGGCATTGTATTATCTCACATCAATCATCACACAAAGAAGCCCAAGTACAGTACCCTGAGATATTTTGAAAGAGATGACATTCACATAGCTTTTTTTATGTGAATTGTTAGAGTTGTTCTATTTTGTCATTATTGTTGTTAATCTCTTACTGGGCCTAGTTTATAAATTAAACTTCATATGAGGGAGGTATGTGTAGGAAAAAAACACAGTGTATAGAGAGTTTGGTACTATCCATGGTTTCAGGCATCCACTGGGGGTCTTGGACCATCCTCTGTGGATCAAGGGGGCTGCTGTGTTGTTCGTTTTACTCATGTAACACAGATTGCATCACAGGTTCATAAAGTATGTCTCTCTTTCCCCAAGAAAGTTAGATTTTTTGAAGAATGGAGCCCATCTTTACTCTGCTGGAATACCACATAAGACCTAGAACCCTCCTGTGTACATATATGGTAGGTAGTAAACAAATGCTTTTTAAGTTGATGCATGGGGCACCTGGGTGGCTCAGACGGTTAAGTATCTGCCTTGGGTGCAGGTCTTAATCCTGGGGTTCTAGGATTGAACCCCACATTGGGCTCCCTGCTCAGTGGAGAGCCTGCTTTCCCCTTTCCTCCCAGCTTGTGCTCGCTCACTCTCTTTATCTCTTTCTCTCAAATAAATAAAATCTTTTTTTTATTTTTTAAAATATTTTATTTATTTTATTTGACAGACAGAGATCACAAGTAGGCAGAGAAGCAGGCAGAGAGAGAGAGTAGGAAGCAGGCTTCCTGCTGAGCAGAGAACCCAATGCGAGGCTCAATCCCAGGACCCTGGGATCATGACCTGAGCCGAAGGCAGAGGCTTTAACCCACTGAGCCACCCAGGCACCCCAGTAAAATCTTTTTTTAAATGTTGATGCATAAATAAGAGAATAAATAATTTTATTTACTGAGGGCTTATATGTTTTACCTCACAGAAGCCTCACACAAATTCTATGAAGAAGGAACTATCATGATCTTATTTAACAGATGAAGAAGCTAAGGGAGACAAAGTTAGTCATTATATAGAAAGAATGAGGAATCATGAAATTCAAGTTCTGGGGCGCCTGTGTGGCTCAGTCAGTTAAGCATCCATCTCTTGGTTTCGGCTCAAGTTCTGATCTCAGGGTGGTAAGATCGAGCCCTGCTTGGGCTCCGCACTCAGCAGGGAGTCTGCTTGAGATTCCCTCTCACTCTGTCCTTCCTCCCCTGCTACGTGTGCTCTCTCTCTCTCTCTTTCTCTCACTCCCTTTCTCAAAATAAATAAAATAAACCTTAAAAAAAGAAATTTGAGTTCTGGACTTCTGGAGAAACTAGACTAACAACTATTTAAGATAAATGGTTCAAAGTGTTTTGGCCTCTACTTCTCCCTGCTTATGCATCATAATCACACTGGGCTACACTAAACAGTATCTCCCTGGCAATGGTGGGAAACCACAGGTCTGAGAGAGAGCTTGCCTTTGGCATCATAGGACAGCAAGGTTATTTGAACATTAACATTGAGTTGTTACTGTCTAATTTTCATGTTCCAATCAGTTAGAAGGCCAATCAGTTGGCCTTCTTCCTCACCTACACTTAAAGATTTTCAGTTGCTACCAGAAATCTAAGCACCTAAATGTCACCCAAATCCCACCTGTCATCACGCAGGCTGGTTCCAAGAGTCATGTCCCAGTGGATCTGGCTTCTAAGCAACTGGCCCAAATTTGGTTTCAGGCCACCACAGCAGATGCATTTCTTTTAGGTTAAATACCACAAGGCAAAAAGTAGACATCTTGTGAACATTTCATGGAGATATTTGTCCAAAGAAAAGATACAGACACTCAAACTTTAATAAGAGTTTCTTTTACATTTCTGCCTGTTTAATCGTGGGTTGGCTTAGTGGTTTGTGAATTTTGCTTATTTACTTGTTTAGGGTTTCCATAAAAATTCAAATTCCTTTGCCAGACACATCTAACACTCCCTTCTTGGCCTATTTATAATCTCTCCCACTCTCTGAAGTGGATCCTGGGCTCTAGGTGTACTCACCTTTACATAGGACTCCTGCCAGTTATGTTCAACCCTGCTTACCCCGGACCATTCCGTTGACCTTTGAAGCTCACCTGCCCACCATCCAGCAATCCCTAATAGGCAGCTGCTATTAGAGCATTAACTGATAATCCTTCCTGAACTTCTGGAGTGCATTTGGTATGCTTCCTGCAATGTTCCTCTTGTTTGCACATGCCAGGGTGTGCCACTGATTCAAGAAGTGCTGGAATCTTGGGCAAGTATTAGCAAAGTTCCCAAGTATCCATGCTGGAGCAGTGTAGGCTCCGAAGAAGAGCAAACATGTACTGACAGACATTGGAATGTCATTGGCTTTAATATGTGAACGCGAGGTTGCTGAAGTCATCTGAGCCAGTGAGTAATCAGCTCTGGCATTGTGTTCCTGCCACATCTTCAGTTGAGAACATATAGAGAAATTATGATTTCTAACATCAATATCTTATTTCCTATTGTTGCTTCTTTAATCCTAAAATAGAAACTGGTGACTGTTCCATCAGATGAGAAGTGGAGAAAGTTAGGAAAGACTATCAGAGGTAGTAAGTGGAGAGTAGAAGGAAAAGAAGTCCATGGAGAAGGTCCACTGGGCAGTGGGTCTAGAGATATTCATAGCAGCAATGTCCACAATCACCAAACTGTGGAAAGAGCCAGAAGTCCTTCAACTGACGAATGGAAAAAGAAGATATGGTCCATATATACAATGGAATATTACTCAGCCATCAGAAAGGATGAATACCCAACTTTCGCATCAACATGGATGGGACTGGAGGAAACTATGCTGAGTGAAATAAGTCAAGCAAAGAAAGTCAATTATCATATGGTTTCACTTACTTGTGGAGCATAGAGAATAACATGGAGGACATTAGGAGAAGGAAAGGAAAAGCGAGTTGGGGTAAATTGGAGGGGGAGATGAAGCATGAGAGACTGTGGACTCTGAGAAACAAACTGAGGGTTTTGGAGGGGAGAGGGATGGGAGGTTGGGTGAGCCTGGTGGTGGATATTAAGGAGGGCATGTACTGCATGGAGCACTGGGTGTGGTGCATAAACAATGAAGCTTGGAACACTGAAAAAAATAAAATTAAATTTTAAAAGTTTTTGCACATATGCATAAATTATATATTAAAAATAAATTAAAATGATTTAATATTTTTTAAAAAAGAGACCTGGGTTCTGGTCACAGCTCTTTCATTGACTGGTTCTATGACCTTGGGCAAGGCATACCACATCTCGGTGCCTCCAGGTCCTCATTCCAAAAGTGTCTTCTGGAACAGAACTTGTCAATAAGGAAAAAATGAAATTGGACAAGATGTTTAAGTTTTTGAGAGAGAGAGAGAGCACACATGAGCGGCATGGAAGGGAAGGGGCAGAAGGAAAGAGAGAAAGAATTCTTAAGCAGGCTCTACAGTCAGTGTGGAGCCTGATGTGGGGCTTGATCCCACGACCCCGAAATCAAGACCTGAGCTGAAGTAAAGAGTTGGACATTTAGCCAACTGAGCCACCTAGATGCCCCTGGACCAGGTATTAATCGACATTAGAAAATTACCATTGGGGCACCTGGGTAGCTCAGTCGGTTGAGTATCCAGCTCCTGATTTCAGCTCAGGTCATCATCTCAGGATCCTGAGATGGAGCCCCGCATCAGGCTCTGCCCTGAGCAGGGAGTCTGCTTCTCTCCTTCTCCCTCACCCTCTGCCCCTCCCCCCAACTCTCATGCAAGCGCTCATATATGCACTCTCTCTCTCAAATAAATACATAAATAAATAAACCTTTAAAAAATCTGGTCAGTGAGTATATAGGCATTTGTAATACTCGTCTCTAACTTTTGTGTGTGTTTGAAATTTTCAGTAATAAACTGTTAAAAGCTAAGAGTTTGCATATTACAAAGGAAGAGGTGGCAGAACCTCAGAAATATATGAGGGACCCAGGGAATAAAGTTAGCCTGAGAGTTACATGTATTCTACTTGTGTTAATTTTCAGCCATCAAATTAGCCTTAGGACCAATATATGAAGACAAATATTACGTGAGGAAAATCTGGTCTTTGCATGATACTTTATTTGGAGACCATGAGACCAAAGTACTGACACTTTTGGGACACCTGGCTGGCTCAGTCTCAGGGTCACGAGTTCAAGCCACACATTGGGTGTGGAGCTTACTTAAAAAAAAAAAAAAAAGTATTTATACTTTCAGGACCCTTATCATGAAGAGCACTGAGTAATGTATAGAATTGTTGAATCCCTATATGGTATGCCTGAAACTAATATAATGAAACACTTAATTTAAAAATGATTTAAATGGAAAAAAGAAGTACTGACACTTTTTACATGCCATCCAGGCATTACTTCTTTCTACCAGACAATGACACTACATTATATCCTAGCGAGGCCAGCTCCTGGAAGCAGCTGCTTTCCCTTTACTGATGGCAGCCATTTTGACAGCTTGCTCCCATTGGAATGAACCCCAATGCTGACTAAAAGTCACCACAGGGACTGAAATGTGGGGTCATTACTGACTCAGAGGTAGAAATTGAGCAATGAAAGGACAAAATCTTTCCCCAGGATTATATATTACAATGTAAACTCATGACTCAATATCCCACTTGTGTTTACTCAAAAATCACCAGTTTGAAAGATCAACCCTGTGGCGGTTCCATGGTGTAATGGTGAGCACTCTGGACTCTGAAAGATCAACCCTTATAATGTAAACACACAGAATCTGTGGCAAGCAACCCTTACAGCTTTCCAAGGCCTCATCTGGGCATGGCCTTTGCTGGAGAGAGCTGCACCTGTTCACTGGCCTTGCGCTCACTTTGGTTAAAGGTTACTGTTGCCACCTGCTGTCTCTGGGTGTTTGCCTGAGATGGGGCCTTGCCAAAGCGGGGGGTGAAGGATGGTGAAGAGGAGGAGGAGGGGGCAGGTGAAACTGGACGAGTAAGCTGACCCATTCACATTATTTTTTTAATTGCCACCATGTCCTGCAACTATTCTAGTTAGCCTCTTAATAGTTGGTATTCGTACAGATGTGGGATCCTTTAGCTTAATCTGGCATCCTGATCCTCTTGATCATAATTGCCTCTCTTGTCTCTTGGCATATGACACTTCAGTGTTCCAAGTTTTATTCTGGGAGCCCTCAGTTTCCCTAGGCCTAGCTTCCTGCACAATTCCCTACACCTTCACAGAGTAGGGAAAGATATGGCTCTTGTAAGTAGGAGAGAACAAGGGTGGGGGTGAATAATAATAATCACTAACATTTATAAAGCACTGACTCTGCCAAGAATTGACCCAGGTAACCCTCAAAACAACCCTATGAAACAGGAACCATTATTACCCCATTCTACAGTTGAGCAAAGTGAGGCATGGCGAAGATAAGTCAGGTGGCTAGTATGACATGGTGCCTAGGCTGGACAGCCAGGCTCTGAATCCGGGTCTCTTTTGTGTCTGAACCCACGCTTTAACCACCTCATGATAAGCCCCTCTCAGAAAGAATGTCCATTGAGCTTCCATTTATTGTATATGGTTGCTCCTGGTGAAGAAGTTTCACCAACTTGAATGGCAGGAGCTGTGTCTTACTCTTTTTGTTGACTGCCACCACCCTTAACCCTGTTCCAAGTGCAGTTGACTCACTAGGAGTGAGAAGAACAGATTTCCCTCTAAGACACAGTATGGTAACTTATTTTCGTGGACAAAACATCTCCAACATTTAGGACCAGTGGAGAGGCTAACAATGTCCTTCCCAGCAGGGTATCTCATGTCATGAGCCAGTGAGTTCAAGGCTGTTCCTAATTTGGGGGAAATGTTTACAAACCAGAATGAGCAATGTTGGTGAAACCTGAACTAGAATGAGGGGTGGAATTCCTCCCCTAAGGACTTACCGAGTGTAATGGAGAGCACCTACTATATATCAGGCATTATGTTAGGTGCTGAGGATACAAAGGAGAGCCTAATATAGTCCCAGGCAGCCTTTGGGGGAACCTCTTCATCTAGTGGTAGGGACAGAGGTGCATAATTACTCATGGCCCAGTGAGTGCTAGAGTCAAGAAATATAGCATCATCATGGGGGCACTGATGGTGAATGATTTAGTATCTAGAGAATAGGGACCTGTCACAGATGAATGATGTTGGAACTCGATACAGGCCCAGGGAACAGTATCTGTGTGAAAGTTCGTATTCCAGAGGTCAGGACAACTGGTGAGCGGTGCGCAGTTGGCAGCAGTGGCAACGAGTGGGAAAGGGGCTGGGATCAGCTTAATCCATGGCCTTGTCCAAGCTGAGAGTTTTGCATTTTGTTCTGTGATCCATAGGGAGCCATCAGAAGTTTTTAGTAAGGCAGAGGAGTGACAGCCCAGGAAGACAACTCTTTCAGGAAGGGAGAGAAGCCCAAATCTGGTAGACCCATTGGAAGGCCATCTCAAGGATTCTGGGAAGAGGTGCCAAGTGCTCTGGACCAGGACTGCGGCAGTGAGAACGGAGAAGAGGGGCCATTCCAGGGACGTGTCCTCACAGAGAAACCACAGGCTGGGTGTCATGGAAGGCCAAGGAGACAGAGATGGTGACAAAGCCCCTGAGGTGGTGGCTTGGGTCTGCGATGAGATGGTTAACCAAGACAGGGAACACAGACTATCAGTTGGCAGAATGATGAGTGGAGGCAGGTGATGAGTTTGGCGGGGACACGGATGCCAGTGGGACCTGCGCACAGACACGTCCTGCAGGAAGCGGGTGGGAGATGGAGGCAGAGAAGCCACCAGGGTCCAAGAGGCACTGGTTGGCGCCATAGGACCAGACGGAGTGTCTCTTCTCCCATTTACTCCTCTAGGGCAAGGGCTAGGGACAGAGCCGGGTGAACCTTTGGTGGGGGACACCAGCCCGGGGTGAGAAGATGCTTTTCTTTCCAGCTCCTTCCAGAAATCTCCTCCTTTCCTATCAGGAACAATGGCCATTTTCCAGGGCAAAGGGAGGTGCTCTGTGTACAGAACTCACTTCCACACAGGGGCCGTGAGCCAAGGAAAGGATGGTCATCTCAGCTTTTGAATTCTTGACAGGGGTGGGTAGGGGGTGGGGAGCATTTGGGACACCTGGGCATTTGGGACAGAACAGACAGATTCCACGGCTGTCCAATGACCTTGGGAAGATTCAGTGCAAACAACTGAGTCTTCAGCACTAAGGAGCCAGGAGGACATTCACAAGGTCTTCTTCAAGATCCAGGCTGCTTGAACCACAGCCGGTCTCCTAGGAGTCCTAAAACTTTAATTAGACCCGGCAGGCCCCATAACCAAATCCCATAATCTCGCTAATCTAGAACAAAAAGTTAGGCATGAGAGTTTAAGTCACACTCTGAATGCAGGTAACATTTATCCAAAATGGTAGGAAATGGCTCTTACCCCCAATCCAAGGTTCTGCTTTAATTGAGATTTGTCATAGTCCCTGTCACCTGAGGTGGGGACATAGAAACTAAGAACATGGCCACACGTTCACACACACACACACACACACACACACACACACACACACACACATCTTCAGTCACTTTAAAGTCTGTTGTGTTTTCCTCTCAAACAAGTCCAGAATTAAGCAAACACTAGGACAGAATTACACAGGGTTTGCCGCAGGACACAGCCACCCCCAGGCCTCTTACCTATCACCTCCTTTATTCTCTGTAGGAGCTGTACATCTACTTGGGGTCTCCTGCCCGGATGCAATCTGAAGGACCCCAGAAATTCTGGAAACACTACCACAGGGAACAGCAGTTGCTTACTCCACAATGTCCCAGATACCTGCCAAGTTCCCACAGCCACTTTTTCCTGGGCCCTTTCCTCAGAAATGCTGTCCCTGAGGTTCCTCTCACTTCAGTTAGTGAATAATGGTCATCCAGTGTGCAGCATATGAGAGAGCATAGAAGCTACCCCTAAGATTTAGCTCTGAGGCCCCAAAGTGCTAAAAGTTAGACTTCCTTTTGCTGAACATAACCATGGAGAAGTGACCTATAGTCTCTCTGGGTTTTCCAAAGGCTTGCAAGGAGCCTCCAGGAGCTGCCAACTTAGTTTTGGCTTCTATGTTTGACTCTGACCTAGGACCCTTCCCGAAATCCAATTTTCAGAATGCTTTCTCTAGGATGGCCATGGTCTCTCAGTCATTTCTCTGTTAGGCTCCTGAGGCCCCAAAGCCAGTCCTTGAGAACTTCTTCCTCAAGGAGGTAGGACAGACCCAGTTAACTCCGAGTCTCAAAAACCCCTTGCCTTGTATGGGCTTTTATGTTCAGTCAGCTGGTCTGCCAGAGCCACACATCCACTGGAATATATAAGTAAAGGAAAGCCCAGGGCCAACTACCAACCATGCCAAAGAGCCTGGCACCCTCAAGAACACTGATTTCCAGATACTGTTTATGACAGGTTTCTTATTTCTTCTCATGCTGCATGAGACTTGAGCGGTGGCTTCCTCCAGAGCTGGAGTGGGATATGTCAAATATTCATTTCTGTGCTTTTCTCCCATCCCGCTACTCTGGAATTTGCTCACTTTCACTCACTTTTCCATTATTTCTCTCTCCTAGTAAATGTGACCCTGAGGAGTGGGCAGGTTCCTCTCAGGCCGATAAGATCTGAGATATTTAGTATAAGCACTGGTTTCCAAGAGACTCTATTCGGACAGGGCAGGTGGGTGGCACAAGCTAAGAGTGGTTCAGTGACATTTACTGGCCAAGGCATGCCAGTCCTTGGGAAGTTACTTCAGAACACAATAGGCACCCTTAACAATTCAGAGTCCTTGGCCTGCCCTCAGAGACTCTGATACAAAGTGTCTGGAGTAAAACAGAGGGTGGAATCAGCTCTCAAGACAAGTACCATGCACAGCCAAGCTTGAAAAGCCAAACGTCTCAACAATAATCCTCACATTTCAGTGAGCGTTGGATTTGCTTGATGGGGTGGGGCTTGTCAAAATGAAGATTTCTGGGCCCAGTCCACTAGATCTTCTGATCCAGTGATCCGTATTTTCTGACCCAGTAATTCCTGATTAGCCTAAAAATCTGGATTTCTTAAACAGCACCCCCCGCCATTCTAACCTAGGGGGAATGAGTGTTCCCTTGGTAATCATTCTCAGCTAGTACAATCCCAAGATTCTCCAGAGAAGGAAGGCTTTGCCTCACCTAGAATAAGTTTCCTGTACCCCTTTCATATTAATAAATAATCTCCAGAATATTTTTTTAAAAATTGTTAAAATATTCTTGCAATGATATATAAGAAAAAGTGATTCTAAGCGAAAGTCATTTCCTTTGAGATTATTATATCATGGAAGATGGTACTAGTTATCTATTGCTTCAAAGCAAAATGGCCTCAAAATTAGCAGCTAAAACACCATTTATTACGTCCCAGTATCTGTAGGTTAGTGAACTGAATGGCTTGTTTGGTTGCCTCTGGATCTAGGAACATAACAAGACTGTACTCAAAGCATTAGCCATGACCTCTGGTCTCATTTGAAAGTTCAACAAGGGGAAGATGTGCTTACCATCTCACTCATGTGATCGTCAGAAGGATTCAATTTCTTTCTGGCTGTCAAAGACATCCATCCCTTGCCATGTGGACCTCTCCATAATGCAACTCAGAGCTCACAACATGGCGGCTGACTTTCTTCAGAGTGAGCAACGGGGAGAGAGAGAGAAGGGGTTCGGGAGACAGAAAGAGAAATAATACAGTGAGAGTAAGCAGGGCAAAAGTCATACTCTGTCACCTAGTCTTGGAAGGGAAATCCCATCACTTTTGCCATAGTCTACTATTTAGAAGCAGGTCATGCATTCACGGGGAAGGGGATTACACAAGAACCTGAACACCAGGAGGCAAGGGTCACTGGGGCCTTCTCAGAGGTTTCTTACCCAAAGATCATAGTTAAAAGCACACTTTAATACAATTTTTTATATTATTCAAAATATGGGAGGAAACAGGTTTATCTTCTTGGAGTAATGCAGGCTGTTTAAAGTATGCAAAACAAAACACGATTTATTGACAAATGCACTTAAACATGACATTGCAGCATGTTTTGGTGGGAGACCGAATGTATATTAAAATGTCAAAAGCAATTTTGACTAAGTGTGATGGCATCAAAACATAGACAAAAACAGCTTTCCAGCTATGATGTTGGAAATCCTTGCTTTTTTTATACTATAAAAAATAGATTCCGTTGTTTACATAATTTTAATATTTTGTTTCTAAGGGATGACATTAGAAAATCATGCTGCTATTTCTCCACACCTTGTACCCAAATAACAGAGCAAATGTGTTTATTCTTTGTCCGCCACAAAAAAGAAGTAGAGCCAAAATGTATGCAATTGTCACTATACTTTCAGTTCTGTCATTGAATTTTGAAGTATGAGAGATAGCTTAATGTATTGCATACATTTTTTTTGCTCAGATACTGTTACCTTAGAATCGAGTAAACAGCAGCTTCAGATGCTGAACTAGCCAGCTAGGGCTTTCATAACAAGTGGCAGAGACTGGTTGAGGGGGCTTAAACAGCAGATATTTATTCTCTTATAGTTCTGGAAGCTACAAGTCTAAGATCAAGGTGTCCACAAGGTTGATTTCTTCTGAATCCTGTCTACTTGGCATATAGACAGCCATCTTCTATCTGTGTCTTCACATGGTCTACCCTCTGTGTCTTAATTTCCTCTTTAAAAAAAATGAATGAGTGAATGAATGAACGAATTTTTGTGAGAAGAGCATGTGTAAGTGAGGGGGAGAGGCAGAGGGAGAGAGAGGGAGAGAGAATCTCAAGCAGCCCCCATGCTCAGCACGGACCCTGAGATCATGACCCGAATCAGTATCGAATGTTGGACACTTGACTGGCTGAGCCACCCAATTGCCCCCTAATCTCCTCTTTTTACAAGGACATCAGTCCAACGGGATTAGGGCCCACCCTATTGGCCCTATTTTTACTTAATTACCTTGGGAGAAGACCCTGCCTTCAAGTACAGTCACCTTCTGCAGCACTGGGGATTAGGACTTCAACGTTGAATTTGGGGGAATGCAATTCGGCCCATAAAAGACAAATTTTCAAGATTTCTATCATCCTTTCTCACTTCCATTTCAAACAGCAACCTGCCCAATGCTTCTTGTCTGTTAGCCAACAATCCACAGTAGGCACAAATGGAACAATATGGGAGTATAAATAAAAACAACTTCAAGCTGTGTAATGATCAGACCACCGGGCTAGCCTCCAGTGAGTGACTAAGTATCAGCTCGTGGAGTGATGCAAGTTTGGGTGTCGTTATCCAAACCACTAACTGCCACAGGGAATCACCAGCCTTGCCTTAAAGGCTATCAAACAGGTCTCTTCTCAAATGAGTGTTTTTAAATTTATTTTATTTTATTTTTAAATTTATTTGACAGAGATCACAAGTAGGCAGAGAGGCAGGCAGAGAGAGAGGAAGGAAAGCGGGCTCCCTGCTGAGCAGAGAGCCCGATGTGGGGCTTGATCCCAGGACCCTGGGATCATGACCTGAGCCGAAAGCAGAGGCTTTAACCCACTGAGCCACCCAGGAGCCCCATGAGTGTTTTTTTAAATACTGACTTTCTAAACAGAAATTGAGAAAAGACACCGTTGCTGCCATTAATGATGTAAAACCCTGGGTTGGTGAACATCCATTGGGAAATACTGCCCAAATTCAGGCTTGATATCTGTTGCCATAGATCAGAGTCACCCCATGTTCATTAATGGCTTTTTAGTGAATACCCATGCTCCAGGCTCAGGGCTGTCAACTCCTGAGTATAGTGAACCTGACTCTGAAATACTAAAGGAAGGGTAACAGTAAAACATAATAAGAAACCATGATAGGCATGTGCCACAGCCCCTCAAAAAACCCAGAAAACTCCCCACTGAAATCACTACCCATTTCCTACCCATTTCTCTACCCAAAATCTCTACCCATTTCCTCATCTTCCCGTAATTAAACTTGCTATTCTTCAAACATTACCATTTGGGGGAGGGGAGATAAAAAGAACTGTTCATTTTCTTTCTGCTTCACTTAATTATTGCTTTGGCTACAAAAACCATGTTTTCTGCTATTTCGTTAGCCAAGATTCTGCATTTCACCAACATTAAAGATCCAATGGGCTCTTGATTGCTGGACTTGGACCTAGTCATTATTTATATCATTGATTCTTGGGAAAAGGGGATTTGTGTTCAAAATAACAACTTACTCAGACATTTTTGGAACCAGCTCTGTTTGTAAGCTTGGGAACTCCTTGTGTCCTGTATGAGTATTACCGAATGTAAACATCTACCAAGCATGGCTGATTCTTTCTTTGAGGTTTCAACAGTTCTTAGGATCTTGTTCTTACTAGAAACAGCAGTTCAAGCACAGTAGGAGTCATAGAAAAGTAAGCTGACCTCAACACTTTTCTGGAAGTGGGTGACCTCTCTGCCCGAAGGGGCTGAACCTGGTCCCAGAATTCCATAATAGGTTCAGTAACTTCTACTTTTCTTTAAACGGAGGCAGGGCCAATCGAGTTCATTTGTCCATGCTCACTTCTGGGAGAAGATACCAAAGACTCAGAAGGCAGAGTAAATACCTAGCTTTTGCCCCAGCAGTTATATGTTATAAGGAAGTTTGGATTTTTTTTTTAAAAGATTTTATTTATTTATTTGACAGAGAGAGATCACAAGTAGGCAGAGAGGCAGGCAGAGAGAGAGAGAGAGAGGGAAGCAGGCTCCCTGCTGAGCAGAGAACCCGATGCGGGATTCGATCTCAGGACCCTGAGATCATGACCTGAGCCGAAGGCAGTGGCTTAACCCACTGAGCCACCCAGGCGCCCAGAAGTTTGGATTTTAAAACGGGAAAGTTTCAGGACACCTAGGTGGCTCAGTCAGTTAAGCATCTGCCTTGGGCTCAGGTCATGATCCCAGGGTCTTGGGATCAAGTCCTGGCAAGTTTTATACCTTTGTATCCTCTAGCTTTTCTCAGTCGTATTTTGGGAGACCTGAGATCTATCTATTTCTCTGTTGGTTTTTTCCTTTCGATTGTGTTTGTTACCATTAGGATCCCTGGCAGGAAGAGCCTTTTGGTTAGGCTTTGGGAAGCTCACTTTTTTTTTTTTTAAAGGACAAAGTAGTTCCCCAAACTGCTGTAACAGAAGTCACTTGGCTCACTAGCTGAAAATTTTCTCAGATGATCCCCACTGCTAAAACGGTTCTTCTGTGCTCCATTAAAACTTAACAGTGTGTTCTGTGCTCAGCACATGATGGGTACAGGACAGTATCTACCGGGTACCATAAGTTATTGTGTTCATTTGCCAAATATGCAGAATGTAAACAAGTTCATGATGATTGAGGTCTTAGGCAACATGGCAGCCTTAGCAAGTATGGTGTCTGCTACTCTGTCCAACAGACAAGGAGAAAGCAACATTGGGCATGTTTGGAAGCATACCTCAGAGCCGGCCATGAAAGGCGATTCCCTTCCTAGAAGCTCTGAAACCACGGAAACTCTGGTTATTCAGCCACATTCTCTGGAATATCCTATTTAATGATGACGTTAATTAAATGACTGTGTGGGGATGGTGTCTCAGGAAGCTTGGAATCTTGACTCTTAAGCCCAATCCACGTGAAATAAAGCTGAATTGGTTTGAGGGAGGTGTAGGGAAAGGAGGGGCAACAGAGGAAGAGACACAAATAAGGAAAGTACTAGAAGGAAGAAATAGGAAAACACACGAAGCAACACAGGGGTGGGGGTGGGAAGTCATTCTTTTTCATTAAGCATTTACCAGATTGTTCACACAGGAAATGACTGGAATCCGAAATACCCTTTCTTTTTACCTCAAATGAGACGTGGCATGGTGATCTGTATTTGACAGTTCTGCGATGATCTCGTCATTAAAAATTTGGCTGTCATGACCTCTTGGCAATCTTTCTCAAGCGTTCAGTTAGAAAGAGCCAATCTACATGACTTCATTTTGAAATAACCCATAAAAATAATTGGCTGAATAATTAATATCACTCAGAATGACTTTCCTCAGAAGTCACTAAATGCAGGCTGTAACGTGTCATTTTCTGCATCAAAGCCATCCATGCGGTGTCAGGGTCAATCTGCAGTCTGAGTTTCGGAGCCCTTCTGTGGTTGCCATTGATGTGGTCTGGCATTCTCTGAGGGTTAACTACGGGTACCTTGTCAGCCTTTTATCAGATCATCCTGGGTTTTTATCTACGGAGAGAATCCTAATCTAAAGCCGGCTTTCAGGTAAGGGTTTTATGAACAAACATGCCTCCAATATGTGGCACCTTGATCTGAGTCATGGTTTAAAAGAGAAACACAACAACTGCAGTCTAAAGAATTCTCCCCCACTTGGAATTAGAACTGCACTGTTATTTCCAAAACGTAGAGAGAAACTTGGGGACATTGCACGCGGCGTGCCACTAGTGGGCGCCAGAAGTACTGTGAGAAAACACAGGTGAACGTAAGAAAGCGAGGTTTCCTTTTATGAGGCTGAAGACGTGAAGTCTCCTCCCCCTCCCCCTCCGCCCTCCTCCTCCTCCCCCCTCCTTCCCCCTCCTCCCATTGATCAGTTGAGAAAACTGAGGCATAGAGAGATTAAGGAATTTGCTTAAACTGACAGTGGCAGAAGTGAGACTCAAGCCCAGATCTGCCTGACTCCGGAATCCGGGATTTATTGGATACCACACCGCCTATGCTTTCTTTATTTTACAAACTTTCTACTAGGTGTGGCATTAGAAAGATTATCCTCCCTGTGGTGTGACAAAACTTTTTATAAAAATCAGATGGTCTCAAATCATGGTTCTTTTTTCTTAAGTTTTATTTATTTATTTGACAGAGAGAGGGAGATCACAAGTAGGCGGGGAGGGGGGGACAGGCTTCCCAGCGGATGTAGGGCTCGAGCCCAGGACCCTGAGACCATGACCTGAGCCGAAAGCAGAAGCTTAACCCACGGAACCACCCAGGCACCCCTCAAACCATGGTTCTGATATGCAGTTAAATGAGAGGAAGAAAAGAAACAATTTTAAAAAGCTCCCAAGTGGTGGGGGAGTCTCAATGGAAAAACTTCTCAGCTGGCTTCCAGATGTGAAGCTCATTGGGTACTCTTAAATTGTTCATTCAGAGTCCATTCTCTTGGTCCGAGCGCCCAGGAATTTGATGGCTCAGGTATTAGGGAGAGCCAGTGTCTTCAGCTCCAGGGATAGAAGCACTAGCACTTTTGCAATGCTGAAGAAAAAGCCATTCAGGGGTGCCTGGGTGGCTCAGTTGGTTAAGCATCTGCCTTCAGCTCTGGTCCTGATCTCAGGGTCCTGGGATCCAGCCCTGCATCAGGCTTCCTGCTCAGCAGGGAGTCTCCTTTACCTCTGCCTCTGCCCTCTCCCTCTTCCCCTTTGCCTCTGCCAACTCATTCTCTCTTTCTCTCAAGTAAATAAATAAAATCTTTTAAAAAAGAACAGAAAAGAAAAGAAAAAAAGAAAAAAGCCATCCAGTCCAAGACATTCACTTTAAGGAAGCAAGATCTCATATGGTCTACAAAACAAAACTACATCATTTATTTTGTTATAGTGCATTTTACTTCTGGGGCCAAATGTCAGAGGGACAAAAACATAGATATCTTTCTTGGCTCGCAGCACCGGAGAAAATGCCCTTTATGGGGAAGGAGAGTAATGGAAGTGATAGCAAAGCTCTCTATTTTGTGTGTGAATAGAAGATAGGAAGCAGCTTTAATAATCCAAGAAGCCCATGACTTTGAGCACAGTGTACAGCCAATTGACCTTCCTGATTATAGCTTTCTGTAGCTAATATTACAACAACTTAGTGCTTAAACAAATTTTTAGTGTCCGTTGTAACCGGGCATCCCGATAGTAACACAAATACACTCCAAGAAGTTTGCTAAGAGCTTGACCTGAGTCATATTACTTAAACCCCACAGAAACCCTTCTCCGGGATCACATGTATGTACATAGCAATGCATGTACATAGTTGAACAGGTAATACTGTTGCAGGATGGTGGGGTTCTTGTCTCACAGGGTCGAAGAATGAATCTCACAGACACAGAGGGGTGAAGTGAAGTGAGAGTTTATTAAGTGGAAGTGCGAGCCGAAAGGATGAAAGCTCTCTAGAGTGAGAGGGGTCCCGAATGGGTTGCCACTAAGTGCTTTTAATGGCAGTCTTTCATTGAGAACTGAGTGGGAAGCTTGCGGCCTTGAGATTCTTGTGCAGTCGTGGTTTGTTCCCTGGTCCCTTGTTCTGCTCTGTGTCAGCATCTTTACCTGCCAGGAATAGTTTCCGAGCCTAGTCAGAGGAGTCAGGGGTCTCCTATCTCTCCTGCTTATCCCTTCACCCCTTCCCCATTCATGGCACGGGATCTGTGGGCAGAAGGAGCTACACTGGGATTGTGAGAAGTGACCGACTGTATACTTTGTAATTAGTGGGGGTTAGGGGTAGCGCCAAGTCTCCAGAATCTGGAAGCAAGGCTTTCAGGACAGAGAAGGAAGGACAAGCTGCTGCCAATATAAGGTTCCTTTTAAACATAAAGGTATAAGGTGAGGGTACCTGGATGGCTCCAGGTTAGTGTCTGCCTTCAGCTTAGGTCATGATCCCGGGGTCCTGGGATGGAGTCCCGTGTTGGGCTCCTTGCTCAGTGAGGAGCCTGCCTATCCCTCTGCCGGCCACTCCCCTTGCTTGCACTGGCTCTTTCTGATAAATAAATAAAATCTCTATTTAAAAAAAAAAGGTACTAAGGCAGCCACAAGGTCCTTGAGGAAGATCACACTGTGCATGTCTCAGGTAACTATCAGTGGGCTGCAAGCTATAAGGAGATTTTTATTTAAGCTGCATTTTTTTCTGCCTTTGTTTCCTACATCAATGCCGGGAGTCCTTATTGAAAAAATAGCAATATCCTCTCTTCCTAGTCCCTGTGTCTCTCCTCTAAGAGGCAACCACTCTCATTTCTTTTGGTTGGTTTTCTTGACTTTTCAATTTTACGCTTTAGCTATCTACTTCCTTCATGAAATATAATGACTTAATTCCCTTGCAACCCTTTTCCTTCCTTACATACACACAATTCTCCCATTTCTCTTGGAGTTAATAATGGCTTACTTTTTGCGTACTTACCACTACTAATACAACTTGACTTACCAAAAAAACTTTAAAACTCTTCTCAGTATGGTCAACACATCAGGTAATCTGATGGTTCCATCTTTTTCCTGGAGGCATCCTTCCAGAATCCTCCATCTACTTGTCTCAAGCCTGTAACATAGCTGTCTTCCTGGAAAATTTTCTTCATTAGTTTCTTGTGCCTAACCCTCTGTATCCTGGATCCCCTGTGCTCTTCTGACCGCCCCTTTGTCTTGCTGGTGTACATAGTCCAATGGCTTTCTGAGAAGGAGTATTTGGGACCTTATCCCTGGTATTCTGAAATTTCATGACAATGTGGTTTGGCATGTGTCTTATAGTCATTGTACCGAATACTTAGTCCTTAAATTGGGTAATTCATTTTTTCTAGTTGGGGTAAAATTTTCTTTTATTCTCTCTTTGATTATTTCTTCTCCTTCATTTTTCCCCCATCCTTTCTCTAGGGGTTCTAATGGATAATGGATATCTAATTCTCCTTTCCTGTTTCTATTTGCCCCCTCTTTGTCATTTTATTCTGTATCCTGGGAAGGTATTTAAATGTATCTTCTGTCTACTGAATTAAAAATTCAGGGGTGCCTGGGTGAGTCAGTCGGTTAAGTGTCTGCCTTTGGCTCAGGTCATGATCCCAGAGTCCCAGGATCAAGCCACACATTGGAATCCCTGCTCAGTGGGGAACCTGCTTCTCCTTCTCCCACTGTCTCTGCTTGTGCTGTCTCTCTTTCTCTCTTTCCCAAATAAATATATAAAATCTTTTTAAAAAATAAATTAAGGGGCGCCTGGGTGGCTCAGTGGGTTAAGCCGCTGCCTTCGGCTCAGGTCATGATCTCAGGGTCCTGGGATCGAGTCCCGCATCGGGCTCTCTGCTCAGCAGGGAGCCTGCTTCCCTCTCTCTCTCTGCCTGCCTCTCTGCCTACTTGTGATCTCTCTCTGTCAAATAAATAAATAAAATCTTAAAAAAAAAATAAAAATAAAATAAAAATAAAAAATAAATTAAAAAAACAATTCTACTCTAATAGTCTGACTTTTCAAGAGCCGATTCTTGTTCTAAGAATGTCCCCTTTATGTTTCCAACATCAGTGAGTGTTTTGTGTTTAAAATGTGTCCACGTATTTCTCTGAGAATATTAACTATAGTGTTAGTTTTGTGGTTTCTTCTTCTCCCTGTATTGTTTCTATTTCTTCTGTTTCTTTAGTCACTATTGTTTTAATCCCTTTTTCCCTGTTAAATAATTTTCTCCAGCGTTGGATTATTCTTTTTTTAATTGTGTTAAGTTTATCTATTTACAAGCTCTACACCCAACATGGGGCCTGAAATCACGACCCCAAGATCAAGAGTCCAATGTTCTCCCAACTGAGCCAACCAGCCCCCTCCCAGTGCTTGATTTTTTTTAACTATTCATTCATATTAGGAATAAAGCAATGGAAAAATGTGTGTGTGTGTGTGTGTGTGTGTGTGTGTGTGTATGTGTGTGTGCATTGATGTGGATGTTAGGACAATTGTTGACTGATGGGTCTTACATCCTTAGGTGGACCTAGCCTTTCACTGGGAGACCCTACAAATGTCAGTACCTGAAGGCCTTTTCACTTCAGCCAATCAAGTTCCCCAGATAGGAATCTTTCAATATCCTGCCTGGAGGATAGAGTACTGAGTGACCCATTAAGGGTATTTATGGGAAAGTGAAAGGGAGAGGGTCTGTGTAGTATCACCCTTCTCTGAGCTGAGACCCACTTAAAAATCATCATCATCATCACCTCATTGTAATAATAGCCAGCATTTACTGAGGGCTTACTTTATCAAACACAAAGATTTATGTCCAAGTATGTTCTTCATATTATCGTTGAACATAGCAAAAACTTGGAAATAATAAAAACGTCTAAAAGAAGATTAATTACAAAAATCATGGTGTATTGATAACAAGAAAATGGTAGGCGACCATTCAAAATAATCTAATCAGGGGTGCCTAGCTGGCTCAGTTGGTAGAGTGTGTGACTCTTGATTGGTTGTGAGTTAAATCCCCATGTTGGGTGTAGAGATGACTTTAAAATAAAATCTTAAAAAAAATAAAATCTTAAAAAACAGTCTAATCATCCCAGTTGCTGAGGCCAGCCACCTCCCACAGGACTACTTAATCAAGGTCCCATTTCAGTTGAATTGGTCTTATCATCACCTCCACTCCAGCCACCCACCTAGACTTGGAGTGACAGAAAAATAGAAATTACCTTTTGGGAAATGCAATGATGATAAGAGACTGTCCCTGTCTCCACATCCCTTCTCCTTGGTGGGTGGAAAGAGACAACGGTATGCTGGTAAATGTTTGACAACCCACTGGAGGTATCTCCATAATGTGAATACTCCTCCTCACCATGGCCAATTTCAAGCCACCAAAGTGATGTCAGCCAGTTAACACAATTTCTGAAAATGTTAGCAGTACATTTTTGTGAGCTGGGATGAGCTGGCTCCAACACAACTGGAGGGAGGCCTCAGAACCACAGGAGTTAAGACATCTGCTTCGTCATCCTTCCAGCTTTGCAGACTAGGCTTAGTGCCACTGAAAAGGGATCAAGAACAATTCACAGAGTAGTGGGATTGTCAGATAAAGAAGGTGCCAATACCTTCTCCTTGAATTTCTGGTTCCTAAGACCTGTGGGTTCAGGGGCCTTGGAGGAGATTGAGAGCTACAGGTTTTCCAGTCCCCTCAAAACACACACACACACACACACACACACACACACACACAGACACACACATCATGGAGTCAAGAGACATCTGCATCAGAGGTATGCAAAAAGAAGCCACTAGCTGGAAGATTCAAGGAACATCAGTGTCTCAGGGGGTTGCTGAGCTACAGGTTTTCCAGTCCCCTCAAAACACACACACACACATATCATGGAGTCAAGAGACATCTGCATCAGAGGACTGCAAAAAGAAGCCACTAGCTGGAAGATTCAAGGAACATCAGTGTCTCGGGGGGTTGCTGAGCACTGAGCTCCTCAGCAGTGGCCAAGTGCAAACTTACTGAGGAGAGATAGCAAGCGGTGATCTCCATGACTGTGACTTGCTTTCTCTCTTTCCTTCTTCTGACTCCAGCGCTAGAAGGATAAGCACCACAAAGAGGTCAGGGCACGGAGCACGGAGAGGGAGTGAGGAGGACAAGAGCTTTGAACCAAATAGATCGTTAAAGTTGCAAAACAAATGGAACTAAGCCTTAAGATTAAAATTAAAATTAATGGGGGGCATGGGGTAACCGGGTGATGGGCATTACGGAGAGCACATGACGTGATGAGCACAGTGTTATAGGCAACGGATGAATTATCGAGCTCTACCTCTGAAACCGAGGGTGTACTATATGTTGGCTAACTGAATTTAAATTTTAAAAAATTAAATTAAATTAAATTAAAATAAAAACCACTGTGTGGACCTTGGTGGCACTCTTAGAGTAGTGAATCTACAGCTACTTAGAATTTTCTTTACACGTTTTGTGTGTGTGCCTATTTTGTGTGTGTACATTTATGGTTTTTTTGTGTGTGCACAGCTAATATATATAACATAATATATATATTTTTTATTTTAAGTACTCATGCTACTGATGAGGTTAAAGATGATGACAGAAACAGACATGAAGACATGAAGTTAATAGAAATGTATCTTCTGTCAGGCATAGAGCTCCTGGTAATAAAGTGCTAGGAAGAAACCTGGCTTCAAGAAGTCGGATGGGGCGTTCAGGAAGAGAAGGACCTCCTCCTGGAAAGAGAAAGTACCCAGGTCACAAGGAGGCTGCTCCTTAGTAGTTTTGATCCAAGGGTGGAGGTTGCCTTTCCCTACTCACTACTTAAGGGCTTCAGAGGTGTTTCTGATACAGTATTAGTTCTTTAAAAGGACAGTTTAAAGCAGATTGAAGAGAACAAAAGCCTTCTGGTCTACTGACCCGATTACATCACCATTTGCTCTGAAAAGACTAGATTTGTTTTTTCTGTGATTTATACCTTACCCAGAAACATCTTGGCTTCCTGGAATTCTTGGTAAAAATTTCGTTTTCTCAGCAACAATATTCAGACAGGGCTTCTAATAGCTTGCTTGGCCTCAGTTATGGAAACTAACTGGTTTTGCCCCCAGCAAAGGTAATGGCCTTGCCTTTGGCAATAAATCTGAAAAACAAAATGCAATTGCACTTTCGACAGGCCCCCCTGCCAGTTCCTTAAAATCACCCAAAACTATCCATCCATTTTTCACATGTCCTTTGGCAGCTATCGAGTGACTGACAAATGTGCTCGCCAATCTAAAAGCAGCCTCAAGGCAAATCTTCAAATTCTTCCGTGACATCTAAAAGTGGTTACAGTGCTGTCAACCCTGAAAGGGCATCATAACCATCCTGAGTTTGTATGAGGCCATTCTGAAGTTGGGAGTGCCCTCAGGTCGCCTGGCAGACGTATTTCTGGGATTACCTGTGACGGGGTAGAATTCAGCTGTGTGTAAGTAATTAGCTCCTCACCTAACATCCGCTCTCATCATTCCCAAATGCTAGGCATCCTGTGTGTGTGTGTGTGTGTGTGTGTGTGTGTGTGAGAGAGAGAGAGAGAGAGAGAGAGAGAGAGAGAGAGAAAGATGCAGAGACAGAGATAGAGGCAGAGACAAAGACAGAGCGACAAAGAAAGAGACAGAGAGAGACAGAGACTGACAAGGTGAGATTGGAATTAACCAAGTCCCTCTTCTTGTCTTTCCATTTGCTACTCGTCTCCCTGTGACCTGTAGAAGTGACAGTCTCCTGAGGAGAGCTGCTGGCCTTCTGAAATCAGCCCTGCTCAAGTTTGCCTGTGGAGTTTTCCAAAGAGCCAGGTAATTGCCCCAAACCTTCCCTTCACTTTAGCTAGAGTGAGGTGTGTTGTAGGTTTCCACTTTTAGTCGTATTCCTACGTCTTTGAGCCTGATTTCATTTGGGCTCAGATAAATCACTTTTATGACCTAGGCCAGGATGTTTGTATAACTGATGTTTATGGCTCTGAGTTCAAAGTTATTTATAACACGGTAGATTGTAGAACTTTTATTTGGAAAATCTTTTTTTTTTTAACAGAGGGGGTGGGGAGGGAGAGGGGATCTCAAGCAGGCTCTACGCCCCACACGGAGCCTGACTCGGGGCTCAGTCCCACAACCCTAAGATCATGACCTGAGCCAAAATCAAGAGTCTGGTAACTTAACTGACTGAGCCAGAATCTGGAAACCAAAGGTGTTGGGAGTGCAAATTGACCTTCACTATATTGTATGAGAACCTAAGAATGGGAAAGGCTGGGCCAGAACCCCTTCTTCAGCTCAGGGGTCTTATCTTTCACAAGAGCTCCAACAGATGGGTTGAGAGAGGCCTGAGGTCAGCCTCTGGGATGTGTCTCCGCCTTCCCACCCCCCTCCTGGTGCCCTCCCCCCTTTCCTTTAATAATGCATTGTGGGTTTGTTCACGGTGAGTCTTTCTCTGTCTTTGTGAGGGGCGTGGGACATGACCCATATTGCCAGCTTGTGACATTTCTCATGGTAATGGATTCCCTAAATTTCCTCCCCACTGTGTAAAATCAGACTTTCCTTGATTTGGCTTCAACTCACCTTAGAAACTTAAAGGGGATTCTTCTTTTTTTTCTCTTTTGGAATCTATTGTTCACTCCAAGAGGCTCTTTGTGATTTTATAGCTTTCTAATGCATTTCCCTCCCCCAAGCCTTTCTGAGTGAAAGGCTGCTAATCTTTTTAATCATGCCTCCTTTCTGCCATATGTCAGCTCCTCCCCCTCCTATACCCTTAATCTCTTTCTACTGTCTTCTCTAGCTCTTCTTCCAAACCCCCCTCCCCTTTTGAGGTATGCCTTTCTGAAAGGGCAGTGACCCAAACCATCCCCAGGGTATGGCTAATGGGATGTTTGCCCTGATCCTGGACTCTGGGAGTTCCCACCCAGCAGCAGAGACCAGGTGGCTGGTGGAATGGAAGTGGGGGGAGGGCAAAGAAGTTGGAGGCTTCACCAGCCAGAGGGTAAGACGAAGATCAATGTGCCCATGAATATGTTAAAATCAGTTGCTAAGTTGATATTGGTGCTTAAATATGGCACCCTCCCCTTCCAACGAGTTCGCCCTACCCTTGCTCCATAGACCCCTTCAGGAGAGCCTCTCCCTTTCTCCGACCTCCAAACCCCCTCTCCATGTTTATTTGCCACATTCAGTTTGATAAACATACTTCCTTCTTCGGAACAAATGGTATGTGGATCCACGGTTCACGGGGAGTGGGGTGGTAGCATGCCAGTGAAGAAATATCCTTGCGCAGGTGCTAGTAGGTTTGGACAAAGAGAAGAAACAAAAGTTCTAGGATCCTGATGTGTAATAAACAGGAAACATCTCTCGACTTCCTTTGTGTCCTGAGCTGAGGAGCCTCAGGCCCTGGGTAGTATGGCTCCAGGGCTACTGAGAAAGATGAGTCAGAAGACCTAGTAGAGTGTTCTTAATCCACCACCGCTGTTCTGAGAATAATGATCTAAACGATCTGAGCCTCAGACTGTGTTAAGTATGCCCTAACGGGTTGCTTTTCAAGTGACTCATGGTTTTACCCACTGCATGATTTTCTTGGGTCAGGCTGAGAGGTGAGAATGGGAGTCAGTGAGAGTGGAGGACTTAGAGGGGTGGGGGACATGAGGTGCTTCAGACATACACACGGACCACACCTTTCAAGGACATCTCCTTATGTCTGCTTCTCAGTCCCTTATGCCAAGGAATCACCAAGAAAAAGCCACAAGAAAGGTGGCAGTAGAGGGAGGACTGCAGTGGCATCTAGTCCACATTGCCTGATGACTCATTTTTTTTCTCTGAACCTGAAGGCTTGGCTTACATGTTAATAGAATTCCATTAAGTAAAGGCATGTTTCCTTCCTGGAATTTGGTCTGAACCCACCAAGTGGAACTCCCACACATACACACTCAAGTGAGGTCCCATGACATTTCTCCACCAGCCGCCTCTCCTGAATTATGGAATTGCACAATGAGCTTGCGAAAGCAAAGAGTGTAGCCAAAGAATGAACTTCTAAAGGAACCTTACCCAGAAGTCATTTGACCTTTCCCCTTGATTTTCAAAGAGGTGCTTATCTTGGCAAAATAGTAGGATGAGGTAAGGTGGGTACCTTCCTGTCCCACCAGGTTCTTCTATTTGAAAGACACTTGTGGTCTATGCTATACTCAGAGTTCCCGAACTCTTGGCTTTCAAGTCTAACTTCCGCCTGCCATCTGCATAAATGATGTGAATTGCAACTTCAAGGTTCATATTTCCTAGCAAAATGTCCCCAGGGTCTTTGGCAAGTACACATCAATCTTGGATTCATAATTAAGAATTACTACATATACTTAGTGTTTAGATATGCAGTTATCTGAAGGGAAAATTCATTATTCTTGTGTTTGATGAGTGTTATCAGAGCTGTAGATAAAAATACTGTTATATATCTGGGTTTGGAAAATCCTGGCTTTTCAGATTAAAAATAGTTGTTTCACTTACTGTACAATTCAGCTAAAAAGCCTCCTGTGAATCAGACCCAATAACACTTCTTCCAGGAGTCCTGGGTAAGTAAGTTCCATGAAATATTCTCTAAGTCATATGGTGAGTAGAAAATTAAAACGGATATTCCTTACATGTAGTGGCATTCATGCTGTTTATCTCTTCTTGCTTGTTTGTGAGAAAGAGCAAGTACAATAAGGGAGACTACAAAAGAGAGAGAGAGAGAGAGAACAGATATATCTGCAGACCTATGTTCAGGAGACTACGTGCCTTGTATACAGAAGACACACAAAGAGTATGTGTTGCCTTGAAGAATGGAGTCTAGACAATGGACTTGATTCTCTTTACCAGTCACTGAAATCTTCAGATGGCCATCAGGATAAAATGCAATACCAGTTGCCACTAAGTCTAGATTCAGAGATGCTGAAAAAAATCTCCAAAGCATCCAAGATGCCATATCTAAATCTCTCTTCCCCTCCTCCCCTCCAGCTCTACAGCAAACACAGCTCTGGAGAAGTAGAGGTTAGAAGACAGGTTGGCTTTCTCCTCTCAAAAACGAGAGACTTTGGTTCCATTTTTCCCACATCTAATTTTAAAAGCTAAATAGCATGGAGGACATGGGGAGTTAGAGAGGAGAAGGGAGTTGGGGGAAATTGGAAGGGGGGAGGTGAACCATGAGAGACTATGGACTCTGAAAAACAATCTGAGGGTTTTGAAGGGGCAGGGGGTGGGAGGTCAGGGTACCAGGTGGTGGGTATTATAGAGGGCATGGATTGCATGGAGCACTGGGTGTGGTGAAAAAATAATGAATACTGTTATGCTGAAAATAAAGAATAAATTAAAAAAAAAAAAAAGCTAAGGCCGGGTCAAATGATGTGCATATTGGTTTTCCAACCAGCTACTCTGGGCCATGATCACAACCATGGGGACTGGGGTAGGGGAAATAGAGTTTGTCACCACTGGAAAAATCAAGAGTGCTGACCATATCCAGAGCACAACCTTCTGGTAGATTAGATCTCTAGAAATAGATGACGCTGGGTTTTTCAAGGTTCTCATTAAGCAAGGGATGTACTTAGATTGTTCAGGCTTCCAAGGATGCATACTCGGTGGTTCTACAAATATCATGGTGATTCTGAGAAATTTTAGAGTCAAAAAGAATACGGTATAGTAAACAGGATATTTTTACCTTGATGGTAATGATATTGTAACTGGTCAACATTTCAAAGTGTGCCGGTAATGTCCTTAGCCTAGGAAATGTCTAACTCCTACCTTCTTGCCTATTTGCCTTGTGATTTAGAACCTTCTTTTTGGGGTACAGTGCCTAGGGCAAATTCTCTGCAGGTCTTAGTAAACCCCACAATTTTCATTTCATATTAAGGAGTGAAAAAACAAGAGTTTGTGTCTACATTTCCCTAGAATCTTGCTTGAAGAACTCTGGCAGAAGACTCCCAGGGACTGTAGAAGCAGAAAAGTAGCACTTGGCAAATCATAACTGTTATTGTATGTAGGAGACAGAAGATTTCAATGCCCCATTGTTGTCATGGGTGCAGTAGAAACATGGGTGTGAGTGTGGGCATGTGAATCTGATCCTAAGAATATGCGACTGCTGTGCCAAGTATTTCACATGAGCCTCTGGAAGTTGGAGTTAATAACTCTGCCTGGTCTCTGAATCAGTATAAATCTCCCATATTCTCTGGAAAGGGTCAGAAGCATTCTCCCCTATTTCCTCTGTATGAGTGCTCCTGGGCCCTAAAGGTACCCGTGATGATTTGTTGGTCAACATCTATACCTTTTAACAGCTCTGATGTGAGGAGGAGTGACTCGGGGCCACAAACAGCCCTAATTAAAAACAAACAAACAAACAGATATGGGGCTCCTGGATAGCTCAGTGGGTTGAGTGTCTGACTCTTGGTTTCAGCTCAGGTCATGATCTTAGGGTCATGAGATCAAGCCCAGTGTGGGCTCCAGGCTCAGCCATCAGGTGGGAGTCTGCTTGAGGTTCTTTCAATCCCTCCCTCTCTCCCCAGGCCTGTCCCTCTGCTTGTGCACCCTCTCTCTCTCTCTCTCTCAAATAAATAGATAAATCTTTTTTTAAAAAGATTTTATTTATTTATTTATTTGACAGAGATTGATCACAAGTAGGCAGAGAGGCAGGCAGTGGGGGAGGGGGGAGCAGACCCCCTGCTGAGCAGAGAACCCTATGTGAGATCCCAGGACCCTGAGATCATGACCTGAGCCGAAGGCAGACACTTAACTCACTGAGCCACCCAGGCTCCCCTAAATAGATAAATCTTAAAAAAAAAAAAAGTAAAAAATAAAAACAACAGATGTCAATGTCTCAGATTTCCACAGGGCAGCTAAATGGGAGACACTGAACCATTACACATGGGAAATGGCTAGCTAAAAGCCAAACTCCTCCATCACAACTTGGTGGTAGGTCAAACCATTGTGTTGCCAACAGCTGACTCTTTTGAGTTTGCCCTCTTAGGAAAGTTTGCTTTGGGTGATTCACGAAGGCAGCTGGCAAGCTGGGGAAACCATTTCTTACTTCACCCAGGGAAGCCTGCAATCTAATAGTATCAGTTCTGCTGGAAACAAGAGCAGAGGGGCATGGTCGCCTTGGGGAAGGCAATCTGAGTAGTGCCAGAGTGCTTGGCAGAGTTCCAGATATGGGTTGTGGGTGCCGGCTTCTCAGATGATCCTCCCCAGGGAGAGAAGTCTGAGGCAGCCCTGAGTACATACCCTCACCTTGTTATTTATGACATCTTGTCAACAATTTTGCCTCCCTAGGCCTCAATTTTTTCATTTGTAAAATGGGATCAAGGGTGGCAACTCGTTCTTCGAGTCCCACAAGGCCAGGGTTCAAACTGCCACTCTAACATTGTTTGATCCTGAGCAATTAATTAACTTACCTGAACTTTCAGTCCCTCTCCCATAAAATAGGGAAAATAATATTTATCACGTATGGCTTAGGAAAGAAAATAATATATGTAAACATTGTAGACATTCAGTAAATATTTGTTGAATCAATAAATTGAATGGTAGTGCTTGGCACATAATAGGTGATTTATAGGTGTAGGTTCATTTTCTTCCCCAACCAAATATGATATGGAAATATAGAGTGGGACAAATTAGTTGTAGTGAGCCACAGGACCCAGATATCAGCCTCATACTCTAGAAATTAAGTCTACATCTTCTATGTTTGTTTTTTGAATGGGTATTATTCCTGTGAGAACTGTATATTCTAAGGCCACTGACGGTAAATATGTCATGGTCAAAGGCAAGAATATCAACCAAGGTCAAGATCATCTAATTAATATTAAAAAGGGCAACAACCTCTCTTTGCAGAAAAAGTGCACACATCTGTAAATACATACATAAACATGCAGACTTCTGTAGAGAATTGCAAGGGGCTCATGGGCCTTCTAAAAACCCAGGTTTGGAACCTCTGGGATTCTAGACAGGAGAGGTAGGGCAATTGGTCAGACAGATATCTCAGTAACCCTATAACATTCTTTGCAGAAAAAATTTAGTTGGAAGTAGATAAAAAAATATTATCTTTTTTTTCAAATCTTCATTCTAAAAGAAACTTGCTTCATATTCTTAGTTCCCATCTTTCCTTTTTATTTCCTTCTTGTCTTAATTTTCCTTATGGTTTTATGTGAGTAATCTCTACACCCAATGTGGGGCTTGAATTCATGACCCTGAGATCAAAAGTTGTACACTTTTCTGACTGAGCCAGCCAGGAGCCCCTCTTTTTATAGGCGATCATGTCTTTCTTAAAAAGAAGAAATCCATAGCTGGTTTGTAACATTTCTGTCTGTCATGACAAAGTTGAAGTTAGCAAAGTCTATATAGTTGGTGTTCAGGAAGCATTTCAATTTAATCGTGAGTAACTTAATTTTATTACACCATATGTTAACTGTTAATACCCTTTATGGTAATCACTGCTTTTTCCCTCCAGTTAATATGCATACCCCTTATATAGTTATGCATGCAGATCCATACTCATGACCATGAGTATTGTTCACACTCTCTATACAAAGGTTGTCCTTTGGTCTAGAGTTTCACTTGAAGCTCTTTGTCTCCTGGTCCTCTCCATGCTCTTAGAAAGAACAGCAGCCCCACACCAATTGTAGCATACCTAGTCTTCCATCCACTGCGCTTTTCCTCAGCAACTCATCTGTGTTTCAAAGTCATGACTTGGCTTGTCTTTATGGCATTCTTCCATCTATCCAGCTTATGGGTGTCCCACTTCAATCTATCATATTGCAGCTGTGTGGATTTGGGACAATCATCGATATTCTATCCTAGAAAGGCTGTGTTCAGTGATTATTGTTTCCCACAAGTAGACTAGCTGTGTCCCAGGACCCGACTTGTTATTGAATATTTAACATAGCTCCTGGGTTGTGCTGGTGAAGCCCAAGTTCCTTCATATGGCTTCGACTTGCATCATGATTCTGGGCCACCCATGGCTGCAGTGGTGTCCGGGAGTCAATCCCAGAAAGTTTCTGACTGTGAACTTTGTTTCGGTGGACATCATGATAGTTGCCCTAGGCAGCTTTTGTTTTTGAATATGGGAAGGATAGACTCCTTCCTTACTCTGTCAGTGGTCAAATGCATCAGACAGAACATTCTGACCAGCTGAAAAGCTTCATTTGTGAGTCACTTCCTCTTTCGTGGTCTCTTACCAAAAAGCTTCCCTTCTGAGCTCAAATGTTGTGTACAGTCCTCCAAGAGCATGAGTGGCCCACACAACCTGTCATATGAGAGAGAATGGTGGATGGCAGGAAATAATAAATCCATGATACAGACAGAAAGAAACATAGACAGCTTGAAGCTCTCACCCCAAGAGGCTTTGGAAAGTGCAGTACCAGCCTCCAAGGATATGCCAGTTGAGATTGTGCCAGTCCCTGCCAAAGTGAAGCACATGCCTAGGCATACAAGGAAGTGCAGGAGTGGTAACACACAGCATCTCATACTCTACTTCCTTTTCTCCTTCCCACCATCTCCCCAGGGCTTCATGTCAGAATGCCTGCCCTAAAAAGAAAGGATTGGCCAGGGGCCCTGGGTGGCTCAGTAGGTTGGGCATCTGCCTTCAGCTCAGGTCATGATCGCCAGGTCCTGGGATTGTGCCCCATGTTGGGCTGCCAGTTCCGTGGGGAGTCTCCTTCTCCCTCTCCCACTGACCCTGCTTATGCTCTCTCTGTCTCTCTTTCTCTCAAATGAATAAATATAACCCTAAAAAATACAAAACAAAAACAAAACAAAAACAGAAAAGATTGACCAGCGGGCTCTCTCAGATCTAGGGTCAGCACATTTACTCATGTTGAAGCACCTAATACTTTCCCTGAGTAGCAGGTGAGTGGCTAAGGGCAAGGGTTCCAGTACCAGGCCCCTCAGCTCAGATTCTGACTGTGACTTCATAGCCTATAGGTGCTGGGACAATTGCTTTATCTGAGAGTTCTGGGTTTTCTCACCAGGAGTATGGCATGAATTACAGTACCCATCCCATTGTCTTGTTGTAGAATTGTATCAAATACATTGTGTATGTATGTATGTGTATATGTATCTAAAGTGTTTTAATAATAATTATTAATAATGTTATGACCAGGGTTATGGACTCTGGCAGCTCGCCTTGTCCCCTCGCTGTCATGAGTTCTCCATCTTGTGCCTAGACTTCCCTACCGTGTTTATTGTTCCAATGGTACTTTTAACTTTACCAGACTGGATGCCACCTATTAAGGTCCATGAGAATGTTCAGAGGGCTCTTCCCCTGCATCCCCTCTGGAATGGCTCTCGGGGGGGGGGGTCCCTTTGGAGCCCCAAGACCACATCAGAAAATAAGCTCCCCAATCACAAGGGAACAGACAGAATATAAAGAGCAAGGGAAATGAAACTGAGTAGCAAGGGGAAGGCTGCCTAACACATCAAAGACCCCTCTGAGCCAGTAGGAAGTAGAAGACCAGAGTCACCCCTTTGGTTTGTGGTCTGTGCACTTTGTTCCATTTCCCCACTTGTACCTTCTCTCTTCCCTCTCTCTTGGTTCCCCACCCTTTGTAAGAAAAACAGTGTGTTGGGGCTGCTGACGCAGAAAATCTGGCTTGTGGGAGCTCTTACTGTGTGGTGACTCATGCTGAGAAGCGAGAATAATTTGCCTGGAAGGGGGAAGGGAGATGTGTCAGTGTGTGGGCATGCAGGACAATTGCCTGGGTTGGTACTCACACTCAACTAACGCAGTAGAGAGTTGGCCCAAAAAACCACCCCGAAGCCCAGGAGCATGCTATTCCCCTGGTGTAAGGAAGGAAATAAGCAGGAGAGAGCAGAGAACCTCGGCCTCAACCTCAACCCCAATCAAGTTTGGAATTTGGGGGCATCGTGGATGACTTGAGAGTAATGAGATTTTTCACATCTTGGTGATTAGAGACCTAAATCTGGAGGATTTCAATGAAGGAGAGCAAAGAGCAAAATAGCGAATGAGGCGTCCCTGTCTTCCAGGGACTCAAGGCTTTCCTGATGCTCTATGGTCCTCTGAATGACCCTCCATCCAGTTCTCTGTCGCAGGTGGACTGTGCCCCAGCCCAAGTGTTGCCAAGTACTGTCCACGTTCATCACAGTGCAAACCATGAGCAGAAAGCCTGACCCACTTCATGGCAGGGCCTTACCCTCTGTTGGGCTGCCTTCTCTGTGGCTTACAAGAATGTTCATTGTCAAGCAATGAGAAGGATGGGTAGGCAAGAGAATACTCTTTTCCCTGTCTCCCATCATGCATGGGCAGATCTCCCCTTTCTCACTATCCATTCATCAGGCTAAGTACCTAAGTTAGTACTAAGTACCCTAAGTACCACTGTTCCCTCTCCTTGGTGCCATATTTTGGGGCAACTTCAATGTAGCTCTTGTCTCCAAAGAAGGTAAATGGTACTTGCTTTGGACCTTTCTTCCTCTCTTCCCCTAAGAAAACTTCTTTTTATATTGATGACCCCTTTTTCTGAGGCCTCCTTTTCTCAGACAGCTTGTGCATTTTAACAGGTCCCTTAAAAACATTACCTCAGGGGTGGCATATTTTCTCTGTAAAGGGCCAAATAGTAAATATTTTAGGCCATACGGGCTTTCTTGTAACTATTCAACTCTGCTCCTGTGGCATGACATTAGCAATAGACAATTCATAAGCAAATTGACTGTGTTCCAATAAAAAGTTAGTTGGATTTCATGTAATTTTTACATGTCACAAAATATTCTTCTTTTGATGTTTTTCAAAAGCGTAAAAAAATATACAAGCCATTCTCAGTTCAGACATATAAAAACAGGTGGCAAGCCAGATTTAGCTAGCAGGCTGTGGTTTGCCAGCTAGTGCCTTAGCCCAAAGGATTGATTTAAATGGGGGTTTCACATGTTGCTCTAAGTTGAATGAAATGGAGAGAGAGAAAAAACTTTTTGGCATGAGTTTGGAGGCAACCTTATTATCATCTTCTTCAAATCACAAAAGCTAGGTGGAAATGCTTCTTA
The DNA here is from genome assembly GCF_030435805.1 of Mustela lutreola. Classification (NCBI taxonomy): domain Eukaryota; kingdom Metazoa; phylum Chordata; class Mammalia; order Carnivora; family Mustelidae; genus Mustela; species Mustela lutreola. The sequence continues at coordinate 94,318,962 of NC_081308.1, read as the reverse complement.
TTTCATTCAACCCAGATTACTGAGTAACTACCATGTGCCAAGGACCTTGTTAGATACTATGTAATACACTGAGTGACTAAAATGGATGCTGTCTTTGCCCTTCTAGAATTTAAAGTACTACTGGGAGAAATAGTCGATCAGCAAGTAAATAAGCAACAAGTCAGTAATTTCAAGCTATGATTAGTGTGTGAAGGAAACACAGGAGAGCAGTTGCAGAGAAGGAGGAAAATTGTGGTCAGGGAAGGCGGACTTGCTTATGGGGTTGTTTTGATGAAGGAACTGGGCTGGTGAAATGCAGCCAGGAGCTGGGGAAAGGAAGCACATTCCAGGCAGAAGGCCCAGCAAGTGTTAGGGGTTTGAGACAGGAAAGAGCTTGCCTTGTTCACGGATATGAAAGGAGACAGTATGACTAGCAGGACTGAAGGAATGTGGCCTGAGAGGAGGTGGGAAAAGTAGACAAAAGTCACATGACGTAGAACCTTGAAGCCTGTTGAAAGAGTATGGACTTCATTTAAAGTGTGAGGAGAGTTCTTTAACATATTTGATTTTTTTTTTCTTTTTAAATGTAAGCTTTACACCCCATGTGGGGCTTGAACTCAGATCCCCGAGATAGATAGTGACACACTCTACCAACTGAGCCAGCCAGGTGCCCCTGGTAGAGTAGTATTTCAGACAGCTTAAGTTTAATGTCTCTGAGATCTCCAAATAGATCTCTAAATAGCTGGTCACATGAGTCTGGCATTTAGAAGAGAGTTTTGGACTGGGGACATGAACATGAAAGAAATGAACATAATCCGTGATATTTAATGCCATGGTAACAAAGGAAATCGCTTAGGGAAAGAGTGCGGATGGAGAAGAGGCCAGAGGGACTAGTGCCGGGGCACTCCAAAAGTTAGATATTGGATAGAAGAGGAGCATTTGAAACAGACAGAAAGGGAGCAGGCAAAGATATAGGTGAATTTTTAAAATGCATAGTGCCACAGATACTGGGAGAAGAGTGTTGGAGAATGGAGCAGCAACCTGTGTTGAACATTTCTGGAGGATCAAGTTCAATGCGGGCAAAAAGGACACTATTGATTTTGGTAATGTGGAAGTCTTCAGTGACCCTGGCATGAGGTTTTGGTCTGGTAGAAATGCTAGACTGCCAATGGCTAAAGCTAACAGAGAGATAAGGTGTGATGGGATGACTCCCATAAGGCTGATTCCAGAGTTGTGATCCAGAATGCATCCCTTGGTGGTTTGGCAACTTCTAAAGCAAGTACTCCTTCAGTCAGTGTTGAGTGGCATGGCCCTGATGGCATGGTAAGGCTCCTTTCACTCTTTCAACATGCCTCCTAAAAGGAATAAAATGCTCATTCATTTATTTATTCACAGAATATTGAGTCATTAGCACATGCCGGTCACTCTAGATAGTGGAGAACACACCAGACAAAATTTCCTGCCCAGATGGAGCTTACAGTTCAGCAACTAAGAAAGCCAAGAAACAGGCAATTACACAATCACAATTATTAGGTACTATGACATAAGAAAGATACATTAGTCAAGGTAATTAATTCTAGCTGCTATAACAAATGATCCTCACATCTAAGAGTTTCAACACAATAAAAATTTATTTGTCTTTCATGTTACAGGCCAATGCAGGTCAAGCAGCTCTCCCAGGTAGCTGTCTTCCAAGGAGAGACTCAGGATTGAGGCTCTTTCTGTTATATGGCTTCACCATTCCCTAGACCTCCTCAGAGTCTACCAGTGGATCCTCTGTTATCTGTAGGCCAATAAGCAAATATAGCCAATGGACTATTCACACAGCAGGAACTATAGCCACACCAGAAAATGACTAGAAGCCAATGTGTTGACAAGAGAAGCTGAGAAATATGACCTCCCTCTGCCCAGTAAAGATGGGGTCCATGACAAAGTAGCCAGTCTATGACACTCAAGTGTAGGATTATATGAGGGTTCAGAAAAGGAGCTCTTCATATTTATTTGAGGTATCAGAAAAAGTTCCTGGATAAAGTGATATCTAAGCTAAAGACCTGAAGGATGAGAAAGAATTCACCTGGTGAAGTGGGGTCAAGAATGTTCCAAGCACAGAGATCCACAGGTGCTAATGAGAGAAGGTATAAGAAAGCATGATTTGTTTGAGGAACTGAATGGAGTCCAGAATGGTCAGAACACAGAGCATGAGTTCAGGAATAGCAGGAGAGGAAAATAAAACAGGAGGTCATTGCCAAGGGTGGGCAGACCATCAGGCTGATGTTTATACATGGAAGAGTCAAGGGTCCCTCTGGGGTAGCTGGTTCCTGATGAAGGCTCTGGGTAGAGGCACTAGAGCAGCAATTTCAAACTTGAAAGCCTTCAGAGGTTAAGCAGAGAAGTTGAAAGTTCAAGGCAGTAGAGTACAGTGGTGCCTACAGTGAGGTGGAGTGTGCATGCTTTGCCTAAATATATTAAATTCAAAACCGGAAATAAATAAGCAATGGCCCACTGTGCATGACAAACAAACCACATCTGCTGTGGATCCCTCCTAGAAGGATTCTAAAGAGTGCTTACATTAACCAAGTTCAGGTCCAAAACAGGAGATGGGAAGCTTTCAGAAACAAGACTTTGCATCCAAGTCTACTGTTGTTGACACACTGGTCTGCAAAGGATTTAACACTTACTTTGTGCTGCATTTGGTTAACTAGCTGGTAAAACTACAAGTTTTTGAAGATGGAATGGGATTGTCCTATTTCATTTCAAGAACGATAAAGATGATGCCAGGCACTGCTATAAGTACTTTATTAATCCGTTAAGTACTCACAATAACCAATGTGGGAAGTACTATTATTATAGTGATATAATAATATTATAATAATATATAATATAATAATATAAATTAATATATAAATTAATAATATAATATAATAATATAAATTGTTCTCTTTTCATTTAAAAAAAATTTTAAGTCAAGTCTTTGCCCAATGTGGGGCTGAAACTCATGACCGGAGATCGAGAGTTGCATGCCTTACCTGCATGCTCTCTAGGTTGAGCCAGGTTACTTATAATTTTTTAAAAAATGAACTGTAGTTAACACACAGTGTTACATTCGTTTCAAGTGTACAACATAGTGATCCAACTTCTCTGCATGTCATGCTGTGCTCATCACCAGAGGATAGCTACCATCTATCACCATACAAGGCTATTATAATACTATTAACTATGTACTATGTTCTCTATGATCCACCTTTCATTCCATAATTGGAAACCATACCTATTCTATCCATTTTGTTTGTTTAGTAGGCTCCACGTCGAATGTGGGGCTTGAACTCATGACCCTGAGACCAAGAGTTGCACATTCTACTGACTGAGCCAGACAGGCTCCCCTGTATCAATTTTTGGATGAGGAAACTGAGAGTAACCTAACAGTGACTTGCCTAATGTCACCCAGCTAGAAAGTTGACAAAGTTGGAATTTAAATCAACACAAAGTCTACGTTCTGGGTTCTGGGCTCTAACTGAAGTCTGCCTCTCCACAAGTATTTATTAGGTCCTGACTATGGGCACTGGGTGAAATCCTGAAGAAGTCAATGAAGAGGACTAATGTCTGCCCTCAAGGAGTTACCAGTCTATTGTAAGGGCCCAGTAGTCAAATCCAGCCTGCTGCCTGTTTCTTTATGGCCTGTGAACAAAGAGTGGTCTTTACATTTTTAAATCGTTGAAAAGAAAATTAAAAATATATATAAGGACACCTGGGTAGCTCAGTTAGTTAAGCATCTGACTCTTAGTTTCAGCTCAGGTCACTATCTCAGGGTTGTGAGATCAAACCCTGAGCTGGGCTCTGCACTCAGTGAGGAGTCTGCTTGAGTTTCTCTCCCTTCTTCTCTCTCTGACCTTCTCCTACTTGTCCTCTCTCTCTCTCAAATAAAATAAATAAATTTTTTTTAAATATATGTATTGTGACACACAAGAATTATATGAAATTCAAATTTCAGTATGCATAAAGATTTACTGGAACACAGTCACACTCATTTGCTTATGTATCTGCTTATATATTGTCTATACCTGCTTTAATGATATGACCAGCTGAGACTGTATGTCCCGCAAAGCCTCAAATATTTACTATCTGGTCTTTTCCCTAAAAAGTGTATTGATACTTGGCCAATTAGATCATATAGATACATTAACATAATTTCAATACAAAATGAAGAAAGGTAGCATTGTTTGGTGGGAAAAGTATGAGATTTGACTCAGTGGAGACCAGAAGACTTGGATTTGAATCCCAGATCCATCTCCACTAGCTGTGTGATCTTGACCAAGTTACTTAACTTCTCTGAGCCTGTTTCCTAGCTAATAAATCTAATAATGCCTTTTTCATACAACATTTCAAGGACTAGGGATAGTGTATGCATAGTGTTTGCACAAAATGCTAAAAAATAATAGTAGTAATAATAACAACGTTAATAATACGTTCTGATAGAGCAAGCAAGGTGTAATGTGAACATGGTACATGGACACCTAAAACATTTTAAAGAGTTTCTGGAAAACTTCTTGGAGGAGGTGACCTTTGAGTTGGCCTCTGGTATCAGGTAGACCTACTTTATTTTTTATTAAGTTTTTTATTTTAATTCCAGTATAGTCAATGTACAGTGTTATATTAGTTTCAGGTGTATGATAGTGATTCAACAATTCTATACATTACTCAGTGTTCATCACAATAAGCCCCATGATCTATTTCCCCCATCCATGTCCCCTCTGGTAACCATCAGTTTGTTCTCTGAAGTTAAAGAGTCTGTTTCATGGGGTTTTTCTCTCTCTCTCTCTCTCTCTCTCTCTCTTTTTCCTTTGCTTGTTTCTTTTGTATCTTAAATTCAACATATGAGTGAATTCATATGATATTTGTTTTTGTGGGTTGACTTATTTCACTTAGCATTATACCCTGACTCTATTCATGTTGTTGCAAATGGCAATATTTCATTCCTTTTTATGGGTGAATAATATTCCTGTGTGTGTGTGTGTGTGTGTGTGTGTGTGTGTGTGTATCTATCTCCATCAGTATCCATTCACCTGTATCCACTCTTCAGTCAATGGACACTTGGGCTGTTTCCATAATTTGACTATTGTAAATAATCCTGCAGTAAACATAGGGGTGCATACATTTTTTTGAATTAGTGTTTTTACATTCTTTGGTAAATACCCAGTAGTGTGATTGCAGGGTCATAGGGTAGCTCCATACTTTTGAAGAAGCTCCATACTATTTTCCAGGATGGCTTCACCAGCTTGCATTCCCACCAACAGTGCACAAGGGTTCCTGTTTCTCCACAGCCTCACCAACACTTATTATTTCTTGTGTTTTTGATTTTAGCCATTCTGATAGGTGTGGGGTGATATCTCATTGTAGTTTTGATTTGCATTTTCCTGGTGATGAGTGATGTTAAGGATCTTTTCATGTATCTGTTTGCCGTCTGGATGTCTGCTTTGGAGAAATGTTTGCTCATATCTTCTGTCCATTTTTCACTTGTATTATTTGATTTAGGTGTGTTGAGTTGTATCAGTTCTTTATGTATTTTGGGTACTAACCCTTTATCAAATGTGTCATTTGCAAGTATCTTCTCCTATTCCATAGGCTGTCTTTTAGCTTTGTTGATTATTTAGAGGGACCTTCTATAAATCACAGTTCTTTCATTTACCAGCTGTGGACTCTGGGCAGATTACTATGTGGAGCCTCATTTCCCTCCCATGTAAAATAGGGCTAATCATAATGATAGCACTGAGCTCACGTCACTCTTCTGAGAATTAAATGAGATGACACGTATGTCACAGGCATGTGGCAATTAGCACAAGTCACTCATTGATATTAACGGTGTGGTGGTCATTACCACAGTTTAAGAACACTGGCCTTGGGCAAGTTATATAACTAAGTCTTAGTTTCCTCACCTATAAAGAAATGTAGGTGGCAACACTAACTTGATAGGGTGGTTTTCAGGGTTAAATGAGATAATCTACATAGCCCAATGTCTACCAGATATTAAGTGCTCAGTAAGTGGTAGCTATATTCTTATTTTATTTTTTTTAAAGATTTTATTTGTTTATTTGAGAGAGAGCACACGTGCATGCGAGCACAGGGGGGATGGGCAGAAGGAGAGGTAGAAAGAATATTAAGGAGACTTCATGCTGCGCACAGAGCCTGACATGAGGCTTGATCTCCCGACCCTGAGAACATGACCTAAGCCCAAATCAAGAGCCAGATGTTTAACTGACAGCACCACCCAGGTGCCCCAATAACTAGTAGCTATTTCTATTAGGCACTATGATGGCAACAGTAAGCACCCAATACATGTTACTGAAAGACCAACTAACTAGTGGGTCTGAAGTATTGTATTCAGGAGTTGAAGGGGGGAAGTCCACCAACTTTAATTTGCTGTTATAAAGTGAACACAGAACTGTCCCCAGCTAAAAAGTTTCAGTATCTCATATATACTGAAACCTTCTCAGAGTTTCCTATTATTTAGCAACTACTAGCCCTAAGCCATTATATAAATACAGTTTGGAGTGCAGTAAAAGTTACTAAGCAAGATGGGGAAATGGTGGCTACTTTTCTCCATTAATAAATATCCCATCATTTGATGAAGCAACAATTTCCTAAGAAAATACCAGACAGGACATCGCCAAGAACTTTAAAAAACCCTATTTGGTAAGCCTTTGGTAAATATATATTTAGGTAATGATAAACCATGAACTTAGGCCAGATTCACAATCCCCTTTCTGCTTCCAAGGCTGTAGTTACAGAAAAAAAAATGATGTGGGGGGGAATGTAGTTACACAAAGAAATGGTGGGGCAGAGAGACACCAGGGGCATTAGTCTAGCATTTGGACAATTTCCTTCTGTGGCTCTTTCCCAGCCAGGCTAATGGCATCCATATAAAATTGGCTTTCAGAAAATTCATGTAGCAGGCCAGCTTCATCTTTGCTTCTTTCTAGCTTCTCATTCCACTCTGCTCTGCTCTGGGTCCCTAGCATCTTCATGTTATCCTCCTGTCCCCCCAAATCCTTGCCTGCAATGTCCTATTTGAAGTCACTTTCCAGGGCAGAGAAAGTCTATGCCTTCCTTCCCATCAAACTTGACTCTGCTGTTAGTTTCTTTCTTTTATGATTTTATTTGTCTTATTTATTTATTTGAGAGAGAGAGAGAGAATGCACAGGGGGAGGAGCAGAGCGTGGGAGAAGCAGACCCCCCACTGAGCAGGGAGCCTGATGTGTGATTCTGTCCCAGGACCCTGGGATCATGACCAAAGCTGAAGGCAGACAATTAACTGACTGAGCCCCCCAGGTGCCCTGCTGTTGGTTTCTAAGACAACAGGAGGTACAAGTATAATAGTGTAGCTACTTCTCACTGTCTCGACTCTGATATTCCCAGATGTTCAATTCATTGCCTCCGAGAACAGGTTCGGCAGCTCCTCTGGGATACCCAGCTAGGAGTCCTAGGTTTTGTAGAACTGGGGAGTTGTTGCTGCATGAAATCTATGGTAGCTACCAACTAGGCATTCTGCCCACAGCTGTGCGTTGGCTTCTGGGGTACTTGTCCCAACAAAGCAAAGCTCCTGCTCCATGAAGTCAACTGGGGCAAGAATAGGATAATGGGTGAAATGAAGGAACATGGGGAGAACAACAAGACCAACCTCCCAGGAATAGTGTGATGATTAAATGAAGCCCTACGTGGAAAGCATTCACGGCAATGCCTGGCACAGTATGAGTGTCCAGGAAACCTTAGCTCTCCTTATTCCCAACCACAGAAGATAGGATGGTCAGCTGGCAAGGATTTAGATCTAACATGTCTCTTGCATACAAATGGTGCCTTCCACAGAGCTCGTCCTTTGAGAGCCCACTCACCTTGCCTTTCTCAGGCAATGTCTACTCCATGCAAGGACCACACTTAGGCTCCTGATCGCTCCTTTTCCCCAACCACACAGCCTCTCCTGCCCGCCAACTGCTAACCCCATTTACCATCCACCCTAAAAAACCCTGCTGTCTTTTTTTCTCATTATCACCTGAAAGTCATATACTGTCGGCAGATATGGGCTGTGGACATATCTGTTTGGCTCACGTGGTAATTTTTCTTTTAAAAATTTATTTATTTATTTGACAGAGAGATCACAAGTAGGCAGAGAGGCAGGCAGAGAGAGAGGTGGGAAGCAGGCTCCCTGCTGAGCAGAGAGCCCGATGCGGGGCTTGATCCCAGGATCCTGGAATCACGACCCGAGCCGAAGGCACCCCACATGGTAATTTTTTTTTAAAGATTACAGTTGGTTGACAACATTTAAGAGTCAGGGGATATTCGGTTAAAAGTTGGAATTTGAGCTTCTTCCCACCCCCCCCCCTACTCCTAAAACCCAGCAACAGGTCCAATTTCTAGTTGGCAAACATCTGTTGCTTCTAAATGGTACCCGCCCCCTGCAACCCAGCCCTGCACTCTCTGGTTTGCCACTATTACCAGCAGTCCTGCGTCACTCTCTTGCTGACACTAGCAATAGCCCTTCAGGACCCACCAGGGAGAGCCTCAATAGCTTGTCCAAAGGGAGCCTGAATCCACGGCAATAGAAAACAGGTTCATAGGGGTACGTGGGTGGCTCAGCTGGTTAAGCATCAGCCTTTGGCTCATGTCATGATCCCAGGGTCCTGGGATCCAGCCTGGGGTCAGGCTCCCTGCTCAGCGGAGAGTCTGGTTCTCCCTCTCCCTCTGCTGCTCTCCCTGCTTATGCTCTCTCTGTTGGGCTATCTCTCAAATAAATAAATAAATAATCTTTGAAAAAAATGACAGAAAAGAGATTTATCTTCCATGGAGATCAGGGAAGGGGCTCCGTGTTCACAAAACTCAATCACCTCACTCTAGTTCTTGGATATAAGAGATATTCCTTTCCTCCTGAGGACCGTTGCCTTTCTCCAGCAATGGGCCAAATGACCCCTCCTAATGGAGAACGGGAACACACACACACACACACACACACACACACACACACTGAATGTTGCATCCTGCTATAAGCTCATCTCTCTTTAAACAAGGAAATCCACATGTGTCTATTTCAACTAAGTGGTCTTTCTTGCTCAACAACTAAGGCTTTGTCTGCGGAGTTTATAGGGCCATGTGTTATTCAAATACTTCGGGCTGTTTTGTAGATACACTGCTGGGCATTCTCCGGGAAAACATTCTGGAAGCTCTCTAAGAGCCTGCAGGGTGCGATGGAGAGACCACTGAATGTTAACTCAGTCAATCTTTTCCAGAGGGGGCAGTCAGCCTCTGGGAAGCCGGGTTGCTGCAAACCCAGCCCAGTGGCCAGACACGACAGGAATGCCTGTAGGAGTACAAAGTGTCTGCAGCTTGCTTTAAGTCTGAAGAAGAAAGAGAGTGCATTAGCTCTTATGAGCTTGGGGGTAATGATCAAAAACACTCACGCAGCTTACTAAAGGCCGGGTACTATTCCTCGATCTTGCAAAAATCCGATGAGCCAGGTCCCGTTATTATCTGCATTTTTATCAGTGAGGAACCGGAGGCACCAGGAGTTAACTAGCTAAGGCTGTGAAACCAGATGGCCTGAAAGCAAGGATCCTAACCCTAGCAGGGGGCCTGCTGTGTTGCACTCTTGCCACTGAGTAAGGGCAAGAGACCACTTGAGTCAGCTTCAAGGTCACCTGGGAACTCCTTAGAAATGCGCATTTCGGGACCCATCCAGAGGGCCTGAATCAGAAACTCTGGGGACTGGCACCCAGAAATCTGTTTTTAAAAAGCCCTCCAGGTGACCCTGATGCAAGCCTCTGCCTGAGAACCACACGCTAGGGGGTACGGGCTCCCAACAATTGCACTTGCCACTATTACTGCAGGTTGCCTGTGGCCAGGGGTAGGGGGTTGGGAGGGAAGGAAGCTGGCAAAACCTGCGGTTAATTAAATAACAATTGAAAGGCCTGGCGGGGGGGCAGGATTTCCCACCAGCTTGTCCCAGTGCCTGTGTTTCCATCATTAGCCATCATGCCTTCGGACTGTGAAGGCTTCAGGATAGAGAAGATGCATTTGTTACAATGCAATTGCCCGTGGTAAAATGAATGCCACAAGCCAATGCTTTATTGAATCTTCTGGAGAGTGACCAAACATTTCTGGACTAAAGGGTTTCTGGAGACACAGGACTTTTCTGAGTTGAAATGGAGACAGTCACTCCAGGCAGTTCCCGGAAGACAGGATTTTTGGTGCTAGAAACAGAAATTCCTGGGGAAACCTGGAGAAGTTGGACATCACGGACTTGGACACAGTCAGCCATGTTGGGAACTTGGAAGCCACACAGCTAAAGAGATCCCAACTTTAAACAGGAGTTCTACAGGACATTTCTCAGGATCAACATTTGCCAGGCTTTGGCAGGTGGATGGAGATATGGTTTTGCATCCAAAAAAGACCCAAGGGGTTATTAGGACATGAAACCCCACAGCACTTGACACTGCCATGAACTTGAGAGCTGAAAGATAAAGGGTTTAAGAATGATGCTCCCCCCAAATTATGCAAATGGCTCTACGTGTGGGAGGCAGAAGATGATGCCCCTATTTGCAATGATGGTAACAGAGCCTTAAAGCCATGGGGCAAAACGCTCCTTAAGAGGGAAAAGCAGACAAGAAAACGGCAGCTACCATTCTGAGGTGTGCGATGGCAACCGCGGCAGGACAGTGTGCAACAAGACAGGCCAGCTGAGAACACGCTCCTGCTTTAATCGCCGTCACCGCGGGATGGTGGGAGCCTGCACGGGCGATGCTTTCTGGCCTCCTAATTCTTTTCTGTAACATCCAACTGCCTACATCACCATGTCGTCAGCAAATAATCAAAACTCACGAAGGAGGGCCACAAGGACAGGGAGGTTTCTCCTCCTTGGACTGGTGGGAGGAGTCAGCCGACAACATGGGGGCTGCTTCGGGGACTCCCAGGCCCACAGCTGCTGGAAGAGAGCTCCAGGCACCTTGCACAGGGGCTGAGCAAGACACAGACAGCTCTGCCCACCGGCCACCTGGAAGGGGGGAGGGATTCCATTTTTCACCAGCAACCTGTGGGAGCAGAGGAGGGAGCTGACTCTGCTGCTGTCACCCACCCTCGCCTGATGTGGCCGCGACTGTGCTGCTCTGGCCTGATCCCCTCGCTACCACCTGCCACGTTGGTTGCGAGCTCACCTGGGAGCTTGGCTGGACAATGCAGCTGGGCATAGGCTGAGAGTCGAGAGTAGACTTTTGCATTGGCCTTTCTCCAAGGCTGGCTTTGGGGTCCATTTAGTCAAAATGATGTCCTGATGCATTCCCTGTTGAAGGGGTAGCTATTCATCAGAGGGCTCAGAGGGGGGCCGCGTGTCCCTTTTATGTGTCCTGGATGCTTGAGCAGGCTCTTGGGGGATTTTTGGAGAATCATCTTTGTGAAGACCCATGAGAGACTTTTCTGATGCCTGCTCATCTTCTTCCCCAATGGGGTGCATACACCACCCCCCCATCCACCACAGGGCTGGTTTAGTAGCCCTGGGTGTTCACAGGAAAAGGGCACAGGCTGAAAGCAGGGCAAGTCACACAGTCAACTGCTAGGAGGTGCTCAAGGAGTTCCCTGGCTTCAAAAACCCCTCTTCGTCACCCCCAACCCCAGTATACAGTTTCAGAATGAAGAGTGATTCATTTTGGTCTGGTGAAGTCTGGCTTTGGGATAAATGTTCTGCTCTGTAGGAGCAAAGATACAGGTCAGTCAAGGCCCCTCATCACTCACCAGGTGACCCGGAATGGAGTTTGGGATGTGATGAAGGAAGGTATTCAGGGTTTTGAGTACCTTTGGCAAACTCAATTCTGTCCTTTCTCTGGAGCCACAGGGACGCAGTGGAAAGGATTGGAGCTGAGCTATGGCCCAGGTGAATGCAAATACTGGCCCAAGCTATCATGCAAATATCCTCAGACCTGGCCCTGCAGGAGGTCAATCTGAGGTGGATATGCAAAACCCCAAGTACAGAGCTGGCTCTCAGGGGCTCCAAACCCTCCAGTCTGCTTTCCCTTCACCACGCCCCGAGGAAGCCCCAAACCCCGCTTCAGACCCCCAAGGCCAAAAAGGCCAAACCAAGCCATCCTTTCACAAAGGAGAGTCTTAAAGGATACAAAGGGAAACAAATGGCCATCTCCATGTTACGTTTTCTGCAAGATTAACAATCTCTTCGCTGTTTCTCTCTCCTCCTTAATGACCCAAACTGTGCAGCTATTAAGTGATAAATCCTCTGTGTATTCATGACCGGCTGGTTTCATTCCGCAGCCCAAACTGAAACAATCAAGATAATTGAGCTACCTCGGAGGCATTAAGGAGGCCAGCTGCTGGGCAAGACAGGGAGCTAACTCAGCGGGCAGCCCAAGCCCCATCCCCCATGAAGAAACTCTAAAGGGAGAAGTCCAATGGGATGCAGGGCAAGTGGAAGATAAAACAGAGAAAAGAACTTCCAGTTCCTTCTCTTCACCCTCCCCCACTCCTCTTTTGGTTTGCATCTGGGCAACCCCACTAAAGCCAGCTGGTGGGATTTAATCCCAGTGGCTCTTCCGAGGTCCTCCCGGGTCAGCTGGGAGGGGGAGCAGAGGGAGGACGGGCTAGCTACCCATCGAGAGATGATCTGGAAGGATTTCCCCCCCCCCCCAACTTCTGCCTCTTTACCCCCTGCCCACCAAAACCAACATCTGCTTTCTGAAAAGTGGAAGGGCAGAAGAATTATCCCTTCCTTTCTTTTAAGTTCTTTGGCTGGTCTAATAATTAAATTGACTTAAGATGGATCCGCAGGAGAAAAACGAATTTAATTATGTGCATCCTAAGCTAAAGAAAGGGGTAGGAGTTTGGAGCTACCAATGGGGAGGAAGTCCAAGCACAGGAAGTAAGAGGAGATGTTTGCCCTGGTATGCTGGTAAGTTTCTTAGATAAAAAAGGTAATAGCCCTCTCTGGGCTACAGGCCCTGTTTCCAACGGAAATGTCAGTGGAGGAAGAGGTAAAGCGCTGTTCCTGAATCTGCTGGGTATGGATTGCCTTTAGTTTCCAATAATCCTCGTGCCCAAGTGACATATTTTGAGGTGGTAAATTCTGCCCCTCTTCAAATGCAAGGAAGGAAAGCAGGGGAAAGTTGCTTGCCGGCATTCAACTTTTTCTTTTGAGCATTTCAGATATTGATTGGTCTTGGCTGGGCAAGCAGATGATGTCTGGATGATGTTATGAGTCACTGTCACTCAGTGGGCATGTTGTACAATCAGATGCCCACAGAAGAGTACACCAAGCCCGGTCCCATCTCTGCGGGCTACAGGTGTTTAGAGGTGTTTCCATTGTGTTTTCCTAGAGAACAATCTCCAGTTCGGGGTGTAACATCTGCATCTTTTTATTAGACAGATTGCTGTTCACCAGGTTAGAGCCTGACTCATCTCTAGACAGTTGACTAGAAAATCACTCTTTTTTTTTTTAAGAGAGAGTACACACACATGCATGCACTGCACAAGCTGGGGGGCAGCGAGGGGCAGAGGGAGAAGGAGAGAGAGAATCTTAAGCAGGCTCCATGCCCAGTGCAGATCCAGACCTGGGGCTCGATCTCAGGACCCTGAGATCCTGACCTGAGCCAAAATCAAGAGTCAGATGCTTAACTGGCTGTGCCACCCAGGCACCCCTAGAAAATCACTCTTAACTCCCAACTTCCAAGACCAAATATCCTCATCCAGTAACACACAGCGTTTGGCTCTCAGATCCAATACATTCCAATTTTTCTCCTTGACTGAACAGTGGGAGTGAGAGTTTTGGTAGAAAAAGACCATGTTTAGGTAGAAAAAGTCCTGCTTGGAAAAAACTTCTCATCCTGTCTCCATGTTGTCTCCTTTCAAACCATCAGGCACACACGTGACCGACTGATCTTTCAAACATTCGTTGTCTAACCTTTGGTTTTGAAATACAGAATCACAGAAAGTTGCAGAAATAGTGCCAAGAGCTCCCTTATACCCCTCCCAGAATCCCCCCACCCCGCTGTACACACAATGTGACATCTTACATAATTAGTATATTACCAAAGCCAGGCTTATTATAATTAACTAGACTATAGAGGTTGTTGAGATTTCAGAAGTAAAAAATGAAGTTGTGGGGCGCCTGGGTGGCTCAGTCAGTTACACATCTGCCTTTGGCTCAGGTCGTGATCCTGGGGCCTTGGGATCGAGTGTGCATCCTGATTTTCACTCTCCCTCTGCCTCTCCCTACACCTTGTGCTCTCTCTCTCACAATTTAAAAGTCTGCCTGTTCTTCAAGTCCCTCCGGGGCCAGGCCACACTCCATGCAAACAGCATTGGTTCTCACTGTTGTGCCAAACACACATACCTCTTTCTGTGGGGCTCCTGTGCTCACTGTTCCCACTCATCCCTGTCTCTGTGCCTCTGCTCCAATAGTTCTCCTCTCGTTGTTTTTCCAAATTACACCCTTTCATCTAAACCTCTCATCTTAGTCTTTGGTAACACTTTTTGGAGCTTCTCTACCCTTCTTTGAGTGTTCCTTCTTCTGAACTCCTTATGGCCAGAAATGACTTTCAGCACAGTTGTTTATTAGCATGTGAGTTTTTTTTTTTTTTTTTAAATACAGTCTTGCATTGGTTTTTAAATTGTGGTAAAAGACACATACCATAAACCTTACCATATAAATCATTTTTAGGTGAAGAATTCTGTAGCGTTAAGTATAGTCATGTTGGGCAACCATCGCCACTGTATAGTTCCAGAACTTTTATATTATCCCCAATGGAAATTCTGTATTGGGGGTGCCTGGGTGGCTCAGTCGTCGGTCATCTGCCTTTGGCTCCAATCATGATCCCAGGGTCCTGGGATGGAGTCCCACATTGGGTTCCCTGTTCAGCAGGGAGTCTTCCTGTCTCTCTCCCTCTTCCCTTGCTCGTCTTCCCTCTCTTTCTATCTCTCCCTGTCAAATATGTAAATTTTAGAAAATTTAAAAAAAAAAAAAAAAGAAATTCTGTATCTGTTAAACACAATCTCTCCATACTTACATTCCCAGTGCCTGGCTGTCAGTATTTTACTTTCTCTTTTGTTTTTTTTTGTTTGTTTTTATTGGACACAGAGAGGGAAAGCGCAAGCATGGGGAGCAGCAGCAGAGGGAAAGAGAGAAGCAAGCTCCTCACGAAGCAGGGGGACCGTTGTGGGGCTCGATCCCAGCACCCCTGGATCATGACGTGAGCCGAAGGCAGCCGCTTGAGTGACTGAGCCATTCAGGCAACTCATTACTTTCTGTCTCTATATATTTGACTACTCTGGGTGCCTCATATGCATGGGGTCCTGCAATATTTTGTCCTGTTGTTGCATTTTTTCAAAGATTTTATTTATTTATTTGACAGAGAGAGATTACAAGTAGGTAGAGAGGCAGGCAGAGAGAGAGAGAGAAGGAAGCCGAGCAGGGAGCCTGATGCGGGGCTCTATCCAAAGACCCTGAGATCATGATCTGAGCCTAAGGCAGATGCTTAACACACTGAGCCACCCAGGCACCGCCGTTGTTGTATTTAAAAAGAAAAAAAAATGTTTGAAAATTTTTCCTAGATGGGAAACTCTTTGAGGGCCCAGCACCCTGCTGAAATGAGGAATAGGTACATAGGTAGATAAACAAACGTATAGATATTCTTACAGTATCCAGCATTTGGGGGGGTAATTTATAGATGTGCCTCTTTCTCATTTTTTTAACCAGGAATGTCTTCTAAGATACCTCCCAGACCTTTTACTGTGGCTTTTTTTATCTTTGGGTTAAAAACACACTCTGGGCATTAAGCCTGCATCTGCCAAAAGCACTTGAGTATTATTATCAGGATAGGCAGGGGGTGAGGGCTGGGGCTGGGCATTGTATGATTGTCAAGGAATCTAGTTTGACAACCAAATGAAGATGGAGACGAGCTTGGCACTGGGGTGGGTGTAGAGCAAATAAAGTCCACAGGGCAAAATGTATACCCTCCTGCTTTCATCATTGGAGAAGAATGAATAATAGTAGTAGCCAACATAAGTACTTAAATACATGTCAGGCATTATTCCAGACTCTTGACACATATTTTCTCTTTTAATCCTCACAACAGGCCTGGGAGCACCTGCGTGGCTTAGTCAGTTGAACGTCTGCCTTTGGCTCAGGTCATGATCTTGGTGTCCTGGCATCGAGCCCCACGTCATTGGGCTCTCTGCTCAGTGGAGAGTCTGCTTCTCCCCCCCCCCACCTCACTTGCACTCACTTGCTTTCTCTCTCTCTCAAATAAATAAGTGAAATATTTTTAAAAATCCCTTACAACAATCTTAAGAGATAAGCACTATTGTTGGTTTCATTTTACAGATGAAGAAATCGAGGCATGGAAAGGTTAAGTAATTTACCCAAGTTAGAAAGAAGAGCCAGGATTTGAGTTCAGATAGACTCCAGAGCCCAGGTTCGTGGGGTCATGGGAGGAATCGAAAAACTTAACAGTCCTGAGAGACAGAAGCACTTGCGGTTGGTGAGCTGAGGTGGTTAGGGCTTGGGGACTGGGGACGGGACTTTGTGGTTCAATTAGCTTTGCTCCCTTCCGAGGCCCAGTCCTGGATGGAAAATAGCTGCCCTTGGTCACAAGGAATGAGACTTAGAGATTGGGTGTAGCCTCATCCCTAGTGGCAAACCACTCCAAAGGCCATCTTACTGCTAATGGATCACTGATGTCATGTTCATATACTAAGGACA
This sequence comes from Mustela lutreola, assembly GCF_030435805.1. Classification (NCBI taxonomy): domain Eukaryota; kingdom Metazoa; phylum Chordata; class Mammalia; order Carnivora; family Mustelidae; genus Mustela; species Mustela lutreola. Next base: position 94,302,245 of record NC_081308.1, on the reverse strand, counting down.
GCATGGGTTTTTTAAAAAGAAGATTTTATTTTATTCTTAAGGGTTTTATTTATTTACTTGAGAGAGAGAGAGAGAGCGCACAAGCGGGGGGAGGGGGGAAGAGGTAGAGAGAGAAGGAGACTCCCCACCAAGCAGGGAGCCTGATGTGGAGCTCCATCCCAGGGCCCTAGGATCATGACTTGAGCTGAAGGGAGAAGCTTAACTAACTGAGCCACCCAGGTGCCCCTTTATTTTATTTTATTTAAGTAATTTCTATACCCCCCCCCATGGGGCTCAAACTCATGACCTTGAGACAGGGAGTCGCAGGCTCTACCCACTGAGCCAACCAGGTGCCCCAGGACAGCATGTTTTGATATCAAGGAATACTGAGAACTTCTTGGGAGCTAAGGACTATATAAACTCTGGATACTTCAGGATTGTCAGTTAAAGCAAATGCCACAAAAGAGCCATTGTGTTTCATGGGGCTCCCCTATCCCCCACCCCAGGGAGCCCGTTTATTTTACAGGAAATGAACGATGTCCAGCAATTTCTTTACCTAGCCGTGAAATGAAACGATAGTCCCTTGGGCACCCAGCCCACTTCACATATACAGGAAGTGACCCCCAAGTGGCTGCCTGAGTTCTAGAACAATGTATTTCCCACAGGAATACTTCCTACTACCAAACTTCCCTGAGCCCCTGAAGCAACAGAGTATGAAGCTTTGGTTCAGGTGCAAAAAAAACATGCATCCCTGGGCAGAGTTCCTGTTAGGGCACATGAGAGACAGGGCTGGAAATGGGAAGTCTTCTTAGGGAAGAAAAGTAGGCAGAAGGATTTTATTTTGAAACAGGCAGAAATAAGATGTTGCACCCAGAGACCTCATTTTAAAAGGCTTATCCCCATGGTGAGCGATGCTGTCACAGAATCTTTGTAAAGGTAGACCAGTTCCCCAGGGACTGCTCAGGCCACCCTTGTTCCTCCTGGCTGTTCCCTTTTTTAAGGACAGCCACAGGACCAGTTGAGCTTTTCCCCAACACAACAGCAAGACTCTTCTTGGCTGTCTGCTGTTGCCCTTGAAGTATCCCCCCAAATTAACATGACACAGGAAATATGTCAGGCAAATGCAATCTTTATTTATAGTTACAGGCCCTTCTACCTCAAGTCCATTTTGACTCTTAGCCTGCTGAGCTGAGCTGGAAAATGAAGGGAACTCAAATCCCCTCGACCCTCCCTTTTGGCTTCAAACTTGGACCAGCCCAAGAACTGGGCAACCAGCTTCTCCTTATTTTCTTTCCCCTGCTCATCCCCTTGCTCTGCGTAGCTCTCCTGCCCCAAATTCGCTGCTAATGTGGGAAAAATAGAGGAGAGGACTCACCTGCAAAAATGAAATCAGGGATGCCTTTGTTCTGTTCTTCCATAGCCCCACTTGACTGGAGTTCTTTCATTCCCCATATTCTAACCTTGACTCATAGCAGAGAGCCCTTTCAGGAGGTCTGAGTGAGGGGTCTTGAGGCTCTGTGGCCCCAGCTCCTGCATATACACACTCCCTCTTCTGGTTAAGGCCCTGGATTTCATAGTGAGGCATGTAGCCAACAAGGGCACAAAGGTAGCGAGGTCAAAAGGTAGCTGGACCCCTCGGGGCAGGAAGATGAGTGGACATCAGAAAAGTCCTTCCTGCCCCTTCACGATGATGCAGCTCAGAAATTCCCCAAGAGCCTGCTCAAGCATCCAGGACACATAAAAGGGACACGCGGCCCCCCTCTGAGCCCTCTGATGAGTAGCTACCCCTTCAACAGGGAATGCATCAGGACATCATTTTGACTAAATGGACCCCAAAGCCAGCCTTGGAGAAAGGCCAATGCAAAAGTCTACTCTCGACTCTCAGCCTATGCCCAGCTGCATTGTCCAGCCAAGCTCCCAGGTGAGCTCGCAACCAACGTGGCAGGTGGTAGCGAGGGGATCAGGCCAGAGCAGCACAGTCGCGGCCACATCAGGCGAGGGTGGGTGACAGCAGCAGAGTCAGCTCCCTCCTCTGCTCCCACAGGTTGCTGGTGAAAAATGGAATCCCTCCCCCCTTCCAGGTGGCCGGTGGGCAGAGCTGTCTGTGTCTTGCTCAGCCCCTGTGCAAGGTGCCTGGAGCTCTCTTCCAGCAGCTGTGGGCCTGGGAGTCCCCGAAGCAGCCCCCATGTTGTCGGCTGACTCCTCCCACCAGTCCAAGGAGGAGAAACCTCCCTGTCCTTGTGGCCCTCCTTCGTGAGTTTTGATTATTTGCTGACGACATGGTGATGTAGGCAGTTGGATGTTACAGAAAAGAATTAGGAGGCCAGAAAGCATCGCCCGTGCAGGCTCCCACCATCCCGCGGTGACGGCGATTAAAGCAGGAGCGTGTTCTCAGCTGGCCTGTCTTGTTGCACACTGTCCTGCCGCGGTTGCCATCGCACACCTCAGAATGGTAGCTGCCGTTTTCTTGTCTGCTTTTCCCTCTTAAGGAGCGTTTTGCCCCATGGCTTTAAGGCTCTGTTACCCTCATTGCAAATAGAGGCATCGTCTTCTGCCTCCCACACGCACTGACATTAGTATAACTTTCAAAATGCATAATACCACAGTGCCAGACCGTTGCATGACATTTAGTACTGAAAGTTAAATCAATCCTAGGTGATTAGTGTCTGAGGGCTTATCATAGGCCATGTACTAGTCTAAGTGCTTCGCATGTCCTAAATCATTTAATCATTCAATCTACAAAGCCCCTGCTATTATTATCCCAAGGGATAGACTGGGGCTCAGAAGGAAAGAGTGACTTGCTGAGAGGAACACGGGTAACCAGTGGCAAAGCCAGGCTTCGATCCCAGGCCTTGGGATCTGCCCTCTTAGCCTGTGCTCTTACCAATGGTAAAATGGCCGGTCTTAGAACTAAATGCAATCATCAAGTCAGTTTACAATCTAATATGCAATATTCAATACTACCTTCTATGCAAGAGAAGTATCCTCGGGATCCAAAACACATTCTGTTATTGGCTTACCCTCTAAACTCTAACACCGCTTATCAGCCATAGGAAACACCTCTCCCAGCAATGTTGAGAATGTTGCGGGAAAGAAGATAGAGAAAAAACATTTCTGCTTCCCTGAAGTTATGCCGGTTCTCTAGCAACCTAAAACTTATTTCAGAGAGAAATTGCCCATCCAGAGAATAATTGCGATATTACCATGCCATGGAAAAAATTACCAGCTGGGTAGTGAGCCTTGATATAGCATTTTAAACAGCTTTCTCCCAACAGATGTAGACGGTGGTCCTTCCAGGACCCAAAGTGATCTTTAGGTCCCTTAGGTCCCTTTCTTTTCTCCTCTGCGTCTCAAAAACCTCCCCATTTGCTCATCCAGACTGTCTGAGTTTCAGCCCTCTCCCTCTCTGGTCCCGGCATCCCCATCACTGAAGTACTGATGTGGGTGTGGGCTTTGGTCAAGGTCAAAGCCTCCCTCTGCTCCTTTGAGCAGCGCTCCCCACAATAGCAACGGTCGGCTTGCCTAGCAAAATTCCTCACTGTGCATTCCCAGAAGTTCTGATCCCCCTGGCATCTCTCAGTGCTTCTCCGACCCTGCCTGGGTTCCAGAGCTTGCTCTGCCTTGCTCACGCGAAGAGTGGACTTTACTTCCTCCTCACCAGTCTCCGGCTGAATCTGCTTTTTCTGCCCCACATCCACCCGCCTACTTGCAGCAGAATACTGGCCCTGGAGATGAGTCTGAACCTCATCTGCTGCTCTGAACGAGGCCCAGGCTTGTACTGTCAGAGGCCAAGGACAAGCCAAGACACCCTTCTCCTTTCTCTTGCTGTCCGCACGTCTGCCCGTCCTTCTATTTCCCATGCTGTCGGCAGAGAGGGACTCCCTCTTCTCCCATGAGCCCTGCTCCAGATCCTGAGCTGAGTCTGGGGCCTCTTCCAGTGTACTCTGGTAAGGAGTCTTAGCTGACACTTTACCTGCCTCACCTTCCGGACCCTGGCTTGGATGACCCCCATCAACTCCCTCTTCAGCGAGTGATTCATCCCTTGCCAAAGCTGAATGTGCCTGAGCTAAGTTTGTGTACGATGCCCAAGCGTGTACTGTCAGAGGCCAAGGGCTAGCCATGATCTTCTTGTTCTTTTTATTTCTCCCTTTCCGGCTCTTTTTCTGCCTTGGGTTTAACCCCTCGTCTGCCGCCAGAGGTGCCACAAGAGAGGGCTGGACTGCACTTGCTGCTGACCATTTGGCATCAGCAAGTTCCTCCTGAGGCTCAGCGAGAGTCGATGTGTTCTCACTCCCCTCATGCTCCCCTTGCCCCCTGCCTTCACCTACCTCGCTGCCTCTGGGAACAGCAGATGCCAAAGCCCCCAGGACATGAGGCCGGCGCAGAACCGGGGCTGCAGAAGACGCCCGAGTCTGGAGTGTCAGAGGCCAGGGGAGATACACAATCTTAGTTTGCTTTCTATTCCTCCCTTTCCGGCTGCCTTTCCTCCCTGCATTTCCCAAGGTGTTAGGCCCCTGCACTGTAGCATCAACCGGACTCGCCTCTGGGCATTGGCCATCGGCCTTGGCACTCAGATTTGAAATAAGAACAGACATATTTTCCATCTCCTCATTCTCTCCTGGCCCCGGGCTTTCCTGCCCCACATTCACCTCACTACTCGCACCCTCAAGTGGAGTTTGAACATCAGGTGGGGCTGTTGCCGGTCCTGCTGCTGTGCCCGGGTCCGTGTCGCTTGCCTGGGTCACTGGAGCCTCCACATGAGTTAAAGTGTCCTTTTCCATGTTTTTTCCCCCCTCCAAATTTTCCTTGCTTTTGTTTTTGGAGCAGGTAGTGTGTTTACCTGGAGCAGAGAGAACAGAAGTAATCCACAAGGCACATATAAGGTTAGTCAAAGCTAGCCAAAAGTCTTTTCTTGAAGGAGGGTATCGGGCATCAGGGCTGGGGGCTGAAACTGAGAACCCAAGGATACCTGAAACAATTTAGGGACAATGCAGGTCTAGGAGGCCGTGGACAAAGCAGGGATGTCAGACGCCTGTTCTCATTAGCGGCTGGCTCACTGATGTATGGCTTCTCGTATGGCGACTTGGGATGTCCTCAAAATACCGAAGGATGACCCAATTATCGGTCTTCAGCAGCCTTCTGGATCAGCACTGTCTTCTATGGAGCAGAGGACAACTCTGGCAAGACAACAACAATGACAACACCACCAACAACACAAAGAGATTTGGATAAATATCCCCATTTGCACCTAAGGGATATAGAGACATCGGTTAACGGGTCAGGTATGGAATTCAGTATTGTTGTTACCTTTTAGTGCTTCGGACAGCCTCAGGAGACTGAACCGTAGGTGAAAAGGCTATAGTTGATCCTATAAAAGCAGAGAAAGAAAGCATCATCAAAGTCAGCCTGGCCAGGCTTCCCGGGTCACTGGTCTGAGCAGCCTCTTACCGGAATATCCTAGAAATGCTTTATTGAGGTTTCTCCACAAGGTCTGTCTTTTTGGTGCCACGCGGAGGAGCTGGTTGCTGTGCCAGTGACCCAGAGAGTCTACCTAACTTGGGAACACAACCTCTATCAATCGATGAAGAGATTCTGTTCTGTTCAATATGGCATTAGCATTTAGACCTTCTTTCACCAATTTCTGATTCTTCCTCAGTTGAGAGTCCAGATCTGGGCTGAGGGCATCATTCCATTAGCCCGTCCAACCCATTTGGCAAGCATTCTAGAGAAGCCGAACTACGGAGAGAATTCCTACTTCTCCAAGTTGTAAACTCTCCAATCCTGCCGCAGATTCTGGTCCCCTTCTCAGCTCTCTATTGTACTATATATATGTGCGACATAATCTTGGAATGGGCTAATTATTTACATAATATCCTTTCTCTCTGAGCTAACATTTTTTGTTGACTTTTTGATCAAAAAAGGAGAAAAAAAGAATAAATGAAGGAAGGCTCAAACTCCCTTTCTCTAGTTAAGACTGACACAGAGAGCTCAATGAGGTTTTTGTGCTTTCCTTTGATAAGAAAGTATAACCACACAAAAGAGCAACGCAAGGACTGGCATTGACCTACTAGGGTTAGAAATGGAAAACTTGTTGTTTTTTTTTAATCTGGAACTTGTTTTTATCTAGAACAGGGGATGCTGCAGTGCCTATGTGAATGCAACATGCCCAGGGGAGATGAGGAAGGGCCCTCTGGACCTTCTCTTGGGGGACCACAAAGGGCCTAGAATTATTTTTGCATGGATGATGTTCTCACCCCTTCCTCCTTCGAGCACCCCCATGTTAAGACTGTAGAAAGAGGAATCGCAGAGCCAAAAATGACATACACTGGTTAGCCAGCATGGTTTCTATTTTTTCAACATTTTTCCTGATGCAGGGGTCAGCCTTCTCACTGCTTGATACATAGGTTAAAGGAGTTCAATGCCAAGGCCAGCTCAGTGCATGATAAATTCAGAGGTTATCACTAGATGAGAGCCAGCTGGCTGGCTGCTAGGAGGCCACCGTACGTGAAATTTACCTTGTTCAACTGCTGTAGAGTCAAAGGTCAGGCCCTGGCACTGTGAGGAGGTCTGTAGCCCAGTGGCGGGTGTACATTAATCAAACACACAGAGCCAGGTCTCTGTCTATATCTCGACCGCCTCTAACCATATCCATATTCATGTTCCTAACGATGTTTCTATCTACATAAGATACCCTGTCCCCTGGACTACATCGGGATGATGACTGCCTTTTTGAGATTCCTTAGATTTCCCTCTGGTGTGTTGACCCTTTTGTTCATACAGATTCACTTACTTAATCAACATGCATTTAATGCCACTGCGATGTGCCAAGAGTATGAGTATAAGTATACTTGGGCTTTGGGTTACTTAATTACTGTCAATTTCATTTTGGTTTCTCTGAGGTGACCTACCTTCACTGGACTTCTGCATGTTTCCAAACCTCAAGTCACCTCTTTGCAGACACTCTCTTGGTTGACTCTCATGGACAGCTAATGATGGTCCTTGTGTGCGGATTCTACTCGCTTATCCAAAGCCAACCTAATTATTTATCCTTTCTCCAGCTTATTGAGCCCTTCACTCTCTTTGCCCCCTCACTCCCCCCACCCCTTACTAGTAATAAACCTCTCTGGCTTCTGGATAGGAAGAGAGTAACTCATGATTCAAGTCCCATACATCTGCATTGTACTATTACCACTTTCATTCGAGCTTTCCAGATAAAGAGGAACAACTGTATGAAGCCCTTTCATTTGTGGGTTACACGAGAGCCTGCATTTACATGTGTCACGGTATTGGAAATATCTCATATCCCTCCTTCGACATGTGGGAACCTATCCTTCCTTTGATAGGAAGGGCCTACCAAGCAGATTCCTGTGAGGGGAAAGATTTCCAATTGTGTCCTGAAAGGGTTGGGAGTCCTGGGAAACAGCTTGTTTCATTTAGGATTCTTTCATTGCAAGTGACCAAACATAAATACATAAAAAGACCCAAGTTGGCTTAAACAAAACAGGCAATCTATAATTCACTGTAAGCTTAAATGGGAGAGGTAGAGCCAATTCATGGCTTAATGCAGACTGCAGATTGTTTTACTGGAAGCCATCAGAGGTAATTCCTGGAGGTTGGTTTCCATTTTCCATCTCTTAGAAGAAACGCCTGGTACCTTCTGTCACACCGTGCCTAATCCAACAAAGGCATTCCCTTCCCTAGTAGAGCAGCAGGGGTCCCTAACTTGAGCCTTATTGGTACTAGCTGGCCTGATATAGGTTATGTGTCCACTGCTGAAACAATTGCAAATGCAATGTCCAAATCCTGGGTCTCTTTGAATTCAACAGAGAAGCTGGAAAGTAAGAATGAAAAAGTGCAAATCAGAGATGGTGGAGCGGACAGGGAAGGTAGGAGTGAGGCATGGAGAAGTGAAAAAAAGCCTAAAGCAATTCCTGAGTAGGAATTTAGATGTTATCTTAAAGAAGAAAAATACCTTTTTGATATATAACTTATATATCATAAAATCCACACTTTATTCTTTAAAAAGATTTATTTATTTGTTTTAGAGAGAGAGTATGTGAGCTGAGAGAGGGATAGAGGGAGAGGGAAAGAAATCCTCCAGCAGAAATCCTCAAATCTGCCCCTCTGAGTGCAAAGCCCAGTGCAGGGCCCAATCCCAGGACCCCTGAGATCATGACCTGAGCCAAAATCAAGAGTCAGATGCTTAACCAAGTGAGCCACCAGGTGCCCCAGTATTTCATTCCTTCTTATGGTCAATTAATATTCCATGATATGGATATATCACATTTTGCTTATCCATCCATCAGTTGACAAATATTTGGGTTATTTCAATGTTTGGCTGTTATAAATAATGCTGCTGTAAACATTCATGCACAGGCTTTTGGGTGGGCTTGTGTTTCCAATGCTGTTGGGGATATACTTAGGAGTAGAACTGCTGGGTTATATAGTAACTTCATGTTTAACCATTTGATTAACTACCAGACTGTTTTCTATCAGGGCTGCATCATTTTATATTCCCACCAGCAATACACAAGGGTTCCAATTTCTCCATATCTTTACCCGTACTTGTTACTGTCTTTCTGATTAATGCCATCTTTGTGTGTGTGAAGTGGTAGTTCACTGTGGTTTTCATTTGCATTTCCCTAATGACTAATAATGTTAAGCATCTTTTTATGTGTTTATTGGCCATTTCCGTATCTTCTTAAGAGAAACGTCTACTCAAATCTTCTGCCAATTTTTAAATTGTGTTATTTATCTTTTCATTATTGAATTGTAAGAGCTCATTATGTATTCTGGATCTAAGTGATTTATGAGATATATGACTTGCAAATATTTTTCTCCCACACTGGGGATTATCTTTTCACTCTCTTAACATTGTCCTTTTTTAAAATATTTTATTTATTCCTTTGAGAGAGAGAGAGTTCAAGAGCAGGGGAAAGGGCAGGGGAGAGGGACAAGAAGACTCCCTGCTGAGTGTGGAGTCCCACGTGGGGCTGGATCCCAGGACCCTGAGACTGTGACCTGAGCCGAAATCAAGAGCCGGACACTCAACTGACTGAGCCACCCAGTCACCCCAAAATTGTCCTTTGTAGCACAAATATTTTTAGCACTGATGAAGTCCTCTTTGTCTATTTTTCTTTCCTTTGTGTTTTAGCTGCCAGATCTAAGGAGATTGCCTAATCCAAGTTTAAGAAAGTTTTCCCCTGTTTTCTTCTCAGAGTTTTATAATCTTTGCTCTTACATTTAGGTCTTTTAATCCATTTTGAGTAAATGGTTGTATATGGTATGTTGTAGGGGGCTCAACTTCATTTTTGTCGCATGTGGACATTCCACTGTCTCAGCACCATCCATTGAAAACACTAGTCTTGGGGCGCCTGGGTGGTTCAGTAGGTTAAAGCCTCTGCCTTCGGGTCATGATCTCAGGGTCCTGGGATCGAGCCCTGCGTCAGGTTCTCTGCTCAGCGGGGAGCCTGCTTTCTGCACCCCCCCCCCACCCCTGCCTGTGTCTCTGCCTACTTGTGATCTCTGTCTGTCAAATAAATAAATAAATAATATTTTTTAAAAAAGAAAAGACTAGTCTTTCTGCAACAATTTATCTTGTCACCCCTACATCAGCTTTTAAAACAATTATTGTCCTTGATGTATTTAAAACACTGGAAAAGGTTAAATAGAGATATCAATAAAGTCATGTGATAAGTTTGAAAACAGATACAACATACTTCATGCATTCCCTTCCCTCCATGCATTTGGGAGTGTCACTGAGATATGGGGAACAGAGGTGAAAAATCAAGGCTAAGTCTTACCTACGTGACTAAAAAACTGACCTTAGCTGGTATTTCCAAAGAGTGAACTCAAGGCAGCTAGTGCATCAACTAAATGAGCATATAACCCTCTAAGATGACTGCTTTAAATAAAGCATTGATTTGGGGTGCCTGGATGGCTTAGCGTCTGACTTCAGCTCAGGTCATGATCTCAGGGTCCTGGGATCGAGCCCTGCATCTAACCGTGCATTGGGGCTCTGCACTCATTAGGGAGTCTGCTTGTCCTTCCCCCTTTGCCCCTTCCCCCACTTGTGCTCGCTCTCTCTTCTCTTTCTCCTTCAAATAAATAAATAAAATCTTAAGAAAACACTGATTCAAAAGTATCCACTTTGTTCTCAAAACAGAACAAAATTGCTAACTTGAGGCAATATAGCCAATAGTTAAGAGTATAGACAATATAGACAATAGTTAAGAGTATGGACTTTGGAGTCAGTAACTCTTGGTTTGAATTCAGATTCTGCCTCTTACTAATTGTATAAATTAGATTTCTGATCCTCATTTTCTTCATCTGTAGTATAGGATAGTAGTAGTAATAATCTCATTTTTTGTAAATTTTGTTTTGATATTAATTCAAACCTACAAGTGTTTGTATTTTATCCAATCTACTTCATTTATTTTATCATTCTGTGTATGTGTTAGGGTGGGTATTTTTGTCCTGAACCATTCGGGAACAAGTTGGAGATACCATGCCCCTTAAATACTTCAGTGTGTATTTTCTTTTTTTTTTTTTAAAGATTTTATTTATTTATTTGACAGAGAGAGACCAAGCAGGCAGAGAGGCAGGCAGAGAGAGAGGAGGAAGCAGGCTCCCTGCCAAGCATAGAGCCCAATGCGGGACTCGATCCCAGGACCCTGAGATCATGACCTGAGCCGAAGGCAGAGGCTTAACCCATTGAGCCACCCAGGTGCCCCCAGTGTGTATTTTCTAAGAACAAGGGCATTCTCTTATAAGCACAGTACATTTATCTAAGCCAAGAAATTTCAAATTTTCAAATACTGTCATCTAATCTATAATATATATTTGAATTTGTTATTTTTATGAATATTGTCTTTTTTTTCTTTTTACCACAAGTGATTTTATTATTTATTATTTTTTTTATAAACATATATTTTTATCCCCAGGGGTACAGGTCTGTGAATCGCCAGGTTTACACACTTCACAGCACTCACCAAAGCACATACCCTCTCCAATGTCCATAATCCCACCCCCTTCTCCCAAACCCCCTCCCCCCAGCAACCCTCAGTTTGTTTTGTGAGATTAAGAGCAGCAATGTACACAATAGCCAACCTATGGAAAGAACCTAGATGTCCATCAACAGATGAATGGATCAAGAAGATGTGGTATATATACACAATGGAATACTATGCAGCCATCAAAAGAAATGAAATCTTGCCATTTGTGACAACATGGATGGAACTAGAGCGTATCATGCTTAGCGAAATAAGTCAAGCAGAGAAAGACAACTATCATATGATCTCCCTGATATGAGGAAGTGGTGATGCAACATGGGGGCTTAAGTGGGTACGAGAAGAATAAATGAAACAAGATGGGATCGGGAGGGAGACAAACCATAAGTGAATATTGTCTTTTGTAGTGATTTTTTTGGGTTCAGAACCCAACATGAAATTATACATTGAATTCAGTTGTTATGCTTTGTTAATCTCCTCCAATCTGTAATAGTTCCTCAGTCTTTATTTGTGGCTTATGACATCAACATATCTGAAAAGTGCTGCTCAGTTATTTCACAAAACATTTGTCTCTTGTTCTTTTGTGATTAAATTGAGATTGCATACTGCAGGCAAAGATACTACTGAGATGATGCACTGAGAAGGATACATCTTCCTTTTGTAAGTTACTAGTCATTTATAGGGAGTTATCAATTGGATCAAATGAGATGATAAACATCAAACATGGGGCACTATGCCTGGCATGGTGCCAGTGTACAAAAAATGTTAGGCACCATATTTATTATTATTTCTATTCTGATTCTACTGTTACTATTTCTACAATTGTAATATTGTTATTGTTAATGAAAAATATTTTAAGACCTGGACCTGGCATTCTCCACCTTCAATGATCTGAAAGAAGTCAGGAATATAGAACATTATAAGTTAAAGAAATGTTGGGTTCAATTGCCAGTAGAATGTTGAACAAGACAACCTCTGTGATCCTCCAGCCTTGGGAGCTTAAATTCTTTATGTTTCCTGAAATTTTGGCTGATTACAGGACTCTTGAGAAGGCTATTGATGCAATTTAATTAATTTTACAACCTCACTTCAGGTCATCCTTACTTCTCACTATGTTGTATTCCTAGAAATCACATCATAGAAGGATCATTATAAAGTAGGTTAATGGGTTCCTATAAGAGCAACATCATAATTAAATGATATGTTCTTGATTAAGCTTCAACTTAGTTGTAGTTAAAATGGGCAAAGCAAATATGGAACAACTATACATTTAACCCTAATTATTTTTATGTCAAAACTTTTTTGTAAAAATAATCAAAGCTATGCCCATGTAGTAACAGACCAAACAGCACCGAAGCTCTCATGAGGAGAAGCAAGTTTCCTGCTTCACCCCTCCCCAGCCCAGGTCCACATGCCAGAGACAACTTATTAACAGTTTGATTTTAGGTTTTCTTTTGGTTACATTGTTAAGTCTAGATTGGAGATTGCACACTGAAGGCCAGAGCGTTCTATTTTGCCCCAAAATGCATTGTGTCTAGCTTGCATACTGTTTTCCATTCTCCTCTGAAGAATTGTTAACATTTTAAAGTGGGGGAGATTTCACATAAAGCCAAATTTCCAGCCTTTCTTGAAAAATTGGAACATCCGAACCACCATCCTGTAGCCTGAGCTGAATATCTGCTGCCTTCTTTATTCAGGGTAGGCACTCTTTAGTTCACTGTAGTCCCCACTAAATCAGCTTCATGCCTCTGCTACCTGACTGGCCTTTTCAGGCAACCTAGGCTTTATCTCTTTGTTACTAAAAATGAAGTTTTGTATCTGCAGCTATGGCATCACCTGGACCTTCTTAGGAATGCAGAGTCTTGGGCCCCATCTCAGACCTGCTGAATCAGAACTTGCATTTTAACAAGATCCACAGGTGATTTGTATGCACATGGAAGCTTGAGAAGCCCTGGAATGGAGAAATGTACTTGACCCATTTTCTTGACATATCAGTTTTAGACCATCTCTCCCACACAGTATAAGAGAGGAGGAAGTAGAGTTGCAAGCTTTTCATTGACGTACATCTTCAGCTTTACTAGATATCATTAAATTATGTTTCAAAGTAATTTTGCAAAATTGTCACTGCCATCAGTGGAATACGAAGTTCCATTTCCCCATACTGCCCCTACCACTTGGTACTGTGGGTTTTAAAATTTTTTAGTCAATCTGATCTGTGTTAAATGGTGTCTTGTTGCTTTAATTTTCATTTCCTTGGTGACTAATGCAGATGAGCATCTTTTCACATGCTTACTGTCTATTTAGGTTTCCAGTTCTGTGAATCACCTCTTTATCTGTCTTTCCTCCACCCCCATTTGTGGTTTCCTTTTTTAGTTATTTACTTACTTCTCTTATACTTATAATGTATTCTGGACACAAATCCTTTCTTATATGCATTCACAATTCACTGGGCAGTGAAAGATCTGTTGGTCTGTGAATTGTCTGTCCATGTTCTGATGTATTTTGTTTTATAAGTTTTAAAATATAATTAGTTAAAAGGTATCAAAAATTTCTTTTTGGTTTGGGCTTTTTGTATTTGGTTTTAGGAATCCTTCTTTATCTTGAGATCATAAAGGTATCTTCCTTTAGAGTTTACTAAAATTTTTAAAATATTTAATTAATTTATTTATTTGAGAGAGGTAGAGCTTGACAGAGAGAGCACAAGTTAGGTGGGGAGGATGGGCAGAGGGAGAGACTGTGTGGGGAGGGGAAAATGGGGGAAGAAGCCGACTCTCCACGGAGCAGAGAGCTTGACCCTGACACGGGGCTGGATCCCAGGACCCCAGGATCATGACCTGAGCCAAAGCCGACTGAGCCACCCAGGCACCCTGAAATTTTGGTTTTCATACACAGTTCTTTAATATATCTGAAGTTTGTTTTACAACCTGATGGTTGCCAGAGAGGAGGTGGGTGGGGGGATGGGTGACATAGATGAAGGGGTCAAGAATACACTTATTATGATGAGCATGAAGTCATCTATAAAATTGTGGAATCACTATATTGTACACCAGAAACTAATATAACACTGGGATTAAATTAAATATATACTGGAATTAAAGTAAAAATAAAAGAAAATTTGTTGTGTGAATTGTACAAGTTAAGATTATTTCAGGCTCTTCTGTCATCCCACATTGGAATTATTATTATAACTGCACGGAATTTATTGACTCATTTTGGGGGACATTAACATCTTTATAATATTAAGCTTTTTCTTCCATAAACGCAGTGTATTCTCCCATTTATATACGTCTTCCTTTATTTACTTTACTCATGTTTTGTCATCTCCATAAAGATCCTACACATTTTTCTTCCTATAATTTCTAATTTATTGTTTCATTTCTAATTTTGCTATGTTGAGCTTATATCTGGGATTTGTCAAGCTCTCTTTTGTTTGTCCATAGGTGTCTTAGATTGTCTATGTGGCTAAGTGTATTATCTCCTAATAACAGGGTATCAACCCTTCTAATTTATGTGTTTTACCTACTTGTCTTTTTTTTTAAAAAGATTTTATTTATTTATTTGACAGAGAGAGAGATCACAAGTAAGCAGAGCTGCAGGCAGAGAGAGAGGGGGAAGCAGGCTCCCCGCTGAGAAGAGAGCCTGATGCGGGGCTCGATCCCAGGACACTTAGATCATGACTTGAGCTGAAGGCAGAGGCTTAACTCACTGAGCCACCCAGGCACCCCCTTTGCTTGCCTTTTTAAAAAGGATTTTATTTTTAGGTAATCTCTAAACTGCTGAAACTCGGGGCTGAAAATTACAACCTCAAGATCAAGAGTCACAAGTTTCACCACCTAAGCCGACCATGTGCCCCTGCTTGTCTTAATTGTAGTTTTTGTAGTAATTACAGTAATTAATTGTAGTATTCGTAGTCACCTTAGTTCCACTTTAACTTCCAGCACCACGTGTAATAGAAGCAATCCTAGTGGGTATCCTTCCCTTTTTTTTGAAAAGATTTTTAGAAAAGATTTATTTATTTGAGAGAGAGAGAGTGAGTGTGTGATGGAGGGAGGAGTAGAGGGAGAGAGAGGGGGAGAGGGAGAGAATCTCAGGCTGACTCCACATTGAGCACAGAGCCCCATGCTGGGCTGATCTCACCACCCTGAGATCATGACATGGGCCGGCATCAAGAGTTAGACACTGAGTCATTCAGGTGCCCCAAGATTTTGTTTTTAAATAATCTCTATATTCAACGTGGGGCTCAAACTTCCAACCCCAAGATGAGGAGTCATATGCCCCACAGACGGAGTCAGCCAGGTGCTCCCTGTTTTTTTATTTTAATGAGAAGACCTCTACAGTTTCACCATTAAGTATGATATTTTCTCAGGTTTTGAATTTATATCCTGTATCATGTTAAATAAAGGCTCATTTCTATTCTTAGTTTGCCAAAAAAGGTTTTTTTTTTTTTTAAATCACAAATAAGCATTGAAATTTATTAAATATTTTTCTGTATATACTGAAATGATTATGATTTCCTTCTTTATCTGTTAATGTGGTGATTAAGCTGCTCGATTTTTTTAAGTGTTAAAACATCCTTACATTCTTGGAATGAACCCTACTTGCTCATGAGTTTCTGTTACTAATTCTGCTGAAATAGACATGCCAAAATTCTATTTTGGATTTTGACATTTATATTTGGGTGTTTGGTCTATAATTTTTCTTGTAGTGTTCTTTCTTGGTTTGGTTATCAAGACTGTAATAGGTTCATAAGATGAGTTTTGCAATGATTCCATCTTAAGCAGTTATGGTAAAATCCACACCTAAAATATTTAGGGGCTGGGGTACATTTGGTGAGGAGCATTTTAGTTGTGATTTAAATGATTTAGTGGGTATTGGTTTATTTGACTATTTACTCTTAGGTTTATTGTGATAATTTGTTTTTCTGTAAGAGACCATTCATCTGTCTTCATACTTATTTGCACAAACTTATTCATATTTGTTCCTTTGTGCTTTAAAATTATGACAGCTTGTGCCTTTTTTACACAAAAAAATGGGACAGCCTTGAACTTTACAGCCTCAATACTTGAAGCCTGGAGACAATGTGACCACCCCATCAAATCTCTGAGAGAAAATGATTTTCATCCTATAATTCTACACTTGGGGAGGTTAGATTCAAATCTCAGTAATGTAAGGATATGAAAGGACTTAAAACTTTTGTCTCCCATTCACCCTCCTATTTGAAGCTACTAGAGATTTTTTTCCCAGCAAAATGGGGTAGTAAAACAAGAAGACAGGGGGTCCAGTAAACAACGGAACCCAAACTGTAAGGTAGTGAAGGGAAGTCATGACATGACACCTGTCAGCAGGCCTAGGGATCAATCAGTTCAGTTTAGAGTAGAGCAGGCAAATGAAGAGAGAGATAGCTCTGAGAAGGAGATTTGCAACAAATGAAATGGAATTGTTATATTATCTGAAACACATAAGGGATCAAGAAAAATTTTTGGCAGATATTGGACTGATCTGATGAAGCATTTTGGTAGGTATGGAGAACCTAAGGAAATGAAAAGCAGAAAAACTCAAGGATCTCCTGGAAAAACAAAAGGGTCAAGAAGGGAAACATGATCATAGAATCTATTTGCTTTAACAATGAAAGATATTTACATTACCATCATCATATAAATACTCATCACTGATTTAATGAATGAGTTGGGTGGGTGGGAGATATGCTCATGTATCAAAATAGGAAACAACAGATAATGCAAAAAATAAGATTATGAAAAAATAAGATAATGCAAAATAAGATAATGTAAAAATAGAAAAAAATAAGATAATGCAAAAAAATAAGATAAGAATTAGAATTGAGATACGGGTTATGCTTCCCTCACAACAAGTATTGCAAGGGTGACAATGAGACCTGGAACATTTTTTTCTAGGCTCATGGAGTAGAGTGGAAGTGACAAGACATTTCAGTATTAGAAACAACTGAAGAATTATAATTTTAGGTCATTTGCCAAAACAGCCATCAATGTCCTTCCCACAGTTTGACTTCTAGGGCCCTAAAGTAAAGAAATTGGATCCCAGAGATTACAAGTGAGGAAATTTTGAAGTATGTCCATATTCAAGGGGAGATCAAAGAAGCCCATCCAAAAGAACTCTGGACTGATTGACAGTGACAACTGTGGATTGAACAAAAAGTTCTTTATAAAAGGGCTATTTTGAAGATTATGATTCTTTCTTTAGAGGAACTAAAGTCAGTTAGAAGGAATCACATGTAAAATTCCTTAAATAAAATTTTATTGACATTAAAAAAGAAATAGCAGTATAAACTTATAGATTACATATAGAAATGTGTAGGTAAATATCAGAAGAGCCTAGTTCAACATATTGAGAGAGGTTGTCCCTGAGAACAGTGACTGGAGGATGAGGAAGGGAAAGAGATTACTTTTCATTTTAAATCTTTGAGCACTATTCTACTTTCTAGATTTGTTTTATATCAGTATGGACTCGGGGATTCCTATTTTGCCCTTGGGTTTCAAATATCTTACTTTCATTTATTGTTTTAAATAAAATTTTAATGTTGAGAGAATTTAGACTTACATGTAATTCAAAGAAATAATACAGAAAGATCTCTTGCAACCTTTACCCAATTTCCCCCTATGGTAACATCTTACAAAATTGTAGCACACTATCACAACAAGGATATCAACATTGATACATTTCTGTTACCCTCATGTTGCCATTTTATTGCTATACTCACTTTCTTCCTGCCTCTAACCCACTCCTTAACCTTGGGCAACAACAAAACTATTCTCCATCTCTCCAGTTTTTTTTTTAGAGGTGGGGAGAGGAGCAGATGGAGAGGCAGAGAGGGAATATTAAGCAGGCTTTATGCTCAGTGCGCAAGCCAGGCACAGCACAGAGCTCAATGCAGGGCTCCATCTCATGACCCTGAGATCATGACCTGAGCCAAAATCAAGAGTCAGACGCTTAACCAACTAAACCATCCAGGCACCCCTTCCTTTTCTACAATTTTTTTCAATTCAAGAATGATATATAAATGAAATCATACAGTATGTAATCTTTGGAATTAGGTTTTGTCATTCAGCATGATTCTCTACAGATCCGTCTGGGTTTTTGTATGTGTTGATAGTTTCTTCTCTGTTATTCAAGAGTAGTGTTCCATAATGGGTGTGTACCACCAATTCTTTAACAATTCCCCTGTTGAAGGGCACCTGCATTGTTTCCACTTCTGACTTACTTATTATAAGTAAGGCTGCAATAAGCATTCATCTATACATTTTGTGTGAATGTGAGTCTCTGTTTATCTGGATTAAATGCCTACCAGTACAATTGCTGGGTCATGTGGTAATTACATAATTTTATAACAAATTGCCAAACTGTTTTTCAGAGTGATTTTACCACTTGATGTTCTCACCAACAATATATGAGTGATCCAGTTTTTCTACTTCCTTAGAGCATTTGATGTTGTTGTTATTTTTTTAACTGTTCTGACAGATACATAATGGTATCTCATTTTTATTTTTATTTGCATTTCTTTAATGGCTAAAGATGTTAAACATCTTTTCATGTGCTAATTTATCATCTGTATATCCTATTTGGTGAAATGTCTGTTCATGACTTTTGCCCATTTTCAATTTGGATTGTTTGTTTCCATACAGTTTAGTTTTGAGAGTTCTTTGTCTATCTGAGATACTAGGGCCTTATCAAATATGTGGGTTGTGAATATTTTCTTCTACTCTGTAACTGGTTTTTCATTCTCTTCACGGGGCCTTTTGCAGAGCAGAAGTTTTGTTTTGATGAAGCCCAACCTAACAATTTTTATCTCTATGAATCATGCTTTTGATAACAAGTCTAAGAATTCTTTGTCTAGCCCTAGATCACAAAGATTTTCTTTTTATTTTCTCCTTGTGTTTACACTTAAGATTTAAATCTGTGATACTTTCTGAGTTAACTTCTGTATAAGGTGTGAGATTTAAGTTGAAGTTCATTTTGGGGGGGATGTCCAGTTGCTCTGGCACCATTTATTGAAAAGGCCATCTTTCCTCCATTGAATTGCTTTTGCACTTTTGTCAAAAATCAGTTGGGCATATTTTTGTTTCTTCTGTTCTGTTCCAATGATCTATGTGTCTATCCCTCCACAAATACCATAGAGTCTTGATTATTGTTATCTGGTAGGCTGAATAATGGCCCCTCACAAATGTCCATATTCTAGCCTGTACTATGTTATCTTGCATGGTAAAAAGAACTTTGCAGATGTGATTAAAGAACTTGAGATGGGTAGATTATCTTGGATTACCCAAGTGGGCCCAATATAATTATAATGGAGGCAGAAGAGTCACAGTCAGAGTGAGATTTGATGATGGAGGCAGAGATGAGAATAAATGTCATTGGGAGGAAGGAGCCACAAGCCAAGGAATGTAAGTGGCCTCTAGAACCTGGAAAAGTCAAGGCAATGGATTCTTTCCTAGAGCCCCCTAAATGAGCACAGCCCTGCTGACACATTGACTTCTGCCTCGTGAGATTGATTTATGACTTCTGACCTTGAGAACTATAAAATAATAAAATTGTGGGTTGCCTGGTTGCCTCAGTTGTGAAGCATGTGACTCTGGATTTCAGGTTTGTGAGTTTGAGCCCCATGCTTGGTTGTAGAAATTACTTAAAAATAAAATCATTGACAACAGTAATAAACTTGTGTTGTTTAAAACCACTGAAGTAAAAAAAATTAAAAAATAAAAAATAAAACCACCGATGTGTGGTAATTTGTTCCAGCAGCAATAGGAAACTAATATACTAAATCTTGAAATTTCAATAGACCACTCCAGTTTTATTCTTGGCTTTTGAAATTGTTTTACTTATTCTAGTTCCTGTGCCTTTTCATATACATTTTAGATTAATTTTTAGATTAATCTTGTCTGCATCTAACAACCACTCTTCCTGGCATTTTGATAAGCATTTCATTAAACCTGTATATCAGTTTGGGGAGAACTGGTATCTTCATGGTTTTGAGTCTTCTAGTCTAGGAATATACTATGTCTCTCTATTTATTTAGATTTTTTAAAAAAATTCTTTTGAGACACCTGGATGGCTCAGTTGGTTGAGCAGCCGTCTCTTGACTTTGGCTCAGGTCATGATCTCAGGGTCCTGGGATGGAGCCCTGCATGGGTCTCCGAGCTCAGAAGGGAGTCTGCTTGAGGATTCTCATCCTCTCCCTCTGAGAGGGAGTTAACCCCCCTACTCTCTCTCTCCTGTTTCCCCCCCTACTACCCCCCTACTCTCTCTCAAATAAATAAATCTTTTAAAAAATTTTTCTTTTATCAGCATGTGTAATTTTTAGCATATATATCCTGTACATATTTTATTAGATTCACACTTTGGTTTTCTTTTCTTTGTGAGCTATTATAAATGGTATCATATTTTAAATTTTGGTGTCCATATGTTCATTGTTAGTATGTCAAAATACAATAAATTTTGGATGTTCACCTTGTATGCTGTGACATTGCTGAACTCATTTATTACTTATAGCAGATTTTGTAGATTCTTTAGGGTTTTCTACATAGATGATCATGCCATCTACCTATATTAACAATTGTATTTCTTCATTTATTTTTTAAAAAGATTTTATCTATTTATCTATTTTACAGAGAGAGAGTGAAAGCAAGGGGAGGAGCAGAGGGGGAGAGGAAGGGGTGGATAAAGCGGACTTCTCCCCCAGCATGGATCCTGATGTGGGGCTTGATCTCGTGATCCTGAGATCATGACCTGAGCTGAAACCAAGAGTTGGATGCTTAACTGGGCCACCCAGGTGCCCCTATTTCTTAATTTTTAATATGTATGAGTATATTGTGTTTTCTGAAGGATTGCTCATTTCATCAAAGTTGCCAAATTAATGTGTGTAGAATTGTTAGTAGTACTCCCTTATTATCCCTTGGTGTCTGCAAAGTCTGTGGTAATATCCTCTGTTTCATTCCTGACATTGGTAATTTTTGTAGTCTCTCTTTTTGCTTTGTCAGTTTTTCTAGAATTTTGTCAGTTTAATCAATCTTTTCAAAGGACCAGGTCTTTGTTTCACTGATTTTTCTTGGTTGTTTTGTTTTTAATCTCGCTGTTTTTTGCTCTTTAGTTCCATCTTTCTGACTGCTTCGTGCTTATTTTGCTTTTATTTTTCTAGATTCTTAAAGTGAGAGCTCAGATTATTGGTTTGAGACTTTGCCTCTTTTCAAAGGTAAGCATTTTTTAAAAGATTTTATTTATTTATTTGACATAGAGAGAGAGCACAAGCAGGCAGAGAGAGAGGCAGGCAGAGAGAGAGGAGGAAGCAGGCTCCCCGCTGAGCAGAGAGCCCGATGCGGGGCTCGATCCCAGCACCCTGGGATCATGACCTGAGCCGAAGGCAGTGGCTTAACCCACTGAGCTACCCAGGCGCTCCTCAAAGGTAAGCATTTAGTGCTATAAATAACTATCTCAGGACTGCCTAGCCTATGTTCTAAAGATTTTGATATTTTGTATTTTCATTTTCAATCAATATCATGTATTTTAAAATTTCCTTTGAAACTTCCTTTTTGATTAGTAGATTATTTAGAGGAGTGTTTTGTTTCCAAGTGTTTGAAAATTTTCCTATTACTGATTTCTATTTCTAAAATAAGAAATCACTGTGATTAGAGAACACATTCTATATGATTTTAATTTTTTTAAATTAAATTACAGTTGACATACAACATTATATTAGTTTCAGGTGTACAACACAGTGATTTGACAATTCTATATATCATAAAATGTTCACCATGTCAAGTGTAGTTACCATCTGTCACCATACAAAATTATTACAGTATTATTAACTATATTTCATGTGCTGTATTTTTAGATTTGTTGATGTCTGTTTTATGGCTCAAGATATACTCTGTCTTGCGTATCTTCTTATGTGTTCTGTAGGTGCTTGAAAAGAGTGTGTATTCTGCTGTTCTTGTGTGGAATGTTCTATAAATGTCAACTAGATCCTGAAATCTTTTATTTGCTTGCTGATTTTCTGTCTAGCGATTCTATCAAGAGGTGTTGAAGTCTCCAACTATATAATTGCATCTTTATTTCTCCTTTAAGTTCTTTCAGTGTTTGTTTCACATAGTTTGGAGCTATCTTTAGTGTGTGCGCATTTAGAATTGTTATTCTTCTCGATAGTTGACCCTATTATTGTTATATAATATTTCTTTGTATCTCTGATCATTTTCTTTGCTCAGTCAGTAGAGCGTGCGACTCTTGATCTCTGTACTGTAACTTTGGCCCAACATTGAGTGTAGAGATTACATAAAAATAAAATCTTAAGGGGTGCCTGCATGGCTCAGTTGGTTGTGCATCTGCCTTCAGCTCAGGTCATGATCCTGGGGTTCTAGGACCATGCCCTGCCTCATGGTCTCTGTTCAGTGGTGAGCTTGTTACTCCCTCTCCTCCTGTCCCTCTCCTCCTACTCTGCTCATGCTCTGTCTCTCTCTATCTCAAATAAATAGTATCTTAAAAAATAAAATCTTTAAAAATAAAGCCTATTCTGATATTAATATAGTAATCCTTAATTTCTGTTGAATAATGTTTGCATAATATAATTTTTTCCATCCTTTTACTTTCAACATGTTCATATCAAAATATTTGAGGTAAGTTTCTTTAGAGATTATATGGTCATATTTTTCATCCTCTCTGCCTATCTATGCCTTAATGGGTGTATTCAGACACTTTATATTTAGTTATTGATATGGTAAGGTTTAAATATGCCATTTTATTCTGTTTGCTTTGTTTGTTCTGTTTGTTTTTCATCTTTCTGTTTTCTTTTCCTATCTTCTTGTAGGTTACTTGAACATTTATTAGAATTCCACTTTGATTATCTGTGTTTTATGGTATCTCTCTTTGTATATACATTTTGGCAGTTGGTCCAGGTTTTACATTACATATTCCTAACTTATCATGGTCTACTGGGGTTGTTATTTTACCAGTCTGAGTGTAGTAGAGAAACTTTATCTCCTTTTATATTTCTTTATCTTTCCCCTTTTATAATACAATTGTCTTAAAGGTTTCCTCTATACACTTTTGGAATTATATCAAACGATGGAATAATTTGTTTTAGCCATTAAGTATAATTCAGAAAACTTGAGAGGAAAAATAGAGTCTATTGCATGTACCCATATTATTTGTGCTTACTGTATTCTTCCTTTCTGATATTTTAAAATTCCTTCTTTTATCATTATCTTTCTGTTTATAGAACACTCATTAACCATTCTTGTTTTTTAAGATTGTGTTTTTTAAGTGATCTCTGCACCCATCTTGGGGTTTGAACTCATGACCTCAAGATTAAGAGCCATATGCTCCACTAACTGAGCCAGCCAGGTGCCCCTACACCTTTAGACCTTCTGTTTTTGTTGGCTTTCTCTACACCCATCTAGTGGAGCAAGGGGCAGGGCTCCTTCCTTACTTTCAGGTGGAAGAAGTCCAGCTTCTCCATTTGGTTTTTGTTGATACTTTTTACTGCCACATAAGGGTAGAAGTTCTGGCTACCCACAATAGTTTCCACTGACACAATGGGGATTGGAAGAGCAACTTTTACTGTTCAGCTAGGATGAAAGTCTGGGCTTCCTACTTGGCCTTGTCAGATACCACCTAGGCTGGGATGTTGAGGTACCTCATTACAGCCTGGTGAGGAGGTAAGTATATGTCTACTAGTCAACCTTTGCTGGCATGACTGGAGAAGAGGGTCATAGTTTTTTTCTGTGTTCATCAGTTGACATAAAGTGGTATTGTCTAGAAGTTTTCTGTCTTTCCAAGCTGCCCCTTTCAAGGTCCTTTGGCTCAAGAGAGCAAACTTAACTGCTTGGACATTTTTTTTCCTATACCAGTTGGTGTTTCTGGGTTGCTGACTTCTTCAGCCTAAGGCTAGGATATATGAGGCAAAAGGAATACCCAGGAAAATCACAACTGCATCATCCCTTGGGGGCTGAAGTCCATATCTGGACAGTTTTCTTTTCTGGGCCTTTCAGAGTCTTTTGATATTTGATTTATACATAATATTCAGGGTATTTAGTTGTACTTAGCTGGAAAAATTGGGAAAAGTACATTTATTCTATCTTTCAAGAAGCAAAAGTCTCTCATTTTATTTTGATAACCATGTCTGTGCTTATCTTTTTTGAAGATTTTATTTTTAAGTAGGCTCCACACTCAGCGTGAAGCTTGAACTCACAACGCTGAGATTGAGAGTTGCGTGCTCCAATAACTAAGCCTGCTAGGTGCCCCAGTCTGGTTATTTTGATATCTATCTATCTATCTATCTATCATCATCTATCTATATCTCTAAAGAGAGCCATCTAATGAAGCTGTAGATAGTCTTTTTCCTTTCCTTTAGAAATTGGAGATATCAACAATCATTGCCGTTACTTTAGTTTTTTAAAAAATATTTTATTTATTTATTTGACAGAGATCCAAGTAGGCAGAGAGGCAGGCAGAGTGAGAGGAGGAAGTAGGTTCCCCACAGGGCAGAGATTCCGATGTGGGGCTTGATCCCAGGACACTGGGATCATGACCCAAGCTGAAGGCAGAGGCTTTAACCCACTGAGCCACCCAGGTGCCCCTGCAGTTACTTTAAAGGTGTGCTTGAATCATTTAACCAGGTACTCGATACAACTTTGTTGATGTCGATGGTGTTCCTATAATTAACATATTTTCTAAGTACAAGCTGAATAATATTTCTCCCCTACATTATCTCACACAGTAAGTTGTGTTGGGAGAAAGAATATCCTAGATAGGGTTGCCAAATGGTATCTACAAAAATACTGGATACAGTGAATAAATCTCTAAGGCCCTAATTTTAAGAGGACGTGATGAATAGCTTGTGCCTGTAACAATTTCTACCTTGTATTAGACTTCTCTGCTTATGTATATACAAGTTCTGCTGTAACATAATGATATAATTTATTTAACTAGAAAAAGGTAATAGTTCTATGTCTGATATTTTTTACCAGATTACGAACTTAAAAGCAAGACTGTCTTTGTCAAAACCAAACACCTGGCAACCTCAGAACCTCACCAGGGAGGGCCAGACCCATGGGAGCAGGGTAGGTAATCTGGGAAGTTTCCAGGAAGCTAAATTCAATAAACATTTATTGTGCAACAAGAGGACATCTGGACCAGTGTAAAAGCACAAGTCTAGCAGCAGGCCCTAGGTAAACAGGTTATTGGCATCAGAGGGATCTCACTGTGAGGGATTATAGGTGTGTGCCCAGGTAGGCTGGAAGAGCTCACTGATAGAAGCATTTGGCTATAACCAAAACACCAGGATGAATATGAGTATCAGGAAACTGAAATGATTGAAGTCCAACCAGAGATCACGCAGAGACAGAGACGACAGGACCGCAGGTCTAGATGCACTAGGATTCTGAGATGACTAAATGAGGTATGTAGAAATAAGGGGAAAAGATGAAGACCAAGTTAAAAGAAAGGAGGTGAGCGTCTAATAATCAAAATCTGAGAACAGGGAAGTCAGACTCTTCCTTCTACTTGAGCCTTGTTGCTTAAACCTTATATACCAACCCACTTAAGCCTCTGCTGTGATTAGGTCTAAACAAGTGGGAGGCCTTAGCATTCCCTTTGTCTCTAGGATTTCTTTTCATGTTTGAATCCATTGACTCAACTATCCTTTCCTTCTTAGTTTGTTGTCATTTTTTGTTTGCATTTATTTTGTTTCATTTGGCCTTTAGTCTGATTCCTGACTTGAGCGCTCGTACTCTCTTGAACTTCCAGGAATGTCGCTTTTGTACCTATACATACTGCCCTGCCTTTGGTTCATGGCACCCTCCCAGATACCTGGAAAGCCTGGCTCTGCTCTCAGGCTTTTCAAACCATCTTATAGCTACAGAGAAATTCTGCTGGGTTTTGGTTCCACCAAAGTAACCCAGTTGGTCCTACACCTTGTCCAGCCCCCATCTCACAGAAGGGGATCCAATATAGACTAACACCACAGTTGGCTTACTGCTGAGACACCAGATCTATAGGCCCAGGCCTCCTTAAATCTCTTTTACCAACAACATTGATCCCTGACACGGGGACGAAGCTGTTTCTGCAGTTGGGATCTAAATGACCTAGTCAGGCAAGTCATGTCATTGCCTTCTATTATCTTTAAGCTCAATATAAAACTTAAATACACATAACCTGGAAGTAATAATTGTTGTTAAATCACTCTTGCACATTTTTAAATAAGATTTATTTATTTGAGAGGGAAACAGCATGAGCAGGAGGGGCAGAAGGAGAGGGAGAGTAACTCTAGGAGTCTCTGTGCTCAGCGTGGAACCCAATGTTTGGCTGGATCTCAAGACCCTGAGATCATGACCTGAGCTGAAACCAAGAGTCAGATGCTTTACAAATTATTTCACCCAGATGCCCTTCTCTTGCACATTTTTTTTCTTGCACATTTTTGACAGCACTTTACACTGAATAGATAAGCTGTATACAACAATTATCAGGTTCTTACTGTAGTTATACAAACATTTCTCATAGAATGCCCAAGACAGACATAGGACTGCATATGGGCTCTTGTCTTGGAATATCCAGGCACTGGTGGGAGATGCTGAATAAATGGGGGAAGGGCAGCAAAAAGAGGAGAGGTACATGTTTACGAAGAGCACCAAGTGCATCTTGGTCTAAGAATCAGTGAAAGGAAATAATTAAAAACTTATGCTTTTAGAATCACCTTCCTTTTCAAGCTTTTTTCTGCACCAAGGTACAGAAGCTTGCTGCCAAAAACTATGCTTTGTCTTGCTTGTACATCAGTATCTCATCTGGGGAGACCCAAACAAAACTCTCTTCTATAGGGCCTTGATGAAGTTTTCCAGCATTGTTTCTTGCCTTAACAGGAATGATATTAAGTTCCTAATCTCAGACAAAGTGGGATCAGTATCACACTATCATTCATCCCTTTTATCTATTGCCAGGACTTCTTGCCTCTGTTCTAATATTTGACACCCAAACTTCTAAACTGCTTTTTATCCCTCATAGTATACCTTTGCCTGAGTTCCAAGTCCATTCTGGCCAGTAAGGTTCTGGAACTGGTCTCTATTGTCATGTTATACTTTCCTAAACCTGCCCTCTTCTCTGAGTATCTCGTTTTGGTCACTGTTTGGTCCTGCAGACATTTAGTATCTTGACCTGCTTCTAGACTTCCAACTTTGTCATAACCATCTACTGCTGGGATCTTTACCAGACACGACTCATTCGAGTATCTAGATTTCTGGAACATCTAGACTAGGCTTTTGTTTTCCAGTCCATGATTTTGTCCTGGTCCTTGATATTGTCAGCATTCATGTTCTTAGTCTTGATATAGGACTATTTATCTATCGATCTATCTATCTATTTAGATTGTGCATTAGGTAAATTGCATGGTGAGTGTGCTCTTCCTATGCTCTTTTAACATTCACACGGATGACCTTGCCTCCTGTCTCAGAGACTCATGCCTCACTTACTCTTCCTGTGTTTGTATTCTTAGGTTATCTCATGTTTCCAAATTTTCTAGATTCCTCCTCACCTACAAATACTATCTAGTGGTATGTCCTAATTTCTTACCCATATATTTTTAATAAGCTAATTCATGTTAATATTTATCTGACCATCCCTTCCCCTGACCCCCATAAATCCGTAGGCTCTTTACATGGTGACCTTATCTAGAAAATTTTTTTTTCTATTTTTTTTCTAGAAAATGTTTTAATTGAAAGAGGAATGCTAATTGGAGGGTAGGTATGTTTTGGTAAGAAAGTAGGGAATTAGAAAGAATTTTTTGGTAACTGGGCCTTTGGTGCTCCTATTCAATCACAGTAGACCTTTTAAAAAGATTTATTTATTTATTTGAGAGAGAGAGAAAAAGAGCATGCACACATGAGTCGAGGGAGGGGCAGAGGGAGAGAAAGAATCTCAAGTAGACTCCCTACTGAGTGCAGATCCCCATGTGGGGCTCAATCCTTGGACCCTGAGATCATGACTTGAGCTCAAATCAAGAGTCAGATGCTCAACTGACTGAGCCACACAGGTACCCTAAGTTTATATATTTTTTAATTAATTATTTTTATTTTTAACTGTGGTAGAAGAACCCATGACAAAATTTACTATCTTAACCACTTTTAACTGTATGGTTTAATAGTGTTAGGTATATTCACATTGGTATGCAGTGGATCTCCAGAACTTGTTCATCTTATTAAATAGCAACTGCCCTTTTTTCTGCCTCCCCTCATCCCCTGGCAACCAGCATTAGTAATGTATCCTTTTAAATGGGGCTGGCCCCTGCTTATACCAGGTTCAATCTGGATATTAAAGGAAAACCACACTCTGTTTTCCTTTTTAACCTAAAATGATGGATGGGAGTTCGGGTAGAGCCAGGGGACCAGCTCTATCAATCTGATTCCAACAGGCAGGAATGACCCAGTTGCCCCTTTTGGAAATAAGAAATTTTACTCTAGAAGCAAAAGTGAATGCCGTGGAAGTCCACTTTAAAAAAAAAAAAAAAAAGGCTCCCTTGGGTAGCAGAGGTGGGGGGTTGCTGAATGGTTCAGTCGGTTAAGCAACCAAATCTTATCTCAGCTGAGGTCTTGATTTCAGGGTTTTGAGTTCAAGCCCTGCATTGGGCTCCATGCTGGTTGGGCGTGGAGTCTACTTAAAATAAAAACTTAAAAAAAAAATAAAGGTTCATTTAGATCTTAAAAGCCCTATGATTTTTTTCTCTAAATTATTACAACTCAGCTAATTATCAACCCTAGGTTTCTCCTCCTCCTTTTATGTAATAATATTTTCAAAATATAAATGCAACAAGAGAGATTTTAAGGTACTGAACACATTTCAGCAATATAAAATGATACCATTAAGTCGATTCAGGGATAGGTATGAACTAATATAGCCTTTTATAGGGATTTTCCTATTGAATTAAGATGAGAAGATAAATAGCCCTTAATTAGTATATGAAATGCCTTCAACATTAAGCAAAGAAAAAAAAGTCCCCCAAAAATTGAGGGCAAGTTGGCCTGTCTAGAGTGTTTATCTTCTAGACCATTAATCCAGTGACAGAAGCTCTGAATCATGTGTATTTTACAATCCCAAAGGAACCTGAGCAAATCCCCACAGCCAGGAAGAGGCTGTAAGATGAGAATGGTACAAAGGTTTCACTTGCTCATACTTGCCCTGTGACATACAGACCTTTGTTATATATGTTCATTGTCTTGTATCATTTTAAATTATATGGTTATGATTTGCCTACTATTCCAAGAAGATCTCTAATAGTAAACTCTTCCATATATGAATGCTGTCTGCATTCACTTTCTACCAGCCTCCATGTTCTCCAAGAGTCCCATTTTGACTTGTTTTCCTGATGCAAAGTCACAAATGCCCTCCCATGCTCATAGTGGCTTCACCCTGTAGTATTCGGAAACATGAGGACTGCTTCCCATGCCCTACACTTTGGACATGGGTGGCATCAGAGCAAGGGTCATTCAACAGAATGGGACTCAAGAAGGTGAGAAATCAAATATTAAAGGTCAATGCAGAGAATGAGTTAAATAGAAGTCCAAGGATTTAACATGTGAGGGACCCTGCAGTCTTTTTTTTTTTTTAAACTAAGCTTTACACCCAATGGGGGCTCAAACTCACAACCCAGAGATCAAGAGTCACATGTTCCACTGACTGAGCCAGCCAGGTCCACTATGCCTCCCCACTAATACTTTTTAAATTCCAATTTAGAAAAGCATTTCTGGTGGATACTGTAAGCATGTTTAACATCTATTGAAATGCAAATGGATGCTCCTGGTAGCTCAGTGAAATATACATTGATTGTAACTTTCCATTTTGGAGAATGCTGTGTCTTGCCCGGAGATTGATGCTTTATTCAAATCCACGTGGAGAAAGCAATGTTTCCAGACTGAGTTGTTATGCTGGAATATACATGCCTGTTCCAGATGCATGAAATCAGTGTTTTTTCGAAATGCCTTAAGTGGGTGTTGGTGGTATAGCGGTGAGCATGGCTGCCTTCCAAAATGCCTTAATGCAGGGGATGGAAGGAAAGTAAAAGTCTGTGTGATGTCTCATGTTGAAGTGAAATAGGAAGCAAAAGTGGGAAGAGCCTAAGTCTGCAATCATGGAAAGGAAATTGGAAGCACTCAAAGAAGAACAGATGCCTTTTTTATTTGAGTCATTGCATGATTCCTCAAAAGACCAAATTCAGGGTCCAGAGTGAGAAGGTATGATATAGAAAGCATGCAGATATAAACATGGGAAGAAATAAGAAGTCATCTTCCTTCACCCTGATTTGTAATGGCAATTAATGAAGACAATGAAGCAGATGATGGTGATGATGATTATTATTGCAAGAAGCAACCTGTCACAGTCCTCGAGTGTTCCTGTGTGCTCTTGCTAGATAGGCCAATACTGCAAAGCCCTGACCATTCTTTACCTGGGCTGTTTCTCAGAGTTGTGTTTTCAGCAACCAGTTCTGAGAGATGAGACATCTCTTCCTGGACAAAAAACAGGATGCTTATACTTACTACAGTAAAAAAAAAAAAAAAAAAAAAAAAAGAATTGGGGCACCTGGGTGGCTCGGTCGGTTAAGTGTCCAAATCTTGATTTTGGTTCAGGTCATGATCTCAGGGTGGTGAGATTGAGCCCTGCATCAGGCTCTGTGCTCAGTGGGGAGTCTACTAGCAATTCTCCCTCTCTACCTCTGCCCCTCACCCTGCTCTATCTCTCTCTTCCTCTAAAATAAATAAATAAAATTTAAAAATTCTTTAAAAGGGGGGCACCTGGGTGGCTCAGTCAGTTGAGCATCTGCCTTCAAGTCAGGTCATGACCTGATGATTAAGGGCCCTGCGATTAAGCCCCACATCAAGCTCCCTGCTCATTGGGAAGTCTGTTTCTCCCTCTCCTTCTGCCACTCCCCCTGCTTGTGGTCTCTCTTTCTCTCTCTCAAATAAATAAAATCTTTTTTAAAAAAGGCTGTGAATTCCCAAAGTTTATTGTTCCTCAACAAGGATGCAATCCAACTGAGTGCTCAGCATCTAACTGGGCTCCCATATGTCATCCCTGCAGGAATTGAGAGCAAAGGGAACCAGTACAAATATGCAGATGCTCATGTTGCTTGCTGTGCTATGAGTAAAACTCTTTTATCCCTGAATCTGTAGTCACATCTCTTCTGCCAGCATCCATGAACACA
Source organism: Mustela lutreola (assembly GCF_030435805.1). NCBI lineage: Eukaryota > Metazoa > Chordata > Mammalia > Carnivora > Mustelidae > Mustela > Mustela lutreola. The sequence continues at coordinate 94,271,051 of NC_081308.1, read as the reverse complement.
TAAAGAGCTGATCTGTTAGCTTGCAAGTAGTGTAAAATCCCAGACCTGACAGTAATAAGATAAGCTATCTCTATCTCCTGTGGCTAATAATAGTAATAGATAATATTAATTAAAAACTAACAGGGGCGCCTGAGTGGATCCATTGGTTCAGCATATGCCTTCGGCTCAGGTCATGATGTCAGGAATTGCTTCTCGGCCTTTTGGCTAAGATCAAGTGAGGTCATAATCTCAGAGCCCTGGGTTCGAGTCCCATGTTGGGTTCCCCACTCAGCAGGGAGTCTACTTCTTCCTCTGCCCTTCCCCCTCTGCTCCTGCTCTTGCTTTTTCTCTGTCAAATAAATAACAACAATAATAAACTAATAGCAATACCATTTATTGAGGGTTTACAATGTGCCAGGCACTGCTCTATGCACTTGATAGAAATTATCTCATGTTATACCCAAAATAATTTTATTAAGAAGTCAAATAACTTGCCCACCCAAATTCACATACTCTCAAGGTTTCCTGACAATTATCATTACTGTTTTCTCTTCCTTGCTTTCTCTTTTACTCCTTATTTCTACTTTCTTGTTATAATTCCTTGTTCTGACAATCAAAAGTCTATCATATAAAAATAATGAGAAACTCACTCTCCCAGAAAATGCTTTTGTAGTTTACTTTTCTTCTTAGGATAGTAGTAAATAGCCCCAACTCTGGAACCAGTCTTTACTCACTAGCTGTGTGAACTTGGGGAAAGTTATTTAATCTCTCTTCATCTTGACTTCCTCATTTGCAAAATGAGGGATAACAGTACCTATCTAGTAGGGTTCTTGTGAGTCTCAAGTGGGCTAATATATAGAGAGCATTTACAATAGTGTCAAACACATAGTAGCAGTTTCAATTGAAATGCACTATTCTCATTCTGCTTTCTTTTCTGAAAACAGAATATTCATGAATCGTCTTTAGTACCATGTAAATTTTAGACTGATGGTGATTATATTAATCATCTTCAACCTCATCATGACTTCCACTTGAGTGCCTACCATTGGCAAGGAGGGAATTGTCCACATCAGAACAATATTCCATTTCAATCAAAGCATCTATCCTATCAAGGACCTAACACTATTAGATGCAATAGGAAATGCAAGCGGATTGAAGACACTGTACACTCCCTGGCCCCAAAGAAACTGGCAATCTATTTAAGGAGATGAAATTAACACATATGAAATCATAAAGGGGAATAAATAATGATTGGTATGATATTGCTCATATAAGTACAGTATGAATTTAGAGAACAGTAACAGAGCAGCTAAAACAGGCAAAGCAGCTTTCATATGGGAAGAGTAGGAATCATGCTGAGTCTTTTTTTTTTTTAAGATTTTACTTATTTATTTGAGAGAGAGAGAGAGAGAGAGCAAGAGAGAGCATGAAAAGGGCAGGGCGGGGGAGAGGGAGAAGCAGACTCCACGCTGAGCAGGGAACCCCACATGGGGCTCAATCCTGGCACCCCAGGATCACGGCCTGAGCTGAAGGCAGATGCCTAACTGACTGACCCACCCAAGAGCCCCAGAATCATGCTGAGTCTTCAAGTGTGGGTAACATCTACTTTGGCAGAAGGGGAAAAAAGAGAAGACTCTACCTCCAATACTTTCTAGTTTCTACAATTCTTTTCCATGTATACATTCATTTTGTCCTGGTGGCAAGGCCCTAGGGTAGACAGAGAAGGCATTCTTATACCAGCACATGGGCATATCCTGATGTCACAGAGTGGTAACTTGCCCAAGGTCGAGAGCTGGAAAGCGAAACACACTTAACTACTTGCTACTCCAACTCCAGCAGAGCCTCTGCCTGCAAAGAGCTTACGCCTGTCAATCGTGACCCTTGTACAGACATAAAATGAGCATGTGTTAAAGATTTTATTTAACTCCTTATCCGTGAAAGAACTGGTCAGATGCTCACCACCAGTCCAAAGGAGTAGTCAAAAATGCACACATTTATATGGATTGAGGAAATGTTGAATTTTTTTTTTTTTTTTTTTTTTTTTTTTTATTTTTTATAACCTAGATGTCCATCAACAGATGAATGGATCAAGAAGATGTGGTATATATACACAATGGAAATGTTGAATTTAAGAATAGATGAGAAGCTGGCTTTTTCCGTGAAGGGAGGAAAAAAGAAGTCAATTGAACTGCCAGCAGACAGAATTTGTTTGCATGTCTATGGTCAAGAATTATTTCTCATTGGGACCAGCTATCTACAGCTTGCAAGGTTTTTAGATAGCTCAAAGAAAATGAAAGACCAAATGCAGATAACTCAAAGAATTCATGCCAAACAATATCTAGTTTCCATTGGAGACACCCAGGAGTCTCTTTTTTGCTTATTACAAGTTTCCCTGTTCCCTGTGAGTTATAAACATAAGCATAAAGTTATAAACATAAAGAATACAGATGAAGTCATAGCAAATGTTACAAGGCCACAGGGTTGGAAATATGGGTTGGGGACAACTTACCCCAGAGCCTGGGATCCCAAGCTGGTCTTAGGACCAGGAACCTCATCAAGGATGAAGGAAGCCCTTCTGTGTTAAGGAGTCATTTAGAGAGGCCTACCCTGAAACTAACCAGTTTTGAGTTGAAAGGAAGCTTGAAGGTGGGACTTCCAAGCTACAAAGTGGTAGATGGTGGTGAGTGTGCTCCAGGCTGGTCAATTTCATAGGGTCCAGATTCAGAGATTCAGTTCATCATTTAATTAAGTTTATATCTAGCTTAGTTTTTTTTTTTTTAAAGACAATAGTAATTGGGGCGCCTGGGTGGCTCAGTGGGTTAATCCTCTGCCTTTGGCTCAGGTCATGGTCTCAGGGTCCTGGGATCGAGCCCCGCATCGGGCTCTCTGCTTGGCAGGGAGCCTGCTTCCTCCCCCTTCTCTCCCTCTGCATGCTTCTCTGCCTACTTGTGATCTCTGTGTGTCAAATAAATAAGTAAAATTTAAAAAAAAGACAGTAGCAATTAATTTTATGAGATCAAATAGAGACAGTTTCCATATCGCCAGAAACTAGAGGTCCCAGGAGAGCAAGAAAATGTTTTATTGATGTCCTAATGAGGGGTTTGCACAAGCATGCATTTATGAAACTTGCATTCATATTCATATATGTGAGTACACAGCTCATCTCTTAAAATGCAATTACGTACTTATACAAGGTGATACAAATATTAATACAGAGACCTGACCTTACATGTAGGTAGCCATCTACAGACTGTGATCAGAAGGGTAATTAAAAGCCTCTGCTCCCAGATGGTACCCCTAGTGATCTACCTTCATTTACAACATTCCCACCATTAATGTTATTTTTTTTGGAGAAAGAGTTCCCGAAGGCATTTGTTCAAAGGCAACAGGCTCTTTCTTGTAAAGAAAGACAAGCGGGATGGAAAGGTCCAGAATGCAGGCAGAGATGGCAGATCTGAGAAGGACGGCTGGACAGCAGCTCTGGAAAGAGGATCAGTGACAAGGAAAGGGCAGGAAATGAAGCCAGGAAGAAAGACAAAACTGACCACACCGCGGAGTGGTGATGGCCACGTAATAGTATCTCATGATACAAATGCATTAAGAACTACTCTGCAAAACAAAAGAAAACAAAACAAACAACCCTCCAAAACCCCCACCAACAGGAAAAAACCCCTCCTCCATAGAAGAATATAATTTCAAAAAGTCAAGTCACATAGTATATGAGAGGGATCTAATTTTTCCTAATACATGTTGTTGAAAAGTATTCGGCTGAGAATTGATAATCTGGGAGAAAAGTTGCAGATCAGGTATGACCAGAAAACAAGCCATAGAAGTGGGGAAACTGGTTTCTCATCCAGGATTAAGGACTTAAATGCAAACAGCCCAGAGGTACATCTTTACCATCGTCTGTATCCTTGCCATCCCTGAGATCAAAGCAGTCCTTAAATGCCTGTTGTTAAACTGAGCTGTAGCAAATGAGTAGGCCCTTGCATGATCCCCTGCCCAAGTAGGCAACAACTTCAGAACTTGCAAAAATAATAACTTACAATAATTTGATCAATTACACATTTTCACCGAAGGCAAATAAAAAAGGAAGGACATTTACCAGGGGGGTGAGCAAGGGAGCTTGAATAAGGAATTATTACCACTTCTCCAGACTTGTCTGATAGAGATAGACTTTCAAGAGTTTATTCAGTGATGGGGACAAAAAGCTCAAAGAATGGGATGCGCTGCATTTTAGTAGGATATTTGCAGGTAGGAATAATATGAATGGAGTTATCACACATGTTAGGGGAACCTCCCTTCACTTAACCTCACATTTCCTTTAGGCAACATACACTCCAGAGACACCCATGATCTCTCTCCTGGACCCTCCCTTGTGCCCTACCAAATGAAGAAAAATTTACCTGAGTAATGAGTTTTTGAAAAGAAATTGAGAATACCCCACTCTGCCATCTCCAGGTCTTCTAAGAGTTTTATTGTGATCTGCCTTTATCTTGTGGGAGAAGCCCTGTGCTGAGCCAGTGGCTAGGTGGGTAAGCCTCCCTAATTCAGGAGTGGGGAGGAATTAGAAAGACAGTTGAGGTCTTACGTTTCAGCTCTGTCTCCCAGACTATTTTCGTAACTGATGTTTTGATCTTCTATCTTATTCTGGTGTTCGTGGTTCAGTTGCTTTCAAACTAGGAAGAGGAGAAGTTGAGTTACAGGTTGTTCTCCTTAAACCCAACAGAGAAATGGGTAAATTTATCAGGGAGAAGTGGAGACAGCTGATAAGAAAGACAGAAAACTTCCACAACCCTGGTAAAGAAGTTCAATTTTCCCTATCTTCCATTTTTCTCTTTACAGGGGTCATTATGCACATATGCTATTTAGTCCAGGGAAAGACTAGTTTTTCTCTCTTTCGGTTTTTTAGTTTCCAATCCATCATGGGTTGCTGCTTTTATTTTTTAATGTTTTATTACTATTATTTTTCTGGACAGGGAGTGAGGTAGGCGCAGGGAGAGGGAGAGAGAGAGAAGGTTAAGCAGGCTTCACGCTGAGTATGGAGTCCAACATGGGGCTTGATCTCACAACCCTGAGATCATGACCTGAGAGGTAATCAAGAGTCGGACGCATAACTGAACTGAGCCACCCAGGCACCCCTGGGCTGACGCTTTTAAAAAATACATAATAAAAATGAATTACTATAAAATGATACTAAATAAGACATGCATAAGATGAGGCCCAATTTTTTAATAATTAGATGAGGCAGACATAAAAGCATACCCTGTTACATTGCTATACATGTTTGTAAAAGCTAACTCTCAATTTCCAACTTCTCTCACTACAGACTGGTACCTAACGATTCACAGGCTAACGCTGGTCTGCAGTTCACAGTCTTTAGTAGCATTGATCTGGTCTACTTTGGTTCACAGAATCCTCATTGTCTTCTTATAAAAATGGGACACAGAAAAACACAGTGGTGAAGAGTTTAGGGTCTGGTAACAAAGTTCCAATTCCCAATGAATGAGTGGTAGAGTCAACATCAACACCTCCTTCCTATGGTTGTTATGAGGATTAAATTCAAACATGCTTAAAGCCCTTGACTGTGTCGAGCCTCTTGTAAGTGTTTGATAAATGTTATTATTATTCTGGACCAGTGTCCATGTTGGGTGGTAGGCATCTGCTTAATGTTTTGGAAGATTACTAAATGGGTATAAATAAATATCCCCACAACTCATTCTTTGAAGGAATGAGTCAGATTTTATTATCTTCTAATAATTGGGGTAGTTGGGTGTTCGCATTTTCTTTTGCCCAGAGGCTGATAGGATCTATGCGAGTGAGTTCAGCGACATGCAGACTGGCTCTCAAGGCTGCATTGGTTCATCCTTGAGATATAAACATGACTCTCATAGCTAAATTCTAGCTAAAGAATCTAGTCAAGACTATTGTCATAAAGAGCCATAAGAAAGTCATAGTCAAGGGGCGCCTGGGTGGCTCAGTGGGTTAAGCCGCTGCCTTCGGCTCAGGTCATGATCTCAGGGTCCTGGGATCGAGTCCCACATCGGGCTCTCTGCTCAGCAGGGAGCCTGCTTCCCTCTCTCTCTCTCTCTGCCTGCCTCTCTGCCTCCTTGTGATCTCTGCCTGTCAAATAAATAAATAAAATCTTTAAAAAAAAAAAAAAAAGAAAGTCATAGTCAAAGGTCTAGCCTCAGCAGATCACTGTGTATTTTCTCTGGGAATATTCTCAATGCTTGCTGGTGTTGCCTAATATTGTCTCCTAAAATATTGGGTCATTTCCCATTCAAGAAACAGGACTGAAAGGCATTCAAAGGACTAGAACAACTTGGAGTGGGGAGGGGCAAATTTGGGACGCCTTGGAGCCTCTAATGTACCTATCTGAGCTGGGGCAGGAAGTGAAGTGTGCCAAATGGCCTTGTAACAGGGTCACACAGAGATTTCTACTTGTCAGAGAAGCGGTCGACTGTTCCAACCTCCCCTTCCCCTTGGCCTTTGCTACTCTGCAGTTTTCCAGTACTGGTTAAAGCCAGTCCATTATGACAAAGCAACAATAGTGCTACACCTCAATGGCAGAGAACATGAACGGATTGTTTCCCCCACATCGAACCAACGAACATGCTTTTCAGAAAGGCAGAGCTAACTGAAGTGTGATTTGCTCTCACGGTGCCCAGCTGTGCTGTCTATAGGGCCACAGCGGAGGTTGTTCGGGTCACGGGGATTGCTTCCACCTTTATTTTTTTCCAGTTTGCTCTGGTAAAGCTGCAAGTGTCATGCCAAATTTACTTTAAGCCACAGAAGGGTGGATTCCTGGGTGGCCTGTAAAGGGAATTCTATCCTACCGAGGCAGGTGAACCAAAATGCTCCAAGATTAAGTTTGTTTTTAAACAGAGTAAAAAGGCCCACGGCACTGGGGGGGGGTGTAAATTCAGTCTGTTCATCTCTGAAGTTAACCAATTATGAAGCCCCATGGTTTCTCACTGATGACAGGGAAGAGGGCCAAAGGACTTACCAGAACGGAAGGAGATTTGTTACACTGCTGTGTTAAAAAGAAAGCTCAGTGATGAGTAAGACATTCCCCACTCAGAAACAAGGCCATCTGGCAGGTCCTTGGCAGAATCAAAAATGAAAGAATGTTCATGATCAAATCCTCATTCAAAATTAAAAGCCATTCCTGCTTCTAGTGGGTAAAAATGGTACATCTTTACCAGCCAGTAGAAACTGCAAACGCCTGTCTCACTGTCCTGGATTTTTTATTTGTTTGTTTGTTTGTTTGTTTAAAGATGCATGGGGAGGTTTTCTATTTTCACAATTTAAATAAAATCACTCTCCTGCTGCTCTCACCCTCTTGCTGGGTGGTTTGTCATTCATTAGCTTTGAAATGATCCACTTCCTGGTGGGAAGCCTCACCTGGGAAATCAAATTCAGTTAAGGAGACAATGAGAAATATTTGGAGGAGTGATTTATGGGGAAGTCAGTCTTTTGATAAGACAGGACCAAATACTGTCCCCTACTAGGCCTCGTGTTCCTAGTGTCATTTTCTAAAAGGGCACAGATTAGAGCAGCCACTAGCAAATGAGAAAACCTTGGTTCTGATCTGAGTCCTTGGATAGCTTGGGCCATAGTGAAAGAATACATGGCTGAAGTATCCTTGTAACCTAAAGATGCCAAGCATATTGTAGAAACTGTGAATATCCCCATGGCATTTAGCCCCCACCTACACCCCGAATTCCATATGCCATAGATGATTCACCTGTGTTCTTCACACCATTTGAGTTATAATAATAATAATAATATTATTATTATTATTATAACATTATTATTATTATTATTATTATTTGGTTCATTCATTTATGCTTCCTATTAAGTGGCATTTAGTTGTGTGGGAGTCCTCTTCGGTTAACATGTGACTTTCTCATCTTCATTTATTTTCTCTCTCCTGTGCCTCTTTTAGGTCCGGACCTATTGAAGAGTTCTAAGAGCTAATCCGTACCTCTGTTGGGGAGGAGGAATTTTCCCCATCCTTCAAGGCCGTTCTGGTTGGACTAAGAATCAAATTGTTGGGAGACAGATTAACAGAAACAAGTCAAATTTAATATTGTACATACTGAGAATCCATACAGATAAGGAAATTTCAGACAGTGAGGCAACACGATGCTTATGTGAGCTAAGGAGAGGGGTTAGGGTCTGAAGATACAAGACAGAGAAAGGCCTTTAGCAGGAGGGTGAAAGGAGGTGTGTGGAAAACAAAGGTTGCCCAATTATGTAGATATATTTCTTAGGTAAAGGAGAATCTCTGTGAATAGCCCTCTTTCCTGGTACAAACACGCAGATAAGGGGGAGATAAATTCTCCTGAATCTGTTGGGTTTTTATTGCTTTCTCTTATTTTTATTTTTGAATTTTTTTTCTTAATATTTAACTTCTTATATTCCCCAAGTTTTTATTTAAATTCCAGCTAGTTAACATACAGCGCAGTACTAGTTTTGAGGGTAGAATTTAGTGATTCATCACTTACATACAATACCTGGTGCTCATCATAAGTGCCCTCCTTAATACCCACCACCTGTTTAACCCATTCCCCACTCCCCCACCATCTCCCTCCAGTATCCCTCAGTTTGTTCTGTGAGGTTCAGAGTCTGCTTCTTGGTTTGCCTCCATTTTTATTCCCTGCTATGTTCATTTGTTTTGTTTCTTAAATTCCACATATGAGTGAAAGCATATGGTATTTGTCTTTCTCTGACTGATTTCACTTAGCATATACTCTTCAGCTCCAACCATGGCATTGCAAATGGAAAGATCTCATTCTTTTTATGGCTGAGTAATATTCCATTATATTAAAAAAATCCATTCATCCATCAATGGACACTTAGGCTCTTTTTCATAATTTGGCTATTGTAGATAATGCTGCTATAAACCTCAGGGTGCATGTGTCCCTTCAAATCAGTATTTCTGTATCCTTTGGGCAAATACCTCATATTGCAATTGCTGGGTGGTGGGGTTGATCTATTTTTAACTTTTTGAGGACTTTCTATACTGTTTTACAGAGTAGCTTCCCCAGTTTGTATTCCCACCGAAAGTGTAAGAGGGTTCCCTTTTCTCCACATCCTCACCAACATCTGTTGTTTCCTAAGTTGTTAACTTTAGCCATTATGACAGGTGTGAGGTGATATCTCATTGTAATTTTTATTGGTATTTCCCTGACGATGAATGATATTGAGCATCTTTTCATGCATCTGTTGGTCATCTGTGTGTCTTCTTTGGAAAAATGCCTATTCATGTCTTCTGCCCATTTCTTAACTGGATTGTGTTTTGGGTGTTGAGTTTTGTAAGTTCTTTATATATTTTACATACTAACCCTTTATCAGATATGTCATTTGCAAATATCTTCTCCCATTCCATAGGTTAGCTTTTAGTTTCATTGATGGTTTCCTTCACTGTGCAGAAACCTTTTATTTTGATTGCTTTTAATTCAAAACAGTGTTCATGCCAAAGTAGCCCATCTTGGAGCTGCCCTTGGCCCCTACACCTCCAACCAGATCCTTGAACAGTCAATTCTTTCCTGGTGTCCTCATGATTCTTGAAGTGGCTTAAGTGCAGTGTAAGCCCTCTTGATAGAGTAACTGTAGTTGAAATGTTTCTAAGCCTTATTTGACTTCCAGAGGAAATTCAAAGCCCTCTTAAGCCATTCTTGGGCCCAAGGATTTGATATGAGTATACTTAGTGGTCTAAAAATAGTTTGGGGACAGCAAGATTAGTCACCTTGCTACTGGAATGGAGAAAGAAAATATTTATTATACTGAACACTTGTATAATGCTTTATAGTTTTCAATGTGTTTTAAACATCTCATTAGATCCTTCAATCTGTGAAGTGAAGGAGTAGATATTTCCACAAGGAAACTAAAGTCAGAAGATTAGGTAACTTCCTTAAATGCACTCTTCCAAATTCTTTCAACTAGAAGAGTTACTTTAGCCCAAAAAGGGATTTATTTGTTCGTGTAACCTATAAAGGGAGAAAAACCTGCCAGGAACCAGGGCCTCAGAGATTGCAGTAAGTACTCGACATTGACAGAATTTTCTCTCTATTCATCTTTATTTCTTCTTGTCGCTGCTTGGATTTAGTCCGTAGACAGGTTCTTTTCTATAGTGGGAAAGATGATGGGTAGTAGCCTAGATCATATATCCTTATAATTCATGATCAAAGTGAGGATTATGGGGCACCTGGGTTGTTCATTTGATTGAGCATCTGATTTTGGCTCAGGTCATGATCTCAAGGTCCTGAGATCGAGACTTGCATTGGGCACCCACTCAGCAGGGAGTCTGCTTGTTCCACTACCCCTCTGTGTGTGTGTGTGTGTGTGTGTGTGTGTGTTTGTGTGTCCGAGTGTGTCTGTGTGCCTATCTCTCAAATAAATAAATAAAATATATTTTTTTAAAGTGAGGATACATTTACTTCAGATAATTTTGGGTAAGGCTTCCAATTCACTTAATTTAGGCCATGTGTCCTCTCCCTCAGACCAATCACTGTTTCCCAGAAGTTGCAGTGCTATGGTTGGGCCAAACCTGGATCATGTGGTCACTCTTGTAGTCTGCAGGTTTGGGTTGAGGGTGGAGTACTATGACTGACAACCTCATCAGGAAGACATGGAATGGGGAGGCAGCTCTCTGATGGAAAGGGAATGATGTTAATAGGCAAAGAATGGGAAAGTATGTGAGGTAAACTAAAATCACAACCACTGCTGCCCAGTACACCAAAATTCTGGAAAACTCAGGTCACTCTCTCAAAAACACCACATTAGAAGAGAGTGAGAAGAAACAGACTGGTCGAATGCACAGCAGCCTGCTTAAGGAATTCTAGAAGTTTATTTTAGAACCCTTAGTCTTTATGTTTGAGAAGTCATGAAGAGGAGATAGATCTGGAGATATGAAAAGACCGTGTGTGAATTTTAATTAAAAAGAAGAAACTTGTCTTGATAAGACTGATATTTGGAAGATGAAGAGAGCAGCAGTTCTCAAATAGTTTGGTTTCAAGAGCCCCTTATACTCTTAAAAATCATGGAGGACCATAAATATCTTTTGTTGATGTGTGGTACAGTTACCTATGTTAAATTAGATATTAAAACAAAGAAACTTAAAATAATTTATCTGTTTATATTTATTTATTTATCTGTGCACAGAGGTAAAGAATAAATGATGAGTAGTAGGGTTTCATGCCTCTGCCTTGATCTGCTGTTTCTTGAACATCAGCACAAATGGAAACACTTTGGCAAAAGCAAATATTTCAGTATTATTATGAAAGTAATATTGACCTCTCTGGCCCCTGCCCCAAAGGGTCATGGGAACCCTAAGCATCTGTGGTCCACACTTTGGAACCAAATTGTTGCAATAGAGGAGATAATTAAATAACTCTTTTACCCATCTGGACTAGCATCAGGTACCGGATGGCAATCAGCCCAGCTTTATACAAAACAAGTCATTCTGTGACATTTTAAAGTCCGTCCATGGTAGAAAATAGGCCAAGGAGTTAAGAGAGAAACAGTAGCATCATAAAGAAATCTCTTTGAAACTGTTTAAAAGTCTTGTTAGTTTTTTGGAGTCATCAATACCAAAAACCTTGCAGTTCCCTAGAACAGAAGGGTTTCTGTTTCTTCTAAGGGTTCAAAATGTAACCTAGAATACATTGACTGGGTTGACCATTGGAATAGATATGTAAGAGAAGCATGCAACAAATTTAAAAAAAAAAAAACAAAACTCCAATTGAAACAATTGAATCCATAGGTCAAATATTCAGAAAGGGTCTACTCTCATAGTCTTGTCCATGATACCATCCTCAATGACAAGTCATAAAGACTTGTCCAAATGAACATCACAGGGTGGGGGTCACATCTGTCTGGAAGCTCATGACCCCCCAAAAAGAGGCCTTCTGTGGCTCCTTATTAACATGAAAGTCATGTGAAGCATGGGGGATGACATATCAAACTCACCTGTGATTCCAAAAAGTAATAGGTAGAGTAATATATGTACATGCAACTCTAAGCAGGGCACTTGGTTAAACTGGGACTACATCCTGGGAAACAGGCCTGGTAATTTCTAAAAATATATCACACCACTAAACAGGGTTTCAGAGCATAGAGCTTCCAGAAGCAGAGCTTTGTAATTATAGATTTATCTGCATGTTTGTTTAACATCTGCCTTTCTCATTTGCCACAGTACCCACAGAGTCTGACATAGAGTATTATTAAGTAAATATTTGCTGAATAAATGAATAATTGATTGCTACTACATGATCTTGCATAGTCTGACCTCTACTTTCCTTCCCAGCCTCATGTCCCACCATACTCCATCTGGACCTCTGGACTCAAGTCATTGTGACCTTATTTTCATCACTTGAATGCGCTGTACTTTCTGCTGTCATAGAGCCCATGTTTGGTCCCTTTGCTTGGAATGGTCTTCCACCCTATTCCTTAATTACTACTCATTTGTCAGATATCAGCCTAAGTTTTAGGTTTAGGCTCCTCAGGAAAGCCTACCTTGAGCTCCACAATTAGAGCAACCCTTCTCTTATAAACTTAGACACAACCTAGCCAAGATGTGGGTTTCCACTTTTTTGTGTGTTCATTTGATGTTGCTCCCTATCCCTACCTGGCTGGATTTTTAAGTTATATGAAGGTAGAGACTAGGTCTGTTTTCACCCAGCATTATACATCACAACACAGTGCCTGGGGCATGATAAGTTTATACCCGTAGGTGTTAAGTGAAGGAAAGAATGAATGAAGCACACTGTTCCCTGGTCATATAAGGTGTCTACTACCATTTAGGATGCTGGAAGGACTTTGGAGAAGCCATTGTTTATCTTCCTATTCGATTCCTTTCATTCCCTTTATTCTCCTCCCAGTTTATTTGATTTCTGTGGTTACTCAGCTGTAGTGGCCATTAGAATCCTCATAAGCTAGGACAATTTTTCAGAGCAGGGGTGGGCAATCTATGACCCATTGAGCCAAATCTGGACCACAGGCTGTTTTTTTTAAAAGATCTATTTATTTATTTGAGATAGAGAAAGAGAGAGAGAGGAGGGGCAGAAGGAGAGAGAGCTAGAGTCCCAAGCAGACTCAGCACTGAGATGTGGCGGGGGCTTGAACGGGAGTAGATTGAGAGAGAGAGCATCTTAAGCAGGCTCCACACCCAGCATGGGAACCCAAGTGGGGATTGATCCCACAACCCTGAGATCACAACCTGAGCCAAAACCAAGAGTCAGATGCCCAATCAACTGCTGTGCCATCAGGGACCCCTCACAGGTTGTTTTTGTAAATAAAGTTTTATTGGAACGGAGTTATGCCCATTCATTGACATACTGCCTATAAATATGTAAATGTCTCACAGTAGCAGAGTTGAGTAGTTGCAATAGAAACTATCTGTCCTGTGAAGCCTAAAATATCTCCTATCTGCCCCTCTACAGAGAAATTTTGCCAACCCCTTTGTTTCACAGCAATGTATATGCTTTCTTTTTTTTTTTTAAAGCCCTGTATCTGAATCTAACTTTTCATATATTGCTGGATTTCCTAGTTACACATTTATAATGACCACTGTGCATGAGGGCTTGACACAAAAGGCTATCAAGCAACTGATAGTTTTGCTAATCTTCACAAAAGAAAATATTCTTTGATTTGTAGCCAGAGTTGCCTCTTAGAAAGTCTGCAAAAATTTTTCCTTCTGATGAAAAATGAGTTTTTTGCAGAAATTGAGTTTTTTGCAGAATAACAGCTAATATTTATTGAATGCTTTCAATGAACCAGACTCAGTTCTAAGCACCCTGCATGATGATGATGATGATCCCTGCTTTACAGATGAGGACAGTAAGGCCCAGAGAGGTTGCACAGCATGTCTATGTCACACAGGTTTTGGAAGTACCTGAGCTAGAATAGGATTTGGAGGACTCTGACTTCAGACAAGACCTGTGCTTTTAACTACTCTACCATCCTGCTTGTCTGAGTCCTTCATTCCCCAAAAGCCACACTGTTTATGATTTCTAAATATGAAGACAGTTTTGTGCTGTTGTTTCCAAGTGGGACAACTTATAATTTTGAGTTTTGAAGGCAAGACATGGAAAGGCTTTTGAAATCCCAATGCTTGGCAGAGTACCAGGCACATAAAATTCAATTAATAAATGCTTCTATTGTTGTTGGACATGAAATGACATTGAAGAGGAAGAGGATGAAAACAAAGAATTTTCTACCAGGAGTTTCACACCATCCTAGATCATTGTCAATGAATGGGGATATAGTTTCAAGTACTGGAGTCACTGCTAAGGGATCTGGCTACCTCTGAGCATGTGAGAGAAAGTAGAGATATTAGTTCCTTATTGTAAACAAAATGGAAAATAGAAGCAAGCAGTAATTACAGTACTGAATCTAGAAGTCAACTGTATAAAATTTGAAAATAAAGAGAACATAGATACAAAAAATAAATTGGTGGTTCCCAACTGGCATTGGGGAGTGGTAAGAGAAATGGGTGAAGGGGGTCAAAATTTATGCATGTTCAGTTATAAATAAGTCATGGTGGTGTAATATATAGCTTGATGACTATAGTAAATAATACTGTATTGCATATTTGAAAGTTGTTGAGAGAGTAAACTTGATAAGTTTTCATCAGAAGGAAAATTTTTGCAGCTATGTATGGTAACAGATGTTAACTAGACTTATTATGGTGATCATTTTGCAATATATACAAACATTGGATCATTCTGTTGTGGACCTGAAACTAACATAATGTTATATGTTAATTACACCTCAATTAAAAAAAAGAACACATTTCACTAGGTAAGATGTGACTGCAAATTCTAACCTATTTCATTCAGTTTTCTGATATGATTTAACAGATTTCTTCAAAACAGCTCTGCCAGGGACGCCTGGGTGGCTCAGTTGGTTAAGCGGCTGCCTTCAGCTCAGGTCATGATCCCAGTGTCCTAGGATCGAGTCCCACATCGGGCTCCCTCCTCGGCAGGGAGCCTGCTTCTCCCTCTGCCTCTGCCTGCCACTCTGCCTGCCACTCTGTCTGCCTGTGTTCACTCTCTCTGACAAATAAATAAATAAAATCTTTAAAAAAAACCAGAACACAGTTCTGCCATGACTACCTCCACAATGCATAGCTCTCATTTTTTTTTCTTCCTATTTCTTGCTCTTATGAGCACTGGGTAGTTCTGTAATGTACACTGACAAACCATCCCCTCCTTTCGTGAAGTGGTCCTATGATCCCAGATACAGGATCCTTTAAAGGACAGATGCTGAAATTCCAACAACATTGAGATTCGCCCCACAAACTGATAGGACATACTGTACTTTAGTTTGTGCACAAAGTTTTCTTCTGCCTTCTGTGATAACTGCACCATTTGGCAGGGCACATTCCTTCCCTGATTTGTGTTACAATGAACTATGACTGTTTCAATGTCAGTCTGATTGTTCTGTTGGTGACCTTACGGGCTTCTGTTAGGTCCAAATAACGTAACATGTGCGATATTGATGTTCCTCCCTATATTTTTGCAAAATCAGCTAAAAGATTGTGCTCACAGAAAGATCTTGCTGCTTAACATCTCATTCTAATTCTTTGAGCTCATGATTGTGAGGTGCTGCATTACAAAGGATTTTGCCAGCCAGAGGAGCAGCAGTAGGAATATGTTTTTCTCATTCTTTCATTCAACACTATCTGTTGTGTGCCTACTATATTTCAGGCTGTGTTCTAAGCACTAAGGATACAAAGGTGGAACAAATCAGACAAGAATCCCCTACTCTCATTGAGCTTACACTTTGTTGGGAGAAAAACAGAAAAGCAAATATAGGACATCTGGTGGTTATAAGTGTCATGAAGCATAGTAAAGCAAGTTGAGAAGAAGGAAAAGGAAAGACATGGGTGGTAGGTGATAAGGTTATGCGCTGCTGTAGGAAGGGTGATTCGGCCAGTTAAATAGGGTAGTTGGGAAGGCCTCCCCATCCACTGACACCTGAATGAAATGAGGCGTGTCAAAGGGAATGGCATTCTGAGTAATAGCAATGCAAAGGCCTTGGGGCAAGATAGTGTTTGGGTTATTCAAGGAATGGCAAGGAGGCCTTTGCTCAAGGGCTAAAACAGAGAGAGGGAAGTGTAAAGTGGTACAAGATGAAGTCACAAAGATAGGTAAGAAGGTGATAAGGTAAGGTCTAGTAGGCTAAGTCAAGGCTTTTGAACTCAAATGATGATAAAAACTAACCTTCATTTTACATTTCTTTGTTTTAGAGTTTCCATGTATACGCTGGAATTTTGATCAATGTAACAATGTTTCATTTAAATATTTGATATTTGGTTGTGGTGGTAGAAGCAGCTAGCATCTATCTCAATAGCTCATAGCTCAGAATCCCTTTTTTCAAAAGAAACAGGATTTGGACATAAAACAGAACAGGCTGATACAATGGATGTTGTAGCAAAGCTGTATCTTATTCAAGGACTAGCTCTCAGGGTTGATGGCTTACTTATTGGCATGATAATGTCTGACATTTTCAAAATGTTTTCAGATGTGTGATTTCGTCAGACTCTAATAACAACCCCAAGAGATAGGAGAAACAGGAGTTATTACTGATCCAGAAATGGAGGGAATTGATATAGTTTACCCAGCAATCATCCAGCATATGAGTCAGTATCAGAGCCACGAAATCCTGACCCTGAATACACCACCCCCTCATTGCCCACTGTAAGGATTTTTTATTTACTTTTTGGGGAGGGTAAAGATTATTGAGTAACTTCTTGACTCAGAGGTCAGAATGTTAAATCAACTAAGTTATTAGCTCATTCCTCCCTTCCAGTTCTCAGGGGCATAAAAATATGTACTGAGTAAGGTCTGGGGGGTAGGCCTTGCTTTCTCTCTCTTTCAGTCTTTCTCTGTCTCTCTCTTGGAGCAGTCATTGACAAGAAGCTGATGTATTTTGAAAGTCTAGCTCTACTCTCAGAAAATGGCTGGGCATGTAGGAACTGGCCACCTCAAAGTTCACAATAATACAGTGGTTGTCCACTTCCCGCCCTCACAGAAACCACTCTGAAAGAGCACAGCGGCTCCCTTTGAGGCCCACGTGTCTATGAATAAGGCTCAATACTCCACCAAGTTAAACTTCTGCTATCGTGTTCTCAATTGAACAATATATTTACTAGCATCTTCCTAATGACATTTGTCAAAAAGTAAACATGTTCCCTCACAAAAAAAATGGCCTAATCTCCTTCAACAAATGAAATGTTGATTTAAAGGTGGGGGGGTTATTTTTTGGACGTTATCAAGTAATGAAATGGCAAAGCAGAAGAAAGAAATTGGGATTTCTGAATTCTGGAAGTAGACAGAGAATTCACATGTTGTCCCAGCAACTTTGTTCATTATAAATGTTGACTTTTCCTGAGACTCAGTCCTCAGCTGCCTCCCATCTCACTCTATTCTCTTCCTGGGCAAGCTCACTCACATCTACAGCTTCCATGAGCTCCCCAGTGTCAATGTCCAGCTCAGACCTCTCACCTGACCTTCGGATCAATGTATCCAAATGTTTACTAGACCTCTCCTCTAGGGTGTCCCAAAGGTCACTCAAATGCAACTTGCTCCCCAAACCTGGTCTTCTAGCCTTCCCTCTCTCTGTGGATTGCCTTATCATTCCGTCCAGTTGTATTTAGGGATATTTTGATACACCCTGTTCCTTCTCAACTCTGAAACTTGGTTTGTTTAGGTCAAATTTTCTCATTTTAACCCCTAAAAATCTCCAGACTCCATCCACTTTTTTCCATCTCCATTAGCACCATCCTTCTGTCTATCTCCTCTTTCCTAGACTACCCCCAATAACTCCTAATCTACCCACATTTAGGGTCCCTTCTAATTTGTTCTTTTTAAAAAAGATTTGTTTATTTATTTTAGAGAGTGAAGAGGGGCAGAAGGAGAAGGAGAAAAAGTCACAAGTGGACTCCATGTTGACTGTGGAGCTGGACCTGGGGCTTGATCTCATGACCCTGAGATCACAACCTGAGCTGAAACCAAGAATTGGATGCTTAACTGATTGTGCCACTCAGGTGCCCCCTTATTTGTTCTTTTGATTGCAGAGAATGGTCTTGACATAAAGAATGCCATATCATCTTCATGCTTAAAAGTTTTTATGGGTTCCGATCACTCTTAGAATACACACAAATGTCTTAATGTAGCCTACAAGGTCCTGCATGATCTGGCACATAATTTATTTCTCCAGGCTCATCTCAAACCCCCTCACTGTCTACACTCTAGCCACATTTGCCTACATTTTCCATGTCACCCTGTTCCTTCTTGTGGTGCGGCTCTGCATATTTTGAATTGTTTATTTGATTTCTTTGTTGTTCCTTCCTTTCTCACCTCCTATTCATCCTTCAGATCTCATTTGGAGTAAGTCCCTTGGAGTAGCCTTTGTTGATTGCCCTGACTAGGTCAACTCTTGCTGTTACCAGGTGTCACAGTACTCTCTACTACCCTTTGTCACACTTCTCATCGTTCTGTTTGACATTTGTTAGTGTGGTTACTTGGTTATTGTCTGCCTCCCTACTAGATTGTTAGTTCTTTGAGAGCAAGAGCTTACCATAGTATTCTTAGTACCTAGCACACACTGTGTGCCTGGTACATAGAAGACACTTAATAAACATATGTTGAATGAATGACTAAATATGTTTAAGTACATTGGGTCAATATACTTAAACATTTTCCCTGGAGAAAACATATTGGGCCTTTTTAGTTTTTTATATTCTTTATGTACGTAATGTACTTAAATGTTTTCCCTGGAGAAAACATATGGACCTATTTAGTTTTTTACATTCTTTGAGCTACTGACTAGATTCTATAGCCATGCCCAAGTTCAAATAGTCACTTAAAGTTTTGTTAACAGTACATTCAAGGGTGGTGAAGAATAGACTTTGTTATGGCCTTCACGAATATACATGCCAGTGAGATGAAAGGGGTGGGGTTTTGCATCTAGATTTTCTGATGTTAACCATTGAAAAGGATGCCATCTTATTAGTGCTACTAGAATAATTTAATTTTGACATTTTGTCCATTGTGGTTTTCTCCCCTTTTAAATAGACTATTTTTTAAAGAGATTTTAGGTTCATAGCAAAATTGATTTCCCTTATACTCACCATTCCCATGCATACACTGCCTCTCCCACTATCATCATCCTGAACCAGAGTGGTACATTGGTTACAATTGATGAACCTACACTGTCACACTGTCATCATCCAAAGCCCATGGTTTACATTAGGGTTCACTCTTGACATTGTACATTCTTTGGGTTTTAACAAATGTATAGTGACAAACATCTGCTATTGCTGTACAATGCAGAGTATTTTCACTGCCCTGAGAAGCCTCTGTGCTCTGCCTATTCATTTGTTCCTCCTCCACTACCCTTGACAATCACTGGCATTTTTATTATCTACAGTTTTGTCTTTGCCAGAATATCATAGAGTTGAAATCATACAATATGTAATCTCTTCAGATGGGCTTCTTGTACTTAGTAATATGTGCTTGAGTTCCTCCATATCTTTTCATGGCTTGATAACCTTTCTTTTTAGCATTGATCACTATTCCAGGACCTGAGTGTGCCACAGTTTATGTAACCATTTGCCTACTAAGGGACGTCTCAATTGTTTCTAGGTTTTGGCAATCATGAATACAGCTGCTATAAACATACATGTGTGGTTTTTATGTGGACACAAGTTTTCAAATCATCTGAATATATACCAAGGAGTGCAAATAAATGCTCCATCATATGCTAAGAATAAGCTTAGTTTTGCAAGAAACTTCCAAACTGTCTTGCAAAGTGGCTATATCATTTTGCATTCCCACCGGCAATAAATGAGAATTCCTATTGCTCCACATACTCACCAGCATTTGGTGTTATCAGGGTTGTGAATTTTAGTCATTCTCATAGGTGTGCCTGGTATCTCATTATTGTTTTAACTTTCATTTCCTTAATAATATATGACATGGAGCCATTTTTTTTTTTTTTTTTTTTTAGTAATCTCTACACCCAATGTGGGACTCAAACTCATGACCCTTGAGATCAAGAGTTGCATTCTCTTCCAGCTGAGCCACGTAGGTGCCCTGGAGCATCTTTTCATATGCTTATTTGCCATCTTATATCTTCTTTGGTGAGGTGTCTGTTCATATCTTTTGTCCATTTTTTAAAAATTGAGTTGTTCATTTTCATATTGGTAAATTATAAGTATTCTTTGTATGTTCTGAACAGTTCTTTATCAGATAGGGTCCTTTTTTTTTTTTTTTCAAATATTTTCTCCTGACCTGTAGCTTGACATTGTCTTCTCTTGACATTGTCTTTCACAGACCGAAGCTTTTCATTTTAATGAAGTCCAACTTATCAATTATTTATTTTCTGGATCTTGACTTTGATATTGTGGCTAAAAACATCATCACTATACCCAGGCCTCTAGGTTTTCCCCTATGTTATCTTCTAGGAGTTTTATAATTTTTCATTTTATATCAAGGTCTGTGATCCATTTTCAGTTAATTTTTATGGAAATAGAAGAAGATCATTGTTGTTGTAGTATATGGATATCCAATAGACCCAGCACCATTTGTTGAAAAGATTATCTTTGCTCCATTTTATTGCCATGCCTTCTTTGTCAAAGATCAGTTGACCGTATTTTTGTGGATCTATTTCTGGGTTCGTTTAGTTTTACTGATTGATTTGTGTCTTCTTTCATCAACAGTATACTGTCTAGATCTCTGTAACTTTAAAGTAAGTCTTGAGTTTGGTAGTAGCCGTTCTTCAACTTTGTTATTCCTTAATATTGTGTTGGCTATTTGGGTCTTTTGCCTTCTCTTATAAACTTTAGAATCAGTTTATTGATAGCCACAAAAGAGCTCGTTGGGATTTTGATTGGTATTGTGTTGCATCTATGGATCAATTTGGGAAGAACTGAAATTTTGACAATATTGAGTCTTCCTATCCATGAATATGGAATAGCTCCATTTGTTTGTTCTTCCTTGATTTCTTTTATCAGTTTTGTAATTTTCCTCAAATAGATTTTGTATAGATTTGATTAGATTTAAACCTAAGTATTTCATTTTTTTTTTTGGTGCTAATGTAAAGTGTTATGTTTTTAATTTTACTTTCCCTCTGTTCATTGTTGGTATATAGGAAAGCGATTGACTTTTGTATATTAATCTAGTATCCTGCAATCTTATTAGTTGCAGGATAATTGCTTATGCGTTCCAGGAGGGTTTTCTTTTGACTGTCAGCTCAGATTTTCTACATAGACAATCATATCATCTTCAAAGAAAGACAGTCTTCAAAGAAAGACTTCAAAGAAAGACAATCAGTATACATTTTACTTACTTTTCTTAACACATTAGTTAGGACTTCCAATATGATGCTGAAAAGGAGTGGTAAGAGTGGACATCCTTGCCTTACTCCTGAATCTTAGTGGGAAAGCTGCAAATTTCTCACTATTAAGTATGAGGTTAGATGGAGGGTTTTTCCAGATGTTCTTTATCAAGTTGAGGAAATTCCTCTCTATTCCTGGTTTGCTGAGAGTTGTTGTTATTGTTTTACCATGAATCAATATTGGATTTTATCATGTGTTTTTTGGGTATCTGTTGATATGAGCATGTTAGTTTTCTTCTGTAGTCTATCAATGTGATAAACTACATTCATTTATTTTCAAGTGTTGAACCAGCTTTGTATATCTGGAATAAACACCACTTGGTGATGGTGTAGAATTCTTTTTATACATTGTCGGATTCAATATGTCAATGTTTTTTTAAGGATTTTTGCTTATATGCTCCTTAGAGATATTGATCTGTGTAGTTCTCTTTTCTAATAATATCTCTGCCTTGCTTTGGTATTATGGTAATGCTGGCCTCATACAATGAGTTAGGGAATATTCTCTCTGTTTCTATCTTCTGAGATTATAGAGCATTAATGTAATTTTTTCCCTAAATGCTTGGTAGAATTCATCAGTGAATCTATCTGGCCCTGATGTTTGTTGTTTTAGAAGGTTATTAATTATTGGTTTAATTTTTAAAATAGATATAGGCCTATTCAGATTGTGAATTTTTCTTGTGTCAGTTCTAGCAGATTGTATCTTTCAAGGAATCGGTTCATTTTGCCCAGGTTATGAAATCTATGGGCATGGTGTTGTTCATACTATTCCTTTAGTACCCTTTTACTGTCCATAGGATCTGTAATGATTCCCTCATTTCATTTTAAATATTAGTGGTGTGTGTCATTTCTATTTTTTTCTTAGTTTGCCTAGCAAGAGACTTACTGATTTTATGGATCTTTTCAAAAAAATAACTTTTGGTATTATTGATTTTCTTTATTGATTTCCTGTTTTCAGTTTCATTGACATCTGCTTTAATTTTTATTGTTTTCTTCCTTATGCTTGCTTTGGGTTTATTTTGCTTTATAGTTTTGTAGCTTTCTATTGCCATGTCGTCAAGCTCAGAGATTCCCTCCTCAGCCATGTCCAGTCTACTGATGAGCCCATCAAAGGCAATCTTCATTTCTGTTACAGTGTTTTTGATATCTAGAATTTCTTTTTTATTCTTTTTAGAATTTCCATCTCTCTGCCCAACATTATTTGTCTGCTCCTTCATGTTGTTGACTTTTTCATTAGAGTGTCTTGCACATTAATTATAGTTGTTTTAAATTAATAATCTGATAATTACATCCCTACCATATATGAGTCTGATTCTGATGCTTATTTTGTCTCTTCAAACTATATTTTTGCCATTTAGCAGGTCTCATAATTTTTTGTTGAAATCCAAACATAATGTACCGAATGAAAAGATTTCCAGTAAATAGGACTTTAGTGATATGCTGGTAAGGTGTGGGGGCAGGTGAGGCATTTTATAGTCTGATGATTAGGTTTCAGTCTTTTAATGAGCCTGTGCCAATGGACCATAAATTTTACCAGTGTTTCCCAGTCCTTTTCCCTCATCTTAGTTATGACAGGATGGCTAGGTTAGGGTGGGGTGCTGGAACTTGGGTATTCCCTTTCCCCCTACATGGAAGGCTAGAGCAAACTAAAATGGAATATTTCCTTTCTCCCAAGTCAGTTAGGTTCCGGTAAAACCCCAATAGGTTAGGCTCTGGTAAAATATATTCTCTAAAGGGCAGGCCTTGTTAAGAACAGAATGCTCTAGCCTATTTAGAAATAGTTCATTTACCTTCCCCTTACTGGAAGCCTGAGGGGCTTTTCTTCACTTTAAGAACCTGACAGAGCTCCAGGAGGTAAGACTCATAAAAGTGTAGGGTCCGCTCCGGATTTTTTCACTGTCATACTTGTCTACACACTAAGCCTCCAGTAACTCATCAATTATAATCAGGTCTTCCTACCCCAGTACTGGTTCCTGTGGAGGTTTCTGCTTTGCATATCTGCTTAGGTAAGTTGTGATTCTCCGTTTCTGCCCATTTGTCTCTCCAATTTTGAGGGGCAGCATTTTGCTTCAAGATCTCACTGCTTTTGTGGATTTAAGAAGAGTTGTGAGTTTTTCAGTTTGTTCAGCTTTTTACTTTCTTATAGGATGGAGTAGAGACTTCTAAGTTCTTTACGGGCTAGACCGGAAACCAGAAGTGCCTGCTGTGTTTTTAAAGCCACCTTTCAATGTAGATATTATCTCTGCTGTGTTTAGATAAAAACAATTTAAAAACAAATGAAAACAATCTGTTTTGCATTAAAGTGAATTGCTTACTGAAATACTGGCAGGCTAGAGAGATAGGCACTTCATTGGTATTAACTGTACAATTGATCAAATAGCTATTATTGTCCCCAGGCAAAGGTTGAGTTTTCTGTATGAAAATGACTTCCACTGTAATGGATGGGACAATAATGGTTCAATTCCAGAAGGCAGGGATGACACCCTGGGCCATTCCTTTTTATGTTTCCTTTGCTCCATATCTGCATCATCCTCACCTCATTATGTACCCTTAGAAGATGACACAGTTGGCAGAGTTCTCCATGTGTGGAAGGATGACAAAAGAGTCGCGTAAGTGAAGCAGTCCTCTCTAAATTCTTGGGTGTCAGGCGCTCTAGCTGCCATTTCTGTAGCGATTCAGTTTCTAGCTTGATAGGTCTATTCCACTTTGCATTCTGTCTTTCCTGAACTGCCTTCCAACTCTTCCCCAACGTGAATCTTCTGTTCCCGTCAGGCCAGTCTCCAGACTCTCCTTGATGCGCCATGTTCATTTTCAGTTTTTGCCCTCACTCATATTGGCTCTTACAACCTAGCCTTTCCTTCAATGTCTGCCCAGCTCAAATCCAGATGTCTCCTCAAAACTCTCCACTCTGGCCTTTTTGGACTTGTTCTGACACTTCTAGTCAGCACTGTTGCATTTAACCCATCTGTTTGGTTTTATGGCTTCCTCTGATTTATGTATTCAAGTCTTGTCGCTGCAACCAGAGATCAGATATTATGTCTCTTTGACACCCTCCTCAGCACTCATACTGTGGAAGGCACTCAGCATCTTCTGCTCATCGATGACTTGCTTGATTGTTGTTTTCCATGTTGGCATGCCTAATGCTAGGGATGTCTGCAATTCTATAGTAATGGGAAGATCCTCAGAGATTTGTTTTGCTCTAACTTTACAGCATTTTCTTGTGGAGAGGGACTGCCTGTTTATAGTAACCCAACTTGTGCTTGCCATATAGAAACTGTTGGAATGTACATTGGGTTAAGTATAATTGCACTTAGCTTCATTCTAAGACCTCTTTTTATTGGGGGGGGGGAGGCGATCCTGGTGTTTCATCTGACTTAAAGATGATGATGCTATCATTACTGAAGAAACCCTAGCCCTAATTCTGAAGACCTCTGGATTAATCTAAAGAATGATGTCGCTTTACCACTATTTCTGCTTACTTAATCTTCTGAGACATCAATTTATAATTTTGGTTTTCTGGTTTCTCTAGATAGCAGGATTTGTCATTAGTTTTTGCTTATCTATTGCCACGAATATCTCAGGATATTTTGTATCATGTTTGCGATAAAGTCTGGTATGTGACCTCAGTACTCTTCCTATTTTCTTGACACTTTGCTTGTCATCTTGTGAGTATTTTCCATTTTATACCCACAGACTACAGGAGCATTTGGATCTTGGATGAATTACATGGTAATTGAGAAGCAGATTAAGAACTTACTCCAAAGATCAGTTTCCAAATTCCTCATTAGGTTGCTAGTTTTGGTTGTGAAAAATAAAAATAAGCCTACTACACAAACTTCTTTCAAATCCTTAGTGATAGAGGGGAATGGTTAGGATTCTAACATCTACAACATAACCAACCATATTATTATGAAAGCCTAAATGGATTTTATATGAGTCAGCAACAAGATACATGGCTAGCATCCAGGAAATTTGTGCTAGGTCTTTTGTCAGGAATAATATAGTCTAGCAATCTTAATGTTCACTTACATTTTTTCTGTATCGGCCACAATGCAGAGGGTATGAATATTTCTTTTCCATGTTGAGCATGTTAAAAAATGAGAAACAGATAAAAAATGAGACAAAGAGCAAAATCATGTTATATTTATTTGAGTTACAAGAATCTAGGTTTTCAGTAAAGTTATGGTTAGATGAGACACACATTCATAGAAAGAATCACTGGTCATTGAAAGAAGCAAGTGGCTCCCTTCAGGAAGTGTTTATAAAAGGATATTTAGAGCTTACCAAGGTGGATAAAGCTAAATGATTCTTCTGAAGGAGACTATCTCAGGAAGACTAATTCTAGAGAATTTACAGAGGATGAGAGCTATAGCCAGTTACTATGATGTTAGATAAGGCAGCTCAAAGGGCTCAGAAGAAACTGCAGTAGGATTCCTTTAGATCTGGGAGAGAACTTATGGCTTAGGCTTGGAGCAGGATTCTTCTATAATGGAGGTAGGCTTAGGAAGTCCTAGTTTTTATTAGAATCAAGCCCCAGAAAAGAAGAATTCTGTAACACTAATATCCCAGACATTTCCAGCTGGTGAAATGAGATCACATGAACACTACTATCCAAATTTCATCAGCTGCAAGGCCCCACCTGCTCACAGAGGAATTTAACCCCATTCCAAAGACGCTTCAGTTATTTCTGATCATTCTCAGGGGGGTGGAGGGCAGTGGAGAGGGGCTACCACATGGGCCTGTAAAAATATCACTTCCATTCTTACAGTCGGGACTACTAATCAAGGCGCCTCATCATTGCCTCCACTGCTGACACCCTTTGTGCAAATAGCACAGAGCTTCCAGTCCTGGAGGTATTGAAATCTAGGCTCCTCACCCAATTTTATATAATTTTTGTCACTTTGGCTTGAAACAGCATAATTTGAGCCCAGGATCACAGATGGGCCTTGGTGAAAACAGTGCCTTCAGCTTTTGGTTCTCTCTTTTCACTGGGCCTCAAACCCAAAGAGCTAACCAAAGCATCAACACTCTACTTTCCCTCTGTTCTTTCCTTATCTTTCTCTTTTCTGTGTGCCCCCCCCCCAAAAGCCAACTTATTACTCTTCCTTCAGCCCAAATTCCAAAATCTCCTTGCATATAGACTTAACCCAATAGGTAAAGGAAGGGAGTGGGGAAACAATCACCTGGTCTCTTTCAGATGAAGTTCTAGCACCAGCTTTGCCCCAGCCAAGATTCTGTTACGCATATAATAAAGACATAAACTCTGTTTCTATCAGGGCATGAGTGGGAAGGAGAAGAGCATATCTGAGGAAGGAAACGGTGATATAAAACAAACCACCATCTCAGAAAGAGAATTAAACATTGAAAGAGTCAGTGATTCCCTTTGTCATTATTTCTTATTGCTCTTTTTCATTTTCTTAGGTTTAATTTCAATATTGAGTCCAAGGCTTTTGTCCCTTCATCTTTAGATCCAGAAGAGGACAGCAATTAATTACTATTCATGGCTGAATAACTGCTAACTAAATGCTATGGAAAGTGATTGATTACATTGAGTTTGGCAGACCCCCTTGGCTTAAATTAATTCTATTTCATATCCAAAGCTGAAGCCTTCTGTTCTATAAATCTGTTCCATAAGTAGGTGCAATCTCAGGTGAAGTCCTGTGCAGTCCAGGTGAAGCAGCTTTAATAAGAACACATATCACTTTCAGACTACAGTTACAGCAATGGTGAAGAAGTGCAAGTAGCCCTTTTAATTTTTTTAAGATTTTATTTATTTATTAGAAAGAGAGAGAGAGAGAGCAAGGGGAGTGGCAAGCAGAGGGAGAGGGAGAAACAGACTCTCAGCTGAGCAGAGACCCTGATGCAGGGCTCGTTCCCAGGACCCTGAGTTCATGACCTGAGCTGAAAGCAGACACTTAACTGAGCCACCCAGGTGCCCCAGCAAGTGTCCTTTTTAAATTAGTCATTTCACTATGAAGATTTTCAAACTGTGAAAATCATAAAAAAGAAAAAAACTAATGAAGTACAAGAATTTACAGACCTGATTTATTAGATATTGTTACCCATGAGGGAAATGACAATGAGCTCCATTTTGATTGGCATGTCATGAATTTCAGGACAAAATTAGAGAGGAATAAATTTTTGGAAACTGTGGGTGATGAGTCAGGTGATCTGGAAGTCATAAGAAAAATCCTTGCCTCGCAAGAATTGCTGACAGCATGAAGAAGAATCTGGAGTTGGTCAAATATAAAGGCTGAAAAGCACTATAATGAAAAAGCAAATGGTTTCAAGGACCTAGAGCAGTGGCTCTCAACTGAGGGAGACTTTGCCATCTAGGGGACATAAGGCAATGTCTGCAAGTATTCTTAAAGAATAAACTTTTTGATTTTAGTAGTTTTTGTAACTATAAAAAGTTGCAAATTCAGTACAGTGACTTCTAAATACCTGAACTCAGTTCCCCCTATCATTAACATCCCACATCAGTATGATAAATTGTTATAATGAAAAGAAACAATATTGATACATTATTAATAACTGAAGTTTATGCCTTACTCAAATTTCCTTAGTTGTTACCTAATATCCTTCTCTGTTTCAGGGTCCCATCAAGGAAACCACATTGTGTTTAGTTGTCATAACTCCTTAGGCTTCTCTTGGCCTTGACAGTTTTCTTAGACTTCCCTTGCTTTTTTTTTTTTTTTTTTTTTTTTTTTTTTTAAATTTGGCAGAGAGAGAGAAAGCAAGAGAGAGAACACAAGCAGGGGATGTGGGAGAGGAAGAGGGAGGCTTCCCATGGAGTAAGGAACCCGATGCGGGGCTCGATCCCAGGACCCTGGAATCATGACCTGAGCCAAAGGCAGGCTAAATGACTGGACCACTCAGGCGCTCCCTTTCCTTGCTTTTGATGACCTTGACCGTTTGCAGGAATATAGCTCAGAACTTTTGTAGAATGTCCCTGAATTGGGATTTGACTGATGTTATTCTTGTGATTATAATGTGGTTATGAGTTTCTTAAGGGGAAGGACAATAGAGATCAAGAGCTGTTCTCATCGTATCATATCTAGGGCTATCAACATGACTTATCACTGATGGTGTTAATCTCGACCACCTGTCCAAGATAGTGTTTATGAGCTTTCTCTGCTCTAAAGTTATTTTTCCCCCATTCCATTCTCTCTTCTTTGGAAGCTAGTCACTATATGCAGACTTTATTCGTTGGGTAAGTCCTTATGCTCCATCTAACTAAGGGGAAATAGCTACATAAATTATTTGGATTCTATGTGGTAGATTTGTCTTTTTTCCCATATTGATTTAGACAACATTCATTTTCACTAGTATGAATGTCTGGATATTTCTTGCAGACTTTTAAATTTTTTTAAGATTTTATTTTTTTAAGTGATCTCTACACCCAGCATGGAGCTCGAACCCACAACCCTGAGAGCAAGAGTCACATGCTCCATTGACTGAGCCAGCCAGGCACCCCCTCCCCCAGGCACTTTAATCTTTACAATAGGGTCTGGGGAGGGTGATTATGGCATGTAGTGGGGAGAGACCAGGGATACTGGTCCTATAGTATGCAAGATAAATCACCACAACAAAGAGTTGTCTGACCCAAGGTCAATGGCACCAAGGTTGAGTACCCTGCTCTAGAGCATTTGATATTCTACTCTGTTAGATGGTACATATGGAAATACAACTTAAATTTTAAAGTCAAAGTCAATGACTGAAAGTTGTGTTTTCAGAGAACTTTGTTACAATGCATAAAATGAGTAATTCTTTGAGTGTTATATGAACACCAAATAAGAGATTTAGTCCCTCTAAGGCTCTGTGTAACAGAAATGAGCCAAAAAGTTGAGACAGTGACCCAGACTATTCAAATGCAGTGGTATCCTTCCCCCACCACCTCACCACTGAAGAAAACTAGTGCCTCAATGTGTACACATTGGTAGTCTGTGTTGAATGAATTAAATGAATATTGACTTAAGGTCTTAAAGTTGTCATGAGTCCATGAGTTCAGGGAATCAAAGAGATGCTTTGAAATGAGTCTGGAGGTAGGAAAGGTGAAATCAAAAAGAAAATGCTGTTGTCTTCAAAGTCTGACTTCTCTGTACACGACAACTTTTCACTTCCTTGCCCTGCACTAGAGCAATGGTGCTCAATCCGTGTCAATATTTCACCCCTTCCCTCAAGACACTTGTCAACATCTGAGGATGTTTAAGAGGGGTCACAACCTTGGGGGACAGGTGCTACTGGCATCTAATGGGTAAAGACCAGGGATGCTGTTAAACATGCTACAATATACAGGAAGGTTGCCCAGATAAAGAATTCTCCAGCTCTAAATGCCAGTAGTGCCAAGGCTGAGAAGCCCTGGACTAGAGAGGAAGAAAACAGTCTTCCAGGTTGATCACATTAATTTCTCACAACCAGAGAGAGGCATAGTTGTCTTGATATATCCCCTTTTAAGTTTTGTGTGTGTGTGTGTGTGTGTGTGTGTGTGTGTGTGCATGTTTCAACAACCCCTTTTAGCTACAGCTTTGGCCAGGTTACCACTGGTGTTGAAAGACCTTTCAGAGCATAGATGTACCTGAGTAAAATCAAACTTTTTACCCTAGCCTCTAAAGCTCTGAAAAACCAGATCTTCCCTACCTTCATGTCTTCTTTCTATGGTCCTCTGCCCTTGGTTCTCTTGACCCATCCAGCTGCTCAAGGCCCAAGGCCAGACTGGCTTTATGACCCTTATACTTAATGACTCCTCTACCTGGACTACTCTTCCTCTAGACCTGGGTGGACAAGGCTGGCTCTTTTTCATCATTCTTAACTCAAACATCATCTTCTCAGCAAAGCTAATCTCCTCAATCTAAAGCCCAGTTCCTTTCCCTACACACACCTATTTTGATTTCATTTTATTTTCCCTATAGCACTTACTACTTTCTGAAATTGTCTTGTTTTGTCTGCTACATTACCACATAAGCTTCCTAGGGGCAGGGACTTTGTCTCTTTAGCTCAGTTTGAATCTGTGTGCCAACACCCAGTCTGGCACAGAGTCCAAGTTAAATAAATATTTGTCGAATGACTGAATGGATGTGAAGGCAGGAGTTGGGAGTAAATATTTAAAATTTCAGAAAATTCTGAATTCATAGACAATGTTTTGTGCTTCCTTAATCTCTTAAGGGAAAAAATGGAAATTGAGGAATAAAATCTCAAAATATGGGATATTTTAAAAGAACTATTTGATCATAGGGGAAGAGAAGAAAAATAAAACAAAACAAAATTAGAGAGGGAAACAAATGATAAAAGACTCTTAATCATAGGAAACTGAGGGTAGCTGGAGGGGAGGTGGTTGGGGGGATAGGGCAACTGGATGATGGACATTAAGGAGGGCATGTGATGGAATGAACACTGGGTATTATGTAAGACTGATGAGTCACCGAAGTCTACCTCTGAAAGCAGTAATATGTTATATGTCAATTAATTGAATTTAAAATTTAAAAATAAAAAATCCATTTGTAGTTTGAATGCCTCCTCAATTAGAAACACACTACATAGTTTATTAATTTCATTAAATCATAAAATGATTACAACTTGTTATACTGTATGTCAATGAAGACTTTATTCAGGTAATTCTGAATTTGGTATTGCATTAAAACCTAATTAAAATTTTCTTCCTAGATTTTTTTCTCATTTAAGAGAAGCAAAAAATCCCACGAGGACAGAAGAAAACAACACTGCTGAAGCCATTAGGTTTTAGGACTTAGGGTTTCACGCAGATATAGAAAACATTGTCTTAGAAAAGGAGCCAAGAGAAGTGAGCAAGAAAAACACCCTGCAACTCACTGAACATAAATTTTACCCCCAGGGACCTTTGTCTACTCTGTTTTATTTTCTGAGGTATTACCATCAGCGGTGTCTTCTCTGATGCTTCATTTCGTGAACTTTGGCAAACAAAGTTCGTAGTCTTTCACTTGGTTCTTTCAATGCAGAATTTTCGTGATTTATAGAGGTGAAATTAACATACCATAGAATGAACCCTTTTAAAGCAGATGATTCAGGGGCACGTAGTACCTTCACAGTATTGCGCAGCCATCACCCCTGTCTAGGTTCAAAACTTTTCTGTGATTTCTATATAAAATCCTGTACGCGTTAAGCAGTGTCTTCTCCCTCAGCCTCTGGCGTCTAGTGTTCTGCGTTCTGTCTCTATGGATTTACCTATTCTGGATGTTTTGTACAAACGGAATCATATCATATGTCTGGCCTTTTTCACGTATACCAGTGTTTCATTCATTTTTATGGTCAGATAATAAATAGTCCATTATATGGGTGTGTTACATTTGGTTTGTCCATTCGTAAATGGACGGGCATTTTCATTTTTTTAGCTATTATAAATAATGTTCCTATGAACAGGGGTGTACCTGTGTTTGTTTGAATGCCTATCCTCAGTGACTTTAGATATATACTTTAGGCTTGGAATTTCAGGATTATACGGTAACTCTGTGGTTCATGCTTTAAGGAACAGCTGAGCTGTCTTCTGCAGCACCTGTACTGTTTTTTCGTCCCTGCTAGCAAGATGGGAGGGTTTTTCCCCATATCCTCGTGCAATACTTGAGATTTTCCTTTTTTTTTTTTTTTAGTGGATGGGAAGTGGTACTTCACTGTGGTTTTGATTTATGTTACCCTTGAGACTAATGACGTGGAGCATCTTTTCATGTATTTATTGGTCATGTTCAATGTAGACTACTTCTGACGTTGGACAATTTCTGAACTTTTATAGTTTCTTTTAGATAGTGCGGAAGATAGATCAGAAGCAGACAGGAATGAGAGGGCTAGCGTCACAAGATTCTATTTGGCCGATGCCCCAAATGCCTTCCTGGCCCCCACTCCTGAGAATGTCACATTTCCCACAGCAGTGGAAAGTTCCTTTCTGATAGCAAGTCTTACAGACCTTGAATATTTGCTGATACAGTTAAATGAAATAGCAGGAATGTCATAAAACTGACAGACGGGAATAAGGAAAGCCATGGTAAACAGGACAAGTTGACTATCAAATTCATATGTCCACTGGTTAAGGAGGACATGGCAACCCAGAAGGGACATTTGTAGGTCTGCGCACACGCAGATAATTAACAAGGGTATTGGAAAGTTTTGTGGGACTTTTTTTTCCCCCTAAACAAAATGTAAATGAGAAAAAAAAATCTTTCTCATTGAAATTTCTGCTTGCTTCCTCAGATATGTTCCACATAAATTAAACAGATCATATTTTTCTGTCTTCCTTAGACATTCCTGATTTTTTTTTAAATCAAGCAATTCAGAGCACTTTATTTTATTTTATTTTTTTCAGAGCACTTTAATAGATATGGTTTTGGTAACTGGGCTTAAGATTAGATTATCAAACCTCTGGGAAATCAATATGAGGTAGACAATGTAGCAAAGTAGGATGAGTTGTGAGTTGATAGGAGATCTCTGTCCCAACCCTCAGTTCTGAAATGACTAGTTTTGTAACCTTGAATAAATTACTTTATCTCTTGGAACCTCCATGTCCTCATCTGTAAATAAATGAATGATCGGACTCTCCATTACCTTTAAAATCTTTTACAGCTCTGGACTTCTATTTGAGAAGTTCATGTGTTACGTGCTTTAAATTTCAAAGGCAGATGTGTACTCTTCCTTTGTTTGCACATATAGAAATTAAAACTGTTGCTTCAGTTCAAACCTGTATCAACAGAATAAGTTTAAAAAGGAGCAAAGAAAAAAAGGGCCGAGAGACACAGACTTCTAAGTTCTAAAGCCAGGCTCCTCTTTATGTATTGGCTGAGTGCCTCAGTACACTTGTATGTGTGATGGTCTGTCCTCTGCCCTGAGGTTTCTTAATCTCCGTTTTGCAATGTGTGTCATAGATATTTGTTTATCAAACAGTGTAACTGACTCAGACAGGACATTGCACTATTTCCTAGTCAGTGGCTCAAGCATTTCTCATATGAACTTTGCCAGTCTTTCATTCTCTTAACTTCTGTGACTTCAGATGAGGGTACCTTGACTTTCACTTAATCCGATGATGCATTTTTTTTTTTTTTCCTGCAGGAGGTTACCAGGTTTTGAAACTTTTCCCCTCTTAACGTGTAGCTGAAACGTTGTAATAAATGGTAAGGTGATCTGCCCTGCCAGCATAGGGGCCGTTCTCCAGCCCATCTGACACAGGTTCCAGGGAGCTCTGGGTCAGAGGAGCTCTGGGTCAGCTCATTGTCAGAAGAGAACAATTAGCACCTTTAGTCCCTGAGGAGGGGTCAAGGATTTAAGATATATCTGGGAGGGGTTAGGTTATCATTTGGGCATGACATAGGATGAGCTGTGGTAGTGCACTTGTGATGAGCTCTGGGTATTGTACAGGAGTGTTGAATTGTCATGTTGTATACTTGAAACTAATATTACACTGTCTGTTAACTAGAACTTCATCTATCTATCTATTTATTAAAGTTATTTATTTATTTTTTTGAGAGAGAGAGAGCGCAAGAGAGGGAACACAAGCAGGAGGAGAGGCAGAGGGAGAAGCAGGCTCTCCACTGAGCAGGGAGCCCAATGTGGGCTTTGATCCCAAGACCCCAGGATCAGGACCCGAGCTGAAGGCAGACGCTTAATGACTGAGCCACCGAGGCACCCCTGGTAACTGGAATTTAAATAAAAACCTTTTTTTTTTTTAAAAAAAGGAAAAAAAATAAAATAAAAATGTAAAATAAATAAAATACAAAGGAGTGGAAGTGATGAAGGCATGGTCTTTGCATTAGTATTTCTTTCCAGTTTTAGAGGCTTTCTCAAGTTAAAAACAGTAGGTAAGATAAAGTTTCTATCAAAACTTATGATCACAGAACTTGATCAGGGAACTGATCTGATCTGTAATATCTGAAGACCCGCTTTTGATATTTTTTATTACCTTGTGGCTATTTCTTTTCTGTTAATTTGCAGACATACTTTGCTTTTGCGTTTTCCTTAGGTTTCTTTATTTAGTGTCTTTCTTTCAGCCCAAGATCAGCTTGTTTATTTCCAAAAAAGCAGCTGCTTCTACAAAAGGCTGGCAACAGGATAGAGTATGAGGTCCGGGGGAGGGAGGTGTAATTGAAGCTGAAGGGACTCTTAAGGTCAGTGTGCTCTGTTCATTGAAATTATCTCTCCCCAACTGTTTTCTCCAGTAGAATGTTAAAGTATTATATTCCTGCCAAAAAACCTCCCCAAACTCAAATCCTAAACAAGAGAAACAACCTCTCCACCTTGAATCAAACACTATTTTGTGTTGGTAACTTATTTAAAAAATCATTTTATTTAATTTGATTTAAAATTAAAATTACCTTTATGATTTTACAGCAGATCAGTGTGTGCATTTGTTTTCTTATTGGGAACTACTCATCAATGGGACTATCACTACAAATTACTGTTTTCAATTTCTACTGAGAATCAGATGGAAAAGTTTTGGTGATGAGTCGATTAACTTGAAATAATAACATTTGATTCAGCAAATCAACATCTAACAGTTATTTAAAGAAACCAATTAGAGAGACATGCAAATTGATATTCAAGGATGTTCATAACAGCATCACTTCTAGCACTTGAAAAATTTAGAAACCTAAATGCCCCACCCACTCACAATAGGGGACTGGTTAAATATATTATGTAATAGCCATGTGCTAGAATATTATGCAGCCCTAAACCTGGTATTTAACTAATTTTTAACAACATGGGGGAGAGCTCACTTTCAGTGTCAAGTGAGGAAAAGCACACAATACTATACCGTTGACTCTTGAACAACATGAGTTTGAGCTCTATGGATTTACTTACACATGGAAATTTTTCAATACATACAGTAGAGTACTATGAATGTATTTTCTTTTCCTTACAATTTTCTTAATAACTCTTTTTTCTAATTTACCTTATTGTAAGAATACAGTATATAATATATGTAACATGCAAAATATTTGCTAATCAACTTTTTGTGTTATCTGTAAGTCTTCTGGTCAGCAGCAGGCTATTAGTAGTTAAGTTTCTGGGGAGTCAAAAGTTATATGTAGATTTTTGACTGCACAAGGGATCAGCACTCCTTCCCCTCATGCTGTTCAAGTGTCAGCTAGGCATATGGAATGGTTGCAATTTTGGAAAAAAATACGCATGAGAAGAAGTTGGTGAGAAATACATCAAAATATTCATAGTGGCTCACTCAAGGCTGCAGAATTGTGGATTTAAAGAGCACTCTTGGTACGCCTGGGTGGCTCAGTGGGTTAAACCTCTGCGTTCGGCTCAGGTCATGATCTCGGGGTCCTGGGATTGAGCCCTGCATGGGCTCTCTGCTCAGCGGGGAGCCTGCCTCCCCCTCTCTCTCTGTGCCTGCCTCTCTGCCTACTTGTGATCTCTCTCTCTCTGTCAAATAAATAAATAAATATAATCTTAAAAAAAAAAAATAAAGAGCACTCTTTATAGGTGCCTGGCTAGCTCAGTTGGTGGAGCATGTGACTCTTAATCTCTGGGTCATGAGTTCAAGCCTCATATGGGGTGTGGAGGATACTAAAAAAAAAAAAAAAAAAAAAAGAGTAAAGAGCGTTCTTTATATATTTTTGGTGCTTTCTGTTTTCTATAATGAATAGTTATTACTTTTAGAAAAATACATAAAATTTTCAAACATTTTAATGAAAGGAATTTAAACAATAATGAGAAAGCATTGTTTACCTATTGGATTGGTAAGGTTTCTTTTTTTTATTTTATTTTTTTATTTCTCACAGAGAGAGAAAGAAAAGGAGAGAGAGCACAAGCAAGGGAAGTTGCAGGCAGAGGGAGAAGCAGGCTCCCTGCCTGATCAAGGAACCTGACTTGGGACTTGATCCTGGGACCCTGGGATCATGACCTGAGTTGAAGGCAAAAGCTTAACCGACTGAGCTACCCAGATATCCTGATTGATAAGATTTTTAAAGATTTGATAATATTCAATGTTTTCAAGGATACTAGGAAAATGGCACCCTTACATACTCTAAGTAGGAGTGTAAGATGGTTTGGTCCTTTTAAAAGACACCTTGATAGTATCCTTTAAAATTTCAAGAGCACATAGCCTTTGACCCAGCATCATTTCCAGTTACAGGGCTTAACTACATAGAGATGCTTGAACAAATATGCAAAGATACTTGCACAGGGATATTAACTGGAGTATTGTGAAGAACTAGGGGGAAATCCTAAATGTTTGTTAAGAGAGATATGATGAATACATCATGGTACGTCCATACTATGGAATACCGGGTAGCAGTTTAAAACAAAAAAAGTTAATTACTTAGCTATCTACATACAAACATAATACCATGGAGTGATGTTTGTGATACATTATTAAGTGGATAAGGGCAATTTGGAGAGCAATATGTATAATATGTTCTCATTTTGAAAAATAAGTATATGTTACCCTGTATGTGCATGGCAAACACTCGGGAAGATGTGTATCAGCTTGTTCTCAGTTGTCATCGTCTCTGTAGAGCAGGACCAAAGACTCCTTTTACTTTATATACTTCTTTTAAAAAATATTTTATTTATTTATTTATTTATTTGAGAGAGAGAGAGAATGAGAGAGAGAGCGTGAAAGGGGAAAGGTCAGAAGGAGAAGGAGACTCACTGCTGAGCAGGGAGCCCAGTGCGGGACTTGATCCCAGGACTCCAGGATCATGACCCGAACCGAAGGCCGTCACCCAACCAACTGAGCCATCCAGGCGCCCTACTTTATATACTTCTATTTGAACGAAAGAAGTGAACATGCCCTTCTTTTGTAAGAAAAAGAATAATAGAGACAAGCAGTAGAAAAGTAGGGCTTACAGTATGAAAATTTGCTTAAAATAGTCTTCCAGAAACGTATTTGTCCGTGGACAGTGATGCCTAGCTACAAAGAGTTTGGATAATTTTTACATTAGGCCTCATTTGCATCATGTCTCAATTAAGAGAGATAGCCAATTCATAAGCTGATCTGGGTTGCCCTATATAATGTTTTGTCCATTGGCAACAAAATTAGATTTGTTGAACTCTTTCATAAATACTATTGAAATGAGCTCTCCGAAAGTTGAGGTTAGACCCTGAATCTGAAAGCTGCCTGTATAGATGGTCTGGATTAGATACAGAACCTAGCTAAAAGTGACTCAGAATCTTTGAGTTCACCTTCCGGGTATTTGCTATCAATGTCTTCTTGTAGGAGGGCTTCCCCTGTGTTTAATATAGAAGTAAGATGTTCCAAAAATGAGAATTTGCTTCTCTTTTAGGTGGGTTTATGTGCTAATGAGATGGTTATGTGAAATATTACTTATCCAGCCATATACACATTTTCCACTGAAATAATAACAGTATCTACCTTGTAAGCTTACTGTGCAGGTAAAATGAAATAATGCCTGTAAAGTGTTTGGTGCAGCGTCCTGCACTGAGTAAGTATTTAATACCTGGTGGCCGTTGTTATTTAAACACGTTGCTAAAGATTTTCCATTTGAATAACAATAACTTAGCTTGGACCCATGCCACACACATCCAAGCAAAAGAGACAGTTTTATTATAACATTTAGTTTGGAGAAGGATTGCTTTGAATAAATGTTCAAGGCTTAAGCAGAATGAATATGTCGGTATAATGAAGGGGTTTGTCCATTTCAGAGAAGGCATTAGCAAAAGGCATATTTAGAGGATTGAAGGGAATGGAGGTTTAGTGCACAGGTTACAGAGTGATTTAGTAAATGAAAGTGAGGATGGCGGTTGTAGACCACTTAAGGAATTTAGCCCTTGGCTCTAAAGAAAGTCATTCAATAAATAGGAGAATCTGGAAAAGAGTGGTGTGGTATAAATGGAAGAATGTGAATTTTGGTAACAGCTTCCTTTTTTCTCATCAGTAGAATGAGGAGGTCATACCTGGTAATTAATAGCCACCATCTTCTCCACACTTGTCATAAACCAGGCTTTTTACAAGCATGGTTTCATTTAATCCTCCCTTAGAAGAGCCCTATGAAGGAGAAACCATTATTAGCCCCAATTCAGAGATGAGGAGGCTGAGGCTTAGAAGACATTATGTAACTGGGTCCCGGGTGGTCCCCGTCCAAAGCCCACATAGTTTCGATGCTGCTAGTCTGCCTCTGAGTGGCCTTCCAGCTCTGGTAGACAATGATTCTGAGTAAGGGACATTTGAAAATGTTGTCGTTATTTGCCTTG
Organism: Mustela lutreola; assembly: GCF_030435805.1. Lineage (NCBI taxonomy): Eukaryota > Metazoa > Chordata > Mammalia > Carnivora > Mustelidae > Mustela > Mustela lutreola. Next base: position 94,232,477 of record NC_081308.1, on the reverse strand, counting down.
TCTTTTAAGAATGGAAGATGAAATAGAACGTTTTGGTATGTGAAAGGGAAAGGAAAATGAAGAGAGACTGAATATGAGTTATGATGCCAGTGACCTTTCTTTTCCCCTAAAATTATTGGGCTAGAATCGTACAGAAAGGGAATAAAAATTGAAATTACACTGAAGGTAATTTCCATGCTGTTCCAATAACACCCACAGCCCATTTCATTTGCCTCCTGCCTTAGGCATAATCTGAATATTTTGTTCTCTTTTCTGTTTTGGGAAGGTTACTAAAGCAGTTTGCAAGGACACTGGGAGGAGTTTATTTAGAGGGGATAGGAGCTCACTTTTAAGAGGACGAAGAAGGAATTAGTAAGACACATTGTAGTCAAGTTCCATTAAACCCCTGCTGGGATTTTGATTTGAACTGCACTGACTTTATCGATTAATTTGGGAAGAATTGAGGCTTTACAATACCATCCTCTTGCATTCAGATGTATGGGGTGTCTTTCCCTTTGTTTTGGTCTTTCCGTGAATATAAAAACCTGCCAAATGTGCTGGAATGAAAAGAAAGGGCTCTTTGGAAAAATAAAAGGATCACTTCTCAAACAACAACATCTAGATCTAGCTACTAGGCCTCTGACCAGTTTTGAATAGAGTAGCTTGGGTTATTATTTATGTTCACAGTAAGATCATCTCCTGTCTAGGTTTCTGATTTCACTCGTTTCACACAAGCCATCGAAGACAGTATTTGGCCCAGTGGTTGGGCCTGAAAATAAAAGAAGGCCTTGCTCAGGACAAAATATAATATAACTTGTCTATGCAAATATTATTGTAAAGTCCTGCTGCTTGTAGTTGGACCGCAGGAAGAAGTTACATTTTACAAACCTGTGCAGTATGTTTAACAAGAAAAGCCTTGTTACACGGTCAATGAAGAGCGGTTGTTTTCTGTTTTCAGGAGCAGCCTGGCTATCTGTTTCAGCTTCTTGTTACAGGAGAGTCAAGTGAGCAAGGCCCGAGTATGAGTACCTGCTAACAGAGCTGTTGCGTTGAATTCCACTTGAACAGCTTTATTTTCAGGCTTTTCGTTCTTTTTATGTTGTAGTTTAAATCTGTCCACTGTGCCGTCTATTTTCCTGTTTTCCATTTCCATATGTTGATCTCTTCCGTTTCTAATGGGGTTGGCAGTCCCAGGCAAGATTTCCTACTGAGGAAGACTGATATCCTGGTAAATGCTGTCATCCAGGAGTCAGGGAACCCATGGTAGGAAATCCAGGCTCTGTTACTAGTTAGTTGTGGGACTAGACAAGTCATTTAACCTGGTTCTATTTCTCCACCTGTAAAACAGCGATAATAATACCCTGTCTTCCTAACTGGTAAACAACTGTGCAAATGTTCTCTCTAAAATGTCAGGCAGCTGGCTGGGGGAACGTTTTGTTCCTGGGTAGGAGTGCTGGAGGGTTTCTAATGACAAGAAGTTAAACAAGGTTTATTTTGACTTTGAAGACGTGAGAAAGGAAAGCTAGAAATTGTATGGAGCTACCTGGTTTCATTTTTGGGGATGTAGCTCTTCTTCAGTCTTCGTCCTGGGTGTGGTTCACTGTAGAGCAAAGAGATGTGGTCTATGATAAAGGTAGCCCCAACTGTCTGCGTTAATGAATAACTTAAGTGATAAAGATCTTGAAAAATTGAAAGAGTTTCTGGGTCTGTCTCTATTATACACATGGGTCCATGCATACGTATGTATGTATACAAAGTCATACATACCAACAAAAACAGAGAGCTTTGGGCTCTTTCTTTGATACCTTTTAAAGTTGGAGCAACTTCAGTAAGCTAAGGGCTCAGTGTTCAGGGGAGATTACCTAGTCGAAGAGGTCTGGGCTAAATGACAGTCAGTGAAGGAAATGGACAAAAGTACTCTTTATTTTATTTATTTTTTTTTTAGAGAGGGACAGAGAGGCTGAGAGAGAATCCTTAAGCAGACTCCAAGCCCAATGCGGGCTCTCTCAGGGGCTGATATCAGGACCCTGAGATCATGATCTGATTGGAAATGAACAGTCAGAGGCTTTTCCCGGCTGAGCCACCCAGGCACCTCAACAAAAGTACTCTTTAATTATAAGTCCTTTTTTTCCCCCGGTCCAATGGATTGACTTATGTGCTACACTGGGTTTGTTCTGTGTCTGTATTTTAATTCCATGACTGGACACTAAATTCGTTGAGGGCAGAGATGATCATTCCTTCTACTTCATTTGTGTTAACCCTGTTATGGAGGCTCTGTACTCTGCAGGTACCTAGTGAATTATATAGCTAACAAATAATTACTTATTTCTGGTATTACAAGATCTCTCATAAAATAAACACAACAAACTCGTCGTTTGAAGTCCTGAACTTTCTAGGTCAGTATCGAAAAAGGAAGTTCATGACTGCCATAGTAAAAGTTGTAGGCATATTATAGGTAGGTGGGTTGACCTGTTGGAAACTGGCTGAGTAATCCTACTTCAGAGTAAGTAACACAAAAGAGCTGTAGTTCTATGCTCTCCAATTGTGGGCCTCTCATCACGCATAGTGTCACCTGGGATGCTTATTAAAAATCAAATTTCCCAGACTCACTCAGACCCTAATCACAGTATCTGGAGGTTGTAGCTCCAGGCACCCATATTTCAACAAGCACCCCAGATGATTTGGATGCATACTAAAGCTCCAGAACGAGTCTAGTCTGTAATCTGAAAGGGTGACACACACATGTGTAATTCTATGGGAAGATGGAAAACAGCAAGAGAAATGAAATGACCACTACTAGCAGGGAGAGGAAGCTAGTCCTCCCTTTCGCATCAGGGAGCTTGGAAGAATATTGGTGCTTTAATCGTTGTCGTGATAAATTCTAGGCAGCTTGTCGTCATGGTTCATTTACAGTTATGGTCTGTCCCTTTTGCAGTCCTGAAACAGTTCACCAGAATCTTACTTTTAACAGCTATCTCTTGGGAATGGTCTTTGTAAGACCGGCTCCTAAGCCATGATCATGGCCAATAAAATGTCACAATGCGCTCCTTATCAGTTGTGGGCTCTTTGGCCATGACCCCTGCGGTGGAAAGGAAAGGCATCAAGGGAACCCCCCCCCCCCACCGCCCTCATCCTAGTGGTAGTTCACAAATGGGAGGGAGCGGGGTCTTAACGGAGTGAGAGGCGAGGTAAGAGAGCGGAGGCAGTAGCTCAGGCGTGGAGGAGCAGGATGTCTTTAATCAAAGAATAGGATCTCCGTCGGAAGAAAGAGTAGAAGTCCAAAGATGAATATCTCTAAAGGGCAGCTGGAAGATGACCCGAGGGGAACTTTCCTCCCCGGGCTGAGTCCTAAGTAGAGAGCACAGGTGCCGGCGTGGGCGCGCTCCAAGCCTCGCTGAAATCAGATAGGCGCTAGGCCCTTCCGAAAACACAGTTGATAAGGCGGCCGGCTCTCCCAGAGGCGCGGAAGCCGGAGCGAGAGGCTGCGGCAAGCCAGCGAGGAGCCGTTAGCCGACTCGGCTTGCTCGCAGCTCCCCTCCCTCGTTTCGGGAAGCCAGCCGGGCCCCGCCTCCGCTGCTGACGTCCGGGGCGAGCGGAGGCGGGAGCGTGGGTGGGCCGAGACGTCCGCCGCCCCCGATTCGGCCGGCTCAGCCACACCACCGCGCGCCCCCGCTCCGCCCGCCCCTCCGGGCGCGTCTTTTCCGGGCTCGCGCCGCGCCGCGCCTCGTCCCGCCTCCGCCAGCCGTCAGGGTGCGCGCGCGCCGCTGCGGCTTTTTCTCCGGCCTCCGCGGCGCGCCCCTCCTCGCCCAAGCGCTAACGGGCACGCGGCTCTTCTGAGGGCTTCCGAGTGCCAGGCGCCGGCCGGCTGGGAAGACACCGGGGGCCGTGTCTCCGGTGAGTAGCCCCAGCTGCCTACCCCTGTCGGAGTCGGCGCCCGAGCTCCGACGGCCCCGCCGTCCCACACCTGAGCCCCGCGGAGGTGGAGGGGACGTCCCAGTTCCCGGAACCGGCTCGCTTTCTCCTGGAGCCCGGCCGAGCTACCCGCCCGCCTGCAAACCTCTCACCCCACCTCCCCCGGGGCCAGGAAGGTTTCCGGGGTCTCTGCATCGTTTCCTCCGCCGAAGTCCAGGGTCCTAGGGAGCCCAGCCTGCCCCTCTTCCTGCCGCCCACCGCCCCCCACCCCTCGAGAGCCAGAAGCATCCTCCCGACCGGCCTTCTGGGCTTTGCCTTGACCCTTTCCGAAGGAGCACCTCAGGTGCTTCCAGACCTCCAAACGACCTTTAGGGTGCCCCTCGACCTCAACACCACCTTGTCCCCTCTGGATGGGTATGGCTCCGAGGGCTAGAGGATCTCTCTGGCCCTGGCAGCATCCGCCCTTTCGATTTGAGGGATGCCCTGGCTTCCGATATCCTTTTAGCTTCCGTATCTTTAGGTATGTTAGAAAACAGCTGAATTCTACCAGAAGCATGCTCGTATCTTTTCCTGTCTTTCTATCTACATCCCTGTCCTCATGAATGCTGTATATTTAGCATGAGCTTTATTCACTTCCTCTTCCTCTCAGTTGAGTACCCTACAGAAAAAATTGCAGCCGATGTCTATAGCACATAGAAAAATCGAGGAGAATATGATTCATTGCCTAACCCCCATCAAGGGGTTACATATTTTAAATAGGACGTCATTTCTCCTCTGCACTCCAACATCTCCTCCTTCAAAGGCATTTTTCCACCCTCTTGAAATGAATTTTGCTCTAGTGTCTCACCTTCAAAACAATCAGTCATTGCTCCAAGAAACGACGGTGAAATGCAGAATAAGGGCAAAATGGCATTTGAAAAAATGAATCGCTTTGAAAGAGTAAGCAGTCTGCTTTATTGGTTACTGGCTAAATCGACGCCTCTGTTCATGTACAAAAATGAGGATGTGGACTAGAGCACAAATAAGGTTCTTCCAGTGTGATTCTAGGACTTCTAAATTCATGCTTAGTTCCATATTGCTGCATAACGGAGATTTAACCTAATTAAAGCCCCATTTCCTGGTAGTTAGTTGCTTGTCACTTTAGTTTTTCTTGGATTTTGCTTCTTAATAGTTGTAACTGTTCTTGATACATATGGCTGTGTGCAAGTGGTGATTCAATTACAGTCAAGCTTTTTATCGCACAAGACCTCTTCTTGAATTGTAAAGTAGCTCTCTTTTTCAGTTGGAGCCACAAAAGTGTAAGACATGTAAGCCTCATGTTAGAATTAACACCCTCGCCACCACTTGGGTGGAGGATGAAACAGTAGACCGTTAGTGTACTTGTGCCATAGGATAAAGTACCATTTTGTTCTGATATGGGAGGTAATTTGACACTTCAAAAATCCATGGGGAGGTGTAATGCAACATTAAAAAAGAAAGTTTTCCCTCTGAAAACCCTATTTTAAAAAAAGCGATTCAGATGAACATTTTTGTATGTGTTTTGGGTAGGGGTGGGATGGGTGGAGGAGGAAGGAGAGTCTTGCCCAATTCAGTAAAAAAAAAAAAAAAAATGAATTGGGGCTTGGAGAGGCTCTGAATCCAGCTCTAGCTAATTGTATAATCCTGGACATCTCACTTAGCCTCTCTTCATTTTTGCATCTGTAAAAGCGCTGTGGTGATTGACAGAGTGAACCATAAGCCCCCTAATTTGAATTCTTCTTATACTGGAAAATATATACATAATGAATCTGTATATGTGATTATAGGACATATACAAGTTTATTAAGATTATATAAGTTGCATTAATGTTGTGCCATAAGTTCTTAGTTATACCAGTTGTCTAGAATGTTTTTCTCAAAGATCTGCATATACCTGTTCCAGTGTATGTGTGCATCATTCTTAATTCATCCTTATCAAATGAGGGGGGACTGTATGCGGAAGTCTATAAATTGGGAAGTATTTTACAAAAGTCGAGTATTGTTAACTTCTGCTTGCAAGTGAAATGTGTGCATTTTACACTTTTTAAAAAACGTTCATGGCCTTTAGAAGTTTGAAAGTGAATGTGTCCATGCAGCCTATTGCCTTGTAACTGCAGTTGACTAGGAACTTTAAAGAATATGCTGGCATCTCATTCTTTCATTTATCGCTCATTGAACTTATCTCGTTCCTTCAGCTGTCACTTATTTTGTGCCAGGCCACTAGGATATGATGGTTAAGAAAACCATCTTTATGACTTTATTTTTTTATTTTTTTTAAAGGATTTTATTTATTTATTTGTCAGAGAGCAAGCGAGAGCGAGCGAGAGCGAGCACAGGCAGACAGAATGGCAGGCAGAGTCAGAGGGAGAAGCAGGCTCCCTGCGGAGCAAGGAGCCCGATGTGGGACTCGATCCCAGGACGCTGGGATCATGACCTGAGCTGAAGGCAGGTGCTTAACCAACTGAGCCACCCAGGCGTCCCTCTTTATGACTTTATAGTCTGGGATGGTTATGGGAGGGTTGTAAAGAGATAGATGTATATACAGTTTATTTTTATTAACAGCAACAACAGCATTCAAATCAGGGACACAAACAAAATCCTGGGAACCTCAGAGCTCCATAGGGAAGGAGGAGATGATTGTATTAATTGTAGCCTATAGCTTCTCTTCCTGGCATTCCTTTTCTCCCCTTCCTTGACTTTTAGTTCCTGAGATGGTAGCAAAAATAAAAGCTTTATTTTTCCACTCCCATCACTGGCTGGTGTTCTGTACTTCTTTTCATTGTCTTTTAGCTGTTCATTTTTGAGGTAGCTGTAGATTCTCATGCAGTTCTAAGAAACAATACCCTTTATCTAACTTTCCCCAGTGGTAACATCTGCATAGCCCTAGTATAATATCACAACAAAGGAACTGAAATAGATACAATTCATCCACCTGATTCAGAGATCACCAGTTATTCATGCACCCATTTGTCTGTGTGTATCTAGTTCTGTGCAGTTTTAATCACATGCGTAAATGCATGTAACCACCTCCAGGGTAAAGATACAGTTGCATCACCACGGGGATCCCTGGTGTTGCCCTTTTATAGCCACAGCTATCTTCCTCCCTCGCTGATCCCCGGCAGCCACTAATCTGTTTTCCATGCCTATAATTTCATCATTTTAAGAATGTTATATAAATGGAATCATGGAGGATATAACTTTTGGAGATGGGCTTTTTTTAAAAAAAAGATTTTATTTATTTATTTGACAGAGAGAGAGATCACAAGTAGGCAGAGAGGCAGGCAGAGAGAGAGGGGGAAGCAGGCTCCCCACTGAGCAGAGAGCCCGATATAGGGCTTGATCCCAGGGCCCTGAGACCATGACTCGAGCTGAAGGCAGAGGCTTAACCCACTGAGCCACCCAGGTGCTCTATACTCAGGGTAGTGCCCTGGAGATTCTTGCAGGGAGTCTACTTTGTATCCAGGTAGTTCCTTTTCAATGGTGAGTTGTATTCCATGGTGTGGATGTGCCCCTTTGATGTGCCGTATTCCATGGGGTGGATGTACCCCAGTTTGTGTTAACCATTCACCGATTGAAGGATATCTGGTTGTTTTCTGGTTTTTGTTCTGAACCAATTATAAATAAAGCTCCTATGAACGATTGTGTACTGGTTTTTGTGTGGACACAAATTTCCATTTCTCTGGGATAGAAGCCTAAGAGTGCAGTTTCTGGTGTTAAGGTAGTTGTATGTTTCATTTTAAAAGCAACTGCCAGACTGTTTTCCCCAGAGTGGCTGTACCATTTTGCATTCCCACCATCCCTGTATGAAGGCTCTTCATCCTTGCCAGCATTTGCCATTCTTACTACTTTCTGTTTTAGCCTTTCTGTTTGGTATCTAGGGATATCTTGTCATAGTTTTAATTTTCATTTCTCCGGTGCCTAATGATGTTGAACATCTTTTCATGTGCTGATTTGCCATCTCTGTATCCTCTTCGGTGAAATGTATGTTCATGCATTTTGTCCATTTTCTTGTTATATTTTTTTTTTTAACTTGAGTTCAGAGAGTTCCTTATATATTCTAAATACTAGTCCTTTGTTAGGTATGTGGTTTGCAAATATATTCTCCCAGTCTGTAGTTTGTCTTTTCATCCTCTTCACAGGGAGTTTCAAGGCACAAAAGTCTTTAATTTTGATGAGGTCCAGTTTATCAATTTTGTACCCCTTTTAGGGGTAGTGCCTTGGGTGTCAAGGGTCTGATGTGCCTTTGTTATTTAATTTTATTCCTTGCTGTTCTGTAGAACATTCGATATTTCTGTAAGCAGTGGAGCTTTTTTCATTTCAACCATCCCGGAGCTCAACTGTGTTCTGTGAACAACTGGTCTTGATGGCTTGCAGTGTGAATACATACTCACACATGCTCTTGCTATATTAAAGTGGCTGCCATCTTTTGTCCCTTGAAAATATTCTGCCTCATCGGGCTGTGAAGTGTTAAAATTAATATTTTAAAATTAAGTCGGTATGATGTGCCAAGGAGATTTTTGGTTTCACTTTCTAAATTAAAACTATTTTGGCAAAACTGTATAGGTGTTTTTTTTTTTTTTTTTTTTTTTTTTTTTTTGTATCAAGGTTTCTGGTAAGTGAGTGATCTGAAGAACAAATTTGTGTTCTCATTTAAAGTTTACTTCTGTGTTTCGAGTACTGCGGTCATGAATCTTTACTGTGTATTTAGGAGGCTTTTTACACTCAGTGTTGATTACCAGAATAATGAATAAAAGACTGATGAATTTGTACGTCTACAAAATATATTTTGTATATTTTCCTTTTAGAGTAGTTACTTAGTGTTCATTTTCACTTTCTTTAAAAGTAAGCGCTGGCTTTAAAGTGGCTTACAATTTTATATTTTGAACAATGGATGTACTCCTTTTATGAGAAAACTTACAGGAAAAGTTTAGTGATAATTTTTAGAGTATTCATTTCTGTAAGATGGTACTGAAAGTATTACTTGTTCCCTCAGTGTCACCATATTTGCTCAAATAAGTGTACAGCTAGGGGAGTGTATTCCTATTTGATAGAGATCAATCATTGGTGTAAGGCAAGTGCTGACAAAATACTCTGGCATCCAGATCCTGCCCACCACCTGTTTTTGTAAATCAACTTCTGTTGGAACACACCACATCCATTCGTTTATATATTGTCTGGCTGCATTCAAAATGCATTATTGGAGGGACGCCTGGGTGGCTCAGTTGGTTAAACAGCTGCCTTCGGCTCGGGTCATGATCCCAGCGTCCTGGGATCGAGTCCCACATCGGGCTCCTTGCTCGGCAGGGAGCCTGCTTCTCCCTCTGCCTCTGCCTGCCTCTCTGCCTGTGCTCGCTCGCGCTCCCTCTCTCTCTGATAAATCAATAAAATCTTAAAAAAAAAATGCATTATTGGAGTCAAAACAGAGAATGTATGACCCACCAGAGGCTATTTACTCTCTGGTCCTTTATAGACAAAGTTTACCCAGAGATAAAGCAGTGTTATAAATTACTGAGTCTCTGTGTTATAAAGGAAATTCAGCAGACTTTACCTGGACTTCTAGTACCTTTTAGTTACATTTCTGTGGGAAATTGTGGTTCAGGAGAATGTACTCATTTTCTTCACTAAGTCTACAAGGACCTGTGGTCTAGGAGCAGCTTGAAGGAATGGATAGAAGGGTGGAAATGTGGATTTTATTGTTCTTGTTAAGTGTGGGCGAGTTCAGTGTGATGTAGATTTTCAGCTGGTAAGATTCAGAAAGAGGTCTATGCATTTGTGAAGTCCTTCGGAGGACCCCACTGTAAGCCAGAGTGCTCGTGACCGAGCCAGGTAGGGCAGTGCCCTTGTTCCTGCTCCCAGCACTGCTCACTAACCTTTAAATACACCGTAGTCCAGGCCTGGCAAGCTGAACTTAGACCGTTGGCTTACTGTTTTGTTTGCGTAGCTTTCTTTTGTCAGTTTGAAGTTGACACTTGAATTTTCTTAAATGCCCTGTGGTTGCTGTTGAAAATGGTAGTTGAGTTAAGAGGGTTGGCTCTACATTGGGGAAGAGATGTATCCCTGCCTCCCATCATATACAAAAAGAAATTAAAGATGTATTTTAAAAATTTAAGTATATGGTTGAAAAACTTCTGGAAAGCAAAAGACAACTGTGACAGAGTTAAAATGCAAGTGATGGAACTGGGGGAAATGCCACTTACATATGCAGTGGAAAGTTTAATTGACATCTCCCTCACTGACTCACCACATGATATGATGCTCTTCATTTCCTTTGTAAAATGCATGGCATTGAGCACTTGCTGTCAGTAGGCTGGTCTCCAGTATGCCAGTATGCTTGAGGACCCACCATTAGAATAGATACTTTTATTACTTAACCTATAAAAATTTATAGATGAAATAATATGTCTGGGGTTTGCTTCAAATTTTGTGGGGGGTTGGGGGAGGTACAGCGTGCATAGAGATGTAAAAAAAATAAAATTCAGCACATGTGAATAATTGTTGAAGCTGGGTAATAGTTATATTCAAATCATTATAACAAAACAAATAGAGTGTTTTGTAGAGTTGATGAAAGCAAGTGACTACTGTCCAGTTAAGTGTGGGTAATATGATAAAAGATCTGTATAAAATAAGGATAAAAATCTAAAGTTTTCTTCACTCATAGTGCTTTGTAAATGTCTTTTAAGTTCTTTGAAGTTATACGTTTTCTAAAAATTTAGTTTAAATTTCTTCACTGTTAGTGGGCCTGGAGTTAAAGAAAAAGGTCTTGGCCTCTTTGCCCTCTATCAAAAGTTTGAGGAACATGTGTGCATTTACTGCTAATGAAATGAAGATAAAATGAAATGTTTGTCATGTGCGTATTTTTTATGATTGTTTACTTTAATTGACCTTTTCAATAACTAATCAACTGTTCCGAATAACATTAGATAAAAAGGCTTCTACTATATACTTTGGTTTCTCTGCGGATTGCATAGAACTTACACCTTTTACTAAAAAAGTCTTCTGCTATGTAATACCCACTTTATGTAAAGAGCTCCTGAAAATCAATAAGAAAAAGGCACACATTAGAAAGTTATGAATTGGCATTTCTCACAAAAAGAAATAAAAATGATGAATATGAAAAAAGATGCCCAAGTTCCCTCTAGTAATTAGGGAAATGAGAACCATTTCCCACCAAATACATTGGCAAAACTAAATATAATACCCACTTTAGCAAAACAGTGGGTACTACCATACACTGTCACTGAGAGTGCAGATTGTATAGCTTCTTGATAAAAAATACCCACATCCTCTCATTTTAAAATGTATGTGTATTTTGGCCCAGCAATACTGTTAGGAACATAGGGAAATATCTGCACATGTGTATAAAGATATGTGTAAGGTTTCACTGCAGTGAAACTGGTTGTAACAGTGAAACCTTCAGAACAACCTGAATGTCCATCAGTAGGGGAATGAGTTGAATGATAATATGCTGGTCTATGGGATCCAATAGGGCTATTAAAGGAAAGAAACCCTCAGATAGACCTGTGTAATAACTGACATAGGAGTTCCAAAGTACACTGTTAAAAGAGGTAGGGGAAGGAGGCTGTCAGCACTGTCCACATACCATAATTCCACTTACCTAAAAACAACAGCGGACCCTTACTATGTGTGCGGATGATACAAAAAGGTCCAATTGATACACACCCTGAGTGGTTATCTCTGGGGGGAAAGGGAGTCTTGTTAAACGAAGGCAGTCTAAGGGATACTTTAATTTTTGACCCTGCACAATTCTATGGTGAGTTTCTAAATTTGTGATTACTGTTTTACTGGTGATTATACAGATGAATAGTCAGACACATTTACACTCTGGAGGGTGCTCACACCCCAGTCCTGATGTTGTGCATTATACAATGACACCATGCTAGAAACTCAGTGTCTTGTGTTTAGTGAGTACTCTGCTACTTTTTTGGTAATTTCTCCCTTTGGTAAAGTACTATTTGTATCTTTTAGATTTTCTACACTAAAAATTTAAGTACAAAGAAGTATAAAGGCACTGTAATTCCATACCCAGAGAGATCTATTGCCAATTTTTGGTTATATCTGTTTGTGCACACATTCTGTATACACATGTGTAGGCACTTACGCACATACATAGGCACATGTGCAAAAGTGTATCTTTCTGAAAAATGGGTTCTTACAGCATAGACTGATTTGTAACTCACTTCCTTCAACGTGGCATTATATCATGAGCATCTTTCAGAATGGGTAACTTTGAGTGAGTGAAAAAGACCTCTTGGTGGGAAACGAAAAACACTACCATGTAAATACAGTGTTCTCGTTAAAATAACTGGTTTCTAGAGCAAACTATAATCTTAAAAAAAAAGTCATGGTTACCAAAAGTAAATAGCCACGGAATTTTAAAATTCTCAATGTTGAACCAGTTCAGTTCTGTTTTGAATTTAACTATGAGCATGTACTTTCTTTCTTTCTTTTTGATTTTATTTATTCATTTGACAGACAGAGATCACAAGTAGGCAGAGAGGCAGGCAGAGAGAGAGAAGGAAGCAAGCTCCCTGCTGAGCAGAGAGCCCAATGCAGGGCTCAATCCCAGGACCCTGAGATCATGACCTGAGCCGAAGGCAGAGGCTTTAACCCACTGAGCCACCCAGGCGCCCCATATAAGCATGTTCTTTAAATTGTAGTTACTAGTAATGATGTATAAGTTCAATGTATCAGAATGTAATTAACAATCTGTTTTGAGTGGAGTTTTGTTTTGTTTTGTTTTTTTAAGAAGGGGAAAGAGAGGTGAGGGGCAGAGGGAGAGGGAGAGACAGACTCTTACGCAGGCTCCCCACCCAGCACAGAGCCCAGCAGGGGGCTCCATCTCCCAACCCTGAGACCATGACCTGAGCCAAAATCAAGAGCCAGATGCTTAACTCCAGGCACCCCAAGGAGTTTGGCTTTAATAAGTATTTTAAAGGATTTTAGAACTGAACTTGAAGAGTTACTTTGATTTAGAGAAAAACCAACTGTTCCAATTTTTGGTAAAGGTGTGGGCATAATTGTATTCTTTTACAAGTTATAAAGGTGAAGAAAATCTAGGTTCTCTGTAACGACATGAATCTTTGTCTAGGATATCTCCATCTGTAGTGTATACAACTGAATATTAGAACTGTGTTGGTGGATCACATTTGATTTGGGCACGTATATATGCATTCTGCTCTCTCATGTCATCTCGGAACGTTAAAAAAAAAAAAAACACTTTAAGTAATCTCTACACTCAACGTGGGGCTTGAACTCACAACCCCAAGGTCAAGAGTCTCATGCTCTTCTGACTGAACCAGCCATGAGCCCATCTGGAAGCATTAGTTAAGCACATCCATTGAAGGTTCATTACAACTTCTCCTGGGTTTATGCTGTGAACTTAAAAGTGGAAATTTTTACCTTATTTTACGTTACACTGAATACGTTTTGATACTTTAACCATTTTTAGTGAATTCAATGGACTACCAAAAGAAGAGTCTCCCTTACCAACAATGGTGTGAATGTGAAGACCCATGGTAGATGCTCTTGTTTTTGCTGTGGTAATTGAAACAGTGTCCCTGTTCTCCAAAGCTGTGCATCTCGGTTTTTTGGAAGCCAATTTTGCAATATGAGGATTTTTCTCTCATGGGTGCTGTCAAGGGGGCAGATTTTACAGGAGAGTCAGGATAGAGGGACTGTATTTCCCACTTGATTAATGAGAGGGGCATGCGAGACTTGACTGTTACAGAGGTGTTGAAAATGTTTCTGGTAGATTCTACAGGTTGTGAGGTGAATGCAGTGGAAGGCTTGGGGAAATACCTGGTTTCTCTTAGGTATTCTGTGCATTGCCTTTAATATGTGGTTAAAGGATTTTAATATGATTAAAAAGCAAGCAGTGATAGGGTTTCGAAGGACCACTCTCCTAGAGGTATCCAGATGAGGAGTCATCAAAGAAAATCTAGAGAAATGAGCAGAGCTGCTACCATTGAGATGGGGATCATTCACTAGGCTCAGAATATGTCAGCCGTTTCTGCTTTTCAGATGAACTGAAAGCTCAACATTTCCCTCAGACAGGAAACAGGAACTTGGTGAATGAGCTTAAAATTCAGTTGTGGCTTTGAAAACTGGAGAGAAGACAGAGCTAGTGCTAAGGTCTCATAGGATGAGCCCAAATAAAAGATGCTGTGTTCCACATGATCACTGAAGATACAGAGAAGTTGCTTAAAAGAATAGTGGAAAAATCCTAACTTGACCGAGGGGCCAAACTGGATAGAACTAGCTATAAACAATTGTCAGATGAATGTGTTTTAGGCAAATAGAGCAGAAAAGGGAAAAGCAGGCCAGGGAAAATGGCATTCTTCTGCCTGGAACCACAGAAACCTTCAGGATTTGGTCAATTGCAAGGTTGGTCTAGGATGGTTTAAAGTCTTTGGGATTCTCTTGGTGCCCAGGCAGTTCCTTACAGGCCTAGGTTAGAATTTCTGTGAAGTAAATAGTTTCCACAACCAGGAAACTAGAAAAGGCGCAGGGTTCAGTCTCATTTTTGGTGAATTATAGGAACCCACACATGGGAAGCTATGTAGAAAGAAATGTAAGCATTAGCATTCAATACAGTTACATTACACATTTTTTAAGCAAAATGATTGAACTCATAGGATGTTGTACAACTCACATTTTCCCCCAGAAAGTTTTGGATTCCTAGATTTTGTGTTTAGTGTCAAGTATGAAGGTCAGGGTTTTTATGTGGAAGCAGATTTTTAACTTATAGGCATATTTACATTAATGTTAATATTTGCTTGACCACCAAGAGATTGCTGAACATTTAAATGTTTGTAGGCTGGTAGTTTTCTTTAGGAACTAGCCCCCAGAGAAGTGAATGAGGGATGATTCAGTGGGTTTACAATGACACTTGCCCCAGCCCTGCTAGCTGTCTTGAATCCTAGCTCCATGGGTCCCCCCTGGAGCTTCTGTAAGCAAAGCTGTTTTACAAGGTGGCACCCGTTCGACCCTTGGGAGGAAGATGTGTCAGACATGTTAGTGCCCAGATGGCTCGCCAAGCCCTGTCTCCTCTCCGTGGTAGCCTGCATCTATGTCCTTTTTCTTTGCTTACATGAAATGATTATGTGGAGTGATTGGCCCATGGTTGCAGTGATAACATTTGGTGAAATGGGAGAGCTGTCCCTAACAAAACTTTCAGACAGCTGATCTTGTTCTCAGAAAGCCCCTAGCCCTAAAGATGGCATTTTTTTTTTTAAACCTCATAGGGAGAAAGGGCTTACATGCAATCTTGGTTCTTGTTGTCCTCAACTGAGGAAGCCGGACCACCTCTGTGCCTGCCTTTGTTTGGAGGGTTATGTTGCTTTAAGGCATAGCAGGCAGGAGAGAGGAAGTGGGTGCTACACTAGGGCATTACCAAAGGACTAGGAAATGGCAGTGAATATATGATCTATACCCAGAGTGTATCTTAAGGTCTGAAACCAGGAGTCTCAACCCATTTGTGCTATAAAGACATATTTTAAAAACCAGTTGTAGCCTCTGGGGTTCCTTAAGCTAAGACTATATGTATTGAGAAGCCCTGTCATGTTTTATTGGATGATACCACAGTCTCCAGTGGAAATCTGCAAAATGGAGTCAAAACTCTGTCTTTTTCATTATTTTATTATTTTTTAAAGATGTTATTTATTTGACAGAGAGAGATCACAAATAGGCAGAGAGGCAGGCAGAGAGAGAGCAGGAAGCAGCCTCCCTGCTGAGCAGAGAGCCTGATGTGGGGCTCGATCCCACCTGGGATCATGACCTGAGCCGAAGGCAGAGGCTTTAGCCCACTGAGCCACCCAGGCGCGCCACAAAACTCTGTCTTTTTCAAAGGTGGGATTACTGCTACATAACATGTTACTTTAATGACTTTCAGGAGATGCAAGCAACTCATTTTTATCAAATAGGTAATCAAAGATCTATCCTTTATTTTGTTATTGTTATCTTTTCTATTGAAGTATAGTTGACACACAATATTCTATAAGTTTCAGGTGTGCAACATAGTGATTCGACATTTGGATACATTGCAAAAATGATCACCACAATGTCTAGTTACCCTCTGTCACCATACACAGGCAATTCTTTCTGAAGCAGCTAATTTGGGTTGAAGGAACCGTTTTTGAACCTAGAGTTGATTTCTCTAACTTTGCACCTTTCCTAGCTAATGTATCACTATGGTAATTTTCTTTGTCCATTCTCCTCTAGATGCTACAGCATTTTGTCATGAGATCATGAGAAAAAGTTTCTTTTCCATTGGGTAGAGTGACTCAGAATTTGTTTAGGACCTCTGCTGCTGACCTCTACCTCCCATGCGAGGGAAAATCAGTGATGTTTCAAAGTGTCATAGTTATTTGGGTTGCATAAAATTGTTCTGTGGGATGATTTTATAAACTTTGGGAATTTGTGTTGAGTTTGATATTTCGCCAGGTCTGGGGCCACATCCTGCTATTGCTAAACCTTTAAAAAATTTTTTTTTCTCTCGCTTTTCCCGGCACTGCCCCATTGCCGCTGAAAGATCAGGATGTTGCCTGGGCTTGGCACCAGGCGCTGAACCTCAGGGCCTTCCTCTTCTACTCACTGGTGGGGCAGCCCTGGAAACTCTAAGATGGAGCTGTTGGAAGTGTTTTGATAATACCTTTTCTTATTCTTTAAAAATCTGACCGGTAAGCTGCTGTGACATAATCATCAGACCTGAAGATGTTTAGTAACAGAGAACTTTGGCTTTCAGACCTTCCTCTGGGTTGACCTTGGTTTTGCTTTTGAGGAAGAGTAAGCAACAGATTGGCTCATACTCCTATAAAAACAGAGCACCTTCTTAGCTTTTACTGCTCCTCACATTGGTTGCAGATGCTTCAAGGAAGATTGAATTGTAACCTAGTCTAAAGACAATATATTTTAGATTAAATGTTCACAGAAGGAATTGCAAAGGGGTGTCTTCTAGGTAAATTACATTGCAGATGCAGCAGAAGTTCCCTGCTTCAGGGATACATGGGTGAGATCTGCTAGCAGGAAACAGCAATGCTATTGACATTGTAGCAGGTTTCTTAGCTGACCTTTGTATGGTACATACATTCTCTCCCTTAAATAGCAGTGTTTCATGGAGATGGGGAATAAGACTGCTCTGCTTGGGAGTTTCTAGAGTCTTGGTGCTTCTCTTTAAATCTGTTTTTGAAATTCTTTTTGTGGGTCTCATCCTATGCAAAATTGTTGTATATTGAGGCATTTTAAATACTTAAGTAACGAAACCTCCAAGTAATAAAACCTCTGCTGGATATGTTCCACAATGGAGCCAGCCTATTCCAAATTTTATGCTTGCCAGAGTAGTGGTGTAACCCAAAGACAGTGCTCTTTGTAGTAGCTGGCTAGTGGTGTGCAGGTGGAATTGATTGCGACATTTTAGTTCTGGGTTTGTGTTTTCCAGCTCTGCATCTTTCTTTCCTTTATTGTTTGTCAGAAACTCACTTTCATTCTTTGGCTTTGCAAACTTTGCCTTGCCCCAGTATCTGAAGGAGGTTTTAAAAAAAGTACGTTTTAAGCAAGCCAACTAGGACCTAAGCAGTAATAGGTATAACTGGATAATCCCAAAGGGTAGCTATTATTATTAGCTTTTTAAAATGTATATACTCACCTGGTTGGGCTTATTATAGGGTCGAGGGTTGCCTCATGGGTGACCCTCCTTTCCTATTCTAGTATGTCTGCTATCTGTGTTAGTCCACTTACAGTATTATCTATTGAATAGTAAGCCCTGTAAAGACAGCACAGTGGGTGCCCACTGAATAGTTTTTGAATAGACGCATGTGCATGCACCTGTAACTGCCCAGGATTTGGGAAACTAAGTTTTAAAAAAATATTACCAAGGAAATGGGTCATTACTGGTTGTACTTATTTTTCATTCCTTTCCTCAAATAGAAATGTGAATATGGTGGTAAGTCTTCAGTAATGATGATTATGAAGCCAAAGAAAAGAGACTTAAACATTTGTTTCCTGCTTCAGTGAGGCTGTGCCCAATAGGGAGACATCACTGTCATATTTAGGAGAGGCCATATTGTATGACCATCTTTACGCCTCTCTGTTGTCATGCTAGAAGGCAGAAGGAAATTCTCCTGTCAAAGAAGTTTTATTTCAATGTATTCTCATTTATATGTGGGGATCCCTTAACCAAATGGATTCCTTTTTCTAATTTTTCAACTGTGATCTTAATAAATGGCTTATTTTGAAAAATAAATGCTTCATTTTGGAATAATTTTAGACTTACAGCAAATTTGTAAAGGTAGTTCAGAGGTCC
Organism: Mustela lutreola; assembly: GCF_030435805.1. Taxonomy (NCBI): domain Eukaryota; kingdom Metazoa; phylum Chordata; class Mammalia; order Carnivora; family Mustelidae; genus Mustela; species Mustela lutreola. The sequence goes on along the minus strand of NC_081308.1, from coordinate 94,214,249 downwards.
CGTACATCATTACCCAGCTCCCCCTTCATGTTTATGTAACACTAGCATACTACTCTTAACAAAACTATAAAATTTCTTTGGATTGCTAGAGTTTTTCTACTGGTCTTTATTTTTTTCCTGTACCAGGATCCAAAATTGTTATACATGTTTATTTTAGAAAACATGTGTAGATAAAAAGACAAAGTATGGGTAATCCCCCCCACTCAGAGCCAGCTACTGATAGTTTTAGTATACATGCTTCCATATTTTTTTTCTATAGGGAATAGAAATCTGTTCCCTACCCCCCAAAACTATTTGGGTTTCCCTTAAAGACAAGTCACAAGATGTGTTTTATGTACTGTTTTGTAATTTGGTTTTTTTACACTTAATATAATATTTTTTTGTGTGTTTACGTCTTCCCTCATCTGACGTGTTTTCCTTCCCTTAAGACATTTTGTTGTTTCCATTCCTGAGCTTAGTTAATTCTTCATGACCTAAGGCCAAACTATGCATGTGATTTCACCCTCCCCCTGCCATAAACCCGAGAAGTATGACACCCTCTTCTCAGTAACCATGGCTCATTAAGCCTGTGAGTCCAAATACCTGTGTATTAGGTTGAACCATTTGAAATTGCTGTCTTCTGGCACGTAACAAGTTTTTTACTATATTGGCAATTTTGTATGGGTCATCCTCATCTTTGAAAAAGCTTTCTAGATTATTCTGCTACCTTTTCCTGCCATTCTCATTCCACGAGAATCCCTGGCTTCTCACTCTGCTGAGTATCTCTGCATTTAGAATGGTGAGCTGACCCCAACATTTTGTCAGGCAAAAATGTTGACAAACTTCCCTTCCAGGTGTCGCTGATAAACAGGATCCTCAAGACCTATGCCTGTGTTGGTGACATATGCAAAGAACGTGTGTTCCAGTGAATTGTATCTGCCCATGTGTATAAGGAAAAAAGACTTCTGAACATTCAACCCAAGCTCTACGCAAGATAGCCCGTGGGCTTTCTCACCTGTATGGGCTAGCCAGGGACATTGGTGCCATCCAGTGGTACCTTGCAGAGGAGCAGCTGATGTTGCTCTCCCCCTCTCCAGCATATCAAATACTTTCATTTCCTTTCCCCTTTTTTTCATGCACTTCCGTATTCATGTTCTCCCCTTCCTTTTCTTCCCCCCACCTCTGCCAGGCACTTATGGGTTTAATTTAGCTCAGCTGATAATATTCAGGGAGATACACTAGTCATGTAATTTTGCTGTGATAATCCTTATTTAAATAAAGGCTTTGGAACATGAGACATGAAATAATAAGTAACACACCAGACTGTTATTTGCTCTGCTTATGAAGTCATGATTCCTACCCCACAAGGGCATCGAGTTTGTATCCTGTCAGAATATGACACTTGTCACGTTTAATTTTCAACTTCTCTGTTATGGGAGAGGGAAGCCCTTTTATACAGCTCAGATTGGAAGAGGCATGCATGTCCACGTCAGAGTGAAAGATTTAACTTGGAAATGACTTTTTGGTTTCCTTTCTGCTTAGTATTACTGGTTTAATTCATTCTTTGTTTGTTCCAAAGCTGTTTGGTAAGCACCTACAGTGTTCCTGCACTGTGCTGGGTTCTGGGGATTATAGTGGGAGTCAAGACAGACATGTTGTCTCTGCCAGTAAAGAGCTTGCCAGTCCAGCAAGGAAACAGAAACCTGAACAATTTTAAGTGCCTTGCTGTATGGGTGCCCACAGAGCAAAAAGCAGAGGCACCTGATGTAACAAGGCGAGGTCAAGGAAGGCTTTTTTGAAGTGCCATTTTAAGACGTAAAGGGAGCCAGGGAAAGGGAGAAGAGAATGTTCTTGGCAGAAGAAAAAGTGTGTGCTAGACTCAGCGGTGAGAGATTAAGCTTGGTGCTTTTGAGAAACTAAAAGAAGTTTATAATGGCTAGAGCCCTGAGATCAGCTCGATTTAAGCCTCACAAAAGTCCTCTCAACAGGGAGTAATAATATTCCCTCCATTTTAGAGCTGTGGCAAATGAAGTAAAGAGGTTAAATAGCCTGCTGGAGGTCACCCAGTGCTAGTAAGGGGCACAGCCAAGAGCTGGACCAAGGCCATCTGGCTCCAGTGTTTTGGCTTCTAACTTCTGTGGTAGACGGTCTCTCAGCAGGGCACTGGGTTAGACTGGAGCTTCATTGTCTGGTTCTTTAGCCTTCGATGAACCATAGGACCTTATCCTGTTAAATCTGTGGTCTTTTCTTAGGATTGGCCAAATTAAATACAGTTTTTCTTAGTAAACAATGTTAGGCTGTACTAGACGCAGACTATTCCAAGAGCTAGAGTTTATAAATATGTGAAAAATTCCTTAAGCTTATAGCATCTGGGGTAGCCCAGAAACACTCTGGTTTGCTCTGGTATTTTGTCATTGATTGGACATCAGATACTTCATTTGATATGCAACTCTAAGGTTGCTAACCCGTATTTTCCAGAAAATCATAGATGGGAAGTTTCAGTTAGTGGGTTTTTTTTTTTTTTTTTTTTTTTTTGTAATAAAGATAAGTAACACGTATTTCCTGCAAGGCTGGAATTTTTGCCTGATTGCTAAAGTTAATTTGGCAATATCTTGCTCTCTGACCTTTCAGTTAGTTAAAGGGTAAACACAACTTTTTAAAAAATAGATGTATTTATTTATTTAGAGAGCACATGTGCATGTAAGCAGGGGGAGGGGCAGAGGAAGAGGAAGAAGAGAATCTCGAGACTCCACACTGAGCATGGAACCTGGCGCTGGGCTGTCTCATGACCCTGGGATCATGCCCTGAGCTGAAATCAAGAGTTGGTCACTTAACCAACTGAGCCACCTAGGTACACTGGGTAATTACAACTTCTTAAATAGGATGACAGTCTTTAAAAGTTGTATAAATTGAGGACTTATAAATGGAGATATTTTCTTATAGTGGATTTGATTTATCTTTTTATGTACTTACAAATACATGTATGTATTTTGTAAATTGAGGAATTGACTTCAGTTTGAATTTATCAATTAAGGTTTTTTTTAAGGTTTTATTTCTTTTAGAGAGAGAGAGTTGCTCCAGTAGGGGAAGGGGTAGAAGGAAAGAATCTTTAAGCAGACTCCCTGCTGAGCACGGAGCCCAACCCTGGGCTCCATGTCACTACCCATGAGATCACGATAGGAACCAAAACCAAGAGTCGGATGCTTAACCTACTGAGCCACCCAAACGCCCCTCAATTAAGGTTTTAATCTAGATTTTAGAAGTTGGATTATAAAGATTCAGTTGTATGTAAACTAAGGTTGTCATAATTTTGCATTGTTGAAACAGTTGGAATGAAGAATTGTGTTTGTGTATATGTTTGTATGTTTAATAGCACGAGGCTTGTACTTTCATTTATTTGCCCATTTGCATATGACAGTGGATTCAATCAAGAGTTAGTATTTCTGTGTAGAGTGAATGTTGGCTTTGCTGATGTAGTCATACATTCTTGCCTTGTACCTTTGTGGGACAGAGTTAGGGTTATCACTAGAGTCATCCTGAAGGAGGTTTCAGCAAAAAAAAGCGTGGGGACTCTGACAATAATTACACTGGACCAACAGGTAAACCAGGGGACAGACTTTGGCAAACTGGCAAGTGTGATCACCATCATTTTAACCAGTTCATAGGGGATCAAATTTGTGAGATTAGCTTCAGACTCACTGGCTCAACCCAGTTAAATTAACCATCAACCACAGATGGACTTTCCTTGACTTTGGAGTAAAACATTAATTTTCAAATAGATGTATTATTGTATGTTGCGGTGGAATTGTATATATATCAATCAGCTGTGTTCTTTGGATAATTTTTAGTGTCGTGAACTCTGTGCTGCTGGGCACTGTCGAGGTTATTACAGGACATGCTCATAGCTGTCTGGGGCCTTACAGGAAGTAAGATTACTTAATGATACTTCACTGTTACCCAAAACATTTTGAAGTGAAAACTTTGAGGGAAAGAAATGATTCAGCCTTTCCTGCCTACTCCTTTTTGAAGCTAGTACACATTTGTAATGTGATATCACAGTGGATTGGAATGTCTGAAGCTAGACAGTCTTGGGTAAGATGATATACTTCCAAGTTCAGAGTAGTTGGTCCCAGAGTTGAGATCGTAAACAAGTGGATATTGATGGAAAATTAACTTCTGAAATGCCCTCCCTTCAAAATCCTTCTTACCACTAAAGTGGAGGACAAAGAAATGATACACATCAGGTACCTTTTGCTTGTGATACTTTTTCTGAGGGAAGGCCTTTATTACTCCTAGGGTACTGATTCTGGTCAGATGAAAAATCTTTTCCTTGTGAGGCAGAAGAGTTGGCAAGTATGAGGTGCCTATTAAATCTTATGCAGATATCATCTGACATTTGAGTTCCTGTTTGTTGTAATAGAATAAATGAGTGGAACTCTGGGCCTTCAAGAAATTATTTGTATTTCAATCTGTGTGGAGCACCTCACGATTGTCTGGCTTTTTGATATCCTCTATTCACTTGGCAGTAGTAGTTAATTTTTCTTAGTCGTGTTTTGGCATAGGGGACCACAAGGACAGTTAACTTTAGGAAAACTTTAACGTTGTAGTTATAGCAAGAAAAAAGAAACTTTATTTTATTTTGTGTCATAGATTTTAAAAAATATTTTATTTATTAATTTGTCAGAGAGAGGGAGAGAGAGAGTAGAAGCAGAGGGAGTAGCAGAGGGAGAGAGAGAAGCAGACTCCCTGCTGAGCAGGGAGCCCGACTTGGGGCTTGATCCCAGGAGTGACCTGAGCCGAAGGCAGATGCTTTGCCCACTGAGCCACCCACATGCCCCGCTTCACAGATTATATTGCATGAGTAAACAAAGTTTCTTTTACTTTGAGACTAGTTTAGAAACAAAACTGTTGGGCGCCTGGGTAGCTCAGTGGGTTAAACCTCTGTCTTCAGCTCAGGTCATTATCCCAGCGTCCCACATTGGGCTTTCTGCTCAGCAGGGAGCCTCCTCCCCTGCCCCCACCCACACACACACTCTGCCTGCCTCTCTGCCTACTTGTGACCTCTCTCTGTCAAATAAATAAAATCTTAAAAAAAAAAAAAGAAACAAGTGTCTAATCTTTCTGTAGTGCAGTTGAAGTTCCCTTTTGGCTCCTTTTACAGCGTCCCTCTGTCACTTGAGTAGTGTCAAGTGCCCTAGGGGCTGTATTCATTGTCACCTACCAACATACACAAACACTAGAATGAACTGAAAGACTGATGCTCTATTTCCAACTGATTTATTAAATGATGAAACTAATATGTTCACTGCAGGAGTTTCAGGAAGTGTAGGAAAAATGTAAGGATAAAATTAAAAATCCCTGATAATTCTCCAACCTAGGGGTTAACGTTTTAACTTGTAGCCTGCCTATATCTGAGGAAGTTGCTATTGTTCTTTAAGTCACCTCTCAAGCCAATTAAGCTGTGCGTATCTTGAACATTTTCCTGTATCCTTGAATATTCTTCGGCAGTGCTGCGTTTGATTGTGTAGCATGTGATCGTATGGATGCATCCTTATTTCACCAACCTCCATTTGGGCACGTGAAATTTGTTCTAGGTTTTCTGTTCTCTTTATAGCAGTGATGACTCTTACCTGTGTGTGTGTGTGTGTGTGTGTGTGTGTGTGTATCTCTGATTAGTTCCTTAGGATATTCCTAGAAGTAGAAAATGAAATTATTAGGTGGGGAGCTATGATAGAAGAACTCTTGATGCATATCATCAAATTGCTTCCTATGAGGCTTGTACCAGTTTACACTTCTGTCAACAGTATATAAAGTGCCTTTTTGTGTATATTTGGCAGCACTGAGAGATTTCTTGATTCCTAATTGGCACTCCTTTTGATGGAACTTCCACGCATTGCTGTTCTAGTAAAAAAAAAAAAAAATTATTCCTGGTAACTGAAGGTGGGAATGTAATATTAACAGCAGTACTGCAAGGAACTGGTAGCCCAGGATACTTAAAGAACCATCAAAGCAGGCCATGTGTTAGCTTCAAGAGTCTGTGCTTCTAAAAATACATTTTTTCTCTCTCAAGCAGTTTATCAATCACAACTTGAGGGGTAAGTTCTAGTTTTTTTCTCCTGAAATTATTGCTCCATGAGTGCTTATCATTTCTTAGACCTTTCTGGGCATTTATTAAGAACCATGCTTTTGTTGTCTTTAAAAACAAAATGTAACCTTTGGCAAAAATCACGTGGAGTTTGGGAAGTTTTGGTCATCACACAGGAGTACTTTCTTAAAGCAACAAGCATTCCAAGTATTGTTCAGATCCTTAGTATTTAAATAGAAACCTTATAAATTCAGAACCATCCATGTATCAATACATTTCTTGAGTAAATTTGGAAGAAAGGGATTTAGTAAGTCCGGTGTTTGATATGATGTAATCTATTTGGCCAAAATGTTTAAAAATCGGTGTCATGAAATTGTTGGTCCCAAGTCAGGAATCACCAGTGTGACAGTAATTTTCATCTATTAAAACTGTCTTCCTCCCAGTGATTGTTTCATAATGGCAAAGCTATACCTTAGGCAGACCTTACAAGTAGGATTTATTGATGTTTGTGACTAAGAAAATTCTTATTTAAATGTGATGGTACATCAAGAATTTTTAAAGAGAATTTCCCCTCTTGATGCTGTTGTTAATTTAATCCTACGAAACAGAAGGGATAGGGACAGTGCACTTGTTTTTTGCTGTTTTCTAATATTCTATTTTTAAAAAATTATTTATTTTTTTTAGTAATCTCTACACCCAGTGTGGAGCTTGAACTCATGACCCTGAGATCAAGAGTCACACGTTCCTCCCACCAAGTCAGCCAGGTACCCCTGTTTTCTGGTATTTTTATATTCATCTTAAGAGTAAAACTAATCAATACTGATTACAAAGAAATTATTAATTCCTTTTTTAAATTTAATTCTATCATTTTTTCAGTGTTCCAAGATTGTTTATGCATCACTCCCAGTGCTCCATGCAATATGTGCCCTCCTTAATACTTCCCACTACCAGGCTCACCCAACTGCGCCCCCCCAAAACCCTCAGTTTGTTTCTCATAAAGAAGCAGATAAGATGTTTTCCTAATGTTCTAGAAAGTAGATCCTATTTTAGTTTCTGTAGTCATTGGGAGGGGAGAGAGGGAGAAGAGTTTCTTTTTGGAGACTAGTTCACTACTCCCATCTTAGAGCCCATTTTAGCTCTCTGAAAGTGTACAAGTTTCATATACGTCTAGTTTATTTTCCTGTCCCAGGTGAAGCATAGTACTTACATTGTAGGTTAGGTACTTGTTATTTTTATATACACAATTTACATATGTATGTGTGTATAATATGTATTAATGTATATTTTACCATACTAATGGTAAAACTAAATGTGTGTAGGGATATGTGTGTGTGTGTGTGTGTGTATGTAAAGATACTAATGATAAGGGAAGCATTTATATAATAAAATGGGTGGTAACCTAATACTAAAGTTGGGAGTATTTCTGTTGGAATTGCAACTAGACTCTGTCTTCAAGCTTGGGTATAGCATAGCATACATAAACATTGCTTCAAAACTGAGAAAGCAAAACAAAGAAACTACCCCCAGAATACTGCAGATTTAACTATGTGAGGAAATATTCATTGTTGTCATGGATATGCAAGTGATACGTTCTTCCAGTAGTGACAAGAATAATCTTTGAGTGGGTGCTAAGGGCTCAGTTGGTTGAGCAACTGCCTTCAGCTCAGGTCCTGATCTTAGAGTTCGGGGATCGAGTTCTGCATCGGGCTCCCTGCTCGGTGGGGAGTCTGCTTCTCCCTCTGACCTCTCTCCTCTCATGTGCTCTCTCTCTCAAATAAATACAATCTTTTTAAAAAAATACTTAAAGAATAATCTTTGAGTTATGAGTAGAACAAAGGACTTTCTGTTTGGCTAACATTGATTATCATCATTCTAAAATATAATCATAATTTTTTGGTGTAAATGTTTTCCCCTGATATCTGCCAAAGATGATAATGTAAACAGAAAGTCTAGTTTAAAAATAGTATATTTTTATATACTATTAATATATATAATATATATCACATGTCATATTATATATTTTTTCTATACCATTAATATATGTATTAACAGTATATATTTTTATATACTAAAAATAGTACAGAATTGTCAAACTACTATGTTGCACACCTGAAACTCATATAACACTTTGTCAACTATGGTTCAATTTATTTTTCAATAAATTAAAAAACAGTCACAAATAAAATGAAGGCTGATGTTAATTGTGAAGGAAAAAATAAAGACTTCAACCAGCTGAATTCTCTGACAAGTGTTAGATTATTTCTCTTATCCATTCCAACAAATATTTGATGCTGTTTCCAAGCCCATGTGGGGAACAGAGATAATAGGATGCAGTCCTTTTCCCAAATGAGCTTACTGTTTAGATAAGTGATTAAGATAAATTTATAAATAGTACAACTAACTTCTGAAATGCCCTCCCTTCAAAATCCTTCTTGTCACCTGAGTGGAAGGCAAAGAGATGATGCCCATTTGGGTAATGGATTACAAGTTTCAAGCTTTTAGGGAAGAGCTATAAAAGTTCAAAAGAAGACAAGACATGTTAGCTCAAGGTATCAGTGAAGATAAACCAGAAAAGGTGGCTTTTGAGCAGAATTCTGGATACAAAGAAGGGCATGCATAAAATCTTTGACACAGGAGAATTTCAGAGAATGTCAGCTTTTTTTCACCCCCAAGGTGGTAAGTGATTTCTTTTGGGTAGGATATAGGTAAGGTAGATATTTTTTCTTATTCAATTAAAAGATTTATTTTATAGTAAAGTATTTAATGTTGCTGATAGGAGTATAAATAGGTGCAGCCTTTCTGGAAAGTAATTTTATAGGTATATATCAAGAGTTTTCCTTTCCCACACTCCCCACCATCACCCAGTCTATCTTTGACTTGGTAATCACACTTCTAGGAAATATGAGGGAGGTTTTTAAATCTTGAGGAGGGAAGATAACCCAGAAGCCACAAAGGAGACTACTGGTACATGTTATTACTTAACACATAAAAACCAATGTTTGGCCCAAAGCACCCAAAATAAGAGAAAATCTATACCAGGAACAGTATCTGTAATATATCCGAAAAAGGGTCTATTTCCTTAATATACAAAGGGCTCTTATGAATCACCAAGAAAATATGAATAATAAAGTGAAAAAATGGGCAGAGTTACTGGATTCATATTCATTCATATAAGAAATTTAGATACGTGGGGCACCTGGGTGGCTCAGTAGGTTAAGCCTCTGCCTTCAGCTCGGGTCATGATCTCAGGGTCCTGGGATCGAACCCTGAACTGGGCTCCCTGCTCAGTGGGAAGCCTGCTTCTCCCTCTCCCATCCCCCTGCTTGTAGTCCCTCTCTCGCTGTGTCTCTCTCTGTGTCAAATAAATAAAATCTTTAAAAAGGAAAAAGAAATTTAGATATAGTGGAACATTTTAATATATTCTTTGAAAAATATAAAAAAAAAGTGTTTTTGGTACCTGTTGAATAGAATTCACTTCATGGTTGGAGGGGATATGGAGATATGGGCATATATTTTTAAAAGATTTGTTTATTTGAGAGAGAGAGAGCACACACAAGTGCATGGGGATGGGGGTAAGAGGGAGAGGAAGCAAAATAATCCTCAAGCCTGCTCACGAGGACCCTGAGATCATGACCTGAGTTGAAATCACTCAACAGACTGAGCCACCCAGGTGCCCTGAGATGGGCATGTTAATTTTGGTGGGAATGTGAAATGGTATCTTCTCTTTTAGAGGTCATTAAAATTTGGGGGGGATGAGAATAAACTTTAGACTTTTACAAAAGAGTTGCAAGGATAGTACATCATATTCATGGGCTCTTCACCTAACACCTTGTGTTACTATTTTATATAATTATAGTATAATTAATTAAAACTAAGAAATTAATATTGATATAATACTATTAACTAAACTACAGACTTTACTCAGATTTTTAAAAATTTTTTTAAAAGATTTTATTTATTTGACAGACAGAGATCACAAGTAGTAGACAGAGAGGCAGGCAGAGAGAGAGGGGAAAGCAGGCTCACCGCCGAGCAGAGAGCCCGATGTGGAGCTCAGTCCCAGGACCCTGAAATCATGAGCTGAAGGCAGAGGCTTAACCCACTGAGCCACCCAGGTGCCCCAAGTCTTTATTCAGATTTAATCAGTGTTTCTACTAACATCTTTTTTCTGTTCCAGGATCTAATCTAGGCTCTCACATTACATTTAGTTATTATGTCTCCTTAGTCTCTTCCCTTTTTTTTAACTTTAAGTTTTTATTTTAATTGCAGCTAACATACAGTGTTATATTAGCTCCAGGTGTACAATATAATAATTTCACACTTCCTTTATCACATGGTGCTCATCATAAGCGTCCTCCTTAATCCCCATCACATGTTTCACCCAGCGCCCCACCCACCTCCCCTCTGGTAACCATCAGTTTGTTCTCTGGAGTTAGAAGTCTGTTTCTTGGTTGATCTTTCTGTTTCTCTTTTTTCCCCCTTTGCTTGTTTTGTTTTTGAAACTCCACATATGTGTGAAATCAGTATTTGTCTTTGACTGATTTCCTGTAACTTAAGACTCTCTACCCCTCCTTAGTCTCTTCCATGGCAACTCCTCAGTGTTTATCTTTGGTGACCTTAACAGCTTTTAAGAATATTCAGGACTTTGTTGAATGCCCCTAATTTGGGTTTACCTGATGTTCTTTCTTGGTAGCTCAAGATGATGTAATTTGGGCAAGAACACCATAGGAAAGCTGTGTTGTGTTCTTCTCAGTGTGTCCTGTCGGAGGTATGTGATGTTCATGTGCCCTGTACTTGGTGATGGTAATCTTGATCACCTTGATCTCAATTGTGTTTCTCCACAGTAAAGTTACCATTTTTTCCTTTGTAGTTAATAGGTATTATAAATACTTTATTATATTGTATTAATATATATGTGGAGGTGGTATTTTGAGACCATGTATATATCCAGTTTCAACTTTAAACTTCCACTCACCAGTGTTAGCATCCATCAGTGGATTTTGTGTGCAGCCAATTATTACTGTAGTGCTTTTTAAAAATATTTTGTTTACTTGAGAAAGAGAGAGCATGAGCATGGGGAGGGGCAGAGGGAGAAACAGACTCCCCGCTGAGCAGGGAACCTGATGTGGGACTTGATCCCAGGACCCTGGGATCATGACCTGAGCTGGAGGCCGACGCTTAACTGACTGAGCCACCCAGGACTTTACTGTAGTGTTTGATTGGAGATTTTCTATTTCTATTTCTATTTCCTTTATTCCTTCCACATTTATTAATTAGAACTTATATAAGGAGGTTTTGTCCCTTCTCCCTCCTATACTTATTTATTTGGTCCATCATTTATTTTATTTATGTGGACTCATGGATGTTTACTTTATTCTTTTGGATATAATCTAATACTATCATTTATATTGTTCACATTGTTCTGATTTGACCACTGAGAACTCTTTTGGGTTGGCCCCTGTGTCCTTTTGGCACATCCCAATCTTTTTTTTTTAAGCACTTCCTTACTTTCTGGCACCAGAAGATACCAGGTTCAGCTGGCATTTTTCCTGCCTTGGCTCTGGAATCAACTACTTCTCTAAAGGGCCCTGGTTCCTTTTACTGGAGAATGGTAATTGGAAACCCAAGATCTGGGTACTAGGTATGATCGCTGCTACTGAGTATCTTTGCTTCTAGATCTGGAGGGCAATTTTAAAAGACTAGAACCTAAAATGGTCACATACCCTTTTGACCCAGAAATTCAACTAGAAATATATCCTATAGACACAATGGCATAAATATATCATTAAGGATATTCTTTTTTTTTTTTTTTTTTTTTTTTTTTTAAAAGATTTTATTTATTTTATTTGACAGACAGAGATTACAAATAGGCAGAGAGGCAGGCAGAGAGAGAGAGAGAGGAGGAAGCAGGCTCCCTGCCGAGCAGAGAGCCCGATGCGGGACTCGATCCCAGGACCCTGAGATCATGACCTGAGCCGAAGGCAGCGGCTTAACCCACTGAGCCACCCAGGCGCCCCTATCATTAAGGATATTCTTTGCTGGAATACCATATACCTGTTTAAGAGTATTTTTTAAAGATTTTATTTATTTATTTAAGAGAGAGCATCAGCAGAGGGGAGGGGCAGAGGGAGAAGCTGACTACCCACTGAGCAGAGATCCCAATGTCAGGCTCAGTCCCAGGATCCCCGGATTATGACCTGAGCCAAAGGCAGATGTTTATCTGCTTAATCCAGTGATCTACCCAGCCATCTCTAACTGTTTAGAAGTAGGTAGATCTATGTATTCTGGCATGGAAAGCCATGTAAGAGAGTCATATTTTTAGAAAAGAAAGTTGCAAACCTGTGTAGATAGTATTCACTTTTTGCTTAAAAATTGTACGTGTGTGTGTGTGTGCACCTCTGTGCACACATGTTTATTAGACTATGTTTATAAAAACATCCCCAGGAGTACCCACCATACTACTGAAAGCTGTTATTTCTGGAGAATTGAATATAAAAGATACTTTCACTTTGTATTTTATATTTTGTAATGTTTGTTTTTTTTAAAAAACACATTATTGAGATATCATGAATATTTAAAAAAAACATTTTGTTTTAGGTTATCTAACTTTTCCATGAACCAGCATTCTAGTCTATGACAGCCTAGAATCATCTCCATATTTTTTACACTATTACATGATAGTTTGGGGTAGTTTTATTATTTAGGTTATAATATTTGTTTTATACATTTTAATTTTTATGAACCAAGTGACCTATAAGCCTATGAAACATTTAAGACTCTTGAACTGCCAATACTTTATATATTCTTAAGGGGAAAAGAAAAGATTCTACTACAGCTTAGATTCTGAGTAGTACCCTCTAGTAGTTTGATTGGCTTGTGATAGTTACAGAGGCCTGTTCTAAATGTCATTTTCTTCTTCTTTATGACTTTTTTAAAATCATTTTTTAAAAAGATTTTATTTATATATTTAACAGATAGAGATCACAAGTAGGCAGAGAGGCAGGCAGAGAGAGAGAGGAGGAAGCAGGCTCCCTGCCAAGCAGAGAGCCTGATGCAGGGCTCCATCCCAGGACCGTGAAATCATGACCTGAGCTGAAGGCAGAGGCTTTAACCCGCTGAGCCATCCAGGCGCCCCTTAAAAATCATTTTTAAAATAAACAATATTTATGGAAACGTCAGAAGCTGTTAAAATCAGCGCAAAGAATACAAAAGTATATAAAACAAAACAAAAAAATTAAAACACAAAATGCACCTGTAATGCTGCCACACAGCAATTGATATTTGGTGTGTATCTTGCTAATTTTTCTATGAACATGTACCCACTCAAAGAAATGCATATATCATGGAGTCATACCTACTGTTTTGTACTTGCCTTGTTCTTGATTTCAATATTGCTAACCTTTGAACTGTATTATAGTTATGGCAGTTTTCATCCATTAGTGGATACATGACATACGCACATCTCTCTGAAGCAAGACCTGTGAAAGACCATTGCTGAGGAGATTGTTCTATAAGGGACTCACCAGAATTTACTTTTAGATTTGGACACTAAATGCTCAGGACTTTGTTAATATTTCCCACTCTTTTGAAACATTTTCTTTTAAACGTACTAAGCTTGGTTCTTGAGACATTAATGACAGGAGGAAGATTGATTGTGCTTTAAACATTTCCAACAGATGTTATCACAAGTTGAGTATTGGCTTTACTTCTTGAAGAATGTTTTCAAAATACTGGTTAGCAGACTAACTTACTTGCAACAGGGCAAAAACTAAGCACAGTAATGGTTTGTTTTGAAGTCTGTCTCAAAATATGAGGGTTGTCTGAAGTTGAACAGCCCTGCCTTGTATTTGTGGTTGCTTTTTCCTTAATCACCATCCTGTTAGCTGCCTGGACACTGTTTTGCTCCGTGGTATTTGATGAGTAAGGCTTTCTCAGGGCTGCCTCATTTCCTAATTGAAAGACGATAAACTCTAGATGCTGTATTCTCTTTTTTTCATAGTATCAGGTGATCATTAAGTCGAAACAAACTGTGTTTTATGTTTCAGTCTGTTAAAAATTGGCCTTGCGAAGAATTTCCAACTTCCTTGTGCTAACAAAAACTTGCATATATATGTGAAAGTGAAAAGTGTGTTCCAAATTTGCATTCTAATTTCAGCCAGATCATTCCTATTCCTAGTCCCAGTCATTTGTAAGTGGAAGCTGCAAGGTGGTCATCTGCTTAGATCTTTCATACAAAATTATGTCTTCAATTTATTTTAATAGAATGACTCTAAGAACAGGGTGCTATTTGGTAGGGGGAAGCTGGGGGAGAGAGGTTACGTTCAGAGTGTTTTTCCATTGTGTAGAAAAAGTAAGGTGAGGAAATGTGATTTAGTTCCCTTCTATCTGCTGGGCAGCGGTGGCTTGTTTTTGTTTTGTTTTGTTTTGTTTTAAATGATGAAATAAATGTCCGTTAAATGTACAGATGCTGGAAAAAAATCAGGACAGGACTTTATCCCTGTCTCTTGTATTTAAGAACCTCTGAGAGTTTCTTTGTCTTGCCTGATTGATGGAGGACTGTGAGACTGGAAATGAGCAGAAGGTGGAAACTGGGGCTCTCATCCAGCTGAGAGAATTCTCTGACACTTCTGATTTACCTCTCCATCCTCTCCTTCTATGGTACCAACGACCAAGTATAAACTATCCTTTACAAATATTTATGGATGAAATTATTTTCCAAATTAAGCTAGTGGATAGTTTTGTATCTCCCCCCTGCCACCCATAGGTCTTTAAATGATTTTGTAGAAAGTTGGTCTTTGTTGTTTATCAGTTACCTGAATTAATCTGTGGGGGAAATCTATCCATTTGTATTTAGAAATACGAAGTTTTTCTTCTCCAACATTCTCTTCTTGAGCTCTTCGGACTTTATTTGAGTATGTATGTGCAGAGATTTACTCTGCTTATGTTAATATGAATTGTTAGCCCTGTGGGAGAAAAATAAGAAAATGTTAAGTAGCATGCCTTCCGTTTATAAGTAGTCTTAACCATCTGTGTTCACACATATACTGACACCGTCCCCAGCACACCCTCTCCAAAAGTAGATTGTGGATATTCACTTAAAGTGAAGAAGTAGTTCTGTGAAACCAAACAAAAGGAATGCTCTGTTGGTGATAGGTCTGGGTGTAAATCATTCTTGCCCTCTTGTTCTGATGGTAGCAGGAGAAAAAACGAACTGAGTTAACACCAAGTAGTTAGTGTGGTCGTTAGCCATATGGATGTTTGCGACTTCCATTGGAGTGTCTAGATTTTTTTTTAAAAAGCGTTTGAAGGGTTTTTCTCATAGTCTTTTGCAAGTAGTACTGAGTACTACCTCATGGAGATAAGACTTCATTTCTTCTTCAAAATCATAATTGTGCCTAGGACACCCCTGCAGTGCTGAAATGTAAGTAAGTGATGTCAAATTACAGAAGGGCCTTAAGTTTACTATTCTGGGTGTTCAGATGATAAGTTGTTTTCTCCTGCACTATACAAAATAGGTCAGTCCAAAACTTTCATAGCATGTATAGCTTCAAGAGCATCATAAAACTGATCTGTATGTTTGCTGAGGGAAGATGAAAATATCTGTAGGTTTTTGCACTGCTCTACAGTGCTGTGTTTTGATTTGGAAAGAATCTTGCACTGTTTAAAGGAAATTATTCATTTTGGATTTTGATGGGAAAATCGCTAGGCATGTGCAGGCACTTGGGGTTGAGGCTATCTGGATAGACTGACTAGTTTTCTGTGGTCAGACTTTATCCCTGAATGGCTCCTGTCCTGACTGGGGCTGGGGGGTGGAATAAGAGGTACAAATAAAACTATTAACAGCATGACTCCTGCTTCTTGCCATTTTCTTTTCATTGTACTTTAACATTTTTTATTGAGCTATAATTGACGTATAATGTTGTACAAGGTGCACAACATGTTGATTTGATACATTTATATATTGTTACGATTACCACCTTTACTTTAGCTAACACCTCTGTTGCATCACATAATTATCATTTCTTTTTTTGTGGTGAGAACATTTAAGGTCTAGTTCCTTAGCAGTTTTGAAAGTATATGACATGGCATTGTTGCCTGTAATTACTGTGCTGGGCATCAGATCTCCAGAATTTACTCATCTTCTAACAGCCCTTTAAGAACATCTCCCTGGGTTCCCCCTCCAGCCTCTGGTAGCCACTATTCTACTCTGTTCCTGTGAGCGTGGCTTTTTTAGAGTCCACAAATGAATAACACCATGCCACAGTTGTCTTTCTCTGCCTGGCTCATCTCACAAAGGCTCAAAGTCCACCCTCAAAGTCCACCCATGTTTTTGCAAATGGCAGGCGTTCCTTCTTTCTCATGGCTGAATATATACCATTGTGTGTACATACCCATTTGTTTTACCCGTTCATCCATTGGTGGACACTTAGGCTGTTTGCTTATCTTGGTTGCTGTGAATAATGCTACAGTAAACATGGCAGTGCAGGGGTGCCTGGGTGGCTCAGTGACTGCCTTCAGCTCCAGTCAGGATTCCAGAGTCCCAGGGTTAAGTCCCGCATCGGGCTCCCAGCTCCACCAGGAGTCTGCTTCTCCCTTTGACCTTCTCCCCTCTCATGCTTTCTCTCACTGTCTCAAATAAATAAATAGAATCTTTTTTAAAAATGGCAGTGCAGGTTTGTTTTTGATATCCTGTTTTCATTTCCTTTGGCTGTATATCCATAAGTGGGATAGCTGGATCATGTGATTGTTGCATTTTTAATTTTTTTAACACAACCTCCATACCGTTTTCCAGAGTGGCTGCTCCAATTTACGTTCCCACCAACACTGCGCAGAGCTTCCCTTTTCTCCACAAACTCACCAAGGCTTGTTATTTCTGGTCTTTTTGATGATAGCCATTCTGACAGGTGCGAAGTGGTATCTCATTGTGGTTTTGATTTGCCTTTCCCTGATGATGAATCATGTTGAGCACCTTTTCATGTGCCCGTTGGCCATCTGGATGTCTGCTTTGGAGAAATGTCTATTTAGTTCCTCTGCCCATTTTTTCATCTTACCATTTTCCCACAGAGTTTTGACTACTGTTTCTTA
The DNA here is from genome assembly GCF_030435805.1 of Mustela lutreola. Taxonomy (NCBI): domain Eukaryota; kingdom Metazoa; phylum Chordata; class Mammalia; order Carnivora; family Mustelidae; genus Mustela; species Mustela lutreola. The sequence goes on along the minus strand of NC_081308.1, from coordinate 94,197,100 downwards.
GTCAGGCTAAGTTACTTTTCTGTGATCCTAATAGCATTACTTCTAGCCAGATGACCATCTCGAGTCATTTCTTATTTTGTCTTGGATACCTGGCTCATCATGAGCTAAGGTGCACGGGTAATGTGAAACAGCACTTGAGTGTTTTCAAAAGGGGTTCTTCTCTTGTGTCAATGTACCCATTAATGTTGTCTTTTATTGCAGATTGAAATCACAAAAGATACATACACGTGTTCTTCTTAAGAGAAAAAGGAAATCTGTAAGTATTCTTTGAAAATTCTAAATTTGTCATTTTATCAGCTTTTGGAGGAAATTAAGTTTTAACTATACTAACAGGCATCTTGACTCTTTTTGTTGTGGAAAAACCCTGCCAATCTCCATGTTTGTGTTAAAAGGGCAATATTTGGAAAAGTAAAACAGGAAAACTTTTTACCCTGTACAGCTTCTAAAATTTAAACTACCACCCCTCGTTTTTGAAAGGGGAAGTGATAATTGAAATCTAAGTAAAATGTTTTTCCTTGAGTGATTACCGAAAAGTGGAGCCACAGATGGGAGTGTTCCAGTTCTGACTGGTGAGACTGACAGGCCGAGAGTCTTTGGCAAGCTAGTTTGCTTCCCTTTGCCTCACTTTGCTAACTGTAAGGAGGTTCGTTATTCTCGATGAGAGGATGTCTGTAGTGGTGGCTGCTCGCCCTAGTAAGCTGAAGCTTGTTCTAGTTACTGGTTCTCAAAACTGATTGAAATATATTTCTGATTTGCATAATTTTAGGTATTAGCTCTTTCCTTCACTGGAGTATCTTCTCTAGACCATAGCATGGAATACAAGAAACACAACAGCACTCTTAAAAGAAACACAATAGCACACTTAAAATTAGAGTCCTAGTGTTAGTCTTGGACCTTGAAAATTACCTAGTCCAGTGTTTCCCAAGCATCGATTTTTAGACCACTGGTGGTCAGTGAGGAGTTTTTCGTGGTCCAGGGTGAAGTGAGGAAAGTAAGGACAACAGGCCGTGCATTTTTTTTTAAGGTTAAACTCTTCCCCTTCAAATGATTTCTTGTCATTATAAGATCTGCCCATCTAATTTAGAGGCATTAAATACATTCTGTATTTTATGAAATGATTGTGATAGCAAATCATAGGGTTTTTTTTTAATGTCTATACCTGCCCCCCACCCAAGGCAGCTGTATCATTCCCTTCACCATCCTTCTTTGCTTTTAAAACTATGACAGGCCTGTGCTATCTTAGTATATGTGCTGCCGAAGCGAGCACAGGCCTGTGCTATCTTAAAATAAGAATCCAGTTTTCTCATTTTACAGATGAGGACACAGACAAGAGGTTATTTGATTTGTTCCATGTCTTACTGTTCAGCAAGCTGCTGAACCGGGACCAAAACCCTGTATATGATGCTGCCTCTCTTGTATTTCTGGTCTTCTGAGAATCACTTTAATTATAATTGATTATAAACTTGAAACAGAAGATCTAGTAGTTCTTAGGTGCTAATAACTATTTTTGAATTCCGAGTGTAAAGAAATTCAAGACTTAATGTTCTTGTGTAGCTTGGTACTAAAGTCTGCTGATGAGCCTGCATTAGAAAAATCTGAAAACATGGCCAGAGATTTTCCTCAGCAGGCCCAAATTAGCCGTCTCTGAATTCAGCTGCTTAGCATGCTACCCCATGATTCGGAAAAGTGGTGAGGTATCAGTGAGGCTAGTGTTTCCTTGGGAAATAGACTGTGGTGCCATCTTGAGGACAGTAGTATTCAGGCTTCTGTAGTTGACTTATTGTGCACAGAGTCTGTTTCCTCTTGCCTCCCTCCCCACCTCCATCCTCCTCTCTCCCCCACCTCTCCCCGCCATGCCCCACATGCACACACCCTACAAACACGGATAACCATTTAGAGCAGTCGGCTTACAGCCCATCTAGATAGGTAAAAAAAAAAAAAAAATTACCAAGGCAGAGAGTAGGAGTTGCTAAACACATTGGCAGAAACATGTGCAGTTTGTACTCAGGAGTTTACAGATACTTTGGAGTGCCTTTGACACTTCAGAGACTCCTCTCCGATTGGTATAGCTGGGCCTTCGCTGTCCCAAATACACTTCCAAGCAGAAATACCTAATTCCCTTATCCCCCTCCCTCACTCACCTTAGTGAAGCATGCATGGGCCAGGGAAGCAAATGAACATGAAGAGAAAAGAATGGAAAGTATTCTTCATCCCCAGTATGGAGACATTAACTCTAAGAGTACTTTTCCCTGGCTTCTTGTATTTAGCATCATGTGGCTTCCTCCTTTAGGGAAGAATCCTTTAATTTCTAAAATGTCAGATAGAGCCATAATGAAATGCTAAGAATTAAAAAAAAAATCTTGAACTTTCTGCAGTCTTTGGAATATCTGTGCTCTTCTTTTTCTTAGTGCTAATATTTGAGAGTTGTCTGAATGGCTACAGGATTTCAGTCTTAAACAGATTCATCAGTCTTTGAGTTCTTTTAATAATCTCATTTTAAAAGTATTTTAATACTGAAGCACAGAGTGAGCTTGTAAAAACAAAACAAAACAAGACAAAACCATACCACAGTTTCACATGGTGGCCATGTGGCTGAACTGTAGTGACTTATTTGGCCATTTTATAAGAAATGGCTGGGGCGCCTGGGTGGCTCAGTGGGTTAAGCCGCTGCCTTTGGCTCGGGTCATGATCTCAGGGTCCTGGGATCGAGTCCTGCGTCGGGGTCTCTGCTCAGCAGGGAGCCTGCTTCCTCCTCTCTCTCTGACTGCCTCTCTGCCTACTTGTGATCTCTCTCTGTCAAATAAATAAATAAAATCTTTAAAAAAAAAAAAAGAAATGGCTGAAGGGGTGCCTGGGTGGCTCAGTCGTTAAACATCTTCCTTTGGCTCGAGTCATGATCCCAGGGTCCTGGGATCGAGTCACACATCCGGCTCCCTGCTCACGGGAAGCCCGCTTCTCCCTCTCCCACTTCTGCTGCTTGTGTTCCCTCTCTCGCTGTGTCTCTCTCAGTCAAATAAACAAAATCTAAAAAAAAAAATGGAAATGACTTAAGACTACATTGTTGCATAATTTTTAATAGTAAAGAGTACCAGGAAACAACATTAGCAAAGAACTAACCTGTCGAACTGGCTCCTCCTCTAGCAAACGTGGAGGGTAGGTCATGTGGCAGAAAAAGGAATGGTTGCAAAATTGTCACCACTATACAAAGTTATTACTAGGGCAAGTATTATGCTGGTCACAGGTGTTTTTTTTTTTCATCTATACTCACGGTTGGCAGCCTGCGGTTTGTATTGCTTTATTATTAATAAATAGGTAACATGACAAGAGAGGTAGGATCTCACTTGGATGCAAGACATTTATTATGACTAAAAGTTAATTTTGAAGTTATTTTGAATGATTTTTGATAAGCCATGACTGTGTTCCCCTAGAGAAAAAAAATACCTGGGAAATAGAAGACTTTACAGACAAAATTAGTCTACGATGTGCCCTCTAATTTAGCAGCAGGGATCTGTCTACAGGGATCTGCAGGAGTTCATCTTCAGCAGTAGCCTAAGACGTTGAAATTGGCATTGTGCTACCTTACTCCCATTTTATAGCACTGCACTTCTCTGCAAATACGTACCCCCCAGAACTTGGTTTTCCTCCCTCTTTCCTGGTGTCTAATCAAGTTGGATTGGAACATCATGCTTGGTCAGTAGGTGCCACTTCTAGCCTGGTCTGTCCTCAGTATTCCTTTAATTTGAGTTTTGGATTAAAGCTCTACAACCAACTCCTGACTTTTGAAAGCTTCATATTTAAAAATGCAGCATGTTGTGTTCACTTGAAATGAGGAATAGCCGCATCATCATACACAGTGTATGTGAAGTGTGTAGGCAGCAACATTGGCTGCTGGATCTCCTCATTTCAACACATATAGATAGGATTCCAATTATAAGATCCTATGACCTAGAAAAAACATAATCTGATGCATGCTGGGGATGTTCTTAAAGCATTATGGGAGGGGACTTCTGCTGCACTGTGAAAGAGCATCTTCAGCATGGCAGCTGAGGTGCTTTCTTTGCTGGGAAAAGCTGGGAAGAGACTGGCAGGATGGCGACTTCAGGGGTTAATCCCTCTCCAGGTGAGGAAGTAGACAAGTTTGGGTAATCTTGCTGGAGACGCACCCAAAGATCAGTCGTGGTAGTGAGAGGCTTGTAGTCAAAATAGCTAGCTAGGCACAGGTGCGGTGTGTTGGGACAGGGCACGCATATATTCATCCTAGGTTTTTGTTTTTGTTTTTTGCTTTTTCAGCTCTCAAATGTATTTATTATAATTACTGTATATCGGGTCTAAAATTTGATTGTACAAACTATACTGTGTCAATTAGATTGGTCTGTCAATTTGAATCATGTGAGACTTACAAAGGGCAGGTGAATATATATTTCACATGATTATTCAGTCTTGCAAACTAACAGCAAGAAAGCCTACTAGCTGCCCTTAATGCCTTTTATTTTCTTAAAATAGTACCATTTTTAAAGTTTTGGTATTAAATATGAAGTGTATCATATTGTAATACAGCTCCTGTGAGGTTTGATTTCATTGACCAAATGCAACCATTCTTTAACATCATTTTTGAGCTTTCTCTTCTGTGTTTTAAAATCATTTGGAACTTTTTAATAGTATGTGAGAGAAAAGTTTTTTTTTTTTAAAAGCACTCCACCCATTTATAAGTCTCGGGGATGCAACAACTATGTAGAGATAGGATCTTTTAAAGTGCCACAGGTATGTTATTTGTTTAATCTCTTAGAACTTTTACTTATTTATTTTTATTTTATTATTTTTTTAAAGATTGTATTTATTTATTTGAGAGAGACAAAGAGAGAGCACAGAGGGAGAGGGAGAAGCAGACTCCCTGCTGAGCAGGGAGCCCCACTTGGGCTGGAACCCAAGACGCTGAGATCATGACCTGAGGGGAAGGCAGCCACCCAATGGAGTGAGGCACACAGGCGTCCCTCTTGGAACTTTTGTAATTGTTTTCTGATTTAATGTTGAGTGGATACAGAAGGCAAATTGTCTCTTTATTTGGTATTTAAATTACCCCTTTAAGTGATGTGTGACCTGAAAATGTAATTTCTTAAAGTAGCACTTACATAGTTAATCATTGATTTTCAAATTGATGCCTTTTTCATTTTCATAAGGTTGTTTGTAAAGGACAGATGACCTTTATCTGGCCTTATCTTGTGTTTCAACTTGGCAAATGCATGAATCTGTGCTTAGTGAAGTCTGTTTTCCCAGACTTTTGGGGGGAAAAAAACATGTGGGCATTAATGGACTTCAGTTTATTAGTTTTTCTTTTTCATTCTTAAATTGATGTGTCACATGCTTCTGGGGGAGATGATTTCTTCTTTTAAATTCAGACTTTAATCAATATATAGCATTTGTTTACTTTATGTACTAGAGCTTAAATGTATCACTAATGCTTTTTGTGTTTAAGCTAACTATCTCAGAGCATTTGAAGTAACTGGAATGAAATATTTAACATTAAACTTGACCTTAAGACAAAAGGTAAAATTTTATTTGATTTTCCCCTAAGCTTCTAGGACTCACTTGATACCTAGAGGATATTTTTTCACTTATAAAAATGCCTCGGGATATAGGCTGGATTAGTGCTCAAAATTGCTTCCAGGATTTCTTCATACACAAAATTTGTCATTGTCACCTATTTAGATTATACCAGTATGCCTAGGGTCACAGACAGGAGAGATGAAAACATAGCTTTAAAATCTATTTGAAGCTGTTATGATCTATTTAAAATCTATTAGACCTGGATCAGAATCCCTACTTCATTGGGTCACGTGGCAGAGACTGGTTATATCATCAGTAAAATAAGGGTACCACCTCAAAGGGGTTTCTTGAAGGATTCAGTGAGATAATGCATCTGGAGGACTGAGCACAGTGCCTAGCCCAGAGTCCATGCTCAGTGAGTGGTTATTCATCTGCTCTCCATATGAAATGGTAATCCTCAACAGGAACAGTGAACTGTTTTGTAACTAAAGATGATGGCCTGCCCTTTCCTGGAGGCCATACAAATGAATTTCTTGATTTCAAGGAAGCACAACTTCGAGTTCATGTCCTCCTATTGGGTAGGGCAGTAGGTATTGCTCTTCATATGCAGACGGACAGCATACCTTAGTGAGAGGCATGGGTGAGAAAGCACGTAGTCCTCGCTGCATAGCCTTCATGCATTTAGAAGAGCAGTCTTTCACTTCTGTGCAACAGGCAGTTTTTCCAGTTTCATGTTTTTTATTAAGCAGCTAAAAACAGGTTAAGTTTATTATAGGGATTTTTAAGAGGATACCCTGTCCTAGAATGTCAACACAGACAAGTGATTTTTTTTTTTTTTTTAAAGGTGACAAAGGTTGGTGGCTTTCAGGCTGTTGTACTTGCGTACGTTTTTGCTTTATTGTTCCAGAGCAATGCCATATCCATTCTTTTTTTTAAATGGTTTTTTTTTTTGAGATTTTATTTATTTATTTGACAGAGACAGAGATCACAAGTAGGCAGAGAGGCAGGCAGAGAGAGGAAGAAAAGCAGGCTCCCTGCTGAGCAGAGAGCCCGATGTGGGGCTCCATCCTAGGACCCTGAGATCATGACCTGAGCTGATGGCAGAGGCTTAACCCACTGAGCCACCCAGGTGCCCCGCCATATCTGTTCTTATTTCAGTCAGCAGATTTATGGCACCGCTAGTGCACAGAGGGACTGTTGTGGTCACTTAGTGTTCAGCAGCAGACTGTCAACCCTGCCTCATGGAGCTTAGCGGGACATTGGTAACAAATATGAAAAGGAAAGCATGTGGCATATTGGTGATAGGTGCTGAGGAGAAAAACAGAGTGAGAAAGGGACTGGAGGTGTTGGGGTGCCATTTTAGGATGGCTGCAGAAGGTGATACTTGAGTGAATACAAAAAGGAGCTGGACGAACATTCCAGGGAGAGAAGACATGTCCAAAGGGCCTGAAGCAGGGTCATGCCTGGTGTGTTCCAGAAACCACAAGGAACAGGTTGAATTAAAGCAGAATGAGCCAAAGGAAAGCATGGGAGATGAAGTCGGAAATACAAGAGAGCAGGGGAAAAGTCCCTGTCGTCTCATAGGGCAGAGTGAGGACTAACTTCTGAGTGGGTTGTATGGGGATTCTTTGAAAGACCTAATTTACCTTACATTTTAACTACATTTAACTAACTCTGGCTGACAAGTTTAGAGTTTGTTATTAAAGTGGGAGCAGGGAGATCAGATTGGCAACTGCATTTATTTAGGTAAGAGATGATAGTGGCTGAAATCAGGATGGTAGCAGTGGAGGTAGGGAGATATAGTTGAATTTGGTATGTGTTTTATAAGTAGAGCCAGTAGGATTTGCTGCTGCTGAGTTGGGTGTGGAATGTGTGTGTGAGAGAGAAAGAGAGAGAGGAGCAAGAGAGAGAGAGAGAGAGAGGTGCAAGAGAGGGAATCTCAAAGGTTTTTGGTCAGAGGAGCTGGAATTACTGAGCCGGACAAGACTGGATGGGATCGGTTTGTGGCAGGACAGTCAGCGGCTCAGCTTTGAGCATGTTAAGTCAGAGGTACTTGACTGATAGGGATCTGTTGAGGAAAAAGTTGGATCTACAAATCCAATGTTTAGGGAAGACCTCCAAGAGAGGGGGAGACATTTGGGCCTCATCAGCATATATATACATACACGCCATCTTAAGGCTGTGGGACTGAATGAGGTCACCATGGGAGTGAGTGTAGAGAAAGCCAAGAGGAGGTTAGGTGACCAGGGACTGTGGCATTTAGAGGTCAGGGACATAAGGAAGAAGCAGCAAAGCAGACTGAGGAGGAACAGCTAGGGAAGTCAGAAGAAAACTGGAAGAAGTGTGGTCTCCTGGAAGCCAAGTGAAGGTTTGAATCCCAGGAACAGAGGGGTTTGCCTTATCCAAGGCTGCTGATGAGTCAAGAGAAATGAGGGAGCCTTAACTGACCTTGGGATGTGAAGATGTGGAGGTGCTCAGGGGTCCTTGATCAGAGCGATCTGTGGAGTGGTAGGGGGTAAAAGTCTGAGTAGTAGGCTCAAGAGGAGCTAGGGGAGAGAGCGGGAAGAGGAAGAGTGCAGGTGACTCTCAAGTCCTGATGGGGATGTGAAGAAATGGGGCTGTGGCCAGAGAACATCTGAGAGAGGCAATGGTGTTTTTTTAAATTTTATTTTATTTTTTCAGTGTTCCAAGATTCATTGTTTATGCATAACACCCAGGGCTCCATGCACTATGGTTTTTAAGATGAGAGAAAGAATAGCCCTGTTGTGATGCTAATAGGCATGATTCTGTGGAACAGGGCACGGGCACCGCCCCCTAGAGGCAGGGCCCAGGCAGACACGGGCCCGGGAGTCCCCAGGCAGCGGTCACCTCCAGCCGGGCACAGCACTGTTCCATGGGCAGAGTCACAGAGGGAAGAGCACGTGGCTAAAGGTGCGAAAAGTTGGGTAGGTACAGTGGCGGGAGTGACGGAGTCAGAGATGTCGATGGTCAGAAGTACGAGGAGCAGACAGGAAACTCAGGAGAGCAGGCCAGTGAATGGAGCGGTCTGGTGCAGTGCAGTTCCTGCGCAGTGTAGAGGGCCTGCTGGAAGGAGCCGTCATGCATGTGGGGCAGGGGCATTCAGCACAGTCCAGTTTTTCTCCAGCCAAACTCAGCTGCATGGGTACAGGGGCAGACTTCAGTGGAGAATTAGATTTAACCGGGTTGAAGTTTCACCAAAAAGTGCAACAAAGTGAAAAGGGGGCAAGACTGTGTTCCGAGCACTAATGATTGGTGTCCGTGGACTATAAACAGGCTTTGGGGAGGAATTCTGCCAACAGTGCCACGAAGCAGCATTGCTGTTTGCTGTGTGATGCCACTGGCCCAGAGCTCTTCAGTGAGAGGTCGGTAAACTTGTTTAGAGTCCCGCTTATCAGCACATGTGAGGTTAGACACAATCCTCTACCTTAGTTTAATCCATTTACCACCCAAGAAATCAGACTTTCTCTTCCATAGAGAATAGTTCATTTCCCCTTAGTACAATAGGCAGATGTTGAATCTTGAGTTGCTGAGTCGTCATACACATGTGTCTCTTAGGGTACAGCTGCATGCTTGTAAAATTGGGTCCAAAAAATTCAAGTTTCCCATTGACTTCCATCCCTCAAGTGGAGCAGCTCCTCATGTGGAAGGCATTAAAGCTTCTGCTACACTACGGCTGTTTCTCCACCATCCTGCCCTTTTCTGCCTCCATCCGTTCGCCCATCCATTTGTTCTCTGTTAGGACTGTCCTCTTTTTCCAGTTGTTTTATTTGTCTTTTGAAAACACACCATCCTTCTTGTCTACCTCAACTGCTCTTTTTCTGTGAAACCTTTCCAGATGGTTCTACTTCCTACTTCGACCATCTTTTCTCCCCCACAAATTAGTAATCTCTACACCCAACATGGGGCTCGAACTCAGGACCCTGAGACCGAGAGTCACATGCTCTTCCAGCTGAGCCAGACAGGTACCCCTCTTATGGGATATATTCTACATGTTTGTGAACTCATCTTCCTGCCATCTGTCATACATATGAACACATATGTAAATGCATTCAAAAGACTGAGTACATACTTTATTCATCTTTGTATCCAGTGCTCAAAACTTACACATGGTAGGTGTTCTCTCCTCTTTCTCTTTTTGAAATGAAGTTATCAATAGATGTGAGTGTAACCCTAGAAAATCTTTGGTAAGGAAAGATTTTTAGATGACAGGCAAAACTGGCCACTGGGTTTGAAAGAGCACCGGACTGGGGACTAGGGGTTGGTTACAATGTGCACTTGGCTACTTATTCACCAACAACAGTGGGTCTTTCAGCTGAACTGGGGTTCCAAGAAGTCCAGGCAGGGGCTCTCAAGCCTCTCCCACCAAAGCAGCTCTGCTTTTGGCTTTTATCTATACATATTTGTGTTTTCCTTGTTCACGTAAGATTTTATTCAAATGGATGATCCATGTCCCCCTCGCCACCACCAGAAAGAATTTCAAAATGACTGGAATAAATGATGTCTCCGATCTCTCCTCATCTAAATGTTCTTCTAGGTGTGCCTACTCTGTGTGTGTTGTGTTTTGTGTGTGTGTGTTTCTATGAGGATTAAGTAGAAGACATGTCCCTACCTCTGAAGCTTAAGGCAAATATGTATAAAAGATTAAATGTATATAACATGAATGACTAAAAATATATAGTACAGTTAATCTAATTAGATTATAAACCCTTCAAAAGCTGTCTTCTTTATAGATCTTCAGCCTCAAGTCTGACAATTTTTCAATTGAAGGCAAGACTTTTTTTTTGATCTTCTGTTATTGTCTCTGAGAATTTATATATTGAAATAAATATTTTGTCTTGAGTTGATTTCCTTTTGGTATTCCTTTCTCTTACCAGTAGGAATTGTTTTTTAAAATTATACACATAAGTAGGTTATCATCTGTGACTGTCCTTTAAGATTGATAAAAGAATATTACAGGATATTTGTTCTAAGAAAGAGGTATTGGGTTTGATAGGGTTGAGAACTACATACTGGTCTCTGCTTAAATACTTAGGTGTTTAGATGTTTGGTAATATTGGTAATATAATCAAGGATCAAAATGAGTGTTAGACATTTCAAGTGATGTAGGAAGTTAGAGGAAGAAATGAATGACCAGCCTTATCAGACCAAGGAAGCAATTTCTAGGTAGGGTAAATCACAAAATTTAAAGTTGGAAGGATCCCAGGAAATCATCTAGGCCAGCAGTTCTTACTTCAGTGTTAGTGTCACCCTTAGGGTTTTGTGGATAGATTTCCAGGAACCCACAGACCCCCTAAATTTACAGATACCATTTTGTATAGCTTGGGTTTATAGTTCTCATTGGATTCTAAAAGGGGTCCATCACCTGAAGAAGTTAAGGGCTACTGATCTAGTCTGATCCTAAGCTTAGATCTGTTGTCTGCCTCAAGCTTACCCTGCCAGTTAGTGACCAAGATGGGAACCAAAACCCAGGTCTTTCCACTTGTAGTTTCTTGCTCACTTTACCCCACTCAGTTGAAGGGCATGAACAAAAACTGAGGCAGGATTAAACTACCTCTTTATGGTAACTGGTGTAAAAACACACAGCTGTCCTGGGATTGATAGTCCCTCTGTTGCCACAGGAGTTGCCAAAGGATGGGCTTCAATTTGTCTCCTCCAAGTGAACTATTAATTTTTATAGTTGAAATATGCCGCCACTCTCCAAAACAGCTTTCTCAGCTGAAGGCAGGCCAGCTCCTTGTGAGTTAGTACTGTCCCTGAGGCTGTTGCTGCACTTCCTTTCCAACGGGCACTATTTTCTTGACCTGCCATGGCCCCCTATTTTGTGCCTAATCAAATCAAAATGACTTTGTCTGATCTATCAGACCCTGTACTACCCATAGCCTCTTTAGCCCACGTGCACGTACTCTGTGCCCCAGTCAGGCTAGTGTCCTTGTTATTGGCACTTCCTACTCCCCCAAGGCCCTTTCACCCCTATCTCTGTGTGTCTTCATGTGGCTTCCCTGCCCGAATCCTCTCCAGTCTTTTCCTCCTTTGCCCGGCCCAGTTTAAGTCCCATGTCCACAGAGCCTCCCTCACCTACTGGTGGCTATTTCACACTTCCCCTGGACGCCTTCTTGCATTTATTGCTTGTACCGCACACCAGAGCACTTAGCTTTTTCCACAGGCTTTTCACTGGAAATGCTTCAGTGGTGGTCACTTTGGGAGTGGGGTTCCAGGAAGTCCAGTGTGGGTGCTCTGGACACCCCCAGTACCCCATCCACAATTCAGCCAGAGCAGTTCCACTTTAGTTGCATATGTGGAAAGTCTGCATGACTTTTTATTTGAAGAAGCTGTTTAGCTGCCCCTCCCCCCTCACCCCACTTCCCAGAAAGAAGCTTGAAAGACACTGGATCTGACTTGTGTGCTGACTTCCTCATAAGTGTTAACTGGTCATGGACAAGGGCCAGGACTGGACTGACACCAGTTTGGACCTGCTACGACTATTCCCAGGCACTGGGGTGCAATTTTGAGCACAAAAGAACATTTAGGAAATGACTTTGCAATTCTATTGCTCAACAGTTTGGGGGCCAGGATATCGTGAACAGCGTTACCTCAGCAATAGTATTTCCAGGTTGGTCATTGAGAAATAAACCTACATTGGTGGATTTCTCCCATTTTGCATATAAAACCGAATCCTATTTAAAGCTACCCATTTTACATCTACATACTTAAGAGAAATCTCACTATTGGCATTCCCCAAATTCAACCAGTCTTCAGTATCCCATCTGTACGTTCGTGTAAGCATTAAAGTAGCATCCCTAACATTAAATTCAGAAGTTTATGGCAATGCTTGGAACTGAAAAATGCCAGTCTTTCAGACCAGTTATTTCAACTTTCTGTATCAAATCAATTACATAAACTACTGAAGACCTGAGTATTTAAATCAGTGTTGCTATCAACTTGCTAATACTCTTGTTTTTTCTTTTTTTTCCTTTATCCTGCTCTCTGCCTGGTTCATTGTCTTCACCTACAGGTGTACTTTATTGTCGGCTTCCAAAGATTACTAACTTCTATCTGTAGCATTAAAATTGAACTGCCTTGGCTATACTGCTACTCTCACTGCTGCTTCCATTATTGCCTTCTTCAGCAAAATAAGGCTTTCTGCAGCCAAAGAATAACAAGACACACCACTGTAGAAGCCTTGCCACTATGAAACTTAGGCTAAACGTGCTCACCTTTATTTTGCTGCCTGTCCACTTGTTAATAACAATATACAGTGCCCTTATATTTATTCCATGGTATTTTCTTACCAACGCCAAGAAGAAAAACGCTATGGCAAAGAGAATAAAAGCTAAGCCCACTTCAGACAAACCCGGAAGTCCATATCGCTCTGTCACGCACTTCGACTCGCTAGCTGTCATAGACATCCCTGGAGCCGACACTCTGGATAAGTTATTTGATCACGCCGTGTCCAAGTTTGGGAAGAAGGACAGCCTTGGGACCAGAGAAATCCTAAGTGAAGAAAACGAAATGCAGCCTAATGGAAAGGTTTTTAAGAAGGTACAGCATTCTTGCACTCTTTAATTTTTTTTAGGGGAAGGTATGCATCAGTTGATCAGAGATCAAATGCATTTAGAATATGCTGCCATTCCACTTAAATACGCTGTGTAACCAATTCTCAGAGGGTGCTCCAGCTTCGGTATATTCACTTAAAGGCAGTTTTAGAGTTCTATACTTTGAATAGTATTTTGACTGCTTGTTGAAATAAACATACTCATATTAGAGAATGTCTTCCTTTAACAGTTAATTCTTGGGAACTATAAATGGATGAGCTATATCGAAGTGAACTGCAGAGTGAATAATTTTGGTAGCGGACTCACTGCCCTGGGACTGAAACCAAAGAACACTATTGCCATTTTCTGTGAGACCAGGGCCGAATGGATGATTGCGGCCCAGACCTGCTTTAAGTACAACTTCCCTCGTAAGTGCCTTGTGTTTTTGGAGGGGGAGAAAAGGGGTTTTAGTAACATGTGAAATTGTCCTGTGATGCTGTTGTGTTCTTTAGCAATTTTTCTGCATAAGTTCTATCCATAAAATGGTATGTACTCTTTTTAAAAGCTGTCTGATAATTTCTGTTAAAGAGTAATTTCTAATAGCCAGTATGGAAATTGGCAGCTTAATAGATAGAATTTAGTTTTACTTTTCATTTGGAAGTGAATTATATATGAAAGGTTTAGGAGTGTTTTTTAGGGCATGACATACAAGATAATGATTAAAACAACAAAAGAAAAATCATTGCTTAGGATCGTTATAGTTCATTGCTTTACTTCAAGGCCGCCTCTTTGACCTATTCCATTTTACATGTGAAATGAGCACATAACAACTTGAACTGACAGTAGATACATTGGCCAGAAAGTAAAGTGCAGAGTGTATTCCTGATTCAGAAGCATTTGTTTTTGCTGTTGTGCATGATATTGTTTTTGAAAATTCAAAGTCCAGAACAGTGCCTACCACATGCTAGGCACTCAGTTGTTTACTGAATGAAGAACACTACAAGTGCAGTGTAGTGATCAAGAGTTTGTATCTCAAACAAACAAAATGAATATGAAATGATCCCCTATATACCCATCACCCACCTTCAACAATCAACAGCTTGTGAAAAGTCGCTCTTCCTAACCATGTTGCTGTTTTGGTTACTAGCCTAGAGCTGAATTTCCAGTCTGAAGTTTAACAGACACCCCTTGGTTCTAACTCATCTTGGTTTCAGCTTATGTTTCCTTTGTCTGGCAGCCCCTAAAGAATAGATCTCGTTGGCCCACCCAGTTAAGGCTTGGAGGTCACCAATATTGAGCTTGGATATTAGGCCCACTAAAAAAACTCCCTAGGAGTGAGGACATAATTCCACCTTGAAATCTCAATCTGAAGATTCTCAAGGACTTACTCATTCTTTGGTGCTATGCCCAATGAAAGAGCATGGCACGGGGTAGTTCTAGGTGGGCTAGCTCTGACCTAAATTAAGAGTATAGCCAGAAACTTACTGGCTTTGAGAATCTTGATTGACTAATTTTTGAACAGTTGCACACGTTCAGTATGCTTGGGTTTCTTCAGGTTTAGGAGGTTAGAATCCTGAGACTCTGTAAGGACAAATTGGGGCTACTGGGAAGTTTCAGGCAATGTTTGAAGGTGATAGCAGAGAACATGAAATCAAACGACATTATAAAATGTCTTTGCATCCATGAGTGTACCCATCACAAAAGGCCAATTTAAATAATATTATCTCATAAATGTTTATAGTTTAACATATGTGTTTATTTTTTATTATGTAGTTGTGACTTTATATGCCACACTTGGCAAAGAAGCTGTAGTTCATGGGTTAAATGAATCTGAGGCTACCTACCTGATCACTAGCGTTGAACTTCTGGAAAGTAAACTTAAGGTAAATAAGAATTCTTCTTTGACTTCATGGTAGTATTCTCTGACAGTAAAATGTCCAATAATTGAGTATATTACGGGCCCACATGTAACAGCTGGATCTTTTTTTCTGCTTAACAGACTGCATTGTCAGACATCAGTTGTGTTAAACACATCATTTATGTGGACAATAAGACTATCAATAAAGCTGAATACCCTGAAGGATTTGAGATTCACAGCATGCAATCAGTAGAAGAATTGGGATCCAAGCCAGAAAATGGTAAGTAAAGCAGTGAAAACAAAATTTATTCATCTATTTAAGGTTTATTTCGGTAGGTTAGGAAAAGAAGTAATACAAGTGAAAACCATAAACTTCTTGGATTAAAAAAAAATTTTTTTAATGTTTAAACTATCAGGACCATATATGATTAGAGTTTACTCTCCTTTTCTCCTCAAAGGTAACCAGTGTTTTAAAATCTACCAAATAGTTAATGTATTCAGTGGTTCAGACTTGGGGCAGTCTGAATTTCTTTTTCAAGTGACTCACTGTAATTTTCCAGCCTGGAGCTCACGTAAAGAAAAGATCTAAGGACTTCCATTCAGTAACTTTTTTTTAAAGATTTTATTTATTTGACAGAGAGTGATCACAAGTAGGCAGAGAGGCAAGCAGAGAGAGAGAGAGGAGGAAGCAGGCTCCCCGCCGAGCAGAGAGCCCGATGCGGGACTCGATCCCAGGACCCTGAGATCATGACCTGAGCTGACGGCAGAGGCTTAACTCACTGAGCCACCCAGGTGCCCCCAGTAACTTTTTTTAAATGCTTAA
The DNA here is from genome assembly GCF_030435805.1 of Mustela lutreola. Lineage (NCBI taxonomy): Eukaryota > Metazoa > Chordata > Mammalia > Carnivora > Mustelidae > Mustela > Mustela lutreola. The sequence goes on along the minus strand of NC_081308.1, from coordinate 94,181,322 downwards.
TGCTAGTGATTTTATTGATGTTTCAGAGGATGCAAAAAGCTGTTGGCCAAGCTCATGGTCAAATTTATTCTCCCACTGAGGTGGTATTTGGTATTTCATTTGAAACCAGCAGATGCCCCTTATGGCGGAATGTCGGCTGGTCATCAGGACAGAGGGTTGAGGAAATTAAAGACTCCATTTAAGGAGTTTCTTTCTTCATGTTTAATGTGAAGATCACGAAAGTCTACTTAGATGAGAAAAGGACTAATTTTGGTAGGAGAAAACGTTGGTTGAACCCCTCTTTAGCTTCTGAGTATTTGACCATTAGGCACCGAACACATTAGCAATGAAAAAGAGAGACTGTATAGCCCTTTACCCAGTATGGAGAATGGCACGGAGGCTGAGATTTTGCCCCCCTTTCAAGCAAACAAGTGAGCCAGCCGCAGCTTCCTGGAGGTCCGAAATGCCTGGGTCAGAGATGAAGGACAGTTGTTTACTCTCAGCCAAAGCAGTAGTCAGACTGTCAGCATTCATTTTGCTTCCCCATATTCCCATTTTCACAGGGCAGTGTGAAGAGGGTTGGGATGCTGCCTGCACCCGCAGTGAGTCGTGTTACAGGAGAGCAACCATGAGATTAGGGAGCCTGGAGCTTTTATAGAGGGTAGTAGGACTGCTCTGGTGAGAGAGAGATTATTTTTACCGTACTGGACAGGAAGCACATCTACTCTTTTGCTCTAGAGGTAGATGCTATCTCTATCTTCCAAGGTGGTTTATTGCACAAACATCCTTGAAAAGATGGTCTAGAACCCAGTCACTGCCTCTGTTCATGAGACATGCAGAAAGAAACTCAAGAGACCCGTGGAGAATTCTCTCTCAACACCAGACTGACACTGCAAGATTGAGGTCACCTGGGAGGTCCTTAGCAGCAGGGATCTGTTGCCAATTCTATTGATTCACCAGAAAATTCTAATACAAAACTGAGGGGGTATTAGTCTTCATAATTTTGTGTCAGTGGTAACTTGATAGACCACATATCCCACCTAGTTCCATTTGTCTCTATAGTAATGAGACATGTATTTTTTTTTTTACCTTAGTTAATAGTTGTTATGATAACAAGAAGTGAAGTGTCACATCATGTCCTTAGACTGAGAAGAGCTTAACATGTCTACTGCTGCTGCTTCCCTTAGTCATCAGAGAAAGAATGCAGTTCTTATTTGCTTGATTCTATAAGTTGACAGTAGTTTTTTTTTTAAGTTGTATTTATTTAAGTCACTTCTACACACAACATGGGACTCGAGCTCACGACCCTGAGATCAAGAGTCGCATACTCTTCCGAGCCAGCTATGCATTCTGACAGTAGATATCTTTAAGGAGCATGACCCAATTGAAGGATAAATTTACCTTTGGTTATTTCAGTGGTAAATCATACTGCTTAAATTTTTTATTTTAACTGGTATGTAAAAGTAGAATTCATTTTTCTAAACTGATTTTTAAAAAACAAAGTTTATTTTGTAGAGCAGTTTTAGGTTCATAGCAAAATTGGGCAGAAGGTACAGATTTTCCATACACTCCTTGTCCCTACAAAGCATAGGCTCCTCTGTTTACCAACATTCCCCACCAGAGTGGTACATTTGTTGCAATGAATGGATCTACTCTGACACATCCTTATCACCCAAAGCCCATACTTTATACTAAGGTTGACTCTGGTGTTGGACGTTCCACGAGTTTAGACACATGTATAATCATTACATTGCTGTTACAGTGCCACCACTCCAGTCTCCCTGTCCTAGTGGCACCATCATGGGACCATAAAGGATATAAAGTGATTTTTAAAAAGCCACCCATCGGGGCACCTGGGTGGCTCAGTGGGTTAAAGCCTCTGCCTTCAGCTCAGGACATGATCCCAGGGTCCTGGGATGGAGCCCGCCTCGGGCTCTCTGCTCAGCAGGGAACCTGCTTTCCTTCCTCTCTCTCTGCCTGCCTCTCTGCCTACTTGTGATCTCTGTCTGTCAAATAAATAAATAAAATCTTTCAGAAAAAAAAAGAGAGAGACACTAGAGAGAGCTTGTTTTCTCTCTCAAAATAAAATAAAATAAAATAAAAAGCCACCCATCTTGTAGAACATTTATTTAATTCTGATAAAAGATCTGTGGATGCTTGGCCATTTTGGTGTATTCTGGAATGGTAAGGAGGTTACTAGGTTGCCGGAATACCCCACCTTGAAAGTGGAGGCCTCAGTATGCTGTTTTAAATGAGCATGTAGAGTTGAAGTCGCCTGACAGATCAAGGCAACAATAGCAGCAGCAGTGGAACACAAGGAAATGGAGGCAGGTGATGGAGAGAGGTCTGTTATCGTGATCATAGTGATGGTATCACAGGCATTTGCATATGTTCACATCACCAAATTGTGTACATTAAATATGTGTAATTCTTTGTGTATCAATTATACCTCAGCAGAGCTATTAAAAAAACAACATAGGAACAGTTTAGGTAAACATTATATCTTCTATGTAACACTTGTCAGTCTAGAGTAGGTAAATTAACAGCAAGAAACAAATTCTGTCATGTTAGTTTTAAAATACTGACATATACAACATTTGCTTGGAGTGTGTATCTAGGCACTTAATAAAGGGAGAATTTCGATTTCACTCAACCGTTTGTTAGTATTGTGGAATGACAAAAAACGAAAAACGGTTATAGCAATTCTCTTTGTTGGTAGGCTCAAAGATACTTTCAAGTGACAATATTTACAGTTTTTCTAATTCACTTTCCCTGTGTATGACTGTTCTAATTGTACTTATTGAAATGTAATTTGTTGTCTGGGTAATCTAAGCTTTTTCAGCTCATTTGTTGTGTCTTTTTAAATTTCATTTTTCCAAGAATGCATTTCTATTGTATTTTCTGAAAGTATACATCCACAAATTATTGAGGGGGAGAAAAAGTCCTTACCACACATAGTTTGAGAAGCATGACTATAGCACAGAGGTTGGTAAATTACAGCCTGCTCTCTGTTTCTGTTAATAAACTGGTCCTAGAACACCATCCCAATTGTTTAACAAGCATCTATGGCTGGATAGTTTTGGCAGATACTGTATGGCCCTCAGAGCCTGAACTATTTGCTGTCTGGTCCTTTGCAAAAAAAAAGTCTGCTGACCCCCTGCTCAAGATAGCTGAAACTAATCAGTGGGGAGGACCTCTGTATTATTTTCCTCTCTCGGTCATTCAGTAAGCAAAGATAGCACTGGAGCTCAAGACCTTTAAGATGATTAAACAGCCCGGCCTTCAGACAGAGGGCTAGAAGACGAGAAGTTTAAATACTATGTAGATATTACCTTTGATAGGGAATGGAGTTGTTATAAACCCTTCCACGTGGTCTCTCTCTCTTGGTATCTGGAGATTCCTGCCTAATTTCAATTACACAGAGTCAAAGTATGATCCAATCCAGACAGGGCAAGAAGCACTAAATCTGGAAGGCCCCAAGGAGTCCCGAAGCCAGACTCATGACAAGTGTTCTGACTACAGGAGAGAGTGAGCAAGTAAGTCAGAGAGAAAGGACCTCTTACACCATTATTTTTAACTAACTGCACATTCAGTACTTTGAAAAAAGTACTTTACAGATTTCAAGAAGCAATGATAAAAACAGTGGAAAAGGTAATTTTGGTTTGGTGTTCTTTGGATTTTACTTGCCACTTGGAATCTGATCTTAAAATCACCTGTTAAATGTATTGTGGTATCTAATTCAGTCCCCACAGTTTAGTTACTGAAAAATAAAATTATTTTTAGAAAAAGTTAAAAAAAAGAAAGATCAAGTCCAGTGGTTTCCAATTAGGGGCCTGTATGAGTGTCACCTGTCGAGCCTTTGCTCCATCCCAGACACAGAATGTTCCAAGCTAGGGACCAGAGATATAGATGGCATTTTGTGATTCTCATGTCCACCAGTGGTTAAGAACCACAATCAGGTCCAACTGTCTCATTTTAAAGATAGGAAGACTGAGACCTGAGGCGCTTGTGCACAATACTGTATTCTCCCAATTCTTCAAAGTCCTGGATAGCTTTCCATAACACTGCTGAAAGGCAGGCGTAGACTGGGATTAGGCTGAGTATCTGGAAACCGGGCCAAATCAAGTTGGAAATTTTCACTGCAGGTCACCAGAATTCGATCACCATTTTTCTGTTGAGTATCAGTAGAGAATATTTGTTTTACACAGGTTATCATGATGCAGAAACCTAAAAATCTTCATCTTTGTTTAGCAGTTTAACTTTTAAACTGAAAAAAGTGCGGTGCTTTTTCGTTTATTTAGTGGGCGTCCCTCCGAACAGACCGACCCCTTCGGACATGGCCATTGTCATGTATACCAGCGGCTCTACTGGCCGTCCCAAGGGAGTGATGATGCACCATAGCAATCTGATCGCTGGCATGACTGGCCAGTGTGAGCGAATTCCCGGACTGGGGTAAGAGAATTATTCCACTTTCTCCTTAGAAGTCAGAGCTCGTGTTTGGCCTTCCCTGAGCCCAGTCTGTATTAAAATGACAAGACTCTTGATGTTGCTAATTACCACACCTTTTTAAGAATGGCTAAAATGTTTCTCTCATTTTGTTTTAGACCAAAGGACACGTACATTGGCTACTTGCCTCTGGCTCACGTACTAGAATTGACCGCAGAGATATCTTGCTTTACCTATGGCTGTAGGATTGGGTATTCTTCTCCACTTACACTCTCTGACCAGGTGACAAGCTTTTCACTATATTGGCGTGATCAGATTAAGTTGCACTGTTTGGCTGACAACATATTGGGAAACTTGAGATATTTTAATTCTGTGAAAGCTTTCTCCTTGAGTTCAAAAATAGCTCCCATGAGCAGATATGTAGCCGTAGAAAATAATCTTGTGGATTTGTTAGCATTGCTTTTTCTGCATCTTTTTTTTTAAACGATTTTGAAACTAACAGTTCATCTTGTCTTTATTAGATTTTGATTTTGGATAGCTAGGATAGAGAATATAAAGGCTCTGGGCCTTTTGGGTGCATTATCCATCAACAGTGGTGGGTTTGGGGGCAGATTTGTGGTGGTGGGATTGGGGCCTGGTTTTACTCCGGGTTTTCTCTAGCACTGTGCTGTCGACTGCAGTAGTCCCTAGTCACACACTGAAGTAGGAAGAATTAAAAGTAGATGAGAAAAATCTCATTTCTCAGTTGCTGTAGCCACATTTCAAGGTCTCAGTAGCTGCAAGTTCTATTGCCTCCCTAAAGGCAGGCCTCAGCTTTATGCCCTGGGTCCAGGATCTCCCTGCTCCCTGGTGTTCACAAGTAGCAAGGCCAGCAGCGCGTAGAGTGAACTCATGTGCTTTAAGCCCACTAGAAATTACACAACCAATACCTGCTAGTAAATGGCACCTGATGTAGTCAAGTTAAAATAGACCTGTGACTAACACTGGGGCTTGAATTGTAAAACAGATTTTTTAGAAAGCTTTGTAATGGTAAAGGAAGGAAGGGAGAAAGGGAGGGAGATCTGTGATGATTATGTTTCAGTGCACTGTAGTGTGGTTTTTTAATGTTTTGAAATGTTTTCAAAATGTGAAAAACATTTCAGTAGGCTTTGAGTGTGATTCCCCCCCACCCCTGGGAAAGTTCAGAAGCCAGGGACTAGCAACCCTTGTTTTCACTGCCTTTCTGAAAACAGTCGCATCCATGTAGGGAAGGGGGCCAATGGAGTGAATGCCCCATCTACCTTTTTAATGACATTTATAAGAAAGAGTCTCAATTTTTACCAGGCATCTAAGACCCAGGAATCTCCCTCATGTCTGGAATCAGAAAAAGTGGGGAGATGAGAGGCACCACATATGAAGCCAGAGATCACTGTGATGTACTAACTAGGGTTCCTGCAATCGTAATAAGACAAGAGAACTGATGTCATTACAGAGAGTAATAAAGTGAGGAAGGGCTTTTTAGGCTGCATCTACTGTGGAATGGCTCTCTAGAACGACAAGTGGTCAGCACCACACAGAGGGCAACTCTCTCTCAAAGGACTTAAGAGCCCATCTTTCTCCCTATAGAGCAGCGCTCCCCCCACCATGTGTGGTATGCCTGTGTGGGGATAGGTTCCCACTTGCAAAAGTGCACATGCTTGCATATACACAAAACAACAGGTAGTTATTTTATTTCCTTTATCCATCTTGTTTGTTTTCAGTTTAATAAAAGACTTTTTTTCTATTAGAAAAAACATTTTTTATTTCTTTTCAGCATAACAGTATTCGTTGTTTTTGCACCACACCCAGTGCTCCATGCAATATGTGCCCTCCCTAATACCCACCACCTTGTTCCCCCAACCTCCCACCCCCGCCCCTTCCTTTATCCATCTTTTTTTTTTTAAAGATTTTATTTATTTATTTGACAGACAGTAATCACAAGTAGGCGGAGAGGCAGGCAGAGAGAGAGAGGAGGAAGCAGGCTCCCCGCTGTGCAGAGAGCCCAATGCGGGGCTCGATCCCAGGACCCTGGGATCATGACCTGAGCCGAAGGCAGAGTCTTTAACCCACTGAGCCACCCAGGCGTCCCTCCTTTGTCCATCTTAAAGAAAAGTAGGATAAAGGCAATTGAGTTCTTCCAGCAGAACCTTCTGTGTGACAAGGCTGGTGCTACCTGGAATATCACACTTTTTCTTAAGAGCTAGTTTTCTTCCTGCCTGTGGCAGCACAACTAACACAGCCTACATCTAAGCTTACAGACTAGCGAACTGCGTTATAGCAGATTCTTATTTTCACTTTCTATTTTTAAATTTTATTTATTTTTTTTAGAGAGGGGGAGCAGAGGGGGAAGACGAGAGAATCTGAAGCATGCTCCACACCCAGCACATGAGCCTGATGTGGGGCTCGACCTCACAACCCTGAGATCATAACCTGAGCTGAAATCAGGAGTCACACGCTTAACCAATGGAGCCACTCAGGCACCTTAACAGATTTCTATTTTCATCTCCCTTTTTCAGTGGGCTCCTTTATCATTGTTTCTACCTACTGACCTGACATTTGAAATCCCAAACAGTATTTATGTGTATAAGAAGTAAAAGAAAGGAAAACAAAAGAAAGAAGTAGTACATACACATTGACATATGTATGTGCAAATCTCCCATGGTCACTGGCAGTGTCTTCAGTATCCTGTTGACCAAAATGTTACCAAATTTTGAGTATTTTGGTATGTTGTTAATTGACAGCAGTGACTTTGAGAGGTGGCTTTACCATTTGGCTCATCGAAAAGAGTTAAAAGTATCCTCAGTTTTTTTTCCCTTCTTTTTTTTAATTAATTAATTTATTTTCAGAAAAACAGTATTCATTATTTTTTCACCACACCCAGTGCTCCATGCAATCCGTGCCCTCTATAATACCCACCACCTGGTACCCGACCTCCCACCCCCCCCTTCAAAACCCTCAGATTGTTTTTCAGAGTCCATAGTCTCTCATGATTCACCTCCCCAAAAGTATCCTCAATTTTATTTTAGTGCCCCATCTACCTCAGTGGAGGGTTTCTATTTTTCCTTTTTTTTTTTTCTTCCCCTAATGGGTGATTTGTGTTATGGTCATTATGTCATAAATAATAATGCTCGATTTACCAAAATATCCCATTCTTCTTCATTCTGAATCAGCGTTTCTGCTCTAAAGTGGCTGAAATGTACTAGAAGAAATAATCTATGGACCAAAGCAATAAAGCACTTATGCTTTAGACTTTTGTAGGTTATGATAGTTCTGATAACTCCCAGGACAGTAGATGAATTCCATGTGTAAATTTCTGTCACTGTCATTGTTGATATTTGAATTACAACATTTTTGGTGAAGATTGGTTTTCCTCATCCTATTTACTTTGTCTTTGCTATAGTCCAGCAAAATTAAAAAAGGAAGCAAAGGGGATTGCACTGTACTGAAGCCTACGCTCATGGCAGCTGTTCCGGTGAGTACAGAATGTAAATGTTCTTTACTGCTCGCACTTGGACATTTTAAAAGGTAATACCTTTAGGGATTTGTGTACGGTTTTTAAAAAAGATTTTATTTATTTATTCAACAGAGAGAGATCACAAGTAGGCAGAGAGGCAGGCAGAGAGAGAGAGGGGGAAGCAGGCTACCCACTGAGCAGAGAGCCCTATGCGGGGCTCCATCCCAGGACCCTGGGATTACAACCTGAGCGGAAGGCAGAGGCTTTAACCCACTGAGCCACCCAGGTGCCCCTGTGTATGGTTTTAAATGTTAATTTTACTATGTTGAAATTATGGCAGATGTGTTCATTAAAAGCTTTAATAAGTATTGAGAGGGGTGAGATGGCAAGCTTCTGAAATGTATGCCTGCTAGTGTTGCAGATACTTTAAAATTAGGGGCTGAAAATGACCTGAGTTCGGATCACCTCATGTGAGAATCAGTCATGTTTCAAAGGTACAAGTTTATCCTATAGATCATTTCTGTTTCATCACAAATTTAAAAAACAAACAAACAAACAAACGGAGGGAATGTAGGCCATCCCAGAGAACTGAAGCAGCTTATCCAAGGTTAGGAAACTGGGTCTCGAATCCGAGCCTCCCGACCCTTACGGTGACCAGGAAAAGTGGCACTGGAGAGAGCTTCCAAAGTGAAGCTCTTCTAGATATTTAAAATCCTTATGTGAAATAGTGTCTTTTATGAAAAGGAAGACATTATAGTTTTTGGTCTTTTTTTTAAAAAATATTTTATTTATAGAGAGGAGAGAGAGCATAAGCGGTGAGCGTAGTGGGAGGGGAGGAGCAGAGGGAGAGGGAGAAGCAGACTCCCCACTGAGCAGGGAGCCCAATATGGGGTAGGATCCCAGAAGCCTGGGATCATGATCTGTGCCAAAGTTAGACACTTATCCGACTGAGTTACCCAGGTGCCCCATTTTTTGACCTTTTAATAATAAATTCTAAAATATTTAACACAGTGTTTCCAATTTGCAGAGTGAAATATATTCTAGTACTTTTAGGCTTGGCAACTGCGGTGGGACTGTGTATCATGACTTGCTTGTATTATCACCAGATTTTAAGACTTAGCCCAGTATCTTTCTCAGAACTCCTTTTTGCACATGGAAAGTCAGAGATTAGATCATGAAGTGTTTGGCCCAAGTTTTCTAAGAATTACAGATGGAAGTTACTTTTTTTTCTAGCTCCTAATTACAAAATTACCAAATAACCAAAAAATTAGGGTAGATCAGAGTGGCCGCCTTTGCCTTTTTATTTAGAGGTGCTGTGGGATTCAGCATGTTTACCAACTGCAAGAATCTTCTCACTAAAGTGTAAGAAAGTGACACTAGTGATAGGTAGCACAAGGTACTTACTGTGTTCCAGGCACTGTGCTATAGATGGGTTGGGTTTTTCCAGTTTTTTTAAAGGAAAAAAACTTGCCCGAAGTCACAGAGCCCGCAGGTGCTAAAGCTCAAGTGTGACCTGAGTCATCTTAACTACAGTGATCCCAGAATCAGTCGACTTAACTACTATGCTTATCTATTTAGGATTGTTTCATTTTGGGAGACAGTATTTTGGCTTTATTACCCAAAGTACAGGAATCCTTAGTAAATCATATCAGAGAACAAAGGGAAGGAAAAGGACATTACAGGAAGTAATGTCCAAATTTAGGTCTGAGGATAAGCAGGACTTAGCTGATATGCTGTGTATCTTCCAATTGCCCATTGTTCATTCTTCTTTGCTTTGTGTCTTGAAAGGGTTGCTTCTGTGGATGAATTATCAGGGCTAGCTTGCCTTCTGATTTGTGGTTGGCTTCAGCGAAATTATTGGCACTCAGGAGAGATCATGGGGCATGGAGGCATGGGGAGGGGTGGAGGGGTGTTCTGCATACTTTGCTCCTTTCCTCCTGGCCTGTGATTTGGGGAAGTGGTCAGGTGCCCATTGGACAGTCTCTTCTTTCCCACTAGCCATAACCAGGCCTTGCCCATGGCTGTAGTCCTTATTAGTTCCAATGATACTTCTCTCCACTTACTTCTTCAGGCCTAGGGATAGTAAACAATCCCCATGTTGCTGGTCCATTGATGCTTCACCCAACTTTGTTGGTTCCCTTTGTTGGTTCCCTTAGTTCTTCCTACTCCTCTACAAATAGGCCTTTAAAAAAATTTTTTTTTTGCTGAGAACTGATAGATTCTATTATCTGAGTTAATTTCTTTCCTGGGTCAGAACAAAAGATCCATTTAGTATCGTATATTCACAGAATTTAGAATAAATCGCTGCTTCTTGTAAGCAGTGACTCAATTGAACATCATGTAATTATTAGGTTGAACTAAAGGGTGACTTAATGGGCTAACAATAAATCCTGCCAACTCATTGCAACCATACTGTTTGTGTTCCTTCCTCACTGAGGCCTTTCTGTGCTCATGACTCGTATCTACTGGAAGGAGCAGGGTGGCGGGGGGGCTACTTCTCATACATCTGTCTCACTCCCATATGCTTTTTTTCCACCCAACATCCCATTCACTTTTTTCAGAGGGACAGTTACAGGATATTAAAATCCTTCCAGGGAAGTTTTGGAATTTCTCAATCACAGATCTAGACAAATATTTCAGTTTTGTAATAATGCTTCCGTCTGTGGAAATGGACAGAACGACGCTGTCCCATGCTTGAATGCTGAGGTAGCCTCTCTGCTCCCCCACCAGCTTTACTGAGATACAATTGACGTAGCATTATGTTAGTTCAGGGTGTACAGTGTGATGATTTGATATTTGCAGATATTGTGAAATGATTACTTAACACACCCATCGCCTCACATAGTTACCGCGTGTGTGTATGTGTGTGTATATGTCTGTGAGCAATGAGAACATCAATGTAGGTCTTCAAAGACCTACTCTTCTAGCAGCTTTCGAATATACAATACATTCTTGTTAGCTGTGGTCACCGTGCTGTGCTGTATGTTACATCCCCAGGACGTAACTCATCTTCTACCTGTAATTTTGTAAGCCCTTGGACCAACATCTCCCCATTTCCCCCCACCCCCTAACTTCTGGCAACCACCAGTCTACTCTCTGTTGCTAAGTTCGGCTCCATGTATAAGTGAGATCATACAATATTTGTCTTTTTCCGTCTGCCTTATTTCATGGAGCAGAATGCAAGAGATGGTTTTGTTGTCTTCATTTGTGAATGGCTCTATTCTGATATGGGAGGAACCATTCCTAAAGTCATTCATGGTAGCACAACTGAATTTATACTGATTGCTACTTCAAATATTTAACCAGGTATTTGTAAATAGATGTGCTTTGTGCAACAATTCTTATTAATTTGTGCTAAATCATTTCAAGAAAACATTTAGTGATAGTCTGGGCCTTTTTGCTTCTCTGTTTTATTTTTTTAATATACTATCTTGGGAATCCCTATATCCCAAACCTAGTTCTATGTTTAATTTTCCAAGGAGCTATGAGCAAGAAGCCTATTCTTTTTTGTTGTCTTAGCTTCTGTTGAAAGGGAATCAAAATATCTAAATTATAGGGACATCGAACTTTAGAAAACTGTATGAATAAACTCTTAAGAAGCTCTGTAAATCTCTCTGCCATGCTCTAACAGTCACAAGGTAGTAGTGAGAAAAACATCAGGATTAGGTTCAACATGGGATTTTGGTGTTTTTTGAAAATAAATGAATATATGTGAAAGAAAAGAATTAAAAAAGGTTTTTTATGTGGGAGGAGAATGAATTTTTTTACACTCTAGTTAGTTAACATTTTTTTTAAAAAATTAGGTAAACTTAGTGCATAGAACTGAAAAACTCCTAGTCTTTTTGAAATAGTGAACAAGTAAATTCAGTGAAATTAATTATGGAATACACATATCTATTATAGTGAAGACTTTTACCTAAGATGTTGTAAACAAGGTATCTTCAACTAAAGACTGTCTCAGTGTTGGTGTAATTCTTTTCAGATTATTGATTATTGTGCTTACTTTTTAGGAAATCATGGATAGAATTTATAAGAATGTTATGAGCAAAGTCCAAGAGATGAATTATATTCAGAAAACACTGTTCAAGATTGGGTATGATTACAAATTGGAACAGATCAAAAAGGGATATGATGCACCACTTTGCAATCTGTAAGTACATTTGATAGACTCTATAGTGTGAGCCTTTAGGTCTTGTGTGTTTCCATCTGGAAACTGACTAAGTAACTGGCAAGTTAAGTTAGTTTGAGCATCAGCACCATCATCATAAGGTTTGCATTTCTCTTTTATTCATTTCTAACCCTCATTACTTACACAGCCAACACAGAGAACCCCAAGCTCTGATTGTGGCAATTTAATAGATTTTAATAATCGAGTGAATAGTTAAGATTCAATTATAAAATTTGGTCTTGTGAAGAAAATCTAGACTTTCAAATCAAGACATTTGAGTTTAAAAAAGGTCATGTCTAACTAAAAGTGATACTCAAGATTTTATTCTGCATAAAGTTTCCAGTGTATTGTCTTCATAGAACAGTATAATAGGTATATGACTATAACGGCTATTTAAAGTGCAGTGCTAGGAGAGTGGAGATGGGGAAACATTTTTCATTAAGAGAAAGAGAAGTTGATAACTAAATGTTCTAAAGAGAGCTGTAATTTATTTCTTTCAATGACATCATTTTCTTTCATTTACTGTATGTCAAAGCAATTTCCTGACACTGCATTCTTTTTTGCTTTTTTAAGAGTTTCTCTGGCATTTTTAAAAATTAAAGTACAGTTGACACATAATGTTCCCTTAGTTTCAGGCATATCACATAATGATTCAACCTCTCCGGATGTTATGCTGGGCTCACCACAGGTGTCACTACCATCTGGCATTTTTCTGCCTTTTTTTAAAGTGTTACTAGTTGTCACTTTGTTAACCTCTCATTAATTACGACCATGGTTCTCAAACTTAGGTGTCCAGCCAAGTTGAGCAGTCTTGCTCAGAGCTTATAAATTAGGATGTCACCAAGAATAACAAATGCATGCATTAAAACAATCCCTCCTCCTTTTTCATTTTCTCAAGGTTACTGTTTAAGAAGGTAAAGGCTTTGCTGGGGGGGAATGTCCGTATGATGCTGTCTGGTGGAGCGCCACTGTCACCACAGACACACCGATTCATGAATGTCTGCTTCTGCTGCCCAGTGGGTCAGGGTTACGGACTCACAGAATCGTGTGGTGCTGGGACAGTTACTGAAGGTAAGTGTTGGTAACGTGGCAAATAATTCAATGTCAGTTGGTGCTGATAAAACCCATTGGCATTAGCTTTAGGAACTATGGTATTTTTTTTTTTAATTTTTTATTTTTTATAAACATATATTTTTTATAAGGTTCTAGCCGGAACTATGGTATTTTTATACCTCATTATGTGATATCAGGTTCAGGGCAAACCTGAAGACTTTCAGTAACTTTTAATTGAACTATCACATGTGCCCTTTATTTTTAAGCCTTGTAAATATTTATGCCATTTTGTCAGTCCTCAGAATTCTGTCACCCTGGGCCTTTAAACTTCTCTCTCCAAATGATTCCTTCTTCAGAGAACTGCACTCTTAGAATAAAGTATCATTTTCATGCTCCCTCTTGAACGCATGTTCCCACGCTGACTTCTTGTTTGTTTCCTCTTCTGTCATTTCCATCATCCCATGGCAGTGTTTCTCAACTTTGGCACTACTGAAATCCTGAACCAGAGAGTTCTTTATTGTTTGGGCTGTCTGGTGTGTCGTAAGTTGTTCAGTGGCTGGATGAATGGATAGCAGGGGTAACTCACTCCTCCCAGTTACAGCAGTGGAATAACTGGAAACATTACCAAATATCCCCCGAGGGGCAAAATCATCTTGGATTGGGAAATACTGGGTATGGTAATATTTGGGGGATCATCCCACTTTCACTTTAAGTTCATTATGTTCAGAATCATATGCAACATCCCAGACCATCTCACCACCTCACAAATTGTTTGTGACAGTGGTCTTAGCATCCTTAAATTCATTCAGAGCATTCACTTTAAAGTCATCTAATTAAATATCTTCAACTTGGATCAGATCTTCCCACTTCTTCACTGGACTGGTCCCTCCCTTCATGTCGCCTTTGGCATCCCGCCTTTTATTACTTCACACTGCTCTGCTGTAACAGCCTCTCCCTGGCTGTGCCATGCCTCCATGATTGCACTTTGGATTCATCGTATGTACTTGTTTTAGACACCTCCCCCTCAAACATTGCTTCATTCCCGGCCAGCCGAGCTTTCCAGACATCTTTGATCTGGCGCCATTGTAGCCATTGTCATTTTCCATGATTTCTCATATCTCCTTGTACCTGGCTCTGCTCTCCAGACAAGCCAGTTTTCTTACTCTTTCTCATCTGGGCCTTCTTGCTCTCACCTCTCTGTAGCTTCTGTTCCCTTCTCTTAGAATGCCCTTTGGCTAACTGGTCACAGCTGCCTTTTCATGCTCGACTCCTCAGTGAAGTCTTTCCCAGTTTTACACTGATCTTGCTAGTCTCTGAGGTAACCGTGGTGCTCGCTTCCATGACTGTGCGCTTGAGTATTTAAATGTGCTCTAAATTGCTTCACGTGCATTTTGGCTCAGGTAGGTTGTTTGTAAGCTCACTGAGGGCACATAACACATGTGGTCCTTTATGTGTTTTCTCTTTTCAGTATTTAATATAATGCTAGGTTGATTATGGATAGCAGGACTTCCAGCTTACAGAAGAAGAATATCGTCATCATCGTCATCCTCATGTTTGGTAAAAACATTTAAGGTTCATCGAAAACTTAGTTTGTGCTAGGAAGTACTAAGCACCTTCCACACATCATCTCATTGAATCCCTATAGCATATATCCCTATTAAGAAGTAGGTTTTCTTACTCTCCCCATTTAATAGATGAGGAAATGGAGGCTTAGTGGGGTTAAGTAATTTGTCAAGTTGCACAGCCAGTCAGTGAATGGTAGAGAAGGAATTCCACTCCAGATCCATCTTACTGTAATCCTAGGTAGGTCATGGTGGAGCGAGCTCTCCTTTACCAGAGGGCTTTGTACTTCATTATCTGAAATACAGCCCGTGAGAAACAAAAATGATGTAACAACAGCTGGTGTTGATTGCACTGTTGAAATGAGCTTGAGATATCGAAACCCTGACCACACTTTGCACTGCACTCACGATGGTCTCTCTTCTGTCATCTGTGAGACTCTGGCTTGGACTCCAGTATTGCTGGTCTCAGGTGGGTCTGAAATGTGTATGCTAATATCTTTGTTTCCTTTTCCCTCATAGTTACTGACTATACTACTGGCAGAGTTGGAGCCCCTCTCATTTGCTGTGAAATTAAGCTAAAAGACTGGCAGGAAGGTAAGAATTTTATGACAAGTTCCACTGGTTCTAGATATGCTGCACACCACCTTGAGCATCAAGATGCCCAGTCCTTAAAGTGTTAGGTGGTCTGTGGTGCTGTGTGAGTCTTTTCTGCTGCTCATACCCCATGCTTGCTTTCTCCTTGGTAACATCATCAGGTTCCAAAGAGGAAAAGAAAATCTCTAGAATACAGGTGTGGTGATTCTGAACTTGAGAAAACTTGATGGTAAAGAGGAAAAACATTCTTAGTGGGCCATTCCCTAGGTTTGGAGAAGATGTATTCCATCTTTTGAATCTCAACTTTGCTAGTGAGGAGGTTGGGGCTGGGAAATGAATCCTCAGATTGTTAGGGGATTGAGTGACTGATCACACACACACACACACACACACACACACCAACAACCCCTTAGCTTTTGACCCCAGGAAACATTTTCACAGTTGAGACTCAATTCTCCAGCTATTTGTATAATTTTATTTTTATATGTGACTACGAAGAGGAGCCTGGGCTTTACAGACATTGGCAATAATCCTTTTTCTAAATCAGCTAAAGGCAAAAGTGAACCAGTGTACCTGAAGAAAGTGTGACAAATACGAAATATGTGCATTAATTGCAAAATAATTAGCAGCCTGGCTTTGCCAGATGAAGCAAAAGTAATTAGAAACTTAAAATTTTAAAAGGGAATATTCACCTTGGGATGGAGCCGTAGACTGAAAATTTAAAGGACCGGTTAGTTACCTTTTAGGACAATTCCCCTAGGTTGTTCAAACTCAAGAAAATGAATGGGCTTTATCTGACATATACTTGAAGTCCCTGAAATTGTTTCTCTTCTTCGACTTTCTTAAGATGTATATTGTTTCAGTGCTTCACAAGCAAATGGCCACTGAACCATATTTAAAATCCAGTTGCATTCCCAAGAGTTTTGCATCTTGGGAATGAGTCCTCCCAGGCCGTGACATTCCAATTCTAGGATAGAAATCTGGAGAGAATATAGGGAATATGGGTCTGGCTCTGTTGAGTCTCGGCATCACAATTGTTTTTGTTCATGGGTTATTTATGAGGCAGTGAAATCAGAGAAACGAGGTATATTGCTACAACTTGGTAAGGCAAATTTTGCCTCTAATTTTTGTTTCTGATTTTCTGGCATCGAGCCTTAATATTCATTGGGGGAGTGGGTCCATTTGTGCAAATGTATTTGGGAATTTTTCTTGCTGTGAAGGAACCTTTGCTCTCTAGAATAGGAATGATCTTAATGTTTTATGTACAGTGGGTTTCGTCCAATTCAAATACTGACTAGTTAAAAATTTTTAAGAGCAGCTTTAATTGTTTTAGGACATAAAATCCAATCAACATCTCAGATTATGAATTCAGATTTTTGTATATTTCCCTTCAGGTAAGCAAGCAAGTTTTACTCAGTAATAAACAGGTAATGAGTAGTGGTAAGAGATTCTAGAGTTATTGTCAATTATTTCAGTGTTCTCACTTTTAAAGTCATGACTGGTTATAGGCAAAGTTAAGAAAATAAAGTTTCCCTCCTTTTTCTCCTAGCCTCCCTTTCCCTCTTTCTACCTGCTCTCTTGTATTAAACCCTTAAAAAAGAGTGAGTGCATGTACATGTACTCATGTACATGAGAGAGAGAAAGGGAGAGGGAGAAAGGGAGGTGCCTGGCTAGCTCAGTCGGTTATGGATCTGCCTTCAGCTCAGGTCATGATCCCTGGGTCCTGGGATGGAGCCTAGCATCTGGCTCCCTGCTCAGTGGAGAGTCTGCTACTCCCTCTGCCCCTCCTCCTGCTCACGCATGCGTGCATGTGTGCATACTCTTTCTCTCTCTCTCTGTCTAAAACAAAATCTTTAAAAAAAAAAAAAAAAGGAGAGAAAGAAACAAACCCTAAGAGACTCTTAACGATAGAGAGCAAACAGCATCAATGGACGGAAGTGGGTGGGGGAGAGGCTAGATGGGGGATGGGGATTAAGGAGGGCGCTTGTGATGGGCACTGGGTATGTGTAAGTGATGAAACACTGAATTATGCTCCTGACGCTGATACTGCACTGTATGTTACTAACAAAAATGTAAACAAGATTAAGCAAATAAAACGTCTTTAGGGAAACAATCTGAAATACATTGATGACCGCATACTAGTAACTTATAATAGCTTCAAGTGTTACCCTTCTTGGGGGTACTTTTGTCTTAACAGAGCTCTATGAAGCCCATTTTGAAGTGTGAAAATTTTTTCACACTGGGGAGGTTTGGTATAGTTGGTGGCTGGAGATTATCATCGAGCCTTCCTTGCTGCTTCTCACATCCATGGAATAAATATAAACTAATATTCTCACCAGAAGTGACAGAAAATTTGATCCACAGAATCAGTGTAAGAGTTTTAAGAATTAATGCAAGTACATTCTGTGTTAGAACAGTAACTAATTTCATTTAATGACTTCCAGGCGGTTATACAATTCACGACAAGCCGAACCCCAGAGGTGAAATTGTAATTGGTGGACAGAATATCTCCATGGGCTATTTTAAGAACGAGGAGAAAACAGCAGAGGATTATTCTGTGGATGAAAATGGACAAAGGTGGTTTTGTACTGGTGATATTGGAGAATTTCATCCTGATGGATGTTTGCAGATTATAGGTCAGTGTATTCTCATTTTGCAAGAACACAAAGATTACACAAAAGAGGGTTTTTTTGGTCAACTACACATGGCACTGTATAACCATCTACTGTAACATACCCTACCTAGAATACCATAGAACACCACAGAGTAGAATCCCTCCCCACTTACCTCCCCACTCGAGAAGCAGTGTGGACACATTACTTTCCCTAGTGGCTATTTATATAGCCCCAGTTATCCCTGAACCTTAGAAAATTATAAATTCTCAATAGCAGTCCATTCTTCTGAGAATGTCGGTTGGTTTGACACTGCTCTCACTGAGCCAACTGAGATAGATTTTGAACTCCAAGAGAGCCTTTATGCTATTCACTTTAAGCAGGCAGAACCTGAAAGTAAAATTCAATGAGCTAGCTGGCAAGGACCAGTCTTTAGGGTCCCAGTCCAGTCCTTTTCAAGCCATCAGATTTCCTCAGTTGTATCTCCAGTGGTCCATTTAAATCTGTCTCTGGACCCATGCCTGACCTGAATATAGTTAGAGATCTCCCGGGAAAAGTGGTTCTTCATCTAGAAGTTAGATCTGCTGGGGAAATCCCCAGTAAGCATGGTTCAATCTCGAACCAATCCCTTCCCCTCCCCTGCTTTTTTTTCCCCCTTGATCCTTATTTGCCCTGGCATCAAAGGTAGTTTCTATGGGCATGTAGAGTGGGTTAGGCTAGAGGTAGGCAAGCCGGCACTCGTACGAAAGTCGTAAGGCAATGGATGATTATTCAAGCCATGCCATCCTGTGCCAGGAGCCCTGTTGTTTTAACAAGATGATGTCAAATATGGGAAATAGGGAATTCACGTTAATTAATTGTGTTCCCTATGCCTGACATTGTGCTATATGCTTGTGTCAATATCTCTGATCAAACTGAGAGCTGGAGAGGTCGGCTGTCGTGCCCAGGCTCACATGGCTTATAATGGGCCAAGCCGCCCATTCAAATCGAGTGCGCTCAGAT
This sequence comes from Mustela lutreola, assembly GCF_030435805.1. Lineage (NCBI taxonomy): Eukaryota > Metazoa > Chordata > Mammalia > Carnivora > Mustelidae > Mustela > Mustela lutreola. The sequence continues at coordinate 94,162,434 of NC_081308.1, read as the reverse complement.
CCTTTTCCTTCTATTCACTTGATTATGGTGGTTAAGATTATAGTAAGATACCGAAGCATTCTGTATGGGGTCTAACATTTTAGCCAGTACTTCTTCAGCTAGGTATTTTCTTTTTAAGTGATGTGCATGGGCAAGCATTATATGTAAGAAGATTTGAGGAGACTTTAGAAGAAATCTCTTTGTCACTCAAGATGACGGCAGTGAGAGTGAAAGAAAATCAGAATTGTATATACCTTAATAAAATGGACTGTGGGTGACTTAACATTCCTCATTTTTCATCCTACAGATCGTAAGAAAGACCTGGTGAAGTTGCAAGCAGGAGAATATGTATCTCTGGGAAAAGTAGAAGCAGCACTGAAGAATTGTCCACTCATAGACAACATCTGTGCATTTGCCAAAAGGTAATTTTTCAAAAGTTGCATTTGTGCTTCCTTGTACTCACGGTGGAAGGACAACTGGAAGACATTTTGATCATTTGTAATCATAAGGGAAACACCAACATTTCATCAGCACTGGGGAATGTTAAACATTTCTGAAAGTTAACCAGCCTGAAGATCATTTGAGATAATGGAGCCATTTTTTTTAAAAAAGGTTTTATTTATTTATTTGACATAGAGAGAGAGCACAAGTAGGCAGAGAGAGAGGCAGGCAGAGAGAGAGGAGGAAGCAGGCTCCTCGCTGAGCAGAGAGCCCGATGTGGGGCTCAATCTCAGGACCCTGAGATCATGACCTGAGCCGAAGGCAGAGGCTTAACCCACTGAGCCACCCAGGTGTCCCTAACAGAGACATTTTAACTAATTCTTCAACACCTACAACGTCTTGCTAAATTACTTAGCTGTGCCACAGAACTTCATTGAACATCCTTAACAACTGAGATAAGTTGTGAAGTAATTTCCTCGGAAGTTTACACAGCTACTACAAGTTTTTGAAATAAAAAAATCTAAGGGATTGGACCATTTTCTTTTTGTGTTAATAGGGTTTATTTTTAGGGGCTTTATCACACCCTTTAAAAAATGTAACTGTAGGGGTGCCTGGGTGGCTTGATGGGTTAAACCTCTGCCTTTGGCACAGGTCATGATCTCAGGGTCCTGGGATCCAGCCCCACTTCAGGTTCTCTGCTCAGCAGGGAGCCTGCTTTTCCCCCCTCTCTCTGCCTGCCTCTCTGCCTACTTGTGATCTCTGTCTGTCAAATAAATAAATAAAATTAAAATGTAACTGTAAAAAAAACCCCACAGAACATAAAAGTTATCATCTTAACCATTTCTAAGTGTATAGTTGACTAGTGTTGTGTATATTTACATCATTGTGCAGTCAGACTCTAGAACTTTTTATCTTGCAGAACTGAAACTTTCTAGATATTAAACAACTCCCCATTTTCCTTGGCTCCAGACTCTGGCCCCCACCATTCTCCTTCCTGTTTCTGTTAATATGACTAGTCTAGATACCTCATATAAATAGAATCATACAGTATTTCTCTTGTGACTGGCTTCCTTCACTGAGCATAATGTCCTCAGGGCTCATCTATATTGAAGATGTCAGAATTTCCCTTCCTTTTTCAGGCTGAGTAATGTTCCACTGGATGGGGTTACCTGGGTGGCTCAGTGGGTTAAGCCTCTGCCTTTGGCTAAGGCCATGATCCCAGGATCCTGGGATCAAGCCCCATGCTGGGCTCCCTGCTCAGGAGGGAGTCTGTGTCTCCCTCTCCCTCTGCCCCTCCCCTGGCTCATACTCCCTCTCTTTCTCTTTCCTCTCTCTTAAATACATACATAAAATTTTTAAAAAATGTTCCATTGGGTGTATAGACCATATTTTGTGTATCTATTCATCCATCAATGGCCAACTTTGGTGGCTTCTGCCTCTTGACTATTGTGAATCCTACTGCTATGAACATGGTTATACAAATATCTCTTCAAGATCCTACTTTTAGTTCTTCCAGATATATACCCAGATGTGGGATTGCCGGGTCATATGGCCATTCCATTTTTTATCTTTTGAGGAACCACCATACTGTTTACCACAGCTGCAGCACCATTTTTACATTCCTACCAACACTGCTCAAGGGTTCACATTTCTCCACATCCTCATCAACACTTTTCTCTTTTTTTGATAGGAGTCATCTTAATGGGTGTGAAGGGCTATCTCCCCGCTCATGATTAGTGACATGGAACAGTTTTTCATATGCTCTTTGGCCATTTGTGTATCACCTCTGGAGAAATGTGAAGTCTTTTGCTCATTAAAAATTTGTTCTCTCTTCTTTGCAAGTTACACAATATAGTTTTATCCACTGTAGTCAACATGCTTTACATTAGATCCTCAGACCCTATCTATCTTCTAGCTGAAAGCTTGTACCCTTTTACCAACCTGTTCCTATTTCCCCCAGTCCCTGGCAACGACTTCTACTCTGAGTTTCACTTTTTTTTTTTTTAATGATTCCACATGTAAGTGATACCATGCAATATTTGTCTTTCTCTGGTTTATTTCACTTAATATGACACCCTCAGGGTTCATCTGTGTTGTCACAAGTGGCCGAAGTTTCTTTCTCTTAGCTGAATGATATTTCCTTGTGTGTGTGTCTTAGCTGAATGATATTTCCTTGTGTGTGTGTACACACCCAACATGTTCTTTATTCATTCATCCATTGATGAACACAGGTTGTTTCTCTATCTTGGCTTTTGTGACTAATGCTGCAGTGAACATGGGAATTCAGATACCTCTTCAATATCTTTTCATATTCTTTGGATTTATATTTCTTTGTCCAAGCAATTGGATTGCTAGATCATACAGTAATTCTATTTTTTGTTTTGCCTTTTTTTTTTTTTAAGGAACATCCACATTGTTTTCTATGGCGGCTGCACCAATTTACCTTCCCACCAACAGTGTGCCACGTTCCCTTTTCTCCACATCCTTGCCAACACTTGTTATCTCCTGTCTTCTTGATGATAGCCATACTGACAGGCTTGAAATGTTATCTTATTGTGGTTTTGATTTGCATTTATTTCCCTGATGATGAGTGATGCTGAGCACCTTTTCATGTGCCTGCTGGCCGTTTGTATGTTGTCTTTGGAAAAATGTCTATTTGCTTTCTCAACCCATTTTTTAAAAGATTTTATTTATTTATTTGATGGACAGAGATCACAAGTAGGCAGAGAGGCAGGCACAGAGAGGGGGGAGCAGGCTCCCTGCTGAGCAGAGAACCTGATGTGGGGCTCGATCCCAGGACCCTGGGATCATGACCTGACCCGAAGGCAGAGGCTTTAACCTACTGAGCCACCCAGGCGCCCTCAACCCATTTTTTAATAAAGATTTTTATTTATTTATTTGACAGACAGAGGTCACAAGTAGGCAGAGAGGCAGGCAGAGAGAGAAGAAGGGGAAACAGGCTCCCCACTGAGCAGAGAGCCTGATGCAGGGCTCAATCTCAGGACCCTGGGATCATGACCCAAGCCGAAAGCAGAGGCTTTAACGCACTGAGCCACCGAGGTGTCCCTCAGCCCATTGTTTAATTGGATTTTTTCCCTCTTGAGTTGCAGGACTTCTTCTTGCATTTTGGTTATTAACCCATTACCAGATAAATGATTTTCAAATACTTTCTCCCGTTCTGTAGGTTGCCTTTTTTAAAAGATTGGTTTATTTATTTGCGGGGGAGGAGAAAAGGGAAAGAGAAGATCTCAAGCAGACTCCCCACTGAGTGAGGAACCCAATGTGGGGCTCAATGTGGGGCTCGAGCTCATGACCCTGAGATCATGACCTGTGCCAAAATCAGGAATCAGATACTCAACTGACTGAGCCACCCAGGCACCCCTGTATGTTGCCTTTTCGTTTTGTTAATGGTTTTCTTGGCTGTGCAGAGCTTTTTAGTTTGATATAGTGCCACTTGTTTATTTTTGCTTTCGTTGCCTTTGTTTTTGGTACCAAATCCAACAACACACGTTGTTAAGGCTGATGTCAAGGAGGTTACCCATACTCTTTTAGGAGTTTTATAAGTTTAGGTCTTTGGCCATATTTTAATTGGATTACTTGCATTTTCTTTTTTGCTGTTGTGTTACAGGAGTTCTTTATATAGTCTAGATATTAACTTCTTATCAGCTATATGGCTAACCAATACTTTCTCCAGCCCCATAGATTGACTTTTCACACTGTTGACTATGTCCTTTGATATGCTGAAATTTTTAAATTTTTATTGTACTCCCATTTATCAGTTTTTTCTTTTATTGCCTCTGCTTTGGGTGTCAAAGCATTGTCAAATCCAGTGTCATGAATCTTTTCCCCTATATATTCTTTTAAACATTTTATAATTTTACCTCTTACATATTTAGTCCTTGATCCTTTTTGAGTTATTTTCATGTGTAGTGTGGACTGAGGGTCCAATTTCATTTCTTTACGAAGGGATATCCAATTCTCTGAACACTCATTTGTTAAAGAGACTGTCCTTTCCCCATTGAGTGGTGATGGCACCCTTATTGAACATCATTTGACCATATGTGCAGGGATTTATTTCTGGGCTTTCTGTTGTGTTCCATTGGTTAAATGTCTATCTTTATGCCAGTACTATGGATTTTATTACTTCTTTTTTTTTCAAGATTTTATTTATTTAACACACACACACACACAGAGAGAGAGAAAGAGAGAGAGAATAAGCAGGGGGAGTGGCAAGGAGAGGGAGAAGCAAGCACCCTTCTGAGCAGAGAACCCAACATGGGGCTCGATCCCAGGGTCCTGGGATCATGACCTGAGCTGAAGGCAGACCCTTAACTGACTGAGCCACCCAGGTGCCGTGGGTTTTATTACTTCTTAATGAAACTGTAACACTTACCAGAAATATGTATTTGAAATTATGTGTACTGTTCAAGTCGATAATGTAAAAATGATTGTTCTCAATGTTTTAATTTCCATTTTGTGTTATTTTCTAAATTTTTAGTGATCAGTCCTATGTGATTAGTTTTGTGGTTCCTAATCAGAAAAGGTTGACACTTTTGGCACAACAGAAAGGAGTGGAAGGATCTTGGGTTGATATCTGCAATAATCCTGCCATGGAAGCTGAAATACTGAAAGAAATTAGAGAAGCTGCCAATGCCAGTAAGTAAGAAATTGCTTGTCTACTAAGTACCTAGAAGTCATTTAATGATGTTTTATGCATTAGGCTCTTTGAGATGTCTATCTATTTTGTTTTCATAATACAGGGTTTTTAAAACCTGCTCTTTTTATGGCTTTTCTCCCCCAAGTTCTGTGTTTGTGTCTTTATCTGAGACTACTTTTATATGGTTGTTGGACCTCTTGTTTTCATCCTCTAAATTTATTATCCTTTTTTCCCTTTTGTTTTTTATCTTGTCCTTTTTGTTTTATATTCTGGCAGAATCCTTCCACTTTGTCATCTCTCTGTCTATTGAATTTCCAACTTCCAGTGTCAGAATTTTAGTTTTCAAGAGCTCTTTCCTCTTTTCTCCATGTTCTTTTAATAGCATCCTATTGCTCTTTCATGAACGCACTCACTGTGTTGCCTCTTATTCCCCCGAGGATGTTCAAGGTATTCCTTTTCTGCGTATTCTTCTGTTATTGGTCATTTCCTACAAGCTCCACTTCCTGCTTGCTTTGCTCATAGCCTCTCCTATACCCATTGGTCCCTGTCTGTCCATTCATACTTGAGAACAAGGCACTAAAATAGTGTTTGGAGAGCTCACTGGGCTTCACTGAGAGGTTATTCAAAGTTAGTATCTGAAGTCATCCCATTTCTGTAAAGATTTCTTGAGTCTCTTGCCTGGAGGATAGTAGCATGACTGCCCATTTGGGGCCCAAAAAGAAGAAATTGGAAAAGGGCAGAGGGTGGGGTGAGTGGCTCTTACCCTCACAGCATCCTTTTGTTTTCAGCTCTGTTCCCTCCTCCTGTCGTACCTAGTGTCCTTGGAGTCCCGAGTCTTTCTCGTTCAGCCTTTCCAAAAAGTAAACCTGTTGCCATCCTGCTTAGGGAAGAGCAAGGCGATTTTCTTCTTGGAGAAGAGCTGTCCTCTGAAAAGGGGCAAGATTTTCTTCTCGGAGAAGAGCTGTCCTCTGAAAAAGGGCTGAGGACCAGAACTCTCTTTTCAGAGGTGTATCCCTCACCTCTGTCTTCAGAGGCATGGGCTCAAGAGGTCCATTTGCCTCTCACTGGTGTCCTCTGTTGGCAGTGAGCTTTTATATCTTTCTTCTTTTTTTGGCGGTTAGCTTTAACTCCCTCAACTCTCCATCAGTTACTGCTAGTCCATTTGCTTTGGGTCTTCCAAAATTTTGTTGACTACTCACCCAGTGTCCTCTTTCTCTCATCTCAGCTCTTTCCTTGTGGTTACTACCTTTTTTAATTTAAAAGATTATTTTAAACTGTTTAAATTACTTTCCAAGGGAACAGAGAGAAACTGTGAACTCTTCATGTTTGTGGGTTTTTTTTAAGATTTTATTTATTGATGTGACAGAGAGAGACACAGCGAGATAGGGAACACAGGCAGGGGGAGTGGGGGAGAGAGAGAAGCAGGTTTCCCACAGAGAAGGGAGCCCGATGTGGGGCTCGATTCCAGGACCCTGAGATCACGAACTGAGCCAAAGGCAGATGCTTAACAACTGAGCCAACAAGGCACCCAACTCTTCATGTTTATTAGGAAGCTATTAACCTAGTTTTAACCTATTGCTTTCTCTCCTAAAAAATGAAGACATCATTTTCCTGATTAGGTTATGTATACTCATCATAAAATACTAGAGAGTACAGAAAATTATAAAGGAGGAAGTAAAAAAAAATCACTTTCTAGTAGTTATCTTTGGGTGGTAATGTTACATTGTTTATGGTATACGTACCCAGCCTGTCAGCATCAGTGACATATTTCTAAGTCAATAGATACAGAATTGCATTGTCATTTTCAATAGCTAAATAGTATTCCAGCATAGGAATATCCACTTAAGTCTTTGTTGGATTTTAGGGTGAGTTCCTCTCCCTGGCAACACACTATAAACAAATGTAACATATTATCATGTTTGTTTGTTTGTTTGTTTGTTTATTTATTTATTTAGAATCCCTGGAAATGGAATTTCTGAGTCAAAGAAAATGTATATTTTAAAGGCTTGTTTCCAACTCTGTTGCCATATAAGTTCCTGGTCGCTCAGAAAACCTGTAGACATGTTTATGCTTTTATCTGACGTATATAAGCCCCGCTATTTCCCTAACTAGTCTACTATAATTTATTCTTTAAAATTAACTATTTAGGTTCTACTCACTAGTTGATAATATTAACTACCAGGTTGAAATAAAAAAATTATTTTTCCCCAAGAAGAACATTTATTTTAAAGATTTTGTTTATTCATTTGAGAGAGAGAGGGAGAGAGTGAACGAGCATGAGCAGGGGGAGGTTCAGACAGAGAAAGAGAAGCAGGCTCCCCACTGACCCGGGAGCCCAACATGGGGCTTGATCCAGGACCCTGAGATCATGACCTGAGTTGAAGGCAGACACTTAACCCACCAGGCCACCCAGGCCCCCCAGCTCCACCAAGAAGAGCATTCTTGTAGTTAACTCTAGACACTATGAAGTTTTAAATGACAGATGGCCTATTAACATATACGAAATTAAGTTTATGACCCTAAAAACAGGCACTTACTTTTTTTTTTCCCTGAAGATGGCTTTGTCAGCTATAGTATTATTGATATACCACACTTTTTATACTACTGTCACTGGGTTCCCAGAATTTTCTTTGCTACAGATCCTAATTTTTTTTAAATTCACTATTTCAAAAAGTATTTCAGCCAATAGGCTGTTATTCTTAGTCACTCTCTGAATGTACTGATGGGGAAAATGCAACTTAAATAATTTGTCATTGTACATTTCACCGTGTAAAAGCAATAATGGGGAAAGTCAACCTGGATCACAATCAGATGAAAAATGGAATAAAATTCTAGGACCTGCTGGGTTCTCATAACTTTCCTAGACTGAGGCAGGAAATCAAACAATTGATGATTTCGATAATACACAATCATCATGAGCTTCAATGTATAAATCCTAGTTTTCCTGTGCCACAAAATACTTATCTTGCCAAACTTTTGCTTCCAATGACAATTTCAGAGACTGAATGCAAAAAGTATAAAATAGTCTTGGTTGTATTCAGCTAAATCTGCCTGAAATCATACATCTTTTATAGATGGCCTCTTCATGTTTTAAATAGAAGCATGAGGTACCTAACCCGACCCAGCATGGGTGCAAGCGCACAACAAAGCCAGTCACTGAGACAGCGAGTGTACAGGAAGGAGAGGGCTTATTTGAGAGGCAGCCGAACCAACAGGAGGGCAAGTCTCACATCCACTTCCCCGAAGGGGGAGAGCACAGGGTTTTTTCTTAGTTTTTTGGTTTTTCTTTTTGTTTTTTCAAATAATCTTAGTGGTTGGGAATACATACATACAGAGGAAGAGGGGCGGATTTACAACTCTTAATGAGGAAAGACGGAGCTTGCGCGTTGAGCAAACAGACAAGTAATATACATCTCATTTCACTTTGGCGTAGAGACTTAACATTAAAGTGAGACAAAATTTGGCCCCTGCCTTCAGGAGGTCATCTTAGGACAAGGTGAGGGGCTAGGTGCAAACTCTGTGAACCAGTAAAACTGGATGGGGTCTCCGGCTCCTTATCTCCGGGAAGGAATGTATTCTGAGCCTTGCTTGTTCATAGGCTGAAACCATACTCTTTGACCTTCAGTTTATGCCTCTGCCAAGGGGGCTCGTGGGTTTGTTGTTGGGGTCTGGAAAGAAAGAGTATAGCTAATTCGGGAGAAACAGGTCTCTGAAAAACAAGCTCGAAATTTCCTGTTTCAACCTCATTGACCTTATGTGCATGGTTTCACTTTCCCTTGCTTTATAGTCCTTCCTCGATCTTGAGGATCTTTAGGGAATTGGGACAGTGACCACTCTGGCTGCTTCCTGCTGGAAAAGGGCAGTTTCTAGATTTGAGGAAAGAGGCAACTTTGTACTTTGTTAGAAAATTTCCTGGTATTTAGCTTAATATGGACATTTGGCGCAATCAATATATTAGTTCATTTTTTTATTGTTTTAGAACCATACTGGAAAGCATTTTTGATTATTACATATTTAGTTAATGTAATGTAAATAATATAAAGATAACCCAAATCTTAATAGTCCCTGTACCATTGACCTAATGCCTTCAGGGTTCTAGGAAATGTGTCCAATAAACCAGTCAATTTCCACACATCTCTGGGGAAATTCCTGGCAGCCAAGTGGCACACTCTCTGATTTTATCTTAGTGAGTTTTACTTGGGTCAAAAGGATTATCTAAACACTGCAGTTTGGTTAGAAATGGCACATATCCGAGCCTGTTGTGCATAGATAATATAGTCTTGAGCAATGTGACCATCAACATTGCTATCTTGTGACCAACAACTACCTAGGCTAACAAATGTATTTTCTTTTTGTTGGGCAACAGTGACAAGAGCAGTTTTGTTGGTGAACACACCTAAGGTGATAGAAAGATTCTTCCTCATGTGTTCATGAGCCCTGATTCCCCACCAGGGTAAAAACGTTCTCCCCAACAAACATCAGATTCTATCCTCCTGGTAGGCAGGAGGTGTCGATTCCCTTTTTGTTTGATGAAAAGGTTTAAGGGGGTTAGTGCAGTGAGATTAGTTCCTTGAGATTGTGACTAGAGAAAGGGGGGACCAAATTTTTAAATCAACAGATTTATCTTCCAACTGCCAAGACATGGCTCCCCCAGATCTGGTTAGAATTAGTGGGGAGATCCCCCTTTAGACCAAGATTTTTCTTAGAAAAATATCACACAGATTGTGTGTATTGTTCCCTTGTAGCTAGAGTTGTGTTGTGGACCTTAGGGAACAGGTGTGCTCCTCATCTCCTGCAGCAGTCTTAGAGAAGGTCAGTTCAGTTAAACGGCTGTCTCATTTCGGGAGGTGGTGGGGCAGGTGGGCCTTCAAACTTAGGCCTATATTATGCAAGCAGGCAGGGAACTAATAAGTGACATTTCTCTGGAAACAAAAAGAAAATAGACGTTAGTGGTTGGGGGAAAGGATAAACCCCCTGTCCTGAGTCCTGAGAGCTGCCAGTGAGATGGTTTCTAGATATCAGGTGTGAAGCATCTTTAGCTGGAGGGAGGGCAGGCGTTGGCCACTGGACACATTTCCCTGGCTTGCCATTCTAATGTCTCTGGTGATCTTTTCGAGTGGCCCATGCACAGCAGCAGGTAAGAAGGTTGTCTAAAGTTGAGCCGCTGTGGCCATTTCACTGACATTCATTTCAAGTAGCCTAGCATCTGTTCCTAGGGTTTTAGAAAAAGGGCTGTTTTCATTTTAAATCATTTCGAGGGATTGGAAGAAAGTTGGACGCCTCGGTTGGAAGGGTCATAGGCAGATACTCAGGGAGAAGAAATCAGTACCTGGCTGAGTTTTATAGGGAAACAACAAACACTCAAAAAACAGTTAATCAGAAGTAGCATCTGACAACCACAAAGCCTTTTTTATTTTTATTTTTTCAATTTTATTTTAATGCCAGTATAGTTAACATACAGTGTTATGTTAATTTCTAGGGTACAATATAGGGTACAATACAGTTCCAGACGCCTCCCCATAACTGAGCTGTAATGTTTCAGTAGGTAGACATGGTTAATTTGAGCAAGTTTCATGTTCCTTTACTACCTGTTCAGGAGAGGACAAGGTTGGTTGGTTTGTTTGTTTTTAACATTTACAGGGGTTGAGATTATATACATATTGATGAAAAGGGTGGGGAAACATGACTCTTTTTTTAAGATTTAATTATTGAGAGAAAGAGTGTGGGGGAGAGAGGAGAAGGAGAGTGAGTGTTAAGGAGACTCCATGCTGAGCGGAGAGCCTGAGGCGGGGACTGGACCTCACAACCCTGAGGTCATGACCTGAACAGAAACCAAGAGTCGGATGCTTAATCAACTGAGCCACCCCAGCGCGGGAAGCTTAACGATTCTTAAGAAAGATGGAGTGAGGACTTTGAGCAAACATTTGTAACCTGTATGCTGAGTTGTTGGGGATGCAGACTTAATATTAAAATGAGGCAAAATTTGGCCCCTGCTTTCAGGAGGTCCTCTTTGGACAAGGTGAAGGGCTAGGTGCAAGCTCCATGAACCAGTATAAACTGGATGGGGTCTCGGATTCCCTATCTCTGGGAAGGAATGCTTGCAGAGCCTTGCTTGTTCACAGGCTAAAGCCATACCCTTGGCATTCAGTTTATGCCTCTGCCAGGGGAGCTAGTGGATTTGTTGTTGGGGTCTGGAAAGAAAGAGTAGCAGATTCGGGAGAAACAGGTCTCTGAAAAACAAGCTTGAAATTTCCTATTCATTTCAGCCTCATTGACCTTTCGGGCATGGTTTCAGGTATAGGTAGTATCTATCTTAAGAATACAAAGTAATAGGGGCATCTGGGTAGCTCAGTCAGGTAAGTGTTGGACTCTTAATTTGGCTCAGGTCGTGATCTCAGGGTCATGGCATGGAGCTCCAGGTTGGGCACTATGCTAGGCATGGAGCCTGCTTGAGAGTCTCTCTCTCTCTCTCTTGCTCTCTCTCTCTGCCACTAACCCTCTCCCTACCCGCTCATATGTGTGCTCGCTTGCTCTCAAATAATTATAAAGTCTAATTTAAAAGAGAAGGATACAAATTAGTAGTTTTGTGGTTATTTGAGAAAGACCAGTGGCTTGAAATGTCGACATTTGCTGCCACCTGTAGGCTCTGTTTCATAATGTAGGTAATTTCGATAAAATGGCATGCATAAAATGCTGTTTGTTTTTTCTTCCCCCTGCTCTTTCTCACTTGCTGGCAGTGTATCCTGTTTGCCCATTGTTCTCTAAAGCTTGTGGTACTAGATAATATTTAGGAGTTCCCAAAATGAAACCTCTCATGTAGCCTTTTCCCCACTTTGAACAGGAATTTAGTTAATAAAAATGAAATATAGTGACTTTTATGAACAGGGCCTATGTAAATAAGGAAAAGAATATGAAATAAAAGGTTCTGGAGCCAAATCTGTACTTGAGAATGGAAGTGTTTCTTTGAGAACCAAATGTGAACTTGGGGAGCAGATGGGTTTACTTTGGGCCTCTCTCCTCCCCATAACTGAGCTGTGATGTGTCAACAGAATAGATATAGTAAATTTGAGCAAGTTTCCTGTTCTTTTACTGCCTCTTCAGGGGCTACTTTTAGGAATTTGGCTCTATGTAATTTGAAGGATTATTTTTCCACACTCAGATATTTTTCTCTCATTTTAATGAGAAATTCAGTAATCGAAGCAAGCTTTCCTAAACCTCCAGGCCAGTATTAGGTCAAAAACTTCCATGAATTTGAGGTTTTGGCACCTGTCATGGAAACCTAGTTGTTTCTAAAGTCACCCAGGCTGGTTAGCGGTAGGTAGGCTGTACCCATGCAGATCCATGTCCCTTCACTTCATATAGCTCCTCTGTAGCTTGACATTGCCGTTAAGGGGCTGTCAGGATTTTCAGGATGAGCTTGTATTAATAGTAAGTAGCTTGAGGGGATATAATTGAATTTAAAATTACGGAGTACTTGATTGATTGATTGCGTGGCCTCATTACTTCTCTCCGCACGCGCTGAGTTGTTTAACTCTGATACAGTACGTGCTGTCTCACATCCTTATGCCACTGAAGTGTGAAATTCACCATCCCCCTTTTGATTCTTCCTTGAGTGTTGAATACAGCTCCTGAAGAACAGTTGTCTAGAGGCATAGTTTTCCGCAGAATGAATGAACACATACGTCCACATTTATCGAGGGCTCTTGATGGAGCCCCATGGATGGCAGGGAACAAAAGACCCCTGCTTGCATGGAGCTTGCCTTCTAGTAGGTCAGACGGGGATTTATAATCTGTGGGCTGGTGAGAAGCATTCTGAAGAAAGTGTAATGTCCGGGGTGCCTGGGTGGCCCAGTCAGTTGGGCGTCTGCCTTCAGCTCAGGTCATGATCCCAGGGTCCTAGGATCGAGCCCCGCCTCTGGCTCCCGGGTCAGAGGGAAGCCTGCTTTTCCTCTCCAGTCTGCTCCCCCTGCTTGTGTTCTCTCTCTTGCTGTGTCTCTCTGTCAAATAAATAAATAAAATCTTTTAAAAAAAAAAGTGTAATGTCAGAGGATAGAGAGGCTAAGCAGACTCAGGGACTCCTGTTCTGAAGGGTCCAGGAGGCCTTCTCTGAGGAGCGGCATTTGAGCGGACACCGAAATGGAGTAAGAAAGTGAGCTAGGCAGCTACCAACAGGGAAGATGAGCCCAGGCAGAGGAAATGACAAATAGGAAGACTCGAAAGAGGAAGGTGTCTACATATACAATAGAATTTAAAAAAAAAAAAAATGTGTGGGCTAAAACTACATGCAACTGAAACGATTTATGTACACTTCAAGAACTCTACAATGAAACTCAGATTGTAAGATACTAGCACCCTAAATTAACCAACCCTTCCCCTCTCCCCTGTCCCTCCCTCTCTCCTACCTCCCCCCTTCTCATTTCAGTGAAATTGGAGCGATTTGAAATTCCAATCAAGGTTCGCCTAAGTCCAGAGCCATGGACGCCTGAAACTGGTTTGGTCACAGATGCTTTCAAACTGAAGAGGAAGGAGCTGAAGAACCATTACCTCAAAGACATTGAGCGAATGTACGGGGGCAAGTAGAGTGCCGCCTCTCATTTACAGCTGTGCAGGAGGTGGCTTGGCGGGTTTTCAGTTCTAGAGTTTTAAGCCTTGTTGAGCTGTTAGAATGTAAGGGGTATATCATTCTAAAGACATGGTAATTTAAAAAAAAAAAACCCCAAAGTGATTAAGATAGTCATTGAGTCTACTTTAACTTAGTTTTGCCTAGTTCTCATGTGGCTGAAATTGAGAAGTTGTTTCCCTTTAGCTGTGTTACTAATTTTAGAGCAAAAATTCTGTTTTAAAAATTAGCCCAAGATATGCTTGTTTTCTTAAAGGAAAATAATGTGGAACAAAATTAATTGGAGTAGAATGTAGTTTGCAGCAATTTGTATCTTCCAATGTCTATTGTCTTCCTAGTTCAGAAGAAGCTTAAAATACTAAGCATGACAAAAAAAAATATGTATTAACACTACTCAAAGCAGGAGTTCTGCAGGGCTTTGAAATTCTCTTCCAACCATTTCTCTTGAAGGCAAAATTCAATCATAATATAATAGAATCAAATAGTAGTACCTTGGAAACCATTTTAGGATTCATAATTGTTGGCATAAGTTAGACATAGAATCCTTGTAATATTGTGAATAATTACAGTGCCCGAAGTCTGAGTACAACAATGTTAAACACACCAAAAATATTTAGTAATATATTTTTAAAGGGAAATTGAACTGGTTTTCTGAAACTTGGAGGTCTTAAAATCAGTAACTAATTATTTGAATGATTAAGGGTAAATTATGTTAAAGACTGCCAAAAATTGTCTGTCTTTTCCAAAGAAAAAACTGAGACCAAGAGTAAGATGAGAAAAAATGAATCCAATTTTAACAGGAAGCACTTTCTTTATTTGAAAAGGTGAAACCATCATAAATATTTAGAATTCTGATCCTTGCATAGCACTGAACCTAGGAAAGGATTTCAATTTGGAATTTACCTATGATAACAGGGATTGATTTGAAAATGTCCTCGTATTAAATTACACTTGGAACTGAAGGTCTGTTTGCTGTTGCTGATTCGATTCTTGATCCGTAGTTTATTTCAGAAAGCCTTTCATTTAGCTTTAATGTGCGCAAAGCGGGTTATGATGACTGACTTTCCCAATATCTTGTTTGGATCTTTGAGTGATGACTTAACATGGATGAGTTTGGGGAAGTGACAGGGAAAGAACACACTGTTACCACTATTTTCCTCATTGTGTGAAAAGTTTAGAAACTGGAAATGCTCGATATGGGCAAAGGGAAGATACTCAGTAAGGGACTGATACTTGTGCAGCAATTAGGCATGTGGGCTTCTTTTTGACTCTTTCATTAAAATCTGGGATTCTAGATCTGACAGGTTTTCACACTTGAACCATAGTTACTGTAAAAAGCAAAAATTCTTAATACTGTTATTCTTTGCACTTTTTTCTTAATCATTTTATACACACACATATGCATATATATATGCATATATATATATATATATATATATATATATATGTTGCTTACATTGCTTTGTACAGATGTGGGCCACCACTGCAATTAAATACATTCTTTTTTGCTCTAAGATATTTATAATGAAAATATTTAAATATTATGTATATGGTGGTGAAAAGGAAAAAATAAATAATCTGATGTTATTATAAGCAAGAATGAAGGTTTTTGTAAAGATTTCTGTTCAGTGTTCTGCAGTGTCCAATTCAAGGCAAGTTCTCTCTGAAGTTATGTGTATGTGATTATTCTCATTTTTCCCAACTTGCCTTGGAAGCTTGAAAAACCACTGTCATCAAGTAGACTACTATTCAGCTTCTACTGTCCTGGCCCACTGTTGATCCTTCAAGGACAAGTCCCTTAGATTTTTTTTTTCAATATGTGAATTGTTTTCCCATCTGGAATGGTGATTTCAAATATGTGAATGCATGCATACTCCCGTGTTTGCAACCCTGCCCAGTCCCATCTCCTGAAAGCTAGAACACTGCCAACTAATCTGTTGTATAAGGTCCTTTAGAAACATGGAATCAACACTTAAAGTTGGGTGCTGCTAATTCTTTGAGAAAATCCAAATATTGTTAAGGGACCAAGGGAGATGCCACTACCCCCCTGATTTTTCATCAGAAAAAAAAATATATGGTTATGTAAACCGATCTTACCATATTCATAGTGACTTTTCAAGTATTTGAGCCTAAAGATTTTAATCCTACATTTTTTACCTGTTTAAATTGTTCGCTGTTATGACGTGTCAGCCATCAAATGAAGTTGTACTTTAAAAATTTACTACAATTCTGTACATTTCTAAGTTGAACACTTGTGACTTTTGCTTTAATGACATGAAAATATCTTGCCTCCTGATACTTGTATTGCTTCTTTTCTTTTTCTTAGAGCAGAGGTATAATTGTATAGCTTTCAGAACTGAGATACAGGTAAATGATTCAAAGAGTCAGAAGTTAAGGAGAGGAATGTTTCTTTTGGGCATAAAGGCTGATTAATAATAATCCTTGCCTGTGTTTTCCTGATAGCATATGATGGAAATGTCTGAGGTGACAGAATGAGAATAGGTTAATGATTGTGTCATATTTGGAACTCCAGAGGAATGTTTTAATTTTCAAATGTAGTTACAAATTAGAATGTATTCATTTTTTGTACTTTCTGTTAAAATGCATGATCGCGGGGTTGTTACTTCAATTTTTGTGTTTATTCCTAATGAAAAGCTTGGTTTGTTCTTGTTTTTTAAGTTTGCACTCGAATCTTAAGAAATAAATCCACACATGTTATCAAGCTGATTTGTGCCTCATTGATGCACCAAGATAAAACCCACAGGTTTGAAGACTACTAGCCAGCCATTATTTCTTTATTCATTTAAATTGGGTGGTTTTTAAAGTATATTTAGTTTTTTTTTTTAAAGTAAGCTCTGTACCCAACATGGGGCTCAAACTCACAACGCCATGATCAAGAGTCACACGCTCCTCCAGTGGAGCCAGCCCGTCACCCCTAAATAGCCAGACTTTTATTAATGTTTATTTTTTTGAAGACTTTATTTATTTGAGAATGAGCATGTGAGAGTGTGAGCAGGGGGAGGGGGAGTGGGAGAGGGAGAAGCAGGCTCCCCACTGAGCAGGAAGCCTGATGTGGGACTCTGTCCCAGGACCCTAGGAACATAACCTGAGTCCGAAGGCAGACACTTAACCAACTGAGCCACCCAAGTGCCCCTTAGCCAGACTTGTAAGCACATATTTTAAAAGCACTCATCTGTAGGTTTATGGACTTGCATTAAGCAGTTAATCCGGCCTGTATATGTCCCATCCATTAGTTTGGAGCATCTGAATCTAAAGCTGTTACACTGATACAGTTAATAGAGTAGAACTGCTTTGGAACACCTGATACTGTGGAATAAAACACTGTCCTCAGTCTCTTTTCTGGCTCTGTTCCTCACACGCTCTATGACTGTGAGCAAGTTCACGAATGTGTGCCTGCTGCATTTTTCCATCTGAACGAATGGGGTTGGTTGATCAGAGGATCTACCCCACATGGTGGTTGCGAGGATTAAAACACATTAGTCCATGTAAAGTGTTTGGATCAAGGCAACCTTAGCCAGGCAATTTCCTCAGCGAGCTGGTTTCACGTATTACTTAGCACACTGAGGGCTTTAAGGCTTTCACGCTTGCTGGTCCCAGAAGACCGTGGAGGGTTCTGGATATAGAGGAGAGGAAGCCTGGCTCATTCTATCACTAGCTTTGTAACCCTGGACAAATCTCATGATACCCTCTTAGCCCCAGTTTCTTCTTCCTTTATTTAAAAATAAATAAATAAAAGGACCAAACCTTGAAGAAGACACCCTTTGTAAAAATGGAACGGTGAACGACAGAGGAAATCAGGCATGTCATGTTGCCTATAGGGTTGAGCACTTCTAGCTTTCCATTGGGACTGTGGTTTGTTAACGACACCCTAGGTCCCGAATTTTCCTAGAAGGATGTGAGGCTGTAGATGAAGCCATCACAAGAAGTGAGGATTCTCCTGCACGCTCACTCTCTCTCTCTCTCTCTCAAATAAATACAATCTTAAAATTTTTTTTTTTTTTTTCTGGCAAGGAGGACACGAACAGTTAGTTCATAACAACAGTTCTGAACTAGTCCTGATTTGGGCTCCAGCCTCTTTACCTCTACTTTTTTATTAAACTGTTTATTTATTTTAGGTAGGGGAAGGGCACAAGGAGAAGGAAAGAGGGTTTTTTTTTTGTTGTTGTTTTTAAAGATTATTTATTTGATAGATCGAGAGAGAGAGAGAGTACAAGTTGGGAGAGTAGCAGAGGGAAGGGTTGAAGCAGACTCTCCACCTAGCAGGGAGCCTGATGCAGGACTCAATTCCAGGACCTCAGGATCATGACCTGAGCCCAAGGCAGATGCTTAACCAATTTATCCACCCAGGCACACCACAGGCAAGAGAGTCTAAAGCAGACTCTGCACTGAGTGTGGAGCCCAACTTGGGGCTCAATGTAGGCGGGGCTTGATCTCAGGACCCCGAGATCACAACTAGAGCTGAAACCAAGAGCCAGACACCTAACCAAGTGAGCCACTTAGGCGCCCCTGTCCTCTGTCTTTTTCTTGGGAGCATCCTGAGTAGGGTCAGGCATGCTTGGCGTAGACAGGTAAGATAGGTAATACAGTGAAGAGGTTGAAGGATGGGTGTATTTGGGCACGTTGAGGGTGAAAAAGATGAATCACTTAGGTTCATCACTTTCTGTCCAGAACGTGCTAAGCCTCAGAAGGATCGGTCTTTGGAACTAGTGTGTTCCAGTAAGGGTGCAGGAGAGCCCGAGGCTCAGGTCATGAGAAACCTCTGTTGGCCTGACGGCTGTGAAGAAGGGGACAAGACAACTCCAGTGACCTTAAAACACCCGCACGCAGATGAGTGTATGTCAGTGTTGGCACCCGCTTGTTGTTTCCACTGGGCTTCGTTTGTGAGACATGGCATCTTCACGTACCTACAGTTCATCTCTTATTTGTTTCCCGCTCCTACCACCCTAGACTGGACCTTCAGTCCTTTTCCCCTAGAACTACACATCGACCTCCTAACCTGTTTCTTGGCAAGTCCACTCCTTCCGTCACTGCTGGTCTACTCTCTCGGATGTAAACCTACCAAACGGGGGACACCTGGGTGGCTCAGTGGGTTAAGCATCTGCTTTGGGCTCAGGTCATGACCCTGGGGTCCTGGGATGGAGCCCTGTGCCAGGCTCCCTGCTCAGCGGGGAGCCTGCTTCTCCCTTTGCCCCTCCCCCTGCTTGTGCTCTCTCTGGCTCTCTCTCTGACAAAGAAAGAAATCAAATCTTTAAGAAAAAAAAATCAAACTTACCTTGCTAAAATACCACCTTGTTGATGCTATTCTTACTCAAATCAAAATGTCAGCTTGGTATTCAAATCCCTGGATCCCTAGTAAGGTGAGCTCATCCATTTAAGTGGTTCTTCACCCTGGCTGCACTTCAAGATGAACACCAATGACAACAAAAACCCAAATAAACAAAAAGCACCTCTTTGTATTTATTTTTATTTTTTAAAATACATTATTATTTATTTGAGAGAGAGGGAGAGAGAGAGTGAGAGTGAGGTCAGGAGCAGAGGGAGGAGCAGGGGAAGAAGCAGACTCCCCACCCAGCAGGGAGCCCGATGCGGGGCTGGATTCCAGGACTCCGGGATCATCACCTGAGCCAAAGGCAGACAATTCACGGACGGAGCCACCCAGGCCCCCACCAGAAGCATCTCTTTTTACGACTAAGCCACAAAATAATTCCTAGAGAGGACAGTCTTCATAGGTTACCAAGGAAGGAAGCTCCTGGTTAACGGTCAGCTCCCATAACCCTCTCTTATTTGTACAAGACTGAGTTTTCTTTTGCTTTGGCAGACTATTTCCTTTGACGCTTGCAAACCTGAGAGGTTCCTGGAGAATGAATGTTTCTCGGGTGGCATTCCTAAAGGTATCAAGAATCCGACACAGGCTTTAGTGGTGGGGCCACTCAAAAGTGCTAATTATCAACTCTAAATAATTTACATTGTTGCCTTGGGGTTGTAAGAGATCAGTCAAACAAAACAAGTCAAGAGACTCCAGACTCCCATATCTTGTTATCTCCCCAGAGTGACTTTTGCAGCATAAATCTGAAAAGGAGTCTTTCAAAGTCAGATATTTCTTCCTGTGCCTGGCTCTTGGCAAGCGCACAGAGTTATAGGAAGCTTAGAATCGGATACACACACACACACACACACATACGTATCTATTACGGACATGTCCAAACGTATTTTCTTCTTCATGGCCAACAGCCCTACCTTAGGGGTAACTCCACATTCCTTAGGGTAGGGCATTCCAACGCCCTAATTCAGTTTGGGATGGTGAACCGCACATATCCTCACAGGAGAGTAGTAAGGAGTTGTAACGTAGCTCCCCAAGAGTGGATAAGGGACAAGGCCAGAGAGGGAAGCCTAGGGACGTCTTCCTGCCCAGACAGTGACTGTTGGATGCATGAATGAAATGAGGGATCTAAGAAATGAGTTAAAACTCTGTCCAGTTTGATACCCAGCCTTCTCCCTGGAGGGGGAGGGAGAGGTGGATTTGGGGGAGTCCACATTATTTCTAATCCGGATCTGCATTTCATTAGCCATAGGGACTCCCTGTGGCAAGAACATTAACCTCCCTGGCGGGGGGGGGGGGGGGGGGGGGGGAGGGGCTATGTGTCTGAGTGAAGGAAAGGACATGGGGTCTTCTGTTTCATTTCAGCAGGAGCCTTTGGTTTGTCTGCGAGAGGGCTCTTGGGCTCTCTTTGCTCGTGAATTCTTTCCTTGGGCTTATGATATAAACAGCTCTCTCCACCCTATCCTCCCCACCCCGGGGTTGTGGGGTATCTTTTGGTTTCACTCAGAGAAGGAAAAACTCCAAACTGGCTTGGGAGCTGTGAGAATTCAGCATTCTGCCTAACCTTCTCTCTGTAAAGTTTTTTAAGGTGATTAAAGTTAAGAAGTACTCCTGAGGGGCGCCTGGTGGCTCAGACGGCTAAGCTTCTGCTGAGGTCATGATCTCCAAGTCCCAGGTCCGAGTCCCACGTTGGACTCCCTGCTCAGCAGGGAGTCGGCTTCTCCCTCTGCCCCTCATCCCGCTCGTGTTTTCTCCCTCTCACTCTCTCTGTGTCTCTCTAAGGGGGCAGGAGAAGGGCTTGTGCTGTCAGCACTCAGTATCAGACGATGGGCATGCAATAGAAGCTGTACTGTGAGCTGAAGTCTCTAACTACGTAGGAATTTGGCAAAGGCAGAGATCCCTTTAGGATTCAGTTGTCCGAGAAGTGTTTCTTGGAGCCTCCAGCCTGAGCCTAATGCTGAAGAGACACGAGTGACTCTTAGCAGCTTCTAGCTAATATCGAAGAGTATGTACTCATCTGTAGCAGCATCGCTTTTGTGCCCATCAGCCTGCAAGGACAAAGTGGAGTGAGAGCGATAGCGATCTCGTAGCTTGAGGCTCTAGACCAGAGATTGCCCAGAGATTCCAGGTGTGCTGAAATATTGATGTCTCGGCCCTTGGGAGTGGCCAGGGCTCCCTGGGAGGTTGACTTTATTATTCATTCATCCCAGGGCATCATAGACGTTATCTGTGTGTGCTTTGTGGTGAAAGCTATGGGAAATACACCTCTAGATACATCCCTCATCTTGGAAAACCTTGGTAACACGTGACCATGATGCCATGCCTGTAGTCCCAGGCCGACTGTCAGGTCTGGGAAGGTAGACAATGTCTGTCTCGTTCACTGCTCTCTCTCCAGGGCCTGCCACTGTGCCTGGCATGTGGTGAGTTCTCAGGAAAATATTTCAAGCAAGGCAGATCCACAATGAGATATCACCTCATACCTGTCCAAATGGTTAGAACCAAACAGACAAGAAATAACAAGTGTTGGTGAGGATGTGGAGAAAAGGGAGCTCTTGTACACTGCTGTAAATGGGTACAGCCACAGTGGCACACAGTATGGAGTTTCCTCAGAAAGGTAAAAAATAGTGCTACCATACGATCCAGCAATTCCACTTCTGGGTATTTATCTGAAGAATATAAGACATTAACTCAAAAAGAGATCTGCAGCACTGTGTTCACTGCGGCATCATTTTCAATAGCCAAGATATAGAAACAACCTAAGCGTCCACTGATGGATGAATGAATGAAGAAAATACAGGAAGTACGTGCGCACGTGCACAAACACAGAGGAATATTATTTAGCTATAAAAAGAAGGCAATGTTGCCATCTCTGAAAATATGGATGAATCTTGAAGGCATTGTGCTAAGGGAAATGTCCAGAGAGAGAAAGACAAATATTGTATGATCTCACCTAGATGTAGAATCTTAAAAAAAAAAAAAGCTCATAGATTCAAAGAACAGATTGGCAGTTGCCAGAGTGGGTTGGGTGGTGGTTGAAATGGGTAAAGGGGTCGAAGGGTACATCTTCCAGTTATAAAATAAATAAGTCATGGGGATATCATGTCCAGCATGGTGACTAGTTAGTGGTACTGTGATGCGTATTGGAAAGTTGCTAAGGGTGTAGATCTCAAAAGTTCTCATCATGAGAAAAAAAAAAATCTGTAACTGCGTACGGTGACATGTTCACTCAACCTACTGTGATCATTTCACATTATATACAAGTATTGAATCATTATGTTGTATACCTGAAAGTAACATGTCAATTATGTCTCAATTTAAAAATAGAAAAGATTTCATGAATGGGTAAATGAACAAGAGAGTCCAGACCTTGGAGGATGAGTAAGATTTGAATAACATGGAAGGGTTAAACATTTGCAGGGAAGAATAGCACAAACAGAGACATATACAGTCGTGGTGTGCACCAGACACAATTTGGAAAACAAAGTTGAGGGGCTGAGAACTGATTGGGTTTGGAGGCAGTAGGAAATTACCAAGCCCCATCATGCCTATTTAGCATAGTGCTGGATAAATAAAGAGCCACTGAAGCATTATTGCCCCAAAACAAAGCCAAAAATTAAAACAAACACAAGGTAGTTGACACAACTGGTCTTGATTTTTCTCTTAGCATCTAATTTTATGTCAAGCTGTGCCTACTCACTGTGGGAACCAATTTCTCATTTGGTCTGGGTCCCGATTCCAGTGATTCCTAAATGTTCCCAGATCCTCTCCCAGCTCAAAGGCCCTCCCTGAACTCCCTGGCACACACATCCACCCCAAGCCCCGAGCCAAAGGCTGTTCTGCCATCCCTCATGAGGCAGGAGTGCAGGGAGGTGAACCTTGTTATTTCCCTTACCCATATGTTATGCACACAGAGAACTCAAAACATCCCAAGTGTCACATCCTCAGGGATGTTTGCGGGGAGCACTTTTACTAGTATTTCCATTTTGCAGAAGAGGCAACGAGCACAGAGAGGCTGAGTGATGTCTCCTGGTAGCACAGCCAGGAGGTGGCCAAACCAGAAATAAAATGCTGAGTGTGGCTGCTCTCAACTACCATACTCTACTCTTTGCCTCCTATATAGGGTCTCCACCATACCGTAGCCTTGCAATGGTCTAGGTAGCTCTTGACTCCTGGAAAGTGAGCTCTATGCTAGAAGGAGGGTCTCTCTGGATCCCCGGTGCTGAACCTCCTAACGTAGCACCTGGCACAGAAACTGGCATCAAATGCTCCGGTTGAAAAACATTCTGAACGAAGCGGCTCGAAAACTCCGGGCTTCCACCAGATGGCGCTGTGGGAGTCCAAGAGAAAAGCGCCCCTGGGACGCTACCTTTCCCACAGAAAACCCCAAGTGCCCACATTGTTTTCTTTCCCCTTTCAGAGAAAACTGAGTGGGTGGAAGAAACATTTTTAAGATAAGGTCGAGGCGTGTATTGACACAAATTTGACAATTGACTTTATGACCTTGTGTTTGGGCCCCCAAAGGGGGGTTATCTGCCACCCATTTTGATTTCATGCACTGTTTTGAAAGACCTCAAGAGGAGTTACAGATTCTTGTCATCATTAAAAAGCTAGAAATAAAATCTGACCTGCGCAAAGCATTGAAGAGGGCTGTGCAGTGGAGTGGAAAGTCTTCTGGGCTGGATTCAGAGGGCTCGGTATGAACCGATGAGGGACTTTAGGAGAGTCCCCTCTGCCTGGACCTCTGTGTCTTCTGTTGCAAAATAAGGGGGTCGGATGAGTCTTCTGACACGGAAGGTTTTTTCCTCCCTCCTTAGCCTCTGTCTGAAGGACGTTATACAGCATCATGAGAGCATGACAGTAATGAAGATTACCGACCCTGGCCACGTGCATGCTGTGAGGCGTTGGGCAAGTTACGTAACCTCTCTGGGCCTCAGTTTCCTCATCTGTCTAGTGGGAATGGTACTATACCTACCACACAGGGTTCTTTTTTTTAAAGATTTTATTTATTTATTTGTCAGGGATAGAGGGAGAGAGAGAGAACGAGCCCAGGCAGACAGAGAGGCAGGCAGAGGCAGAGGGAGAAGCAGGCTCCCTGCCGAGCAAGGAGCCCGATGTGGGACTCGATCCCAGGACGCTGGGATCATGACCTGAGCTGAAGGCAGCCGCTTAACCAACTGAGCCACCCAGGCATCCCCACACAGGGTTCTTGTAAGGACTGAATGGGATAGTGCCAATGACGTTCTTCTCCCAGTGCTTGGTACATATAAGCTTTCAGCGAAAGCTGTCCTCACACATAATTGAATCTCACATTTTAGCAACTTTATCTACACTTTGGATGTACATTTAGCACTCAGCAAAACAGGGGTAAGTCTTTAAGTAATAAACCACGAATGGTCAGGCCGGTCCCTTCAGAAGTATAAGAGTAAATGCATTTTATGGGTACAAGTCAAGGTTAAAAGCAACCACAAACCTTGGGAGTATAAAAAGATAAAACCACTTTGGGAAACAGTCTGGCTGTGTCTTCTAAAACCATATTCCCTGTGACCCAACATTCCCACCCCTAGGTATTTACCCAAGGAAAAGGAAAACCCATGTCCACGAAAGAATTTGTATAAAAACATTCGTAGCGCTGTCCTTTTTTTTTTTTTTTTTTTAAGATTTCATTCCTAAGCAATCTCTACACCCAGAATGGGTGCTTGAACTCACAACCCCAAGATCAAGAGTCACATGCTCTGCTGACTGAGCCAGCCAGGTGTCCCAGGTGTCAAGGCTTTGCTTTTCATAGCCAGAAACCGGAAATATCTCAGGGATCCATCAGTAGGAGAATGGATAATGGAAAATGAAACTGCACTGTGATCACAGACAATGCAATGATGTAGCTGATTCTCAAAAACATGAGGCTGAGTAAAAGAAGTCTTATACAAAAGGATTCATACCTTATGCTTCCATTTGTATGTTATGTAACAGGCAAAACTAACCAATGATGGGGGAAAAAAGAAGTCAGAAGAGCGGCTGCCTCTGGGGAGGAAGGAAAGGGAACGTCTGGGAAGGGACAAGAGGAAGCCTTCTTGAGTGGTGAGAAGGTTCTATATCTTAGTGGCAGTTCAGTCATACAGTTACATTTGTCAAAACTCTGCAAATGTTCAGTTAACGTCTATGCATGTCATCTTAGGGGTATTTTACCTTGGTAGGAGAATAATCATAAGCAAATACTGAATTCAAGTTAAGGCTAGGCAAGTGGAAAGGGCTTAGGAGTGAAGTGCGCTGATGTCTGCAACTTCGAAAAGAAAAAAGACAGTGGCTAGACAGACAGATGGAGAGATGGCCAGGTGACAGGTGGATAAAGCCCATATGGGAAAACATTAGTGGTGGAAACTAGCTAGGAAGTGATAAGGTTTCCACCATAAAATTTTTCCAGCTTTGCTGTGCATTTGAAATTTTGCACAATGAAGTTTTTCTTTGTGAACAAAAATGTAACCACCAGGTTTGGCATCCTGCATGGAGTGAATTTTTTTTTTTCAAATGTAAAAAGGTTTCATTGGAGGAAGGAAGACCGCAAACCTAGGTAAATATTTCCTGAACACCTATGATATGACAGGCACTGCGCCATGCTAGGGGAGGGAAGAAAAGGACTCAAGAAAAGGACTTTTGAGAACTCAAAAGACTGCAGGGACCATCTGACAAGCCCACATGTCCCTGTTATCCCACCCTGTGGGAATGCTTAGGAGAGTGAAATTTCATCTGGTGGGAAAATGTCTTAATTGTTCTTACCGCAAGAAGGAAGTGGTATGTCACATGGCAGACGTGTTAGCTCATGCTACAGTGTAATCATATTGCAATATATAAATGTATCAAACCTACAGGTTGGATACCCGAAGCTGACATAATGTTGTAAGTCAACTGCAGGGCGATAAAAAAAAATAATAATAATAATAATTACAAAAGGAGAAGTGCCCGACATTGAAGACGTGTGGGTAGTTATTGCTGCAAATATGATTGGAAGGGGTTTTCAAGCCAGAGCAGAGGGTCTGGAAGGCTGCACTAAGGTGATAATTTGGCGATCCAATGGGGCCCATTCAAGAATTTTAAGCCAACGAGTGACATCCTTGGAAAATCGCTGGGAGAAAAGGGGCAGCTGCAACAGATATCATTGCTTTAGAGGGGTTGGCAGGCGAGGGAGATTTTCATGTACGTACAATGAGCAGAGAGAACAGATGGAAGTGCGCATGGAGGGGAGGGAGGTGCACAATGTCCCAGGCAGTGGCGAGGTGATGAGATTCTCCTCCTTCCTCTCTTCTGGGAAAGAGGAAGCTATTTAGTCTATGCCCTTCTCTTACTTCTTTGTTCCACTGGATTGTGGCTCTTTGAGGCTAAACTGGTCGTTTACAGCCAGTGTCCCGAATTCTAGTCTATTCTGCGTGGTCAGTGCCCAAGACCTGCTGCTGGTAAATATGTGTGACGTTAGCCCTACCCGCCTTTGCAGGGTTGCTGTAAGGTAAATGAACATAACATATAGAATCTGCCCAGCACATGTTAAGCATTCAATCCATGAGGATCAGAGAACTGCATCTCATGCTCGGGTTTGTGGCTTCGATAGAGGATGTCCTCAGCACAAGCCTGCCAAGATGTCTCAAAGTCTCTAAAGTAGGCACTTAAAGTCTCTCAGGCCCGTTGCAGCCCATAAATATTGTGACCTTTATCAAAACCCAGCCAACTCTCCCCTCCCCAA
This sequence comes from Mustela lutreola, assembly GCF_030435805.1. NCBI lineage: Eukaryota > Metazoa > Chordata > Mammalia > Carnivora > Mustelidae > Mustela > Mustela lutreola. The sequence goes on along the minus strand of NC_081308.1, from coordinate 94,135,667 downwards.
ACACCACATATTTTCTTATGGAACAAATGAGAAGCCTCAGTTGGACCCAGGAAATTTCTCATTTGTTCTCCTCCCTCTTTTGAGAATGCACCTGCCCTGGGGGAGTGGGAAGGGGTAGGGTGGGTTGCCATAAGAGTAAATGCAGACCACCGGGTATCTCCTTCTTCAAACAAGGCTTTGGACTCTAGTGTTTCAAGTGTGGGTCCAGGGTCCACATTCTCTCCGAAACAAAACTCCGGTGAGACTTCACACCCACTATGCATTTCATTCTGGATTCTTTCACTCCCTGCTTTTTTGCAGCTCCCCAAGTGGCTGTGAGAGTCATGAAGCCACAGAAAGTTTACCAGGATAACTCTTTGACCCATGTGTCTGTAGGACTCAGCATAGCACCCTGCCCAGCAAAACCTGCAATCAATAGCTGTGGAATGAATGAATGAATGAATGAATGGTTTCTTCTTGGTCTGGACTTTGTGCTTCATGAAGCCTCCTTTCTGCCCCTTCCTCAGAGCCCATTGTGGCTCTGCCAGCCTTCTGGACTCCAACAGTGCTTACCAACTGAGCCTGTCCCTTGGCCAGGAGCCAAATTCGACTCTGGTTCAATTCAACCAACTTCCACGGAGCTGCACTATTGGCAGGAAGCACTCACAGTCTCAAGGAATGGCGAGAGCATTTCCTAGCCCATGGCGCCTCAATTGTACTTTTCAAACAAACTTGGCATGGGACAGAACCTTTTCCGAGACTGTTTGAAAGTCTAAATACATGATTATAAATTACTTCCCTTTGTCAACACACTTGATCACCATCCAGGAAGTAAGTGAGTCCTAGACTAGGATGGATAAACGGATGATTATGTGACAGGTATTGGAGGCAGGTTTGGGGGCGGGGTGGGGTGGAAGGGTGGGGAGGAATGAGACTGAATCCTTGTCTGATGTAGTTTCATTAAGTGTGGTGGGGAAATGGGGTTGGCATCTCAGCCATTCAGGGCTGGCCTGGGACTGGGATTTGAAGGGATGCCCAGCAGCCCCTTGAGTGAAAAGAAAGCCAGAATCCCCACACATACACCTGTTGTTTTTTTGCTGAGGGTTGGGCCTTTTAAAATTTTATGACTAGTCTCCATTCCTGATTCCACCCCCTCCTCCATCTCTGATCCTGCCCCACCATGCCAGTCTTCTGTAAATTAGTAACGTGTTCTCTCTCTAGCAATTATTTCATTTAATGGAATTAGAGTTAGCTTTGTATATATTTATATAATTGTTTTAGCTCTTGTTGTAAGATTTCTGGTTACTTGCAGGGTCTTTCTTTTCAAAATAAGCTTTTCTTCAAATTCAAGGGGAGGAGATGGTGTCCACTGCTGGTGAGGACCTCAGTCCCAGCCAAAAAGATCGGATTTCATTAAAGAAGCAAAAGGAAGTGACTCTGGGTTTCTGAACATAGAAGGGAATTGGCAGAAGCAGTGTTGGAAGACAATGACAGACAGTCTCTGACTTAGGATGGCTTGACTAATAATTCTTTGAGGTTGCAATAGTACAAAAGCAATACACGTTCTTAGAAAGTGTACTTGAAATTGTTTTGAATTTGGATCTCTTCCTGGACTGGCTGTACATGTTCTGATTCACTCTCATTAATAACCAATACACTCACAGCCATTCTGTTTTCAGCACAGTATTCAGTAAGTTACACGAGACATTCAACACTTCATTATCAAATAGGCTTTGTGCTAGATGACTTTGCCCAACTGGAGGCTAATGGAAGAATTTTGAGCATGTCTACTATAGGCTAGGCTAAGCTATGTTACAGGTTAGGTATAATAAGTGCATTTTCGATTTAAGGTCTTTTCAACTTATGTTGGGTTTATTGGGACATAACCTCATTTTAAGTCGAGGAAGATCTGTATTCTAGCCAGAGCAGGGCGGATTGGGTTACAGTCAGGGATATCTGCCAGAAGACTCTGCAGTTTGCCTACTTGACCTGAGGTAATGAGAGCTTGGGTTAAGCTTATGGTAGCAAAACCAGAAAGGAAGGAGGGGGTAGATCCAAGAAAGAATCAGAGCTAGAGATTCAGATTTGGCTACGTACACATCAGGTGGTCCGTGAAACCATGTAAGGAGAAGCTTTCCAAGGAAATGGATGTTAAGAGAAAAAAGCCGAGGACTGAGTCTTCAGGGATTCCAACAGTTAACTGGAGGAGGAAAGGAAAGAAGAGGAGCCAGCAGAGGAGACAGAGAATGATGGCTCAGAGAGATAAGAGAAACTTGAGACTGCAATGCCATGAGAGCCAAGGGTAGGACACTTACAGGAAGGAGTGGGTGGTTGATAGTATCAAATTCATCCTTGAGGTCAGAGATGCAAACTGAGCAGAGACCCTTGAATTTGGTCAGGAGGTCATTGGTGAACTTAGCGGTTTGGCAAAATGTGCCAGATTCTAGAAGGTTCCATGGCAAGGAGAGGTGAAAAAATGGAGGCAGTTCATGGATACCATCCATGTGGCAAGAATAATGTGTTAGGTCTGAGATAAACAAGGTTAAACGTTATCATTCTAGTCCCGCTACTTAACTACTTGAACTTGTTTCCTCTTCTGAAAATGGGAATAATTCTATTAGTTCATAAGGCTGTTGAAAGTACAACAGAAATTTAAATGATGACTTTTATGTGACAGCGAAGGGGCTTCTTCGTCACCCCCAGACCCCCAGGTCCTAGAGATTTCTGGGCATGATGTAATAGGTAACCGAAGTCTTTTGGGTTTTCAGTCCTGTCCCTGGTTTGATACTGTTTTGACAATTTTCTAGTTGTGTCCTCTGGCATTCATGCCAAGTCACTTTAACAATTCTTTCCTGAGCCCCTCGGAGGTGAGGACCTTGAGGTAAGGTGGTTGGGAGGGAGTCAGTGTTCAGGGCTACGTGGAATGCCTTTGAGACCTGGGTAGAAGCTATTAAGCAAGGCTCTGTTTGAGACCCTGGATATAGTTCCCTGGTGTGCCAATCTCACCCCAAGATGCAGAAGTCTGCATTCTCTGAAGGGCAGGTGGGGCAGAGGCACCCAAAAGGCCTCCTTTTTTGACCTATGGCACCTGCAGACTGAATGGCTGCTGGACCAAACTGTCTCCAACAGGCAGCTTGATTCTCAAGGCATGCATAAAGACATATCCTTTTTTTCATTTCTTCTATTCTCACGCGGTAAGCAGACCTGATCTGCATGATCTTCTGTTGTTGGTTTTTTTTTTCCTATTCACTGTCTACAAATCAATCCTTTGGGCATGTTTCCTTGGTGAAGCCCAGGCTATTGGTCTCAGTGCCTTGCTTTCCCCTAAAAGAAGATACCCTCTGGGGGAAAAATGGCTGCCTCACAACAAGCCGGCAGGGCCTAGGCCTGGATGGGCTCAGAGCTGGGGGCAGGAGGGCCTAACCGGACCCAGAGAAAGCAGGTGTGCGTATTTTCTAGAAGATGCACTTTTCACATCCTGATATATCTAGAGACTGTTATCCAACGGCCTTTTTAATGTCTGTGTTCCTTTTAATGGAAGAACTTGGTTTCATTTCTGGAAAGACGGCTGGCTGGCGCGAAACAGGGTCACATCGTGGAAGGTATAGTCACATGCTAAGATGTGTAGGCCTCTCTAAAAATGGGATAGGAGGTCGGGGCAGGGGTCCTTCCAAGGAGGCCGGTGTATGTCAGCCCCCCTTCTGGGAGACCAGGGAGTCGTACTCTGCTTCAGCCGCCCAATTTGTCCTGAGCATCTTCGGAATGAGATGCTCTCCTCCTCTGTGCGGGGGAGAAGGAGAATGGGCTGGAAAGATAGGCCAGGGTCCTTGGCTGTGGGAGCAGTTGCCATAGGACGTGGACAGGTGGCCTCGGTGGCCCCGTTATGGACAGGCAGTGCGGATGGAACCCCGGGGGCAGAGCTTGTCTTGGGGGACCAGATATTGTCTCTGGGCCAAAGCCGGGCCTGCAAGGGCAGGTGGCCAGAACTTGGAAGGAATTCTCTTCCGCAGCCCAGGGTCCAGGCTTGGCCCCAGCGAGCTGCCCTGCCAGCCTCCGCTGCCTGGGGCCTAGCGCATTCCGCGCCCCCGCCCGTCCGCCCCTCCGGGGGCCTCGCCCCCTCCCTCGTCCCCTTCTCCTCCCCCCACCAGCTGTCCCCTTTCCCCGGAGCGCCCAGACAGCCGGAGCCTGGGAAGAGGCGGCCTCGGGCCGGAGGGGGCGTGGTGGGGAAGGGGAGGAGGGCGGGGGTGAGGGGATAAGGAGGCCCGCGCTGCCCGCGCCCCCAGCCACTGCCCGCCCGGGAGCCGGGTGCCGCCGCCGCCGCCTCTTGCCCGCTTCCCCTCGCCTCGGGGGGAAAGGTCAGCAGCGTCCTGGAGCCGCCGTGCCCTTCCCCGACAGCCATGAATTGCAGCGAGAGCCAGCGGCTGCGCACCCTCCTCAGCCGCCTGCTGCTCGAGCTGCACCACCGGGGCAACGCCAGCGGCCTGGGCGCCGGCCCCGGCCCGAGCATGGGCATGGGGGTCGTGCCCGACCCGTTCGTGGGCCGCGAGGCGACCAGCGCCAAGGGCGACGACGCCTATCTCTACATCCTGCTCATCATGATCTTCTACGCCTGCTTGGCCGGAGGCCTCATCCTGGCCTACACCCGCTCCCGCAAGCTCGTCGAGGGCAAGGACGAGCCGGCCCAGGCCTGCGCGGCGCACGAGTGGGCCGCCGCCGACGCCGAGACTGCCGCCGGCTCGCTGGCCGCCGCCAGCCGCCAGCTCGCCCCCGGGGCGCCTACCACCCCGGCCACGGAGGGGGTCTAGACCCGCCGCTCCGCTTGTCCCTCGCGCGCGCGCGCCCTCCTCAGCTGCCGCGTCCCCCGCGGGCGCGGCGCCCGCCTGCTCCTTTCCTTCCCTTCCAGGCGCCGCCTCACCTGAGGCCCAGACAAGGAAAGGCCAGCAGACCTTGTCTGACAGGCTCTGGAAGAAGCACCCCCTTACCCAGCCCAGCCAGGTTTCTCCCTCCTCTCCCTCCTCTCCCCACCCCCTATTCCTTCCCCCCGCCCCGCCCCGCACACCCAACTGCACTAAACTGCCTCTGCTCTCTTGTCTTCAGACAGCCCAGACAGCACGCTCCAGCCCTCTGGGAAACTGAATCCACAACGTCCAACACCTGGCATTGAAGGGAAGCCCTGAAGTCCATCAGAACTCTGGTCCGTCTAACGGGCAGCTGCTCCAGGGCCTGCCAGGGACTGCTCGCTCTGCAGAGCCAGCGGGCTTGCCATCGCTGCCAGGCGGGCCACAGCAGCTCCAGCTTCTTGTTGCCTTAGGGACCAAGACAAAGAAACTCAAGAGACCTCAGACATCTTTCCCCTCCCTCCCTCTTGCCGCAGGGAGCTCCCAGGACACTAGGACCAGTCTGTGGGCTAGGATGGACTCAATGGGGACTGAAGGGGGAGGGAAGCTCAAGGGCAGGGGAAGACCTATGACCCCAACTGTATGGCTTTCTTGCATCCAGTTGTCATCCCAAAGGTAACTTGCCCGATTTTGAGCAGCTCTGCCGTCTTCTGATGTGGGTAACCACGGCTAGGTGTATCCGCTCTGTACCTGCAAATGCCCCCCCACCCCCACCCCCGTGTGGATTCAGTTTTTACCGCAGCTGTCTGCTTCTTGTATGGAACACGAGGCTCAGACGTTTGCCTCCTCTGTAATCTGGGGAATGTCAGAGGCAGGTAATAAATGTTGTTGAAGCAATAACCTGACTCTTGTCTCAGAGATGCCAGCCTCGAGACCAGGTACTATGTAGAAAAAGAATCCTTTTTGCTTTTGGAAATGATGTTTAGATTTGAGGGTTGGGTTGTTGTGGTGTTTATATCTGTATGTTCAATTCCAACATGGTAGAGGAAATTGTGGGGGGAAGGAAAGGTTGATATGGCTAAATGGGTCGTTTTTTCAAGGGTTTCAAAAGTTCTTTCCCCCACCTTAATTCTGAAGCACCTTGAAATATCACAGTGCTGAAGCAGTTTTTCAGGCTACACTTAAAAAAACTTCTCATGCCCATCGCTTTAGCTATTATCAAAGTTAATTTTTAGAAGTCACCCTTGCAAGTCTCAAACATGTGGCTTACTAAAAGAGAAAAGCCATCAAATAGCATAAGTCATGAGTGGGAGGGACAATGCTTCAGCTGAGCAATCTCAGCCAGTGATGGGTAAAGCTACAGGTGCACACTTTTTGGTGTATTCTCCCTTGTCTCAAGAAGGTCAGCAGAACTTGCCTGCTAGGCTTAACAGCTTATACCTGATGGTGGCTGTTTGGGCTTCATCGAACACAAATAAATCACCTCTTAGCATTAAGCCAACTAGCTTCAATACAGCTGTGGTTTCTGTGACAGCAAAGCAAATATATTGTGGGGCACTTCAATGAGCTGATAAGCTATAAACCACATTCAAGTCATTGGTTTTGATCTTGTAGCCCATCTGGCATTTTATTGGAGTTGTTAATAAGTTAAATGAACATACTTTCGTTCCCAGGATCCACTCCACTCTCCAAAGATCAGCTGGCCTTGCCGCCTTGGCTGATCTCCAGTCTTGGTTTCAGCCTTAAGGCCGTGCAGGTGGGGATCGGGGATTGGGCAGCAGTCCAAGACAATGACAGGGAGAAAGGAGATGCTGTGAGAGCCTCCCCAGGGTCAGGCAGGAAGGCCCGAGTGGGATGTTGGGGGAGGGCACGGATACCCAGCCATGCCAGGGGCGAGTGCGGCAGAGGGGGGGGGAACAGTCCCCAGCCCTGTATGTCAAGTACAACATTGTCCCCCATTTATCAGGCATGAATGGGGACACAAAGTTGTTCTGATAATGAGCATAATCACTGGTTAGGTGTTGACAAATTAGGTACCATTTTTCACAGACATTAAAAAAACATACTGCCCGGGGCGCCTGGGTGGCTTAGTGGGTTAAGCCTCTGCCTTCAGCTCAGGTCATGATCTCAGGGTTCTGAGATCGAGCTCTACATCGGAATCTCTGCTAAGCAGGGAGACTGCTTCCCCCTCTCTCTCTGCCTGCCTCTCTGCCTACTTGTGATCACTCTCTGTCAAATAAAAAAAACAAAACTGCCCCAAATAATATATATATAAAGGAAACTGCTCCCAGGCAATGCCCATAATTAATATTAATGTGCCAGCTGTGGGAAAACCAATCCTGCTGCAAAACTATTTCTGCTTCCAAAAACATTTTAACTTTTTAATGATGATTAGGGGAACTGTGAAGAACATGTATTAAGAGGAGCCACAGAACTCTTGCAGTGAGAAAAGTGACCTGGCCTGGGGAGGACGATTTGCTTTACTGTCCAGTCACTTTTCCCAAGTACATCCAGGGTTACGACTCTGTCTCAGATAATAGAGTTTCCCAGAAGCCCGGACACATGAATCTCTACCAGCAGGAAGGGGCGTGAGCATTGAAATGCTCATATTGTGGTTAGCAAAACATAGAAGAAAGGAAAACCCGGGGCTTGGCCGTTTTCATAATATATTCCTGAATAGCACGAGCTAACTGTCCAAACTGGGGAACCGTTAGCCTTCTCCTGAACGTGATTCAAATAAATTGGAGTGATTTCTTTTTCTTTTTCTTTCTTTTTTTCCCCAACCTACCCGGCAGTCTATTTCTCCCTTCTGTGTAAACAGATTCTGTTTTAGGTCAGGTCAGATCTTTGCTCCATAATAATAATGAAGAAAGAGACCCATGCTTTCTTAATTGTAACTTGAGGCTTTCACCAGAGCACAATTAGGAGATGTTTGGAGTTCCAACGCCTGGAAGCCCTCATCGACAGCGCAAAACTAAACGGAAACTTTACTTCCATTCCAGACATAGTTCTGTGTTGTCGATTCGTTTTTCTAGAAGGCTATAAATGGGGTCTTTCATTTGTTTGTAGTTACCACCTTCCCCTTTTCAATTTTCCATCTCTTTTAGAAACCAAAGATCTGCACATGATTTGTATCAACAAACAGAAAAGGGCCTGGGCTGCTTTCCAAAGGATCTTGCCTGACCGCTCAAGCAAATGTGTGTGGTGTGGTGGAGAACACAAGACCAGAATCGGGAGACCCAGGGGCTAGCCCTGGCTTTGCCATTTAGCTGGCTTTGTTTCTCAGAACGAGCTGCCTAACCTCCCGGGGCCTGTCTCCACAGCTGTGGGGATTTGAGGATCAAGTAAGATAATGCGTGGGAAAAAGCTGGAAGTACAGCAGCTATAAGAAGCATAAGGTGTTAAGTTTATATTTCCCTTTTCCCCCTCCTTGGGGGAGTGCCTTTGAATAGTCCTACGGGGGAGGACGGGCGGGGGGGGGGGGTTGGGGAGAGAAAATTCTCCATTCAGGAGAGCCTGCTCTTATTGCTCAGAGAGAGGATTGTAAGTATTTGGCCACTACCTCCCAGATTTATGAACCCATCTCCCCCATTCTCAGAATTTTGGATGACTAGGAGTCTGTGCATAACCACCTCACCATCCTACTCATCCCCTCTTCCCGCAGGCCCACAGTGACCTGTTTAAAAAATATATGACAATAATACTGTATTTTCAGGGTTCCACCAGGACTGGAGCCTAGACTTTGAAGACGCAGGTCAAGGATTGAGAGAAGGCAGAAGAGAAGAGAATGAAGGGAAGGAATCACAGGCTTCATGAGGGAGGTAGGAGGAAGAGCAATCTAGAATGTTCTGTGAAGGTTAGGGAGGGAGACTGAGGACCACCAAGGGAGAATGGATCATATGGGTCAATAGCCACCCCCAGGTGAATTTGAATCACCTATCAAAATGGCTTCTGGGAGAAGAAGCTGGATGAGAAGTCACTTTTTCAGCCCCTGTTGTTACTTAACACAACCTACTGCCAGTCCAGGAAGACAAATAATGTGATTAAAGCAACTCTTCCATTTGTGCTGGATCTCAGAGCACAGCACATGTGGAGTACTGAGTTCTCTCTCAGCCCCTGAAGGGGTGTTCACGGTTTATAATAGATCACTCAGGACAATGTAAAGGTGAAACCCAAGGAAAGAATCTCTAGTTGTGGATTTTGGTGAAATCTGGAAAGAGTGCTATCTTGAAGGGTTTGTGTGTGTTGGGGCTGGCTGGGTGGGAAGGGGCATAACTTCCCACAGCTTCTCAAGTCACATCCTCCTCTTACTGCCAGCTGTGCTTAGAACCCTGCAGAAGACTCAGGTGGTCGTGAAGGACTGGCTTGCTGTATGCATTCGCTGAATTCCCACGTACCTGACCCATGAGATGTCCAGTCCTGAAAACACATCAGGTCCCTGAAGAAACAGGGGGCCTCGCCTTGGCTCTTTTAGGATCTCAGGATGACCTAGCAGGGGGTCCACCTTCAGCAGGCCTGGAAGAGAACGAATAGAGAGACAAGGAAGGCACGTTAATTTTGTTCCTCTTCTCACGGGGCCACTCCTCTGGCGGCATGGTGGGCAGGACCAGCCTTGGGTGGAACTATGGGATCGGTTTTGATCTTATGTGTTCCCTTTCTGTTCCAAGCTTCACTGTCACTCTCAGTCCCAGCTTCCAGAACCGTTCCCTCTCTGGTGCCAGGGGCTATGTTCTTACTCATTTAAATCTCATCTGCTGTTCATCCCCATGATGACCCAAGGAATCATCCTTGTTTTATGTCTGATCTTGTTGATTTGTTACTTTTGGAAAACTCTCCATTTTGGCTGGACTCAGGCCCCAAGAGAGAAGCTCTCTGAAGAGAGGATAACCTCCATCTCTTGACAATCTGCTCCTGGTGTTTTTCTTTGGCTTCTTTCATTCTCTTGGCCAAAAGCTTAGTATATTCTGTGGCCTCTTTCTTATTTTGCTTGGCATACTGTTTCTTCAGAATAAACTGACGTTTGTGTTATAGGACATGTGGAGGACCAAGATGCTGAATCTTGGGCGGTTGGGTCCTAGGATGCTTACCTTCTTAGTTCAGGTGCTTTCTCACAACATACTGGTGGACATCATTTTCTTTATATGGAAGAGTCTGTGGATTCTGAGAGAGTCTGGGGGCCCCTGGCAATGAGGCACAATAGTATCAGTGAGTCCAGGAACATCCTTTTCCTCTTCCTTTTATTTTCATAATAACCAAGTTGAGAGCACTGAGATTGGCAACCACAATGCACCCCCGCCCAGATTTGTGCCTTCTTTCCCCATCCTCCTTGGTCTGCAGCAGGAATGCCCCTTACCCAATAGCAGGTGGACACGGCCAAGGGTTAAGAGCTCCTGCTTCATGGGGAAACCTTGTTTGTCATGGCCACACCTGTGAGGGTGGGAGTTGTGAAGGGGGCTTGTCCTAGACTCCCAAACCTGAGATGGGTAAGGCTGCTCTGGTGATACCAACCATTGTGATTAGCTCAAGAACAGCACTTTGGCTTTTTTTTTTTTTTTTAATTTGTCCCACTACTTCTGGGGTTGTTGGGAAGATTGGACCCTTAGCCCTCTAGAAGGGTATCTGCATTTCTATGTGAGTCTCGCGGGGTGGAGGGCGGGATGGGGTGGAGATGGGAGTAAGTGGGACAGACAGAAAGGGAGAGAAGCCCTTGACCTGCTCCCCAATTAGACTCTGTCTGTTGGAAGGCTAACTTAGCAAACAGGATGCTGGAAGGGAATGGTTGAGGAGACTGAGGGAATAAATACTAGGATGGAGTCTCTGAGGACCTGGAAGGATGGAATTCCTATCATGTCCGAAGGAACTGGCACCCTCCCTCAGGTTCAACATTCCCTCCAGCAAGTCCAAGGGCAGATCAGTTCAAGAGCCCCACCTCTTCACGGTGTCCATCATCTGCTAATGCAGAATAGCACAGTGCCTGTGGCGTGAGCTCTAGAGCTCGACCGCCTGTGTAATGTGAGGGCCATTGCTAAACCTTCTCTAAGCCCCTTTCCGCATCTGTAGAATAGATGTAAGAAATAGCACCTACCTCCCAGGGTTGTGGTGAAGATTGAGTAGCTTAACAGAATGCCTGGTTCATAGTCAAGGCTCAGTAATGGTAATTTCCAGTCTTGCCCCAATCCACTGCAGCTGTGCTGTCACCTAAACCACAGCAGTGAGACAGACAGCTTTGTCATGGTGACAAAAGACCTGCGTGTTGCTTGATTCTCAGTCTTCATCTCTATGACAGCTCAGCAGCATTTCATGCTCCTTTCTTAAAACTTTCTCTTGACTTCCACAACCCCTGGCTCACCTCCTTTTTCACCAGTCCTTTTTATTCTTGGTCTCCTTTGCTGGTTCCCCCTGCCATTCAATTGCCTAGGGCTCCATCCTGAGACACCCTTCTCTCCTTCCTCTATTTTCTCTCCCTTGGTGATGTCGAGTAGTCCCAACATGCAAAAAGGTCTTCTTCGTATATAAATACCATCTTAACTATAATGATCCCCAAATTTATGTTTCTTTAAATCCCCCCAAACTCCTATTCTGAGCTCCAGACCTGCATATCTGACTGCCTACTAAACATCTCTACTTGAGTGTTGAAACCTGTCTAACCATAAACATGTCTAAAACAGAGCTTTTGACACTTTGTCCCCCAAATTTGCTTTTCTACTTGAGGAAACAAACAAACAAACAAAGAGCCCTTGTCATTAGGGAACCAGTCTGACAATTACATGTAGGGTAATTGTCTACTATTGGTTAGAAGCTGGCCTGGTGTTCATGAGTTGGTCACATTATTCTCGTGTTGAATGTAAACCGTCTCACAGAACACTAATATCGGGTAAGTTTAATCACAAGACATATCTCTGTGATCATGATAAAGTGAGACCAAACAAGACCACGGCATAACATTATCTAAGTACAGACACAAACAAGGTCATTGTGAAGCTCGAAAATACAAGACATCCTCTCTTTCCAGCTACCTGCTACTTCTCTCCCCACTTATAACTTTAGTCTTCCTTCATTCTAGATAAGAGCTATTAAGGTACCTGATCCCAGAATTAGCCTCCCCTCCTAATAGCACCCAATCCAGAGCAAATGATCACTTCCTTGGGCTGTTCCCCAAATCACCTAAGAGAAGTTCCAATCCATTAGTAAGTGCTTTCTAACACCTCTTATCGAGACACCCATGATTACCCATGGTATTAATTCTCCCTTCTTGCCATGAATCATAAACCCAATTTGTTCAACCACAGGTTTGTTCCTGGTGGTCTTTGGAAGGTGGGCATTGCCATATGAACCTTCCCTTCCTCCTATCCTCCGTCTCCTCCTTCTTCTTCTTTTGTAAATGGTACTACCATTATTTATCTAGCTGCTTAGGCCAAAGCAGGAGTCCCACTGATTCTCCATTTCCCCTCACCCCTCCATATTCTATTAGGAGACAAGTCCTTTCAACTGTACTTTCAAAAGGAATTCTACATATAACCATTTCTCATGATCTCTTCTATCACCCTTGTCTGCACCCCATCATTTCTTACCTGGTTTAATATAGCACTTTCTAACTGGTCTTCTTGCCTTTACCTTTGACCCCTTGGAGTCAGTTCTTCACACAATAGCCAGAGGAGTGTTCAAGTATAAAGCAGATCATGTCTCGTCTCTATGTGTCTATGTAAGGACCTCCATTGGATTACCCACACAATTAGATTACAATCCCAACTCCTCCCCATGGTCGACAAGACCTCTCTAAACCTCATCTCCTGGATACCCTTCCCTCTTGCTCACTAAACTCAAATTAGGCTAATCTTTTTGTTGTTCCTTGAATGCATCAAGCTCACTCCTGCCTCCTGTGCGGCTTCTTTGCCTGGAATATTTTTCCTCCACATCTTCTCATGGCTGTTTTCCTTCTCTTCATTCAAGTCTCAGCTCAAATGCCACTTTTCCAGAGGCCTTCCTTGACCATCCTATCTATAGTTGTTCCTTTCTCCCAGCCCCCACCCTATTCTCTATCCCATTACCTTGTTTATTTTAATTTCACAGTATGAAGCACTGTCTAAAAATACCATGTTTGTTTACTTACTGGTCTATTACCAGTCTCTCCCATTTAGGCTGTAAGTTTCCACGAAGGCAGGGATTTTCCTCAGGCCAAAACGTAAAAAGTGCACACATTTAAAATATACAACATGAGGGACACCTGGGTGGCTCAGTCAGTTGAGCATCTGACTCTTGATTTGGGCTCAGGTCATGATCTTGGGGTTGTGAGTTCAAGCCCTGCACTGGGCTCTAGGCTGGGCATGGAGCCTGCTTGGGATTCTCTCTCTCCCTCTCCCTCTGACCCCCCTTCCCGACTCATGAGCACTCTCTCTCTTTCCAATAGAAAAAAAATATTTGATACATATAATGTGATTGATTTTAACATATGTATACACCTGTGAAATCATCACCAAAATCAAGTTAATGAACAGGACATATCAATCACCACCAAAAATTTCCCCTTGATTATTTGTGCCTTCTTCCTGCTGGTCTAAACCAGCAGTGATCTGCTTTTTGTCACTATTGATTAATTTGCATTTTCTGGAATTTTGTATAAATGTAATCATGCAGTATGCATTTTCTTTACTCAGCCCACTGATTTTGACACGTTGCATGTATTGCTACTTTGTTTCTTCTTATTACACAGTAATTATAGGATGTACCAAAGTTTATCTATTCACCTGTTAGGATGTACCAAAGTTTATCTATTCACCTACTGAAGGACATCGGGTTGTTTCCAGGTTTTTGCAATGATGAGTTAAGCTTCTATGAATATTTGTAGGCAAGTCTATGTGTAGATATATATTGAAAGCAGGGATTTTGTGGGTCTGGTCCTTTACAGTATCTCCCATGTCAGGTACTTGCATAATATTTATACAGTATGTGGTAGTTAAGTATCTTTTGAATGAATAAGTGAGCCTTCCCTTTTAGCCCAGGTCTGTGGGCATTTCCGCTATGCCTGTGGCCACCGAAGAATCCATCACCTCCTTAGCTTTTGTCCTAGTCCTGCCTTTCCAATCTGCACCCCCAGGTGACCCCTGCAAGGTGACTATTTCCATGGTTGGCTTGCTGGAGAAACCCTACTCATCGGGTTCACTGCCAATACTTGCTCTCTACCCTAAGCTGGCCCCTCTGGCTGTTCGACAATCCGTTCATTCCTCACTTGCTGACTCCCTATCACATTCCCTGCAGCAGCTGCTCTAAACTTCCTGCCCTCTTCTCAAGCCCCCAGCCCCATCCCTCCCCCACATTCTCAGGAGATGACTTCACCTCCTTCATTACTGAAAAGACTGAGGCCAAATGACAGAAGCTTCTTCAGCTTCCATCTGACCCATCTGCACACAGCCATCTCAAACTCTTCCGACACTCAGGAAGACCTGCTCCTTCACCTTGCCAAGGTTAGGCTCTCTGCTGGTGTGCTTGATTCTAGCCCCAGCTATGATGATCTTAGTACTAACAACAACAGCCAAAGAGAATGTATCTAGCTCTGGATATGGACCACACACTGAGCTAAGTACTAAGGAAACAACTATAATTAATATTCACTGAAAAACTATGTCTTTAACATGTATCATTTTTCCCTCAAAGCTTAAAAACCCATTAATCTTTTTTTCTTTCTTTCTTTTTTTTTTTTTTTTTTACAAAAGTATTGCCCACACTAAGGACTTGGCATATGTTACCTAATCTGATCTTCACAGCCAGATTGTAGCATAGTACTATTTAAAACAACAACAACTACTACGACAGAGAAGGAGACTGGTGATTAGACAAGTAAAGTAAATTCCTTTGGATCATAGAGCTAGGAAGTGGGGAAGCTAGGACTTGAACTAAGATTTAAATCCAGAGTTCTCTCTTTCCTTCTTTCCTCCCCCTCTCCTTTTTGATCTCTCTTTTGCTTTCTTTTTCCTTGAAGTTCAGAGTGTTCTCTTAATTCTACTCCTTAGTTCGTGGCCTGTTAGCACCCTTGGCCACAACATAAAGCAACTATAGGAAAAAGCGAGATAAAGGGGAAAGGGAGCACACTAGAGAAAGACATGAAGGATCTTGCCAGAGAAAGGAGTTGGAACTTCATCCTGTGGCAGAGATTCCTAAACTTTAAGTAAGCACTCTGAGGAGTACTTGTTAGTAGGTCATGTCCCCAGGCCCTACCCTCAGACCCACTGGATCTGTGCCTTTGGGGGTAGGCAAAAGTAGAAACATCAAAGATCCCTTAGGAGGCTCTGATGGTATTCCAGTGGCCTGGACTATGGTGGCAAGCAATGGAGGTGGAGAGATACACATGACGTTTTTTATTGTGATAAAATACACATAAAATGAAATCTACCCTTTCAACTGTTTTAAAGTGTGCCATTCAGGGACACCTGTGTGGCTCAGTTGGTTAAGCATCCAAATCTTGATTTTGGCTCAGGTCATGATCTCAGGGTGGTGGAATCAAGCCCTGTGCCAGGCTCAATGCTGAGCATGGAGTCTGCTTGGGATTCTCTCTTTCCCTCTCTCTCTGCCCCTCCCGCCAATGCATGCTCATGTTCTCTCTCTCAAAATAAAGAAATTAATTAATTAATTAGTGAAAGTGTGCGGTTCAGTGGCCTTTACTCCGTTCACATGGTGCTCAGCCATGATCCATTTCAGAACATTTACATAGCCCAGATTAGAGAATCTGAAAATGTAGGACTGGGGGGAGAGGTGCTGTATAACCAATGGAATACCCAGGGTGAGTGAAAGGGAGGGTCTGGATGGCATACTGATCCGGGTAGTGGTGATCTCCAACACAGATGAGTAAATAACAAGCAGGATCTTTCGTGGGGAGAAATGAAGGAGACATGAAGGCAATCATGGACATGGTAAATTTCTTAGTGACCTTCAGGACAGAAATATGATGCAACCAGTTGGAGTGGATCTGGAGTGCAGGTGGAAGTTGGGGCCTGGGGGGAGGTGAAGAGGTGCCCGGACTATGTAGCAGCAAATGTTTGCATGAAGCTCACTGCTTGTCAGACACTGGACTAGGGCACTATGTACATGATCCCCAGGAGTCCTCATGTTACAGATGAGCAAACAGAGGTACAGTGTAACTCACCAGAGTTACTAGCATGTGACAGGAGATTGGAACTCAAGCAGACTGATTCTAGGGTCAGTGCTCATAGCCATTACTTTGTGATGCCTCTCCCAGAGGCCATTTCATCAGCAGAGGGCTAATACTAGAATCTGGGAGGGATGGGGGCAAGGCTGAGGACAGATCCTTAAGGAAAATCTACATCTATGGGGAGGGGGGTGAAGGGCATAAGAGGGGTCCACTGAATAAGACAGAGAAGAGATCAGGAGGGTAACAGGAAAACAGGAAATTTGTAGAGACCAAAGGAGAGGAGCGTTCCAAGAAGGAGCAAGTGTCTGATCCTGCAGTTGTGTTATAACTGAGGGGCTGAGAAGAGGACACTGGATTTGCTGGTGATTGTCACTGGTCCCCTTCCAGATGGCTGATTAGTGGGGAATAGGGAAAGGGTTAAGGAGCGATTTGGTGGTAGGAACAGAAGGCAACCAGTGTGGGCTGTTCTTGAGAGTCTTGGAAATGAATTGAAGGGGAAAGATGATTGATAAAGTTTTGGAAGGAGTCAGTGCCACCTCTTGGATCGTGCAGACAGATCAGACTCCTGTCCTGCCACTTACATGCTGAGTGACCTTGGGTAAGTGATTTCGCTTCCAGGAGCCTCAGTTTGGTCATGGTAATAACAGGGCCTACCTGTTACAATGGGGTTAGGAAGTGAGAAGTTGCATGTATAATGTCCATTGATGAGCTATGGTTATTAATTGTTCGATAAATGCCAATGACTCTAGTTCAATGATCTTGAGTATCCAGAAAATTCTGGAAGCCAACCTCTTCAGGGTCTTTGAGATCACGGATGACCCAGACTGGAGTTGCCAATGGCTGTCTATAGGAAGGCCCTTTTGGGGGTCACTTCAGACCAGAGTCAAGTCGTGGGGGTTAAACTCAAATTCCAACAGCTTAAGCTAGATGACTCTTCAACCCATCACCCCCCATACAGTGAAATGGGTATAACTTGTGTGAACTCTGTGAGTGATTATGTAGAGAGCCAGAACTTCGAAGGGGGAATGACTTATAACAGACCTTTCTCTAGCCTGGTTTTTCTGAGCACCTAAGGTAGCAAATCAAGATGAAAGCATCTTGGCATTAGGTGTTTAGGGAGATTTGCCCACTCGCAAGATGAGAAATTCTCTCTCTCTCCCTCCCTCTCTCTTGCAAGCTTCCATAAACTCCATACAAATGCTATGTCTTCTTAAAAACAAGAATAAGATGGAATGCGTGGGATGCCCAAATTCTCAATGTTACTGATTTTTTTCTGGCAGCATTCTGAATGTGTTTAAAGACCTTGCAAGGACCCAGAAGTCAGAAGTATCTGTTATTCAGGTTGGTATCTCTAAGAGCTGTGGAAAAAAATTCTGAAATCTGCATTGACCTCACGTCATTCCTTGACAGTTGCTTTCATATAAAAAACGTTCTCTCCTGCCATCTTCTTCTCCTCAAACTTTGATGCATGGTGACCCAAAGGCAGACTTTGGGTCACTATGCATCATCTGAGATCATTTGAGATCTCCTAGATCAGGATCGACAGAAGTCCATCAGAGACATGCTTTCCTCAGGAAAACGGCATTCATGAAACTGAGGCTCCTAGATAACTTCAGTGTTCACCTTACAGACCCACTGAGAACAAATGCTGTCTGAGCAACATGTAGGCTTCTAGGAGTTTCTAGCAAAAAAAGCAACTGATACGTAAAGGGACGTTACACTTCTCCATGTATTTCCTCTCTACCCCACCCTCATTTTAAAAAATCTCCCTTGTCTTTGTTCTTCTGCCCCGTTTCCTTGAGTCGTTGGAGTGACCACCCACAGTTCCAACCTCTCCTTCTCTCTCATCTAGGTCAGTGTCAGAACTGACTGCCAGTTGGAAAGGATTTCTCCCATGGCTGAAGTTGCTGCCTGTGCACATCCGGTGACACTGACTAGAGTTTTCCAAAGGGGGAGGCTGTTTCAGTAGGGAACCAGAATCCAAGCAAAATGCCTAGAAGTGGAAATGGGGCAGGGAGCAAGTGGTTTCTGTCGCACATTCAAAGAAGCCTGCCACTGAGCCCTGTCAGCTGATCAGAAGGGAGCCCCAGGCTTCGGTGAAATAAGCCTGCTTGTATCCATCTATAGAAAAGCAGCATTTCTCCTGCAAACCCAGACCCAATCCAAATACACTGACAGAGCCTATTTCTCATCATGTTCATTCCTTTAGGGAGCAGAAAGGCCCTTCCCCTGACTGCTGGAGCCCTGTCTTCCATATGCACTGGTCATCCTTTGGGAGAAAAGAAAGATGAGGTGGCGCCCCAGTCTCTGAATAGAATGTGAGTTCTGCCTTGGTCACGTCTGGGAGGGATTGGCCATGGTCCTGTGACCCAAAGGCCTCCTGGTTCCTTCAGCCTGTGACTCTGGGTCACGTTTTAATTTATGCTCAAGCTTTGTACCCATCCCCATCCCTCAGCAGCTCCAGGTAGGAATTTGGCCCCCTCGGAGAGCACCCCACTCATTTCTGAGAATCCCCCCAAAGTGATGCCTTCCATGCACCTGTAAACCACTCTACTCACTGCTCTGCTCTCTTCTTTCCACTCCAGAGCCCATTGTCCGCCCGCATTGCTGCTGCTGAGGGCGACCATGCTGGTGTTCTAGCGACACCTGTGCCCCTCTGAGAGCTGCTGGAGGGCAGAGCTCTGGGCCAAGGCTGGACAAACCATACTTTCTCTCATTCCCTTCCATGCTGGGTTAGTGGGACCCAAAGCTGGGCCCGCTTTTGCCTCGAGTCTCATGAAGTCCCCAGCAAATTGATCCATCAGTCCTTGAACTTCAGTGCTCCCCAAGTAGCTTACAACATCTGTGGCTTTGTCTGCTTTTCCTACTGGAGGGGCTTCAACCCAGCCCTGGGGGCCAGAAGGAGACCAGGAGCCAGACCAGTCTCCCAAATTGGTCTCCTCTCTGCTCAGCTAAAACCCCATTTGCCGCACCCCCCAAACAGTCTTGTCTCCCCTACCGCAGGGGACCCACCCAGTTAGGGGATTTGGGAGGGGTGGGGCAGGAAGTTGAGCATTCCCACCTGAGAATTTCTGTTCTGTCTGTGAAATGAGAGAGAGAGAGAGTGGGATGGTGAGGGATGGCGACCAGAGGTTTGATAAAAGTGAAGAATGTTTGCAATTGTTGTGGGGGAGGTTTGAATGAACTAATTAGGAAACCAAAAGGATCCTGGGGCAGCAGTAAGGCCCAG
The DNA here is from genome assembly GCF_030435805.1 of Mustela lutreola. Taxonomy (NCBI): domain Eukaryota; kingdom Metazoa; phylum Chordata; class Mammalia; order Carnivora; family Mustelidae; genus Mustela; species Mustela lutreola. The sequence goes on along the minus strand of NC_081308.1, from coordinate 94,116,478 downwards.
TTGAGATGGCAGTCTGGACTGTAGAATCTGGAGCCATCTGCCTGGCTGGGCCTTTCTCCAGCAGGGTTTGGCAACAGGCATGGAGAAAAACATTCTCCCTTCTCTTAAGTGGAAATAACAATTCTGGCCCTTTCTTGGTAATGGAAATGACCCTGGGCTAGGACTGAGAAGACCTGGGTTCAAGTCCAGTGTTTCGTTATTAGCTGTGTGACCATGAGACCATTAATGTGACCTTTTCACATCTCCTGTCTGATGTACCCCAAAGGGCTGTGATGTGAAAGAAAGGCCATGATGATCAGCAAAATCCATACACAGAGCAGGAAAATGGCAAAACCCGAGAAACTGAAAAACACTTCCACCAGAAACACTTTGAAAGCTACCTTGTGGGAAAGTTAAAAATAAGAGAAAAACATTTGCAAGACATATTACAAAGAGCACTTGCAAAAAAAGTAGAAAAAATGGGCAAAAAGAATAAGTAAACAATGAATGGAACTACAAAGAGCCATAAACACAGAATAGACATAGAGCCTCGCGAATACAGAAATTCAAATTGAAACAATAATTGTGTATTTTTTGTCACCTCTCAGATTTATGAAAATTAAATCAGTAATAACAAGTGTCGTTCAAGGTATAGGGACACACACATTCTCATACACTGTTGGCGGGAGTACAAACTGACTATATATATATATATATATATATATATATATGCATATATTTTAAAAGATTTTACTTATTTGACAGAGAGAAACAGCAAGAGGGGGAGCACAAGCAGGAGGAGTGGGAGAGGGAGAAGTAGGCTTCCACCGAGCAGGGAGCCTGATGTGGGGCTCGATCCCAGGACCCTGGAATCATGACCTGAGCTAAAGGCAGATGCTTAACGACTGAGCCACCCAGGCACCCCCACAGTATTTTTAACCCAGGAATTCCATTTCTAGCAAGCGGTGTCACAGGTATACTCACACAGGTGCACAGATATATGTGTAATGATAGCCACTGTGTCGAAGTTCATAATAACAAAAAATAAGCCACCAGACAAAAACCCCTGTGCACAACTCAAATTTCCTACAAAAGAAAATTGTTATATAAACATATGATGGAGGGGTGCCTGGGTGTCAATTGGTTAAGTGTCTGAATCTTGATTTCAGCTCAGATCATGATCTTGGGGTTTTAGGGATCGAGCCCCAAGTTGGGCTCCATTCTGGGTGTGGGGTCTGCTAGGGATTTTCTCTCTCTCTCTCTACTCCTCCCCTCACCTCTCTGTTCTCACCTGACCGTAAGTTTGCTCTCTCTCTCTCTCTAAAAAAAAAGGATTTTTTTATTCACTTTAACTTCGAATAAAGTTGCTGACATCCGTACTCTCCCTGAAACACTTCAGCATGCATTTTATTTGCTGGATTTCACTATTTCTTTACAGTTTTTTTTCCTTTTTGTGATAAAATGTATACACAACAAATTGCACAAATCTTAAGTGCACTATTCAATAGGTGAGGACAAATGGATAACCTGTGTAACCCGAGAGTCTACCAAGACATCGAACATTATCGTCACCTGAGAAAATCTCCCTTCTGCCCATTCCAATCAATCACATCCCACCCCCTTTTGTCACTTTGAAAATATATAAATAAACTTTGACTTTAAGAATATTTTGAAATTTCCGGAAAAACTGTAAAAATAATACATGGTTCTTGTGTACCTCCACACCTAGTTTTTCCTGCTGTTAACTTCTTACATCACTATCACTAACTAATGAATGGACATTGACGCATTATTAACTGAGGTCCACGTTTTATTCAGATTTCACTAGTTTTCCCACTAGTTTTTCTGTTCGAAGATGCCATCCAGGGTACCATATTATACTAGTTATCATATCTCTCTTGGCTCCTCGGGGCTGTGACAGTTTCTCAGACTTTCCTAGCTTTTGATGGCTTTGACAGCTTTGAAGAGCACCCGTCAGGTATCTTATCCAATGTCCTTCAACACATGACTGATGTGTTCCTTACGGTTAGACTGTGGTCCCATAACTTTGTCATATTTATAATAATCATGCTTAACTTCCCTACTCGTGCTTAAGATGCATATTTCAAGACACGGTGGTTGCTGATGAGGGGGAGTGAGGGGGCTGATGATGTTATTAAAAAGAAGCCCTTTGTGGGACTTGGAGAAAGAAAATGAGAATGTGGAGAGCTGTGCTTGTGCAGAGTGGTCCAGGCTGACCACGGACCGGTACATCTGCCCCAGGGCTCTAACCTGCCAGAGAAGGGGCAGAGGATATGGGAGGGGAGAGATGCCCCCAAAGGACCGAGATCTTTCCATAACAAATGTCTCCTAAATCAAGAAGCTTTCCTAATCTTGAAGGATTGACTCTTCAGCACCCCATCAAGTGAGAATTCCTCACCCCCTTGTGGACAGAGAGTGACTTCAAGCTGGCTAGTGAAGCCAGTTCTGGGAATGCCCAGGCATGAGCACAGTCTCCTCAGCGCTGGGTCTATTTTAGGAACATTTGGACATATTCTGCAGCATCATATTTAGACTCTGGCAAAACAAGCGAAGGTTCAAAGAAATAATCCTTGGCTTCCTCCTTACACCCCACATTTTCATCTCCAGAATAACACCTTCTGCATAGAGACAGAAAGCATGGGCTAGCTGGTTAACTATTCCTTATCACCCTTGGGCCATCTGTGGGGGTCGACCTGGATTTGAAAGAGCAAAGCGCCCATTATGTGGGGTTAATGGGGGCAGAGAGGGATCAAGTCAGTGAAATGTGAGAGAATCGATATGTGGAATGCTTGACGATAGCACATTCACACATTTCGCAGAGGAAGGAGGCTAGGGTTACACCCAGCAACTGCAGATGCTCAATGGAAAAAACAACAACAAAAAACAACCTTCAACATTTGCTATTTGCTGGCTGCCTCGAGCACCCTGAAAGGCTTCTCAAGCAGGGCTCTGTGTCCTTTCTTGATTCTCTCCGGGTGTCTGTCTGTGCCTTAAGACTCCACCCCTTTAAAGTCCCTCCACTCCCCTCTGCTCTGCCAAGTGACTTGGAAGATGGGAGGCTTCGTGGGGGCGGGGTGTGCGTGTGCTTCTCTCTTCAAGTGAAGGTGCACCCCAAGGGAATGCAGGCTGGGGGGGGGGTACCCACAGCAGGCTGATGGAAAATGAGCAAACAGCTGGAGACACTCCAAGGCAAGATAGAATTATAGTTCCGGCACTGGTGGGGGCAGGAAGGAGAGATGGGGAGGGGTTGGAGACGGTGGAAGGAGATGGAATCTAGCAGCCTCTGTGGCTATTAAGGCTGCACCTGGTCTGAGGCTCTGTCCACAACTGACACATTAATTAATGTTCTAATAATAACTAAGATATATTGAGAACTTAAATTTTCCTGGCCCTATATACTGCATATACCCGATCATCTTAAGTCTCTTTTTTCTCTTTCTCTGCTTCTTCAGTACCCTGTGGGAGGCTTAATAATCTTGTCCCTGGGTTACAAAGAAGACACTGAACCCCAGAGAGGTCAACTAGCTTGCACAAGGTTGCAATTAGCAAGTGGCAGGGTTGGGATCAGAATGTGGGGCCTGCCTGCTCAACTTCTTGTCTTGGGTGAAAGGCCTGGAGGTAAATGGGCAGGCTGGGCTGGATTAAGGGGCTCAGTTTCTAGCAGATGTCACCAACTGCAGACTTTTCCTTCCCAGAGTTCGGCCTCCACCTCTCCCCAGGAAAAGTCCTCCTGTCTCTAGCCCAGTGACCTGTCCATCCACAGGGTGTGGAGAGAGGAGCTTTCTACCAACTCCCCTTCAAAGGCAGAGGCGCAGACAGCAAGCTGGTGGTTGCCAGAGGAGAGGGCGGTGGGGTGATGGGTGAAAGAGGTACAAACTGCCAGTTTTAAAACAAGCCATGGGGATTTACTGCCAAGCGCTGAGAATATAGTGAGGATATATTGTAATACCTTTGTACAGTGATGATGGTTAACTAGGTCTATCTTGGTGATAATTTGGAAATACAGAAAAATATCGGATCTCTATGTTGTGCTCCTGAAACTAACATAATAGTGTATGTCAACTATAATTCAATTTTAAAAAGGGCGGAGGAATGGGAAACCCTGGCCTGTGGGGTCCCACTCCTGTCCTGTTCTCTGTGATCGACCATGCTTCCTCGCCTCCTCGTCCTCCAGATCCTCACCCTCTTGTGACAAGAGGTCCTTGCTATATAGGAGCTTAATGGCTCAAGGGGTAGGCGGCCCTTGCCTAGGATGTGGTAGTGCAGCCCAAACTCGTAGACCGACGCGTCTCTGGGCACGTCAGCTCCTGCACCAGCGGAGGGCTCCAACCGCCTGCCTTTTTTGCTTTGCATTCTGCAGCAGCTGCTCCCATCTGCACGTATTCAGAGGCCTGCTCTCCTCACCTTAGGTATGGCTTCTGAAAATTTCTATGCGAGCTCCTGTTTCTTCCCACGTTAGTGGAGCCCCCGCCACTTGAGCCCACGGCCCGCAGCTGGCTACGGAGTGGGGATTGGCAGCTCCCAGGGTGCCAGGAGCTCCAGACCCTGACTCCCCTCGCCCCGCATCCCCATCTTCCCCTCCCACTCAGTGCCTGCCTCTTTTCTCTTCTCTTCTCTTCTTTTTTTCCCCCTTCACTCTTTCCCTCCTCCTTCCCCTCCTCTCCCCTCCCCACCCATGTCCTTTCACATTTTTCTCCATGAGTATACTAACAAGCCTCCTCTCTCTCTCTCTCTCTCTCTCTCTCTCTCACTCACACACACACACACACACACACACACACACACACACACACAAACTTAGTCTAAGTTTGATGCCTGCTTTCTTCAGATTTGAAAACCTCGCCTAAACTGCAGATTGTTCTCGGTTACTTGCAAACTTCTGGCTTGCTGCTTATCCCTTTCATAAATGAATCAGGATAGCCACACTATCCCAATCTTGTGACAGAAGTGAAGCATTTTGGTTTGAGAGACATGGGCACATATTTCTCATATAAATATTCCCCTGTAGCTTGTTATTCAAATACATTTCATGAAGTGCACTGAGTAGAATCCAGAGGAAGATTTGGGATTAGTATCTGTGAGTGTGGACGGATCCTCCCTGAGCTCTACCCAATACAGGCATGTATGCACACAGGTATACGGCCCCTTCCCCCACCTATTTTAGAATAAAAAGACCATCATACTACGCACAATAATCTGCCTCATAACAAAAAACCCCACAACAATACATCATGAACAACTTTCCTGGCCAACAGATACAGAGATCTAACTTACGCTTTTTCCAGCATTTCAGTATCCCGGGGTGTGGCTCTAGTAACTTACTCAACTATTACCCTTCTGACGGACTTCCAAATTGTTATTTTGCCACTGCCAACTGTAGCGAACATCCCCAGACAGAGGTCTCTGCTCGCTGGTAAAAATAACGTCTTAGGATCCATTTCTAGAAGACATCTTGCCAGATCAAAGGTTTGTACTTACATTTTTGGTAGTTCCTACCAGAGGAGCTTCCAAAATGATTGTAGCAACTCAAGTCTTCTACTCAGAGGTAGGTGTAAGACGGGTGCTGTTTCCCCAGATTCTTGCCAGGACTGAATATTATCAATTTTTGTAAAATGGTGCCAGCCTGAAGGTTAAAAAAAAAAAAAAACAAACAGTCCTGTCCCACCACATCTAATATTTTATATCTCCTTGACAACCTATGAAGTTGGAAACATCTCAGGTGTTTATTATCTGGTGGGTTTTTTTTTTTTTTTTTTTTTTTTTTTTTTTTTTTTTTTTTTGCTCTTCTGTGATTTGCCTCAACATGATCTTTGCCATCATCTTTGGGTTGTTGTCTTTTTCATAGAAAGTTTTAGGAATTCTCTCCAGTATGGGCTACTCGTCGGTTTTACTTAATTGTAACTATTTTTTTTCTCAGTGGGATCTTTACAGAGTCTTTCCACTCCTCTGAAAGTTTTACATTGCCTTGTCCTTCATGTCAGCCTTGTTAAGTTTCAGATTATCATTTGTCAGTTTATGGCTTCTGAGTTCCCTATCTTGCTGACGAAGGCCTCTCCCACTCTGGTTCCAGAAATCACTTGTTTTCTTTGTTTTCTGAGTTTTTTTCCGTGTGAAAATTTAAATCTTTAATCCATCTGGAATTGATGTTGTCTGTGGCAACAAGGTAACTAAGGGGCTAACAATTTGCTCCTAGTTATCTAACCAAAGGACGTTTTTCTCTCAGTGAAAAACAATGTCTGCTTTATCCTATAGGGAGTTCTAGCCTTGAGGGCCTGAGGCAACTCACGGACAAACCCTATGCAGGGGGAGTCCGGCACCAGGACCACAATAGACAAGATGTTTTTCATTGAACTTCACTCTTGTTTCAGCACTGGGAGAGAAGGGGGTGGTTCTGTAACAGGCCTGGGGCATCACAGGCTTGATGGCCTTCCCAGCTCACATTGGTTTGTTTGTAAGTTTCTTTTTCAAAGGTTTTATTATTATCCATGCCGGAGGGGTTGTATCACATATTTCTTTGTTCCTGTTTGATACAGTTGGATAACATGCATTCCCTTTAATTTGTAGATGTAATGAACTATGATAGATGGCTTAATTTAACTATATTTGCGTTCCACGAATATACCCTGCTTCATCAGAGTAAATTATGTTTTTAATACTATGCTGGAAGCTATTTGCTGATATTTTATGAAAACACTTTGCATCTATATTCATAAATAAAAGTGGTCCATGTTTTTTTTTTTTTTTGTCACATTCTTTCATCACGTTTGTAAAAGCTTATGTGTAGAATGCTTTAAGGTTGCTTTCTGTAAGTCTGGGACAGTTTGAGCAACACAAATTCTATTTTTTTTTTAAAGATAAATAGAACTGAACAATTTCCTATGTTTTTTTTTTTTTTTCCTGTGCTTACTGGTCTGTTCATGTTTCCCACCACATCTTGTGTTCATTATGACATTCTATGTCCTGCCAGAAATATGTTCATTTTCTTGACATTTTCAATGTTGTTGACAATGTTGCTTATGATTTTGTTTATCAGTGTTTTACTGAAGTGGTTATACCTCAGTTTTAGTATACATTGTATACTAATAATATACATTGTATACCAATAGTATATTGGTATATTGTATTGTATAACAATTGTATACCAATAGTATACATTGCAATCTTTTTTTAAAAACAGTAGGCTGCTGAAGGACGGGGTTTATTTTATAAATCTGTTGATTTTGATCTTATTTATGCACTCTCCTTTGTGTGTCAATGTTTGTGGAAGGTGGGGAGGTGGCGCTGTGTGGTGGTAGTGGTTTCTATTTCTTTAATTTTAGCTTCTATCTTTATTAATTCTCTCTTTCTACTTTCTTTAAGTTCATGTTCTCTCTCTCTCTCTTTTTTTCTTTTTAGAGAGAGCACAGGAACAGGGGTGGGGGAGGAGCAGAGGGAGAGGGAGAGAGAGAACCTTCAAGCAGACCCCTGGCTGAGTTTGGAGCCTAAATCAAGGGTCAGACATCACCCAGGCGCTCCTCCACTCTTTCTTTAACAATAAAACCATTTGAGGCTATACATTTTCCTTAAAATTTCTTTTGCTACATCTTATTTTCTTTTATGAAATGTTCTTCTTTGATTAATTTCTAAATAATTTTGTAGATTCAGCGTTGATCTCCTGTTTGATCCAGTAACTGTTCAGGAGAGTCTTTCTTCCTTTCCAAATATTAAATTTTGGGGAGTTATCTTTTTTGTTACTTTTGTTTTATTTTGTTTTAGTCAGAAAATGTGGCCCGTAAAGTTCTCCCTATTGGAATTTATCAGACTTTCTTTATGGCCAAGTTCATGACTGATTTTTAGTAATGGTATATGGATATATGTTAGGACTGTGTATTCTCTGTTAAAGTTCAATTTTATGTTAAACTGAATTTGTTCATTACATTTTTTAGATTCTTTATATCCTTGGTTAATTTTTGTGTTTTGTTTGTTAAATATTTACAGATAAATAACTTTTCCCATCAAAACTATGGTTTTCTATTAAGTTGTCCTTGTGTTTGTGTTTTTAGTTTTTTTCCTTATGCATTCACTGCTGCATTGTTTACTGCATATGATTTATGACTTATAAATCTCTGCGAATGTGCCTTTTATCATTACAAGAACTTATCCTTGTTCTGTTTAATTCTCTTGGCCTTGAATTTCAATTTATTTTGTTTTAATATTGTTTTATTGCTTGCACTTGTCTAAGATGGTCTTTCTGTAGCTTCATTGTCAATCTTTATTTTTTTCAGGAGTATTCATTAGAAATACCATATAGTTGTTTTTTTTTTTTTTCTAAAACCCAAATGGAGGGAATTCTTTTTATTTATTTCTTTGTTTGGAGGAAAGTATAATTTAACCCATCCTCACTTACTTTGATAACAACTGTATTGGATCTTATTACTTCCCTCGTGTTTTGTTCGTCATACTTGTTGTTCCTCTTTTTCTGTTTCTTTACATTTGCTAGCTTTTGCTAGATGTATCAATTTGTAAAATATTTTTATTTGCCCTCGTCCTCTCCCTGAGGAATTTAGAAGTCTTATAAATATAGCTCTGTTTTTGCTAGTGGTTCCATTCCTATTTTTAACATTCACATTTAAGCATGTTTCTTCATTCTGCCACACATTTCACTAAGATCAATGGCTATTGCGAGGTGAATTGATTAGAGAGGACTCAACAGAAGGTGGGGACATCAATTACACGGTAATTACTTTAGCTCAAATAGGTAGTTTTCCCTTCGAGTATATCTATCCATCTATCATCTGTCTTTTGTTTGTGCTTTTAACACATACTATACGGTCAACTGTCACATTATCATCTTTTTAGATTTAGCTATAAATATTATAACCACTATTTCTTGGACCCTAAATTTTTATGTATCTTGAAATCTTTGCTTTGATTTCATTTTAATTCAATCACAGTTGTTTCTTCCATAATTTTTTGAGGCCATGGGTGTCTGAAAATGTCTTTCGTCCAGGCAGGCCAGTGATATGTTGGATGAATATAAAGTTGTTAAATGAGGGGCACCTGGGTGGCACAGCGTGTTAAGAATCAGACTCTTGGTTTTGGCTCAGGTCCTGATCTCAGGGTTGTGAGATGGAGCTGCCTGTCAGGCTCTGTGCTCAGTGAGGAGCCTGCTTGAGTTTCTGTTTCCTTCTGTGCCATCCGCCCAACCCTGGGGTTCTCTCTCTCTCTCTCTCAAATGAATAACTAAATAAATAAATAAATAACTCTTCAAAAAAGTAAACTTTTGAATTATAGTTCTGTCTGTTGAGTATAGATATTATTCTATCATTTTCCTCCTCTCGGTGAGGAAGTTGGGAACTCGGATTCCTGTCTGTTTCTTTCCTTAGTAAATGCAAAATCAAATGTAAAATCAAATGAAAAAAACTCTCTTTTTTTGTCTGAAGATTTGTATGTTTTTTTTTCCTTTCTCTGTGGAATTTGTAAATGCAGGGAAGTTTTTTTCAATTATTTCCTTAATTGTCAGGTTTATACTTGTTCATTTTTTCTCTTTCCTGAACTCTTATTTTATTTGTATGTCAGGTTGTCAGGCTAGATCTGTATCTTTTATCTTTGCAGTCATAACTGCAATTTCCCTGTTCTTTTGCTCTAATGTTGTGGGCTGTTTCTTTAGTTCATTCTCTGGAAAACTAATTTTGTTTTCAGCAGTAACCATGTCTCTCCTGAAGTTTTGCATTTGACAGTCATTTTGTTTTGAGCTCCAGTAACTCTTATGTCTTCTAATTAAATCTAATTTATGTGAATTGTATTTATCATTAAATTTATAATACAGTCCAACAAAGTTATGAGGACTGAAAATAATGGAGTGATATTTAGAGGGAAGAACAGAATTGAGAAAGGTAGTGATTATTAAACACAGATTGTAGGTACAAAAGAACATACAGAGGGAGAATTCAGTGTGAGCAGGGAAAAAGAAATTCTATGCCATAACCTGGAAGCCAAGAAGGAGGTAGAAATGATATCTGTTTCAACCTTGAACCTTTCAATCAATATCGTCACCCTCATGCTTCTGCCATCTTGTAAAGTGAGCCATGAATGTCCAACATTGTTCCTGGCAGATATTCCACAGCTCTCCCTGCTCCAAGATATTCTTTCATTTTTTTTTTCTGACCTGCAATTACTTCCAATATGTAACAATTCAATTAAAAAATCAACATTTTTTTTTTTATAACCCTACCCTCATCCTTGGAACTGAATGCATCTTTTCTCACTAGTTCTTGATCTTTTACTCCCTTTTAAGACTTGGGCTTGGACTGGACCTACCACTCTCCTTCACATCCTGATTTGGGCAGCCTGGAAAAGTGTACCTGCCTTTGTGGCCTTGGATCCCCACCTCAGACTCTGATCTGCTAGCTAGTGTCTGAGCCAGTCTGCCCTATGAGTGTGGGGAATTCAGACAGGCTGTACAGGACGGGTCTCTAAAGACAGAGAGGAGGGGCCCCTCGGTGACTCTGTCAGTTAAGCAGCTGCCTTTGGCTCAGGTTGTGATTCCAGGGTCTCGATCCCAGGTGGGGAATCCCTGCTCAGTGGGGAGCCTGCTTCTCCCTTGTCCTCTGCCTCTCCTCTCCACGACCTTTAGTGTTCTCTTTCTCTCTCAGAGAGTCAATAAAATCTTAAAAAAATAAAGACAGGATATGAAAGGAGCAGAAAGAGCAAAGAGCTCACCACGAAGATGAGAGAAGTGTGTGTATGTGCACCGGGTGTTATCAGTGAGTAGCCAGGTTACTGGAATGGCATGTTTAACGTAGAGACAATGTCCAAGAAGTTCATCTGATGGAGGAGGACTGGGAGGTAGAGGATGAGCTGTATGCCTGGAAGGATTCTTTGTGGCCAATGCTGGTACAACAATCTTCTTGCCCTAAGCTGAAGGAGTGTGGTGTTGAAGGCAGAGAGGAAATTTGGACAAATTCACCAAAACCAAGGGGCTAAAAAAAGATACTGAGAGCAAAGTTCAGGGATCGGAGATCCAGGGAGATAAGAGGCAGCCCATTAAGAGAAACCAGTAATAGTCTAGGGAGATGGCTTGCCATAGTCATGGCTAACATTTAGGTGTCTGCTACAATATGGCAGCTTTAAGAGGGTCATTCTCCCTGGAGGAGAGATGGTTGGATGCGAAGAAAAAGACCAGATTGTGCTTGGTCTCAAAAATCAGGCTGAGCAATTTAGATTTGAAGCTGTGAATAATAGGAAGCTATCAGTAGACTTTTAATCAGGGAGCTAATGTGCTACAGACAATGTTATTGTGAATAAGATGCCTGACGTTTGGGAAGGCTTTGAGGGAGCAGAGACTGGGAATGATCTCAAAGATCATTTAGGAGTTTTGCGTGGGAGCTAGAAAGAATTTAGACTTTGGTGGTGCCGAGGACTAGAGAGTGACATATCCAGAAGACTGTGTGAAGAAACATTCAGTGGGATGTTTGGATAGATTAGATGATAAGAAAGAAGGAGCTATCAAAGACAAACATGAACTTTTTTAGTTTGGAGAGGCTACAGTGGAGAATGGGGAGGGTTGGAGATGTTGAATTTGAAGCAATGATTCAAATTCTAGATATTCACTTGGTAGCAAATACTGTTTGATGTTTCAATGATTTTTGAAGCAATGATTCAAATTCTAGATACTCACTTGGTAGGAGACACTGTTTGATGTTAGTTTGTAGGTATTTGGTCATGAAGGGCTTAGAGGTCAAGCTACATTAGCATAGAAATGATCACTGGAATCATAATGATGGGTGAAGGGAGAAGAACAGAGAAGATGGCTGAGCATTGGGCATACAATTGCATTTTGGAAAAGGGAAGAGGAAAAAAAGACATCAAAGGAGCAACAAAAGATAGGAACTGCAGAAACTCAAGGAGAAGTTATTAAAGCAAAAGGCGGTGGTCTAAAGGGTTCAATAATTACAAGGGGGTTGTAGAAGTGGATAGTCTGCTGAGGAGTTGATAATTCTTTAACACTTGGGATTTGGCTAGAGCAGTGATTCTCTAACTTGAGCCTTCATCAGAATCCCCTGGAGAGTTTGTTGGGTCTCAGATTTCTGGGTCTCAACCCAGAGTTTCTGATTCACTCAGGTCTGGGGCAGGGTGAAAATAATATGCATTTTGACCCAGTTTCCAGGTGATGCTGATGCTGCTGGTGTGGGAACCATACTTTGAAAACAACAGGGCCAGAAGAGTGGTTCTTACCTTTTTTGTTTGTTCATTTCTGTCCCAGCACATCTGAGTGCTATGACACACTTCTGCTCATAGCAATGGCTCTCAAAGGCAGAGATTCTCAGTGGCTGGGGACCAAAATATCTAGTTTTTAAAAGCACTCCTGCCACCCTCAGATAATTCTGAACACCCTGTACTCAGAGATAATGACTGAGCTGATACATCATATCAATAGTTTTCAAAACTTAGATATAAAAAAATCATCGAAACTGTCCCTAAACAGATGCCTTTTTTCTTTGATGATGCAAAGGGTGCTTGGGTCAAGCATGCTTTCAGATGCAGCAGCATGGGGGTGATGGTCCCTTCTATTTTCTGACCCTCAAGGTGAGTCTCTAGCTATCACTGTTGAGGGGGAGTAGGGAAATTGGACTTTACTGTCTCTCCAGCTGCATCACCATCTGTGGATGGTGATGGTGGTTAATCCTTGAAACCCTGTGGCCCACAATCCTTTGCAGGTAGGCATTCCTTGCTACCCCATAGTCCACAAGAGGGTGCTGTTCGTATACACAGAGGAGTATTTTTCTCTTAGGTTCTCTGTTCTACTGCTGCATTTGCCTTTCTCTAAAGTTTACCATATACCTTGGATCCTAAAGAAGGTTCAAGCAGTTCTTAGAGCTCAAGTGACTGATCCAAAGCCACTTCAAGTTGAGGGTGAGGGTAGGCATTGTGCCCTTGGCCTAGCTGCCTCATTCATGTACAAAGGCACAAGAGCCCTCACTGCTTTGGTCCTTGCAGGCATCACACGTAAAACCTTCCCAGGTCTTCAGACAAAGGCCATCCTTCTCTGATTTGTCCCTTTCTTTATTCCTTTTTTAGTCCTCTCGCCTTTCATCTTTTCTTCCGCCATGTCCCTGCCTCTCCTTTTCTGAGAACATGTCCCACCCATTCCCGTAGAAGTGATCATGTCCCATGTCTTTTGCTGCCTTTGGTGTTTGTTGAATGTCCATGGCTTTCCTCCCCTGCCCCATGTCTGCTGCATCTGCAGAGGGGAGGGGTGAACTCAAGTCTTTCTCTCAGATTTCATTTTTTTAAAATGTTCGCATGCTAGTTGAACAAGTGAAGTGGCAGAGAGGTATAATAAGAAAAATATTGACTTCTTTGTCCACCCCCATTACTAATTACATCTCCTGAAGTAACCAGTGCTAACAGCTTAGTGTGTATCATTTCACATCTTTCTTTACATTCTTACAAGTGTGTATGTGGGCATGTATCTGTTTTCCCTATATTAGAAAATTTATTTAAAAGGTATTATAGCCAATGCGTTACTGTGCAATTTGCCCCTCCAAACGATATGTCAGTTTATTGTCTTTTGATCCTGTGAGTGGTGGAGTTGAAGGAACTCTGATATGTGGGGAGGAAGCCTTCCACTTTATTTATTTATTTATTTATTTATTTATTTATTTATTTAAAGATTTATTTATTTATTTGAGAGACAGTGAGAGAATGAGAAAGGGAAGGGAGGGGCAGAAGGAGGAGAAGAAGAATGTCCAACAAACTCTTCACTGAGCCTGACAAGGGGCTTGATCTCAGGACCCTGAGATCATGACCTGAGCCAGAATCAGAACCAGACACTTCACCGACTGAGCCACCCAGGTGCCCCAGCCTTTCACTTTAGACTGGATTCCACAAGGATTAATTTTCTTTTCAACTTCCTCTCCTCCAGTGGCATTGGTAAGGAAGATTCATATTTCTTCTCTTAACGTAACTTCCAACTTACTTCTTGTGAGCCAGTCCTTGTGGTCTCAGAGTTCATTCTCCTGACCTTGCCCTTCCAGCTGCCTAATGGGCAGATGATTATTACAGTATATCACCTTGACAGCTGCTTCCCCCGCCCCCCCATTCCTGGCTTCCCGCAGGCTGGACTTTATATGTTGGCAGTCATTCTTGTTGTTCCCTACCACATACTGTGTGCCCTTCCAACGCTTAGCTATCTTAGACGGACTCAGGATGCCCAGTTTCCACAACTGGACCCAATCTCCGGTCCTCGACTCCTGGCACTGCACCTGTATATCAGGTGTTTTATTTGTCTTGTTAGGTTATTCTGGGCCACCTTATCCTGGGGCTCAGTTGCATATCTGTTAAGCCTGTTTCCTTCTTCACCCTGCTCCCTACCCTGAAGCTGAGGTCAGTGGACAGCTGGGGCTTTGGTGCAAAAATCAGTAAAGGGTGAGTAAACCTGGTGGAGTCCTTCCTGGTGTCATTTCTGGGCATTGCCTGGAAAGCCACATGCTGGCTTCATTGCCCCTTTTGCTCAGGGTACAACATCCCTACCTTTTTGCTAGTGATGTAACTGTGAGGTCCATTTTCCACTGACCCGGACTGTCATACTCTCATGGTTTGGATCCAATTACACCCTTCCCACTCACACCAAAGACAGGTACAGGGTCTTCCCCTCCACCCATTAGGTGCCCCAAGGTCCCCTTAAGTCTTAAAATGGTCCTGGAAGGTAGGCCCCTTCTGGAGTAGTTTTGCAATGTTCGCAGCACGCTTTTCTGAATAACTTTATAAGTTTGGGGACCTGGAATTCAGGCTTCTGTTTCTTCTCTGCCTTCTTCTGTCTCTGGCCCCTGCCCACTTTATCCTTTCAAATTTTTTCTCTCTTTCTCTCTTTTCTCCCCCGCCCGCACTCCAATCCTCAATGGTCAAGTGTGGAAGATTCTCCGATGAGCCAACTGGATTCTCCAAATAAGAACCCGAATGACAGAAAAGCTAGTAATTGCCCACCCTCAACCCCTTCTGCTAGGGCAGTGGTTTTGGTGATACTGTCCCTTCTGGGGAGTAACTGAGAAATTGATAGGGATGCTTTTGGTTGTTCCAGTGATTTGGAGACATTATTAACATTTAGCGGATGGGGGCTGAGGATAGTCAACCTTAGTAATGCTTGGAATCATCCCACACAATGAAAAATAGTCCCACAAGCCTTTCAAAAACACTGCTGGATAGTCACATGTGTGCATAATCCGATTATCTGAGTCCAGGACCTAATTCTACATTGAGTACACACAGAAAGGAACTTATAGAAGATTTCAATATGTATTGCCTTTTCCAAGAACGTAACTATCATATACATAGAAAAATGTGCTACGTCTTGTCTGAAACTTTACCAAGAATTGTTTGCCATTTTGGAAAACCACAACACTGATCTGTCATGGTATTTGAGTTGAAAAGACCACAAACGTATATCAGTCTACATTTATGCCTGTTGCAGTCATGATTGCTTTGACAAAAAAGTACAAACTACTGAATGCTTCAGTATTTCTCTAGTGAAATAATAACCAAGTATGTACATATTGAAATATGAATTCTTGTATTCCTCACACTTATTTTTCTTTATCTCTTTAAATCTGTTCTTTGATACATAAAGCTATAAACATAACACATATACATCAAAATTCATAATAATATAATAGCCCACCCAACTCAAGAAATAGAACATTATTAGTAATTGATACTTATCTATGCCATCCTACTCTCTTCCTAAATCTAGACATAACCAGTATCCTGAATTTTGAGTTTTTATTCTTTGCTTTAAAGAATAGTTATGTATTTATGCAAGGCTAGAGATTATTTCTTAAGGTACATAAAGGATATCCTACTGGATATAGTCTTTTCTTGGACTTTCTTTTGTCCTGACCATAATGTTACTAAGATCCATGTTGTTTTTTTAACCGTATTTCATTCATTCCTACACCTACATGATATCCCATTATATATTTATCCACTTCCTTATTGATAAATACTTGGGTTGCCACCAAATATTTGGTATTATCAACAGTACTTAAATGAAAATTTCTATTTTTGACTTCTGAAACATATATGCAAGAGAGAAGACCAAGGAGTAGAGTTGCTGGATTGTAGAGTATGCAAATACAAAATAAAGCCAGCTTGTTTCCCAAAGGGACTGGCCCTGTTGACAATCACACAAGAAATGCACAAAGTTTCTTATGGATCCACATCCTTTGCCACAGTTGGTAGTATCAGACATCTTAATTTTTGCCATGGGCTTAAGGTAGTTTCACTGTGGCCTTAATTTGTATTGTCCTGATTACTAATGAAGTTTAGCCTCTTTTCATAGGCTTACCGACAATTTGTGTTTATTCTGTCAAATGACTGTTCATGGCCTTAGCTCATGTTTTATTTTTATTTATTTATTCCTAGTGTAATGAACATACCATGTTACATTAGTTTCAGGTATACAATATGGTGATTCAACAATTCTATATATTTGTAATTTGTAAAAATTCTTTACATTTCTGGTTAAGAATCCTTTTTTAGTTATATATATTACAAATATCTACAAATTTGTTGCTACCTTTTCGTTTTCATTATGGTCCCTTTTGAAAAATAGAAGTTGTCTGTGTTAATGTCATTGGATTCGTCAGTCTTTTTTTTTTTTATGGTTAGTGTTTTTTTGTGTGTGTGATTTGTTCAAGAGATCCATTACTACCCCCTACCCTTGTTGGTAAGGATAGCATATCGTCTAGAGTTGTCAGATCACCATTTTGTACACATGAAACTAATGGAACATTGTTTGTCGGCTATACTTCCATAAAACAAACAAAGAAAAAGAAATCCACTACTACCTTAAATTGTAGAGATGTTCTGTTATGTTTTAGAAGTTTAGCTTTTTGCTTCTAAGTCTTTAATCCATCCAGGTATTATTGTGTGTATGGTGTATAACAAGGATCTCGTTTCTTTTTCGGCATATAGATAACTACTTGATCTAGACCAGTTATTAAATAATCACTCCTTCCTCAATAATCTGCAGTGCTACCTCTCTCATGTATCACAGTGCCATACAATTCTCGGTCTATTTCAGAGCACTCATTTACTTCTGTTGGCTAATTGGTCAATTCCTGCATCGGGAGCACAGTGTCTTTATTACTATAGCTTTGTAATAAGTCTTAGTATCTGATCAGGCAAGTCTCCCCACCTTATTATTCTTCTCTAGGAGTAATTTTGGCTTTCTTGGGAATTTGTTGTCCCATACACGTTTTATCTTATTTATTTGTTTTTTATTATGTTCAGTTAGCCACTGTATAGTACATCATTAGTTTCTGATGCAGTGTTCAGTGATTCATTAGTTAAGTATAACACCTAGTGTTCATCACCACACGTGCCCTCCTTAATACCCATCACCCGGTGACCTCCTCTCTACACCCTCTTCCCCTCTGAAACCCTCAGATTGTTTCTCAGAATCCATAGTCTCTCATGGTTCATCTCCTTCTCTGATTTACCCCCCTTCAGATTTCCCTCCCTTCCCCTATGGTCCTCTGTGTTATTGCTTATGTTCCACATACGAGTGTCTTTCTTTGCATGATTTATTTCACTTAGCATAATCCCCTCCAGTTCCATACATGTCGAGGTAAATGGTAGGTATTCATCCTTTCTGATGGTTGAGTAATAGTTCATTGTATATATGGACCACATCTTTATCCATTCATCTGTTAAAGGGCATCCCTTCTTCTTCCACAGTTTGGCTATTGTGGACATTGCTCCTATGAACATTGGGATGCACGTGCCCCTTCTTTTCACTACATCTGTATCTTTGGGGTACATACTGCCAGTCTAGAAAACAGTCTGGAGGTTCCTCAAGATGTTAAGAATAGAGCTACCCTACACCCCATATACATTTTAGAATCAGTTGTTGAATTCAGTGAAAAATCCTGTTGGAATTTTCATTGGAATTTCATTGAATCTAGAAATAAATTTGGGGAGAATTGGTATTTTTATGATTATTGAGTGTGCCTATTTATAAGCATGAAACTTGGTGTCATTTATTTAAATCTTCTTTAATGTCTTTTTAAAAAGTGGTATAATTTTTTTGATTAGGTCTTGTATTCTTTTGATCTACTTTGTTCTAGGTACCTTATGTTTTTCATTGCTGCTGTGAATAGTTTTTTTTAATCACTGAATTTTCTAACTCTTTGTTGCTAATATAGAGATGCAAATGATTTTTGAATATTGATCTTTTAGCAGATTAACTTGATAAATCTCTTATAATCTGTAGATTTTAAGGGTTATTTTAATAATAACTGCATTATCTACAAATAATGGTGTCTTAGTTTCTTCTTTTGTAAGTCATACCCTGTTGATTTATATTTTTTTACATTTACTTTTTTTAAAAAGAAATTTATTTATTTATTTATTTGACAGAGAGAGAGATAGAGAGAGAGAGAGAGAGAGAGAGAAGTCACAAGTAGGCAGAGAGGTAGGCAGAGAGAGAGGGGGAAACAGGCTCCCCACTGAGCAAAGAGCCCAGTGAGGGGCTCTATCCCAGGACCCTGAGATCATGACCTGAGCCGAAGGCAGAGGCTTAACACACTGAGCCACCCACGCACCCTGTATTCACTTTTCTGACTTGGTCCTTCAGTGCAATAATGAATAGAAGCAGTGATAGTGGTCATCCATATCATGTTTCTGATTGTAACAAAATGTTTCTAACATTTTCATTTCAGAACTTATATTTATTGTTGGTCTTCTTTTGTTTTATCAACTGCTGTTTTATCAACTTCTTTTTTATCAACTGTGAGCTCAGTTTGCTAATATTTTTGCTTATAATGTTTTTATGTATATCCATGAGGAAGAATGACTTATATTGTTCTTCTTATACATTGTTTATTCAGTTTTGGTATCAAGGTTATACCGAGCTCGGAATGAGTTGGGGAGGATTCTCCCTTTTTCTTTTTTCTGGAAGACTTTGTATGAATTTAGAGTAGCCTGTTCCCTGAAAGTTTGGCATAATTAACCTTTAAGTTATCTAGTATTGTTGTCTGGTGTAAGACATGGATATCTATCTGTCTATCTATCTATCATCTATCTATCTATCTATGTTTCTACACCTAAATCTATATTACATATAGATACAAAAAGCAAAAAGTATACAAATCACCAGGGTACAACTTTATGAATTTTTACAAAGTGAACGCACTTGTGTAGCCAGCTTTTGAAGTTATGGGAGGACCTGATACCTTGAGTGAATTTTGTTATATTCCCTCCATTAGTTTTGATTTAATAAAGTTGAAATTAATCAGAGGTAGGCTTTTCAAATTACAACTATTATACAATTATTCAATGCAACCAAAACATTTCCGCAAATAAAATGATCTAATCTTTCTAAATGAAAACTTCCTATTACTTTGCACACCACACAAACACAGTCTCTGGGATCTGAGTAGAAGGCCACATTACCTTAGTTTCTTTGTGGGTATGGTATGCATTCTCTATCTCTCCCCTGTGGCAGTATAGGCCTTCTGTGTGGGTTGAAACCACTTTGAGGGCTATCCTTAGAGTGCAGTCCAGAGTGTCGGTTCAGATGATTGGGCTTGTAGTGTGAGGAAAGTAGTAGGACAGCATGTATCCCCATAGTGGGTATAAGCATCATATGTCAAGTCATCTGTGAAAACTCAGGGTTTTAATGGTTACTGAATCTGCATATGTTCGTTCTAAATATGATTTAGTGCAAATAATGGCTCTGCCCTTTCCTCCCCCAACTGGTTGTGACTTTTACACATGGGACATATCAAGGGTCCTGTACTAGATACAGGCATGTCTAACAGGTCAGTACTGGTAAGGTGGCCCAAAATAGAACTTAGAGTCATAATTTCACTCTTATGGATGAGTAATATTCCACTGAATAGATACACAGCATTGTATTTATCCATTCTTCAGTTCATAGGCAGGGGTTATTTTGAACCTTTGCTATTATGAATAATCTTGTTCTGACCATTGGCGTACACATTTTTGTGTGGACATATGTTTTCAGTTCTCATGGGGATATACTTAGGACTGGAATTGCTGACTCATATGATAACTTTATGTTGACCTTTGCAGGAACTGCCAAACTGCTTACCAAAGTGGCTGCACCAATAGCAATGTAGGAGAGTTCCAATTGCTCTGCACCCTCTATAATATTTATTATTGTCGATCTTTCCTATTTTAACCATTCTAGTGGGCATAAAGTGGCACCTCGTTGTGATTTTATTATGTATTCCCCTAATATCTAATGATTTTTTTCCTTTGATCCATGAACCATTTTGGAGTGTTCTTTTTTAATTTCAAGTGCACAGAGGATTTTTCCATTCTTGTTGCTCTTGATTTCACACCCAATTGCATGCTGGTGAAAAAATGAGATTTATAGGATAGTTATTTTGTGGGGTTGTTAAAAATGCCTAGAACGTGATCTTTAAAAAAGATTTTGTTTATTTATCTGACAGACACAGAGAGCGAGCATGAAGTGGAGAGAAGCAGAGGGACAAGCAGACTTCCCACGGAATGTAGAGCCCAACTAGGGGCTCAGTTCCAGGACCCAGAGATCATGAACTGAGCCAAAATCAAGAGTCAGATGCTTAATCAACTGAGCCATCCAGGTGCCCCCAAAACATGATTTTTTTTAACATCCCATGTGTTTAATACATGTTAATTTTATTCCTCAAATCTCCTGTATCATCATTAATTCTTTGTCTTCTTGACCTATCAATAATCGAGAACGGTAGAAAGAAAATTTCCACTTCAGTGGTGGGTCTGTCCATTTCTTCCTGAAATTTTGTCAATTTTTGTTTCACATATTTCAAGGCTACTTAATTTGGCGTATACAAGTTTAGGATTGCCGTGTCTTCTTGGGGAAGTTCACCTTTTATAATTACGTAGTGATGTTCTGTACCCCTAATAGTGCTTCTTTGTCAGATATTAATGCAGCAAGAGAAAATGGTTTGTTAGTATTTGTTTTGTGCATATTTTCCTAACCTTTTATTTTCAGCTTCTTTGTGTTGTTTTAATGGGTCTTTGGCAATTAGCATATAAGTAAATTTTAAAAACTAAATTCAATTTGACAATCTGTTACCTAGTCAATTAAGTCTATGTACATTATTGCAATTATTCAGGTATCTGAGCTTATTTCTATCCTCTTAATTTTATGTCCTGCCTTTTCTCTTCTCATTTTTTCTTAAGGGATTGATTTTATTGTTATTACCATTTATTTAAAAAAACTATAGTGTTTTTCCGCTATTGGTTTGGAATTTATATTCTCTTTCTTTCTTGGATCTGTAAATATTCTTATTTCGTCTTTATTTTTTTTTAAAGATTTTATGTATTTATTTGACAGACAGAGATCACAAGTAGGCAGAGAAGCAGGCAGAGAGAGAGAGGAGGAAGCAGGCTCCCTGCGGAGCAGAGAGCCTGATGTGGAGATCGATCCCAGGACCCTGAGATCATGACCTGAGCTGAAGGCAGAGGCTTAACCCACTGAGCCACCCAGGCGCCCCTTTCATCTTCATTTTTGAATGACAATTTCTTCCTGCCTAGGACACTCACTCCTATAGCAAAAAGGTTCTGATACAAAGCATTGCCACCTAGGGTGGAGGCCATCAGAGATTGGAAATTTGGGATTTGTGTGGAATTCCTGGAAAGAGTTGCCTCATTCAGTGCTGCTTCTTGGTACTTGTAGGGGCCAAGGTTCCGAATATGGGCAGTGAACCAGGGAAGTATAAGTTGGGATCAATTGAGCAGTTAAACATCTAACAAGAGCTGGTAGAGCCAGGTGACACCAGGGTCTGCCAACTAACCTTGGAGTTACAAAGATGGGCCTAGAGTTGCTCGATAAAGTTGAGCTTAGTTATGATTGCACTGTCTCATTTTGGGCCTTTGATTCTAGTACCATTCCCATGCATCTTCTCCAGCACCAGGGAGTGATTCCCCAGGAAGCATTCAGCTTGCCAGCCATTTCTCATTTTGTACATATTGGTGCCCCCCCGCCAAATAAGAGAAAGAAAGAAAAAGAAAGAAAGAAAGCTGGGACATGTTCACTTGGGTGTGAGCCTACAAGTCTTCTCTTCTCAAAAGGTGTTGTTTGGAGTTTTAAAGCTGCTGCCAATACTCCAATATGGTTTTTTTTTTAAATTTTTAAGAACTTTTTATTTATTTCTTAGACAGAGAGAGAACATAAGCAGGAGAAGGGGCAAAGGGAGAGGGAGAAGCAGATTCCCTGGTGAGCAGGAAACCCAGTTCAGGGCCCGATTCCAGGTCCCTGGGATCCTGACCCAAGCTGAAGGCAGACACTTAACTGATGGAGTCATTCAGGCACCCCTTAATCTGTCTTAACATAGTACTTCCTGTGTCAGTTTCCAGACCTTAAATTCAGACTGGAATATAATAGCAGTTATGGCCTCACTTTTTCCTTCTTCTGTTTAATAATGAAAATCCAGGTTATACATGAGGTTTGAAGTTCTCTGGTAGTCCTTAGCTCTAAATGTCAACCAAAAACTCCTTCCTTCCTCCCTCCTCCCTTTCCCCCTTTCCCCCTCCCTTCCTTCCTTCTTTCCTTCCCTCCCCCCTTGCTCCATATCTCTGTCTTTCCTTCCTTCTGACATGGTCATACTTTCAAGTACGATGGGAGACGCAAGTTCTATGTCCTATTCATTACTTTCACTCTTCCCCATCTTCACCCCTAGTGCGTGAGGGTTTTCTAGAATACTAATCCATCAAAGTTATGCTGTGAGACAGGATGAATGTTTGGGAATTTCCTTTCATAGGAATTTTCCTTCAGAAGGATGTGACAATCAAAAGCAAATCGGACTTGATGGACTTTCAAATTACATGGACAACTACATAATGAAACTTGTTAGCTCAAGCACGAGAAACAGAATTGGGATAAAGTCAGAGTTGGGGGAAGAGAAAGAGAAAAAAAAGAACTTCCTCACAGGGAACGCTGTGAGGCATGCTAGGACAAAACACACCATCCTTTGGATCCCAAACAAGGTCTTGATTAGATTTTTGGTGGTGGTCTGGGGTGAGGGTTATAGGAGCTGACACCTGGGGGGGCTACTGTGTGGGGCTGTTGAGGTGTTGGTGGTAACTAGCAATGACTGATTCAAGCCCTACAATACGAAAGTCAGTACAGTAATGATTCTCCACAGCCACAGAACCATTAGCCAAATGGTGCTGAGAATCGAAGCAATCCAGGTAATCCCAGTGCGATGCTAGGAACATCTCTCCATAGCATTTCCATCCAAAGAAGAGACTGGCATTTCCCCAGCACTAGGGCTCCGGTAGCCTTGTTTCATCCAGAAGCTGGGACTCCATGTTACTCTGTAGGTTTAGAAAGGTGATCACAGGAGGAAAGGTACTGCAGATTTCACAGAACTGGTGCCTAGAGTGAATGGTGTATAACACTACTCTTTCCATCCTTTTTTTAACCAACATTGGAGCCAGTCTCCATTGGTTGTTAGTAAGTGTCTAACAACTGGCTTTCTGAGAGGTGGGGAGGAGCTCCGATTTGTAACATTCTCCAATTTCTATGGTGTAAAAACTTACAACCATGATTGATTTCAAGCTACCAAAGTGACATCAATGAACATGGGTTAAGGAGGCCAAGTGGATAAGCAGCTTTCATAAGCCAGAGTGGGCTTATCTCTGGATGTAGCTCTTCTCACACTGGGCCCCCTGGGCTGACTTGGGACAAGAAATGGGGTCTATGGTAGATGAGGCCAGGGACTGAAAGCTTGGGATGGGGATGCAAAAGATTTCCAGGGGGGAAAGGACTGGATTGTGTGGAACAAAGGACAGCCTCTGACTATCCACAATGGAAAATGGTGAAAAAGGTATGATGAGTTCTTGACCTTCTTACAGACAGAAGAGGAAAGTGGTGATAAGATGAAAGAAATATTCCCATTGGGACTGTGGGATAGGATCGTACCAGCAGGCAAGAATCAAACATGTACTGGGGAAGACAGTAAAGCCATGTTCTGCCAGCCAACCTGGGGCTGATGAGGGGTCTAAAGTATGTGCCTCCCTCCATTTTTCTGATTACTATCAAACTGGAAAAGTGGAGAGGGGTGTGGAGTGTGGGAAAGGGGACGCTGGAGATTTTGAAAGAAAGAAACAGGATTGTGAGAACTTTTGTGTGTGTGTGTGTGTGTGTGTGAGAACTTTTTTTTTTTTTTTTTTTTTTTTTGATCCTCAGCCTAATGGGGAAGGCAGGAGTCATGGTAGAGTGGCACTTTAAGATGTTTGTGGCTGCATTAAAAAGAATTAGATTCAGGGGCGCCTGGGTGTCTCAGCTGATTAAGTGTCTGACTCTTGATTTCGGCTTAGGTCAAGATCTCAGCGTCGTAAGATCGAACCCTGCATCAGGCTCCATGCTGAGTGTGGAGCCTCCTTAATGTTCTCTCTCCCTCTCACTCTGTCCCCTTCCCCACCACTCTCTCTCTCCCCTCTCTCTCACTCAAAAGAAAGAAAGAAAGAAAGAATGGGAAAGGAAAGGAGGGAAAAGAAAAGGAAAAAAGAAGAGAAAAGAAAAGGAAAGGAAAAGAGAAGAGAAGAAAAGAAAAGAAAAGAAAAGAAAAGAAAAGAAAATTCAAAAAAATCTTTGCAGGCTTTGGAAAGGCAGGAAGGAACTCCTGGGAAGCTCATAGTTTTGCCTTTCCCACCCCACCGCCAACAAATAAGTATTTGTTAGCAAATTGTATCAGTGGAGGGAATGCTTCCCTAAAGTTGGGAAAAAGTTGGGAAAATGTTCATGAATGCTTAGAGTGGTTTGGAAATAAATAGGCTTGGGGCTCTCAGGCTGGAGCTAGCCAGGCTCCAAGAAATAATAGGCTCCATTCCTCAGGGGCAGTCCAACTTCTTCCCATCAGATCTGTCACTCGGCATCTCCAGCCTTTTCCCATGAGGCTAGTGGGATCACCGGTGAAGAGGCCTGCTCCAGACCAATTAATTAATTTTGAATCTTTGAAAAGAGGCCATGGTTTAAAAACTCTACAAATGATTCTAATGTGCAGGCAGGATTGAGAACCACTGATGTGGTGGAATGGTGGAAGGTTTATGCCAAGAGGAACTGTAGAGTGAGTCTCAAATAGCTATTATATTTGGGTTATATTATAGATAGTCTCTGACTCATGGTCCCTTAGAAGACTAGAGAGGGCTAGGTACTGTGGCTGAGTGCAGAGTTTCCCATACTTGGAATAAATTGTGTGGATCCTGGAGTTCCTGAAGACCAGGGAGAGGGCAGTGATTGTGCGGGACATGGGGTGGTAAGGTGGTGAGTACTGATGTGTTCAGAGCCAACAGGTCTGATTTAAATAGTTGGATTCATTACCAGCTCCAGCCTCTTTTGGGTAAGGACTAGGTATGGTTTAGCAAATGACCAGGGATGAGTATCTTCTAGTTTCTTCACTCCTGTCCTGAGTGCTAAGGCATCGACCACATAGAAGGCAGGGCATACAAGAGGAAAGTCCCTGACAAGTCTCATCAAAGGCTCCAAGGGAAAAAAAACCCAGGAACAAAGTTGACCAAATTATAACTTTGGAGATTCCTCCACTGTGCTAAGGACCGAAAAGAGGTTGAAGGGGAAGCTAAGCACTACGAGGAAACAATTTGCCGTAAGTGGGATATGGGATGTGTGAAAAGGGAGCAGCTCTGGACAACTTTCCAGATTCTTTGACATTTTAGGGAACATTCTAGGAAGATGAGTGTTGAAGACCATACGTCAGAAACATATTAGGGAATATTTTATTAATGGCATTATATCTGCATGTATTAATTAGAGATTTCTGCTTCTAGTTATGATAGAACACATTTTTGCAGAACAAATGCATGAAAAACAACTTAGAAAAGCCATCTATTTGAAGGTATCAGGAATTGCCAAAACAGTCAGAGATACCTTGAGGATTGAAGATCCTGGAGAAAAGGAGACAACAGAGAAGAGAGCTTTCGGGCATTTGTTGACTCTTGGTGCAGGACAAGAAACTGAGAATCTGGACCAAGTTGTCTGTCAAGAGGCAGTGAAACCATCAGAGCTTTCAGAAATTGCATGGAGCTGAGGAGAAAACAATTGGGGTTTGGAGCTGCCGAGGGGTAATATCCCAGACAGAGGTGAAGCACAGAGAAGTTAGCCAGGCACTCAGTGCTTTTTGACTCAAGACAATTGTCAAATTCTTTAAAAAAAAAAAAAAAGAATTTATTTATCTGAGATAGAATGAGAGAGAGAGCATGAGAGGGGAGAGGGTCAGAGGGAGAAGCAGACTCCTCACCAAGCAGGGAGCCCAATGTGGGACCCGATCCCAGGGCTCCAGGAATATGACCTGAGCCGAAGGCAGTTGCTCAACCAACTGAGCCACTCAGGCTCCTGACAATTGCCAAATTCTTAAGCAGTGGAGAGCAAGAGGCTAAGAAACCAAGTAGAAAGCCACTGAAAAGCAGTCTGGAGTTTTCAGACATCCCGTAACACTTAAGGGAAAAACTTTTGAATTTAATACTTGCCAAGAACTGAGAGCCCTACTAAGACCCCTCAGGCTCTCAGTTATGAAAGGGCTACACATTGGGTCTGGGAGTGTACCAGGGGTAGACTAAGGCTTACAAAGATTGAAGCTGAGCTTCATATCTGTTTAGTCCCTATTGGGTTTAGGTGAATTCTGACCTCCCACAGTGACTATTAGAAGATAGGGGGACCCTCTCTAGAGAAAGATAGCATAATTCGGAGCTTCTCCAAGTTTTCAATACAATTTTCAGCATTTCAATAAGAAATTACCATGCATACAAAGTAATGAGAGCAACCCCCCTCAAAAGCCAACAGACAATGGAAAAAGGCTCAGAGACACAGACATTAGAGTTCTCTGACATGGGTTTTAAAATAAATGTTATTAATATGTCTAAGAAAATAGGTGACAATGTGGAGAGCATCACCAGAGAACTGGAATCTTAAAAAAAAAAAAAACCCACACAAATGACTATTCTAGAACTATGAAGATAAAATATACAAAAATAAATCACGGGGTGCCTAGGTGGCTCAGTGGGTTAAAGCCTCTGCCTTCAGCTCAGATCATGATCTCAGGGTCCTGGGATCGAGCCCCGCATCAGGTTTTTTGCTCAGCAGGGAGCGTGCTTCCCCCTCTCTCTGCCTGACTCTCTGCCTACTTGTGATCTCTCTCTCTCTGTCAAATAAATAAATAAAATCTTTTAAAAAAATCACTAGATGGGTTAACAGCAGATTGGACATAAAGAAGATGAATGAACAGAACTTGTTTAAAGATATATAAAATCACAGACTCAAGAGCACCACAAACACCAAGTATACATAGAAAGGCACAGGGTACATCACATTCAAATTTCTGAAAACTAAATTAAAGAGAAAGTCTTACAAGAAGCCAAAAGAAAGAAGAAGACACATTATGTTCAAAGGGACAATGATAAGATATTAGCTGACTTCTCAATACAAATCATGGAAGCTAGAATACAGAGTGCTGGATTTAGTGCTGAAAGAGATTAATGGCCAATCTTGAATTCTATACATGATGAAAACATCTTCAAATAGGAAGGTAAAATACTTTTCCAAACAAAAAAACCCTGAGAAACCACCAAACCCATGCTGGAAGAAATAACAAAGGCCATCCTTTGGTAGAAGCAAAATGGTCCCAGGTAAAAGCGTAAAAATGCAGGAAGGAATGAATAGAAATGAAAGGGATAAACCTAAATAAATATCCACTTAAAAAAAACAAAATAATGTCTTTTAGAGTTCAAAATAATATGCAGAATTTATTAAAGTATGGTGATAGTAACAGAGGTCAGAAGAAAAGGAAAAGGAGATAAAGTGTTCTAATACAAAGCTTCTATCTCAAGATCTGAGATGGCTTCTCCAGCTCTTACTGTCATATCTATGTGTACCTTCCCTTTAAAGGTGTATTTCAGAAGTTTGCACATATGACTTCTGTTTTTATTCCAGTCACATGACCTCAACCTCTAGCTGCAGTGGAGGCCGGGAAATATGGTCTTCAGCCGGGAGGCCAGTACCCATCTAAAACTTGGGGTTTCTATCATTAAAAGAAAAAGTGAAAGGTATATATTGAAGGACAATCATTAGTTTCTGTCACTTTGCTCCAGGCCTGTGGACAACTGATTTGTAGAGGTATAAAGATTCCAACCTGTAGACAGAAAGTTAGAAGAAAACCCCCCAGTGGTTTTGTGAGGGATGTAACATAATCTGATTTTCTGTTTCAGATCACTGGCTGCTGTGTGGCAGAGAATGGGCTCTAGCGAGGCAAGGGCAGGAGCAAGGAGATCTTGCTGGAAGATACTGAAGCAGCTCAGGCAAGAGATGATGGCACAGTGGCTTGCTCTAGGGTGGAGAGACAATTAAGGCAACAGCGGTGTCATTCGTTGAGGAGGAACCAGTTTGTAGGGGAGATGGCGAGTTCACTTTTGAACATAAGTCAGATATGGCAATTAGCTGTCAAAGAAAGGATGCCAATCCAACAGTTGGATAAATGAGACGGGAGCTCAGAGGACAGGTTTAAGGATAGATAGTCTCTTGGGAGTAGGTGGCATATATTATGTCAATAAAGCACTCACCCTGGGGTGTCTGGGTGGTTCAGTCCATTAAGCCTTGGACTCTTGGTTTCTGCTCAGGTCATCATCTCAGGGTCCTGGGATCAAGCCCCAAATCAGGCTCTGCACTCAGCACGGAGCCTGCTTGTCCCTCTTCCTCTGCTCCTCCCCCATTCTCTATCTCTCTTGAATAAATAAATTTAAAATCTTTTAAAAAAGACACTCGCCCCTCCTCTGTGCAGAGTTCTGTTTCAGAGATTTTTTTTCCCTAATCCCTTGGTTTCTCATCTGATGATAGGAGAGAGTGGAGGTGGGTGAGTTTATCTTCTTTCTCTTCACGGCAGAGATTGGCAGGAAAATCCGTTATGGGAATCACGAACTCAGTGTTTGCTGGCCAGTTATATTAGCAAGCCTGACACACATTTTCCTAAAATAGGAATGCAAAAATAAAGTCAGTTCTCTATTTACAGATTATACCTAGTGAAAAAAAAAATCAAATGAATCTAAACTTTATAAAAGCCCAAGAAAATCAAATATCCCCAAACCTCTATAAGTTCTGGAAGAAAATATGAGAGGATATAAGTTATCATTTGGGGATAGGGAATATTGCCCTAAGCTGACTATGAACATCAGAAGTTAAAAAAGAAAAGAGTGTCATGTTTGACTGGATAAAGGACATAAAATATCTGCATGGCCAAAGGTATAAAAATTAAGAAAAAGGAAATCTTAGTGGAAAACCTGGCAAAGGAAATGAAGTGGTATTTCACAGATGAAGTGCTATAAATGTTCATACTCAATAATTCTCAGTTCAATCATCCATTTATTTAACAAATATTTAATGAGCAGCTACAAACTACTAGCACTGTACTAGATGAACAAAATATACAATGTCTCTGCCTTGGAACTTACAGTGGAGGAAGACAAACAGTGAAAACTGAGATATATAATTTATCAGTGGGGAAAAGTGCTCTGGAACAAAATAAAACAGAGTAGGGGGATAGAGAGTGATATAAAAGTGCTGTGAAGTGTGTAAACCTGGCGATTCACAGACCTGTACCCCTGGGGATAAAAATATATGTTTATAAAAAATAAAAAAATTTTTAAAAAGTGCCTTTTTGGGGTGCCTGTGTGGCTCAGTGGGTTAAAGCCTCTGCCTTTGCCTCAGGTCATGATCCCAGGGTCCTGGGATGGGGCCCTACATCAGGCTCTCTGCTCAGCAGGGAGCCTGCTTCCTCCCTCTCTCTCTGCCTGCCTCTCTGCCTACTTGTGATCTCTGTCTGACTTGTGATCTCTGTCTGTGAAATAAATAAATAAATAAATAATCTTTTAAAAAAGTGACTTTTTAGGAAGGATGGTGTGATGGTTAATTTTATGTGTCAGCTTGATTAGGCCATGGGTGTCCATCTCTTCAGTCAAACATTATCCTGGGGATATCTGTGAGGATGTTTTTGGACAAGATTAACATTTGCGTTGGTAGACTGAGTAAAGCAGATCATCCTCCCAGTGTGGGTGGACATCATCTAACCAGCTGAAGGCCTACATAGAACAAAAAGCCTGAGGGAGAGAGGACTCCTCCTGCCTGAGTGTTTGAGATGGATGTTGTTCTTTCCCAGCATTTGATCCCAAACTGAAACATCAGCTCTTCTTAGGTCTTGAGCTTGGTGGTTTTCAGAGTGGAACTTATATCATTAGCTCTCCTGGGTCTCCAGGAGAGAGATGGGAGATCTTGTAACTTCTCAGCCTCTGAGCCAATTCCTTATAATCTCTCCCCCCACCCCCCACTTCTCCCTCTCTGTCATTTTACCTCTCCCTCTTCCTCTTCAGCTCCCACTTAGAATTAGGTGGGAAGATACTGGGGGGGTTTGAGCAGAGTAGTGGCATGATCAGCCTGATATATCAACCCTGATATAGACCTGGTGGAGGTGGTGAGAGGTGGTCAGACTCTGTGGGGTATGAGAGACAGGGAGGAATTGAGGATGGTTTCTAGGTTTTGGCCTGCATGGTGGAAGAATGGAGAATAGAGTTGCCATTTACAGAGATGAGACATGGTGTAGTACAGCAGATTGGAGGATAAGACCAGGCCTTTAGTTTACACATGCTAAGTCCCTCCTATCTTAAATGATTTTGTTGTCCATACTTTAATTGTACATTTAAGAAAATTTTCGAAAGTAGGATTTTGATTTGGGGCTTGCTAAATGAAGTTAGAATTGTCCGTTAGACACTGGAATTGGCAGTTGGTTTTAAGTATGGCATTGGAGGTCATGACTAGAGGTAGAAGTTTAGAAGTTACCAAGTTATCTAACAATGAAAGAAATCCAAACTGAGACACAATATTGTTTTCTCACTAATGAGTTGGGCAAATTTTAAAAAATTATTAATGTCCAATGTGGCAGAAAACGGTCAAATACACTATTGTTCAGTGAGCCTGGAGTCCAGATTCCTGTTCAAAGACTGACCACGTGATGATGGTGAGGAAAATAATTTTAATATTTTTTACTGATTGCTTACTGTGTGTCAGGTACCATGCTAAGAGCTTTATGTTTTATCTCAAAGTTCATTTTTGCTACACAGAGTCATTTCTATTTTCTAGGCATTCATCCATGTAGCAATTACTTTGGGTCCCCTCTTTTGTGCTTGATCTGCCTAGGAAATCCATAAAAATGGACTCACTAACTCTGGACCAATAGTTTGGAACTTCTTTAGTACTATGGTCTCCTTTGAGATGCTGGTGAAAACTACAGACTTTGTCCCTAGGTAAATACTCATTTCCTTGGGAGATCCCATACCTCTCTCCTGAAGTTCTAGGAGGTCTGTGGACCCCAGGCCGGGTCCAGAACCTCTCTTCTGGGACAATGGTGTAAAGACACACAAGGCAAGGATGGGAGGAGGGTGGGAGAGAAGGCGAGGGCATGCAGAAGTCTTCGGCAGGCCAGTTTGTATTTGGAAAGCATCAGTTAAGTGCTACAATGCCAGGATGCTGGGGTCCCCTGGTGAATACTAACAGTGCTATCTGGGCTGTACTCCCATTCCCCAGCATTCTCTTCCCCATCCTCCATCTCCTTCCCCTGTCTGCCAGCCCTGGACAGCCCAAATGTCTCTCCATCCCCTCTTCGACTCCAACCTTCGGAGAGCCAAATGGAGTCAACCAGGACTCCAACCTTCTGCCCAGGTAGCTAGGAAGCCCCTCCACCCCCCATAGCCTGAGTATGGGCCTTTCCCATGAGTCCTTGTCTCCTGTTGTTGTTTTTTCCCCTGTCCTTGCCCATGAAAGGATCCATGGTCATGGTCAAGCAGGCCACTAGGGTACCTGTCTGAGAAGCCCCCAGACACTCTTTCTCCATACTCATCAGTTCTTCAGGTCGGCAAAGGACAGACTGGAGACGTGGGGGTCAGTTTGGATTCTCCAGTAAGCAGATACCGGGATGGAGTGAGGAGCACATGGTTGATTGGGGGTGGACACCTGTGAAAGAGAGAGGGAGAGGAAGCAGGATTGGGCAGAGAAGTATCTGGACATTGTTACAGATAAAACACTCATGAGAGGATGGGAGGGCAGAAGCAGGATTGGGCAGGCTGTCGGTATGGATCTGAAAGTCAGGGCCAAGCCAGGAGACAGCTACAGAGCAAAGGGAGCCCTTTACAGAAGTCCTGCAACGTATCACCTGGTGACCCTCCCAAGATGGGGTTTGCAGCTTTGGGGTGGGGGCCTTCCTGCCTTACAAGGAACGGGGCGGGGGTGGGGCTGGTGAGAGTGTCTCCTGCCCTGTGCTATTATATTTTTTCCTCCAGACAGGAGCCCCAGACCTGCCCTCACTTGTGGCTGATGTACTGAATATGTTTCTCCATGTTGAGCCTCAGCTCTAGGAGCCATCCAGCCAGGGAGGAAGGGAGGAAGTGCCCACAAAGGCAGACGCTGAGTGGGTGCAGCTATATACCCAGGGCATATGGGCGGCTGAGTCTCCTGAAGGCTTGGATCTAAGAAAGGAAGACACAGCAGTTCCCGGATTCGCCACTGTTCATGATGTGCTTGTAATTCTCTCATAATGGTTAAGGATCACACAGACCTGCTTTTGGATTTTACTTCTGCCGCTGAGTGGCTTTGGACAAGTGACTGTCTTGTTGGAGCCTCAACTGCTGTATTTTCAAAAATTTTCAAAAATGTTCCCAGGGCCTAACGAGGTAATAATGCGCACGAGATGTTCAGTATTGCTTGGCTCATGTAGGTGCTTAATGGCGGTTAGGTATATTACTACTGTGTGCCAGGCCCAGTATGGTTTTTACCCCATGCAAGCTTCACAATGACCTTGCCACGGAAGTATTACTCCCCCTTTTGTAGTTAAGGCAGTGGGGGGCTCTGGTAGAGTATTAATAACTTGCTAAAGGATCACACAGCTGGTAAGTGGCAAGTCCCCAATTCACCTCCACGTCTCTTTGACTCGAAGTCGAACCATTAATTCAGACCGACACGATGTTCTAGAGTTTTCCCAGGCTGCTACCAAAGGGGCTCTGCAGGCTAATGAGAAGGATGGGGGACAGAAATGGGGTTTGGGAGGGTTCTCAGGCCACTAACAGCTAGGTGAGAGCCACAGTGGAATAAAAGACATTTCCCACAGTGAACAGAAGTCCAAAGAATGCATTATTGGTAAGATATTTGGGAGGTTATATGCAGGGCTCATTGATAGTTGACGATAAATAAATAGTACGTAGAAGTCTGCCTTCTGCAAGGTAGAGTTGGAGGGGCAAAAATCAAGCTCCTCCCATCCCTCACACACAAAACATATGCCCAAAGGGCCAAGATTAGTGGTCCTTGTCTTTGAGTTCTAGTACAGTTCCAGCTGCTTCCAGACAAAGCACAACCTTGAAGCCAATCACTTCCATAGTGAGCATATGAGTTAAGAAACCGAGCTTGAAAATGGAGGCTGGAGCCTGAGGGAATGAACCTTAGGGCAAAGGAGATCCAGAGAGGATGGGAAAGGGGATTTGAAAAGAAGGCAGAATAGTCCAGAGTCAGCAACTGAGGGGCCCTTGCTAAGCAAAACAAAGTAGGGTCCCAGAAAAATGAGAGGAAGTGTAGAGAGGTAGGAGGCCTCCTAGTTCCTCGTTTTGCCACTGGTCTCCCAGAGATGTGTGAGTGTATTTATGTTTTTAGTTGCAGTCCTTATTCCGAGGTGGAAGGGCTTCCTTAACCACCATGCCTTCCCTTCCAGTGTGATTATAAATCCTCTGTACAAGGAGCCTCTATTTCCTGGTTTCTCTCTCCCACGTCCTCTCCTTTAATTTCCAGTTGTTTGGAAAGCAACATTTCCCCAACTGTCCCCACCCCCACCCCCACCAGCTAATTTTTCCTCTGGTCCCTTCTCCCAGGTTTGCCTTTCCTCTCTCTCTCTCTATCCAGCAACATCCAAAGCCAATGAATTATTAGCTCTGAGGTTGGGCCCAGACCACTGGGAATCCGGGGTGCCACAGACAGACAGATAAGCTTATTGGAGAAATCATTCCCAGAGGCTCTTTGAGAAGCAGTACAAAAGGATAGGGGGACAAATTGTGTGTTGACCAGCTCAGGAAGCTCAGGGCTCCAAGGGGGCTGGCGGCACTTGCCCCCTTCTCCCTGACTTCCTGTCCTTGTGGAAGAGAATTGGAATTGATAATGTTCTAGGCCATTTCTTTCCCCCCATGACAGAAAGACCTCTCAAAAAGACAGTTGTGGATTGTTACTCCTGCTTCCCTTGAAGAGCCTAAATCGCTTTTGTACAGTAAAACAGTCCTTTCTCTCTGTATTGATCTAATCTGAGCCTTGTGCAGCTGAAGTCTTGCACAACCTGTGGCAAGTTGTGGTTGTGGACAGCAGTCTCTGTCACCTGATTATACCCTCAGAGAACCAGAATCTGGGGAGAGACCAAAGCCAATGAATCTTTGTCTTGTGCAAATTGTCTTGTGCAGTGTTTTCACATCTGTCGTCTTATTCAAGCTTCACAACCACCCATTAGGAGCCAGACAAGGAAAATCTCCATGCAATAGAGGAAGATCGAGGCTCAGAGTAAGTGAGTCAACAAAGGTCATAGGATCAGCCTGAGACTACAGATCTCCTTTGGGTCTGGGACCTGGATTGACTCCACTGAGACCACCATAGCTTGTGTTAAACCAAGGGGCTGATATACCGTATCTGGAATATTCAAGAAGAAAGGGAAAGAGAACATACACACACACACACACACACACACATACACACACAGGATTGACTTAAAATAGACCAAAATACAGTTTATGCAGTATCAGACTATGTTCATAGGGTTTCTGCCAGAATGCTTTCTCAATACTCTTCTTGGACACCTGAAATCTGGTGGCCTGCTCCCCATTTCAAGTCTTCACTGCCACACATGCTACTCTCAGATTCTGCCTAGAGACTAAACAGTTGCTTCCTTACCTCCGAACTTTGGGGGCAAGGCAACGACAGGGAAGAAAACATCGCTGCCTTTCATGGCCCTCTGCAATTATGACATGCAACTATGAGAGGAGGAAGTTTTTGATCATTCCTCAGTCAGGTGACATGGCTGACACAGGGCACCACTTTTCCTAAGCTGCCCAACCCTATCCCTCACTAGAAAGTGATAGTGAAAATTACATGCTTGTTCCTTTTTGTTTTCCAAATGGCTTCTACAGTCCATTAAGAAGTTGTAAAAAAATCTATGCAGCAGGCTGTGATCAGAATTTTCAAAAAAAACCTAGTACAGTGAAATAGAAAGTACCAGAACAAACTTGCAAGTAGTATGCATGAGGTTTTTTTGGACATAACATTTCATTGGCCACATGTATGCATCTGTGTGCTGGATTGTGGTACTTTATACTTTTTATTGTGTGTTCAGGCAAAACCTCTGAAAGCCACCAATTTAGAAGGTACATACATCTCAATGTGAGATACAGGCTCTATCCTAGCTTCATCGGATATGTTATTCCGGCAATACTGTTTCCTCTTTTTAGTGTTTCTCTAGGGAGCAGACTGACCTATACAGCCCACACATGGTCACTGAGAACTCTTTTGTACAGAAAGCTGCATTTGGCAATGAAAGGCAAATATTTATTAATAGAATACCACAGTTTGGTAACCAAGTGTTTTGATGAAATATTTCATTGTATAGAGCCAACTGTTAAATCTAAAAGCTAACTATGCCCCACCATTTCCCCCTGGATATCTTTACTCTTCATAGCATGTGTGTCTTTTCTATACCCTGTATTAAATAACAAAAATTAGCAAATGAAGTCCCCTTCTACCAGATGTCTGTCCTGCGTCACGTTCAAGCAAGTCAATCCAGCAATATTCCAGAATAAGGGAACTCCTAGTATCTTCTTGCCTATTTTGGACTGCTTGCTCCTTCTCCAAACACATGGACCCTTTAACCTCACTGGGATTATCTTTGAAACACATCCTCTATTACTAGGTGATTTCCAAAAACCAGGTACTCGTTAAGTTCCAATTCACTAAGGCTCATGCATATTTAAATAAGCTCTGTGGCTCTTCCAGCCACATAAAGCTAATCATGCAAATAACTTGACAAAACGTGAATCTTGTACTAGCTTCCTAGGCTTATGGCTGTTTCCTTCCACTATGCTTACAAATTTGGACCTAAGTAGACTCCTAACCATTTTTATCCAGGGAAATCATTGCTGGACTTTATCAACCTTATCTAAGATGCCATTGATTTCAAGACTCTCCAGTATTTTTGGTACTACTGAGAAAAGCAGGGAGAGCCTGTTCAAGTATGATTTGGCATCAGTTTAGGATCTAGGCCAATCTCAGGGATATTAAATTGTGAAAAGTAAGTTTATCTGTGAAGAGATGGTTTCAAGGGCCGTTGCCTTTTCTCACTCCTCTTCAAGTGCCTGGTGACACATTTTTAAGGTATAATTTAAATTAATGGGTCGACCCCTCTTTCTGAAAACCAACTGTCTTTTGGCTTACCTGCCTGCTGAATCCAGCACTTTGGCTAAAGTTTCTCAAGGTTAAAATTTCCAACATCTCACTGGAAACCTCACTGCTGGCTCAAACAGGATCTCGTGGGTGTGAGTATGTGGTAGGCAAAGAACAGGATGGGCTAGAGAAAGGACAAAATCCAGGTTGTCAACCCATTTTCAACATTCTAACGTGTGTGTTTTTTGTTTTTTTGTTTTTTTTAGTTTGAAAAACTTCGTATGGTAAAGAAACAACTTCTCCAGTTAAAAAAAAAAATTAAAAGACCTTAAAACAAGCTTGAGAAAACTTGACACAAGGCAAATTTTATTTTATTTTTTCAAGTTACAAAAATATCATAGTCAAAAAATACAGTCTTAGTCCATACAAGAGTAGTTCCAGCCATTTAAAACGTCTACAGAGTTTGGAAAAAGCAATGTATATAGAAGTCTTAAAACATATAATATCACCACTCAATTCAGTTATTGCTAGTTATGTGCAGCTTTCACTTGAGACCATTCTCTTCAAGGCAAAAGGCAGTGTTCGGGCACTGACTGTTGCCTGCTCAAGGTGTAGGTTTAGACGGCCAATCCAAAGTTAGAATGAGCTCACTTTGAGTAGACCTTATATAACACGTAAGTTTTGATCAGTACTACAAGAGGGTGTGGGCTACATTTCAGTTCCATCCCTTCCTCCCATATTTAATTCTATTCTTTTAACACATCAGAAGTAAAATGTGTAGTTTGGGGCAAGAGTGAATGAATTGCTGGTTTTCAAAGCAAGTGATGAGAAACCCTAACTTTGAGTTGTGATGGAGAAACAAAGCTGGCACATTTAGCATAAAAACATTGAAACAATAAACACAAGAAAGGAGAAAAATCTAAAGTTTAACAAACACCAAAGCTAGCTTTTTCTCTTTAGATGTTGAGATGGAACACGAATCAACTTGTTCCTCTGAAGTCTAGGAGCTTATGAAAATCTGCTGTCCTCTGTTTTCTCTTTAAAAAGGCCAAGAGCTAGCCACATGACAGGAACATGCTTTCAAACAGTTCTCAGTCAACAGAAGAACGAATCATCAAATTAAAAAATTTTAACTTTAAATAAGGAAGAAAAGAAAGAAAACAAAACAAGAGCAATCGACAGTGTAAAACACAGAGAACAAATCACTGACTTTGGGGGATGGGTAATACATAGGAGACTTTTGGCCTGAAGTTCACATGGAAGACTTAGAAGCTAAGAGTGTTCCATAGAAATATTGATGGCTTTGTTTCCCACTTTCCTGTCAGACCCTGCAGGGTCAGCATTATTGCTGACATCTTACCCCCAGAAGTTCTTGAATAAATCTGAGACAGAGATTGGTGATAAGTATGAGGTGAACTGGAAGAACCTTTCAAAAGCATTCTTTGAACAAAAGTGACACTCGGGACCATTTTGGCAAGGATAATTTATGACTTAAATCCTCAAAATAGGCTACACTTTTAGGAGGTAGAAAACAAGTACCAAAAATTTACCATTTGGCCGCCCTCCTTAACTTTTGGCCAACCTTGGATCCTCTCCATTTCTCACTCCCCATTTTCCCATTGAAGCTATTAGTGCTACTACCATTCATTACCTAAAGTTATAAACTTGGAGCTGCCAAGAAAAATCTCAAGTAGTTTTGTTTTTAAACCACTGAGTGTATCGAATACTCAAGTATCAACTGGGAACATTTTAGTAGATTAATTCACTCCATAAGAAAACATGCCTACATAAAACAAATACTTAACATGAAAAAGACTACTGAACATCTCTACATGCTAATAAGTCAGAGCATCTATGCAAACCTAAATTAGTAATGTTTTCATGAAACTGATTTGGATAAGCCTTATATTATAACTGCATTACCAGCATTTACTGAAAATAGGGATGTGTCTCACTAAAAAATTAAGCTAATAACAACAACAACAAAAACTCTACTTCCTCCCAAATAGTTACATTGTGCTGATATCCCATAGATAGTATTATAAAAGGGTTTCATTTTTGCAATAGGCTGGGCTCACAGTGCATGTGTTAATACAGAGACCACGTGTGCAATATTATCACAAGAATGTCATTAGTGAAATGTATATAAGGCATGTAAAAAAACTCGCATTAAAGCTCTTAAGGGCAAGGATCCAAACAGGCAGCCACTATAAAAGGTGCTGCTAGGAATAAAAAAGTATTAAAGAAAACAGTTTCAGCACATACTAGTTTATAGTGCTTCCATAATAAAATGAATTACTTCACATAAATTTATGTTGCTGGAACTAATGGACCAAACAAGAATGGACTTCTGCCCCCTTTTAACTACTAGCCCAGTCTTGGAAACGGAAGCAGTCACTTGCAATCTTCCACACGGTGTTGGTAGGAGTCGACTGGGCAGTCAGCAGGAAGTTCTGGTTGAAGTAGTGTTGTTTGTTTCCATCAAACTTCACAGTTCCACTGGTCACAACAAGAACTGTGGTCTGGGCCTGAGTAGCTTGCTCTTTACCCACATAAAATAAAAAAAGAGAAGAGGTCACAGTTTCTATCTCTGAAGAAGTAGATCTTCAGGCTTAAATGACATTGCTTCTAACAACACAGAAAAAAAAAGTTTCATAAACTTTCTTTACCTTGAGCATAACCTTGAGCATGCACACCCAAAGGCAGAAAATGAAATTATTGTTTCAAAGCATATTAAAATTATTTTCAGTCCAGAAGGGGTTTGGGGACTCTAATGAAGTGCTTTTTGCACAGGACCATTTTATTTCTCTATTTATTAATATTTCGTTGTGTTTCTAATAGAACTTTTTCGTACTTTGCCTTCTTAAGTTATTCTTTTTCAGAACTAAAATGGGGAAAGAAAATCACCCCGAACTACTACTTCTGACGCTTAGGACCCCATCTAGAGGTCAATCTTACATATCACATCAATCTACCTTGAATCAAACTCTTGCCAAATAATTTTTTCCTGTAGCAGAATAAATTTCTTCTGTGAAATTTCAGTAGGTTGTAAAATAATAACATTAATCAGAAATTGGTATAATTTTTCTCTGGAAACATTCCAAGGCACAAAAGGGAGTTGTTTATTCAGGGACGATAGATAATTCAGTTCTCTCCCAACAATCAAAAGCACACTTAACCTCAATTTCTCACTCATTTTTAATAAACCATAATCACACAATCCAACAGAAGGCTAGTGGTCTTCTGGAATTAGATGCACCTAAAGGAAAACCAATAATTTAATCTGACTGCTGAATTTTTCATTTTTAACATGCTCAAAAAAGTAATTATTTCTATTGCTACAAGTTGCTTGCTGCTTTTGGCGTTCAAGCTTAGTGCTCACTAAAGGAAAACAAAAGAAAACGTTGAAAGAATGTGATCTTACCATGCACTGGTTGGCAATCTAACATATTGACCTGGAACTCACTAGAAGGCAACATCTCAAAAAAATTAGTTAGGGCTTCCAGCCCTGTAACAACATTTCCATTCCATATTAAAGTGGCCTTGTCCAGATACAGCCTGGTCAGTGCCTTAAAGAGGAAAAAAAAGGTAAAGATTTTGTTTCTAGGGAAGCATGTTACAGAAATGGATCAAGGGGCTACAGGTGACATATAAACATTTCCATAGTTCAACCTCCATTTCCACTCCCCTTGCCCCCTCCCCCTGGAAGATAATGTGAGCAAAGAAGGTATCTGACTGATCATTTTGGATTTAACAGAGACAATTTCACTTTAGCCATGAAAACACTTTGCACCCAAGAGGGTTTTGAAGTTTGGGTTTCTTTTTCTTAAAATGAATTAAGATGAGTTTTAAGCACATGCAGCCCCAGACCAGGTTTAGTCTCCCTCCGGTTTCTAATTCAGAGAATTAAAGTTGTAGATCGGGTTCTACCTGGCCACTCCAACCCCAGTGTTTACGTACACGTGAGCCATTTGATGTTTGAACCATTTAATGTTGTATGTGTTAGGAAGAATTCTTTTAGTACTACTCAAACACCTATTTTGTTCAAAAGAATCACAATTATTTGCTAGTGCAGGTCTTTGCTAAGTCATGTAAATTAACGCCCACATAAGGCAGAATTCAAGAGTTAACCCTGTAGGAACAGGAGTTAGTCACAGGAGGTTAGCTTGTCACAGGACAGATTATTTGCTTAATCCTAAAATTTTACTTGGATGCAAAGACCAGCTCCTTATCTTGACTCTGGTAATAAAACTATGTTGTCTTTTTTTTTGCTACTTTATTTTTGAAAGTAAGTTTATTGTGCAAGACACAATAAACATCTATTGTCAGGTCCCTTGTCAAACATCAGTACCAGAAACTTCTTTTATCTTCTGCCAAAAAAAGAGAAATTTTGTGAGATTAATTTCTCTACCTGCAGCATAAAGAACGTGCTCTAAAGCAGTCCTATGCTGATAAGAGGCTTAGGCAAGACTCCAGCACATACTGAAACAATTACTTCGAAGATATGACTCAGGGATAAATCAGAACAAATAAGCTGATGACATGAGAATTTCCTCTGTTGAAAACTAAAAGTATCCAAACCATGTGGGCCCTATTTGTGAGCTTTAATCAGAACTTACTACAGCTGTGAGCTTTAATCAGAAATTACCAATACTGGAAATTAAACAAGCAAACCAAGGAACATTCCCTGTAATGGCAGACTCCCTCACTAACACTAATGCTGTTTACTAGCACTAATGCTGTTTAAAGCATATTGCATGAATGATGGGATTAAAAAGGTAATATATTTAAGTAAACATATGTTAAGCCCCATGTCAAGTGCAGTAAGTTACTTCTCACTTACCACCATAAAAATAAAATAACGTTAAGAGAGGTTAGCAGTTTGCCCAAGATCACAGAGTTAAGTAGATGCAAAGCTGAGAGAGGATCCCAGAACCCACACTTCCATAATATCAAACCCATCCTTCCCTAAACAAAGCACTTTTAAAGAACAAGTCCACAATTATCACTTATGCAAGCCTGGCTAAGAAAAAACAAAAGACAAAAAACCCAGGTACTTAACAAAGAGTAGCAGAGTCCAAAACACTCACCCGTCTTCTTTTGTCCATTGTCTCATAGTAAATATTGACAAATTCCTCAGCAGCTCTACATGCCTGATCTACATGAGTCTTAAAATCCTAGGAGAAAAAATTCAGATGTGTACATTACCACCCCTCCAACCCCTAACAAACAGAAACCCACCAACAAAAACTAATGATTTATTTCAGTCAGTCTGTACCTCCATACACAGTCCATATTCTTCTGTATAAATTAAGACATTATAAAGTTCAGGGATCAGGGTGCCTAGGTGGCTCAGTGGGTTAAAGCCTCTAACTTCAGCTCAGATCATGATCCCAGGGTCCTGGAATTGATCCCCACATCGGACTCTCTGCTCAGCAGGGAGCCTGCTTTCTCCTCTCTCTCTCTCTGCCTACTTGTGATCTCTGTCAAATAAATAAATAAAATCTTCCAAAAAAATAAAAAATAAATAAAGTTCAGGGCTCAAGTTTCCAGTTTTTACATTTTCTACCATTTTAAAGCACGTGTATTTAGGACATAGTCATCCCTCATTAGTGTTCTCATCTTAAATTGGAATTGATAATCTTTCCTTGGTAACCGGTGCTGTTTAAGTACTGTAGGTTTCCAGTGTTTTACAAAACATTAACCTTAATAGAAATGATGTGGTCTGAACCTTAAAAAAGGCGGGGGGGGGGGTAGAGAGCTGAATCAGAAGTTATGACAAGGAGTTGCTCAGTGGGGACAAAATAAGAGTACAAAATAAAGGCCAACGAAATACTTGAAAAAGTACATACACAGGAAACTTCCCCACATTATGTAAAAATTCACTGGCATTGCTAAGAATTGCAGAACGGAAGAAGAGAAATGCTATTGGGGTTTTCTCCTGCCGGATGATTAGTAAGTACCTTTTCCCCAGCCATTCACGGAGCCCAGCCTATTATTTGAGTTAAGAATCTGTCAGGGGATGGAAAGTTATTTGTAAAGGGAAATAATGAAGAATAAAAGATCCCAAGCCATAAACAGACCCCAACATTCCTGCCTCTCGCGAATTCCCATCTCGGAGTCCTTTCCAGGAGAAAGACTACACAGACGCCGGGGTTTGGGGGGCGGTGGGGGAATAGGGGGGCTACGGACCAAGAGGGGCTACAGAGAGGGAATCCCGCCCCCGGAGCCCAGCGGGCCAGGCCCTGATTCGCCACTGCACCACGTGACCGCCAGGCAGCCCGCCCCAGCGCCCCTCCCCTCAGCTGCCCAAGCCGCGGCGCCCCGGCACCCTGCTGCGGCCCCGGTACTCACCACGGACGTGGCCATGAGCGAGCCCGAAGCAGCCTGTTCTGGCAGTGGCGGCGTCACTACCTCTTCACGTGTCCGGCGCTCTCGGCTGCTGCAGCACCAAATATTTAGGAAGACAGCTAAACCCGCCAAACGCTGAATTCTCTACCCGCCCATTCTCCCCCGGAAGTAGCTCAGTCCGTTGTTAAAAGCACCCCGATGTTCCCACCTTAAGTACACGTCCCTTCAGTTCCGACCGTACCCTCCTATCTGCCTTCTGTATTCATTTGTTAGCTATTTATCTAGTTCGGAGGAGAAAAAAAAAATCCTCGGCTTTCAAAAACGAGATACTCTAACCGAAAGTATCCATTTTCCTAGCGACATGGGACAAGCAAAGATCATCTAAACGATCCAATAGCGGAGCTTCTTTGCTCCAAGAGGCGGGGCCAAGGCTAGCCGAAGACCAATGAGAAACGCGAGGAGACCTGCTAGCTCTGTAGCCTATAGGAAAAAGGGGTGGAGTTTGGCGAAGTAGGCAACCACTCTGCGCATGTCTAGTGGAGAAGGATTTAAAGTTCTGGAACATTCTAGAAGAATCTACCCTCACTGAATTGAATCCCAACGGTCTCAGTAGCATTCCTAAAATTATTCACAAATCACGGATTTGGTTATCTGCTATTTATTCATAAGGAAAGG
Organism: Mustela lutreola; assembly: GCF_030435805.1. NCBI lineage: Eukaryota > Metazoa > Chordata > Mammalia > Carnivora > Mustelidae > Mustela > Mustela lutreola. The sequence continues at coordinate 94,072,989 of NC_081308.1, read as the reverse complement.
CTTATCAAGTTCCTTCATTCTAACATACGGTTTTTGTCTCAGACTGCAAATGAAGATTAGTATACATTGCCATTTACCCCCTTCTGCAACCGACTCTCTAAGAATAGCTAGAATTTTACTGCCTGATGACCATGAGCAAGTACTTTTTCTAAGCATTTTAATCTACATTCACTTATTACTTCAATAACACTATGATGTAATCCTCTCCGGTTTATAGCTAAGGCACAAGTTGATTAACCTGTTCAGGGTCACAAACTACTTAGGGTTCAAGCTCGAGAGTTGTAACTACCATTAAAACCTGATTTCACTCTCTAGCATCCTTTAAAACCATTCACCTCATAGGCACTGACAAATTCTGGGTGGTGAAATCAATTAGATACTCTATAGCCTTACCACGAATAACTGGTTTCTGGCTCCTCATCAAAATATTCCCTTCTTCGTTGGTATCTTCCTGAGTCTCCGCCATGAGACCAGTCTCTCCTGAATCTTCTCATATTCAGGCGTTATTTTTTCTCCCGAACTCTCCGCTGTTCAGACTAGCTTCAACTGCAAATCCACCCGCCTTCTTCCTTTGCGCCCCTCTTACTGGCGTCACTTCCGGGGGCTGTCTCTTATTTAAAACGTCCCTCCTCCCACGTGACTTCAACTGCTACCCGTATGCTAATGACTCTACATAACACGGCTCTAGCCGCCCCCCTTCCCTGACCTCCAGTTACGCATATGAAATTTTGCTAGATATGAACACCGGAATGTGCTACAGCTTTCTCAAACTCATGGAGTCCAAAATTTAAATTCCTTATTCCTCTGCACGTCCAATGTGTATTCTTTGAGTCATCTATGTTCAAATACTTGGAATTTTTATTTGTAGCACCCCATCATCGTAATTCATTTGTTCATTCAAAAAATAATAAGCATTTAGTATGGACTACCACATTATGCAAGGTTCTGAATATAGAGGGGTAAAAAAATAGACATGATTCATATGCTCATAAAGTTCACAGTATAATGGGAATAAAAGACAATAAACAAAATATTAATGTACTACAGAGGAATTCTAAGTAACTTGTTCAACTCTTATTTTTTTAAGCAACCTCTCTTCCCTCCCTCCCCTCTCCTCTGCTCCTCTCCCCTCTCCCCAACCCACCCTCCTCTCCCCTCACCACCCCTCTTCTCCCCCATTGCTTCTGTTCAGCTCTGTTCCCCCTTCCCTTCTGCTTCCCTCCCCCACTTCCCCTCCCCTTCCCTCTCTCCCTTCCATTCTGCTCCCTTCCCCTCCACTCCCCCCTCTCCCTTTCACCCCCCTCCCCTCCCCCACCCTCACTTTCTCTCCCCAGTCCACAAACATTATCACTCTTCTCATTTTTCCAAAACTTTCCTAATTTTTAAAGGCCTATCTTGGTTTGGTCTCAATTTGCCTTTCCAGACTTCTCTCCCATTATTCACCAATAGTGGCAAAGTTAATTACTATGGTTTGCCAAAAATGACTCATGTTTACTGCTTTATAGGTGATTGTATTTCTTAATTAAGACTTCAGAATATGGGGGCACCTGGGTGGCTCAGTGGGTTAAGCCTCTGCCTTCAGCTCAGGTCATGATCTCCGGGTCCTGAGATCCAGCCCCACATCAGGCTCTCTGCTCAGTGGGGAGCCTGCTTCCCTCTCTCTCTTTGCCTGCTGCCCTGCCTACTTGTGATCTTTCTTGCTTTGCCAAAGAAACAAATAAATAAAATCTTAAAAAAAGAGAGAGAGTTCAGAATATGTGTCTGGCATTCATTTTAATTTTGTTCAATCCTCAGGACCCCTGGAGAGAGAGATATTATTATCCAGGTTTTGAAGAATTTAAATGGCAATTCAAAGAGGTTAAGTAAGTTGGCTAAAATGACACTGCTATTGGAGTTGAGATTTCAACCCACAGCTGGCTGGTCCCAAAGTCTTTGCTCTTAGACACTGCTAGCCATGCATGTGCTTAAACTATGCTTATTTTGAAGTGGTTTTTTTTTTTTTTTTTTGCCTACATTTCTACCTGCCCAAAAGGCTGTGACCTGTCCTATGGCCATGATGAGTATCTATTGGTGGTGAGCAATAGCGCTGGGGATTAGAGGAGTTTTGGGAGTACTGAAAGGGGACAGCTGAGCTAGAGGTGGAGCAAAGCCTCCGAGGTTTGCACTGAATGTTTGCACAGAATTGTGTGTACCTTCACTGTTGTGCTACACAGGTGGGAGGCTGGGAAAACAACATAGGAAACAATGTTGGACTCTCCTTGGGCAGAGCAGCAAATTTAAACCATATGAGAACGATGTTTGGGGGAAAAATGGGAACCAGGCAAAGGAGACACAGAACTGCTCTTTGCTCGATGGTTGTACAGGTGTAAGAAGTGGGGAGGCTGAGTAGGAAGGGTGTGAAAGGGCTTTTCTTGGAAGGCCAAACAACATCCTGGTTAAGCACATTGTTGTTGGGACCCGTATGGGTTTAAATCCTGGCCACGCCGCTGAATAGCTCTGTGACCTTGGCCAAATCAACTAACTATTCCATGCATCAGTCTCCCAATTTGTAAAATAGAAATAATAATATTAATACATGTTCTGTAACACTGTTGTTAGGGGCATGCAGTCTCTGCTTGAGGAACATTATTTTCCCCTACCCATGGCATAGATAATGCAGACAACTATTTGAGAGTATGAAGCTGAGAAATATTAGGTAGCTTTGGTGTATCGAGAGGCATCGGCATAGCTCAGGAGAGGCTTGGATGCTCTGTAGGAGCAATAAACTGGGTTGATTCGGACTGCCTGCGGCAGTGCTGTGCAGCCATTTTCCCTGGTCAGACATAGACCTAATGGGATTAAAGCTGTTTGGAGTTACTACCATCCCTATCTGAATCTTCACCTTTCCCTGGATTTGAGATGGACTAGTCTAGAACAATCAGAAAAGTGATCCAAGCAGTCAGCCCCTTCCTCTTAGGTCTCTGATTGGTGATCAGCCTGTTTGCATTAAGTCTCATGCCCTACCAACTAAGTTAGCTAGGCACCTTTGGCTGGTTCACATCAGATAGTACTTCTAAAAACAGATTTATTGAGATGTAAACCACATACCCTACCATTTACCCATTTAATGTGTACAGGTCAGTGGGTTTTAGTATATTCACAGAGTCATGCAAGCATTGCCATGATATTTTAGACCATTTTCAATGCCCTGTAGAGAACCTCTTTCCTTCCCATTAGCAGTAACCATTCCTCATGCCCCCCACCTCCTGGCACCACCAATACACTTCTGGCTTCTCTGGATTTGCTTATTTCGGACGTTTCATAAGAATGGGATCATACAGGGGCACCTGGGTGGCTCAGTGGGTTAAGCCGCTGCCTTCGTCTCCGGTCATGATCTCAGGGTCCTGGGATCGAGTCCCACATCAGGCTCTCTGCTCAGCAGGGGGCCTGCTTCCTCTTCTCTCTCTCTGCTCGCCTCTCTGCCTACTTGTGATCTCTCTCTGTCAAATAAATAAATAAATAAAATCTTAAAAAAAAAAGAATGGGATCATACAATATGTATCTTGACACAGTGTTTTCAAAGCATGTATCCATACTCCTGTTCCTTTAATTGCAGAGTAGTATTCCATTGTATGGATGGACCACATTTTATTTATCCATTCATCCACTAGTGGGCATTTAGGTGGTTTCCATTTTTTTGGATATGATAAATAATGTTTCTATAAACATCTGTGTAAGTTTTTGTGCAGATATGTTTTCAGTTCTCTTGGGGAGATATCTAGGAGTGGAATTGCTGGGTTGTATGGTAAGTTATGTGTTAAAAAATAGAATTCATCAGAGTAAATTTTGAAGATCTTATTGGTTTTATTCAATAGTTCATGAATTGGGCAACATCCAATCTAGCAGAGAGAAAGGAGCTCTGAGGAGCTGTGCAAAATCAAAGATTTTCATAGGCAGAAGGGAGAGGGAACAAGGAAGTTCTACTAGGCAAACAAAGCCTATTGGTTATGTCATGTTTACTTTCCTTTAGGGTATGTCAGGGGTCTATGGGGAATGTCACCTAGCTAATGCTGATCAGGCAATTCCTGATTGACTGGTTTGAGATTCCATTCCCCGGAGAGCCAAAACTGTAAGTAAGTTAAGTCTTGGTTAGATGATGTGGGGCTTAGCATAAGCAACTTCATGGGGGAGGAGCTGTTGTCTTGTTTTTAACCTGTTTAATGTTTTAGGGACCTGCCAGACATTTTTCCACAGTGGCTACACCATTTTACATTCCCATCAGCAATACATCAGAACTGTAATTTCTCCACATCCTTGCCAATACTTGTCATTATCTATCTTTTTTATTATAGCCATCCAAGGGGGTGTGAAGTGATATGGCACTGTAGTTTTGATTTCTTTTTTTTTCAAGATTTCATTTATTTATTTGTCAGAGAGAGAGATCACAAGTCAGGAGAGAGGCAGGTAGGGAGAGAGGGGGAAGCAAGCTCCCCGATGAGCAGAGAGCCCGATGTGGGGCTTGATCCCAGGACCCTGAGATCATGACTCGAACTGAAGGCAGAGGCCTAACCCACTGAGCCACCCACGTGCCCCATGGTTTCGATTTCTATCTCCCTGATACCTCATGATCTCAAGCATCGTTCCATGAGCTTATTGGCCATTTGTTTATCATCCTTGAAGAAATGTCTCTTCAGATCCTTCGTTTATTTAAAAAATTAGCTTGTCCTTTTGTTATTTTGTTTTAATTATTCTTTACATTTTCCAGATACAAGCCCCTGATCAGATATATGATTTGCAAATATTTTGTCTCATTTTGGGGGTTGTCTTTTCACTACCATGGAGCCGTGCTCGAGATCATGAGTACATTCAGTTACATGTCCTTATGGGTGTTCAGGGGTCTTTCTTGAATACATGCTCTTCAGATTTTTGTAAGTGTTTGCTTAATTTCTAGAGTTCTGGACAAGTTAATCTTGACAACGTTTGTCTGTGTTTTCCTTGCTTTTATAGGGGTGTGAATTTACAGAGATCTTTACTCGGCCATTCTAGAAGCTCTGTCAGATAGCACTTTGGTCTATCTTTTGAAAGACACTGTTACACTGTTATTAGATGACTTTTATTATTTATATATTGGCCAGATTTTGAGGGACTAACTTTATGTGCTTTTCGTATATTAAACATTTACTTCAGACCACTGGCACAAGTAAAAACATAGGCAAAATAGGTGGTTAAAAGAGAATGACCATATGAAACTTTCTCCTCCTTTTAGTTTGCTTCTGAATCCAGTCTGAAGGAAGTGAAGGTGTGAGCTAAATTCTTTTTTTCAAAAATTTTTTCTTTCTTTCTTTCTTTCTTTCTTTCTTTCTTTCTTTCTTTCTTCCTTCCTTCCTTCCTTCCTTCCTTTCTTTCTTTCTTTCTTTCAATGGGAGAGGGAGAGAGAGGGTGCATGTGCCAGTAAGTGGAGGGGCAGAGGGGGATGGGGAGGGACAAGAAGTCTCTGAGGTGAGCCTAGGGCCCAATGTGGGGCTTGATCCACTGACTCTGAGACTATGACCCTAGCCAAAACAAGATTCAGAGGCTTAACTGACTGAGGCACTCAGGCACTCCTCACTTTTAAAAAAATTTTTTATTTTAGGGGCGCCTGCGTGGCTCAGTGGGTTAAGACTCTGCCTTCGGCTCAGGTCATGATCTCAGGGTCTTGGGATCGAGCCCCGCATCGGGCTCTCTGCTCGGCAGGGAGCCTGCTTCCTCCTCTCTCTCTCTCTCTCTTCCTGCCTCTCTGCCTACTTGTGATCTCTCTCTGTCAAATAAATAAATAAATTCTTAAAAAAAATAAAAAAAATTTTATTTTAAAATTTTTATTATTGTTTTATGAACTTGTTTTTTTTTTAAGATTTTATTTATTTATTTGACAGACAGAGATCACAAATACACAGAGAGGCAGAAAGAGAGAGAGGAAGGGAAGCAGGCTCCCCGCTGAGCAGAGAGCTCGAGGGGACTGGGGCTTGATCCCAGGACCCCAGGATCACGACTCAAGCCAAAGGCAGAGGCTTCAACCCACTGAGCCACCCAGGTGCCCCAATGAACTTGTTTGTTATAAAGGGAAATTTTTCTTCTTGTCAGGAAAAAGTGAGAGAATAATCCATTTTCACCTCATTATTTTTCAATCGCCTCCTCTATGGGGTATTCACAAGTCTTATCTTCAGGGGAGAAAAATTCTTTCAACTCTCTTCTGGAAACTTCTTTTGCTTTAAGTAATTATTTCCAGAAGCAAAACGTACAATGAGGCTTTTGTATTGGTTGAGCTCTCAGGTTTGAGGAAATTCCACCAAGACCCTAGCTCACCCACTCTGCAAATTTCTTAGAAAAACGTGAATTTTCATTGTCAAGACATCGTAATGTAAAGTTCAGGCAGGGGCACACATTCAACTAACAAGATGAGGAATTAAAACCTGAACATTTCCTTATCTTACTTGGCTCTATCTGAGAAGTCATCTTTACACTCAACACCCATTTCTTTTTCCATCCCCTCCCTCCCATCTAGTTTGAACCTTCTTCCCGTTCCCACAAACTCAATGAAAACAAAACCAAAAATAAGCAAAATAAAAACTGCTCCCTCCAGATAAAAGAAAGAAAGAAAGAGAGGGAGAGAGAAAGGGAGGAAGGAAGGAAGGAAGGAAAAGAAAAGAAAAGAAGGGAGGAAGGAAGAAAATGTTAGTGGCTTCGTGTAGTCAATTTTTTAAAAAGATTTTATTTATTTATTATTTGACACAGAGAGAGAGAGTACAAGCAGGGGGAGTGGCAAGCAGAGGGAGAGGGAGAAGCCGACTCCCTGCTGAGCGGGGAGCCAGAAGTGGGACTCCATCTCATGACTCTAAGATCATGACCTGAGCTGAAGGCAGACCCTTAACTGATGGAGCCAACCGGGCACACCGTCACGTAATTTTTTTTAACTTCAAGTATATGTTTGCCTGAAATTAGCATAGATCTACAACAATCTTTTGTGATTATTTGCTTGACTTCACTTTTATCCCATCATTTTATTTTCTTTCCTTTGAGTCCTTAGGTTGAGGTGTGTCTTTTGTAAATTGCATATAGCTGGATTTTTTTTTTTGCCTGATATCTTTTTTTAATGATATATGATTTACCTAATATTCATAAATTTAAGTATATTGCTGGCTGGATTTCACAAAAGTATGCGCCCACATAACCAGTAACTGCATCACAACAGAGACTATTTCCACTGGCCAGTGGCTCCTTCCTATCCCCTCAGTCAGTACGCCCCAAAGGTAACCACCATGATGACTTTTATGATCACAGTGAGTTTGTGTATGTTACTGAACTTCATGCAAATGGATTCATAGAGTAGGTACTTGCTAACATCTGTATGTACTCTCTAACATCTGGCTTCTTTCACTCCATGGTAGTGTGAAAGTCATCCATGTTATTACATTAGAGCACTGGCTTAGGCATTCTTAAACATTCTTATTTTTAAAAAATTTTTTAGGTTTATAAATTTTAAAAATTATTTTAAATAACATAAACATATATGTTATTTTTAATAACATATAATGTATTATTTGCCCCAGGGGTACGGGACTGTGAATCATCAGGCTTACACATTTCACTCACCATAGTCCATACCCACCCCAAGAGGTTTATAAATTTTTTTATTGTGGTGTTAGTCACCATATGTTAGTCATCATTAGTTTTTGATGTAGTGCTCCAAGATTCATTGTTTGTATATAACACCCAGTGTGGTTTTTAATAGCCTCAAACCGGAAACAACACAAAAGTCAATCAATGGGATAAAGGACACATAAACTGATCTTAGGGAAGGGAGTTCACATTTCACCACCAAGTATGAGTCTAGCTTTAAAAAGAACATCCCTTATTAATTAGAGAAGTTTCTTTCTATTCCTAGTTTGATGTGTACTTTTTTAAAGTCACGAATGGGTTTTTTAAAAATTTTATTTATTTATTTGACAGAGAGAGAGAGATCACAAGCAGGCAGAGAGGCAGGCAGAGAGAGAGAGGGGGAAGCAGGCTCCCTGCTGAGCAGAGAGCCCGATTCGGGACTCGATCCCAGGACCCTGGCATCATGACCTGAACCGAAGGCAGCGGCTTAACCCACTGAGCCACCCAGGCACCCCATGAATGGGTTTTAATCAAATGTCCTTTTTGCATCTATGGGCAGCTTTCTCTTTTATTCAGCCAATATGATAAATTACACTGGATGACTTTCAAATATTTAACCAAATTCCATTACTGGGATAAACCTCACTTAGTCATGATTCATTTGGTACATTGCTGGATTCATTTGTTAATATTTTGTTGAGGATTTTTGCATCTATGTTTGGGACAGATTGGCCTACAATTTGCCTTTCTTGTGTCCTTGTTGGGTTTTGGTATCAGGGTTCTGCTGGCCTCTTTAGAAATAACTGCATCTCTTTCTTTTTTACTGTTTGACTTGTGTATACTAACACATTTTTTACTTTCAACTTTTCCATATCCCTTTATTTAATCTGAGTTGTAAGTAGTATGTACTTGCATTTTGTTTTCTATAAATGAAAAAGTAGCCTGATAGTATTTGTATTTTAATGAAGGTGCTCAGACCATTTATATTTTTTATTTTTTTAATTTTATTTAATTTTATTTTTCTCAGTGTTCCAAAATTCATTGTTTATGCATCACACCCAGTGCTCCATGCAATAGAGCCCTCCTTAATACCTACCACCAGGCTACCAGGCTCACCCAAACCCTGACCCCCCTCCCCTCCAAAACCCTGTTTGTTTCTTAGCGTCCACAGTCTCTCATGGTTCATCTCCCCCTCCGATTTAACTCAATTCACTCTTCCTTCTCCTAATATCCTCCATGCTATTCCTTATGTTCCACCAGTAAGTGAAACCATATGATAATTGACTTTCTCTGCTTGACTTATTTCACTCAGCATAATCTCTTCCAGTCCCGTCCATGTTGATACAAAAGTTGGGTACTCATCCTTTTTGATGGAGGCATAATATTCCATTGTATATATGGACCATATCTTCCTTATCCATTCATCTGTTGAAGGGCATCTTGGTTCTTTCTACAGTTTGGAGACTGTGGCCATTGCTGCTATGAACATTGGGGTACACATGGCCCTTCTTTTCACTACTTCCGTGTCTTTGGGGTAAATACCCTGTAGGGTCACAGGGTAGCTCTCAGTCCATTTACATTTTAAGTAATCATTGAGTATAGTTGGGTTTCTAGCTACCCTCTTGCTGCTTGTTCATCTGTCCAATCCGTTATTTTTCCATTCTTGCCTTTTTATTATTCAAGTATTTTTAAAAAGATTTTATTTATTCATCTGAGAGAGAGAGTGAGCGAGAGAGAGAGCATGCACACATGCAGTGGGGTGGGGCAGAGAGAGAGGGCAAAGCAGACTCCCTGCTGAGCAGGGAGCCTAACCGTGGGCCTCGATTCCAGGACCAGAGATCATGACCTGAGCCAAAGGCAGACGCAAAACCAAGTGAGCCACCCAGGCGCCCCTCAAGTATTTTTACTACCCCATTTTTATCCTCTATACCTTTTCAATTATTCATTCTTTTATGATTCCTTTTGTGATGATCCCATAGAGTATTATATGCATCCTTTACTTCCAGTTCATCTTAAATTCATGCTTTTTAAATTAATATATAATGTATTATTTGTTTCAGGGGTACAGGCCTGCGATTCACCAGTCTTACACAATTCACAGCACTCACCATAGCACATACCTTCCCCAATGTCCATCATTCTGCCACCTCATCCCTCCCATCCCCCTCCACTCCAGCAACCCTCAGTTTGTTTCCCTAGATTAAGAGGCTCTTATGGTTCGTCTCCCTCTCTGGTTTCTTCTTGTTTCATTTTTCCCTCCCCCTATGATCCTCTGTCTTGTTTCTCAAATTCCTCAAATCAGTGAGATCATATAATAATTGTCCCTCTTTGATTTAAATTCATACTTTTACCACTTCCCCCAACATTTAATGATTGTATGACAGTTTCACTCCATTTTCTGACCTCTCATCTTTTGTGCTATTGTATTTCTATGTAGGCTTAATTCTCCACCCCCCTTCTTTCCTCTTTTCTTCCTCTCTCTCCATCTAATTATTAAAAAATTGCTTGGGAGTTAAATTTTATGCTATATGTATTATACCACAGTTAAAAGGAAACCCTACAGGACATTATTATCATTGTTTTAAACAGTGATCTTTTTTCCTTCCTGCAGTATGCTTCCATCCGTGGTCATTTACATCAGCCTAAAGTGTCCCCTTTCATCTTTCTTGTAGTGTGCATCTGCTGGGAAAAACAAAACAAAACAAATAAAACCCCTTTCATTTGAAAATATTTTTTTTTCAATTGAGGTGAAATTCACATAATATGAAATTAACTATTGAAACACAAACAGTTCGGTGACTATAGTTAAGAATACTGTATTATATACTTGAAAGTTGCTACGAGAGTGATCTTTATTGCTGTCTGTTTTTTCATTGTCAGTCTAGCCAATTTCATTAATCTTTTCAAGGAACCAACTTTTGATTTCATTAATTCTCCATATTAATTGTTTTATTCTCTAATTTATCTACACTCTAGCTTTTAGAATTTCCTTTATTCTGCTGGTGGTGGGTTTAATTTGCTCTTCTTTTTCTAGTTCCTTAAGGGGCATAGTTATGGTTTTGATTTCAGATGTTTCTTCTTTTCTAATGTAGGTGTTTGGTCTATAAATTTTCCTCTTAGTACTACCTCTGCTGTATCCCATGAGAATTGGTATGTTTTGTTTTCATTTTCATTTGTCTTAAGATATTTTCTAGCTCCCTTTGTGATTTCTTCTTTGATCCATTGATTGTTTAAGGGTGTGTTGTTTAACTTTCACATATATGTAAATTTTTCCACTTTCCTTCTGTTAGTGGTTTTGAGATTTATTGTGTTATGGTTGATGTCATGAGATATACCTTTTGATATTTTGTATTCATTAACATAGTTTTATAATTATACTTATTTTTATGGTTTTATCTTTTTTTTTTAAAAAAGGTTTTATTTATTTATTTGACAGAGAGAGGGAGCTCACAAGCAGGGGAGCAGCAGGCAGAGGTAGAGGGAGAAGCAGTCTCCCCCTGAGCAAGGAGCCCAATGTGGGGCTGGATCCCAGGACCCTGGGATCATGACCAGAGCCAAAGGCAGTAGCTTACCAACTGCACCACCCAGGAGCCCTTAGAGCTTTATTTTTTAAATTCTATACTGATTTAAATGTTATTTTTGTACTATCATTACTGCATTACGGGATTCTGTATTTGCATAGTTATCTTTACCAGAGGGCTTTATATTGTATGCTTTTGCATTCTGGTAAGCTGGCTCTGCAGGAGTTGGGAAAAGCCCTGGTTTGTTGTATTTGCCACCATGGACAATGTGAAGTTACCAATGTGACACAGTAGACATGAAATTGGGAAGACATATGCACACTCACACATCTGGTGAGAAATGGTTCCAGAATACCACTTGTTTCTCCCACCCTGGCCATGTGTAGCTCAGGAGTCTCCCCAAAATTTGTAGGGAATTCATATACACATTTTGAAACTAATTTCTCTGTGATTCCCTTGTTTCTGTGATTTTGTCCCTCAACTTTCAGCCACTTTGCTAGTCCAGAACTCTACTTCCATCTCTTTATCCCAGAACTGCTGACACTTTCTTGTTGGTTGCTTGTTAATATCTCTAACACTTTATAAAGTATATATTTTCTGGGGAGCCTATATGGCTCAGGTGGTTAAGTATCTGCGTTCTGCTCAGGTCATAATCCCAGGGTCCTGGGATCGAACCCTGCATCAGGTTCCATGCTCATCAGGGAGCCGGCTTCTCCCTTACCTTCTGCCCCTCTCCCCAGCTTGTGCATGTGCTCTCTTTCTCTCTCTCAAATAAATAAACCAAATCTTTAAAAATGAAGTATATATTTTGTGTAATTTTAATAACTGTTTCCAGTGGGAGAATTATTCTGCTACAAGCTACAACTTTATGCCTGGGATCAGAACTTTTTTCTCCTATACAGCCTTTGGTTTTCACTGAAGAGGTTAGTCTATTATGTTTATTGTGGTTACTGGTATATATGCATTTATTTCTACATTATAACATCTTATTTTGATCTTTCTCATAGTCTTCCTTCTCTTGTTTCTCTTCCTTGACCTCATCTTTTGCTTCCATTTTGGATTGATATTTGAAAATGTGTCTTTATCTCAACTACTTTTTCTTTTTCTATTTAGAGGTTAAACGTCATGTTTCTATTCTTTTAGTGGTTATCCTAGAAATGTTAACGTGCATATTTAATAGGGTTCAAAGTAAATCACTGTATTTGCTATCCTCCAAACAATACAAAGACCATAGGACACTTTAACTCTGATTGCCCTGTTTTAACTTGTGTGTATTTATTGCCCATCATTTTTGTTCTATATTTTTGATGCCACAAATTGACATTATTATTGTTTTTATGCAATCAATGTTTATTTTGGTGTACTCATGTATTTATCACTTTCTAATTTTTATTTATTTTTGAGAGAGCGCAGTGGGAGGGGAGGAGCAGAGGGAGAAGGAATAGCAGATTTTCTGCTGAGCAGGGAGCCCAAATAAATAAATAAAATTTATTTCTCTGAATGTATTAGATCGAAGGCGAGGAAATGTACAATTGGTTGAGGCAAATATATTGACAGAAGTGCACTCTCCCAGGATTCAAGATTGAATGTGATGGGACTCACATACTGGGGCTTGGCACTAGTAGTCCACTAATCAAACCTTGGCTTCAGTGTTGCAAAGTGTGGCCATGTATCTGAGTTCTGGCCAGTGGAATATGAGCAAAAGTGCTATGTGCCATTTTCCATAAAAAGCTCCCCCATTTGAGCCTACCAGATGAATGCAGACAGTTCAACTTGCTATAACAAAATACTATAAACTGAATGACTTAAACACCAGAAATTTCATTCTCATGGCTCTGGAGCTAGAAGTCCAACACCAAAGTGCTGACTAATTCACTTCCTGGTGAGGACTCTTCCTGGTCTGCAGATGATGCTTGCTTGCCAGATTCTCACATGGAGAGAGAAATCATCTCTCTCAGGTCTCTTATTTTAAGTGCACTGATCCCATTCATGAGTGATCCACCCGCATGACCTAATTACCTTCCAGAGGCCCTACCTCCGAATACCATCATATTGGGGATTAGGGCTTCACCACATACCTGTTGAGGAGACAGAAACATTAAATGCTTAGCAACTCCTAAGACCTGGAAGAGAGCAGAGCTAAAGAATGCACGGAGACTGGATCCCTGATTAACTGTGGAATATAATCCTTCGGCTGACTCACTTGGGATTGGACATGAATGAGAAATACACATTTTTTAAGCCATTAAAATTTAGGGGTTTATTACTTACCCAAATTATGACACTGACCAACCAAGGAATTTATTTGTAAGGCACCTGGTCAGCTCCCAGAAGGAAAGACTAAACAACCAGGCCTCAGAGACAAAGCATTTTCTGGGATCTAGATAGAGGGACCTAACAAGCCTGATGGAGAGCTCCATCCCAGGACCCTGAGATCATGACCTGAGGCAAAGGCAGTCCCTTAACCGATGGAGCCATCCAGGTGCCCCTAGCTTCTCATTTGTTACCCTGTGCAACTGAATTGGCAATTTCCTGGAGGGCACCACCTGTGTTGAGTGTTAGGTTCACTTTTTATTTTTTTATTATTTTTTTATTTTTTAAGATTATTTATTTATTTATTTGACAGAGAGAGATCACAAGTTGGCAGAGAGGCAGGCAGAGAGAGAGAGAGAGGAGGAAGCAGGCTCCCTGCCAAGCAGAGAGCCCGATGCGGGAGTCGATCCCAGGACCCTGAGATCATGACCTGAGCCGAAGGCAGCGGCTTTACCCACTGAGCCACCCAGGGGCCCCGTTAGGTTCACTTTTCTGTGTTTCTCCTCTCTCTTGATCTTGGCCACCCAAATTCTAGCTGGCCTCACAGACCTTAAATTCCACTTTTTGTTCTGCTAGTCCTGTGATCTTACCTAAAGCTCTAGTTGCTTCTCTGCCTTTTGGGAGCCACTTTCCACAGAGTCGGGTCCAAGAACTGGCAGGCATTCCAAAGGAAAAAAAGCAACATGCAAGAAGTTGGGCTTATTCAGGTGAGTTTCCCTTCTTTTGGGATCTCACCTCTGAAAGCCAAGCTCTCTGATGCCTTCAAAAAAGAAAATTAGTTTCCATATTTTACCAAAATTTTCTAGTTGTTCTCAGAATGGCATTGATCTACTACAAGTTACTCCATCATTTTTTTAAAAGTAATCTCTACACCCAACATGGGGCTTGGACTTACAACCCCAAGATCAAGAGTCACTCACATGCTCTGCTGACTGAGCCAGACGGTGATCCCCAGGTTACACCAGCTCAGAGTGGAAGTCTCTTGGGCACCACAGTATATTTTATGGAAGTATAGGTGACTTACAATATATTATTTTCTTTTTATTTTTTATTTTTTTTATTTTTTAATTTTTTTATTTTTTATTTTTGGTTTTTTTTTTTTTTTTTTTTTTTACAATATATTATTTTCAGGTGAACCACACAGACACTACTATACATTATGACTGCCCACCCAGTAAGTGTAGATACCAACTGTCACCATACTCAGTCAGAGTTGAGTGTAGGAAACAGAAAGCACTCTAAGAAGTTTATGAAGTGGGGCACCTGGGTGGCTAAGTGGGTTGAGCCTCTGCCTTCTGCTCAGGTCATGATCTCAGGGTCCTGGGATCCAGCCCTGCATTGGGCTCTCTGCTCAGCGGGGAGTCTGCTCCCCGCCCCCGCCCCCCGCCTGCCTCTATGCCTAACTTGCGATCTCTGCCTGTCAAATAAATAAATAAAATCTATTTAAAAAAAGAAGTTTAAGAAGTCAGGGACTCCCTTCACCTCTTTATTTAAAAATGGAATCCTACAATCTGCTTCATTAAATAGATCATACATTGTGGCATGCTGTCAGTGTGGTACATACCGAACCTTATTCTTCAGTACGATCTATAATATTCCATAGTGTGGATGTCCTGTAATGCATTTAGCCATTGCCCTGTGGATGTACATTTGTGTTGTCTCCAGGGTTTGTTTTTGTTTTGCCACTAAAAATAACACTACAGTAAATGTCTTTGTGACAGTGAGTTGTGGTACTTTTATTTCTGGGCAGTGGAAGTTTCTAAAGGAGATTGCCTGGGTCAAAGGGTATTACATATTTTCTAACTGTAACAGACAGAGCTAGATTATATTCCAAAAAGTTTGTAACAATTTTTGGGAATGGATTTAAAACAGAGAACTAAATCCTTACAAAATGGCCGGAAGGTATAAAGGAGTGGGGTATAGGCTGGATTTAAAAGAATAGGTCTGGGGTGCCTGGGTGGCTCGGTCATTAGGCGTCTACCTTCAGCTCAGGTCATGATTCCGGGGTCCTGGGATTGAGACCCGCATCGGGTTCCCTGCTCCACGGGAAGTCCGCTTCTCTCTCTCTCTCTCTCTACCTGCTGCTCCCCCGGCTTGTGCTCTCTCTCGCTCTGTCAAATAAATAAATATCTTTTAAACAAAGAAAATAAAAGGTCCAGAAAAACACAGGACTGAAAACTCAACGGAGCTACTACCTCTGATGTCACCCCTAGAGCTCTGTCAAGAGTCAAGAATCTGCCATTGTCACCTCTCTACATGCCACAGCCACCTCTGAATACTCAGAGAGCTAGACGAGGATAGACGAGGAGCATCCATCGCTTTGACCTGATGACTAGAAACCGGATCAAGAAATTGCTGTTGCTGGGACGCCTGGGTGGCTCAGTTGGTTGGATGACTGCCTTCGGCTCAGGTCATGATCCTGGAGTCTCAGGATCGAGTCCCGCATTGGGCTCCCAGCTCCACGGGGAGTCTACTTCTCTCTCTCTGACCTTCTCCTCGCTCATGTTCTCTCTCACTGTCTCTCTCTCTCTCAAATAAATAAATAAAATCTTAAAAATAAGAACTTAAGAAAACTTAAAAAAAATTGCTGTTGCTAAAGAAAGAAAGAAACAAACAAACTGCTGTTCCTGCCTTCGCTAGCGGTAACCCCTCGGGTGTGTGTGTGTGTGTGTTTAAGATTGTATTTATTTATCTGAGAGAGCATGAACACAGGGACAGAGAGGAAGAAGCAGACTCCCCTGCTGAGTAGGGAGTCTGACTTGGGGCTCGATCCCAGGACCCCGGGATCATGACCTGAGCTGAAAGCAGACGTTTAATGGACTGAGCTACTCAGGCACCTCTGTTTTTGTTTGTTTTGTTTTGTTTTGTTTTTGATACCCAAGGAACTGAAGAAGAAATCTTGCTGAAAATAGGACTGCTCTTTCCAGCTTGTGAGTTTATTTCCACCTGCCAGAAATCATGTAAGTGCATCTACCTGGTGATCTTTAATTCTCATGCAAACTCCAAGCTGCGTGGGATTAAGAGGTTGAATGAAAGTGAAGGAAACCAGCCCACAGTATTAGCACAGTCTGTGATTATTGTATAGTGTTACTTACTACCGACTTCTGCATAAGCCTGGAAAACACCTTAATTTCCACTATTCACTGCCTGCCACTGGACCTTGGAAGCGAGAAAGAGACAGAGAGGCAATTCACAAAAAATAAATGCATATGACTTACAAAATTATGGGAGAAGAATTTTTAAACAACTCACCAGCAATTCAAAATCAGTAGCAAAATCACATCACTTTTTTTTTTTTTGGCTTGTA
This sequence comes from Mustela lutreola, assembly GCF_030435805.1. Taxonomy (NCBI): domain Eukaryota; kingdom Metazoa; phylum Chordata; class Mammalia; order Carnivora; family Mustelidae; genus Mustela; species Mustela lutreola. The sequence goes on along the minus strand of NC_081308.1, from coordinate 94,056,234 downwards.
GAAGTAATTAATATAAATTAGAGATAACCTGAAGCTGGTGACTGAGCAATAAAGTGGACACTTTTATTTACCATTGGAGAAGGCACAAAGCAGTCCAAATATTTTGGAAAAGAAATAGACCATATATGTCAAGAGTCATGACTGGTAGTCAAACACTGGGACCCAATAGTTACATTTTGGGAAAACTATCTTAAGGAAATATTCCTAATATACTGAAAAGAGGTTTATACTCAAAAATATTTATTGTAGCATCATTTGTAATAGGGAAAAATTGGAAACAACCTAAATATAATCATACAGGAAAGTTTAAGCTAAGTAAATTTTGGAACATATGCAAAATTAAATATTTTGCAGCCATAAAATAATGCAGTAGTGAAATGATCAAAATGTTACCAGAGACTTTTATTTTAATCCATTGATCAATATGAAGACAATGCCTAAGGCCTATGAACTATTCAAGGAACTACAAATCTATTTGAAGGTGACAAAAATTACTGGTTGGAAAAATAAAGGTAACTGGAAAATTAAAGTCAGTACATGTTTAAGTAAAGGCTGAAAACGTAACAATTTTATAAATTATTATATTTCATATTCAGAAAAACTACAATACTTTGGAAAAATAGTTGGTTCGATTGTATCACTTTGTAAGCATTCCTATGTATATAATCCCTTCCATAAAGTCCTAACTAATGGTAAATTTCAAACACAAAATTAAGTAATTCATTATAGTTTCAAGTTTTTATTTAAATTCCAGTTAACATACAGTATAATATAAGTTTCAGGTATAGAATTTAGCAATTCATTACTTACATAAAACACCCAGTGTGCATCACAAGGGCCATCTTCTTTTTAAATTATTTATTTAGTAACTTGAGAGAGAGAGACAGAGAGAAAGCATGAGTGGGAGGCAGAGGCAGAGGGAGAAGGAGAAGCAGACTCCCTGCTGAGCAGGGGGCCTGATTTGAAACTCAATCATGGGGCCCCAAGAGGATGACTTGAGATGAAAGAAGACACTTAACCAACTGAGCCCCCTCACGCGCCCCAACAAATGCCCTTCTTCATACCCGTCTCCCATTTAGCCCATCCCCCTGCCAACCGCCTCTCTGGTAATCATCAGTTTCTTCCCTGGAGCTACTAGTCTCTTTCTTGGTTTGCCTCTCTCAATTTCCCCCCATGTTCACTTGTTTTGTTTCTTCAATGCCACATATGAGAGTAATCATATAGTATTCATCTTTCTTTGGCTCATTTTGCTTCACATAGTCCTCTCCAGCTGAATCCATGTCGTTGAAATGGCAATGTTTCATTCTTTTGGATGGCTGAGTCATATTCCATTACACACACACACACACACACACACACATTCTTATTGATTTAGTCATCTGTTGATGGACATTTGAATTATTTCCACCATTTCGGTATTGTTGATAAGGTTGCTATAAACATTGGGCTGTACATGTCCCTTCCAATCAGTATTTTGGTATCCCTTGGGTCAATCCTTCGTAGTGTAATTGCTGGATAGCAGGGGGAGTTCGGTTTTTAGCCTTTTGAGGAACCTCCATACTATCCAAAACAACATTTCCAATTTACTTCCAAATTCTAGCAAAAGGTTTGTTTAAAGTAGGATCTGAGTATGGGTTAAAGTCTTTATGGGAAGGTCAGGGGGACTGCCACCGAAATCAGGCATGCTTAGTATTTAGCATGGTCTTAAAATATTGTGAGTGCATGTCGAGCACCTACTATGTGCCAGAAAATATGCACCATCTTCTTCATTTTTCTTTAAGTCATTTCTTCACCCAGCTTGGGGCTCAAAGTCACAACCCCAAGAGTGAGAGCTGTATGCTCCCACCAACAGAGACAGCCAGGTGCTCCTGCACCAATTTCTTTAATCCCCACAACAGCTGGGAAAAGTAGAACTGGAGTTTGAGGGCAGGTGGCTGTGACTCCAATTCTCAGCTTTTCATGGGATCTGACCTATGCTGTAGCATCAAGCATTTAACCAGAATACAAAGAGCTTACTGAATGGTTTACATGTTTTCATTATACTTTAAGAGACAGTACACGATTCATTGAAAATAAAATAGTAAAATGAGATGAAATGTATTTTTTCTTACTTACCGTTCTGCATCTTCTAAAATATTTGTTACAAAGGTCATGCAGCACATTGATTTTGAAAACCTGGGAGTTTGAGGAATTCTTGTGTAATACTGACATCGCGTGGCTACAAGGCATCATGACCAAAGTACTCAAAAAATTCCTTTCATTTCAGTTTGGGATCTGGCTACTAGAGGGCAGCACTGAGCTGCTTTCGCTCAAATTTTCTGGGGTTGAAGGTGGCAGAAGGTAGGGTCAGGATTCCACCTGGCCTCTCCAAACTGCCACAAATAAATAGATAAATCAGTAGATGGATACATAACCTAAATACCCTCAAGCAGCCTCTTTGCCTCCAGTAGCAACGCGGCAAATTATTTCGCTCTGAGCCCTGGAACCGTGCTGCCTCTGTTTGACCCGGGAGTTCACCATTTACCAGCTGCGTGAACTAGACCACATCAGGTAACCTCTCCGGACTTGATTGTTTTCTTCACCTCTGACTTGAGAATAAAAATTGTCCTTTCCTTGGGGTGGCTGGCTGGCTGCCTCAGTAGAGCATTTGACTCTTGACCTCAGAGTCTGGGGTTTAAACCCCGCACTGGGCGTAGGGCTTCCTTAAAAAAGGAAAGTAGGGGCTCCTGGGTGGCCCAGGTGGTGAAGCATCTGCCTTGCGCTTGGGTCATGGTCCCAGGGCCCTGGTATCGAGCCCCACCTCGCCGGGCTCCCTGCTTAGCAAGGAGCCTGCTTCTCCCTCTCCTTCTGCCTGCCACTCAGCCTGCCTGGGCGCACGCTCTCTCTCTCTATCAAAGGAATAAACGAACTCTTTCTTTAAGTAAATTCAATGGGCCAACATAGAATACATCATTAGCTTTCGATGCAATGTTCAATGATTAGTTGCGTATACCCCCCAGGGTTCATCATATCCTGTGCCCTCCTGAATACACATCACCGGGTTACCCCATCCCCTGGCCCACCTCCCTTTCCGTCAAAGTCATACTGCTTCCCGGAGTGAGGAGGGTTTTGTGGTTTGTCTCTCCCATTTCTTCCCATTCAGTTTTCCTCTCGATCCCTGTGATCCTCCACGCTATTCCTTATATACCATACAGGAAAGATGACTACATAATGAGGATGTGGTTCCTGTACACACTGGAATCTGACTCAAGTGTCAGAAAGGACAAATACCTCCTATTTCTCGGTGTGGGTGGAACTGAAGCAGATTCTGCTAAGTGAAATCAGTCAGTCGGAGAAAGACAATTATCACATGATTTCACTCATATGTGAAAAAAATAGATTTCCAAAAAAGAAAACAAAAGAATGGCCTCCATGTCTTCTAGTTGTTATGAGAAATAAGTGAAAAACTGTACTGAGTATCAGTAGTGCCCGTTGAGAAGAGATAATTGGTAATTATTATATTGTCTCCTATCCCATACTGTCCTTTAAAAAAATATATATATAACTATATATATACGTATATATATAACTATATATATACTTATATATATAACTATATATATTTTATATATATATATAACTATATATATTCTGCTTATGGCACTCAGTAAGTTTTAGATATATATATATGTATATATATATATATATAAATTATATGTCCCTTTTTTAATAAGAATTTATTTATTGATTTGAGTGAGAGCTAGAAAGAATGCATGGTTGGGGTTAGAGTCAGAGGGAGGAGTAGAAGCCGACTCCTTGCTGAGCAGGAGCCTTATGCAGGGTCAGTCCTAGGGCACCGAGATTATTACCTGTGCCAAAAACAGACATCTGCTTACGGTAGAGAGAAATTTACATATACACATAACTTTATATCATATAAATACACACATACACACACACACACACACAACTTGTGGAGTGCCATAAGCAATGAGGGAAGTTTTTTTTATTACTGCTGAATTCACCAAAGAACTTTCAGTGGGTTAGGGTTTATGTGAAGCATTTAAGAAGAGGTTCAGAATTGCAATTCTGAGCCCAGACTGGAATCAGGCAGATAGATCCCGCTTTGAGTCTGGCCTGGGCAGGTTCCCCGCTCTGCCTCACCCTCATTTACCTAATGCGGAGAAAGTAATATGACAGGCAGCACAGAGTTTTTGTGACTGTAGAAATGAGAGAGAGCCTTTCATGCTCCTATGCGGTGATTGGCAGGTAGAGCTGAAAGCTCTGTTTCCCTCCTCAGCCTCAGTGGGGTTAGACGTGACTCATGACTCGTGACTCGGCAGCCCTTGCGGCCAAATGCAGAGATTTGTCTAACATCCTTTCTTGGAGTTTTCCTCTCCTACTCTCATTCAACTTCCTCCCACCTCCCTTGCTCCCCAGGTTCTCACGTGACTTCCTGACTGCAAGGAGCTACTTGTCCAAGCCTCGTTCTGGATGATTAACTAAGAACACATCTTTCTGGACCTATTTTTATAGTCCATGCCCCAGCCCTGCAGAATTAGCTATTCATTCTGTGTCTTGGTCTCTTAGATCCCAGGCTAATGCCACGGGAAGAAAGCCTTTGCTACTTTCCCATGATGTATATAATTGAGGGTTCCTGTAGGGTCTAGCAGTATAAAAAATAATTAAATGTGAAGGGACTGTATTTTTGTCTGTAACGAAACTTAAGAAGGAAGCTAAAGAGATGTGTCTGCCCTTGCAATCAGTCTTGTGGGGCGAAAAGGTCATTTTGGATGCTTTCATTCCATGGGTTTTTAGGAAGTAAAGATCGTTCAGAGGTAACTGAATTCTGTGAATTGTTAGTGTTCAATATTGGGAATGTAGAACGGGAACTGGTATGTTTCAGTAAAATCCAGTAGGATCCCTCTAACAGTCCAGTGGGATAATATTTAACCAGATAGTGTGGCTGAGCTTTCTGACCCAGTGGTTCTAAAAAGTCTGTAGGCATAATCCCTGATTATACTCATGGATGTGAAGTTTTTGAATTTTGTTTGACTCATGAGGAACCCAAATAGTTGTTCTAAAATGATTGTTAATTATATTGTCACCGAAGTCTGGAGATCCAATGGGTATTTTTGAGTCTATGGATAAATCCAGTGGGCTCACCCTGTGATTTCTTTTAAGGGGCAGTGGTTAAGAGCTTTGGCTCTGAATCTAGACCACTTATTTTCTTCACAATCGGCCTCTATCACCTACTAACTGTGTGTCCTTGGGCAAATTACTTGAATCCTCTGTGCCTCAGTTTTCTCATCTATAAAATGTGGATGCTAATAATACCAACCCTATAGGACTGTTGCAAGGATTCTGTTATTTAGTTTATGTAAAGCCCATACAACATTGCCTAGCACCTAGTGAACTCTCAATAACTGTTAACTATTAATATTTACAGAGAGGGGTACCTCGGTGGCTCAGCTGGTTAAGCATCTGACTCTTGGTTTCAACTCAGGTCATGATCTCATGGTCCAGGTCCCATGCAGAGCTCCACGCTAAGTGGGGAGTCTGCCTAAGGATTCTCTCCCTCTTCGTCTGCCCCTACCCCTGCTAAAATAAATAAATAATTCTATAAAAAGTATTTGCAGAAAGACGCAAGGACTTCTGGATCTCTTAATTTAAAAACATTACTGTAGAAATTTTATTTATGTGCATGGACTTTGTTGGAGACCAATTGCTTTGGGTTTGAACTCTGACTGCACCAGAATCAGACTGTCTGGGTTTAAACCCTGGCTCTGTGTCTTTCAGTAAGTTACTCTAACCTCTCTGCACATCTGGAATTCAGATAGTATCTACCTCATGGGATTGTTGTGCAGGTGAAAGGAGGCAGGGCTTCTAAGAACACCTGTCACATCATCAGCACTCAGTAAATAACATTGCCTTATTTATTGGTGTCTTGGCTTCCTCATTTACAAAATGGGGAGAATATTACCTATCTTCATGGTTTTTGTGAATATAAAATGAGATGAAGTACATGTGGAAAATGCCTACCATATAAAAAAGACAGATGATAGTGAGTAATGGCAAGGACACATAGAAACAAAAACCCTCATATATTGCTAGTGGGTGGGTAAAATGGTACAGCATCTTTGGAAAACAGTCTGGTAGTTCCTCAAAACGTTCAACATGGAGTTACCCTGCAAACCAACAATTCCAGTTTAAGGCATATAGCTAGGAGAATCAAAAACTTAGGTCCACACAAAAAAGTATACACAACGTTCACAGAGGCATTATTCATAATAGCCCGAAAATGGAAACCACCCTAATGTCCATCCATAGAAAAATGAATGAGCAGAAGCAGTAAAATCAATAAAATGGAATATTATTCAGCCATAAAGAAGGAACAGGGTACTGACATGTGCTACAGCACACATCGCCCTTGAAAATACGCTAAGTCAAAGAAGCCAGTGATAAATGACTTCATACTGTGTTTATACTTATATGAAATGTCCATGATGGGTACAGGATTTCTTTGGGAGGAGGAGAACAAAAATGTTCTAGAATTAGAGATGGTTATGGTTGTTACAACCTTGTGAATATATTTGAAAAACACTGAATGGTACACTTTAGATGAGTGAATTTTGTGGTATGTGAATTATGTCTCAATAAAGTGGTTATTTTTTTTAAATATCTGCCACATAGTAGCCCTAATTTAATACAAGTAATTTTCAGCCACCAACATTCTGCTCTTATCTTAGTAAACTAGTACAGGGCCCTGAACAAATGGTGCCCATGACAGAAGGACCACTCAGGGAAAAAAGGATAGATCTAGAGCATGGGAGGTTTGCCAAGGTGTGGGTTAAGTTGGAGGGAAAGGCAGTGAAGGCATTTAAGGGGACAAACTACATGTACTTTGAATTTTGCAGGGATCCAGCCTGAACCATCTTTCATATCCTGGACTGAAATCACAGCTGATGAATGTTCTGGCATTTCAAGCTGTCCCGGAGAAGGGGCGATATGTGGCTACTTGACAGAAAGGAAAAAGGAAGAAAAACAGAGGCAAATCTGAGGGCATGTAAATCTGATTTTGAAAGGCAGAAGTAGGCAGTAGTCCACGGAGGACGACGTGTTTATCCAGAGGATTCTAATTGTTCGTTAATGTCTGGGTCAATGCATTTAGGTCAGCACTAACTCTGCTCCAAGTGAGATCAATTTAAGGATTAGAAGTGTCTTTCTGAATCCTAATCCCAGTCTTGGTCTGAGGATGCCAAAGAGTGGTTCACAAGAAGGTTTATTATCCCTCTCAGTTATTTATCTCATTAATGGGATTTTTCAGCAGACTGGAGTCCTGCTCAGGATGATGAGCATAGAGAGGACTCCCTGAAATGAACACACTGGGTAACAATGCCAGAGATTTGCATGCACAGAAGGCAAATGGAAGATATTTGAACAGTGAATTACATGGAGAGTAGTTGACAGCTCTTGTTTATTAAGAAAGATTGTAATGGGGAAGAAAGCCCACATAGAGGCTGAGATTTTTGACTGAGAGGTAACAGTTTTACTGCAACATGTAGTAAAAATAAACGAAGCCAAAGAAAGAATGAAAGAGAGAGAAAGAAGGAAAGAAAGGGAGGGGGGAAGAACTTTCAATACTTTAAATCAAGATTTGGGCTCAAAGGTTTTCACTTCGATTCACTCGTGACTCTTTTTTTTTCTTCCTGATGCTGTCTTACACAAGCCGTTAACTGGATTCAGGCTGAAACGGCAAAAATCAATCAGCCACAGAAGTCCTCGGCTTGACAAGCTAGGATGAGGGACCATTTTCCTCAGAGCTATTTGACATAGTCCATCTTTGTACATGTTTAAAGAATAGTTGTTTTCCTTGTGAAATCTGCCTTCCCACCAGATTATGAAAGCCACCTGAAATGAAACGATGCCTCCCTATGCTCTGGCTACTTTCCTCGGAAGCCCAATTCCATGTAGGTGTTCAAATCTGAGTTACCTAGGCAACGGCCCCAGAAGGGCTGTGGGTCAGTAGTATCCTATTTCCAAAATTTCGTATCTTTAAGCTTTTAGTTATGTCCACATTTCCCATTAACCCCAGGGGAGGCTTCAGTCAGCTTGTTTTGAAGACAGTGTCTTTTATAAAGGGCTTTATAATACTGTCTTTAAGTCCAAACGAGCAAGTGAAGGAAGAGGGCCTTCAAAAAAAAAAAAAAAAAAAAAGAATGAGTTTCCTTCTGCAAAATCTTTGGATCAGGAACAAGACTAAATCCTAGAGTACTAAATAACTTTCTGGTTCTACAGGGAGTCCTAGCAGAGTTAGAAATACCACCCAATGCATGAAATAGAGCTCAGAAAAAAATGGAGGGATGATCCACCAGCATGAGGGTTGTTTAACAAAGAGCCCTAACAACTTAGAACAAATAACAGGAGCTACTTTCTAACATGTGGGCTGAGGAAAACCTGTGTTGTAAATGTGTATATTTGGAGCATGCTATTTTGAAAAGGCAAAATTCTTAGTTAATTCTTTTTGTTGTTGTTGTTGTTGTTGTGATAAGAGCACTCAACACGACATCTACCCTCATCAAGTTTTCAAGTGCCCTATACAATGTTGCTAACTATATGAACTATGTTGTGTGGCAGATCTCTAGAACCTATTCCTCTTGCTTGACTGACACCTATACCCCCTGAATGCTGAGAATGGTCAGCAATCCCTGTAACAACGGATGAAAGATTACTCCAGACGTTTCTGTGAAAGAGAGGAGCAGGCAAGGGGGTCAACACTCAGAGATGAAGACCCTTTGCTCTTCTTTGCTCCCGCTCTTATTTGTCCTTCAGAATAATCACAGATCCTTATCACTGTTTCTCAAGCACGGGATGTGTGACAAGTGGTCTTACAGGAACTAGGAGGATCTGTTTACTGAAAGGTACGACATGCTAAGGAGGGTGTTCCAGGACTTCTGCTAAAGACCGCCCAAGGGACCATGTTTACAGCTCTTAGATCACACAGCAGCTGATTGAGCTAAGAAAGCTTCTTGGTTTGGGAAGGCAACTCCCCGAGGCATTCCAGTGGCAGGGTGGTCTGACAGGCCTTGGCATTCCAAAGGCCTGCATACGCCCTTCTCCAAAACCTTCCCTGCCCTCAGCAGCCACTGTGTGACATTTTAGCAAGCCAGGTATTATGGCTGATTTCATGCCCTACATTAACCCCAACAGTTGAACAACTCCCCATTTCCTTCTTTCCCTTTCCATAGCCCTCAGCAACCACTATTCTGCTCTCTGCTTCTATGAGTTTGGCTCTTTTGGGTGTCTCATTTCAGTGGAATGTGCAGTATTTGTCCTTCTGTGACTGGCTTATTTCACTTAGCATAGTGTCTTCCAGGGTCATACATGCTATTGCATATGGCAGCATTTCCTCCTGAAAAATAAATAAAATCTCAAAAAAAAAATTAAAAAAAAATAAAATAAAAAGGCTTAATAATATTTTATTCGTAACATATTTATATAAATGAATAATTTATTTATTTATAATAATAAACAATATATTTATCTTATTTTAATTAATATTTTTATTAAAATAACAATATCTTAAGGCTTAATATTTTAATAATATATTAAGTAAGTATTTAATATAATATTTATTATTAGGGCTTAATAACATTTAATAATAAATAAAATTGAGAGCAAGTGGAGGGAGGGGCAGAGGAAGAGAGGGAATCTTAAGCAGGCTCCACGACCAGTGTAGAGCCCCATTCGGGTCTCCAACTCATGATCCTGAGATCATGAACTGAGCCAAAATCAAGAGTCAGATGTTTAACCAACTGAGCCACCCACGTGCCCCTTTTTGAATGAATGAATGAATGAATGAATGAATTTTTTTAGAGAGAGAGAAGGCTTAATATTCTCTTTGACATATGTACCACATTTTCTTTGTCCATTCATTGATGGACATTTAGGTGGCTCCCTATCTTGTGAATAGTGCTGCAATAAACACAGACGTGCACACAAACAAGCAAAAGGAAAAAAATGAGAGAGATTGAGAGAGAGAAAGAGTGAGAAATCAAGAAAAGCACTCTTAATTATAGAGAGCCAACTGATGGTTACCAGAGGGGAGGGGGATGAAATAGCTGATGGGGATTAAGGAGGACCCTCGTGATGAGAACAGGATGTTGTATGGAAGTGTTAAATTACTCTATTGTACACTTGAAACTCGTATTACGCTATATGTTAACTAACTAGAATTAAAATAAAACCTTAAAAAACATAAACATGCACATATCTCTTTGAGATTCCGATTCCAGTTCTTTGGGATATATACTCAGAAGTTGGATTACTAGATAAGATGGTAATTATACTTTTAATACTTTGAGGAATGTCCTCACTGTTTTCCACAGCTACTGTACCATTTCCCATTCCCACCAGCAGTGTGCAGAAGTTTCCAGTTTCTCTACATCCTTGCCAACACTTGACTTCTTTTTGTTTTGAGAGGGATGAGGTGGTACCTCATTGTGGTTTTGAGCTACATTTCCCTGATGATTACTGATGTTGAGCACCTTTCGTTTCTTCTTCTCCTCCTTCTTTTTTTAAAGATTTTATTTATTTATTTGACAGGCAGAGAAAGAGAGAGAGAGAGAGAGAGAGAGAGAGAATGAGGAGAGTACAAGCAGGGAGAGTGGGAGAGGGAGAAACAGGCTCCCTAGGGAGCATGATACTGATACCAGGTTTGATCCCAGGATCCTGGAATCATGACCTGTGCCAAAAGGAAAGGGACACGCTTAACTGACTTAGCCATCCAGGTGCCCCATTGAGCACATTTTGGTATACCTACTGGCCATTTAAAAAATATTTATTTATTTGAGAGAGAAAGAGAGAGAGAGAGTGCATGAGTAGGCAGAGGGGCAGAGGGAGAGGGAGAGAGAATTCTCAAGCTGACTCTCTGCTAAGCTTGGATCCTGACATGTGGCTCAATCCCCGGACCCTGAGATCATGACTTGAACCCAAATCAAGAGTCAGATGTTCAACCTACTGAGCCACCCAGATACCTCTTCCTAGTGATCATTAGTATGTCTTCCTCAGAGAAACATTTATGCAAGTCCTTTAACCATTTTTTAAATGGGTTATTTGTTTTATTTCTATTGAGTTGTAGAAGTTCCCTATATATTTTAGACTTTAACCCCTTATGTTATATAGGGTTTGCAAATATTTTCTCCCATTCTGTAGGTTGCCTTTTCACTCTGTTGATTGTTTCCTTTGCCTCACAGAGCTTTTTAGTTTGATGGAGTCCCATTTGTCTATTTTGCCTTGTGGGTTGCATTTTTGGTGTCATATCCAAGAAATCACTGCCAAGATGACTTTCTGCTATTGCCTTCTAGGAGTTTTATAGTCTTAGCTCTTACACAGTTAGATCTTTGATCTATTTTGAATTAATTTTTGTATACAATGTAAGATAAAGGTCCAATTTCATCCTTTTTCATGTTCCTATCCAGTTTTCCCAACACCATTTACTGAAGAGACTGTCTTTTCCCCTTTTTGTATTCCTGGCTCCATTTTCTTTTCTTTTCTTTCTTTCTTTTTTTTTAAAGATTATACTTATTTATCTATTTGACAGAAAGACACAATGAGAGAGGGAACACAAACAGGGGAAGTGGGAGAGGGATAAGCAGGCTTCCTGCTAAGCAGGGAGCCTGACGTGGGGCTCAATTCCAGGACCGTGGGATCATGACCTGAGCTAAAGCCAGATGCTTAATGACTGAGCCACCCAGGAGTCCCAGCTCTGTTTTTGATGATCACTCGACTATAGGTGTGTGTGTTTATTTTTACGTTCTTTATTCTGTTCTATTGAGCTATATGTCTGTCCCAATGTCAGTACCATAGTATTTTTTTATTACTATAGTTTTGATAGCAGGAATTATGAGATGTCCAGCTTGTTCTTCTTTCTCAGGATCACTTTGTCTGTTCAGGATCATCTGTGGTTCCATATGAATTTTAGACATTTTTTCTATTTCTGTAAAAAAATGCCATTGGGATTTTGATGGCAATAATATCAAATCTATAGATTTCTTTGGATAGTATGAATATTTTGGTAAAGTTAAGTCTTCAGATCAATAAGCTGGAAATGTCTTTCCATTTATTTGTGTCTTCTTATTTTCTTTCATTGACATTTTGTGACTTTCAGTGTATAAATCTTTCACCTCCTCAGTTAAATTTATTTTTAAGTACTTTATTGTTGATGCATTTGTAAATGGGATTTTCTTAATTTCATTTTGGATATTCCTTGTTATTGTATAGAAATGTGACTGATTGTTGTATGCTGATTTTTTCCCTGAAACTTTATCAAGTTTGTTAATCAGTTCTAATGTGTTTGTGTGTGTAGGCTTTGGGGTTTTCCACATATAAGCTCATGCAATCTAGGGCCCAACATAATTAACTTCTTTTCCAGTTTTGATGCATTTAATTTCTTTTCCTTGCCTAACCGTTCTGGCTAGGAGTTCCAGTCCTATGTTGGATAGGAATGGTGAGGGTGGGCATCACTATCTTATTCCTGATCTTAGATGAAAAGCTTTCAGTTTTCCACCATTGAGTCTGTCGTTAGCTGTAGCTTGTCATATATGGTCTTTATTATATTTAGGTATATTCCTTCTATACCTAGTTTGTTGAGAGTTTTTATTCATGAAACGGTGTTGAATTTTGTCAAATGATTTTTCTGTACTGATTGAGATGATGATGTGATTTTTATCCTTCATTCTGTTAAAGTTGAGTGTCACGTTTATTGACTCCGGTATTTTGAACCATTCTTGCATCCCAGGGATAAATCTCCCTTGATCATGTGTATGATCCTTTTAATGTTGAAAGCAAAGTTTTTAGAACTTGAGATGTGTAATCATTGTGCTTAGGAGGAATGACCTGGATTATAACATAAAAATGTCAGCCTTACATCTAGAATAGAGAGCTAATCACTTCGATCTGAGGAACACCAAAAGTCCCTTCGTTTTTCAACTCCAAAAGTGGTCTCTCCTCGTTTGCCTATGTGCACCTGATGTTTGAAATTGAAATTATACTATTGGAGATTAATTCCTGTGGCATAAACTTTTCTTGACACCCTATTACAAAGGAAACACCATTGGTTGGGAAGGAATATGGGAAATTTTCAAATATTAATCTTTTACAAATCACTGGAAATTATGTGAAAAGCTTCTTTTTTTCTAGAGTTGTTTTTCTTTCCATTAATAGAGAGGCTGGAGAGAGTCAGACTAGAAGTTTGAAGACCAGGGTGCCTGGGTGGCTCAGTCATTAAGCGTCTGCCTTCAGCTCAGGTCATGATCCCAGGGTTCTGGGATCGAGCCCGGCATCAGGCTCTCTGCTCTGTGGGAAGCCTGCTTCTCCCTCTCCCACTCCCCCTACTTCTGTTCCCTCTCTCACTGTGTGTGTCTCTCTCTCAAATAAAATATTAAAAAAAAAAAAGTTTGAAGACAAACTACATACTAGATGATTGTGACGAAGATAGTTCCTGAACAAGGCCTAAAATAGAGCCTACTCAGGACCATAGTAATATAAAACATTTCATTTGTGCTCCATTTCTCTCATTCACTATTTATTCAGCAAGAATTTGTTGAGTACCTATTATGTGTCAGTCACTGTGCAGGGCATAAAATGGTGAGAAAAGCAAGCAGGGAAGGTACAAATTTTACCTTGCATGTGAGCTCTGTTGGTAGACATTATTGTCCTCTTACTTCTGGTGTATCCAGTTGCAATTCTTGGTGAAATTTCAGGCTTTATATTTCCCTACTTTTGTAGTTTCAGGGCTAGCACAAACCAGGATCTCAAAGTATACATCTTAACAATGAAGATAAGATAATGAGTGGTTTTAGGAACCCAGACTTTTTCCATGTAGCATAACTCCATCATTTGATCTGCGTGTGGGGGGGTTGGGGGTCACACTTCACACTGTAGGTGTTTGATAGAAGATTCTAGACCAATATTTTAAAACAATCAGGAACTGGATCTGCCAGATAGAAGTAAGTATGAACCACTTGCAGAAATACAATACTAGTGAAAAACTAATTAGAACAACAAAGGCTAGAGAATGTTGAATGAATTCGGAAAGCAGTTTAACAGGTGCAGAGGTTTAATAAAGTCACTGTCTGGAAGATGTACAGAATTCCAGAATCAATGCATATGAGAGAGGAAAGGGACTTGCAGATCCTCTAGTCCAGCTAAGGGAAAAAAACGAGAGAGAGAATGAGGAGGAATGAAAACTTCAATGTCACATGGCAAGTCAGTGGCAGAACTGGATTCAGGACTGGCCTCCTGATTCCACATACAGTCCTCTTTTTAAACAGCAAGGAAGAGCAAGTATTTATTTAAAGAAAATTGTGCGCTCAGCATTCTATCTTATTTAATCCCTCACTTCAAATGCATTAAATTAAATTTACCTCCAATTCACTGGTGAGGAAATTGAGAATCAGAACTAACATTCCACATCTGTACTCCCAAAATTTCCATTCTCAAAGACAAGGATTAGCTCTATATAGAATACAGTGTGACTGGCACCCCCCAAGCCCAGTAAAGAGAGCTGTCCCAAGACTGGGCTTCAACAGTAGAGCCAAATTCCTTCTGGTTGGATAATGAATGTGTTTGCTCCTCCCAGTTTACTCTTCCCCCACCCCCTCATTATGTAATTTGTTCTTTCATGGGGGGACTAAGGGAATTTTTAAAACCACAAGTGAATTAGTCAAACTTGATATGGGTAGCAAAGAAGGTATAATAATGGTCTCTGTAACTTCACGGATTAGGGGCAGTCAACAGTCTATCTGTTTTACTGCTTAATTAGCTGGGGTACAAATCCCCATTCTACCACCGTGTGCCCTCAGGCAAGTTCCTTGTTCTTTCTGAGCCTGTTTCATCATCTGTAAATGTAGGTGACAATAATACCTGCCTCAAAGACTATGGTGAATTTTTTCCTTCTGACTGAGTTTTGATAATAAGATAACACATGAGTTTATTTAGTTCAGTGTTTGAATCATAGCAAGAACTCAATAAATAGTCTTTGTTAACCAAATGCTAGTTTCTGGCTTAAATGTACTTCTTATGAGAGAGAACTCACAAAACTGGGTGTGTTTGTGGGAAAAGAGGCAGTTGGTTGGCCACTTTTCCCTGTTGCTTGTGGACAGGACTCTTCCCCATATAGAGTTACCCTCTCTATTGTCTACTCTTAGTGGTTGAAAGAGCAAGGTCCTCTAAGGACAGAGATATCATCTAGTTCAATAACCTTATCACAATACAGACGAGATATAGGAACCTCTTCCATACTACCCAGAGAGTACCCTGGCTCCCAAATTTTGCCATGACAGATAAAAGACGGGCTGGGGGAGAGTGGGAAGAGAAGCATGTGAGCTCCTTAGAGCTCAGCTTGTAGTGTTGGGCTGGGAGCTTTTTGAAGGTGAAGTCTACATCTCATAACTCATCCACTATGAATCTCACCCTCATGTATTCAACACAGCAAATAGAATAAATCTATTTGGGGGAATGGAGATTGGGGCTAGATTACTCTGAAGGTCTGCAAATAGATTTGAGGAACTTATGGATATAATCAACCCAGAACCACCTTTTTACTTCCCCCACAGTAAAGTTGGAAGTTTTCCTTCTCCATCATATACACCCTTCAGCTTCTGGCTCATGCTGTTTTGAAACATCTCCTCCCTAAGTATTTCTTGACCTTCATTTTAACCCACTTTCACCTGTTTACAAATGTTGAGGTATACTATTGTGGTAGGTCTTTAAGATCCTGAATGTGTGCCCCTGACTGGTCTCTTGAGGAGTCAGACTTTCCCATAAAATTAGGAATAAGACTCAAGATAATAACCAACAAGACTGGCACAGGCAGAATTGTTGCTGGTAAGGAACAACCAGTTGAGCTTGACTGGTACACACCAGCACTAATTATCAGCCCTGAAGAGAGCCATGCCATTATTTTGATCTTTGTATGGAATTAAAAATTCACTAAGGATTTCCCTCATTAACACCTCCCCCCACCAAGCAATTCATTCTGCTTACGCCTGGTGAGGTTATTACTGACCTTGGATCATCCTTAATGTTTTATGAATTCATTTCACAAATATTTATTTGATAGCTACTATATTGGGAACTTGACTAGGCATGAGGACCATGAAGAAGACCTCTAGAAGTTCCCAATCCAGTGGGTTCTGTTCCCCACAGGGAGTTGCCTTTGTTATTGCTCATCGTTTGTGGTTGAAAGTATGAGGTCCCGTGAATATAGAGATATCCAAAGGTATCCATGTCAAAATGTAGACCAGAAGTAGGGGCAATTTATAAATATAGTGACATCTTCCCTAATGAGTATAAGTATGAGGCAAAGATGGAAAAAACAATGAACTCAATATGAGGGTGTTAACTAGGGCTGCACAGAGGAGGGAACACTTCAAGTGGATCTTGAAGGTAAAGTTCATCAGAACCCAGGAGTAGAATGTGAGAGGCAGGAAGGGAGGGGGATTTCAGGCATAAGGAATGGCATTTTACAAATCCTATGCCCAATAGGCTAAGTGATAAATGTCTGCAGGAAATTTACTGCAACATCAAGTGAAAACTGTGGGCGATGAGGGGATAAAGGCAAGGGCTAGATGGAGAAACCCTTTGCATGTATCACCTTGAAAGGGTTCTCTACATTTGCTGACTCCACTTCACTAATTCCCATTCATTTTTGACTCACTGTGCTCCCCTTAACTGGCAGCCTTACTCCGAATCCAAATCTAATGGGCAGCTCCTTTTCTATCTTTAGATTACTTGACTTCTCAGGGGAATGTGAGATGGGATAAACATTTTTCATCCCCCAAGCTTCAGCTCCCTTGGATTGTAAGATACCACCCTGTCTCTTGGATTTTGCTGATTCCCCGGACTTGCCATTTAAGTTTTCATTATGACCTCTTTCCTCTCTGCCTGACCTTTAAGTGACATGAATTCTCGGGGGAGGGGGGGAATCCTGTTCTTTACCTCACAACTCTCTTTTGTCAATCTCCTACATATCTTTAATTATTCTCTATCAATGGATTACACTCATATTTCTCTCTCTAGCTCAGCTTTCTATGATCAGATCCAGTGTGTCAAACTGTGCTGAGTATTGCCACTTGTATGTTTTACAGGCTTTATGAGTTCGCCGTGTCTCATAGAATGCATTATATTTTCACCACCTTCCTCCAGGGTTCCCTATCTCAGAGACTTGTATCATTTTCCAACCAGTTGCCTAGGTCTGAAAAGCTCAGAATCATCCGGGGGTCCTTTTTCTCCCTACCTTCTCCATCCCGTCAGTCACCAAGCTGATGTCAGTTCTACTTTCTTAATCTCTTTGATATTTTCTAATCTTGGTGGAATTCCTCTCCATTCTTCTACATCTTCATGACCCCTCTCTTTGTCTGTCATAATTTCCAATATGGAATTAATACAACAGCTTTGAACCTGGAAGTCCCCAGTCTTAACCCCTTTCCAGCCTGTTCATCACACTGCTATTTGAACAATCTTCTAAAAATGGAAATCTGATTATGCCATTTCTCTGCCTAAAATTATTGTCTACAGGATTAAATCTAAAAACCTGTGAATGGCTTGGGGACCTGGCCCTTGCCTTAGCTGCCATTATAGATATGAACAAAAACAAATGTCTTGGAATGTTAGATTCTGAGTATCTAACATATCCTCTTCTTTAAAAACAATTTTTAGGGGTGCCTGGTCTGGGTGGCTCAGTTGGTTGCGTCTGACTTTGGCTCAAGTCATGATCTCAGGGTCCTGGGATCGAGCCCTGAGACCAGCTCCCTGCTCACTGGGGTCTCTGCTTGTCCTTCTCCCTCTGCCCTTGCCCCCCCTCATGTCCTCTCTGTTTCTCTCTCAAACAAATAAATAGAATCTTTTAAAAAAATAAAAAACTTTTCTTAAAAAAACCTTTGTGTCTTACTATATGCTGTTCCTTCTGCCTGGAAGGTGCTTAGTACCATCACCCTCATAACCCCATTAACCTGGCTAGCTTTTCTTTCAGCACTCAAGTTGGAGAGACTGTCTCTTCTCTCTCCTCACCTCCCCCTGAAATCAGAGTTTGGGTGATCCTCTCTAGTCTCCTCTGCTGATCTACATAAAATCATACTATTTTTAAAATTCTGCATTGCCATTATGGGTTTATATCTGTGTCTTTCTCCAAGAGGCATTAGGGTGGAGATAAATGAGCACATTTTAAACTATAGAAGTGATAATGATAATATCACTAATATAAAGGTAACAACATGTGCTTGCTGTATGTTTATCCAAATAATCCTTACAACGTTGTGAAGTCGGTAGCTGTTGCCAACGTTGAACAGGACTCGGTAACAGATTGAATGTGGGGGCCGAGATGAAGGAAGAGCATCAGCTGACTAGCAGGTTTCTGCCTGGAGCAAGGGGCCAAACCGTGGGTGGAGGTGCCATCTATTGAGACAATGAGTACAACAATGCAGGAAGGAGAGGCGTTTTTGGTCAGGGTGGTTTGGGAACTGCCATTCCTTTGCCATTCTTTTATAATCAGTCTTTCCAGAAGCTTCAGGAATAAGGCAAGTAATGAATTTCTCCCTCCTATTGACAAACATTTGGAAACACAATGGTCGGTCTCAGGAAAGCAGACTAACCTTCAGACATTTCCTCACTAGCTTGCTGGAAGCAGGAGGACTATATTTTGAGGACCATGGCCCTCTTCTCACCTTATGCTCTCGTGTGCGGCTCCCATAAGACAGCGAAAACACCATGGCCTTGTAGCCTTCAAGCTCCTATGGTGCTCGTGCCTCCTGGCCCTCACGTGCATCTCACAGTGGGTGTGGGCGCCCCTTTAAAAGATAGGGGTAGTGGGCCCTTGGACTTGCGACCCGTTGTTCTCAAAGGCTCTGCCTGAGGTTGCTGCTGGCTTAGTCATTGAGTGCATCAACAGGGACTCATCGTTTGACGCGGGTTGCTCTTTTGAATATGTGATTCTCAATGAAGACGGCCAGACCGCCAGGGCCCTTTGCAGTTTCATTGTTTACCACCAGATGGCCTCGGTATTTATTGGCCCTGTCAACCCCGGCAACTGCGAGGCCGCCTCGCTCCTGGGAAACAGTTGGAACAAAGGGCTTTTCTCTTGGGCTTGTGTGAATTACGAATTAGACAATAAAATCAGCCACCCGACCTTTTCTCGGACACTCCCTTCTCCGGTCCGGGTGTGGTAACTGTCATGAGGTACTTCTAGTGGGCTCACTCCGGAGTCATCTCCTAGATGAAGACATTTGGGTGCACACCGCCAATCGAGTACCAAGCGCTCTGCAGAGCCGTGGCCTACCGGTAGGGGTCGTCCTGAGCTCAGGACAAGACAGCCACAGCATTCGGACAGCGCTCCTGCGGATTCGTCAAGCGGACAGAATTCTCAGTGAGTGCTTTCTCCCCGCTGAGGTTTAAAACGTGGCTTCCGGGGCGGGGGTGGTGGCGGCGGAGAATAGGACAATTTCCAAAAGGTCTCTCACCCTCGCACCCTGGGAGAGCACATCAGGCATCCGCCCTCTTGCACTCACACTCAGGCTCCAAGACTGTTCGGCTTCAAGGGAGCCTGTTTGGTGAAAGGTACAAAGAACTCAGTGGTTATAAATGCCATTGGGTCCCAGTGCCTACTCTCAGCATCAAGAGCAACGGGAGCCACACACCTTCCACACCTGTAGGACCCCAGTAGTTTGAGATCAGCCAAAAGGGGTGCTTTTGTGGCTGTGTTTTGGCCCATTCTTGCCACCTGCTTCATCACCTTTCACTTGGAACCTGTCTTCTCTGTACTCCACAATATACACTTCCTTTCTGTCCTCTGCACTCACCTCCCTTGCCCCCCTGAAACAGGGCTTATCTTTTTTTTTTTTAATTTATTTATTTGACAGACAGAGATCACAAGTAGGCAGAGAGGCAGGCAGAGAGAGAGGAGGAAGCAGACTCCCCGTTGAGCAGAGAGCAGAAGCGGGGCTTGATCCTAGGACGCTGGGATCATGACCTGAGCCGAAGGCAGAGGCTCTAATCCACTGAGCCACCCAGGCGCTCCAGGGCTTATCTTTTTATGTGCCATTCCCAGGGACCTAGCTGATAAATAAAAGTATATTAAAATGAGGAGTCAGCCCAGATTTTAACCTTTCCCCTTCCAAGAGAAGGTCGATGTTGAAGGCGATTCTTGCAGAGACCATGGACAAAACCTGAAGCAAAGGGAAGACCCCAGCAAAGCTATTGTCACCAGACCTAGCTGAGGTGGTTTGGGGGAAGAAGAGCCCTTCCTGGTCCTCTGGAATCCAGTGTCTCTTACTTACTTTTATTGCAGGCCCTTGTGGCACTTGCTTTCCATATTTTCTATTCCAGTTTTTTAAGAACTAGATGTTTTTTCTGGAAAATGTCAGTGATTTGTGGGAACACGGCTCATTTCGTTATTGCAGGCCACTCAACTGCTTGAGAACGAATGGAGGGCTCAGAAACTACTTGTCAAATTGATGACTGCTAGGATTAGTCCTGGTCCCAGTCATTTCCTTAAGATAACATTGGGTTTGTTAGAGAATGGTCGGGGTTAGCCTGGCCGATAAACAGAAGTCCATTATAAGTTTCAAGTGTCACCGGTATTTGACCTTCATTATGATCATTATGGGAAGATGAGGGCAAGAAGTTTTAGTTCCTGGAAATACAGTTGTCTGCTTCCAGCTCCAGTCTACAAGATCCTATAATGTTAAGCAATCAGTGTGGCTTTGATTACTTCATAATAGAGATTGATACTTTCAAAGCAGAGCACAGAATTATTTTGAAAGATATAAAACCATTTCCAGGGAGAAGTCATGCCAGAAATAGGCTCACAGATTAAGTATAACTTTAGAATATGTTACAAATCTTCATGAAGTCCAGTGTCTCCTGCAAGCTTACATTCCATGAGAGTTTCTCATCCCACCCATTCTAAATAGTATACTCTTTGAAATGACAATTTGGCCTCTACCATGAAATGTTAAATAAATCCAGGCCCTGAAACTCTTTGGGCTGAGAGAAGTTAGGATTGAGTGCCCACCACCCACACGTCCTTTGAGGCAGAGAGATAGCAAATGTACATATTATGGCCCTACTCTTTGAGATTCATTCCTGTAGGTCGATGGTTCTCACTCTGCACACTAGAATTCCCTGGACATCTTTTCTAAACAATTGGTGCCAGAACGCTACATCCAGAGGTTTTGGTGATCTGCAATGAGGCCCTAGCAGAGGTTATTTTCAGTAGCCTCCCAGGTGCATGTAAAATGTAGTTAGGGTTAAGAATCACTGCTTTTGGGGCACCTGGGTGGCTCAGTCGGTTAGGTGTTTCCCTTCGGTTTCGGTCATAATCTCAGGGTCCGGGGATCAGTAAAGATGATAATAACAATAATAATGGCTGTGGGCTCTTTGGAGGGGAAACAGCAGGGGGGTTACTAGATGCTGCCTTTAGAGACAGTGAATGCAACCATAATACCACTTTGTATGCGAACAGCTCTCTACAGTTTACAAGGTATTTGCATATACTTAATCTCATTTAATCCTCAGGATTACCCAGAAGATAGGTATTTCCTTTAAAGTTTTACAACATCTGTGAGTCTCACATCACAAGTAGGTAGGTATAGGTCTTATTCACTACAAGCAATGTGGTGAATGAAATCCCAGAGAAGGGGGGATTCGGCCTCTCCCAGATGCTCAGCTCATTTCCTTGAAGCTTCAGAAGCAATTACCAATAATCTTTGTTTCTGACCAAGTCAGATAGGGAAGATAGGAATCGAAGACAAAGGGCCACAATTTACAGTCAGGGCTGCTGTGCCTATTTATGGGAGGTTGTGTCCTGCACCAGGGGATCTAGCTGAGTGGGCCAGAGGGCTGAAATCCAGTTCATTCTCTACTTAAACCATGAGCCCTGGTAGAAGTTTTGATCCCATGGCATAAAAGAATATCCATTCACCAGGGAGAACACCTGTTGGATTGCAATTACCCAGAAGAGGTTTTTTTTTTTTTGGTTGTTGTTGTTGTTCTGTTTTATTTTGTTGCCATTTCTCATAAAGGCTAGCAGGAGGCCCCACTGAAAAGCTCTTTGGAGAACTTTTCAAACCCTCCTCTCCTCATCTTTTTCCTATCAATGCTTGGCTGATTGTGAAATCCTTTCCATTTGGACTAACCAGGTTGTTGAACCATTGGGGATGCCTTTAAATTCTTTCAAATTGGGACTTCTTCATTACAATAGGATATTTAGAAAATAGGACACAGAATGGTCTTCTCTTGTTTGTACAAAATTGAAAACCTTATTACTATGTTATTGCCAGCTAACCTTTTCCCATCTATTGAAGATTACTGTACATTAAAAAAGAAAAAAACCCAAAGAAATAATAGCAACTTTGGTAATAGCTAATATTATCCGAGGGTTTATTGTGTGCTAGTTATTTCATTTTGCAAGGGTTTTTTTTAAAGATTTTATTTATTTATTTGACAAACAGAGATCACAAGTAGGCAGAGAGGCAGGCAGAGAGAGAGGAGGAAGCAGGCTCCCCGCCGAGCAGAGAGCCCTATGTGGGTCTTGATCCCAGGACCCTGAGATCATGACCTGAACTAAAGGCAGAGGCTTTAACCCACTGAGCCACCCAGGAGCCCCTTGCAAGGGTTTTGTACAGACCATCTCATTCAGTTCTTGCAACATCCCTAACTAATAAGGTTAATTATTATTTAACACACTTTATGGATAAGATTTCAGAGGCCAAAAGAGGTTAAATAACTTGCCAATGTCACACAGCTTGTGAATGGGAAAGCCAGGCTATGTACTCAGGTTGCCCTAAAACAGCGCCTCTCAAACCTTGGTGTTTACCAGGATCCCCTGGAGGGCTTGTTAAAACACAGATTTCGGGGTTCCCTTTCCAGAGTTTCTGGTTCAGGAAGAGAAAGAAAGGCTGGGGAAGGGCCCCAGAATTTGCATTTTTAACCAGTTCATAGTGGTGCCCGTGCTGCTGGTCCAGGGATCACTCTTGGAGAACAACTGGTCTGATGAAAGACTTACACTCTACTGCCTCCTGTATACCTGAGGTATGTCCCCAAAGCATACTCACTTGAGACCATGTGTGCCACGTAGGTTGTATAATTCAGTTCTTCCATTATTCTTTCTTTTTTTTTAAAAAAGATTTTATTTATTTGACAGAGAGAGATCACAAGTAGACAGAGAGGCAGGCAGAGAGAGGGAAGCAAGCTCCCTGCTGAGCAGAGAGCCTGATGCAGGACTCGATCCCAGGACCCTGAGATCATGACCTGAGCCGAAAGCAGCGGCTTAACCCACTGAGCCACCCAGGTGCCCCTCCATTATTCTTTCTTAATTGTTGGGCCCACTGATGAAATTCTTTTAAGTGCCTCAAGGTAGCCAGTGTTGGCCTTATTTTCCTATAGTCATAACAACAGTGATATTGATAATACCGTGGTTAAGAGCCTTCGTGTTGATAGGGCATTTTGTATAGGATTTGGTAGGGATAAGCCTACGTAAAGGTAAATGGTGAAAGACAACCAGCTGTCTTGCATGGGTCTGATATCAGCAATGATAAAATTATTGGAGACCCAGCACACAAGGAAGTTTCTGTAGAAGTACTCAGCATCTAAGCTTTCAACATTTAAGAGGCCATACCTAGATAGCAGTTTTTAAAAAGTTGAAGAAAACATATGTTGCAAGGTGTGAAGAAATATTAAAAACTTATCTCAAGCTGGGCCGCGATGTGAAAGCAATGAATGCACTTGGAATACCAGTTATATTGGGTATAAGAAAACAGGACCTGGTGTAGGTGGAATGGCCCTTAAATGTAATGTGTGTCTGACATCATGCTGAGCTACTTGTATGGGTTCAACATGGGTGGCAGGTAAGTAAGTGGTAGTCTCTGGACTTAAAGGCAAAAATGTGTGTGTCCAGGGGGTGGGGGGGAGGTGTCCTTAGCTGATAGAAACAGTCATACATTGCCCAGTGCCCTGTTCTTAAATTGTGCTCTGAAGGCTGCCTGCACCCAATCACAGTGGGGGGTGGATCTGGGAAGCAGGCTGATTCCAGAGCCTCCCACCTTCTTATGCATCCATTTTATAGACTGCATGGAAGAAAGCTGACAGGAAGACGGTCCGGGTGTACTTGTTTCACAGTGTGGTCAGATGGTTGAACCCTGGGGGAATGTGAGACTTGGGAAAAATCACAGAGCATGCCCCCCTTCCTCTGGCTTGTGTACTCCTCCCAACATTTGTTAAAACGAAATAGATTAAAATATATAGTGATACACACACACACACACACACACACACACACCAGTGATAGGGGATGTTGCAGAACGGTTAAAGTGAAGATAAAGAACACTAGAATGCGGGGTGAGGGGTGCTTTCTGGGCTTGGGAGCAATACTGTGGGCTCACTGTATGAATACAACTCGTAAGGACTAAGAACTTAAGTGTGAGACTGGGCCCATTTTCCTCCACTAAGGACTCTATAGCCAGTAATCTGTAAAAAATAAAAAAGTGAACTTTGCCTTCTGAGAAACACAGTTCCTCCATCTGAAGGAACTATCAGACAGAATATTTTAATAGAAGATAAAAAGTAGGAGTAGAGTGACTTAGTAATGAACTTCTCCTGGAGTTTCATGATGTTTCTTGCTGCTAGTGTTGAGGGTGAAAGAGAAGGTCCTGGAGAGCCTGCCCTAGTAGGTACCACAGTATGAAGACATAGTTGCTGATGTTTTGAGTGGGGCTCAGGAAGCACAGAGAAAGTGCTAGTATCATATCATGATGAGCTGGGATCTCAGCAAGATGTATCTCCGGATCCTTGTTTTGGCTATAGAGTGGCTGACTGTTAACAAGCAGGATGGAAACGTACAAATTAGTATTATTCAGTGATCATCCGTTGACCCAGGCCTTGTCAAGGATTTAAGGTTTCTGTCCACTAATCCTTACCTGACGACAGCTTACAGGTAAAATCCCATTTTAATGAATGTAATTTTGAGATAATAATGCTATTTAGTAAAATCATCATGTAGAACAGACGCACCCACAAATCCCTGTTCACAAAGCACTCAATCTATTAAATTAAGATGCTGTTGTTTTAATTCAGTATTTATGCTTTCTATTTCAGTCATGTTCAATGGCAAGATCTTGCCATGTAAAAAATGGAGGAGACTGACATCATACCCTCTCCAAGGCTTTGTTTTCTCATTTGTAAAATAATGAGGGGAATGAAAGGAACTAGTAGGTCTCAAAGAGTCTTTCCAGTTATAAGAATTCTGACTCTTTGTCTAAGATATCCTTAGTGTGGGCCCATGAAAGAAAAATTACAAGGAGAGATTAAGGTCGAGAGTAAGGTATTGAGCATAATTAATGACACTAAGCATCAAGGACAAGTATGGTAGAATTTACCTGCCAGGTAAATATCACTTCAACTTGTTCCTCCATGCTAACAATCCAGATATGCCCATGCCTTACATCTCAAGGAACCCACAAAAGATACCCAAGTGTACAACCTCTGATTTTTCAGGCATTCGTTTAAACAGTGTTCATTGGGTGCATAAGGTGTACCAGGATACAGAGATAAATAAGACACAGTCCTTGACCAGTCATTGGGTACATGCTGATGTTGAGAAAGGGGTACAATGTGATAACGATTGTTGAATAGCCGGCTCGTCAAGGGGGAAGATTGCCCTGACTTACAATGTTTGCCGATCTTTATAGAGTGATTTCCATAATCACTACCACCATGCCCAATTTCGAGCTACCAGTCTGACACTGACTGGTGCACAGAATCCCTGAAAATTTAACCACAGGCTCTTCTAAACTAGTACCATCCAGATCCAACACACTTCTGAGGGGATGTGACCTTGTGAGAGGTGGCTCTCTCTGAGAGGTATTAGCTATCATCTCCTGACACAGCCCCACCCCCAGCAGCTAGAAAAACGAGTGTGTCAGTTGTGAAGGGTGCAGTTGGGTGGTACGCCACGGCACCCACTACATAGAGTGTATGTTAAAGTATTTGCTGTATTTCAACCAACACAATTCCATTTAACGTTCCATCTAGTGAAGTAATTTTAATATTCCTTGAAATATAGTAAATAAAATTTTATCTCTGTTGGGTAATCTCGGTCAAATCACCTAATCTCTGTTTTTGTTGAAGAAAAATGCCAATACTGACTTGCTTGCTAAGGATCCTGGTGGACAAACTGGCCAACTACCTGAAACAGCTGACTTAACTCATTTCCCTCCCTCAGTGGACCTGTTACTGGACTAGTTGGACCAAATGATTCATGTTTAGTGGTGCAACCAAATTTGATTCTAGTTTTTCCTTCTAAATCCAGCTTTTGCCTCGTCAAACCCCTCTGGCACTCCATTTTCCCATTATGCAATGTGTAATTATGAACAAAGGAGTTTGAACTCCTTGAGTGGCTCATGAATTAGCTCCAAAGATATCCCAGAGTATTTGAAGGAAGATTTAAGGATCAGAATACACATAGAACCTTTTAGGACAATTATATTGAAGGAACTAATGGCCATTTGAAAACTGAAAGTTACACTGTGTGTGTGTGTGTGTGTGTGTGTGTGTGTGTGTGTGATTTAAATCATCATCATAACTTGCTAGTTACACCTTAAAAAACTGAAATTATCAGCTCTAGGTCAAAGGGGAAAGTTTCTGGGGGTTATTTAACGAGTGTAAAAAAGTTTTTGGAAATAGAGGAAGAAATATGTAAATGCCAAAGACCAGTCATTGAACACAGTTAAGCGTACTCATTTCCTGAGATTAAAGGTTCTGTGAAAGCACGTATAATTAATATTTACCAATATCAATAGGACCTTTGCCTTTCTTCCAGGAGCTAGAATACTTGCCAGTCATTATCTAATTAAACTAGTCAATGTACCTGTGAAATGCTTTGGAATCTGCATTTTAAAGATGTGGGCACTGAAGCACAAGTGGGCTTAAACTAAACTCATTTAGCATACCAAGGGCGAAATTGGATAGAAGACTTTCAGTCTCATGATCTTGCTGCCATTCTTCAACCGTGGCCTCCTCTAATCCACTCTATTCTAGCATAGCCTTTCCAAACAACATAGTTTTCGTAAGTCTAGGAGGAATTAGAGAGCAAAGTAATTCCAATTACAGGGAAGTTAGATTTTTAAAAGTTGAACATATCACTGATAATATTATTAGCATTTAGAGGTGAGTGTGAGCTAGGGCCATTCATTGTCTATAATGGCCATGGTAAGGGTGGGAACAGTTGTGCAAAATCTACTGGAATGTATGTTTGCAGGAGCAGGGCCATAAGTATCAGTGGTGTTTCTGAGAATATCCCCCATCCTCACCCTTTAGCCTTCTTATTCTTAGGTACTATTTTTTTAGTGTTATGCACTTAGCCCATTATAAGAATTGCTCCTTCAATCAACACTACCACCCTATGAAGTACATATTTATGATCTCCATTTTATAAGTGAGGCAGAGAGAGGTAAGCTAAGGGTATACAGCTAACAATGACTAGTGATGTTAAGATATAAACCTGAATCTTCCAATCCCAAAACCTCTTCATTATGCAACCTCCCATTAGCTAAATTTATTCTTATTCCTGTCTAGTATTGGCTCTGTAGGCTGTAGTCATATCTGCGTCATCCCTTTGCCGAATCCAGGGTCCTGAGCACACCTCAGCCTTAGCTCAGTGCTTCAACATCTTGATCATCTCAGAGGCGTCAGATAAAAATCATTTACCAGTTGGTTATAACACATCTATTTATTTTTCCCGATCTGTGGTTTTTGGAATTCTATTTTACTAACATATTACTGCCATAACCCTCCTGCTTTATTGGTTTCAGTAATCATCATGTATGTGCATTCGGCCTTGATTGGGGGAGAGACTCAGATGCATCTCTTGGAATGGGCTCATGATGTGAAAATGACTGATGGAAACTACGTCTTTGTTCCCTATGATGCTCTGCTCTACAGTTTACTTTATAAGCATACCCCCTACCAGGTCCTGAGGAAAAACCCGAAACTCCGGGAAGCCTATGATGCTGTGTTGACCATTACAGTGGAGTCCCAAGAAAAAACCTTCTATCAAGCCTATACTGAAGCAGCAGCTATACATGAAATTCCTGAGAAATTGGTCAGATCAGGTAAGTGCAGATTTACAAGTTATCATAAGTGGAGACCCTCAAACAACAAGAAGGTCAATATTGTTCCTGTGAAAAGCCTCTATTGCATAGGCAACCCAATCAAGAAGAGGCAACCACGCACAAATTAAAAACACCTTTTGTTTGAAGGAAACATTTGTAAAACAAAGACACATTGTTGAAGCTTTTTTTTTTTAAATTATCAAGCTGCCCATAATGACAGCATGCAGCTCTGAAGAATAAGTAAAATAAATTTTAAAAATTTAGGAAGAGGGAAACAAAGATTTTATAATAGACTAGTGCTATTCAAGGGAGCTAGAGAATTCTTATGTCTGACCCAAGTTCAGCTGGTTTGAATAGTTCTAAATCTATTCAAAATCACAGAGAGCTGGTGTATAAGACCATATTAATTTTATTATTGATAAAACTGATATTAGAGAATATGGCTTCTGTTTGTAAGCATTTGAGCTTCCCAGTACTGAATCTGAGGATTACCCAGACTTCCCTACCTAGTCAAGAACATTGCAGGACCACCATATTCCAGCACCACAATGGCGTGCCTTTTGTAAAATGTACAGCCTGGAGGAGCATAGTGGAGTGTGTGCATCCTATAGGTAGGTGGCTCCCAAGAGAAAGAAGTTAGGAGGGACTGGGCTGTATATCCTTAGTTCTCCTTCCGAATTAACCAGTTAGGTTAAAACACTCCTCTTTTGTGGGAGGGAATGAGTAAGGAGGTGAGGAGAGGTCAGATGTTTTTTGCTAGTAGGGTTATTTCTGTATGAAAGGAATAGTTTGGAATGGGGAAGCATTCCTCCCTTCTAATATGTAAGATGTGATATTTACATGTGTATAAATGAATATATGTATAAACACATTTCAGATTCAAATCATAGACACTAAAGGGCCTGAGGAAGGTAAAGGAGTAGGGAGGGGAACAAAGCAGAGAAAGGAATGGAGAGAAAAGACAAAAACAAAGAGGAAACATCCAAAAAAGACAAGGAATATGGGAAGAAGGTGGGAAGGCCAAAGATACCAGTTAGATGAAAAAAATAAAGAGGTGGTTTTTGTAGGTTGGAGGCTACATGTAGAAGGCAGTCACTTTGAGAAGTATTTAGAATAACACATGAGTAGAATTAAAAGTTCTAACATTTGCTAGCATAGTGTATCAGTTATAATGCTTCTGGCTGTAAGTAACAGACTGTTCAACACAAAATGGCCCAGGTGATTTTTCTTTTCAAAATCTGAAGGTATGGGGAGCTCAAGGGTCCGTTATTCATCAGCCCAACGATGTTATCAATGAACCATGCTTGACTCATCTTTCCATTTTACAAGCCATAGCATGCTATCTTGCCATTGTTATTTGGTTGGTCTTATGGTCCCATGATGGCTGCCACAGTTCCAGACATTACATATTATAGGTGGAACTGCCTCCAGATAAAAATGCGCAATGAACTTTTCTTGTGTCTTTTTTTAAGAGTGAGGAAATTTTTCCCAGAAGCTCCTCAGGCAGACTTTTCTCCACACTTTCTTGATTACATTCATGTCTCATATACATACCAAAATCAATCATTTAGGAAGAGGAACAAAACTATCATGGTTAACCCTATGGCTGCTGGAAAAATGTGAACAGATTTGAGATTCTGTTAGCAGGGAAGAAGGCTGTCAGGGAGGCAGCTGATTGTGTCTAACACTCACATTCTCAATGATATTCTTTTTTATATCCACCATTTATTTCTTTATCCCGTGGACTGCTTCTGCCTCTGAACAAATAATTCAGATAAAACTTAGGTTTAGTTTAAGCATTGATAACAAAGATTTTGCTGATTCTTGTTTTAATAAAAAAAGGTGACCAGCAGAAATATTAACAGGGCAGATTTTGAACTTTATTGCTACTGAGATGTTTATAATAAATCTTTCTTTTAGGAGACACACAGATGTTTAAAAACAAGTGGTCAGTTTGGTCATGAGTTGCAAGAATCCTTCAGATTCCTAAGAATGGTTGCTCAAACCAGTTGTTTGGTGTTATTTACAGGCAAGCAAAGAGATGGTGAATTTTTGTATTTTTTAGCCAATGATATGATACCACATCGATACAGACTAAGTCTTTTTACTTTAACCATGAAACGAGGGAAGGAGAAAGGTGTGTGTGTGTGTGTGTGTGTGTGTGTGTGTGTGTATTGTACATGCATATATATGAACAGATATTTTATATAAAAAATTCAGACCTACTACTTGTAATATTTGATCCAAATATTACACCTTATTACACCACAATACCTTGTGGAAAACACAAGGTAATTAAGGCAAGAAAAGAAAAGACACCACTATCTTCGTTGCTAGGCAGCATGTACCCTGCTTTAGACAAGAAAATAGAGAGGGTTAAGGCAAAGGATCTAGATCTTATAAAACAGTTTGTTTGGATGCATTTCCTCCCCCTCTTTGCAGATTCCTAGGGTATACCCTCCTAACCAAAGACTAAGAGAAGGATGAGACAGCTATCTTTGGATTTCTGCTAAACAAAACCTTCTTTTGCCTAAATCATTTTGCTAAATATTTGAAGGCAGCTGGCATAGGAGAAAGAGCATATGATAAAGAGTTAGACACACTTGGGTTTAAGTACCAGGGTTACACTCTTACTAGCTATGTGTCCTTGGGCAAATTACTTCCACTTTTTTGAGTCTCAGTGTTCTCATCTGTAAAATGGGTTAGTGATCTGCATCTTCTAGGATTATTGCAAAGATTAAACAAAGTCACATGTGTAAGGTAACTAGCAGAATGTCTGGCTCACAGTTTCCTTCCTTTCTACTTTTTCTTCCGTGGGGCCAGAATGGCCTTATACTTACCATCTAAGTTTGAATCTGATTTCAGCTCCCTACTCTTGAAGTTTTCTAATTTCTAGCAGAAAATTGCTCATTAGTTTTAGCTTTCAAAATTATTTTGCTTTCAGAATTCCAAATGATATTTTCTTAGATCAAAAGATGTAGTGCATTGTTTGTTTGTCCCTGGACTCCTGCTGTTTTTGCCCTGTTAAGTCAACAGATCAATAATTATTTGCTAAGCACCTGCCATGCGCCATGCATTGTGTGGAACACCAGATAGAACAGTTAACAAGACAAGATTTTTGTCAGTGGTGTGTTGGAACTTTTTTTCAAAAGCTGATGGTGTGCACTTTTTCCCTATTCTGTGTCCAATGGCATAATGTTGTTAGCTAGAAACCAGTCATCGGGAGTATTTACACCACAGAAATTGGTAAATGATACAAGTAAGAGCTATTTTCCTCCTTATAGAGTCAAAGGTTTTCTAGCACATCTCTTTTAAAAAAAAAGATTTTATTTATCTATTTGACAGAGATCACAAGTAGGCAAAGAGGTAGGCAGAGAGAGAGGAAGGGAAGCAGGCTCCCCGTTGAGCAGAGAGCCCAATGTGGGGCTTGATCCCAGGACCCTGGGATCATGACCCGGGCTGAAGGCAGAGGCTTTAACCCACTGAGCCACCCAGGTGCCCCATCCTATCACATCTCTTGTTCCTGATCTTTTGGGGTATAAATTCCTGTGAGAGGGACAGTAAGTGAATGAACAAACATATGAAAAACATGGCCATATTTCTTTCTTGCCCAATAACTTCTAGTGGAGTTAAAATTTCCTAGAGGGGCTATATTGCTCAGAGCAGCATTTGCAATCTCTTTTAATTTATGCTGTTCTTTAAAAAGTAAAACTGAAGACTGTCAAAGTGATATGCACACATAGTTTTAATGGTTAAGAAATGCTAAAAAGTTTGTGTCAACTATGAAGCAGTTCCTAGGCCTCCCTCCCACCTTTCATCGGAAGCAACCACTTTCTTGTCTCTTTTGCTTTTTATTCTGGTATTTACTTCTGGGTTTGTAAATACCATACCACCACTGGTCTCTCTCTCTCGGTTATCTCTTGATTAATCAATTTATCATTTATTTATTTATTTATTATTGAGAGAGAGAGAGAGAGAAGGAGAGGGGGAGGAGGGGTAGAGGGAGAAGGAGAGTCCTTTGTGTATTTTTAAAGATTATTTGAGAGTGAAAGAAAGAGAGAGCAAGAGTCTGGGGGGAGGGGCAGAAGGAGAGAGAATCTTAAGCAGACTGTGCTGAGCACCAAGCCTGATGCAGGGCTTAATCTCATGTGTCTGAGTTCTGGGCCTGAGCTGAAACCAGGAGTTGGTTGCTTAACAAGCTGTGCCACCCAGACGCCCCATGGAGAAAGAGAATCTTAAGCAGACTCCACTCCCAGCGTGGAGCCGGACACAGGGCTCCATCTCACAACTGTGAGATTATTCATGCATGACCTGAGCTAAATTCAAGAGTTGGATGCTTAAGGGACTGAGCCACGCTGGCACTCCTTGATTAATCAATTTTAGACATTATTTGTTGACTTTCTATTACAGTTGAGGATTTTTAGCTCTTATATACTTCCTTATGTTCCTTCAAACCTTCAATATACGTATGCCACAATTTTTAGTTAAATTCATATTTGGTATTTTTTGTATTATACCTATCTAAATATCATTGATTGCTGATCCATATGGTATATTACGGTAACAGTTCATTCTGTGTGTAACTTTTGATGTTTACTGGGGTTAACAATTGTCTAATTTTTAAATTTGTTTACATTAACTTGAATTTTGAAGTCTTTCCACACTGTCTGATAAAGCTGTGGAATTTTCACAGAACAATTTTATACATGGCAAAAATCCCTTATCAGTTTCATTTGTTTTTCCTGAAGCTCTCTGTCCTCCTGTTCCAATCTAAACTTATTGCTCTCTAAAGCTTCTGCACAACTGTTATACTAAGATCTCCTTTTTCAATACCCTGGAAGGTCCTTTTCTCTTTTTTTTCTGTGCTGAATCCACTCTTGCATGAATCTTGTGGCTCCCATTATTTCCCCCCAGTTTACTCTTGTTTTGGTGGAGCACACTCTCTAGTGAGAAAGCTATAGGGATGGTAAATTTTCGAAATTTTGCATATCTGAAAGTCATTCTTCTATCTTCACTATTGGTTGATAGTTTGAGTATAAAAATCTAGGTTAAAAAATCATTTTCCCTAAGGCACCTGGCTGGCTGTTGGAAGAACATGTGACTTTTGATCACGGGCTTTTAAGTTTGAGCCCCACGTTGGGTGTAGAGATTACTTAAAATCAACCATCAAATAAAATCATTTTCCTTTAGCACTCTGAAGACAGGGCACACTGTCTTATTTCCATTATTGGCATTCACAATTCCAATGCCATTGTTATTCCTGAGTCTTTAATGCAACCTCTTTTCATTCCTCCCCATCTCTTCCAGAGGCTTTTAAGATTGTCTTTATTCCTGATGTTAGGAAATTTCATGATGATGTCTGGGTCCTTGACATACATTATGCAGTATATATTGTGGGGTCTTTCAATCTCATTCTACCTGGGAAATGTTTGTATATTATTTATTTGATAATTTCTTCGACAACATTGTCTTTGTTCTCTCTGAAAATACTATTAGTTGTTTATAAGATTGGGTTGATTTTTAAATTGTCTAATTGTTTCTCTTGTATCATCCATATTTTTGTTATAAATTACTCTTCCTAAAAGAGCCTCTCAATTTTGCATCTTCTTTTACTGATTTTTAATTTTTTTCCCTATAATATTGTTAATTTCCAAGAGTTGGTTCTTGCTGTTTGATTATTCTATTTTGATAGCATCCTGATTTTGTTTTGTAAATATGGTATTTTATCTTATTTCTTAGAAAATATTCATTGTACTTTGAAATTCTTTTCTGCTGCCTGTGTTTTTCTCCATTTCTAATTTTTCATGCTTCTTTGTTTTGGTCTTTCTATTTCATTTAGGAAGTTTCCTTAATTCTTAATTTCCTTAATTCTCTGGTGATCCTGAATGAAAAGAATGAAGCTCTAAGAGACAGATTTGAAGGTGCATGTACATTGTGTGTTTGTTAACCAGTGGAGAAATTGGCTAGCCAGCTGAAGTTTTTTATCAGTACCTGTAGATCTTGCCTCTTGGGCTACACTCCCTTCAGGGAAGAATACTCCCATCTTCTTGGGAGTCATAATCCTGGTTGTCACTATTCTAGGAGTCATGGAGGGGGGAGACTGGGACTCTCATTGTTAAGTATAAACACTTCAACTTCATCACTCTTTTTTGTGGCTTGCCTAACTTTTACCTTCCTTTGGATTATGTGTCCCAGCTCTAGAGCTGTTCTGAATCAGTTTAACCTGTTTCCAGCAGGGTTTGGCTTTCCTTAATAAAGGTGGGGATGGCAGATGTCTAATCACTCCTTACAAGGACATTCAAAGGGCTGTCCTTCCTTTAAAGTCCTGCCTCACTCCAACTTCTACAGTACTTGGTGCCTCTAATTCCTACGCCTTTGTAGGATTCTCAGGGGGGGAAATCTGCTAGTTGCTTACCAACAATCCCCCTTGGGGGAATGGTGTGGAAGGTTGGTGTTTCTGTTCCTTGTCCTCCTTGTTTGAGAGCGATATTTGAGAGGAAGAGGAGACTGAGGAAAAAAATTCGACCTCACTATCTTCAATCAGGAAGTCATGAAGGAAAAAAAGAAGTTACAAAAAAGTTATTGGTGGATCTGGCAGTTACTTGATTTAGCAAATATTTATTTAGCTCAGATATAACATGGTTAAGAGCATGGGCTTTGAAGGCAGAGTGCTGTACATTTACTTAAGCTCTCTGTATCTTCTTTTCATTATATTAAGTTGGGAGTAATAATAGTGCCTCCCTCATATAGTTGTTGTGAGAATTAAATGAGTTAATACACATAAAGAGCTTGCCTGGCACCTAATAGCTCCTTAATAAATGTTTATTATTAGTGGTATTAGTGTTGTTCTTTTTATTATTATTATGGGCTCAGCACTTTGCAGGTGATACCATGGAGAACAAAATAGAAATAAGTTCTTTTCCTCAATGAAGGGGAATGGTTTTACCATTTTAGGGTGCTAAGAACACTGGGTCTAAAATTGGGACTTTTAGGGGCACCAAGGTGGCTCAGCTAGTAGGGTATGCAATTCTTGATCTCATGGTTGTGAGTTTGGGCCTCATATTGGGTGTAGAGATTACTTACAAATAAGGAAAATCTTAAGATAGAATAAAATAAAATTGGGATTTTTACCTATTGGTCACAAATTCAAGACTGGGATAAGGTCCTTGACCACTATTTTTCCAGGATGGTATTATTAGAGTTCTTTGTTCCTCTTCTGAAGTACAAATAATAGCAGCTCTCATGTATTCAGTGCTTACTCTGTGCCTCGTAATTAACATGAATGTTCTCATCAGATCTGTAGATCAAGCCTACAAATTAGGTATTATTATCTCTACTTCATGGATGATGAAACTGAGGCTCAAGGTAACTTTTCCAAGGTTATACAGCTGCTGGCAAGTGGCAGAGCAGGGATTCCAATACTGATCTGCTAACAGAACCATTTAACTACATAATAAATTACACTGTATCTCATGTCCAATGCTTTATTCAATGTAATATTGCTAAGCGACTAACACTTTGATTTGAATGGGTTTTTCAGATTGTTTTCCTCTATCCTAGGAAGTACTAGGACTTTATGAGGACCCATGAAAAAAGAACAGTAAATCAGGGGTGCCTGGGTGGCTCAGTCGGTTGGGAGTTTGCCTTTAGCTCAGGCCGTGATCTCCCGGTCCTAGGATCTACCTTCCTGCTCAGCAGGGAGTCTTCTCCTCCCTTTCCCTCTGTCTCTCTCCCCAACTCATGCTTACTCTCTTTTTCTCTGTCTCAAATAAGTAAATAAAATCTTTTTAAAAAGAGAGAGAGAGAACAATGAATCAAAATGGAGGGATTGGGGGGGTAGGAAGCCAGTGACAAACTTCCTAATTTAGTCTCAGGATGATTGGGCAAGGATTATCACTTTGTACCTTTAAAATTTGACTTCTGAAGTAAGGTTTTCATGCCTATATCCTTTACTTTTGCTGTATTCCTAATGCTTGTTTTCAGGAAAATGCTACTGGCTACAAATGCATATTGCTAGAACACACATTTGGGATAATTTTTCCAAATGTGGCCTTATTTGCCTAAGCAAAGGAAATCCTCTGGATTTCTCAGCAAACCCAGGGGCCCCTGAAGCTCCTGGAACCCACTGGTTTCTATTAGCTTAAATATATGTGCCTGTCAGGGGACGTGGTTAGGGCTGAAGCATTCCAGGATGGGGCGCACCAGACACTTGTCAGGAAAGGTTGCCTGCTGCTTACAGTGGCTACACTTTGTACATCATTCTATAAAAACAATAAGGGAATCATTCTATAAAAATAAAGGTATTATATTCCTGAGTATCATATAAAATAGATTGGGTTATTAGCCATCTTTTGGCTAAGATCAAGGGTTGAGATCATGCATTGTTGGAGGTACCACCTTGAATAAGAGGAATTTGATTACCATCTGGTTTCTCACATGCCTGGATTTTTGTTCAAAAGTAGTGTTGCCATTTTGTCCTTCAAATGATGCTTTCTGACCCAGGTGTGTTTCAATGTATGTTTCTAAGGACAAAATGCTTTGGAAGCCAGTTTTGGGTCTTGTGAGCACAGTAAGTCGGGACTGATGATGGTCAGCTTAACAACAGCATGAACCATTAAATTGAACAAATTTGAAAATCACTGCTCCTGACCCAGACCTTGTTTTCTTGGATACCAAACTCCAAGAAGCCTAGGGTAGAAGTAGCTAAATTTGCTGAATAACAAACAATCAATTCTCAATCATTTATTCATAATTCATTCAGTCAGGTTCAGGTCCATGCAGCAGGCAAAACTAATAGATTGAGTCACGAGTGTGATGTCAACAAGGTCATCCGCCTGACAGAAACTCCTGCCAATGCTATCGTGCTTCTTTGGAGTTGTGGTCAGAAGCAGGGACAGAGGGTGTGGAGACGGCCTTTTTTCCCTCACCCCATCTTCTACCTCTTCTTTCATTATTTGCAGCAGCCGCAGCTGGAGACCTTTTGTGACCAATGTTCACAGAGTGTGCCTTTGACTTACAGGAAGGGACAATTTCTACTACTGAAGGGTACCGAAGGGCACAGTGGGTGAAACAGCACCACAAACCAGCTGGGACACAAATTCAGGCCCTCACGGTGAGAGTGGGCCCTGTGACAGTTCTTTTGCAACGGAACGCTATGAATTGCTACAGCTATGCCCTTTCCTTTAGCTTCAGGTCCCTCTATTTTCGTGGCTCTGTGTGTATATGTGTGTGCACTTATGCACATGCACATGTGTAAGGTGTATGTGTGTGTGTGTGTGTGTGCGTGCACACATATGCGCACACACGTACGTGGGCAGGTGTGCTATGTGGTGGAGGCTAGAGAATCCTGAAAAATAGGCTTCAGGTTTCAGTCGTCTTGGAGAGTTGCTGTCAGTCAGCTCTAGCAGGGGTCACTCCAAGAACACAGAAGGCAGCATAGGCTGACTAGCTGAAAATCCTGTGAGATGGGTCAACTCAAAGGTGAGGGTGTTGTTTTTTAATAGTTTCAATCTTTGCTTTTGGCTGTAGGTAGATACAGTCTCTTTCCCAGAAGGCTTCGTGCCTTTCAAAACAGAATACTAGCATTTTCTCTGCTTTCAGGGGCTTGCTGCCCTGTGGTTTTTTTTTTTTTTTTTCTTACACTCATTTGTTTTACTAGTATTGATTTTATACTCCACCTTCCAGCCTTAACTTATTGTCATAACCTACCAAAGCCCCAGAAAACAGTCAGGCTCTCGCAAAATTCCTGAGGACCATTAAATGGAGCATCTGAGAAAGTCAAAAGGGAAAGTTAGTGAAAATGCTTTTAGGGACCTCAGTGTGTGTTAGGTGACTAATTGTGGATGCACCTGGCACCTGTTCGCCATGCCTCCTTCTATAGTGTGTGTTAAGGCGAATCAGTGGAAAGACATCCCTAGACAAACACTCAGGGAACTGAAATGTTGATTTCTGCCCTGCTCTTAGTTAGCTCTGTTATCTGGGGCAAGGTTTTTCACCTGAACCATTGGAAGAATGGAGCTGCTCTTAACAAAAATGGAGAAGATCATTATAGATGAAGCAGGAAGATTTGAGGTGAAAATCAGGAACTTGATTTTGGGTACATTGAAAACTAGTGTCCATGTAAAGATATCAGAGTAGGTGGTTGACTTATGAGTCTGGAATTTAGCAGTCTGGGCTGGAAGTATAAATCTGAGATTTATAGCATAAATGTGGTATTTAAAGCCATGAGACCAGGGGAGATCCCCAATGGAGTGAGTGTTGCTAGGAAAGAGGACCAAGGACTGAGCTGTTTAACGTTCTCATGTTAAAAGATCAGAGAGATAAAGGGAAAAATAATATATACAGTCCAAATGGAAATGTCTGCAAGCTAAATTTGGTCCTTGTGCTAGACTAAGTGTTGGGAAATTTCATATGAGTTC
The DNA here is from genome assembly GCF_030435805.1 of Mustela lutreola. Taxonomy (NCBI): domain Eukaryota; kingdom Metazoa; phylum Chordata; class Mammalia; order Carnivora; family Mustelidae; genus Mustela; species Mustela lutreola. Next base: position 94,017,674 of record NC_081308.1, on the reverse strand, counting down.
GCACCTAAAAAAGACTTCAGGTAATGCCTATTTCAAGCAAAAATGCTAAACTAAGAATAGATAACCTGTGTTCTAGTCCTGATTTTGTGCCCCAGTCAGTGACCTTGACAGATCATTGAACTACTCTGAGCCTCCTTTTCCTGTCTAAAGAGATAGAGAACTAGACCCAATGATCTCCAACTGTAGACATTTGTGGTTCTAGACATTTTAGAGAGGAAGAAATTGAAGCCCAGGGAGAGGGTATAAATGATTTGCTGAACATTCTGGTATTAGGAAGAGACCACAGGCCACTGTGACTTCTTCTTCTGTATTGTTTTAACCCACGTATGTGTATTAGAATGCCTGGGACACTTTAGGAATACTGATTACTAGATCCCAAACCTAAAGCATCTCATTTTGTTTGTCTGCATTGGGTTTGGCATTGGTATTTTTGATACTCCTTGGGTAATTGACAACACACTGCTCTGTCAACAGGGCATGGCATTGTCCTGCTAGCTGCTACTATAATTCTCTGCATATTGACTTGTCTTTCTAACATGAAAATGATCCATTCAATTTTAAACCCTCTTATTCAGATGAAGGAGGAAGATAGCTTTCTAGTCCTGGTGAAACCAAAGTAGCAAGTATCAGCTTTCTCTGAAGCTTGGTAAAATGGCATGACCATCGCTTTTCTTGAACTCCATTCTAGAGGTGAAATGTTATGGAAAACCATGAAGCCATGGCCTGTGGAGGGGGTGGGCAGGGATTGAGGGAGGGATCGTTCTCTCTTCCTCCCTACCTTTTTGGAATAGATACAAGTTTGTTCCCAAATCAAATTTACTAGGTCACTAAGCAGTGTGTCAGGGATAGTACACCAAATGCTATTGCTTTTACTTTAAATGTATGGCAGGCAGAGTCACGCTATCCATTGTAGAAGCCTTACTGCTTTACGGTGGCTTCTCAACAAAGCTTTGCCTCTTTGGACACCAGCAGGATATAGGGTTTGTTGATTAAAACCCACATCCTCCATGCATTACCACACTTGGCACTGTCTTTAGGGGACTGTATGTGTATGTTTATGTATGTATCATACCGATGCACATTTATATGTATATGTGTGTGGTTGTGTGTTTCAAACTGCATTCTAGTATTCACTTTCTCCAGGGAGCGCATGTTTAGGAGAAGAGCCATTTTGGACTAAGACAGGACACAGACATGGACTGTGGAAACACATTATTTACAGCCTTAACACACTCACCTTCCATTCTAGTAGTGCCAGCAAAATGATTTTATCATGCATAATGCACTGGTAATTAACCTGGTAAATCTCCTTTGTGTGCCTCTTGTCTATTCCATACTTGTTTTTTTTAGTGCCCTTTATAACTCTAAATCACTTTCTTAGCTTAGGAGCATAAAAATATATTGTGTATGACTGGTTTGCTCATAAAATTGTCATATTTGATATATTTAAAGATGTGAAGGCCTGGGGGAGAAAAACAGAAAAATTCAGGGGAGATACCAAGCAAGTCCTCAGAAACAATTGTTTTTTTCCTCTGGGTCTTCATAGCTCTCCTCCACTCAGACGTGCAGCCCATAATAATGAACACAGGCTTGGAATGCACTCTGAGATTGCTCTAGGGCGACCAGGGCTCAAGATAATTGTAATTTTTAAAAATATATTTCACCATTGTTTGAAACCATCTATAATTCAATTTACTTTATCACACAAGCCATGAATAATGCCAGCCTGGTTCAGCATTCCAGAAACACGCAGTTCTATGGATTCAGCCAGTTGATAAGGACAGATTCAAATGGAAATGGAATTGCAGCATATGTAATCCTGGACACCGACTGGAAAGAATGGGAACTCTATAGTACTTACACTGTGGAAATGGAAATGGAGCTGCTGCGGTTTGGAGGGACCCCCCCCATCCCCCCCGGCCATTTGCTTCCCTGGTGGAAGGCCCCCTCAAGCAGATGCACAATGCTGGTTTGCAGAAGGGAAGATATGTAGAGGTAAGGAATAGAAAAATCACTGGTAGTCAGTTTGGCTCAGCGTGGGTTACAAGGGAACCTATTTAAGGGAAGGTGTATTTTAACACTGGAACACTCAAAGAATCAGTCATTGGCATTCCGTGGAGATAAACATCTTGGCATTCCAGGTAGTTATTCTAAAATAATGAAGATGAGAGCAATTTTACAGCCTTGGAAAATCATCTACAATTTAAAAGCCACCCCGACTCATTTTCATAATGATCCCACTTCCAGAGAGGTTACTCTAAGAAGAGGAAGTTGTGAATCTTTTCCTCAGTCTATTGTTGACAATGACCTGTGATCATTTTCCCTGCTAGAAAGATCACCCCTTCTTCCCTTGATGTATACAAAACCTGTCAGTCAGTTTGCATCAGGATATCATTTCTATACCCTATCTTCTCTGAACTCCCACTGAACTAAAAGACTGTACCTCACAGCTTAGCACAAAATTGCTTTTCAATTGTTTCTTGTGTATTGATTGTCTCTCCCCCTCCCAAACATACCGCTCCTTGAGGGCAGGTACCATAGCTAATAATTCTTATGTGCACCTCCCGCCAACCAACACAGTTGGTGTCCAATAAATACTTGCAGTTAGATTGACTGATGGAACTCCTCTAGCTTGAGGAAGAGTGGAAATTCCATCAAATCTCTAAGAGCCAGAGGGGAACTTTGGAAGGATCCATATTATTCCTGTGTGAGTGTACACCACACCCTTCTAAAACCAAATGCATCTCTTTGAAATGGACTTCAGTTTCTTGTTTGCTTGAGCGTGACATACCCTACTACCCTGATGTTAGTGTCATCATATATTTCCTTCTGAAATCTTAGTAATCCATCCAAATGTTTAGGTTTCCTAGAGGGTAATTTACATCTCAGCAAAACCCTAATTATCAAAACCAGACTCACACTTGAAGGACAAGTGCTATGTTTTTCATCTATAATGCACAAGGTCTATGGACTCTAGTGAATTCAAAATGTCTTTTTTATTTTATGAAGGTGACATAATACCCATCATAGGTGAGATAACCTATTTATTCTCAAAAATTCTATTGCGATCCACCTTAAATTAAGGTACTCAAAATTTTCCATTCATGGACTTTTTCCTCCAAAGCAACACCCGGGTCACCCTTAATTCATGTGATTTGTTATTGTCAGAGTGGTGAGTGATTTTATTTCAGAACAGTGAAATTGCTTTCTGTGTCCATAAAGTCAACAAGACATAGTGTGCTGTAGAAAAATGGAATTAAGTTAGGTAGATGTGGCTTGATTTTAGACTCACCAGAAAGCACAAGGTGCTGCTTCATGGTGCCCTTTATTTACAGCTTCTCTCTGGTAATGCCATTCTTCCTCTTGCTCTCTATAGGCATTGACCATGTCTTTGTGTGATGGTCTGACTTGCTTTGCTTATAGCCCTGCTATTAATGGATTTGCTTACTCTATATGGTACATTTTTTTTTATATAAACATAAAAGGCCATAATAGCCTTGTTAGTATTTATTTCCAGGAAGTCATGTTTCAGTACGATTTTTTCATTACATGACCCACTGATTTTCTGTTTTCCATAGCGGTTTACTGTCCCTAATGGCCCCATTTTGAGGGAAGTGTTTTCATGATGCCAGGAATAACTTCCTCAGCTGTGTTGTCGGTGCTGTTGCCTGTGAGTAAATATGGCTTGCCCCATTATTGTGAAATAAGAGAACTAGTACTTTAGGGTCTGTGTACTCCCTGTCTGTGCTCCCTTTTCCACTGGCAGTCTCCACTACCCACCTCTTTCCTCAAACGGTATGGCTAGTACAAAATAAAATTGGGATATTTTAACCAGTTCCAAGAATTAGTCAGACTTTGGCAAGAATCCAGCAGTTGGGAATATGGTCCTAGTTCCCAGGATTGTAGTGAGGATTATTAAATAAACTGAAGTATGGAAAACACCTAGAATAATACCTGACTCAGAGGAGGCACTCTGAGTGGTAAAGTCCTACGTCCTGCCCAAACACATGGGATTCTCCCACTGATTGCTGGAACCCAGAACCCTCACTTTGACACTCATACCTTTTGCCATGTGTATTATACTCCAGATTCACACTGTCCTTCTTCCTTGGACAAAAGCTATCCTAGCTAATCATCAACGTCATCATTATCAACATGTCTTTGTCTTTCTCCCTCAGATCCCATAAAAAGTGACCAACTACTCTGATGAATGAATTCAGGATCGGGGCATAAATGGCATGGCTGAAGATGACTTAATAGGATGCTCCTTTTTCATAATCTTGGCATTTTTAAAATTTATTTTTTATTTATTTTCAGCATAATAGTATTCATTATTTTTGCACCACACCCAGTGCTCCATGCAATCCGTGCCCTCTATAATACCCACCACCTGGTACCCCGACCTCCCACCCCCTGCCCCTTCAAAACCCTCAGATTGGTTTTCAGAGTCCATAGTCTCTCATGGTTCACCTCTTCCAATTTCCCCCAACTCCCTTCTCCTCTCTATCTCCCCATGTCCTCCATGCTATTTGTTATGCTCCACAAATAAGTGAAACCATATGATAATTGACTCTCTCTGCTTGACTTCTTTCACTCAGCATAATCTCTTTCAGTCCCGTCCATGTTGCTACAAAAGTTGGGTATTCGTCCTTTCTGATGGAGGCATAATACTCCATAGTGTATATGAACCACATCTTCCTTATCCATTCGTCTGTTGAAGGGCATCTTGGTTCTTTCCACAGTTTGGCGACCGTGGCCATTGCTGCTATAAACTTTGGGGTACAGATGGCCCTTCTTTTCACGACATCTGTATCTTTGGGGTAAATACCCAGTAGTAAAATCGCATAGGGAATTTTTCATAGGGAATTTCATAGGGAAGTTCTATTTTTAATTTCTTGAGGAATCTCCACACTGTTCTCCAAAGAGGCTGCACCAACTTGCATTCCCACCAACAGTGGAAGAGGGTTCCCCTTTCTCCACATCCCCTCCAACACATGTTGTTTCCTGTCTTGCTAATTTTGGCTATTCTAACTGGTGTAAGGTGATATCTCAATGTGGTTTTAATTTGAATCTCCCTGATGGCTAGTGATGATGAACATTTTTTCATGTGTCGGATAGCCATTTGTATGTCTTCATTGGAGAAGTGTCTGTTCATATCTTCTGCCCATTTTTTGATATGATTGTCTGTTTTGTGTGTGTTGAGTTTGAGGAGTTCTTTAGAGATCCTGGATATCAACCTTTTGTCTGTACTGTCATTTGCAAATATCTTCTCCCATTCCGTGAGTTGCCTCTTTGTTTTCTTGACTGTTTCCTTTGCTGTGCAGAAGCTTTTGATTTTGTTGAAGTCCCAAATGTTCATTTTCGCTTTTGTTTCCTTTGCCTTTGGAGATATATCTTGAAAGAAGTTGCTGTGGCTGATATTGAAGAGATTACTGCCTATGTTCTCCTCTAGGATTCTGATGGATTCCTGTCTCACATTGAGGTCTTTTATCCATTTTGAGTTTATCTTTGTGTATGGTGTAAGAGAATGGTCCAGTTTCATTCTTCTACATATAGCTGCCCAGTTTTCCCAGCACGATTTATTGAAGAGACTGTCTTTTTTCCACTGGATATTTTTTCCTGTTTTGTCGAAGATTATTTGACCATAGAGTTGAGGGTCTATATCTGGGCTCTCTACTCTGTTACACTGGTCTATGTGTCTGTTTTTATGCCAGTACCATGCTGTCTTGGTGATCACAGCTTTGTAGTAAAGCTTGAAATCAGGTAACGTGATGCCCCCCGTTTTATTTTTGTTTTTCAACATTTCCTTAGCGATTTGGGGTCTCTTCTGATTCCATACAAATTTTTGGATTATTTGCTCCAGCTCTTTGAAGAATACCGGTGGAATTTTGATCAGAATAGCATTAAAAGTACAGATTGCTCTAGGGAGTATAGACATTTTAACAATGTTTATTCTTCTGATCCAAGAGCATGGAATGGTCTTCCATATTTTTGTGTCTTCTTCAATTTCTTTCATGAGTGTTCTGTAGTTCCTCGATTACAGATCCTTTACCTCTTTGGTTAGGTTTATTCCCAGGTATCTTATGGTTCTTGGTACTATAGTAAATGGAATCTATTCTCTAATTTCCCTTTCTGTATTTTCATTGTTAGTGTATAAGAAAGCCACTGATTTCTATACATTGACTTTGTATCCTGCCACGTTGCTGAATTGTTGTATGAGTTCTAGTAGTTTGGGGTGGAGTCTTTTGGGTTTTCCATATAAAGAATCATGTCATCTGCAAAGGGAGAGAGTTTGACTTCTTCATTACCAATTTGGATACCTTTTATTTCTCTTTGTTGTCTGATTGCTGTTGCTAGGACTTCTAATACTATGTTGAACAAGAGTGGTGAGAGTGGGCATCCTTGTCGTGTTCCTGATCTCAATGGGAAGGACGCAAGCTTTTTCCCATTGAGGATGATATTTGCTGTGGGTCTTTCATAGATAGATTTGATGAAGTTCAGGAATGTTCCCTCTATCCCTATACTTTGAAGTGTTTTAATCAGGAACGGATGCTGGATTTTGTCAAATGCTTTTTCTGCATAAATTGAGAGAACCATGTGGTTCTTCTCTCTTCTCTTATTAATTTGTTCCATCACATTGATTGATTTGCGAATGTTGAACCATCCTTGTAGCCCTGGGGTGAATCCCACCTGGTCATGGTGGATAATCTTTTTAATGTGCTGTTGGATCCTGTTTGCTAGGATCTTGTTGAGAGTCTTAGCATCCATATTCATCAGTGATATTGGTCTGAAATTCTCCTTTTTGGTAGGGTCTTTGCCTGGTTTGGGGATCAGGGTAATGCTGGCTTCATAGAAAGAGTTTGGAAGTTTTCCTTCTGCTTCAATTTTTTGAAACAGCTTCAGGAGAATAGGTGTTATTTCTTCTTTGAAAGTTTGGTAGAATTCCCCAGGGAATCCATCAGGCCCTTGTTTTTTGGGAGGTTTTTGATCACTGCTTCAATCTCTTTACTAGATATCGGTCTATTCAGGTTGTCAGTTTTTTCCTGGTTCAATTTTGGGAGTTTATAGTTTTCCAGGAATGCATCCATTTCATCTAGGTTGCTTAGCTTACTGGAATATGACTGTTGATAATAACTTCTGATGATTGTTTCTACTTCCTTGGTGTTCGTTGTCATCTTTCTTTTCATTCATAATTTTATGAATTTGAACTTTCTCTCTTTTCTTTTGGATTAGTGTGGCCAATGGTTTATCAATCTTACTGATTCTTTCAAAAAACCAGCTTCTAGTTTCATTGATACATTCTACTGTATCTCTGGTTTCTACCTCATTGATCTCAGCTATAATCTTGATGATTTCCCTTCTTACGTGTGGAGTTCGTTTGATTTGTTGTTGATTCTCCAGTTCTTTAAGGTATAGAGACCGCTGCTGTGTTCTGGATTTTTCAATTTTTTTGAGGGATGCTTGGATGGCTATGTATTTCCCCCTTAGGACCAACTTTGCTGTATCCCATAGGTTTTGGATCGAAGTGTCTTTATTCTCATTGGTTTCCATGAATTGTTTCAGTTCTTCTTTGATCTCCTGGTTGATCCAAGCATTCTTAAGCAAGGTGGTCTTTAGCTTCCAGGTGTTTGAGTTCCTTCTGAACTTTTCCTTGTGATTGAGCTCCAGTTTCAAAGCATTATGATCTGAGAATGTGCAGGGAATAATCTCAGCTTTTTGGTATTGGTTGAGTCCTGATTTGTGACCCAGTATGTGGTCTATTCTGGAGAAGGTTCCATGTGCACTTGAGAGGAATGAGTATTCTGTTGTTTTAGGGTGGAGTGTTCTGTATATATCTATGAGGTCCATCTGGTCCAATGTGTCATTCAGTGCTCTTGTTTCTTTATTGACTTTCTGCTTCGATGATCTGCTTATTTCTGAGAGAGGCGTGTTAAGATCTGCAATGATTAGTGTTTTCATATCAATATGACTCTTCATCTTGATTAACAGTTTTCTTATGTAATTGGCTGCTACTGTATTGGGGGCATAGATATTTAAAATTGTTAGATCATCTTGGTGGATAGTCCCTTTAGGAATGATGTAATGTCCTTCTGTATCTCTGACTACAGTATTTAGTTTAAAATCTAATTTGTCTGACATGAGAATCACTACCCCAGCCTTCTTTTGAGGGCCATTGGCATGAAAGATGCTTCTCCATCCCTTCACTTTCAGTCTAGGTGTATCTTTAGGTTCAAAATGGATCTCTTGTAGACAACATATGGATGGGTCATGCCGTTTTATCCAGTCTGCAACCCTGTGCCATTTTATTGGCGCATTTAGGCCATTCACATTGAGGGTGATTATTGGTAGATACGTTTTTATTGACATCATGTTACCTTTGAAGTCTTTCTTTCTGTAGATTGTCTCTATATTTCTGTTCAATGCTATTCTTGGGCTTTTTCCTCTTTTATAGGACCCCCCCCCTTAATATTTCCTGCAGTATCGGCTTGGTGGTTGCATAGTCTTTTAAGCCTTGCCGGTCTTGGAAACTCTTTATCTCTCCATCCATTTTGAATGTCAGTCTTGCTGGATAAAGTATTCTTGGCTGCATGTTCTTCTCATTCAGTGCCCTGAGTATATCTTGCCAGCCCTTTCTGGCTTGCCAGGTCTCTGTGGACAGGTCTGATGTTATTCTGATGGGCTTTCCTCTGTACATAAGGATCTTCTTTGTCCTAGCTGCTTTCAAGAGGTTCTGCCTACAATTATAATTCTTCATTCTTACTATTAGGTGTCTCGAGGACTTTCGAGAATCTGTAATCTTGGGGGGAAAACCTTTTGGCCTCTAGTCATGAACACTGGTTCCATTCACGAGATTTGGAAAATTTTCATGAAGAACTTGTTCCACTATATCTTCTAGACTTCTTTCTTTCTCCTCCCCTTCAGGGATTCCAATAATTCTGACATTGGAACATTTCATGGCATCATTTATTTCCCTGATTCTGTTTTCGTGACTTCTAAGCTGTTTGTTCCAGGCTTCTTCCTGATCCTTTCTCTCTATCTGTTTGTCCTCCAGATTGCTAATTCTATCTTCTGTCTCAGTTACTCTAGCTTTGAGAGAATTTAGATGAGATTGGAACTCATTGAGAGCATTGTGAAGTTCATCCCTCGTAGCTTTCAGCTCTTCCCTAATATTGAAAACGTGATCTCTGGTCGTTTTCAGTTCGGCCCTAATCAATTCCGTTTGGTCCCCCATGGCTTTCTCCAACCTAGCTATTGCTTGGATAATTGTTAGCCTGAATTCTCTTTCCGACATATTGTCTATGTGGATAGCCGTTAGCTCTGTTGCAGAAGGCCCATCCTCTGTATTTTTCTTCTGTTGGGCATTCCTCCCCCTAGTCATTTTGGTGAGCGATGGCTGAACGCGTGTAGCTGGGTGTATCGACTGTGGTGCAGTCAAAATGCACCCTGGAATGCTTCTCAGCAATCAGGGTTCCCCACCCAAATGATAGGAAAAAGAAAAGGAAACGAAAAAAAGAGAGAGAGAGACAGGAATGAAAGCTGTAACAAAAGAGAAGGTTCAGCCCAAATGGGCCCCAAGGTAAGATTTATGAAGTAGACAAACAAAAACAGACAAACAAAAAGACTGATAAAGTATATGACAAGAGAAAAAAATATATATATTTGCAAATATATATATGCAAATAAAGGAAGAACCTTGTCAAAAAGAACCCCGAGTGTAAGATTTATATACTATCAGGACAAACACAAAAACACAGAAATACCAGTGGAAGAAAAAGATGGGAGAGTGGTTGTAAATTCTGTGTGGGTGAGGAAGGTTGTTTTGATTCTTCCTGGCTGTATCTTGATATTTTTGTTAAAGGACTCAACTTTCCTAAGATAAAGGGGGATTAGGAATTGGTTTACCTATAGGGATGGCATTGATTGGGGAAAGGGAATTACCTTGAAGTAATCTATATGAATCTATATGAATATTATATCAATCTATATGAATATTAGAAAATAAAAATTTAAAAAAGGAATAAACTAGACTAAACTAAAAATTAAAAAAAGAAATTAAAAAAAATAGAAATGCAAAAGGAAAACACAGGTGTATGTATCAAAAAGTTCAGGTTAGAAGGTTATTATGGAATCGATGTACTGGACATCTCACTGTGACGGTAAATAGGTTAAAAAATTATCTATATAATAATAAAAAATTATCTATATAAAAAAATGAGCCAGAATAGTGGGAACGAATTAATAATAAAAATTGTCCTATGAAGTAGTGGTGGTTGTTCTCTTGTCGTCTTTTTTTTTTTTTTTTTCCTTTCCTGGTTGGTTTTCTGGGGGAGGGGCCTGCCACGTGGTTTTCAGTCAATGATGTTCTCTGAGTTAAGTCCTCCCGCCCCCCTCAAGGGGGTGGGCTCTGAGGAAACTGGTTTTTTCAGGCTTTTGTTCTCTTGAGGTTTTTATGTTTATTCACTTTTGTTTTTCTCTCTCTCCTGACCGCTTCTGATGGTTTTTGTAGGTTTAGAGGAAAGCAAACTGCACCCTGACCTCCCTCTCAGACAGAAACCTCAGTCTGGCTGCAGAGCCCAAATAAATCCCCCCTTGGCGGCTGGCATTGCAGGTTCCCAGTCACGGTCCCTGGGGACTCAGGATTTTTTGCTTGTACCCAAAACCACGGCAGCGGCGGCTGTCTGGGCAGCTCCAGACTGCCCCAGAAGTTCCAAGCAGCAATTGCACACTGAGATTTTCCTGCTGGCCCGGGCTGGGAGTGCCTGGTCTTTCTGGGTCCGAGAGCACCGGCCTGGCGCCTGTGTGCACCTCTCTCAGGGGAGGGTTCTGATGGCACAGCAGGGCACTCGCGTGGGGACTGCAAAAAGGCTGTGCTTCTGTTGGCTGGCGAGGCTCCCAGCCCCTCACAGGAGCCGGGCACCACGCACTCTCAGTCCCGCTGGTGGTTCAGGGACCGAGACCTGGTTTCTCCGCTGCACTCTCTCTGGCTCTGCGCCAGGGGTGGCGGTCCTGGGTCTGGGGACTTAAGCCCCTACCCTAACACCCCGATTCCTGCAATTTCCCCCCGATGATCCTTTGCTCTTTTTTGAGTGCTTTCTACCAGACTCCCAAGTTAATGCTGGTCCCCAGGCGCAGGGCACTCTCGTATTGGGATATTACTTTCCAAGGGGTCGCCTCTGGTGGCTCCTCCTCCTTTTGTTTATCTTCCGATATCAGTCCGACATTCCCACTCCGCTTTACCTGCCCATTGGTGTCTTCTGCCCCTATAGAGATCCAGACGTGTATAATTCTGATCTCAGACTGATTTCATGGGTGATCAGAGTTCTTTGGAAGGTAATCAGCTCACTTTAGGGTACAAGTTGAAAGGGCGCCTCCTCCTACTTCCCTGCCATCTTGTCTCCCCCCCTAATCTTGGCATTTTAACAGTTGACCTCTCCCCAAATGAAATCAACCATGACCCTCCCACTTCACACTTTCCATTCTGCTAACCACACCTTTGTTATCTTTTTGTAAGAGTGGTCCTCACAACAATATGACACGAACTTGGTGGGAATGGAGTGGAGCTCCTTTGGCAAGTTCTGAAAAAAATGTCCAGAGTGTACTAAACAGCTGTGTAAATTTGGACAAGGCACTATACCTCTCTCAGTCAGAATTTTCTCATTTGTAAAATGAAGGGATTGGATTAAGTGAACTTGAAGAGCCCTTCCAGTTCTGATGTTATAATGAGTCTGTGAAATCCTAGCTCGAAACTCTAACAGGTGTTACTCTTGGCGTTTAGTATGTTGGCATCACAGCAAAAAACAAACAAACAAACAAACACCCCCCAAACCATTCTTATTCAATTTCCTTATATTAGAAACTTGATAAAGCCATACAGAGTGGTGGGTATCTTATGAATTGTTAAAGCACACTTGACAAAAATATTATATCAAAGGTGGTTCTTTTTAATTTCTGCGGCTGTGACATACTCCGGCTCAGAACAGAAATTTAATGTATTGAGTTTAGTTGCTGCCTAAGACCAGAGTATTGAGTTAACATCATTAGATGCTTAGGGAAAATAAATGTCATCTAATCAGAAATCTCCCCTCTCTAGGGAGATTTGAAGAGTAGTGGGCTCTGGCTAGATAATGCCAAAACATCCCATGGCAAGATTGAAAATGGAGTCACTAAGCTGCTTAGGTTACTTGTCAACCTCCCAAAAATTAAAATGGCTGGCCAATGACTGGCCTCACTGGTCTTTCCCATGGAAAGGACTGGTTCTTTCAGCTTAGAGTGAGCTCAATCTGCAATTCTTGTGAAGGAAAGGGGGGAAAGTCTATAAAATCACAAGGGGGGATGTTTGGAGTTTGTGGGCTGAAGGGCCGAGAAGGCTGGAGAGGGACATGATTGGAGATGGACATGATTGGAGAGGAATATGAGTTTGAGACAATTGGTACTTGAAGTGGTCACTGAAAACTCAGAGATGGGAGAGAGGCACATCATTTCCCAGAGTCACTTGGTCCTTGGTACTTCAGCTAACAGAGCACAAAAGATGCCCTCTCTTTGCTGCCTGCCTCCTTCTCTCGGCCCACCACGGCTACATGACTTTCTGATGAGTGTCTGATGAGTTTCTGTAATAGATGGTGATTATTTGCAGGAGAGTGACTCTCTGTTCCTTCCTTTTCTCTGTGTTTTGATTGTTTAAGATTTTTTTTCCAGAAAGAAAGACGTGCAAAGAACCCAACCACCCCAAAACAAAGGATTCTTTGAACTCCTCCTTTCTACCGACTCTGAACCAGATTGCCTCGCCTTTCTATAAAGCTCTTCAGTGCTTTGTAAAACTAATGATGATAATGATAATAATTAGCTCTAATACTTTCATGGTGCTTCATGCTTTTTGAAGCACTTTCACATATATTATCTCATTTGATTTTCAAAACTACTCTATAAGCGGGTAACACACAAACTATTATCTGGCTAGACAGATGAGGAAACGGAGCATGAAGAGGTTAAATTATTTACCCAAGATCATCTGGCTAATTAATGACAGAATCTGCACTGCACCCCAGGTCTCTGGATTGGGAGTCCAGTTGTCTTTCTACTAGAGTGTGTAGCATGGTTATTTTCACAGGTGTGCCTGCTTTAAGACATCACCACACATATGAAACAGATAAGTTAGGGGGTGAAGATTTACTTCGCCAAAAGATTCATGTGCTTCACCCAAGAATTCATTTTAGGGTGCTTTTAATTTTCACCACAGGGCAGCAGCTCCCACAGTGATAAAGGACATACTTGTGGGCAGACAATTAGAAACACATTAATTGTTTGTTTACAAACCAGTGGACTCACTGAGACTAACAGACAGTGTTACTGGTGCTTAAAGCTACAGTGACATCGCAGACTTGCTTACAGTAACTTGACAAAGCATTTTGATTCAGTGGTTGTTTTCCACACTCTGGCACAGGCTCTAATACATTCCATAGGGTGGCCATTAAGGGGTTGTGGAAAAAGCGAAGCCAAACTGTAGCTGTCAGCACCCTCAAGACAAAACAGAACAAAACAACCACACAGACTAAGTCCAAGGTATCCTTCAGGTCCTTAAGTTGCCTGGTCGACTCAACTGAGATGACCTACCTGGCAGTGTGGGTAGACATCAAACACTTCTATGTGTCTAGTAATTGATTTATAGGAAATAATTACATTTGCTGCAAATTAATGGGCATGTTTGAAGAGAATCAGGTTTAAATTGTGTGTGTGTAATGCACAGACAAGAGACCAATTCAGTAAAAGAAAAAAAAAAACCTAGTCAGCCCACTTGTTTGGAATCATGTAGACAAAGCAACCAACTGATTGAATTTTTCCACTTTTCAACCTGTTGCTTTGGCAACGCATAGATGCTACTTCACAAGACAAGTGATCTTTGGACAGAAATCTGGGCCCGCAGCCAGGGACCAAGGATTGGAGTGCCAGCTCTGCCTCATGCTAGGGAATTGCACAATTTGCTTAATTTTTTTTTGTTTCCTGAATGTGTTTTTGTGCCTATAAAATAGAGATGAATGCTTCTTGGCCTGGGTATTATTAGAATATGTACTGTGGCATAGGAGAAAGGGTTGTGAGTTCTTTATGAGTATTGCAAGGTGTTGTTTTGAATGTGCTCTTGATGTGGGATCACCATTTTTTTGGGGGGGGGTCACCATTTTATTAGTCTGACTTACTGTCTCCATGCAGCAGCCTCATCCTTCCCTTTTGGTGTCTCTTCAATAGTATCTTCATTTTTCTTTTTTGGTCTTTGTAATTCTGTGAGTGGTGAGAATCAGGGCTGCTGTTTCTCTTTGCTGTGGGTATGAGGGTAAAGATTTATGTGTGGTTAGTCTCCCCATTATCTTGTATATTTTAAAACTTCCATCACAGGGCAAATTTATCCTGGGTTCACAAAATGCCCAGCTCCCTGTGACCCTCTGATTTTACACTTGTTTCAGGTGTCATATAAATAAAATCCAGTTGATTAAAGGACCCAATAGAATTCTACTGACTTTGAAGGATGTGACGTTTATCAATCCCCACTTTGGCAGTAAGGTAAGGAGCAACCCCCTCCCTTGCTGTTCAATATGGTACTCACAAGCCACTGGTGACTACAGAGCACTTAACATGGGCCAAGTCTGGGGGCACCTGGATGGCTCAGTCGTTTAAGGGTCTGTCTCTTGATGTCGCCTCAGGTGATGATCTCAGGGTGGTGAGGCTGAGCCCCGTTTCGGGCAATGCACTCTGTGTGGAATCTGCCTGAGGTTCTCTCTCTCCCCCAACTCATGCTCTCTCAGTCTCTCTCAATATCTCACTCACATCAATCAGTCGATCTTTAAAAAAAAGCACATGGTGAGTCTAAATTGAGACGTGCTCTAAACGTAAAATATACCCTGGATTTAGAAGATTTAGTGCAAAAACATGTAAAATATCTCATTAAATTAAAAAGATTAATTACATGTCAAAATGATGATACTTTGGATGTTGTAGGTTAAATAAAGAATATCTTCTGCTAGATCAGCTCTCACTTCTGCCCTTAGAGATTCTATGTTGCCACTAATGGTCTTCTCCAACGTAGACATTGCCTGGATAATTTTTACCCTGAATTCCCTTTCCAACATACTGTTTATGTCCATATCTAATAGTTCTGTGGCAGAGGGCACAATCCCTGAATTTTCCTCTGTTGGGTGTTCCTCCTCCTAGTCATTTTGGTGAGAAGCGGTTGAGGGGATGTAGAGCTGAGTATATCAACCATGATCCAGGCAAGGTACACCTCTCCATGAATGATCTCCTGCCCCAGTAGAGATCTAGAAGTGTATAATCTTACATCTCAGGCTGATTTCATGGGTGTTCAGAGTATTCTGGTAGATATTTAGCTCAATTCAGGGGACCAGTCGAAACAGGGGCTCCTTCTTCTCTGCAATCTTGCTCCTCCCCTCTGAAAAAAACATATTAAGATTATTCTTACCTGCTTCTTATTTTTTTTTAACATGACTATTAGAAAGATTAAAAATACATATGTGACTCAGGTTACAGTTCTAGTGGAAGGTGCTGTCTTAGAACAGTTTTGTGAAGGCCACGCAGTGCACTTTGAGCAACAATGTAGCTCTGACTTCATATAGCCCTTCTTCAGTATATCTGAACTCCATGTTTGAGTGCTTATTCCTCAAGGGCAGAGATCCATTTTCTTTTAATGTTAGCCCATAGCTCCCAACCTTGTGCTGATAGTGTAATAGGTGCTTGCAAAAGTTTGGTGAATGAATCAATGAGTGAAAATCAGTTGAATGTCCCTTGGGGGTGGCACGCAGTTCTGTTCTGATGGTTATTGTGTAACAACTGGTGCTCTTCACTGAATGCCTGTTCTGACCCTGGACTAGGCTTTGTGAGAGATGCCTTCAAGGAAATTATAGTTAAGTCAGAGATGCGAACTATACCACACAAGGGATCTGATAGCTGCCATATTGCACAAAAGACACTAGAAATATGGTGAACGTCAGAGGAGATGTATCAGTGGAAGAGGGGTATTTTTTTAAGAGACTCAGCACTAAAGCTGGGTCTTAAACAAGGACAGATAGGATTTGTCTAGGTCACAGGTCACAAACTGGTAACCACTTTTGTTTGACCCTTATAGTTATAAAAAATAGTGGCCAGAACTTTGAAATTGGGAGATTGCACATAAAGACCTGGATTTCTGGGTATTTTAATTTTCTTATTTTTTTAAATGATTTTAAAAATTTATTTGACAGAGAGAGAGAGTACAAGCAGGGAGAGTAGCAGGCAGAGGGAGAAGCAGAGCCAAAGGCAGATGCTTAACTGACTGAGCCACCCACACTCCCCTCTGGGTGTTTTATAAAGGCTGGAAGATCTGTCAGCCTTGGGTATTTTCATGGCAATTGTTCAGGACTCAGTAGTAGTTACCCTTTTCGGAAGAAACATGCTCTCTGCATTTTGACCCACTTGCCATCACTCTCTACTATCTTACATTCGGTCTATGTGACCAATTTGTATTTTCCTTCCTGACCCCAGGAGGCAGAGAAAACAGCATAAACAAAATCTTGGAAAAAAAGAAAGCATGAGGGGGCGCCTGGGTGGCTCAGTGGGTTAAGCCACTGCCTTCGGCTCAGGTCATGATCTCAGGGTCCTGGGATCGAGTCCCGCATTGGGCTCTCTGCTCAGCAGGGAGCCTGCTTCCTCCTCTCTCTCTCTCTGCCTGCCTCTCTGCCTACTTGTGATTTCTCTCTGTCAAATAAATAAATAAAATCTTTAAAAAAAAAAAAAAAGAAAGCATGAGGAAGAGTTTTGTCAACTGTAGTAGTAACGGGAGAGGTTGTCTCTTTGTGCCTAGTGTATGTGGCCAAAATGAAGACATTTGCTAGTCCAAATTCTAGTATAGTGGTAGCAGGATATAAGGAGAGAATGCAAAGCACATCCTATTTGTCCCCATGTGACATTTACTTTTACTAAACCAGTATACCAGGTCTGAGAATTCAGGATCTCTGTGACCAAACTGATCATTTGTGTAAACGTGGCCGAGAAAGGTATACTTGAACTAGTTGGTTGGGTGATGATGGGATTACATGGCAATACTCTGTGCAGTTGGAACCAGATGAAATGTTCAGCTGTTTAGCTTAATTCTCAGTTACAACCCTAACTCTGATTTGTTTTAGTCATCTATTTTTTTTTTTTTGTAAGGTTGATATCATGTTCCTGGAAATGTACTGCTAAATGCCAAAATTATCACTGTGGCTGAAAGGTACATTCCACCCTCATTCCATAAAGATGTACTGATGTTAGTCTCTATTTTTGAAGCCATTAGAGGACCCTGGAACTCACTCAGGGTGATAGAATTTGTCTGGATTTGTCATACCTCATATGCCTCCTATGAAATTTCTGATCTTCATCAGAAGAGGCAGATACTGGAGTGCAAGCTCTGATAGATAACCTGATACTGAGAAAACAAGTAGTTACTTCTATGACAAGATATTATCCAGAAATGGGTAATCTGTAGTAAAAGCAGGTGATTAGAAGTCATCGTTCTAAATGTAGCAATCTTTACTAAAGTGGTCAAGAGCAATAAACCTGTTTTTAAAAATCCCACTTCTGGGATGGTATTCAGTTCATGCCCATTGCCTCGAAGTTTTGGCTCTCAAGTGTCAAAGCAACAAACACAGATCGATTTCGGGCTGAATTAACTCTCTCTTTGCAGAGGCCTTGCAATAGTCCAGTGAAGTGTGGAAAAGCTCCCTCTACCCTTCTCTCTTTCCTACCGAGACACAAAACATGTTTGGGTTTTGTACAGCGTTGCAAGAAATCACCAAAGATAACAGGATAGGGCTGCTTTCAGATGAACAAAGTACCCAAGTTTTTAAAATCTTGCTCACGATGACAGATCCTTTCGTTCACTTGTGCATACATTTTGGTGTAGTGAGAGAGGAAAAAACCACAACCAATAATCACTTTTCACTGCATAAGTGAGAAAAATGAAGAGCAACAGGGACTGATAGCCTTATAGGGAATGTTTATTTTATTTTATTTTTTTACTATTTTGGCCCTGGTGGAAAAGGATGGCATTATTCTAAACATAGTTCTTGAACTCCAGATCCTTTTTGGCATTTGGCTTGTATCAGTTTCTGATAGGAAAAGGTAGGGGAAGTGTACATTTTCCCAAATCGCTGTGTGGTCACAAACTTGCAGCTGGCTGTGTCTAATCAGTCAAGAAGCCAAGCCAAGAATTCCATCCAAATGGAATGTATGAAAGTATAAACTCTTGGTGAATATAAAATTAATCAAGTCTAGAAAAATTGGCAGGTCAATAGAAGTCAGGTCAGGAAAGGAAGTTTTTAGAAGAAAGTAAAGCTGAAGCCCAAATGTATGTGGATTTTGGCAGATTCTCTTGCTCTCTCCTGTGCCCCTTCATGCAGAGGTCTATGTCTCAATATACAGATCTAAGTGCTCCTGCTGAGATATGAAAATAAGGAATGAAAGAGAAGTAGATTCCTCCCTGGCCTCGCTCTGTTGAGGAGAGTTCAGGTTGATGCAAGGGTTATGTGAAGAGTCAAGTTTTACATCTTGTCTGAATTGCAAGCTGTTGGGATCTCAACACATTAGGAGCTGGGTATAGTTTACTAGTGCCTTGGAACTTCGTGATAGTCTTGTCTTGATAGAATGAACTTAACTCAGGGCTAAATCGACTAGTTATCTTTAGTTTATCAAAGACCATTAAGAGCAGAGTATGTGAAAGTACTTAAGATTTATTTTTATTCGCAAGCAAGAGTGAAACAGAGTGTGGTGCATTCGAAAAAACACAAGACTGAGAATGGTAACTTCCATGTTCCTCTTCCAGTGCCGATAGCCCTCACTAGGTCTATATTTCCTTGTTGTAAAATGAGGGTGTTAGAGTTTGAAGGGTGTGGGGGCTAGCCTACACAATAATAGCTCTGAATCACTGTAATTTCAAGAAAGGCACATTTGGAGACCTGGAGAAGAATATGAGGAACACGTTGATTTATGATTTTTTTCATATGAAATAAGTCTGCTGGTTTAGTTGAAGATAAAGCTGGTCGATTTTAAAGGTTACTACAGATTACAGATAACTCTTCCTCTTGTCATTCAATGGTGCACTTCCTGGTCCTCTTTTACCAGACTTATGTGTACAAGTTAACAAATCAAGGTTAAGGAACTTGGTCTGTTTAAGCATCAGACTCATAAATCATGGGCAGACGATCTACTCACTCTCTACTGTCTTATTGCTTTCTGGGATACCTTCTGCCATTAATCTTGCCTGCACAAGGAAGGCTGCCATTCAAGATGGCATAACAAAATGAGCCAGGCGTGAGAGCCAGAAGAGTGGGATTATGTGCTAGTTCTGCTATTGATTTTTTCCAAAATGATAGATGCTTGTGTTCTTATTTTTGTCTATTGAGTGAGGATCCCAGATTAAATTATGACTGGTGTTCTTCTCTGCCCCCCCCCAATTTCTGATTCCTTTTTAAAACATTCTTTAATTTATTCATTTGAGAGAGAAAGAGAGTCTGTGAGAGAGGGAGAAGTGTGGTGCAGAAGGAGAGGGAGAAGCAGACCCCCACTTTTTCCCATGACCCTGGAGTCATGACCTGAGCCAAAGGGAGATGCTTCACTGATGGAGCCACCCAAGCATCCCCCAAATCAGAGATCAAATCCTTTCTAGGAGATGGAGGTACCTACGAACATTTACCTTTCTTTCATGGTATACAGAGGTGAAGCATGATAACAAACCTAGCCTTAAAAAAGTTGTGCTGGGGGATGGGAAAATTAACCTCATGTTTACAAAGTTCAACTCATATAGTTACTATCTGAGGGAAAAAAAAAGAAAAAAGAAAGCCAGATGAGACAAGTATCTATACCACAGTTCATTGCTTTGTCCTAAATCATGGGAGTTTTTTTTTTTAATTAATTTTTTTTAGTTTTTTATAAACATATATTTTTATCCCCAGGGGTACAGGTCTGTGAATTGCCAGGTTTACACACTTCACAGCACTCACCAAAGCACATACCCTCCCCAATGTCCATAACCCCACCCCCCTTCTCCCAACACCCCTTCCCCCAGCAACCCTCAGTTTGTTTTGTGAGATTAAGAGTCACTTATGGTTTGTCTCCCTCCCAATCCCACCTTGTTTCATTGATTCTTCTCCTACCCACTTAAGCCCCCATGTTGCATCACCACTTCCTCATATCAGGGAGATCATATGATAGTTGTCTTTCTCTGCTTGACTTATTTCACTAAGCATGATACGCTCTAGTCCCATCCATGTTGTCGCAAATGGCAAGATTTCATTTCTTTTGATGGCTGCATAGTATTCCATTGTGTATATATACCACACCTTCTTGATCCATTCATCTGTTGATGGACATCTAGGTTCTTTCCATAGTTTGGCTATTGTGGACATTGCTGCTATAAACATTCGGGTGCACGTGCCCCTTCGGATCACTACGTTTGTATCTTTAGGGTAAATACCCAGTAGTGCAATTGCTGGGTCATAGGGCAGTTCTATTTTCCAACATTTTGAGGAACCTCCATGCTGTTTTCCAGAGTGGCTGCACCAGCTTGCATTCCCACCAACAGTGTAGGAGGGTTCCCCTTTCTCCGCATCCTCGCCAGCATCTGTCATTTCCTGACTTGTTGATTTTAGCCATTCTGACTGGTGTGAGGTGATATCTCATTGCGGTTTTGATTTGTATTTCCCTGATGCCGAGTGATATGGAGTACTTTTTCATGTGTCTCTTGGCCATCTGGATGTCTTCTTTGCAGAAATGTCTGTTCATGTCCTCTGCCCATTTCTTTTTTTTTTTTTTTTAAAGATTTTATTTATTTATTTGACAGAGAGAGAGATCACAAGTAGGCAGAGAGTCAGGCAGAGAGAGAGAAAGAAGCAGGCTCCTGCTGAGCAAAGAGCCTGATGCGGGGCTCGATCCCAGGACACTGAGATCATGACCTGAGCCGAAGGCAGCGTCTTAATCCACTGAGCCACCCAGGCGCCCCACCTCTGCCCATTTCTTGATTGGATTATTTGTTCTTTGGGTGTTGAGTTTGCTAAGTTCTTTATAGATTTTGGACACTAGTCCTTTATCTGATATGTTGTTTGCAAATATCTTCTCCCATTCTGTCAGTTGTCTTTTGATTTTGTTAACTGTTTCCTTTGCAGTGCAAAAGCTTTTGATCTTGATGAAATCCCAATAGTTCATTTTTGCCCTTGCTTCCCTTGCCTTTGGCGATGTTCCTAGGAAGATGTTGCTGCGGCTGAGGTCGAAGAGGTTGCTGCCTGTTTTCTCCTCAAGGATTTTGATGGATTCCTTTCGCACATTGAGGTCCTTCATCCATTTTGAGTCTATTTTTGTGTGTGGTGTAAGGAAATGGTCCAATTTCATTTTTCTGCATGTGGCTGCCCAATTGTCCCAACACCATTTATTGAAGAGGCTGTCTTTTTTCCATTGGACATTCTTTCCTGCTTTGTCGAAGATTAGTTGACCATAGAGTTGAGAGTCTATTTCTGGGCTCTCTATTCTGTTCCATTGATCTATGTGTCTGTTTTTGTGCCAGTACCATACTGTCTTGATGATGACAGCTTTGTAATAGAGCTTGAAGTCCGGAATTGTGATGCCACCAACTTTGGCTTTCTTTTTCAATATCCCTTTGGCTATTCAAGGTCTTTTCTGGTTCCATATAAATTTTAGAATTATTTGTTCCATTTCTTTGAAAAAGATGGATGGTACTTTGATAGGAATTGCATTAAATGTGTAGATCGCTTTAGGTAGCATAGACATTTTCACAATATTTATTCTTTCATCCAGGAGCATGGAACATTTTTCCATTTCTTTGTGTCTTCCTCAATTTCTTTCATGAGTACTTTATAGTTTTCTGAGTATAGATTCTTAGCCTCTTTGGTTAGGTTTATTCCTAGGTATCTTATGGTTTGGGGTGCAATTGTAAATGGGATTGACTCCTTAATATCTCTTTCTTCTGTCTTGTTGTTGGTGTAGAGAAATGCAACTGATTTCTGTGCATTGATTTTATATCCTGACACTTTATTGAATTCCTGTACAAGTTCTAGCAGTTTTGGAGTGGAGTCTTTTGGTTTTTCCACATATAGTATCATATCATCTGCGAAGAGTGATAATTTGACTTCTTCTTTGCCGATTTGGATGTCTTTAATTTCCTTTTGTTGTCTGATTGCTGAGGCCAGGACTTCTAGTACTATGTTGAAAAGCAGTGATGATAATGGACATCCCTGCCGTGTTCCTGACCTTAGTGGAAAAGCTTTCAGTTTTTCTCCATTGAGAATGATATTTGCGGTGGGTTTTTCATAGATGGCTTTGATGATATTGAGGTATGTGCCCTCTATCCCTACACTTTGAAGAGTTTTGATCAGGAAGGGATGCTGTACTTTGTCAAATGCTTTTTCAGCATCTATTGAGAGTATCATATGGTTCTTGTTCTTTCTTTTATTGATGTGTTGTATCACATTGACTGTAAATCATGGGAGTTTTATTTATAACCTTGTTTTCCTAATCCTTTCACAGAGAGGAAGTTTTACCAGTGTAAGCTTCCAGATCACCTCAGAAGTCCAAAGTGGAAGGTTTCCAAGGTTCCCCTTTTCCTCAGGGAGTCTAACTCCAGCTACCTATGAAAACTCCAACATATCCATTTATGAGGTAGGCTATCCAACAGCTATCTTATCTGCTGCCTTCTTGGTTTTTAAAATGAGACAGCGATTTAGGACTTAGTCTTTGGGTAAAAATATTGAGGCTTTTGGAAAATCTTTCCAGTTTTTTGTTCGCTATCCACTCAGGGACTTGTTTCGCTAATCTTTTGAACAATGATTTTCCTCAGCAACTGGTCTACTTATTTATGATTTCATTAATCTTTCAAATCCATCTATTTATTGTGCATGTGAAAAAATAGTCAGGGGGTGCTTGGGTGGCTCAGTCAGTTAAGCATCTGCCTTTGGCTTGGGTCGTGATCCCAGGATCCTGGGATAGAACCCCATATCAGGCTCCCTGCTCAGTGGGGAGCCTGCTTCTTCCTCTCCAGCTCCCCCTTGCTTGTGTTACCTCTCTCACTATCTCTCTCTGTCATAAATAATTAAAAAAAAATTAAAATCCTAAAAAAAAGTCGGGAGATCCATGCAGTTTATCATGTCATTTATTCTAGAAATAGAGTATAATAATAAAAGAAATGACTTCCTGACTTCCTGAGACACCTGTTTGTGATGGAATGTCTAGAAATATGTTTGTGTAAAGTTTTGGGCAAACCCTTCTCTTCAAATTCTAGTTGTTCTTCCTATACCTGTTATCCTCTGATATTACTGAAATCTTTTAAAAATTATTTCTTTTTTTTCCTCAGCCTGTGCTCTCTATTGGAGTAACAGGTGACCTGCTGTGTAAAATGGAAATTTTTTTTTAATTTCACTTAAGTTTCTGTCTTTCAAGTTTAAGAGGCCGCTCCTGGCCCCTTTTTCTTAGATACTGGAATTTGGCAACCAGAACAAATCTTGCAACAGCTGGAGAGATGAACTGTTTCTTCTCAGCAGGAAAGAGTTAAGCAGGGGGCAAGAGGGAAACTAGTCCCTCCTAAGTGATGTCTTCCCAGTGTGCTTTCCTTGTTTTGTTTGAAGATACTCCCAAAAGCAGCAAACACTTTCATCTTCAATAGTAACTACAAAGAAAGTCCAAAACTGGACAGAATGAGTTTTTTGACTGTCGAACGTATTGAATGTTCCGAGTGAGTGTTCTCCTCCATTGGCCAAATAATTGCCAGATGCTTAAAACGCCAAGATTGGTATGATATATATTTGCTCAGTGTACCTGAGGGCTCTGACTTAAATTTGTAGCAGGAAACCTCCGGATCTTGCCTTGAAGCTCATTGACTCAAAGAGGAGATTTGCTTCAAGTGTAAACTTGCGGTTTTGGGGAATTGACAGCTCTACTCTCTCAAAGACCAAAACCAAGATAATCACATAACTTTTAAATGTCAAATGCAGTGGACTGATGGCTTTATGAGTATAAGGACACTGCTAAGATTCTGAAATAAATTTCAGTAATCTAGGGTGGTCTCTTGGGTTTTTATCTGTAAAATGAGGGGGTTGAACCAAATTTTTAATCATGGATACTCGTTGGAATCTCCATGGAAACCTGAAAAACATATCTGTGCATAGCTTCTGCCACTAGTAACTATGATTGGTTGGTATGGGGTGGGCTCAGGCATTGGAATTTTTTTCAAGATTCCCTATGTGTGTAGCCAGGGCTGGGGATAGATGGATTAAGAGATCTTGAAGGCTTCTTCTGGCTCAGATATGCTATATGACTCTCTGACGCTATGGAAGAATTTATGTATCGAGTTGTGGTATGTTTTGTTTGGTGGAGACAGAAGGTTATAGTGTAGAATTGAGAAAGGGAAAAAATAAACATCTGTACATAACTGGCCTATAAGAATCTGTCAGATATTTCCACCTCTTGGAAGGAGGCAGAGAGTTGAATTAGTTCCCATAATGACTATGGTTCAGTCAGAGCATGAGGATTTCTCAACAGTGGAGGCCAAAGGGAGCCTTTATCTGCACAAAAGAAGGGTGTTAGTGAGAATAATACCACACTATGAAGTCGAGATTGGGCTGATGGCAGGGTGTGAAGGAATACCACAGAAGAGGAAAACTGCCTGGCTAGGGCTGAAGAGAACTGTAGGAAGAAGTGTAAGTTAATTGAATCAACAGATCAAACAGAGGTTCAATTTGCTTTCTGAAACTGTCCTCTGTTGGGAATGTTTTAAAGAAGATCCGTTATCTTGATTCTGTGTGAAATAAATCAGTTTTTCATAAGAATTGTCACTGGAAGATCTGCAAGTTCCAGCCAATGGGCCTGGAGGAGCAGATGACTAATAGCAAAGGACAGGCTTCCCCAAAGGACAGGAACTTCTATCAGTGATTCCCACTTTGATTGCACACAGAGATGCGTCCCTACCTTAGCAACCGCACCAGAAAATCCACCCTTCTTTCATAGATCCTCTTTGAGAGAGGATAGGAAAGCCAGGTGAGCAGACCGCTGGGAAGAGAAAACTCCCCCAGATATGGTGGGAACATAGCACTGTCTGCTCTGATAGCCACAGTCTAGGGGAGAGGGTGAGGTTGGCATGAATGCAACCCTGATAGGCTCAGCAAGAACCCACTGAACTTACCCTCCCTCTTATTAATCTCTGACTCCTTCTGCCTCTCAAACTCTCTCTATGTTTCCTTCTTTGTCTCCTTTCTCTCACCCCTTTCCCTGAACAGCCTCCCCATCATCTTCCTTTCCCAGAGCCTTTTTTCTTCTATTTTCTCACCTTCTTCTATATCTCCTAGAGCTCTGTCTCCATGCACCCCCAACGTCTCCTTTCCACCAACCACTTCTCTCATCACAGAATTGTCTAGCTCTGTCCATTAGAAAACTGGGCCTCAGACCTACTAAGTGGTTGCTCTGAGGCCACTCCTGAATTTAAGGCACAGCCAGATCCAGGACCTAGTTCTCTTGACTCTTAGTTAATGCTCCATGGCCTTAGTGCAAAACTGATGGACTTTAAATTACTTCTAAAAACTTTAGTGGCTAGAGTTGGATGTTTCTTCCTCTTAATTAAAAACTGAATGATGAATGAAGTATTTTATCATTCTCTCTCTTAAAAGAAAAAACAAAACAAATAATGCATGTGTGGTGAAGATAAAACCTGCCTGTTTCCTTCCTTTTCCTCATTATTCATGAAGTAGAACACACACAGACTCAGTAAAAATCTGCTTATAAAGTTTGTGGGAACTATTTCAATCTTGAAATAAATACACACAAATCTCCAAACCAAAGAAAGCCATGAGAGAAAAGAGCAATAAAGTAGAAAGTGGAAAGGGGAAGAGACCTTGGTTCTGTTACTACCTAGCCTTCTGACGTTGGGCAAGTCACTTCATCTCTTTAGACTTCACTTTCTTTACCAAAATACGAAGGGATTAGAACAGGGATACCCAAGACCCTTTCCAGCTCTCAAATTTGATGATCTGGCTGGGGGGAGAAAAAGGCTCGGCTTAATGATCTCTAAAAGGTAATAAGCCAGAGAGAGGCTATCCCCTCTCTATAATAAAGCTGACTCCAGGAAGACAGTATCAGGTACTGGTCAGAGGCAGAGTTAGGGTTGCAAGTCCTGATGTCAGGTTGTGCACTGCACAAGGGCACCCGTATTTAAGAGGGTACTATTCACATTACAGACATGTACTAACTTAGAGGGGTGCAGGGTTGGGCAGAGAGGTTCTGACCTCCAGCCTAGCTCAGAAACAGGGCAGTGGGGTTTAGTTCTCATAGCTACATTTATATGTGTACACTCCACTATGCACATACATAGCCACTGGTAAAATAAAACATATGTGCACCTGATTATATGCTACCTTGACTATTTTCCAGGAGTTTTTTGAGGTTACTCCTTTCTTCTGCCTAATAATCTTGGAGGTCCAATTTCAGCTTCTCTCCTCCACTTCTACAGCCTGACTCCAAACCTGACAAAGAGGCTCCACCTGGCAGGCAGGGGTTGGTGGTATGCAGACCAGCCATGCTGCCAGTGGAATGTGTTCCGTGGTATCTGGAGGATGTAAGAGTAAATGAAGGCATGGCACATGCATGTATGTTTTCAACCAGGGCTGCCGCCCAACATCGCCCAACTGCCACCAGCTGTAAAATTATATTCTCACATGTTGATTTGTTTATTCATTGTTCCTTGTGGGAAAACACCCTTTCTAATTAGCACAAAGGTGCCTTAACAGCTAGTAGTGACCAGGGGCCATGGAAAATGGTTGCAAAGGTGCTGGAAAGGCTTTATTGCCCTCCACTATATCCCGCATGTTGCTGGTTTTGTGAATTCCCAGTTAGAATTTTTGTCTTTCGGCTGAAACCTTGGCTTTGAGACCTGTAGAGGGCAAAGTCCCCTGAAGGCTAAGCCTTTGAGCTCGAGCTCTGACCTGGCCCTCCTGACTCCTATGATTAAGGAAGTTAAATGTGGGCTGGAGCCTGAGACTCAGCTTTTCTAACCAGTTCCCAGGTGACCGTGATGCAGCTGGCCTGGGACCAGGCTCAGAGAATTTCCCAGCAAGAGACCAGGAAGGCTGCCTTTCATGCTTGGCCATTTTGCTGCAGGCAGGTGCGGATCCTGGACTAACCTTGCTGGACTCTGTGGGCACTGAGCCTGGCTGGCACAGTTCTGTTCAGCTGCCAAAGACCTCCAAGAGCCATTCCCTAGTTAAAGGGTTTCAAGCTCCTCAGCTCGAAGATGCCCTCTAACCCAGAGTGTGGGCGTGGAACTCAGATGCCCGCAGCTCCCATTATTAGCCTTTGCCTCTGGCAGGTCTCCAGATGCAGTGCCACAGCTGGATATATTCCTTAATAAGAGAATGCTTACACTCTATTCCTGGAATTTGACTGCACAGAGCTCTCTGTTTTATTATCTCTCCTTGCCGACAATTTGATGCAGCCTGAAATGGAATCTCCAGGCTCTTGGTAATAGATGTGAAAGCACTTTGAAGGGTAAAGAGCGCTGTGCAAATGCAAGGCATTATTATTATTATCAGGGAGAAAAAGGAATCTGTATTTGTATTGCTTTTCTAAAAAAAAATTGGGTTGGACAGAAACGAAATAGGGCTTGATGACTGATTAGTCCTTGAGGCTATGAACAGAGAAGAAAATTATCAATCAGGTGATGTTAAAGTAAAGACAATAAAATAATTGTTTTTGACTTGACAGCAGCCTTAGAAATAGCGGCTTTGTACTTAAAAAGTCAGAAGTAGACTTCTGAAAGGGTCTAGCTTACTCATATTACTAAAGTAGTACATTTGTGCATCCAAATAAGAAATGTTTAATCTACACTAAAACCAACTGGTTTATGATTGAAGCACAAGAGGCCCCCAAAATGGCCTGTCCCACAGGAGAGAAATGGAGCAAGGTAAATGCAGAAAAATGTTTGCTGCATTACATCTCCCACCATGGATGCCTGAAGGCAGTAAGAATTGCAACCACCAACCATCATCATTAATTGTGGTGAACCCAGTACTACACCACTTAGGTATGAATAAGTGAAATGACCTAGCACTTTCTACAGTTAGTGAAAGGAGTCATTGCAGAGAGTGATAACTTTCCTTTTCTGAAGTCTGCCTACCTGCTGTGGTTTGCCTGTCTTGAGTTAACTGGAATTTTTACCTTTCATTTCTCTGCATGACCTCCTTTGTAAAGATTTGATTTATCTATCATCTATCTATCTATCAACTATCTATTTACTAGAACAGAGAGAGAGAGTGATTGTGGGGGAGGGCCAGAGGGAGACTCAAGCAGACTCCCCGAGGAGCATGGAGTCTGACGCTGGGCTCATCACCCTGAGTTCATAACCTGAGGCGAAATTAGGAGTCTGATGTTCAGCCAACTGAGCCACCCTGCTGTCCCTGAGTGACCTCATTTTTAGCTCAGACACAGTGTGTCCATGTGGTGGAGTGTGATGGAGGAAGAACAAAGCCTGTTTGAGTTGATGGTCTGATTATAAGCCCTTCATATGGAAGGGACATTGCTCTAGAGCTGTTGGCAACTAAGTCTCATCACTCTTCTCTGCCTTTTCTTTCTAGGGTGATTGGGTGTGGCTGAAAAAGTTCCCCTTTGGAGGTTTTGGAGACCTTAAGTCCATCAAATCCAGTGCAAGTGATATGTTTGAAATGGTATGAGAAATCCTTGTTTATGTACATTCCCACTAAAACCAATCCTTTTTCCGAAGTAACTAACACCAGCTGTTAGGAAGACCCTTAACAAGTAAGTGTGGGGAACACTGCGACTGTCTTGATATGACCATGTGATGCTATGGCAGAAGTATAGACTCTGAAGTCAAAGAGACATGAAGGACTCCCTTCCTAGCTCTACTTACTTAAGAGCTATTTTAACTTAGGCAAGTCACCTAAACCCCTGAGTCTTACTTTCCTTATTTGTAAAGGAAGTATATTAATGTCTACTTCCAGGTTTGGCATGAGGATTACAAGAGATAATACATGTATAGCATCTTGCGCATTTCCTGACATACAACTTCTTTGTAAAATGGTTGCTATTATGATTATTATTAAGTACATATCCCATAGTCATTCAGAATCTCCAGTTGCCAGGCCTAGAAAAGTTATCTTGTAATTATGACTTGCATAAGAAAAGTGGTGATTTCCCAAGTCCCACCGATTTTGTTTAAAGAGTCCTTGGGTGGTTTGTTTAAGGGAGGATTCCACCCAAACTGTTTAAAATCTTGGCTCCTTCTTGAGCTTTGAGTCTATAAAAAGATTCACAGAGACTGTCTCTGGTTCCTTCAGACTCAGAAGAGTGGGAGTTTTAGAAAGTGATAATGGATTTCTTCACATCTATGAAGCAGGCAAGTTCAAATCAATCCAACAGGTATGAATCAGACACCTGCTACATCCCAAGCACTGTACAAGTGAAAAAACAAAGGAGAGGAGGAAATGGGAGATATGTGGCTTACCATGGACAGGGTGTATTCCAGGGATCAGATGAGATGCTGTGATTTGATATTTCTCTTAGGTATGGTTTTGATGCTTGGCGCTGACACTAAAACAATGAGAGATGAAATCAGAAGGGCGATCAACGTCAGAGCTAGAATGGGCAATCCCACACTGGTTTGATGATCCAGGATGCTAAACAGAGAGCTAACTTCAAAGTTGGGTGCCCAACAGGGTCCAACTTAGAGGAAATAAGATAGGTATTGACCCAAGATAGAATGTGTCCATGACTTTTGGGTAATTTTTGATTTTGATATGTTCTCAAACTTATAGAAGTGCTGCAAGAATAATTCAAGGAATTCCTGTATACCCTACCCAGATTAAGCAATTGTTCACATTTTGCCCACTTTTCATTCTCTGTAAGCTTATGTATATTATTTTTTCTGGACCATTTCAAAGTAAGGTATAGACATCCATCAGTGTGTATTTCCTTTAAAAGGCATTCTTGTGTGTAACTATCAAAATTGGAAAATTAAACATTAATATAATAATATATAACTATTGTCCATATTTTAATTTTATCAATGGTCAAAATAAATGATAGCTAATTTTCCCCAGGCCAGTTTCCAATCCAGGATCACGTATTATAGTTAGTTGTCTCCTTAGTGCCTTTCATTTGGAACAGTTTCTCTGCCTTTCTTTGTTTTTTCTTCACCTGGATATTTTTGGAAGAATTAAGATCAGTGATTTGGTAGATAGTCTCTCAATTTGGGTTTATCCCATGTTCCTCGTGGTTAGATTTAGTTTATGTATCTTCAGCCAAAATACTACAAAAGTGATGTTATGCTTTTCAGTACTTTTTATCAGGAAGCATACAATATCAATTGTCACATTGTGATGTTAATTTTGATTACTTGGTTTAGGTGGTTTCAAACTCTACTAAATCTCTCCAGTATGGTTACTGTCTTTTCCCCATTGTAATTAGCACATAATCTAGAAACTGATACTTTAAGCTTGTGTAAATATCTTGTTTTTCATCAAACATTTGCTCACTAGTTTTAGGACCCATTGATTTTCTTTCTCTCTTTTTTAAACATTTTAAAAATTTTAATTCAATTAAGTAACACATAATGTCTTATATTGGTTTGAGAGGTACCCATTGATTTTCTAACTCCAGTATTCTTTCTGTGTTTATCAGTCGGTGTTGTTAGAAAGAGCCTTACCTTTTCTACTATTTATTTATTTATATCAATGTGCATGTACCGATTTAAATTTTATTCAAATCTATCTATCATCTATCTGAAACCATGAATTTACAGTAATGCTTCTAATTATAACTGAATCCCACAGTTAATTTTGTCCTTTCCCCTTTCCATACTGTGACTCCATTCTTAAATAGTGAGAAAACTGGCTGTCATTATTGTCATAACATCTTTTTACATGTCCCCTTACTGACTCATGTGGCCATGTCAGGTGCAGATAGCAACTGAGCTCTAGGGACAAGGCCAGAGTTTTCCAGAATTTATCATGTGAAAGGCCCCAATTCCTTTCTAGTACTTTTATAAAGCAGGAGATAGAACTCACTGGGCCATCACTGTGTGTCCAACACTGCCAACTTATGTGCCTTCATGATGTTAATATGTTGAGACTGGATACTAGGAGCCAGACTGGAAAGCAGATCTTGGTGAGCCAGCTATAGAAAGGAGCCCTGCACAGTGAGATGGATGTTGTTGAAAGGCAAACATTTGGAGTCAGAAGGCCAAAGGACTGATAACTTTCAACATCCCTTTAGGGCCTTAATTTCTGCAAAATTGTATGTAGGAAAATCTTTTAGGTTGTATCTCCCAGGCTCGTGCTCTTCACCACCGTCTGCAACTGTCTGGCATATTTCCTGTGCCA
The DNA here is from genome assembly GCF_030435805.1 of Mustela lutreola. Classification (NCBI taxonomy): domain Eukaryota; kingdom Metazoa; phylum Chordata; class Mammalia; order Carnivora; family Mustelidae; genus Mustela; species Mustela lutreola. The sequence goes on along the minus strand of NC_081308.1, from coordinate 93,986,271 downwards.
CCTAATACCTCGGTTACTTTGTTTTTTGCCATGTAATCTCTAGTCATTTTTTTTTCCATTCCACTTTGGCCACCCACTGCTGTTATTATACCCTGGGCTCTGTCATCATCTCTAATTGCTACTGAAAATGCTTTGCCTCCAAAATCATAGATTCAGACATCATACTCTGACTGTAACCTCCTTTTGTTTCATATGTGCCTGTATTTTACATCAGGCCTTCCTGCCTACTGACCTCTGCTTTCTTCCAACCCACAAACTCTTCTTTTGTCTTCTTTTGTGTTAATTTTAGATTTCATAAGCCATCATTTGAACACATTCTTATTTCTCACTTTCTGGTCAAACATATCTGCAAAATTCAGATCTTGGACAATCTTAACTCTTGACTTTCACTGTGCCTGCACTCGAATAGCTAAATATTGTGGCAGAAAGTCATGCAATAAGGTATATTGTTTTCACTATAAATTCATGTTTTTCTTCTTAAAATGTTCTTTACCACTGTCTTTTAAGTCCATTATACTTTGTTAGTTTGCTTTCTACAATTCATACTTCAGAGATTTTTCCATGCTCCTTCAACCTCCAATGTTCTTTTCCTTTATTTTAACTATTACCATCCTGCTCCAAAACACCATCAACTTCCACTAGAGCTAATGCAATTATCTTTTTTTTTTTTAAATAAAGATGAGTAATTTTCTAAAAATCCATTTTAAGCTCACAACAAAATTGAATGGGAAGTACAGAGTTCCCATATGCCCACTGCCCAAACTACACACATGGCCTCCCCCACTATTAACATACTGAACCAGAGTGGTACATTCATCATAACTGATGGACACCTTGATACATCATTATCACCCGAAGTCCATAGTTTACATTAGGGCTCATTCTTGGTGTTGTATTTTCTGTGGGCTTTGACAAATGTATAATGACATGTATCATTATACATTTACATAATAGTAACATGCAGAATAGTTTTAATGCCCTAAAAATCCTCTGTGCTCCACTTATTCATACCTCCCTCTCCCTAATCCCTGGCAACCACTGATAATTGTCTTTTAACTACTCTCTCCACATCTACTTTTATCACTATCAAATCTTTTCTCCATTTTGCAAAGTGGTCTTTTCAAAATAGAATCTGATCTTGTCAGTTTTCTATTTCAATCTCTTTAAATAGATGCCTATTACTCTTTTCTTTGTATGATGATTTCAAATTACAGGTTCAATTTCTGGAAGAGATAGTGGGCTATTCAAACCTTTTATTTCCTTTTGTACCACTTCTGGTAAAGTTATGGCTTAAAAGAAAATTGTCCATTTCATATATGCTGTGAAACTGACTGGCACAAAGATGTACCTAATATGCTCATGCAATCTTCTAAGTAGCCTTGGGATCTATTGTGATGCCCCTTTTCATTCTTGATATTGATAATTTGTGTTTTCTCCCTCTTGATCAGTTTTTCTAGAGGACTATTGATTTTTAAAATCTTTCCCAAAGATCAATTTTTGGCTTTGCTGATTTTTCTCTAGTGTATGTGTACTTTCTATTTCATTGCTATTTCCTTCATTCTACTTTCTGTGGTTTTTTAAAAGATTTTTTTATTTATTCATTTGAGAGAGACAGAGAGCAAGCAAATCATGAGCAGGTGGGAGGGGCAGAAGGAGAGGGGGAGGCAGACTACCACTGAGCAGGGTGCCTCACATATGGGGCTCCATCCCAGGACCCCAGGATCATGATCTGAGCTGAAGGCAGACACTTAACTTACTGAGCCACCCAGGCACCCCTACTTTCTATGTATTTAATTTGTTGCTCTTTCTAATTCCTAAAACTGGAAACCTTTCTTATGTTTTAATATAGTCACTTAAAGATAGAAAATTCCTTCTAAATACTACTTCAGCTATATCCTGGAAATATTTCTTTTCTTTTTAAAACCTTTTTTTATGGAAAATAGCAAACATATATGAAAGAAGCAGAATAATATAACCAAACTCCATATGCCCATCATCCAGCTTAAAAAATTACCAACATTCTACCATTATTATTTCATCTCTAACTTGGTTATTATTGCTATTGTTATTATTTTGCATTTTGAAGTACTATTATATACATCGAAATGCCTATATTATAGATCTATGATTTTGATAAAAGGATATGCCCACATGGTCTAGATGGTTATCGTGATATGGAATAGGGATCAGCAAACTATGACCCATACGCCAAATCTGTCCATGGCCTGTTTTTTTTTTTTTTAAGATTTATTTATTTATTTGACAGACAGAGATCACAAGTAGGCAGAGAGGCAGGCAGAGAGAGAGGGGGAAGCAGACTCCCCACTGAGCAGAGAGCCCGATGTGAGCCTCCATCCCAGGAGCCCGGGATCATGACCTGAGCAAAGGCAGAAGCCCAACCCACTGAGCCACCCAGGTGCCCCTGGCCTGTTTTTCACAGCCTGGGAGCTAAAATTGTTTTTTTCATTTTTAAATGACTGTAAAAAAGGGGGGGCGGGGAGAATAAAGCTTATGCAACAGAAATAGTATATGATCTCCAAAAAATAAAATATTTATTATATGTACCTTTATAGAAAAAGAATGCTGATCCCTATTATGAAACATTTCTTTCTCTCCAGAAAGTTCCTTTCTGTTCATCAGTAAATTTGTGTCCCTCCCCCCTCACAAAGAGGGAACCACTGTTCCAGGGTTTTTCCTAATATACATTAATTTTGCTTCTTCTATAACCTCATAGAAGTGATATCATACAGCATCCCAAATGATATTAATCCATGTTATTGTGTGTGTATAAATAGCTTGTTCTTTTCATTGATGAGTAATATTCAATTGTATGAATACAGCAGAATTTAATTATGTATTTTCCTGTTGACAGGCATTTGGGCTGATTCCAATTTTATCTATTGTGAATAAAGCTGCTAAGAATATGCTTTTTACATGTCTCTCTTTCTTTTAACAGGTCTTTTTATGGACACATATTTTAATTTCTCTGGTTAAACACACAGGAGTGGAATTTCCATGTTAAAGTTAGTGTACATTTAGGTTTATAGGATGCTATCAAACCTTTTCCCATTTTAATTTCCTGCATGCAACTTATGAGAGTTTCCTTTGCTCTACATCATCAGCAATATTTGATACTCTCAGTATTTATAGTTTTAGCCATTCTAGTGGGTTTATATGGATATCTCACTGTTTTTTTTTTTTTGTTTTGTTTTAAAGATTTTATTTATTTATTTATTTGACAGAGAGAGAGAGAGATCACAAGTAGGCAGAGAGGCAGGCAGAGAGAGAAGGAAGCGGGCTCCCTGCTGAACAGAGAGCCTGACGTGGGACTCCATCCCAGGACCCTGAGATCATGACCTGAGCCGAAGGCAGCGGCTTAACCCACTGAGCCACCCAGGCGCCCCTCACTGGTTTTTAAAGAAAAAATTTTTTATTAAGTAATCTCTTTGCTCAAGATGGGGCTTGAACTCATGACCCTAAGATCAAGAGTTGCATGCTTTACCAACTCAGCCAGCCAGATAGCCCTCATTGGTTTTTAAAAATTTTTCTTTTTCTTTTGTTAATTTTTAAATTTTTTTATTTTTAGAGAGGGAGAGAGAGCGCGCACCAGCAGGAGTAGGGGTAGAGGGGCAGAGGAAGAGGGAGAGAGAGAATCCCAACAGGGCCACATGCTCAGTGCAGAGCCCAACACAGGGCTAGATCTCTGGTCCCTGAGATCATGACCTGAGCCGAAATCAAGACTTGGACGCTTACTTAACCAACTGAGCCACCCAGGCACCCCTTACATTTTTATTTTTAATTGTGATAAAAACATAACAAAATTTACCATTTCTAAGTATACAATTCAGTAGTGCTAAGTATATTTACATTGTTTTGCAAAAAATTGTCACAACTCTTTAGTATTGCAAAATTGAAATTCTGTATCCATTAAACAACTCCTCTTACCCACTCCACTCTAACTCCTTGTAACTGCCATCTGTTTTCTGGTTCTGTGAATTTGACTGCTTAGGCTGTCTCATATGAGTAGAATCATACAACCTTTGTCTTTTTTTGTGACTGGCTTATTTCACATAGATATCATTGTGTTTTTAAAATAGATTTTTTATTCAGGTTTAATTAGATGTTCTATTTAATGAATTTTGACAATTGCATGCATCTCTGTAGCCACTCCCCAAAACAAATACAGAATGTGTCCATCATCCTAGAAATTTCCATTATCCTTCTCTGTCAAAGCCCATAGTCCAGAGGCAACTACTGTGCTGATTTCTATCACCGTAAATTAGTATTTTTTTCTGTTCTTAGATTTCATATAAATAAAATAATGCAATATGTACTCCTATGTGCCCGACTTTCCTCTCTCAGCATAGTACTTTTTAAGATTAATTCATGTTTTTGAATGTAACAGTAGTTCATTTTTAAAAATAGCTGAGTAGTAGTTCATTTTATAAATATATCAAAGTTTATCATTCTCCTGCTGATGAACATTTGGCAAGTTTCTAATGTTCTGGTGTAATGAATAAGGCACCTATAATCTTTTTAACTGTGAAAAACCACAAAATTAGCATTTTAACATTTTTTTTAAAACAAAGAATTGACTTTAATTTCAGGAGTAGAATTTAGTGATTCATCACTTACATACAACACTCAGTGCTCATCCCAAATGCCCCCCTTAACTCTTTTTAAATATACAGTTCAGTCCTGTTAAGTATAATCACATTGTTGTAAGCAGACCTCCAGAACTTTTTTTTATCTTGGAAATCTGAAACTCTGTGTCCATTAAGCAACAACTCTCTTTTTCCCCTCCCAATTTCTGCTAACATCATTCTACTTTCTGTTTCTATGAATGTGACTACTCTAGACACCGTATATAACTGGAATCATACAGCATTGGTGTTTTTGTGACTGGCTTATTTCATGTAACATAATGTCTTCAAGGTTCATCTTTGTGGTAATGTGTCACTGGATTTCCCACCTTCTTAGGGCTGATTAATATTCTGTTGTATGCTATTCACTCATTCTTGATTTGATTGCTTCTCCTTCTTGGCTATTGTGAATAGTGCTCCTATGAATATGAGTTTGCAAATATCTCTCTGAGACTCTGTTTTCAATTCACCAGGTATATACCCAGAAGTGGGATTACTATATCATATGGTAGCTCCTTTTTTAATTTTTTGAGGAATCTTCACACAATTTTCAACAGTGGTTGTATCATTTAATTACAATCTTATCAACAGTACACAGGCTTTTAATTTCTTCATATCTTTGCTAGCACTTATTATTTTCAGGTTCTTTTTAAAATTATTGATAGTTGCCACCCTAGTGGGTGTGGCATGATGTTTCACTCTGGTTTTGATTTACATTTCTCTGATAATTAGAGATGTTGAGTATCTTTTAATAGGCAACTATACATTTTTTACGTATTCTTGTGAACATATATGTTCATTTCTCTTGGGTAAATATTCAAAGAGCGGACTAACTGAAAGGTGACTGGCTGGCTTAGTTGGTAGAGCATGCAACTCTTGATTTCAGGATTGTGAGCTGAAACCCCACATTGGGTGTAGAGTTCAGTTAAGAAAATAAAATCTTAAAAAAAAAGGATAGACTAAGTGAGTCATAGAGCAGATGCAAGTGTAACTTTATATTAAACATCTAACCAGCTCTTCTAATTGGTTATAACATTTTACGAAATATATGGATGTTCCATTTGTTCTAATTTCTCAGCAACATATATCTTTTTGATATTTGCCTTTGAGGTGTGTATAAAATGGTATTTTATTGTGGTTTTAATTAACATTTTCTTGATGGCTAAAGTTGTTGAGCACCTTTTCATATGTCCATAATTTATCTGTGTATCTTCTTTTGTGAATTGTCTATTCAAATTTTTGCCATTTAATAAAAAATTGTGGAGTTTTTTTGTCTTTTAATTTTTGAATTGTAGACATTCTTCATGTATCCTGGATATAAACCTTTGATCAGATCCATGTTTTATAATATTTTTCCTCAGTCAGTGGCTTATTTTCTTAGTGGTATCTCTTGATTATTTTATTTTATTTTAATTATCCTTGCTTATTCCAAGATTCTAGATTTAGGATGATGACTCATCTTGAATTAGTATTTGTGTATGGACTGAGAGAGTGATCAAGGTTCATTGTTTTTCCATAGAGATATCCAGTGCTCCTACAGTAACTACTTAAAAAAAGTTCTCCTTTTTCCATTGAGTTAGCTTTTCAATTTGGTAAGAATTCACTGACTATATGTGTGTAGGTATATTTTTTTGACTCTTCTCAGTTTCACTAACTCATTAATGTACTGTACTGCTGATATCACACTGCTTAATTATCATAGCTCTAGCATAAATCTTAAAGTCAAGTGGTGTAAACACATCTAATTTGTTCTTTTTCAAGATTGTTTTGGATAAAAACATTCATTTTAAATTTCAGTAAGTTCTAGAATCAGCTTCTTTTACTTAAGCAAGGCTTTGGGAACTTTTGATACAAATTGTATGAATTTATAAACCAACTTAGTGACAATGGACATCTTAACAATATTGAATCTTCCAGTCCATTAATGTGGTATAGATCTTCATTTATTTAAGTTTTCTTAAATTTTTCTCATCAATGTTGTGATGCTCCCACACTATATTGAGTAGCTGGTGAAGAAAGACATCCTTGCCTTGCTCTTGGCTCAATATGATTTGAAATGAAAATGATTTAATGATTTACTAAAATCATTAAATGATTTAATGTTTTACTATTGAGTTTGATGTTACCTGAAGGGTTTTTCATACATGTCCTTATTTATGATTTTCTGTGAAAAAATTTTAAATCATGAGACTATTAATTTTATCCCCAACCTTTTTTCTCTGTGTTGTTCAGCTTAGTGTATTTTTTATTGATCTTTCCTCAAGTTCATTGATTTTTCTGTCATTTACTAAGCCAACCTAGTGAATTTTATATTTTCTAGCTATAGAATTTCAATTTCATTCATATTTATAGCTTCTGTTTCTTTGCTGATATTTCCTATCTGTATATTCATTTTGTATACATTCTTTTACATCTTCAAATATATTTGGAATTTCCTTTAAAGTTCTTTTCTGTTGGTTACAGCATCTATATCATCTCAAGGTTGATTTCTACAGACTGCTTTTACTTTTTTGAGTATAGGTCACATTTCCCTGTTTCTTTGCATATCTAAGGCTTTTTGGTTAAAAATCGCTGAATGTTATGAATGATGTATTTTAGAAATTCTGGATTCCATTAGATTGCTCTGAAGAATGATTTTTGTTTGTTTGTTTTTGCAGGCAGTTATCTTGGCTAGACTCAACTTTTAACTTCTCCCATGTGGTATATAGTAACTAAAATCTCTGGTCCATGCTTTCAGGTTTAGTTGTTGCCTTTCCATGAGGTTCCTGGGATCTTCCCCATGCATGCAAAGATTAACATTCAGCCAAGCATTTGGGCAGATTTTTTTTTAATTTTTTATTTTTTATAAACATATATTTTTATCCCCAGGGGTACAGGTCTGTGAATCACCAGGTTTACACACTTCACAGCACTCACCAAAGCACATACACTCCCCAATGTCCATAATCCCACCCCCTTCTCCCAAACCCCCTCCCCCCAGCAACCCTCAGTTTGTTTTGTGAGATTAAGAGTCACTTATGGTTTGTCTCCCTCCCAATCCCATCTTGTTTCATTTATTCTTCTCCTACCCACTTAAGCCCCCATGTTGCATCACCACTTCCTCATATCAGGGAGATCATATGATAGTACGAGGGGAGAATTCGAGAGATAAGTGACACCATAAGACGAAACAACATTAGAATAATTGGGATTCCAGAAGAAGAAGAAAGAGAGAGGGGAGCAGAAGGTATACTGGAGAGAATTATTGGGGAGAATTTCCCCAATATGGGCAGATTTTTTAAAAAAATTAATTTAAGTATAGTTGACCTACAATATTATATTAATTTCAGGTGTACAACCTAGGAATTCACAATTACATATTTTATGAGATGCTCACCATGATAAATGTAGGTTTGAGCAAATTTTATATGTATATTTTGGGATTGAACTTGCTCTATAGCTTATTACTTTCCAGGAATTCTTCCCTAACTTTCTAACTATTATTTTGGTTTCAGCCTTTGCCTTCTGACATCTCAAACCTGCCAGGATGCACTTTCTGCCTTCAAGTCATGGGCAGTTTCGGGAATACAGTTTCATAAAACAACAACAACCCCCCCCAAACACAAATTTTACCCATTTTAGTGTGTTTTCAGGTTTACCTTTATCTCCATTTGTGGGTTTGGTCACTCTCCACTGCCTTCATGGTTCAAAAAATATTGGCCTATATTTTATGGAGGTTTTGGTCTTTGGATTATTTAAAAGCATATTCCATTGTCTTCTGTCTCCTTTGTTTCTGCCTCTTCAAACACCTAGTAATTTTTTTTAAAATATATGGTAGACAATTCATATAAAGACACTATAGAGACTCCAGGCATTATGTTCTACCAATGAGGGTTTTCTCTTTTCATCTGTTAGGTGGGTAAGGTAAAGAAGTAAACACATTCATCTAATCAGAAACTGAGCTGAACTGAAGCTATGTTGTAGTTTTAATTAGACTCAGTGCACCTCTAGTTTTGTTATGTTTCCCAAGCATATCCCTCTGAAAGCCTGCAAGGTTCTGTATTCTCCACTTTTAAAGATTGGTATGTCCAGACTGTGCTTCAGAGCCTTTGATCCTTATTCTTTGGCCTCTACCCTTACTCCATGATGCTTCCAAATTTGGCAAATATTTTGAGGAAAAGTCCAGCCATGTGTTTGCGGCAGGCTTTATTCTTGTAAGACTTTGTGTTCTGAATATTGGGAGACCAAAGGAGATTTCAGCTCACTTTATAGAAGCTTCTTAGTCTTCCTTAGTTTCCAAATTCAGACTCTATACTGGGCTGGGGGATCCAGCTCACATTTAGGTCTCCTGAAGTTTATTAATTGTCATGCCAGTACTCCACAATTGCTAAAATTGTGCTGATTTTCTCTTTTTCCCAGCAAAGCTCTTCTGCTAGGCCAAACTTGATCTTCAGCTTGTGCCAAGGATTAGCAAATGTCCTAAGGGAAGAAAATGGCTGGCAATAATCTGCTTATCTCAGAAGGCCTCCTGCCCCTCTTAATTTCAGGGTTTTTGTTGTTGTTGTTGTTTGTTTGTTTTTGTTTTTTTTGTTTTTGCTTATACATATCCTTGTTGTCTTTTAAAATATATTTTTGCAATTAATCTGGGTTTTTAATATTGTGGTATCAGGAATGGTAGTCTTCCATGACTTACTATATCCTCCATAGTATAAAAGTGCCTCTAATTGCCATTAATATCAAGAAAAAGCTGCTTAAAATGGTCTATTAGAGCCTTTATGGTCTGGCTCTGCCCTGCCTCTTCAGCCTTACCTCATACCACAATATTTCCCTTACCCTCTCTGCATCAGAAGTACTGGATTTTTTTTCTGTCTTTGGACTGTGATATACTCCCAGCACAGAGCCTTTCCACATGCTCTTCCAGTCTCTGGAATACTTTTCTCTCCCTTCTTTGCCTTATCTTTTAACTCCCTTATCTTTTAACTCCCAGCTCAATTCTCACTTCACAGAAACCTTCCTCAACTTTTCTGATTGGTCAAAGCCCCAATTATACATACTTACATTATGTGCCTCTCCTTTACAGGGCTTGTCAGAGTTTCAAGTTTACATTTCTTTTTTTTTTTTTTTAAGATTTTATTTATTTGACACACACAGAGAGAGAGAGCGAGCACAAACAGGGGGAGCAGCAGGTAGAGGGAGAGGAGAAGCAGGTTCTCCACAGAGCAAAGAGCCTGATATGGGACTGAATTTCAGGACCCTGGGATCATGACCTGAGCCAAAGGCAGATGCTTAAACTGCTGAGCCACCAAGGCATCCCACAGGTTTACATTTCTTCATGTAATTATTTAAATTAAGAAATTAAGGACCATATACTATTTTGTTCACCATTTGTCTTGCCAACCCTTACCTCAGGACCTAACATATAGTAAGATATTCAATACATGTTTGTTAAATTAATGAAGTATTACTGGCAGGAAACATAACATCAGAAATCTTCCACTAGTACCTGGTTAATATGCTCTATATGACTATTGACCTCTGGGTGGTAAAGAGTGAATAGATTGCTGGGTGTGGTGCATAAACAGTGAGTTTTGGAACACTGAAAAAAAATTAAATTTTAAAAACGAGTGAATAGATTGATACAAGCTCTCTACAACAAAACAAAACAAAATGAAATAGAAGAAAAGACATAGCAGCCAGTTAGTCCATGGAGGTAGAAAATCTTATTGCCAAAAATAGGTAGCAATGGCTGATATAGCAATGGCAGGTACTGGTATGGAGAATTAAATTTTGATAAGGGTCCATACCTGCCACTAGGATGGTACTGCAGCTGCAGTGCAAATAGGAATTATTCTGATGTTACAATGTCCCAGAAACATTGTCAAGCAGTTGAAGACCTCTTTAAGATCACTTAAGCTAATGCATGATTCAGGAGCATGTTCTTCTGGTGATTGTATGCTTAAAGGTTTCATGTCAGAAATAGTACTAACAAACATCTTGGGAGACAGGACAATTTAACTCTTGAACAATTGATGACTATTTTATTGAAGGGGTGAAGTACATGCCTACCCAGTAAATGTTCAGATGACTGTCTTACTAAAAAGGGTATATTCCAAACATTCTCTGCTTCCTGGCATTGTCCAAAATATCAGTAGCACATGACTGAATGTAGGTATCTACCTGGTATGGGGTCTTCTCTATTGATTGTAGCTGAGGACATATGACTCTAAAGATCTAGGGAAAACCTGGGCCTGAACGTTTTACATGCTAGGGCCACTAGTGTAAAGCTAGATTCTGTAATAAATATTTATGTCTCAAATATTTAATGTTTCAAACACAGCAGAAGTTTAATTTTCATCCAAATAACAGTACAAGGTAGGTGTTCTTTGTTAGCAGGTGACTTCTTTCCAATATAGGGATTCAGGGACCCAGGATATAACCATTTTATGGCTCTACCCTCTCCTAGGACCCTGTCATCATCTGCATTCCTCTAATCAAGTGAAAAATAACACGGAAGGCATATATTTACTTCTTAAAAGCCTTAACCTAGAAAGAACATGTATTACTTCCTCTTACATTTCACTGCTTAAAAGTCAGTCCTATAGTTATACTTAGGTTGAAGGGAAGCTGTAAAATGTGGACTAGTTGTTTTCCCAATAAGAAGGGAAATAGATTTGTGTTGAGCAGCTAACAGACATAACTTTGTATTCTGTCTTCCAAAAGAAGTTAAGATCCCAATAGTTTTTGGTGCTTGTTTCCTAAGAGATGGCACAATAAAACCTTCATAGTAAGTGCCCACTTTGTTATGTGTGGGCTGAATTTACATGTCCTCCTTAACTGGTTTAAGCTGCAGTGGACTAAGTGACTTGTAATGGGTGTCAGGCTTTTATGCTTAAAGGGCAGCTTTAACGGTCAATAGCTGCCATTCACACCAGGGATAATTTAAACCTCAGCTTGGATCCCCCTGTTGGAGAAGTAAGTTCATATTCTAAGCCAGTGTACTCCATCTCAGTTAATGCTCTCTTATGCTCTCAATGCTCAGAATAGAATAATATGTGATTTAACCCTTTCCCTTATTTCCCACATGAAAAAATATATATATAAAATTTGTGTATATATATATATGTCAGTGTAAACATATTTATAGGTTAAGTTTCTATAATAATTTATTACTGGTCAAATTCATCAGACACTCTTCTCTTTTCATCCTTATCTTACTTCTCTGGTATTTATAACATTTTCAGTGATTACTGTCCTAAAAGTTCATATTCAAAGGGGGAGTGATAGAAAAATAAGCTGACAGCTGTAATTTTGTACTACATTTCATTTTGTTTAACTCTGTATCTCTAGCATGCAGTCCAGTTCCGTGGACATTGTGGGTACATACTAAATGTTTCTTGTGTTAGTGAAAAAATTAATGATGCAAGGGAAAATGGAGTCAAAACTGTAGATGTTTCTTCTGAAACAAATTTTGAAGATTTTGGCCTGATGTTTATGTAAGCTATTTAGTTTAATAGATAAATATTCACAAATAGACAATCTATTCTACCTTTCATTGTATTAAACTTCTTTAGTTCTCTTTTGGCTCACCGAGCTGCATTTCAGAGGCCCCAAAGAATCAGGATTAAGGTCACAACCTTAGCATTCACTTAATATGCCAACAGAGATCTCTCTCTAAAATCTCCCCTTTTGACCATTGCATTAATTTTCTATTACTGCCTATGATACTGTGATTTATAGTAATATATATATTAAGTAGAGTCCATGGAGGTAGAAAATCTTATTGCCAAAAATAGGTAGCAATGGCTGATATAGCAATGATATAGTAAAATATATATTACTATAAATCACATACTGATGAAAAATATATATATTCTTCATCAGTATTTATAGCACAGAGCTCCTAAAACCCTTGGAATTTCCTAAGTGGGGAGAGTGGTTAAACTGTCTTTTGTTATGTTAATGAGACTTGGACCACACCTAAGGATGGGAGCTAGTTAGTTGCCTGAAAACCCACCTCGTGATTAGAAGGTTTGGTGCTTTCAGTCCCACACCCCTGACTACTGGGGAGGGGAGAGGGACTGAAGGTTGACTCTGAGGATGACCAATGATTTAATCAATCACCTCTATGTAATGAGGCCTTAATAAAAACTTCAAAGGAGAGAGTTTGGAGAGCTTCTAGGTTGGTGAACATGTAGAGATTTGGGGAGAGTGGCACACGTTTAGAGAGGTCATGGAAGCTCCACACCTTTCCCCCGTATCTTGTCCTACACATCTCTTCCATCTAACTATTCCTTAATTATATCCTTTTATAATAAACTGGTAATCTATAAGTTAATGTTTCTATGAATTTTGTGAGCCACTTTAGCAAATTAATCAAACCCAAGGTGAGGGTCATTAGAACCTTCAGTCTATAGCTGGTTTGTAAAAGCCCAGGGCACTTGGACTTCTGACTTGTGTCTGAAGTGTGTATGGGGGAGCAGTCTTGTAGGACTGAACCCTTAACCTATGGAATCTGATGCTGTCTCCAGGTAGATAGTGTTAGAATTGAGTTGAATTATAGGACATGCAGCTGGTGTAGAGGAATTGCTTGTTTGTGTGGGGAACCCTTTCCCCCAACAGACACAGTAGAATTGGTGAGTAGAACTTTTATCACCATACCAAAATAGCACAAACATAGGCTTAACACAACACCCATTTATTATCTCACTGTTCTGTAGATCAGAAGTCTAAGTGGGATCAGCTGGGTGTTCCACTTAGTGTCATATAAGGATAAAGTCACTCTGGGCTCTTATTTGGAGTCTCTTGGGGGGGGGAAGTCACTTCTAGGGTCAGTCAGGCTATCAGCAGAATTTAGTTTTGTAGAGCCGTAGGACTGAAGACCTCATTTTCTTGCTGGCTGTTATCTGAGAGCTGTTTCCAGCTACTAGAGGCTACCCACAGTCCTTGGATTCTAGCCTCCTTCCTCCAGCTTCAAAGTCAACAATGGAGTGTTGAGTCCTTACACTTTGAATCTCTCTGACTTCTTCTCCTCCCTCCTCTTCTGATTTGAAAAGCTCATATAATCAGATTAAGCCTATCTGATTTATCTCCCTTTTGCCATAAAACATAATAATCACAGGACTAACATTAGAGATTGGAGATCATGGGGACCGAAATTCAGCTTTTCACAGTAAGCAGTCATAGGAAGGATGAAGAGAAGGGTATGTGCCCTAAACTTTGGTTCCCAATTGTGACAGGACAGTTGTGACTTTCCTCTCTCCCTCTGTTTCTAGATGAAGGACCTGCATCATGAAAATATTAACCCTTTATTGGGCTTCTCCTATGATTCAGGGATATTTGCCATTGTGACAGAATTCTGTTCCAGAAGGAACCTAGAAGACATATTGACAAATTAGGATGTGAAACTTGACTGGATATTTAAATCATCACTTCTGCTAGATCTTTTCAAGGTTAATAAAAAGACTGAGGAAATCTTGGATTTTTCCTATAGATTAGAATTTAAAAGTTTTGGGGTATTTGATTTTCCTTGGATCATTGTGATGATTTCATTCTTCCAAGTTCTTTCCTAGGGTCTGCCCCCTAGCCCTTCTCATAGTCCCTTTGTCCATATCTGTTATAAGGTACTGATAGAGAAGGGACTTACTTGCCCCACTCCTTTCTCCCAGTTTGAGGGCCAGATTTGTCCTTACTTTCTGTTGCCATCGAGCACTCTTCCCCTTAAGCAACCTTTCCTTCCATTCCATTTCTCTGCTTTCTGGATGTGGAAAAGTATTCATTCCCAGATCTTTTGATGCTGCTTAGCCTCATCTCCTGGTTTTCACCTTCTAAAAGGTGGTTCAGTCTAGAACTAAGCGATAGGTCTTTGCACACCATAGGTATAACTATGGAACTCAGCATGACCAGAAAGCCAGAAGACCATAGGCTCAATCAGGAAGAACTTCCATTCTCTGAGGCAAGGACTACTGAGAGTCAAAGGGGCTCATGGATGGGTCTATGGATAGGCTTTGGTGGAGTCCATGAACTCCTGGGAATAATATGCAAATTGTGTCCATGTGCATCTTTATGAGTTGAAATGGTTAATCAATGACTTGCTGAGCTTCTTGCATATTGACCACAGTCTTAACCTTTATACTATGGCCTAACCCTTTTCAAGGTAGCTTTATAGATATTATCTCATTCCAATTCTCCATAAAATAAGTACGATTAGCCTCCTTTTACAGAGGCTCAGAGAAGCTAAATGAGGTACATTTTGTTTTTAGTGTCTGCCATACATAGTAAGTGCTCAATAAATATTTATTAGCCAAATATTAAGTGGCAGAGCTGTTAATAGAATCCAAATCTCCTGATTTCAATTCTAGTACTCTTTCCACTCATCCTATCAACAAGGTCCCATGACTTAAGGGAGAAGGCTCTAAATGACAGTTCTCTCAGGACCATGATGAATGAAACCCAAGCATTAGACAACCCCCAGGGGAAACCTCACCCTCTGCAGATTAGGCTTGGGAGTACTGGCAACTTCAGACTTTCTGAGGGCACAAGATGTAAAGCATACAAATACAAAGGGGTGTCAGGCCATAAAATAGAGCCAGATACTTAAAAGGGCTCAGCATAAACAGTTCTGAGACGATTGCACTAGAACATGAATTGTATTTATATGTGAATGAGTAAACCCATCAGAAAAGAGTCCCTGTAGATCACATTTGAATGTCATATAAAGCAAGCTGCAGAGATCAGCAGTATCCAGCTTTCCTCCTTTCAATTACCTATTTTTAATTACAGAAGTATTAAATTAAATTTAAAAATCAAATAATATTAATATATACAGGAAAATATTAGTATTTACTCAACCCCCTTTCACATCCTCCCCCACAGTTAACCATTGCTGACAATTTGGTGATTAACCTAGCAATTCATTTCATGTATATTTGCATACATTATAGATTTTGTTTTTTAAAATACATACTGTTACGTAGTTTTGCACCTTTTCATTTTTCACTTACTTTATGGCTTAGACGTGACTCCCTGTTAGTACATACAGATCTATTTTATTATTTTTAACTGCTGCAGAATATTGCATAGTTCATATGCAACACAATTTGGACAGTCCCTTCTTGACAGATATTTATTGTATTTTAATTATATAATATTGTAAAGCACAGTTGCCTTGAGCATTCTTGTGTATGTCTCCTTGTGCAGATGTACAAGCATTTCTTTAGAGAAGAAGCACAATCCTTAGGTCACAGGGTATGAATGCTTTCAATTTTGTTATCTACTGCCAAACTACCCACCAAAAAGAATGTATCAATTTCCATTTCTTTCAACAGTGAATGAAAGTTGAACTAGATCTTTTGGGGAGAAAATCAGAATCTTCCAGTTCTTGGAAATTACATATGTATGGATCCATCCTATGTTTAAAATGTTAATAAATCTCCCAATAGCATACCATTCTCTAGACATACAAGATATGATTCTTCATCAAAAGCATAAAATCTTAGAGCTGGAAGGGACCCAGAAATATTTCTTTTTCTTACAGTTTTGCTTTACCTGCATATAAGAAAAAAAGGGGTTGAATTCTGGCCCATAATAGCTCATGCCATTAACAAGCTCAGAAATTGGCCTTAAAAGCACGAAATAGTTAAAGAAGTTACTAAATAAATCCTGTTTGTATCTGAAGGGCATGCAGTACTTACACCACGGAGAGTGCTCATGGGAGGTTGAAATCTCGGAACTGTGTGGTCGATGGGTGTTTTGTACTACAAGTGACAGATTATGGCTTTAATGACATCTTGGAAACTCTAAGTCTCCCAAGAGGAACCTTCTGCGGAAGGTAAGCAATGTATTATTATACTCTTCTGATGCACTCAAGGTAACTCCAAAATTCAAATGAGAGTATGCACTGAATTAAAGCCTCAGGCTGATTCAACTCCCCACTTTTGTTGAAAATTCAGCCTCATTTCCAAGCCAAAAGAGTTGAATGAAGTCTGCAGGCAGTAATCTCAGCACAGCCTAGCCTTTAGAACAAAGCCAGTGCAATAATGTTGAGTTCCCGCTGTGGCAGGATTAGGTTGTATTGTTTGGAGACCCCAGGAGTCTCTGGAGGAACTTGCTGAGCGATAGGCACACAGTAGGTGCTCAATAAATACCCGTCAGATTAAATGGAAGGTAATTTGGTAGCTGGACCCCCACAAAGCACATTCTGGAATGGGATGTCACTAGAGCCCACCCTTACTGTCTCTGTCAAAGAGAAAGAAGTGAGGAGGAGGGGGCTCCCAGCAAGTAAATACTCTATGGGTTGTCTGGGATGGCTTCAGACAGAACTGTGGCCTTCTACTTAGATAAGTAGGCATGCCCATAATGCGCATTTGGTGTTTTCTGTCTTATATTTAGCGCCCTAGTGGCTGCACCAAACAGTGCCTGTAGAGGTCATAACAGATCAAAGAAGTGGGAGAAATCTGCGATGAGGAATTGGAAATGGGTGAGTGAGAAATAGGAAGGAATGAGCTGACGGAAGAGAGCAAGTAAGAAAGAGAAAGAGTGAGGAGAGAGAATGAGTAGAATTAAATACATAGAGGAAGTTTGGGCATTAAAAATTTTAACTAGCATTGCAAAGGTGAAGAAGAGAGAGGGACATAAAAACAGAGAAACCGGCAAAAAAAAAAAAAAAAACAAAAAAAAAAAACAACAAAAAAAAACAGAGGGACAGATGAAAATTACAACATATATTTTTTAAAAGAATCTTTGGCAGTGTTAGTTTTAAAACTGCTGACGTAAGAGAAACAAACACTGAAAAATACAGAGAGAATCTGGGTAGATGCAGACAAGAGAGCCCAGTTTTCAGTGGTGGTATCTTTGTGCTTTATAAAACTTGCAGAATATTGAACGTTAGGGAGGCATCTAGTCCAACTCTTTCATTCTACAGATGAGATAAAATGAGGCTCACAATTTGCCCAAGTCCTACAGCTACTTAGCAGCAGTTCCAGGAATTCGTTTCAGGTCTTTTGAAAACTGGCCCCTACATGCAGCTAAATTACAACTTCTGTGGACCTGTACTTGTTGCCAACTTAGTCTTATGGTTATTGTTTGGCTAATTCCAATTTGAAAGGTTGGAGTAGTTGCCTGGTATTAATGCTAGGATGTCGGGGATAGTAGCTGCAGATTGGCAGGTACTCAGCTTCCTGTCAAGATGAGTCATCTTTAAAAGCTAAAACACAATGTCCATCTTCCTGGAGTTCCACTTAATTCACAAGCTGGCAACTTGCAAACTTAAGAAACTCTGGTCTTAGAGTGGGGAAAGGATGGGTGTGTGTGTGTGTGTGTGTACCCTGTCTCTTGCTCTGTCTCTCCTTCTTACTGTGTCATTTCACTCTCCAAATTGCAATGGCAGTCTGGATGCTCAATCCATTCTTCACACACAGCAGCCAGAGTGAATTTTCTCAACTGCAAATCTGATCGTGCTAGAGCTATGCCAAAGTTCACTGAATGGCTTCCCATTGCTCTTAGGATAAAATTCATATTTCCTTACATGGCTTAAGAGCCCTGTGTGGTTTGGGCCTTGTGGACCTTAATCACTCCCCCTCCATCTCTGGGCTCTAGCAGTGCTGAACTCATTCCAGTTGTTTATTTACCCCAGGCTCTCTCTTACTCTCAGACCTTTACACTGTGCTTTGCCCATCCCTTGGGACACTCCTCTGAGTCTGGCTAGATTCTACTCCTTCTTCAGAGCTAAACTTAAATACCACTGATTCAACAAAAGACTTTCCATGACCCTCTATGCTCAGCAAAGTTTCCCTCTTTATGATCCTTAGGGCTTTGAACTTTGTTGTAATTCCATACTTTGTTGGTATTGCATGTTTAATTAGTTGTCTTCTCTCCCAACTCAACTTATAAGCTCTGCAAAGGCAAGAAACAGGCTTGCCTCCCTCAGTGCCTTTCACCATACCTGGCAGAATAAATGTTTGGTGACTCGGCAGATGGATGTACTAAAATGAAATAAGGAAACTTGCTGCTTCCTCCTTAGATGACAGGGCTAACAAAATCTTATAATTGGGGGGCTCTTGCAGATCATCTGACTCAATGTCCATTTTACAGATGGGGAAGCAGAGGTTCTGTAAGGTGAGCCACTTAGTGACCAAGCTAAGATTTTGAACTTTTGTCTCTTGGCTTTGAGTTTTCTGTTCTTTTGCACTTCACCACACTGGCTCTCCACAGTTGATTTTTATCACCACGGCAAGGCTCAGAGTCGGTAGGGGCATCAGTGGATGCAAAACAAGCCAAAGTAATTTTTCTAGTTTCCCTGAGTGTTCAAGTGTAATGGTAGGTAGTGGATCTTACTTGAGAGTAGAGATTGGGAAATGAGGGTGGGTCCTAAGTGCATTCATTACTGTCCACTTTCAATTACATAAGTATGGTGCAAATAAAGTCTCATTTTGGCCATTAACAACATACATGTCAGCTCTTTGAAAATACTGTTTGGTAATGATTGTATTTAATCACCCAGCTTTTTACTGGAGAGTTTTGTCCTCTTTTCCCTTTTTATGCTTTTAAATGTGTAAGAGAGAGGATAGCAGAAGAAACAGCTGCATTTTTCTTGCTCTGAGATAACCCTCCTGCCCTACCCTGCAAAGCATATCAGGAAGGTATTCTGGAAATCCCACAGTCAGAAATGCATTCCTTTGACCAAAGTAACTTTCAGTCTCTTTGGGTCTTCTTTGCAAATATTAAGTCCGACTAGGCAAGAAGGCAAAAAGGCAAAACCACTCTAGTGAGTATATCAGACACCTCCATGGGGTGCAGGAGAGTGGGGGTGGTGGTGGTGTGTGACAAAGACTGGGGATACCTGGAGGACAAAGAGAGAAGATGAGTATAGGACTGGGGGTGAGGCTAGAAATCCCTGTTCTACCATTTTGATCAGGATTGGCTCAACTTTGGAATTTCCAAGGTGAATTTTATTTCCTGGATTTCACTAACACACCAGAATAATCTCTGACCTTTCCATCCTCCTTCCTGCTTCACAGGAGCTTGTCCCCTGGGCTCCCTTCCCAGTACCTAAGTTAACAAGATGAAAAGTTAGCTAGCACTTTCCTCCCACCACCCTTGCCCTCAGCAGACACTGTTTTCTAGCCTTCCTTTCTGGACTTCAACCCCTTGTTGACTCCAAAGCTTTCCCCTCCAAGGAGCACATTGAGTCCATCCCCAGCCCTGTCACTAACTTCTTCATTATACCCTTCCTGTGTATCTTATTCCCTGCCCTCCTGCTGCCACCCCCACCCCTATTCAGGCCCCTTTCACCTCGCCTCTGGCTCCTACTGTAATGACTTCTGAGCTGGTCTCCCTGACTTCAGCCTCTCGCGTTCAGTCCAGCTTGTGCAGGTTGCCAGATTAATCTTCCTAACACAGCTTTCATCAAATCTCTCTCCAGCTCCTGAACCCCTACTGCCTTTTGTATTCACTCCAAATGCCTTCATTTGGCTCTCAGGGCCTCTCACCTTCTGCCCTCATTCTTCTAGCCACCGTCCCTCCCCCACTTCATCAACCCCATTTCTCATTTCTCATTATTCCTTAACAGAGCCCTTCTCTTCAGCCAAGCTAATCTCCTTACCACCACCCCCATCTGCAATTTGCTCCTTTCTACTTCTTGTTCTTTTGCACGTACTGTTCTTCCTCCCTGCAAAGCCCTTACCCTCTCAGCTCTAGGAAACTGCATCCTTGACTTTTTTTAAAAAGCTCCTTTAAGATCTAACTTTTTCAGGAAACCTTCCTGGATTAATTTGATCAGCTCAGTTTTCTCTCTCTCCTTTTTTTTTTTTTTTTTTTTAGTTTGAGCCTCATGGAATTGTCAATATCAACCATTTTTTACCCACAGAAATGGCAATTTTGTATGATTCCATGTAAAACTTTTGACTACTGCATTTATATTACAAATGTGTTTTATTTATTTATTTATTTAAAAGAAAGAGGGGGAGAGAGAAAGAGACATGAGTGGGGAGAGGGAGAGAATCTCAAGCAGACCCCTTGCAGAGCATAGTGTCTGACAGTGGTAGAGGGTGGGGAGCTCTATCTCATGACACCGAGATCACAACCTGAGCTGAAACCAAAAATCAGATGCTCAACTGACTGAGCCAACCAGGTGTCCCAGTGTGTATTTCTTTATACATTAACTTAAGTAGGTAGTCCTGCCACATATTGCAGTTAGGGGATCACATGTCTATGCTGCCCATTACTCTGTGAACCGTATAAGGGCAAAGGCAAGGTCTAATTCAACTCTGGCACCATTCCTGCACCTAGCGTAGTACCCAGTATGTACTATACCCTCAATAAATATTTGTAGAACTGACTTGAAGGAATTGTTGCATCTTTTTGCTCTGTGAGGTATAGAGGAGGCCTGGAGATCCTCAAATCCTCTTAGAGAAGACCTGGAGAAAGCAACTTGTGAATCCATAAGCCCCAGCACAATCAAATTACCAGACACATATAGATCTCAACAAATAGCAAATCCATGGCAACCAGAGTGTCTGTGTACTTGCCTTTCCCCGGAAGCCTGCCAATTGCTACTTGCAGGTTCAAGAGAACAAGAAAGCAAGTGCCAGATAGTTTTTCTACTTCAAGCTTCTCTGCCCTGCTCCACACCTCCGCTGTGTCTGCCTGCATGGTTCTGGAGTGGGGAGAGTAGTATCCTTTCTCTGTGCACAATTTCTTAGATTCAGAGATTTGGACCCCGGGGTGTGGTTGACTAGCATGCCACTCAGTCTAATAAAAATATAAAGCAGTCAATGAAATAGCACCATTGGAACCCTTGAGGGCTTTGCAAAGGCTGTCAGTTAATCCTCCCTGCATTCTTAAAACAATGCTTTCATTTCAAAGTTGCTATGGACAGCCCTGAACTGTTGAGAACCCCAAAGGGCAGCATGTTAGGTTCTTTTGCAGGAGATGTCTATAGCTTTGCCATCATCATGCAAGAAGTGCTGGTTCGGAGCACCCCATTCTGCATGATGGATCTGCCTGTCAAAGGTAAGCAGGAGGTGAGAAAAGGCCACCAAGAGCCTGCCATGACCCAGATCATCAGCCGAACCCAGGCTGTTGTAATTTGCCAGAAGAGCGAACACAGTTATGTGTTTGTGCTAACTGCCTGCTAGCCTGCAAATAGCTTGTGAGGAGCAGGTGGGACTAGAGCCAGATTTAGGCATTTGGAAGAAGTTTCCCAACTCAGGAAGCTGCTCCTTTCCAAACTATGATGTAAGCCAAGGACTTACAGGACCTATGTTGGACCCTCCTCTTTTTAAGCAACCTCCTCTCCTTTGAGACAGTCCCTGCCAGGTATTTCAGTACCCCTCATGATGGTCCTGGATGGCATGGTCATTTCATACTTTCCCCGTGACATGCCATAGGCTTTCATCCTCATCTTTCATCAAAATGATTGCCTGTTGGGCACAATCCATGAAGGAGTGGTAAAATCAGTGGGCAAAAGTTTGAGGGGAAACAGGATATTTGCATATTCTGAGAGTATGAACCCACTAGATACTTAGTAGTTACAAGTGGAAAAATAATAAGTTTACTATCAGAGGATGATGATCTTTTTTTTTTTTTTTTTTTTTTTTTTTTTTTTTTTTTTTTAAAGATTTTATTTATTTATTTGACAGAGAGAAATCACAAGTAGTCGGAGAGGCAGGCAGAGAGAGAGAGACGGAAGCAGGCTCCCTGCTGAGCAGAGAGCCCGATGCGGGACTCGATCCCAGGACCCTGAGATCATGACCTGAGCCGAAGGCAGCGGCTTAACCCACTGAGCCACCCAGGCGCCCGATCTTTTTTTTTTTTAAAAGATTTTATTTATTTATTTGACTGAGTGAGATCACAAGTAGGCAGAGAGGCAGGCAGAGAAAGAGGGGGAAGCAGGCTCCATGCTGAGCAGAGAGCCAAATGCAAGGCTTGATCCCAGGACCCTGGAATCATGACCTGAGCCTAAGGCAGAGGCTTAACCCACTGAGCCACCCAGGTGCCCTCAGAGGAGATGATCTTACAGATTCCACTTTATCCAAGTGATCAAGGCTCACTAACATCATGTACCCCCTGACATGATGCACTGAAAAGGGCACAATGTCACCTTTGTGGAATTTTCAAAAAAATGCATAACAGTCTACCCAGGAGAAAACATCGGACACACCCCAAATGAGAGACATTCTGCAAAATAATTAGCTAATTCTCATCAAAATGTCAAAGTCATGAAAGGCAGGGACAGAATAAGGATGGGTTGAATCATGGGTTGAAGGAGACAGAGACATGATAATTACGTGCAATATGGGATCCTGAATTGGATTGTGGGACAGAAACAGATACTGGGAATAAAACTGATGAAATTCAAATAAAGACCAGGATAGCAATATAATAGTAATAGTAATAGTAATAGTAATGTACCAATATTAATTTCCTTTGTACTATGGTTATATAAGTTAATAACATTAGAGGTAGCTGAGTAAAGAGTAGGCAATTATTATACCAGTTTTATAACTTTTCTGGAAGTCTAAATTTATTTCAAAATAAAAAAAAAATAAAAAATGCGAACAAAACAAAACTAAGAAACCCCAATACTTAGCTATCTTTTGCCTCATTTGCAGTTCCATATCACTCCTCTACTCAAAACTTCCTGTCTCAGAGTCCCATACTCAAAACTTCCTGTTTCCCATCACTTGTCAAATGAAGCCCAGATTCCTCACATGACATACAAGGCTCTTTGCAGTCTGGCCTCTAGCCACTTCTCTGAGCTTATCTCCTGTCACTCCCTACACTCCAGCCAAACCACATGACTAAAAGTACCATGGTCTTACCTCTGTGCCTTTACGAGAGCTGTTTACAGTCCCTGGAATGCCCTTGCCTTCTCCCTACTTTGCCTGATCCAGTTTTTGTCACCTCATCTGGAAAGCCTTCTCTGACCTCTTCAGTGCAGGCCGTGTGCCCCTGTGTGCTGACCTGTGTGGAATGTCTTCGTCCTTGTTTAGCTCCTCCATTGAACTATAAGCTCCTCAAGGGCAGGAATTATACTGGGTCTAAGTGGAGAGATAACCCATTCAACTCTATGGTGCTCTGGTAAAAAGATAAGGACTCCATTTACCAGAGAGTGGATGAGGGCAGTCATACTCCAAGGGATTGGCTTACATGAAATCTATTATACTGCAGTAGGCACTGCAATGGAGAAAACATTACTAGTATAGGCCAACCTGGGCTAAAGGAGCAGAAGTGTGATGTCACAAATTTCTGAGAAGTCAGAGGCAACAACCTCCTCTTCTTTCATGGAGGCAAGGGGATGCCTACTGTATGGTATAAAGCAGCACTGTTGGAGTATTACAGCCAATGTAGGAGTGGAAAGGGCACACTGGTGGGGCAAGCAAGGTTTGGTGCCTGTTGGAGTTGGGGCTTTGGGGAGGGGGTTAGGGATATGAAATGAGCTGAAGTGATAGGGCATAGATTTTTACCTTGTTTGTTATGAGAAGTCATTAAAGGGTTTTAAGCAAGAAAATGACACGGCCAAATTCATGTTTTAAGAATGCTTGCAGAAGGCTAGCCTGGAAGCGAGAGAGAACAGTTTGAGGTCCGGGTGTGGATTGCTGAGGACACTGAAGGCTAACTATTTTCTCCTACTTCCTGGGAATTTTCTCTCTATTAGTCTGATTGATCTGAACTTCTCAGTCACTAATGGCTTTTGGGTTTGAATAGGGAGTTTTGGAACTCCTGGTTGAAGTCTGAGGTATTTGGAAGTGGGACAATGTAGTAGATTGAGACTGCCTGGAGTCAAATTCAAATTCTGTCACTTGCTAGCCATGTGACTTTCTCTGATAGTCATTTGAACCTTCTGTAAAATAAAAACAAGGGTTCCTACATCATCTGTTTGTAGTGAGAATCTAATGGAAGAATGTGTTCAAAGTCATTAGTCCATAGTCTGATACATAGTACATGTTCCACTGAAAGTGGAGTTCAAGGACAAGCAGTTAGGAGGATCTAGATGAGGTCTTGAACTATTTATTGGAGTTCTTAATCCTCTTTCCTAGGGGCCAGGACTCACAGCATGGATCTGGGCTGGGTCTGGGCCTTCAGGGAGGGCTAGGTGGGTCTACTGTGGGGACTGGAAAGTTTAGATGATTTGGGGGTGGGTGAAGGGAGCCAGATCATTGGGGGTATAGTGTTAAAATTGACATCAGATAGGTCACATCTAAAACCTAAAACCTAAAATTGACCAATACTTCCTTTGCTCAGAGACAATTTATATTCAAGCCACTTAAGGAGAAAGCAAAGGAGATGGCCTGTGATTTTTTTTTTTCCTGGCAAACCTCTTTCTTTGCTAAAACTCAATGATCTTTGTCAAATCTTAGCACTCTTTCTATGATTTATAAAGCTTTCTCCTCTTACTTCTGGACAGAAATCATAGACAGAGTTAAGAAGCCTCCTCCTGTGTACAGACCCATGGTTCCTCCTGAGTGTTCCCCTCCAGAATGTCTCCAGCTGATGAAGCAGCGCTGGGCTGAAGCTTCAGAACAGTGACCAACTATTTTTTTTTTAAGATTTTTATTTATTTATTTGACAGACAGAGATCACAAGCAGGCAGAGAGGCAGGCAGAGAGAGAGAGAGAGAGAGAGAGAGAGAGAGAGGAGGAAGCAGGCTCCCTGTTGGCAGAGAGCCCAATGCAGGGCTCGATCCCAGGACCCTGAGATCATGACCTGAGCTGAAGGCAGAGGCTCTAACCCACTGAGCCACCCAGGCGCCCCCAGTGACCAACTTTTGATGAAATATTTAATCAGGTAAGGACTCTGTGAATCTCAGCACTGCCCAGAAGGCATCCTAAAGCCAGCCTACCCAAAACGAACTCCTTGAGTTCTCATCATATTGTAAAAGGAAACGCCTGCAAGAGAGAGAGAGAAAAAAATTCACTCCTCTTGGGGAGGAAGCATTGGGGTGGCTACTTGGAGGCCTTTGATACTGGAGCACTCCTAGCACATCCTCAAAGTGTGCAATGGCTTATTTGAATGTGCTTCTGTATATGAACCTCTATTCTGGACCATTCACAACCTGACCTAACCAACCTTTCAGAAATAGAATTGAACCATTGGGCACTTGCAAGGCAATGGCATTGAGACTGTTAAAAGATGGGTTATCGTATTTGATTTCCCCTTGGCACAAGTCCTTGTAGGGCCATGTTTGCTATGGAGATGCCAGAAAACTCTGTTGAGTATACGACTGAAGTAACACCAGGTAGTTTTGAGGAGCAAGGAAAGACATAGAGTCTTTGAAAGGAGGCTCATGACAGAAAAATGTGCAAATGGGGAGTACAAAAGCAGGAGATTTTTTTAAGTTCCTAGGGAACTACTTGAGGCAATAAATTGCACAAAAAAATGATAAACTCTCTCCTTAAGATACTGAATTTCTAAAGAGTCTGATTCTTTCCCTAGGGTTGGGGATAGAAAGGGGGAAATGAGGAAAGGACAGAGAAAGCTCTGCCAAGGGTACCTAGGGTGCAGTTCTCATATTGGAACATGCCGCTTAGGTCTTTGTTGAAACTACAGGATACTGAAACTGAGGGTACTCTCTGTGAATGCTGTGTCAGCTCTGATGGAGAGGCTTTCAAGCCTGGCTGGAGTACAGCATTGAGATGCTTTCTGAGTGGCAGGTATTTGAGGCGGAAAAAAGAAAGAGGTGGATTGAAAGCCTTAGGGGCCCTGTGTATGAAGTCATCCATGTCCCCAGCTAACAATGTTTCCATTAGGCTGACTGGATCTCTTGAGGACACTCAAACAGGTATTCAATAGTATGGAAAAGGCAAAGGACCATGAAGGTCACATTTCTGAAAACCTACCATGAGGCAAGAGAAAAAGCATTTGTCCTTGTGTTGATGCTAGAGATGTTATTTCAGAAGACAGAAGAGAAGCTGGTGATAGATGGAAGGAGTGTGCATCATACAGCCTTCAAATGGACATTGTGGGGGCTGCCTTCACTGAAATGCTTTGGTGGAAGTTTGGATTGTCTGAAAGACCAGGATAGCCTGCCAACTCCCTGCAGCTAATAAAACTTAAATGGGCTGAGAAGGAGAAGGAGGTTCCCAGAGTCAGGCAATAGGGGAGCCTTAAACATCTGAGCAGACTACTGAGATTACCTGCAGGACCTTGGTAGACCTGTAGATGTGGATCAGGCTCAGAAGGAAACTCCTGGTATCAGCCTTGGGGGATTGAGTGCTAAGGGGACCATGTGTGGCCCAACTGCATAAGAAGGTTCATTGGGACAGGTTTCTGGATGTCTGCTCAGCAAAACTACCACCAGTCTTTTTATTGTTGTAAACACAGCCTTATGCGTGCTGAACACATCAGCAAGGAGGGGTTACCCCCTCGTGATTCCAATGCTATGCCAAGCTCCCTGTTTCTATAGATGGACAGGGCCTCAGGAGGGCACATTAAAAAACTGTGGCATGTAGCCACCACCCTGTGGCATCAGGGCATAGAATGGGCCAAGACCGGCTGAATTTCTACATGACCCTGATGGACATGAAGGGCAAGTGCTAAAGCACATCATTATTCCTGGACCTCCGTGGAAAGATGGTAAGAAATAGGGAGTAGATCTTACCATATAGATCTTGGGTCATATTTAAGAGGTCAAGGAACCATCCACTATCCAAAAACTGGTAACACAGTGGCATTAGAAGTCAGGATGACTTAATAGGTTGATTACCCAGAAGGGTAAAACAGTACTCCCTGCCCTCTCTCTCCTCATCCCACTCATAAATGACCTAGGCTCAAGACAAGATCCTATTGCCTTTGAAGTGGCTACTACCATGTGACAGCATCTGAGAGCTGGAGAATCCTTCCCACAACACCTTTGCTCAGACTTCAAAGAGCCAGAAGTGTGGGGGAAGAGCTTCAGGGAAAAAGAACCTTGTGAATCGGACAGGGTAACCTTGAGTTTGAGTGGTGACTTTTTCCATTCATACCTCAGTTTACTTCTTGTGCCCTGGCATTTTAGAGGAAGGAGTTTGTGATAAGGGGTCCTACTCCATCATCTCTGAGTTTGGAGAATAAAAATTTCCCTGGGTCCTTTTTCTGTTTTACTTTCAGTTTAAAACTTTGAATAAAGGGAAGAAGACCAATATCATTGACTCCATGCTTCGGATTTTGGAGCAATATTCTAGCAACTTGTAAAATTTGATCCGGGAACAGACTGAAGAGCTGGAAATTGAAAAACAGAAAACGGAAATCTTCTAACACAGATGCTACCACTGTATGTGTGAACACCTGAGGAGTGTGAATCCTTGGAACAGTGTGTTCTATTAGAAATTGAAAGAAAAAATTACCCATAACTAACTGCTCCTTCCCCCTATCCTGAACCCTTTCTACTTCCAGTAGGTTTGAGCCACACCTTCAAATCAAAGATGAATTGGAAACCAAGGGAGTAGAGCACACCTTCCTAATTTCCCACTACCTGTGGAGCATGCTGGTCATTTATGTTTTTGGTGCTTAAGTTTTTCTATGTGTAACTTCATGACTTTGCCTGGAAGCTGACCAATTAAAAAGAATCAGTTCTTTGAGGTCCTAGAGGAGAGAAC
The DNA here is from genome assembly GCF_030435805.1 of Mustela lutreola. Lineage (NCBI taxonomy): Eukaryota > Metazoa > Chordata > Mammalia > Carnivora > Mustelidae > Mustela > Mustela lutreola. The sequence goes on along the minus strand of NC_081308.1, from coordinate 93,958,076 downwards.
CAGAGTTGTTTTTCTAGGTTTTCCTTCCTTGTTCAAAGCCTTACCTTTTGATACTGTTTCCAAAATTTCCAAGACACCTGATCATATTGTAACATGATTGTTTAGGAGATAACTGGGAAAATTGGTCTCATGTAAAAGCAACCACCTGGGATCATCCCCTGAGTGAAGGGATAGCTGAGGAAAAGCTCCACAAGGGGTTCCTTGGTGGCTCAGTGGGTTAAAGCCTCTGCCTTTGGCTCAGGTCATGATCCTGGGGTCCTGGGATTAAGCCCTGGATTGAGCCCTGGATCGGGCTCTGCTCAGCGGGGACCCTGCTTCCCCCCTCTCTCTCTACCTGACTCTCTGCCTACTTGTGATCTCTCTTTCTGTCAAGTAAATAAATAAAATCTTTAAAGAAAAAAAAGAAAAGCTCCACAAAAACACAGACCAAGGCTGTCTGTTTGGTGCTGTGTTCCAGCATCTGGCATAGTACCTGGCACATAATAAGCATTCAACATATATTTATAGACTAAATTAAAGAATTAATGTTTTCACCCAGATGACATCTTCTTCCTACTCATTTACTTGGCAGTGGTTTTTGGAGAAATTGTGTTTTAGCAGATGTTTGTGTGGCATGCCGGGAAGCCTGTTTTCTCTGAGGAATAGCTGTCTCTGCTTTTGATCACTTGCCAAATCCCTCAAAAAGGACTACATGGTTGAACCTGAGGGCTTTGACTTGATCACCTTGTACTTCAGTGACATTGTGGGCTTCGCCACCATCTCAGCCATGAGTGAGCCTATTGAGGTGGTAGATCTTTTAATGACCTGTACACAGTCTTTGATGCTGTCATAGGCAGTCATGATGTCTACAAGGTAAGTTACTGAGCAGAGAAGTATATTCTAGGGAGAAATTTTTATATGAGACTCGCAATCCCAAAATTAAAAGGTGGAATTTTACTGAATGCTGTTATGTAGGAGGTAAAGTTTATTTATGTATTTATGTGTTTATTTATTTATTTTCGTTTCAAATGTAGAATTCAGTGATTCATCAGTTGCATATAATACCCAGTGCTTACCACGTCACGTGCCCTCCTTTATGCCCAACACCCATTTACCCCCTCCCCCCAACCTACCTCCCCTCCAGCAATCCTCAGTTTCTTTCCTATAGTCAAGAGTCACTCACGGTTTGTCTCCAACTCTGATTAAGGACGTAAAATTTAAATAGTATAGCACTTCCATTGGTACCATATTAGAAATGAAGGCCAGACAGAATGCATACAATCTCACACTTTATAAAATAACAGTATGAACTGAGCAAGAGATCACCAGGCAGATTTCTCTTGAGCTGTTTTCTAGAACTGAGACTAAGAAGAGGCTGGAGCCAAAAGGGTTATTGTACTTCAGTGGCTAAGTAACCACAGTGTAGGTAGTCTCATGCTAGATATGATACAAGGGCGATAGAAGAAGCATTGGTGCTTTGCCCATAGGTGGTGACAGCTACAGAGTTCATCTTGGTAAAACTCATGTAGATCTAACACATGCTGTTAAAATTTGGTTTGTTCCCCTAAGTACCATTTTTATATAGGAGGGAACTCTGGCATCACATAGGTCAAAGGGATTGCTATAGGGTAACCATGAGCCCATTTAGCTTTGACATTTAGCTATCATACCTGCTATCCAAGGTTGCTGAATATGAGCAGAGAATAGATGACTACATTCACTCCTTTGGTTCCTATGCTTCCCTTCCTTTGATTTTTATATGTTGTCTTATCTCTAGGCAGAAAATGACTAAAAATCTTATAGCTGTGCAAGGCCATTTCCACGTTGCCTGAAACATGGATACTTGTCTTATTGATGGAAAAACATGCCCCAGGAATCCCAAACTTTAGACAGCTCCTCTATCCTAGGAACCAAGGTAGAGCTGGGGAATGAGTACCTCTATTCATTGGATCCTTCACAGTAGTCTGAAATGTTCCAACTCTCAAATCACACACAGGGCAGTGTGTTTATCTCAGATTAGACAGGGCCCTTTCAGGTCAGGTAGAGAGCCTCAGGGCTAGACCAGCCATCTAAATAGGGCTCAGAAATAGATATCATACCTGTCAATCAGCCGGAGCTGCAAACTTATCAAGAAGCACACATGGAAGCCACAGTGGAGGAAAAATCCATAGAATCAGACTACCTGTCTTAACTTGTTGAACTCAAGCAGCCTGAAGAGGAAAACAAATCACCGAAAGCTAATTCAGTTGAAACTAAAATCAAAGAGGATTCAGCGTGGGCAGTAACACAGCCACTGGTTTAATCAATGCAGCTGATACTCTCAGACAATTGTCTGAAGTCTTAGGGATGAGGCCATAAGATATTTTGGTACTTCATGACTGCAGTAGGGAGTTCGTGGGCTGTTTCCAGGGTAGAGTGGGGCTCTCCAAATCCAAAAATGAGAAATCTAATTTTTCAGTCCTGTTTATTAAATGCAACAGGGCAAAGGGAATAAAATTGAACCAGCAGTGAGTCACCAAACCCGTTTGTGTTTTCATTTTCTTTACCTGTAAAATTGGAATCACCTCCCAGCTCTTGATAATCTGAAATGGAAGTGAGAAGGTTACTGCAAAATTACAAAGCTGGTGATTTGTTTTCAGTTTCTGTTCTCCTGCCACCACCCATCTCAACCAACCCCTTTTCTTTACCTCCCCTGCCCTTTCTGTGTCCTCCTGAGGGCTCATGCCCCCCCACAGTCCCCCACAACAGTCTTTCACCAAGGCTAGGCACTGCCCATGCTTCCCACCCTTCTATTTTCCTCACCCATGTGTGTGGGGACTCCTGAGTGACTGACTCATTTCGGGGAAGAGTCAACCACTATTCTTTGATAACGGCCAGCTAGTAAGTGAGTCTCTCCCTCCCATATAACATTTGGAGTGTACCTGTTCCCTTCCTCTATGCAGGCTGGCATACTTATTTGAGGACAGGGATCCCTTTCTCCAATTGTACGAGGAAAGGGAGGCCCTGGATGGAAGCATGGTGAGGTACAAAGTCTCATGTATTCAAAGCATCATTGTTACTGGCTATATAGAAAGTCAAGATGAGAGGCCTATTGCTGATTACTGAACTTTCTCTGGAGCTGAGTCATAGCCACCATCCCATGGCTTGCGTTAAGACATATTAGTTTGATGATGGTAATGATGATTATGATAGCTTACACTTATCCACCAGGCAGGTTTTAAGTGCTTTGGCATATGTTATTTAGTCCTTAGAAAACTCCATAAGGCAGATACTCTTATTATCCCTGTTTTGAAAATAAGGATAATAAAGCACAGAGAAGTTAAGTGACTTGGCAAGGCCACACAGTTTGTAAATGGTACATCTGGGATTCTGACCAAGGCAGTGTGATATCAGAGTTTTGTGGTCATAACTATTGCACTTGTGAGTGCAGTTCTCTAGAAGAACATGGATTTTAATTGGATCCAAACTTGTCCTAGCAGAGTCAGACTGGCACATTTCATGGAAGTCCTTCCAGTAGACTTATCTTTTGGATTTACTTGAAAAGCTTCTACTTACTAGTCACCTTAAAGAGTGAGCACACCTCTTTTGGGAAGATGAGGAATACAGATTTGCCTTTCCTTACAGGTGTCCAGCTTAAAGCAGCTGAGGGCGGGTTCTGCTGTCCTTTGACAAGTGGCATAGCAGAGGAGGGGATAGCTGGTGGAAAAAAGACTCAGTTCTCACACCCAAGGGACTACAAAACTAACTCCATCATATTAACAATGCAAATATCTTCTTCCACCTCCTTCCTTTCCCTTTCTCTATCCTTGTCTTAAGGCTGCTAGCTCATTTACCTGAAATCTTCTGGAGAAATACTTGCTAGAGGAATATTATATGCACCTTCTCCTAGGGTGCTCTTCCATGGGTATCCATGGATGTTCCTACAAATCTCCTCTTTTCCTTCCCCCAGGAATTACTTGCGGGCCTGATAGTTCTCTAGGGCCAGCCAAGAAACTGCAAAGTTGCTTATTTCAGAATCTATGGGTGTGGGACCTAGACATCAATTTTTTTTTTTTTTTTTGTAAAGCTCCTTAAATGATTCTAATATGCAGCCAGACCTTGAATCTCTGGAAGTCTCTCCATCTTCCTCACTTTACAAGAAATAAGCCTTCTTCATCTCTCTCTCTCTCTCTCTCTCACACACACACACACACACACACACACATACACACACAATTTGTCTGCTCATTCTATTTCCTCTGATTCCCAAGTATTGACCATTGGAGATGCTTACATGGTGGCCTCAGGCCTCCCAAAGAGGAATGGCAGTCGGCATGCAGCTGAGATTGCAAACGTGTCTCTAGATATCCTGAGCTCCGTGGGGACCTTTAAGATGAGACACATGCCAAAGGTGCCAGTCCGGATTCCAATAGGCCTGCATTCAGGTAACAACAGCCAGCTACAGGAAGAAAAGACATTCCCATGCACCTCAAGAGAAGATTAGAAAAGGTCGGAGAGGGTGTTGCTCCCCTGATTACTGGCAGTTGGATCATCCAGATGTCTAATGGTGCCTAATTTCTTTATGCCTATCCAAGTTTTACTCTCTCCCCAACACCTATACTACCCCATTGGGCAGAAGTCCTTGTTCTAGGTACCAATACCTTTTAATCTACCTTTCTTGTTAGAGCCAACATTTTCTATGTGCTTCAGGTGAAGACTAGAAAAAGGGTAGAGTGCCCCTGATAACTTTATGCCTAAAACTTCCCTCAACTGGCTTTTATGATATGATCCTCACTCTTTGAATGCTTTTTCTCCATTTCATTCGCTGGCTGTCTTGGAATCTCCTGCTCTCTAACTGTAGCTGCTACCTGATTTTTTGTAAAGCTCTGAGTTGTGGTCTAATTGCTCTCCTCACATCTTGATTTTTGTTTCTCAACCCACTCCAACCTGGCTTTCATTATCTACCATTGTCTGATAATCTCTTCTTTCTCTGTCTATCCCTTAAATATTGATGTTCCCCAAGGTTCTGTCTTTCATCCACTTTTTTTCTCCCCTTACATACTTTTCTTTCATTCATATCTATGGTTTAAGTACAACTTGTATGCTGATGACTTCCAGCCCTATTTTTTTTTAAGATTTTATTTATTTATTTGACAGAAACAGTGAAAGAGCATAAGCAGGGGGAGCAGCAGAGGGAGAAGGAGAAGCAAGCTCCCCAATGAGTGGGAAGACTGATGCGGGATTCTATCCCAGGACACTGAGATCAAGACCTGAGCTGAAGGCAGTTGCTTAACCAACTGAGCCACCCAAACTTCTCTCCATCCCCACTTCTGTATATGTCTTCTCCCTTAAGCTTCAGCCTTCTATATCAAACTTGCTGCTGAAATTTCCACCTGAATGTTCTACACGTACCTCAGACTCAATCCCAAAACAGAATTATTTTCTTCCCACATAAGCTTCCTCTTCTTCCTGTGTTTATTCTCTATTTCAGTTGATGGTATAACTATTCACCTTAACTAGGTGAACTAGAAACTAGCTCCAGTTAGTTTTGGGAGTCAACCTCCTTGATTCCTCCCTCACCCTTACACCATTCAACCATTTACCAAGTCTTGAGCATTTTACCTTTTAAATATTTCTTGAATCGGTCTTGTCTATACTTGACTCTCATAACTCAAGTCTAGGCCACCAGCTTCTTTTGCCTGGATCACTGCAATAACATCTCCTTGCTTCCAATCTTGCTTCTTTCTATCCATCCTTCTCATAGTCATCAGCATAATCTGTGTTTACTTGTTTCTCCTTCCATTAGACCAGAAGCTTCTTAAAAAATTTTTTGGGGGAAAGGTGCCTGTGTGGCTCAATTGGTTGAGCATCCAACTCTTGGTTTTGTTTAAGTCATGATCTCAGGGTCTCAGGATAGAGCCCCACATCAGCCCCACATTCTCAACAGAGAATCTACTTGAGATTGTCTCTCCCTCTCCTCCTGCCCCTCCCCCCTTGTTCACTCATGTGTGAGTGCTCGCTGTCTCTAAAATAAATAGATAAAATCTTTTTTAAAAAGTTAAAAAATTTTTCTCTGCTTGACTTATTTCGCTAAGCATGATACAAAACAAACTGAGGGTTGCTGGGGGGAAGGGGGTTGGGAGAAGGGGGGTGGGGTTATGGACATTGGGGAGGGTATGTGCTTTGGTGAGTGCTGTGAAGTGTGTAAACCTGGCGATTCACAGACCTGTACCCCTGGGGATAAAAATATATGTTTATAAGAAATAAAAAATTTAAAAAAAAGTTAAAAAAATTTTAAGTAGACTTCATGTTAAATGTGGGGCTTGAACTCATGACTCTGAGATCAAGAGTCACATGCTTTACCAACTGAGCCAGCCAGGTACCCCTAGACTATAAGTTTCTTGATGGCAGGAACCATATCTTACCCATGTTTGCATCCTGAATGCTTATGTTCAGCATTTTTCTTTTAAAGAAAAGACTTCAATCTCTCCTTTGTGCTTCAGTTCCACATCTTCAACCTTCTTCAGCACATCTTTTCTTAGATTATTCACCATTATTTTGAATTCAACATATCTAAAAGTTCAAATCATCTTTTTCCATGAATTATAAGCCCATGCCAATTTCCTCATGGTTGTCAGAGAGCCAATAAGTCTATTGGTTCTCCTTTCATGATGTCTTTGTTTCATCTCCCCTTTCTGCCCACCCACTCCCTATCATCTCCTCCTTCCCAGTGTTCATGACCTTGTGCTTGCATTACAACAACAGTTACCTAACAGGTTTCCCTGATTTTACTTTCTTCCCGTTCAATGCATTCTGTACACTGATCTGAGAAGAAAAAAGGAAAAATCATTTTTGTCATGTAATTCCCTGCTCAAAATTATCTAGTGGTTCAAGGTCTTCCATCTGGTACAGCCCAATATCCAATCTTGTCTCCAGTTTTTCCTGAGCCCCTGAATTAGGCAGACTGCTTTCTCTGAGAGCTTCCCAATATTTCATGGTCAATTCAAACCACAAATATTTGATTCTTGTTCCTTTTCTCCTACTCAAATCTTACCCACCCATCATGATTCAAATTAAATCCCATCTTCTCCACTGGACCTTTCTTGACTGAACCGGATCCTATTTAGCAGCCCCCCCCCCCCTTCATTTATCTTATTTCAACCATACATTGTTTTGGGTTGTTGCTTACTTGCTTCCTGTTTAGTAGTCTTTTCTCTTTAATTAGACTATAAACTCCTATAGAACTGAGATCAAGTATGTTACATTTTTTTTATTCCCCTTGGTGCCTAGCTCTGTGTCCAATGAATGCTTATGAATGGGAAGAAATGAATCAAAATGAAAAACACAAGTTTTGTAGTTCTTATTTATTTTTATTCTTATAAATTAAAGGAAGAACTTCTTGAAGCAAAAACATTTAATTACTTTCTCTAACTCAGGAAATAGCAAAAAGATAATGCTGAACAATTTCAAATAGAAAGGGAGCAGAGGCCAGAAAAGTAAGGGTGGAGAATTTTTTAAATACTTCTTTTTAAAATTTTTTTAAAGATTTTTAAAAATTTATTTGAGAGACAGAGATCACAAGTAGGCAGAGAGGCAAGCAGAGAGAGGAGGAAGCAGGCATCCTGCTGAGCAGAGAGCCAGATGATGGGCTCAATGCGGTGCTTGATCCCAGGACTCTGGGATCATGACCTGAGCCGAAGGCAGAGGCTTTAACCCACTGAGCCACCCAGGCATCCCAAATTTTTAAAATACTTCTGAATTACGTTTTCATTATGGTTGCTGAAGTTTTTTGCAAGTAATGTTCACTGTCTGAACACCCAACAGTCATAATGAAATGTAAGAACAAAACACATTCTAAGGGCAAATATAATATATTCTTGGGTTATCTATATATGCTGCTTGTCTGTGCCCCTAACACAAATGATTGAAAGCCAATTCTACTTCTTTTCAGATTTTCCAATTGTCTTAGTAATAATTCTCCTGGGAAATAAATAACCCATGAGATCCCTTCTTCTGACCCTAAGACATATAAGAAAGGGTCACTTCTTCTTTATTGTAACAAACGTGCTTGGATCCTGAGTCCCTGCCCAGGCCTTTCTGGTTTGGCTTTTATGCTTATTTGTCCCTATTGACAGATATAAATATCTTGGGTATAACTGTGACTTGGAACAAGAGTGTAAATCAGAAGGGTAGTCATGCCTGCATCATTATCAGCTTGCTTTCTTGTAGGGCAAAGAGTTTATTACTCACTGTAGGGCTTCCTTCAGATTCCCAGAGCTATTTGGTGGCAACTTTGTTCTTTTATGCAGCTACATTCCTTCCCCTTGGAAGTGTTCCTCTGTTACCATTGGACATATACCTGTTGACTGTAATCCCAACTGACTGCTACTTTGCAGGGCCAGTTGTTGCTGAAGTGGTGGGGCTCACCATGCCCAGATACTGCCTGTTTGGAGACACTTTGAACACAGCTTCTCTTATGGAATCAACAAGGTTACATGAGTACCTGTGATGGGATGGGATGGTAACCTCCTACTGTTGGAAAAGTGATTATTTTTCTAGAGAGGGAAGGAGAACAAGACACCTAATATTTTAATGTTTTTTAAAGAAATGAAAGATAATTCAAGATTAAGATTTTACACACAAGTTTCCTGGTCTCTAATGATAAGCCAGTAGGGGGGGATATTGGATTAAATATGTACCCTTCTTGTTCTAGCTATGAAGCTGTGTAACTAAGTGACACTGAAACAGTCAATTTGATCAAAACAACTAGAAATGTCCTTTGGGAATAGAAAAAAAAAATTGGCCAGCATGGTGTGTTCGGGGAAGTCGTGTTGAAAAAAGAAAAAGTATGGGACTGGCATATTTAGTTTTTCAACTAGTTTGTGGAGACACAACCAGAATCAGCTGCTTCCCACCCGACTGCTGTTTACTGCTCTAGTCCTCTTTCTGAACTAGTTAGGATCCTAGGAGTTCTGGTTTTATCAAATAGCCCTCTTGAATTTAGCTGGCAATTATCCTTCAACCTAAGGAGCTTGGAAATCTGAAATAATTAATTCCAATTAGCCTGTATATAAAATCTTTAGTTTTTATCAAAACAAGCATGGTGTCAAAGATACCATTTCTTTTCCCCCTTCTTTGAGAATAAAACTGTACAAATCTTCATGCCATCTGTCTGTTGCTGGCACCTCTTTTTTGGTTATTTACTGCCACTACAAGGCAATGTCAGAAACACAACATGCCTTGCCCTTTATCAGGATTGAGCAAAGCAATTTGTTTATGCTACTATAGGAAAGCATAGAAAACAATAATAGGTTCTATATACAGTTTTCATGGGTTTTATACTTAAAAAACACTTAAGCTCTTAGCAGTCCTGGCTTTAGCAGCTACTAGGCAAGACAAGATCTTCCCAAAACTTCAGTAGTATACTCAGACTAGTCTCTGATGTTATGGTGGCCTATATCACAGTGGGTGGTGCCCTGTCTGACCCCACTCGTCATCACTCATGTGCAAAAACAGGCTTGCACAATGGGTCCAGTCTTAGTCAATCTAGCCTGTGCGGCCATGATTAAGGAGGCAGCACAGAACTTAGAAGCTGTTGTCAGAATAAATTTTCTGACATCTGGGAAAGTCTTCGAACTCCATAAACATGGCAGAAGCTATGGAAGTAGTCATCCAGGAACTGCTGCATGTGTATGACTTTGCTCTTGAAATGCAACCCAGGATGAAGTGAAACTGATCATGGAACCACAATGCAGATTTGGCATAGCACTCTGGACTGATGTAAGCTTGTAGAAGATTGAAGTCACATTCTGGTCTGCACCAGGGAAACTCCACTCATTTCACATTGGAAATATAGAGCTGAGAGCAGAAATAGAATTTTAGGTATCACCTTGTCTAGTGAACAGCTAAGAAGAATTAAATGGACTGAATCATGCACAGCAGGTGTTTATTAAGTACTGACTATGCAAGGAAGGCATTGTGAGGGATATAAAGAAACAAACGCATGTCGTCTCAGCACTAAAGGGGCTGGTTAGTATGCTTTTCTGGAAACTAATGACTGTGACCAAAATAGGGCATTAAGCACCACACCTGATTGAAGATTTGTAAAGAGATAGTCTCATGTTGGATATGAGACCAGGACATGTCAGAGGTCTACTAAAAATTAATTTCATCAGTATCACCATTATGCCCAGTTGAATTCACTGATTCTGGAAAGGAAGTAACTAGTGACCTAGTGCTGGACTGATTCTTCTTGCAAAACACGTGGATGTTTATTGGAACGAGCTCTCTCTTTTGACCCGTGTATTCCACACGAGTAGGATTATGACTGACGACCAGATGCTAGTGGAGTCATATACATAGGGCTGGCAAAGGGCACCTAGACGAGCATGCGGCTTTTAGGGACCCTTTTTTTTTTTTTAAGATTTTATTTATTTATTTGACACAGAGAGAGAGATCACAAGTAGGCAGAGAGGCAGGCAGAGAGAGGGAGGGACGCAGGCTCCCCGCTGAGCAGAGAGCTCCACAGGGGGCTCAATCCCAGGACCCTGAGATCATGACCTGAGCGGAAGGCAGAGGCTTAACCCTCTGAGCCACCCAGGTGTCCCTAGGGACCCTTTTTGAACAGAGATTTTGGGTGACCATGACTTAGCAAAGAAGACAAAAACAACAGTACGGAGCTGGGAAAAATGTTACTAAGTTATTATGTGAAAGTTATTATGAGAACACATAGCAGAAATTTCTTGCAGTTCTTTCTAGCCTTGCCTTCCTACTTTGATTGTTTTCAGCTTCTAAAAGAATTATTTTCTCAAGTGTGTGTGGGAATAAGTCTTGGACTCTTATTTAAGACTCAATTTGAACAGGTCTTACTTTATAAGATAATAGTTTTCGAGAAAGTCAAGGATTCTATCTGAGTTAATAATAAGTGACAGCTCTTCACTGAAGAGTTACACTTAGTTGCTACATAAAATTTTTAGTCATAGTTTTCCATTTAACACTCTTATCCCGGGTTGGGCTCATTAGTTGGAAAATAATACATTCGTGTGTATATACATATAGATGCATCTACCCACAGGAAATCTATAAATGTACAATTGTCACAGAATGTTGACCAAGGTCTTGGGACATTATTTTTAATTGATGTTCTATTTTAAGTGCAGCGATACTGTAACATGGTTGTATGGATGCATATGTAAAAAGATACCCTGCTGTCTCTTAAGTAGGGTATGTAGACCTTGGAAGCTCTGCTTTAGCAGAGAAGAAGCCACTGACACCTAACTTGCCTCTGAGGAGGTCACATTTCAGCTGAGAGCACAGTAGTGGTAGCTGGTTTCTCAATCACAACCTTAGAGTTAAATTAACACCTTTCTGTTGCATGGCCTTTCATCTGGGATAGGGTCTAGGAGGCTGATAAGTGCTCTAGCTAACACCTTATTTGGGCCTGGTGAGGAAGGCCACTCCCCGTTCCTCCCCCTTTTGAAATCCTAACTGAAGTTCTCTCTCAGGGACTTTTCTTAGGGTCTTGTTCATTTAGGAGTGGGGCCATCTATTACATTAATATTTTCTCATTGATTTTACCTGGAAGAATACAGTCACATCTGTCTTTCTTTTACAGCTTACTGCATTCATGTCAGTCACACAATTCTTCAAGCTCTGAGTAGTGAGGGCTATGAAGTAGAGCTTCGAGGAAGGTCAGCGGTCAGGGTATAATATCCGTTTTTTTTTTTTTTTTTTTTTTGGTTTGTTTGTTTAAATCAAACCACTTGAACACACCTGCTTCTAGAGAGGTCATGGTCTGCTGAAAGAGTTTACCTGGGTTTCTGAGACTTAGAGCTATAATTTGGGCAGAATTTCTAGCCATATTTGCGGTTCCCAAGAGAGTGTTCCCTTTTGCTTCAGTTTTCTTCTCTTTAAAATATGGCCACAGTGAGGAGGAGTGTTACAACTCCTGGGTTTTTCAGACTATGAGCTGCATCTTTCTCTCTTAAAGGATTACTCAGAGTTTGGGTTTTCAGTGAACTGCACTATTATTTATATCTTCTAACTTCCATTTTGTTTACTCTTTGGCTGAAATTCAGACATGATTCAATAAACTAAAGTATTAGTGAGTTTGGGTTTTCTATTTGCCTGCTCAGTGGCCACCTTTCTAATTTTTCATGCACACCATTGACCCCCTCCCATTTACAGAGGGGCTTTATGTCTTCCCTGAAGGACCAGGAGGAATGAAGTCAGTTCCCGTGAAAGACAAACATTTTGAAGCACCTTTTCTCTCTGTTAGGACGATCCATTGATCTGGGATTCAGGATTAGAGTAATTTTACCTTTTCTTTCTTTCTTTTTTGCCATCTCCACTGGATTCTTTTTATCTTCCTCTAGGTAGTCCCAGAGCCCCTGGCTTCCCCATTTGTAAGAGGCTCTAGAAAGTCGATCATCTAACTTTTTCATTTTTAGACAAAGAACCAAAGCCCAGAGAGGTGAAGTAATTTGATCAGGGTCACACAGTCAACTGATGACAGAATAAACCAAAACCCAGGGAAGTCTGACTTCCCACTGAGTATTGTTTCAATGGTACCATTGTGCATGAAAATTATTTTCGCAGTGATTATACTTCGGCAAAGCAAAACCCAGAATGATGCACAATTTGTTTCTGTCATTGGCAAGCCTTCCTGGGATGGTGGCAATTTACACGTAAAAGGATTTCAGAAGTTAAAGTTTGGAAGGCTTGATTCTGATTGATCAGTTCCTTTTCTGTCTAGTTCTGGTTTGTCTCTTCCAATAGATCTGAGTATCTTCTAGAAGATGGGATGGGTCATTTATGAGGGGGTAGAGGTTATTTTCTCACCTCTGCAGAGAACTCAGTGAGATGATAGAAGTGGCAACATTACTTGAACAGCGAATCACATTATTCAAGGCTTTTGTGATTCCTCTATATATTGACATTTCTTATCAGAGGACGACAAAGGTGGCTTTATTTCCCAAGGCACTTTCCTCTCTGGATTGCTGGGCACAGATTCTGTCATTTAAAAGCTGAAGAGGTGACACTTTTGAAACTGAAAAGGAAAAATATGCCCCCACCCCCCCATGGCTTTTATTGCCCCCAAATTCTAGTTAGGAAGAATCATATCTTTGGGTGTTTTGAGTATAAAAGCAGGACTACTTCAGAAGGGCCCTTTGAAACTTCACAGTTTCCCTTACCCCAGGGAATTTGGGAACCTGCTACAGCAAGATGGAGGAAAAGGTAGGGAAAGTCTTTCCCTGAGGCCATGTCAGTCCAGGTGTTAGAGGCTTCCTGATAAAAGGGCAATACTGAGAGAGAAGAGAGGGGGCCTCAGGGGAGAATGTGAAGGACATTACGTAGTAGGGACTGGGGGATACGAGATTCTTTGTCACGTGGGGCATGCAATATATCCCCAATATGACCATATTACCAGCACACTTCAGAAATTCTGATCCAACAGTTCCATTCCTCATTCACTCTGTGCTGCTGGAAAGCAAGAATGGCTTTAGTACATGGGTCAGAAGGGCCGCATTTTGATAGCCTGCCAGATGTGATAGCAAAGAGGATGGTTGAAAACACCCTCTCCTTCCAGCTGGCTGGTATTTGAAATTCCTACATCAGAACCTCTTCTCTTGGGTTCAAGGATTGGATCCAGTAACAACACTCTTTTCCCACTCCATCTCCTTCACGGGAATGATGACACTTTAAGTTGTTTCCCCTAGTGGATTCAAAAGTGTGGATTGGGTTGGGTGAGAGAAGAGAACATAGTGCAGTTGAATAATTAGGTGGATGGGGTTAACAAAGAAAGACATCAAACTGAGGAAGCTGAGGTAGATTGGAGGAGGACTCATTTAGAGGGGACAAGCTCAGTCTCTATGGGGAGTTGGCCTAAGGCCCACTCCAACCCCCTCTTGTATTGTACTGGCAACAAATCATCAGTGCTTAACTGGCCAAGTCAGCTTTTTTCAATATTTCTCTCTAATGGCCTGGTGATAAGTCCTCTTATTACCTCTTCTCTTACATGAGTCCTATTTCAGTCACTGTTTTTTTGACAAGTTTGAAGCTTCTTGCTGAGACTTTATATATATCTAGGCTTATCAGTTATATTTACCAGGACCTCTTTAGGTAAATTTACATTCTGAGAAGACTTTCCCAAATGGTTGTTCTCAGCCAGTTTATGTCCTTGCAGGGTGGACACTTGTAACATTCTGGGGATAAATAGTATTTGATTCTCAGGCCCTTAAGCAGTAATCCTGTTTTATTTGTGATTTCTCTTTTCCCCCCAACCTCTTCCACCCCATCCTCAACCCCTTGCACTCACATACAGAAGTTTGGACATGTGTAAGTGTGTGCACACACACGTGCCCCCCCCCCCCACCAGCGTTTGATCTAAGAAGTAATGAGGTTGGGGGCACTTGAGTCGCTCAGTCAGTTAAGTATCTGACTCTTGATTTTGGCTCAGGTCATGATCTCAGGGTTTCAAGATCGAGCCCTATTGGGCTCTGTTCTGGGTGTGGAGCCTGTTTTAAGATTCTCTCTCTCCCTCTCACTCTGCCCCTCCCCACCACCCTCTCTCTCTGAAAAAAAAAAAAAAAAGGAAAAAAGAAAAAAAAGTAATGAGGTTGTATTGGCATAGTCATGAAGGTCAGAGGTCTGGTCTGTAATTCTTGTCCCATCAGTGACTTAATGTGTAACACTGGACAAGTAACTTTATCCTCTCTGTGCTTCCATTTCTTCACATAGAGTCCTCTTCTGACCCGTGATTATCAGGAAGCTCATTAATCACAAGATTTGAAATTCCCAGCCATTGCTTTTTGGCCTCTAGACCTTCCCTTGACTCCAGTGTGTTGGAGAAGCTATGTGGTATAGAAGGAAGAGCATTTAAAATTTGGAGTCTAAGATGTTTACTAGACTTACTGTGATGAGCATTTTTAATATATATACATATCAAATCATTATACTGTATAGCTGAAACTAGTGTTGTATGTCAGTTATATCTCAGTAAAAAACAGCTAAGTTGTAGTAAAAAGAAAATAAATAAAACCTGGAGTTTAGTAAAATTGGGTTTGGGTTCCAGCTATGCTTGCTTATTGACAAGTCATTTAATTTCCATGAAACTCAGTATCCCTATTTGCAGAATGAGGTTAATAATAAACTCACCTTCCAGAGTTTTTGTGAGAATTAAAAAAGACAGGAGATGCCAAAGTGTCTTAAAAGTGTCAGACCAAAGTAAGATACTATTATTTGTGGGGAGGGGGGTGTCTCTGGGACTGCTCAGGGATTGATACCAAGTCAAAGGGTTTGCTTTAGGTTTTGGTTGTTGCATACTTGTTCTCCCCCACTTTCTCTCTCTTCAGCAGAATTTTGGAAATAGGGTGGATAAACAGAGATCTAGGATTTTAAGAATCCTGGATAGGCTCCCAAACCTCAGAGAACCCCTGGGGCTTCCCTGCATACTGTTTGATTTGGAAGTTTGCCTGAGTCCATAACACTCCCATTCTCTTTTGCAACCATTAGTTTTGGCATCCCAGCGTGTGTCCCAGGACTCATCCAGATATCTGGACAATCCTGGCATCCACAAAGCTCCCTTGGGTATTGGCACACTGTCTCAATAGCCTCTTGATCTCAAGATAAACACCCAAATACGCCTGAGGGTTGAGATCCTCAAGTTTGAGCCTTAAGAGTATGTTTTAACAAAGTGAGGTCCAATGACACCTTGAGTATTCTAATTGCTCAAGGGTTGAGTTTTCTAGTGAATGGAACAGTATATCTACTGAGCAACTATTCTATATGAGACACTGCACTAGGTACTGTGAGGAACAGAGTTTAGGAGGCAGAAAATTTGGGTTTGTATTTAAAGCCCCAAACGTGACCCATCAGTGTTTTTATTTAACTGCACTGTGAGCTCCTGAAGGACAGAGCCATTTCTGTATTTCCACACCTGGTACAGTGAGGGTAGAATAAATGTAAGAATGAGTGATATGAGTATATTTTAAAGTTGTTCACTTCTTCTGAAAACAGAGTGGCTCCAAACAGTCCAATTATTTGAGTTTTAGGGTGAGTTGGTTGTCAGCTAGTGAAGATTGAGTTGTTGCGGTATTCTCTTCGTACTTGCCTATGCTGGGCTTCTTCAGAGCCTTGAACCAAATACCTGCAAAATGCTTTGAGATTCTTCCACTAAATGTGATTATTATTATTATGGTTGTGGTCATTATTGCTAAGGGATGAATGTATGTGATGTAAAATAGAAAACAATGGATTTGATATTTAAAGGGGGGGGACCTAATTGGAATTTCTAAGTTAAACAATTTAGAACTGTTCCAAATGAGATCAGCCAAGAGTGAGACCATATTTCAGATTAATGAGTTGGAAACACATCCCATTACTTTTCTCAGTTTTAGTAAACACACTTTTTTCCTTATGGATTGGAGGAAATGAAAGAACAGATGAAAGAAAATTGAAAGTAGAGTGAAACACATTGAGAGGAGGGTTTATTAGAAAAAGGGGAGGGCAAAGCTGAGGCAGAAAACTTGGCTCCTCTGAGGTAGTTCACTTAGGTCCTGGGGTGACTAGCTAGAATTTATACTCCCTTTTTCTTCTCAAACCATGATTCTTGACAACCAAGAAACCAGGCTGTAGATGGAGGCCTCCATGTTGTCTCTCTCTACCTGTGAGAATCCCTTGGCAGGAAGAAAAGAACACTGCAGAAATGCAGACCTCTCTAAGCAGCCAAGATGCCCTGGCCTTTAAAGTTGTGCAGCCTGCTTTCCATTTCTATTCCAATTTTTGGTTTCTGTGAGAGCCTTTGGGTGACAAGTATTGGGGGAGGTAGACTCTGAATATATGTACTCTAGAAAGGAAAGACAATGGGATGCCTACAGTCGAAAGATCAAAGCAAAAATGACAAACAAATTCTTGAATTCAGCATCCAGATGTTTGGTTACTATAAAGCCAAACAACCACACGTACTCAGCAATGGAGCTGTGTGGCAGTGTGTAGACAAAACATCTGGATGGCAGCTTCAAATGGTGTTCACTTTTCTTTCTCTTTCTTTCTTTCTTTTTTTTTTTTTTAGAGAAGGGGGAGGGGTGGTGTGAGAAGAGTAGAGAGAGACTCTTAAGCAGGCTCCATGTTCAGCATGGAGCCCAAGGCAGGGCTCCATCTCATGACCCTGAGATTATGACCTAATCTGAAATCAAGAGTTGGATGCTTAACTGACTGAGGCACCCAAGTTCCCCCAAATGGTGTTCAGATTTTGTCTGTCTGCTGTGTCAGCTTATGGAGCTTGTCAGGTATATATAGCAAGGAAGATGTGTAGGAAGGAAAACTCCAGGGAGTGGTGACAAAGGGAAAGCAGAGGCAATTTCTGAGCCAAACTGAATGCTTATACACTGTTGATCAGAAGCACCTCTTTGGGAAAACTGGTTATAGCACATTTAAGATTTTCTGTATTTTCTATAATAAGGGCAAAGGCACAGAAGAAACCTTCTGGCTGGTTGGAAAAAAGGCTTTACAAAGCTCCTTCTTGTGCCCTCACCAATGCGCAAAGATGGATAAGTACACACTTAATTAGAGTCTTCTTATGCCCCACTATGTTCCACTGTCTTCACTATTTTTGTGTCTCTCCTGTCTCACAGGCAAGTGGGCCATGGCTTACAACCAACAGAGATTTCAGCCTTCCAAAGAAGAAAAGCAGAAAGGCAACTGGTGAGAAACAAGCCATAAGGTAATGGCCAGCAGGAAAACAGAACACTAGAGTTTGCCAAATTTTCAGAGCTGGGGCTCCCTTTGGCTTGGGTGCCAGTCTCAGCCTACACTCTGTTGGCAGAGTGTGATGAAGTTGGTGAATTTCCAATCTCCACTGAGTTGAGCAAAAACCCTGTGGGGAGGCCTTTTGCAGACCAAGCTACATTTGAGGGAGGTCAGCTCCCCTGGCCTGAAAGACTGTTGCCTTCTGCACTGATAACACATTTGAATGTTAACAAGGCTGGCCTTGTCATCCAGTTATCAAACAGGTGCACCTTTCTGTTTAATTGTCAAATACCAGGACCACATGATGAACCACCTCACATCTTTGGAGATTCACATCTATCTGAACAATACAGCAATATTGTGATGACCCCCTTTTCCCAGAATCCATTGACAAGACCATCTTGGAGGGGATGTTATGTCATTTCCTCTGGAGGCACTGTTTGATCCCTTCTGAGGTTGGCACTGTCAACCAAAATAAGATTTTTTTACTCCTTGACTGCCTGAATTGAATTCAGGACAATTTTCCCCATTGCTCCACTTCCTACTAGAATGATTCTGAAGCAGCACCAACATCCTGATTATCAAGAATTCTCCCCATGTATTTATCTCTGAGGAATCCATTGCTTTCTGGGGCTCCTTTCAGTATCTCGTCTCTATCTTGCTTTCTAATTTTTTCTTTTATGGAGACTTTGACCTTAAGACCCATTGTTCCCTCTACATATCCTCAGACATCACAAGATTATGAAGTAAACATTATGACTTCTCCACACACTCCTGCTCCCTTGTTTTTTTAGCATGTTTCATAATAATAACAGTTCTAGCGGCAACTATCAAATGCATAAAACATACTTCTTGTTTTCGCATTAGCTTCTGTTGACTTTGTCAGCTCTCTATGACTGTTTTTTTCCCCTAAGGAAACCCAGTGTATCTTCATTTCTGCAGCTCTCACAGGTACACTCTGTAAGTCATAATATTTATGCTTCTGAAAGTCTTCAGTACTGAGCAGTACTCCCCTATAGCTCCCTGTACCAGCCTCTGCCATCCTGCCACCTGGGACTTAGCTCTGTTTCTTCCTATTGGTCAATACAAGCAGATTAAGCAGCTGAGATGTACATTCACCTAATTTCCAGGAATGCTCTTTCCCAGGGGAAGGAAACACACAGACATGCATAGACATACAGACAGTCTCTTTTTTTTTATCTTTCTTTCACGACAAGAAAGGTCTTGGAAACTCTTGAAGGGTTTTTTTCCCTTTAGTGGGGTGGCATAGACATTGCAGGCACTGTGCAAGAGCCTATCCATTCCTTAGAATGTGTTGGAGCTTGTAGAAGACACTGCAGCTAACTCACCATCACTGACTGTGTGTATTGTAATGTTTTCTCAGCCCTATAGATGGAAGTGGCTTAGGCCATTTATACTCACTCCTCTGCAACCCCTTGACCGAGGGCATGTTTCTGTGGGCTGTGAGTATTTGGGACAGGTTCAAGCCAATTGGCCCCCAAATGGATTTGACCTCTGATCTTGGCCTAGTTAGCACTTATGCCTTAATCAGCATGTTCATTGACCATAGTGGCCTTGGCAGACTGTGCAAATAACAAATATCCTCAAGAAGAGCACCCTTGACAAATATCAGAAGGCTTGACCCAAATCCAAGAGCTCTCAGACATTTCACTTCTTTCATTAAATGTCCTATGTTGATGTCATCTAGTAACACCACCTATTCCACAATGTTTCCCACTCTCTCTGAATTTGCAGGCTGACTGCTAGTGAGATGGACCATTGTACAGAAGACCCACAATACCAATGAATGCCTCTCACCTGTTGTTGTCATCATGGAAGTTGTTAGGGGAAAGTCTGAAACATTCAGAGAGTCCTCTGGGGTTGGACAGGGAGGAAAGAAAGATAATGTGAAAGGGGCACAGTTCTGGTGAACTGGCTGCAGTGGCTGCCTCTCAGGAAGAGCCCTGCTATCTCCCAAGCAGCTTCTTCTTCATGTTCCCAAATACCCACCACTGTCCAAACCTTCCTAAAAGTTACCGCTTCATCTAGTTACTTTCCCTAGAATTTCACCAGCTGGGCTATTTGGGGTTGATGAGTCTTTCAATCATAGATGTAGCTTTTGGAGGGTAAGGGGTGATGAATCCCTTATATCACAGTGAAGGTGAATTGAGCACTTGGAGGTTTCATGTTGGTTGGGACCAGGAGAAATGAGGGAGTTTGGCACTTATGACAGATGGAAGGTCATAGTGGAGGTTTTTGGACAACACAAGAGTAGCGGATCCCTGGGAGATGGGAGAAGGGTGAAAACAAGTATGGGAGTGGAAAAGTCAGTTTAGATTCCCCCACTTTTAAACCTTTGCTCTGGGTTTTCTTTGGACGTAAAGAATGGGAAGAAAGCATGCTTTTCCTTCTGCTCTGAGAACCTAGGACCCCTGCCAGAGCTCTAATATAACTGCTCCATGTGGGTTAAATCAGCCTTTGAGGACTGTCCTAGAAACCTGACCACTACATATATATAAAACACAGTTCCTATGGAACAGAGCATTCCAAGTTCCAAATCATTGACTTATAAATGTTTAAGACACATCTCATTAGTAAGTTGAGGATTACTTATATATTAACATGCCCCCTTTTTTGTTAAATTTGTAAAAAAAAAAAAAAAACCCGCCTTATAAATAGCAACATTTAGCTATGAAAACCTGACAAATATAATGTTTATTTGTTCAGTGATCCAGGAAGGTTTAGCAATTTTCAAGCTCTTCGTGTTGAGCAGTGTTGTGTGGCTTGGAATCATTCATACTGAAATCCTGTGAAAGGCTAGAAAGGAGAAGGTATACTTACTGAGTTCTCCATCTCCCACCCACGAGTGAAGGGCTGTGAGATTGGAATCTTTTGGTGAGGCAATGGAAAACCACACTCCAGTTCAACAAATTGTTCTGCCTGGGCAAGAAGTTAGTGAATGACTATACCTCTGAGGATGACCAGTCTACAGGGTTATTCAAGCCTAATTCTTGTGTAAGGGGGCCCCTGGGAAGTAACTTTAGTAAGTTTTGTTCATTACATAGCCATCACCAAAAAGGCCATTTGAATGTAAAATGCAATGGATGTGAATCCTAAGAAAGGGTAGAGAACCACCTCCAAGTTTAGTCATTCCCAAATAGCAGGCCCAACTTGGACTAAGATAAGAAGGTCTCTATTTTCACAGGAAAAAGTAGGAGGCACTTTGTTTTCTTTTTCATTTTGTTTGAATCTCTAGAAAGTATTTAATGAGTATAATTTATAACTCAGATACTATGAGATTAGTGCCAGGAAAAAAAAAAAAAAAAAACAAACAAACCTTCCAGCAAACATACATCTGAATCCCAGTCCACTGTGACCTTAGTTAACTGGAATGCATAGGGAATAGGGGGGAGGAGAAGAGTCTGGTTAATTGTGTTGTTTGGATAATTGAAGGCTAAGAAGTTCCTTTGTTTTCTTATTGCTTACTATTCAAATCTTTCCACAACTGTCATGGTCTCTTTTCCTATCTAAGTAAGGAGGATCTAAGCAACATAATTCAATTGTCCTTGCTAGATAGGTGAGTAGCTCACTGGACCTCAGGATTATATTCTGAACTTGACAGAAGAGAGGTAAGAGATATTGTCAGGGTAAAAGATACAGAAGTAGTGGAGTGAATTGAGCAATTCCCTTTAAATTTTGTTCTTTTTCTCCCTTCTCCTGCCCACTCTGCCTTTCAAGTCCCTACCCTGGCCCCTAAAATAGATCCCTTTGAACATTTGTATTTACTTTGTGCTTTTAGTTTTCCAGATTCTACTTTCAAGGGGTTATTGGCAATGGCTTGCCACAGTCACATGGACCAAAACAATAAGACTTAAGTCACAGACATGTTTAAAATAGTTAAGTAAGCTTTTCCTCCCTTTTATTATAAAAATAAATCTCTTTATTAAAAGAGCTGAACCCAAACATATCAGCCAGTAAAGCAGTTAATTCTTTAGAACAAGACTTTTTAAAAAAAACTCCTAGTGAATAATTTGATACCTTTCTCACTCGTATTTAATTTCTCCATTATCAACTTACCCTGAATCTAAGCTTAAAGTCAAAAGCTTTTCCTGGCAGTTTCCCTTCCACTTTCAGTCAAAACACCCTAGGACTGTTCACAGAAGCTTAACCTCTCTCAGCCTCAAGTAGTCTATTTACTATGCTAAAGCTGTTCAAAAGCATGCAGAAAAGGTTGAAGCTGCCTTTCAGCTTCCTTGATCAGAGTTTCTAATTCCTTTTTCTAGACACGGCAGAGGAGAAGGAGACATGAAATATTATTGTCCATTTGTGGCTAGGTCTTAGTCAAAAGCTGAGCTTTTAACAATTCTAGAGAGGCCAAAAAAAAAAAAAAAAGAATTCTAGAGAGGCAAGGCCTAAGGGAAGTTTCCAAGAAAGATAGCAACTCAAAACAGAGGACTTCACTTATACAGGAGGTGGCACTGCCCTCTAGTATGTACTGCAAGGATCACTGAGGGCAAGGGAGGGGGGTGGGCCTTCAACTATAGGCTCCATGGACTGGGATTCTCCCAAACCTAGTCCAGTCCCTTAATGCAGGAACTATAGCCCCAGGGCTAGGTCTGCAAAAATATTGAGCAACAAGACCCACTGGGGGTGATACATTAACTCTGTGTCTGATCCTATCCCCTATTCCCTTTTTGGTATTTCTCAAGCCCAGCATGTCAACCAAACTGCCTACTAATCTTGTCTTGTGCAGGATCATGTCTGCCTTTGCTTGATGCTATCATGAAGCCCTATCTAAAACCAGCCTATCCTTTCTTGGATTCTTTTTTATTAAGGCCTTCTGCATGGACCAAAACTAAGCTCTCATTAATTTGCCTGAGCATTTTACTTATCTGTGGAGAAGAAAAACACTCTCTATTCCCATGAACCACTTGACTTACATAGTGGTAAAGTCCACTTCTTATATATAATTGATTATTTTTCTCTCCACCTGTTACTAGTGCACAGTGGCTTGAGTTAGTGGCTAAGAGGAACCAAAATGATTTTTTATCACAACTCTTTTCTTGCTTATATTCCTTGTACAAAACATCTTTAGAAAACAATTTGCACAATGTTTTCATAAGATTTGAATTTGTTTAATCACCTCTCTTATATTTGCTAGTTTTCTTGTGATTTGTCTCTTCTAAGAATAGATTATTAGAGAAAGA
This sequence comes from Mustela lutreola, assembly GCF_030435805.1. Lineage (NCBI taxonomy): Eukaryota > Metazoa > Chordata > Mammalia > Carnivora > Mustelidae > Mustela > Mustela lutreola. The sequence goes on along the minus strand of NC_081308.1, from coordinate 93,935,163 downwards.
AAGTTAAGTGTTAATGAATTGCAAGTTAGGTTCTGCTTATTTGAGGTTTTCTTGTACTTTACAATGTAACTTAATAAAATGGTCATCCCATCGGGCATCATTTAAATCCCTTGAGATTTTTTTTCTTACTGATCTCAATGGCAATGCAGGTTCATTATAGCAAATTTTAAAAACACAGAAAGTTTTGTAGGAAATTTAAATTGCTCAGATTTCCCTTATATCCTTTATTCTATTTTATCTTTGTTTGGGCTCACTTCATACATTATTGCATGTTATTATAACACCCACTTAGCCAAATAATACCTTAAGTCAGCTGATTCCAAAATTAGCCTGTTTCACTTTTATTGTATTCCTACCCATGCTACTTATACTTTTGGTGGTAAGAGACTGAACCTGCTTAGAATGTGGGCAGCTTTCAGTGACCCACTTGTTCCTTATTTCTCTTGGCATCATCAGTGAGCTCTAACTTGGTTTACTACATAAAGCTACTCTACCAAAAAGTGTTGTTCCAAGGACTTCCATTCTATTTTGTTTGAGACTTACTATAAACAGCTTTATTACCAAGCTACTCATCTCATCACATTCTTGTCCAATCCAAATGGAATCAACTTGCAAGGAGAAGGAGGTGGCAAACAGCCAAATAGTAATACTTCATGCACTTGGTGGTCACATCTATGTGACATCAAACAATTGGATATAACTTAAAAACTTAGTTGAATCAAGTAAGCATTAATTAGATGAAAGTCCACAGTGGATTGACCATTTTATTTTAACCTGTTCTCCAGTTGAAGCTGGTTGACCTAATCAAGCACATTTCCTATTTGGTTGGTTGCTTCTAGCCCAATTAAAATAGTGGTAACTCTGTAATAGAATTCTTTACCCCCTTCCTGGTCCATGTCATGCCATTTTTTTAGGTCAAGATAACTGATAGGTAGACCACAGACACAAACACAAGTTACCTTTAAAAAATACATGATATATTTGTTCATGTGTTGCTTGGGTTTCTCTGGAGTGGTTTGTAAAAAACCTGCTATCTCATCCCTTTTCCAGTTTGAATGTGCTACAGGCAAGTGATAGTGGATCTTTTTCAAAGAGACACTGAGAACAGAGGTGACCTTTAATTTATATTCTCACTTTGGCTCACTACAAATTAGAATGGCTCCAGGAGCCATTAAGAATTTTTCAAAGGTGACCTAATTCCAAGTAAATATGCATATAGAATCATAGAGTTAGAAGGGCCTTGGAGATCATGAACCCTATTGAAATATAAGAAAGGATTCTGGGGTCCAGAGAAGAGAAGTCATCTTCTTATGGTTACCATCTAGTTAATAGAAGAGGAACTGCTCTTACCAAAGTCAAAAAGAGATCTCAGTTATCAAGGACAACTCTAGACCTTAGGAATACTTTTTCTAGAGAACCTGGTGTAAGGCCTCTAACCATGTATATGGGCAGAAGCTTGGCAGGAATACTTTGGTTTAGAATGTTTTGAGCTGGGTGGCTGTACAGATATAACAGTCCAGAGATAGAGAAGATTTCAGATTCCTAAATCACCTCTACCATGCAGACAGAATCTTATTCATAGCCATAAATATTCCTAAGTTGATTTGGCCCAAGTGTATGGAAAACAAACTTCCAATTTTTCCCAACCCTGTGGATTCATTTTTAGTTTATAGCACATGACCTTAGCCCCATTTACAGAATTAGTTTCAAAAATATCTGATTACAGAGGACATCTTAGGAATATTTTCACTGTGCCCATCATCCAAATAATAACTCCAGTATATAGTAAGGGACGTCAGAGGGGAACTAAGCCCACAGACTTTAAAGCAAGATAAGAACTAATTCAGATTACTCTTGTTGACACCACCTTGATCCTCCAGAACCATGAAATCTGAGTTGTGGGCATTGTTGTGTACCTAGTGAATATAAGCTAGCCAAAGAGGGACTTTACTCCTGTGCCCACTGACTTTAGCTGCTTCAAGGGTGATGGGGCCTATCATGTGGAATAGTCCTAGGTGAACCTCTCGTGACCATGCCTTCCTGGAATGAAAGATCAAAGAAAAGGAATGCAATTGCTGGGAGCCCATTAGGGGGCTAGCTGATGGAGCTCGGTTCTTTACAAGTGGCAGTGTGGTTAAGAAGCAAGACATGCTGCTTCTTTTGAGTATTCCTTGGTCCAGGAACAATCTAAAGTTAGAGTAAATTCACTGGGAAGGTTGTGAGTCTGTAGAACCTGCCACATTGGTCAGATTTGGATTGACTTAGTATGGTCCTACAGGACAAACATTAACATCGAATATCCTCATTTATGCTTCTAATTTGAAAATCCAACATTAATTTAATGGTTTATAGTGATAGTATTCCAAAAGAGTGTCATAAAGTGGTTATGTTACTCCAGAAGTAATTTTTTCCCTCTCTGTGTATCTCTGTCTGTATTCAGTATACTTTTCTGGGATTAGAGTTGAGATCTTGTTCCAAAAAATTTTAATGTTTGTACATTTTTATAAATTCCTTAGTGAAGTTCTAACCTAACTTTATCCCTCTTCTTACAGTTTATGCTCTAGCCCAAACCTATTACTTGCTCTTTCCCTAGAACTTTTCTGATTCCATGTCTTTATTCATGCTTTTCTCCCTATCTAAATCTCTCCCCTGCCTTCCACCACCACAGGCCCCAATTCAACCCATCCTTGAAAGTGTAGTCAAATATTACTTCCTCTATAAAGCCTTCCTTGTTCTCTCTAGTGATATGTTCCTATTTCTGAATTTTTATAATAGTTTTATCTAATTTCTTTAATGTTTATATAATACTTATTGTTTTATATAGCTGTTTGTTTAGTTATCCCTCTTATGTTTTGATCTAGAGAAAATAATAAATGTTACAGCCTCTTGAGGGCAGGAATCATGTTTGAGTCATCTTTGTACTCTGCACAGTACCTGACACATATAAATGGCACTCAATAAACATTTGTTAAATGAATAAATGAATGTTTCTATGCCTGTGTACTTTTCTCTGTGCATTTTTATCTCTTTTCCCTTTTTACTTTAATGTTTTTCTTCCCATAAAGCTGTCTATCTCTTATCACCCTTTTTGGTCTCTATTTCTAGATATGTAAAATGATATATTTATATAATTTAGCTAACTATTATTTAAAAAGTATATTTTGTATTTGTCACATTTGTTAAATTGAGGCTAAATACATTGCTTCTAATCTGAAAACCAGTAGTGCTTTCATATTTCCCTCATAAAATTCTGAAGAGATAAATCAAGTCACATTTTTATTATACTATTGTTGGTTAGCTATTTTTTCTTGAAGGTTACTAACCTTTGATAGCAAAAATACTCCCCATTCATGCATTGGATTCTATTTTAAAAATTTTTTGAGGAACTTCCATACTATTTCCCACAGTGATTGCATCAATTTGCATCTTCACCAGCAGTGCGTAAGGGTTCCTTTTTCTTCACATATTCACCAACACTTGTTATTTCTTGTGTTCTTGATGATTCATGCATTGAAAAGAATCCAGTTATTATTGTGGCTTTCCCTTGAAGCTTTGAAGAGAACCAGTCTTAAGAAACACACTATTTACCCAAGAGAAGTAGAGACTAAAGTACTAAGAGAAGCCATGATAGCTCTCTTGATATATGAGAAAAGATACCATGGAGAGCAGGGTTTCGCTTTGTATTATGGGTCCTCAAGAGATACAATCTGAATCAAATGATGGAAGCTGGAGGCAAAAGGTCAGTGTAAGGAAGAATTTGAATGGCCATGTTGTGAGGAAGAGTAGATGATATTTCTAGCATTGTGTGGAATATTGGTATAAATGGTTGTTTGATATTTCTTCCCACTTGAGTCTTTGATTCCATGATTTTCTAACATGCCTCCTTAAAATAGACTTAAGCAGTGTTTAAATGTTAAGAACACATGAAAACAGATCAATTCAAATTAAAAGCAGACAAGAAGTAATGAGAAGCAGAATTAGAAGCTTTAGATAGCCTCATGATAAATTACTGCATTTGACCACTAAATTTTACTCTTGAATTTCTTGGCAGTAAGGTAGAAAAAGAAGACGACAAAATTGGGTCACATGGTCCTCTGTCAAGTAAAAAAGTAAAATGACTATGAGTTCATCTGCCTAGATAGATTTTTTCCCTCCACCACTTAATTCTAGGAGGAATTTATCATGTAATTCATTATATGATAGGTAATATATTATAATGGACAATGCAGTTATACAAAAGATATAGAAACAATCTTCAAATGGAAATGTCTTTGCTTCCCCTTCAAAAAAAGCTGTAAAATGTCATATCTTAAGCCAGTAGGAGTCTTTTTCTCTTAGAAAGCTAAGATATTATGGTTAAGGTAAATTGTTTTCTGCTGATCTGGCTTAATATAGAGACATGGCACAGAGTACCTAGAAGAATGTACAGTTAACATGATCCCTATCTGCTCTCAAGTATCTCCTGTATCAAGTTATCCTTTGGATCACACATAATTTATTGTTGAATAAATTATCAAACATATAAAAAACATATAAAAAATAGAGATTAGGAGTCTAAGGATTTGTGGTCTCTGCCAGTTATTTGCTGGCAAAGGAGAGTAGAGATATGCATTCTGGTCCTACCTACCTCATAGGGATGCTATGAAGATGGAAGAAGAGAAAATTGATGCCAAAGCAATGGGAAAGTTACAGTTTCTAACCAAATGTCAGGGATGAGGGATAGTGCTATTGCCACTAGACTGCATCTCACCAGGGCCTAAGCCTAAGGGAGGGCTTTGATGGTTAGCTACTGGGAAAAGACAATTTGTCAGATCTACTATGAAGTGTCATTGCATATCTACAGGGGTAGGGCATTCAACCTCAGAGAAAGATGATTTTATGAAATTAATGAAACTTTTTTGGAGTAAGGACCCTTGCTGACCAGTGTCAGAGTAGTGTCTTGGTCAAAGACATAGTCTAGCCACCAACAGAATTTCAAAATAATTCATATCCTTGCACTAATCAAAATCCATGAAGGGAATTCAGAAAAATTCATTGAAATCCCACTTTCTCTCCTGTTTTTTCTTCCATCATATTCCACAGGTCTCTAGTGTCTCTATCTCCAGCTCATCACCCCCTCCCACTTTTCTTGGACCTCCGGGCAGAACAATTCTTTTTTCTCAATATTGCCTTTGTTCCAAGCATTTTATTATGTATATTAACTTAGAATTCAGCTTAAGTCCTTTCCCCTGGCCTCTGATGTATTCCTGTTCTTTCTCTTCTTGATTCTTCATCATAAAAAGCCAAAAATCAATTTGCCAAACACAGAAGAAAGAGGATAGAGTGGTAAATATCTGAGAAAAAAAAAGTCAACCTCTGTTTGAAAGAGGAGAAAGTTAACATATGCACATTAATAATTTTCACACCATGATATGGAAGCTTAGTCAATTCTTCATTATGGACAGATGAATTACCAGAATCACTCAATTTCACTCCCTTTTGTTATTAATCCAATTTCTCTTCTTTTCTACTCCAATTTATAGAATAGGCTTCCCCAGAAGAGTTGGAAACAAAAATATTTGGAAACAGTAGTTAGATATAGCAAAAGCCTGTGGGTGGATATGGTCAGAAAAAGCAGCAAGCCTAGTGGAAGTGCTAAAGAACCTCTTGAACTTGTTCTATGCATCATTATGAAAGATGCCATCTTCAACACACAGAGAGAGCAAACAGGGGCTAGCTAAACTTCCCAGTGTTTTCTATAGCCCTTTGCAATGCAGCTTCAATATCTGGCTTGTGGTGTGAAGTCCCTAAGCATTACGAATACCTCTTGAAGCAAAAATTCAACACAAAATTCTAAAGCCAAATGTAAATATTTCAGTAACCAATCACAACATCATTTTCTATTAACAAAAAATTTGGCTAAGAGATAGAAAATTGAATCGAAAGCACTTTAAAGTCATGAAGAAAACATTTTTATCCTCTCATTTATGGTCCTAATACTAGCTGTAGGAGTAAAGAAATGCCAGCTTCTATGTATTGTAGAGAAAGGTAAATTCTAAATTTAGTATGCCTAAATTTCTAGATCTCTTCAAGATTACTCCCAGATTAACAAAGTAAACCACTTCAGTATTTATTCTAAACTTACTATCTCATGCTGTAAGTAATTGGATTTTAACACCAGATGGGATTTGCACTCTGATTGTAGATATGGTGAGTTGTAGATGGCATAAACGCAGCAATGAGAATAACTCAATGATTCATAGCAGTGTTGGCATACTGTTTCAAGAACTTAGCAAAGGCTCTTGCACATATTCATAAAAATGCAAGTCAAGCTTATTGGTTGATTACTATGATACACATTCTTTATCATCTACCCAAATATCCTACCTACAGACACCAAATATACAGTTTTTATACCTTCTTATTCCTTTTTCTGTTCCCAATAAATAGATTTATAGAATTTTAAAGGTGGATCGGACCACAAATATCATTTAATTCAACTTTCTTATTTCATGGACAGGGAAACTAATCCCAGAGAAGAAGTTATCCTCTCTAAGTTTCCACAGCTGGTTAGTGGCAGAGCCAGGACTAGAACTTCTTCTCTGTTTGAGGTGAATAGTTACTATTAAATTTAAACATTGGCAATCAGCAGGGTATCTGCTACTGAAAAGTTACCCAGTGTCCATAATGACTTTTTTTTTGAATGATTTTATTTATTTATTTGACCAAGAGATCACAAGTAGGCAAAGAGGCAGGCAGAGAGAGAGGAAGGGAGGCAGGCTCCCCACTGAGCAGAGAACCTGATGCAGGGCTGGATCCCAGGACCCTGGGATCGTGACCTGAGCCAAAGGCAGAGGCTATAACCCACTGAGCCACCCAGGCTATAACCCACTGAGCCACCCAGGCTCCCCTCCATAATGACTTTTGTTCTTCAGTTTAATATATTCTGACCCCATTCCATAAAGAAGCCAAGGAATCATTAATGATTCATTAAGTCTTCATGTGGCAATATAATTTCTAGCCCATTCCATGATCTTGCATTTTCTCCCTTCCTCTTTGGCACTGACTGAAAAAGCTACACAAATTATTTTTTGGACAAGCTCAGTTGGTTAGTTGTATCACATCATAAAGGAAAGGCCTCAACTTTTGATTATTTAGTCTACACTCTTAAGAATTTCCTGACTTACACTTTCTAAATGGACTTAGTCTTTAAACTTTACAAGGAAGTATATCATGCTTATGTGAATAACGTATTTACTCGGCTTTCTTCTCCCCCATGGGAGAAAGATTTGAAGTTACCAATCTATGGATCAATTTAGGATCACATATCAACTGTTTAGTTTCCATAGTTTCCATAATCCTCTGGCCTAAATCTTCTGACTGAAAAGTTAGAACCAGATTGAGAATCTGCGAAGAGCTGCCATATCTTCTAGGTAACAATTTTCAGACTAAGTCCTTAGAATAATGTTTTCATGATATTAAATTAACTGATTTCAAGACTCTATCTTGTACTTATGCCAGTGAGTGCTAATTCACTTATTTATGACACTCACTAGAGTGGTATTCTCTGGTATTCTCTATCTTGGGAAAAAAAGAATTGAATTTATTCGAAGTCACTTATAGGCAGTGATGACATTAAGTTCAGTGGAACTGTAATTCTGACCTGTCCTCCCTGTCTCTCTCTCTGGTCAGTGGCATAGAGAAGCTTAGTTTCCAAAGGACACTTGAATATATCAAATGTTAACCAGTGAAACAGACTAATAGCCAGAGGTCTGATAAACCATCCACCTACCTGACTACAATAGAACTATTTGGAATAAGCTGTCTCCTAGAGTCTGTCCAAAGTCTTCCTCATTAAAATAACTCAATGGTTAATCCATATCCTGTGACATCAGCTGGGTATTCATACAGCCTGGCAATCCTGAGCATGTTTGGAAATTTCTCCAGTCATTTTTTATTACAGTGTCAAAGAGGTAGTGCCAGATGGGTAATAGTTGGAGTTTCTTTTCTGCTTCTCTTCCAATCCATTTCTCAGCCAAGGAATCAAGGTAAGTTTGATAAATACAGCAAAAAAAAAAAAAATTGGCAAATACCCTTTTAATCAAATCCACAGAAGCAGCCAAACCAGATAAATGGTCTGCAAAGTGGATTTTTTTTTGTGATAGGGGTGTTGAAATTATCTCAACTATCAAATCAAGTCGCTGTAGACTTTTTAAGACTTACTTCCTTTTTAGCTGATCATCCTTGGAGTAAACATCAATTGTGGCTATTAATTCCAAACATTAGTTTTCTGAAGAGCCAGTTAACAACATTTTCAAATCCAGAAATTGCTAATCTATTCCGTTTAGCAGAAAATCTCATTATTGTCATTAGCATTATCACTGTGTACCTACTATGTGCTAGAAACTGTACAAACATGATCTCTTTTGGTACTCATGACAGTCCTGGAAGGCAGGTACTATTATGAACCCCAATTCACAAATGAACAAAATGAGGGTCAGAGGGGTTATGCATATTACCTAAGACTACAAACATAAGTGGCAAGCAGAATCAAAACCAGTTCATCTTGATTCCAAAGCCCATTCACATTCTACTATACTCACATCATGTGAAATTATCCAAGGAGACCAAAATAACATTTTCACTACAGACCTTGCAAGGCATTGGACTATTTGGAATTCTGAATTCTGGGATTTTTTTTCCCACTTGAGGGAACAGTTTCCTAGCTTTCAGACACTTGATGGACAAAGCAGATATTGGAATACACAGAAGGGTCGGGGGCAATCATAGTCAGTAACCAGAGTCAGAGTGTGTGCTCCCTGGGTTTTTTCTGGCCAGGTAAGTGGAAATAAGTTTCCTTAAAATGTGAAAGGAAATATAAAAACACAAACCATTAAAATCATAGTGCTGTTAACCCAAGTTCCAGCCTCTTAGAGGTTTTGTTTCAAAACATTTGACATAAGAAAAATCATTTATTGAAACATTTAAAAAAAAAAAAACTTTCATATAGGGGCTCCTGGCTGGCTCAGTCAGTGAAGCATGTGATTCTTGATCTTGGGGTTGTGAGTTCGAGCCCCATGTTGGGTGTAGAGATTACTTAAAAATAAAATCTTAAAAAACAAAAAAATACTTTCATACCACCAACACCATCAATGCTTCAAGAAGCTCTACCTCTGCTTACAGTAGGGGCCTCTGACGGATATTGAATACTGGAATTTGGATGGAACCAAATAAAAAACCAAATGCTAGGACTAGCCACACATATTTGTTAAGCCACATTTTACAAACTGAAGCCAAATATTCTCACTGAACTGATATCTGAACCAAAGTGTGTTGTTTATGCAAAAGAATGATACTGGGTACTTTCTTACCAAACACAAAAATAAATTCAAAGTGGATTAAGGACCTAAATGTGAGACCTGAAACCACAAAGTCCTAGAGGAGAACACAGATAGGAAACTCTTTGACATCAACCATACCAACTTCTTACTAGGTCTGTCTCCTGAGACAAGGGAGACAAAAGCAAAAATAAACTACTGGACTTCATCAAAATACAAAACTTCTGCACAGTAAGGTAAACAATCAACAAAACTAAAAGGCAGCCTATGGAATGGGAGAAGGTATTTACAAATGCCATATCTTTATATGTTAGTATCCAAAACATATAAAGAATTTATACAACTGACCATTCCAAAAATACATAATCCAATAAAAAATGAGCAGAAGACATCAATAGACATTTTTCCAAAGAAGATGTAAAGATAGACAATAGACCCATAAAAAGATGCTCAACATCACTGATTATCAGGGAAATACAAATCAAAACTACAGTGACATATCACCTCACACCTGTCAGATGGCTAAAGTCAACAACACAAAGATCAAACAGGTGTTGTCAAGGATGTGGAGAAAATGGAACCCTTTCGCATTGTTGGTGGGAATGCAAACTGGTACAGCCATTCTGGAAAACAGTATGGAGGTTCCTCAAAAAGTTAAAATTAGAATGACCCTGGGGCACCTTTGTGGCTCAGTCGGTTAATTATCTGCCTTATGCTCAGGTCATCAAACTGGAGCCCCGGGATCAAGCCCCAGCATGGGCTCCTCGCTCAGCGGGGAGTCTGCTTCTCCCTTTGCCCCTCATCCTATTCGTATTCTTCTTCTCTCTCTCTTTCACTCTCTATGTCTCCCTCTCTCTCTCAAATAAGTAAATAAAATCTTAAAAAAAAAAAGAACTACCCTAGCAATTGCATTACTATGTATTTACTGAAAGAATACAAAAACACTAATTTAACGGGGCACATGCATCCCAGTATTTATAACAGCATTATCTACAATAGTCAGACTATGGAAACAACCCAAGTGTCCATGATGAATGGATAAGGAAGAATGTGGAGTAGAGAGATATGTAATGGAGTATTACTCAGCCATCAACAGGAATGAAATCTTGCCATTTGCAACAAAGTGGATGAAACTAGAGAGTATTATGCTAAGTGAAATACGTCAGTCAAAGAAGGACAAATACCATATGATTTTACTCATATGTGGAGTTTAAGAAACAAAACAAATGAGCAAAGGGGGAAAAAAGAGAGAGAGAGAGGCAAACCAAGAAACAGATTCTTAACTATGAAGAATGAACTAATGGTTACCAGAGGGCAGGTAGGTGGAGGGAGCGGGTTAAATAGGTGGTGGGGATTAAGGAGCGCACTTGCGATGAACATAGGGTGATTAATGAAAGTATAAATTACGTTGTACACCTGAAACTAATATACACTTTGTTAAGTAACTAGAATTTGAATAAACTTTTTAAAAAGCGTGTTGTTGTTTTCTTAACATATAGTGAATTGATTCAAACTGGGACTGATGTTGTGCATTTTCTAAAGTGCAAACTAAAGCCAAAACTAACACAGAACTTCAAAGTAATATTAATATTAAATTTGAATTGAATTGATACAGATGTAGCACAGTCACTTTCAGTTCTTGATGGATGATGCCACTGAGCTACCAGAGTTAGAGCCCTATTCTGTTTGGAGAGCCCAGCTCTGCCTTGACTGAATTGCTCCCTGAGTCATATTATTGATAAACCCACCCAAATTCTGAAAGCATGAGTAACAGTCTAGGGTGGGAGAGTGTTGTCTGCTCTCATATACAGTAGGATGTCTGTGGATGTCATCATAAAATATACAATGACCTCCTTACTGTTCCTCAAACACATTATGTATATTCTTACCTTAGTCTTGCTGTGGCACATGCCATTCCCTCTGCCTGGAATACATTGCTTTCATATAATCTGACTTTTCCCTTTTTTCAGGTGTCTGCTCAAATATCATCTTAATGGAGAATGTTTTCTATAATTATCTTATAAAAAATGGCACCCATCACACTTTTCATCTTCTTTAAAAATTTTTTTATAGCATCCAACACCACTTGATAAATAATAACTTTATGTTTAGTTGTTTAGATATTGTTTCTTCTCACAGGAATGTAAATTCCATGAAAGCAAGGACTTCTGTTTGTTGCCTTATCCCCAGTTCTTAAAATAGTGCCTTGCATGTGGTAGGTATTCAATAAATATTTGGAAAAAAAAGGAAACTGACATAAGATAATATAGCACAAAGCATAACTCTGGGAGTTAGAAAACTTCAGAATTAGTCTAAATGCTGTTATTAGCTTGTTGCAGTCTGGGACAAATAATGTCACCTCTGTGGACTTCGGTTTTCTCACTAGTAAAATAGGACTATTTGTTTCTACTTCATCTCATTTATGGAGACATTGCTAAATTCGAAAGAAATAACATATATGGAAGTCCTTGGAAAAATAGAAGTTACTAGATATGTGTATGTTTCTTTCCAGATTATTGAGGTCAGGTGTTCTGCAAGAAACCATTTTCACTGGTTTAGCCTTGTGCAAACGTCATGTTGTCTTCTCATATTCCTAAACTAAGATGTGCCCCTGGGAACAAAAAGCAAGTAAGATACTAGTTAATGGGCCTGGTCAGCCTTAATCCTCAGAAAAGTATGCCCAAAGGCCAAAAGGCCAGTCTAATTTGAAGACAGAATCCAAATTGATTCTCTTTGCCAAAACTCGCACTGGCTCTGGGAATGGGCTGCACATTTGCAAGAGAGAATCAAAGCAATGACCTATTTGGTTCAGCTATGTCAAGAACCAGGCTAGAGGCCCCTTAATCCTTCAGAATTTGGGCAATCATCAGTCTCTTAGATAGCCTAAAATAAGTAAGCTGGAGAAAGTAAGCAGTTCGCCTCTTTCTTGGCATCTTGTTCTGCCCTCCTGTGGCTTGCCATGGGCATACACTGAACAAGTCATCAGAAGTCACTAGGTATCTCAGTGTCCTGGTGGGTGTCAACCCACCCCAAATCCAAATCCAGTACAGATAAACAACAAACTGTTGATGAAGTCCCTGAATCAAATTTATGTGAAAGTGTTGGGTCCATGGAGCAAGACTGATAAAAAGTGAAGGTCAAGCAAAGCTTTATTTAGCACTAAACATCAAGAATCAATTGACCAGCCAGGGTCATCTCTTGCAAAGAGGCGACCTCTCTCTGCCTTACAGAGTAGCTTTTAAGGGCAAAGGCCATGTGGCTGGGCCTGGCCACGCACAGGTGGCCAATGAGATTGTAACACACAGAGAAAACTGCATAGTTATGCTAGGTCACACATAAGTGACCAATTGAATCAATTGAATTACAATTTACACTATAGTAGATATTTGAACTAGCCTATCACCTTGGTCAGAATTGGCACCCAAAGGGCTGGGCCCATACTCCTTGGTAGCTAGGGAGACAGTATGCGTCCCCACTGATTGGATACCTCCACCTGATCTGACCCACCCTTGTATTTGGACTTTGTTACCTGGGACGGGTTTCTGGGACTTGTTTTTAATTGGATGGAATAGCTCTGGCTAAATAGGCCCTTACATTTCCCACTTTTCTTTGGAGATTAGTCAAATCTTTGACTTTTCAGCCAGTTCTATGTCCTTTTTTAATGGCTTCCAGACTGTTTTTAATGACTCCAGTGTGATTTACCCAAAAAGAGCATTCCTCTCCTAGGGCTACGCAGAGCCCCCTCTTTTTCTAGAAATAGTGTGTCAAGCCCACCTCTATTTTGCAATTGTCTATATCTCCCACCTATACTTTAACAATAGGAGGAACAATGAACTCAATGAACTCATTGTTTTTTGAGTCTTAGCTTTAGTCCACGATCGGCGGGGTCCACCAGTGGCAGCATCCATCTCTGGGGGGCGTCTTCATCCTCAGCTCATTTGACGTGACCTGTGTGAATCCAGGCCCTAATGCCTTCTACTTTTATAGCCATGGGGGTGGTCAGGATGACAGTAAATGGTCCCTTCCAGTGAGGCTCCAAGTTTCCCACTTGGTGGCAATGTTGGTAAGGATGTGGTTCCACCTCAGTCTCTGTCCCAGTGTGGGCAGTTTGGATCCCTATGTGGGTTCTTTTTTTTTTTTTTTTTTTTTCAGTGGCTTAATATAATTTTCTATTTTTTTATAAACATATATTTTTATCCCCAGGGGTACAGGTCTGTGAATCACCAGGTTTACACACTTCACAGCACTCACCAAAACACATACCCTCCCCAATGTCCATAATACCACCCCCTTCTCCCAAACCCCCTCCCCCCGGCAACCCTCAGTTTGTTTTGTGAGATTAAGAGTCACTTATGGTTTGTCTCCCTCCCAATCCCATCTTGTTTCATTTATTCTTCTTCTACCCACTTAAGCCTCCATGTTGCATCACCACTTCCTCATATCAGGGAGATCATATGATAGTTGTCTTTCTCTGCTTGACTTATTTCGCTAAGCATGATACGCTCTAGTTCCATCCATGTTATTGCAAATGGCAAGATTTCATTTCTTTTGATGGCTGCATAGTATTCCATTGTGTATATATACCACATCTTCTTGATCCATTCATCTGTTGATGGACATCTAGGTTCTTTCCATAGTTTGGCTATTGTGGACATTGCTGCTATAAACATTCGGGTGCATGTGCCCCTTTGGATCACTACATTTGTATCTTTAGGGTAAATACCCAATAGTGCAATTGCTGGGTTTGGAGATTTTTAATGACTGTTTCAATCTCCTTACTGGTTATGGGTCTGTTCAGGCTTTCTATTTCTTCCTGGTTCAGTTGTGGTAGTTTATATGTTTCTAGGAATGCATCCATTTCTTCCAATTGTCAAATTTATTGCCGTAGAGTTGCTCATAGTATGTTCTTATAATAGTTTGTATTTCTTTGGTGTTAGTTGTGATCTCTCCTCTTTCATTCATGATTTTATTTATTTGGGTCCTTTCTCTTTTCTTTTTGATAAGTCTGGCCAGGGGTTTATCAATTTTATTAATTCTTTCAAAGAACCAGCTCCTACTTTCGTTGATTTGTTCTATTGTTTTTTTGGTTTCTATTTCATTGATTTCTGCTCTGATCTTTATGATTTCTCTTCTCCTGCTAGGCTTAGGGTTTCTTTCTTGTTCTTTCTCCAGCTCCTTTAGGTGTAGGGTTAGATTGTGTACCTGAGACCTTTCTTGTTTCTTGAGAAAGGCTTGTACCGCTATATATTTTCCTCTCAGGACTGCCTTTGTTGTGTCCCACAGATTTTGAACCGTTGTATTTTCATTATCATTTGTTTCCATGATTTTTTTCATTTCTTCTTTAATTTCCCGGTTGACCCATTCATTCTTTAGAAGGATACTGTTTAGTCTCCATGAATTTTGGTTCTTTTCAAACTTCCTTTTGTGGTTGAGTCCTAGCTTTAGAGCATTGTGGTCTGAAAATATGCAGAGAATGATCCCAATCTTTTGATACCGGTTGAGTCCTGATTTAGGACCCAGGATGTGATCTATTCTGGAGAATGTTCCATGTGCACTAGAGAAGATTGTGTATTCTGTTGCTTTGGGATGAAATGTTCTGAATATATCTGTGATGTCCATCTGGTCCAGTGTGTCGTTTAAGGCCTTTATTTCCTTGCTGATCTTTTGCTTGGATGATCTGTCCATTTCAGTGAGGGGAGTGTTAAAGTCCCCTACTATTATTGTATTATTGTTGATGTGTTTCTTTGATTTTGTTATTAATTGGTTTATATAGTTGGCTGCTCCCACGTTGGGGGCATAGATATTTAAAATTGTTCAATCTTCTTGTTGGACAGACCCTTTGAGTATGATATAGTGTCCTTCCTCATCTCTTATTATAGTCTTTGGCTTAAAATCTAATTGATCTGATATAAGGATTGCCACTCCTGCTTTCTTCTGATGTCCATTAGCATGGTAAATTCTTTTCCACCCCCTCACTTTAAATCTGGAGGTGTCTTCGGGTTTAAAATGAGTTTCTTGGAGGCAACATATAGATGGGTTTTGTTTTTTGATCCATTCTGATACCCTGTGTCTTTTGACAGGGGCATTTAGCCCATTAACATTCAGGGTAACTATTGAGAGATATGAATTTAGTGCCATTGTTTTGCCTGTAAGGTGACTGTTACTGTATATGGTCTCTGTTCCTTTCTGATCTACCACTTGTAGGCTCTCTCTTTGCTTAGAGGACCCCTTTCAAGATTTCCTGTAGAGCTGGTTTGGTGTTTGCAAATTCTTTCAGTTGTTGTTTGTCCTGAAAGCTTTTAATCTCTCCTTCTATTTTTATGATAGCCTAGCTGGATATAGTATTCTGGGCTGCATGTTTTTCTCATTTAGTGCTCTGAAAATATCATGCCAGCTCTTTCTGGCCTGCCAGGTCTCTGTGGATAAGTCAGCTGCCAATCTAATATTTTTACCATTGTATGTTACAGACTTCTTTTCCCGGGCTGCTTTCAGGATTTTCTCTTTGTCACTGAGACTTGTAAATTTTACTATTAGGTGACGCGGTGTGGGCCTATTCTTATTGATTTTGAGGGGTGTTCTCTGAACCTCCTGAATTTTGATGCTCGTTCCCTTTGCCATATTGGGGAAATTCTCCCCAATAATTCTCTCTAGTATACCTTCTGCTCCCCTCTCCCTTTCTTCTTCTTCTGGAATCCCAATTATTCTAATGTTGTTTCATCTTATGGTGTCACTTATCTCTCGAATTCTCCCCTCGTGGTCCAGTATCTGTTTTTCCCTTTTTTGCTCAGCTTCTTTATTCTCTGTCATTTGGTCTTCTATATCACTAATTCTTTCTTCTGTCTCATTTATCCTAGAAGTGAGAGCCTCCATTTTTGATTGCACCTCATTAATAGCTTTTTTGATTTCAACTTGGTTAGATTTTAGTTCTTTTATTTCTCCAGAAAGGGCTTTTATATCTCTCGAGAGGGTTTCTCTAATATCTTCCATGCCTTTTTCGAGCCCGGCTAGAACCTTGAGAATTGTCATTCTGAAGTCTAGATCTGACATATTACCAATGTCTGTATTGATTAGTTCCCTAGCCTTCGGTACTGCCTCTTGTTCTTTTTTTTGTGTTGAATTTTTCCGTCTTGTCATTTTGTCCAGAGAAGAGTATATGAGGGGGCAAGTAAAATACTAAAAGTGTGGCAACAACCCCAGGAAAATATGCTTTAACCAAATTAGAAGAGATCCCAAATCGTGAGGGGGGAGAAAGGGGATAAAAAGAGGTTCAAAAAGGAAGAAAGAAAAAAAAGAAAAAAAAGAAAAGAAAAAAGAAAGAAAAAAAAAAGAAAAGAATTTAAAAAAAAAAGAAAACACCTAAGAAAAATATAAAAAAGAAAAAATATATGTATTAGATAAACTAGTAAAAAATCGTTAAAAAAGAAAAAGGTAACAGTTAAAAAAAAAAATTTTACCCGAAGGCGAGAAAAAAAAACAAAAAATGAAAAAGAAAAAAATTAAATTAACCGCAAGACTAAAAAAAATCACAGGGCAAAAGCCATGAGTTCCGTGCTTTGCTTTCTCCTCCTCTAGAATTCTGCTGCTCTCCTTGGTATTGAAACCGCACTCTTTGGTAGGTGAACTTGGTCTCAGCTGGATTTCTTGTTGATCTTCTGGGGGAGGGGCCTGTTGTAGTGATTCTCAAGTGTCTTTGCCCCAGGCGGAATTGCACCGCCCTTACCGGGGGCCGGGGTGAGTAATCCGCTTGGGTTTGCTTTCAGGAGCTTTTGTTCCCTAAGCGCTTTCTGTAGAGTTCCGGAGGATGGGAATACAAATGGCGGCCTCCTGGTCTCCGGCCCGGAGGAGCCGAGAGCCCAGGGCCGCACTCCTCAGTGCGCGCTCAGAGAACCGCGCCCAGTTACTCCTGTCTGCCTGACCTCCGGCCGCGCTCTGAGCTCACTGAGCCTGCGACCAGTTCAAGGTCACCCCGAGCTGCGAGCTTACTGTCAGCTCTGTCTCTGTAGCCGGCTTTCCCGTTCCAATACCCGCAAGCTCTGCGACACTCAGACACCCCCGATCCTTCTGTGACCCTGCGGGACCTGAGGCCACGCTGACCCCGTGTGGGCTTTGCCCCGGGTAGCCTCTGGAGCGATGTCCCTCAGCGGAACAGACTTTTAAAAGTCCTGATTTTGTGCACGGTTGCTCCGCCGCTTGCCGGGAGC
The DNA here is from genome assembly GCF_030435805.1 of Mustela lutreola. Lineage (NCBI taxonomy): Eukaryota > Metazoa > Chordata > Mammalia > Carnivora > Mustelidae > Mustela > Mustela lutreola. The sequence goes on along the minus strand of NC_081308.1, from coordinate 93,917,645 downwards.
CGGCCCCTCCCCCCGGGGTCTATCTTCCCGTCGCTTTGGATTCACTTCTCCGCCGGTCCTACCTTTCAGAAAGTGGTTGTTTTTCTGTTTCCAGAATTGCTGTTCTTCTTCTCTTCGATCTGCGGATGGATTTTCAGGTGTTTGCAATCTTTAGATAAGCTATCTAGCTGATCTCCGGCTAGCTGAAGTAGTCTCGGCCTGCTACTTCTCCGCCATCTTCTGTATCTAAAATCCCCTATGTGGGTTCTTTTTAAGATAGACTGTAATGCCTGCAGTGACTGGAGTACAGATTGATCAGTCATTTCTGCTAGGACAACCTCTTGTATCCAAGGGCAGAGCGGGGGGTTGTCTCCCGAACATGACTTCAAATGGGGTCACCTTGTTTAAGTAGGGTGTACATCGCACCCTGAGGAGGGTGAAAGGAAGGAGATCCACCCATCCACCGCCAGTCTCCAGAATTAACTTTGTCAAGGTCTCTTTAAGAGTCCAGTTCATTCTTTCTACTTGCCCGGAGCTAGGCACAATGTAGTTTCCAATTAGTGCCCATGGCCTTGGCCAATGCCTGTGAGACTGAATTCACAAATGCAGGCTGTTGTCTGACCCAATTGCAAGAGGTAACCCAAACCTCTAATAACTTGTTGGCTACCACTCATGAGGTCTTATGTTTGGTGGAAAAAGCCTCTACTCAGCCTGAAAAGGTATCCACAAAAACTAACATATACTTGTGTTTATATTTTCCTGGTTTCATCTCTGTAATATCTATTTCCCAATAAATTCCTGGCTCCTTACCTCTTTCTCTTTTCCCTCTTCCTATTCTAGTTCCTCCCACATTGGCCGCCTGACATTGAGCACATCTATCAACCACATTCTGAGCCATATGCCCTGATTTAGAAACCTGGAACTGCTTGCCCATAAGCTCCTTAAGCTTGCGTGTTCCCAGATGAGTGCCCTGATGTATTTGGCTTACTAATTTCTTCCTAGTCTTCGAGGAAGAATTAACTTTCCTGTTCTAGTCTTAGCCCAATCCTCTTTATAGTCTAATTTAGTCCATTTCTGTAAATATACTTGCATCCTTGACCAGGAGGGCCGTAGCAGCAATTATGCGGAGGCAAGGGGGAACCCAGCCACTACTGGATCTAGCTTCTTGCTAAGATAGACTACTGGCCTTTGCCAAGGCCCCAGAGTCTGAGTCAAAACTCCTTTGGCCACCCCTTCCTTTTCATCCACATACAAGTGGAAGGGCTTGATAACATCTGGGATAGCCAATGCTGGGGAACTCAGTAAGGCTGTTTGTAATTCCCAAAATGCTCCTTCTGCTTCAGCTGTCCACTCTATTATAGTGAGTCCTCCCTTAGCCAGTTCATAGAGAGGTAGCACCATCTCTGCGAACTGCAGTGTCCACAGACTGCAGTAGCCCACCATCCCAAGGAACTCCCTCGTGGAGATCAAAGCCTAAATAAGTGGTGTGGCTCGGACAAAGCTGTGCTTTCGTTGCTGACACCTGATACCCTTTTTCCTGCAGAGTTTGTAAGAGAGCTCTTGTCCCCCGCAAGCATGACTCAATCCTCAGTGGCTATTTCCACTATTCCCACTAACTCAGTCAGATTCTTCCCTTCAATCCTTCAATTTTTTGAAGTTTCCTCCTTATATCTGGGGCTGACTGACTGGCAGAAGCAAGATCATCTAAACGAGCTATTGTGCAACTTCTCTGAAGTTTACCTCAAGTTGTCTAGCGTAGGTAAGCAAACATTTAAAGACAACCAAATCTAAAATTTAACATCCATAAAGCCATGTTATTAATAACCCTCATTTCCAGACATAGCCAAATCAGGACTAATTTATTTGAAAAACAAGTCCAGTTTTAATAAACTTGGCCTAATTATTTACATAAGCTCAGTAAGAACAGTGAGTGTGATCATATAGCTCTTTTAGAATCTGCTTTGCTGGAACTTCTTATAAGGAATCTCTAGGTTGAACTTTAAGTAGACTCTCCAGGCCAGAAGCCACGTAGTTGCCATCAGACATGCCTGCAATACCTGTCGGATTTAGGCAAATTCCTCTTCCTGAGGTCCTGCACCTGCCAGGAAGTGACATCCTTTACTCATCTGGTGAGGCTGCTGGGAACTCTGTAAGCAAGTTATCAGGCCAACAGTTCCAAAGGGCTTTACAGCTCCAGGTTTTATAAAGTCAACCTTAGTTCCTTTAAACTGTCTGGTCATATCTGAGTCTTTTTCAAATATGACATTCCAGTCAGAGCCTTGGTAAAATAACCAGTATTTCCAATGGTGTCCTATTACAAGGAGAACAGATTCTTATTGAACGTATGCAAATGACTGATTGCTATGGAAGAAAGAATACTTTCTGAGACCTTTTGATTTCAGAGGGTTCAGATACAGAGAAAAGTTGAATGCCTTGATGTGTTTACAAATGAGTACTTTTACATCTCTGTAAGTTACAGATAACTTAAGAAAAAGTTTCCCTAAAGAAAATGTTACCCTAGTCTGGAAAAGCAAACATTACAGAACCAGTCATGTTTAAAATAAGACAAAACATTAAGAGACACAACATTACAATCTTTCAGTTCATCTAGTCCCATGTTGCTAATTCTTGTTTAGTCCAAATGCAGCCCTTACTTCTGTAAATTCTTACCCATTTCAGTTCCAGGATTTTAACATATCAAAGACTTGTGTTTGGCCTGAAAGTCTCCCATATGAATTTCCTTTAAGGAGGAATTTATCTTACAAGAGAATAAAAACAACTACAAATGACAAAAACTCAGAATAGATATGGCTAAATATCAAGTGATGACCCTTATCAAAACATTAAAACGTTAGGAAATGTATAGAACCTCTAGAGTAGTTACAGCATTTACCCAATTGTAACCCAAGGTTTGTCATTAGTTTAGCAATACTCCCTGAGTAACTTAGCATATCAAGGAAAAGCCTTATGAGTCAAAGGGATCTCATTTACAACTCTGGGCAGGCAAAGAGAAAACCATTTACATTTTCTTAGAACCATCTCAATCTCTAGTGAAGACTAAATATTAATCAATTTTGAACTATTACAACAGAATTCTTAGAAGGCAAATTTATGAATCAGTTAAGCACAAAACATGTTTACCAACAGATTTCAAAAGCACAAACCTAGCTCCAGCAACCAACACTCCAGCATTTTATCCCATTTGGTTTAAAGTTTCAGGTTACCAAAGACTTTGATAGCTACTATAACAATTACCCATTAAAACCCTGAGACAGACAATTAACCCTCAGTTTAGTCATCTCTTTGCTAACAGATTTCACATTCACATGGGCCCACTCCACTTCAGATGCTATGCTTTCCCGCCAGCAAGGGGGAGAGGCTAGGTAGTTTACATGGGGCCAGAGAAGGCAAGGAATTCCCCGAAACAAAGGGAGTTTTGGCAGCTGCTTGGGAGTATTCCTTAAAGTCTCTGTCTCGAGTTAGACTAACCACAGTTGGCTCCAGTTATAGCCATTAAAAGTCAGAGTCCCCTTACTCTCTGCTTGCCCCATTCCTTCAAACAACAAACAACACAACAGACAACAAAAAGACAAGACAAAGATAACCGCAGACCCAGTGGCCCTTTCCCAGAGCCTGCCACTGGTGGGGATTTTCTTGGTCCCCTAGAAACACTTGCTGGTGGGGATTTTCTCTGTCCCCAGTGACCGCCTAGGGGGACTCAAACCCCCTGACCATCTAGGGGGACTCAAACCCCCTGGCGATCTACCAGTGGAGGAAAATAGGCCCTTACAAAAGGTGCTGTAGTCTGTACATAAAAAGATTCTTATTCACCTTCCATCCATCACCTGGGCATGCCTTTAGGGATCACAGGCTGGCATGGTTACTTTGACTGAATAGGAAAACAAATCTGCTTTCTTCCAAAGTTTTAAATAAATTGACTGCACAGCCATTTGCTAATGCTTCAAATGAGACTAACTATTCCATGCTGCCAGAAGGATCCTGAGCTTTTAAAGGTAGAAAAAGGTGGGGTGTCAGAGGGGGTGGATGATGAGTAGAAGCTGAGGCTGTGTGAGTAAAGAAGAGAAAAAAAGGAACATTTAAAGAGTCCTCTGCCTTCTAAGTCCTTTGAGTATAAAATAACTTTAAGGATAGGTTTTGAGCTAGGAGGAAAGGGACAGGAAACAGACTTCTTCATTCTCTCTGCTCCCAATTCACCCCATTACCACTTTGATTTTTTATTTTTGGTGGTAGTGGAAGTACATTGGTGTTGGTGAAACAAGTCCTTCAGTGCCCCCAGGAGTCCTGCAACTCCTAGCCCCAACCCAACCTGGGAGGAGCCTTCATTGCTTTACTTCAGGCTGACAACACCAATCCCTGGCCCAGAAATTTAAGTACTCTTGGCACCTCTTTCTCTCAGGTGTCTTTTGGCCTAAGTCTGCCTTCTTTCTTCAACCAGTTTAAACTGGCACCAAATCTGTATTCACAGATTAAGTTATTTTAAATTACAAAAGACATGCATACTTGTCAAGTTTTCAACAATACAAACATGTATAAACTATAATGGAAAATACCTCTTTTAGTCCCCCAATCTCTACCCCATGAGTTAATGCTGTATGCAGTTTGGTATGTATAGGTCTAGAAAATTTTCTATGTATTGTAAATTGAGCAACTGAGCCAGAGAAATTAAATTTTGAATTCTGGTAATGCCAGGTGCTACAGACCACAGGACAATTAGGAAAGCTAAAAAACAACAAAACAAAACAAAAGTTGGCTGGAAAGGAAACAGTCAACAAAACCAAAAGACAACTGACAGAATGGAAGAAGATATTTGCAAATGACATATCAGATAAAGGGCTAGTATCCAAAATCTATAAAGAACTTATCAAACCCAACACCCAAAGAACAAATAATCCAATCAAGAAATGGACAGAAGACATGAACAGACATTTCTGCAAAGAAGGAATCCAAATAATCAACAGACACATGAAAAAGTGCTCAACATCACTCGGCATCAGGGAAATACAAATCAAAATCACAATGAAATATCAATTTACACCAGTCAGAATGGCTAAAATTAACAAGTCAGGAAATGACATGTTTGTGAGGATGTGGAGAAAGGGGAACCCTTCTACACTGTTGGTGGGAATGCAAGTGCAGCCACTCTGGAAAACAGCATGGAGTCTCCCCCTAAAAGTTGAAAAATAGAGCTACCCTACAACCCAGCAATTGCACTACTGGGTATTTACCCTAAAGATATAAGTGTAGTGATCCAAAGGGGCACTCGCACACAAATGCTTTAGCAGCAATGTCCACAATAGCCAAACTATGGAAAGAACCTAGATGTCCATCAACAGATGATAAAGATGTGATATATATATATATATATATATATATATATACACACACACACACACACACACACACAAACACACACATACACACAATGGAATACTATGCAACCACCAAAAGAAATGAAATCTTACCATTTGCAATAACATGGTTGGAAATAGAGGGTATTATGCTGAGTGAAATATGTCAATAAGAGACAATTATCATATTATCTCTCTGATATGAGGAATTTGAGAAGCAGGGTGGGAGGTTGTGGGGGATAGGGAAGGAAAAAATGAAACAAGATGGGATCAGAAGGGAGACAAACAGAAACTCTTAATCTCATGAAACAAACTGAAGGTTCCTGGGGGTTGGGCGGGTAGGGATAGGGTGATGGGGTTGTGGACATTGGAGAGGGTATGTCGTATGGTGGGGGCTCTGAAATGTGTAAGCCTGATGATTCACAGACCTGTACCTCTGGGGCAAATAATACATTATATGTTAATAAAAAAATAAACAGATGCATGCAAAACAACAAACAAACAAAGACATTGGCTGGCATGGTTCTTTGAGACCCCTGCTATTTGGTGGCAATGCATGTGATGGATAACTTGCTGGCTTCCCATTAATAAGATACTTGTTGAGACACATATGGGACCCCTTTCCTTAAGTATGTTGTTACTAAAGTAGCCTAGAACACAGGATGAACATTTTTTTAGCTTACATGTGCTGTGGCTGAAGGCAAACATCCATGCCAGCTTGAGAGATAAGATGTCTTGGTGAAGATAAAACCCAGCATTTTTGGTGACATGAATTTTGTAGGCGACTTTTCATGCTCCTGCTTGCTTTGCTCTGGTTCCTCTTCCTGAAACAAAATGCCTTAGTAAAATTAGTTAACTTGGTCAGTTAAAAGTTGTCAGAGAGGACCCAAATAAATAACAATCAGAAAGTAAAGAGAAGAAATAACAACTGACACAATAGAAATACAAAGGATTATGAAAGTAAAATGAAAAATAACATGCCAACAAATTGGACAACCTAGAAGAAATGGATGAATTTCTAGAAACATAGAATCTTCTGAAACACAATCATGAAGAAGTATAAAATCTGAACGAACCAGTTACTAAAAACAAAACTGAATTGGTAATAACTCCCAATAAACAAAAGTCCAGGACCAGAAGGATTTGTGGGTGAATTCTAAAGAGGAGTTAATACTTATTCTCCTCAAGCTATTAAAAAAAATAGAAGAGGAAGGAAAACTTCCAATATATTCTATAAAGCCAGCATTAACCTGACATCAAAATCAGACAAAGACACTACAAAAATAGAAGACTACAGGCCAATATCTCTGATGACCATAGATTAAAAAATACTCAACAAAATATTAGCAAATTGCATTGAACAATACATTAAAAGTATCATTCATCACAATGGAATTTACTCTGGTAATATAAGGATGGTTCAATATCCACAAATTAATCACTGTGAAATACCAATTAAACAAAATGAAAAATAAATATCAAATGATCATCTCCATTGGTGCAGAAAAAGCACTGGACAAAATTCAGCATCCATTTATAATAAAAATTCTCAGTAAAGTGGGTTCAGAGGGAACATATCTCAACATAATAAAGGACTTATATGAAAAACCCACAGCTAGCACCATACCCAATGGTGAAAAACAGAGCTTTTCCTCTAAGATTAGGTTATTCCTAATAACAAGGGTGCCCACTCTCACCATTTTCATCATTCATAATACTGGAAGTCTTAGTTGCAGCAATCAGACAAGGAATAGAAAAAAAGGCACTCAAATTGGTAAGGAAGATGTAAAACTGTTACTATTTGCAGATGACATGATATTATACATAGAAAACCCTAAGAATCCACAAAAAAACTATGGAAGTAATAAATAAATTCAGTAAAGTTGCAGGTTATAAAATTAATGTATAGAAATGTCTTTCATTTCTGTACATGAATAATGAAGTAGCAGAAAGAGAAAAGAAGGAAAAAATTCCATTTATAATCTCACCAAAAAGAATAAAATACCTAAGAATAAACTTACCCAAGAAGGTGAAAGACCTATACTCTGAGACTATGAAACACTGATGAAAGAAATTAAAGATAATAAAAACAAATGAGGGAGCACTTGGGTGGCTCAGTGGGTTAAAGCCTCTGCTTTCAGCTCAGGTCATGATCTTGGGGTCCTGGGATCAAGCCCCACATCGGGCTCTCTGCTCAGCAGGGAGTCTGCTTCCCTTCCTCTCTGCCTACTTGTGACCTCTGTCTGTCAAATAAATAAATAAAATCTTAAAAAATTAAAAATAAATGAGGATATTCCATTCTCATGGGTTGGAAGAATTGATATTGTTAAAATGTCTGTAACTTCCCAAAGCACTCTTCTTTGTCATAGATTAATTGAAGATCTAAGCATGGATTTATTTCCCAGTTCTCTATGCTGTTCCATTAATCTATGTGTCTATTTTTGTGCCTGCTTTGATTATTGTAGCTTTGTGGTATACCTTTGTTCTTCTGTCACAAGATTGCTTTTGCTATTCAGGATCTTTGGTGGTAACATACAAATTTTAATATTATTTGTTCTAGTTCTGTAAAAAAAATGCTATTGATATTTGATAAGGACTGTATAATATTAATCTATGCCAAAGAAGGTAGGAATATACAATGGGGAAAAGACAATCCCTTCGATAAATGGTGCTGAGAAAATTGGACAGCTACATGCAAAAGAGTGAAAGTAGGCTACTTATAGTATACACAAAAATAAACTAAAAATGAATAAAGGACTTAAATATGAGATCTGAAACTGTAAAACTCCTAGAAAAAACATAGGCAGTAATCTCTTTGATATTGACCTTAGCAACATTTTTTTACGTATGTCTCTTCAGGCAAAGGAAACAGAAGCAAAATTGAAGTATTGGGTCTATAGCAAAATATAGTAAGCTTTTGCACAGTGAAGGAAACTATCAACAAAACAAAAAGGAAACCTTCTGAATGGGAGAAGATATTTACAGATGATATATCCAATAAGGGGTTGGTATCCAAAATATATAAAAAGATTATGCAGCTCAACACAAAAAAGAGTGAGATCTTGCCATTTGCAATATGGAGGGACCTAGAGGGTATTATGCTAAGTGAAATAAGTCAGACAGAGAAAGACAAATAGCATATGATTTAATTCATATGTGGAACCTAAAACAAACAAACAAACAAATGAACAACCAGAGTCCTATAAAATAAAATTAAATTAAATTAAAATAAAATTAAAATTAAAATTAAGTAAAAAAAAAAAGTACAGAGGAAAACTGATGGTTGTCCGGGGTGGTGGGTAAAATGTGTAAAGGGGAGTAGGAGATACAGGCTTCCAATTACGGAATGTATATATCAGAGGGATGAAAGGTACAGCATAGGAAATATAGTCAATAGTATTGTAAAGGTGTTGTATGGTGACAGATGAAGGCTACATTTGTGATGAGCATAGCATAACATATAGAGCATATAGAGCTGTTGAATCACTATGTTGCACACCTGAAACTAATGTAACATTATGTCTCAGCTATACTTCAATTAAAAATAAAAGCTCTTCTTGGAAGAGTCCCAAATGCAACTGAGAAAAATAACATACATGCATACATGGTGGGTTCATGGCTAGGGTTCAAGCCAATTTACTTCAGAAGGGATGAAGATCTGGGAGTCAAAATTTTGGAACACAGAACATCTTTACTTTTAGTCCTTCATCCAGAGCACCCTCCAGTCTTACATATTTAAGTACCTTTTCCCGCCACCCACTCACAGATTTTATAAACTGTTTTCCTTCTTGGGTTACCAGTGAAGAAACACTGCAAGGGTGGAGATCAGGTATTTAGCCTGGAGTAAGGATTGTGGAAACCCCAGTAATGGGCGAAAGAACTGAAAAACTAGTGGAAGCCAAGTGTATATTGCACCCTGATGTCTACTTCTTCAGATCAGGATCAATAGAGTTAGATTTTTAGCATGCTTGTAAGTATTCACTTAATCACTCCTCACCTCATTTTACTAAGTACTCAAGGAAGTTAAGAATCTCAGTTGTTCTATCCTACTTTAAAAGTGCCACACAATGGGAAATGATACCTCTTTCTCCAAAATAGATAACTACCAAGCAGCAGTAAGGCTGTGTCTAGGATTTGTAGAACTCAGGAGATTATAAAACTCACTGGTTTAATATGTTGCCTTGTAAATATGTTGCCTTGTTCAGGGTTACTAGTCTAATCATGTTTAAAGATCACTGCAGTTAGCCAGCTATAGTGTATAGACCCACAGAATGGCAAGGCTGCAATGGAACAAAAAAAATCATACAATTGATCTCCCTAATTTTATCCTAGCCCTGGGAACACCAAGGTACACCGATGCACATAGTCTCATTGGACCATGGCAATGCCATTCATCCTCTCCTGTGGTTACCACTGGCCTAATAGAGATAAGATAACTTTGGGTTATGAGAAAGGGTCCTTTTGCCTTGCAGGAGTATCTCCACTCCTCTATGGGTTTTGTATTTGTCTTGCTTCCCAGCTCTAATCATGAGAAGGAATTACCTTCATGCAGACTACCCCAACCCTGTGCCATTGTCAAATTTCCTTTTGGGATGTCCCCAATATAACAAATTATTTCTTTTAATCTTGCCAATAGCTAGGAGGATGAGCCTGAGGGGTGTGTGAGGTTCACATCATGGAGCAATTAATTTATTAATAATTCTGTGGCTACCCTCAGTTCCATTAACAAACAGACATGGCATATGTGCCTTTCCCTAGGTGTCTCATTAAACATTTGATAAAGCAGTGGTTAGCATTAGCATCACTAAACCTAATACTGGCTGTGTTCCTTGCATTTGAAGATTTACTTTTCAGAGCAGGAAGCAAAGTTGAGAAAATAAGCAGCAAGCAGAGAAAAGGTCTAAAGAGGGGAGAGATCTGTTGTTGGAAACAGACTGGGTAGCTTATATCAGGGCTTTTCAGAATTTAGAATTTTGTAGAAGAGTACAAATCATTTATTTAGGAATGCGTAGGTTGATTGGCTTTTATTTTGTGGAACAAAAAACCACTATAAGCAAAAATCTCTTTATTTCATTTAAAAATTAAAAAAAATAAAATTACACTTTAGCTCCAAAAAGGTAGCAAGGACAGAATAAATTAAAAGAAATTTAATTCATAAAAAACTCACTGCATTGTCCTGATTCATAAAATTTCTTTAAAAATAGATTTTATTTATGTATTTGCTGGAGAGAAAGAGAAAGCACAAACAGGGGAGCAGCAGGCAGAAGGAGAAGCAGGCTCCTTGCTGAGCAAAGAGCCCTATGCAGGACTCAATTCCAGGACCCTGGGATCATGACCTGAGCTGAAGGCAGATGCTTAACCAACTGAGCCACCCAGGTGTCCCCTGATTTATCTAATTTCAATACAGACCAGTGGAGACATGGTCACAGACTGAAACTGGTCCACATACTGGTTTCTAGAAAGCTCTGGTCTATACGAGAATTAACAATCTCAGCTGTTTGGAGGCAACCTTCTGGTTGTTCTGGGTGATACTGGTTAGTTTTCTAGAAGAGTCAGGTGTGAGGACATAGGATAGGAAAATTCTGGACCAAAAGGGTAGAAAGATGGGGGGATGGTTCTTCCCATTACCCTTCTGAGGCATGAGGGTAAAAGCAGGGTGGTCCTGTGGGTAGAAAAATGGGTTTTCCAGAAACAATCTTGTACCCATCCCTGGGTAAAGCAATGTAGCACAAGTAGTCTTCCCAAAATATAATCTCTTCCCTACATTTCCAAATGTGCACACTGAGGAGGACCCATCTTTTCTAAATACTGTTTGCTTGCATTAAATATTGACAGAATGAAAAGAGTCTTCTAGTTAGAGTTCAAACACCCAAGTTCTAATCTTTGTTCTGACACTAGTTAGCTGTGTGATTTCTGGCAAGTCCTCTGCCCCTTTCCTTTGAGCCATGGTTTCCTTATTGGGATAATGAGGGAGTTAGACTAGACATATCTGCAGGCCCCTGTAATTTTAACAACCTCCCTACACTACTCCATCCTTCATCCAAACTGGCCTCAGTTCATTTCTTGGCCACTGCTTCACTTGGGGCTGAGGGACCCTTCCCTGGTAGCTCAAACCTTGTTTACCAGCATGTTTCCTGTTTGATCGCTGCTGGATTGGTGGCAGAAGCTTCCTCATCCTGTTTTTACTCTTCTGCCCCACTACAAATTCAGCAAGGTCAGCTCAGGACTCCCCTACAGCTGTGTATTATATCACCAAAAGAATGCTTCATGCTGGGGTCTGCTAGCTGAGAACTAAAGGTCACTTCACTAATTGCTCATAGCTCTCTAGCTATATGCTATTTTTTAAATAAATTAATTGGTTCATTTATGATAGACAAGATTGCCTTTGGTCCAAAAACCCTTTCTGAGTGATCTGTCTCTATGGTCTGGAGGCTTCCTCTAAACCAAGTTATTCTCCTACATTACTTATTTCTGGATCTGTGCTATCAAGAGAAGGAAAAGTGGAGAAAGTAGGAGTTCAAATTGGAGTTGGAGCAGAGGAAGAAAAAATGCAGTTGAAGCAGAAGGGCTCACTCTTCCAAATGCTATTTTCCCTCACTGTCTCCCACCAAGGGGCCACTATAGGCCAGAGAGACCTGGATTCATACTCCAGGTTGGTCGCTTATTAGTTGTATGATCCTGGGTCATTTTCTTAATTTCTCTTCAGTTTTCCATATTTGTAAAGTTTGGGGATTTTTATGTAGATTAGATGTCAATATACATATAAAGTCATTGGCATATAGCAAGCATTCAAAAAATGGTAGCTATTGCCATTCCTTAAAATAGCTCTGTGGAACTTTCTATTGCTATATAATGAAATCTTTACTACTCTTCTGGGCAGAGCCAGATAATCTCCCCCACCTAGGCATGCCTATCAGTCTCATCAGAAGGGTGAAATATATATACTCAGGCTGACAGTGATAGCCAGGCAGCCATTGTCAGTCCACTTATCAGGAAATAGCTCACTCTAAGATCCTACAGGTTTCACTGTATCCTGGAAAAGCCAGCCTGAGAGCTTCTGGATTCATCCTAGTGGTCATGAATTTTCATGGGTCAAAGTGAGGATTGTAAAGGTGTCCCTTTTCTACTTGTGTCTCTCTTATGGTATTTCTAATATTGATAGTACTGTAAGATAAATATTACATCCCATTTTCCTACTAGAGAAAGGGGCAGATTAGTTTCACATGTTACTATGGTCGTGGGGGAGCCACGCTGTACTTACTAGGTTAGCTCTGAGATAATGTTCATGCTCACCACATGGTGATACCCATCCTTTTGTACAGGGGCCCAGGAAGTAAGGTGCTCCACTAGAGAACAGACACCAATATGAAAAAGGAGGCACAAAGCCACAGACATAAATTCTGTCACAGACAATTTTATGTATTCACAAAGTCGTTTTATTTTCCTTTTCTTGGACTCACAGGAAAGTTACATTTCCCATCCTTCCTTGCAGTTGGGTGGGGGCCCATGTGACTGCATCCTTGCCAATGGGATGTGGAAGAAATGATGTATACTTCTCTACAGTCGGGCCTTTAAAATATTTTTAGCCCTCCTTCACGATGCTGCAGAGAACTTGGAACTCATGTTGAAATGGTGCCATCACAGAATGGAAAGAGCTTGGATTTCCAAGTTGTCCAAGTTGGAGGAGAACCCCTGATATCCCTCATCAGATTTTATATGTCACTGAGATATAAGAAGAGCCTATTTGTTATTACTCTATAGTCTATCATATTCTGATTAATGCACATTCCAGTCATATACAGTTAGCAATACGTATATAATCTAAGGAGTAAGTAAAGAAAGAGATGGCAGAGAGCATGGTTTGGCACGCCAGGGTGAAGGAATAATGAATGAAAAAGTGGATGGGAGTAACATAAGATGGGCAGACAGTGTAGGAGTTTTTGGAGTGAAGATCAAAAAAACCCAAGAAAGCCCGGCCCTCTCTGCTTCCTGTTTCAGATAGGAAGAAAAGTCATCTTTAGCTCTCACTGAAGCTGCTCCCCCAACCAGAATGCTGGAGCAATGCTGGTTGAGAAATTTACAGCTTTTTAGATCAGACCCATGTATTACAAGCATCTTGGTTGAGCAGATGCTGATTGTCAGCAACCTCTTGAGCTAAAAGCAATTTTACAGATTGCTTAATGTGTTTTCCTTAAATCTTCCTAAACAGAAAGGAATTTTCCTGTTTTCTGTCCTGAGAATAGACCAAAACAAAACAAAACAAAATCTCTTCTGGTTGGGCACAGTAGCCCAACCCATCCAGATTGCCCTTTCAATCAGAAGTACCAAATAGTACAATGGAGTAGTCTCAGCACTCCAAGCAATTATGTGCATCTAGTTCCCAAACTGCCAAAGATCCGCTCTGGAATTGCTGTCTATGTCTTCCTTCAATCCTGGTCCATTGCTTGCCAGCAATTCAGACTGTCTCTTGAATTTCCCCTAAAGCCCATATGCTTTAGTTCAAGAGCACTTCCTCTCACGTTGTTGTCAGTAGAGATTGGGAATGCCTATTACCCATTCTGGATAATTGCCTCCATCCAACTTAGCTTCTTCCCTAGGCTGCTGAGTTAACTGCCTTTCATTAACCTAGGAAAACTTCACTTCTTGGAAAGCCTCTCTTGGTGAGTATTCCGAGCCTGACAGCAGCTGTATTCCTTCCAGTGTCTAAGGAAGTCTTTGAGCATTTTACAACTTCTTGATGAAGTCTTAAGAGGAAGTGAATTCTCAGCTAGGCTGGTCCATCCACAGTCTCCCAAGGGACTGTACAGTGGCTTGAGGAAAACCTCATCTTGGCCTATTACAACAGTGCTGTCTTGCCAAAGTACACAAGGCTAGCCACTGCACTCTGCTGTGAGCTGAGCCAAAGCAATGGAGGGCAGAGTGCATGAACAGCAGGGCTTCCCTGACCTGACAAGTCAGGTGGCCAAGCCTCAGGCCAGTCAGTTCTGTGCCATGCAGGAGTCGTTGCAGTCAAGTTAGCATACTTGTTTCCACCCAGCCATGCTGAATGCAGCACGGATTTCCAAGAAATGCCTTTTTAGTTTTTGCTCTTAAAAGAGGTGTTGGAAAGAACTAGAGAGAAAGAAAGGGTGAAAAAATGAAAGAGAGAACAAGAGAGAGAGAAAGAGAGACACTGGTAGAGAGGGGAGAGGGGAGGGAACGAGAAGGGAGGGAAAATGAAATTAAATAAAATAGAGCAAACCTTCCCTCCGTGTGTCCCTGAGTCATGACAGTGAGCTGTGTTGAGATTGTATTTGCACATAGCTGGATAGCCAGAATGTGTATATCTGGCAAATTCACAACATTGGAATCATGGCAGGAACTTTAGAAGCAGGAGGTCCTCCCTGCCCTTGTATGCCTTATCCTACTATCTAAATACACCCACATGGACTTTAGGACAATTCCAAGAAAGTATAGCAGATGTAAAGTAAGATAGTCTAAGTGGATTTATAGAAGTATTTAGTTAATTTCCCTCATGCAGCTTAGCACCTCAACCTGGGGATGGACAACTAGATTTCTTTTTCTTTCTTTCTTTCTTTCTTTCATTCATTCTTTCTTTCTTTTTTTAAAGTTTTCTTACTTATTTAAATAATCTCTACACCCAATGTGAGGCTCCAACTCACAGCCCTGAGGTCAAGTGTCTCACACTCTTCCAACTGAGCCAGGTGTCCTTGGACAACTGGATTTCTTAAGTCCTACTATCTTACCTATTGGCCCAAATTGCTATGTTTTCACCTTCAAGTCAGTCATAGTCTCTCCCTCTGGTGGCAGCTTTTGTGGAGTTCTGATAAAAGTTTCAGTTGAAACACCAGACAACAGCAACCCAGTATCTCCATTATACTCCATTACCCCTTTAAGCAGGGGAGACTTAAAGGCCAACATTATGAGGAACTGTGAACTGTGCTGGTTCTGGTGACATTGAAGGGAAGTGGCAGGTACATCTTCAATGGACAGAGAGGAAATAAACACATTCTCTAAAGAACTAAGGGCAGGAGTTCTGGAACAGATTTGGATTTTTTCTAGATCCCTTTCACCTCCAAAATTCTGTCATTAGTACTGCTATTTAAAAAACTGTTTTATATAGAAAACTTTAAACTAGTCTTCCTTGACCCCTTGCTCTTCATTATAATGTTGTAGTTCTATTATTCAGCTTCCTTATAGTAGTTAAGCCTGTTTGGGAAGGCTGTGTGTGTTTGTGCATATGCCTGTGTAACTCTGTGTCTATTTCCTCCCAAAGAAAAAAGATAACTGAAGAGATATACAGATACACCTAAAGGTGCCCCCCAACCCACCTCAACTCATCCACCAAGATAGGTTCAAATTTTAAGAATTCCTGAAACTAGGGTACCCACACTTGAAATTGCTCCCAGTGTTGCCTTCCACCTTCAACAAACACAAAGCCATCAGGGTTAAAAGGTAAACAAGCAGGGGAGTGGCAGAGAAGAGGGCAATGATCCTCTGGATCTCTAAGGAGGAGGACACTTACATGACAAGATCCAAGGGCAAGAAGAAACAATCACATTTAAGCCACTTCAGGCAGATGCCACAACACACTGATTTTATTTATATATTTATATATTTATTTGAATTTATTTTTTATTTATTTTCAGCATAACAGTATTCATTATTTTTGCACCACACCCAGTGCTCCATGCAATCCGTGCCCTCTCTAATACCCACCACCTGGTACCCCGACCTCCCACGCCCCCGCCCCTTCAAAACCCTCAGATTGTTTTTCAGAGTCCATAGTCTCCCGTGGTTCACCTCCCCTTCCAAGTTCCCCCAAAAAACTCATTTTAAATAATTTTTTAGAAATTCCCTTAATTAATGTTTGCAAATGTTCCCTTTTGTCTAACTTCTATTCCTTGTGCTGCCACAAACTCATTACTTCTGGGTTTGCTGGTGGTGATGCAAGTAATGGTGAGTGGGCCATCTCATGTGAGGCATTAGGGGTGTACAAGGGAGGTAAGCCTTCAAGATCAGGTCACCCTCTCTGTTTGATAGAGAATCTGGTTGCAGTTTGGACAGCTCAGAGCCCCAGCCTGAGGGAATGGGATAGGTTGCTGGCCTCAACAGGCCAGGATAATAAGAGCCAGCAAAGAAATCTCACTGAAGTATGTGACACTTGCCTAGAAAACATTCAGAACCATTTTTGCTGTTATGATTTCTGGGAAGTCCTGCAGGAATCCTCGAGTCAGAGCACTTCTTAATTTTCTGGGTATTTTAGAAATTCCTGGCACAACAAAGAAAAACCAAACCAGAAACCAACTTATTTTTCCAGCTTGTCTGTGAAGGTGTTATTTTCAGTTCTCTGCATCTAGCTTGGGGCTCCCTTTCTATTAGGGCTTTGCATCCTAGAGGAAAAACTGATTCTTGTTTGATTGATAGGTCATGTGTTTCCACTTAGCATGTAGCAGTCAACATATTATTTTCATGCCATCTTATTGGTGCCAGGAGCTGTGTGGATTGGGACCTGTTAGTGACATTTCAGAGAAGATGTGACAAAGGCATTAATTTGTTGAGTAGCATCCAAGCTGGGACACAGTGTGAAAAACAAAAGAAAGTGAAAATAGGTAGACACACCCACACCCACACAACACACACACACATTCATGAGGTTCTTGGCTTTTCTAACCTCCTCTCCCTAGCACACCCCTTCACACACACATAAAAAGCTACAGCAGCAAAGCTTTGCTTCCCATAGGTACCCAGGCAAGGTAATCTCTAGACAAAAATGGGGAGGGGAGTTTTGTTCTTCCTCTTAATGTCCTTCTCCCTGACCTGTGCCCAACTTGCCTGCCCTCACTGCCACATCCCTCTAAAGCATTCACCTATTCACCTATCCTCAACTTCTTCTTTCCAGTGACCTCTTCAGGGCCTGACCTTTCCTCGTGTTCTTCCTTCCCAGAATACTGCACATCAGAGTGGCAACCTGGGTGGAAAAGACTGGCAAAAGCCGAAGGGACTGTTTGCACTTCTGTGCCCTTTCCAGACTCCTCTGTGGTCAATCACCTATGAGGCCTTAACGGAAGGAGTCATTATGGATTATGCAAAGGAAGAGAAAGCAGGTTCTGATCTCAAGAACCACACATTATAGCTAGGATGAAAAGGTTAACATACCCACTGGATACTGAAAAACTGGACATAATGGTGGAGAGATGTATTCACTTGTGAGAAACTGCATTCTTACTGTAAGTTCTGAGAGGCCAGAGAGGCTTCCTGGTGAGATATAATAGTCTGGGAAGATTTTGTATAAGAGATAGGAATTGACCTAGTATCCAATGAGTCTCACCATGCAGCCCCATACTGTGATGGGTTGGCAATCTGCTCTGCCTGGGTGTGTTGGGATTTGGAGTTGGAACAGAGGGGCTGAGCAAAGCCATAACATAACACTTCTAAGTCCTTCTGTGGTTCTTTTCCTCCCTAGCTTGGCCTTCTATATCTCTACCTTCCCCACCAGGTATCATCTCCTTGAGCTTGGAAATTTTATCAAGCAGCAGCTGGAAGCCAGGCATTGGCTGCTAGAACAATATTGGCTGGATTTCAAGTTGTTTTCAGACCTTCACAGGGGGAAATCTGCTTTGCTATTGCCCATTCTAATCAAGACCATGTGCTCTGGGCCCCATGGAAACATAATTGGTAGAATACTTTCTCCAATAGTTCATCCTGGGGATTCAACAGCAAATACAAACTTGAGTTGCTGTGGAAGGGATGCTGGCTGCCTGGGATCAAAAGCAATGTTCCTGAGTTCCCAGTGGAATTGTTTGTCCTCAAAAGAGAAGATATTAAGTCTCTGGAAAGGGTGTAGGACTTTGATATTTCTCTCACTCCCTTTTTTCGTTGGGAAACACAAGAGTATCTTCTATTAATAGCCAGAGGTAACTAGCATGAGAATAGTGGCCCACTTCAAAAAGTCTTGGGTTTACACTGAACGAGGAGCTGGGTTTTCTGCAATCAAACGCTGGCCAGAAGATGCCTGAGAAAGGTCAGGTGTTCACTGCAGTGTGCTTTTGTGTAGTGGGAAGCCAGGGACCTGAGCTCTAGCCCCACATGGGGCCGTGCGATTCCTTGTGGGATCTGGGAGAAGGCCACTCCTCACCCTGCTCCTTCCTAGGTCCCAATTTTCAAAATGAGGGAACTGTCTCCTCTCTAGGGGTTTTGGCAGCTCCAAAATTCTATAATTCAAAGTCCAGCTCTTTAAATAGTGCCCAGCACTTGAGGGAAAGCAGCCCACAATAGAGCTCACTCCAGGCACAAGTTCATGCACAAGAGTGGCAGATATTGTCTCTATGGGGTGATTTGTCATACCTTTTCTTTGCCTAAAAGTATTCCCTTGTTGATATATCAGAAGTTTCTGCTGGTTTGATCTCTTTCCCTTTGGGAAAATCACAGCCCTGATGCTCTCTTCTAAAAATGCAGATGACCTGTATAACTCTTTAGCAGGAATGCAAAAATCAGTCACACTTCTCCCTCACTGGAGAACAGGGAAATAGGGAGAAGGTGGTGATGGGGGAGAGGTACAGATTTGGGAAAAGTGGTTGCCAAGGATGCATATTTTTCTGCCTTCACAATGTTTCTCAGGGACAGCTCTGGCTTTCTTACAGTCTTGCTGTTGTTGTTTTGTTTCCAGAGTGGATAAGAAGTAGGGAGTTCTTACCTCCTTCCACTTATACCCTATTTGGAAAGTCAGTTTTCAGAGATGTTGGCAGATCCCCAGTTGGACTTGTCCGGAGAGAAGTACCAAAGCACAGGGAATTCTTATTGCCATCAAGCAGCACTATATTTATGTCATCTGTGAAGGATTTGGAAAGACCTTTAGGGATGAAGAACCAACCCATGCTCCTTTGCGTATCCATTTCCATTAATTAAGCCCCTTTGTCATCAAGTTTCTCTGTTAGTTGGCTTCTCGTGCTGCGATTTGCAGGAGACACAGGGTCTAATGCTAGCTTGCTTCTTACCTAATCTTATAATCTTGGCAGTAGTCATTTAACCTCTGTTTACACTAGGCTATGAGCCATGCAAGAAAAGTGGTCTTAATGGATCACAGTCACACTTTGAATGGAGGGCAGGGCTGGAGAGATGGAGAGAGGGGCAGGTAGAGTGAAGGTGGACAGGGAAAGAAATGGAGAAGAGAGGGAGTGGTTGTTTGTAATTAAAAACTCTATTACTGAGCTTGATCACCCACCTTATTCTCTAGACTTGGCTCTGAGTGACTTTTTCTGCTTGTTAAAATCAAATCCACCCTCAAAGGACAAAGATTTATCACCACTGAGGATATTCAAACAAATGTGCTGCAGGTTCTGAACTCAGTTGCTAAAGAGGAGTGCCAAAAAACATTTTGAGCAATGGCAACATCATTGCAATAAATGTACAGGGATTTAGCCTCCCAAAGTGTTAGTCTGAAGGGGACACTACTCCTTTGGATATGCTTGTATATCCAACTGATAACTGATAAGCTTGTAAAAAAGCAGCAGTCGCATTACATTATGGTCACATTTCAAATTATTGCCTGTTTCCTCTCCTTTCCTTCTCAATGGGATTGGTAACAGCTGGTTGCCAAGTTTTGTAGGGAGCAGCTGAAAGCCATGTGGGATTTTTACCCTAGCTTATGCTGTACCTATGGCTATTAGCTTTCCTTAACTGTATACATATACATATGGTATATATATGTATACATATATATATTAGTGTGTGTATGTATGTATATATATACATATATACATATACATATGGTATATATATATATGTATACATACACATACACACACAGATATATATATATATATATATATATATATATATATATATATGATTTTTTAAAGTAACTAGATAAAAGTCAAAAAGGCAGAGCGGCCACTGATTACAGAATGAAATCTGAGGCGGCATCTCCTTGCATTCCAACTTCCAATCCCATGGAACGGAGCTAAACAGAGGCCCATGTTGGCCTGTTTCCTGATTTCAGAAACATAAATCCAATCAACTGAAATGCCTCCTGTTTGTACTGGCTACCCAAGGCCCCTCAAGATTTTACACAGGAAGTCATTAAAATTCCTTATATTCTCTCTAGGCAAAGGCATACCCAGTCAAGCGTCTTCCTTCTATTTTCTATCCAGAGGAGATCTAGGTATATAGCAGTCTTCTATCCAGGGAAGACACTTTCTCTCTTTTGGAGACTTGCATATTGTCCTATCTGGGAGTCCCGAGTGGCAATTTCAGTGAAATACCCAATGATTCTTGGCAGGTTCAGGAATGGCCTTTTATCTCTGCCATTGTACCTGAGAAAGCCCACATTCTTGCCTCACAAGGCCTACCCAACCTGATTTCTCTTTTTTTTCTCCTATAGTCACACCTGAAAAAACAGGACCTCTATGCAGGCTGAGAAATACAGCCCCAGAGAGCCACAAACCCTTCAATCTTCAGTGTTTAGAAGACCAAAGGACCAAATCTCCACTTCTGTTTGACCCTTTGAAACTCAAAGCCTGAAACATCCTGTTCTTTTGCCACATCTGCTTCTTTACCATATAGCTGGAGCTGCTCCAGCGGCACAGAAGGATGAGTATGAAAATGCTCATCTTAAACTTTACCTGTGGGTTGTCATCAACCTACAAGGAAAACTTAAGCTAAAGCGCGGCATTCTTCTCATTCCTTCTTTTCTAATTAACAACATATGATCTCCACTCCCTTCCCTTACTCTTCTTTCAGGAGCTTTCCCACTTTCACAGTGCTAAAAGCACAGAAATACTTGAAGTTCAGGCCAGCATCAGCCCCTGTCTTACTCGGGTCTTGTCTTCTTCCCTAAAAGAGTCCCAAATTACTTCTTTCTATGTAGTAAGCTGCTACCTGCTGAACAAATACCCAGTTTCATCCTGAATGACAAGGATAAGAACACTTGTGGTTCTAAGCTTTCTTGGGTTTGGCAGATGCTTCCTTGCCTAAGCTCTCACACTGAGTACAGAGACCAAGTAAGCAAGCAAATTCTGAACCAGACCTTCCCAGAGTTGGTAGTTTTGACCTCAGCAGCCCAAGTTTACATTTTCTGGATCTCTTTAAAACTTTCAGCACTCCCACTTACTCCCTTCTTATTCTAACTGTATGTTTTTAGAGTAGCTTCCCAAATGGGAGAAAGAGAGATGGGGAGGGGTATAAGAAATTCAGACAGATACATGCTTAACCCAAAGGAATAGTGCCTGGTGGCATAATTCAATGGGGAATTATTTGAGGACTTAAGGATCTTTTTCATGACTGCAGAAAAAATAACAAGAATAACTAACTCCAAAACCTTTATATGGGACACACGTTTCTTCATGCTTCCATTTCTAAGCATGGGGTCGTCCCTAAACTTCATCTTGGGGAAGAATTTCTGTGCATAGCTACAGACCTCCCATAGAGCCTGTGACTCATGAGAGGCTGAGGAACAACTATTCTTAGGTCATTCTAAGATCTGTTCTTTATGGGTGCACGAAGAAAAACGTGGACAGAAATACGGCCTGAGGGTTCCCAGACCTCAAGACCACCCTTAGAGCCCACAGAAAATCTCCTGCCTCTATACACATATTCACAAAGAGCCTCCCCTATCACACAGAGACCCACATGGGAAATACCTTCCTCCTGCCTGAATGGGGCAATTGCCTCTATTAAGTAGGTTAAAGTAACTAGGTTTTGTACTTTGTGACATATTTCATGGTTTCCTGGATTAAAAGACAGCACTTATGATGGTGTCATAGCTACAGGGGTGTTAGTGGCTAAAGAGAAATTGTACAGCCCGCTTTAACCCTTATGAGTAGGTTAGTAGAGGGAAAAAAATACATCATAGGATGACACAGAAAAGGAAAGGGGAAAGTGTCTCAGTATATTTTACAGGGCCTAAACAACCATGCTAGAGACCACGAACTAAGGCCCATTTCTATTCCATGTCCAAATAATGTCTATACTAATGCAATTATTTGTAATGCCTCATACGCTTTGGCTGGCAGCCAAAACTTCAAAGTTTAGTTCTTAACAAACCACCATATTTTTTCCCCCACTGGGTATAGGGTACTGTGTAAATTGGTATCTTTTTTCTAGGGGACATGGGATGGGAATCATGTTGTGGATGAAAATTCTTAATGTCCTGAGGGTAGATTTGACACAGGACTCCCCAAAAGTGAAGACCTCTCCCTTTTGTGTTGTTATTGGGAGTACTGGCTAAGGGCTATCCAGATATCATACTACGCATTTTATTATCTCACTGTAGTGGGAACTTTCAACCCATTACAACCTGTTGCAATCTGTCTGAAACTACTATAATAATCTCTCTCAACAGTCAAATTCAATTTATATATATCATCACTACCTGACTCTACCTTCTGTTGATACTTGATACTTGATACTGTTGGTCACTCCCTTCTACCTAAAACTTCCCTTCCTTTCCTTTCTTGACTTTCGTGGCAACATTCATTCCTGATTTTCTTCCCCTACCTCTCAGTCTCCTTTGCAGGCTCCTCTTCCTCAACCAAACCTTTGAAAATAGTTCCCTCCACAACCCCAGGGTTCTGTTCTCAGAACTCTTCTTATCACTCCACTCACTTTCCTTGGGTTTGTTTGTTTGTTTGTTTTTTACTTTCCTTGGGTTAACTCATTCATGCCATGGCTTTAAGAACACCAATATTATTACAATTTCAAAAGCTAGCTTACCAGTCTAGATTTCCTCCATGAGTTGGAAGTACATGTTTACTATTATTTACTCAATATATCCATTGGAAATCTACAGCCAACTCAAAATCAGTATGTTAAAAAATTTGAATTAACTTTTGTCTTTTCTTCCCCAATTCTGCTAATCTTTTAACTTCTCTATCTTATTACTAACCAGCTGCCCAAGGCAGATTCATGGTCAGCACTATCAATAGTTTACTTTCTTTCGTTTTGAATACCCACTCATTCATTAAGTCATGTGAAGTATGCTTTCTAAATATCTTTCATCTCCATCCTTCTTCTCCGAGATAACTTATTATTACTCCCAACTAGTCTGGGTTCATGTCTCATCTTCTTCCAATTGGAGAATACTCTCCAACTGCCGAGAAATGAATCTTTCTAAAATGAAAATCTGATCATACTATCCTGGTTTCCGACACTCATTGACTCATAATTTCCATTGCTTCTCTAACTTTCCACCTGAAATAGCCTCAGAAGTTTGAATATAGTTAGAATCAGCTCAGTGCAAGCAGAAACTTTTCCTTCTTTTATTGTAATAATTCATAATAATCTAGGATTCTATTCCTTATTATATGTGTTTAATACAAAATTGTATATTACCATATTACCTTTAACTTAAAAAAGTATTTAGATAAAATTGATACTTCAAGAAGATTAACCATGTTTATTTCAGAAATTCAACTATGTGCAAGAAATTGCACACCATCTCCTACTATAGTTTGAGAAGCTCAGATCCTACAGGAGCAAGTCCAAACTCATTAGCAGACCATAAAAAGTCTTCCTTAAATTTTTAAAAAGGTTTATTTATTTGAGTGAGGAGGGGAAAGGGAGAGGGAGAATCTCCAGAAGACTGCCTGCTGAGCAAGGAGCCAAAGCAGGGCTCCATCTCAGGATCCTGAGATCATGACCTGTGCTGAAATCAAGAGTCCAGTGCTTAATTGACTAAGACAAGGTGCTTCTTTTTTTTTTTTTATTTGAGTATAGTTGACATCCAATATTATATTAGTTTCAGGTGTAAAAGATAGTGATTCATCTTCTCTATACAATATGCTATGCTTACTGCAATTGTAGCTACCATCTGCCACTATACAATGCTATTACAATATCATTGACTATATTCCCTATGCCATATCTTTTATGCCCGTGGCTCATTCATTCTGTAACTGCAAGTCTGTATCTCCCACTCCTTTTCACTCATTTTGCCTATCTCCCCACCTCCCTTCTCTCTGGCATCCCTTAGTTTGTTCTCTGAATTAATGGGTCTGATTCTGCTTTTTGCTTGTTTGTTTATTCATTTGTGTGTGTGTGTTTTTTTAAAAAGATATCACATACAAGTAAAATCATATGGTATTTGTCTTTCTCAGTCTGACCGAGTTTACTTAGCATAATGTCCTCTAGGTTAATCCATGTTGTTGCAAATGGCAAGATTTCATCCTTTTTATGAATTCACAGTATTCCACATCTTTATCCATCATCTATCATTGGACACTTAGGTTACTCCCATATTTTGGTTATTGTAAATAATGCTGCAATAAACATAGAGGTGTATATATCTTTTCAAATTAATGTTTTAGCTTTCTTTGTGTAAATATCCAGTAGTGAAGTTATAGGATCATATGGTATTTTTATTTTTAATTTTCTGAGGAAACTCCATACTGTTTTCCACACTGGCTGTACCAATTTTTGTTCTCACCAACAGTGCACAAGCATTCCTTTTTCTCCACATCCTTACCAATACTTGTTACTTCTTGTCTAAATGGTCATCCTTGATCAAGCCCCAGTCGTTCTCAACCAAGGAAGAGGAGTATTCCTTTAGGAGTGTTTAGAAAGGTTTATGTATGGTATAATGTTTTAATTATCATAATAACTGGGGGGTTATTTCTTGCATTTAATGGGGGGTGGGAAGACATCTATACCAAACATGCTGCAGAGAGACAAGCTCACATAATAAATAAGCTCATATAATAAAGCTCATATAATAAATAATCACCCTGCTGATACCTCCCTTCTATCTCTTTGCCTCATTTCTCACTGTTTTCTCTCTTCATATTCCACAATGAATATAGTTGTGTATATACATTTGTCAAATTGTAAGAGTATTTCTTTAATCTAAGTGTCAGAAAAGGAGTTGCGGAATCAAATAGTACATGCATTTACAATTTTTATTCATATTTCCAAATTACTCTCCAGAAGGTAATACATACTTTTATCAGTGGAGTATGAGACTACCCATTACTCTACACATTTTCCACCACTGGTTTTTATCAAACCTCAAAAATTTTGTCAATACCCTAGATGGAAAATACCATATTGTTGATATTTTACTCTCTGTAAAAGCTGTACTAATTTGTTTATACTCTCCCCAAATGATTCATATATCTATAATCACGTCAGAAATCTCTTGGGAAAATTCTAATTTGAATCTACTCAGGATGAAGATTATACCTGCTGTCAGGCACCACAAACCTGTGGTATTCTTCTGGTTTACCACTTGAGCTCCAGCGACCCTTCATCAACTTGTTTGTCAAGATACCCTTCAAGAAACTACTTCCTACCCAGAAGAAAAACATCAAAGCTCTTAAGGAACAAAATGTCAGCATAGTTACAAAAAGCAAAAATCAGAAAAGGAAATCACATTACTAAATTAGATTGCACATTCAAATAGCAGTTGCCTTTGAGAACAAAGCAGATCAGCCTGAAAGATTAAATCTCCTTGCAAATATCACCTTGCCAAATGTTCCATTTAATTCATTGTAGTCCTATTGGAGAAATGTGGTTAAAGATACTCTGAGTAACTAAAAAGCTCAAATTAACTTTCAAGGCTAAGTGATAATATCTACCTAATATGTTATCAGGTTTTAATAAAAAAAATTAAACAGAAAAAGCTCAACACCCCATACATTTAGTAAGTTGTAAAAGAGCATGACTATGTCAACTAAATCATTTCTCTGATACTGCGAAAATGACATGGCTGCAATAACAGCTGCATTTTAAGGGTCACTATGAACAACTACTGATAAATCACCCCTGACAGCCCCACAACAAATCAATGTTAACTAAACAAGCTTAGGTTTCAAACAAATAAACAGAAGGAAGGAAGAGGAGTCATTAAATGCAGCCCTCCTGGAGGTCAACACTGGAGGCAATGGTAGTAACTTGAGAAGACATACAAGTTCTACTGGCCCTTTTGCTTTAGGGTTGACCACCTAATGTAATGCTTGAGGTAAAGAAAGAAGTCATTATTCTTCTAGGCCCCATATTAGAAATGTTAACACTGTCTTAGCTCCATAGCATATAATTTACCAAATCTGTTCTTTCAAAACATCTGCATCTGTGCCTTCCACTCTAGAACATCTTGATCAGCCTAATCTAAGTGAAAGTTTTTCTCTATTCATGATTAATAATTTATTTGAAATTCTCAAGTCATCCTAGACACTACTTCAATAAACCAGGTATACCCTGAATCCTGTGTTTATTATAAAATATTGGAATGACCATATTTTCCAGACAAGTGACTGCATTTCTCAGAAAGAAAGTTAAGTGTCTCTTCAGTGACCTGTGTATGTAAGAAATAACTTGCTTTTCTGGGCAGATTACCATAAAATGACTCAGCGACTTATCAGGAAGCCACACTTGTTGACGAGGTCAGTCATTCCCCTTGTCCATAGGATTCCAGTTATCAGAAAGCACATGAATAACTCAATCTGTCAACAAAAAACTTGGAAAGACAATTTCTATAGCACTGTGACTTCTCTCCAGACTTACTTCAGTAAGTGCCTACATTTAGTTGATCAACAAACAAATATTTATACTTGAGGGCGAAAAACAGTGCTAGATACAATAGAAGGGTAAAACAAAGTCTAAGGTGTAGTCACAATCCTGGAATAGTCTGTTGAGGACATAACCCTTACATGAGGCTGGTTGAACAGGCTTAATGGAGTTATAAGAACTTGGCAGGGAAAGGAATTGGAGAAGTGGACGGGAAGGCATTTATATCAGTTCAGAATTTTATTGCTTTTGGTCTGAAGCCTTCAAGAAACTTATAGAATAAAGAAGATATAATACACTCTTAAAAATAAACTATCAAGATCAAAACAGATATTAGAAAGCTTTTTTGAGTTAAATTTAGGAAACATTTTCCAGTTGTTTTCATAAAAAGAATTGTCAGAATAATAATATAGTTGGATTAATATTAGTGCCTTAAATAGTTTTAGTTCAGATTTTTTAATGATGGCAGAAATAGAGAATCTAGTGGTTTTTAAACTGTCTGGGTCAATACTAAATCATTTGCATCTTCTAGCATTAAAGTTGACATTAGTTAGAATGATGATCCAACTCCCATCAATATTTCCAATATGCTTGCTGGTAACTAGAATCCATCAGCTTGAAGGAGTGATGGAACAATTTATTTTTTTAATCTCAGAAGTAGGTAGACTGGATTAGAGGAGGAGATAGAACCTGCCATCTTGGATGCAACAGGTGGTAGTTTGGGAGCAGGGTGTTACAGAGTGTTGCTGATGCTCAGACAAGGCAGGACTGGCCAGGGAAAACAAGTCTATACAGTCCTTTCCAGGTATGTGATCTACCCGCCTTCTCATTCTACTAAGGTCTCAGCTTAGATGTCACATCCTCAGAGCCATTAGCTGGCTATCCCTGTATAAAATCTCACCTCTGTCACTATCCTACTCTTTGATTGTACACTTACTGTCTCTTTTCCAAATTAAAATGGACTCTCCATGAAAGCAGGGGCTTTCCTGCCTTGTTTACTCGGATATCCCCAGCTCCTAGATATATACAATGGAATACTATGCAGCCATCAAAATAAATGAAATCTTGTCATTTGCAACGACATGGTTGAAACTAGTGGGTATTATGCGTAGTGAAATAAGTCAATCGGTGAAAGACAACTATCATGTGATCTCCCTGATATGAGGAAGTAGAGATGCAAAGTGGGAAGCTTGGGGAGTAGGAAAAGAATAAATGAAAGAAGATGGGATTGGGAGGGAGACAAACCATAAGAGACTCTTAATCTCACAAAACAAACTGAGGGTTGCTGGAGGGAAGGGGGTTGGGAGAGGATAGTGGGGTTATGGACATTGGGGAGGGTATGTGCTATGGTGAGTGCTATGAAGTGTATAAACTTGGTGATTCACAGATCTGTACCCCTGGGGTCAATAATACATTATATGTTTATTAAAAAAAATTAAAAATTTTTAAAAAAGGAAAAAGAAAAATACTTGGCACATAGTAGGAGTCAATAAATATTTGTTGAATGGATGAATGTCGTAACATTTGAAAAAAACTATATAAATCCCAAATAGATGATTGTACCTCATATTTTGAAGCAATGATCTCATACACATGACTACTTGCTTTAGAAATGGTTTGTGATTTAGGAAGGCATAAAGTAACCCTGTCCTAGACAGTTCCACCTCTTCCATGAAGCCTTTCTTCTCAGGTTAGTATTCTTTTTCTGAACTCTGAATGCTTGTACCTTAATTTGTAATTGTCTTTGTTCCATGTGTATGAAATTTATAAGTTCTTTGAGAATTAATAAAATATCCTATCTTTTTTATCCTTTATTTTGTATCATGCTGACCACAGTACAGGACACATAGTAGGCACTCTACCTGTCTACTTCCCTACTTCTTGATTAATTTCAGATGGGAAAATTGGCAGTCATAAGCTGTTGAGAGTGAGCTTTTTTCTTTTTTCTAAAACAACCCAATAATCAACTGGCATTCAAGAAATTGCTCATAAACCCTAACAAATCATTTTAACTATAAAGGTAAATATAATCCAGCAGTGTCCCTTGGGCACTCTTCAGACTTACTAATGAATAACTTAGAGGCTTAGAAAAAATGAATTATAGGGTTTAGCCTTTGGGGGGGTTGTCAAATGAACACATTAATTTTTCCATCTGCCTTTGCCCTGGGCTATATGGGTTGGGATGGGGTGAACGGCCTGCAAATATTGCTTCATGCTTGCCATTTCCAGATTTCTTCTTTTAAGAGGTGGATGTTGCATTTTTTTTTTTTTTCTGGAATATGAAGATACTGGAAATCAAGCTGACTTCTGGAGGCAATAAATTCTCCAGCCCTGACCATGGGTCAAAACTGTGTTTGGGGGGTGCCTGGGTGGCTCAGCTGTTTAAGCATCTGTCTTCAGCCTGGGTCATAATCCCAAGGTCCTGGATCGAGTCCTGCATCAGGTTCCTTGCTCAGCGGGGAGCCTTCTTCTCCCTCTGCTTGCTGTTCTCCCTACTTGTGTGCATGTGCGCTCTCTCTCTCTCTCTCTGATAAACAAACAAATAAAATCTTGTAAAAACCAATTCCCCCAAAAAACAGTGTTTGGGCCCCCCCCCACAAATTTCAGTGCCTTCTGGAAGCCCCAAAATGTAGCCAAAGACTGCATGCTGGAGTATTCTAATGCTATCTATGAAGTGAGGTGTTACCTAAATACTTTTGAGGTGACGGCTGGCTCCCAGCATACCTTGCACTGAGCTCACATATCCTACCCAGAAGGTATGCTTTTGCATCTTGGGATGCCTACTTAAGGATAGGGCTGTGCTGGTGGCACTGGCCAGGTTTGTGTGTGTCTCAGTGCTGTAACTAACCTAACGTAGAATACAGATTCATTGCTTTAAGATGTTTACTGCTTGCTCCTCATTTCATTTCAAAATGCACCTGAATCTATTAGCCTCTTGCTCTTTGGTCTGCAATAATCTTTGCTGAACTGAATTGAGATATGGATTTCTCCTAGGTCAGCCTGCTTTCAAATGCAACATTCCTTACAGCTGATGATAAATATCAGAATCAGCATTCCTACTAGGGTACTATCTGTCCTGGATGTCAGTTTTTGGATGTGTGAGAGTCCATTTGATTTTGCAACACCTGTTTTCTTTATCTTCTCTTAGGAGGAGACAACTTTTGGTAGGCAACTTTAATGACAGTGTAAGGAGTAGTGGAAAGCAAGAGAATACTAGATGAAAAGTCAGTAGGCCTGGGATCTAATTCTGGAACTTAACCATGCTTCTTCAACTCAGTCTTTGTGAATTGTGTAAGTCACTTACCACATTTGGACCCTAGCTTCATTTGTGAAATGAAATGGTTGGAGCAAATAGGGAACCAGGTGGTGGGTATTAGAGAGGGCACGGATTGCATGGAGCACTGGGTGTGGTGCAAAAATAATGAATACTGTTATGCTGAAAATAAATAAAAAATAAATTAAAAAAACTGTCCTATGAACCCTGATGCATTTTAGGCTCACTGGGCAGAAGCAGCAGTGAGAATTAGAAATACTGATTCTGGGGTCTTATCTCAGACCTACGAAATTAGAATACATCATGGTGGGCATCTGTACTTTTTTAAAGCATCATCAGTAAGTCTGATATTTATCTATCATCTATCTATCTATCTATCTATCATCTACCTATCATTATCATCTATCTATAGATACATAAATCTTAGGTTTTATATATACAAGGTTAAGACTAAGTCAAGGTTTCTCAAACTCTAATATGCATATAAATCACCTGGGGAGTTGTTAAATGCCTGCCCTTTCTATTCAGTAGGTCTAGGTTAAGGCCTGAGATTCTGATTTTCTGGCAATTTCCATGGTGGTGCCCTTGCTGAACTTCGAACTAGCAAGGGGCTAGAATTTTGATGGTTCTCAGTCGGGGATGAATTGCCCCACCCTTCTGCAGGTAGTGTTGCCAGATAAAATATGTTAGCTAAATCTGGCAATCATATCCCCAGGGGACATTTGGCAATGTCTGGAGACAACATTTTTGTTTGTCACAAGTTGTGTGATACTGGTATCTGGTGAACCAGGGATGCTGCTCAACATCTTACAATGCACAGGACAGTCTCCCCCTCCAAGCAAATAATAATATGGTCTAAAATGTCAATAGTGTCAAGGTTGATAAACCCTGGACTAGATGATCTAATTTAAGGTCTCTTCAAATCTTTGCATTCTGTATATGATTTTGGCATATAATTATAATAAAAGCATATATTTTGATCAATGATCAATGGTTGCCAAATCCGGATTCTCTTCCCTAGTCAAAACTCTTATCACAACAGGAAGTTTTCCAACAGATCTTTCAAGATTTTATATACATTTTCTTTCTCTGGGTATAACAATTCCCAGAAGGAAAGGTCTTTAGTAATCAACTCAATGTAACCCTTTCAATCCACAGATGAAGAAACCAAGGCCCACAGAGGGGAAGTGGCTAGAACAAGCTGTGTTTTTTTAAGGAAATTCTTCACATATCTGAAGCTGTTAGAGTAACTAATTATTTATAAAAATGTCAGTAGTGCTACCTGTTTCTAATTGGCAATGTTCTCAAAATAAATTGGATAAGAAGATTCATTCTCCCTTTACTTGAAGATCATCACCCCTCACCCCCACCTCAGCTCTCATTTCTATCTATATAATAAAAGGGATTTTCTAAAAAGGTAAAGTTACCTCATTCACTGAATGCATTCATTCTGATAAGGCAAACTTTGGAAGAAATCACTTTGGCTTGTAGTAGTAATGATAATAAATATTTATTGAGGATTTACAATAGCTGGACATTGTTATAAGTGCCTGACATGGGCTAACTCATCTTCCCAACCTTATTTAAGAGAGGAGGAAACTGAAGAACAGAAAAGTCAAGTTATCTGCCCAAGGTTACACAAATAGTGAGTGGTAGAGTTAGAACTAAAGCATGGCAGCTGCTTCTAGGACTCGTGCCACCAAATGAGACTACCTCTCAGAGCTTGTAGTTTACTAAGATGTAGGAGCAACTTAAGGGAAGGGAGTATGCTATTTGTCTTCATATTCTTGGGGCCTAACACAATAACTGGCACATAGTCATAACTCATTATTTGTATGTGGCATGAGTGAATGCTAAAATTTGGTGCTTTTGGTGAGGAAACTCAGAGGCAAGTGAAATGGTCTTCTGCTTACTTTCCTTTCCATCAGTGTCAGCAAGAATTTGCACAAGACCTGACTGCTACTCTGTTATCTGAATAATTAGAACTTTTTTCCTGAGGCAAATGGTGTTAATATTGGGAAGGAACAGTGAGGATAGCCAGATCTGTGAGGAACTATTCATCTGGCCTGGGTAAAGTGTCAGCATGTGGGAATGCTCCAAAACAAGGCCAAGGAGTTCAGTCTGAGTTCTGCACCTGGAAGTTTGTTCCTTCCACCTCTCGCTTTCTTGGATGCCCTTTTTGTCCTGGCAGCTGCCAACTCAGACTTGAGCAAATGAACCTATAAGCACAGTTAGAGCGATACCCATATTTAAGAAGGAAGTTTAAGAAGAGTTCAAACTGAGATCAGATGTTCCCCTCAGTCTGGCAGTAGACTGATCTTATGGGAAGGTCATGAATTTTGAAGTCCAACAGACCTAGAGTCTCATTCTGGTTCTGCTACCTATTATCTGAGTAACTTGACCTAATTTTTAGCCTCAGCTTTCCTGTACTGCATGGAATTTTCAGGAAAACTCCAAGTTAATTTCCCCGTTACATGGAAAGCCTTCAACAGATGTTAGTTCTCTCTCCAACAGATCCTTCCTTTGTTCTGAGCCTCATGAGAAGAGTATGATTCCTGGGGCTGTAGGCCATCTATAGTTGGTTAGCACATAGTCATCTATTGCTCTTTATTTCCTTCCCTCTTCCCTTACAGCAGCAGAATTGCAAAGTGATATGTATATATAAGTTGACGCTGTGATGTTGAAACCTAGGAAAATCCTCAAGATTCAAAGAATCTCAAGAATAGCAATGACCAGCTAACTGCCAAAATAGGTCATCATGTTTAGTTGGTATACAGAGAATATAGACAGTAATATTGTACTAACTTTGTACAGTGATAGATGGTAGCTAAGACTTATTATGGTGATCATTCCATAATGTATAATGTATCATTCCATAATGTATATCAATATTGAATGTGTTGTACACTTGAAACTAATATAATATTGTATAACAATTAGATTTCAAGAAAAAACCAAAGAAATCGTGTGAGTCAAAAGAGTTGGAGTGAACCTAAATGTCCTTAGAAGAACTTTCTGTAGATATGCTAGTATTCTGTACAAAGGGATTTGCTACCTCAAGGTAGTCATTGAGACTACCTTGGCAACTGGCAAATGGTAGAAGAGAAAGAGGAAGTCCCCAGTAATAGAAATATGGAATCCAGGCATAAATTCTATCCCAAGTACCCATTGTTTTGAACAAGTATTGTTTCTGAGGACAGGAAAAGTACCACCAGGGGGTAGAAACTTGTTCATATATGAATAAAGCAAAGCCACCCCAGCAATGCTTTTTCCCCTACACATGATAGATTTTCACCTGGTTCACAGATATTTTTCTGTCAAGCATTTGCTATCAATAACTTTTATCCATTTCTTTGAAAAAGATGGATGGTACTTTGATAGGAATTGCATTAAATGTGTAGATTGCTTTAGGTAGCATAGACATTTTCACAATATTTATTCTTCCAATCCAGGAGCATGGAACATTTTTCCATTTCTTTGTGTCTTCCTCAATTTCTTTCATGAGTACTTTATAGTTTTCTGAGTATAGATTCTGTGTCTCTTTGGTTAGGTTTATTCCTAGGTATCTTATGGTTTTGGGTGCAATTGTAAATGGGATTGACTCCTTAATTTCCCTTTCTTCTGTCTTGCTGTTTGTGTAGAGAAATGCAACTGATTTCTGTGCATTGATTTTATATCCTGACACTTTACTGAATTCCTGTATAAGTTCTAGCAGTTTTGGAGTGGAGTCTTTTGGGTTTTCCACATATAGTATCATATCATCTGCGAAGAGTGATAATTTGACTTCTTCTTTGCCGATTTGGATGCCTTTAATTTCCTTTTGTTGTCTGATTGCTGAGGCTAGGACCTCTAGTACTATGTTGAATAGCAGTGGTGATAATGGACATCCCTGCCGTGTTCCTGACCTTAGCGGAAAAGCTTTCAGTTTTTCTCCATTGAGAATGATATTTGCGGTGGGTTTTTCATAGATGGCTTTGATGATATTGAGGTATGTGCCCTCTATCCCTACACTTTGAAGAGTTTTGATCAGAAAGGGATGCTGTACTTTGTCAAATGCTTTTTCAGCATCTATTGAGAGTATCATATGGTTCTTGTTCTTACTTTTATTGATGTGTTGTATCACATTGACTGATTTGCGGATGTTGAACCAACCTTGCAGCCCTGGAATAAATCCCAGCAATTGCACTATTGGGCATTTACCCTAAAGATACAAACGTAGTGATCCAAAGGGGCACGTGTACTCGAATGTTTATAGCAGCAATGTCCACAATAGCCAAACTATGGAAAGAACCTAGATGTCCATCAACAGATGAATGGATCAAGAAGATGTGGTATATATACACAATGGAATACTATGCAGCCATCAAAAGAAATGAAATCTTGCCATTTGCGACAACATGGATGGAACTAGAGCATATCATGCTTAGCGAAATAAGTCAAGTGGAGAAAGACAACTATCATATGATCTCCCTGATATGAGGAAGTGGTGATGCAACATGGGGGCTTAAGTGGGTACGAGAAGAATAAATGAAAGAAGATGGGATTGGGAGGGAGACAAACCATAAGTGACTCTTAATCTCACAAAACAAACTGAGGGTTGTTGGGGGGAGGGGGTTTGGGAGAAGGGGGTGGTATTATGGACATTGGGGAGGGTATGTGTTTTGGTGAGTGCTGTGAAGTGTGTAAACCTGGTGATTCACAGACCTGTACCCCTGGGGATAAAAATATATGTTTATCAAAAATAAAAAATTATATTTAAAAAAAAAGCCCAGATTTCTGGCATGTGAGTTAAATTTGTAAATACTACTGTGATATGGAAGAAGAGCTGTAGACTTTGGGCTACAACAGGAAAGCTAGGAGCAAAAAACAGATCATGGTCTTCCCAACTTCATAAGAACATACCCCATCTTTTTTTTTTCTTAAGATTTAATTTATTTTTTTGGCAGAGAATGACTCATCGAGTGAGGGAACATAAGCAGAGGGAGTGGAAGAGGGAGAAGGAGGCCTCCCACCAAGCAGGAAGCCCGGTGCAGGGCTCAATCCCAGGACCCTGGGACCATGACCTCAGCTGAAGTCAGACACTTAATGACTGAGCCACCCAGGTGCCCCTAACATACCCCATCTTTACAGTGATATTTATAAGAAGAGACCCTTAAGAAACTCTTGATTTGTGCTTCACAGTAACATATTAGTCCTGATCTTTTGGCCCAGATATGCTGCTAACCAGCTTTGAGACTTCAGGGGATTCACTTTTCTGGGCCTCAGTTTCCAAAGTTGTTAGAGCAGAGGACTAAAGTAGACAATATTCTTTTAATGCTCAGAGTTGATGATTTTAGGGGAGTGCCTGGGATAAACCTGGATGTTGATCTTATTTTTGAAAGGCAAGCTGGAAACTTATCTTCCCCTTTGGAATCTTTTTATTTTTTTCCATGTGTGTGTGTGTGTGTGTGTGTGTGTGTGTGTGTAAATATAAAAAAATTTAATATCATATATAGTATAATAAATATATATAATATATATTTATTATTACATTATGTTAGTCACCATACAGTACAGTTTTTAATGTAGTGTTCCATGATTCATTATTTGTGTAGAACACCCAGTGCTCATTACAGCATGTGCCCTCTTTGGAATCTAACACAGGCAGAGTATCAATAGATTCCTGTCTCTTGTTCCAGTTCTATCAAGATGTGACTGACCAGTTTTAAGGGGAAGAGTATGGTGGAGAGAATGCCTGTGCTTTGACTATGCCATGTGTTTTGTGTTTGCCTAGGTTTACACGTGGTCTAAAGCCCGTTTGTTCTGTGTCTGTATTGTTTCAACTTCCATCCATTTCATTGGTTCTATAAATTGGCTTTAACCCA
This sequence comes from Mustela lutreola, assembly GCF_030435805.1. Classification (NCBI taxonomy): domain Eukaryota; kingdom Metazoa; phylum Chordata; class Mammalia; order Carnivora; family Mustelidae; genus Mustela; species Mustela lutreola. The sequence goes on along the minus strand of NC_081308.1, from coordinate 93,881,661 downwards.
ATTCTCTCTGTTTTGTTCATTAAAGTTCAAATTGGTTCCTGGCTTTATGTACAATCCCCTTCTTTCTTTGATAAAAGAATCTATCTCACTCCCTAAAATGATGGTTGGAAACTTGAAAGAAGGCTTGTTACTGCTCCATTCATTGTATTCAGTTTCCTTTGGATTTGCTCTTTATAGCAGAGTCCAGCGTCTTGGGCCTCAAATTCCTCTCTGATGGGCTGAGGTCATTTATGTGTGAAGAGGCTTGGTAATGCAATACCCCTTGGGGATATGTTGTTAGGGTTGTCACAGCAAATACATCTAAAGTGAAAAATCAAACCAAAATAATCTAGTCCTAGTCTATTAAAGCTCCTCTGCTGGTAAAAGGCTCTCAACATTTGCCAAGAGCTGAGAGGGTCCCACCTCACTTGAGCACACAAGGGAGCTGTATCTGACACAATGGCAGTTTATCCTTCCCAAGGATGTGTTGGTAAATGTTTAACAACAGGCTCAGTGAGGGAAAGGGCCCTGATTTGTCGTGTCTGCCAATTTCCATGGTGAAGATACTCCCACCGTGGTTGATTACAAGCTAACAGCATGGTGTCACTAAGCATGGAGTTGGAAAGAGATGAACACAATTGGCCCCTAAGAACTAGTGCAATGCAAACTCTAGCACATCATCCATTATATCTGTATGATGGGACCATCCGTCCCAGAGTCTCTGGACCTGGGGTGTCTGGGGCTGTCGATTGTTGTGGAAGAGAAAATAGTACTTGCATACTTCTTACCTCTCCAATCTACTCCTTGGGGAAGAGATATCAAGAAGTGGAACAAGAGAGTGATCATGGAAATAAACAGGAGCCACTACAGGGATTCTGGGTGTCCTACCTGAACTGCATTCCTGAAGGCTTGGTAGATGTTCATCTGGTGACCTGGAGGAGAAACAACAGAGTTCATATCCTGGCCAGATGACAAAGAAACTTTTTTTCTAAGAGCTTACATGGATCTTTCCATATGGAAGGGGGAAAAGGAATATTAAATAAGTGTCTGTTCTTCAGCCAAATGTGGTTTGCCTAAAAAATTACATATATCCAGCTCTATTGTGGGAAAGTGGAGGATAAACCTTAGTGTCAAAGAAATAGTTCTCTCATGCCTCATGATATGTCAGGGCTTGACTCCACACTAACACAACCAACCTCAACAAATGTTGGCCATCTTGGAAGCCCTTTAGATCATTGCAAAACAAACACTGTAGCTCTGCTTTAGACACATTTCTCTACACTCTACTTCTTTTGATTTGGCCAAAACAGAGATGAAAGTCCATGGTTTTATTGTCTGCAAAATGAAGATACTTGGCAATATGTGTAGTGTGAACTACAAGGACAGTCCCAGGTTGAGAATATTAAACTTTGGACCCAGAAGGACCTTGGAGAATAAAACTTTAGTGCTACCAAAACAGCTTTCTCATACTTCCAGGAATGTTAGGACTTAACATCACTCTAACAAACCAACATGTAGAAAGGGAAGCCATCTTGGCAATGGTTTAGCATGTTGCAAAATGTAGACTGTATCTCCACTTTAACCACACTTTCCTAAACTATTCATCTTGTAGGTACTGGTTTTGCCTGCCTTCTCTTCTGCTTTGGCTACTTACAGAGAAGGGCACTGTGGCAGGTAAAATGCTATTGATCATAGAATACAGATCTTTGGCACTACAACTGGCATCAGAATGGTAAGTTCAGGAAGCTAATGTTAAGGTTGGAGGAATACTTGATGGAAACAATAGACCATGGTTGTAGCATTAAAATTGAGTAAAATACCATATACTTAAAAATCGCTAGGAGGAAGACTCAGACACATAATGTTTCTTTCAGCATATTTTAATTTTTCCTCTATAATTTAGCTCAGGGCAAGCTTCAGTCCTGTGTCCCCAAAAAGCTTCTAAAGAAGACCCTCTTCCTATTTAAGTCTCTAGAAAGAATTTACAACATACCCTGATAATGGATATTATTCTCTTGGCCACTAAAGAGCTCAGAGACCTAGAGTTTAATAGAACTGCCTAAAATATTATTGTACTACAGGGGCCAATCACCAAATTGATTGTCACACAGTTAATCTGATTCACTTCTTTGGTTTCTCCGAAATGTGGGTTGATCATTTGATGGACATTATCAGATTTATTTAGCTGTGTGTCTATCTAACCACTTGCTTAGTAAAGGACTATCAAATGGTTTCTCAAAACTCTTACAGATAATAGCTAACATTTATTTAGAGTTTGCTATGTGTCAAGTTTTGGTCAAGAATTTTATGAGTAATATATAATCCTCCCAAACAACCTTCCACAGTGAGTATTATCATTATTCCATTTTATAGATGAAGAAACTGAGGCACAGAGAATCGAAGTATTTTGCACATAGTCACATGGAAGGTAAGTGGTAGAGCCAGGACTCAAACCTTGGCAAGCTCAAGAGTACTTTTATTTAGCCACTATACTGATGTAATCTTAACCAGACATGGAGTTTAATTTAAAAAATTAAAAACCCACCTAACCATAAGGTCAGGAAAGATCAGTTTTGATTCTGGCTTTGCCACTGGCTTGTGAGACCTAGGGAAAGTCCTCCTATTTCTCTATGCTTACATTATGCAAACGCATGCAATAAAAAAATGTTAGTACCATGAGCAAGCTTTTCAAAAGAAAGTTATTGTAGGGATCCAAAGTGTTACAGTTTCTCACTGTCTTTCACAGATTCCATGAAAAAGATTTGCTTTTGCTAGCTGTATGTTTTGTAGTTTGACCTCCATTGCTCTTCTTTCAGTATCTTCAGGAGAAAATCCTTAGAAGTTAGACTTGAAAAATGCCCAACAAAGCAGTCAAACCCTTGCTTGTTCAGGCAGGATTGCTCCCCATGACACACCCCATGTGTTTTTGTTTAGTGTTTCCAATCTTCTTCTTCTTTTTTTTTTTTTTTTAAGATTTTTACTTATTTATTAGACAGACAGAGATCACAAGTAGGCAGAGAGGCAAAGAGAGAGAGATTGGAGGAAGCAGGCTCCCCGTTGAGCAGAGAGCCCGATGCGGGTCTCGATCCCAGAACCCTGGAATCATGACCTGAGCTGAAAGCAGAGGCTTTAACCCACTGAGCCACCCAGGCGCCCCTCCAATCTTCTTAACAGAGTACATTTCTTACCCTGAATATTTTGTTAGAAAATTTCTCCAAGTCCTTTCTTTCTTCTATAGGGTCTACACATTGCATTGGGTTTCAATCTTCCAGTTCCAGACCAGATAAATCTGTGAAGTACTGAGGAACTGTTTTTAGAAGGCTCTGCCAGTGCCTATTCTTTAGCATCATCATCAGTGTTACAAGATGATGAAATTTGTGTGTACCATGAAAGAAGAAAAAGCCCTGATTATCAGGAAACACTACAATTTTGGCTGTTCTGGGGAGAGGGAAGAAGCCCCTGGTAACTGGGATTATAGGGGGTATTATTACACAAACTAGAGAGCAGTAACAGGAAATCCGCACTGTGGCCCAAACACCAAATCTAGTATGAGGAGTCGAAAAAGAAAGTAAGTATACTTCTTTTTTATTGCTTCCTTCCTTATCCCGTCTCCTTTCATGCCAGAAAGATTCATGGCTTTATACATGATCTGAAGTAGGGTCTCTTAGTATGTTATCATCCAAATCAAGACACTCTTTAGTGTAATCTTAGCTGAGTCAAGACAACAAGAGTAAATGACATTGTCTTGGGCAAACCGGAGCAGCCAGTTTCCTTAGCCTGGATGTTGTTAAACCTTCCCAAAACTTGAGAGTGTGGATTCATGGTGGAGGACCCTATGCTAGGCCCACATTTGATGTCAAAGGGTGCCCCCCAATTGCCCAGGACAGCACAAGGAAATAAAGCATTTCCCTGGGAAGTGTATCTAGTCGGAGTATCAGCTGGGGTTATTATGTGCATATTTGTGCAGTATCTTCTCAGATGAAATTGCCATGCTGATTGTAAAAAGGAAGAACAATTAGCACATTAATTAATTAGAATCTTGTTTTAATTCTCTTGTGAAGAGTAATCTTTTGTTAACATGAATGAGATCCTAAGCTTACCCTAAGCTTTAATTATATAGTGTTATTATTTAAAAATATTGGCTGGCTCTATTCCAAGATACAAGAGTGTTTAAATTTAAATACTCTAGACATAATTTAAACACATTATAATTTACTGACAGGTATTAATGACCCAAAGGAATTCCAGATTGCTGTAGTTCAAACAAATGATTAAGATGATAACAGACTCTGAACTATTCTAATCACATTTTTAAATTTCTTGGCCAGGGAGCATGAGTACCTATAAATGGGTATGCATCTGTTTATGGATGTCTCTGAGCTGTCATAAGAGACTGCAGCATAAAGGTATTGGAGAGTTGTAGCTTTTCGGGCAGCCTGGCTTGTTTTTGAATTCTTACTCTACTATAAGCCATATTAACTGCATGACCCCTGGCAAGTTAATATCTCCTTTAAGTTTATAAAATGAGATTAATGATATCTCTCTCAGAAGAATGTTTGTCAACATATGTGAGCCAGCATATGTGAAGTTCTGGGCCCATAGTAGACACCTAATAAATGGTAGCTATTACAATTTACATAGATATTTGTAGTTGTATATTCTTGTGTGTACCTCTAAGTTTATATTTTCCAGATGTCTATATTTGTCTTTGTATCCATGTGCTTACCTGGGTATACAGACGTATATTTTGTGGTGTTTGGTAATGTGTATGACTTTCTGTGTCTGTGAGAGTACAGAAGTCTTGGTATGCAGCTATATTTAAGCATGTATTGAAAATCTGAGTGCATGAAAGAAAGACATATCATATTTACATAAATGAATGTATATCATTTTGTTTTCTTTTTTAAAGTTTTTATTTAAATTCCACTTACTTAACATACAGTATAATATTAGTGTCAGGTGTATAATATAGGGATTCAACACTTCCATATAATAGCAGGTGCTCATCATAACAAGTGCACTCCTTAATCCCCATCACCTATTTCAGCCATCCTTCCTCCCACCTCCCCATCTGATAACCATCAGTTTGTTCCCTACAGTTAAGAATCTGTTTCTTGGTTTGCTTCTCTCTTTCTTTTCCCTTTGTTTTGTTCCTTAAATTCCACATGTGAGTGAAATTTTGTCTTTCTCTGACTGACTCATTTCACTTAGCATAATACTCTCTAGTTCCATCCATGTTATTGTAAAAGGCAAGATTTCATTCTTTTTTCTAGCTAAGTAATATTCACACACACACACACACACACATGCACACACATGATACACCTATATATATGGGGACTAATGAACGGATAATGAAGAGGTGATATCTATATTTATATACCTACATAGATATAGATATTGATATATCTATATATATGAAATACTAATATTATATATATATGTATATATATATACACACTAATTACAAGGGATTCAGGCACCCTGCATGTATTCATCAGTCAGTGGACACTTGGGCTGTTTCTACAATTTGGCTATTGTAGATAATGCTGCTATAAGCATCAGGGTGCATGTATCCCTTAGAATTAGTATTTTTGTATCCTTTGAGTAAGTACCTAGCAGTGCAATTGCTGGATCATAGGGTAGTTCTATTTTTAACTTTTGGAGGAAACTCCATATTGTCTTCCAGAATAGCTGCACTAGTTTGCATTCCTACCAACAGTGCAAGTGCCAGGTTTCTCCACATCCCCTACAGCACCTGTTGTTTCCTTTAAAAATAGAGCTACCTTATGACCCAGCAATCGGACTACTGGGTATTTACCCCTAAAGATACAGATGTAGTGAAATGAAGGGCCATATGCATCCCAATGTTCATAGCAGCAATGTCCATAATAGCCAAAATGTGGAAAGCCAAGATACGCTTCAACAGACAAATGGATAAAGAAGATATGGTCCATATAAACAATGGAATATTACTCAGCCATCCAAAAGGATGAATACCCAACTTTTGCATCAACATGGATGGGACTGGAGGAGATTATGCTGAATGAAATAAGTCAAACAGAGAAAGTAAATTATCATATGGTTTCACTCATTTGTGGAACATAAGGAATAGCATGGAGGACATTAGGAGAAGGGAAAAATGAAGGGGGAGAAATTGGAGTGGAGATAAACCGTGAGAGACTTTGGACTCCTGGAAACAAACGAAGAGTTTTAGAAAGGAGGGGGTTGGGGGTATGGGTGAGCCTTGTGATAGGTATTAAGGAGGGCATGGATTGCATGGAACACTGGGTATTATATGCAAACAATGAACCATGGAGTACTACATCAAAAATTAATGACAAATGGTGACTAACATAGCACAATAAAAAAATACCTGTTAAAAAAAATACCTGTTGTTTCTTGTATCACTGTGTTTTCTATAGTTCATGGTCTCAAACTAGGCTGTGAAAACCACATTAAACCTGACTTCTCCATTTCCAGCAATGCCTTAAGTTCCTTCACCTTGAATTCATCCTTAGTTGTGTTTCTTCTTTTTTATGAATGTGTGTGTGTGTGTGTGTGTGTGTGTGTGTGTGTGTGTGTGTGTGTGTTTTGGAACCAACAACTCTTTAGCCCGCAATTAGGTACTTCTTTTCTCTTGCTTTCTTTTCTTCCTTTTCCTTCTTCCAAATAACTTCTCCTTTCTTCCCTTTCCTTCACTGTCTACAACCTTACTGGTTTTTTAGCCCACTAAAATCAGGGGGAGGAACATCTGAAATCGGTGTGACAACAGTCCTTGGCTCGGAAACAAGCTGTGAACTAATTTAATGTAAGCTCAAATTTGGGGCCCTAGGTGTTGGACAGGGAGATTAGCATATAAATGAAAGAATGTACAAGTTAGAGAATCACCAAAGCCAAACTAAGAAGTAGGTGTTCATTTTTGTGGCACAATTTTAGACTAACCAGGAAGTCCTCTCCACCTGTAAATTGTTCTCACACTGGCCTGCCATAGCACCTGGGAGTCCACCATTAGGTCCTCTGAGTGGTGGGGACTTTTCCCGGTGCTACAGTCACAGTTGCAGTGCCCAACTTTGTGAGACCCTTGTTACATTAAAGAATGCCAAGGCTCTGTCCCACTTGGTGAACCCATATATCCAAGTTCTGAAGAGTCTTAGGAGTTTCCAGGATCACTCTGCTGGGACTTAAAATTGTCACTGAGGGGAGGAAGACACTAAGAACAGACAATCCTCACCTTCCCCTTTCTGCCTTTCCCTGGTTTCAAGCTAAGAGTCTATTATCAACCATCAACCACATGAAATCCCTAGGTTGGGTGTGGTGGTCAGGCACAAAAATGCCATCTTTCCCCCTCTCTCTTCTCTTCCCCTTGTACTCTTTACCCTAGCATCTTCTCATTGCTGCTTGGAAAAAAGCAGATCAGGTAGAGTGTTAAACCATTTTGGTAATCAGTTCTCGTGAGTTTTGGCATGTAAAAGAGGGCAAGGGGATGGCTTTGTGCATTAATGCTTACACTTAAGCAGTGCTCCTACTTTCTGAAATTAATCTCTGTCCATTGCTCAAGCCAGTCTCTCACTTCTTCCACAGTAGAGACTAGCAATTTGTCAGGATGGAAGCATTTTTTTTTTTTTTTAAAGATTTTATTTATTTATTTGACAGAGAGAGATCACAAGTAGGCAGAGAGGCAGGCAGAGAGAGAGGAGGAAGCAGGCTCCCTGCTGAGCAGAGAGCCCGATGCGGGACTCGATCCCAGGACCCTGAGATCATGACCTGAGCCGAAGGCAGCGGCTTAACCCACTGAGCCACCCAGGCGCCCAGGATGGAAGCATTTTGATTAAATTAACTTGACTTAATGTATAAATGATAACTGGTTTAATGTCTTTATTTTCCAAATAATAATGAATCTTGAGAGAGAACTTGCTAAAAATAAATAACCCTCAATTGGTGGGAGTTTAACAGAAACCTGGGGCCTTTAAAGCTTTCTGTGCCTCTAAAGATACAGCCCATAAGTAATTAATGTTTTCTTCTTGATGCTCATAAAATCCTAAAACTCACCCAATTGTTTTTGTTTGCAACAAACCTCATAGTCATGCTTAATGATACAAGATGCCATAGACTTTCCCTTGACATAAGGCCCGTAGGTGCCTTAGAAGTGTATGGATCACCCTGGAGGCATGGTGAAGTAGGGGTGACAGGAAATCACCCCTATTCTTTCCACAGCAACTAAAACTGAACCTAGAAGATCTCTTATTAGAAGTCTAACCTGGCTCCACAGGCCTTCACATAATTGCTAAACCCATTTCCACAAATGTTAAGAACTTCTCTACTTTCTCCTTCTCATCTTCTTCTCCTTTTACTTCTACTTCTTCAGAAAGCGTTTGACCCAATTCTAACTGGTGGTCTACAAAGGGAGCCATATCACTGTGAGACCTGGCTTCTGAGAAGGAAGACTCTAAGGTAGAAAGCCCTGAGGTATATGTATTTATATGAGGCAGATGGCTGAATATATGGAAATAAATTGTGAGAGGATATTCTTAGTAAGTTATAGTAAATTATACAAGTAGTAGTTAACATTTTTTGAGCACTTGCTACGTGCTTGGCACTGTATTAAGTGCTTTGCAGGTATTATATCCTTCACTCTTTGAAAGTATTGCATGGTTGTGGTTAAGAAATAGAGTGCCTCAAGGTGCCTGGCTGGCTCAATTAGTGGAGCATGTGACTCTTGATCTTGGGGTTGTGAGTTTGAGCTCCACACTGGGTATAGCTATTACTTCAAATAAAATATTAAAACAAAGAAAAAAAGTGTCTAGATTTATATTCTAGTGCCACCACTTACTAGCTATATGACTCTGGGCAAGTTATTTAATTTCTCTTTGCCTAGGAAGTCTTGTAAACTGGAGATAATAATAGTACCTGCCTTATAGGGTGGTTGGGAGGATTATATGAGGTAATCCACGTAAAGGGCTTAAAAAATGCTTGATTCCAAATACTTGGTCAATTAATTATATCTTCTGTTGATGATTCTCCCATTAACATTATAAGGTTATTATTATCTATATTACAAAGATAATGAAACTGAGGCTCAAGGAAGTTAACTTGACCAAGATCAAGACAGTAAGTAGTAAGAACTAGAGTTCAAATCATGTCCATGCGACTTCTCATTGAATTACTTTGTTACTCTCTAATGTATATGACAAATGAAAAAAAAAAAAGCAATGATCAATATGTGAGTTCTAATTTCACTTATATTGCTAGGTGTAATATATTCTTAATTTTTACTATGCTCTTCTACCTTCATCAAGATCATTAGTAAATGTTACTGAATTCTAATTCACATATATGCCTTTAAATTTTGCACTTGTATTTCACAAGAAACCTAGCTTCTGCTAATACTTTTATACCCTAATACCTATAACAAAAATCTAAGATTTTGCTTAAGCTACATTACTCTCTGTTTAATCTTTGACCAGAACAAATTCTACTGATATAAAGAAAGGGTATATGTACTTCAATATAGTTGAGGCAATGAGGACTAAATAACATGATCAAGGAGGGAAAAATAGCTGTGGGTGTTTGATGTTCAGGGTAAGCCAAAACAAAACACCAAACCTGTCAGTTGGCCAGTCAGTCTTAGAAGACTAGAAGATTGATGGGGTTTCAGTAGTAGTTTAAATGATGGGAAAGACCATTTGACTGCCTGAAGGAAAAGTATCCCAGGGAGCCCATATTGTTTTGGAAAAGGTTCAGAGGTGGGGGTAGTATGTGCCTTTAGGGAACCTGAAACAGGTGTGCCTTCACACATGAGATGTAACCATAAAATGATGAATGTGACCTCTTTTGATGCAAACATACCAGAACTTTATATTCCAACAGTGTTGTCTTCTTCAAAGCAGACATGTTGGGAGTCTAGATTCTTCATGCAGTTCAACATACCTTTGAAAACTCTTTTATGCCTTAGACTTCACAGCCACATGTGCTAACTGTGCCCATTCCTTTAAGACAGAAAGTGGAAATAAGTAGCTGGAAGACTGGAATAAGGCTCATCGTTTCTCAGCGACGACCTTTGATGATCATTTGAGAAGCTGGAAAGGTGACCTTTATACCAATAAGGTAAATGGAACCATCTTACTTGATTAAAGGTGATGAAACTCATATGGCCTTTGAGCTCTTTTCCTAGGTCTAACTCCCTCCTTTCCCTGTTTATCTTGAGTTGATGGTCATTCTGTCAGAGTTTGTTTAATTGAAAATGGGAAACTACATGGAATTAAATGAAAATATGTTATACTTTCTACCCTTTGTGAAATAGACTCCATGTGACCAAATGAATTTCATCCAGATCTTAATGGATAGAAACAAAACTAAAATAACTTCAGAGGAAGCTTCTCTGATAAAGTTTAATAGACAGATAGCATTGGGTGGTCCAAGATGTCCGAGGACTATTATCCTAGAAGCCCATTCAAAGAGCTTGTAGGATGTATGGGGTTTGTTTTACCAGAGACTTCACAGAAGTGGACAAGTATGAAAGAAACAATTGTCATTTATATCTAACAATGAGAAAATACATAGGACAAATACAGTCTGGGAATGCAGCTTGGGTTTGGCATCAAGGATACTCAAATGACATTGGACTGGGGTTCATGAACTTTTACATGGTGAACATAAACAAGATTACTACAATATTACTACAAGAACTTAAAGTCTAAAGGGGGGAAAAAGACGAAGTTAAAGGTGTCAATGTGTCAAATGTTAGATAATGTTATTTAAGGAGTAAGGATGAAGGATGGCTCCATAATATTTATTAAGCATCTATTATGTTCCAGATTCTTAAAATGTATTGCTCCAAGGGGTGCCTGGGTGGTGCAGTTGGTTAAGTGCCCAACTCTTGGTTTTGGCTCATGATATGATCTCAGGGTGGTGAGAAAGAGAGCCTCATGTCTGATTCCACACGCAGTGTGGAGTCTGCTTGGTACTCTCTCTCCTTGTCCCTCTACCCTTCCCACTCATGCGCTCTCTCTCTCTCTCTCTCTCTGTATTAAATAAATAGAAAATATTTTAGAAAAATTTATTGCTTCAAAACAAATCTGTAAACTAGAGGTTACTTTACCCATTTAAAAAAAAAATCATTTATTTATTTATTTAAGGGGAGACAGAGGAAGAGGGAGAGAGAATCTCAAGCTGATTTACCAATGAGCATAGAGCCTGATGTCAAGCTCAATCTCACAACCCTGAGATCCTGACCTGAGACAAAATAAGGGTCAGATGCTTACCCAAATGAGATACCCCTCAGGCACCCCATTACTTTACCCATTTTAATGATGAGACAACTGAGGCTCAAAGAGGTAGAGTAACTACCTACATAGCTAGTAGTTGGAAGAGCTAGGATTGAACATAGATCTCACTGACTCCAAAACTCGTGCTCTTTGTTAGTATATTAAGCCACTCTTTAAGGATGGGTGCTTCTTGTTATGCACATAGAGAAAAATAGCTGGAATAAAAGTGTTTTTTTTTTAAAAAACAGCTTATAATCTGAAGGAGGGAGACTTAAGTATGTGGGCAGCAATGGGATCCTAGATTGGTGCTGCCAATTACAGGGAATGTTGGAGGAGAATTAGGTAGTGATTTGAATAGAGATTATAAACTAGTGGCCTGTTGGCCAGATCCAGCCAGTGCACATGTTTTATTTGGCCTGCACAGTGTTTTCTAAAATATCAAATTTATTGCCAATATTTTAAAAGGATTGTTCACAAAAAATTCCAGTTTCTAGCTTCTCTTAAAAAAAGTAATAAAATCTGGGGCGCCTGGGTGGCTCAGTGGGTTAAAGCCTCTGCCTTTGGCTCAGGTCATGATCTCAGGGTCCTGGGATCGAGCCCCACATCAGGGCTCTCTGCTCAGCAGAGATCCTGCTTCCCCCTCTCTCTCTGCCTGCCTCGCTGCCTACTTGTAATCTCTGTCTGTCAAATAAATAAATAAAATCTTAAAAAAAAAAAAAGTAAGAAGATCTGGCAACATGGAGCCTGTGATCTTGCATGGCAAAATCAAGTGGAGTCAGGTTATTGCTTTCCAGTTTCCCAAAGTCTTCAGTACATCCTATACTTGAGCAACTTTACACATCAGGTTATCTACCTAGTCCGTATAAACTTTTGATTTATGACTAATAGTTTAGATAGTCACACTGGATGGCTCCCTGTTTTCTCTGAAGATGTCATTTCCTGGAAGAGATAGCAATGAAAATAGGGCAATACATTTTTAATGAGGTGATGAGGGTGCTGAGAAGTCTACATGGCTCGTTTGACTAATGTCTGACAAGAGCTAGAACTATTGTGGTGTCAGCCATTAGCCTTGCGAGAGGTTGGTATGTTTCTCTTTAGTTGTTCAACTATTTGGGTGCAGGAATAGGGGTTCTATTTTTTTTTCTTGTTTGTGATTCTAGGTTGGAGTGTAAAACAGTTTTTAGTTACCAGGCAGAGTGGACAGTGGATACATCCACAGTCTTTGATAAGGTATACCTCAAGATACTAATGGTAAGGCTTGTCATTCATTGCAAAGAATCAATGGTGGTCAGAGGTGTTAGTGTCTTGCTGAAATGGAGGCAGCAGTTTAAAAGTAATAAAGCTGTCAGAAAAAAGATTGTCTATTAGATGATGGGAAGAAATGTGGCAAATAGTAATTCAGGAGGATTTTATTATTTGTTTTAAGATTTCCTTATTTTTTAGAGAGAGAGAGCAAGCAGGGGGAGGGGTAGAGAGTGAGAGATAATCTATTTTTTGAGGTTTTAAAATTTTTTTTATTTTTTATTTTTTAAAAAATTTATTTATTTATTTTTATAAGCATATAATATATTTTTATCCCCAGGGGTACAGGTCTGTGAATCGCCAGGTTTACACACTTCACAGCACTCACCATAGCACATACCCTTCCCAATGTCCACTACCCCACCCTCCCCTTAGCAACCTTCAGTTTGTTTTGTGAGATTAAGAATCACTTATGATTTGTCTCCCTCTCAATCCCATCTTGTTTCATTTATTCTTCTCCTACCCACTTAACCCCCCATGTTGCATCTCCACTTCCTCATATCAGGGAGATCTTATGATAGTTGTCTTTCTACTTGACTTATTTCGCTAAGCATGATACCCTCTAGTTCCATCCACGTCGTCACAAATGGCAAGATTTCATTTCTTTTGATGGCTGCATAGTATTCCATTGTGTATATATACCACATCTTCTTGATCCATTCATCTGTTGATGGATATCTAGGTTCTTTCCATAGTTTGGCTATTGTGGACATTGCTGCTATAAACATTCGGGTGCATGTGTCTCTTCAGATCACTACGTTTGTATCTTTAGGGTAAATACCCAGTAGTGCTATTGCTGGGTCATAGGGTACTTCTATTTTCAACATTTTGAGGAACCTCCATGTTGTTTTCCAGAGTGGTTACACCACCTTGCATTCCCACCAACAGTGTAGGAGGGTTCCCCTTTCTCTGCATCCTCGCGAGCATCTGTCATTTCCTGACTTGTTAATTTTAGCCATTCTGACTGGTGTGAGGTGATATCTCATTGTGGATTTGATTTGTATTTCCCTGATGCCGAGTGATATGGAGCACTTTTTCATGTGTCTGTTGGCCATCTGGATGTCTTCTTTGAAGAAATGTCTGTTCATGTCTTCTGCCCATTTCTTGATTGGATTATTTGTTCTTTGGATGTTGAGTTTGCTAATTTCTTTATAGATTTTGGACACTAGCCCTTTCTCTGATATGTTGTTTGCAAATATCTTCTCCCATTCTGTCAGTTGTCTTTTGGTTTTGTTAACTGTTTCCTTTGCTGTGCAAAAGCTTTTGATCTTGATAAAATCCCAATAGTTCATTTTTGCCCTTGCTTCCCTTCCCTTTGGTGATGTTCCTAGGAAGATGTTGCTGTGGCTGAGGTCGAAGAGGTTGCTGCCTGTGTTCTCCTCAAGGATTTTGATGGATTCCTTTCTCACATTGAGGTCCTTCATCCATTTTGAGTCTATTTATGTTTGTGGTGTAAGGAAATGATCCAATTTCATTTTTCTGCATGTGGCTGTCCAATTTTCCCAACACCATTTATTGAGGAGGCTGTCTTTTTTCCATTGGACATTCTTTCCTGCTTTGTCGAAGATGAGTTGACCATAGAGTTGAGGGTCTATTTCTGGGCTCTCTATTCTGTTCCATTGATCTATGTGTCTGTTTTTGTGCCAGTACCATACTGTCTTGATGATGACAGCTTTGTAATAGAGCTTGAATTGTGATGCCACCAACTTTGGCTTTCTTTTTCAATATTCCTTTGGCTATTCGAGGTCTTTTCTGGTTTCATTAAATTTTAGGATTATTTGTTCCATTTCTTTGAAAAAGATGGATGGTACTTTGATAGGAATTGCATTAAATGTGTAGATTGCTTTAGGTAGCATAGACATTTTCACAATATTTATTCTTCCAATCCAGGAGCATGGAACATTTTTCCATTTCTTTGTGTCTTCCTCAATTTCTTTCATGAGTACTTTATAGTTTTCTGAGTATAGATTCTTTGCCTCTTTCGCTAAGTTTATTCCTAGCTATCTTATGGTTTTGGGTGCAATTGTAAATGGGATTGACTCCTTAATTTCTCTTTCTTCTGTCTTGTTGGTATAGAGAAATGCAAATGATTTCTGTGCATTGACTTTATATCCTGACACTTTACTAAATTCCTGTATAAGTTCTAGCAGTTTTGGAGTGGAGTCTTTTGGGTTTTCCACATATAGTATCATATCATCTGCAAACAGTGATAGTTTGACTTCTTCTTTGCCGATTTGGATGCCTTTAATTTCCTTTTGTTGTCTGATTGCTGAGGCTAGGACCTCTAGTACTATGTTGAATAGCAGTGGTGATAATGGACATCCCTGCCGTGTTCCTGACCTTTTATTAATGTGTTGTATCACATTTATTAATTTGCGGATGTTGAACCAACCTTGCAGCCCTGGAATAAATCCCACTTGGTCGTGGTGAATGATCCTTTTAATATACTGTTGAATCCTATTGGCTAGTATTTTGGTGAGAATTTTCGCATCTGTGTTCATCAAGGATATTGGTTTGTAGTTCTCTTTTTTGATGGGATCCTTGTCTGGTTTGGGGATCAAGTTGATGCTGGCCTCATAAAATGAGTTTGGAAGTTTTCCTTCCATTTCTATTGTTTGGAACAGTTTCAGGAGAATAGGAATTAGTTCTTCTTTAAATGTTTGGTAGAATTCTCCCAGGAAGCCGTCTGGCTCTGGGGTTTTGTTTGGAGATTTTTGATGACTGTTTCAATCTCCTTACTGGTTATGGGTCTGTTCAGTCTTTCTGTTTCTTCATGGTTCAGTTGTGGTAGTTTGTATGTCTCTAGGAATGCATCCATTTCATTCCAGATCGTCAAATTTGTTGGCGTAGAGTTGCTCATAGTATGTTCTTATAATTGTTTGTATTTCTTTGGTGTTGTGATCTCTCCTCTTTCATTCATGATTTTATTTATTTGGGTCCTTTCTCTTTTCTTTTTGATAAGTCTGGCCAGACTTTTTGAAGTCTGGATTATTGATTAATAAGATTAATCAATCTTATTAATTCTTTCAAAGAACCAGCTCCTAGTTTCGTTGATTTGTTCTATTGTTTTTTTGGTTTCTATTTCATTGATTTCTGCTCTGATCTTTATGATTTCTCTTCTCCTGCTGGGTTTAGGGTATGATATGATACTATATGTGGAAAACCCAAAAGACTCCACTCCCTCCTTTAGGTGTAGGGTTAGGGTGTGTACCTGAGACCTTTCTTGTTTCTTGAGAAAGGCTGTACCACTATATATTTTCCTCTCAGGACTGCCTTTGTTGTGTCCCACAGATTTTGAACTGTTGTGTTTTAATTATCACTTGTTTCCATAATTTTTTCAATTCTTCTTTAATTTCCTGGTTGACCCATTCATTCTTTAGAAGGATGCTGTTTAGTTTCCATGTATTTGGGTTCTTTCCAAATTTCCTCTTGTGATTGAGTTCCAGCTTCAGAGCATTGTGGTCTGAAAATATGCAGGGAATGATCCCAATCTTTTGATACTGGCTGAGACCTGATTTAGGATCAAGGATATGATCTATTCTGGAGAACGTTCCATGTGCACTAGAGAAGAATGTGTATTCTGTTGCTTTGGGATGAAATGTTCGGAATATATCTGTGATGTCCATCTAGTCCAATGTGCCATTTAAGGCCTTTATTTCCTTGCTCATCTTTTGCTTGGATGATCTGTCCATTTCAGTGAGGGGAGTGTTAAAGTCCATGCTATTATTGTATTATTGTTGATGCGTTTCTTTGATTTTGTTATTAATTGGTTTATATAGTTTGCTGCTCCCACATTGGGGGCATAGATATTTAAAATTGTTAGATCTTCTTGTTGGACAGACCCTTTGAGTATGATATAGTGTCCTTCCTCATCTCTTATTATAGTCTTTGGCTTAAAATCTAATTGATCTGATATAAGAATTGCCACTCCTGCTTTCTTCTGATGTCCATTAGCATGGTAAATTCTTTTCCACCTCCTCACTTTAAATCTGGAGGTGTCTTCGGGTTTAAAATGAGTTTCTTGTAAGCAACATATAGATGGGTTTTGTTTTTTTATCCATTCTGATACTCTGTGTCTTTTGATTGGGGCATTTAGCCCATTAACATTCAGGTTAACTATTGAGAGATATGAATTTAATGCCATTGTATTGCCTGTAAGGTGACTGTTACTATATATTGTCTCTCTTCCTTTCTGATCTACTACTTTTAGGCTTTCTCTTTGCTTAGAGGACCCCTTTCAATATTTCCTGTAGAGCTGGTTTGGTGTTTGCAAATTCTTTCAGTTTTTGTTTGTCCTGGAAGCTTTTTTTTTTTTTTTTTTTTTTTAATTTTTTATTTTTTATAAACATATATTTTTATCCCCAGGGGTACAGGTCTGTGAATCACCAGGTTTACACACTTCACAGCACTCACCAAATCACATACCCTCCCCAATGTCCATAATCCCACCCCCTTCTCCCAAACCCCCTCCCCCCGGCAACCCTCAGTTTGTTTTGTGAGATTAAGAGTCACTTATGGTTTCTCTCCCTCCCAATCCCTTCTTGTTTCATTTATTCTTCTTCTACCCATTTAAGCCTCCATGTTGCATCACCACTTCCTCATATCAGGGAGATCATATGATAGTTGTCTTTCTCTGCTTGACTTATTTCGCTAAGCATGATACGCTCTAGTTCCATCCATGTTGTCGCAAATGGCAAGATTTCATTTCTTTTGATGGCTGCATAGTATTCCATTGTGTATATATACCACATCTTCTTGATCCATTCATCTGTTGATGGACATCTAGGTTCTTTCCATAGTTTGGCTATTGTGGACATTGCTGCTATAAACATTCGGGTGCACGTGCCCCTTTGGATCACTACATTTGTATCTTTAGGGTAAATACCCAATAGTGCAATTGCTGGGTCATAGGGCAGTTCTATTTTCAACATTTTGAAATCAATAAGTTGCAAAATCAATAAGAATAGGTCCACACCCCATCACCTAATAATAAAATTTACAAGTCTTAGTGACAAAGAGAAAATCCTGAAAGCAGCCCGGGAAAAGAAATCTGTAACATACAATGGTAAAAATATTAGATTGGCAGCAGACTTATCCACAGAGACCTGGCAGGCCAGAGAGAGCTGGCATGATATATTCAGAGCACTAAATGAGAAAAACATGCAGCCAAGAATACTATATCCAGCTAGGCTATCATTGAAAATAGAAGGAGAGATAAAAAGCTTCCTTCGATAGAAGGAGAGATAAAAAGCTTCCTTCGATAGAAGGAGAGATAAAAAGCTTCCTTCGATAGAAGGAGAGATAAAAAGCTTCCTTCGATAGAAGGAGAGATAAAAAGCTTCCTTCGATAGAAGGAGAGATAAAAAGCTTCCTTCGATAGAAGGAGAGATAAAAAGCTTCCTTCGATCGAAGGAAGCTTTTTATCTCTCCTTCTATTTTCAATGATAGCCTAGCTGGATATAGTATTCTTGGCTGCATGTTTTTCTCATTTAGTGCTCTGAATATATCATGCCAGCTCTCTCTGGCCTGCCAGGTCTCTGTGGATAAGTCTGCTGCCAATCTAATATTTTTACCATTGTATGTTACAGATTTCTTTTCCCGGGCTGCTTTCAGGATTTTCTCTTTGTCACTAAGACTTGTAAATTTTATTATTAGGTGATGGGGTGTGGACCTATTCTTATTGATTTTGCAACTTATTGATTTTGTTCTCTGCAACTCCTGGATTTTGGTGCTTGCTCCCTTTGCCATATTGGGGAAATTCTCTCCAGTAATTCTCTCCACTATACCTTCTGCACCCCTCTCTCTTTCTTCTTCTTCTGGAATCCCAATTATTCTAATGTTGTTTCGTCTTATGGTGTCACTTATCTCTCGAATTCTCCCCTCGTGGTCCAGTAGCTGTTTGTCCCTCTTTTGCTCAGCTTCTTTATTCTCTGTCATTTGGTCTTCTATATCACTAATTCTTTCTTCTGCCTCATTTATCCTAGCAGTGAGAGCCTCCATTTTTGATTGCGCCTCATTAATAGCTTTTTTGATTTCAACTTGGTTAGATTTTAGTTCTTTTATTTCTCCAGAAAGGGTTTTTATATCTCCCGAGAGGTTTCTCTAATATCTTCCATGCCTTTTTCAAGCCCGGCTAGAACCTTGAGAATCATCATTCTGAACTCTAGATCTGACATATTACCAATGTCTGTATTGATTAGGTCCCTAGCCTTTGGTTCTTTTCTCTTGTTCTTTTTTTTTTTTTGTGGTGAATTTTTCCGCCTTGTCATTTTGTCCAGATAAGAGGATATGAAGGAGCAAGTAAAATAATAAAAGGGTGGCAACAACCCCAGGAACATATGCTTTCAGAATGTGGTTGATTTTCTGTTTCTAGAATTGCTGTTCTTCTTCTCTTCGATCTGCTGTTGGATTTGTAGGTGTTTGCAATCTTTAGATAAGCTATCTAGCTGATCTCCTTCTATCTGAAGTAGTCTCAGCCTGCTACTTCTCCACCATCTTAACTCCTCCCCCCAGTGAGAGGGAATCTTGAAGCAAACTCCCCATTGAGGATGAGCCTGACAGGCAGCTTGATCCCAGGACCCTGAGATCATGACCTGAGCTGAAATCAAGAATCAGACGCTTATTTTACTGAGCTACCCAAGTGCCCCTTTATTAATTTAAAAATATATTTTGTTTATTTATTGGACAGAGAGATAAGGAGTACAAGTAGGCAAAGTGGCAGGCAGAGGGAGAGGGAGAGGCAGGTTCTTTGCTGAGCAGAAAGCTCCACATGGGGCTCGGTCCCAGGACTCCGGAATCATGACCTGAGCCAAAGACAGATGCTTAACCAACTGAGCCACCCAGGTGCCCCTCCTTTATTAACTTTTAAAAAAGTGAGTTTATAGCCACCAGAAATGATGAATATCCAACTTTTGCATCAACATGGACGGGACTGGAGGAGATTATGCTGGGTGAAATAAGTCAAGCAGAGAAATGATTTCATTTGTGGAACGTAAGGAATAGCATGGAGGATGTTAGGAGAAGGAAGGAAAAAATGAAGGGGGGAACCAGAGGGGGAGATGAACCATGAGAGACCATGGACTCCAAGAAACAAACAGAGGATTTGAGAGGGGAGGGAGGTGGGAGTCGGTTGGCCTAGTGATGGGTATTAAGGAGGGCATGGATTGCATGGAGCACTGGGTGTTATACACAAACAATGAATTATGGAACACCACATTAAAAACTAATGATGTACTCTATGGTGACTAACATAACATAATAAAAAATAATTTTTAAAAAGTGAGTTTACTAGAGGATTTGTATGTAGAACAATTACAGCTCAATGATAAAAAGAAAAATAGACCAATTTGAAAATAGACAAATGACTTGAATAGACATTTCCCCAAAGAAGATATACAGATGGCCAATAAGCACATGAAAAGATACTCAACATCATTAGTCATTAGCAAAATTTAAGACAAAACCACAATGAGATAGCAGTTCATACTCACTAAGGTGGCTTTAAGAGAAAAGACAGAAAATAACCAGTGTTGCTGAGGATGTGGAGGAACTGGAGTCTTTATTTATTGCTGATGGGGATGTAAAATGGTGCAGCAGTTCAGAGAAAAATCTTGCAGTTCCTTAAAAAGTTAAACATGCAGCTACATATGACCCAGTAATTCCTTTCTTAGGTATATACCCAGGAAAAATGAAAATCCATGTCGACACAAAAACTTGTACATGAATATTTATAGCAGCATCACTCATACTAACCAAAAAGTGGAAACAACTCCACTGTCCATAAACAGACAAAGGACAAACAAAATGTAGTATATCCATATAATGGAATATTATTTAGCAATAGTATATCCATACAATGGAATATTATTCAGCAGTAAGTAGGAAAGAAGTACTGATACATGCTACGATATCAACCAATCTTGAAAACATATATGCTATGAAAGCATATACACTAAGTGAAAAAAACAGATCGAAAAGAAAATTGTATATAAAACATTTCTCCAAAGAAGGCATACAAATGGCCAACAGGTATATGAAAAGATGCTCAACATCCTCTATCAAGAGAATGCAAACCAAAACTACAATGAGATAGCACCTCATAACTCTTAGAATGGCTACTATTAAAAACAATCTGAGGGTTTTGAAAGGGAGGGACGTGGGAGGTTGGGGGAGCCTGGTCGTGGGTATTATGGAGGGCACGGATTGCATGGAGCACTGGGTGTGGTGCATAAACAATGAAATCTGTTACACTGAAAAGAAATTAAATAAAAATAAATAAATAAATAAATTGTTGGCGAGGTTGTGAAGAAATTGCTAAGTAGATAATGTAAATGTTGGTAAGAATGTAAAATGTTGTAGCAGCTATGGAAAACAGTACAGACGATCCCACAAAAATTAAAGTTAGAACTGCCAAATGGTCTAGCAATCCCACTTTAGGGTATTTAAATCAAAATCTCAAAGAGATATTTGCACTATCATGTTCACTGCAGCATTATTCACAATAGCCAAGATAGGGAAATAGCACAAGTGTCCATCAACAGATGAATGAGAAAAGAAGATGTATATAGTTGCAATGGAATATCATTTGGTCTTGAAAAAGAGAGAAATATTGCCGCTTTGAAAACATGGATGAATCTGGAGGACATTTGGCTAGGTGAAATAAGCCAGTCATAGAAGGACAAATACTGTATAATTCCACTTATATGAGGTATCTAAAATAGTCATACTCATGGAATCAGAAAATACAGTAGTGCTTGCCAGGGGCTGGGAAGGTGGTGGGAGAAATGCAGAGTTGTTATTTGCTGGATAAACAGTTTCAGTTATGCTATAGGAATAACTTCTAAAGGTCTGCTATAGTCAACAATATGGTATTGTGCACTTTAAAGTTTATGAAGAAGGTAGGTCTCATGGTAAGTGTTCTTATCATGAACCTCCCCCCCCACCAAAACAAAGGGACACAAGAAAACTCAAGGAGTTGTTGATATGTCTATTATCTTGATTGTAATGATGTTATCATGAAGTTTACATTAAGTCAAGCTCATTAAATTGTACACAGTAAATATGTACAGTTCTTTTTTTATCAATTATACTTCAATAAAGCTGTTAAAAATGCTGTATGCATCCATCTATATGAAATGTCCAGAATAGATGCATCTGTAGAGACAGAAAGTGGTTGCCCAATGATTGGGAGAGGGTTTGGAGGGAATGGGGAATAGATGCTAATGGATATAGTTTCTTTTTTGGTGTAATGAAAATATTCTAAAATTAGATAGTGTTGATGGTTGCACAACTCCATGAATATACTAAAAGCCACTGAACTGTATACTTTAAATGAATGAGTTGTATTCATTATATATCAACAAATCCATTTAAAATATGAACGTGTAAAGCAGACATAATTGTCTGCACTTCATTGTTTCCCAAACGTGGAAAAAGAGAAGAATTTAAGAGACTCTGTCCCTAATTGGATCCTCCATTCTTTTTTAACTTCTGGCACAAAAACAGACCCATAGATCAATGGAACAGAATAGAGAGCCCAGAAATAGACCCTCAACTCTATGGTCAACTAATCTTCGACAAAGCAGGAAAGAATGTTCAATGGAAAAAAGACAGCCTTTTTTAACTTCTGAAGAAGCCTTTAGGCCACTGCCCCCTAGCAATTTAACTTAAATAAGTTGGTAAAGAAGGCTGAAGATAGTTGCTAAGTTGAGACCTTCCTTTCAAAATGTATGTCTATCTGAAAATTCTCTCTTGCCTCAGTGCTCATTTGCATGCTCATCTCATGCAGTATATCTGGTTTCTTCCTTAGTTGAAGACAAATATCACTGAATACAAAAACTAACCAACTAACCAACTCAAAACGCCACATAGAATTCCCAAAGTCGAGTATTGGGAAAGACCTTGAAATGAAGTAATATATTCTAGACAATCTTTTACACAAACATATGTAAAATGAAAACAGTTCCATAATTTCTTTTGATATGGGTACAGTCAGGCTCCCTGCCTATCCTGCAATTTTTTCTACTATGAAACTTAAATACAATACTGAGAATCCTCAGAGAATATCTGAAAGAGGAGCTCTAGGCCTCTAGGAAAAGGCCTGACGGCTCTAAGAAAGCAAGTGGCAGGGGAGAAAAGAATGGATATATTCTGGGGATGGAAAGGACTTACCATTAGTGAAGACCTTATGAACAGCTCTAAACAGGCTCTAAGACCACAAATAAATTACCCTAGCTACGATAAAAAAGCTTTCCTAGCGATGTGGAAAAAACAGTTTTAAAGCGGAAACTCCCTAGGCAATTCATAGTTTTATCTAAGACTTCCCTTTCTCAACTTGAAACTCAATGATTTCCTTCTGTGGTTTTATCAATGGGCCAGAGGTCTGATAAGATTGCTTCCTTCCTGCACTTGGAACTCTGTCATCTCACTTGGAAGAAGTAATACACTTTCCCTTCTGGCCCTGCTCAGAGAGCTCAGTGGAACAAGAGGCACAGGAGATGTGGGGCCACAAAGTACAAAGGCAGACTGCTATGACTAGCCCATGGGAGGACTAGAGTGGACTTGAGTCTTCTATCTTCATCTCTGTGAATGGCAATCACCTTGCTTTGCCCACCTACTCTGTGAGCTGAATCAAGAGCATGGTTTGAAAGCAACTGTGATTTAGGCATGCTTCTGGAGAGTAAGCCTGGCCCAAGAGTCTACCTTTTCTGTTGTTGGTGTTCTTATTAATACAGCTTGAGAAAATGTAGTCACCTGAGCATATGCTATGGCAGGAGCTAGCCATTGTATGAAGTTCCTGGAGAGCAATTAGATTAATAAGGTAGGAAGTAAAACTTCATTGGCTCTGTGTTCTCTTTTCCCTAATCAGTTTAAAAGAAATCACAAGGTAACCTTCCAGCTTTGGGAAATATTCCCAATATCCTAATATCTTCATGCCCCAAATCATCCTTTTCCAGAAGGACAGTAGATCTCCTGCCCCAGAGATATCCTTTACAAACATGCTTATTATTATGTCATCTGAAGTCTATTCCTTTGGTTTAACCACTGTGAAAATGCAACAGTTACATAAAGGAAGAGTGATACATTAAGCCATCAATTTTATTTAACATGTTTGAAAGACTTCATTTGCTGTTTAGCAGAAGGAAAAACAGGTCCCTGAGGAGTTAGGGCAAGGGATGCAGTAGAGAGATCTTGAGCCAGGGGCCTGGACAGAAGGAATCAGGATCAAGCAGGACAATGGTGTTAGAAAGACAGGTGGAAGGATGCTAAGACAGTCAGCCCTGCTGTAGTAGGCTTGAGCTCAGAGGAGAATATTAGAAAAAGGCACTTTTCTGACCTTCTGGCTCACTGAAGAGAACTGAATGACACGATTACAGAGAATAGCATGGCAGCAAGAGATTCTGCAACAAAAGCGATCTACTTGAAGTGTGGTATCTTTGTCAGCCACTAAAAAGGCTTTTAACCCAAAAGGGATTTGACATGTCTTACTGTTTGTGGATGTGTGGGTTTGGTTACCCTGACAAAGAATATAGGAAGAGAGCAGGGTAGAAGGAACAAGAATAAAGGTGCAGTGAGTAGGGGTTGGGAGGGGGAATGGAAAACTCCATGGATCAAAGGCCTTCATCTGAGGCACTCTGAGAAATGCTTTGCTGTTTCTTTTTCCCCTTTGTCCTTCCCTTCTTTCCTCTCTCCCTTCTTTGTCTCCTCTCTTCCCCTTATTCTCCTAGGACTTTTGGCCTCCTCCAGACTTCTCTAGTTGTGTGTTTCAAGAATGCCAGTGGTCCTCTTTAGTCTGCCATTGCCTCTGGCCCTATCCCAGTCCCAGCTGGTGTCCCCCAGGACTAGAGGCTGCTTGCAGACATTATTTTCACAAATCGAGTCATATATTGGGCCCGAGCTCTACATACGCAGTGTTAATTATCAGGCCATCAATTAATGGTGAGCAGCTGTTTGCTTTCTGTGTTTTTCCAGAGCTTCACAGGGAGCCCTGGTAGCAGCTCAGTGGCTTGGGCTCTGGTTCCCAGTGGAGTTGGAAGGAACGGTTTGTTTTAGCTGTGGGTGACCTGTTGGAATAAAATTTCTCTGCTTCTCCTTGGTGTACATTTCCTGTTACCTTGTCTGATAGTCAATAAGGGCTTCTCCAGCACAGGATGCAGCTTTGATAGCAACCTGAACAAAGAGGGTGGGAGCGCAGAAGGAATCTCACCTTACCTAGGAACACCTTCCTCCTTCCAGGACTTTGACCTCCTCCTCCCACTCCCCATAATACTAGGGAAGTTTTTTGTTTCTTTCTTTTTTGTTTGTTTGTTTCTTTGTTTTGTTTTTGTTTTTGTTTTTGTTTTTGTTTTTTGCAGAATAAGTTACCTCCGTATGGATTATGGGAGGTTAGGGCAACCATGGCTTCCTTTTTACCCAAGGGGTCACAGGAGAGAGGATATGGGTGGCAAGACTTCCTACCTGTAGCCTCTTCTTTCCTCTCCCAGATAGTGAGATAATAGGAAGAAAACACTTTGTCATATATGTTTCAAAACTCAGGCATTTCCTTGAGGCTCTAGGGTAATCTGGATCTTCCCGCCTCCTTTGGCTTCTTTCATCCCTTAAGAGTTTTACTGCTGTAGAAGCTAACATCTGGCATGAACAGAAAGGAGGGGCCAGAGAATCTATTGGCCCCCATGAACTAAGCAGAGTTCTAGTAGCTGAAGGAGCTGGAAAGAAATAGTGGGAGGTCAGTGAATGGCAAAGAAGAGTAGAAGGCCTTTCTGAGAGTACTCCAGAAAGTTTTAATGGTCTCCACACATTCTACACGTGCTACTTCAGCTTCCTGTGCACATGGCAGATGTTCAAGAAATGCTTACTGAATTGAAAGGGAGAATGAAGTCATGTTCTTTGAAGTCACTACCTAGCTTTCATTAAGTCCACACAGATTCCTTGGAAAGGGACTAGAAACAGATTTGTATCGATCTTCAAGACTCCCCAAACACATTGTATATGGGCTATAGCCATGATAACATGTGGGAGAAAATTCTCTTTTGACAAAAGCAAGCACCATCTGTAACATGTGTTAAACCCTAAACTACTGATGGATTGTTTCAGATTTAAAGTGACTTACTGAGCTTCTATAGTAGGAAAAGGAGGAAGGTGAAAACATAACTCATATGTTCTAACTCATATTACTAAAAGAATAACTTTTATTACTCTGGTTACAATGGTGAGAATGGAAATTTCATTTGACAGGTCTGCATATTGTTAATTTAAAGATGGTCAGTTCACCATAAGTAGGAACAGGGTAGTAAAACTATGGTGTGACTCATCAGCTGCAAAATGCCTACTCCTGCCCTTCCCCCAACTAAATTGTTTTTCTAAGAACTTCATAAAGAGTTGTAACAATGCTAACTATAATAATACTTTGCATATGTTCATGATTATGATCCTTCAATGTAGGTACATTTCCCTTTGAATGCAAGTATCTTTTTTCATTTTACATAATGCTTAGTACTACAATGGGTTTTTTTTTTTTGCACATTCGTTTTTCTTTCTTGAAAACAAATTTTTAAAAATCTTGCATTCAATGATTTATAGAAGCATGTTTTACTTCTAATAACACTGTAAGTTGTTGCTAGCCAAGCCTTAATTATGTTCCCGTTTTCTGTCCCCTCCTTCCCTTTTTTTCTTTTTTTTTTCTGTCTTGTAATTATAAATAGTGTAATGTTCAACTTGACTGGCTTGCATTTAGCACTTTCCCCAAAGACCCAACAGAGGACCTGGGGATGAGAGCCAGTATTTCAGAAGTTTGGCTTGGCCGTGTACCCCAGAGATTTTTCAAGTCTCCAGTCTGCCAAGTTGGCCTAGCAATCTCCCTAAATGACAGAGAAGTGTCTCCCACTGTGCTCTTCCCCCTTGGACTTCCAGGGGATCTATTCAATTGGGTCCTTGTCTTCTAAGAGCCCCAGGTATGCCGGTATCTGAGGCATAGCTAAACAAACCCAGTAGGGAATCGGGAGCTGCCTGTGTTACCACCATCATAATAGCCATTCCCCTCATCCATCTTTCATCACAATTCCAAGAAAACATTAAGTACTTAGTTGTAGAGGGAAAGACACATTCCCTGGACTCTTGGGGCTCCCATTCTGTGAGGGCCAGGGATGCCCTCAACCAACAAACACACCAAAGTGAACAATATGCCTGGGAAACGCTGAAGGGGCAGCACTGAACAATGGTGTGTGTGTGTGTGTGTTTCAAAGCTACGTAAATTGAGGCAATTTTCCTACGACTTTTGTCCATTTCAGATAATTTGGGGCAGGAATGGCCACAATCTACATGGGTCTCTTATTCAGTACTCTTCTAAGCCCATGTCTATATGTTTCCTCTTTCCCTCTTTTCCCTCTTTCCCCATTTCTTTCTTAAGAAGAAAAAGAAAGTCCTATAGAAAAGCTGCATGCAGCCATACTTTTATTTAGTGGAAGCAGAAACATAACCATCTTAGATACTTGTGTTGTCCCTTCTCTCCTATCTTTTTTCCTCTTTTCAATATCGTTTTTCCTCTTTTTCAGTATCATTTTCCTCTTTTCATTATCCTCTTTTCAGCCTCTTTGCCCCCTAACTTCTCAGTCAATCTGCTCTCCTCTCTTCCTTTCCTCACCCCTAAGAGTATCTCTTCCAGTGATTATAGCTGGAAAGAGAAAGAGAGAGAGTGACAGGAAGGGAAGGAAGGAAAGAGAAGGGAAGAGGTAATAAGACAAGGGTAGCTGAGGACTTTATAGAAGGGTAAGTATTACTCTGGTTCTTAGCATATAGCTTACAGCTTTTCTGGCTTCCCTTCACTTTCAAAGAAACTAATAGCAATTGGTACCATACAATGAATATTCATTATGTGCAAGTGCTTTTGATACATTATTTTATTTCATTATTACAATAATTCTGCAAGCAACCATCATTGCTCCCATTTTACAGATGAGAAAAGGAGGTTCCTTAAGGTTAATCAAACAGAGCCAAACAACTAGTTGGGGCTTAAATCCTGGCTCTGCTATCTACTATGTAAGTGAACTTGGACATGTTGCTTTCCCCTCTGTGAACTGTTTGTACAATTTCTCTATTCTAGAAAGTTACATAGCCTATATTCCACTTGCCAAGAGCCTGTACTTTACTCATCTGTTAAACTCTTAGGTACCCTTTGCTAATTGGGGTATATAATCCATATATACCCCAAGACCCTCCTCTCTTCCCATGGAGTTCATGAACTTAGCCAAAACTCTTCAGAACATTTTATTGGTGGACATTTCATGCCACACATTTTTTGCACAATTAAACAAATGAAAAAAACATACTTACCTGTTGCTAGCCATGCCAGGTGCAGAGGATATAGTGGTGAACAAGAAGACATGACCCCTGTTCACATGGGACTTACATTCTAATAGTGAAGGCAGACATTAATTACATTATCACAAAAATATATGCAAAATTGCAACTGTGGTAAGTACTGTAATGGAACCAACCAATGGATGAGATCATGGTAGTATGAGTGAGGGAAGCAGGGAAAACTCCTGTAGAGAAGTGTTGATGGAAGCAATATCTGAAAAAAGATGGGGAGTTAATTCTCAATAATAGAGAAAGAACTTGAAAAGGACATTGTTTACACCTGTAGCAGGAAGGAGTGTTGCAAATATGAAGAACTGAGGGCAGGTGAGTGTAGCCAGAGTGCAAGGAATGAGCAAGGAATAGTTAACATGTAGGCAAGTGGACATTGTTTTTGAATGTTTTGAATGTACATAGGCATAGGTAGCACCCTTCCATTGTACTATATAAGTACGGCACATCAAAGATTCTCAATGGCATTAATGAATTCAAATATTCTATTGTGCTGTTGCAGTAAGCACATTCATAACATGAGTTCACATCATCTAATTTATCATTTAAAGAATATGGTGGCTGTACATATTTTCAGTTCCTTGGGTCATGTCTACTTTGTGGGATAAATGGGTTGGCCATAGGAAGTTTCCAAAGAGTGAAGGGGGATTAGGGTATAGTATACCAAGAAGGAGGTGGAAGCTCTGGCTAGGTATCTTTATCCCATTGGCTCTTCATTATTTATTGATCCCCCTTTCTGTTTTCCAACCTCCTACTACCTTGAGTGGTGGAGTTTCCAGGGAGAGTAGCTTGAATTGGCCAAGGTAGTAGACCTAGAAGTGCAAGGAGCAAGAACACCCAGGGAATGGGGCAAGCATGTTCTTAGAGAGCCCTGAAAAAGAGTCAAAAGCTGAGCATGCAAAGCCCAAGGGGTGAATAATGCAGAGCCACAAATAGAAGAGAGTTCCAAAAAGGTCTGGAGCCAGGTATACAAAAGGACAGAGCAGGAAGTGAAGAGAAAGGGTAAGAGTGAAGTGAGAAGGTTTAAGGCAATGCCTCAAATGAGGCTCTGAGGTCTGTGACTCATTTTCTTTGGCCACCTGCCACACAGTGTGTGGTTGAGTTGCCTCAGTATAATGGCATGGGGCCAGGACTTCCCCTAGTTTGCCCAGTGAGAAGTTATGACTTGCTCACGAGCATTCTTGAGGTGGAAGGTTCTCACCAGTAGTCTGCTAATTCATAGCCTTCTTCTTGCACCAGCTCCTGCAACTGGCCAATTATGAACTGGGACTTTCAGCACCTCCTCTTCCCACAGTGCTCAGTTGTCATAAAAGGGCATGGGCCCATAAGGAGGGAGACAGGTAGGCTGGGCTTGACCCAGAGTGTTGAAAGCCACCTACTTACTATGTGGAGAGGGTTAGTAGAAAAGAGAAGTCGAATGTGTTCACTATTTCTTGAACTGTAAATAGGTCTAACAAGTTTTTCAAGCACTTAGCAGGGTGGATATAATGTAAACTGGGAGTGAATACTGTTCAGTAGTTAAAAGTGTGGGATTTAATGGCATACAGACCTGAATTCAAACCTTAGCTCTGCCATGTGATGACTTTGTAATCCTAGGTGAGTCACAAAACCTTTTTGTGGCTCAGTTTCCACAGTTGGAGAATAAGAATAAAAACACCTAAGACTGTTGAACAGCTTAAGTGAGGCTATGCATGTTAACTATTTAGCATTGTGCCTAGCACATAATGAATGTTTAATAAGTAGTAATGATTATTTTTTAAAGATTAATTTATTTGAGAGAAAGAAACAGAGGGGGTGGGGAGAGAGAGAGAGAGAGAGAGAACACGAGCAGGGTGAAGGGCAGAGGGAGAAGAATAAGAGACTCCACTCAATGGAGTCTCAGGCCATGAGACTCATGAGGCTCAGTCACAGGACCCTGAGATAATGACCTGAGCAGAAACCAAGAGTCAATAGTGGTAGTAATGCTTGTTTTATTGGGAGGAAAGCAGGGTCTGCTATCTGATTTTGCTCCCCAAGTACTTAGAATCTATGGAGGTTAGAATGGTCCTTAGTAATGTAGAAAAGTGGCAAGGATGGAAATGGCCATTGCTGTGGTTGAGTTAAAGGTGCATTCCAGATGTAGGAAGTTCCAGAATGGGAACTTTATTGTAATAAACTGGGAAAGTCAGTCATACTGCTGCATAGCATGTGCTAACAGAAGTTTAGTCTGATGACCTTTGGTAGTGGCCCAAGGCTGCCTTATTGGGAGTTAGGTCTGGGGTTTGGCTGATTAAGGAATAGCTAAAACAGCTAGGGACAGGCAGAACTTAAGACAAGTGCTAACCTTTGCCTAGGAAGCACTGAGATGGTGAAGTGTACAAGAGCTGTGTAAAGACAGATATAGCCTGTGGAGTCAACATTAGAAGGCAAATACCCATATGGACCAGTTCAGAGTGAATGAAGAGCCAGAGCAGAAACAAAGTGAGTGGGTTCAAGACAATTGCCATAAAAGGGCCCTGAGGGCTGGTATTTGGCTTTATTGGCTGCCAGCTAAACAGTGTGTAGGTAGGTTAACTTAATTGTTTGGTATAGGCTGGGGCAGACAGTAATAACAATCCTCCAAGGTAGACATAATTTCTATTTTATAGGGGAGGAAACTGAGAATTAAAGAGCCCAGCAATTTGTCTTATGTCACACAGCTCATCACTGGCAAAGATGGGAAGGTGGGAGTGATTCCTAAGCAGACAGTTCAGGTAAAATGAAAAGTAAAGCAAAGTTTCTTTATGGAGGGTGTTGTGGGGGCAGGAGCCGTAAGTACAAGAGAATGTTGGCAGTTGTTATTCTCTCTGGGACTGTGTTGATTAGAATTGCCATATCATAAGGGATGCAGTATGATTTTGTGGTTAAAGAGTACTTCTGGAGCTAGACTGCTTGGTTTCAGAACCTAGCTCTGATACTAGTCAGCTGTATGACCTGGAGCTAAAATTACTTAACCTCTCAATCCCACAGTTTTCTCATTTATAAAATGAGTAAATAATATTACTCATTTTTTAGGGTTGTTATGTGATTTAATTAGCTAATATAACTTAAAGCACTTAGAAAGTTCATAAAAAGAATTACCTAAAACTTGACTATTAATATTAATAGTAGGGGGGCGCCTGGGTGGCTCAGTGGGTTAAAGCCTCTGCCTTCGGCTCAGGTCGTGATCCCGGGGTCCTGGGATCGAGCCCCGCATCGGGCTCTCTGCTCAGCAGGGAGCCTGCTTCCTCCTCTCTCTCTGCCTGCCTCTCTGCCTGCTTGTGATCTCTCTCTGTCAAATAAATAAATAAAATCTTTAAAAAAAAATATTAATAGTAGGATTGTTGCAAGGACTTAGATAATGCATAGAAAATACTTAGCACAATGCCGGCATGTAGTAAGTGCTCCATAGATGAATTGTTATTATTACTACAAATATTCAAAAACACTCAAGTGTATGTAAGAATTGACCTCAGAAGGACTGAAGTAGCCTCATAAAACCCATGGTGGAGAATAAGCTTTATGCCAGAAATTTGAGAGATTCCTACTTCTCTCTTTGCATATACCACCCCTTCTCTCTGATACACTATTGCTATTGTTGTTGTTGTTGAGAGGTGGAGGGAAAGGGGCAGAGGGAGATGGGAAAAAGAATCTTTAGGAGGCTCCATGCCTAGTGCAGAGCCTGATGTGGGGCTTGTTCTTACCACCCTGAGATCACGACCTGAGCCGAAATCAAGTCTGATGCTTAACCAGCTGAGCTACCCAGGTGCTCCTCTCTGATACACCTTTTTTTAAAAATTTATTTTTATTTATTTGTCAGAGAGAGAGAGAGAGAGCGCACAGACAGAGTGGCAGGCAGAGGCAGAGGGAGAAGCAGGCTCCCCACTGAGCATGGAGCCTGATGTGGGACTCGATCCCGGGACACCAGGATCATGACCCGAGCCGAAGGCAGCCGCTTAACCAACTGAGCCACCCAGGCGTCCCTCTGATACACCTTTTTAATCACAAAAAAATGCACTGTCTCGGGAGGCAGAGTGCTCACATCATTGCTGATACTGAGGTTGCATAGGTTGGCTAAATGCTAATTAGGGTTGCTGAATAGGGAATTAACAGATAATAATGATAACTAACATTGACAGAGGTACATTTACTATCCCTCTTTTACAGATAAGAAAACTGAGGCAAGAGCAGTCAAGCTCTTTGCCCAAGATTACATAGTCACTAAGTGGCAATGGTCCCTTCTAAACCCCTGACATGCTCCTGTGAGACACAGCAGATTCAGTAATAACACTGTACTATGAATAAGATTATTGGCTCCCCTTCTATTTTGGCCAGGATTAAGGGGAATGGTGGTGAGTTCTGGATTAGAGGACTTAAAATAGGAAAAAAATAGAAACCCAGTAAGTCTGGTGAGACCTCTAACATAAATTTGGTCATCTCATAATTTTATTTGGGGCAGACTTAAGCCTTGAATCTAGTCTCATGAGATTAGCACAGCCTACCTTCTCTCTCCCAGGAGTCCTTAGGGGACCTCAGGATCAGAACTGGCCCAGAATTGATGATTGAAGACCCAAGTGCCCATATGAAATTGTTCTATCAGATCTGCAAGAAAGTAATTTGGATTTTGCTTACTGTAATGGGCTCTATTTCAGCCATCAGTCTGATCTCCTGCCAGAACTAGGTTCACAGAGGATGGGGAGGAGAAGAGTGGGATTCCTGGCATGTAGGACAGCTCAGAGACAGAAGCAAGCAAGTCATATTTACTCACTCAGAAAATAGTATTATTTGGCCAGAACAATGAGTTCAAATTAGACAGTAGCAAGAACTGAATGAAGTTCAGGAAGGATGTTAGCACACAGCTGACATCACACTCACTGGTGAAAACCTAAAAGCTTTTTTCTCTAAGAATGTCCACTCCTGCTACTTTTATTAAACATAGTACTGGAAGTCTTAACCAGAGCAATTAGTCAGGAAAAGGAAATAAAAGGCATCTGAATTGGAAAGGAAGAAGTAAAACTGTCACTACTTGCAGATGACATGATATGTGTATAGAAAACCCTATAGTTTCCATTAAAAAATTGTCAGAATAAGCAAAACCATATAATAATTGACTCTCTCTGATTGACTTATTTCACTCAGCATAATCTCTTCCAGTCCATTCCATGTTGATACAAAAGTTGGGTATTCATCCTTTCTCATGGAGGCATAACACTCTGTAGTATATATGGAACATATCTTAACCATTGTTCCGTGGAAGGGCATCTTGGTTCTTTCCACAGTTTGGTAACTGTGGCCATTGCTGCTATGAACATTGGGGTACAGATGGCCTTTCTTTTCACTAAATCTGTATCTTTGAGGTAAATACCCAGTAGTGCAATTGCAGGGTCATAGGGAAGCTCTATTTTTAATTTCTGAAGGAATCTCCACACTGTTTTCCAAAGTGCTGCACCAACTTGCATTCCCACCAACAGTGTAAGAGGGTTCCCCTTTCTCCACATCCTCTCTAACACATGTTGTTTCCTGTCTTGTTAATTTTGGCCATTCTAACTGGTGTAAGGTGGTATCTCAATGTGTTTTTTTTTTTTTTTTTTTTTTTTTTGCTGTTGTTGCATTTTTTTATGAAATTTACTTATTTTCAGAAAAATAGTATTCATTATTTTTTCACCACACCCAGTGCTCCATGCAATCCATGCCCTCTATAATACCCACCACCTGGTACCCCAGCCTCCCACCCCCCCCCCACCATTTCAAACCCCTCAGATTGTTTTTCAGAGTCCATAGTCTCTCATGATTCACCTTCCCTTCCAATTTACCCCAACTCCCTTCTCCTCTCTAATACCCCTTGTCCTCCATGATATTTGTCAATGTGGTTTTGATTTGAATCTCCCTGATGGCTAATGGTGATGAACATTTTTTCATGTGTCTGTTAGCCATTTGTATGTTATTATATGGTTTTGCTTATTGGTGGAGCATTGGGAATAACACAGAGGATATGGGGAGATGGAGAGGAGAAGAGTTAGGGGGAATTGGAGGGCAAGATGAACCATGAAAGACTGTGGACTCTGAAAAACAAACTGAGGGGTTGGGAGGGGAAGGAGGTGGGGGGTTGGGTGAGCCTGGTGGTGGGTAATATGGAGGGCACATATTGAATGGAGCACTGGGTGTGGTGCATAAACAATGAATTCTGGAACAATGCAAAGAAATTTAAAAAAAAAAGAATGTCACCTACCATAAAAAAAAAAAAATCAGAATAAACAAATTCACTAAAGTTGCAGGAAAAAAAATCAATGCACAAAAAATTATTGCATTTCTTTACACTAATAACAAACTATCAGAAAGAGAATTTATAAGAAAACATTCACATTTACAGTTGCCTCAAAAAGAGTCAAATATGTAAGAATAAATTTAACCAAGGAGGTGAAAGACGTGCGTATTAAAAATAGTAAGACATTGGGGCGCCTGGGTGGCTCAGTGGGTTAAGCCGCTGCCTTCAGCTCAGGTCATGATCACAGGGTCCTGGGATCAAGTCCCACATCGGGCTCTCTGCTCAGCAGGGAGCCTGCTTCCCTCTCTCTCTCTCTCTCTCTCTCTACCTGCCTCTCCATCTACTTGTTATCTCTCTCTGTCAGGTAAATAAATAAAATCTTTAAAAAAATAGTAAGACATTAATGAAAGAAATTAATGAAGACAGAAATAAATGAAAAGATGTACACGTGGATTGAAAAAACTAATATTGTTAAAATGTCCATACTACCCAAAGCAGTATACAGATTCAATGAAATCACTATACAAAATTCCAATGACATTTCTCACAAAAAAAGAATAATCTTAAAAATTGCATGGAACCACAAATGACCCTGAATAGACAAAATAACCCTGAGAAAGAATGAAGCGGAGGTGTCACGATCTCTGACTTCAAACTGTATTACAATGCTATAGTACTTAAAACAGTATGGTATTGACATAAAAACAGACATATAGATCAATAGAACAAATCGAGAGCCCAGAAATAAACTCACACATAAGCGCTTAATTCAGGACAAAGGAGCCTAGAATATACAATGGGAAAAAAGCAGTTTTTTCAATAAATGGTGTTGGAAAAATTGGACAGCTACATGCAAAAGAATGAAACTGGACCACTCTCTTACACAATACACAAAATCCAACTCAAAATGGATTAAAAACTTGACCCCACCCCCCTTCTCCCAAGCCCCCTCCCCCCAACAACCCTCAATGTAAGACCTGACACCATAGAACTTCTAGAAGAAAACAGGTGGTAAGCTCCTTAACATAAGCCTTAGTGATAATTTTTTTAATCTAATACCAAAAGAAAAATAAATAAATACATGCATCAAACTTAATAGCTTCTGCACAGCAAAGGAAATAAACAACAAAATGAAAATGCAACCTACTGAATAGGAGAAAATAATTGCAAATCATCTATCTGATAAGGGGCTAATATCCAAAGATATATAAAAACTCATACAACTCAATGCAAACAAAGAATTCAATTGAAAAATGTGCAGAAGATCTAAATAGACATTTTTCCAAAGAAAATATATAGACTGTCAACAGGTATATGAAAAGATGCTCAGCATCATTAATCAGTGAAATGCAAACCCAAACCACCATTAGATACCACCTCACACCTATTAGAATGGCTACTATCAAATAGACAAGACTTAACAAATGTTGGTGCAGATGTGGAGAAAAGGGAGCCCTTACACACTGTTGGTGAGAATATAAATTGTTATAACCATTATAGAAAACAGTGTGGAGTTTCCTCAAAAACTTAAAAATAAAATTTTTTGATGCTGTGATAGATCCGAATACATACATACATATATATATATACATACATACATACATATATATATATATATATATCATACTGTATTTGTGTGCATATATATATATATGCACACAAATACAGTATGATATATCTTTTATGTGGAATCTAAGAACAAAGTAAAAACAACACCCCAAGCAAGTTCATAGATACTGAGAACAGATGGGTGGTTTTAAGAGGTGGGGGATTGTAGGGGGTGGGATAACATATAAACTTTTTTTAAAGTATAAATAAATTGAATAAAAATGAAAAATGCATACATACTTGGTGTTTGTCCCTTGTTCTTGGCAAAAAGCTTCAAAAACCCTTGGAATTTTCAGGTAGTGTCTTTGATATGCTAATGAGGTGCTTCCCTGGTTGAGGTGGATGAGATGGTTTCAAGATGGGAGGCTGGTTGCCAGGAAAGCCAGCTTTGTGATTAGAGAGGTGGGACTTTCAGACTTAACCGCTGACCTTCAGGCTGCAAATGGGGCCTGAGATTGACTTCTGAAGCCCCACGTAAAAACGCTAGAACTATGAGTTTCTGAGACTTTCTGGGTAGGAGAAAACGTTAATGTGCTGGGAGGTTGGCATGCCCAGATTCCACAAAGAGAATCTATGGAAGCTCTGTGCCATCAAGCTGCCTAAATAAGACCTTGTCCCACATATTTGCTCATTTGACTAGTTCATTTTTATCCTCTATAATAAAATAGTAGTCATAAGTTTAGCACTTTTTAGCAAATTATTGAACTTGAAAGAGGGCTGTGAGAACTCCCAAATTTATAGTCAGCTAGGCAGAAGTGTGAGTAGCTTGGGGATATCTCACATTTGCTAATGACATTTGAAGTGGACACAGTCTTGTGGGGTCTTTGATAACTCTAGGTAATGTCAGGCTTGAACTGTAAGACATCCAGTTGGTGTCAGAAAATTGTTGTAAGCACAGTAAGGGACAGTTCAAAACATGTGAATTTTTGAGCTCCCTCACAAGACTGTATGGAGACTTGGTTAGGTGGTATTGGAGGCAAGTGGTGAAGAGAAATATACGCAATTCATAAAGGACACAGATGTGAGTTTCCAGTGTACTGATCTTTTTTCAAGCCCAGTTTCAGCTGCATCTTATGGTAGGCAGAATAATGGACTCTCAAATACGCTTTTTTGGTCCTAATCCCAGAATTTATGTGTATGTTACTTTATATGGCAAAGGGGAATTAAGGTAGCAAATGGAATTATGGTTGGCCTAAAAAAAGGGAAAATATCCTAGATTATCCAAGGTGGACCCAATATAGCTTTAAGGTCCATAAATGTGGAAGAAGTGGGCAGATAAATCAGGGTTAGAGTGACGTAATGTGAGAATGAGTCACCTGGTCATTGCTGCCTTTGAAGATAAGAAAGAAAACCATACCCTACAGAATACTGGTGATCTCTTGGAACTGAAAAAGGAACACAGCTCTCCCAACTCTGATTTTATCCTTCTGACCTCCAGAATAGTAAGATAATAACTTTGTGTTGCTTTAAGTAACTAAATTTGCAGTGATTTGTTACAGCAATCATAGAAAACTATAGACTTACAGCCTTTTCCTTGTTCACTCTTACTCACACTGGCCTATATTTTCTCTGCACATAATGAATTCAACTCAATTTATTATCTCATTATTCATGAAGCATTTTGTTGTTGTGTTTGTCTTCCTAGCTCAATTGTGAACTCTTGGAAAGTAGAAATCATGTACTGTGCTTTGGTGAGTGCTGTGAAGTGTGTAAACCTGGTGATTCACAGACCTGTATCCCTGGGGATAAAAATATATGTTTATAAAAAATTAAAAATTAAAAAAAAAAAAGATAAACCCTTTAAAAAAAAAAAGAAATCATGTACTGATGGCAGATGCTAATTTTACTATTCTCATGTAATAATAATAAAGATAATAATAGTTATAATAACAAGAACAAGAACAGTAGAAACAGCAACCTGAGCTGATTATTATAATAAGCATTGTACCCATTAATAGTTGATTTA
This sequence comes from Mustela lutreola, assembly GCF_030435805.1. NCBI lineage: Eukaryota > Metazoa > Chordata > Mammalia > Carnivora > Mustelidae > Mustela > Mustela lutreola. The sequence goes on along the minus strand of NC_081308.1, from coordinate 93,843,914 downwards.
ATCCTCACAACAATTCTGTGAGGTGTGTACCATTATCATTTCAATTTTATGGAACTGGAAGCTAAGACATGAACAAGTTAAATAAGTTGTGTAAGATCACACAGGTAGTCAATGGCAGAAAGGTTTTAAATCCAGACATTGTGGCTGTAGAACAATGCAATTAACCTCTGTGCTACATTAAGGTCAAGTTTAAACAAATATATATGGAAAAGAGCCTTCTTTTAGCTTTTATTATATAAAAAACCTCAGGTATTAGAAAATTCTTAGCCTTATATATCCAACCAAGATGGAATAGCAGGGTCCAGACTTACCATACCACATAATTCAAACAAATAGAAAAGCAGAAATAAAATGAAACAACAGTTTCAGGATATTGGACATCAGGCAGTGAAGGATAGCAATTCCTGAAAAACAACAAAGGTAGTTCGCAAGATTTCCTGATCAAGAGCTTACACCTTGAAAGTGCTACCAGGTTGTAGCTCAGGGAGGGGAACCCAAGTGCAACCATTGGTCTTCCTGAATGGAGAAGATAGAGTTGAGAGTCCAGGGAGACCAAGGTATCTAGAGTTTGCCGGACAGAATACCACAGAGGGGAGAGATGCACAAAGAGAGAACTCCAGAGATTTGTGAAAGGTTCCTCTCTAGTACTCAGCAGAGTACTGATTAGCACATGCATGTGAGGAAACTACTAGATGCTGATGGAAAAACCCATTAAAAAAGATGAGGAGAAACAGTACTCAGCACTTACACAAGGCTAGGAATAAGCTTATTTCTACCAGCCAGATTGAAAACCTTATAATTTGTGATGCATTATTTAGAGTTTTTAGAAGGGATCTTTCCTCAGTAGTGGAGAATAATTAGGCCTACACTAAACACTGACTGCTCTGGCCCAGTCTAACAAATCTTTTTTTTTAACCTAAAAACTTTTATTTTATTTTATGTTATTTTGTTTTATTTTAATTTTTTATTATTATGTTCTGCTAGCCAATATATAGTACATCATTAGTTTTTATGTTGTGTTCAATGATTCATTAGCAGCCTAACAAATCTTAAAAACAAGACATGAAAGATCAAAGTATTGTCAAGTAACTTAACTGCATCTCAGAACAAAGGTCAAGAATGTTTATTGATATACAAAAATATTGAGGAAGAATGACATCAGTAAAATAGCAGAATAGGTGTTTTAGGTTTTCCTCCCAAAGGACAACAATTTTGACAATCACCCATGACAAGAATGCCTTTGTGGAAGTCCAGGAGTCCAACAGAGAAGTTCCAGCACACTGTTGTAGCAAGGAAAATCTGAGTTTGGACATACTGTAGAACACAAGAGGAACAGTTTTACTTCACCCACCTCACCCTTGCCCCAAGGTGGCACATCTTAGGTGCCAAGGGAGATCTTCTTGGTCTATGATTTTTTTCTGTGGGGAAAGTGAGAGTGTAAGTGAGCAGCCAGTTTCTCCAGATGTGTGGGATGCTGCCAAAGAGGTTTATTCCTATCTTGCACCATCCAGAATAATGAGGTATAAGGCACAACTGGGGGGCAGGGAGGGGATTGGAAGAATAGCAACCAGGGCCTTCAGAGGGTTTCAAAGAAATACAAATGTTACTAACTGCTTCATGAGCTCCCTGGGGGAAGCCTACCTAAGAGGCAGTGGGGAATACCTTACCTATGGATCCCCCATCTGGCCCAGTAATCCCCAATGCTCTATATACCTCACCTACACACATTCCCACACTATGATCCACTCCTGGTGCACATGGGGGTGGCAAGTATGAGCCTTTACAGATGGCTAGTGAGCATACACAAAAAGCCAGCCCAACTTTGTGGGATTGAGAGAAAGCACACAAATGAGCATTCAGCACTGCCCTTGAGAAAACACATAACAGGCTATCAGCACCTAACCTGGCTTTGCAGGATTGAGAAAAGGCACAAATTCTTAAGATTCTCCCCCCTCTCCAGAAGGGACAAGAAGTGTGGAACAGGTGTATCCATAGAAAATGTCTGGAGAAAGCCTAAGAGGCCCTAGCAGGGTAGTGGAAGGCATTTTTCTCTTAAAGCTGCCTTCTAATCAGTAAAAACTGGAGGCCAATTCTACTTCAATTACAAAGACAAGACACAAGAATCTAAGGAGAATGAAAATCAAGGAAATATACTACCAAAGGAACATAATATTCTAGAAACTTATCTCCCAAAAATAGAGATCTGTATTTGTCCAATAAAAAATTCAAAATATTTTTGAATGCAATCAAAGTTAGGTTGTTACTCAGTTAAAATAAACTGTTATATGGAATATTACTCAGTCATCAGAAAGGATGAATATTTACCATTCACATTGACATGAATGGAACTGGAGGGTATTATGGTAAGTGCAGTAAGTCAGTCAGAGAAAGACAATTATCATATGGTTTTATTCATATGTGGAATATAAGGAATAGCACAGAGGATCATAGGGAAAGGGAGGGAAAACTAAATGAAAGGAAATTAGAGAGGGAGACAAATAGTGAGTAACTCTTGACTCAGAAACAAACTAAGGGTTATGGAAAGGGAGGTGGGTGGAGGCTTGAGGTAAGTGGATGATGGGCTTTAAGGAGGGCACGTGATGTGATGAGCACTGGGTGTTATACACAACTAATGAATCATTGAACATTATGTCAAAAAAAGTAATGATGTATTGGGGCATCTGGGTGGCTCTCTCTCACACACTCTTTCTCATTTCTGCACTCTCTCTCAAATAAATAAATAAAATCTTAAATAAAAACTAATGATGTGTTTTATGTTGGTTAATTGACTTTATTTTTTTAAAGATTTTATTTATTTATTTGTGAGAAAGAGAGAGAGTGTGTGAGCACAAGCAAGGAGAACAGCAGGCAGAGGGAGAAGCAGGCTCCCTGATGAGCAAGGAGCCTGATACAAGATTTGATCCCAGGGTCCTGGGATCTTGACCTGAGCCGAAGGGAGACACTTAACTGACTGAGCCACCCAGGCGTCCCAATTAGTTGAATTTAAATAAAAAAATGACCCTGCAATTGCACCACTGGGTATTTACCCCAAAGATACAGATGTAGTGAAAAGAAGGGTCATCTGTACCCCAATGTTCATAGCAGCAATGGCCATGCTTGCCAAACTGTGGAAAGAACCAAGATGCCTTTCAACGGACGAATAGATAAGGAAGATGTGGTCCATATACACTATGGAGTATTATGCCTCCATCAGAAAGGATGAATACCCAACTTTTGTAGCAACGTGGACGGGACTGGAAGAGATTATGCTGAGTGAAATAAGTCAAGCAGAGAGAGTCAATTATCATATGGTTTCACTTATTTGTGGAGCATAACAAATAGCATAGAGGACAAGGGGAGATGGAGAAGAGAAGGGAGTTGAGGGAAATTAGAAGGGGAGGTGAACCATGAGAGACTATGGACTCTGAAAAACAATCTGAGGGTTTTGAAGGGGTGGGGGTGGGAGGTTGGGGGAACCAGGTGGTGGGTATTGGAGAGGGCATGGATTGCATGGAGCACTGGGTGTGGTGCAAAAACAATGAATACTGTTACGCTGAAAAAAAAATAGACTCTTGCAACTATAGCTATTTTATGTGAGCCTTATGGTAATCATAAAGCAAAAACTACCACTGATACACAAAAGATAAAGAGAAGGCAATCAAAGCATACCAGTGCACAAAATCATCTATTCACAAGGGAAGACAGAAATAGAGGAAGAAAGGAGCAATGAAAATTAAAAAAAAACAGAAAACAATAAAATGGTATTAGTAATCAAAATTACTTTACATAATCAAAAATTACTTTAAATGAAAATAGATTAAATTCTCCAATCAAAAGGCATAGAGTGGTTGAAAAAAATAAGAACCAAACATCTTCTGCCTATAGGAGACTTACCTCAACTTTGAGGATACATACAGGTTCAAAGTGAAGGGGTGAAAAAAGATACTCCATGCAAACGGAAACCAAAAGAGAGCAGGGATAGCTATATTTCTGTCAGACAAAATAGACAAAGTCAAAAGCTATAAAAAGATTCAAAAGGTTATTATATAATGATAAAAAAAATCAACTCATTAAGAATACATAAGACTCTGAAAAACATTCTGAGGGGTCTGAAGTGGTGGGGGGGTGTGAGGTTGGGGGAACCAGGTAATGGGTATTAGAGAGGGCACAGATTGCATGGAGCACTGGGTGTGGTACAAAAACAATAAATACTGTTATGCTGAAAATAAATTAAAAATGATTTAAAATAAATAAAAAAGAATACATAACAACTATAAATATGTAAGTGCCAAACATTGGAGCACATAAATATATTAAACAAATATTTTGATATTCAAAGGGAGAACTGAATAATAGTAAGGGACTGCTATACCATTCAACAAGATTTAGATTACTGAGACAGAAAAATCCATAAAGCAACATTGGACTTGAACTATACTGTAGACTAAATTGATCTAACAAACATTATAAAGAACCTTTCATCTAACAGCAACAGAATACACATTCTTCTCAAGTGCATAGAGAACATTCTCCAGAATAGATCATGTATTAGATTACAAAACAAGTCTTTACAAATTTAAGAAGACTGAAATCATACCAAGTACCTTTTCCAACCATCCTGGTATAAAACTATAAATCAACAACAGAAGGATAATTGGAAACTTCACAAATATGTACACACTCTTGAACAACTAATAGGTCAAAGAAGAAATCAAAAGGGAAATTTAAAAAGTCTGGAAAAAAATAAAAAATTGAAACACAATATACAAAAACTTAATGGGATGAAACAAAAAGTTTGAGAAGGAATTTTATAGTGAAAAATGCTTATATTAAGAAAAAAAGAAAAATCTCAAAAAAATTCTAACTGTATACTTCCAAGAAATAGAAAAGAAAAAAAACACCTAAAACCAAGGTTAGTATGGAAAAAAATACCAAATATTGGAACAGAAATAAATGAAATAAGGACTAGAAAAACAATAGAAGAGATCAAAACTAAGAGCTGTTTTTTAAAAAAATGACAAATGGATAAACCTTAATCTAAAATAAGAAAAACAGAGATTAAGTAAATAAAATCAGAGATGAAAGAGGACACATTATAGCTGATATCACAGAAATACAAAGGATCACAAGAGATTACTACAAACAAAACATCCTTTATACATCTAACCAATTGGATGTTAGAAGAAATGTATATGTCCTAGAGATGTACTACAACTACCAAGATAGACTCATGAAGAAAGAAAATCTGAAGATCAATAATGGGTCAAGAGATTGAGTCAGTAATCAAAAACCTCCCCCCAAATGAATTCCAGAACCTGACAACTTTGTTCATGAATTCTACCATTTTAAAAAAAATAATAAATACCAATCCTTCTCAAATTCTTCCAAAAACTGAAGAAGGAATACTTCCAAACTTATTTTACAATGTTAGCATTACCCTGATACCAAAGTCAGACAAAGACACTAAACAAAAAGAAAATTACAGGCCAAGATCGCTTATGAATATATATACAAAAGTACTCAATGAAATACTACCAAACCAAATTCAACAGCACCTTGAAAGTATCAAGTGGGATTTATCCCTGGGAGATAAAGATGGTTCAACATACACAAACCAATAAACGTGATACACAACATTAACAGAATGAAGGACAAATATCATATAATCATCTCCGTAGACACAGAAAACACCTCAGACAAAATTCAACATCCTTTTATGCAAAAAATCCCACAAAATTTTGTATAGAATGTACTTTAACATGATAAAGGCTATGTATGAGAAGCCCAGAGTTATCATAGTCAACAGTGAAAAACTGAAACCTTTTCTACTAATATTAAGAACAAGGCAAGGATGCCCACTCTCCCGACATTTATTCTAACAAGGTACTGAAAATACTATCCAGATTAAGTAAGCAAGAAAGGGGAGCTAAATGTATCCAAATCAGAAGAGAAGTAAAATTGTCTTTGTGTGAAGATTACATGGTCTAATATATATAGAAAGCCCTGGAGACTCCGCAAAATAAAACAAAAAACAAAAAACAAAAAAACTCTTAGAATAAATAAACTCAGTAAAATTGCAGGATACAAGTCAAAGTAGAAAAATCTGCATTTCTATACACTTAAAATGAACTATCAGAAAGAGAAATAAGAAAATGATTTCATTTGCAATAGTACCTAAAACAATAAAATACCTAAGAATAAATTTAACCAAGAAGATGAAAGACCTTTACACCAAAAACTATAAGGCATCAGTGAAAGCAATTGAGAAAGAAACAATGGAAAGATACTCTGTGTTCATGGGTTGGAAGAACTAACAATATTAAAATATTAACACTACCCAAAGTGATGTACAACTTCAAGGTAGTCTCTATCAAAATTCTATTGTCATTTTTTAACAGAAATAGAAAAAAAGTACCCTAAAATGTGTATGGAACTATGGAAGATCCTGAATGCCCAAACAGTCTTAAGAAAGAAGAACAAAGTTGGAGGCATCACACTTCCTCATTTTCAAAATTTATTACAAAGCTGGAGTAATCAAAACAGGGATAAAAACACTGCATAGACACATGGAACAGAACAAAGAGCTCAGATATAAACCCACACATATATAGTGCACTAGTCCTCGCCAAGGGTGCCAAGAACACTCAACATGAGAAGCATAGTCTCTTCAATAAATGGTATTGGGAAGCTGGAGATCTACATGCAAAACAGTGGAACTAGACTCTTATCTTACACCACCCACAAAAATGAACTTAAACTGGGTTAAAGAATTAACTCTTAAGACTTGAAATTATAAAACTTCTACCTATTTACAAAAACCTATTAGCAAACCATATTACTGATAAGGGGTTAATCTCCAAAACACATAAATAACTTATAAAACTCAATAGAAAAATAATAGTAAAAACCATACAATTTAAAAATGGGCTAAGAGCTTAGACATTTCTCCAGAGAAGACCTATAAATGGCCCACAGGTACATGGAAAGGTATTCAATATCACCAATAATCAGAAAAATGCAAATCAAAAGCACAATGAGATATTACCTCATGTCTTTTAGGATGGCTTTTATCAATAGGATAACAAATGACTGGGGTTGGTAAGGATATTTTAAAAAGGAAGCCTTCGCATACTGTTAATAGGAATGTAAATCAGTATAGCCATAATGGAAAATGTTATGGAGGTTATTTTTTTGTGAATGATTTTCACAGTTGGTTTTTCATATAAGGCCTTTATTGTGTTGAGGTATGTTCTCTCTAAGCATATTTTGTTGAGTTTTACCATGAATGCATCCTATACTTTGTCAAATGCTTTATCTGCATCTATTAAAATGGTCATATGGTTTTTTTCTCTTACTGAAGTGATGTATCATGCTGATGGATTTGTGACTATTGAACCACCCTTGTAATCCAGGAATAAATCCAGCTTGATCATGGTGAATTATTTTTTAATATATTGTTGGAGCTGGTTTGCTAATATTTTGTTAAGGATTCTTGGATCTGTGTTCACCAGAGATATTGGACTCTAGTTCTCTTTTGTGTGTGTGTGTGCAGTGTCTTTACGTGGCTTTGGAATCAGGGTAATGTTGGCCCCATAGAATGAATTGGACATTTTCCTTCCTTTTCTACTTTTTTTTATAGTTTGAAAAGAATAGATATTAAGTTTTCTTTAAATGTTTGGTAGAATTTGCCTATGAAGCCATCTGATCCCGAACTTTTGTTTTTTGAGGGAGTTTTTTCATTACTGATTCAATTTCTTTGCTGGTGATTGGTCTGCTCAAATTATTTATTTCTTCCTGTTTTAGTTTTGGCAGTTTTTATATTTCTAGGAATTTATCCATGTAGTTTTTCATAATATTCTCTTATAATTGTTTATTTTTCTCCATTATTATTTGTTATTTTTCTTCTTTCATTTGTGATTTTATTATTTTATTTATTTGGTTTCTTTCTCTCTCTCTCTTTTTTTTTTTTTTTTTTTTTTGATAAGTCTGGGTAGAGGCTTATCAATTTTACTGATTTTATTCAAAGAACCAGCCCCTGGTTTCATTGATCTGTTCTATTGTTTTTTTAATTTCTATTTCATTTATTTCTGCTCTAATCTTTATTATTTCCTTCTGCTGGTTTTAGGTTTTCTATGCTGTTCTTACTCAAGCCTCTGTAGGTGTAAGATTAGCTTGCTTATTTGAAAAATTTCTTGCTTCTTGAATAGGCCTGTATTGCTATAAATTTTCCTCTTAGAACTGCTTTTTTTGCATCCCAAAAGTTTTGGACCATTGTGTTTTCATGTAAGTTTTATATCTTCTTTTATTTCCTGATTGACCTATTCATTGTTTAGTAGCATGTTATTTAATTTCCATGAATCTGTGGTCATTCCAGATTTTTTCTGGAATGGTTGATGTCTAGATTCATAGTGCTGTGGTCTAAAACAACTTTTAAAAAGAAGAACAGGGATACCTGGGTGACTCAGTTGGTTAAATGCCCAACTCTTGATTTTGGCTTAAGGTCATGATCTCAGGGTTGTGAGACTTAGCTTCATGTGGGTTTCTGCATTCTGTGGGGAGTGTGCTTGTCCATCTTCCTCTGCTTCTGCTCCCACTCTATTTCTCTCAAATAAATAAATAAAATCTTTTAAAAATATAAAAAGAAGAACAATGTTGGAAGACTAACATTACATGATTTCAAAAATTATTATAAAGCTACCATAATCAAGATAGCATTGTATTGCCATAAAGATGGTCAAGAAATTAATGTTAACAAAATAGGGGATTCAAATATAGACACACACAGATTTTGACAACTGATTTTTGACAAAGATGCAAAAGTAATTTGCTGAAGAAAAGAGACAATTGGATATCCAAATGCAAAAAATATGAACTTTGACCTATAGCTTGCTTATTATGCAAAAATCAACTCAAAATTAATGACAGACCTAAATATAAAATCATAATTTTTAAGATGTCAACACAGAATAAAATTATTGTGTCCTTGGGTTCTGGAAATATATCTTATATATAACACCTAAATTTATCCATGAATGAACAAATTGATAAAGTAGACTTCATCAAAATTAAAAGTAAAAATTTCTATGAAAGACACTGTTAAGACAATGAAAAGACAAGCCACCAACTAGGAGAAAATCTGTGATTCTTATATCTGATAAAGGACTTGTATTCAGAATATATAAAGAACTCTCATGACCTAAAAATAAGAAAATGAACAACTCAGTTTAAAAAACAGGTAAAAGTCTGGGGGAGGAGTCAAGATGGCGGAGAAGTAGCAAGCTGAGACTGCTTCAGCTAGCCGGAGATCAGCTAGATAGCTTATCTAAAGATTGCAAACACCTGAAAATCCATCGGCAGATCGAAGAGAAGAAGAACAGCAATTCTGGAAACAGAAAAACAACCACTTTCTGAAAGGTAGGACCGGCGGAGAAGTGAATCCAAAGCGACGGGAAGATAGACCCCGGGGGGAGGGGCCGGCTCCCGGCAAGCAGCGGAGCAACCGTGCACAAAATCAGGACTTTTAAAAGTCTGTTCCGCTGAGAGACATAGCTCCAGAGGCTAAACCGGGGCGAAACCCACGCGGGGTCAGCGTGGCCTCAGGTCCCGCAGGGTCACAGAAGGATCGGGGGTGTCTGAGTGTCGCAGAGCTTGCGGGTATTGGAACGGGAAAGCCGGCTACAGAGACAGAGCCGACAGTAAGCTCGCAGCTCGGTGTTACCTTGAACCGGTCGCAGGCTCGGTGAGCTCGGAGCGCGGCCGGAGGTCAGGCAGACGGGAGTAACTGGGCGCTGTTCTCTGAGGGCGCACTGAGGAGTGGGGCCCTGGGCTCTCGGCTCCTCCGGGCCGGAGACCAGGAGGCCGCCATTTGTATTCCCGTCCTCCGGAACTCTACGGAAAGCGCTCAGGTAACAAAAGCTCCTGAAAGCAAACCCGAGCGGATTACTCACCCCGGCCCCGGGTAAGGGCGGTGTAATTCCGCCTGGGGCAAAGACACTTGAGAATCACTACAACAGGCCCCTCCCCCAGAAGATCAACAAGAAATCCAGCCGAGACCAAGTTCACCTACCAAGGAGTGCGGTTTCAATACCAAGGAGAGCAGCAGAATTCCAGAGGAGGAGAAAGCCAAACACGGAACTCATGGCTTTTTTCCTGGGATTTTTTTTAGTCTTGCAGTTAATTTGATTTTTTCTTTTTCATTTTTTTTTTTTTCTCGCCTTCGGGTAAAATTTTTTTTTTTTTAACTGCTACCTTTTTCTTTTTTAACGACTTTTTACTAGTTTATCTAATATATATATTTTTTCTTTTTTACATTTTTCTTAGGTGTTTTCTTTTTTTAAAAATTCTTTTCTTTTCTTTTCTTTTTTTTTTCTTTTCTTTTTGTTTTTTTTTTTTTTTTCTTTCTTCCTTTTTGAACCTCTTTTTATCCCCTTTCTCCCCACTCACGATTTTGGATCTCTTCTAATTTGGTTAAAGCATATTTTCCTGGGGTTGTTGCCACCCTTCTAGTATTTTACTTGCCCCTTCATTTACTCTTATCTGGACAAAATGACAAGACATAAAAATTCAACACAAAAAAAAGAACAAGAGGCAGTACCGAAGGCTAGGGACCTAATCAATACAGACATCGGTAATATGTCAGATCTAGAGTTCAGAATGACAATTCTCAAGGTTCTAGCCGGGCTCGAAAAAGGCATGGAAGATATTAGAGAAACCCTCTCAAGAGATATAAAAGCCCTTTCTGGAGAAATAAAAGAACTAAAATCTAACCAAGGTGAAATCAAAAAAGCTATTAATGAGGTGCAATCAAAAATGGAGGCTCTAACTGCTAGGATAAATGAGGCAGAAGAAAGAATTAGTGATATAGAAGACCAAATGACAGAGAATAAAGAAGGTGAGCAAAAGAGGGACAAACAGCTACTGGACCACGAGGGGAGAATTCGAGAGATAAGTGACACCATAAGACGAAACAACATTAGAATAATTGGGATTCCAGAAGAAGAAGAAAGTGAGAGGGGAGCAGAAGGTATACTGGAGAGAATTATTGGGGAGAATTTCCCCAATATGGCAAAGGGAACGAGCATCAAAATTCAGGAGGTTTAGAGAACGCCCCTCAAAATCAATAATAGGCCCACACCCCGTCACCTAATAGTAAAATTTACAAGTCTCAATGACAAAGAGAAAATCCTGAAAGCAGCCCGGGAAAAGAAGTCTGTAACATACAATGGTAAAAATATTAGATTGGCAGCTGACTTATCCACAGAGACCTGGCAGGCCAGAAAGAGCTGGCATGATATTTTCAGAGCACTAAACGAGAAAAACATGCAGCCAAGAATACTATATCCAGCTAGGCTATCATTGAAAATAGAAGGAGAGATTAAAAGCTTCCAGGACAAACAACAACTGAAAGAATTTGCAAATACCAAACCAGCTCTACAGGAAATATTGAAAGGGGTCCTCTAAGCAAAGAGAGAGCCTACAAGTGGTAGATCAGAAAGGAACAGAGACCATATACAGTAACAGTCACCTTACAGGCAATACAATGGCACTAAATTCATATCTCTCAATAATTACCCTGAATGTGAATGGGCTAAATTCCCCTGTCAAAAGACACAGGGTATCAGAATGGATAAAAAAACAAAGCCCATCTATATGTTGCCTCCAAGAAACACATTTTAAGCCCGAAGACACCTCCAGATTTAAAGTGAGGGGGTGGAAAAGAATTTACCATGCTAATGGACATCAGAAGAAAGCAGGAGTGGCAATCCTTATATCAGATCAATTAGATTTTAAGCCAAAGACTATAATAAGAGATGAGGAAGGACACTATATCATACTCAAAGGGTTTGTCCAACAAGAAGATTTAACAATTTTAAATATCTATGCTCCCAATGTGGGAGCAGCCAACTATATAAACCAATTAATAACAAAATCAAAGAAACACATCAACAATAATACAATAATAGTAGGGGACTTTAACACTCCCCTCACTGAAATGGACAGGTCATCCAAGCAAAAGATCAGCAAGGAAATAAAGGCCTTAAACGACACACTGGACCAGATGGACATCACAGATATATTCAGAACATTTCATCCCAAAGCAACAGAATACACATTCTTCTCTAGTGCACATGGAACATTCTCCAGAATAGATCACATCCTCGGTCCTAAATCAGGACTCAACCGGTATCAAAAGATTGGGATCATTCCCTGCATATTTTCAGACCACAATGCTCTAAAGCTAGAACTCAACCACAAAAGGAAGTTTGGAAAGAACCCAAATACATGGAGACTAAACAGTATCCTTCTAAAGAATGAATGGGTCAACCGGGAAATTAAAGAAGAATTGAAAAAAATCATGGAAACAAATGATAATGAAAATACAACGGTTCAAAATCTGTGGGACACAACAAAGGCAGTCCTGAGAGGAAAATATATAGCGGTACAAGCCTTTCTCAAGAAACAAGAAAGGTCTCAGGTACACAACCTAACCCTACACCTAAAGGAGCTGGAGAAAGAACAAGAAAGAAACCCTAAGCCCAGCAGGAGAAGAGAAATCATAAAGATCAGAGCAGAAATCAATGAAATAGAAACCAAAAAAACAATAGAACAAATCAACGAAACTAGGAGCTGGTTCTTTGAAAGAATTAATAAAATTGATAAACCCCTGGCCCGACTTATCAAAAAGAAAAGAGAAAGGACCCAAATAAATAAAATCATGAATGAAAGAGGAGAGATCACAACTAACACCAAAGAAATACAAACTATTATAAGAACATACTATGAGCAACTCTACGGCAATAAATTTGACAATCTGGAAGAAATGGATGCATTCCTAGAAACATATAAACTACCACAACTGAGCCAGGAAGAAATAGAAAGCCTGAACAGACCCATAACCAGTAAGGAGATTGAAACAGTCATTAAAAATCTCCAAACAAACAAAAGCCCAGGGCCAGACGGCTTCCCGGGGGAATTCTACCAAACATTTAAAGAAGAACTAATTCCTATTCTCCTGAAACTGTTCCAAAAAATAGAAATGGAAGGAAAACTTCCAAACTCATTTTATGAGGCCAGCATCACCTTGATCCCAAAACCAGACAAGGATCCCACCAAAAAAGAGAGCTATAGACCGATATCCTTGATGAACACAGATGCGAAAATACTCAACAAAATACTAGCCAATAGGATTCAACAGTACATTAAAAGGATTATTCACCACGACCAAGTGGGATTTATTCCAGGGCTGCAAGGTTGGTTCAACATCCGCAAATCAGTCAATGTGATACAACACATCAATAAAAGAAAGAACAAGAACCATATGATACTCTCAATAGATGCTGAAAAAGCATTTGACAAAGTACAACATCCCTTCCTGATCAAAACTCTTCAAAGTGTAGGGATAGAGGGCGCATACCTCAATATCATCAAAGCCATCTATGAAAAACCCACCGCAAATATCATTCTCAATGGAGAAAAACTGAAAGCTTTTCCGCTAAGGTCAGGAACACGGCAGGGATGTCCATTATCACCACTGCTATTCAACATCGTACTAGAGGTCCTAGCCTCAGCAATCAGACAACAAAAGGAAATTAAAGGCATCCAAATCGGCAAAGAAGAAGTCAAATTATCACTCTTCGCAGATGATATGATACTATATGTGGAAAACCCAAAAGACTCCACTCCAAAACTGCTAGAACTTATACAGGAATTCAGTAAAGTGTCAGGATATAAAATCAATGCACAGAAATCAGTTGCATTTCTCTACACAAACAGCAAGACAGAAGAAAGAGATATTAAGGAGTCAATCCCATTTACAATTGCATCCAAAACCATAAGATACCTAGGAATAAACCTAACCAAAGAGACACAGAATCTATACTCAGAAAACTATAAAGTACTCATGAAAGAAATTGAGGAAGACACAAAGAAATGGAAAAATGTTCCATGCTCCTGGATTGGAAGAATAAATATTGTGAAAATGTCTATGCTACCTAAAGCAATTTACACATTTAATGCAATTCCTATCAAAGTACCATCCATCTTTTTCAAAGAAATGGAACAAATAATGCTAAAATTTATATGGAACCAGAAAAGACCTCGAATAGCCAAAGGGATATTGAAAAAGAAAGCCAACGTTGGTGGCATCACAATTCCGGACTTCAGGCTCTATTACAAAGCTGTCATCATCAAGACAGCATGGTACTGGCACAAAAACAGACACATAGATCAATGGAACAGAATAGAGAGCCCAGAAATAGACCCTCAAATCTATGGTCAACTAATCTTCGACAAAGCAGGAAAGAATGTCCAATGGAAAAAAGACAGCCTTTTCAATAAATGGTGCTGGGAAAATTGGACAGCCACATGCAGAAAAATGAAATTGGACCATTTCCTTACACCACACACAAAAATAGACTCAAAATGGATGAAGGACCTCAATGTACGAAAGGAATCCATCAAAATCCTTGAGGAGAACACGGGCAGCAACCTCTTCGACCTCTGCCGCAGCAACATCTTCCTAGGAACAACGCAAAAGGCAAGGGAAGCAAGGGAAAAAATGAACTACTGGGATTTCATCAAGATCAAAAGCTTTTGCACAGCAAAGGAAACAGTTAACAAAATCAAAAGACAACTGACAGAATGGGAGAAGATATTTGCAAACGACATATCAGATAAAGGACTAGTGTCCAGAATCTGTAAAGAACTTAGCAAACTCAACACCCAAAGAACAAATAATCCAATCAAGAAATGGGCAGAGGACATGAACAGACATTTCTGCAAAGAAGACATCCAGATGGCGAACAGACACATGAAAAAGTGCTCCATATCACTCGGCATCAGGGAAATACAAATCAAAACCACAATGCGATATCACCTCACACCAGTCAGAATGGCTAAAATCAACAAGTCGGGAAATGACAGATGCTGGCGAGGATGCGGAGAAAGGGGAACCCTCCTACACTGTTGGTGGGAATGCAAGCTGGTGCAGCCACTCTGGAAAACAGCATGGAGGTTCCTCAAAATGTTGAAAATAGAACTGCCTTATGACCCAGCAATTGCACTATTGGGTATTTACCCTAAAGATACAAATGTAGTGATCCAAAGGGGCACATGCACCCGAATGTTTATAGCAGCAATGTCCACAATAGCCAAACTATGGAAAGAACCTAGATGCCCATCAACAGATGAATGGATCAAGAAGATGTCGTATATATACACAATGGAATACTATGCAGCCATCAAAAGAAATGAAATCTTGCCATTTGCGACAACATGGATGGAACTAGAGCGTATCATGCTTAGCGAAATAAGTCAAGCAGAGAAAGACAACTATCATATGATCTCCCTGATATGAGGAAGTGGTGATGCAACATGGAGGCTTAAGTGGGTAGAAGAAGAATAAATGAAACAAGATGGGATTGGGAGGGAGAGAAACCATAAGTGACTCTTAATCTCACAAAACAAACTGAGGGTTGCCGAGGGGAGGGGGTTTGGGAGAAGGGGTTGGGATTATGGACATTGGGGAGGGCATGTGATTTGGTGAGTGCTGTGAAGTGTGTAAACCTGGTGATTCACAGACCTGTACCCCTGGGGATAAAAATATATGTTTATATAAAATAAAAAAATTATAAAAAAAAAATAAAAAAAAAATAAAATAAAAAACAGGTAAAAGTCTGAACACATATCTCACCAAAGATACACAATAGCAAATAAGTGCATGAAGAGATAAAAGTGTTCATCTTAATTAGTCATTAGGGAAATCCAGATTGAAATCATAATGAGATACCACTACAAAATATTAGGATGGTTGATTTTTTTTTAAATATAGCAAGTGTTGGAGAGTATGTGAGAGTACTGGAATTCTCACATTTTCCTCATGGAAATGTAAAATGCTTCAACTACTTTGGAAAACAATTTGGCAGCTTCTTAAAAAGCTAAGTGTACACCTACTTTATGATCCAGTCATTCTTTTCCTGACTGTTTACCTATGTGAAATTAAAGCCTATGTCTGTGCAAAGATTTGTACATGAATGTTTATAGTAACATTATTGGTAATAGCCAGAAAACCAGAAATCGCCTAAGGGTCCATCAATAGGTAAATTTAAAAAACAAATTTAATGTATTTATACACTGGAGTACTACATAGCAATAAAAATGAATGAAGTATATAGATACACACCACAACATATTTAAATCTCAAAATAATTATGCTTAAGGAAATCTAGCCAGGAATAGTATATGCTCTATTATTTGATTTACATAAAATTCTAGAAAAGGTAAACTAATCTGTAGTGACAGAAAAGAGTTTAATGGTTGTCTGTGGGAGGAAGAGTATGAAAGAGGGATTACAGAGAAGCAAAGGCAGACCTTGGAGGATGAGGGATATGTTCAACATCTTCATTGTCATGATGCTTTCATGGAGATTATATATTATATATGCACATAATATACACATATATAAATATACATATATAATATATATATTCATATACTTTAAATATGTGCAGTCTATTGCGCGTAAATTATTTTTTTATTATGTTTACTTAGCCACCGTATAGTACATCATTAGTTTTTGATGTAGTAATTCAATGATTCATTAGTTGTATATAACACCCAGTGCTCATCACAACATGTGCCTTCCTTAATACTCATCACCCTGTATGTCACTTATATCTGAATAAATCTTTTTAAAAGATAAAAAAAAAGAAAATAGTTAAATTGTTGCTACAACTAGAATTGTACAACCTTCATAGTCCAATTCAAACACTTCCATACAGCTTAACCACTAGTTAGCAGGCAGTATTTTTAAAGTCTCAAATTACTGCTACTCTTTCCCTCTGGGGAAATATAAGAAATCAAGATTATGACCCAACTGTGTTTTCCAGGGCTAGAGAGAACCTTAAACACTTCCCTTATTTCCAACCCCCTCACCCAGTTCCATAGCTTTTCTTTGTCTATAAATATTTATTGAACATCTACCATGTGCTAAACACTGCACTAGGCAAGAGTGGGGGTGGGGGTGTCAAGTCAAAGTGAGTAAGACAGTCCCAGAGCTTAAAAACTTCAGTGGTAAACAACAAAGAATGATATCCAACATCTAAGTGTGAAATCACTGGTGTTTGTTTTCTAAGTTCCAGTGGCCTTCTGCTTTCTTCCTCATTCTCCTTATTAAAGCAAAGATTGATCAAAACCTCTCTGATTCTTGCCTGAGCTCACAGCTTTTATCAGAACCCTGGCCTGAAAACATGAAGATCCTGTTGATCCAGAGTCCATTGAAAACTCCACCTGGGTTTTCACCTCTCCCTTTATCTGGCTTCTAGTCCCATAAACACAAAACAGAGCTACCACCGCTCCCTTCACATGCCTCCCTTGCCCTGGCTTTGAACCCCCAACACCAATCTGGCTGAACCAGATGGCCCAAAATTTGTGCTGCTAGGAGTCCCTTGGATTTGTAGGGCTGGCCCTTCAGAATGAGGGACAAGGAGAAGCTGACTATTCAGACAGTAGTCAGGGCGGGAAGTGGGGAGGTTATGAGAGAGTATGAGGGAATAAGAATGCCAGATGACTTAGCCCAAAGTCAAGGGAAAAAAAGAAAAACTAAGCATTTCACTTGGTTATATATTAAAACTTAAGGAATTAGTCACTTAAATTGACTTTCTAATATATGCTTCCCAATGACCATAAAACAGTTATTCTATGTAGACAATTCAATATGTATTAAATAACTTAGTTATAAGTTGCATTTAACCACAACAGCAAACTCTGTTCATAAATACTCAAGTTTTACAGTGGGTGCTTCTGTAGGACTACTTTATGATGCATATTTCTTTAGGACACAAGAAAGTGGCATTACACCCTGGAATTGTTGAAGAAAGAAAGAAACATGTCATTTTTTAAGGTTAAGAGACTGAAAAGTTATGGTAAGCCCAGAATATCTTTTCCTGGATGTCTTCATTTAACAACTGCCTTTTGATACCATACAAAACAAGTTTGGAGACACAGCAAAGTGTATCTGCTTAACGCATTTTGTGCTTTGAAGGCCCTTCACCTTCCTATGATCAGTTTCTCCATCTCTTCTCAACATATGTACACCTTTCTAAATTACTAAATCACCAGTTATCTCCACTTCTATCTTGCTAACACAAGCCATAACTTCAAAGCATACAGTGTGATCTGTGTGGTATCCCTAGGAGAAGGGTGGCCACCAAGGCATAAGGGTATCTAGTCAAGAGAAAATCTCTCTTCTCTAAAGCTATTCCTGTCTCCTGAGCACTTTAGAGGATGTAGATTACTCTAACTATTCCTGATTCTTCTGGAAAATGGGGTATCTGAAGAACGCCTGATATTTGGAGAGCTATCTCTCCACTGAAAAAGGGAGGGAAAAGTTACTATTATGTTTGGAGTGGAGTTTCCACAAAGCTGGGCATTCTAGAAAACAAAAGCATGTATAAAACCATTGTATCCTGGGTTCTATCTAGCAGAAAGCCAACTCCTGATGCAGTTTGCCGTGTGCATCCTAACCTGTAGGTGTCAAGGTGAAGTGCACTTTCAGTGGAAAGTAGGCTGCATTTAACATTTGAGCCATTTATTTGCTCCTTTTCAAAAACCTGGTATTTTTCCCCCCTACATTACATTATGTAAGTTTACTTAGGAAAAATTATTCTGGGCCGTTAAAAGGATTTACTAAGAAGGAGGAAATACCACTGTTTTTCACACTGGGCTTTGCCAATTTGTAACATTTTCTAGAGTTGACAGGACCAATGAGTCCCATCTCTGGACTTTGCATGCTTTCTATATTTAAAGTTGTTCAAAGAAGCATCACATTTTACTTTGGGAGACCCATTCTATTATTTTCCAAAGTTCAGTGTGGTACGGAGGGTTGGGATGAACGTTGGCTTAGGGATAAAATCTCTGAGTCTCACTTTCCTCATATGTAAATCAAGAGGGTGAAACTTCATCTCTAAATTTTCACTCCATAAAGTTTCTTCCATTTCTGACATTTGATGATTTTTAAATTCATTTATAGACTCAGTTATTAGTTACTGAGCATGTAACATGTGTTAGACATTGCATTGGCAGGGGGAGGATGGGGGTGTCAGGTACAACAGTGGAAAAGACATTGTCCCAGCTCTTAAAAAGTTCTAGTGGATTTTTTCATGTCACTTTAAAGGCCCTGAACCATTTCTTTAGGGGGATGAGGAGTTGTTGATGAGTTTATTGTGTGTGTGTGGGTGGGGTGGATGGGTAGATGGGTTTTTTTCACGTTGAGAAAACCAAACCATCCAGTAGAAACCACTGAAGAGACTGTTGCAGTGGTTACTGACAGAGGTGAGGAGGGCTTGAACTAAAGAGGATAGAAAGGAAGATACCCATTCAATACTGAGTCCACAATGTAAAATTAGTAAAATTTGAGGGCCTTTAAAACACATAGCCTTGTTACTACTATAAACCATGCAAAATGGTATAAGGATCTGCCTTTGCCTTCATGACTTGAGGAGATAGTTATATGCTCCCTTGGAAACTCAAGCAAAACAAAAATTTCACTATGGAATGACAAAGCTAGAAGATAATTTGTAAAACAAGAAGGTGTTTGAAGCCAGTTGTGATGATTAGTTCTCCTTTCAAAGTAGATGCAAAGTACTGTAGGATGTCAGGGGTGGAATGAAATCTGCATCAATTGGAGTGGTCAAGTAAGATTTCATAAAGGAAGAGGTTGGCAGATGTACAGTAGTGGAAGAAATACATGAAGGCAATAAGATATAGATTGTTTGTTTTGTGGAAAAGCATGTGGTTCGGTTGGAGAATAGTATGAGATAGATGGTTAAAACTGTAATTACAGATAAGGTTAGATTAGATAAATAGGAGTCAGATCTGGAAATGGGCCACAAGTCATGCTAGATCGTTAAGACTTTATTCTAAATGTAGTGGGAAGCTGCTGAAAATTTTTGAGCAAGAAGAGACAATCTGATATGGGATTTAGGAAATGAATTTGATAACAATGTGGAAGATGGATTGAAGAGAGTAAAGGCTGTGGAGATCAATTAGAAGATCGTTGTAGTATATTTTGTCTGATCATTCTGCACTGTTGCTTTCCCTCCTCACACGCAGGTACATACACACCAACTACTTCTCTATTCCCTGGGACACTGAAAAAGCAGGTCCTTTTCTCTCTGGGCCCTAGGTCCAATTTCAGCAGCCTTAGGTTGAAATCACCACTCTTGATCTTGGCACACAGAAAAAGGATTCTTTTGATACTGGTTCAAACCTCTTCCCCAGCGCCACCAAGTTGAACTTCCCATTGTGAATGGCAAACAGCTCAGAGTGAAATACACATTTGCCTGGCATGAAATTCTTCTCTCAACCAAATGCATTTCCTAAAATGTCCAAGATTTTCCTTTTACAGGTACACAAAATATCTATCTGTAACTTCAGGTACACTATGTCTAGCAGACAGAACAGGCCCACAGTGACTTCTGGAGAGAAGGTAGTCATAACAGGCATCTAAGAACTGGGGTGGCATTCACACAGCTGGTTCAATTACCTCAGGGTGGAGAAAATAACCTTCCTCAGGGCAACATCTCTTTGATTTCCTAGAATGTGAGAGCTAATGGGCTCATTAGAGAGCATTCTCCTACAGATGAGGTGACTGAGACCCAAAGAGAATAAGTAGACTTTCTTAGATGACCCTGCTAATTAGTGACAGAACTGGGATTAGATGCAGTTTCTTAAGCTCCAGATGAGTCTTCTTTTCATTATATTCAGCATTCAAGGAGATGTTGGTCTGATTCCTGTTGCTGTACCCTAGAGAAAAATTTACTCTTATGCAGCCAATTTTCAGGAAATTGAGAATTTAAAGATAAGGAAGATTAAGAGACTTATACAAGTTTCAAAAAGAATTTCAAAAGAAAGTAATAAGAGGTTAACACCTTGAAGATTACAGAGTGCCCGGGAGCATAATACCATTGACAAGAAAATATTTTAAAATATTTCTGAATTTGTAGAATATAATTTTATGTCCCTAATATTTGTTGTTAATGGTCACTCAACAATTAGAATATTTCTTTTAATTAAACTTTTTAAGAAAAGATTTTATGTATTTATTTGACAGAGAGAGACACAGTGAGAGAGGGAACACAAGAAGGGGGAGTGGGAGAGAGAGAAGCAGGCCTCCTGCTGAGCAAGGATCCCAATGTGGGGCTGGATCCCAGGACCCGGGGATTATGACCTGAGCCAAAGGCAGCTGCTTAACCAACTGAGCCACCCAGGCACCCTTAATTAAACTTTTTATTTTTAGATAATTGTAGATCATCATGGAGCTATAAGAAATAATACAGAAAGATCTAAATTACACTCTTTCCAGTTTTCTGTAATGGTAACATTTTGAAAAACTGTAGGACAATATTGCAGGATATTGACATTGATAAAGATAATATAGAATATTTCTGTCACCACAAGGATTCCTTATGTTGTCCTTTTATTAGCATACCTACTTTCTTCCTGCCACATCCTCACATCCAGCTTCCATAGCTCCAGACAGCCACTAATTTACTTTTCATTTATATACTTTTGTCATTTCAAGAATATGTAAATTGAATCTTACAGCATGTAACATTTTGGAATTGGCTTTTTTTCACTAGGCATAGTTCTCTGGATGTTCATCCAAGTTATTTCATGTATCAATAGTTTGTCTCTTCTTATGGCTAAATAATATTCTGGGTCTGGATATACCACAGATTGTTTATTCATTCACCCCATTGAAAGACATATGTGTTATTGCTAGTTTTTGGCTATTACAAATAAAGCTGCTATGAACATTTGTGTACAGTATTTGTGTGAATACAAGCTTTCATTTTTCTGACATAGAAGCCCAAGGATGTGATTACTAGATCACATAGTAGTTGCATGTTTAGTTTTTTGAGAATCTGCCAAACCATTTACCAAGTGGCTGTATCACTTTATATTTCCCCTAGCAATGCACAAGTGGTCCAGTTTCTCTGCATCCTTACCCACATTTTGTATTGTGACTATTTTCTACTCTAGACATTATTATAGGTTTGTAGTGATATCTTCTTGTGGTTTTAATATATATGTTCCTAATGGATAATGATGCTGTGAATATCTTTTCACATGCTTATATTCTGTATATTCTCTTCAGTGGGATGTTTTGTCAACTTTTTTTTTTTTGCCAGTTTTATAATTGGGTTGTTTTACTGTTGAACTTAGAAAATTCGTTATAGGGCTCCTGGGTGGCTCAGTGGGTTAAGCCGCTGCCTTCGGCTCAGGTCCTGATCTCAGGGTCCTGGGATCGAGTCCCGCATTGGGCTCTCTGCTCAGCAGGGAGCCTGCTTCCTCCTCTCTCTCTCTCTGCCTGCCTCTCTGCCTACTTGTGATCCTTCTCTTTGTTAAATAAATAAGTAAAATCTTAAAAAAAAAAAGAAAATTCGTTATATATTTTGGTTATGAGTACTTTGTTTTATATTTGATTTGCAATCATATTCTTCCAGTTAGTGGTTTGTCCTTTCATCTACTTTACAGGGTCTTTTTTTTTTTTCTTAAAAGTTTTTATTTCAATTCCAGTTAGTTAACATACAGTGTTACATTAGTTTCAGGTGTATAGTATAGTATTCAACACTTCCATACAGTACCTGTTCTCCATAGTTAAGAGTTTGTTTCTTGGTTTGTCCCTTTCTCTCTCTCTCTCTTTTAAACCACAGGGTCTTCCTCAAAGCAAAATATTTTTACTTTGGTGAGGCTCAATGTATCAATTTTCCCTTTTCTGAATTGTGATTTCGGTGTCAATTCTACAAACTCTTTGCCAAACCCTAGATCCTGAAGATTTTCTTCTATGTCTTTTTCTATAAGTTTTATAGTTTTATAGTGTACATTTAAGTCCATGAAACACTTTGAGGTTATTTTTTGTATATGGTATAAGACAGGTCAGGATTTTTCTTTATTTGTCCATGGATGTCCTCTTGCTCCAGTACCATGTGTTTAAAAAAATCCTTCCTCCATTGTATTGTTTATGCATTTTTGTTAATAATCAGCTGAGCATATATGTGTGGGTGGATTTCTGGGTTCTCAGGTTTAATTCATCATTCTGTATGCATATCACTCTTTCAGTGTCACAATCTTGATTACTCTAGCTATATACTATCTTGAAATTGGGTAGAATGATTCTTCCCATTTTAGTCTTATTTTTCAAAATTGCTTTAGAAATTCTACTTCTTTTGCTTTTCCAAATAAAATTTATTATAATGTATATAGCTATAAAAAATCTTGCTAGGATTTAGGAGGAATTATGTTAAATTTGTACATAAATATAGGGGAGAAATGACATTTTTGTTGAATTCTTTAATCCATGAACACAATGTCTCTCCATTTGTTTAGATCTTTTATTTCTTTTATCAGCTTTTTATAGTTTTCAGCATAAAAGTTCTATATGTATTTTGTTAGACTTACACCTAAATATTTCATTTTTTAAGCAATATAAATGGTAATATATTTTTAATTTTGGTGACCTCATGCTTATTACCAGTATAAAGAAACTCTATAATTGATTTTAGTATGTTTGTCTTTTTCTTGTTTTATTTTATTTTTAATTTTATTTTATTTGTTGTTTTATGTTAGTCACCATACAGTACATCATTAGTTTTTGATATAGTGTTCCATGATTCACTGTTTGTGCATAACACCCAGTGGTCCATGTAATCCATGCCCTCCTTAATACTCATCACCAGGCTCACCCATCCTTCTATCCCCTTCCGTTCAAAAACCCTCTGTTTTCCAGAGTCCATAGTCTCTCATGGTTCATCTCCCACTCCAAGTTCTTCGCCTTCATTTTTCCCTTCTCCTAATGTCCTCCATGCTATTCCTTATGTTCCATAAATGAGTGAAACCATATGATAATTGACTTTCTCTGATTTATTTCATTTAGCATAATCTCCTCCAGTCTCATCCATGTTGATGCAAAAGCTGGGTATTCATCTTTTCTGATGACTAATATTCCATTTGTATATATGCACCACATTTTCTTTATTCATTCCTCTGTTGAAGGGCATCTTGGCTCTTTTCACATTTTGGCTATTGTGAACATTGCTGCTATGAACGATGGGGTGCATATGGCCCTTCTTTTCACTACATCTGTACCTTTGGGGTAAATACCCAATAGTGCAATTGTTGGGTCATAGGGTAGCTCTATTTTTAATTTTTTGAGGAATCTCCACACTGCTTTCCAAAGAGGCTGCACCAACTTTCATTCCCACAAACAGTGTAAGAGGCTTCCCCTTTCTCCACAACTTCTCCAACATTTGTTGTTTCTTGCCTTGTTGATTTTTGCCATTCTAACTAGTGTAAGTTGGTATCTCAGTGTGGTTTTGATTTGAGTTTCCCTGATGGCTAATGGTGATGAACACTTTTTATGTGTCTGTTAGCCATTTGTATGTCTTTTTTTGAGAAGTATCTGCTCTTCTGCCCATTTTTTGAATTGGTTATCTGTTTTTTGGGTGTTGAGTTTGAGAAGTTCTTTATAGATCTTGGATATCAGCCCTTTGTCTGTAGTATGCTCTTTATGTTGATGAAATTTCCTTCCGTTCCTATTTTTCTGATAGATCTCATGAATGGATGGTGAATCTAGTCAAATTCCTTTTCTGCATAGATTGATATGATCATGTGATTTTTCTTCTTTAGCCTGTTAATATGGTTTTTTGATTGATTTTCAAATATGAATCAGCCTTGCATCCTTAGATAAATTTTGTTTGGTTATGGGGTATAATTTTTATTTCATATTGCTGACTTCTATTCTTAACATCTTGTTAAGGATGTTTGCATCTAGAGTCACAAGGAATCGTCTGTCGTTTTTATTTTTGTATGGTCTTTGTCTGGTTTTGTTATCAGGATAATACTGGCTCCATAATACTCTCTTTTCTACAAGAGATTTTTAAGTTGGTGTTAATTCTTTTTTAAGTGTTTGATTGAATTCTCCAATGAAACCCTTTGGGTTTGGGGATTTATTTTCAAGAGCTTTGAAACTAGGCATTCAATTTACTTAATAGTTTATGGGGCAACTCAAATGATCTATTTCATATTGAGTGAGTTATGGTAGTTTGTATTTTCTGAGGGACTGATCTGTTTTGTCTAATTGTGTAGGGTTGTTTGTGCTAATTCTCTTATTTTTCCTCTGATGGCCACAGGGTCTACAGTGATAATCCATCCCCAGTTTCTCTCCTGATAATGGTAAGTTGTGTTTTGTCCCTTTTTTAAGTTGTCAGTCTTGCTAGAAGTTTGTCAATTTTATGGATCTTTCAAAGAGCCAGGTCTTTGTTTTATTGATTTTCTCTATTTTTCTGGTTTTAGATGTATTGGTTTTTTCTCCAGTGCTTATTATTTTCGGCTTGTTTTGTGTTTATTTTGTTCTTCTTTTACTAGGTTCTTTAAGTAAAACTAATATTATTGATTTGAAATTTTGCCTTTTTTCAAATATAAGCATTTAGTGCTATAAATTCTCCTCTCAGGATTGCTTTAGCTATGTCCTACACATTTCTATGTTATATTTTCATTCTTATTCAGTTCAATATATTTTTCAATTTCCCATGAAACTTCCTATTTAACTCATAGATTATTTAGAAACATGTTCTTTACTTTCCATGTGTTTGGATATTCTCTTATTAATTTGTTAGTATGATTTCATTGTGGTTAGGGAGCACACTCTGATTTATTTCAGTTCTTTCAGATTTGTTGAGGTTTGATTTTTGGCCCAGAATGTGGTCTAGTTTGGTAAATGATCTGTGGGATCCTGAAAAGAATACATATTTAAAATATGTATTAAACTGTTATTGGGTAGAGTGTTCTATAAATGTCAATTAGATCCAGTTGATTGATGGTGTTGTTGAATTCTTCTATGTCTTTGTTGATTTTTGGTCTAATTGTTCCATCTATTGCTGAGAGAAGGCTGTTAAAGTCCCAAACTATAATTCTATGTTTGTCTATTTCTTCTTTCAGTTCTATCAGTTTTTGCCTCACATATTTTGTAGCTCTGTTTTTTTGGTGCATGGACATTTAAGATTTCTGTATCTTCCTGGTGGGTTGACCCTTTTATCATTTGTTATATCCTTCTCTGTCCTTAGTAATTTTATTTGCTCTAAAGCCTACTATATTGATATTAATATAGCCATTCTTGGTTTCCTTTGACTAATGTTAGCACAATATATCTTTTCCCATCCTTATAATTTCTGCATGCCTATATTGTCTTAATTTATTTGAACTTTCTGTAAACAAAATATGGTTGGGTCATGATTTTTTTCATTTCATTTTATTTTTTTTTCTTTTCAGTGTTCCAGCATTCATTGCTTATGCACCACACCCAGTGTTCCATGCAATATGTGCCCTCCATAATACCCACCACCAGGTTCACCCAACCTCTCCACCGCCTCCCCTCCAAAACCCTCAGTTTGTTTCTCAGAGTCCACAGTCTCTCACGGTTTGTCTCTCCCTCCAGTTTCCTCCAACTCACCTCTCCTCTCCATCTCTCAATGTCCTCCGTGTTATTCCTTATGGTTCACAAGTAAGTGAAACCATATGATAATTGACTCTCTCTGCTTGACTTATTTCACTCAGCATAATTTCTTCCAGTCCCATCCATGTTGATACAAAAGTTGGGTATTCATCCTTTCTAATGGAGGCATAATACTCCATTGTATATATGGACCATATCTTCTTTATCCATTTGTCGATTGAAGGGCATCTTGGTTCTTTACACAGTTTGGTGACTGTGGCCATTGCTGCTATGAACATTGGGGTACAGTTTCATGGTTTTAATCCACTCTTCCAGTTTTTAAAAATTGGTATACTTAGATTATTTACAATTAATTTAGTTATTGATATGCCAGGGCTTATGTCTGCCCATTTATGTCTGCCTTTTTGTTTATTGTCTGTTTTTTTCATTCTGTGTTTTCCTTTTTCTTTACTGTGAGTTATTAGAGTAGACATTTATAATCACACTATACAGTGTTAGGATATTTCTTCAAAAATCAAACATAATTAGAAAACTCAAGATGAAAAGGAAAGTGTACTTTACTCATATTTTGATTCTTTCATTCGTTTTATCTTCCTGAAGTCAAAAGATTCCTTCTTCTATTGTTTCTTTTCTGTTTAGAGACTTTTTTGCCATTCATTTTTATAATAGGGCTCCTGCTAACAAACTCTCTTAGTTTTCCTTATCTTCAGAATGTTTCAATTTCTCTTCTATTTCTGAATGATATTTTCATCAGATATAGGAATCTGGATTGACAATTCTTTTCTTTCAGCACTTAAAAAAGGCTGTGCCACTTCCTTCTGGTCTCCATGATTCCTTAAGAAAAATTTGCATCATTCAAATTATTTATCTGTTATAAATAAATTGGAGTTTTCCTCTGTGACTCCAATGACATGACTGTTAAATCTCAGACTCTGTTCACTTTTTTTCCAAACTATTTTCTCTCTATTATTCAGATTGAGCAATTTCCATTGTTCTCTCTTCAGGGTCATGGATTCTTCCCTTTGTTCCTTCCATTCTGCTGTTGAGGCCATCCTTGTTATTATTATTTTCTTTTTTGGTTATTGCATTTTTCAGTTCCCAAGTTTTCATTTGGTTCTTCTTTATGTCTTTTATTGTTGGCTGAGGCTTTTTATTTCTTCACCAAGAATCCATTTTTGGTTTGTTTCAAGCATGCAAGTAATTGTGTGTTTAAGTATTTTTATAGGACTGCTTTCCAATATTTATCAGGTGGGAAGCTAGGGTGGTGCAGTCAGTTAGGTGTATGACTCCTGGTTTTGGCTTGGGTTGTGATCTCAGGGTCACAAGATTGAGCCCTACTTTGATCTGGGCTCTATGCTCAGCATGGGGTCTGCTTGAGAGTCTCTCTCCCTTTGCACCCCCTGATTGTGTTCTTTCTCTCTCTCTAAAATAAATTAATAAATAAATCTTTTTTAAAAATAAAATAAAATATCTATCAAGTAATTCTAATATTTCTATCATCTTGGTACCAATTGATTGTCTTCCTTTAAACAGATTTCTTGGGGGTTGCCTAGGTGGCTCAGTCTGTTAAGCTTCTGTCTTTGGCTCAGACTAGGATACCAGGGTCCTGAGATCAAGTCTCTCATTGGACTCCCGGGGAGCCTGCTTCTCCCTCTTCCCCCTGCTTATGCTCTCTATCTCACTATCTCTCTCTGTCAGATAAATAAATAAAATCTTTTTTAAAGGTTTGGAAAAAAATAAACAGATTTATTGAGGTGTGATTCATATAAAAAGGACTGTACATATTTAATGTGGACACTTTGATGAACTTGGGCATATCTAAACACCTATGATACCATTTTGTTAGTTTGGGATCTTGGTTCTTGCTATGATTGGCGATTTTTAAAACTGAAACCTGGATATTTGGGATACTATTGTATGAGAGTCTGGACCTTATTTAAATCTTCTACATTGCTAGCTTCTCATACTGTTCTGGCAGAGAAAGGGAACACACCTTGTTACTGCCAGGTGAAGGTAGAAGTCCAGTTTCCCTACTCACTTAGCTTACTTTGACACTCAGGTGGGGTGGGATTCTCATTATTGTTAGGTGGGGGTGACATTTTCGGTTTCCTACTACTGATATCTCCCTGGCTAGGAGGAATAAGAGTACCTCATGATGCTTTCCACATGGCATCTAATGACACAAAAGGATGGGGTGGTTTTATGACTGCTGGTTAATGGTGAAAGCTTTTATTCTCCTTTAGTCCTCCTTTGATACAACCACAAGCAGGGAGGGTAGGAGTGCCTCATTACTGCTGGGTGTGGGTGAAAGTTCAGTTTCCCCATGTAGTCTCCCCTGACACTGTGGGAGAATGAGGGTTTGACCTTGTTACCAGCTGGCAGTGATAAAAGATTTTTGTTTCCTTTTTGGCTTTCTCTGACTCAAGTCTGGTGAGGGTGTTATGTTGCCTAGTTATAGACCCCTGAGAGTTGTAGACTCCTTACTTGTCCTTCACTGGCATGGACAGAGGTAGAGCCACTACTTTTTTCCATAGTGTTTAGCTGGAAGAGATCAGTTATTACCTAAAATGCTTACTGTCTTCCAAAGCTGTCCTTTCTTGGCCATTTGGCTAGAGAGAACAGGCTTTTGTTTGACCTTTTTTGTTTCTATCTGTAGGCATTTCCCAGTTGGAGATTTCTTTATTCCCATATCTATGATATATGAGGCAAAAGGAAAACTCAGAAACCAGGAAACTCACCACCATGTCATTCTCTGGGTCCTAAGTTTCCTAGCCAGTCTGCTTTTTTCTAACTTCCAGAGTCTTCTCTAGTTTGTTTTATACATGATGCCCAGGGTTTTCACTTGTACTTTATTGGAAGGAATAGGAGAAAGTAAATCTACTCCATTTTTCCATAATCAGAAGTAGTCAAATATATCTTTTAACAAAAATAATTTGTGTGTGTGTGCACGTGTTCACACAAACACGTGCTTTTTTTTTTCCTTTTGGTGGATTTTCCTGGGCCTCTGGCCATCCATGGAGTACCCTGGAGTCTAGTGGCTCTATACTAAAAAATGTTATTGTATCTGAATTAGTACAACTAACAATTCTAATTACAAACAAAATCTTGTTTACTTGTCCAAGAAGACACATTACATTGGCATAAGGCAGTATTGTGCTGTGTTTAGGAATACAAACTTTGGAGCCAGACACCTTGAGTTTGAGTTCCAATTCTGTTGTTGTGTGATCTTGGGAAGGTTATGTAACCTCTCCATTCCTCAGTTTCCGCATGTCTAGTATGGGGATAGTGACAGGACTTATCCAAAGGTGGGAGTCAGAACTAAATGAGCTAATATCTGTAAAACATTTTATTTTTTTTTTAATTTTTTTAAAGATTTTATTTATTTATTTGAGAGAGAGACAGTGAGAGAGAGCACGAGAGGCGAGAAGGTCAGAGGGAGAAGCAGACTCCCCATGGAGCTGGGAGCCTGATGCGGGACTCGATCCCGGGACTCCGGGACAATGACCTGAGCCGAAGGCAGTTGCTTAACCAACTGAGCCACCCAGGCACCCCATCTGTAAAACATTTTAGAACAGTATCTGCTTTATTATTAAACAAAATAATATACAAAATGATGAGCTTGCATTATATACCACTAAGAGAGATGTCATCTTTCTCTCCCAAGTTCTAAACCTTGCTCACCTTTCTAGTCTTATCTCACACCGTTATCAACTAGATCCCTATATTCCAACTGCCATGGATATTGTGCATTTTCTTCAACACATCACATGCTGTTTCAGTTATAAGCCTCCATAATATATCCTATTCACTCTTCCAATCTCACGAAGGTCCTTTCTTGCATTACAGAGCACTTCAGGTCTCCCTACATTGTGCTTATACAGTATCCTGTGCTTCCTCTACCATTTATGTTCCTAACTTCAAGTAGTTTCAGACCCAGCAGAGGGTGAGCTCTGGTCCCTTGTGACCTCAATTCAGGCCTCTTGGAACATTATCAGCCATTTGTGATAATAACAATTCTGGAGCTAGTGGGGCTGAGTCTGGGACACAAATAGCTTGAGATAGGTTTGAGAACATAGATTTGAGTATACAAATTTGAACAGGAACTTGGGGAACAGAGCAAAACAAAAGAAAATTAAAAAGAAACCTCACTAAATCTTCTTTATAATTTCATTTTAAATGCAGCTTCTTAGTCTTTAAGCTTTTAAAGAGAACTTCACATGCAACAACAGTTTAGTTATACCGAAAAAGTGTTTTTAATTGAAGAAATTTATTATAAGCATGCGAAGTCTGAAATTAAGAGTGAAAAAATAAATGCTGACTCACCAAGCCAATTCTGAAAGGCTGCCAACCTTTGACTTAGATGCCAGAAGCCCCAGTGTGCGACCTTCAGTTGCTGATAATCATCATTGCCTTGTGCCTTCCAACTTAGAGGTCATGTGGCCCTGGAGCCCATTGTTTTTGTTTTTGCTTTTGTTTTTTGTTTTTTTTTTTCAGGCTTTTTCCTCCACTTCTTTCCTTTACCTTTAATCTTCTGCCTGCTAGTCTACCTGTGTTTGACTTTTGGTAAATATCTCATCCATCTTTCTTTTGTGTCCTAAACCCTTCCAAGGTCTAACTGGCCTTTTTTTTTT
The DNA here is from genome assembly GCF_030435805.1 of Mustela lutreola. Classification (NCBI taxonomy): domain Eukaryota; kingdom Metazoa; phylum Chordata; class Mammalia; order Carnivora; family Mustelidae; genus Mustela; species Mustela lutreola. The sequence goes on along the minus strand of NC_081308.1, from coordinate 93,812,771 downwards.
TTTTTTTTTTTTTTTTTTTTGAAGCATGTTGGAGGCAGATAAATATGTAGCAACTGTTTATTATCAAAGCTTGCTGATTTTTCTCCCTTAATGTCTCCTGCATATGACATTGGATTCCCACCATTACCACAATTGGTCAGGCCCTCGTTAGCTAACTGCTTTTCTTACCTCCAGTATCTACTTTCTCCAATGTATTCTGAACGTCATTTCCAAATCATTTTCCTTCATGACACCTATTATCACACAATTTTATCCTTTTGCCTCATGGTGAAGGCCAAAAGCTTTAATCTGATTTCAATTCCCACCACAATCTGTTCCCAATTCATTTTTTAAGCCATATCACAAACTATGTCCCTATCCAGATCATGAACCTGGACATGGTACAGCATTTTCTTAAGTTCCTTACAGAGGTTTCTAAATTATACCTCTTAAAACCTCACTGAAAACCCTCTCCTCTTTTAAAAGCATTCTGGATATATCACCTTCCCTCAACCTTTTTAGTAGCCTCTCCTCCCTTCCCCAATGTACCCATACACATATCCATTCAGAACTTTGAAACTTAACGTACAATGCTACTCCAAGTCCGGCTGCCTCTCCTGAATGTGGCTGAGACAGTATTCACAAATATTCCCCTGACTTCCTTGTATTTCTTAGCCTTCCTTGCAATTATTGGGAGCATGTAAATTGAACTGACCAATGAACTGTGAGCTGAAATGACATATGTTACTTCTGAGTTGACACAATTAAGAGCCAGTAGGCACTGTCCTATTCCTCCCCTGTTATAGCAACCTTGGAAACTATGTGTTGACCTGGTAGGACTTCAACATGAAGAAGTTTGAATTTTAAGCCATTTGAAGGAAGAGAACCCCTACCAACCTGCTCCTGACTCTATGAGTGCAAAACAAACTCTTGTATTGTTAATCTGTTGATATTTCCTGGTTTACCTGTTGCTACCACTAACATTAATTATTCTAACTCACTGGGTAACTTCAGAAATGCAGCCTTACAATTTCTTGAGCTCACTTAGTTCCAACAAATATCACTTCTACTCCACTTTAGGAATTCTGTAACCACATCCTAGAGCTTGTCATCTTGTAACTCTCATCTATCTCCAGAAACTTCAATTCAGTTATATCACCCTCTGATCAAAGCATCCTAATCTTCCTCCTCTCAATTTTCCCCACTCCCACTAAACTTGTTGCTTAATATCTTTGAGGATTCGAAATCTTTGAACCTTCTCTATTCTCAGAGTTGCTGGCTCCTTGCTGGCTTCACGTTCAATGCAAAGCTGGAGCAAATTCTCATGCCTTTTTCTATACCCTCACTTTTGCTATTAACTTCTTTACCTACTTATCTTGCCCTGCCCCGCAAATATCCAACATCAGATGCACATAAAGATCCATTTTCTTTACTTTAAATCTTAGGTTGCAACATGCTACTGCAGAAAAGAACATAAGTACACTGGTAGGCACCATTTCCAAGTTAAGATTTTTTTTTAGGATTTATTTGTCAGAAAGAGAGAGAAAGGGAGGGAGGGAGCAAAGTCGGGGGTGGGGGGCAGAGGAAGTGGGAGAAGAAAATCCCCCTGCTGAGTAGGGAGCCTGAAGTAGGGCTCAATCGGAGGACCCTGGGATCATGACCTGAGCCGAAAGCAGATGCTTAACCAACTGAACCACCCAGGCACCCCCAATGTTAAACTTTCTAATCTCACATGTACTCCCAAAGTTGCTGACACTTCTATTTTTGTTCTAATCAGTTATTTTTCTTTCATTTGTCACTAATGCCAGTGACAAATTTATCCTACTATTCTTAAGACCCCTAAGTGCACATCTCAGATGATCTTGCCTCCTTCACAGAGAAATTTAAAGCCACCTAGAAGTGCCCTAAACTAACCATTCTGTATTTATTTCCTTTCCTCTTGTCATATGGGAAGAACTGCCCTTATCTTTTCCAAGACAAATCATTCCAATCATGATTTGCCTCCGCAGAGTCATTACTCCATCAGTTAGCCCCCTCACCTCTTCTATGTCTTTAAGCTTTCTTTTTTGCACAGGTTTTTCTCATTTGGGGAACAAACAAACTCAAATACTCTTTATCTTAAATAATTCACCTTCCTTCAAGAGCGTCTCTTCCTCAAGGTATCACCATATTCTCTTAATTTTCTTCGCAGCTAAGCATCTTGAAAAAAGCAGTTTGTATTCAAAGACTCTATGTCTTTGCCTCTGACTTATTACTCAGTCTGCAGCAATATGGTGTCTGCTTTTGTCTTGCTGAAACCACTCTCACTAGAGGCACTAATGAATAATTAAACTAGATAAAATTACCTCTTTTCCTCAAGCAGGATAAACTACTGGTTCTCTCAACAATATTTAACACTGTTTATCACTCTCCCCTGGAAGGTCTCTCTTCTGGTTTCCACAATATTAGTCTCCTAGTTCTTTGACATTTCTGACTGCTTCTCTTTCTTAATCTGATCTTCACATGTTGTTACTTCCAATGGTTCCACCTTTGATTCTTTTCTCATTTGAATCTAGACATATTCTCCTTCTGCCTTATCTACTTTTATGCTTTCAACCCTATCTATTTGTGAATGATTCCAAATTCTATCCATCTTACTTACAGCACTTCTCTGCCTGGATGTTCCACAGGAACTTCACTCTCAATATGTCTAAAACTACATCCCCTAAGGTGATGTTCCTGCTATTGATATCTCAGAATGATATCAATTCAATATTCTACCACTTACTCAAGCCGGAAACCTAGAAATTATTCTCTTCTTCTTCAACATCCTCATTCTCCCTTTTCCTATACTCCTCAAAATCCTTGCACCATATAATGTCAGTTCCACTTGAAAATTTTATGAATTTGCATTTTTATTAAGATATAATGTGTTATCTGTTTCAGGGTTCAGGTCTGTGAATCATCAGTCTTACACATGAATTTGCTTTCTTTAAACCAATGTCCAAGTCGGTGCTCTTGTCCTGTTTCACCTTGACTTCTCCAAAGCTTCAGAAATTATTTCCTTGAATTTGATATCCCCTGTCTGCAAATCACTGTCCATCCAAACTGGTCTTTCAAAAACACAAATTTGATCTTGTCAAGCACTCATTCCAAAAGCTTAGATTATTTTCCATCGTCCATAGAATAAGGTTCAAAATCTTCAGCATAGTATATGAGGTCCTTCTTGATTAACCCAAACCTAATTTTATAACCTTATCTATAATCCAGCATTTTCCCTCCTCTCTCTATGCTCTAACCACAATATTACCATTTCCCAAACACCTCATAATCAAAAGTACTGTGCCATTTGCTTATACTATTCCTTTAGTTTGACTATTAATGAACTCCACTTTAATAATTCTATTTCAGTCTTTATTCTACCTGTGCTTCATTTTGAAAATTTATTTTCTCTCTTCAGGTTCACTATATGTTTCTATAGTACCTAATTTGCCCTTACTTCCATACAGAGATTTTTTTCAGACATTGTATTTTTCAGCTTTATAATTTTCATGTTTCTTTTTAATAATTCCATTTACTTTCTCATTATATTCATGTATACCTGTAAACCCTAAGCATATTTATAATAGCTGTTTTACATTTCTTGTCTGCTATTTCCATCACCTCTGTCATTTATAGATCTATCTGTATTGGAATGATTTTTCTCCTAGTTATAGATCACATTTTCTGACTAATTTGCATGTTTAATAATGTTTTATTGGAGGATGGAACTGTGACTATCATACTGTTGAGTACTGGATTTTCTTGTCTTCCTTTAAAGACAATTGAAATTTGGGGTGCCTGGGTGGCTCAGACAGTTAAGTGTCCAATTCTTGGTTTTGGCTCATGGCATGATCTCATGAGTCAGAGATCGAGCCCTGCATTGAGTTTCATCCTCAGGGGGAAGTCTGCCTGAAGATTCTCTCCCTATGCCTCTCCCCCATGCATGAACAAGCTCTCTCTTAAATAAATAAATTAACCTTTAAAAAATATAAAGACTGTTGAATTTTGTTTTGGAAGACACTTGACTTACTTGTATATCAGTTTGATCCTTTCAAGGCTTTTAAGTTTGTGAGATAGGTGTAAGATAGTCTTTACCCTTAGCTAATTTAGTCCAGCTAGAAAGGCATGATGTTCTTGGTTCTCTATTATTCCTGAGTCCTGGGTGCTGAATAGTCTCCTTACTCTGGCAGGTAGGAACATAGAACCAAGTTCTATGTGAACTCTGAGAACTGTGTAATTCACAGATCCTTGATCATTTGATGCCCAGAATTATAGTGTTTTGCCTAATGCATGCAGGACTTACTATTTTAGCAGAAGACTGCAGCAAACATCTAGGCAAATTTCTAGAGCTTCCCCCTTGCCCGTAGTTTCCTCTTCCCGAGCTATCTCAGCCTTCTTGAATACTGATCTCTGTGTTCTCAACTTGGTGAAATCACTATGCTCTACTTGGATTCCTCTTCCCTGAAGCATTGTTTGGAAAGTGCCTCAAGGCAGAGAGCCAGGGTTCACTTCATCAGTTTTCCTCTCTCAGAAACTACAGTACTGTCCTTTCTGTTGCTCTGTGTCTGAAAACAAATGTTTCTTTCTCTTTCTCATTTCCACTCTTTAGGACTTGAGAAAAAAATGTCTCTTCAGTAGTTAAGTCACCTGACTGCCTTAGCAACAAGGTCATATGATCATGCTGTTCCTTTGAGTCCAAATAACAGTGTTGGGACATTAGTTCCATGCACCTTCAAAAATCCATTCTCCAAAAATAAAATAAAATTAAAAAAATCCATTCTCCCAGATAAAAAAAGATTCAAATTGGAGGGAATTAGTATTTCTGCTATTCCCATACTTCTGCCTTCTACTACATGTTTGCAGCAGACTGTATTAAGTATATTCATCTAGGGAAGCCAAAGGCTGAGAAAGAGAGAGAGAGAGAGATAGAAAGAGATTTGTCCCACTTGTCTTTAATCAGTACTTTTTACAGATGAATAATCAGGATTTTATTTCTACTATCCTTACCAGATCCAAGTGATGGCCATAGATGGCCTATGGCTGGACATGTGTTATTTCATCATACAAAATCATTTTAAAAACTATGGCGCAAATCCAGGTGAAAAGATAAATGCCATGACGCAGACCATCTGAGTAGCAACAGCTCAAAGGAGCTCCGACAAAGATCACAGCCCTTGGTGACCTATCCGTAGTATTGCTAATCAAGTCTAACTTGCTTCCTGCTAAATTGACATTGTGCTTTGTTTGATAATGAGACTTTTCAAAGCTAAGGAGATTTAAAACAAGTTGTACTGGCAGGTGGCCATAGTACTGAGTGATCTTATTCCTGTGGAATTCAGAGTCCACAGACACACTAAGTCACTTCCCAGTAATATGACAAAAGTGAAAAAAAAAGAAGTTTGAAAATGTCAGTCTTAACATTAGATGAAGATTTTAAATTAGTATGCAAGAGAAACTTTTCTTTTTACAATGAAGATGTGATCTAGGAAAATTGGATGACAACTACCTACCCTCTCTCTCTCTTGCTCTCAACATTTTTCCTTCTCTCTTAACTCATCTTTACCCTATCCCCCAACTCATTTAAAGTCAGTCAGATGAGAGCTGTGGCATGTTTAGTTTTTGAACTTACTGAACTTCCATCAAGTTGATGGATGACAGGGCCAGGAAACAGAATCATAGATGTTTTAGCTTGGGGGGCAGAACCCATACTCATCATCTATCTTGATTTGGCAGGTGAAGTAAGGGCCAAAAACAATTGAGATGATCCTGTCTCCCACTTAATACCCCATCTGCTGCTACTGGCTTCTTGCTAAGCTCCAGAACATGTTGTTTTAAAAAATAGCTCGAAACTAGATAAAAAATATGTACAAATAAATAAAATGAACTAAATCCAAAGTCAAAACAAATCAACCAACCCCCCCCCCCAAAGAATGAGAATATTAAAATGGACAAAAAATTCACTTTGTCTATTTAAATCAGGAGAAATCCTATTCTAGAAACAGCTCTGAATCACTTCAATAAGTGATAGACTTTATGTCCTCTGAGCCTTGACAACAAGAAACTGTGTCTTGTTGAATTTAGAAGGTTTTGTTGGAGTAATTGCTGGGCACCTATGCACCACTGTTGTAATTTGAGAGGCAAAACTGACATCCCACTGCCAATCAATAAAATACTTACTCAGCACAGTGCTAGGTTTTCCCACAATTCCCCCACTTTCCTGGATTGTGGCCTCCATTTCCTTTTTTAAATTTTAATTCCACTCTAGTTAACAGTTTTTTATTAGTTTTAGATGGACAATAAATCTATTCAACAATTCCATATATTACTCAGTGCTGATCAATATAACTGTACTCTTTATCTCCTTCACCTATTTCACTCATTCCCCACCCACATTCCCTCAGGTAACCTCTGTTTGTTGTCCATACTTAAGACTGTTTTTTGGTTTGTCTCTTTTTCTCCCTCCTTTGTTTGTTTTGTTTCTTAAATTCCACATGAGTGAAATCATATGGTATTTGACTTCCTCTGATTGACTTATCCAGTTAATTATTAGATATTAATTATACTATCTATATCTATCCATGTAGTTGCAAATGGCAAGATTTCATTCTTCTTTGGTTGAATAATATTTCATTGCAAGTATATATCACATCTTCCTTATCTGTTCATCTGTTTTAAAAGATATTTATTTATTTATTATTTTTTAAGTAGACTTCATGCCCAGTGTGGGGCTTGGACTCATGAGCTTGACATCAAGAGTCATATGCTATACCAACTGAGCCAACCGGGCACACCATCCATTCATCTATTGATGGACACTTGAGCTGCTTCCATAACTTGGCTATTGTATAGTGCTACAGTAAGCATAGGGTGATATTCCTTCAGTTAAGGTTTTTGTGTTCCTTGGGTAAATAGCCAGAAGTGTGATTACTGAATCATAGGGTAGCTCTATTTTTAATTTTTTGAGGAACCTCCATACTGTCTTCCATAGTGCTGTACCAGTTTGCATTCCCAAAGTGCCCAATGATTCCTTTTTCCCCACATCCTTGGTAACACTTGTTGTTTCTTGAGTTTTTGATTTTAACCAGTCTGACAGGTGTGAGGTGATATTTCATTTTGGTTCTGATCTTCACTTCCCTGATGATGAGTGACGCTGAGCATTTTTCCATGTGTCTGTTGGTCATCTATATGTCTTCTTTGGAGAAATATCTGTTGATGACTTCTGCCCATTTTTAATTAGATGATTTATTTTGGGGGTGTTGAGTTGTATATAAGTTCTTTATATATTTTGGATAGTAACTCTTTATTGGATATGTCATTTGCAAATATCTTCTCCTATTCAGTACGTTGCCTTCTACATTTTTTTTTTTTTTTAGAGTGAGAGAGAGCACACATGGGAGCAGGGGACAGAAACAGAGGGAGAGGCTCTAAGCCCAGGATGGAGCCCCACATGGGGCTCAAATCTCATGACTCTGAGAGCATGACCTGAGCCAAAATCAAGTGTCAGCCGCTTAACCAACTGAGCCACCCAGGCACCCTAGTTGTCTATTTTTTTGGTCATTTCCTTTACTGTGCAGAAGTTTTTATTTTGATGTAATCCTAGTAGCTTATTTTTGCTTTTGTTTCATTTGCCTCAGGAGACAAATCTGGAAAAATGCTGTTATGGTCAATATCAGAGTCATTAACGCCTGTGTTCTCTTCTAGGATTTTTATGGTTTCAGATCTCACATTAAAGTACTTAATCCATTTTGAGTTTGTTTTTATATATGGTATAAGAAAGTGGTCCAATTTCTTTCTTTTACATGTAGCTGTCCAGTTTTCCCAACACCATTTGTTAGAGAGACCGTCTTTTACCCACTGGATAGCTTTTCCTGCTTTGTCAAAGATTAATTGACCAAATAGTTGTCGGTTTATTTCTGGGCTTTCTTTCTTTCTTTCTTTCTTTCTTTCTTTCTTTCTTTCTTTATTTTATAGAGGGAGAGAAACAGAGGGGAGTGGGCAAGGAGGGGGAGAGAGAATTTTAAACAGGCTCCATGCCCAGTGTGGAGTCTGACACAGGGCTCAATCTCATGACCCTAAAATCATGACCTGAACTGCAATTAAGAGTCAGACATCTAACTGACTGAGCTACCCAGGTTCCCCTGGGCTTTTTACTCTGTTCCATTGATCTATGTCTATTTTTAATGCCCGTACCATACTGTTTTGATTATTACAGCTCTATGGACTCTGAAAAACAATCTGAGGGGATTATTACAGCTTTATAATATAACTTGAAGTCCAGAATTATGATGCCAAAGCTTTGTTTTTCTTTTTCAAAATGGTTTTGTCTAGTCAAGGCCTTTTGTGGTTCCATACAAATTTTAGGATTGTTTCTTGTATTTCTAAGAAAAATTCTGTTGGTATTTTGATAGGGATTGAAAGTGTAGATTGTTTTGTGCAGTATAGACATTTTAACATTTGTTCTTCCAATCCATGAGCATGGAATGTCTTTCTATTTCTTTGTGTCATCTTCAATTTCTTTCATGAATTTTTTTCATCAGTGTTTTATAGTGTTTAGAGTAAAGGTCTTTCACCTCTTTGCTTAGGTTTAATCCCAGGTATCTCATTACTTTGGGTACAATTTTAAATGGGATTTTTTTTCTTAATTTCCCTTTCTGCTGTTTCATTAGTAGTGTATAGAAATGCAACAGATTCTTATACATTGATTTTGTAACCTGTGACCTCAGTCAATTAATTTATCACTTCTGGTAGTTTTTTGGTGGAGTCTTTTTAGGGTTTTCTATATACAGTATCATGTCTTCTGCAAGTAGTGAAAGTTTTACTCCTTCCTTACCAATTTGGATGCCTTTCATTTCTTTTCGTTGTCTGGTTGCTGTGGCTAGGACTTTCAGTACTATGTTCAATAAAAGTGGTGAGACTAGACATGCTTGTCTTGTTCCTGACCCTAGGGGAAATGCTCCATTTTCCCCATTGATCATGATTTTCAGGTTTTTTTTTCATATAAGGCCTTTATTATGTTGAGGTATGTTCCCTCAAAACCAATTTTGTTGAGGATTTTTAATCATGAATGGACGTTATAGTTTGTCAAATGCTTTTCCTGCATTTATCAAAATGACCATACGGTTTTTAAACTTTCTCTTATTGATGTGATGTACCATGTTGATGGATTTGTGATTACTGAACCACCCTTGCAACCCAGGAATAAATCCAACTTGATCATGGTGAATTAATTTTTAAATGTATTGTTGGACCTGGCTTGCTAATATTTTGTTAATTATTTTTGCTTCTATGTTCACCAGAGGTATTGGCCTATAGTTCTCTCTCTCTCTCTCTTTCCCTCCTTTGGTGGTATACTTATCTGGCTTTGGAATCAGGGTAATGCTGGCTTCAGAATGAATTGGGAAATTTTCCTTCCTTTTCTGTTTTTTAAATAGTTTTGGAAGAGTAGGTATTAATTTTCTTTAAAAATTTGGTAGAATTTGCCTATGAAGCCATCTGGTCCTAGGCTTTCATTTTTTGGGAGCGTTTTGATTACTAATTCAATTTCATTGCTGATAATTGGTCTGTTCAAGTGCACACCGTTTCTGCTTACTGTTTTACCCTTTGCTCCTAAGATGATAAAAACTGTTAGAGGTCCTAGGTGTTACCTCCCTGTTATCAAAGTTTTCCCAACTTCAGTTATTCACCTATCACTTCTCAATTTTTTTCACAGAAGCATAATACCAAAACTTAATATTTATCTAACATAATTTTTACTATCAATTCAATTTTAAAAAATAGTTTTCCCCAATTTATAATGTTTGTTTTATAATTATATATGTATATATATGTAATATATACATATTTGTGTATGTATATATGCATATATATATACATACATATAATTTGACTTGTATCATTGTATACCACTTAAAACCATCCCCTGTAATACCAGCAATATATAGGGTATATATGTATCAAACTTTGGGAAAAATTGCTTTAGGGAATAGCTGAAAGGATTGAATGAAATAAAATGCAGCAGTTCCTCTCCTAAGTCATCTTGAGACTGAGGGAAGTTGTGTTAAAGAGTGCTCATTCGCTACCAAAATCCATTCTTCCCATCAATAATGTGCAGTTGTAACTTGAAAGAAGCTGCCCATCCAGGACTCCTTGCATCTAAATGTTTGTGGCTTTATGAGTATTTATTGCCAATGAATGTGAGCAAAACTGATGTGGCCACTTCCAAACCAAAGCTTATAAGTAGTTGTTACCTCTTTTACATTCTCTTTCCTTTCCCCCAGCTGGATGCAGAGATAATGAGGAAGTCCTGGGGCAGAGGTTCTCTACACTGGTTATAGGTTAGAATCACCAGAGGAACTTTTAAAAACATACCAAGTTAATCTTAGGAAACAAACTGAGGGTTGCTGGAGAGGAGGGGGTAGGGGGATGGGGTCTCTGGGTGATGAATATTGGGGAGGGTATGTATGGTGGTGAGCGTTGGGTGTCATGTAACACTGGGAAATCACAAACCTGTACCCCTGAAACAAATAATACATTATACGTTAATTTAAAAAGTAAAATAAAACATACTAAGCTCCATTCCAAACCAACTACACCATAATCTCTAGAGATAGAGGCCAGGTGATATACCAGGGTTATGGATTCAATGTCTCAATATTGTTAAAATTTCAGTTATCCACAAATTGATCTTTACAGTCAATATGATGCAAATTAAAATTCAAGCAAGATTTTCTTGTAGAAATTGACAATCTAATCCTAAAATTTACACAGAAATGCAAACAACTGAGAATAGTTAAGCATTGGGGAAAAGGAAAACACAATTGGAGAACTTCATCACATACAATTTCATTTCAAACTTATGATATGCTACTTTATTTTTTAATTTTTTTTAAAGATTTTATTTATTTATTTGTCAGAGAGAGAGCGAGCGAGAGCGAGCACAGGCAGACAGAGTGGAAGGCAGAGTCAGAGGGAGAAGCAGGCTCCCTGCAGAGCAAGGAGCCCGATGTGGGACTCGATCCCAGGACGCTGGGATCATGACCTGAGCCAAAGGCAGCTGCTTAACCAACTGAGCCACCCAGGCATCCCTGATATGCTACTTTAATCCAGACAGTATGGCATTGGCATCAAGATTGACATGCATATCAACAAAGCAGAATAGAAAGCATAAACATAACCCCATACATGTATAGTCAATTGATGTTCATCAGAGGTGAGAAGGGATTTCAATGGTGAAAGAAAATTCTTTTCAACAAATTGTGCTGGGCAAAAGTGGGTGTCCATAAGGATAGAATGAACTTTGATCCTTAGCTCACACCACACACAAAAATTAACTCAAGGTGGAACATAGACCAAAATATAATAGCTAAGACTATGAAGTGTTTGAAAGAAAATATAAGAGATTATCTTTATAACCTGGGCACAAACATAGACATGGACGGCAATAACCAAAAATAAAATTATTTATAAATCGGACTTTGTCAAAATTTAAGACATCTGCTCATCAAAAGACACTATTAAGAAAAAGAAACTGATGACTGTGCTACTCACAGTATGGGTTAAAACATTTACAAGACATATATTTGACAAAGGGCTTATATCCAGACTATATTAAGAACCCTTAAGACTCAATGATAAGATAAACAACTTATTTTCAAGGGCAAATATTTGAACAGACATTTTATAAAGAATATATACAAATGGTCAATATATATACACACAAAAATGATCAATTAAAACATGAAAATATTCTCAGCATCATGAGTCATTAGAGAAGTGGAAATTAAGAGCACAATGAAATATCATTACACAACCATTAAAATGCTTAAGAAGCAATAGCACAGAGGACCATAGGGAAAAGGAAGGAAATCTGAAGGGGTAGAAATCAGAGGAGATGAGCCACGAGAGACTATAGACCCCAGGAAAAAAACTGAGGGTTTTAGAGTGGAGAGAGGTGAGGGATGGGTTTGTCAGGTGACAGGTATTAAGGAGGACATGGATTGCATGTACCATCATTGTGATGAGCACTGGGTTTTATATGCAACTAATGAATCGTGGAACACTACATCAAAAACTCATGATGGGGGCACCTGGGTGGCTCAATCATTGTCCGCCTTTGGCTCAGGTCATGATCCCAGGGTCCTGGGATGAAGCCCCACATCTGGCTCTCTGCTTGATGGGATCCTGCTTCTCCCTCTCCCATTCCCCCTGCTTGTGTTTCCTCTCTTACTGTGTCTCTGTATAAATAAAATCTTTAAAGAAAACAACAACTCATGATGTACTACACACTGGTTAACTGAACATAATACAAAAATAATTATGTATAAAAGTTAAAAATAAAACAAAATCAAATAAAATGCCTACAATTATAAAGCTTGACAGTTTCAAATATTGGTTAGAATGCAACAAGAACTATCCTACATTGCTGGTGGGAATATAAAATGGCACAACCACTTTAGGAAAAATTTGACATCTTCTTTTAAGTTAAACATCCATCAGGACACCTTGGTGGTTCAGTTGGTGAAGCATCTGCATTTGGCTCAGGTCATGATACTAGGGTCCTGGGAATCAAGCCCTGCACCAGGCTCCCTGCTCAGTGGGGAGCCTGATTCTCCCTCTCCCTCTGTGGCTCCTCCTGCTTGTGATCTCTTTCAGTCTCTTTCTCTCAAATAAAGAAATAAATAAAATCTTCTAAAAAATAAACATACATCTTCTATATGACTAGCAAGTCCACTTCTAGGTAATTACTCAAGAAAAAAGAAAACATGTTCACTGAAACTTTGTGCATGAATATTCATAGAAGCTTTATTCACAATTACACAGTACTGGGAAAAAATAAACAACAAATGCCCAACAATAGGTGAATAGATAAATAAACTACCGTATAGTTCTTTAACAGAATACTACTCAAAAATGAAAAAAAGAACAAATTAAGCATACAATTACATATATAAATCTGAAAAACATTAAGCTCAGTGAATAAATCCAGGAATATATGATTCCATTAATTTAAAGTTCTGGAAAATTCAAAATGATCTATAATGATGGAGAGCACATCAGTTGTTGCCTGGAGATGAGCATGAGCAGCACTGACTGTAAAGGAGCATATGAGCACTTTTTTGGTGATGGAAATAATCTACATCTTGATTATGATAATTACATGGTTAAATATATTTTTCAAAACTCATAGAAATGTACACTTTAAGTGCATACAGTTTATGTTTTATAAGTTATGTCAACAAAATTGATATTCAAAAAGTTCACCAGGGGGACCTGGGTGGTGCATCCAACTCTTGTTTTGGGTTTAGGTCGTGATCTCAGGATAGTGAGATGAAGACACCCATCGGGCTCCTCACTCAATATGGAGTCTGCTTAAGACTCTCTCTGCCTCCCTCTGCCCCTCCTCACTCCTCGCTCTCTCTCTCTTTTCTCTCTCAAATAAAAAATCTTTTTAAAAAGTTCACTAGGCCATTGTAATGTGCAGTCAGGTTTGATAACCATTGCTCTATGGCCTTGCTTCTCAAAGCACTTTCCTTAGATCAGTAACATCTGATTCCTTGGGAGCTCATTAGAAATGCAGACTCTCAGCCCTGCTCCCCCTTACCTAGAGCTACAGAATCACAATCTGCGTTTTAACAGGATCCACGGGTAATTTAAATGCACATTAAGATTTGGGAAACATTAGCGTAGAATGATAAAATCTTGAGCTGGATGCAGCCTGGGTCCTGAATCTCTGCATGGAGGAAAGCCACCTGCTTATAGGAATGACTCTGGTGATCTGACTCTTAGGTCTCTAGTAGGCAATTTCAGACTTTCACAGGTTCAGCAAGGAGAGGAAATCATACATACTCTATACAAATTAAGGCCCATGGGGTAAGGATCCATAGCTAAACTATTGAGACTTTACTATGCACCAGATCCTGTGCTGGGCACTTGCCTGTATATGAATTTATTTGATACTAGTCACAACTTTAGAGAATAGTATTATTTGCCCTTAATTTTGAAAGAGAAGAGTGAACTTAGGTAGCATGTCAGACCTCACAGTGAACGAAATATTAAACTGACTTTAGCACCATTCTCTTTTTACAATAGCATTGAGCCTTGGGCAATCCCTTATCTACCTTTTTATCCTTATGTATTCCCATTTATAAAAGAGATGGGGCCCTGAGACAGAAATGAAGATCAAAAAACAGTGAGTTAGTGAGAGCTCTTTCCTATACAGAGAAGGAGCAAGGGAACCAGTTAAAAACAGATGGGGCAGGCCCCCTCATCCCCCTCCCCACTTCCCACCATTCTGAGGCTCAGTGCACCTCACACCTGTCCCCTCATTCTTTCTTGCTCCTTTTTCAGTCTCAACACCCTGCCCCCTCTGCAACCCCTAGACAACTCCCTTGTCTTCAGGCCACCTCATTTCTCTTTCATTTCCTTTGATTCCTAACCACTGGCACCATAACCCCACCCTCTGTCACCATCCTTTACACCCCCACCCCCACTTTCTTTACTCCTTCTACTTTCTCTGTTTCTTTCTCTTCTGCTCAGCTTTCAAGGCCCTATTAGGGACTCACCATTGACTCTGCTCTTACAATGGCTCAGTGGTTTTGAGATGAAGTAAAACGTCACTAATTTGTTCTAATTGGGGGGAAAGGTCAGTCTGCCTTAAATGAAAAGTTTGAGTGATAGGATATTTGGTGGGAGAAAATGCAATCTCATTACTTTCAAGTATATAAAGTAAATCCCAATGACTAAGACAAGAGGATAAAAGGCAAAGCTATATGTTTTGGAGATATGTAAATGTTTGACAAATAAGTGTGGTTCATTTATAATTAGGATATTCCGTTTGGGGATATAAATGCTGCTGCTGAGGTCTTTGCATTGAAGTAGGCTAATATTTCTCTGGTTTATCCAGTTAGTTTGTGAAGAGTGCTTTTTCATTACAGGTACCAGGTAGAATCTCATTAGAAGGATCCAGCATTTTAGATCCTCTTCCTTATGTCACATGGTGTGTGGGATGAGTGCTTTGTTCTTCTAATTTTCCAAAAGGAACAATGGTGACCAACAACAAAAATATTCATTTCTTTGGTTACCTTCTATGCAAGAGTTACTATCAATAAAAAACAAACAAAAAGGCTGTTTGGAGATGAAGATTAGGAGGTATAGGGGAAGAACAGAATAGATACAAACACAGCCAAATCTCAAATAGTCTTAGTCTGGAATCTATTAATTCAGAATTAGTGAAAATTGAGGAAATAGCCTACTTTATTTTCATGCTCTAAGAATTCAATTTGCTAAGCTAATTATAATAGTAAAGAAGATTTTCCTGCAAAGATTTATAAAATTCCTTAAAACACCAATTTTCCATGCATTGTCTAATACTTTGAAAGTACCCCCTTTTTTATGTGTAATTGTTAAGCTACTTAGTTGAACTTTCTATCAATCTCTGGAAGCAGTTCCTTAGAGGAAGTTTTACAAGGAAGTCCTTCTTCAACTTATTTTACTTTATGATGTATGAAAGTGAACAACCATATTTGGCTTCTTTTTGAAGAATTTATAATTAAGATTTCCTGGAAATTCAAACTAGCTTTCCCCCATCCTTCTTTTATAATGGCTCAACAATATACCCCCTCCTGCCCAGGGCAATAAGCAAGAAAGGAGGCAAAGATCTTTCCAAAGTCTCTCTGAAATATTAGGAGGTCAGGATCCATGAATTCCCATACATACTTATCCTCTATCTCTGACAGCATGGAGAAAATGTGGGTAACTGGCAAAAAGGAATATTCCACCACAATTTACCTTGCACCCTTAGAGGGCTTCTCAGAATAGAGCTATGCCTTGATATAGACATATAATATGATATTTGTGGATATTTTCTTTAGTTACTAGAGAGTAAATTAATGTGAAACTACTACTCTTCCTAAAACCATAAACTAGGGACTACCACTTCTTCCAATTGTAAAATTTTTCAGCTTTAACAAAAGGATTCATGGAAGGGTTCCTTAAAGTTGTTCAACAAGCCAAAGCTAGGGAGATAAGGGAGCAGCTTTTATTTACAAGCCATTAGAAGTAAATTTGAAGGGATTAACTTCGTTTGAAAGTCACAAAAATTGCTGAACAAGATCATGTGGCTACTTCAAACTAGACTGGATTTTGTGCTTTCGAGTTCATACAAACACCATGATTAGAAAGGAGCAACAGAAAATATTCACTAGCAGAGTATACTGAATGGGATGAAGTTATTGGATTAAAAAATAGTGACCCATAATGGCAACTTTCAAGGCAAGATCTGAAGGAAAGCCATTGCATGAAAATTTCAAAAGGAAATATTCTAGAGACTATTAAAAGTGAGAATATGATGGCTTCTATTTGTGACTTTAGGAAGATAAAAATGTCCAAGGTCCCCCCCTCTACTTCCCCAAGTGCCAAATTAACAACATATTTTAATGGTGGCACAAATTTAATGTAATATAGACATAAAGCAATATTTTTGAGCTTTCTTTTATGTTTTATGAATTGAATTAAATCTGGGCTACATTCTAAATGTGTTTTGCTCATATTGGGGTTCCACTTTTTTCTGTGGCACTTTTTACAATAAAATACAACTCAAAGGGAAAATAGAATTTTGTCTACAAATTTTTTCTTACAAGTCTGTATGAATAAGTGTAAAATGACTGTCAAATGAAAGAGTTTCAAAGAGTATATCACAAGTAGTCAAATACACAAATTGAAGAATTACAGCCTAACAAATTCATTTGGCATCCTTTTTGGCATATGTTTTTCTAAATGAGACACACCTAATTTCTGGAGCTAGTCTCATACCTTTGGGCTTTAGAGTTAGAATCAGAAACATTCTGAGTAATAAGGAAATTTAGAGATTATCTAGTGCAGTTATTGCTTTCAAATTTATTTTCTTTGAATTTCTTCAATCAAAATCTCATTTGAAAACCCAATATAGGAACCTGGTAAAAGAGGAAAGTCTTTTTTAAAATTTAAATGTTTTATTTTTTATATACATATAATATATTTTTATCCCCAGGGGTACAGGTCTGTGAATCACCAGGTTTACACACTTCACAGCACTCACCATAGCACATACCCTCCCCAATGTCCATAACCCCACCCCCAAGAGGAAAGTCTTTAATTAAAGTAGAAATCAAAGGGCCTGAAACTAGTCTATTTCCTTACCACTCGTTCCCCGACATTTTCTGACTGGAAAAGCAGAGGTCTACAGAGAGTAAGTGACTTGGTCAAGTTCACTCACCAAGAGATAATGGATATCTTAATTTTCTTTCATCTTCACTTTCATTTTCTACCGCCTTGCACCTCTACTAAAAATAAATAAATAAATAAACACGTGCACATGCACATACATGTCCCACCCCAGGTGGCCATTAGGAGCTTCTCTTGGCTCTCACAAGCTACTAACACCTCATTGTGAGTATCTTTATTATATTGTATCCCAGGAATATTTGAATTTCCAAAGAGAAAAGTGGGAAGAAGGCAATGGTGAAGCTAGTGAAATGAATGACTTAAGATGACATGATAGCACTGTGGCAAATTTTGCTGTGTGGGGATTTTCTCGAATCACACTCTATAGGCATTCTCATATTTCCCCAATGTTTAAAGCTAATCCTACTGGCTTGTTAAAAAAGAGCTGCCTCAGACAAAACTTCAGTAGGAATTTGCATTTAGGCCATTTTGATCTTGAGATTTGAACAAGCAGAATGAGGGTGAAAGGTACTCCCATTCTTATTTATCAGATTCCATTTGACTGCACTTCTTTCTGAATAGGTGCAATGTTCCAGAATACTTTGCTTTGTTTTCTCTACGGCTATCAGACCAGCCTGTGTGTATGTGTGTGTGAAGAATGAATATGTGTGGTGTGTGAGAGAGATAGAGACACTCGTAGAAAGGGACACGTATAAAGAAACAAATACTAACACACAGAGACACAAAGACACAGAAAGTGACACTCACATATACAGAGATACACACAGAGAAATGAGGGAAAGAAATATAGTGAGTAACAGTGACAGAGAAAGAGAGCAAGACAGAGAGAAACAGTGACACACACATTACAGAGTGAAACTGAGAGAGGGTAAGATTGAGACTGACAAACTGAGAGACGTACATAAAAGAAATAGAGTGACAGATATACAAAGAGAGACTAAAGACACTCACAGAGATACTAAAGAAAACACCTGAGAGGGAGCGACAGAGAGACAGTGTGATGGAGAAAAATTGAGGAAAATAACGGTCATAAAGGAAGAGAAAATTCCCCATTGGAAGCTTTCAATGTTCGTTTCTTTTGTGTCCCATATAAGTTGGAATTAAATTTTAGTATCTCCTTTTCAGAAGCAACTATTCTGAGCTGTACCTGCTGCTCAGAGGCAAATACTTTAATCTGACTATAGAAAATGTATTCTTTCTTTCTCATTATGTTTACCAAATTTAATTGTTTGGGAATCATAGGAGAATGGGAGCCAAAGCTGAATGAAGCTGGGGCTGACACAGGGTCGACATGATGAACTGACTTGCAGTTTTCCAGATTTCCAATGCCTGACATTCATATTCCCTTGACAGCCCTGCTGTGCCAGGTGCTTTCTGGGCTTACACCCCTTGTAAGGCAGATACAGGGGCTTGAGGTACCCCATATCTAGGGTCTGTATGCCTGGCACTCATTGCAGTCTTAGGATCTTCTCTATGATCTTGGTGGGGGGTGCTCACTTCAGCAGGAAATTCCCATCTTACATATTCTGCCAGGAACCTTCCAACTGCCATCTAACACTGGATGCTATAATAGTTCCCATGTAAAAATGAAACAAAGGAGAGGCTCAGACAGTCTCACAAGTCCACACACTGTAAGTGGTTCTGACGACCAATCAGATCTAATAGTCTGCATCCACTATTCTCTCTCTCTCTCTCTCTCTCTCTCATACACACACACAAACACACACACACACACACACACACACACAAACACATGTGCACCCATGCATACACACATACACAGAGAAGAAATGAATGCTTTTATCTACCAAAAAATGTGTGCAAGAATGTTCAGAGCAGCTTTATTCATAATAGTTCCAAACTGGAAATCATCCAAATATACGTAGTTGGGTGAGTAAATAAATTATGGATGACTAATTATATATTCATACAGAAGAATACTACCTAATAATAACAAATGAATTACTGATACATAACATGGCTGAATCCCATGGACAGGAATTATGAATGAAAGAAGTCAAACACAAAAGAGTAATATATGCTTTCGTTTATATGAAGGTGAAGAACCTGCAAATGTAATGAGAGGTCATAGAAGTCAAAAGGATGGTTACCTCGGCAGGAAGGGTGTTAACTGGGAAAGGGCTTGAGGGAGACCTCTTTGGTACTTGAAATGCTTTGTATCTTGATCTAATATAGGGATCAGCAAATTATAACCTCAGGGCCAAATTGGGCCACCACCTATTTTTTGTATGTCTGGGGAGCTAAAGAAAATTTTATATTTTAAAAAGTTGGGGTAAAATAAAAACTAGCATATTTCATGATGTGTGAAAATCATATGAAATTCATATTTCAGTGTCCCTAAGTGTTTATAGGCATATAGCCATACCCTTTGTTTACATATTAAGACTGCTTTTGTGTTACAAAAACAAAGTTGAATAGTTGTGACAGAGAACATATGGCCTGAAAAGCCTAAAATATTTACTCTCTGGCCTTTACAAAAAAAAGATTGCTGACCCTTGATCTAGGTCATAGTTAGAAGAGTATAGACATACCGAAAAGCTCATTGAGCTTTTCATTGAGCTCATTGACCTATAATAAAATATATTATATAAATTATAAATCTAAGATTAGTGCACTATATGTACTTTACTACAAAGAATTTTTTCAAGATCTAGAGAAAAGGAGATTAATAAAAGGCACTGCTCAAATGCTTGATGTATGTTAGACTTAAAAAAGAAATGCTCAATTCAGTTCCTTCTTTACTTTCTTATAGATGAGAATTACTCCTGTATACACCTTGTTTATGACCAAGGTATTATGTGAAGCAACAGGAGAAGAAACTTCAATATAAATTAACCAATCAGGAAAGCTCCTTCAAATCATGAAACTCAGAGCAATGTCTTACAAGTAGAAAAAAGTATAATTAATACATAATTTTTTACTATTTTTTAAAGATTTTATTTATTTACTTGACAGAGAGAGAGAGAGAGAGATCACAAGTAGGCAGAGAGGAAGGGAAGCGGGCTCCCTGCTGAGCAGAGAGCACCATGTGGGGCTCGATCCCAGGACCCTGGGATCATGACCTGAGCCGAAGGCAGAGGCTTTAACCCACTGAGCCACCCAGGTGCCCCCATTTTTTACTATTTTTTAAAGAACATAATAGTATAATGGAAAATTGTTTTGGTAATAACAGAACATCTGACTCTCACTGGTGGCCCACCTCTGAGTCATTTATTAAATCATTGTTAAAGGTCATCATGACTTGCCTGAACAGGCATTTGTGTTATTAACTAAATAACTGCTTGAGAAAAATGTGCTACTCTTTCACAGGAAAGTATCTGTTGCACTGAAGAGTCCATTGTGATCCAAATGACAGTGACAAATGCACTATTAACATTTCCTGTTGGAAGCTTGAAATGACACAGTTTCTTCATATTGTCAAATTTGTTCCTAACTTTAGTTTCATATATTGGCTGTTTCCAATATTTATAAATTACAATGAATGTCAAGGAGTACATTTCAGTGTGAAAAAGAAAAGAAGAGCTGGAAAATACACCTACAACGTGGCTTCAGGGTGGGAAATGCATTTGTTTCTAAAAGACAGAATATAAATTTAAAATTACAGGCTGTCAGTCCCACAAGCCAATGACAGCCTTTTCATTAAACCTTGGATAAATTGTATATTTGTGCTGTTGCAGTTGATGCCATCGTTACAACCACAGTTGTAAACCAATCAATATGAGAGTCATCTAAATAGAGTGGCAAGACAGTGCAAGTCAATTTTGTTAATCAGCTGGTGTTGCTTTTCCTCCTATTAGTGGCATTTTATATTCATCTCCAATCTGCATTCAGCCTCCAATAGTCCAACCAAGCATGTATCACCTGTGTTGAACTACCTGGCAGCTTTTAAATTTGGGCTGCAGGACTTCTCCAGTCTATCTATGATTTCTTTCTTGTGAACCCTGATTCCATTTCTTGAAGTGTTGGGAGGTTTTTAGCTCTAATATGAAGTCTGCCTAGCTTCAGAAATTCATTTTTACATGGGAAATATCCCACTATGGGGTTCTTGGAAAAGGAAAGGAAATAATGTATGTGAAGTTCTAGGAGCACAGTAACTTTCTGTAATTGATACTGATGTCAACTTTGTAAGAAATTCATTTGGTCTCTACACCTAATTTGGTGGTAGTTGGATCTGAGCACTGGAGTGGGGCAGAGAGTGAAGCAATAGCAGTGCTGTTTAATAGAACTTTCTGTGATGATGGAAATGTCTTTTATCTGTGCTGTCCAATTCAGTAGCCACTAGCTGTAAGTGGCTATTAAGCCCTTGAAACGTGTTTAGTATGACTGATGAAGTGAATTTTTAATTCCATTTTATTTAAATTTATTAATTTAAATTCAAATGTCAATAGATGCATATGACTAACGGCTACTATACTGGACCATACAGCTTTAGGTCATTAAATTTTACTTTTTAAAGTAGCTTTGGACTAGATGTTCTTTTTTTTTTTTTTTTTTAAGTGCCATGGACCCCTTAAGAAGTACTGGATGATTTCTTGTCTGGTAACCAACAGTTTGTTCTCTATAGTTAAGAGTCTGTTTCTTGGTTTGCCTCTCTCTCTCTCTCTCTTTTTTTTCCCCAATATGCTCATTTGTTTTGTTTCCTAAATTCCACACATGAGTGAAATCATATGGTATTTGTCTTTCTCTGACTTATTTTTCTTACCATAATACTCTAGCTCCATCCATGTCATTGCAAATGGCAAGATTTCACTCTTTGTTATGCCGGAGTAAGATTCCATTTATGTATCTATGTATCTATCTATCTATCCATCTTCTTTATCCATTCATTAGTCAATGGACACTTGGGCTATTTCCATAATTTGGCTATTGTAGATAATACTGCTATAAACATCAGGGTGCATTGATTTGCATTTCTTTCCTTTTGAAGGTCAAGCCAGTAATACACAATAGGATCATTGTGTTCACTGCTTTAAAAAACAGTTTCATGGGGTGCCTGGGTGATGCAGTCAGTTAAGTGGCAGACTCTTGGTTTCTTCCCAGGACATGATCTCAGGGTCATGAGATGGAGCCCTGTGTAGGGTTCAGTGAGGAGTCTGCTTGATATTCTCTCTCTCCCTTTTCCTCTGCCCTCCCCTGTATTCTCTTTCTCAAATAAATCAATAAATCTTAAAACAAAACGAAACTAAACGAAACAAACAAAAAAAAAAAGAAGAAGAAGAAAGTGGCTTCAAGAACGTTGCAGTCTTTTCTTGGTTGCAAAAGGGGACCTCACTTGTTACCCGACTTTTTGATTTTAGCCATCCTAGAGCATGTGAAGTGGTATCTCATGTGGTTTTAGTTTCCATTTCATTAATAACTAATGACGTTGAGCATCTTTTCATGTGCTTATTGCTCATTTGTATATATTCCTGGAAGAAATGTCTATTCATATCCTTTGCCCATTTTTAACTGGGTATTTGCATTTTTATTGTTGAGTTTTAGGAGTTCTTTACATTTTCTAGATAAAAGCCCCTTACCAGCTATATGATTTGCAAAATTTTTTTTCCTGTTCTATAGATTGTCTTTTCACTTACTTGATGGTATCTTTTGACATTAAAGTTTTTAATTTTGGTGAAGTCCAACTTATTTTTTCTTTTCGTGCCCATGCTTTGAGTATGTAAAAATCTGTTACCAAATCCAAGGTCATGAAGATTTACCCCTATGTTTTATTCTAAGTGATTTATAGTTTTTGCTCTTATATTTAGGTCTTTGATCCTTTTGAGTTAATTTTGCTGAAAAGACTATTTGTTACTCAGTGAATATTCTTAGAACCTTGCTGAAAACCAGTTGACAATAGATGTATGGGTTTGTTTTTGCACTTTCAGTTTTTCTCCATTGACCTATATTTCTATCTTTCTGCCAGTATCACACTGTTTTGATTACTGATGCTATGGGGTAAGATTTGAAATTGGGAAGTATGACTCTTCATACTTTCTTCTTCTTTTCCAGGACAGGTTTGTCTGTTCTGGATCCCTTGCCAGATTTTAGAAACAGTGTCAGTTTCTCTAAAGAATTTAGCTGGGATTCTGAAAGAGATTGCACCGAGTCTGTATATCACTTAAGGAAGCATTGCTGAATTAAAAATGTTGTCTTACAATCCATGAGCATGGCATGTTTTCCCATTTATTTGTATCTATAATTTCTTTCAATAATACTTTGTAGTTACCTAAGTTTTGCATTCTTTATTAATTCATTCCCAAGTACTTTTTCTTTTTATGCTACTGTGGATAGAATATTTTTTTCATTTTCATTTTCAGATTGTTCATTGCAAGTGGATAGAAATACAATTGTTTTTTTATATTCATCTGTGTCCTACAACTTTATTCATTTATTAGTTTTAATAGTTTTTTTAAAAAGTTTTTATTTATTCATTTGAGAGAGAGAGAAAGAGAGAGATTGAGAGCATGAGCACGTGGAGCAACAGAGAGAAAGGGAGAAGCAGACCCCTCCAACACCCCTGAGCAGGGAGCCTAACAGGGGACTCAATCCCAGGACCCTGGAATTATGACCCGAGCCAAAGGCAGATGCTTAACCAACTGAGCCACCCAGGTGCCCTTAGTTTTAGTAGTTTCTTTTTTTTAAGTGGCTTCCTTCGGATTGTGTGTATATAAAACCATGTGATCTGTAAACAAGCCGTTTGACTTCTTCCTGTCCAGTCTTAATGTTTTATATTTCTTTTTCTTGCCTAATTGTCCTGGATAGAACCTCCAGTAAATGTTGAATAGAAATAGTAAGAGTGGACATCCTTGTCTTATTCTTATTCTTAGGGGGAGAGCATGTAGTCTTTAACCACCAAATATGTTAGCTGTGGGGATTTCATAGATGCCCTTTATCAGGCTGAGGAACTTTTTTTCTATTCTTAGTTTGTTGAGTAATTTTTTTTAATCATGAAAGGGTGTTGCATTTTCTTGAATGCTTTTTCTGTGTCTACTGAAATGATCAAGCAATTTTTATTCTATTTTTATGATGTATTACATTAATTGATTATTGGATGTTAAAAAATCTCATATCCCGGGGTGCGTGGGTGGCTCAGTGGGTTAAAGCCTCTGCTCAGGTCATGATCCAAGGGTTCTGGGATCGAGCCCCGTGTTGGGGTCTCTGCTCAGCAGGGAGCTTGCTTCCTCCTCTCTCTCTGCCTGCCTCTCTGCCTACTTGTGATCTCTGTCAAAGAAATAAATAAAATCTTTTTTTAAAAAAATCTCATATCCCTAGGCTATAACCACTTACTTATGATGCTTAATTCTTTTTATATGTTGTTGGATTCAGTCTCTTAGTATTCTGTTGAGGATTTTTGTATACATATTTATGAGAGACATTGGTCTATATTTTCCTAGTGATATATTTTTCTAGGTTTTGAATCAGGCTAATACTTGTCTTATGGAATGATTTAGAAATTGTTCACAACTATTCTATTTTTTTGAAGAGTTTGTGAAGAATTGGTATTAATCCTTTGAATGTTTGGTGGAATTCAGTAGTGAAGCCATCTGGGCCTGGACTTTTCTTTATGGGTAGTTTCTGATTACTGATCAATCTCTTCCCTTGTTATAGGTATATTCATGTTGTCTCTCTTTTCTTGAGTCAGTTGCAGTAGTTTGTATTTCTAGAAATTTGTTTATTTCAGCCAAGTTATCCAATTTGTTGGCATAAAATTGTTCATAGCATTCCTTTATAATATGTTTTATTTCTGTAGGGTCAGTAGTAATATCCCCTCATTCACTTTTAATTTTGTAGAGTCTTCCTTTTTCTTAGTCAAACTAGCTGAAGTTTTGTCAGTTTTGCTAATCTTTTCAAAGAAACAGCTTTTGGATTCATTCATTTTCTCTATTTTTTTTTTCTCTGCTTCATTAATTTCTGCTCTACTCTCTTTTTCCTCCTGTTTGTTTTTTATTTAGTTTGCTCTCTTTTTTTCAGTGCCTTAAGGTGGTAGTTTAGGTTATTGATATGAGAACTCTTTCATTTCTTAATGTAGGCATTTTAAGGCTATAAATTTCCCTCTAAGAGCTGCTTGAGCTGCATCACATAAATTTTAGTGGGGTTTATCTTTATTTTTATTCATGTCAAAGTATTTTCTGGTTTCCCTTTCATATCATCTTTGATTCATTGGTTATTTAGAAACATGCTGTTGATTTTCACATATGTTTGGGTTTCCCCAAAATTTTCCATGTATTGACTTCTAATTCCATCCCATTGTGGCCAGAGGACATAATTTATATTGTTTTTATCCTTTTAGATTTATTTAGGTTTATTTTATGGCTTAGCGTATAATCTATCCTGGAAAAGTTTCATGTGCATTTGAGAAAAAAATGTATTTCAGGTTATTGCTCACTACGTTATTCTATACATATGTGTTAGTTCTAGGTGGTTTACAGTATTGTTCAAGTCTTCTATTTCCTCATTGATCTTCTATGTTTCTGTTCTATCCATTATTAGATGAAAGGTATTGGAATCTCCAACCATTATTGTTGAATTGTCAGTTTTTCCCTTCATTTCTGTTGGTTTTGCTTCATGTATTTTGGTGCTCTGTTATTTGGTGCATATATGTTTATAAATGTTATATCTTCCTGCCAGATTGACATGTTGGTCATTACAAAATGTCCCTCTTTACCTCTAGTAACATTTTCTGTTTTCAATTCCAATTTTGTCTGATAGTACTATAGTCACCTTAGTTTTCCTTTGTTTTTCTTGTGTTTGTGGTTTTTTTTTTTTTTTTGCCTTTTTGAAGATTTTATTTATTTGAAAAAGAGAGCAAGAGAGTGTATGAGCAGAGGTGTGGGGCAGGGGAAGAGGGACAAGTGGACTCTCTGCTAAGCAGTGAGCCTGATGTGGGGCTCAATCCCAAGATCCTGAGATCATGACCTGAGCCAAAGGCAGATGCTTAGCCGACTGAGCCACCTAGGCAGCCCCCTGGTTTTCCTTTGATTGCTATCTGCTTGATATATCCTTTTCCATCCTTTTACTGTCAATCTATTTTCTTTTTGAATCTAAAGTATGTGCAATGTAGATATCATATAGTTAGATCATTTTTTAAATTCATTCTGGCAATTTTTGACTTTTTTGAATTTTTTAATTTATTCACATTTAATATTATTGTTGATATTGTTGGACTTAGATCTGTGATCATAATTTTTGTTTTCTGCCTTCCTCCCTTCTATTCTTCCTTTACTGATTTCTTTTGTATAAAGTGAATGTTTTCTACTGTAGCATTTTAATTTCATGAACGATATGTTTATCTATTTTTGATATTATTTTTAGTGGTTACACTTTAAGTTTTCAAAAGCTGCTTCAAATTTATACTAGCTTAATTCAAGTAATACATAGAAATATTACTCCTGTATAGCTCTATTCCATTTTAATCTCCTCTTGTGACATTATTCTTATATATGTTACATTTAACAATGGGACTATCAACAGTACAAACACATCCGAACATTGTTTTAGTTCTTATTTTACCATCTGTTGTCATTTATTTAGCCCATTACAACTTTTCTGCTACCCACCTCCACTGTGCTGTTTGGTAAATATATTACACAGTATTACATTTCTATATATCATAGGTCTAACAATACCTTATATACATATTGTTTTATACAATTGCTTTTACATAGCCAACTGTGGAAAGAGCCTAGATGTCCATCAACAGATGAATGGATAAAGAAGATGTGGTATACACACACACACACACACACACACACAATGGAACACTTGGCAGCCATTAAAAAAATGAAATCTTGACATTTGCAACTATGTAGATGGAACTACAGGGTATTGTGCTAAGTGAAATAAGTCAATCAGAGAAAGGAAATTGTCATATGATCTCACCAATATGAGGAATTTGATAAATAAGACAGAGGATAATAGGGAAAGGGACGGAAAAATGAAACAAGATGAAGCCAGAGAGTGAGACAAACCATAAGAGACTCTTAATCTCAGGAAACAAAGTGTTGCTGGAGGTAGAGGTGGGGTGACTGGGTGATGGACATTGGGGAGGGTATGTGCTATGGTGAGAATATAAAAAAAAGAATAAACAAGCAAAATGCATTATCTTTTATAATTACATTATTGCCTTTCCTAATGCTCTTTGTTTGTTCATGTGGACTTAAATTGCCATCTGGCATGACTTGCTTTCAGCCTGAAGAACTTCCTTTAGGATTTCTTTCTTCCTTTTTTTAAAAAAATTATTTATTTATTTTAGAGAGAGAGGGGGAGAGAGAGCAAGCATGAGTCAGGGGAGGAACAGAGGGAGAGAATCCTCAAGCATACTCTCCACTGTGCATGGAGCCTGATGTGGAGCTCAATTCCATGATCCACGAAATCATGACCTGAGTTGAAACCAAGAGTCAGATATGAATTGACTGAGCCACCAAGGTGCTCCTAGTATTTCTTGTAAGGTGCTTCTACTAACAAAACATTATCTTAGTTTTTGCTTATCTAGGAAAGTCTTTACTGCACATTCATTATTGAAAAATAGCTTTTCTGGTTATGGGGATCTTTGTTGACAGTTTTTTTTTTCCTTTGAGCATTTTGATTATCTTATCCCACTGCTTTCTTGCCCCCATTGTTCTGTTAAGAAGTCAGATATTATTCTTGTCGTGGTTTTTTGAAAATGATGTGTCATTTTTCTCTTGTGCTTTTAAGATTTTCTTCTTGTCTTTGACTTTCATAATTTTCAAAGTAATGTCTTTTTATATGTTTCTTTGAATTTATTCCACTTGGAGTTCATTGAGCTTCCTGGACAGGTAGGTTAATGTTTGATCAATAAATCTGGGAATTTTTCAGCTATTATTTCTTAAATTTTTTTTTCTTTCTCTCTCTCTTCTCTCTTCTCTGGTTATCCAATTATGTATGTGAATGTGCATGATGATGTCCCACATTTCTCTGAGATGTTATTTTTCTTTTTCTCCTCCTTCTGTTTTTTGTCTATTTTAGTTTGGTTTTTGTTTGTTTGTTTGTTTGCTTTGTCTTTGGTTTACATAATTTGTGCTGACTTATTTTCAAGTTTGTAAATTTTTCTCTTGTCAGTTCAAATCCATTATTAAGCTCTTCTAAAGAATTTTTTTTGTTTCAGTTATTTTACATTCCAGAATTTTCATTTGGTTTTTCTTTAAAATTTCTATATTTTTTATATTCCCTATTTGATGCAACATTGTCAACATATCTTTCTTCACTTTTCAAATCAAGCTTTCCTTTAGCTCTGTGATATATATATATATACCTACTTTGAAACCTTTTTCAAATAAATTGGACATCTGGTCACTCTATCAGGCTTGCTGTTGCCTGCTTTTTTCTGGTCCATACGTCATATATTTCTATTTCTTTGCATGCCTCAAAAGTGTGTTGGAAACTGGACATTAAGTAAAATATTGTACCTACTCTGAGGACTAGACTTCCTCCTTTAGGTCTCCTTATTTCTCTTTGCTTGTATATTTGGTTAGTTACTGACTGAATATTTTAATGAATTCTAATTCCCCCCTTCCCCCACGGTGTTAATTCTTTGATATTGTTTCTCAGGGAATCACAGCTTTGGCTCTGCCAGTAGTCATCCTGGGAACATAGTCCAACTGGTAGGGCTCTTTTCTACCCTTTCCCTGACCACACTCTGCTATTAGGCTACACACTCAGCTGTTAGGCTCCAATTGCCTACTGATTGCTCTATTAGCCACAACCATGCCCTGGGGCATAAATTCCTTTGCAAACTAATCTAATCAGAATAACTTCTGAGGTGAGCACTTGATATTTGTTCTGACCCCATGAGATTTCCTCCTAGCTGTCTTCTTAACCCTGATCACTCCTGCAAACTAGAGGACATATAGTCAAGACTGTTGACATTAGATTCACAAATCTCCCAATTCCCTTCACCACAATATCTGCTTGTTTTTAGTTTTTAGATTTAAACTTCTTCATGCTCTGTTGCAAAGGACATCAGTTCCTAAAATAGAAATCTATCTCCTTTACAGCCTGCTTCTCCGCTTCTCTCCCTCCTCTCAGGAAAATCTATGAACCTGCGCTCTCTAATGGTGGTGAGAAATATGGTAAGCTTCTCTTTAAGTGACATCCCCTATCCAGGAGATGAGTGTTTAGTGGAAGGTGGTGGAGCTGTCTGAGGCCTTCTTGCCTTATCTCCCTTTGTATGGAAACATCACCTCATTAACTGGGTCAAGAGCTATTGAGACCCCAGTATTCTCAGTGGACATACTCAAGGCAGAGCCACTGTTATATAAGTGGAGGTTAAACAGAAGAAGGGAGTCACCACCTCTTGACTGTACTGCCCAGGACTTAGTCTCAACAATAGGCAGCTGGAGGCAAGGTGAGAAACAATGACATCCTGTTCCTCCTGGGAAGAAAGTTCTCCAGCTGGGAACTGGGGAGAGAGGGAGCCCTGCAATCTTGGCTGCAGCAGTCTGGAATGTAGTCTTACAACACTGAACTAAGAAGGCAGAGAGAGAGAGTACTCTTGGCTTAAATACAAGCCTTCCTTAATACATTTCCATAGATTTTCTTGAATATATATTTCTTTATTTTTTTGCCCTTATGATTATTTCTAGAGGCATTAAATGGAGGTATGTGTATGTGTGGGTGTGTGTATAGACATATAATTTTTCCCCATTTTTATTAGTGAGTGGCTCAGTGGAGCTTTTCACACTGCCATGCCAAAGGTTGATCTTCTCTAAAAATCTCTTCAAATACATAAAATTAAATACACAGGATTTGAAAAGAAACCAAGCATTTGAAATGCAGTTTTCAAAAAATGAAAACAATATATTACTATGTGTGCTTCACTTTATTTTATTTTTAAGTTTTAATTCCAGTGTAGTTAACATACAGTGTTATATTAGTTTCAGATTCATGGTATAATAATTCAACAATTCTATATATTACTTAGTGCTCATAAAGATAAGTGTACTCTTAATTCCCTTCACCTATTTCATAAGTCCATCCACCTTCCCTCTCGTAACCATCTGCTTTTTCTCTGTAGTTTAGAGTTTGTCTTTTGGTATGTCTCTTTTTTTCTTTGTTCATTTGTTTTGTTTCCTAAATTCCACATATGAGTGAAATCATATGGTATTGGTCTTTCTCTGACTGACTTATTTCACTTAGCGCTATACTAAATCCATCTGTGTTGTTGCACATGGCAAGATTTCATTAATTTTATGGCTGAATAATATATGTATTTACATTTATTATATAATTAATATAACATATATTACATTGTATATTCTCTCATACTCTATCCATTCATCTATCAATGAACAGTTGGACTGCTTCCATAATTTGGCTCTAGTAAATAACGCTACAATACATATAGGGAGGGGCATATATTCTTTTGAAGTAGTGGTTTTGCATTCTTTGTCTAAAAATCCAGCAGTGTGATTACTACTGGATTGTAGGATAGTTTTATTTTAGAATTTTTGAGAAACCACCATACTCTTTCCCACAGTGGTTGCACCAGTTTGCATTCCCACCAACAGTGCAAGAGGATTCCTTTGTTCTACATCCTCACAAACACCTGGTTTTCTTGAGCTTTTGATTTTATCCATTCTGACAGGTATGAGGAGATATCTCATTATGATTTTGAT
Source organism: Mustela lutreola (assembly GCF_030435805.1). Classification (NCBI taxonomy): domain Eukaryota; kingdom Metazoa; phylum Chordata; class Mammalia; order Carnivora; family Mustelidae; genus Mustela; species Mustela lutreola. The sequence goes on along the minus strand of NC_081308.1, from coordinate 93,781,917 downwards.
TTACATTTCCCTGATGATGAGGGAGGCTGGGCATCTTTTCATGTGTCTGTTAGGAGTCTGTACATCTTCTTTGGAGAAATGCCTTTTCATGTATTCTGTCCTTTTTTTTTTTCAATCCATTTGCTTTATTCATGTCTCTTTTTTTCTTTTTTTTTTAATTTTTTAGTTTTTATAAACATGTATTTTTATCCCCAGGGGTACAGGTCTGTGAATCACCAGGTTTACACACTTCACAGCACTCACCAAAGCACATACCCTCCCCAATGTCCATAATCCCACCCCCTTCTCCCAAACCCCCTCCCCCCAGCAACCCTCAGTTTGTTTTGTGAGATTAAGAGTCACTTATGGTTTGACTCCCTCCCAATCCCATCTTGTTTCATTGATTCTTCTCCTACCCATTTAAGCCCCCATGTTGCATCACCACTTCCTCATATCAGGGAGATCATATGATAGTTGTCTTTCTCTGCTTGACTTATTTCACTAAGCATGATACGCTCTAGTTCCATCCATGTTGTCACAAATGGCAAGATTTCATTTCTTTTGATGGCTGCATAGTATTCCATTGTGTATATATACCACTTCTTCTTGATCCATTCATCTGTTGATGGACATCTAGGTTCTTTCCATAGTTTGGCTATTGTGGACATTGCTGCTATAAACATTCAGGTGCACATGCCCCTTTGGATCACTACATTTGTATCTTTAGGGTAAATACCCAATAGTGCAATTGCTGGGTCATAGGGCAGTTCTATTTTCAACATTTTGAGGAACCTCCATGCTGTTTTCCAGAGTGGCTGCACCAGCTTGCATTCCCACCAACAGTGTAGGAGGGTTCCCCTTTCTCCGCATCCTCGCCAGCATCTGTCATTTCCTGACTTGTTGATTTTAGCCATTCTGACTGGTGTGAGGTGATACCTCATTGTGGTTTTGATTTGTATTTCCCTGATGCTGAGTGATATGGAGCACTTTTTCATGTGTCTGTTGGCCATCTGGAAGTCTTCTTTGCAGAAATGTCTGTTCATGTCCTCTGCCCATTTCTTGACTGGATTATTTGTTCCTTGGGTGTTGAGTTTGCTAAGTTCTTTATAGATTCTGGACACTAGTCCTTTATCTGATATGTCGTTTGCAAATATCTTCTCCCATTCTGTCAGTTGTCTTTTGGTTTTGTGAACTGTTTCCTTTGCTGTGCAAAAGCTTTTGATCTTGATGAAATCCCAATAGTTCATTTTTGCCCTTGCTTCCCTTGCCTTTGGCGTTGTTCCTAGGAAGATGTTGCTGCGGCTGAGGTCGAAGAGGTTGCTGCCTGTGTTCTCCTCAAGGATTTTGATGGATTCCTTTCTCACATTGAGGTCCTTTATCCATTTTGAGTCTATTTTTGTGTGTGGTGTAAGGGAATGGTCCAATTTCATTTTTCTGCATGTGGCTGTCCGATTTTCCCAGCACCATTTATTGAAGAGGCTGTCATTTTCCACTGGACATTTTTCCTGCTTTGTCGAAGATTAGTTGACCATAGAGTTGAGCGTCTATTTCTGGGCTCTCTATTCTGTTCCATTGATCTATGTGTCTGTTTTTGTGCCAGTACCATGCTGTCTTGATGATGACAGCTTTGTAATAGAGCTTGAAGTCCGGAATTGTGATGCCACCAACGTTGGCTTTCTTTTTCAATATCCCTTTGGCTATTCGAGGTCTTTTCTGGTTCCATATAAATTTTAGAATTATTTGTTCCATTTCTCTGAAAACGATGGATGGTACTTTGATAGGAATTGCATTAAATGTGTAGATTGCTTTAGGTAGCATAGACATTTTCACAATATTTGTTCTTCCAATCCAGGATCATGGAACATTTTTCCATTTCTCTGTGTCCTCCTCAATTTCTTTCATGAGTACTTTATAGTTTTCTGAGTATAGATTCTGTGCCTCTTTGGTTAGGTTTATTCCTAGGTATCTTATGGTTTTGGGTGCAATTGTAAATGGGATTGACTCCTTAATTTCTCTTTCTTCTGTCTTGCTGTTGGTGTAGAGAAATGCAACTGATTTCTATGCACTGATTTTATATCCTGACACTTTACTGAATTCCTGTATAAGTTCTAGCAGTTTTGGAGTGGAGTCTTTTGGGTTTTCCACATATAGTATCATATCATCTGCATAGAGTGATAATTTGACTTCTTCTTTGCCGATTTGTATGCCTTTAATTTCCTTTTGTTGTCTGATTGCTGAGGCTAGGACCTCTAGTACTATGTTGAATAGCAGTGGTGATAATGGACATCCCTGCCGTGTTCCTGACCTTAGCGGAAAAGCTTTCAGTTTTTCTCCATTGAGAATGATATTTGCGGTGGGTTTTTCATAGATGGCTTTGATGATAATGAGGTATGTGCCCTCTATCCCTACACTTTGAAGAGTTTTGAACAGGAAGGGATGCTGTACTTTGTCAAATGCTTTTTCAGCATCTATTGAGAGTATCATATGGTTCTTGTTCTTTCTTTTATTGATGTGTTGTATCACATTGACTGATTTGCGGATGTTGAACCAACCTTGCAGCCCTGGAATAAATCCCACTTGGTCGTGGTGAATAATCCTTTTAATGTACTGTTGAATCCTATTGGCTAGTATTTTGTTGAGTATTTTCACATCTGTGTTCATCAAGGAAATTGGTCTATAGCTCTCTTTTTTGATGGGATCCTTGTCTGGTTTTGGGATCAAGGTGATGCTGGCCTCATAAAATGAGTTTGGACGTTTTCCTTCCTTTTCTATTTTTTGGAACAGTTTCAGGAGAATAGGAATTAGTTCTTCTTTAAGTGTTTGGTAGAATTCCCCCGGGAAGCCATCTGGCCCTGGGCTTTGGTTTGTTAGGGAATTTTTAATGACTGTTTCAATCTCCTTACTGGTTATGGGTGTGTTCAGGCTTTCTACTTCTTCCTGGTTCAGTTGTGGTAGTTTATATGTTTCTAGGAATGCATCCATTTCTTCCAGATTGTCAAATTTGTTGGCGTAGAGTTGCTCATAGTATGTTCTTATAATAGTTTGTATTTCTTTGGTGTTAGTTGTGATCTCTCCTCTTTCATTCATGATTTTATTTATTTGGGTCCTTTCTCTTTTCTTTTTGATAAGTTTGGCCAGGGGTTTATCAATTCTATTAATTCTTTCAAAGAACCAGCTCCTAGTTTCGTTGATTTGCTCTATTGTCTTTTTGGTTTCTATTTCATTGATTTCTGCTCTGATCTTTATGATTTCTCTTCTCCTGCTGGGCTTAGGGTTTCTTTCTTGTTCTTTCTCCAGCTCCTTTAAGTGTAGGGTTAGGTTGTGTAACTGAGACCTTTCTTGTTTCTTGAGAAAGGCTTGTACTGCTATATATTTTCCTCTCAGGACTGCCTTTGTTGTGTCCCACAGATTTTGAACCGTTGTATTTTCATTATCATTTGTTTCCATGATTTTTTTCAATTCTTCCTTAATTTCCCGGTTGACCCATTCATTCTTTAGAAGGATGCTGTTTAGTCTCCATGTATTTGGGTTCTTTTCAAACTTCCTTTTGTGGTTGAGTTCTAGCTTTAGAGCATTGTGGTCTGACAATATGCAGGGAATTATCCCAATCTTTTGATACCGATTGAGTCCTGATTTAGGACCAAGGATGTGATCTATTCTGGAGAATGTTCCATGTGCACTAGAGAAGGATGTGTATTCTGTTGCTTTTGGATGAAATGTTCTGAATATATCTGTGATGTCCATCTGGTCCAGTGTGTCGTTTAAGGCCTTTATTTCCTTCCTGATCTTTTGCTTGGATGATCTGTCCATTTCAGTGAGGGGAGTGTTAATGTCCCCTACTATTATTGTATTATTGTTGATGTGTTTCTTTGATTTTGTTATTAATTGGTTTATATAGATGGCTGCTCCCATGTTGGGGGCATAGATATTTAAAATTGTTCAATCTTCTTGTTGGACAGACCCTTTGAGTATGATATAGTGTCCTTCCTCATCTCTTATTATAGTCTTTGGCTTAAAATCTAATTGATCTGATATAAGGATTGCCACTCCTGCTTTCTTCAGATGTCCATTAGCATGGTAAATTCTTTTCCACCCCCTCACTTTAAATCTGGAGGTGTCTTCGGGCTTAAAATGAGTTTCTTGGAGGCAACATATAGAAGGGTTTTGTTTTTTTATCCATTCTGATACCCTGTGTCTTTTGATTGGGGCATTTAGCCCATTCACATTCAGGGTAACTATTGAGAGATATGAATTTAGTGCCATTGTTTTGCCTGTAAGGTGACTGTTACTGTATATGGTCTCTGTTCCTTTCTGATCTACCACTTGTCGGCTCTCTCTTTGCTTAGAGGACCCCTTTCAATATTTCCTGTAGAGCTGGTTTGGTGTTTGCAAATTCTTTCAGTTTTTGTTTGTCCTGGAAGCTTTTAATCTCTCCTTCTATTTTCAATGATAGCCTAGCTGGATATAGTATTTTTGGCTGCATGTTTTTCTCGTTTAGTGCTCTGAAAATATCATGCTAGCTCTTTCTGGCCTGCCAGGTCTCTGTGGATAAGTCAGCTGCCAATCTAATATTTTTACCATTGTATGTTACAGATTTCTTTTCCCGGGCTGCTTTCAGGATTTTCTCTTTGTCATTGAGACTTGTAAATTTTACTATTAGGTGACGGGGTGTGGGCCTATTCTTATTGATTTTGAGGGGCGTTCTCTGAACCTCCTGAATTTTGATGCTCGTTCCCTTTGCCATATTGGGGAAATTCTCCCCAATAATTCTCTCCAGTATACCCTCTGCTCCCCTCTCTCTTTCTTCTTCTTCTGGAATCCCAATTATTCTAATGTTGTTTCATCTTATGGTGTCACTTATCTCTCGAATTCTCCCCTCGTGGTCCAGTAGCTGTTTGTCCCTCTTTTGCTCAGCTTCTTTATTCTCTGTCATTTGGTCTTCTATATCACTAATTCTTTCTTCTGCCTCATTTATCCTAGCAGTGAGAGCCTCCATTTTTGATTGTACCTCATTAATAGCTTTTTTTATTTCAACTTGGTTAGATTTTAGTTCTTTTATTTCTCCAGAAAGGGCTTTTATATCTCTCGAGAGTGTTTCTCTAATATCTTCCATGCCATTTTTGAGCCCGGCTAGAACCTTGAGAATTGTCATTCTGAACTCTAGATCTGACATATTACCAATGTCTGTATTGATTAGGTCCCTAGCCTTCGGTACTGCCTCTTGTTCTTTTTTTTGTGTTGAATTTTTCCGTCTTGTCATTTTGTCCAGATAAGAGTATATGAAAGAGCAAGTAAAATACTAAAAGGGTGGCAACAACCCCATGAAAATATGCTTTAACCAAATTAGAAGAGATTCCAAATCGTGAGCGGGGGAGAAAGGGGATAAAAAGTGGTTCAAAAAGGAAGAAAGAAAAAAAAAAGAAAAAAGAAAAAAAAAGAAAAGAAAAGAATTTTAAAAAAGAAAACAAATAAGAAAAATATAAAAAAGAAAATATATATATATATTGGATAAACTAGTTAAAAGACGTTAAAAAAGAAAAAGGTAAAAGTTAAAAAAGAAAAAAAAATTTACCAGAAGACGAGAAAAAAAAAACAAAAAATGAAAAAGAAAAAAATCAAATTAGCTGCAAGACTAAAAAAATCACAGGGAAAAAGCCATGAGTTCCGTGCTTTGCTTTCTCCTCCTCTGGAATTCTGCTGCTCTCCTTGGTATTGAAACCGCACTTCTTGGTAGGTGAACTTGGTCTCGGCTGGATTTCTTGTTGATCTTCTGGGGGAGGGGCCTGTTGTAGTGATTCTCAAGTGTCTTTGCCCCAGGCGGAATTGCACCGCCCTTACCAGGGGCCGGGGTGAGTAATCCGCTCGGGTTTGCTTTCAGGAGCTTTTGTTCCCTGAGCGCTTTCCGTAGAGTTCCGGAGGACGGGAATACAAATGCCGGCCTCCTGGTCTCCGGCCTGGAGGAGCCGAGAGCCCAGGGCCGCACTCCTCAGTGCGCCCTCAGAGAACAGCGCCAGTTACTCCCATCCGCCTGACCTCCGGCCGCGCTCCGAGCTCACCGAGCCTGTGACCGGTTCAAGGTAACCCCGAGCTGTGAGCTTACTGTCAGCTCTGTCTCTGTAGCTGGCTTTCCCGTTCCAATACCCGCAAGCTCTGCAACACTCAGACTCCCCCGATCCTTCTGTGACCCTGCGGGACCTGAGGCCACGCTGACCCCGCGTGGGCTTCGCCCCGGTTTAGCCTCTGGAGCGATGTCCCTCAGCGGAACAGACTTTTAAAAGTCCTGATTTTGTGCTCCGTTGCTCCGCCGCTTGCCGGGAGCAGGCCCCTCCCTCCGGGGTCTATCTTCCCGTCGCTTTGGATTCACTTCTCCGCCGGTCCTACCTTTCAGAAAGTGGTTGTTTTTCTGTTTCCAGAATTGCTGTTCTTCTCTTCGATCTGCCGATGGATTTTCAGGTGTTTGCAATCTTTAGATAAGCTATCTAGCTGATCTCCGGCTAGCTGAAGTAGTCTCAGCCTGCTACTTCTCCGCCATCTTGATACACCTCCTATTCTATCCATTTTTAATTGGATTATTTGGTTTTAGGGTATTGACTTGTAAAAGGTCTTTTTATAGTTTAGCCATGTCAACTTATTTGTCTTGTCTTTATTGGCCATGTCATTTGCAAATATCTTCTTCTATTCAGTTGGTTGCCTTTTACTTTTGTTGGTTGTTTCCTTTGCTGTGCAGAAATCTTTCATTTTGATGTATTCCCAATACTTTATTTTTACTTTCCTTGTCTCAAGGGACCTATCTAGAAAAAAGTTATGACTCATGTCAGAGAAATCACTGCCTGTGTTCTCTTCTAGGATTTTTATGGTATCAGGTATTAAATTTAGGTTCTTAATCTATTTTGAATTTGTATTTGTGTATGGTATAAGAAAATGATCCAGTTTCTTTCTTTTGTATGTAGCCATCCTGCTTTCCTAATACCATTTGTTGAAGAGACTTTCTCCTGTTGGATATTCTTTCCTACTATGTCAAAGATTAACTCACCATATAATTTTTGGTTTATCTTTGGGCTTTCTATTCTGTTCCATTGATCTATGTCTACTTCTAATGCCAGTATCATACTATTTTGATTATTATGGGTTTATGATATAACTTGAAGTCCAGAATTGTGATGCTTCCAGGTCTGTTTTCCTTTTTCAAGATTGCTTTAGCTATTCAGAGTCTTTTGTCGTTCCATACAAATTTTATGATTGTTTGTTCTAATTCTATGAAAAATGCTGTTGGTATTTTGTTAGGGATTGCATTAAATGTGTAGATTGCTTTGTATAGAATATACATTTTAACAATATTTGTTCTTCCAATCCATAGGCATGGAATATCTTTCCATTGCTTTGTGCCATCCTCAATTTTTTTCATCAGTGCTTTATACTGTTCAGATTATAGGTCTTTCATCTCTTTGCTTTTATATCAATACACTGATTTAGTATCCTGTGACTGGCTGAATTTGTGTATCACTTCTAGTAGTTTTTTGGTGGAGTCTTTGGGGATTTTCTATATATAGTATGATGTCATCTGTGAATAGTGAAAGTTTTTCTTTATCCTTACCAATTTGGATGCCTTTTTTCCCTTTCTTCTGTCTTATTGCTGTGTCTGTAACTCTAGTATTATTTTGAATAAAAGTAGTGGGAGTGGATATCCTGTCTTGTTCATGGCTTACGGGAAAACTTTAGTTTTTCCCAATTGAGTATGATGTTACCTGTGGGTTTTTCATATAAGGCCTGTATTAGGTAGTGGTATGTTCCCTTTAAACCTACCCTGTTGAGGGTTTTTACTATGAATGGATGTTGTACCTTGTCAAATTCTTTTTCTACATCTACTGAAATGATCATATGGCTCTTATACTTTCTATTGTTGGTGTGATATATCATTTTGACTGATTTGCAAATATTGAGCCACACTTGCATCCCAGGAGCAAATCTTATTTGATCACGGTGAATGATTTTTTAATATATTGTTGGATTTTTTAAAATTTATTTATTTGACAGACAGAGATCACAAGCAGGCAGAGAGGCAGTCAGAGAACGAGGGGGAAACAGGCTTCCTGCTGAGCAGAGAGCTGGATGTGGGGGTCGATCCCAAGACCCTAAGATCACGACCCAAGCCGAAGGCAGAGGCTTTAACCCACTGAGCCACCCAGGTGCCCCAATATATTGTTGGATTTTTTCTGTTAATACTTTATTGAGGATTCTTGTATCTATGTTCTTCAGAGATATTGGCTTGTAGTTCTTTTTTTGTGGTGTCTTTATATGGCTTTAATACCAGGGTAATGCTGGCCTTATGGAATGAATTTGGAAGATTTTCTTCCTCTTCTATTTTTTGTAGTAGTATGAAAATAGGTATTAACTCTTCTTTAAATATTTGGTAGAATTCACCCGTGAAGCTGTCTGGTCTTAGATTTTGTTTGTTGGGAGATTTTTGATTACGATTCCAGTTTTTTTCCTGCTTCAGTTTTGGGAGGTTATATGTTTCTAAGAACATATTTCTTAGTTTGTTCTTCTTCTAGTTTGTTCAATTTGTTTCCATATAATCTTTCATAATATTATCTTACAATCCTTTGTATTTCTGTGGTGTTGACTGCTATTTTTCCTCTTTCACTTCTGATTTTATTTTTTTCTTTTCTCTCTCTCTTCTTGAGAAGTCTAGCTAAAGTTTTATCTATTTTGTTGATTTTTTTAAAGATTTATTTATTTATTTGAGAGTTAGAGAGCATGAACAAGAGGGACAGAGAGAGGAGGAGAGAGAATCTCAAGCAGACTCTGCACAGAGTGCAGAGCCCAACATGGGGCTCAATTTCAGAATCCTGAGATCACAACCTGAGCTGAAACCAAAAGTCATACACATCACCAACTGTACCACCAAGGCATCCTTATTGGTCTTTTCAAAAAACCAGGTCCTGATTTCATTGATCTGCTTTATTGGCTTTTTGTTCGTTTGTTTGTTTCTGTCTCATTTATTTTTGTTCTAATCTTTATTATTATTTCCTTCCTTCTGCTTGTTTTAAGTTTTGTTTGTTGTTCTTTTTCTGGGTCCCTTAGGTGTAATGTTAGGTTGTTCATTTGAGATTTTTCTTGCTTCTTGAGATATGCATATTGTATTGCTATAAATTTCCCTCTTAGAAGCACTTTTGCTGCATCCCAAATATCTTGGACCATTTTGTTTCATTTTCATTTCTTTCCATGTAATTTTGGATTTCATCTTTGATTTCTTGGTTGACCCATTCATTGTTTAGTTACATATTCTTTAACCTCCATGTATTTGTGCTCTTCCCGGATTTTTGCTTGTGGTTGATTTCTAGTTTCATAGTGTTGTGGTCAGAAAAGACTTTAATTCTTTTGAATTTGTTGTAACTTTTTTTTTTTTTTTACCTAAGTGATCTCTTCTAGAGAATGTTCCATGTGCACTTTAAAAGAATGTGTATTCTCCTGTTTTAGGATAGAATGTTCTGAATATATCTCTTAAATCTATCTGGTCCAATGTGGCATTCAAATCTACTGTTTCCTTGCTGATTTTCTGTTTGGATGATCTGTCCATTGATGTAAGTGAGGTATTATAGTCCCTTTCCATTATTGTTTTACTATCAGTAACTTCTTGTTGTGCACAGTGTTTGGCCTCTGTGGTGTTTGTGGGTCAGTCAAGGGCCAACTTGGGTTTAGTTAACTTTGAACAGACATTTGTCAGAGATGCAGTAGCACCAAACTGTAGGTCACTTTCCCTGTGTTGTCTCCTAGAAGCTTACATTGGTGGATGAGGCCATGCAATCAGACTAGCTGTCTGCCCCTAGACCCCTGCTAGGGCTGCATTCTGACTTAGTGTGGGTTTCTTTCCTCTCACCTAAGGGCAAGAGTCACTTTGGGTGGTGCTCACTCCCATCAGGGCTGCTTGCATACTGCAAAGCTTGTGGCACTGTTTTGGATGGGCTTTGGCCAAGAGTGTGCTGGAGGGGTGGATCTGCAAAGCTGTGGGTCTGGACATGTGTTTGCACTGGTCATCTGGGAGAGGGGACCTGCAGCTACTGGGACTGAGGTAAGCCTGCCTGAAAGGGTTCATCTGCAGAAGTGCAAGGGGGGGCATGTTAGCAAGGTATGTAGTGAGTACGGGCACTGTTCTGGTTCCCACTGGTGTTTGTGGGTCTAGGCTGTGGTTTGGGGGAGAGAAATGATAACTCCCAGCTCCTTTGTTCCTGGAGAAGTCTTGCAATGATCCTTGCCTCTCCAGCACATGCCAAGATTAGTAAACATATTTCCCATAGAAGCAGCATTTTTCAAACTGCTGCTTCTATGCTATATTTCTGTGTGCTGTTTCTTGTGCTGTCTATATGGGGTGAGAACCTACTTTCCTCTCACCCTACTGGCTCTCCCAGAGCCAAGTCTGCTGACTTTTAAAGTTCCAGGTTTTAAGTCCTGCTGGTCATAAGAACTCATGAAATTAGACCCCTCTGATTTTCAAAGCCAGATGTTATGGGGATTCATCTTTCCCATGCTGGTTTCCCAGTGTGAGGGTCTCTTTCTTTCCCTTCTCCACATTCACAGCATCCCTCCCTCCAGGAGATGGTCCATGGTCCATTTAGCTCCTGATTATGGGTCTGCCCTCCTTACTCTCTTCCATGTGGCTTTTTCATTACATTAAGTGATGGAGTGTGTCCTGACAGTCTTTGGGTCATTTTCTGGGTTATTTTCACTGATCTGAGTGTTATCTACTTGTTTCCATAGGACGAGGTAAGCTTAGGATCATCCTATGTTGCCATCTTCCCCAGAAGTCTCCCTATATGTACTTTTTAATTAATGCATTAAATAATAAGATATAGTTATGGCTAATAAATTCCATTATTTAAAAATAGCTGTGAATATAAGCTGCATTCCAAAATATCTGGTAAAACATTAATATAATATGCAAATATCTATGGGGCACATGGGTGGCTCAGTCATTTAAGTGTCTACCTTCAGCTCAGGTCACAATGCCAGGATCCTGGGATCAAGCCCCATGTCAGGTTCTGTGCTCAGTGGAGAATCTACCTCTCCCTCTCACTCTGTCCCTCCCCCTGCTCATGCTCTCTCTCTGTCACTTGCTCTTTCTCTCACTCACTCTCTTTCTCTCAAATAAGAAGCAAAATCTTTAAAAAATATGCAAAGATCTGTGATTATTATTAATGTATAAAAAGTACAGGGTTGGTTAAAACTCCTTTTTAGTGGTTTTTTTTTTTGCCTGCATTCATAATTAAAGAAAATGCTACATTTTATTTAGATATTAGTGAAAATAAAGATGTAAAATTTTCCCTACAAATTCACAGGTCCCCTGAATTATATTTATGGACTCTTTGGGCAGTTCATTGGCCAGGGGTTCAGAACCCCTGCACTAAATGCTCCCTGAAATAGGGAGAAAGTTTTGAATCCCAAGAAACCTCATCCTGTTCTATAATCAATAAAGAACTACTAAAGCCCAACTAAGATTTGGGTCATGGCAAATTTTAAGTGTCTTTTCACACAGTTTCCTTAATCTCCATTCCTTCTTCATCTAGACAGCTGAAACAATCTATGTTTTCATCATTTCTTTCTATATTGTGTTTTCCCTCCTCCATATCCAACTTGTCTTCACTCAGCGAAAAGGTTAAAAATGTTTTTGTTAAAATTATCCTCCATTTTTATTACCATAGTCACCTTACACAAACCCTCTTCAAACCTCTTCTCTGACTCCCATATTGCTTGTTATCAAGAATGAAACCTTATTATCTTTATCTGAAAAGCTCACTGTCAAATCACTTTGCTTCCATCTCTAATTTCTTCTCCCACAAGGGTTGGCTCAGGATGTGATATGTGCTGTAGCTGAAAGCAATCCTGTAATGTTTTCAGTGGAAAGTCCTAGCCCTAGGATCCAAAAGGAAGCTGGTTCAGTCATGTCTCACAGAGATGTCACTCTGGACAAACTCACACTGCCATTTTGGTTTGTTACTTTGGGATGTCATTGTTATTTGGAGGACTATTTTCCCAATCCTCTGCCAAACCTTTGTTCATCTAACCTGCTTCTTCCCTCCCCCTTTTAAATCTTGCCTTAAAATGACTCTGATTTTGAAAGTAATTCTTTCATTTTCTTTCACTTCTGGAGAAAGTCAGTGATTAATTCATAAATCCAGCTCTCAATGATCTCCAGAACATTTTTCTTTGCAAGAAATAACTTCAACTTTTAGAAGTGTATCCTAGTTTCTTTCATAACATTGCAAGCTAAATAGAAGTCTGCATATATGTGTAGCTTATTAAGGCCATTTAATAACACATTAGTTTCTCAACCACACACTTTTACTCTTCAGCTAGGTTCTGTAGCAATTGCATTAGGGGGTTGTCATTAAATAGAAAAGATAATATGTATAGGCAATTGTGGGAGAAAAGAACAGAACAATAAGCAATTCTGTTTGGCTTTCAACGAATAAGGTCCTCCTCCTCCTCCTCCCCCTTCTCCTCCTTCTCCTCTTCTTCCTCCTCCTCCTTCTTCTTCTTCCTTTTTCACCTCCCCCTCCCCCTCTTCCTTCTTCTTCTTCCTCTTCCTCCTTCTCCTCCTCCTCCTCTTCTTTCTTCTTCTTTCTTTTTCTTTCTTCTTCTTCTTCTTTTTTGTAAAAACTTCTACAGGCAAAATATGGCTATTAGCTGTTGGAAAACAGTACAACGGAACCATTTCTGTATCTGGGTAGATGACCCATTTTAATATTAGTTTGTTTGTCAACTGGTTATATGAATTCTCTACAATGATAACTTCATACAAAAAGACTCCTCCACTGGGTGTGGTGGATAAACAATGAATCTTGGAAGACTGAAAAAAAAAATTAAATTAAAAAAAAAAAACCTCCTCCCTCCCACCTGTATACGTGATAGCCTTTTTCCATAATAAAAATACCTGATCCTATGCTTTTTTTTATTATGTTCAGTTAGCTAGCATATAGTACATCATACTTTCTTGATGTAGTATTCAAAAATTCATTAGTTGCATATAACACCCAGTGCTCATCACAACATTTGCCCTCCTACACTTTTTGCACTATGTTGTGAAGAGGAAGAGAGTTCAACTGAATTGTAGATGGGATTTTCATGCTCATTTGTTTTTGTATCAAGTAGAAATTTCTGCTCAATTACTCTTCTTGTGGAATTCTTTTTTTTTTTAAAGATTTTATTTCACAGAGAGAGGTTACAAGTAGGCAGAGAGGCAGGCAGAGAGAGAAGGGGAGGCAGGCACCCCGCTGAGCAGAGAACGTGATGCGGGGCTTGATCCCAGGACCCTGAGATCACGACCTGAACCGAAGGCAGAGGCCTAACACACTGAGCCACCCAGGTGCCCCTGGAATTCTTAAAATATTTCCAACTCATGCTCCCCAAAATCCAGCCTCCCAAATCACTAAAATAAGACAAAACAAATCCTGAGATGGGCTTCATGTATATAATACTTCCCACATTTTCTTCTGGTATTTGCAGGCTAGGGTAAGAATAGAAGTCTTAGCAAAAGCATCAATAAAGCAAAATTCTGCTCTAATAAAATAGTTGGGAGCCGGCCCCTCCCCCCGGGGTCTATCTTCCCGTCTATACTCAGAAAACTATAAAGTACTCATGAAAGAAATTGAGGAAGACACAAAGAAATGGAAAAATGTTCCATGCTCCTGGATTGGAAGAATAAATATTGTGAAAATGTCTATGCTACCTAAAGCAATCTACACATTTAATGCAATTCCTATCAAAGTAACATCCATCTTTTTCAAAGAAATGGAACAAATAATGCTAAAATTTATATGGAACCAGAAAAGACCTCGAATAGCCAAAGGGATATTGAAAAAGAAAGCCAACGTTGGTGGCATCACAATTCCGGACTTCAGGCTTTATTACAAAGCTGTCATCATCAAGACAGCATGGTACTGGCACAAAAACAGACACATAGATCAATGGAACAGAATAGAGAGCCCAGAAATAGACCCTCAAATCTATGGTCAACTAATCTTCGACAAAGCAGGAAAGAATGTCCAATGGAAAAAAGACAGCCTTTTCAATAAATGGTGCTGGGAAAATTGGACAGCCACATGCAGAAAAATGAAATTGGACCATTCCCTTACACCACACACAAAAATAGACTCAAAATGGATGAAGGACCTCAATGTGAGAAAGGAATCCATCAAAATCCTTGAGGAGAACACAGGCAGCAACCTCTTCGACCTCTGCCGCAGCAACATCTTCCTAGGAACAACGCAAAAGGCAAGGGAAGCGAGGGAAAAAATGAACTACTGGGATTTCATCAAGATCAAAAGCTTTTGCACAGCAAAGGAAACAGTTCACAAAATCAAAAGACAACTGACAGAATGGGAGAAGATATTTGCAAACGACATATCAGATAAAGGACTAGTGTCCAGAATCTATAAAGAACTTAGCAAACTCAACACCCAAAGAACAAATAATCCAATCAAGAAATGGGCAGAGGACATGAACAGACATTTCTGCAAAGAAGATATCCAGATGGCGAACAGACACATGAAAAAGTGCTCCATATCACTCGGCATCAGGGAAATACAAATCAAAACCACAATGCGTTATCACCTCACACCAGTCAGAATGGCTAAAATCAACAAGTCAGGAAATGACAGATGCTGGCGAGGATGCGGAGAAAGGGGAACCCTCCTACACTGTTGGTGGGAATGCAAGCTGGTGCAGCCACTCTGGAAAACAGCATGGAGGTTCCTCAAAATGTTGAAAATAGAACTGCCCTATGACCTAGCAATTGCACTATTGGGTATTTACCCTAAAGATACAAATGTAGTGATCCAAAGGGGCACATGCACCCAAATGTTTATAGCAGCAATGTCCACAATAGCCAAACTATGGAAAGAACCTAGATGTCCATCAACAGATGAATGGATCAAGAAGAAGTGGTATATATACACAATGGAATACTATGCAGCCATCAAAAGAAATGAAATCTTGCCATTTGCAACAATATGGATGGAACTAGAGCGTATCATGCTTAGCGAAATAAGTCAAGCAGAGAAAGACAACTATCATATGATCTCCCTGATATGAGGAAGTAGTGATACAACATGGAGGCTTAAGTGGGTAGAAGAAGAATAAATGAAACAAGATGGGATTGGGAGGGAGACAAACCATAAGTGACTCTTAATCTCACAAAACAAACTGAGGGTTGCCGGGGGGAGGGGGTTTGGGAGAAGGGGGTAGGATTATGGACATTGGGGAGGGTATGTGATTTGGTGAGTGCTGTGAAGTGTGTAAACCTGGTGATTCACAGACCTGTACCCCTGGGGATAAAAATATATGTTTATAAAAAATAAAAAATTAAAGTCTAAAAAAAAAATAGTTGGACTGAACTGTATATAATAACATAAAGTCAACAGGTGGGAAGAGGGAAGAAACAGAGTGACAGTTTGCCAGTTTCTTTTTGGACATATTAAGAATCTGGCATAATATTGTAGAGATACCCAACAGGATGTTAGAAATTCAAGTATATTTTTATTTCACATGTTTTGTGTTTTACAGCAAGCACCCAATTCACTCTTAGATATTTACAGTATTGAATGGACTTGAAAGCTATACTTAGACAACTTTTCTGAGGTAATAGAAACAATATGTGAAAAAATGAATTAATAAACTTACTATTATTTTCTTGGTTCAGTCTTTGATCCTTAAAACATATAAGTCTTAGAAAAGATTGGCTCTATATAATATACTTTAGTCCTCAAACTGCTTTACATAACAAAATGTTGACTTACATCCATATTATTATGACATCATGAGCACCCCATTTTGCATTCTATTTTCCAGAAACAATAATTATTATCTCTGTTTTTTTCTTCATCTAAACATTTCCTCTGAGCTCTAGAGTTCAGCTTCCTTTCCAGGAAGTGGAAATCTGAAGTCTGGCCTCTTACAGATAAAGGAGAAGGATGTTTAATTATCATGGAGAATTAAGCACATTGTATTTCTAATGACACTAATGAAGTCAATAAAACTGGAAAATCTAATTGTCTTTCACCCAAAAGAAATGTCCTTAGCCCCCTATTTATATATCTACCATTACTTAGGTAATTTATGCGAAAAGCTTCTGCATTTATATAAATTACTTTAGATTGTTATGTGGTTGTTTTCAGTTTGAATTGTCCAGATTCATATGGTGTACATGAAAGAAAAGCAGGCTGCCTTCAAGTAGATGTGGAAGTGGAATTTAATCATTAGGTGCATGTCATTCATCACTGCTACCTTTGATGTTTGCATAGAATACCTTTTGTGGAGTACACAGAAGACATAGTACATAGAAGCACTTAGGGATCTTTACACCCAAATCTAAATAATAATAATGGAATACAGATTATTGTGTAGGCTTTGATGAAGATGGGCACAGCCCAGACCAAATATTTGAGTGATGTTAGCTTTACTACTATACTGGTTACTTTTTGGAATCCTAGGGGATATCTTTGCAACAGACATTTTGCAAAATGTCAGTCAGGAAATGGAATTGAAAGCAAAGTTGATTTAATAAGTTGATTTAAAATAAGATGATCAGATGACCCATACCAATCTAGTCTGTACCATCTTTGTATGGGAACCATTAAGTGAACTGCCAAGGAACCATAAAAGTCCCACATTCAGGTTCAGTCAAGAGTCAAGTTACCCTGAATCTAGATAAAGACAAACCATGAAAAGCTTTGGAAGATTTTGTAAATTATATTATTTATATTAAATCAAGAATAATATTACTGTGAGCAACAATATGTCAACAAAAATGTCATTAGTCTTCTCTATGGGTTCTGGGTCCCTGATCCTGAGCTAACAAAGAAAATTTGGAGACTTAGACCAAGATCGGTGTTCTTTCTTTAGTTTTGGGTTAGTGGGGAATATATGAGGCAGAATTCTGGTTGCCTTGTCGTAGCTGCATCAGTGCTCCCCTGACATTGAACACTTGCCAGACTCAGCCTGGAAACCATACAAAATATTAAGGAATTGTCCTGTCTGGTAAGTTTGGTCCATGGTGATTGGTCCACAACATGATGGCTTAAATTCAAGAGCATTTGTATTTTCTGTGTGCTTCCACATTGCTAACAATTCCATACCTGATAAACCAAAGCTTATGAAATATAATTTTTAAATGCACACACATCTTCCAATATGTTATGCTGAAGAATATTAATTGCAGCCAACTAATAAATAAGTATGACCTCAGGAATATAGAGTTGGTTGACATCAGAAACCATGATCAATATTAAAAGCAGTAGTCAAATTTGGCCTTGGAGTATAGAAGGACTCCAATAAACAGTTATTTGAGGAACACTTTTCATGACATGAAGAATGCATTTTCTACATATATAAGATATAATATATATGTATTATATATAATCCTTAAACATCATTTTGAATAGTTGTTGAAACAATTCTACCTTTGTAATATTTGGTGGATTAAGTATCTCAGCATTCCGTACCGAGCATGTGGTAAAATACATATACAAAGAATGACATTTTCAAACCAAGCAAGAAGCTAAATTAGGTTGGAAAAGGTAAAAACATTCCATCTGCCCAGGTGCTCCTAGAAATTATCAGCGTAGTTATAGCAATAAATAGGGAGTCTGTCACTAGGGTCACATATGCAAGTTAATTTGTACTTAGAGTGAGTGACACTGTTGATAACCATCCACATTTCTGAGATAAGCTCTTATGTCCTGATGAATGGAATCTTGTCTTATGGTGATCTTTTAAGGAAAATCCCAGCAGCTACTTCTAATATTTATAAAAAAACATCAGTGTGGGAAAAGCAAAAGTAATAAGCATGGCCAAACTCGTCATTTCTTAGGAGTGGAGTTACCTGTGTTCAGGCTTGGACACTGAGGTAAGCTGATAGAGGGAGTGGTATAAAATGAAGATTTTTCAGAACTATCAAGAGGAAACATGTAATTTTATACAGTATAGTTTTAAAATTATTTGCCCTAGGACTTAACTGTCTTTTGTGGCTTTTACACCTTCAATTCAATTTGTAACTTGTTTACCAAGTGTACCAAGTGACCTTGAGTTTTCAGAGGAAATTGAAGTTCTCTACGTTAACTTCTCAGATTTTAGTTACTGTTATAATTTTGTGTGTTAAATTGACTGGGCTACAGGCACTCAGGTATTTGGTCAAACATTATTCTGAGTGCTTCTGTAAGGGTGTTTTTGGAAGAAATTAATGTTAAATTAGTACACAGGGTAAAAGAGATTATTCTCCCTAATGTGAGCGGCTCTCATTCACTTAGTTCAAGGCCTGAATAGAACAAAAATCTGACTCTCACTCAAGTAAGAAAGTATTGCTCCTGTCTTACTGCTTTTGAACTGGGACATCAGATTTTCTTGTCTTTGGGCTGAAACTATAACATCAGCTCTTTCTGATGCTGTCAGCAATCCTGGATCTCAAGTCTCCAGACTCAGATTGGAATTACACCAACAGCTCTACTGAGTCTCCAGCTTGCTAACCTACCTTGTGGATCTTGGGACTTCAGCCTCCATAATTGCATGAACCATATATTTATTATATAAATATATATTAAACATATATGTTTAATATTAACATAAACATATATATGTTTAATATAGGGCTTATAAGTCCTTATTTTATATATAAGCATATATATATATACTTATACGTATATTCCTATATATATGTATGTATATTATAAGGATTTGGCTCATGAAATTATAAAGGTTGAAGTGAAAGATAAGACTTGGGAAGATAAGAGAATAGGCATGGCTTGCAAAACATTGGGAAGTGTATTAGTCAGGGTCCTCCAGAGGAACAGAACCAAAAGGAAATATATTGTGTGTCCTTTTTTGAGCCATGCCTATCCTCTTATCTTTCCAAGTCCACAGAAAGAAAAGTCCCTTTTGTCTAAGCATAGACCCTCCATTTAGACCCTTTATTTCCTTAACATCTCCAACCTCCCCCACTCCATTGACTCCTTTCCATATGACTGCAGTCATATTTGGTCTTTCCTGTCTAAACAAAAACCATTGCTTGAGACTTCCCACACGTCACCCACATGCCACCTTATTTCAGCTCCCATCCTATGACCCTCTTCTTCTTTGCTAATTTTCATGAGAATGTGTGTCTCACATCTTCACTGCCCACACAATACCTAATATCCTGCAATCAGGCTTTTCTCTCTACCAAACAAAAATGTGTTTTCCAGGAATTTTTCTAATTACCAATTTACAAATCTGAATTGGGAGGACAGAGTCAGACTGTTGTAGACTGTCATATGGGAAGTAAGGAATTAGAGACAGGAATGGGCTATTCTCTTGAGAGAACTCTCTTGAGAGTGCTGGACAAGGAGAGGAGAGAGGGAATGAAATCAAGTGGGGGCACAAAATTGAATGAAAGTTTGCTTCAAAAGAAGCAAGAACTTGAATAAGAGTGAGAGAAAGAACTTGAATAAGAGTGAGAGAAAACATAAGAAAGGATAACTGATAGAGCAAGAACCAAGGGGACTTGACAAGGGAGAAAATGACTTTGCTATTTTCTAAATTTAAATTTAATTAATTAACATATAGTATATTATTAGTTTCAGAGGTAGAGTTCAGTGATTTATCAGTCTTATATAATACCCAGTGCTCATCACATAACGTGTCCTCCTTAATGTCCATCATCATTACCCTATTCCCCCAACCCTCCCTTCAGCAACCCTCAGTTTGTTTCTTATGATTAAGAGTCTCTTATGGTTTGTCTCCCTGTCTGATTTCATCTTGTTTTATTTTTCCCTCCATTCCTTATGCTCCTTTGTTTTGTTTCTTAAATTCCACATATGAATGGAATTGAAATATGAGAACTGTCTTTCTCTGACTGACTTATTTCCCTTAGCATAATACCCTCTAGTTCCAACCACATTGTTTTAAATGGCAAGACTGCATTTTTGATGGCTGCATAATATTTGTGTGTGTGTGTGTGTGTGTGTGTGTGTGTGTGTGTGTGTATCACATCCTCTTTATCCATTCATCTGCCAATGTACATCTGGGCTTTTTCCACAGTTTGGCTATTGTGGACATTGCTGTTAGAAATACTGTGGTGCATGAACCCCTTCAGATCACTACATTTGTGTCTTTGGAATAAATACCTAGTAGTGCAATTGTTGGGTCATATGGTAGCTCTATTTTCAACTTTTTGAGAAACCCCCATACTGTTTTGCAGAGTGGCTGTACCAGTGTGCATTCCCACTAACACTGTGAGAGGGTTCCCCTTTCTCTGTATCCTCACCAATGTCTGTTGTTTCCTGACTTGTTAATTTTAGCCATTCTGACTGGTGTGAGGTGGTATCTTGTGGTTTTGATTTGTATTTCCTTGATGCCAAGGGATGTTGAGCATTTCTTCATGTGTTTGTTGTCCATTTGTATGTCTTCTTTGGAGAAATGTCTGTTCATGTCTTCTGCCCATTTCTTTTTTTTAATATTTTTTTATTCTTTTATAAACGTATAATGTATTATTAGCCCCAGGGGTACAGGTCTGTGAATCGCCAGGTTTACACACTTCACAGCACTCACCACAGCACACACATCCCCAATGTCCATAACCCTATCACCCTCTCCCAACCCCCCTCCCCCCAGCAACCCTCAGTTTGTTCTGTGAGATTAAGAGTCTCTTACGGTTTGTCTCCCTCCCAATCCCATCTTGTTTCATTTATTCTTTACCTACCCCCAAACCCCCAACATTGCATCTCCACTTCCTCATATCAGGGAGATCATATGATAGTTGTCTTTCTCTGATTGACTTATTTCGCTAACATAATACCTTCTAGTTCCATCCACTTGGTCGCAAATGGCAAGACTTCACTTCTTTTGATGGCTGCATAGTATTCCATTGTATAGATATACCACTTCTTCTTTATCCATTCATCTGTTGATGGACATCTAGGCTCTTCCCATAGTTTGGTTATCATGGACATTGATGCTAAAAACATTCGGGTGCACGTGCTCCTTCAGATCACTACATTTGTATCTTTAGGGTAAATAACCAGTAGTGCAATTACTGGGTCATAGGGTAGCTCTATTTTCAACTTTTTGAGGAACCTCCATGCTGTTTTCCAGAATGGTTGCACCAGCTTGCATTCCCATCAACAGTGTAGGAGGGTTCCCCTTTCTCTGAATCCTTGTCAGCATCTGTCATTTCCTGACTTGTTAATTTTAGCCATTCTGACTGGTGTGAGGTGGTATCTCATTGTGGTTTTGATTTGTATTTCCCTGATGCTGAGAGATGTGGAGCATTTTTTCATGTGTCTATTGGCCATCTGGATATCTTCTTTGCAGAAATGTCTGTTCATGTCCTCTGCCCATTTCTTGATTGGATTATTTGTTCTTTGAATGTTGTTAAGTTATTTATAGATTTTGGATACTAATCCCTTGCCTGATTAGACATTTAAAAATATCTTCTTCCATTCTGTCATTGGGAGGCAACCACTTTGAAACACCTTTTACACAGTGTGAATAAATTAATGGTGCTTGGAATATCTATCACTTTTCCTACAACTGATTTTCCTAGCCCTGTTAATCAGGAACAAAGCAATCCTAGATTCTGCTGTAAGACTGTGGGATAAATTGAATACCAGTTCTGTTTGCCCGTTGAAATAAGGCTCTAAATTCCAACTAGATGTGGTTAAAAGAACATTAATACTCTCTTCAGCTATACTACAGGTATATAATAGGACTGATAATCTATTCTAGAGATTGAACTACTACTGTTTCTATGGGGGAAACTCTTTTTCTTTCTGGCTTCTCTAAAAATCACAGTATCCAGATTGGGATATGCCTGTTGATATCTGGGAGGATGTCTACCTATTCCATTGACACTCACATTGAAAAAAGTACTTGGGAACTCATGTAAAGAAATTGCTTTCAAATTCATTTTCCAAAATATCCAGGAAAACCAATCTTACTGGTTTGTGGGCCTCAATTTAACCCAAAAGTGTCATTACTCAGCTTTCTTGGCTTTCTTATTTGCCATCCTTGTCTTCAAATGTCTCTTAACTGTTCCCTGAAATTAATATCACCTTCTCAATGGAAATGTTGTTGGCCCCCTAAAGAAATTCCAAAGAATGGATCACAGACTTTGAAGGTACTATTAAAGATTATTTTCAAAGATCATTTTGAACAATGGTAGCCACTTCAGAATACGTTTACTCCAATGGTACCACTTTGAAGTTGTGAGAAATCACTTTTTTATTTATTTTTTAAAATTTTATTTATTTATTTGACAGAGAGAAATCACAAGTAGATGGAGAGGCAGGCAGAGAGAGAGAGAGAGAGGGAAGCAGGCTCCCTGCTGAGCAGAGAGCCCGATGTGGGTCTCGATCCCAGGACCCTGAGATCATGACCTGAGCCGAAGGCAGCGGCTTAACCCACTGAGCCACCCAGGCGCCCCGAGAAATCACTTTTTTAAAGTTTTGATGTATTTGTTTGAATTTTTTAAAAGCATAGACTATATTTTAGAGGGTTTACTAGTTGTATTTTTCAGGGATTGATTCCTTTTCTGCCCAGCTAGATCATAAGTGTAAAGAACCAGGGGCTATAATTTCCTTATAGCCTTAACCGTAGTCCTATTTCATTCACTGCAAATAATTGATGTTTAGGGGCACCTGGGTGGCTCAGTGGGTTAAGCCTCTGCCTTTTGCTCAGGTCATGATCTCAGGGTCCTGGGATCAAGTCCTGCATTGGGCTCTCTGCTCAGTGGGGAGCCTGCTTCTTCCTCTCTCTCTCTGCCTGCCTGTCTGCCTACTTGTGATCTCTGTCAAATAGATAAATAAAAATCTTTAAAAAAACAATTGATGTTTAATGAATGCTTTAGATTGTTAATCATTATGATTCATATTTTCTTGAGTCTGGTATTTATGATATAGGCATGTAAATAGCAGTAAATCTCTTCTTGCCTGTTTTGAACAGAACATAATACATGTAATAGAAAAAACTTGCAAAAATTTGAAAGGACATATAGAATGGATGATAGCACAGTGCCAAAATTAGCTTTTAATAAAAAACAAGTGGAAGAAAATAGTGAATACCCTAGAAGATTGAAAGATAAATCTCACTTTTTGAGCATAAAAACAGAACTACATATTGAAACTTATAACTCATTCTGACAACTTGGGTGTAACTCTCACTCTACAAACTACTCTACCTTTCTTCCTCAATTGTTGAGCCTTCCCAGGCCCCCTCCCAAAATCCTATCCTGTTGACTAGCTCATCTCTGACATTTAATTCATTAGCTCTTACTCCGTTTCTTTGCTGGAAATGGCACCAAATCTAAGAAAACAAACTTATTTCTTTAAAAAATTTTATTTTTAAATAATCTCTACACCCAACATGGGTCTTGAACCCACAACCCTGAGAATAAGAGTCAAATGTTCCACTAAGTGAGCCAGCTAAGTGTCCTTTAAAAATAAACTTATTATCTTACTGTCAATTTCTATAGTTTGTTTCTAAATTGTCCTGAATATTTCCTAAAGAGTGACATTTTCCTCACTTTATAAAAGTACACCAAAATGCAGGTTAGCAAAACTAGTATCCTAATGAAAAACATTCCA
Organism: Mustela lutreola; assembly: GCF_030435805.1. NCBI lineage: Eukaryota > Metazoa > Chordata > Mammalia > Carnivora > Mustelidae > Mustela > Mustela lutreola. The sequence continues at coordinate 93,758,329 of NC_081308.1, read as the reverse complement.
CAAATTGGTATTTTAATACCTGTATTATATCCTTTAAAACACGGAAATGAAATCTGAATTTTTATTGAAGAGATTAAAAAATGAAAAATGATGATGTTGGCAAGAACAAGAGTACGAATATTCATGAAGAAGGACAAGCATATATTTCCCTAAAATGTAGTGCTCTCCTTCCCAGGAGAGGCCATCTGTCCTCTTTGATTGCTAGTTAAAACCAATTAACACAAAATGGGATACTACCTTATTGGGTTTCACCACAAGCTTTCTGGTTTCATCCTTAATCACATGGTTTCCTTTTAAATATTTTCTGTTAATGTACAAATTGAAAACTACAACTTATATTTAAGCTGAATACAGTCCACTAGGGCTCAAGCAAACACTCCTCATTAGTATCTATAATCATTGTCTTATCTCAGAGAGGCAAAGATGATCATAGCTCATCAGATGATCAGTGGCCTGCTCACACACACAAACTATTCTCTTGGCCATTGGAACAGCCAGGCAGCCAGCTAACTGCTTACTCTTTGCCTATGCTGCCAGCACCTGAGGTCCTGGGAGTCTCTCAAGTAGAATGGCAGTAGTGTCAAAAACACTGATGACCCTGATTTCACACATATTTCCTCAAAGTGAGTCATGATAATACTGGAGTGAAAGAGGCTGGCATAGTTTTTCACTGAACATAAGAATAATAGTGGCCCGAGTTAGCTAAACATTATAATCACTCGTACCTAATTCCAAGTCCTTCAGTAGTGCCTATTTTCTCAGTGTTTTGGTCCTAGCTTCCTCCCTTTAACTACTTACTAGTGAATTCTATTCTCTCAGTCTAAATTTTCTTCTTTTTTTTTTTTTTAAAAAAAAGATTTTATTTATTTGACACAGAAAGGGAACAGAAGCAGAGGGAGTGGGAGAGGAAGAAGCAGGCCTCCCACCAAGCAAGGAGCCTGATGCGGGGCTTGATCCCAGGACACTGGGATCATGACCTGAGACAAAGGCAAACACTTAATGACTGAGCCACCCAGATATCCCTAAATTTTCTTCTTAATAAAATATCTCCCCCTGGTTATTTTCTACCAGTCACTTCTCACTTATTCTTATATCTGGACCATAGCCACTTCAGACAGTCCTCACTGCTTTGCAAATTAATTTATTCTTCTGGAGAAGATAAAAAGAGACAGCATTTAACACTGAAGTCTCAGTCAGGTATATCCACTACCAAATTTACATGCAGTTTTGTTAATTTAACTGTACAACTAGTATAGCATAGATGCTTCCAAAGAATGGCATGCATACCTCTTCTGAGATGTGAGATGATTTGAGGTGGTACATGGACTAATATTTTTATGATAATACCTCTGTATTTATTTTATTTTATCAATATGCACTAACACACATACATGTATATGGCTAGCACTAGAAAACTGTGATTACTTAGATACTATTGCCTAGGATAAGACTAACATTTTTAAAGAGAAGGTAAGCTATTTTTTTAACAGGTAAATAATATGTTAACATAGGTATGGCAAAATCATGAAAATGCTACCTCAAAGACCAAAGTTTGGGAGACATTTGTGTTGTGGTTAACGCTCTCCCACTCTCTTATATTTGTTTAGGAACCCTCCCACTTCTTAATGCCCTGTTCTGCAGCACTTACCAGCTGTGTGACTTTGGGCAAGTCCTCCTCGTTGAGTCTCAGTTTTCTCATTCATGAAATGCATTGATAAAAGCACATCTCACAGGAGTGAAAAACAAAAAGAATATAACCTTCCTTCATGAAATAGATAGGTATATCCAAACTAGGGACTGAGCCTTAAAATTGGTCATTGAAGACAGTGTGAGAGGAAGGGAAACTGTAGTTAACAGATAAAACACAGTAACATCTGACAGCATAGGCATGAGGGAGTGATTTGAGGAAGGATAATAGAGGCTTTGCTCAAACAATCTCTTAGGACATCAGAAGCTATTTTTCGGTAGATATTGGAAGAATAGGTTAGGTTGCATAACAGACTCCCATCTGGAATAAGAGACTGCTTTTCAAATAACCTTTGCATACCTCTGCACTTACTATATTGGTTTAGAAGATATATGTTTCTTTTTTTTTCCTTCCAAATTTCTCCCATAAAACCATTTATCCCATTTAATAAAATATCATAAACAGTTGTTTTTATAGCTAGAAAAAATTATAGAATTCTATGCACCAGTCTTAACTGATTTTAGTTTGGGGAGTTATTTGGGGTGGAAAAGAACAAACTATCAGTGTGTTTGAGTGTAGTACAATATGGTTGTGTTACATTGAGGTTTTACTTACTTATTTACCTTATTTATTTATTTTAGTTAACATACAGTGTAATATTGGTTTCAGAAACAGAATTTAGTGATTCATCACTTACATATATGTTTCCATCAACTTGTTTCCCCCACCATCTTGTGAGCATCTTTATAGCAGCTACCACATCTATTTATCTTTGTATTCCAACATCCAGCACAGTGTTTAACTCAATATAAAGGCTCAATAAACAGCTTTTGAACTGAAAATGGCAAGGCTGATTTTCTGTTTTTGAATTTAAAATGCTTAAAACCCTGGTAACTTTATGATGTAATGTGCTATGTGTTGACTCACATATTAGTGAGAACAGAGATTCCCTCCTTAACTTTTAAAAGGTCCCAGAATACTAGAAGAGTGTCTGTGTTTATGATTGAGCCCAGATACAATGAAAATTCAAAGACTCCTGGGTGACTATAAAGACTGAGATGGTAAATATAATGAAAAAGAAAACATTATTTCCCAAAGAAAATAAACACTTTGAATAATGCCAGAAATCCTTGGAGAGAGAAAAGAAAACTCTGTTACCCATAGATGACAGACTCCATATCTCATTCTTACAATTTACTTTATTGATAAGAATAAATTTCCATCATTCCCTTAATGAAATCTGGTAATTGAAGCATGATGTCCCAAAATATTGTGTGCCCCCATATAAACTGCTCTATTTTTCCTTATGATTTAAACTAATGAGTAAGAAGGAGAAAATAATCATTATCATTGCTAACTAATAGAGCAATATATCTAAAGATTGAAGTCTATTTTCTTATATTTAGAGTTAGGAAACAAATCAATTGCTCTATAACTTTCCCAAGACTTCTGGCACAATTTCAATAGGTTTTCTGCCTGCTTAGAAGTGGACAATTTTGAGGGATAAAAATAGCAGCAAAGACTACAAGGTTCCTTTTAATAGCAGGTTTCTTAGAAACTTAGCCTACTAATTACTGTGATTTTTAACAAACACGGGCTAGTGACTGTGGCTTGCTGGTGTGAATATAAAGTTATTAAAATTATATTGAGACATGGTAGCTGACTTATTTCATATGCAAAATTAACAACAAAAGATCTATGATACAGTAAATAGGAAAGACAAATATTTTAGATACTATTTATTGAATTGTGGCCACATTAAGGATATAGAGATAAAAGCCTAGGCACTTTACCACTTATTTAATATTTTCTTTTTTCTTATGTGAGCATTGATATATTTATTTAGGAGAGATGTGATACATAAAAAAGACTTGGGAGGCATGCCTAAGAAATAGTTATAATAATACTTTCTGGTCATCTGAGGTATAAAATATCACAAACCCCTTGGATTTGGTTCTGAATTTTATTCTGTGATAGGCACCAGACTGTATAAAAACAAAGAAACAAAAGCCCAAATTTGAGGCACCCCAATGATATTTCTCTTTTTAACTAGATGTGGTCGAAAGAACATCTTTTTGACCTGAGTTATCACCTCTGATAGCAATAAACGGAACAGAGTAGGAGGCAGTAGGCCTGGATTCTAATCATTAGTTGTATATTTAATTTGTTTTACCCTGTCTTTTGACCTTTTGGAAACTTATTTTTCTAATCAGTATGCGAAAAACCACATCTGTTTCACAGGATGCTTGAAAATTAATGAGATAATGGCTGAGAAGTACTTGAATATCAGGTGTTCTGTGAATTCTAGGTACTGTTATTCAATATTAAAATTCATTGCCCTTCTCAGAACCACCTAACTAACTTTCTTCATCTGTAATCTGATCTCAGCACACAGGTGTAAACAAGAAAATGTCAAAACTGGATGCTGTGTTTTTCTCAGTTTAATCAATTATGGTCAAGTTAAATAGTAACTAGCAGATTTTATTTCTTTGAATTTTTAATTCAGAATGTTGAACAAGTAGAGTTCATTAACAGTGCATGGCCACCATAGAGAAGTATTTCGCAAATTGGTTGTTCTTCTGTGTGAGTTCTTAGCAATATTAAGGGTAAAGAATTTACTCATGTTATTTTGAGAAAGTCTACCCTTGACCAATTTTTTTCTCTCTGCAGAGGAAACATGTACATTTCCAATATGTAGGCATAATCTCTTGTAGTAATTAAAATATCATGAAAGAATAAATATTACAGGGTTGACGTTGTAAATTAATATAATAAAGACCACAATTTTATAATTAGATTATTTTCCTGGTATTCTTAACCCATACTTGACAGTTTCCTAGAGGAATGTAATTTTTTGTTTTAATAAACTAAAAACTTGCATTCTGAAATAATGACAAAATGATAAATGATTTTTTTTAAGATTTTTATTTATTTATTTGATAGACAGAGAGAGATCACAAGTAGGCAGAGAGGCAGGCAGAGAGAGAGGGGGAAGCAGGCTCCCCACTGAGCAGAGAGCCCAATGTGGGGCTCGATCCCAGGACCCTGAGATCATGACCCGAGCTGATGGCAGAGGCTTAAACCACTGAGCCACCCAGGCACCCCTGATAAATGATTTTTAAGTGAGTATTTTTAATACATGATTTCATTTGATACATGATAAAAATGTTTCTATTAGAAAAATGTTTCTAGCCTGGTTTTCAATATGGAAACCAAGGCTCAGGAAGGTTTGCTACCTTGCCCAAGTTCATAGATTTAGTGAGCCACAGAGCTAATATTTAACCCAAATTATCTGACTAAAAATTTGATGTATTTTCCATTATACTGTGACAACTGAATATATAGATCTTCCCAGGCTCCCCTCCAATCTCTTACAGTGAAGCTCTACTAATGAACCAGAATTCTATTCAAATGATTTTTCCCCAAGAATTTATATAGTGTTACCTACTTGGTTATCCAATCGGCTTTTACTTTATGAGTCTGTCTTTGATTACCTTCTTTAGAGCTAGGATTGTAGAACATTAAAGAATACAGCTTTCAAGAATGTTTCCTGTTGCTATGCATAAACACCTTCCATTATCTCAATCACGTTACTTTCTTTGTGTTTCTCTTCTTTCTATATTTTTCTCCCTCTGTTTTCACAAATTCTTTTCATTGTTTTTCCTCTAGGGCCCTGTCCCTAGCATCCCTAGCAAAGTTTCCACTTGAAGTGTAGCTATTTCCTATAAGAAATTCCAGGATATGTTTGCAACAATGTGGATGGAACTAAAGGGTATTGTGTTTAGCAAAATAAGTCAATTGGAGAAAGACAACTATCATATGATCTCCCTGATATGAGGAAGTGGAGATGCAACGTGGGGGGTTTGGGGGGTAGGAAAAGAATAAATGAAACAAGATGGGATAGGGAGGTAGACAAACCACAAGAGACTCTTTTTTTTTTTTTTTTTAAAAGATTTTATGTATTTATTTGACAGAGAGAAATCACAAGTAGATGGAGAGGCAGGCAGAGAGAGAGAGGGAAGCAGGCTCCCCGCTGAGCAGAGAGCCCGATGCGGGACTTGATCCCAGGACCCTGAGATCATGACCTGAGCCAAAGGCAGCGGCTTAACCCACTGAGCCACCCAGGTGCCCACCACAAGAGACTCTTAATCTCACAAAACAGACTAAGGGTTGCTGGGGGGAGGGGGGTCAGGAGAGGGTGGTAGGGTTATGGACATTGGGGAGGGTATGTGCTATGGTGAGTGCTGTGAAGTGTGTAAACCTGGCGATTCACAGACCTGTACCCCTGGGGCTAATATTACATTAGATGTTTATAAAAAAATTTTTAAAAATTATTAAAAAAAGGAATTCCAGGATATGAATAGTCATACCACCAAGTACCATATGCTGTAGCTCCAGCAAAAAGATCTTACAAGAAACAGTGTTTTCTCTTCTAACAACATCCCTTCTGCTTCAGGAGGCTAACTCCTTCACATATTGCTTTTTTAAAAAAAAAATTTAGTTTATATTTCCTTTGTCAATAGACTCTTGTTTCCTCTTTTTTGGGGTGGTGGGAAGAGTATGAAGCAAGAACTTCTGGTGAAAAAAAAAAAAAGGCGAAAATTTAGCCAAGTAACTGAACTAGGGGAAAGTTGAAGGGGAAAGACTTTAAGAAAACATTCTTAGTATGGATGGTTAAGTAGCAACAGAGGATAAATATAGGACACAGGTGGTCAGCATGTGTTTTGAGTAAAGCCAACATTATCCAACAGACAGCAGAATTCCTTTAGAATATTGCCATTTGCTATATAGCTCAGAGGGCTAGAGGAGAGGTTTTCCTCCAGGCAATTGTATCTATTGTGTCAGGTTGCATTACACCAAGCAAATCCTGACTAAAATCCTGTCTGGTCTGTAACAAGACTGTATTGTAATTCCACTTCACACAAACCAATCCCTGTAAGTCTGCAATCATAACAGTCCAGGGAACAAAAGCAGTGACTGGCACATTGCCTCCTGGCATACATCACCCACATACTCGTTTATCTAAAATATCTTTAAACTGACAAGGGAGATCTGTAGTGGATATAAGCTGCTGTATTATTCTAGCAAGTGTAGAAGTTCTGGGTGACTCCATTTTGACCATCTCAGAAGTTAGAAAAGAATTACTGTTTTCTTCATTTTGTTGTTCTGATGTGTCCTCCAGAGGTGTAGCTAAAATATCAACAAATGGCTCTAGAAAAGATGAGTCTAGTGGTTTGGCTGTTAACAAATATCCCCAGGAATATCTTTAATATTGATCATTGTGGGGAGTTAGTTAAGCATCCAGTTCTTGATTTCAACTCAAGTCATGATCTCAGGGTTGTGAGATCAAGCCCCATGTCAGGCTCCATACTGGGCGTAGAGGCTGCTTAAGATTCTTTCTCTCCCTCTGTCCCTCCTTCCCACTCTGAAAAAATATATTAATTATTATGATAATCAATAGCCCATGTGACCCAGGATCTGTTATCTAAATTAGCAGAATCCCATCTTGGTTCAGCTCTTAACCTACTAACAGAAACAAAGTCTTATAGTACAAATGAGTGCTATGTGGCCACATAGTCATTCACTTATTCATCATCTAACATTTATGAAATGCATACCATCTGTTAGTATGTTGTTCTAGATGCCAACAGAGTGGCATATAGAATTTGAATTTTTAAGTCCTCATATAAGTTTGGTGAACACAGGGCAAGGCTGGAGATGTCATACTATTAGTAAATTGACAAGCTTGCCTCATTACACTAAACATGAAATGACAAAAGAACCAATTAAAGACCTAGCAAGTATTGGCCAGTATCCCTGAATAATCCACTTCAGTGCATTCTTAGTTGTCTTCATGATTCTTTGATCATGACTATTTGCTTGAGGGTGCTGAGGTGTAATGGTAACTGTTTGAAAAATTCTTCTGACCACAGATTTCTTATACTCAGCTGTGGAAGGTGTTCTGGCAAAAGATGGCATACTGTGCATATGTATTTACTTTTCTTCCTTTCCATAGTCTCATTGAAATGATAGAAAACATATTTTCAAAATACTTAAACCGAAACAGGGCTAAAAAACAAACAAAAAAAGCATGCAGCAAGGACCAAGGAAGTTTGAGGAAATCCCTTAAAGATAGAAAGCAGATGGGATCTGATTAATGAAGGGAATAGAAGAGGAAAAACTGCAACCCAAAACTGGTGTTGTAAGAGTACTTTCTTCCAAGAGAGCTCCAAGAAGTGCCAAGCTCAGACTCAGGAAACACAAGAGCATAAGTGGGCCATGGGGGCGATTTTCAGTGCAATTAAAGAACTGCATTCAGTACAGGTAGGTCAATAGAGCTCCTCTTCCTTCCCATAACCCTCTCTCCCATTCAGAGCAAATAGCTGGCAGTTTAGACTCACCTCCAGGATTAAACCTAAAAACTGCATCTGCATTATAGAGTGTAAACTACCTGCCTAGAGTGGAGAGGCTCCAAGGGTGTTGGGGTCTGAAGAGATTTTGAGGTAATTTTAAATCACAACAGCTACCTATGAACCAATGATTCTCAGCCTTGCATTCATATTAGAATTTCTTAGGAAGCAGTTTGAGTTGAAATCAACTGCTCTAAAGCAATTTTCTGAAACTTTAATGTGCATATGAACCACCTCGGGAACTTGTTAAAATGTAGTTTTTCATCCTGCAAATATGAGGTAGGGCCTGAGATTTCTACCAAACCCTAGACTCCTTAATTCTAAGGATGTTGGTGGAAGGACCACACTTTGAGTAGCAAGGAACTAAAAGAATCACAAGTCTTACAGTTTCAAAACAAAATGTAAATATTATCTTGATAATAATGTAAACTTGATTGTATGAATGTAAATGCATAAACATAAATTGGGAAGTGGGAGGAGGGAGGAGGGTGGAGATAAGTAAAAGGATGTTAATTTCATTATCTTTTATATCTCACCTTTCAGGATCAAGAGACACTGTCAAAGGTTAAAAAAGAAATAGAGATTAAATTTGTTATTGAAATCCATTTTTAAAACCCTAATAATAATATCACAAATATGAGGGAGTAGAATGGAAATAAGAAGCCATGAAAGTGACATAAAATTTTTCTCTCAAGATAATAAAAATGATAACATTTACTAAACTCTTAATAAGTGCTAAGCACTATTCTAAACATTTTGCTTATGTCAATTCATACAATCTTCATAACAACACTGTGAGATAGGTGCTATTATTACCCCCATTTTTATGGATGAGAAAATGAAGGCCCAGAGAAATTAAGGAATTTGCTCCCATTCACAAAACCTGGAAGTTAACAGGGCCAGGATTCTGACCCAGGCAATCTTGGCTTCAGAATCTATGCTTCTGAAATGAAATGAATTCCTAGATGCTCTTTAAAAGAGCAGAAATAGAAGCCTGAAATATTATTTAATGCTATATTTGAAACCATCTGAAAAATTACATACCTAAGTGGTATCTCTATCTGAGGAACTCAAGGGCACTGGGGGAATGGAGATGAAGATATGAATTTTACTTTTTATTTTAGGCACTTCTGAGATGCCTGGAAATGTTCTGCCATGTGCAAAGTTATTTAATTTTTAAAAACTAATTTAATGCTTTTTAAAAAAATTATTATTTTTTTAATTTCTTTTCAGTGTTCCAGAATTCACTGTTTATAAATTTTAGTGCATTGGGAAATTAGGAAAGAAACACACCAACATATTAATGGTAATTGCTTTCTAAGGGTGGAGTAGGTGAGAGCAGGGAATTCTTTTTTTCATTTTTTTCAACCTCTCTGTGTTTTTAAAATTTTCTAAAGTTACTTTTATCTTCTAAATAGTGAAATAAGTTTAAAATCTCAATGTGCAGGCTGCATTGTCAGAGACAGTAGTACGTGTTAATCCATGTATTAAAAACAACTGGCACAACAGAAGTTGGAGGTGGTACTGGGACCACTTTGGGACATTTTGAAAAGGAGCCTAGCTCAATGAAGACATTATTATCTGAGAATGGCTCTCCAAAATTAATATGCATTCTTATCTAAGTCATTTTGATCTCTGTGCTTCTCCATTCTCCCCTCCAAATGGAAAAGTAGGTATCTTTAATAGGTTATGCCAAGTAGCTTGTCACAGGCTATACTATTTTATAGTCTTTTAAATATCAGAATCAATTCCAGGACATCAGAAATAGCTTCTATCTGAGGCTTTCATGTAAACAGATCCTGGATATGCTACATTTAGCATAGCCAAGATAACAAGAAAGCTGCCTTCTTGAAAAACGCTACAACTGCCCCATACAAGGCATTCTTTATGGATAGATAACTCATCTTGACAGCTTTGAAGGTCTTAAATTCCTTGGGTGGTTCCCTTATGGATACCCCCTTCTGGTCTAGTACACGACCCAGCTAATTTGAGATCCTTTGCAGTTAATTGTGTAATTTGATCAGCCTAAAGAGCTGAAACTGAGTGATCTTTCAGCATCAAAATTTTTAGTGAAGGTGAATCAATAGAACCTAGAATTCTCAGGAACAGGCAGCTCAGGATATCAGCATTTAACCAGCCTAACTAGTAATTCAAATAGGCACTCCGAACTTGTTACCTAGTGACTTGATAAAAAGCCCATCTCTTCCTAATTTGAAAAGTAATCCCCAGAGAGAGTTGATATTAGTACAAATAGTAAAAAAACAGTCATGGAGCTATTTGTGGTTCTTCTTGATTTCTATTATAACAGCGTTTCTTTAGCAATTTGTGCAGAATTCTTATGTATAATAATATTGCTCAAGTTACAAGCAAGTGGAAATGTTGGTGTAATCTGACTTTTGGGGCTAAGCAGAAGTAGAAGGAGATGGATGACATTGACCCACCATTTTAGCACACACATAGAAGCCAATAATTTCTTGACTTAATTTGAAAAGTGTACATATTCTGATAAACCAAACCACATACCTTTTTTCTTTTTTCTTCTTCTTTTTTTAAAGATTTTATTTATTTATTTGACAGATGGAGATTAAAAGTAGGCAGAAAGGCAGGCAGAGAGAGCGGGGGAAGCAGACTCCCTGCTGAGCAGAGAGCCCTATGCGGGGCTCGATGCCAGGACCCTGAGATCATGACCCGAGCCGAAGGCAGAGGCTTAACCCACTGAGCCACCTAGGCACCCCATCTTTTTCTTCTTTTTAAAAAAGATTTTATTTGAGAGAGAGAGAGAGAGAGAGAGAGTATGTGTGTATGTGTGTGTGTGTGTGTGTGCAGAGGGAGAGGGAGAAGCAGACTCCCCACTGGACAGGGAGCACAACACCAGGCTCCATCCCATGGCCCCTGGATCATAACCTGAGCAGAAGACAGATGTTTAACCAAGTGAGCCACCCAGGCACACCCCAGTACTTTTTTCTCGGTAGACAATAAAGTGACTCAGAAATTCTTGACTTTTGTAAAAGAAAACAGAGTAAGGATTGAGTTGCTCCCAGGGAGGATTATAGATCCTGCTATTTTAAAGGAGAGGATTCCTCTGTATCTCCTTTTGCTACAGATGGGTGGGATGGGATAGGGCTGATAATAATTGCCTAAGAAAGTAACACTGAAACAATGGAAGTTTACTTTCCTGTTTTTTGTGTTTGATTTAATCAATCAAGTCAACCTGTCAACTCATGACAGGTACTTGATTCAGAAGAGTTCTTAATGAAAATGGTTTTATAGGTATCCTCAGTAGTATGATCTCTTGGTGCTAGATTCACTTAGAAAAGTCCATTTTGCTGAGACTTTCCTGGTAGAAAGAATATCAAGGAATCAGTTGACTCCTAGAACTGGCTACAGGGGTGGGGGAGAGGGGAGGATAAGTGCCTTGTTCACAGTGTGCTAATAGTCTCTGTATAGTCTTACAGGGCAAGCATTTATAATTGCAAGGACTTGATGAAATTTTCAATTTCTTACTTTTATAACACTTAAAGTAAAAGTCATGGTGAACTGGTGTAATGGCTATAACTACATTGAGTAACACTGGATACTTGAAAGTCCCAGGTCTTTGGAGAATATCTTGAGAAATCTGTTTCACAGCTTACTCTAGTTAAAATGTCCTAACTTTATAAATTTTTTGACAATGATTTGTGTGGGTATGAACCAACTCCCTCTCAAGAGGACTTTGCACCATTCAGATGTTTCCCTGACAAAATATATAAAACAACAGTTCTCAAGAACTTGATAGTAGATATGCAGGTATGCTATATTCAAGGGAAGAGAAGCACTTAAGTTGAGGACTCCATACTCAATGGCTTTCTGCCTGTGGACAATTTCCAAACTGTAGTGCAGAAAAGTAGAGCCCAAACAGAAAGTAAATGTCTCATGGGGGTGAGGAAAGAGAGACCAGAGTTATGAGCTGCTACACTGACTGAAACTTACAGGACAGTTACTTGAAATGAGGAGTTTACAGGAATCTTTGTAGGAGTACTCTCCCATTCCTTAGCCAAATCCTCAGCTGAACAAAGATTTCAGAATTCACACAGTACAGGGATATATTATTAGAATTCTGACCCATCCAGAGTAAAGAGACTTTTGCTAACATACCAAAGCATTCCCTTGAAACCTGAGAAGGACCACACTTTAGGAGTAAGAACCATAAACCAGAAATAAAGACTATACATTAGGGCCGGAGGCAAAATAGAAATAGTGCCCCTCAACAGAATAAAGCCTAAAACCAGGCCTTGACAGGATCAAGATGAATCTCTAGTAATTTAACTGCTTTTCAAAACAAAATCCAACAATCTTTGAAAGAAGATAACATAATCCAGAGTCTCTTTAACAATCATTCACAATACCCAGTACACCATAAGAAAGTAATAGACAGGGAGGAGTCAAGATGGCAGAGAAGTAGCAAGCTGAGACTGCTTCAGCTAGCCGGAGATCAGCTAGATAGCTTATCTAAAGATCGCAAACACCTGAAAATCCATCGGCAGATCGAAGAGAAGAAGAACACCAATTCTGGAAACAGAAAAACAACCACTTTCTGAAAGGTAGGACCGGCGGAGAAGTGAATCCAAAGCGACGGGAAGATAGACCCCGGGGGGAGGGGCCGGCTCCCGGCAAGCGGCGGAGCAACCGCGCCTAAAATCAGGACTTTTAAAAGTCTGTTCCGCTGAGGGACATCGCTCCAGAGGCTAAACCGGGGCGAAGCCCACGCGGGGTCAGCGTGGCCTCAGGTCCCGCAGGGTCACAGAAGGATCGGGGGTGTCTGAGTGTCGCAGAGCTTGCGGGTATTGGAACGGGAAAGCCGGCTACAGAGACAGAGCCGACAGTAAGCTCGCAGCTCGGGGTTACCTTGAACCAGTCGCAGGCTCGGTGAGCTCGGAGCACGGCCGGAGGTCAGGCAGACGGGAGTAACTGGGCGCTGTTCTCTGGGGGCGCACTGAGGAGTGGGGCCCTTGGCTCTCGGCTCCTCCGGGCCGGAGACCAGGAGGCCGCCATTTGTATTCCCGTCCTCTGGAACTCTACGGAAAGCGCTCAGGGAACAAAAGCTCCTGAAAGCAAACCCGAGCGGATTACTCACCCCGGCCCCGGGTAAGGGCGGTGCAATTCCGCCTGGGGCAAAGACACTTGAGAATCACTACAACAGGCCCCTCCCCCAGAAGATCAACAAGAAATCCAGCCGAGACCAAGTTCACCTACCAAGGAGTGCGGTTTCAATACCAAGGAGAGCAGCAGAATTCCAGAGGAGGACAAAGCCAAGCACGGAACTCATGGCTTTTTTCCTGTGATTTTTTTTAGTCTTGCAGTTAATTTAATTTTTTCTTTTTCTTTTTTTTTTTTTTTCTCGCCTTCGGGTAAAATTTTTTTTTTTTAACTGTTACCTTTTTCTTTTTTAACGATTTTTTACTAGTTTATCTAATATATATATATATATATATTTTTACATTTTTCTTAGGTGTTTTCTTTTTTTAAAAAAATTCTTTTCTTTTCTTTTCTTTTTTTTTTTTTCTTTTTTCTTTCTTCCTTTTTGAACCTCTTTTTATCCCCTTTCTCCCCACTCACGATTTTGGATCTCTTCTAATTTGGCTAAAGCATATTTTCCTGGGGTTGTTGCCACCCTTTTAGTATTTTACTTGCCCCTTCATTTACTCTTATCTGGACAAAATGACAAGACGTAAAAATTCACCACAAAAAAAAGAACAAGAGGCAGTACCGAAGGCTAGGGACCTAATCAATACAGACATTGGTAATATGTCAGATCTAGAGTTCAGAATGACAATTCTCAAGGTTCTAGCCGGGCTCGAAAAAGGCATGGAAGATATTAGAGAAACCCTCTCGAGAGATATAAAAGCCCTTTCTGGAGAAATAAAAGAACTAAAATCTAACCAAGTTGAAATCAAAAAAGCTATTAATGAGGTGCAATCAAAAATGGAGGCTCTCACTGCTAGGATAAATGAGGCAGAAGAAAGAATTAGTGATATAGAAGACCAAATGACAGAGAATAAAGAAGCTGAGCAAAAGAGGGACAAACAGCTACTGGACCACGAGGGGAGAATTCGAGAAATAAGTGACACCATAAGACGAAACAACATTAGAATAATTGGGATTCCAGAAGAAGAAGAAAGTGAGAGGGGAGCAGAAGGTATACTGGAGAGAATTATTGGGGAGAATTTCCCCAATATGGCAAAGGGAATGAGCATCAAAATTCAGGAGGTTCAGAGAATGCCCCTCAAAATCAATAAGAATAGGCCCACACCCCGTCACCTAATAGTAAAATTTACAAGTCTCAATGACAAAGAGAAAATCCTGAAAGCAGCCCGGGAAAAGAAGTCTGTAACATACAATGGTAAAAATATTAGATTGGCAGCTGACTTATCCACAGAGACCTGGCAGGCCAGAAAGAGCTGGCATGATATTTTCAGAGCACTAAACGAGAAAAACATGCAGCCAAGAATACTATATCCAGCTAGGCTATCATTGAAAATAGAAGGAGAGATTAAAAGCTTCCAGGACAAACAACAACTGAAAGAATTTGCAAATACCAAACCAGCTCTACAGGAAATATTGAAAGGGGTCCTCTAAGCAAAGAGAGAGCCGACAAGTGGTAGATCAGAAAGGAACAGAGACCATATACAGTAACAGTCACCTTACAGGCAAAACAATGGCACTAAATTCATATCTCTCAATAGTTACCCTGAATGTGAATGGGCTAAATGCCCCAATCAAAAGACACAGGGTATCAGAATGGATAAAAAAACAAAACCCATCTATATGTTGCCTCCAAGAAACACATTTTAAGCCCGAAGACACCTCCAGATTTAAAGTGAGGGGGTGGAAAAGAATTTACCATGCTAATGGACATCAGAAGAAAGCAGGAGTGGCAATCCTTATATCAGATCAATTAGATTTTAAGCCAAAGACTATAATAAGAGATGAGGAAGGACACTATATCATACTCAAAGGGTCTGTCCAACAAGAAGATTTAACAATTTTAAATATCTATGCCCCCAATGTGGGAGCAGCCAACTATATAAACCAATTAATAACAAAATCAAAGAAACACATCAACAATACTACAATAATAGTAGGGGACTTTAACACTCCCCTCACTGAAATGGACAGGTCATCCAAGCAAAAGATCAGCAAGGAAATAAAGGCCTTAAATGACACACTGGACCAGATGGACATCACAGATATATTCAGAATATTTCATCCCAAAGCAACAGAATACACATTCTTCTCTAGTGCACATGGAACATTCTCCAGAATAGATCACATCCTCGGTCCTAAATCAGGACTCAACCGGTATCAAAAGATTGGGATCATTCCCTGCATATTTTCAGACCACAATGCTCTAAAGCTAGAACTCAACCACAAAAGGAAGTTTGGAAAGAACCCAAATACATGGAGACTAAACAGTATCCTTCTAAAGAATGAATGGGTCAACCGGGAAATTAAAGAAGAATTGAAAAAAATCATGGAAACAAATGATAATGAAAATACAACAGTTCAAAATCTGTGGGACACAACAAAGGCAGTCCTGAGAGGAAAATATATAGCGGTACAAGCCTTTCTCAAGAAACAAGAAAGGTCTCAGGTACACAACCTAACCCTACACCTAAAGGAGCTGGAGAAAGAACAAGAAAGAAACCCTAAGCCCAGCAGGAGAAGAGAAATCATAAAGATCAGAGCAGAAATCAATGAAATAGAAACCAAAAAAACAATAGAACAAATCAACGAAACTAGGAGCTGGTTCTTTGAAAGAATTAATAAAATTGATAAACCCCTGGCCCGACTTATCAAAAAGAAAAGAGAAAGGACCCAAATAAATAAAATCATGAATGAAAGAGGAGAGATCACAACTAACACCAAAGAAATACAAACTATTATAAGAACATACTATGAGCAACTCTACGGCAATAAATTTGACAATCTGGAAGAAATGGATGCATTCCTAGAAACATATAAACTACCACAACTGAACCATGAAGAAATAGAAAGCCTGAACAGACCCATAACCAGTAAGGAGATTGAAACAGTCATTAAAAATCTCCAAACAAACAAAAGCCCACGGCCAGACGGCTTCCCGGGGGAATTCTACGAAACACTTAAAGAAGAACTAATTCCTATTCTCCTGAAACTGTTCCAAAAAATAGAAATGGAAGGAAAACTTCCAAACTCATTTTATGAGGCCAGCATCACCTTGATCCCAAAACCAGACAAGGATCCCACCAAAAAAGAGAGCTATAGACCGATATCCTTGATGAACACAGATGCGAAAATACTCAACAAAATACTAGCCAATAGGATTCAACAGTACATTAAAAAGATTATTCACCACGACCAAGTGGGATTTATTCCAGGGCTGCAAGGTTGGTTCAACATCCGCAAATCAGTCAATGTGATACAACACATCAATAAAAGTAAGAACAAGAACCATATGATACTCTCAATAGATGCTGAAAAAGCATTTGACAAAGTACAACATCCCTTCCTGATCAAAACTCTTCAAAGTGTAGGGATAGAGGGCACATACCTCAATATCATCAAAGCCATCTATGAAAAACCCACCGCAAATATCATTCTCAATGGAGAAAAACTGAAAGCTTTTCCGCTAAGGTCAGGAACACGGCAGGGATGTCCATTATCACCACTGCTATTCAACATCGTAATAGAGGTTCTAGCCTCAGCAATCAGACAACAAAAGGAAATTAAAGGCATACAAATCGGCAAAGAAGAAGTCAAATTATCACTCTTCGCAGATGATATGATACTATATGTGGAAAACCCAAAAGACTCCACTCCAAAACTGCTAGAACTTATATAGGAATTCAGTAAAGTGTCAGGATATAAAATCAATGCACAGAAATCAGTTGCATTTCTCTACACCAACAGCAAGACAGAAGAAAGAGATATTAAGGAGTCAATCCCATTTACAATTGCATCCAAAACCATAAGATACCTAGGAATAAACCTAACCAAAGAGACACAGAATCTATACTCAGAAAACTATAAAGTACTCATGAAAGAAATTGAGGAAGACAGAAAGAAATGGAAAAATGTTCCATGCTCCTGGATTGGAAGAATAAATATTGTGAAAATGTCTATGCTACCTAAAGCAATCTACACATTTAATGCAATTCCTATCAAAGTAACATCCATCTTTTTCAAAGAAATGGAACAAATAATGCTAAAATTTATATGGAACCAGAAAAGACCTCGAATAGCCAAAGGGATATTGAAAAAGAAAGCCAACGTTGGTGGCATCACAATTCCGGACTTCAAGCTCTATTACAAAGCTGTCATCATCAAGACAGCATGGTACTGGCACAAAAACAGACACATAGATCAATGGAACAGAATAGAGAGCCCAGAAATAGACCCTCAACTCTATGGTCAACTAATCTTCGACAAAGCAGGAAAGAATGTCCAATGGAAAAAAGACAGCCTTTTCAATAAATGGTGCTGGGAAAATTGGACAGCCACATGCAGAAAAATGAAATTGGACCATTTCCTTACACCACACACAAAAATAGACTCAAAATGGATGAAGGACCTCAATGTACGAAAGGAATCCATCAAAATCCTTGAGGAGAACACGGGCAGCAACCTCTTCGACCTCTGCCGCAGCAACATCTTCCTAGGAACAACGCAAAAGGCAAGGGAAGCAAGGGAAAAAATGAACTACTGGGATTTCATCAAGATCAAAAGCTTTTGCACAGCAAAGGAAACAGTTAACAAAATCAAAAGACAACTGACAGAATGGGAGAAGATATTTGCAAACGACATATCAGATAAAGGACTAGTGTCCAGAATCTATAAAGAACTTAGCAAACTCAACACCCAAAGAACAAATAATCCAATCAAGAAATGGGCAGAAGACATGAACAGACATTTCTGCAAAGAAGACATCCAGATGGCGAACAGACACATGAAAAAGTGCTCCATATCACTCGGCATCAGGGAAATACAAATCAAAACCACAATGAGATATCACCTCACACCAGTCAGAATGGCTAAAATCAACAAGTCAGGAAATTGCAGATGCTGGCGAGGATGCGGAGAAAGGGGAACCCTCCTACACTGTTGGTGGGAATGCAAGCTGGTGCAGCCACTCTGGAAAACAGCATGGAGGTTCCTCAAAATGTTGAAAATAGAACTGCCCTATGACCCAGCAATTGCACTATTGGATATTTACCCTAAAGATACAAATGTAGTGATCCAAAGGGACACATGCACCCGAATGTTTATAGCAGCAATGTCCACAATAGCCAAACTATGGAAAGAACCTAGATGTCCATCAACAGATGAATGGATCAAGAAGATGTGGTATATATACACAATGGAATACTATGCAGCCATCAAAAGAAATGAAATCTTGCCATTTGCAACAACGTGGATGGAACTAGAGCGTATCATGCTTAGCGAAATAAGTCAAGCAGAGAAAGACAACTATCATATGATCTCCCTGATATGAGGAAGTGGTGATGCAACATGGAGGCTTAAGTGGGTAGAAGAATAAATGAAACAAGATGGGATTGGGAGGGAGACAAACCATAAGTGACTCTTAATCTCACAAAACAAACGGAGGTTGCCGGGGGGAGGGGGTTGGGGAGAAGGGGGTGGGATTATGGACATTGGGGAGGGTATGTGATTTGGTGAGTGCTGTGAAGTGTGTAAACCTGGTGATTCACAGACCTGGGGATAAAAATATATGTTTATAAAAAATATATGTTTATAAAAAATAAAAAATTAAAAAAAAAAGTAGTATATACACACAACAGAATCTTAGACATAAAAAAAAAAAGAAAGTAATAGACATAAAAAACCAGGAAAATGTGAATCATAATACTAAGAACAAAATTCATTAGACAGAAACCTAGAAATCATTTAGCTACTGGACTTAACAGGGGAAAAGAAGAGTCTGAAATAGTTACTTTGTTTTAAAAGGTAGAGAAAATATGGGAAGAGTGTAAACAGATTGAGAATTCAGCAGAGAAAGGTATAGCCACAAAATATCAGAAAGAAATCCTAGAACTGAAGAATGTGATATCTAAGAGAATTAATTAGAATCAAAACCCAAACATAATAGAATGGGACTGGTGAACTCAAAGATCAGAAATTATTTAAATCAAAGCAAAGAAACAACAACCACCACAAAAGGAGAAAAAAACCAGAACAGAATATCTGAGATCTATAAGGCAAAATCAAATGATCTAGCATATATATAAAATTGAAGTCCCAGGATGAAAGAGAGAATGAAGTATAAAAATATTTGAAGAGATGACTAAACATTTTTTAAAAAATTAAATTAAAAAACCAATTAAACACTAGCCATCAGGGAGATTCAAATTAAAACCACATTGAGATACCACCTTACACCAATTAGTATGGCCAAAATTAACAAGACAGGAAACAACATGTGTTGGAGAGGATGTGGAGAAAGGGGAACCCTCCTACACTGTTGGTGGGAATGCAAGTTGGTGCAGCCACTTTGTAAAACAGTGTGGAGATTCCTCAAGAAATTAAAAATAGAGCTTCCCTATGACCCTACAATTGCACGACTGGGTATTTACCCCAAAGATACAGATGTAGTGAAAAAAAGGGCCATATGTACCCCAATGTTTATAGCAGAAATGGCCACAGTCACTAAACTGTGGAAAGAACCAAGAGGCCCTTCAACAGATGAATGGATAAAGAAGATGTGGTCCATATACACTATGGAGTATTATGTCTCCATCAGAAAGGATGAATACCCAACTTTTGCAGCAACATGGACGGGACTGGAAGAGATTATGCTGAGTGAAATAAGTCAAGCAGAGAGAGTCAATTATCATATGGTTTCACTTATTTGTGGAGCATAACAAATAGCATGGAGGACAAGGGGAGATGGAGAAGAGAAGGGAGTTGAGGGAAATTGGAAGGGGAGGTGAACCATGAGAGACTATGGACTCTGGAAAACAATCTGAGGGTTTAGAAGGGGTGGGGGCTGGGAGGTTGGGGGAACCAGGTGGTGGGTATTAGAGAGTGCTCAGATTGCATGGAGCACTGGGTGTGGTGCAAAAACAATGAATACTGTTACACTGAAAAAAATAAATAAATTTTTTTTAAAAAGATGAAAAAAATACTAACCCATAAATCTAAGAAGCTCAGCAAAGCTCAAGCAGGAATGTACAGAACACACTTAGGGAAATTTTAGTTGAATTCTGAAGACCAAAAGTAAATAGAAAATCTTGTAAGCATCCAGAGAAAAAAGAAATATCTCACATTGGAGAGGGCAATGATAAGAATGATAGCTACTTTCTTATAAAAAATAATAAAAGCCAGAATCCTATAAAAATATCCTTGAAAATGAAGGTGAAATAAAGATATTTTTGTACAAAGCTGAAAGGTGTCATCTCCCACTGACCTGTACTAAAAGACATACTGAAAAAAATTAAATAAGTTAGAAGGAAATGTAATCAGATAGAAACCTAGTTATGCAAGAAGAAATAAAAACCATCAGAAATAGTAAATTGGTCAATAATATATATATATAGCCTTTAAATATTTAATCTTACTTTCAAATATTTTAAATATATTTGTTATTAAATCTATTTTTTAAAAGATTTTATTTATTTATTTGACAGACGAGATCACAAGTAAGCAGAGAGGCAGGCAGAGAGAGAGAGGAAGGGAAGCAGGGTCCCTGCTGAGCAGAGATCCAGATGCAGGGCTCCACCTCAGGACCCTGAGATCATGACCTGAGCTGAAGGCAGAGGCTTTAACCCACTGAGTCACCCAGGTGCCCCTTAAATCTATTTTTTAATTTAATTTAATTTAAAAAAATTTATTGTGTTATATTCGTCACCATATATCATTAGTTTTTGATATAGTGTAACAAGATTCATTGTTTATGTATAACACCCAGGGCTCCATGCCCTCCTTAATATACACCACCAGGGTCACTCATGCCTCCCCCCAAAACCTCAGTTTGTTTCTCAGAGTCCACAGTCTCTCGTGGTTCATTTCCCCCTCCAATTTTCCCCCCTTCACTTTTCCTTTCCTTCTCCTAATGTCCACCATGTTATTGCTTATGTTCCACAAGTAAGTGAAACCATATGATAATTGACTTTCTTTGCTTGACTTATTTCACTCAGCATAATCTCCTCTAGTCCCATTCATGTTGATGGAAAAATTGGGTATTCATCCTTTCTGATGGCTAAGTAATATTCCATTTGTATATATGGACCACATCTTCTTTATCCATTAGTTTTTTGAAGGGAATCTTGGCTCTTTCCACATTTTGGCTATTGTGGACATTGCTGATATAAACATTGGGGTGCATATTGCTCTTCTTTTCACTACATTTGTATCATTGGGTTAAATACCCAGTAGTGCAATTGCTGGGTCATAGGGTAGCTCTATTTTTAATTTTTTGAAGAATCTCCACACTGTTTTACAAAGTGGCTGCACCAACTTGCATTCCGACCAACAGTGTAAGAGGGTTCCCTTTTCTCCACATCCTCTCCAACATTCACTGTTTCCGGCCTTGCTAATTTTTGCCATTCTAACTGGTAGTAAGGTGGTATCTCAAGGTGGTTTCGATTTTAATCTCCCTGATGGATAATGATGATGAACCTTTTTTCATGTGTCTGTTAGCCATTTGTATGTCTTCTTTGGAGAAATGTCTGTTCATGTTTTCTGCCCATTTTTTGAAATGATTTTCTGTCTTTTGGGATGTTGAGGTTTAGAAGTTCTTTATAGATCTTGGATATCAGCCCTTTGTCTGTAATGCCATTTGTGAATATCTTCTCCCATTCCATGGCTTGCCTTTGTTGGATATTTGATGTGAACATAACAATAAAAGCATGTGCAGTTTACAGCATATGTGAAAACAAAATGTATGGCAAGAACCCAAAGGGTGGGAAAGTAGTCATTGGAAATATATTCTTCCAAAATTATTAAATAGTTTATCAAATAATATATTTAGAATGTATAATGTGATAAGTCAAAGATATATTTATAATTTCTACCATAATCATGAGAACAACACAAAGAAGAATAACTAAAACATCTCTACCTGAAAAACTAATGATGTAATATATGTTGGCTAACTGAACATAATAGATAGATGGATAGATAGATAGACAAATAAATAAATAAAAATAGACTGAAATACTTAACAAATTTGATTAATCCAAATAAGTTTAGGAAAGTAGAAACAAAAAAAATACAGAACAAATGAGGTACATAGAAATCAAACATCAAGATTATAGAAATAGACTAAACACCCCAATGAAAAGACAAGATTGTCAAATTGGATAATAAAGACCCCACCATGTTTCTTTCTTCATACACACAATAAAAACAAAAATGAACTGAAAATGAATAGAAGGAGAAAGATACTTCACACAAACCCCAAGCATAAAAATTATATATAAAATATTTCATAAAATGAAATATTACTCAGCCAAAAAAAGGAGTAAGATTTTATCATTTGCAATAAAATGGATGGACCTAGAGGTTATTATACTATGTAAAATGAGTCACACAGAGAAAGACAAATACCATGTGATTCCATTTGTATGTGGAATCTATGAAATAAAACAAATGAACAAAGAAAGCAGCAAACAAACAAAAAGACATTCTTAAATATAAAAAACAAATTGGTGATTGCCAGAGGGGAGATTGGGTAGGGGGATGGGTGAAATAGATAAAAGGGAATAAGAGGTACACACTACCAGTTATAATATAAATAAGTCACAGAGATGAAAAGTACAGCTTAGGGAATATAGTCAATAGTATTGTAATAATGTTGTTTGGTGACAGATGATGACTACACTTTCTGTGGTGAGCACTAAGTAATGTACAGAATTGTTGAATCATGTTGTACACCTAAAACTAATATAACACTGTATGTTAATTATACTTCAATAAAAATATGTTATGGCTATATTAACATCAGGCAAAATAGAACTCATGATGAAGAGAATTACTAGAAATAAAGTGGGACATTTCATAATGATAAAAGGGTTAATTAATCAAGAAGAGATTACATTCCTAAATTTGTTGCACCTAATGAAAAGTCCTTAAATAGATAAAGCAAAAATTGTCAGAAGATAAAGGAAAGTAAAGTCAAATCTACAAATGTGAAGACTTTAACACCTTGTTCTCTGTCATTGATAGAACATGTAGAGAAGCAGTCAGAAAGAATATGGAAGACTTAACATAATTAATGATTTGACCTAATTGACATATATGGAACATCAGACCCATTAATAGCAAAATACAAATTTGGTAAAGGACATTAACCAATATAGACCACATGTTGGGTCATAAAACAAGTCTCAGTAGATTTCTAAAGAATTACATCAGGCAGAGTATATTCTCCAACCACTGAGATATTAAAATAGAAATCAATAACAAGATACATAGACACTTCCCAAATATTTTGTATTTCTTATAGTAAAATCTGAATGATCATTTTAAAAAGATAATAAATAAATCTGAGGATAAATCCAAAAGGCTGGATAATAGATGATAGGAGTTCCAGAAACAATAGAGAAATGGAGGGAAGGAAATTACTTAAGAAACCATGCAAGAAAACTTGTAGAACTGCAGGACACTAATTACTAGATTGCAAAAGCCCATCAAGTTTCCAGATTAGTAAATGAAAAAGAAACACACATGAGGAAGTGGAGATGCAACGTGGGGGGTTTGAGGGGTAGGACAAGAATAAATGAAACAAGATGGGATAGGGAGGGAGACAAACCATAAGAGACTCTTAATCTCACAAAACAAACTGAGGGTTGCTGGGGGGAAGGGGGGGTCAGGAGAGGGGGGTGGGGTTATGGACATTGGGGAGGGTATGTGCTATGGTGAGTGCTGTGAAGTATGTAAACCTGGCGATTCACAGACTTGTACCCCTGGGGCTAATAATACACTGTATGTTTATAAAAAAATGAAAAATTAAAGGAAAAGAAACACACACACACACACACACACACACTAAATCTTATAATAGCACAACTTCGGAATAAAAGGAACAGAGATGTTCCTAAAATTTTCAAATTAAAAGGCACAATTTAAAAAAATATTTTATTTATTTATTTATTTACTTACTTATTTACTCATTTACTTATTTATTTATTTTAGAGAGAGAGTGCATGCACGATATGAAGGGAGGGGTAGAGCCTGACATGGGGCTCAATTCCATCACTCAGAGAGCATGACTCAAGCCAAAACCAAAAGGCACATGCTCAACTGAGTCACTCAGGTGCTCCCCAAAAAGAACAATTTAAAAATAGAGTAATGCTAACCAAATAAGTCAGTCAGAGAAAGACAAATATCATATGATTTCACTTATACATGGAATTTAAGAAATAAAAATGAATAAAGAGAAAAAGAGAGAGAGAGAAACTAAGAAACAGACTCTTAACTATATGGAACAACCTGATGGTCACCAGAAAAGAACTGGGTGGGAAGATGGATGAAATAGATAATAGGGGTTAAAGAGTGCACTTATTATTAGCACTAATGATGTGTATAGAATTGTTGAATTGTTATATTATATACCTGAAACTGATATAACATCATATGTTAAATATGCTGGAATTTAAAATAAAGCAAAGTAAAAATGAGTGAAAAATTGAGAATCAGGATGGTTTTCACTTTCTCTATAGTTTTGAATATTTGGAAGATGATGGTACGATACTTTCAAAGTTTGGAGGTAATATTATTTTTGACCAAAATTTCTATATCCAGCCAAACTGTTAAATCAAGTAAGATTCACCCTCATGCAACGTTTCTTTTTTATTTTAATTAATTAATTAGCTAATTAATAACTTTTACCTTTCTTTTTTTAAAGGTTTATTTAAATTCTATTTAGTTACCTTATGGTATAATATTAGTTTCAGGAGTAGAATTTAGTGGTTCATCATTTGCATACAACAAGTGCTCATCACAATAAGTGCACTCCTTAAGACCCATCACCCATTTAACCTATCCCACCCCAATCATGCCCACCTAACCTGCAGCAAACCTCAATTCATTCTCTATAGTTAGAACTCTGTCTTATGGTTTGCCTCTCTCTTTTATTTTCCCCTATATTCATCTGTTTTCCATGCACCTTTTCTTAGGAAGTTAGTTGAGAATGAGCATTAGCAAAAAAAAAAAAAAAAAAAAAAAAAAGTGAATAAATGAACATAGAGACAGTAGGTATGAGATTCAGGAAATGGTATATGCAATCTAAAGGAACATTCAAAGGTGGCAACTATGGGAGAGTAATTACACAGTTGAATGCAATTGGACAGAGATTTCAGGAGGATTTTTCCCAAAAAGATGCGGGTCAGGATAGAAGACCTGTTATGATGACCCTCTGGGGAAAAAAACAGAAAGACATTTTAAGGAAGACGTGAAGTGAAAAGAGAGAAAATTAGGAACTCTAGGAAGAGAATTTAGCACCTACTACATTGCTCAACTTGCCTCTGAAGTGAAAAATATTTGAGTGATCCAGAAGAATGTAAACACCGTTTTTTTAAAATTCATAATGTTTTATATTTAGCAATTATATGCAATATATATGCTATATACTTTTCTCTTATTTACTTATTTATTTAATTTAATTTATTTTTATTTTCAGCATAACAGTATTCATTATTTTTGCACCACACCCAGTGCTCCATGCAATCCGTACCCTCTATAATATCCACAACCTGGTACCACGACCTCCCAACTCCCACCCCTTCAAAACCCTCAGATTGTTTTTCAGAGTCCATAGTCTCTCATGGTTCACCTCCCCTTTCAATTTACCCCAACTCCCTTCTCCTCTCTAACTCCCCATGTCCTCCATGCTATTTGTTATGCTCCACAAATAAGTGAAACTATATGATAATTGACTCTCTCTGCTTGACTTATTTCACTCAGCATAATCTCTTCCAGTCCCATCCATGTTGCTACAAAAGTTGGGTATTTGTCCTTTCTGATGGAGGCATAATACTCCATAGTGTATATGGACCACATCTTCCTTACCCATTCGTCCGTTGAAGGGCATCTTGGTTCTTTCCATAGTTTGGCGACCGTGGCCATTGCTGCTATAAACATTGGGGTACAGATGGCCCTTCTTTTCACGACATCTGTATCTTTGGGGTAAATACCCAAGAGTGCAATGGCAGGGTCATAGGGAAGTTCTATTTTTAATTTCTTGAGGAATCTCCACACTGTTCTCCAAAGAGGCTGCACCAACTTGCATTCCCACCAATAAGTGAAACTATATGATAATTGACTTCCATTACAGTGGAAGAGGATTCCCCTTTCTCCACATCCCCTCCAACACATGTTGTTTCCTGTCTTGCTAATTTTGGCCATTCTAACTGGTGTAAGGTGATATCTCAATGTAGTTTTAATTTGAATCTCCCTGACAGCTAGTGATGATGAACATTTTTTCATGTGTCTGGCAGCCATTTGTATGTCTTGATTGTGAAGTGTCTGTCCATATCTTCTGCTTATTTTTTTATATGATTGCCTGTTTTGTGTGTGTTGAGTTTGAGGAGTTCTTTATAGATCCTGGATATCAACCTTTTATCTGTACTGTCATTTGCAAATATCTTCTCCCATTCCATGGGTTGCCTCTTTGTTTTCTTGACTGTTTCCTTGGCTGTGCAGAAGCTTTTGATTTTGATGAAGTCCCAAAAGTTCATCTTCGCTTCTGTTTCCTTTGCCTTTGGAGACATATCTTGAAAGAAGTTGCTGTGGCTGATATTGAAGAGGTTACTGCCTATGTTCTCCTCTAGGATGCTGATGGATTCCTGTCTCACATTGAGGTCTTTTATCCATTTTGAGTTTATCTTTGTGTACGGTGTAAGAGAATGGTCGAGTTTCATTCTTCTACATATTGCTGCCCAGTTTTCCCAGCACCATTTATTGAAGAGACTGTCTTTTTTCCACTGGATATTTTTTCCTGTTTTGTCGAAGATTATTTGACCATAGAGTTGAGGGTCCATATCTGGGCTCTCTACTCTGTTCCACTGGTCTATGTGTCTGTTTTTATGTTAGTACCATGCTGTCTTGGTGATTACAGCTTTGTAGTAAAGCTTGAAATCAGGAAACGTGATGCCCCCCATTTTATTTTTGTTTTTCAACATTTCCTTAGCGATTCGGGGTCTCTTCTGATTCCATACAAATTTTGGGATTATTTGCTCCAGCTCTTTGAAGAATACTGGTGGAATTTTGATCAGAATAGCATTAAAAGTATAGATTGCTCTAGGCAGTATAGACATTTTAACAATGTTTATTCTTCTGATCCAAGAGCATGGAATGGTCTTCCATCTTTTTGTGTCTTCTTCAATTTCTTTCATGAGTGTTCTGTAGTTCCTCGAGTACAGATCCTTTACCTCTTTGGTTAGGTTTATTCCCAAGTATCTTATGGTTCTTGGTGCTATAGTAAATGGAATCTATTCTCTAATTTCCCTTTCTGTATTTTCATTATTAGTGTATAAGAAAGCCACTGATTTCTGTACAGTGTATCCTGCCACATTGCTGAATTGTTGTATGAGTTCTAGTAGTTTGGGGGTGGAGTCTTTTGGGTTTTCCATATAAAGAATCATGTCATCTGCAAAGAGAGAGAGTTTGACTTCTTCATTACCAATTTGGATACCTTTTATTTCCCTTTGTTGTCTGGTTACTGTTGCTAGGACTTCTAATACTACGTTGAACAAGAGTGGTGAGAGTGGGCATCCTTGGTGTGTTCCTGATCTCAATGGGAAGGACGCAAGCTTTTTCCCATTGAGGATGATATTTGCTGTGGGTCTTTCATAGATAGATTTGATGAAGTTCAGGAATTTTCCCTCTATCCCTATACTTTGAAGTGTTTTAATCAGGAACGGATGCTGGATTTTGTCAAATGCTTTTTCTGCATAAATTGAGAGGACCATGTGGTCCTTCTCTCTTTTCTTATTAATTTGTTCCATCACATTGATTGATTTGCGAATGTTGAACCATCCTTGTAGCCCAGGGGTGAATCCCACCTGGTCATGGTGGATAGTCTTTTTAATGCGCTGTTGGATCCTGTTTGCTAGGATCTTGTTGAGAATCTTAGCATCCATATTCATCGGTGATATTGGTCTGAAATTCTCCTTTTTGGTAGGGTCTTTGCCTGGTTTGGGGATCAGGGTAATGCTGGCTTCATAGAAAGAGTTTGGAAGTTTTCCGTCTGCTTCAATTTTTTAAAACAGCTTCAGGAGAATAGGTGTTATTTCTTCTTTGAAAGTTTGGTAGAATTCCCCAGGGAATCCGTCAGGTCCTGGGCTCTTGTTTTTTGGGAGGTTTTTGATCACCACTTCAATCTCATTACTAGATATTGGTTTATTCAGGTTGTCAATTTGGGGAGTTTATAGTTTTCCAGGAATGCATCCATTTCATCTAAGTTGCTTAGCTTATTGGCATATAACTCTTGATAATAACTTCTGATGATTGTTTCTACTTCCTTGGTGTTCGTTGTGATCTCTCCCTTTTCATTCATAATTTTATGTATTTGAGCTTTCTCTCTTTTCTTTTGGATTAGTGTCACCAATGGTTTCTCGATCTTATTGATTCTTTCAAAAAACCAGCTTCTAGTTTCATTGATACGTTCTACTGTATTTCTGGTTTCTACCTCATTGATCTCAGCTCTAATCTTGATTATTTCCCTTTTTACGTGTGGAGTTGGTTTGATTTGTTGATGATTCTCCAGTTCTTTAAGGTGTAGAGACAGCTGGTGTATTCTGGATTTTTCAATTTTTTTTGAGGGAGGCTTGGATGGCTATGTATTTCCCCCTTAGGACCAACTTTGCTGTATCCCATAGGTTTTGGATCAAAGTGTCTTCATTCTTATTGGTTTCCATGAGTTGTTTCAGTTCTTCCTTGATCTCCTGGGTGATCCAAGCATTCTTAAGCAAGGTGGTCTTTAGCTTCCAGGTGTTTGCGTTCCTTTGGAGCTTTTCCTTGTGATTGAGCTCCAGTTTCAAAGCATTGTGATCTAAGAATGTGCAGGGAATAATCTCAGTCTTTTGGTATTGGTTAAGTCCTGATTTGTGACCCAGTATGTGGTCTATTCTTGAGAAGGTTCCATGTGCACTTGAGAAGAATGAGTATTCTGTTGTTTTAGGGTGGAATGTTCTGTATATATCTATGAGGTCCATCTGGTCCAATGTGTCATTCAATGCTCTTGTTTCTTTATTGATTTTCTGCTTCGATGATCTGTCCATTTCTGAGAGAGGCGTGTTAAGATCTCCAACGATTAGTATATTCATATCAATATGACTCTTTATCTCGATTAATGGTTTTCTTATTTAATTGGCTCCTCCCATATTGGGGGCATAGATATTTACAATTGTTAGATCATCTTGGTGGATAGTCCCTTTAAGAATGATGTAGTGTCCTTCTGTATCTCTGACTACAGTCTTTAGTTTAAAATTTAAGTTGTCTGATATGAGAATCGCTACCCCAGCCTTTTTGGGGGGCCCATTGGCATGAAAGATGCTTCTTCATCCCTTCACTTTCAGTCTGGGTGTATCTTTAGGTTCAACATGGGTCTCTTGTAGACAACATATGGATTGGTCCTGTCGTTTTATCCAGTCTGCAACCCTGTGCCATTTTATGGGCGCATTTAGGCCATTCACATTGAGGGTGATTATTGATAGATACGTTTTTATTGACATCATGTTACCTTTGAAGTCTTTCTTTCTGTAGATTGTCTCTATATTTCTGTTCAAAGCTATTCTTGGGCTTTTTCCTCCTTTAAAGAAGCCCCCTTAATATTTCCTGCAGTATCAGCTTGGTGGTTGCATAGTCTTTTAAGCCTTGCTGGTCCATCCATTTTGAATGTCAGTCTTGCTGGATAAAGTATTCTTGGCTGCATGTTCTTCTCATTCAGTGCCCTGAACATATCTTGCCAGCCCTTTCTGGCTTGCCAGGTCTCTGTGGACAGGTCTGATGTTATTCTGATGGGCTTTCCTCTGTACATAAGGATCTTCTTTGTCCTAGCTGCTTTCAAGAGGTTCTGCCTACAATTATAATTCTTCATTCTTACTATTAGGTGTCTCGAGGACTTTCGAGAATCTGTAATCTTGGGGGGGAAACCTTTTGGCCTCTAGTACATGAATGCTGGTTCCATTCACGAGATTTGGAAAATTTTCATGAAGAACTTGTTCCACTATATCTTCTAGACTTCTTTCTTTCTCCTCCCCTTCAGGGATTCCAGTAATTCTGACGTTGGAACATTTCATGGCATCATTTATTTCCCTGATTCTGTTTTTGTGGCTTCTAAGCTGTTTGTTCCAGGCTTCCTCCTGATGCTTTTTCTCTATCTGTTTGTCCTTCAGATCACTAATTCTAACTTCTGTCTCAGTTACTCTAGCGTTGAGAGAATTTAGATTAGATTGGAACTCATTGAGAGCATTGTGAAGCTCATCCCTGGTAGCTTTCAGCTCTTCCCTAATATTGAAAACATGATCTCTGGTCGTTTTCAGTTCGGCCCTAATCAATTCTGTTTGGTCACCCATGGCTTTCTCCAACCTAGCTATTGCTTGGATAATTGTTAGCCTGAATTGTCTTTCTGACATATTGTCTATGTTGATAGCCATTAGCTCTGTTGCAGAAGGTCCATCCTCTGTATTTTTCTTCTGTTGGGCATTCCTCCTCCTAGTCATTTTGGTGAGAGATGGCTGAATGGGTATAGCTGGGTGTATCGACTGTGGTGCAGTCAAGGTGCACCCTGTAATGCTTCTGAGCAATCACAGTTCCCCACCCAAATGAGAAGAAAAAGAAAAGGAAAAGAAAAAGAGAGGGAGAGAGACAGGAATGAAAGGTCAGATAAAAGAGAAGGTTTAGCCCGAATGGGCCCCAAGGTAAGATTTATGAAGTATACAGACACAGACCAACAAAAGGACTGATAAAAGTATATGACAAGAGAAAAAAATAATATATATATATATTTGCATATATATATGCAAATAAAGGAAGAACCTTGTCAAAAAGAACCCCAAGTGTAAGATTTATATACTATCAGGACAAACATAAAAACACACAAATACTGGTGGAAGAAAAAGATGGGAGAGTGGTTGTAAATTCTCAGTGTGGGTGAGGAAGTTTGTTTTGATTCTTCCTGGATGTATCATGATATCTTTGTTAAAGGACTCAACTTTCCTAAGATAAGGAGGGATTAGGAATTGGCTTACCTATAGGGGTAGCATTGATGGGGAAAGGGGATTACCTTGAAGTTTAACTCCATATGAATATTAGAAAATAAAAATTAAAAAAAGGAATAAACGAGACTAAACTAAACCAAAATTTAAAAAAAAAGAAATTGAAAAAATAGAAATGCAAAAGGAAAACACAGGTGTATGTATCAAAAAGTTCAGGTTAGAAGGTTATTATGGAATTTGATGTACTGGATATCTCACTGTGACGGTAAATAGGTTAAAAAATTATCTATATAATAATAAAAATTAATTATATTTTAAAAAATGAGCCAGAATAGTGGGATCGAATTAATAATAAAAATTGTCCTATGAAGTAGTGGTGGTTGTTCTCTTGTCATCTTTTTTTTTTTTTTTCCTTTCCTGGTTGGTTTTCTGGGGGAGGGGCCTGCCACGTGGGTTTTCAGTCAATGATGTTCTCTCAGTTAAGTCCTCCAGCCCCCCTCAAAGGGGTGGGCTCTGAGGAAACTATTTTTTTCAGGCTTTTGTTCTCTGGAGGTTTTTATATTTGTTCACTTTTGTTTTTCTCTCTCTCCTTGACCGCTTCTGATGGTTTTTGTAGGTTTAGAGGAAAGCAAACCCTCCCTGACCTCCCTCTCAGAGAGAAGCCTCAGTCTGGCTGCAGAGCCCAAATAAATCCCCCCTTGGCTGCTGGCAGAGCAGGTTCCCAGTCGCGGTCCCTGGGGACTCAGGATTTTTTGCTTGTACCCAAAACCATGGCATCAGCGGCTGTCTGGGCAGCTCCAGACTGCCAGAGAAGTTCCAAGCAGTGATTGCACACTGAGATTTTCCCGCTGGCCCGGGCTGGGAGTGCCTGGTCTTTCCTTCCGGTCCAGTCTGAGAGCACTGGGCTGGCGCTTGTGTGCACCTCTCTCAGGGGAGGGCGAGGGGACTCTGATGGCACAGCAGGGCACTCTCGTGGGGACTGCAAAAAGGCTGTGCTTCTGTTGGCTGGCGAGGCTCCCAGCCCCTCACGGGAGCCAGGCGCCATGCACTCTCAGGCCCGCTAGTGGTTCAGGGACCGAGACCTGGTTTCTCTGCTGCACTCTCTCTGGCTCTGTGCCAGGGGTGGCTGTCCTGGGTCTGGGGACTTAAGCCCTGACCCTAACACCCCGATTTAGGCAATTTCCCCCTGGTGATCCTTTGCTCTTTTTGAGTGCTTTCTACCAGACTCCAGAGTTAATGCTGGTCCCCAGGTGCAGGGCACTCTCGTATTGGGATATTACTTTCCAATGGGTTGCCTCTGGTAGCTCCCTCCCCCTTTTGTTTATCTTTGGACATCAGTCCAACTTTCCCACTCCGCTTTACCTGCCCACTGGCGTCTTCTGCCCCTGTAGAGATCCAGACGTGTATAATTATGATCTCAGGCTGATTTCATGGGTGATTGGAGTTCTTTGGAAGGTAATCAGCTCACTTTAGGGTACAGTTTGAAAGGGCCCCTCCTCCTACTTCCCCGCCATCTTGTCTTGCCCTGTTATAACACTGTTTCTTGATTTAATTAAAAAGAATGCTATAACATTCATGTAGGACATTGGGACCTGAAGTGACAGTAGAGGAACAGAATCAAGACCTTATGTGTCATTACCTGGAATTAAATAGGTGCTATCTAAGACTGAAATATTAAAAATAATGGTCTAAGCATGTTATTTGAAGCTATGGAGTAAACAGCTAAAAAGTCAAAAGTGGTTGAACATGGGAGAATGGGAGTAGAAATAAATTGACCAGAGAATGGTTCCTTTTCATTGTAAGACTAGTATTTGATTTTTAAAAATTATATGTATATGTGTACAGAAAAGAAAGAATCCTACCAAACAATCTCCATTTACATTGTAAAAAATATATGAAATATAGATATAGATAAAGGACAGTGATAAAACAAATCTTTTCCTTTAATTTCTGCAACATGTAATGGTGTGTAATAGACAACTGGAGTCTTCCCTTGGCCCTTTATAAAATTCTGTTTTATGTAAGCACATCAATACCTTTGGGTTTCTTGTTCAAGAGAGTTGATTCACTATATATATTTATCCTCCTTCCTTCCAATAATAAAAAAAAAACAATATTATAAATAGTTAACACATATAATTTTATATGCCAAGCACTGTTCTAAATACTTTACATACTTTAATTATAGTAATTCTCACAAGTCTATCAGATGGGTGCCATTATTATCTCTGTTTTACAGATGACAAATCTGAGACAGAAAGGCAAATACCTTGGCAAATACCATTAACTACCTCAAGGGTAGTTAATGGCAGAGCAAGTAGTCTGGTTCCAAATTCCACTCTCTTAATAACTACACTATACTGTCTTTACATTAAAATGGATCATTAAGGAATAAAAAAGTATAAAACAAAGGACCAATCTGTATCATTTCCTGGGCAAAATGCCCCCCAATGGTCTTTCTTTACATCTGCAATAAAATACAAACTTCTTACCATATTTTTAAGACCATTTGCTTCCATCTCCAACTTTATCTCTTACTGTTCTTATTTCATTTTTTTCTAATACTTTAATTTTTAAATAATCTCTACACCCAACTTGGGGCTCAAACTTACAACCCCAAGATCAAGAGTCACATGCTCTATCAACTCAGCTAGCTGGGTGCCCCCCCCCACCTTTATTTGAAAGATTTATTGATTTTAAGGTAGGCAAAGAGAAAAAGAGAGAGAGTCTCAAGCTGACTCCATGATGAGCACTGAGCTCTTTTCAGGGCTTGATCACGACCCTGAGATTACGACCTGAGACGAAACCTAGAGTTATATGATTAACCGACTATGCCATCCAGGTGTTCTCCCCACAGTTTTTTAAAAATATTTTAAAAATATTATTTATTCATTGATCTAGATCCATTTGGATTTTTTTTTTGCCCTTTCAGGGCTTTCTTAACTGAAGGTGTTTCTACTTTAAGGCTCTTTCATTTACCCTGAGTGCCCTTCCCCCGACCTTATCCAGTTGGCTACTTCTCATCATTCCATTTGCTCAAATCAAAATGATCTTTTCTGATTTAGGATCCCATGATTTTAGGGTCAGATCAGACACTTCCCTAACGAGTTTCTCTAAAGCCTCTCACCAGATCTCTATATCACATTACTCTATTTTCTTCTTAGAACTTAATACTCTCTGAGATTACCTTATTTATTTGTTACCTTGTTTATTATTACTAGACCGACTGTCCTTTTGCTATTGTGTGCTTAATACCTATCTCTTCTACTTATTCTTTTCTTTATCAGGTCCTTAGAAATTAGAATAGCACCTGGTGCAGAGTCCTCTACGTGCTCAAAAACTATTGGTCTGGGAAGCCTGGAATGCAAAGAGATAAGGGACTTTAACAAGTTTCTGGAATCCAAGAAAACAGATGAAATAATGGTAACTGGTAAAGTAGAAAAGAAGAAGGCATAGCTTATCACACACTTGGAGGGTAGCTATAGTACATGAAGTTGGTGATCTTTTCATGAAAACCTCAGAATGAGAGCAAGAAGTAAGCTAAAAATGGGGGAATTGATGTGGTTCTGTATATGGAAATGCTGACCTCTGACCCACATATTTCCCATTCCTCCACATAGAATGCCATGAAGTTGAGCATCTACCCTCAGGCAAACACTGCTTGAATAGAACCTAACAAGCTAGTGTGGGAGTTGGCATCTCAGAATAAACCCTCCTCATTCTGGCTTCTAGGGTTCTCCAGAATACCAGCTAATTCACTGCCTGTTCACCCAAAGCAAAACCTGACAGAGCATAAACTCTGTTCATATATACTGAGCTCTTAGTCTGCCTTTCTATTTTCTCATTCCTGAATATTGATGGATAACCACTAATCACAGGAAAACCTCTAACCTAAAAAGAAAAAGATCAAATTAATTACAAAAAAGATCTTTGAGGAAATAGAATATGTGGAAATGAAGATAATCCCAAAATAATAACCACCATCATAAAATTCCAAAACACCAGGAATAAGAAGATTCTAAGAATTTCTAGTGAAGGAAAAAAAAAAAAAAAAAAAGCTTACCCCTGAATGAACATGAGTCAGAAGGTGATAGAACAAAACCAACTAAGTTCTGAGGGATAATTACATTGAGCCTAGATTTTTAAAAATATATATTTTATTTATTTATTTGAGAGAGAGAGAGAGAACACAGGTGGTGCAGAGGAGTGGAGGGAGAGAGGCGACTCCTTGCTGAAAGGGAGGGACTCCTGGGACTCCAGGATCATTACCTGAACCAAAGGCAGATGCTTAACCAAGCAAGCCACTCAGGAGCCCCAATTTTTAACCAAGAATGTGTATCAACTAAGTGAGATGAAAGAATAAAAGCCATTTTTATGAAAAGACTGAGAAATTTGGCCTCCTAGGCATTCTTTCTTAGATATTACTTGATATTACTTTATTTTGTTACAACAAAATAAAAGAGCAAATATAAAGAAAGTTGTGGAATCTAAGAGAAAGTAAATCTAAATCAGAATATTAAGAAAGAGAAGTTCTAGGACTGTCACTGTGCAGCGGTTCATTTGGGGAGATAAAGGAGAACTCTGAGAGAATAGCTTTGGTGTGCCAAGGGGCAGGGCAGTAGGAATCATTTTCTCTGAGGGTAGGCAAGAAGAGGATGCATTTTTTATAGAGAATTAAAACACATAATGAAATGGAGTAAAAGGTGGTCAGCATTTTGTTACCATCATGTATCAGCAATTCTAAAAAATGTCAGTGATAAAATTCTCTTCCCTAAAAATAACAAATAAAACAAAAAAAACCTGTTGGTGTAAAGTTGTTTAATTGTTGCAGTTACTGTTGAGTCATGGTGATTGCTCTCACTGCACTATACTTGCTATGTCAATAGTACCCAGTAAAAAAGGGGGGGCTGATGTTATGATTGAATGTTTATAATAACTTGAGTGTATGATCAAGGTAATTGGGGGGAGTATAATAGTAGGTGAATTACTTGAATTTGATCCTCAGATTATTCTCCATTGAATGGTACAGGAGCATAGTATTGGCCCTTTAGAGTAACAATTATAATTCCTGCACGCAATGCAGTTATGCAGTGAATAATATAGTTATAATCATGTAAACAACTGTTTGTTGGTATTCAATGTTTAGAACAATTCATCTGACAAATCACAAGACATTTAAATATGGTCATCGAACAGAATGTGAACATCACCCTTAATGATGTAAAAATAAATGTACAGCTGACAGTGATTAAAGGATAGGAGATTAGAAGAGGTGAAAGGAAGAGTAGGAGTGTTGATGTCTTTAGTTTACAAAGTGGGGAAATCATGAAACATGGAACCAGAGACAGGAGCTTCACTATAGTTAAGATTTCAGAAATAACTAGAGGTAGAGCTGAGAATAGGGTTATAAATTATAGCGGGGAAGGACACTTGGGCAGGGATTTATGTAAATTCCCCACATCCTCATCTAGTTTAGCAGGATGTCAATAAACCATGCCTAAAGTCATTTAAGAAATGGCAAAATAAACATATTACTTAAGAGATAGGGAGATTATGGGGCGCCTGGGTGGCTCAGTGGGTTAAAGCCTCTGCCTTCGGCTCAGGTCATGATCCCAGGGTCCTGGGATCGAGCCCCACATCGGGCTGTCCGCTCCGCGGATAGCCTGCTTCCTCCTCTCTCTCTTTCTACCTGCCTCTCTGCCTACTTGTGATCTCTGTCTGTCAAATAAATAAATAAAATCTTAAAAAAAAAGAGAGAGATAGGGAGATTATATGAAAAAAATTTAAAATATTTGAAAAGGTTAAAAGTGATTGCCATTGGGGAGCAAGGTTGAAGGTGGGCAAGGGAGGATTGCCTTTTTCCCAATATAAGTCCTTCCATGCTATTTCATTTTTTAAAATCATGTATTTAACTCTCCCACTGTGTTAAAAATTTCCAAGGTTTTAAAAATGAGCCTCTTTGAAGGATTTGACAATAAACTCTCTATAGAGAAAACCTACTCTATATACTCCAAAACATGTTATTTATGAATTCTTCAAAATTGTTTTGTTAAGCTAGCACAGCTTTATAACTAAGGTAACAATGCCTTTGCCAGACTGTTATAATTCTGTTTGTTTCAGTCACTGAATAATGACTGATGCCGAAGAGCAGTGAGTTATCCATATGATGAGCAAGGATAGCAATGAGAGTGGCATATGATGATATGCCACCATCAGTGTTTAGAAAGGACACCATGTTTTTCCCAGGCCTCGGGAAAAGAGTGCACCTTAGCATGTAAATCTTTCGGAGCAAGCTGACTAACTGAACTGTTTAAGACAACTCGTATCAGCCATTATTATGTAAAGGAGTTGTTTTTTATTTTAATATAGGAATCTACTCATGTATTAGTCTTACTAAAGTATTTATTAGTCTTATTAAAGAGTCTTATACAACGGGCTAATGTCCAGATTTTTAAAAATGGGAAACCAAAAGGCAATCCTCAGAACCATAAAAATGCTGGTATTGAGTACCACTAAGGCAGGCTATGGACAAACTGTTAAGAAGAACAGTTTTTATAGCTATCAAACTATTCTCTTTTTTAAAGTTTATTTATTTATTTTTAGTAATCTCTATGCCCAACATGGGCTCAAACTCATGACCCTGTAATCAAGAGCCACCTTCCGTTCTGAATGAACCAGCCAGGTGTCCCCTATACCTACCAAACTATTCTGAAACTAACTTTAATCTGTCATATAACCATAGTCACTAAAAGGAATGAAAACAGTGGCAATGCATGTTCACCATTTCATGGGTGAGCATTTTACTCAGAATATCTATAATCTGAACTTTAAAAAATAAATAAATAACGCTTTTACTTCATCCTTTATATTTATAACTCTCAGGCATAATTCAACGTCCTGCTATATTATAGGATGATAGTCAGAATTGTTGTTGCTATTCCTTCCTTATATATTTCTCTTCACCTTCTTTCTTTTTCATATTTATTTTCAACTACCTAATTTATTTGTTCTTTTCTCCTTTTCTTCTACCCGTCAGGCCTACCACTGGCACCCAGTGGAACCCCATGGCATTGCTGATATCACTCAACAATTTTAAGTGGTTGCTGACCGCTATTGTTGTTTCTTTACTCAGAATAAGTCTTTTGTTCTTTTAGTTGGATAATAAATTTTTCCTTTAATTTTCAGATTTAATTTTTCCTCTACTATAACATATGACTATGCTATAAC
The DNA here is from genome assembly GCF_030435805.1 of Mustela lutreola. Lineage (NCBI taxonomy): Eukaryota > Metazoa > Chordata > Mammalia > Carnivora > Mustelidae > Mustela > Mustela lutreola. Next base: position 93,719,810 of record NC_081308.1, on the reverse strand, counting down.
ACATGACTTCATTTCGAGATGTCACTGCGTGGTTGTCTCTTTTACTAATACATTTTCCAGTACATGATTTCCTGCCTTCATTCAAAATTTCTTTAACATGGTTAAGAACATCAGTCCAATTATCCTTTCCCCTGAATCAGAGTCACAAATTTCTTTGGCTACCCTTCAAAATACTTACCTTCTCACAAATTTATTTTTTAGGCATGAGATGTGAGAAATAATGCAGCAGCTTAAGAAAATAAACTTGAAAGTCTAGCCATGCCCTAGCAAACAAACTCCAAATGAGATCTTATTAGAAGAGCCCAGTCCTTCAAAAGTGAGTTGCCAATGAGGCGAGAAAATGGGTTTCTGAGCTAAAGGAGCCTGCTAATGGAAATCAACATTAGTTTCTAGTTTCTGTTTGTGGAGGCAGGTCAGCAGGATACTTAAGAACTCCCATTCTGGTATCTACTTAGTGCACTTCTGAAAGAATACTGGGCATTTTTCAGTTCCTTCTCCAAAAAGATAACTTGTAGACAGCTCAAGTACACCATATTTCTGTATGTGAAGTTACCCATGCCTACTTTCATTTTATATCTGGTAGAAAAATTACCCAAATGGATGTCATTGTAAGTGCATACTGACATTTATATTATTTTCCAAAACTTGGTCATTGAAGATAATTTAAAAATCAGACTGGTCTTCCTACTACTCTATTAGTACTTATCTCCCATTACACTGAATGTTTTCCTCATAGAAATGTTTTCTTGGCTGATAAATACAGAATGGTAACATAATACCCTCTCATGATAGACACCTCTGTCAGAAAAGAACATTGTGCAATGCAGTCAATTCTTAATTAACCAGGGTCATTGGGAACAGGCAAAGTATGGATTAAGTGTAATTCTACAGGTAAGTCCTACAGTTCATTTTCATCCACCAATTTCAACCTCTCCCCTAATCACAAGTTTTATCAGAGCTCCTGACAATTAAGTAAATGTAGAGATTTGTGTTTCACTTCCTTTCTTATCCCTGTCTAATGAGCAGGGAAATAGAGAGTGAGGAACAAGGGAAAGAAGTATTATCTTCTAATATGATAATCAGTCACTGAATCTGAGGGTAGTCTCTCGGCTCATTATATAGCCTTAGTTTCTTCCTGAGGTTTCCGTTTTTTGTTTTTTTTTTTTTTTCATTAAGCCTGGATCCCAAATCAGTGACCAAAAGAACAAAGCAGAAGTTAATTTTAAAAACCATAATTTTATCAAATGTGTGAAAAAGAGCCTCTAGATATATAGTTCTAGCATCTAGAATGACGGATTTGGCTATTTCAATCCTAGCCCTAGTGCTGCTTTTGTCTTCCTGAGCAATCTTTCTATTCCCAAGCTCTAATTTCCCATCTGTGAAATAGGGATTTATCCAGACTACTCTAGGGTTATTTGAAGAAAAACTGATCATTACTAAAGAGCATATTTGGTTTAAAAAAAAAAAAAGGCATGATCAATGTGATTGTCAGCAAGCTGAGTTCTAGAAAGACTCCGATTCCAACAGGTTACCTTGGCAGAGTATGGCTACCTGAGGATCCATAGAGTCTCTGAGTCTCATCTATGTGAATATAAATGTGGGCGCAGGTCACTGCAATCTTCTGTGGGGGTTGTGAGGGATCCCAACCTGTGTATTGTTCTCTCTTTCCAGGCACAAATAAGCAGTCAAAGCAATTGTATATGTGAACTGCATACTAATAAATAAGCTCAAAAATGGGAGTATTTCTCCCATTTCTGCACACACACACACATGCACACACACACGCACGCACACTCAAATCCTTACTTAGTCTGGAATTTCCCTTTATCTTGACCTAATTCACTCCCTTTCTGTAAAATGAGGAGGTTGGACTAGATGATCTCTAAGGTACTATCTAGCTCCATGAGTCTGTGCTACTGCTTGTCGAAAGTTGTAACTGCCCTTTTTCTTCTTTACTTTGAGATTTGCCCTCAGCAGAAAAATCAGAAAGTCAGAAGTCAATTCAAGCTGTATTGCTGCATGGTGAAAAAAAAAAAGAAACATAGCTTTTTCCCTCCTCTTTGGGTGTTTTTATTATACTTTGAAAACCAAAATAAGTATTGAAAGTAATGTGGGTGCGAACTATAGTTGTTAAGTTCTAGTTCAATTTCTATGCTTGGCAGTTTAACAAATTTTACCAAGGTGAGCCTATATGTTAAATGAAACTGAAAAGAATAAAATACTACTTCACAGTGATGACTCAGTCTGGTCTTGATAATAAATAAATAACACTTTTTCAGTAAAAAAAAAAATGATGTTATTCTGGTTTAAGGAGAGGTTACCTGTTTTGAAAGAATGGATCACTATCATCTAGTATTCCAGAATAACATAGGCATATATATATATATATATATATATATATATATATATATATATATACATATATACATACATACATACATATGGTGGAAACCAATCAAGAATGATTTTCTTAAGCTAGTTTGCTAGTGACAAAAAGACATGTCAATAGGTAAGTGTACAAAATACATCTATATATGGCATAGAGGATATTATGAAAGAGCAGGTGATCAATTTGAACTAGAAACAGAAGAGGTAGCTAGGACAGAGGGGAAGATGGGAAAGTAAGGCTCAAAAGTCAGATCGTGAAAGACCTTATAAATACCAGTAAAAAAATTTTGGCTTGATCTCAGACCAGTGTGTCCCAGAGTGTGCTATATATATATGAGGAATGGTATATGGATGAATACTATTATTTTTAATCATTTGGTAATTATTTTAAAGTGTATTAGGTTTAAAAAAATGAAACTTTGTAACCCAAGGTCTGCTCAGGACAAAACTAAAACTTTTTTTTTTCACTGACTATATTTAGAGAAAAATATTACCTAAATAATAGTACAGATGGTACACAGGGCAGTAGCAGTGAGACTGGAAAGTACATATATGAAAGATATTAAGGAGACAGACTTTATAATGCATGGTGAATGGGTGCATTAATCCATCGTCCAAACAGGAAGATAGAAACCCCTCTAAGTAACACTAAAGGAACCATAGACAATAATAGGTTACATTGATGATGGAGGAACTGAGATGATACATGGGGCATGTTTTTTTAATTTAAATTCAGTTAGTCAACATATAATACATCATCAGTTTTTGATGTAATGTTCAATGATTCAATAGTTGCATAGAGCACCCAGTGCTCATCACTTCACATGCCCTCCTTAACATATGGGGTATGTTGAATATATACAAAGATTAGCAAAAGCAGAAAGCCCCTACCACTCCCAAGGCTGAAAGGACAACAGGAAGGGATGTTTTTCCCAGACACCAAAAGCAGAGGTCACCCCATGGAAACTGGGTATGATTGGAAGCTTGTCTAGTGTTAGCTGGAGACACGGAGAAGATGCAGCTGCTGCCAAGAAACACTAGATTCTTCTTTCCTCCTATCCTGCAGTTTCCTAATAGTGTTTCCTATTAGCTAAATCCAATCAAAGCCTCCTAACATGGAAACTTGGGAAACACAGCCTGCAAGATCAGTCCCCTCTACAAAAATAGCAGAGCAAAGAAAGGTTAAGAATGGCTCCAAGGGAAAACAAGCCTATGATTGGCACAATGTGGATGGAAAGTAAGAAGAAAGAAACATCTAAGACAAAACCTAGGTTTATGGGTTGCTTAGAGTTGTCATTTTCTGAGATAAGAAATAAATGGGTAGAAATGGGTTTAGGGATAAGATGAGTACATTTCTTTTTTTTTTTTTAATTTAAATTCAATTAGCCAGCATACAGTCCATCATTGATTTCAGATGTAAGATGAGTCCATTTCTTAGCCTTTGAGTTAACTTTGAGTTATCTGTGGAATATCCAAATGGAGAAGACCAAGAGGGAGTTGAAACACAGTGGGAAAGCTGGCCAGTGATGGAGATTTAACCATCTTAAGGATGGTAGTTACAAACATGAAGATAAACTGCTCAGGTATATTGAATGACTCAGGTATATTGAAGAAGATAAGAGAACAAGGAGGATACTTCAGGAAAAAAAAAAAAAAACATTAACAGACCAAACAAGAGAGGCCAGCAAAGGAGACTGAGAGATGGGATTAAAAGTAATTTCTCAGAAGTCAAAGCAGGACAGAGTTTCAAGAAGGGAATCTTAGAACAGTCCCAGATTCATCCAGAGTGATCAAGTAATATGAGAATTAGAAAAGAGTCTATTGGCTCTGGCTACTAGGAGATTCCTAGTGTCTTTTTACAACAGTAGTTTCAGTGGAGATTTAGTTTAAAATGGTCTGAAGAGAGAAATGGGAAATTAGGAAGGAATGGAAAGAAGTGGTGTGGTGTGGTGTGGATCAATTTTCAAGAAGCTTGTGAAAAAATAAAAGGGGGGAGACAAGGTAAAAATTGAGGGGGATGCAGAGGCCAGAGAATGTTACTGAATTTTCAGCATGACAGCAACTTGGACTTGTTTCTATATTGATGGCAAAGGACAAGATGTATTAAAGATACAGAGAGGAGAGAGAATAGCTGATACAAGGAAGTTCACAAAGAAATATTAAGAGATAGGCAACAAAGCCAGGTGGAGATACTAAACTTGAACAGAAGAAAAATTTCCTTCTGAAACTAGACACTTAATCAACTGAGTCACCCAGGTGCCCCTATATGGTTTTAAATACAAGATCTAATGGTGGGCCTACCTATAGTTTCAAAGTACATTCACAATCAAAGGAAATGCAGACTTTAACTTAGAGGTTAGTACGAATAAAAATGTAATTTTTCTTAATATATTTTTTTAAAAGCCTGAACTCTAACCCTGGACCCCTTATGTGCTCCAGAAGAAATCTACATGGTGGTGTGTTGGAGCTAACATTAAGTGGTTTGCAAGAGATGATTGTTAAATTTTCAGGCAGTTTGGTTGTTTGCTAATTGCGGCTATGTTAATCAGTAAGTTATATAAATTTACAATTCAATAAATCATATTGAGAAAAGTAAATAAACACTCAAACCACATCACTTCCTAATTGTTTCACTGCATTCTATTATTGTCTATGTTCTTAAGGTTATTTGTAACTATTTAATCTGTATGGCAAATTACTACATAATGGCACATTACCATGCCATTCTTTTTGGTGACATTATATTTGGTGACATCAGACTTGGAACTTGAAATTGGGCATGGAAACCTGCAAATGCTACAAACCAGGACTTTTAACCAGCAGAGCCAAGTGTTAGTTATTTAATAGCACACTACTGTATCCTTGGGTTCCAGGTTAAGAACATCTGGTAGGACAAGTATCACTCCTGAAGATCTCTAGGGAACTCCTTCAAATCAAGAATTCTAGGATAGGCATAATAATTTTTAGGTACAACACCAAAAAAATAATCCACAAGAGAAAAGAGAAAATACTGGCATTCATCCAAATTAAGAACTTCTGCTCTTCAAAAATATTCTTAGAAGAATGGAAAGACAAGCCAAGGACCAAGTAGAAAATATTTGCAAATCACATATCTGATAAATGACTTATATGTAAAATACATAAAGAACTCTCAAAACTCAATAAGAAAACAAACAATGAAATGGACAGATTCAGACAAATAAATGAAATGGACAGATTCAGACAGACACTTTGCCACAGGAGATATATGGATGACAAGTAAACCCATAAAAATGCCCAATATCATTAGTCATCAGGTATATAGAAATTAAAACCACAATGCAATGCCACTATGCATATACTAAACTGGCTAAAATTAAAAACATTGACTATACCAAATGTTCGTAACCATGTAGAGCAACCGGAATTTTCATACATTGATGGTGGGAATGTAAAATGGCACTACCACCTTGGAAAATAGTTTGGCAGCTTCTTATAAAGATAAATATATATACCTGCCATATGACCCAGCCTGTCTAGTCCTAGGTATCTGTGTAAGAGAAATAAAAGCATATGTCTACACAAAAACTTGTACATGAATGTTCATAGTAACAGTATTTGTAATAGGTCCAAACTGGACACAGTCCAAATGTTCCTCAACAGATAAATGGATAAACAAATTGTGGTAAAATTATACAATTGAATACTACTCAGTAATGAAAAAGAATAAACTATTGACACATGACAGCGTGGATGAATCTCAAAAAGCAATCATGCCAAGTGAAAGAGGCCAGCCAAAAAATAGTACATACTCTATGACTTCATTTACAGAAAATTCTAGAAAATGCAAACTAATCTGTCATGGCATACAGCAGATCAGTTGTTGTTTGGGGATGGGGAAAATGGGAAAGTACATGAGGGGAAGATTACAAAGAGGCATGAGTAAACATGTTCATTATCTTGATTGTGCTGATTGTTTCATGGGTGTGTACATATGTCAAAACTTATCAAACTGAACATTTTAAACAGATGAAGTATATTTCATGTCAATTATCCTCCAAAATAAAGCTTATTTTTTAAGAGTAGGGCTGATCCTTTTAGTGAAAGATTTAAACAGACACTTCAACAAAGAAGATGTATGGATGGCAAATAAATCTATTAAGCAATCATTTTTTCCTAATTAATGTTTTTGAGGTACCTTCATTATGTTAAGCCACTGGAAGCCAATTATTTGAGAAGATAACCATTTCAGATTTGCTAGATGGTATCCTCATAAAAGTCTAAAATATTCTGTCTAAAGTAAGTCACATACTTTCCCCCATATTCCCAACTTGTTAAGTGAACGTATGTGGAAGGAGCAAACAGAGTGTTTTCCTTTGTAGGTGGAGAAGTTGAGACAGAGATACTAAGCAACATATCTTAGATCACTCAATAGTTCAAAGGCAGAAATGAGACTAAAATCCGGATCTCTATCTTCTTAGTCAAATAATTAAGGGAAAGGTCTCTTTTGAAAGAAAGAGTCTCCTATGTGGCTCCAAGGTGATTGGAATTCGTGGCAGGTTACTGAAAGGTAAGCCTGCTTGTTGGAGGAATCCGTGTTCTGTTCAATTTTAACACACCTTGGAAGAGATTTCAGTATAATCAAACAAACTTGGTGCTCTGAAATGTTTAAAGCATGCTTTAAGTTGGATAGCATTTTTGCTTCTTTTTTTTTCTTTAAAGATTATTTATTTATTTATTTGGCAGACAGAGACCAGAAGTAGGCAGAGAGGCATGCAGAGAGAGAGGAGGAAGCAGGCTCCCTGCTGAGCAGAGAGCCTGATGTGGGGCTCGATCCCAGGACCCTGGGATCAGGACCTGAGCCAAAGGCAGAGGCTTTAACCCACTGAGCCACCCATGCACCCCGCATTTTTGCTTAAGTTCTCTTATCAATATGCTATTGCTTGATACTGCCGATCTGTCCATTTAATACATAGAACACACATTCATCCGCAAATCCAGGGACAATATCTGAGCCAACATTTCATTAACTTGTATATTTTTCCCAAACCAATGATTGGTTGTATCTCCCCCTCCCAACGTCACCGTCTTTCCCTTTAGTTGTTGCTGTGGAGATTTTGGCACAGCCTAGGAATGGGAGGAGGGAAATGGGTAGGAAAAGCAGGGAGTTCAAGGGCGAGTTACCAGGGGCCACTGCTCTAAAAACAGACAAAAAAGATGAAACACAAGAGAGGGAAAACCCCTTCTCTCAGAGTCAGGGCCTCCTTGTGTGGGAATCCTGCCAGAAAATTTAAGGTAGCACTGAGAAGGAAGGCAACAAGAGATTAAGGGTGTTCTTACACTCCTGTTTAAGGACCATTTATTTACGGGGTAGAAGCAGCCTATTACCCCCAAACCCCTATTCTTCAATGGAAGACACACACAGTCACTCACCCGTACATTCACAATGGTAAACAGGGACCTTAGCAACTCTGAAGACTCGTGCACACTCTCGGGCAGAAAAAAAGGGACAAAGGGACCACATCCAGAAAAGCACACATTTAGTAAGCCCTCAAAAAATTTAGCTGGGCACAGAGGACAGTTAGGGGAGAAAGAGTAGGGAAAGCCATAAGTGGTAGGTGAGGCAGGAGTGGAGGTGAGAGACTGGAATAACAGTCAAGTGTGAAAGAGAGAGTGTAAATGAGTTAGTCTGATTCCACAGAGACTCCACCTAAGAATGGATTAGAACAGAATGAGACAAAAATCTCCTCAAATACTAGTGTTTCAAAGCTAGAATTTTCCCTCAAGCCTTTGCAGTCCATACACTAAAATAAGTCATAATCACTTTTTCCAGTGATTTTTCCAGTGATACTACTTTCTCTAGAAGATTCACTTCGCAGTATAATTGTGAAAGTGCAAAATGATCATATTAGTGGATATATCTGTAGATTTGTATTATTTAAATAATCTAAGCCTTTAGGAAATATATTTCTAAGGAAATGAGAATGCACCTCAGGTGATAGGAGGCAAAAAAAGCAAAGGTAAAATTAGACAAAGGTAATAAAAAAAGCCTACCTTTTTTCCTTTTGAATTGTTTTCAGCATTGGCACATGTTCGAAGGTGCACATACAGACTTCTAAATCAGTGCCCAATATAATCTCACTATTGTGAGTCACTGGAGGCAGGGCTAAGCTGAAGTAGTGGAAAATCTGAAATACACAATATTTTTAAAGACATGTATTTTTATTACTTTAAAGTGCAAACAGTTACGCCAACCATGTTACAACAATTTTGCCTGTACAAGACCTGCTTTCCACAGAGTTCAGAATGCACTGTTTAGTACAACTGCAACTGGCCTGAACCGAGCCATGAGAGTTTTTCATTTTCTTCCTTTCCTTTTTTTTGGCATCAAACATACTTTTATTTCGTTTTTTTTAATTATATTCAGTTAGCCAACATATAGTACATCATTAGTTTCTGATGTAGTGTTCAACGATTCATAAGTTGTGTACAACACCCAGTGTTCATCACCACACGTGCCCTCCTTAGTACCCATCACCCAATTTCTCAATGGAGCAGATCCTACCTCTCAACACTTCATTTTTTGGAAAAATAACAATAATGTTTACTGAGTACTTCCTGTGTAGCAGGCAAGCATTGATCTAAGCAGCTTACATGGACGGTCACACTTCTTTTTCACAAATACTTTTATAAAGTAGCTTCTATGGTTATCCCCATTTTACTGATGAGGACACTAAAATGTAGGGAGATTAAGTGCCTTTCTAGAAATCATACAGTTAGTAGAGAGTTAGAGCCCAGATTTGAATCCAAATAAGCTGCCCCCAGAGCCTGTGTTATTAACTAGAGTACTGTGCTGCCTCAGATAAACAACCTTTTGCCTCAAGTAAAAAATAAGATATCAGGGATTTATTTTCAACACAAAAGAAACTTTCAGAGTATGTTTTGGCATCAACACACACTGAACCCTCTCTTCTATATCCTCCAGTTTCTGCAACCACATATGGGGTTCCAAAGAAAGATCACTGACTTCCAGAGTCATGAGCTTCAAGACTGTAGAATCCTCTGGCATCGAAGAAAGAGCCAGTTATCTTCAGGAGACTGTATTGTTAAAGCAGGCAAGTAAACTAGCACTTGCCTTTGGTAGGCAATTTGTAACATAGGTTGAAATATAAAGCTTTTCTGCTTAACTTTTGCTTAACCAGGAAAATAAATCAATTACAACCTCCCATTCCCAAGCAGTCCAAGTGATCAAAACTTTGCTGCAATGAGCCTAATGATCATTTACATGTATATGAATATGATTTAAAATTTGCACCTCAACTGTATCTGCTTAACAAACTTTTTTTCCTTTAGCTGGTACAGAGATGAGATTTAGTCTAGTCTTGCCTTATCACAATGCTCAAAGATCATTAATTAGTGGAGTCAGGATTATGAAGATTTATGTATTTACCTTTGATAAAAAATAGTGACAATCTGATCTAATCGTTCAATGTATTTATTGTGTAGGGAAAAATAATGCCACGCCACGTGAACTGGGAATTATTATGACTAGAGACCAGAAAAGCAGAGGAAGAAAACTGAAAGAAAACTAAAGAAATCATCTTTTGATAGGTTGAAAAGTTAAAAAGCTGCTGGGCAAGTTGCCATGGATACGATGTTCTGAATGTAATACTGGGCTTTTCCTCACAGTTAAATACTAAAAGCCTGACTCTCCAGCTGCACACATCTTTTCTGTGCAGAGTGGCAACTACTTGAAATGGAAATTCTCTAGTTTATGAATGAGAATTGCAATGGGAAATTTCCTGTCTGAGAATCCTAATCTGCTGAAAAGGTATCTGAATGAGATTAATTTCAAAAGCATTTTTATCCCATTTCTGTATTACCTAAGACTTCTAAATTATGCTCGCTGCACAACAACCTTTATAAATTTACAGTAAAGAATCAGAAATCAGGAATTGGTCACAGCCACAATAGATCTACATGGCCCTTTTTCATCACTGACACTTGCCACCCAATGGCACACATTTTACTGCCCATATATTGAAGCTGTATGGGGTCTGATCGGAACAAATAATACGGCAAATCGGGAATCCCCACCACAGATCATAGAGACACTATACCCGAAACCTATACCAAAATAAGTTATTGTATCAAGAGTTCACTGCTTTCTTCATATTCTTTGGATTTTACAAAATGCCTCAGACATTTCTGTCAGATTACAGAGTAAAAATTGAGCACGTTAAAGGGCTTATAGAAAAAAGCAAAGGAGCAGAAGCAGCCCTGGGTATAGCACATGGGCTATAGGGTAAAAGAGAGTCTAACAGGCTTCAATCCCCTGTCACTTTACTAGATGACCTTGGGTAAATTACTTAATTTCCCCTAAAGCTCCGTTTTACTAATTTCTCTTTCTTTCTTTCTTTCTTTCTTCCTTTCAGCTAGCTCCATGCTCAACATGGGGCTCAAACTCACAACCTCAAGATCAGGAGCTTCATGCTCCACTAAGCCAGCCAGGTGTCCCTTGTTTTATTAATTTATAACATATGGACAATAATAGTACCTACACTATAAAGTTACTATGAGGACAAAATGAGTCACATATGTAAAACCTTAGAACAATGTCAATTCTTTACTCAAGGGTAACTTTTAATATTATTCTCCCACACCTCCAAAACACTGATTTCATCCTGGCTATGGGAAAAACTACAAGTTTTTGGTGGCGCTAAGCGCAGTTTTCATGTTCTGAGAGAGCACTGGCAAAAATCCTCATTGCTTCCCTCCTTTTTCATGCACCTTTTACATTCTTTTCTTGACACCCTGCCACCTCCACCCTTACCCCCATCAGTTTATCCATTAATTTACAAAGCTCCAGGCATTCTGCCTTCCCACCAACCAATCCCTACTTCTCCTGGCAATGCCTTTTATGTGGCTCATATTCTTCACTGTCCTCCTCTGTTCCCTGAGAAACAGAACCTGCCCTTTGTGTGACCCTGTATCTTCTCTGCCATTAAGTTGTATGACTTAGTGATCTTTCACAGATTTTAAGAATTTGCCTTGTTTTCAAATTTTTGACTCCCTGTCCCTTAGTTTTATTTTGCAAACTCGCTGACTAGATGACTCCCCTCTATCTCTGGGGGACATCCTTAACTGTTTTTGCTTATCCATTCATTCCTACCTCTCTATGAGCCCTGGGAGTTGCTTCTTTCAGAATCTTCATACACTGAAACAATACTTTGGCGCACCTGGGTGGCTCAGTGGGTTAAGCCTCTGCCTTCAGCTCGGGGCATGATCTCAGGGTCCTGGGATCGAGCGCTGTATCGGGCTCTTTGCTCAGTGAGGAGCCTGCTTCCCCCTCTCTCTCTGCCTGCCTCTCTGCCTACTTGTGATCTCTCTCTCTGTAAAATAAATAAATAAAATCTTAAAAAAAAAGAATCTTCATACACTGTAAGCAAATCTTCTATACACTTGGGAATATAGATGCATAAATCCTAAATGAAATGAATTAAATTTTAAGAAGTATGATGAAGAAAAATCAAAGAAAAGACACAAATATTATAAACCACAAATCAAAAGAGAATAACTACAAATAAAGATGAAATACAAAATTACAGGATAAGATTATATATTACTTTACATAAGTTCATCTGGAAGCCTAGAAAAATGGAAATACAAATAAAATGACCCAAATTGTTCCAAAATATATAGAAAATATGAATGGACCAATACTGACAAAAGAAATTTAAACAGTAGTCAAACATATATTCTCTAAAAAATGGGCCCAGGTGGTGTTATGAGCAAACATTTAAGGGAAACTTCTATCTTATACAAACTTTTCCAGAGCACTGAAGAAGATGGACACTATCCAACTTATTTTTCTCATTTTATGTTCCTAGAGAAGAAGATAGCATAAGGAAAGAAATTATAAGGTATTAGTATGTCCAATTAGCCAATGTAGACTACATCATTATTTTTTGATATAGTGTTCAACAATTCATTGGTTGCATATAACACTCAGTGCTCATCACAACACATGCCCTCCTTAATACCCATCACCTGGTTACCCCATCCCCCCATACCCTTCTTTTCTGTAATCCTTAGTTTGTTTCTCAGAGTCCAGAGTCTTTCGTGGTTTGTCTTGATAGGAGAATCACAAATAAAGTATTGGCAAAAAGAAAACAAAATTTAAAAAAAATTATCCTCCTTCCCTCCCTCATTGTAGAATTGTAACTATATATGAAAATGGATGTGTTGGGGAGGAGTCAAGATGGCGGAGAAGTAGCAAGCTGAGACTGCTTCAGCTAGCCGGAGATCAGCTAGATAGCTTATCTAAAGATTGCAAACACCTGAAAATCCATCGGCAGATCGAAGAGAAGAAGAACAGCAATTCTGGAAACAGAAAAACAACCACTTTCTGAAAGGTAGGACCGGCGGAGAAGTGAATCCAAAGCGACGGGAAGATAGACCCCGGGGGGAGGGGCCGGCTCCCGGCAAGCGGCGGAGCAACCGCGCACAAAATCAGGACTTTTAAAAGTCTGTTCCGCGGAGGGACATCGCTCCAGAGGCTAAACCGGAGCGAAGCCCACGCGGGGTCAGCGTGGCCTCAGGTCCCGCAGGGTCACAGAAGGATCGGGGGTGTCTGAGTGTCGCAGAGCTTGCGGGTATTGGAACGGGAAAGCCGGCTACAGAGACAGAGCCGACAGTAAGCTCGCAGCTCCGTGTTACCTTGAACCGGTCGCAGGCTCGGTGAGCTCGGAGCGCGGCCGGAGGTCAGGCAGACGGGAGTAACTGGGCGCTGTTCTCTGAGGGCGCACTGAGGAGTGGGGCCCTGGGCTCTCGGCTCCTCCGGGCCGGAGACCAGGAGGCCGCCATTTGTATTCCCGTCCTCTGGAACTCTACGGAAAGCGCTCAGGGAACAAAAGCTCCTGAAAGCAAACCCGAGCGGATTACTCACCCCGGCCCCGGGTAAGGGCGGTGTAATTCCACCTGGGGCAAAGACACTTGAAAATCACTACAACAGGCCCCTCCCCCAGAAGATCAACAAGAAATCCAGCCGAGACCAAGCTCACCTACCAAGGAGTGCGGTTTCAATACCAAGGAGAGCAGCAGAATTCCAGAGGAGGACAAAGCCAAGCACGGAACTCATGGCTTTTTTCCTGTGATTTTTTTTAGTCTTGCAGTTAATTTAATTTTTTCTTTTTCATTTTTTTTTTTTTCTCGCCTTCGGGTAAAAATTTTTTTTTTTTTAACTGTTACCTTTTTCTTTTTTAACGATTTTTTACTAGTTTATCTAATATATATATATATTTTTTTACATTTTTCTTAGGTGTTTTCTTTTTTAAAAAAAAATTCTTTTCTTTTTTTTTTTTTTTTTTTTTCTTTTTTCTTTCTTCCTTTTTGAACCTCTTTTTATCCCCTTTCTCCCCACTCACGATTTTGGATCTCTTCTAATTTGGCTAAAGCATATTTTCCTGGGGTTGTTGCCACCCTTTTAGTATTTTACTTGCCCCTTCATTTACTCTTATCTGGACAAAATGACAAGACTTAAAAATTCACCACAAAAAAAAGAACAAGAGGCAGTACCGAAGGCTAGGGACCTAATCAATACAGACATCGGTAATATGTCAGATCTAGAGTTCAGAATGACAATTCTCAAGGTTCTAGCCGGGCTCGAAAAAGGCATGGAAGATATTAGAGAAACCCTCTCGAGAGATATAAAAGCCCTTTCTGGAGAAATAAAAGAACTAAAATCTAACCAAGTTGAAATCAAAAAAGCTATTAATGAGGTGCAATCAAAAATGGAGGCTCTCACTGCTAGGATAAATGAGGCAGAAGAAAGAATTAGTGATATAGAAGACCAAATGACAGAGAATAAAGAAGCTGATCAAAAGAGGGACAAACAGCTACTGGACCACGAGGGGAGAATTCGAGAAATAAGTGACACCATAAGACGAAACAACATTAGAATAATTGGGATTCCAGAAGAAGAAGAAAGTGAGAGGGGAGCAGAAGGTATACTGGAGAGAATTATTGGGGAGAATTTCCCCAATATGGCAAAGGGAACAAGCATCAAAATTCAGGAGGTTCAGAGAATGCCCCTCAAAATAAATAAGAATAGGCCCACACCCCGTCACATAATAGTAAAATTTACAAGTCTCAATGACAAAGAGAAAATCCTGAAAGCAGCCCGGGAAAAGAAGTCTGTAACATACAATGGTAAAAATATTAGATTGGCAGCTGACTTATCCACAGAGACCTGGCAGGCCAGAAAGAGCTGGCATGATATTTTCAGAGCACTAAACGAGAAAAACATGCAGCCAAGAATACTATATCCAGCTAGGCTATCATTGAAAATAGAAGGAGAGATTAAAAGCTTCCAGGACAAACAACAACTGAAAGAATTTGCAAATACCAAACCAGCTCTACAGGAAATATTGAAAGGGGTCCTCTAAGCAAAGAGAGAGCCTACAAGTGGTAGATCAGAAAGGAACAGAGACCATATACAGTAACAGTCACCTTACAGGCAATACAATGGCACTAAATTCATATCTCTCAATAGTTACCCTGAATGTGAATGGGCTAAATGCCCCTGTCAAAAGACACAGGGTATCAGAATGGATAAAAAAACAAAACCCATCTATATGTTGCCTCCAAGAAACACATTTTAAGCCCGAAGACACCTCCAGATTTAAAGTGAGGGGGTGGAAAAGAATTTACCATGCTAATGGACATCAGAAGAAAGCAGGAGTGGCAATCCTTATATCAGATCAATTAGATTTTAAGCCAAAGACTGTAATAAGAGATGAGGAAGGACACTATATCATACTCAAAGGGTCTGTCCAACAAGAAGATTTAACAATTTTAAATATCTATGCCCCCAACGTGGGAGCAGCCAACTATATAAACCAATTAATAACAAAATCAAAGAAACACATAAACAACAATACAATAATAGTAGGGGACTTTAATATTCCCCTCACTGAAATGGACAGGTCATCCAAGCAAAAGATCAGCAAGGAAATAAAGGCCTTAAATGACACACTGGACCAGATGGACATCACAGATATATTCAGAATATTTCATCCCAAAGCAACAGAATACACATTCTTCTCTAGTGCACATGGTACATTCTCCAGAATAGATCACATCCTCGGTCCTAAATCAGGACTCAACCGGTATCAAAAGATTGGGATCATTCCCTGCATATTTTCAGACCACAATGCTCTAAAGCTAGAACTCAACCACAAAAGGAAGTTTGGAAAGAACCCAAATACATGGAGACTAAACAGTATCCTTCTAAAGAATGAATGGGTCAACCGGGAAATTAAAGAAGAATTGAAAAAAATCATGGAAACAAATGATAATGAAAATACAACGGTTCAAAATCTGTGGGACACAACAAAGGCAGTCCTGAGAGGAAAATATATAGCGGTACAAGCCTTTCTCAAGAAACAAGAAAGGTCTCAGGTACACAACCTAACCCTACACCTAAAGGAGCTGGAGAAGGAACAAGAAAGAAACCCTAAGCCCAGCAGGAGAAGAGAAATCATAAAGATCAGAGCAGAAATCAATGAAATAGAAACCAAAAAAACAATAGAACAAATCAACGAAACTAGGAGCTGGTTCTTTGAAAGAATTAATAAAATTGATAAACCCCTGGCCCGACTTATCAAAAAGAAAAGAGAAAGGACCCAAATAAATAAAATAATGAATGAAAGAGGAGAGATCACAACTAACACCAAGGAAATACAAACTATTATAAGAACATACTATGAGCAACTCTACGGCAATAAATTTGACAATCTGGAAGAAATGGATGCATTCCTAGAAACATATAAACTACCACAACTGAACCATGAAGAAATAGAAAGCCTGAACAGACCCATAACCAGTAAGGAGATTGAAACAGTCATTAAAAATCTCCAAACAAACAAAAGCCCAGGGCCAGACGGCTTCCCGGGGGAATTCTACCAAACATTTAAAGAAGAACTAATTCCTATTCTCCTGAAACTGTTCCAAAAAATAGAAATGGAAGGAAAACTTCCAAACTCATTTTATGAGGCCAGCATCACCTTGATCCCAAAACCAGACAAGGATCCCACCAAAAAAGAGAGCTATAGACCGATATCCTTGATGAACACAGATGCGAAAATACTCAACAAAATACTAGCCAATCGGATTCAACAGTACATTAAAAAGATTATTCACCACGACCAAGTGGGATTTATTCCAGGGCTGCAAGGTTGGTTCAACATCCGCAAATCAGTCAATGTGATACAACACATCAATAAAAGTAAGAACAAGAACCATATGATACTCTCAATAGATGCTGAAAAAGCATTTGACAAAGTACAACATCCCTTCCTGATCAAAACTCTTCAAAGTGTAGGGATAGAGGGCACATACCTCAATATCATCAAAGCCATCTATGAAAAACCCACCGCAAATATCATTCTCAATGGAGAAAAACTGAAAGCTTTTCCGCTAAGGTCAGGAACACGGCAGGGATGTCCATTATCACCACTGCTATTCAACATCGTACTAGAGGTCCTAGCCTCAGCAATCAGACAACAAAAGGAAATTAAAGGCATCCAAATCGGCAAAGAAGAAGTCAAATTATCACTCTTCGCAGATGATATGATACTATATGTGGAAAACCCAAAAGACTCCACTCCAAAACTGCTAGAACTTATACAGGAATTCAGTAAAGTGTCAGGATATAAAATCAATGCACAGAAATCAGTTGCATTTCTCTACACCAACAGCAAGACAGAAGAAAGAGATATTAAGGAGTCAATCCCATTTACAATTGCATCCAAAACCATAAGATACCTAGGAATAAACCTAACCAAAGAGACACAGAATCTATACTCAGAAAACTATAAAGTACTCATGAAAGAAATTGAGGAAGACACAAAGAAATGGAAAAATGTTCCATGCTCCTGGATTGGAAGAATAAATATTGTGAAAATGTCTATGCTACCTAAAGCAATCTACACATTTAATGCAATTCCTATCAAAGTACCATCCATCTTTTTCAAAGAAATGGAACAAATAATTCTAAAATTTATATGGAACCAGAAAAGACCTCGAATAGCCAAAGGGATATTGAAAAAGAAAGCCAACGTTGGTGGCATCACAATTCCGGACTTCAAGCTCTATTACAAAGCTGTCATCATCAAGACAGCATGGTACTGGCACAAAAACAGACACATAGATCAATGGAACAGAATAGAGAGCCCAGAAATAGACCCTCAACTCTATGGTCAACTAATCTTCGACAAAGCAGGAAAGAATGTCCAATGGAAAAAAGACAGCCTTTTCAATAAATGGTGCTGGGAAAATTGGACAGCCACATGCAGAAAAATGAAATTGGACCATTTCCTTACACCACACACAAAAATAGACTCAAAATGGATGAAGGACCTCAATGTACGAAAGGAATCCATCAAAATCCTTGAGGAGAACACGGGCAGCAACCTCTTCGACCTCTGCCGCAGCAACATCTTCCTAGGAACAACGCAAAAGGCAAGGGAAGCAAGGGAAAAAATGAACTACTGGGATTTCATCAAGATCAAAAGCTTTTGCACAGCAAAGGAAACAGTTAACAAAATCAAAAGACAACTGACAGAATGGGAGAAGATATTTGCAAACGACATATCAGATAAAGGACTAGTGTCCAGAATCTATAAAGAACTTAGCAAACTCAACACCCAAAGAACAAATAATCCAATCAAGAAATGGGCAGAAGACATGAACAGACATTTCTGCAAAGAAGACATCCAGATGGCCAACAGACACATGAAAAAGTGCTCCATATCACTTGGCATCAGGGAAATACAAATCAAAACCACAATGAGATATCACCTCACACCAGTCAGAATGGCTAAAATCAACAAGTCAGGAAATGACAGATGCTGGCGAGGATGCGGAGAAAGGGGAACCCTCCTACACTGTTGGTGGGAATGCAAGCTGGTGCAGCCACTCTGGAAAACAGCATGGAGGTTCCTCAAAATGTTGAAAATAGAACTGCCCTATGACCCAGCAATTGCACTATTGGGTATTTACCCTAAAGATACAAATGTAGTGATCCAAAGGGACACATGCACCCGAATGTTTATAGCAGCAATGTCCACAATAGCCAAACTATGGAAAGAACCTAGATGTCCATCAACAGATGAATGGATCAAGAAGATGTGGTATATATACACAATGGAATACTATGCAGCCATCAAAAGAAATGAAATCTTGCCATTTGCAACAACATGGATGGAACTAGAGCGTATCATGCTTAGCGAAATAAGTCAAGCAGAGAAAGACAACTATCATATGATCTCCCTGATATGAGGAAGTGGTGATGCAACATGGAGGCTTAAGTGGGTAGAAGAATAAATGAAACAAGATGGGATTGGGAGGGAGACAAACCATAAGTGACTCTTAATCTCACAAAACAAACTGAGGGTTGCCGGGGGGAGGGGGTTGGGGAGAAGGGGGTGGGATTATGGACATTGGGGAGGGTATGTGATTTGGTGAGTGCTGTGAAGTGTGTAAACCTGGTGATTCACAGACCTGGGGATAAAAATATATGTATATAAAAAATATATGTTTATAAAAAATAAAAAAAATAAAAAAAAAAAAAAAAGAAAATGGATGTGTTAACTAGCCTTATTATGGTAATCATTTTACACTATATACATATATCAAGTTATTCTGTTGTACACTTTAAACTTGCAAAATACTATATCAAATATACTTTAATATATTTTTGGGAAAAGGATAGTATGTTGTGATAAAGTATAAATTCTGAAAAATCTAACAATGAAATTTACATATTAACTGATTGCAAAGGGAAAAATGACATAATAGTACCAGTAAAATTTGGGGGGAGCAATAAATAAAATTTGACATATATTTTTGTCAGAATTAGAGGAGATTAATTATATAAAATTACAGAAAATTAATTACAGAATTACAGAAAATTAATTATACCTTCCTTAAGTTCACAAAGGATATTTATTAGAAACCTACATAGAGTATCATACTTAACTGTGCATCATTAAAACTCTCCCCATTAAAATTAAAAAAAAAAAAACAAGGATGCTGGCCATTAATACTATTATCCAACATATTACTAGAGTCTTAGATAAGAAATGAGAGTGAAATGAAATGAAAGGTACAAAGCTTGGAAAGGAGGAGGAAAATGATTATGAAACATTCTTAGAGGGAAAATGTCATTATTTGCAGAAATATTATCTTCATAAAAATCCTCAGAGATAAAAATTAACAAATGAATTCAACTAAACAGAGAGTGAAGAAAAGTAGCTGTACTATTGACATATAGAAACAAATCTTTCATGCCAACGATAACTATGTAAAAGTAATGGAGAGACAGACCAATGGTAAGTTCAGAAATAGGTGAAATCATATTGAAATTTGTGTATGATAAAGATGGCATTTCAAATCTTAGAGACAAAGATGGGTCTTTTGTTAGTGTTGGGAGAAAGAGCTAACCATTTGGAAAAGAAAAAACTGGATCCATACCTCACACCATAGAGAAGAATAAAATCCAGCAGATGAGAAATTCTATGTAAAAAAAAAAAAAATCAAACTATACAAGTTGAGTATGAGAAACTATACAAGTTCTACCATGACTCAAAATCCAGATGCAATAAAAGAAAAGATTAATGAATTTAACCATAATTTTTAAATGTAAAACATGAAACAAAATAAGAATAATCAAAAGATAAATCACAACTGAGCAAAAATAATTTCAGCATATATTATAGTATCTCTACTACATAAAGAACTCGTAAATTAAAAGGAAAAAAATACCAAAACTCAATTTAAAAAAACAGGTAAAAGATAGGAACAGATAATTTTAAGTGAAAAGAATGGCCTTTAAGATATGAAAAGATGTTCAATTTTACTCATAATAAAAGAAATGCAAATTAAAATCCAGGATATAATCCTGGATATAATTTCCAATCTATCAGATTGGCAAAAGTTCAAAAGCTTAATAAAACATTGTTGAAGAGGCTGCTCATAAAAGTTACTCCTCCTATATGTTGCTGGGCTGAATACAAAATGATACAACTTCTATTGTGTGGTGAGGAATTTCACATTATTTAACAAAATAACGTTTGCTTTTTATTCAGCAATTTCACTTCCAGAAACTTATTCTGATTCCAAAAAAAACCCCAACATAGTCATTTATTGGGGCTTTAATTATAAATGTAAAATATTGGAAACAACCAAATGCCCATTATAGGAAATTGATTCAATAAAATACAGTACATCCTCACAATAGAGTATTATGAAGCTATAAAAAATGGAAAAAATCTCTATAAACTTATAAAGAGTGATTTCCTGGATAAATTGTTTTCCAGAATAAATTTTTTAAAAAATTTTGAAGTAAAGTGCAAGCAAGTGTATATATTACCCTGTCTTTTGTGTGTGAGAGAAGGGGAAATAAGAATACACACACATACATTCTGGATTTGCAAAAAGGAAAACAGAAACAATGAAAACAGAAACTAATGAAATTTGGTTGCCTACAGGAGGTGGGTAGAAACTGGGTAGAATGGATAGAGAAGAAAGTCACTCTTCTCTGAAATAACTTTTTGTATAGTTTTGACTTTTTGAAGTGTGTTGTTTTACATATTCCAGAAATAAAATAAATCGACAATGATGGTAAATAAAATAAAAGAAAATCCAAGCAGAAACAACTGAACTTAACTATTTATTAAATTGATACTGTAATCACACAAAAGAAAAAACTGCAGAGCTAATTCATAAAACTTTTAAATATAATACATTGAGTACATATCTTCAGTCTAAAGACAAAATATTGCTACAAAATTTTGAGCTAAACTTGATGTGTTTATTTTGTCCAGGAATTCTGAAACCTTTGTGTGCATGTATGTGCACTGTAGGGTTGAGCAAAAAAGTGAATATACTAATATATCCATGATATTGGCAGCAAAGCTTCTCAATGTGGGAGAGAGAAATAAACATGTACATATATAAAAATGGGAAAGATAAGAACAGACCTTATGTTGTTGGGCTGAGGCTAGAGGTGTTAGTTGAACTCAAATTATAAACATAATATTTTGGTACAGATCTTAGCCAGTGTAAAGGTAATATGGAAAAATAGAAAGTTTCATGACTGGAAAGGAAGAAAGAAAAGTGTCATTATTTTCTCATGATATGATTCTGTACATGGAAACTTCAAATAACCTATAAACTATTAAATTTAATAAATTAAGCAATGTTGCTGGAAGCAAGGTTAATATACAAAAATCCATTTTATTTCTACATACTTCCAGCAAAAAACTGGAAAATAAATATTTTAAAAATACCATTATAATAGCATCAGTAAATATAAAAGAGTTACGGTAAGTGTAACAAAAATATGCAAGTTCTTTACACTAAAACAAAACATTAATGAGAAATACTGAAGAAATACCAGCACCCTGAGATCATGACCTAAGCCAAAGGCAGGAAGGGTTGTGTTTAACGAACTGAGCCACCCATGGGCCCCTCTCTATTCTTTTTTTATTAATTTTTTTTCTGAGGTAAAAAGTACATTGCAAATTTAAAAGGAAAAATGCATTTTCTGAGAGAAGACTTAATTTCTCTTACCTTCTAAGACAAAATGAAAGGTAAGTAAATTAACCTTACTCTTAATTTTAAAAAACATCTTGGAGCCATTTAATTAGGACTTTCTCAATGAGTCTATAGAAAGATCGAGGGACAAAATGATATAGACTAGAAATCAAGAGACCAGGATTCTAGAGACCTGGATAATCAACATTTCTCTGGGTTTCAATTTCCTTTCTTTAAAGTAAAGAGACTCAAAGGAGATAGTATTTATGACCTTTTCCGGTTTTAAAAATATATAATTTTGCCCATCCAGCAGCAATGACCAATAAAAGGCAGCATATCACTAGATATGAATTTATAAGCCAGTATCTTCATGAGGATGAAGCTCTGGGGAGAAGAAAATAAGGAAAGTTGTCATGGTCATTCAAGCAAGGTGTATCTGTCAATGCTCTTGATTTCTGGCAAGAGAAACTGGCTGTAATGAACTTAAACAAAAATGGCATTTGTTGGAAGATCATCGGGGACTCGGAAATTTTTCACCATTATTTCTTCAAATAAGTTTCTTGTCTTCCCTCCTTCTTACATCTCTATAATATAATGTTAATATGCTTAATGTTGTCCTAAAAATCCCTTAAATTACCTTCATTATTTTTTTCCTTTTTGCTGTTCTGATTGGGTGATGTCCACTGTTCTGTCTTCCAGATTGGGGATTCAGTCCTCTTTATTATGCAATTCACTATTGATTCCCTCTAGTGTGTTTTTCATTTCACTTAGTGTATTCTTCAACACTGATTGTTTTTCTTCTTGTATTTTCTAACTCTGTTGAAGTTCTCACTGTGTTCTTCCATTATTCTGAGTTTGGTGAGCATCTTTATGAACATTACTTTGAATTCTTTATCAAATAAATTACTTATCTCCATTTCATTAGGTTATTTACTGGAATTTTGTCTTATTCTTTCATTTGGAACACATGTCTCTATCTTCTCATTTTTTTTACTTTCTGTGCTTCTATGAATTAAGAGGAAAAGCTAACTATCTCAGTTTTGAAAAAGTGGCCTTGTGTAGCAGTATGCCCTGTGTTGGCAGGCCATCTGGAGCTGGAACCAGCACAAGCTTGGTGTGGGGGGGGGGGGAGGCGTTCCTGAGGCATGCTGCACATCAGAGCCACCTTGCTGGGACAATTAGAGCTGGCATGGGTATGGGCTGAGACGTCCTGGGGCACCTTGATGGGATAGCCAGAACTAGAGGAGGCATGAGCCAGGAAGAGTCCCTGGGCATGTCATACCAAGGTCTCAAGCAGCCATAGAAGGTTGGCTAAAGCACCTGGGCCTTGCTCCCATCTGTGTTATCAAGGCAAAGAGGAGTATAAAAAGTGATGCTCACTGGCATCTCTAAGCCCAGATAGAGTTCCAACAGTTTCCCACACAATTGGTGGGTGCTTTATGTTTAGTAAATGGATTTCCTTCACTGATACTCTAGATGTTCTTTAATCTTCTGTGAATTTTTTTTTTTTTTTTTGCTATACTCCAAGACATGTGAGGCTGCATGCAGAGCCCTCAATGATATCCCTCCCTAAGATGGTACTCTGCATTGTGAGTAGAGTTCCCATTGTTACCAAGTCCCTCTCTTTCACCCTTCTTCTATGTGGTCCCTCTATCTGTTGTGCAGTGCTGTTCAATCAGCCCTCAGTTCTTTAGGAGGAATTGTTCTATATGTAGAGGTAGATTTGGTATATCTGTAGGAGTAGGTGAACTCAGGGTCTTCCTACACTGCCATATTGGACAATTTCTCTTCAATAAATAATTTCTTTGTTTTTCTTGTGTTTTAATTTTTACAATGAGGCTATATTTATATATTACTTTTGTAATGAAAAGATAAATTTAATTAAAGAAAAAGTATCCTGGTAAAAGAGTGAAGTCAAGTTGTTAGATGAATGTTTTGGGTAACTATATGCCAAGTGTTATGTCTTCGAGGAGAGCCTCAGCAGATAACCTTCATTCAAAGATAGCTAAACTTGAGATGCTAGAGAAGACCATAAACTCTATGATGAAGTAAATCAAGATGGTGAAAGAAGAATGGGAGATATACTCAAAGGGTTTTAATGTCAAAGTTTGAAGAATAATAATAATTACTAAGCCTGAGCTTAGTTAAAAAAAAAAAAAAAAAAAAAAAAAAACTAGGCTGAGAGAGTGGGAAGAATGGAGTGTATGTTAAGAAGGGAAACAAAGGGGCACCTGGGGGCTCAGTCATTAAGCATCTGACTTCAGCTCAGGTCAGGATCCTAGGGTCCTGGGATCTAGCCCCACGTCGGGCTCCTGGCTCAGCAGGAAGCCTGCTTCTCCCTCTCCCACTTTCCCTGCTTGTATTCTCTCTCTTGCTGTGCTCTCTCTCCCCATCTCTCTCTCTCTCTCAAATAAATAAATAAATAAATAGTATCTTAAAAAATAAAAAAAAAAAAGAAGAGAGAAACATAGGAGGAAAGACATGAAGCCATGAGTAAGTAATCTGTCTGGCATGGCAGCACACACAATAAGAATTAGTAAAAATAAAAATAACACCAAACAAAAAGTTTATCATTGAGTGTTCTTAGCTGCAAACAACAAACCCCACTCTATCTATTATTAACAGATACTAGATGACTTACACTATCATTGGGAGAGCTGAAGAAATAGGCATAAGGCTGGGCTTCTTGGAATGATACCCAAAAGTGGACCATAGATCTGGTCTGATGAGTAGGAAATTGCTGCCTCTGCCATTGCCAAGCACTAAGTGCTAGAAACCCAACTTGACTGCAACTGTTGTTGCTGCCAGGATCAATGCCACCTCCGTGTTGCTGCTGCTCCTAAAAGCTGGATGCTTCTTGTGCCAGCAAAATAAGAGATTTACATGAGCCAATTCTTTCATGTTACTCACTTGCAAATCAGTGTCTCACATGACTGTGCCTGTTTGGCTGATCTTAAATTAAATGCTTGTTCCTAGCTGCAAGGGAGGCTAGATATGTGTGTTCTGACATGTATAGTTAATGAGTAAGCTTAATTACACTGACATTTTTCTAAATATGGAAAATCTATTCAGAAGATGATGGGTAGGCAGCTGGAAATATTACAGAAGATAATTGCAAACAAACTGTGAAATGCTTTGAGTATCTTTATTAAAAAGTTAGACTTTATCTGAGTAGGCTATGAGGAGTAGGCAAAGGTTTTAAGTAGGGCAATGTCTGCTTTTTCAGTTGCTCTAAAAGCATTTGTAAAGTTTAGGAGCACCTGGCTGGCTCAGTCAGTGAAGCATGCAACTCTTGATCTCAGGGTTGTAAGTTTGAGCCCTGCATTGGTGTAGAGATTACTTAAAAAAATATTTTTTAAAAAGCATTTGTAAGTTTTAGTAAAATGGATGTAGTGAGAACAATAGGCAATTTACAATGGTACAGATAAAAGAATATAAAATTCTGGACCCAGGTAATGGAGTGCCTAAGAAGGGACATGTCAGAAGACACTTCATGGATAGAATGTGAAGGAGTCAAGGAATAAGGGATTCACGAAGCTTGGTTCTCATCTTAGAGAAGGAGTGAAGGAGTAAGGGATTCATGAAGTTTGGTTTTCATTTTATATAACTACAAGATTAGCTATCCTGTATTTTTATGTTTGCTTTTGTTTGTTTTGTTTTACTAGATACATATGTTTCTTCCATGAATAAAATCATTCCTCATGGGTCAATTTTTTATTTGTCAAATATTTACACTTGTAATTAAAGGCATTTTTCAGTTGAGAATTTCCTAGAGCTTTCTAATATTCATTAGTCCTCTTGGTATTCAGCTTTTATTCTGGAGAAAATTCAGTCATTCTTCTATCCATTCACTCATTCTTTCAATATATTTTGTACATTCTGTGGACTAGGTATGAGTTTCAAATCTGTGAATGCAGATTTTTGTAAGTATTATATTTGGTAATTATGGTAAAAATATAATTATTTTATAAATGTAAAATATTATAAATGGCATAAAATCATGGTGCAAAATTTTATTAAAATTGGAAAGAGGTAAATACTGTAAGATATATTCAAATAAAATATTTGGGGTATTAGAAGATGATAAATTATTTTCATTTTGGGCTTTGGGGATACATTGAAAGGCTTAATGGAATGGCATTTGAACTTTCAGTATAGGTAGAATTTGTATATGTAAAGATGTGGGTTAAGGGAAAAGAAACAACATAAGCAACATGGCATATTTGAAGGAAGAACAAGAACTCAGTTTTGGCTGGGGATTAGGATGAAAAGGATGAAGATGAAGAGGTACCTTAGGGTTGTGTTGTGAAGGACTGTGATTGCCAGTCTGAAGGGTCTGAATTGTGTCTGGTACTTAATGGGGAGCCACCAAAAGATTTCAGGCTTTGAGTGACACAATTGGAGTTGTACTTTAGACTGGTCAATATGACAGTTGTGATGACAATGGTCTCGGGAGTCAGACAGAGGTGGGGAGGTCAGTTGGCAAAGTATTGCAAAGAGATAATAATAAGTAGTGGAGAGGAAAGGGATCTCAGTGCTACTATAGAGTGGAAATTATTAGAAGTGAGCAAGGAACAGAGATCAAAGTGTTGCAGTGAGTTTTTTTTTTATCCTAGATGAATGAGAATGATGTTACTCACCCGTCTGACTAATTAGATAACTTCAAAGAGGAAAAATATTTAGTGATTGTTACATAGACAAAGACAAAAAATTGTAATAGTTACTTAGGTAATTTGAATGGGAAAAAAATGCCTTCAAGGGAAAAGGAAAGTTTTTGTACCTGAACTGAAGAATTCCATCATCTAAATCACTGAATACTTTTCATCATAATTATATAGATAGAGCTATGTGAACTCATGACAAATTAGGAGCCATATAATATGTTATTTGCTGATCGGATAATCCAAGATTCCTCATTCTTTACCAATTAGTATTATATTATATATTATTACAATAGAGTATTTAAGTTTTATAAAGATAAGAACTTTTCCTGTGTTGTTCAATCCCGTAACAAGATGTCTTCCACGACAGGAAAGAAAAGTAGAAAGAATGTAAGAGGAAGTAACGAACAGAGAAAGAGAAGGAAGGAAGGATGGAAGGAAGGAAGGAAAGAAGGAAAGCAGGAAAAGGAAAGGAAGAGGGAAATAAAAAAGAAGGTGAAAGGATGAAGGATGAATTGTGGATAAGAAAGAAAATAAGGATAAATAGGATAGTGAGATGGATGAGTTAGAACATGATGAAAGAAACCACTTGAGGGCATTCTCTATTGACAGAAAACCATTTGAGAGAGTCAAAACTGTAACTTGATCAGTCAAGGACCAAATTCACTAGAACGTGAAGTCAGCAAAATGGCAGAGCAGGAAGCCCTGGAACCCTCCTTCTTCTGACAAACACACCGGTTCTGCAACAATTCATGAACAAATTATCTTTGTGACAAATCAAAATCTTGGGGTGCCTGGGTGGCTCAGTGGGTTAAAGCCTCTGCCTTCGGCTCAGGTTATGATCCCAGGGTCCTGGGATCAAGCCCTGCATTGGGCTCTCTGCTCAGCAGGGATCCTGCTTCCCCCTCTCTCTCTGCCTGCCTCTCTGCCTACTTGTGATCTCTGTCTGTCAAATAAATAAATAAAATCTTTAAAAAAATAATCTAATTGACAGTCCCCTGCACCATGGGTGAATACAAAATCACATACATGAAAGCTGGCAGGGAGATTTAATACATCCTCTCACCAGAATCTCTGTCTTTGGTGAAGCACCATACAATTAGGAAGAGACCTAGCTCCCAGTTTCACCCAGGGGAAGGAAGAGGTTGGTCATATGTCCAGGATCCCAGCTTTTCTAAGGGGGATTCCCAGAGGACTAATTTCGTCTTTCCAGTCTTAGAGCTCTGATGGGTCTGGCACAACTAGCCTCCTATGGGAGAATGGAGGTAGCATCCTGGGCTGGTAGACATCATTGCTCATCCCTTCTGTCCCCTCAGCACAGAGAAAACAGACAAGAAATACAGCTCTCTTATTTTCCCTGAGGACTGTTAGCAGAGGCCTCCAGAATATCTGGTTGAGCTGTGTTGTGGGTGTATGAGCTCAGCCCAGAGCCCTTTCTCCAGGATAGATAACATGGTAGGTCACAAAACAAGTCTTAAAAATTTTAAGAAGATTGAAATCATATCAAGTATCATTTCTGGTCACAATGGGATAAAACTGGAAATCAATAGCAGAAGGAAAACCAGAAGAATCACAAATCTTTATAAATTAAACAGCACACTCTTAGACCACAATTTCGTTAAAGAAGAAAAAAGAGAAATTGGAAAATACCTTAAGGCAAATGAAAATGAAAATACAGTAGGCCAAAATGTATGGGACACGGCAGAAGAAGTACTAAGAGGGAAGTTCATACTGATGAATGCCTACATTAAAACAGAAGAAAGATCTCAATAAACAACTTAATTTTACCCCTCAAGGAATGAGAAAAAGAAGAAAAAACTAAGCCCAAAGTTAGTATATGAAATGAAATAACAGGTTAGAACTGTAATAAAAGAAATACAGGATAGAAAAAATAGAAAAAGTAAAAAAAAAATTGAGTTGGTTGTTTGAAAAGGTAAACAAAATTGACAAACTCCTAGCTACACTAAGAAAAAGAGAGAAAATTCAAATAAAACCAGAAATGAAAAAAGGCTCATTACAACTGATGCCATAGAAATAAAAAGAATCATATGAGTCAACAATGTATAATTATA
The DNA here is from genome assembly GCF_030435805.1 of Mustela lutreola. NCBI lineage: Eukaryota > Metazoa > Chordata > Mammalia > Carnivora > Mustelidae > Mustela > Mustela lutreola. The sequence goes on along the minus strand of NC_081308.1, from coordinate 93,691,111 downwards.
TGCCAACTAATTGGATAAACCATAACAAACAGATAAATTCTTGGAAACATACATTGTACCAGACTGAATCATGAAGAAACAGAAAGTCTGAACAGACCTATAACTAGTATGGAGATTAAATCATTAATAAAAAACCTCCTAACAAAGAAAAATCCACAATTACATAGCTTCATGACTGAATTATACAAAACATTTATTTTTTTTAATTCTACAAAACATTTAAAGAACAGTTAATGCCAATCCTTCTGAAATGCTTCCAAAATATGGAAGAGGAGGGAACACTTCTTACCTCATTTTGTGGGGCCAGAATTACCCTTATACCAAAGCCAAACAAAGACACCACAAGAAAAGAAAACTACAAGCCAATATCCTTAATGAGGATAGATACACAAATCCTCAACAAAGTACTATAAAATAAAACTCAAATGCACATTGAAAGGGTCATACACCCTCACCAAGTCCAAGTGAGATTTATCCCTGTTATATAAGAATGCTTCACCATATGTAAATCAATTAATGTGACATCATCTCAACATAGTAAAGGCCATATATGACAAACCCCCAGCTAGCATCATACTCAATGGTAAAAACCTGAAAATGTTCCTCTAAAATCAGGAATAATGTAAGAATGCCTATTCTCACCACTTCTATTCAACATAATACTGGAAATCCTAGCCATAACCATTAGATGAGAAAAATAAACAAAAGGCACCTAAATCAGAAAAGAAGAAGTAAAAGTGTTCTTTGGTGCAGATGACATGATCTTATATATAGAAAACCCAAGAAACCCCATAAAACTTATAACTAATTGATGAATTGAGTAAAGTTGCAGACTACAAAATCAACATACAAAAATCCATTAAATTTCTATATGCTAACAATAAGCTATATGAAAGGGAACTTGGGAAATCAATCCCATTTACAACAACACTGAAAAAAGTAAAATACCTAGGAATAAACTTAACTAAGGAGGTGAAAGATTTTTATACTGAAAACTATAATATATTGATGAAAGAAATTAAAAGAGACACAAATGGGAAGACATTCCATGGTTATGAATTAGAAGATTAATGTTGTTATAATGTCTACATTATTTTTAACTTCCTGAGGAACCTCTATACTGTTTTCCAGACTGGCTGCACCAGTGTCATTCCCGCCAATAATGTAAGAGAGTTCCCCTTTCTTCACATTCTCCATAGGGAAAGGGAAGGAAAAATAAAATAAGATGAAAACTGAGAGGGAGGCAAACCATAAGAAATGCTGAACTCTGGGAAACAAACTGAGGGTTGCTGGAAGGGATAATTGGGTGTTGAGTGTTAAGGAGGGCACTTGATGGCGGCACCTGGGTGGCTCAGTGGGTTAGGCCTCTGCCTTCAGCTCAGGTCATGATCTCGGGATCCTGAGATCGAGCCTTGCATCGAGCTGTCTGCTCAGCGGGGAGCCCTCTCTCTCTGACTGCCTCTCAGCCTACTTGTAATATCTGCCTGTCAAATATATAAATAAAATCTTTAAAAGAAAAAAACGAGGGCACTTGATGTAATGAGCTCTGGGTATTATATGCAACTGATACATCACTAAATTCTACCTCTGAAAGTAATTTTTAAAAAAGTCCACACTACCTGAAGCCATATGTAGATTCAGCACAATCCTTATCAAAATTTGAAAGATATTTTTCACAGAAGTAGAGAAAACAATCCTAAAATTCATATGCAATAAAAAAGATCACAAATAGCCATGTCAATCTTGAAAGAAAGAAAAACAAAGCTGGAAATATCACAATTTTTATTTCAAACTATATTACAAAGTTACAGTAATCAAAAAAGTATGGTACTGGCATGAAGACAGACAAATAGACCAAAAGAACAGAATTTAAATCCTAAAATAAATCCATGCATATACAGGTAACCGATCTTTAACAAGGCTACCAAGAATACATAGTGAGGAAAGAATAGTTTCTTGAACAAGTGGTGCTGGGAAAACTGGATATCCAGACACAAAAGAAGGAAATTCAACCCTTTCTTACACTATACACAAAAATCAAACTCAAAATATTTTAAAGGCTGAAACTTAATACCTTAAACTATAAAACTCCTAAGAGGAAACACAGGGGAAAATCTCCATGGCATTGGTCTTAGCAAGTTTCCTTATCCTCTTGTTTTCTGTGCTTTTCAGTGTCATATCCATGGAATCATTGCCATTTTCCAAGTTGGTATAATAAAAGACTGGGTAGCTTATAAAAAATAGAAACTATTCTCATAGTTTTGGGAATGGGGAAGTCCAAGATAATGGCATGGGTAGTTTTGGTGTCTGGTGAGAGGTTCCTGGTTCAGAGATGGTCATTTCTTAAAATTTGTCAGAGGAAAGGGCAAGGTATTTTTCTGGAGCTTCTTTCACAAGAGCACTAATTCCACTCATGAGGGCTTTTCCCTAATGACCTAACCACCTCCCAAAGGTCCCACCTCCTAAACCCATATCCTTGAGGTTTAGGATTTCAGTATATGAATTTCAAGGAGACACAAACATTCAGACCATAGTACACCAAACTAAAAACCTTCTGCACAGCTAAGGAAAGAATCGATAGAGTGAAAAGACAACCTATAAAATGGGAGATTATATTTGCAAACCATGTATTTGAAAGGGGCCAACCTCCAAACATACAGAGCACCTACAACTCAATGGAAAAAACAAAATAAACAACAACAACAACAAAAAGACAAAAAAAAGTAACCTGATTTTATTTTTTTTAAAGATTTTGTTTATTTATTTGACAGAGAGTAGAACACAAGCAGTCAGAGCATCAGGCAGAGAGGGAGGGGGAAGCAGGCTCCCTGCTGAGCAGAGAGCTGGATGCAGGACTTGATCCCAGGGCCCTGAGATCATGACCCGAGCTGAAGGCAGAGGCTTAACCCACTGAGCCACCCAGGTGCCCCAAGTAACCTGATTTTAAAAGGGGCTAAGTCCTTAGAGATTTCTACAAAGAAGACACACAAATATCCAACAGGTGTATGAAAATTGGTCAACATCACTAATCTTCAGGGAAATGCAAGTCAAAACCACAATATGATGTCACTTTGCCCCTGTCAGATGGCTATTAGAAAATAACCGTTGAAGACGTGGAGAAATTGGAACACTTTGCACACTGCTAGTGGGAATGCAAAAATGATGCAGTTGATGTGGAAAACAGTATGAATGTTCCTCCAAAAATTAAAGATAATGCTTCTATAGCCGAACTACAGAAAGAGTCCAAATATCCATCAACTGATGAATGGACAAAGAAGATATATGTTTGTGTGTATATATATATATATATATATACACACATCTTCTTTGTATATATCTCATACACACACACACACACACACACTCACATACACACATATGCAGTGGAATGTTACTCAGCCATCAAATAGAGTGAAATCTTGCCATTTGCATCAATATGGATGGAGCCAGCGTGAGTGTATCATGATAAGTGATAAGTCAGTCAGAGAAAGACAAATACCATATGATCTCACTCATATGCAGAATCTAAGAAACCAAACAGGTGAACATATGGGAAGGAGGAAAAAAAGGTAGAGGGAAACAAACCATAAGAGACTTTCAAGGATAGAGAACAAAGTGAGGGTTGGTGGAAGGAGCCGGGTGGGGGGTGGGCTAGATGGGTGATGGGAATTAAGGACAACACTTGTTATGATGAGCACTGGGTGTTGTATGTAAGAAATGAATCACTGAATTCTACTCCTGAAACTATTATTGCACTGTATATTAACTAACTAGAATTTAAATAAAATTTTGGAAAGAAAAAATTAAAAATAAAATTACCGTATGGTCTAGCAATCCCACTTCTGGATATTTATCCAAAAGAATTTTAAAGGTTCTTGAAGAGATAATAGCAATTCTAAGTTCACTGCAGCATTATTTATAATAGCCAAGGTTTGAAAACAAACTAAGTGTTCATTGACAGATGAGTAGATAAAGAAAATGGGATATAAACATAGAAGATAATACTATTCAGCCTTAAAAAGACAAGAACATTCTGAATATGTGACAACATAGATGAATTTGGAGGACATTATGCTAAGTAAAATAAGCCAGTCACAGAAAGATAAATACAGCATGATTCCACTTATATGAAGTATCTAAATTAGTCAAATTTATAGAAACAAAGAGTGGAATGGTAGTTGACAGGGACTGTGGAGAGGGTAAAATGAGAAATTACTAATCAATGGGCATAAAGTTTCAGTCAATAAAGCTTAATTAGCTCTAGAGTTCTACTGTATTATATTGTATCTATACTCAACAATAATATATTTTACACTTAAAAGTTTGTTAAGAGGGTAGGTCTTGTGTGTTCTTTCCACAATAAGATAAAGTAAATTTTCTTTAAAGATAGGAAATACCCTCTATCCCATAAATAATTATCTATTTAAAAGATTATGAGAAATTTAAAACTAATAACAGAATCATCAAGAATAATATTCTAATTCACTATGCTACAGAGTATAGTTATCCAAATCTGTCTCTGATAGGGTTTGTTGAATGTATTAACAGGAAGTTCAGTTTCTTACTTCATTAACTTGTCTAGGTAATACTAGTTTGATGTTTCTTGATTTAAGATTCCTGAAATATCCACCAGTTTGAACTACAGCTAGGCATCTGTGCATACAGGGTCACAGCCAATAAGACTTTGAAGTTCTCTTGTGAAGAGTATGATGTCTCCAAGGAAACAACACAGGACAATTGTAGCAGCTGCTGTTTGGGTTCTTGAAAAGCTCTTGGTAGTAAATTCTTTAAAAATTGAGACTTTATTGAACTTGGCTGTACATTTCTCTCCAAGGACATCAGCAGGAGCAGCACTTTATAAGCAAGATCATTATTATCTGAGAGTGGGTCAAAAGCACTGCACATTTATTTTGTTCAAGTTTAACAATCCCCCTCCACCCATCCATCTTTTTATTTTCAAGAGTAGCATATAGTAGGGCATGTTTACTAATTTTTAAATAAGAGTGATTGATCAAAGTATTTTTTTAGGAAAAAAATGCTGATGTTGCCATATTCAAAAGAAATTATACAGGTTGGTTTTCTTTGGCACACTTTATATAGCTACTGTAATCAAAAGGGAATGCCGATACAACTGAATAGAAAATAATGAGACAGTTGAAAAAGACTAGGCTACATGCCTAATTCCAATGTGGCAAAGAAGGGACCACGAGATAAGAGGTTGTTTCTTAAAACACTTCAATAAATAATAATACCTTGCTTCAGATAAGCTCCTTTTATTAATTGCCTTCACAATTCATTAATTAATTGAATCTCATAGATTCCTACCACATAGAGTAGGTATTAACCCATTTTCAGATGATAAGCTGGAAACAAAGAGGTTAAATTATTTGCCTGTTATCACATGTGCAAAGAATACCAGAACCAACCAGGGGGCTCAGAGCCCTTATAAAACATCTGTGATTCTTTTAAATATTTTATTGAAATAGAATACACATACACGGAAGTGACTAAAAACCTGTTTTTAGCTCAATGAATTTTCACAAATTGAATACTGTCATGTAACCATCATCCAGATTAAAAAAAAAAAAACAATAAAAACAAAAACAGAACAAAACTAGCAACCCAGAAACCCCTCTCAAGTCTTCTTCCAATTATGCCATCACAAAGGGTAACTACTATCTTGACTCATAACATTATATATTAGTTTTGCCTATGTTTGTACTTTACAAAGAATCATGCTGTATGTGTATATATATATATATATATATATATATATACACACACACACATATATATATGTATGTGTATATATACATGTATATATTTATGTAGTGTTTTGCCATACTATAAAGCATTTATCCTTAGTGTTGATGAACATTTGAATCCAATGTTTACCTGTTACAAATAGTGCTACTCTGAGTATTCTTGTATATGTCTTATGTTAATCAAATAAGAGCACTTATGTTGGTTTAGTGCCTAAGAGTGAACTTGCTGGGTTATAGCATATACATATATTCAGCTGTAGAGGATAATTTGAGTTTTCCAGAATAGTTTTCTCAATCTATGACCCCACTAGAGCATATGAGTTCCAGCTGCTCTTGATTTCTGCTGTCCTTCTCTTTTTAGCCATTCTGACTTTTGTGGTAGTATGTCATTGTGGTCTTAATTTGCATTTCCCTGATTACTAATGAGATTGAACATCTTTGGATATTCATTGGCTATTTAGCTATCCTCTTTGGAGAAGTATCTATTCAAATCTGTTATCCACTTTTTTATTGGGTATACTGTCTTTTAAAATCAATTTGTTCATGTTCTTCATATATTCTCTGTGTCCTCTGTCAAATATATGAATTGCAAATAACTTTTCTTTTGCAAATAATTTTCTTATTCTGTGGCTCACTTTTATAATGACAGATAGTTGTTAAACATCAATAGTGTCTTTTTTAAAAGACACTCTAAATATCCAATTTATCCTCAGCCAGCCCCTTCAGATAAGCCGGGGGAGGAAATTCTGCCCATTTTCTGGGTAGGGACACCAATGGCAAAGTTAAGACATTAAAGCTGGAGTTGGAATCTTATTACCCTGATTCTGTTGGTGTTTCATTAATACCAGATTTTATTTTAGATTCCTCTGTTTTCAGCAGCTCCTTCATCGCTTCCAATGACCACATGTCTACATACAAGTTGACTGCACATTTGGTTTCCTCTGGGAGAAAAATTAATCTTGATGTCAACTATAACCAAAATCAGTTTCTGTCTCTCTATTGTTTCTGTCTCCATTGTATGTTTCCATAATGATTTAATTATACAATAATTAAACCAGTCACCAATTAAACAAATGTATAATAATGTTAAACTGAAACACTGACAGAAAAGTGCCTCACATGTTAAAAGTACAGTAACTCTTATTTAATAACAGAATATTCACACTGGAATTTTAATGTTAACCAAGGCAAGATACAAAAATACACAGAAGATCTACTTTTGAGGGGAATAAAAGAGCTTTCAAATGCTTGCTCAACTTTGTCAAATGTTAGAAATGAAGAGAGGTTTGCTTTGCATCTAAAGGGGCCCTAGAAGCCTATAGGCATTCAGTAGGACACATTTACCCACACCATAACAAAGAATAATCCTTTAAACTCTGACTGGACTTCTTGTCAGAGTGGGAAAAACTATATAGCATCACAAGGAGATGAACCCAATATCCTGACATACATGCCCTTCACCCAGTACAAGGCTGGTAAGAGTTATTATTTATTGCCTTCTAATCCAATGAATAATTTCACAGATCTAAGGAACATCCATTCCACCTCAACCAGGCATTTGCCCATCATTTGGCTAAAAATACAACCAAAAATTTTATTTTCTACTCTAAGTCTTTGCCTTTATTAAAATTTCAACTTGGGTTTTTGGGGACATGATATAGTGGACATTCTTTGAAATTCTTTCAAATACTTTCCTGAGAATAGATTTGGATGAGGAAAAATGTGAAAGGAAATGTAGCATATTTATTGGAAGTCTCTAAGATACTGGGGCTTAAATTGAAGATAGAGATTTCAGTAAATCTTCTGGTTTAATGTAGCTTTTTCTGTGTCTAGACCCCTTCTAGGTGAGCTGTGGTCCAAGTTTGATTCTATATTCTTTTCCCAGTTTCTGTTCCTTCCCCAGTGTCATTATCCTCAAGTACACATTGTAATTCAATGTAAGTTAACAAAATTTGTATCTTAAGAAAAGCCCTAAAAGAAATCTGTTTTAATGAAAAGAGACAAAAATGACTGTTAATTAAGATGTCAATTATTTTATATAAAACCCTTCAGAATTTTTCTAGGGTCCTTGAATACAGTTACTATTATTTTGCAAAAATGAAGAGAGGAATTTCTAAACAAGGTTATCTTGAGGCTGGTTCAACTAGATTGTCTCAATTTCTGAATTAGTATAATCAGAATTTATGAGGTTTCAAATATGTAGATTATGTAAGTACCTCATGTCTGATTAGTTCATAATACATCCTGTACAATATCCAGTGCAGTGGGCACTTAATAAAAATGATTTACATCGAGGAGGACATGTTTATTAATACATTTTACAATTATTAATGTATTCATGTTTTAAGTAACAAATTAAGAACCTATGCCAGGCACTGTTCTAGGAGCCGAGGTTATAAAATACATCATTCTTGCATATGAAAGCTGAGAGCCTACTGTGGGGGACATTCATGTAAATAAATAATTGGAATATAAATTTAGAAATGCTATAGTTTTAGCAAAACATTATAAGATCACAAAAGAAAAATCCACTATTTTGGGTCCACAATCAGAAAGACTTACTAAGGAAAGCAACATTTGGGGTGGTTCTTTTTTATTATTATGTTTGGTTAGCCAACATATAGTACATCATTAGTTTTTGATGTAGTGTTCAATAGTTCATTAGTTGCGTATAACACCCAGTGCTCATCACCACACGTGCCCTCCTTAATACCCATCACCCAGCTATCCCATACCCCACCCCTCCCTTCTGAAACCCTCAGTTTGTTTCCTGGAGTCCACAGTCTCTCATGGTTTGTCTGCCTCTCTGATTTCTTCCCCTTCAGTTTTCCTTCCCTTCCCTTAGTCCTCTGTGTTATTCATTATACTCCATATATGAGTGAAACCATATTATAATTGTCTTTCTTTACTTGACTTATTTACTTAGCATGTCTTCTCCAGTTTCAACCATCTCAGTGGAAATGGTGGGTATTCATCCTTTCTGATGTTTGAGTAATATCCCGTTGTATATATGTGCCACATCATTATCCATTCGTCTGTTGAAGGGCATCTCAGCTTCTTCCACAGTTTGGCTACCATGGACATTGCTGCTATGAACATTGGGGTGTATGTATTGGGGATTGGAGTGGTTCTTAAAGGAAGAGTAGAAGTTGGTCAAACTGTGAAAGGAGTGGGAAATAATTGTGCAAGCACAGAGACTAGCATTGTTAAAGGCAGCGACAAGTCTAGAAATTATATATAGGGGAACTTGGGACAATAATCTAAATGGTATGAAGGCTAAGGAACTTTTCTTAAAGTGGCAAAGTCACTTTTTCATAGAAGACACATCACTTTGAAGGGTTGCTGGAGGTTATGGAAACTCTAAATCTCTTCAAAGGTCTACCTACATTAAAGCATATATTTAGGAAATAACAAAGAATTGGTTTAGTTTGGCAAAAGCATTTAGGTGTAGTGGGGGCTAGGAAAGGTAAACATCCCTTCCCAGTAGGAAAGATAGGAGATGAAGATTTCAATATAGCAAACCAACACTGAAGGACAAGGAACACATTCATAAATAAGGGAATAGTCTCCTTTTTACAACAAAGACCATGCACTTGTTTGATTTTAGAAAGAGACTCTGCCTTCATTTGTCATTAATTCCTATGGTTAAGCAGTAAGTTTAAAATTTATATCAATATTTAAAGTTCATATGTCTTACATTTCATAGAATGGGTAATAGATTCCATCAATAATTTTATGTCTTCATCATCATAATCAAGGCATAGCAATTAACTTTATCTACCAAATGGTCATTTTTCACATTACAAGTATTATCTGAACTCCAAATCATAAATTTACTAATTGGTCCTCCCTATGGAGGATATGAACTCCTTCCTGACCATGACAATCATCTGGCTTTCTATAAATCAATACACCTTACTCTAGGTTGACCTACCTAACTCACATAAGTACAAATTTTTCAACTGTATTTTCTTCATTTTTCCATCTACTACATGGTATAACCAAAGAGTTGCAATTAGAGCTTTTGTTATTAGGTATAATTTTCTTCCATTAAATTGCCAATGTTATATCATATCATGTTAACCACTTCATTTTCTTTCTTCTCTTGAATAAGCCAGATTTGTAGTAGGAGAGAACACAAATGCACAAATACACACACACAAACACAGGAAAAGATGAGGGAAGTAGCAGAAATAGCATAGGGTGTGATTGATATGCTTACCAAGATTTACTGTGGGGCACATACTTAGCAACTGGGAGCAATGGACTGTTGGTAGATAGGCAAGTATCAAAGGGAAAACTTAGGGATAAAAACCCAAGAAAAGGGTTGGTTAATAGGCAAAATCAGACGCATAAGCAGAGACACATTAGCACTGTAGGCATAGAGATACACCATGGATAGGAAAAATAGTTGAAGAAGTAAGGGCATACTAATTAGCTACAGATTATTACAGAAAATCCTAAAGACAAGGATTAGTGAGTTAGACATGAAGCTGGGTTATCAAGAACTTGAGAGATATAAAATATGTAGGAGTCGATGTTCAGGCTGGAAAGGGAGCCCAGAGAAGTATAATGAGAATCAATGATCTAAGTGAAGGAGTAGAGTCAGAGCAACTGTGTATTAGTGAAATCAGAGAGCTTGTTATGAAGATTGCTCTTTGAAATAGAGCTGGGTTGAATGAAGTTTTGTTATTGCTGGTGAATGGCAAATGTCTCATGAAGGCAAACATTATCAAAGATTAGAAGAGCAATGCCTCATCTATCTGTGGCATCTGACAGGTCACCAACAATAAATATTGACTGATAGACTGCTCAGCATAAATGTTGCTGATGAAACTGCAAAGGAAGAAGTGTGGGGTGGGGAAGGGCCTTCTAGGTGCTAGTTATTCACAAAAGAGAAGGTAATAAAGAGGTAGAAAGAAGAGAGGTGGGTTCAGTCTACCATATTTATGATTCATACGTGAATGAACCTTGAGATATACACAGATTAAGTAAAAGCCTCTAGGCCTCACATTTTTTCTCTGAAGAGTGTGGTGTGGGGAGGGTTGAATTAATAATCAGTAGGGTCCCCATTTAGTTTCACTACCTCATAGTATATATTCTATGATGAAATTCTGAGTGTGCTACTACACACTTCCTCAATTCCAGGAAGTTGAAAGGATCTCCATTGAGTTGAAAAAGACCTCCTTAGTGAGTTAATAAAGACATCTGTGTTTGCAGGAGAGAGCCAGAGTTCGACTTTGGTGAGATATACTAGAGAGGTAAGAGGAAATAGGTTCTAAGATTTCATAAGGATTTGGGGTCGTCCTACATAATCAACTAGAATAAAGAGAGAGACGATAAAGAACAAGTGATGGTTTCAGGGATGCAGTAGAAGAATGTTATGGGATTATTAGGTTTAAAGAGGGAACCTCAGTAATGAGAAGTTTGAAATAAAAATGACAACATACAGAAGAGCAATAAAAGAGGGATTTTACTGAACAATACAGTAAAAATCAAAGGTCAGGCAGGCAGAAATAGTGAACTCAGGAACACAGGAGGGTTATTAGTTTGAAATGAAACAAGTGATCTTTCACTCTGACCCTTCTTTTCTAGTTCCTTTTCTCCCATCTATAAGCACAAACACTTGACTTCTTCATTTCTCTGAGGCAATATGTCAGAGTGCAAACACAGGAGCATTAGAGCCCAACAAATTTGGTTTGAATACAGCTATGCATTAGTTAGATGATCTTGAGTAAGTTACTTCAGTGCTCTGTACCTCATTTTCCCTCAGCAGCAAAATGACCATAGCTCATACAACGCAAAATTGTTAAGCCTAAATAAGTTAACACTTACTAAATTAAGGTTTCTGTCCTCTCCTCCAACCTACAACCAACCAGCTCCCCGCAACTGCTACTTGATGTTACTCCCATGCCTAAAGTTGGAATCTAAAGGATAAAAGGCCGGTGGGTTACAAAATCCTGTTAAATGTCATGTGGTCAGCCTCTTGTTGTGGAATGCACACTACATTTGGAAGAAGACAGAACTAAATTCAATTCCAAGTTCTGTCACTTATAAGCTGTCTTATTTAAGCTTGCATTAGTTACCTAACTTCTCTGAGCCTTAATTTCCAGACCTTCATTGTGAGAGAGAAATAAAATAACAAATATAAAGTGGCAGGCACATAGTAAATAAACATCAATGAATTTAAACCTCCATTATTCATCACCAAATTTCTGGAGTAAGTTGTTAATAGTGTGTATTATAAATCTTTGGAATTTCCTACCCTCAGCTTGGCTAATTAAGGTCACTGAAAACTTCGGTGCCACATCAAAAGATAGCTTTTCTTTATCACATCTACTTCTCTGCTTCTGTGGATACCATAAATAACTACATAATCTTAAACACACTCCCCAATCTGGACCTCAAGAATATTAGTCTTCATCTGGTTTGCATTTCATATCTTTGGCTTCTTCCATAGTATCTGTTTCCATACTTCCACATCAAAGCATTTCCCACTGGCCTTAAGACTCCCATTGGGCTTTTTATTACTGTACAAATGAGACCCTGTCTGTTCTTGGAGGAACTGTTAGAGATCCCCAAATCACTTCACTATAAGAAGAGGAGAAAAATTAGTTATTCTAAAAGATGTCAACAAGAGAGATGGAAGTGCCTTTTCCTTGACTGAATTAATAAATCTGCCTAGCTAAAAGTGCTATCAAAAGGGATTAGCAGCTATGTGCTGATTGCCCATAGCATTGGCTTCTGCTGAAATTATGAAACCACCAAGTTGCGTAATTCTGAACATGGTGGGTTTACTGTACCAGGGTCAATACCATCTGTCTCCTGGATTCAATTATCGTCTCTATGGATGACACACAAATCTACTTGTCTGCGCTGAGCTTAATCCCTGGGTTCAGTCCTGTATAACTAAGGCAACAATATTTTCTGCACCAAAAATCAGGAGACACATGCAGGCCCTGACAAAGGATTGTTTTTTTTTCTGATCTGTGAATTATTCATATGAAGACTTTCAAAGATACAAAAATTCAATCACATTTAGTTGTACTTTTAATGAATTTACTTTACCAAAAAGATATCTAGCAGATGTCTATCGGTGTCACAATCAGCATGAGCATACATTTATTCTTTGTGGCTTCCTCCAGGCTAAACTTCTCTATCATAAATAGGAAATTTGATCATATTTTTAATATTCCGAGTAAGGTAACTTAGGGTACTGTTTAACTCCTCTAACCTTTTGCTGCACACACTTAATCAGCTTTCAAATGATCACATTTTTTTTTGAGGGGGGGATGTTGTTTTCTCACTACCTTATTCTTCCTAATTCTCATATAGGCTGGTGGTTCCTCAACTTATGTGTGCACCAGACACAACTGGGGAAGCTTATTAAAACGACAGATTCTCAGGACGCCTGGGTGGCTCAGTTGGTTAAGCAGCTGCCTTCAGCTCAGGTCATGATCCCAGCATCCTGGGATCGAGTCCCACATTGGGCTCCTTGCTCCGCAGGGAGCCTGCTTCTCCCTCTGACTCTGCCTGGCACTCTGTCTGCCTGTGCTCGCTCTCGCTCTCTCTCTCTGACAAATAAATAAATAAAATCTTAAAAAAAAAAAAAAACACGACAGATTTTCAGCTCCACCTGCACTGAGATTGATTTGATAAAACTGGGGTAAGGCCCAGAGATTTTCCATTTTTAACAAGTTTCCAGTTGTTTCTGGTGCAGGTGGTTCAAGTACCACACTTTGTGTAACACTGTTTGGTGTGAACTATCTACTGTGTTATTAATGTTTGAATTCAACTGCTTTAGCAAAGGCTTATATTTTTTACCATAAAAGGATATTGAGGGGAAACTAATGTCTTGATGATAAAGCATGTGCTTTGTAGATATACTTTTATGGTCTGTGGGCAAAGTCCCTGATGAAAACAAAATAGCCTCTTAAGGGCTAAAACTGCATATCAAGGATCACAGCATAATAGTAATAGTACAAGCAAAACTTACAAAATGGATACAGGAGAGCTTGATCGCAGCTTTTTTCATCTTTATTTTAATCTTTTTTGAGAACCTTTTAATATTATTAACAAACTGCCCACATTCAACTAATATTGACTCTGCATCCCTGTGAATGCACATCCTAGTATACAAATGTACTTCGAGTCCACAGTCTGACTTTATATTGCACACAGTCTGTGTATTCACTTCCTCACTTGCGATGGTGGGGGCATCCAAAGCCAGAGGAGAACTGGATGCTTGTGTGTCTTGATTATAGAGGAACATGAAAGTCTATTGCTCCATCTCAGGGTATCTTCCTAAACTTCTTATAGCCTACCTAGACACTCACTACAAATCGATTACACCTGCACAGGACTACACTTCTAGAAACACTGGTCCAGATTCTTCTGTATTGTCTCCTCTAGTGTGGGATCTATACTCTTGAAATCTTCCTACTCAGCCTCAGTGGCTCCTGAAGCATCTCCCAGTGGTATGCAGGTTCTTTTCTTTTTTTTTTTTTTAAAGATTTATTTATTTGACAGAGAGATAGATCACAAGTAGGCAGAGAGGGAGGAAGGGAAGCAGGCTCCCCGCTGAGCAGAGAGCCCAATGTGGGACTCGATCCCAGGGCCCTGAAATCATGACCCAAGCCGAAGGCAGCGGCTTAACTGCGGGTTCTTTTCTATCACTACCTAGTTGTCTCCATTGCTTACATTTTACCTTGTTTCCCCTGTAAACACTGCTTACATAGACATGGTTTGTTTAGGCCTGTATAGGCATCCTTGCAAAAGTAATCCCTTACTATCATTATACTTGTAAATGTTTCAAGATAAAGTAAAAACCTCTCTGATATTTCTTGGCTGGGGTAGACTATGTTTTCCAGCTCAGAGGCATACTGTGATGCCCTTTGTCATCTCCTTATCTTATATACGATGAACAATTTGTCCAGTGAGGTTATCATCCTGCTTCTGTATTTGTTGGTTTGGAGAGAAGCGTATTTAGCTATCTCTAAGTGATAATATACTACACACAATATTCTCTACACTGCTTATTTCACTTAATAATCTATCTTGGACATCTTTCCATATCAGTAATATAGAGCTGTCTCTTTCTTTTAAACTACTGCCAGGTATTCCACTGTATAAATATAAAATAACTAATTTAGCCAATCCGCTAATGAAGGATGTAAGGTTTTTTTTTTCAATCTTTTGCTATTACAAACATTCTAGTATACACATTACATGCACATGTGCGCCTAGAATACAGAATCACAGGATATGTGCATTTTTATATGGCCAATTGCTCTCCACTGTGTTTATATTCCCTTGATGTTTTAAAACTAACAGTAAAAAGTTCTTCCCCTATACATAAAAAATCTTCCTTACACTACATTATTTTAACATTTTTATTTTTTTCAAAATTAATATAGTTGTCTTTTAAAATTAAAAAAAAATAGAGTAAACTAACTCTCCTTTACCACCATTCACAAATCTGGTCTAATCAGTCCTGTCCTCAAAGCAATCACCATTTTGAGTGTGCATGTTATGGTGTGTATTCCTCTTGACTCTTTTCTATGCACTGGCAATAATACACATTAACTGTAACTATGGAGGATATATAAATTATTTTGTGTCTTGATTTTATACATAAATGGTATCATACTATGTATATCATTTTGCAGGTTTTTTAACAGTAATTTCTTGACTTCTTGATACATTAACTGATGACTGAAAAAAAGGTATTACTTTTTTTCTCAAGATACATGTCCACTGAGGGTTAGAGAGCTCTGCTCATTGGACTTAGGCACCCAAGCTACCGGAGCAGTTACCATTTTGAACATGCCACAAGGAAAGAGAGCTCTTCAGAGAGTTTCCCACTTGTCACAGAAGTAACAACTCACTGACCAGAATCAGATATATTGTCCTAAGCAACCATGAAAGAGCCACTGAATGCTGCCCTACTGTATGCCCAGAAGGCGAGGTGAACTAACAGTGAATAACACTTATTACTCTAATAATCAGTAAAATGAATGAATTGCAAGACACACATTTCCCATTTAAATACACATTCCCAAATTGTACTCCAAAGTGGCTATACCACTATCAGACTGTGAGTATGTGTATCTCTCCATATTCTTCTCCACATTTGTTATTAACAATTGTTTTCAAAGTTTTCCAGTCTGATGCTAATATAATTTGTATTTTTTTCTGATTGCTAGTGTAGTTGAGCATCTTTTCATTTGTATCGGTGTTCTGTACTTCCTCTTCTGTAATTTACATGTTCATGTTGTTGGCCATTTTTCTATTAAGTTGCTTCTAAGTATTCTAACCAATTTGTAGAAGTGTTTTATATATTATGGATATGAATCCTTAGTTATGTATATTGCAAATTTTTCCCCAGATTGTCATTCAAAGTCCGTTGCCTTTTTATTATTCTCCCTGGGCACAGAAACCAATAAATTCCGCTGAAATATTTGAAAACAGTCATCAAGTCCCTCCCTAGCTTCCTCTTTTTTGAGCTAAATAACCTGAATTCCTTTAGCTTTTCCTCATAACACTGTTATTTCAACTTCTTTAATCACATCTCTACTTTCTCCATACCTTAAAACTATAGTGGCCTACTATAAACACCATACACTTCTAAACTGTGTAACTGGCCCGCTTTTTATTCTTTCTTCTTCTCTTTTTATTTTTTATTTTATTTTTCATTTTTTAAAAAAGATTTTATTTAAAAACATGATTTTATTTATTTATTTATTTGACAGAGAGAGAGAGAGAGAGAGAGAGAGATCGATCCCAAGTAGGCAGAGAGGCAGGCAGAGAGAGAGGGGAAGCAAGCTCCCTGCTGAACAGAGAATCCAGTGTGGGGCTCAGTCCCAGAACCCTGGGGTCATGACCTGAGCCAATGGCAGAGGCTTAACCCACTGAGCCACCCAGGCGCCCCTCTTCTCTTTTTAATTAGCAGTTAGTAAGCCTAAAGTTAAATTTGCTTTCCACCAATAGAAATATTTCTTCACAATTTGCATTTTGAGCCCCATTCCTAGTCTTCATATGTCCCCATACTTGTTTATCTCTCTTATTTGCTGACTATTTTTTAAATTTACACTTTATTTTATTTTATGTGTCATTAGATGTCTATTTTTCTGGTAAAAGGAGAGGTATAAGTAAATGGGTAAAGGGCAGATAAATAAGGAATGAGAAAGTTCTGAAAAAGGTAATATAAAAGCTCATCTTTTAGCCTGGTATTTGGTTGGATACACTCCCCACAAGAGCTTTATGTTATAGATTCTGGCAAATTCTTATCCTTTTCATTCTACTCACTTTTGTTTCTTTTACACAGGTGCCTAACTATCAGTCCATCCCAGAAGTAACAATTTGTATTTTTCCCTTTTAAATTTTATCCTCTATCTGTAGGGGCATTTTCTGTAATTAGTCAGTCATTTTGAATTGAATTCTGTCTTTGAGAATATTTAGCAACCCCTGTGTCATCTATCATCATCTGGAAACTTGTTGAATTTTCCCTCACACATATATCTCAGGCGTAATAAAATTACATACTTAGACTATCATCATTGTGATAGTTTGATCAGAATTTCATTGTTTTCTGATTGCTGAAGATTCTTAGTGGCATGGCTATCTATTTCAGTCCTAGTTTGCCCCATCAAGTGGTGTTCCTGCTAAACAGAATCACCAGAAATACAATGCCCCTTACACTATAATGCACCCAAACCTGCTAAGAACAACTGGGGACTCCAGAAAGGCCTCAGATGAATTTCTGTGGCTTTGTCATTCCTCACTCCAAGTAGTGCCTGGGTCAATATCTTAGGAGTTATTGTGCCTTCTTTTCAAAAACTCTTTTTTTGCCATCACTATTCCTCCTTGTCTATGTCATTTTGTGCCATGGTTAATTGCTTAAGTTTCCTTTATACTATGGATTCACAATGTAGTAGAATGCCATCTTGTTCAATATTGTTCCAGTAAGATGAAAATTGAGGCAGGTAGATTTCAGCTTGTTATAAGTAAAGATATTCTTACAATCAGAGTCTTTCCAACAATAGAACAGACTTTTTTTTTTTTTAGATTTTATTTATTTATTTATTTGACAGACAGAGATCACAAGTAGGCAGAGAGGTAGGCAGAGAGAGAGGAGGAAGCGGGTTCCTTGCTGAGCAGAGAGCCTGATGCGGGGCTCGATCCCAAGACCCTGAGATCATGACCTAAGCCGAAGGCAGAGGCTTAACCCTCTGAGCCACCCAGGCACCCCTAGAACAGACTATTTTTTTAAAGTAAGTATCTCCTGAACCCCATAGGTATTCAGAGGATGGAAAGCTCTCATCCCCCCCCCCCAAATTATACCATCTGTCACCATTAAAATCAATTAATTAAATTTTAAATGGAAATATCTATTTTTTGATGAATATACATGAACCTTTAAAACATTAAAATTGTACAGGAAAGATCACTCTGGTGCAGGGTAGAGCTCCTATTGGACAAGGTAAGAGATGATTCAGGAGAGGCATTTAAGGGGTGTGCCAGTCACTAAGTTATGGTGTCTTAATCCAGACCTACTCTTCTATACTATGCAATATGATGCTGAGGCTGGGAGTCAGAAAATTACATTTCGGTATCTGACAACCGGATTCACATCAGGCTGTGCCAATAGCCAGAGCTAGGAGACTGCAAAGCGGAAGCAGGAAGAAGGGACTTGCTCATTCTTATCTACTCCATTTAGCAAATTTCAGTTTTATGATACAGTGTTACCAACTATAGTCAATGTTATACATTAGATCCTAAGACCTTAAATATAATATTACTGAAAGCTTGTGCCCTATTACCAATTTCTCCTTATTTCCTCCACTGACCAGCCCCTGGCATCCACTTGTCTACTCTGTTTCTATGAGTTCAACATATATATATATATATATATATATATATATATATATATATATATATATATATATATATATATTATTTATTTATTTTAGATTCCACATATAAGTGACACCATACAGTGTTTGTCTCTGGCTAGTTTCACTTAGTATTGCCCTCCAGGTTCATCCATATTGCTAGAAATGACAGGAATTTCTTCGTCTTTAAGGCTGAATAGTGTTCTGTGATATATCACATTTATCTTTATCCAGTTAGCTATTGATGGACAGGCACTTAGATTATTTCCATGCCTTGGCTATTGAGAACAAGTTTGCTATGGAGATCAGAGTACAGATACCTCTTCAAGATAATGATTTGGGGGGCGCCTGGGTGGCTCAGTGGGTTAAGCCGCTGCCTTCGGCTCAGGTCATGATCTCAGGGTCCCGGGATCGAGTCCCACATCGGGCTCTCTGCTCAGCAGGGAGCCTGCTTCCCTCTCTCTCTCTCTCTCTCTGCCTGCCTCTCCATCTACTTGTGATTTCTCTCTGTAAAATAAATAAATAAATCTTTTTAAAAAAAAAGATAATGATTCGGTTTACTTTGGTTATATATACAGAAGTCGAACTGCTGGGTCATATGGTAATTCTATTTTTAATTTCTGGAAGAACTACCATACTGTTTTCCATAGTAGCTGCACTGAATTACTTTCCCACCAACAGTGCACAAGGGTTCCCTTATATCTATATCCTTACCAGTACTTATTATCTCTTGTCTTTTTGATAACAGCCATCCTAACAAGTGGGAGGTGAGAGCTCATTACAGTTTTGATTTGCATTTCCCTAATGATGAGTGATGATGGGCATCTATTTATGTACTTGTTGGTCGTTTGTATGGTTTTATTTTTGAAAAATGTCTATTTAAAGAACACTTTTTCCAGCTCAATTGAAAAGTAATTGACATATATCACTGTATGAGTTTAAGGTGTGTGGTGTGATGGTTTGATTTACATATAATATGAAACAGTTACTACAATAGGTTTAGTTAACACCTATCATCTCATATAGATACAATAAAAAGAGAAGAAAACCAATTTCTCTTTGTGAAATGAACTCTAGGATCTACTCTCTTAACTTTCCCAATATATCATACAACAGTGTTAACTATAGTCACCATAATGTACATTCCATCTCTAGTACTTATTTGTCTTATAAGTAGAGTTTTGTACCTTTTGACCACCTTTTTCCAACTCCCCATTCCCACCTTTGGTAACAACATATCTGATCTCTTTTGTTCTGAGTTTGGTGGGGTTTTTTGTTTTTAGATTTTATGTATAAGTGAGATGATACAGTATTTGTCTTTCTTTGACTGACTAATTTCAGTTAGCATAATGCCCTCAAGATCCATCTATGTTGTTGCTTATGGTAGGATTTCCTCATTTTTAATGGCTGAAATATATATACAATATATATGTATAACATATGCATATTATTTATAATATATATGTAATATGTATTATTATATATAATGCATACATAATAAATATGTATTACATAAATTGATAAATAGAGATATATAAAATATAGATATATCAGGACTTCATTCATTCATCTACCAATGGACACTTAAGTTGCTTCCATGTCTTTTTTACCACTTTTAAATTAGGGTTTTTTTTGATATTGAGTTTTATAGGTTTCTTACATATTTTGGATACTAAACTGTTATCAGATATATAGTGTGCAAATATTGTATTCCATTCTGTAGGTTACTTTTTCATTTTGTTGATGGTTTCTTTTCATGAACAGAAGCTTTTAAATTTGGTGTTGGTCCACTTGTTTATTTTTACTTTTGTTTCCTTTGCTTTTGGTATCAAATCCAAAAAAGTCATTCCTAAGACCAGTGTTGAGAAGCTTATGCCCTATGTTTTCTTGTAGGAGTTTTATGTTTTCAGACATTACATTGAAGACTTTAAACCATTTTGAGTGGATTTTTGTATATGGTGAAATGAGGGGTCCAGTTTCACTCTTTTGCACATCTCTTTAATTAGATGAAATTCACATACATTGAAATAAATAAATTTTAGTGGTACCATGAGCTTTAACAAATGCATACACCTATGCAATCGAAGCCCCACTGAGAAAGGCAAATCATTTCAAAAGTTATTCCTGCATGTTTTATTGCAGTGCACTCTTTTTGCAGTTAAAACTATATTGTGATGATCATTTGTTGTCAATAAATAGAGATTGTGTTTTCTTTTGTATTGTAAAAGTAAAATATGTCCATGGCATAAATTCAAATGGTCTTTTCCCCCCAAGTGGTGAGAACATACAAACAATACTGTTTTGCACTGGGTTACAATGAAACACTGTAGATATTTACCTCCACCCTTGTTTTATTATATCTAAGACAGAGTCCCAGAAATGGGATAACAGGACTTTTAAGTAGAGTTCATTCTCACACATATTCTGCACACCCTGAAAACAGTGTATGTGATTTCTATTATCTGACACGTGTTTTTCAGGTTTTTAAGCTAGGAAGATAAAACTTATATTCTAAGAATGAGGAGCCAAGTTAAGGATCAAAAGATGGAAAAACAACCTGGGGCTTCTGGTATAGGAATCCAAGCATTATAAAGCTCAGGGACAAAGGGAGCTGGAACCGTCTTTATAAGATAATAATAATA
Source organism: Mustela lutreola (assembly GCF_030435805.1). Lineage (NCBI taxonomy): Eukaryota > Metazoa > Chordata > Mammalia > Carnivora > Mustelidae > Mustela > Mustela lutreola. The sequence continues at coordinate 93,669,811 of NC_081308.1, read as the reverse complement.
ATAGCTAACACCAGAAAACAATATATCATTATCCCCATAAAGGAAAAAATGAGGAAGAAAGATAGATGATTATCTAGGGAATTCATGAAGTCCAGAAATGTAGAGCAATAGTTCATTCTCAAACTTGAATTCCCTCAGAATCACCTGCAGGGTTTGTTGAAAACACAGATTGCCAAGCCCTACCCCAAGAATATCTGATTCAGCAGGTCTCTGGTGGGAACTAAGAATTTGAGTTTCTAATAAGCTATCAGGTGATATCAATGCTGCTGGTGCAGGGACCATGCTGGACAGCACTTATCTAGGAAACAGAGACTAGAAAGATAATTCTCCTATTCTCATTTATATTGGCCAAAATATTGTTCCAATTTTAATTTAGTCCACATGGACAAATTCATGTAGGTAGAGATGTAGTAGTAACTATTTCTTTCATCTTTTGTTTGGGTCTCCTTTTTTTTCTGTGTATAAAACCACTCCAATTCCTCTTTAATCTTTGCTCCCTTAATGCTTCAGATCTCTCAATCTTTATTACAGGGCTTATATTAGAAATTTAAAGTTTGATGAAAACCATCTTTAGTAAATCAATTTATCAAGTGACCATGTCTAAAATGTAGGAACAGATCTTTACTACATATGCCCACATAGAGACTATGTAGAAAAAATGCACAGATTTAATATTTCTACTGGAAAGTTGAATTAACTACCTTTCTCCAGATGTAGTGTGTATTAATTCAATTAATTTATAAGGCTACATGCCAAAATCAAATCATGTTGAATAAGAAAAAGAAAATTACAACTATGAGTAATTATGTAGGTATGTATTCCTTAGGGCTATTTAACTTTTGACACATCAAATTTACTAGCTTTTCAGGATGCTTGGGTGGTTCAGTCTGTTAAGCCACTGCTCAGGTCATGATCCAAATTCTGGGATTGAGTCCCACATCTAGTTCCTTGCTCAGCAGAGAGTCTGCTTCTTTCTCTGCCTCTGCCTGCCACTCTGCCTGCTTATGCTCTCTCTCCCTCTCTTTCTATCTCTCTCTCTGACAAATAAATAAATAAATAAAGTCTTTTTAAAAAATTACTAGCTTTTCAGGAACATGCCCTCTCCAAAAGTCATAAAATTTCTTGTAAATCAACTATATATATAAAATAAATGCAAGATACATGCCTCATTCTGCTATGTACTTTATTTTCATATGATTGATGTGTTAAACAAAACTAAACTTCAGTTTTAAATAAAAAGAGTAGTCACTGTAAAATCAGATTGTGTAGCTCAAAAGCACTTATGTTTCCAACATTTACTGAATACCCACTATATCATATTTAGTATATGCTAGGAGTACAGGGATGAGGGTTTCTGCCCTTGAATGGTTCATAGTCTGGTGGGGGCAACAAATATAAATAAATAACCACAAGGCTATGTGGAAAGTGTTATCATAGAGGTATGAATAAAATGTTGTGGGATAACAAATGCTTTTTTTCTCTTGAGAAATCAGAGAGTTCTTCATAATTATTGTGACATATGAATTGAGTCTTGAAGGAATTACCTGGCAAAAATATGAGAAAGGCCATTTTGGGGGAACCTGGGTGGCTCGGTATGTTAAGAATCTGCCTTCAGGTCAGGTCATGATCCCAGAGTCCTGGGATCAAGTTCTGCATCAGGATCTCTGCTCAGCAGGGATTCTGTTTCTCCCTTTCCCTCTGACCCTCCCCCCTTCTCATGCTCTTTCTCTCTCTCTCTAAAATAAATAAATAAATCTTTTTTAAAAAAGAAAATATCAGTGAAACCAGAGCTGATTCCTTGAAAAGATAAACAGAATTGATAAGTCTTTAGCCAGTCTCAACAAGAGAAAAGTGTAAAACACTCCCAAAATAAAGGAAAAGAGTAGAAGTGACAACTAGCAACATAGAAATACAAAAGACTTTGAGACTAAGACAAAAAATTATATGCCAACAAACTGGAAAACCTAGAAAAAGTGGGTAAATCACTAAAAACATACAATCTTCCAAAACTGAACCAGGATAAATAGAAACTGCACTGGGCAATTAATAGTAACAGAACTAAATCAGTAATAAAAATAGCTCCCAACAAATCAAAGTCCAGAATTGGATGAATTAAAAGGTGAATTCTATCAAATGTTTAAAGAAGAGTCAATATCCATTTTCCTCAAACTATTCCAAAAAATAGAAGAGGAAGGTAAGTGTTCAAATATATTCTAGAAGATCAGCATTACCCTGATACAAAAAAAAAAAAAAAAAAGACACTACAAAAACAGAAAACTAAAGGCAATATCCTTGAAGAACATGGATGCAAAAATCCTCAATAAGACATTAGGAACCCAGGGAGGCAGAGTCAAGATGGCGGAGAAGTAGCAGGCTGAGACTACTTCAGCTAGCCCGAGATCAGCTAGATAGCTTATCTAAAGATTGCAAACACCTGAAAATCCATCGGCAGATCAAAGAGAAGAACAGCAATTCTGGAAACAGAAAAACAACCACTTTCTGAAAGGTAGGAACGGCGGAGAAGTGAATCCAAAGTGACGGGAAGATAGACCCCGGGGGGAGGGGCCAGCTCCTGGCAAGCGGCGGAGCAATGGCGCACAAAATCGGGACTTTTAAAAGTCTTTTCCGCTGAGGGACATCGCTCAAGAGGCTAAACCAAGGCAAAGCCACGCTGGGTCAGCGTAGCCTCAGGCCCCGCAGGGTCACAGAAGGATCGGGGGAGTCTGAGTGTTGGAGAGCTTGCGGGTATTGGAACGGGAAAGCCGGCTACAGAGACAGAGCTGACAGTAAGCTCACAGCTTGGTGTTACCTTGAACCGGTCGCAGGCTCGGTGAGCTCGGAGCGCGGCCGGAGGTCAGGCGGACGGCAGTAACTGGCGCTGTTCTCTGAGGGTGCACTGAAGAGTGGGGCCCTGGGCTCTCGGCTCCTCCTTGCCGGGGACCAGGAGGCCGCCATTTGTATTCCTGTCCTCCGGAACTCTACGGAAAGCGCTCAGGGAACAAAAGCTCCTGAAAGCAAACCGGAGTGGATTACTCACCCCGGCCCCTGGTAAGGGCAATGCAATTCCGCCTGGGGCAAAGACACTTGAGAATCACTACAACAGGCCCCTCCCCCAGAAGAACAACAGGAAATCCAGCCCAGACCAAGTTCACCTACCAAGGAGTGCGGTTTCAATACCAAGGAGAGCAGCAGAATTCCAGAGGAGGACAAAGCCAAGCACGGAACTCATGGCTTTTTCCCTGTGATTTTTTTAGTCTTGCAGTTAATTTGATTTTTTTCTTTTTCATTTTTTTTTTTCTCGCCTTCTGGTAGTTTTTTTTTTCTTTTTTAACTTTTACCTTTTTCTTTTTTAAAGTTTTTTAACTAGTTTATCCAATATATATATTTTTTCTTTTTTATATTTTTCTTATTTGTTTTCCTTTTTTAAATTCTTTTCTTTTCTTTTTTTTTCTTTTTTTTTTTTTCTTTCTTCCTTTTTGAACCACGTTTTATCCCCTTTCTCCCCCCTCACGATTTGGGATCTCTTCTAATTTGGTTAAAGCATATTTTCATGGGGTTGTTGCCACCCTTTTAGTATTTTACTCGCTCCTTCATATACTCTTATCTGGACAAAATGACAAGATGGAAAAATTCAACACAATAAAAAAGAACAAGAGGCAGTACCGAAGGCTAGGGACCTAATCAATACAGACATTGGTAATATGTCAGATCTAGAGTTCAGAATGACAATTCTCAAGGTTCTAGCCGGGCTCGAAAAAGGCATGGAAGATATTAGAGAAACCCTCTCGAGAGATATAAAAGCCCTTTCTGGAGAAATAAAAGAACTAAAATCTAACCAAGTTGAAATCAAAAAAGCTATTAATGAGGTGCAATCAAAAATGGAGGCTCTCACTGCTAGGATAAATGAGGCAGAAGAAAGAATTAGTGATATAGAAGACCAAATGACAGAGAATAAAGAAGCTGAGCAAAAGAGGGACAAACAGCTACTGGACCACGAGGGGAGAATTTGAGACATAAGTGACACCATAAGACGAAACAACATTAGAATAATTGGGATTCCAGAAGAAGAAGAAAGAGAGAGGGGAGCAGAAGGTATACTGGAGAGAATTATTGGGGAGAATTTCCCCAATATGGCAAAGGGAATGAGCATCAAAATTCAGGAGGTTCAGAGAATGCCCCTCAAAATCAATAAGAATAGGCCCACCCCCGTCACCTAATAGTAAAATTTACAAGTCTCAGTGACAAAGAGAAAATCCTGAAAGCAGCCCGGGAAAAGAAGTCTGTAACATACAATGGTAAAAATATTAGATTGGCAGCTGACTTATCCACAGAGACCTGGCAGGCCAGAAAGAGCTGGCATGATATTTTCAGAGCACTAAACGAGAAAAACATGCAGCCAAAAATACTATATCCAGCTAGGCTATCATTGAAAATAGAAGGAGAGATTAAAAGCTTCCAGGACAAACAAAAACTGAAAGAATTTGCAAACACCAAACCAGCTCTACAGGAAATATTGAAAGGGGTCCTCTAAGCAAAGAGAGAGCCGACAAGTGGTAGATCAGAAAGGAACAGAGACCATATACAGTAACAGTCACCTTACAGGCAAAACAATGGCACTAAATTCATATCTCTCAATAGTTACCCTGAATGTGAATGGGCTAAATGCCCCTGTCAAAAGACACAGGGTATCAGAATGGATAAAAAAACAAAACCCATCTATATGTTGCCTCCAAGAAACTCATTTTAAGCCCGAAGACACCTCCAGATTTAAAGTGAGGGGGTGGAAAAGAATTTACCATGCTAATGGACATCAGAAGAAAGCAAGAGTGGCAATCCTTATATCAGATCAATTAGATTTTAAGCCAAAGACTATAATAAGAGATGAGGAAGGACACTATATCATACTCAAAGGGTCTGTCCAACAAGAAGATTGAACGATTTTAAATATCTATGCCCCCAATGTGGGAGCAGCCAACTATATAAACCAATTAATAACAAAATCAAAGAAACACATTGACAATAATACAATAATAGTAGGGGACTTTAACACTCCCCTCACTGAAATGGACAGATCATCCAAGCAAAAGATCAGCAAGGAAATAAAGGCCTTAAATGACACACTGGACCAGATGGACATCACAGATATATTCAGAACGTTTCATCCAAAAGCAACAGAATACACATTCTTCTCTAGTGCACATGGAACATTCTCCAGAATAGATCACATCGTCGGTCCTAAATCAGGACTCAATCGGTATCAAAAGATTGGGATCATTCCCTGCATATTGTCAGACCACAATGCTCTAAAGCTAGAACTCAACCACAAAAGGAAGTTTGAAAAGAACCCAAATACATGGAGACTAAACAGCATCCTTCTAAAGAATGAATGGGTCAACCGGGAAATTAAAGAAGAATTGAAAAAAATCATGAAAACAAATGATAATGAAAATACAACGGTTCAAAATCTGTGGGACACAATAAAGGCAGTCCTGAGAGGAAAATATATAGTGGCACAAGCCTTTCTCAAGAAACAAGAAAGGTCTCAGGTACACAACCTAACCCTACACCTAAAGAAGCTGGAGAAAGAACAAGAAAGAAACCCTAAGCCAAGCAGGAGAGAAAAATCATAAAGATCAGAGCAGAAATCAATGAAATAGAAACCAAAAAGACAATAGAGCAAATCAACGAAACTAGGAGCTGGTTCTTTGAAAGAATTAATAGAATTGATAAACCCCTGGTCAGACTTATCAAAAAGAAAAGAGAAAGGACCCAAAGAAATAAAATCATGAATGAAAGAGGAGAGATCACAACTAACACCAAAGAAATACAAACTATTATAAGAACATACTATGAGCAACTCTACGGCAATAAATTTGACAATCTGGAAGAAATGGATGCATTCCTAGAAACATATAAACTACCACAACTGAACCAGGAAGAAGTAGAAAGCCTGAACACACCCATAACCAGTAAGGAGATTGAAACAGTCATTAAAAATCCCCAAACAAACAAAAGCCCATGGCCAGATGGCTTCCCGGAGGAATTCTACCAAACATTTAAAGAAGAACTAATTCCTATTCTCCTGAAACTGTTCCAAAAAATAGAAAAGGAAGGAAAACTTCCAAACTCATTTTACGAGGCCAGCATCACCTTGATCCCAAAACCAGACAAGGATCCCATCAAAAAAGAGAGCTATAGACCAATATCCTTGAAGAATACATATGCGAAAATACTCAACAAAATACTAGCCAATAGGATTCAACAGTACATTAAAAGGATTATTCACCACGACCAAGTGGGATTTATTCCAGGGCTGCAAGGTTGGTTCAACATCCGCAAATCAGTCAATGTGATACAACACATCAATAAAAGAAAGAACAAGAACCATATGATACTCTCAATAGATGCTGAAAAAGCATTTGACAAAGTACAGCATCCCTTCCTGATCAAAACTCTTCAAAGTGTAGGGATAGAGGGCACATACCTCAATATCATCAAAGCCATCTATGAAAAACCCACCGCAAATATCATTCTCATTGGAGAAAAACTGTAAGCTTTTCCGCTAAGGTCAGGAACACGGCAGGGATGTCCATTATCACCACTGCTATTCAACATCGTACTAGAGGTCCTAGCCTCAGCAATCAGACAACAAAAGGAAATTAAAAGCATCCAAATCGGCAAAGAAGAAGTCAAATTATCACTCTTCGCAGATGATATGATACTATATGTGGAAAACCCAAAAGACTCCACTCCAAAACTGCTAGAACTTATACAGGAATTCAGTAAAGTGTCAGGATATAAAATCAATGCACAGAAATCAGTTGCATTTCTCTACACCAACAGCAAGACAGAAGAAAGAGAAATTAAGGAGTCAATCCCATTTACAATTGCACCCAAAACCATAAGATACATAGGAATAAACCTAACCAAAGAGGCACAGAATCTATACTCAAAAAACTATAAAGTACTCATGAAAGAAATTGAGGAAGACACAGAGAAATGGAAAAATGTTCCATGGCCCTGGATTGGAAGAACAAATATTGTGAAAATGTCTATGCTACCTAAAGCAATCTACACATTTAATGCAATTCCTATCAAAGTACCATCCATCTTTTTCAAAGAAATGGAACAAATAATTCTAAAATTTATATGGAACCAGAACAGACCTCGAATAGCCAAAGGGATATTGAAAAAGAAAGCCAACGTTGGTTGCATCACAATTCCAGACTTCAAGCTCTATTATAAAGCTGTCATCAAGACAGCATGGTACTGGCACAAAAATAGACACATAGATCAATGGAACAGAATAGAGAGCCCAGAAATAGACGCTCAACTCTACAGTCAACTAATCTTCGACAAAGCAGGAAAGAATGTCCAATGGAAAAAAGACAGCCTCTTCAATAAATGGTGCTGGGAAAATCGGACAGCCTCATGCAGAAAAATGAAATTGGACCATTTCCTTACACCACACATAAAAATAGACTCAAAATCGATGAAGGACCTCAATGTGAGAAAGGAATCCATCCAAATCCTTGAGGAGAACACAGGCAGCAACCTCTTCGACCTCAGCCGCAGCAACATCTTCCTGGGAACAACGCCAAAGGCAAGGGAAGCAAGGGCAAAAATGAACTATTGGTATTTCATCAAGATCAAAAGCTTTTGCACAGCAAAGGAAACAGTTCACAAAATCAAAAGACAACTGACAGAATGGGAGAAGATATTTGCAAACGACATATCAGATAAAGGACTAGTGTCCAGAATCTATAAAGAACTTAGCAAACTCAACACCCAAGGAACAAATAATCCAATCAAGAAATGGGCAGAGGACATGAACAGACATTTCTGCAAAGAAGACATCCAGATGGCCAACAGACACATGAAAAAGTGCTCCATATCACTCGGCATCAGGGAAATACAAATCAAAACCACAATGAGATATCACCTCACACCAGTCAGAATGGCTAAAATCAACAAGTCAGGAAATGACAGATGCTGGCGAGGATGTGGAGAAAGGGGAACCCTCCTACACTGTTGGTGGGAATGCAAGCTGGTGCAGCCACTCTGGAAAACAGCATGGAGGTTCCTCAAAATGTTGAAAATAGAACTGCCCTATGACCCAGCAATTGCACTATTGGGTATTTACCCTAAAGATACAAACGTAGTGATCCAAAGGGGGGCACGTGCACCCGAATGTTTATAGCAGCAATGTCCACAATAGCCAAACTATGGAAAGAACCTAGATGTCCATCAACAGATAAATGGATCAAGAAGATGTGGTATATATACACAATGGAATACTTTGCAGCCATCAAAAGAAATGAAATCTTGCCATTTGCGACAACATGGATGGAACTAGAGCGTATCATGCTTAGTGAAATAAGTCAAGCAGAGAAAGACAACTATCATATGATCTCCCTGATATGAGGAAGTGGTGATGCAACATGGGGGCTTAAGTGGGTAGGAGAAGAGTCAATGAAACAAGATGGGATTGGGAGGGGGACAAACCATAAGTGACTCTTAATCTCACAAAAGAAACTGAGGGTTGCTGGGGGGAGGGGGTTTGGGAGAAGGGGTTAGGATTATGGACATTGGGGAGGGTATGTGCTTTGGTGAGTGCTGTGAAGTGTGTAAACCTGGTGATTCACAGACCTGTACCCCTGGGGATAAAAATATATGTTTATAAAAAATAAAAAAATAAATTAAAAAAAAGACATTAGGAAACCATACTTGACAATACATTAAAAGTATCATTCACCACAATCAAGTGGGATTTATTCTAGGGTGGTTCAATATTCACAAAGCAACATGATATACCACATTAAAAAAAGAAGGATAAGAATCATATGATCATATCAGGTATTTGAAAAACTTCAACATCCAATCATGATAAAGATGCACATAAAATTGTGTTTAGAGGGGCTATTCCTCAACATAATAAAGGTCATGTATGATAAGCCCACAGTTAACATCATACTCAATGGTGAAAATTTGAGAGCTTTCCCTCTAAGATGAGAAACATGGCAAGAATGTCTATTCTCACTAGTTTTGTTCAACATAGTACTGGAATTTCTAGCTACAACAATAAGACAAGAAAAAGATATAAAAGGCATCTAAATTGACAAGGCAGCAGTAAAAGTGTCACTACTTGCACATGGCATGATATTGTATATAGCAAATCCTAAAGATCCAACCAAAAAACTGTTAGAAGTAATAAATAAATTCAGTAGTTGTAGGATATACAATTAATATACAGAAATCTGTTGTATTTCTGTATACTAATAATGAAATAGCAGAAAGAGAAATGAAAAACAAAATTCCATTTACAATCACAACTAAAAGAATAAAATAGTTAGGAATAAACTTAACCAAGAATATGAAAGACCTGTACTTTGAAAACCATAAGACACTGATAAAAGAAACTGAAGATAACACACACAAACGAAAGATATTCCATGGTCATGGGCTGGAAGAATTAACATTGTTAAAAATGTCCATACTACCCAATACAATCTAGAGATTCAATGCAATCTTTATCAAGACACCAGTGGTATTTTTCACAGAACTAGATTAAATGATTCTAAAATTTATATGCAACCTCAAAAGAACATGAATAGCAAAAGTCCTCTTGAAAAAGAAAAACAAAACTGGAGGTAGCACATCCCAGGTTTCAAGATATACTACAAAGCTATAATAATCAAAATGGTATGATACTGGCATAAAAATAGACGCTTACATTGATGAAAAAGGATAGAGAGCACAGAAATAAATCCACACCTACATATTCAATTAATCTAAAACAAAGGAGGCAAGAATACAATGGGGAAAAGACAGTCTCTTCAATAAATGGTTCTGAGAAAACTGGACAGTTATATGCAAAATAATAAAACTAGACCACTATCTCACATTATGCACAAAATAAACTCAAAATGGATTAAAGACTTAAATGTGAAACCAGATATCATAAGACTCCTAGCAGAAAACATAGACCATTTGATATTGGCTTTAGCAGTATTTTTAGCAGTATTTTGCTAGATATGTCTCCTCAGGCAAGGGAAACAAAAGCAAAAATAAAGTATTGGGGCTACACCAAAATAAAAGCTTTTGTACAGTGAAGGAAATCACCAACAAAAGAGAAAAAGCAACCTACTAAGTGGGAGAAGATATTTGCAAATGACATATCTGATAAGGGTTTAATATCTACAATTTATAAAGAACTGATACAACTTAATACCAAACAAGCCTTTTCAGAAAATGAGATCAGAATAGACATTTTCCCCCCAAAATATACACATGGCCAATAAACATAGAAAAGATGCTCAACATCACTAATCGTTCAGGAAATGCAAATCAAAAACACAATGAAATATCAATTTGTACCTGTCAAAATGGCTAGTATCAAAATGTTAAGCAATAATAAGTGTTGGTGAAGATGTGGAGAAAAAAGAACACTTGTACTCTGTTGGTGGGAATGTATATTGGTGTAGCTACTGTAGAAAGCCATACAGAGTTTTCTGAAATTTTTAATTTTTAATATTTTCCAGTGCCTACAAAATATGTATCAAAGTAGACCATAATCTGGACCATGAAACAAACTTCAACAAGTTTATAGAATTGAAACCATACAAAGTGTTTTCTATGACACAACGGGACCACATTAAAAATCAATATCAAAATGGTAAGAAAATCTTCAGACACTTGGGAATTAAACAACATACTTCTAAATAATCCACAGGTCAAAGAATAAGTCTCAAGTGAAATACAAAAATATACCGAAGAATAAAAATAACATGTCAAATTTTGTAAGCTGCAGCTTAAGCAATGATGAGAGGGCTATTTATAGCACTAAATGCTTACATTTGAGAAGAAGCAAAGTCTCAAGTCAATATCTAAATTCCCACCTCAAGAAACTAGAAAAAGAAGAATAAGACAAATCTTAAACAAGTCAAAGCAAGAACATAATAAAGATATGAATATAAATCAATGAAATTGACAATAAAAATTCAATGAGAAAAGATCTGATTTTATGTGAGTAAAATTGTAAACTTCGAGCAAGACTGACAAAGAAAAAAAAGAAATAAGACATCAAAAGGATGAGAGAATACTAAAAACACCACATAAATCAGTTTGACTATTTAGATAATTTGGACAAATTTATCAAAAAATACAAACTACTGCAACTCATCCAAACTGAAATAATTTTAATAACCTTATATCTATTAAAGAAATTAAATTCTTTTTTAAGGATTTTATTTATTTGACAGACAGAGATCACAAGTAGGCAGAGAGGCAGGCAGAGAGAGAGAGAGAGGGAAGCAGGCTCCCTGCTGAGCAGAGAGTCCAATATGGGGCTCAATTCCAGGACCCTGGGATCATGACCTGAGCCGAAGGCAGAGGATTTAACTCACTGAGCCACCCGGGTGCCCCAAAATTAAATTCTTATTTTAAAATCCCCCCTCAAAACTTCCAGGCTCACATGGCTTCACTTGGAATTCTACTAAACTTTTAAGGAACAAGTGTTGCCAATTCTATGCAGCCTCCAGAAATCAGAATAGGAGGAAAGGAGTAAATTAATTTTATGAAGTTAGTATTACCATGATATCAAAAGGAAATGTCAGTACAAAAATAGAAAATTTCAGGGAATCCTGGTTTGCTCTGTTGTTGGTTAAGCATCTCCCTGGGCTCAGCAATGATCCCAGGGTCTTGAGATGGAGTTCCACATCAGTCCCCTTGCTCAGGGAGAGCCTGCTTCTCCCTCTGCCTGCCGTTCTCCCTGCTTGTGCTCTTTCTCTCTCTCTCTCTCTCCGACATATAAATAAAATCTTTTAAAAAAAAAAGAAACTTTCAAATCAGTAATCCTTATGAACATAGATATGAAAAATCAACACTATATTGTACACTTGAAACTAATATAACACTGTATGTTAACTATCTGGAATTAAAGTAAAAGCTTAGAAACAAAAAAAAAAAATTAGCAATAACATTCAGCAATACATAAAAGGGTTAACCACCATGACCATATAGAGTTTATTACAGAGATACAAGTCGGTTTAATATTTGAAAATCAATCAGGGGCACCTGGGTGGCTCAGTCCTTAAGCGTCTGCGTTTGGCTCAGGTCATGATTCAGAGTCCTGGGATGGAGCCCACATTGGGCTCCCTGCTCAGCAGGAATCCTGCTTCTCCCTCTACCACTCCCCCTGCTTGTTTCCATCTCTCGCTCTCTCACTCTCTCTCTCTGTCAAATAAAAATAAATAAATAAAAGTCTTTAAAAAAGAAAAAGAAAAAATAAATCATTATAATCTACCATATTACCAGGCTAAAAAAGAATTACATGATCAGATCAATCAATGCAAAAAAATAATTTGACCAAATTCAACATTCATTCATGATTAAAATAAACTTGCAGAAATAAAATAGAAGAGAATTTGTACCATTTAATAAAGAGTATCCATATGAAAACTGGAGCTAAAATTTCATTTAATGGTGAAATGCTTTCCTCCTAAGAAACAAGGCTAGGATGCCAACTCTCACCACTCTTATTCAACATAGCACTTTACATTCTAGCCAGTTTATAATAATACCAGAAAAGGAAATGAACGGAATAGAAAATAGAAAAGAAGAAATAACACTGTCCTTACTTGCAGATTACGTGATAATGTTTGTAGAAAATAACCAAGAAATCTACTCAAAAAATCTCCTAGGTCTAAGTGGTCAAAGCAAGGTCAAAGTATACAAGATAAACATACAAAAATCAATAATATTTCTATATATTAACAATGGACACATACATGGCTCCTGAAATTTTAAATATAGAACCATTGTGATGGATAGTAACTGGACTTGCTGTGATCTTTTCATAATGTATAGAAATATTAAATCATGTTGTATACCTGAAACTAAGATAATGTTATTTATCAATTATACTTAAATTTAAAAAAAATAAATATAGTATTGTATTATTTATAAGCACTCAAAGAAATTATCTGTGTATAAATATAAAAAAACATGTATAGGATTTGTATGTTAAAAACTATAAAACATGGATGAAAGAAATTTATTAAAGATTTAAATAAATGAAGATGAATACTATGTTAATGGATTGAAAGACCCAGCATAGTAAAGATGTTGATTTTTATGGTTTGTCTCCCTCCAAAATAGTTTTTTTAAAAAAGGATGTCGATTTTTTCCAAATCAAAAAACAGGATAAATTCCTAGCAAATTCCCATCAAAATCTCAAAAAAGTAAATGTTTTATAGATATAACCAAGATTATTCTAAAATTTGTATGGAAAAGCAAGAGGACTAGAAAGCTAAAACAATTTTGAAAAAGAATAATGTAGAGGACTTATATAGCTATAGTACTCAAGAGCAAATGGTATTACTTCAGGGATAAACACATAGATAAGTGGAACTGAATCAAGAACCCAGATGCAAAGGCAGTGAACTTATTTCAAAGAATATTGAATTAAGGTGAAATAAGCAAGGGGAAAATACCCTGCAGGGATCTGAAGATGAAAAGAGTTTAGAGAAATACTGGGGCCTGGAGAAAGTTTTGGGAGTCACGGACATTTTGGTGGCATTTGAAACAGGGTGAGACAGTGTATATTAGAGGAAAGGAGGGAGCCAAAGACTCAACTGAGCACACATTTGAGAAACAAGATTATGAAGGAGATCGGAAAAGAAGGTAGAAAAAGAGAAAGTGGTGAGAGAGGTAGGACAGGAGCAGTACAGTATATGGTGTCATAGAAACAAAAAGAACATTTCAAAAAGAAGGGTGATCTACAGGAAGAGTTACAGGCAACTAGAGGTCAAGGATATTAGAGTCCAAGAGGGCGCTGAAGCATCATGTGTTCTCTTCAAACTTCATCAGTTTTACCTTTACTGAAGGAAAAGAAATCCAGAGAAAATTAAAAAATGAATTAAAGATCATTTGCAGGTTATTTTCATCTAGTCTAAATCCAACTTTCTCCACGCTTTTCATGATGAGGCATTACTATGCTTCCCAACCAAACCAGCAGAGACAGCAGCTGCTGAAATTTGAGAGATCCCCAAAATCTATTGAAAGGCAAAAGGTGGGAAGCATGACACTAGCATTTCAGGTGTGAGGTTATAGGAGTGTTGTAACTCATTGATAGCCAGATTGGGTTTTGTGATAAACTGGTTGTATCTGATCACTAGATGATATCTTTAGAAGAGAGTCCTATGTGATTCTTTTTTCAGTTATTGTACAACCCACTAAAAGCATCATCATTGTGTGCAATTAAGTACATGTCTCAATTTTCATGCAAACTTCATTAATCTTTTATGCTTTGCTTTACTTTTTTTCTTAGGGATCCAGGTGAGTCATAGTTTCTGATTATAATGAAATGCCACAATGCTAGGCATCCATTTTCAACACTACTTTTACCCAAATTTCATTCATAAAATGAATGAATTGACTATGAATATGTTATATTCATTATACCACACTACAAATTCATGTACTCTGGATGCTTTGAGCATCTGTATATAAATGGTTAACATACAAACATAACCATAAGGACACATCTCTACCCACCATTTGCCTTGCTGGAGAGAGATGGCCAACTATAACTATCTCTTATCTACTCCAATTGAATGGTAATTCCTGATAGCAGACAACTTCCTTCCAACCAGCATCACTCTGGTCCCAGATATCTTTAGCTGCTTGGCAACTGCTGCAGATCCCTGCTCATGGTATCATCACTATCTTTGTTTACTTTTATTTTGAATGATATTTGCAGCTACAGGAGCTGGAAAGTTAGGATGTTTGAAGTTTTCTCCTCACACTCACTATTAAGAAATCTTTGCTTTATCAAAATATTCCTTTGAAATCGTTACATCCAGAGGGAGCTTCAGGATAGATCTGTAAGCATGGAGAAAGGACAACTCGATTTTCTGGGTGATTTAAATCAGTCCCAAAGATCAAGCCATTCAATCTTCATGTAAAATGAGCAAAAGGAAAATCATAGTTTGATGTTTGGATGAAGTCAACTTTACTTCTCTTTCTGGGTAGAAGCCACACAATGGAGCCTTATTTTGTAGGTATTATAAATATCTCACTTACCAGATCATCAGACTCACTTATTAACTTAATATTGTTAATAACAATAGTAGTAATTAAATTTTATTGAGCACTTACTATATGCTATGCATCGTCCTTAATGGTCTACATTTATAGTGTCAGGCACTCTTATATATTATGAATGTCACATAAGTACAACAAAAGTTATGATGAAATACACAAGATGATTAAAGATAAGTCCAGTTTTTCCAGACAAAATTTAGTATCTACAATACAAAGTGTAAATAGAATATAAAATTAAAAGATTCCAAATGGCAAAGACAACTTAGACAAAGCAAACAACCAATGAGGAAAAATATTTGAAACATATATGACAAACAAGGGGTTAATATCCTTATTTTAAAAATATTTTTTAAATATTTTTTGCCCTAATTTTAATAAAACTGTAATGAAGTCTCAGAACCAAAATAACTAACATATCTAATCACTTAATTTTAAAGAAGAGAATTTTGACAAAAATAGTGCTTTTAAATAAACAAGAAAAATAACACCTTAATGGATAAATGGACAAGAAACATGGATTAATTTGCAAAAGAAGAAATACAAATGTTTAAGAAAATATTAAAAGTATATGCATTCTCAATGATATTCAAAGAGATGTAATTTAAAATAGCTATGAATAACCACTTCCCACACATCAGATTCACCAAGAACAAAGGGATATACTGGGGTGCCTGCATGGCCCAGTCGGTTAAGGGTCTGCCTTCAACTCAGGTCATGATCTCAGGGTCCTAGGATCGACCACTCCATTGAGCTCCCTCCTCAGTGGAGAGCCTGTTTATCCCTCTCCCTTTGTACCCCCCCCTCAACCTGCTCCTGCCTCGTGCTCTCATTCTCATGCACTATCTCAAATAAATAAATAAAATATCTTTTAAAGATTGTATTTATTTATTTGACACACAGAGAGAGATCACAAGTAGGCAGAGAGGCAGGCAGAGAGAGATAGGGGGAATCAGGCTCCCTGCTGAGCAGAGAACCCGATGCGGGGCTCGATCCCAGGACCCATGACCTGAGCCGAAGGCAGCGGCTTTAACCCACTGAGACACCCAGGTGCCCCCCCAACTTTTTCCTTTTTAAATCAACTTGGTTAAAGTGTAATTTTCTGAAGATAAAATATGTGGATTTTAGGTAAAAAGTTGAAGGAGTTCTTAAATTCCTTTTTTTTTTTTTTTTTTTTTAAAGATTTTATTTATTTATTTATTTTTTTTTTTAATTTTTTATTTTTTATAAACATATATTTTTTATATACATATATTTTTATCCCCAGGTCTGTGAATCACCAGGTTTACACACTTCACAGCACTCACCAAATCACATACCCTCCCCAATTCCTTTTAAAAGCAGTTTTATTGGGGGTATATTGAATATACAATAAACTGTACTTTTTTAATTATATAACTGATAAGTTTTGACATACTTATACATCCATGAAACTATCACCACAAATGAGATAAGGAACACATTCATTACCCCAAAAAGTTTCCTTTATGCTTCTTTGTAATCAACTGATCCTACCTCTCCCACCATCCCACCCCATCCCAGCAACTATGACCTGGTTTTATGTCACCATGGATTCGATTTTCTAGAATTATATATAAATGAAATGTATTGTTGTCTGCCTTCTTCCACTGAGAATAATTATTTGAGATTCATCTTCACTATTGGGTTAAAATCTCCCTTTTTTCTGACTTGTATTTCCTTCTCTAGACAAACTACAATTTGTTTATTTATGCATTTCTCTGTTAAGGGACGTTTGGGTTTTCCAGTTTTTACCTATTACAAATAATGCTGCTGCTATCAATATTTATGTATGAAATTTTATAGGGACACGTCCTTTTTTTCTCTTGGATAAACTTCTAGGAGAGGAATAGCTAGGCCCATATGGTAGGTGAAATATGTACCTTTTTAACTTTTTTTTTTTTTAGATTTTATTTATTTATTTGACACAGAGAGATCACTAAACTGTCAAACTGTTTTTCAAGTGGCTGTACTATTTTATGATACCACTAGCAATGTCTGACAGTTCCAGTTTCCTCCATCTTCACCAACAGTTAATATACTCAGTGTTTTTAATTTTAGCCATCCTATGGCATATGTAGTGATAGCTCATTGTGGTTTTAATTTTTATCTGTGACACATGATATTGGGCATTTTTTCAATGGCTTATTTACCATCCATATATCTCTCCTGTGAAGTGTCTGTTTAAATCCTTTGCCTGTTTTGAGGAACTGAACAAACAGCTTTCTAAAGAAGACCTACTTAACTAATGAATCATTGAACACTACATCAAAAACTAATTATGTACTATACAGTAGCTAACTGAACATAATACAAAAATAAAATTAAAAAGAAAACTACTTTAAAAAAGAAGACATACAAATGGTCAACAAGTACATGAAAAGATGTTCCACATCACCAACCACCAGGGAAATACAAATCAAAACCACAATGAGATATCACCTCACCTGTCAGAATGGCTAGCATCAAAAGACAAAAGATAACAGTGTTGGCAAGGGTATGGAATAAAAGGGAACTCCTGTGCACTATTGGTGGAAATGTAAATTGGCACAGCCACTATGGAAAACAGGAAGAAGGTTTCTCAAAAGATTAAATATAGAACTATCATATCATCCAGCAATCTAAATTCTGGGTATATATCCACAAGAAATGAAAACAGGATATTAAAGAGATATGTGCATTCCCATGTTTATTGAAGCATCATTCACAATTGCCAAGATATGGAAACAAGTGTCGACCTATGGATGAATGGATAAAGGTGTGACTGATATCACTCACACACATGCACACACACACACACACACACACACAAACAAACACAGAGGAATATTATTCAGCCATAAGGAAAAGGAAATCTTGCCATTTAGGACAACTTGGATGGAGCTTGAGGGCATTATGCTAAGGAAAATAAGTCGGACAGAGACATACATGTTGAGAGATTTTATCATGGAAAGATGTTGAATTTTTTAAAGATTTTTACTTATTTATTCATGAGAGACAAAGAAAGAAAGAGAGGCAGAGGGAGAAGCAGGCTCCCCACTGAGCAGGGAGTCTGATATGGGACTCGATCCCAGGACCCTGGGATCATGACCTGAGCTGAAGGCAGAAGCTTAACCGATTGAGCCACCCAAGTTCCCAGGATGTTGAATTTTGTCAAATGCTTTTTCTGCATCTATTTAGATAATCATATGATTTTTATTATATAAATAAGCTAAATAAGAATAATAGCACCTTCATAGAAAAATGAGCAAGGGCATGAGCAATTTGCAAGAAGAAATACAAATGCCCAATAAAATACTATCATTTTAAATACTATAAATATTGTAATAAGCTATATATTAATATATAGGTTATATAAATATTATAAATATTATACTAGGTATTATAATAATTATAAGAATAATATTATATAATATTTTAAAATATTGTCATTTCCCTTCTGCCTAAAGAAGGTAGAGAAGAGAAGATCCACTGGAGACAAATTATCTGATTTTATTCACTAAAAATGTCTTTTTAAAAATTGTCATGTCTGAAGATTCTTTTTGATGAATGTCAAATTCTTGATTGACAGTCTTTTTGTTTGTTTCTCTCATACCATTTCATATACTTTGGGCTTGCGTTGTTTCTGGTGATACATCAGTCCCTTTTATATTTTGTCCATTACATATAGCGCTTTTTTTTTTTTTACTGTTTTCCATTTTTTTCTTTATTTGTATTTTGGGAAAGGTAACTGGATGAAACTAAGTGTGGACTTTGTATTTTTTTTCTTTGGGTTCACTCAGCTTCATGGATCTGTTGAATATCACCACCTTTAGAATTTCCAACCATTATTTCTTCAAGTATTTTTTCTGCTTCATTCTCTCTCTCTCCTCTCCATCTGGGATTCCAGCAGGTCACTGCAACTCTCTTCATTTTTTTTTTAATCTTTCTCTCTGATCTTCAGATTGGCTCACTTGTATGGTTTTGTCTTCAAGTTCACTGTCTCTTCCTTCTGCCATTTTTAATCTATTAGATTCATCTAGCTTATTTTTTATGTTTTATTTTCTATTTTTCATTCTTAAAACTTCCATTCTGATTCCTCATCTTTATGTCTATTAAGACCATATTTTTGGGGTGCCTGGGTGGCTCAGTGGGTTAAAGTCTCTGCTTTCAGCTCAGGTCATGATCCCAGGGTTCTGGGATCAAGCCCCACATCAGGCTCTCTGCTCAGCAGGGATCCTGCTTCTCCCTCTCTCTCTGCCTGCCCCTCTGCCTACTTGTGATCTGTCTGTCAAATAAATAAATAAATCTTTTTAAAAAAAGATCATATTTTCTTTTGTGTCTTTGAACATATTGAAAATTATTGAATTAAAATCCTTAACTGATCTTTACAATATCTAGTTATTACTGAGGTTTTTTTTTCTATTGACAGCATATATTTTCTTGATTTTGGTTTTATTTCCTGCTTTTTTATATGTCTAGTGATCTTTTCTTATCATCTGCCAGTTACAGTGAATGATACATTTTGAGGAGTCTGGATCTTTCTTCTGTGAGAGTGATAGCTTTTGTTGTGATATACAGTTTATTTGGTAGTGTTCTCCTTTAACCAGTAGAGGCTTGATTTTAAGTTCTATTAGAATGGGTCTAAAGTGGCCCTGCCTCTAGATCATAGTCTTTACTCCAAGGAATAGCCTTCTGATGCTCATTTTGTGCACCTAGGTTTTAACAAGGTCTCTCACTCTTGCTGGAACAAAATTCAACAGCTCCCCATATTGTGTGACCTCTAGTGTTTCCCTTCTACTCACAAACTCTAACAGCCACACTCTGCTAAGTCTCATGGGAACTTATCCCGCACTTATGCAGTTCAGACCTCAGCCAAACACCTGAAGGAAACCCTTTCACAAACTCTGGTCTCTGCATCATTGTTGGAAAATTGTTCCTAGGTAGAGAGATTGGAGAATGTGAGGCTTACATTCTCTATCTCCTTTCTTTCAGAGTTCAAATTTCTGTATCATCTGTTGTCCAAGTACTGAAAATAGTGTCCTCAAATATATTTTCTAGTTTTATTGCTGTTTACAGTAGGAGGCAGGTCATCACTGCAGAGGATATCTTATTATTTCTAGTTTTCAAAATGTTTAATATTTTATTATGAACATGTATTGCTTCAATAATCAAAAAAGAAAGAAAAAGGCATTTATTATTTTTTAGAACCATAATAAAGTAAAATATAAGTCACAGAGAAAATATCTGCTTCTAAATCAAAGGTAATATTAGATCTCTATGTTACTTACACCCTCTATTAGCAAATTGTTAGAGATACAAAGATGGAAAAATAGAAATAATTTAATTCTTATGTTAGATTGTTGATAACATTGCTTCATTGAATTGGCTGAATATTCAAGCTGGAGAAAAGTATAAAAACATATGAATGGAAGGTTTTGCCTGCAAGTTAGTGTAACATAGACGATTCCTGGACCCTTGAGAGTATATATGGATACATGTACAATGTGAGTGTGTGAAATGAAAGAGATATGATTGATGTAACAAAAGAAAACATGGGGAAAGAGGCAAGATGTACATTGAGGAAGTAATGCTTTTAAAAATGGAAAAAATACACATAAATCTAGAAGATATTACTCTCCTTATTATGCATATTACATATTAATTTATTCACAGTATTGTCTTTGATTTGGGGCAGCTGGACACACAATAGGGACTTAATGAGAATGTACTGGTGTAATATTTCATTCATTGTTTCTAAAATCCTCTACTATTATATCCTAGTTCTTCAACATCACTTACCCAATTAGTAAAGAAAGCTATGCTTTTTGTAAATGAGTATGCTTGACTGTATTAACTACCTAGGAAGGAAGGGTTAATAGCTAATGGATGCAGGGAAGCATGAATTGAGAATGATTTAGACAGTAGGAATAATGATTAGACTCTGAGGTCCAGGAGGCCCAACTAAACAATGGATGGAAATAAAAGCTTGGGACCAGGTGGGGGAGTGAAAGAGGGTGCGTATGTAACGAAAAAGTCAGTTAGGGACCCATGAATTAGTGCTAAAGTCAGTTGGCTTCTCTCACACTGTTTCTCCTTTTATGTTTTTGAATTCTCTCTCTGGCTCCTCAAGCTTTCCTTTTTCCTCCCAATTATTCCCTCTGGCTGTCTCCCAAAATTCAATTATTGCCCCCTACCCATTACACTTTTACTTACTCCTTTCTAGGAGTTCATCTATTCACCCAATTTTGGCTACTCTTTGTATACAAATGAATGTAATATGTCCAGCACCAGCACTGACTAACTCTAGTTTCTTATTTTCTTTCTTGTATTTTAGTTTCAGTTACCCAAAATATATTTTTCCCTTGGGTTTTCTTCTGTCCTCTGAAATTTAATATATCAAAATTTTAATTACTTTCCCTCCTCACCTTTCTGACCCTTTTCAAAACAAGAATTCCTTCTAGCCTCACCATTACCACAAATGGCAGCACTCATTTTCCAATGTCTTGTCCTTGAAACTCTGGAAAGTTTTTTATTCCCCTCTAACCTTTTTTTTACAACATCCAATATGGGTTTTAGCTTCATTTTTCTTCCTAGAATCACATGAAACAATATCTAAATTACCATAATTATCTTCTTAAATGACTTCTCTGCTCAGCTTCTCTCTGTTCTAGTGTATCCTTCCAAGATACTAAATTCAAGTCATGTTATTGTTCTTCTCACAATCCCTTTGGTCTGCTGACTTTATCAAATTAAACTCTTCAGCTTGGAATTCAATACCTTACCTCAACTTTCTCTGTCCATGGCCCTCCAAACTCTGCTCTCATTTATCCCCAAAGGAGAATCACAGAAAGTACATACTGGAAGGTATCTTTAAGTTGGAAATGCATGTCAGGCATTTACAGGAGATTTCTAGGGACCTAGAACTAGGTGTCAAAGTTATCCAAATATCTGAATGTGTTGAACAGGTGGTAGTAGATAAGACACTAAGGAGGCACAGGATGATGAGAGAAGAGATCCAAAGGTAAAATCTTGGTCATGCAAAACTTTTTAAGAAAGCAAGAAGAACAAGACCCAACAAAAATGATTTTAAAATTCAATTAGACAGGGGGCTGTGTGGCACAGTAAGTTAAACATTTGACTTTTGATTTCAGCTCAGGTCATGATCTCAGGATCATGAGACTGACCCCAGCATTGGGCTCCACGGAGCCTGCATAAGATTCTCTCTCTCTCCCTCCCTCTGCTCCTCCCCCACCTGCTTGTGCTTGCTCTCTCGCACGCGCTCTCTCTCTCTTAAAAAAAAAAAAAAAACTCAATCACAAAAGGTGGGGGAAATTACTTAATTAGTCCCTACTATATACTTTATATTCATTGTCTCTAAACCTCGCCAGCTCCTGGCAAAGTAGATATTATCAACCTCTTTTTAGAGATGAAACAACAACAACAACTGTGGCTCAAAAAAAAAGAAAAGTTACTTAAGGGGAGCATCAGGGTCCAAATCCACATCCATTTTATTCCAAAATCTGTGCTCTTTCATCAGAGCCTATCACAAAGGAGCGAAGACTGAAAAGGACTAAATATACGCTTTTGGATTTGGTGAGAGAATGCTAGTAATCATCCTGAGTTCAGTTTTACACACAAACGAAATTGGAAGTCAAATTGTACGTGTGTTGAAACAGAAAAAGCAACATGACTCTTTTAGGAAATTTGATAGGGAGAGAGATGAAGCTGTTGCTTGAGTATGTGGTAGGGTTAAAGGAAAGTATTTTATGGTATGGGAGACTTGTGCATACTTGTCTCTAGAAGAGCAGGAGCCAGCTGAAAGGAAGGGTTTGAAAAGTTTCTTGCATGCAAGAAAGGGGATAATAGAGGGAGAGTGGGAATAAAAAGCACAGATAGAGAAGAGTCAGCTTTGACAAGAAGAGAAAAATAAGTTTTTCTTGAAAATGGAATATAGTTGAGAGAGAGAGAGAGAGAAAAGAAGAAATCAAAGATTTTGAAAGAGAAACTATGGGAGTCTCACTGAATCTCTTTACACTCTTTATTTTTTTTACTTTAAATTTTATTTTTCTCAGTGTTCCAAAATTCACTGTTGGTGCACGACACCCAGTGCTCCATGCAATATATGTCCTCCATAATACCCACAACCAGGCTCACCTGTCCCCCAAACCCTCCGTTTATTTCTCAGAGTCCACAGTCTCTCATGCTTCATCTCCCCACTCTGATTTCCCCCAACTCACTTCTCTTCTCCATCTCCCAATGTCTTCCATGTTATTCCTTATGCTCCACAAGTAAGTGAAACCATATGATAATTGACTCTCTCTGCTTGACTTATTTCACTCAGCATAATCTCTTCCAATCCTGTCTATGTTGATACTAAAGTTAGGTATTTATCCTTTCTGATGGAGGCATAATACTCCATCATAGATATGGACCGTATCTTCTTTATCCATTCATCCATTGAAGGGCATCTTGGTTCTTTCCACAGTTGGGCAACCGTGGCCATTGCTGCTATGAACACTGGGGTACAGATGGCCCTTCTTTTCACAACATCTGTATCTTTGGGGTAAATACCCAGTAGTGCAATTGCAGGGTCATAGGGTAGCTCTATTTTTAATTTCTGAAGGAATCTTCACACTGTTTTCCAAAACAGCTGCACCAATTTGCTTTCCCACCAACAGTGTAAGAGGGTTCCACTTTCTCCACATCCTTTCCAACACATGTTGTTTACTGTCTTGTTAATTTTGGCCATTCTAACTGGTATAAGGTGGTATCTCAATGTGGTTTTGATGTGAATCTCCCTGATGGCTAGTGATGATGAACCTTTTTTCATGTGTCTGTTAGTCATTTGTATGTCTTCATTGGAGAAGTGTCTGTTCATGTCTTCTGCCCATTTTTTGATGTGATTATCTGTTTTGTGTGTGTTCAGTTTGAGGAGTTCTTTATAGATCTTGGCTATCAGCCCTTTGTATTGTCATTTGTGAATATTTTCTCCTAACCCATGCGTTGCCTCTTTGTTTTGTTGACTGTTTCCTTTGTTGTGCAGAAGCTTTTGATCTTGATGAAGTCCCAAAAGTTCATTTTCACTTTTGCTTCCTTTGCCTTTGGAGACATATCTTGAAAGAAGCTGCTGTGGCTGATATCGAAGAGGTTATTGCCTACGTTCTCCTCTATGATTCTGGTGGATTCCTGCTTTACATTGAGGTCTTTTATCCATTTCGATTTTACCTTTGTGTATGGTGTAAGAGAATGGTTGAGTTTCATTCTTCTACATATAGCTGTATAAGTTACATATAGCAACTCCACACACAAGAAGGGAAATAATCAAGAATAGAGCAGAGATCAATGAGATAGAAACTAGGGATACAGTAGAACACATCAATGAAACTAGAAGCTGGTTTTTTTAAAGAATCAATAAGATCAATAAACCACTGGCCAAACTAATCCAAAATAAAGGAGAGAGGAACCAAATTAATACAATTGGGAGTGAAAGGGAGAGATCATGACTAACACCAAGGAAATAGAAACAGTCATCAGAAATTATTATCAACAGTTATATGCCAATAAGTTAAGCAACCTAGATGAAATGGATGCATTCCTGGAAACCTATAAACTTCCAAAACTGAATCAGGAAGAAATTAACCTGAATAGACCAATATCTAGTAACGAGATTAAAGCAGTGATCAAAAACCTCCCAATAAACAAGAGCCCAGGACTTGATGGATTCCCTGGAGAATTCTACCAAACTTTCAAAGAAGAAATAACACCTATTCTCCTGAAGCTGTTTCTAAAAATTGAAGCAAATTTCCAGACTCTTTTTATGAATCCAGCATTACCCTGGTCCCCAAACCAGGCAAAGACCCCACCAAAAAGGAGAATTTCAGACCAATATCCCAAATGAATATGGATGCTAAGATTTTCAACAAGATCCTAGCAAATAGGATCCAACAGCACATTTAAAAGATTATGCACCATGACCGAGTGGGAGTCATCCCTGGGTTTCAAGGATGGTTCAACATTTGCAAATCAATCAATGTGATAGAGCAAATCAATAAGAGAAGAGAGAAGAGCCACATGGTCCTCTCAATTGATGCAGAAAAAGCATTTGACAAAATCCAGCATCCGATCCTAATTCAAACACTTCAAAGTCTTTATAGGGATAGAGGAAACATTCCTCAACTTCATAAAATCTATCTATGAGAAACCCACAGCAAATATCATCCTCAATGGGAAAAAGCTCACAGTGTTCCCGTTGAGATCAGGAACACAACAAAGATTCCCACTCTCACCACTCTTGTTCAACATAGTATTAGAAGTTCTAACAATAGCAATCAAACAACAAAGAGAAATAAAAGGTATTCAAATTGACAATGAAGATGTCAAACTCTCTCTCTACGCAGATGATATGATACTTTATATGGAAAACCTGAAAGACTCCACCCCCGAACTACTAGAACTCATACAGCGATTCAGTAATGTGACAGGATACAAAATCAATGTACAGAAATCAGTTGCTTTCTTATATACTAACAATGAAAAAATAGAAAGGGAAATTAGAGAATCTATTCCATTTACTATAGCACTAAGAACCATAAGCTACCTGGGAATAAACCTAGCCAAAGAGGTAAAAAAATCTGTATTTGAGGAACTACAGAACACTCAATGAAAGAAATCAAAGAAGACACGAAAAGATGGAAGATCATTCCATGCTCATGGATAGGAAGAGTAAACATTGTTAAAATGTCCATACTGCCTAGTGCCATCTATAATTTCAGTGCCATCCCGATCAAAATTCCACTGGCATTTTTCAAAGAGCTGGAACAAACAATCCTAAAATTTGTATGGAACCAGAAGAGACCCTGAATTGCTAAGAAAGTGTTGAAAAAGAAAAACAAAACTGGCTGCAACACACACAAAACAGATAATCACGTCAAAAAATGGGCAGAAGACATGAACAGACACTTCTCCAATGAAGACATACAAATGACTAACAGACACATGAAAAAAGGTTCATCATCACTAGTCATCAGGGAGATTCGCATCAAAACCACATTGAGATACCACCTTGTACCAGTTAGAATGGCCAAAATTAACAAGACAGTAAACAACATGTGTTGGAAAGGATGTGGAGAAAGTGGAACCCTCTTACACTGTTGGTGGGAAAGCAAATTGGTGCAGCTGTTTTGGAAAACAGTGTGAAGATTCCTTCAGAAATTAAAAATAGAGCTACCCTATGACCCTGCAATTGCACTACTGGGTATTTACCCCAAAGATACAGATGTTGTGAAAAGAAGGGCCATCTGTACCCCAGTGTTCATAGCAGCAATGGCCACGGTTGCCCAACTGTGGAAAGAACCAAGATGCCCTTCAATGGATGAATGGATAAAGAAGATACAGTCCATATCTATGATGGAGTATTATGCCTCCATCAGAAAGGATAAATACCCAACTTTAGTATCAACATAGACAGGATTGGAAGAGACTATGCTGAGTGAAATAAGTCAAGCAGAGAGAGTCAATTATCATATGGTTTCACTTATTTGTGGAGCACAAGAAATAACACGGAGGACATGGGGAGATGGAGAGGAGAAGGGAGTTGAGGGAAATTGGAGGGGGAGATGAACAATGAGAGACTATGGACTCTGAAAACAATCTGAGGGTTTTGAAGGGGCGGGGGTGGGAAGATGGGTGAGCCTTGTGGTGGGTATCGTAGAGGGCACATATTGCATGGAGCACTGGGTGTGGTGCATAAACAATGAATTCTGGTACACTGAAAAGGAATTAAAAAAATAAAAAATTAAAAAAACAGAAACAAAAACAAAACTCCCAATAAACAAGAGCCCAGGACCTGATGGATTCCCTGGAGAATTCTACCAAACATTCAAAGAAGAAATAATACGTATTTTCCTGAAACTATTTCAAAAGATAGAAAGAAAAGGAAAACTTCCAGACTCTTTTTATGAATCCAGCATTACCCTGATCTCCAAACCAGGCAAAGACCCCACAAAAAAGGATATTTTCTTTACATTCTTGTTGAGAATTCCAGCCAGAGTGTATGTAAGGAAAGTAGGAAGGAACTGAGGAAACATTCCATAAGGGCCTATAATGTTCCAACCTCCTTATACATGCTTTCCCTTTAAGTCTATGGAGCCCGATTTATTAAGCATTTTATACAGGAGGTAATGACAATGAAAGTAAACAATAAGCAGTAGAAGACAAGACGTGTATGAATAAATCTTTCCACCTCTCTCCATTTCCTTTCTGGATCACATTTCTTGATAACAATTCACTCTGTTCAAGCCCCTGTGCATCTTCCAGGGCCTTAAAAAATGCCAGGCATGCTCCCATCACAAGACCTTTGCACTAGCTATTCTAAATGCTGCAAAGCTCTTCCCCTTCCCCCATGAAATCTGCATTATTTACTTTCTCAGCTCCTTCAAGTTTTGGCTTAAATGTCATCTTCTTTATAAGGGCAAATCAGGGGGCACCTGGGTGGCTCAGTGGGTTAAAGCCTCTGCCTTCGGCTCAGGTCGTGATCCCATGGTCCTGGGATCGAGCCCCACATTGGGCTCTCTGCTCCGCAGGGAGCCTGCTTCCTCCTTTCTCTCTGCCTGCCTCTCTGCCTACCTGTGATCTCTGTCTGTTAAATAAATAAAATCTTTAAAATAATAATAATAATAAGGGCAAATCAGACTACTCTGCTCAAAATTGCAGTTTTTGACTCTCATGGCAACACTTGACCACATATACTCCCAATCTCTATTATTTCATTCTACTTCATCACTTTCTAACATAGTATATCATTTACATGCTCTTTATGTTTTCTGCTGGTTATCTGTCTCCCCACATTAGAATATGACCTCATGGGCAGGAATTTTTGTCCCTTTTGCTCACTGATATATCCCTCATGCCAGGAACAAACAGTATCTGACACATGAGTATCTATCACTAAATATTTGTTGTGTGGATGAATGAATAACTAAATGAATATGAGGGTATAGTAAGGGAGACCAAAGTTCAGAGTTCTGGAAAATCATGGAAGTAGAAGAGCCGTGAGTGGTAACAAAGCCTAAAAGCTTGGACTTCCTTGAGGGGGCTGAGGGAGCAGTGAGGAGGATGACTAGAACACGGAAGCCAAGGTCACCATGGTATTGGGGTGTTTAAAGGAGACAGACTGAGAATTACCTGAGGAATTATATATCCTAAACTTGCTGTTCTCACCAAAGAAGACAACTCTGTTACTTATTGCCACCCTTAGAATGCTTTTCCCTCAGCTTTCCCTCACTGACTGTTCCTTAGCACCTAGTAGGACACTGGGCACCTTTCCCAAAGGTGTTTGGACTTAATCCTGAGTGAATATTCCCAGAGGGGAAAACTGAGAAGGTTATGGATGGAGAAGAAAAGACAAGATTGAGATATAACTTGCTGAGGATTGAGATTTTGCTCTGAAATGAGAGAGAAAATAAAGACGGCAGGAGGAAGGAAAGAGAAGGGAGAGACAAAACAGAAGAAAAACATGGTGAGAGAGAACTCAACGATCTGTGTTAGGAGAGGACTGGGGCCCATTTTGAGAATTACTAATGTATACAGCACATATTCTTTGTTTTTCTCACATGCACACATACAAATCTCACACAGCTCTACACTGAGTCAAACTGCGGTTTCCAGACTCTCTATCCTTCACACAATTGTTTATACAGGTTTGCTCATACATAAAATATGCCCATATCTATAAAAGATTCAGATCTCTGACACATACATCCTGACACCTATATAATTATTGACCTAAACAGATACCCAGGTATTACCATGCCTTTATCCACACAGACACTCAGCCAGACTCCCTAACATATGCTACTATACATACCATCCTCTTAACTCCTTCTCCCTTGTATAAGTGCTCACTAGTAGACAGCCAGAGATGTGTGTACAGCAACCCAAATACACACATTTACCTGGCTCTGCTCAAAAAGAAATCATCTCCACTTCCCTCTCCTGTTTAGCATCTGCAATGGAAAGAGCTCACAGTATTTGCAAGGGAATAACTATAGGGACCAGAAAACACATTTATTGTACATTATCATTAGCAATTTTTGATAACCAGACCAGCAAAGCACTGTTATAATGGACTATCTGCAGTGATATGGTAATCAGGATTATAAAGAAATTTTGTAATGGGATTTTATCTGTAGCCACAAAAAGAGGTCCCCTAATAGATTTAGCATACAAATGAGTGAACTAGCCTATTTAAGAGTGAGGGCCTTAACAGCTGCATAATAATGCTAATTATACATGATTCTTATCTCTTTGTTAAAGCACTTATATGACTCTCTTAGATTCTGTTCCAGTTAGCAGTATTACTGGATGTACTTGAAAGTAATACAATTACACTTCTTTCAAAATGTTCTATTACTTCGATTTTTCATTTATTCAGACTGACCTTAACTCTGCCCTTTCTCCTACCTGTAACCTCCTCTTGACAATTAGATGAATTAGAGCAGTTTCAGTGTATGCAAAGACTTAAGGTTTTTAGCATTTTCTGCCTTGTACTAGAAGGAAGGAAGGGAGAGAGCAGAACATCAACACAGACCCCGGAGGGGAGAAATCTGGGAGGTCTGAGCAGATGGATCAGAAGGAAGAAAAGCAGGAGGGGGATTAAGAGGGAAGGGAGGAGAGTGGGAGAGAGGGGCTCAGAGAAGGCGAGTGTGGAGAACATGACACAAGAAGGGAGAGCAGCAGGGAGAAAGAAGCTGAGAGAGAAAAGCGCTGAGGACCTGAAGCAGAGGTAAATCGGGAACCAGAAAGGGGGTAGGGACCAGGAAAGCTGGCAACCCTATAGGAGAGGTAAGGAACAAAGGCTGCAGGAGAGGTTTAGGAAGGCAGCAATAAAGGACATTCAACGCTGGTCTGCTTGCTAAATCCTATGTGCCTCTAGGAATTTTACACACACACACACACACACACACACACACACACACACACACACATTTTACTCACATTTGTCACACACACACACACACACATTTTACTCACATTTGTTTGGCTTGGTTAAAATATAGGTAGACCAAAGGGAAATTGTGCATCCCTCACCATTTTGTCCAAGATTTATTGTGCATGTAAATACAGCACACAAACTCTGCCCCACCTCTTCTCGGGCTTGAGAGAGTCTGTAATCACTCTGCTAAGGTGCGCAGACTGAAAACCCATAGCCTAGTTGCCTATGGCCATCTGTACTCCACTTTCATCTCCCAACATTATAGCAACTGCTTAGGCACTACCTTGCTGGTTGATTTGTTTTCTCTTCGTGTTTCTGCCACAGGTCCCCTGCAGTTTTCCCTCCAAATTCTTTCCAACCACTCAATCCTCTGAAGTAGCCAGATGACACTCTGCCCTGGCTTCACAGCAAGGCTGCTGTATAGGCAGCTTGTGGGTGTGTCAGGGCCCATCTCCTTGGAGTCTACGTAGAGGCACCTGCGCAATTCAGCAAGCTGAAATGACTCTTTCTGTTACTGGCCTGAGGTGGGGAAGCTATTCCCAACTTTTTCTGAGGCTCCTAAAAGGTAATCTGGCTCGGTAAGCTCACCGACCCCTCTGCTTAAGGCCTTGGGACAAGCTGTTAAGAGCTGGGGTGGACTGCATTTTATCTACTAAGTGCTCTTCCCAAAAATGAAAAAGGGAGCCAGGATGTACTCCGGAGCTCTCAATACTCACCCACCTCTGGGTAAAATCCTTTCTCACTCTTGCCCCCATGACACCCTTCCCCAGAAGCTTAGAAGTAGAGGATATCTCTTTGTCTTCTCTTTGACCCACAGTATTAATTTCATTGCCCTAGAGCCTGACCACTGATCCCCAAATCCTCTCTACATGCCAACCCACTATATTCCTCTCTGGAATCCCCACAACAGGGAAAATAAGGAAGTGCAGAGTAGTCTAAATAGGGCAACTAAACCACCTCAAGACTTGGTTTCCAAGATGGAGCAGGATTCCACATGCCAAGCACTATAGATCCTGTGGGTGACAACTTTTCCTGGCCTTGCACACAGGAAATAGAGGGTTGCCAAGTTACAGGTAATAGAGTTTTCTAGCTGCTTTGCCTCAATACCTTTGTCCTCAGGACTATTTTCCTGGGGAGTTTCCTCAACCTAGTTCCATAGTTTCCTTGAGTGCTAGTAAAGGTGTTCTGGGTTGGGCTTTTTCAGGGCCTGAGAGCCCATATCCCAGATCCCTGATGGCTAGGCAAGGGAACCAAAGTCTTCAAAAGCACCTCTCCAGAGGCAGGTTCAGTGAAAGGGGTGGGGAAGAAGAGATTCTTAGAGATGGATGAGGAGATGAAAACTATGAAACCCTAGATTAACAGCTTCTCTGATGACAGAGACGAATAGGCACATACTTATGAGGTGAGAGAATAGCCATAAACATGTCTTTTGAAAAGTTATTTATTTCACGGAGTGTTCCCCTGGAGACTTCCTCAGTACTGCAAGTTTTCACCAGGTGCAAAATGCTCCATATCCTGTCAGCACTGGCACCTGAGCAGCAGATGAACAAGCTGGAGTCCCCCCGGAATGAGAGGTGCCCCTTGCTCATCAACCCCCTGGGCAAAGCAGCTTTGGGCAGGGGGAACCATAACTGGCAGGCAAGATGCCTGAACCTGAGCAGGTTGATGTCACTGATGTTTGAAAGAACTCGCAAAGCAAACCCACTCTTTACTGTCTTCATATCTCAACAGGGCTAAAACTAGGGTGTGACAAAAGGAATGCCAAAGGCACAAAATGTAATAAGGCATTCAGTCTCCGGGTCATGCCATTGCCACCCATGCACTCCCATGATCCTGAGAATGAGTGTCTCCTTAAATTTTGCACCCTGGCTGCCTCTCTTGTCCCATCCTATCCCTGGCCGGGTATTTCAGTCTAAAAAGCAAACTTCAGAAGGGCCACATCTGGAGCAGAAAAAAACAGAAAACAAGTCCACTGCCTGGTCTGCATCTGACTGCACTATGCAGCTTGCACAAGCAAAGGGAAACAAACAGTGAAACAAACACTGGAACCACACAACCAAGAATTAAGATAGGGCACATTTTGTCCGGATGTTATTTACTCTGCTTTATTCCTTCCCACCCTGGAGAGCTCTGAAGCTGCTGAAACAACTCATTTCAGCTTTGGTCAGTTCTGTTAGAACCACCTTCCATTACTAAGCAGTAAATTACCCCTTTCCAAGGCTTCTACCTATTAGCTCCTGGTTCTAGCATACAGAAAAGCTCATCCCATCTTCTATAGGACATTCATTCAAATACTTGAAGAGAAGTAAAACATTCATGCATCCTTACATGTACACAGAGTTGCCATTTATTACACACCTACTAAGCCCCAGCACTGTGTGCAGAAGCCAAACTCCCCAAGTGTATTGTGTACCATCTCATTTCATCCTCATAGTGATTTTTATCAGGTAGGTGCTATTATGAACCCCACTTTACTCTTTTTTAAAAATTTTTATTTATTTATTTGACAGAGAGATTACAAGTAGGTAGAAAGACAGGCAGAAAGAGAGAGAGAGAGAGAGAGGAAGAAGCAGGCTCCCCACTGAGCAGAGAGCCCAATGCAGGGCTCGATCCCAGGATCCTGGGATCATGACCTGAGCCGAAGACAGAGGCTTTAACGCACTGAGCCACCCAGGTGCCCCAACCCCATTTTACTCTTAAAGAAACTAGACTACATAAGGGCAAGGAGTAGGCTTGTATACGTCACCATCATAGACCTGGTGCTTAGCCCACTGCCTGACACATGGCAGAAGTTCAATAATCATTCGTTGATTTGAATGATTGAGGCTCAGTGCCCAAGTCACACAGCCAGTAAGTGGCAGAGCTGGGATCAACTTCCAAGTCCAAAGCCTATTGTCCTTTTGTTATTCCCACATTTCTAGTTCCTTCCTCTGATCTTCATAAGACATTCATTTGAGTCCCTTCATCTTGATGATTCTCCTCAAACACAGGTCTGTATGTATTTTAATAATGACCAGTGGAATATTAAATAACTGGAATTAAAATAAAAACTTTAAAAAACAGAATGAGGGAAAAAAGCAGTTGGTGGAACTGACCAAAGAATGCCAGCAAGCTCTCTTTTTTGACAGCACAATTCACAGATTTTCAGACAGGTGTACATAGTATTGATGTAACTCTGCTCCAAGACCTCATGCAGTAGGCCTTCCTATCAGCCTTCCACTCCAACTTCGAAGCAGAAGTTCTATTTCATCAAGTCTGAAAGATCCTTATGAGCTCATGTTTAGTTATTCATTCTTTTTTTTATTAAATTAATTTATTTATTTTCAGAAAAACAGTATTCATTTTTTTTTCACCACACCCAGTGCTCCATGCAATTTGTGCCCTCTATAATACCCACCACCTGGTACCCCAACCTCCCACCCCCCCGCCACTTCAAACCCCTCAGATTGTTTTTCAGAGTCCATAATCTCTCATGATTCACCCCCCTTCCAATTTCCCCCAACTCCCTTCTCCTCTCTAACACCCCTTGTCCTCCATGATATTTGTTAATGCTCCAAAAATAAGTGAAACCATATGATAATTTACTCTCTCTGCTTGACTTATTTCACTCAGCATCATCTCTTCCAGTCCTGTCCATGTTGCTACAAAAGTTGGGTATTCATCCTTTCTGATGGAGGCATAATACTCCATAGTGTATATGGACCACATTTTCCTTACCCATTCATCCGTTGAAGGGCATCTTGGTTCTTTCCATAGTTTGGCGACCATGGCCATTGCTGCTATAAACATTGGGGTACAGATGGCCCTTCTTTTCACTACATCTGTATCTTTGGGGTAAATACCCAAGAGTGCAATGGCAGGGTCATAGGGAAGTTCTATTTTTAATTTCTTGAGGAATCTCCACACTGTTCTCCAAAGAGGCTGCACCAACTTGCATTCCCACTAACAGTGGAAGAGGGTTCCCCTTTCTCCACATCCCCTCCAACACATATTGTTTCCTGTTTTGTTAATTTTGGCCATTCTAACTGGTGTAAGGTGATATCTCAATGTGGCTTTAATTTGAATCTCCCTGAGGGCTAGTGATGATGAACACTTTTTCATGTGTCTGATAACCATTTGTATGTCTTGATTGGAGAAGTGTCTGTTCATATCTTCTGCCCATTTTTTGATATGTTTGCCTGTTTCGTGTGTGTTGAGTTTGAGGAGTTCATTATAGATCCTGGATATCAACCTTTTGTCTGTACTGTCATTTGCAAATATCTTCTCCCATCCCGTGGGTTGCCTCTTTGTTTTCTTGACTGTTTCCTTGGCTGTGCAGAAGCTTTTGATTTTGATGAAGTCCCAAAAGTTTATTTTCGCTTTTGTTTCCTTTGCCTTTGGAGACATATCTTGAAAGAAGTTGCTGTGGCTGATATTGAAGAGATTACTGCCTACGTTCTCCTCTAGGAGTCTGATGGATTCCTGTCTCACTTTTCAGCCTGTACCCCAAAGTGAGCTGATTCTCTACCAAAGAACTCCGATCACCCATGAAATCAGCCTGAGATCAGAATTATACACGTCTGGATCTCTACAGGGGCAGAAGACGCCAGTGGTCAGGTAAAGCGGAGTGGGAACAACGACTGATATCAGAAGATAAACAAAAGAGGGAGAGAGCCACCAGAGGTGACCGGTTGGAAAGTAATACCCCAATACAAGCGAAAGTGCCCTGCATCTGGGGACCAGCATTAACTTGGAGACTGGTTGAAAGCACTCCAAAAGAGCAAAGGATCTGGGGGGAAATAGTGTTATTCATTCTAATACAAATTTTACTTGATTACACATACTGTGTCTGGGCATTAGCTTTCTCATGTTAATTACCAGGTAACTCCTAATCTTAGTTTTCCATTTCCTGTCATACCTGCTATCCTCCATTATAACCAGATTTGGAAGCGTATCTGCACAATTTCTGTTATTTGACACAATCTATACACCAGGAAGCTATCTTGCAGATCCTGTTTGCACTTCTTCCAAAGGCCCAAACTTTGAAAAAAAGAAATAGAAAAAAAAAAAAAAAAAAAAAAGAACCTATGTTCTTAGGTTCCCAGGCCTTTCGATTCACTCACTACTTGGAATTCCACAATCTTTAAAGGTATCTCCCTGATCTTCTGATGGTGTCAAAGGATCACTAGGAATAGGTAATAATCAACAGCTTTTGTAAGCCTCTGCAGGCTCTATGGCACATCCCAAATTAAGGTTGCCCATATTTGAGTTACTCTCAACTGCCTCTGTGCTTTCAAAGAAAAATCCTAGTGACCAAGACCCTGAGGGTTTGTAGGACATAACTTTGTTTCTAATTGTGTTTAGGAATCCTTCTTATAATTTACGTTTTTCAAGACAGTCTTGTTCGCTCCATTGTGATTAGTCACATATCTATTATTATGTTTCATACCTATGAAATACATACATATGTATTTCATACATATTTATGTCTGTATCCATTTACAGTATATTTATGTCTGTATCCATTTACAGTGATTCCTCTCCTCCTCTTCCTTTTCTATGAAACTTTGTCCCACTGCACCCTACTTCTTTGATAACTTTAGCCATGGCATCTTTGTCTTATGGATCCTCAGATGCTGCTGCTTCTTAAAAAAAAAAAAATGAAATCTCACCATATGCAATGATGTGGATGGAACTAGAGGGTATTATGTTAAGCAAAACAAGTCAATCAGGGAAAAATAATTATCATATGATCTCACTGATGAGTGGAATTTAAGAAACACAACAGAGGACCATAGGGGAAGAGAGGATAAAAATGAAACAAGGTGAAACTGGAAAGGGAGACAAACAATGAAAGACTCTTAATCTCAGGAAACAAACTGAGGGTTGCTGCAGGGGAGGGGGGTGGGAGGGATGGGGTAGTAGGGTGATGGACATTGCAGAGGGTATGTGCTATGGGGACTGCTGTGAATTGTGTAAGACTGATGAATCACAGACCCACATCCCTGAAACAAATAATACACCATATGTTAATTTAAAAAACCAGTTTTTAAAAAATCAAGCCTCATGCTTGGGGTAAAACACTTTACACCTATTGAACGTGTTATATACCTCACTGGGTCAGCAGGGGGAGGGTATTTCTCTTTTTCCTCATCTGTGACGCATTCAACCAAAAATCAAATTGAGCAAGCCATTGTTTTAGGACCTGTGGATACAAATTCATAGTTGCTAAAATTAGAAAGGCTGGCAATCTTGCCTAAGCTTTGAGTTCTTTCTATGTTATCAAAATCTAAAACTCCTTTGTTTTCTCTTATTAATGTTGCCTCAATTGTTGCAAATGTTTTTCACCTTCCCTGATAATATGAAATCCAGAGAGATATTCTGTACAACTTTTGCCTACTCCACAAGCATGGCAGCTAGAGAGCTTTTGGTAGCACAGCTAGTGCTTAGCTCTAGAAAGAAGTATACTCCCTGCAAATTACTAGAGAAATCCAAAGGATTTTTCTTCTCTCATTTTGGGTTGAGATTCTACATGAATCCTCATCTTTTATAGTCACCATTGGTAACCAACTCTTTCAACAACCACAATATGCCACATTTTCTCTTGTCCTGGTAATATGAGCTTCCGTTCAGTACTTTGTAGAAAGAAAATGTTTTTTAAATAAACATTTAAATTATGCACATGAATACACAAGTAACATGCAATTTTATACAAAATTTTTATAAGCACACAGCAAACTGCCTTGTTGAGCTAGGAATTACTGGGGATAGTGGGGATCTTGAAGTTGAGACTGCATGACTACCTCTAAGGGGTACTGTAGTGGAGATTTCTACATGGAGTTGGAAGCTAGTCTAGCTAATTTCTAAGGCTCTTCCAACTGTAGGGTTTCAAGCTCAAAAATCAGTCCTTAAAGTATATACCTCATGCTACGTGATCCAGAGCCCAAATCCTAGGCCCTGTTAGCCCTCTGCATGTGTTGCAAGTTTCTGGAATTCTGGGCATCCCTGATACACACTCTGAACTCTAGGACAGCGTTAAGAAAATTTCAGGGTTGTGCAACTGAATACACTGCTCCTAGGTGTGCTGTGTCTTCATATTCCCCACTATACTTAGTACAGTCACACATAAGGAGGAA
The DNA here is from genome assembly GCF_030435805.1 of Mustela lutreola. Lineage (NCBI taxonomy): Eukaryota > Metazoa > Chordata > Mammalia > Carnivora > Mustelidae > Mustela > Mustela lutreola. The sequence continues at coordinate 93,632,602 of NC_081308.1, read as the reverse complement.
TAGAATGAATGCTGCTTGTATCTGAATTTTCAGATCTAAAGATGTCATAGACTATATCTACTTTCTGCCATCCCTGAAATTCATGGTGGCTTGGAGATGACATTCTGGCCAGGTCAGAGCCACTGACCTTAGCAATTTACAAGCATGTGCCCCTCTATCATGGCATTCTTTAGAGTGGCATGAACCCAAGAGACATCCAGAGGAGGAAGTCATGAAGGAAATCACATCATGTGCTTCCACCCAACCTTTCTTCATATTTTTAACCTACTTAGAGTAAAATAAGATTCCAAAGTCCATTGGAGATAACATTCAATGAAGGAAATAAAATTAAAAAGAAAATATATTGGAAGTGAGGAGGAGTAGTCCAATTACTCCACACTAGAGGTAACTTAAGATTTTATGAGATTAATTTTCTTTTTGTTTTAAAGTCTCAGATAACTTTAGTGCTCATGAAAGGAATCACTTCTTTTCCCTCAGTACCTTGTGCAAGGAGATCAGGACAATTTTAAATTCACAATGCCAAAGGGAAAACTCTCCCTGGAAATCATTATTGATTTTTTATTCAGTTGCTAGGATGTTGAGTTCTTTCCATCTAAGATCCTAGGTTATACTACGTACAAGTAAACATAGCGATAACTTCAGTTGTTTCAGATCGAATATAGTTTGGTGGGAAGGTAGGTAGAACAAGAATGGAACTGATGAATGGACAGGTAAATGGAAGAATAGTGAGCACTGGAAAGAATGGTTTGGTAGATGACACAGGTTAGTGTTGGCATCTTAAAAGGTTGCCCCTTCCCTGCCTAAAATCTGCATCTATTGTGAAATAAGACAAAACAATGAGCTTTTATTACTGATAAGGGATAGGCTGGAAGATGTAGCTCATGATATTGGTCAACAGCGTTTCTGGATACTGAATTCCAGAATTAACAGAGATATCCACCCAGACACAGGCAATGTTGTATGAGATCAGGCTGCTCCCTATGAAATGTGTGGAGAGTCTTTTTATAAGAGCAAATGAAGAAAAAAAGAGGATGTAGCTCACTTTCAAAAAGAAGAGGGGAGTCTAATCAAATCCAATTGCCGCTTCCAAAGCCATTAACTGTGTCACTCCACCTCTCAGGGAGAAAAGTAGCAAAAAGATGGAGGGAGGCCAAGTGCATCACAGTGACAGCCATTTCTCTACATGATAGGAAATATCAGGAGCACAGAACAAATATTTCACATACCCCTTTAGTCCAAGGTGGGTTTTTAAGGAGAAAATTAGTGGTTAGAAGTGACTGTAAAAGATTAGCCATTTCTGCTGTTTGAGAAACACTCTTACCAAGATCCACAGCATGCTATTACTTCAAACCTACAATTACTTATCTGAATACAATTATCTCAGTAATCCAGAATTATATACTACAGTGATGAAAAAAAAAGCCTTGATCACATTTAAATATTCTCTATGATCTAGAATACACCTTGCCCAGGGTAATTTTGACACATATATGATGACTATTTTGCCCATCTTAATAAGAGATCCAAGGCCCAGAGTAGAAATAAGACATCAGTATGCATAGAAAGTGTCTGCCAGTGATAATGGATTCCAAATATCTGAGAAACTCATATAATTAATACCTGAATTCTTCTGAGACTGGTACTTTACTGACAAACACGTGGATAGGCCAAGTTGTCCCTTAAACTTTATAACAACAGTCATCTCTCCTGGAGATTGATAGAAAATTAATATTTTTCATTTTTCTAAGAGAGCAGCCACACCAACAAGACAAGTTTAGTAACCTTGTCTGTCAATCACTTTTCATAGATGGACAACTCAATATTGGGTTTAAAATTGTGAAAGAGAATGTTAGAAAGAATTGCAAACAACACAACAAAGATTTAATAATGTTGCATGAATTATGAGCCAATCTCCATCCGTATTTTTAGGATGAGATCTGGAAGTTATTACTTTTAACATGGTTATTTTCAAATTTTAAATTAACATATTTCCTTAATCACTGAACACAATTGTCATTTGCATTATCCATCTGCAGGTTTAAAACACTGCATGCAATGTAAACATAATTTAGCTAGAGACAAAACTGATATTGATATCAGGCAGAGACTAGTTTATAGTAGAACACACATATTATGTGCTATGCCCTGATTCTGATCCTCTCCACAACGACTAGGCCTCTTCCCTCTTAGATTAGATCAAACTTCCAAATGAAACAAATGGAGAAGATGACTAGGAGCTTTCTTTTGATTACTACAGAAGCTACAATAAAGACAAACCACTGATGAGAGACATAATTAAAAACATCACCATTAGCTGAAATGGAGTTACACTCTCACTCCAAACCTCCAACACCTGTGAGGAAAGCCATCATCATCATCATCACCATCATCATCATCATGTAATGAAAAATGTTAGCTTTAATATTGGTAATTAACAACTTATTTTTAATTACCTTTTAGAGTTTCTAGATCATATCAATACTGAATATAAAGGGCATTTATATGAAAGCAAATGATTTTCCATGTAGTTAGATATGTAGTTTTCTGGATGTTATGATTTGTAGGGTACAATAAACATATTTCCTCTGTGGATGACTGAAGTTCCACCCTTTTCTTTGGTTGTAAGAACACCCTTTTTGGCTTTTTACTTTCTGTTAGTCTATAAAGGCAACAAATATTTATTGAACGCTGACTGTTCCAGACAGTGTACAGGTTGCTGGGGTTACAAAAATGAATAAGAGCCATTCTCCATCTTCAGGTAGTAAAAATACTCCTCAGAGAAGTATCTTTAAATCCCTACCACCTAAGTGAGAATTAGTTTTTATCAATTCCTTCCTGCAAGACTTTGAGGAATGAAAAGGTAGTTGGAGGGTACTAGGATTCTGGATTTAAAAAGACCGAGAAAGAAAGAATTTTGAGAGTTTGGAATGCACTTCCTACAAGCACTAATGCATGCTTTTCCTCAGAGTCATTAATTCCCTTCAATATTTCAGGAATAAAATTTAACTACATGAACTGAAACAGTAATTATATAAAATCTCTAGTTGCTCCAGTAATGCAAAGTCCTATTTCTTTCAACCACTGGATGGAAGCAGGTTATGGCCACACTTAATTTATCAGTAAAAATGGGTTTGGGATACACTGATGAAAGCCCCTACTTTAGAGGCAGAAAGGCCTAAGTTTCAATCCCAACCCTGCCATTAACTACCTGTGTGATCTGAGCCTCTTAATGGCCCTGAACTCTGTCTCCTCACCTACAAAATGAGGATAATAACAAATAATGTATGCAAAGTACTAAGCACAGTGCCTGGCTCATAGTAGGTATTTCATAAATCCTGTTTCTTTTCCCCCATACCAATAGTATAGAATTGTTATCCTGTGTGGTCTGGGGATCCTTGTGTCTTCAATACCTTTTCAGTGGGCCCATGAGATCAAACTAATTTTCATAATAATACTAAAAGTTTGTCTTTTTTACACTCATCCTCTTAGAAGTTTACAGTGGCATGGGGTATCACAACAGTTTGGATGCAGAAGCAGATTAAGAATCCAGCTGTCTTTTATTAAGCCAGATATTAAAGAGATTTGCAAAAATGTAAGATAATATCTCACTTTAATACTTTTATAATTCTTAAAAACAAAGCTATTTTTTACAAATATATATTATTTTATTATTTTTTTAGAGAGGATGAAAGGAGTGGAGGAAAAGGAAGGGAGACGAGCAGAGGGAAAGGGAGAGAATCTCCAGAAGACTCCCGTTGAGCATGAGGCCTGACATGGAGCTCAACCTCACAACCCTGAGATCATAACCTGAGCCAAAATCAAGAGACAGATGCTTAACTGACTAAAAGATCCAGATGCCCCTACAAATATATATTATGTGAACATATAATGAGATTATTGTTACTCATTTTAAATGAACATGATGACTACTGAATTAAGAAATAAATACTTTAACCTTTCTCAGTTTTAATTTCCAATACAGTAGATATTAACCACAGGGGATAGATCATTGAAATCCAGATCATACCCCCACAATCTAATTTTAGACCTTTGTTTTCCTATATTTACCTCTATACTTTGCATAATTAATAAGTATCAACTGCTTGAGATTTTACTCCATTCTCATTTAGCCTCCATCACTCTTTGGTAGAAGCATGAATTCACCAGTAACCAACTAAAATGTGGACAAGAAGAGAAGCAAAGGACCAAGAAACTTCACCAAATGCTTAATCATCTTGGAATAATTGCTCACTGTAATGGTTAATTTAATATCTTGCAGCGTGTTTTACTAAAGTTAGAGTCATTGAGATACAGTGAAATTTACCCTTTTGGTGTACTAATCTATGAATTTTTAACAAATGTTTATAGCTGTGGAACTACAATCATAATGTTCCCTTTGTAGTCAATCTCTCCTCCTCCTTCAGCCACTCGTTTGATTTGTTGTTCTTATAGTTGTTTCCTTTTCCAAAATGTCGTATCAATGGAATTAGACAACATGTAGTCTTTTGAGTCTGGTTTCATTCACTTAGCAGCACAAATTTGAGATTCATCCATGTTGTTGCATATGTCAATAGTTTGTTTCTCTTATTATTGAATTTGTATTCCAGTGTATGCCTGGATCAATCAGAGTTTGTTTCTCCATTCACTATGTGATGGATATCTGGGTTCCTTTCAGTTTGGGCAGTTATGAATAGATAAATAGTTGTATAAACATGTTTCCCTTTCCCTTAGGTAAATACCTACTAAGAAATATTCAAACTGCTCTCTCAAGTGGCTGTAACAGTGACTTTTTCATCATGTATGCCATTGGTAAGGATTTTAAGATTTCAGTAATAAAAAAGTCTATCTCTGATTGGAGAGCTATGTTTGTAAACAGTAAAGGACAGACATTGGGAAATATGTATGCATTTTGCTTCTCATCTTGAAATTTATTCTGATAAATGGAGTTAAAATTTTCATATATCATTCTGCTTTTCAGCTTTTGTTCATTACAGATATGTTGATTTCATTTGATTATTCATAAAATATTTGACGTCCCTTTTCTGTCTGGCACCCATCTTAAAATACAAAACAAAGCCTGAGGGGAAACATTCCCTGCCACCTCCAAAAAAGGGAGTGAACACAAAAGAGTTATTTCTTATTTAATATTATAAACCTAGGGGCCCCTGGGTGGCTCAGTCACTAAGCGTCTGCCTTCAGCTCAGGTCATGATCCCACGGTCCTGGGATCAAGTCTCACATTGGGCTTTTTGCTCAGCAGGAAGTCTGATTCTCCCTCTCCCACTCCCCCTGCTTGTTTCCCTCTCTTGCTGTGTCTCTCTCTATCAAATAAATAAATAAAATCTTAAAAAAATAAAATTATGAACCTAATAATGTGGCCTTATCCATAGTTTTCAGTAAAACATTAATAAGCCAGTTAGAATCAATGTTTAGATAGTAGAATTATAGTATTCTTTGCTCTTAAAATCACACAGAGCCAAAGGGGATTATTCCCAGGATAGGAGACTTGAGACGTGGAGAAAGTCAAAATTTTTAGAATTTAGGGTTTTTTTTAATCAGTAGCTAGAAATTTGTGCCTTTTTATTTGCTATTAGAAGAGAGATACTCAAGAACCCAAAAGCTGCCTTGAATTGCAGATACCTCTTTCACGTGCTTCGAGACCTCTAGTTTCTGTATTAAAATATTAGATTGCAAGACTACCACAGGACATACAACAGCCAATCATGTGCCTCTTTTGTTAATGACAGTTACAAATGTAGCTTCCAAATCATGTAATGATGATTTGCATCCATAAGAGAAATTGTCTTTTGAATAGCCACAATAAGGTTCTAATCACTTGGTTTTAAGATAACTATCAGTGTTCAAGCAAGCACATTTGGGTATATTTAATAGAATCTGAGCTCTGATAATATGTGTATAGAGGAAATTCCTGCTTTAAAACCACTAACTGTAAAACTATTCTCTGTAGTTGCTTTGGCAGATGTAAACCTATCTTTTCAAAATTCAAAAGGTTCTAACATTTGTCATTCCTGAAATACCATTAAGCTTTAAAATCTTTGAGCCAAGATTCAGGCAGCTATCCGTATTCATTTTGTATAGAGTATCAGTTAATGTGTCAGAGGAAACGAGGCAGGGAGGTTTGGATGATCACTAGGGCTAATGGCAAAATTGCAGATTATGCCAAATTTGTTTTGATCCTTCTTATCTTTTCTGATCCCCACTGGCACTTCCAGTTAGCCTTTCTTTGCCACTCTCTATGGCCATTGTATTATCCCATTGTCTCTGTAAATTCAAAGCAACCCCAGGATTTCCTCCTAGAGACTGATTTATACTAAAAACAATCTCCCTTTCACTCTTATCCCTCCTCAAGGTCTTGTTCTCTCACGTGACTAGCCAACAAGGAAATAATTCTGGTTATTGAATAAAATAATTGACGTTAATTAGGGTAGGAATGATTGATAGACTCAAAAGTCCTGAGGTAGCTATTTTCTATTGCTCCCCCAGATTCATTCCCACCCTTTTCCATCCTGCTCTGTGGCCGGGGAAACTGGGCTTTCTGGGCTGCATCAACAGGTAATCTTGTCCTCTGGCTTCCCAACAGGTTTGGCCAATGGGAGATACTAGCAGATGTTTGAAGGGCATCATAGTGAGATCAGGATATTTATTTCCCAAGTTACTTCCTTTCTGGATCACCAAAGTCAATCAAAGTCCATACTTTCCATCAGGCAGCCTTTTCATACAGCTTTTAATGGGCTCTGATCACAGTACAGACCTCTTGCCCCTCTGGGCTTAAAAGCTCCCCACTGTTTCTAGTTCTAGGATCTTGTACCATCCTTTGTTGTACAACCTTTGTTGGTACAACCTGTTGTACCTGCCCACACCCGCTAACAGTACCTTTAATAAACGTCCCTCAATTACACCATTTAGGTACGCCATCTCTTTTCTACTGGACACTTACTAGGTCTGCAGTTTATTTACCTTGCTTTCTTCCTGCCCTTCCCTTCCTCCCACAAATAGAAATTAGACATCCAGATTCTGAAAGTTATGAAACCTAGAAGATGTGGAAAGAAACCTCTGCTTCTGGGCCTATTGATATGTGTACCCTTCTTAAAGATTTAAGGAATGTATCTGAATGTCAATTGAGACAATAAAGAAAAGAGCATATAATGACAGTTCACATTAAAAAAAAAAAAAGGTAGTTCACATAATTTGACCCCTTGCTATGCCCTAGGCAATTTCCATAAATTACAATCATTAATCTGCATGATGACCCAATGCTTATAATCACCATTTTAGTTTTTGGAAATTTATTATTTTGACATGGATTTATTTAGGTTTATCCTGTTTGGGGTTCATTCAGCTTCTTGAACCTATAGTCTTGTCTCTTTGGCCAAACTGGGGAAGTTTTTAGCCATTAGGTTTTCAACTACACTTTCAGCTTCACTTCCTTCTCTTCTCCTTCTGGGACTCTGACCATAAGACTGTTGGATATGTTGTTTTTGCCCCACAGGTTCCTGAGACTGTTCTTTCTGTTGTTGATTTCAGTCTATTTTATTTCTCTGTGTTGTTCAGGTTAGGTGACTTCTATTGGTCTATCTGCAAGTTCACAAATTCTATTTTCTGTCATTTCCACTCTATAATGAGTTCATCCAGTAAGATTTCTCCCCCCATGAGAGACAGGGAGTCTCAGACCCAGGAGATTAAAGGACTACAGACTTGGACACATTTTGTGGTATGGTCTCCATCTGCCCAGGTGCCTCTGGACAGTAAATGGAAGCCTCTGGTCTGTAAGAACAAAAAGTCTTCCCAAGCCAGGCCACTTGAGTGATGGGGCCCTTCTTGCTGGTGCCTGCCACTCCAGTATTTCTCAGTGGTAGAGTATAATCTCAGGCCCAGTCTCAAGAAGAACACTTCACCTGGCTTCCCATTGTTAGCAGGACTGTCAAACAGTTAATCCTCATTGCTTTGGCTTCTGGGCTTGCTTGGTCTTGTTAGTGGGACTTCTGTTTAATCAGAGAATAAATAAATCTACCTGGACTGCCTTTTGTCACTAGGGTGGGACTCGGGAAACTCTGCACATGGGTCACCTTCCTCTGTTGGGTGAGTTGTATGTACTGTCCCTAGGTTGTTTTGCTAGTCCTTAGGTCCCAAACCAATTCCTCTTCCTCTTACCATTATTTAGAATTACCTTTTTGCATTATTTGCTGGATTTAAAGTGGTATGTATTGAGTAGGATCTGGGAGAAACAAGTCTATGACATCTTGTATACACTGTAAATCCTCATTCTTATTTCATAGATGAGGAGACGATATCACAGAAAGACTAAGATCATATAGCTAGTGAATGGAAGAGGGGGGACTCAAATCTAGGTAGGTTTTTTCCAGAGTCCATTTTCTCACCTTCAGATTTGGGGAAACTCATCAAATAACCACGACATAGAGATTGAAATATCTCCTTTATTGTACACAGAGGGAGTGAACCCTGAATATAATTGTTTATCTTACAGTATGATCTAGGGGATGGTTTCAGTTCCTTCCAAGAGTATGGTTCATAGAAGAAAATAATTTGAAGGCATAAAGAAATAGTGACTTTGACTTAATTGGACCATTTCTTTCCTTCAATGTGCACTCGGGATAAAAAAGAAGAAAGACTGGATCGTTTAATAAACAAGATCCTAATTCTGTCTGAATGGATAAGCAAAGATATACTTGCCATGTGAGAATATGGTGAAAGGAAATTTTATTGTTTTCTCCACTTCTGAACTAGGAAGGCATTTTGCTTGAAGACTTCCGGGTATCAGGGAAGACCACTTCTTATTTCCAGGAATCTTTATTGGTAGTCATTGAAAGACTTCAGGAAGAATTATCAGATATTCCACATAACAACCTATCTACTTCCACACCGTTCCATAATTCCTTACATAAATTACATACAAAGGAGATAATTTGTTTTATCTCAGCCCTATTCACAAATGTGCAATTCACTTTACATAACCATAAATTGCCAACTTTATAAATCATGTGATCAACTTCACACTCACCCACTTTCATCCATGTGCCTATGGCGTAGTTCCCCCTTATTAACTGGTTTTAAAGTTATCAGCTTTTCCAGCTCCTGCTCACAGTGCTAGTGTTTACTGGAGAAGGGATCAAGGAGAAAAACAGGTCACTGAACTCAATAAAGGTTCCAAACTTCAAAAGATCAGGTTATTTCAAAACTAGGCATGGAACTTCACAAATAAACAGTTTCCATGGCTTTTAAATTATGAGTTATTATGCCATAATTTAAATGTGATAATAATATGCCCGTACTGGAAACTACAAATAAAAAGTGTCCTTATGATCCTTCCACCTTCCTGCTCACTTTATATGAATGGCCTTACCTAATCAAATACAAAATCTGTGCTTGATTTTTTTCTTTTTATTTTTCGATGTTCTTATAATGTGGTGCCACAAAATTTCAACTTGGGTCTATAATGATGTACAGCATTTTCCAAATGTATTCACCTATCCATTATCTTTATTTTCTGCTTCCTTCTACCCTAGTCAACAACAACATAACCACCTTCATCAAGCAACAAAAGAAAATTTGAAGGCCCTATGCATATTAATTCATGCAAATAGTTCCCCTTAAAGGTATTTTGATCTACAAACACTGGTTTTGTAGTACACATTGGTTCTAACTAAAATCCACTTTAGGTATGAATAGAGCACCTAGCTGCAGTTATAATAATGAGACAATTGAAGGCAACCTAAATTGTCTAATCACAAGGAAAAATTTAAATAAATTATGCTATGTTCATACAGTTGAATAATATCCAACCTTTGAAAAGAAAATAGTACTAAAAGGAACAAGGGAGAAATGGCTGATTTCAGAGATGGGGCAAATTTGGTACTAACAGAGCTTTACATATACATTTTTATGCCAGAAAGCAAGGAAGTCCTTTAAAGTAAAGATAAAATCATGTCAAAAGTATGTAGGAGCCAACTTGAAGGATATACAAATGGTCAAATCTGGAACAAATTAAGGCTAGAAAAAAAAGGAGAGTGATTAATTATAAAACTGAAAAATAACAGGTGCCTGGGTGGCTCAGTCCATTGAGCATCTGACTCCTAACTTTGGCTCAGGTCATGATCTCACAGTTGTGAGATCAAGCCCTGCATCAGGCTCTATGCTCAGCGGGGAGTCTGCTTGAGATTCTCTCCCCCCATCTCCCTCTGTCCCTGCCCTATGTTTGCTCGCTCTCTCTCTTTCATAAATAAATCTTTTTAAAAGCCAAAAAAATATTGAGAAGTAAGAATCCATGAATCTACACTGATAATAATTAGAAAGATCAATAAATAAATCAGAGAGGGAGGAGGTGTCTTGCTTACCTAGAATGCTGAGTGCCATCTGGTAAATGTGAAGGGAGTGATGGAATTTGAAAATTATGATTTTGCAATCATTATGACAAAGATTGGTCCAAGCCGGAATCATCAATGGATGCTAAATCTAGGGAAAATATTTGTGGAGTGATATTTTCATGTTTTGAAATATCTTCCTATGCATTGTTAATTATTTTCAAGGAGAAAATACTAATTGCACAGCAGAAAAATCATGTAACACCTTCAGTAGATGATCACAAGTAACATCACCAAGGAAAAACAGATAGGCATTGTATGCCCCTAGATACGGCATCTTAAGTAGAACATAGCATCACTTAAGTACTATTCTGGCTAGGAATGCATAAACTAACTTAATTATGAAAACATACCCCCCAAAAGAGAAACCATTTGTTAAAAAAGAGCGAAGGGGGCTATATTTTTGAAATTGTCAATGTCATCAAAAACAAAAATAGCATGACAGCTAACTTTAATACCTGACCCCAAACTGGCTCCTCTAGTGGAAGAAAAGCAAATGTTAAAAGGGGTAGGTATTTTGGGGTCAATTAACACAAACATGATATGGCTGAGCCATTAGGAAAAAACATTGTTTTGATGTTATATTTACTGAATTTGGAAAGTATACTCTTATATAAGAGAATATACCTATTCTTAAGAAATATACAGTGAATTATTTCTAGGTGTAAAAGGCCATGATGCAACTTATTCCAAAATAGTACCAGGGGAAAAAACAGAAATAGAGAGAAAATGGAAAGAGTATGTACAAATGATAGAGTAAGTGGAATAAGTTGTTAACAATCAGTGAATCTCTATTTGGTTAAAGAAACAGAATGATTTGGAACTCTATATATTACCATGGAAAGATAATCACCATATACTGTAAGGGAAGGAATGTTGAATGTAATATATAATGTAATATATAGTATCCCATTTTGTAAAGAAAAAATGTATATATAAATTCATGTAGGCATAAAAATATAGAAGGATATACACAAAAAAATCAATGAAGTTTGTTTTTGAAGGGCGGTACTCCTGGTGACTTTCACTTTTTACTTTACACATTTCTATATTGTTTGTACAATGAACATGACTTACTGTCATGAATAATAAAAATATTTTCTGCTTAAAAGAATTCACATGGGTTAAAATCTTCTGAATTCCAAGACAAAGAACAAATCATTCACAATGAAGTTTGACTAGAAATATAAAAAGCCAAAGTCAGTTTAAAACACACATACATTAGGGGCACCTGGGTGGCTCAGTGGGTTAAAAGCTTCTGCCTTCAGCTCAGGTCATGATCCCAGGGCCCTGGGATCCAGCCTCGCATTGGGCTCTCTGCTTAGCGGGGAGCCCTCTTCCTCCTTTCTCTCTGCCTGCCTCTCTGCCTACTTGTGATCTCTGCCAAATAAATAAAATCTTTTGAAAAAACACCTACAATAGAAAAGTACAGCACAGATATTCAAGCTATCAGTGATAACATTATAAATATCAAGTTGCAGCTGGATTTTCTTGCAAAATAAATCCAGACCAAAGCCAAAGGGAGTAATTTTTCTAGTCAGAGTAAAACTAAATATTTTTTGAGTGTGTTAAGGACCTTTGTAAATAAAACCACAAAACTTCACTGAGAAACAGAAAAGATACAAAAGTAGACTTGAATTGAGAGACGTATTTTATTTGTCAATGGAAAGATTTAAGAGTAAAAACATGTGACCATTACTTCCCTCTTCAAACACATTCTTCTCCTGGCATTTATGCAGCAGCCTTCTCCTGTTTTTGTTTCTACCTTACTGCTTGATCCTTTTCAGTCTCCCTCTCTGGGTTCTCCTGCCCAGAACCCCTGAAGGAATTAGTCCTTAATCATCTTCTATTCTTCACAACTGAACTCACCATTTCCTGTAATTTCAAATAATGTTTATAATATTGATGATGCCAGCCCTGACACTTCCCCTGACTGCCAGAGTCATTTTTCCAACTACCTACTTGACATTGTCTCACTGATGAATCAATCTTAGGCATATTAAACTTGAAAAGTACAAAGCAGAACTCTTGATTTCTAAGTTCAGCTTGGGATATTTATCTTCCAGATATTCATAAGGCTTCTTCTCATCAATCAGGTCATTTAAACTAAGCATCAACTCCCCAGGCCACCTGATCTAAAAGATCCCTCTCCATTTGCTGAAACAGATACTCGTATCATCTTGCCTTATTAAAATGTTTTCACCATTCATTCCTATCTGAGCTTATCCTGTTTGTATATCTATTTACTTATTACCTGTCTTTGCACCACCACTACTAACTAAAATGTAAGCTCCTGAAGACCAATGATCTTGTTTGACTTGTTGATTGATTTGTTCACTTATTCCCAGCATGTATGACAGTGTCTGGCACGTAGTAAGCGCTCAAACATTTATAGAATGAATAAAGGGAAAATAATGCATAAATTTTAAATAATTTCAGTCAAATCCCAGTAGTATTGGAGAAAGGGGATCCTAGCAAAGAGATTATTCAGACCTTCTGTGAAGGACTTTTTTGAGAAAAAAAAAAAAAAGAGAAAGGTGAATTGTGTAAGACTGATGAATCACAGACCCATACCACTGAAACAAATAATACGTTATATGTTAATTTTAAAAGAAATAAAAAAACAACCAAAAGAGAGAGAGAGTGAAGAGAAATTTACCATAGCAGGTATTTTTTTAGCGTTAAAAATTGAATGACTAATTGAAACAGTGTTGTGCTGGTGAGGTATTAGAGTGGTAAATCCATAGAATACAGTAGACCAGGCCAGAGCCGAGTATATACAAATATTTAATGTATGACAGTAGCAGTATCTTGCATGAACCATGGCCAGTAGTGAAAAGTAGGTCATTGAGTGAATAATGTAGAGGTAACTTGCTAAGTGTCCCTTTCTACTGTGTACCGCAACCTCCCTGGAGTAATACAAGTCTCTTATGTATCTTTCCAGACACCACTCTGTACTTTGAAAAGATTTTATATTTATTGGTTTCTTTCACCCCACACAAATGGTAGCATACTACACTTCTCTGCATCTTGCTTTTTTCACCTAAAAAATTTCTTGGATATCTATCCATATAACTACATATTGAGCTGCCACATTTAATAACTGCACAGTATTCAATTATATAGATGTACCATAATTTAACTAGTTCTCTCTGATGGTTGTTTCCAAAATTTTACAAGTACAAAGAAGGCTACAATAATTATTCCATTCATATGTGACTATAATTGTAGGCTAAATAGGATTGGAATTTCCAAGTCAAATGGTCTGTCCTTTTTTATTTTCCATATGTTATTTTCAAAATTCCTTCACTGAAGATGTGCCAAGGTGATTTTTTCCAGTTTTATTAAGATATTGTTGACATATAACATTGTATAAGTTTAAAGTATGTAACATTATTTGATGTATGTATATACTGTGAAATGATTACCACGATAACTCTAACATCCATCATCTCACATAGTTACATGTTTTTCTTGTGATGAGAAGTTTTAAGATCTAATATCTTACACCTTTAAAATATATACTATATGATTATTAACTATAGTCACCATGCCATACATCACATCCCCATGACTTATTTTATAAGTAGAAGTTTGTACCTTTTGACCATGTTCACCTATATCCCCCATATCTCAATCCCTACCTCTGGTTACCAACAATCTGTCCTATTTCTATGAGTTCTTTTTTTATTATTCCACATATAAGTGAAATCATACTTTCTCTGACTTATTTCACTGAGGAAGTACCACTTTAAACTCACACCAGCAGTGCATGAGACTGCCTGATTCCTCTGACAGTTCTCAATAAAGAGTATTTATAAACTTTCTGATATTTACCAGTCTGATAGAGGGAAAATTTTGTCTCACAGTTATTTAGTTTGCATTTCCTTTATAATAAGTGAGTTTGATATATTTCCATATGTTTACAGGCCATCATTTTTATTTCCTCTATTTTTTATATATTTATTTTTTATTTTTATTTTTTAAAATTTTGTTAGTCACCATATAGTATATCATTAGTTACAGTGTTCCATGATTCATTGTTTGTGTGTAACACCCAGTGCTCCATGCCATACGTGTCCTTCTTAATACCTATCACCAGGCTCACCCATCCCCCACTCCCTCCCCTCTAAAACTCTCCATTTGTTTGCCGGAGTTCTTGTCTCTCATGGTTTGTCTCCCACTCCAATTTCTCTCCCTTCATTTTTCCCTTCTCCTAATGTCCTCCATGCTATTCCTTATGTGTCACAATTTTATTTCCTTTAGAGAGGGGAATGGTTAACTATTACTTAACAGGTATAGAGTTTCTGTTGGGGATGATGACAAAGTACTGTGAATTGTGAATGTATCTAATACAACTGAATTGTATATTTTAAAATGGCTAATATGGCAAATTTTGTGTTATGTACATTTTATCACAATTTTAAAAAGCAAATTCCAAATAACTATTTATAACATGATCCCATTTTGTGCCTATTAAGTGTGTATATATTTACTGAAATGTCCAAATGATTAAATGCCATCATTTATACAGAGTCTGGTGATGATGTTTTATGGGTGATGTTATTTTATTTTTTCTATCTACATTTCTCCATATTTTTTCTTTCATGAATGTGCAGTATTTGTGGATTTTTTTTGTTTTTATTTTAATAGCTAGTTTTTTTTAAAAAAAGGTTTTGTTTAAATTCCAGTTAGTTAACATCCAGTGTAATATTAGTTTCAGGTATGCAATATAGCAATTCAACACTTACATACAACATCTGGTACTCATCACAGTAAGTGTACTCCTTAATATCCATCACATATTTAACCCATTCCCCACACATCTCCCCTCTGGTAACCATCAGTTTTTCTTTATAGTTACGAGTCGGCTTCATGACCTCTTTTTTCCCTTTGTTGTTTGCTTTGTTTCTTAAATTTCACATGAGTGAAATCATATGATATTTGCCTTTCTTTACTGACTTATTTTGTTTAGCATAATACTCTCTAGCTCTATGCACGTTGCTGCAAATGGCAAGATTTCATTCTTTTCGATGGCTGAGTAATATTCCCTTATGTACATATACCACATCTCCTTTATCCATTTAGCAGTCAGTGGACACTTAGGCTGTTTCCATAACCTGCTTATTGTAGGTAATGCTGCTATAAACATTGGGGTGCACATATCCCTTGGAATTAGTATTTTTGTATTCTTTGGGTAAATAACTAGTAGTGCAATTGCTGGATCATAGAGTAGTTGTATTTTTAATTTTCTGACGAAGTTCCATACTGTTTACCACAGTGGCTACACCAGTTTGCATTCCCACCAACAGTGTAAGAGGGTTCCCTTTTCTCCACATCCTTGACAACCCCTGTTGTTTCTTGTGTTATTGATTTTAGCCATTCCAACAGGTGTGAGGTGGGATCTCATTGTAGTTTTGATTTGCATTTCCCTGATGATGAGTGATGTTGGGCATCTTTTCATGGTCTTCTGGCCATCTGGATGTCTTCTTTGGAAAAATGTCTATTTATGTCTTCTACCAAAAATGTACAATATTTGTATTAAGTATTTTTTTCAATATCAAAACTAATAAGAAATATCTGATGGGTGAAAGTATGGAATTATAAAGCAGAAATCTGTAGACGTTTGGAAGAAATAAAAGCCAAATATAATGCTTAGTTAACTTATGTTTCCCAAACAACAGATTACAATATACTAGCCTTTGGAAGTGGGTTCCCCACTCTGTGTTTACAGGCTTTTTATTAACCTACATAAATATTTCAAATTAAAGTCTTAAAGTTTTATTTCATTTACTCTAAAATTTTCAGGGAAAGAAGTTGTCAGTGTAGATCTTTGTTGTTGACCTTATCTCCTTTTAACCTGAAGAGTTCTGTATTTTACTTTAAAACTGGTATCTCCGAAATCTTAAAATTATTTGAATTATTTAAATCATAATAGATAGAGAATGGAGGGAAACACCACTTTAAGAAGAATGGCTAACTTATGCAAATTTTCAGAAGCATGAAAAACTTGAAAATTTCAGATATAGTATTGAGTGAGGAAGAATATAGCTAGAGTATAGGAAGGGAATGAGGAGGAAAATACAGACGAAGAGACTGCAGCCAGATCATGCAGAGCCTTTTCGGCATAATAACACTCTTAAGCTCAATAAGAAGCCATTGCAGGGGATGACATAATCATGCTTTTTTAAAAAGTCACTTTCCAAAACTTCCTTTGCTGTAGTTATAGCCACTAAGTTTTGTGAAAGCACTTGAAAGTTTGATAGAGATCATTTTCTCCATTTTACTTAGGAGGAAACCTAAATTTACAAAATAATAAGTGAACTCACTAATATCATCTAGTTAAAGGGCACAATTGGGACTGTAGTTCAGGTCTTCTGATTCCAAATCTTATACCTGCTATTACCATACTTTGAAAAATAATCAACTATTAGTATTTAATTAGCCATATCATCTTTCCATTAGCTTTTAGAAATTTAATCTTAGGGGCGCTCAGTGGTTTGGGCTGCTGCCTTCGGCTCGGGTCATGATCTCAGGGGCCTGGAATCGAGCCCCACATCGGGCTTTCTGCTCCGCACGGAGCCTGCTTCCCCCCGCCTCCCCGCCTGCCTCTCTGCCTACTTGTGATCTCTGTCTGTCAAATAAATAAATAAACAAAATCTTTTTTAAAAAAAAATAAATTTAATCTTAAAAAGATAGGGCAAAACAACTCTTTGGGATCCAGTTAATTTTTCAAATAGGAAAATAAAAGTCCCATGGATTTGGAAAAAGTTCAGTGTTCCACTTAGGAGAAATTCAGCTAATGGTGAATTATTTGTACAAGATGAACTGCATTCAATATGGCTGATGCTATTTTCCAGAAGTTTGATTATGAGACATGAAAAATATAATAAAATGAAATAGAAAAAGGTTAAGGCAGATGCACACCAAATAGGGTACAATAGTTAAGGTAAGTAAACACTGCAAAATGGAAAGCACTTACCAGTAACTCAAATGTAGCCAATTATTAGAGAATGTTTTCCATAGAAATGGTTTTAATCATAGCTATAGCTAAATAAAAAGATATATCTTCAAAAACATACCTAAACTATGAAGCATGATTTGGGTACATACAGATAAGTATTATTTATCAACAAGGCTATATCTATCTGTAAGAGCACAATGAATGAACTGAAGTCTAGCCAATCCATTTATTTTAGTTATTCTCATGATTGATGTGGATATCCAAATGATTGAGTGAACCAGAGAAATCAGCATCAATCTTGAGGATGACCAGAATGAACAAAGTGGTTGTATCTAAATCAATAAGTCAATACGTCAAGTGAATGAGTTCTTGTATACACTGGCTGTATATGCCCAGAAATGTTCTAGATGCTGTGGAAGCTAAAGTTAGAAGACATAGTCTGAAGAAAAAAGAGACCTAGTCTGTGTCCTAAATGAACTTATAATATTCTTGGAGTTGCAAGTTCTAAATATATATAAGTACCAAAACAGTATAGCCCAAGTAGAGTGAGTACACAGTATGGTACAGGCTATATGGTTTCAGAGATTGGTATGAGACAGTGAACAAAATTAAGTTAAACATCAAAGAAAGATAAGATTTGAATTGTTGAAGAGAAAGAGAAGGAAACTAACAAACTCTTGCTGACTGCCTCCAAAAATTCTTTATCTCCTTTCTCCTGGCAACAGCACTAAATTCTTGTTTGGGAAACCATTCCATCCGCAACTCTCAGCCAAGTGCTTTAGGCAGAGTTGACTCTAGCCCCAGGTGTGCATCATAACTGTCTTAAGTCAATCAGAATATTCTATACTCCTTGCACTAGCTATTGCCTTAGGGAAAGGCATATCACCCAAGCCTAAATGAATTACTGTATTTTATTCCTCTGGTCTCAGTAATTAAAGTAGATACTAAAAGGATCATATCAGAGTAAATTTCTGTGTATTTTCTGGGAATGCTGGAACATGGATTTTCTCTTCTACTGGATAGTATCTTATGAATATTCAAAGCTTCTAGCCATTTAAAACCAAGTAATATGTGTGGAGTGGAGAGATGCTGGAGTTACCAAAAATCTATTATCTGGACCCTGTACTTACCTGCATGGACACAATTGAAACCAGAGTAGAAGAGATTCAGAGTAAACCTAGATCACTGGTAACATCACTAAGATGTAGGATTAATCTTTGCCTGAAGCCAGAATTATCTCTGGATTTTTCAGTTATATGAGCTAGTAAATTCCTTTCATTTGTATGAGATCAGTTTTTGTCCGCCATTTACCTGACTAGAGCAAAGGAATCATATTGGTGAAAAGTGGACAACTATACTGGACAATGAATAGAGCCCATATTCTAAAGAAACTCGAGTTAACAGGGATTGGATTTGGGACTTGACCTGATGGGCAATTAGGAGTCATAACTCGTTCCTGAAAAAAGATAATTATGTGAATGATACGGTGGCTTAGGAATACTGATCAGACCAAGATGAGAAGAACGGATTACAGGAAACAGAATAGAAGGCAAGGAAATCCTTTAGGAGGAATTGAGGACCTGGGCTATGGTAGTTATGATGGAAATAAAGAGAAAAGGATGGGGGAAAGGCAATAAAGTAATTGGATAATAATATGAGTTCTGGACACATATTGCCTGAGTTAGAATTGGGAATCTGCTTATTGTTACTTATAACTTATATTACCTTATTCAGGATACCAATTGTATCATTTCTATTCAACTATTCATATCATTTCATTATAGTCCATTATGCTCCTCAATTTTCTCATCTGCAAAGTGGGGATAAAAATAACACCCACATCTTGAGTTATCATTATGATTAAATCTGAAAATACATAGAAAATACTTAGAAGAACATGTAGCACATAGTAATTGTTAATAAATGTTAGCTATTATTCAAACACTTTTTCAAGGCAAAATCTATAATACCTGTGACTGACTGAGGGAAACAAAAAAAGCAAAGAGGACTAGATTAGGACACTTGTGTTATAGTTCCAGTTCTGCCACACTAGCTGTTGTGAACCTGAGTAACTTTCAACCTTCTTGGAGACTGATTAGTCATCTGTAAAAATATGTATTTGGGTTGGATGATCTCTAGGTCTGTCTCCAGGTTTAATACTTTATTAGTCTATGAAATCTAAGTTGCAAAAATATACAGTATTATATATACTACATATTATATGCTCTATACAATATTATGGATAGCACTAACATATTTCTATATATTTATATAGTTATATAGTAAAAATTTATATAACACTTTGAATGTATTAATTTAAAAGCCAGTATTCACCACAAATTTAAATATGAATACAAGAAAATATACTCTTGAATGCCAGACATAGTGTCCCAGACAAGGAATTTTTGGCCAGAATCTTTATGGTGGTTCTTTCTAAAAAGCATCAATTCCATGCAGAGTTTAAAAAAAAAAAAAAAAAAAAGGTGAACACTGGAAAGTCCCCCAAGCCCAGAACAGCTGTTATTATAGTCCACACAGGAGGACTAGGCTCCCCTTAAACAAAATGTCACCAGGAATTTTGTATTAAAAAGGGAAGACCATGACATAAGCTATGAGAAATGCATAATATTCATACCAATGTAGATCTCACTAGAGTAAAAGAAACTAAACAAAGGTGTGAACATGGATCAGGGCTATGTCAGTGGTATAAAGAAAATTGAGGGCAACCTGGGATGCTAACCTTTTAAAAGTGCAATTGACACATACAGGAAGTGGTTAAAATTTAGCAAGGACATAATATACACCTGTATTCTTATACATTTTCTAGAAGCTTTAAAAGGAAAATAACTAAATTGAAATGTGGGTCAGCATATGAGGATCTATAACTAGCCTTATAGCCATTTGGTAGAAGGAGGAAAACCAATCTTCTACAATGCCAACTTACATATAGACTGCAGAAATGCCCAGCTTGGGCTTGTAAGTAAGTTTGCTGCTGTGTTTATAAGGGCAAACACACATAGCATAAACAGAATATTTGAACAAGGAAAGAACACTAAAAATTTTGTGAGTGCAAAATTATCATATAAAAATATAAAATGTGTTAACAAATTTAGTAGAGTATGTCTACTTTACAAAAGACTTGATCAGAATAATACAATTTTTCCCAAGAAATAGAAATTAGGCAATGTTATAATTTTGGAGATTTTTAGTTATCTACAAATAAATTTATAAAACATTTCACTGAGATGAAATACAGAATTGAGTGCTGGATGTTATATGCAACTAATGAATCACTGAACACTACATCAAAAACTAATGATACTATATGGTGACTAAATGAACATAAAAAAAGATTTGCATAAGACAAATGACCACTTCATATAATGAGAATAATATGAATCTAAATAAAAGAATACGATTTTTGAGAGGACAGAAATTGAAGAAGACAAAAATAAGTGGAAGGACATCTGTGTTCACAGATTGGATGGGCTAATAATATTAAAATATCCATGCTTCTATAAACATTCAGGTGCATGTGCCCCTTTGGATCACTACGTTTGTATCTTTAGGGTAAATACCCAATAGTGCAATTGCTGGGTCATAGGGCAGTTCTATTTTCAACATTTTGAGGAACCTCCATGCTGTTTTCCAGAGTGGCTGCACCAGCTTGCATTCCCACCAACAGTGTAGGAGGGTTCCCCTTTCTCCGCATCCTCGCCAGCTTCTGTCATTTCCTGACATGTTGATTTTAGCCATTCTAACTGGTGTGAGGTGATATCTCATTGTGCAATGTCCACAATAGCCAAACTATGGAAAGAACCTAGATGTCCATCAACAGATGAATGGATCAAGAAGATGTGGTATATATACACAATGGAATACTATGCAGCCATCAAAAGAAATGAAAGCTTGCCATTTGCGACAACATGGATGGAACTAGAGCGTATCATGCTTAGTGAAATAAGTCAAGCAGAGAAAGACAACTATCATATGATCTCCCTGATATGAGGAAGTGGTGATGCAACATGGGGGCTTAAGTGGGTAGGAGAAGAATCAATGAAACAAGATGGGATTGGGAGGGGGACAAACCATAAGTGACTCTTAATCTCACAAAACAAACTGAGGGTTTCTGGGGGGAGGGGGTTTGGAGAAGGGTGTGGGATTATGGACATTGGGGAGGGTATGTGCTTTGGTGAGTGCTGTGAAGTGTGTAAACCTGGTGATTCACAGACCTGTACCCCTGGGGATAAAAATATATGTTTATAAAAAAAATAAAAAAATTTAAAAAAGAAAAGAAAATATCCATGCTTCCCAAAGCCATCTATAGATTCAATACAATCCCTATCAAAATTCCAATGACATTTTTCACAGAATAGAAAAAGCAATCCTAAAAATCATATGGATCCACAGAAGAGTCTGAACAGCCAAAGCAATCTTGAGAAAAAACAAAGCTAGAGGCATCACACATCCTGATTTCAAACTAAAGTTATAGTAATTAAAACAGCATTGTATTGACATAAAAATAGACACACACATCAGTAGAACAAAATAGAGAACCCAGAGGAAATAGAGGAAATACTTGAGACAACTTTTTATTAAACGTGTGATAGTAAAAGTGTGTCAACATTCAGGGAAACATGAAAGCCATGTGCTGAAGACTGGTGTGCTTTCTCAGCTAAGACTTGAATGACAACTTAGAGGAGAGCTAGCCCACCAACCTGAAAAATCTCTCACAACTGTTAGAAAATATACAGTGCTAATATGATGAAATTTGGGGATCCATTTGTTACTTACTGCAGCCTGGTATATCATGACTAAAAGAAGCCTGGGGAAGGAAGGTAAAGCTTCACAGAGAAAGTAATGTTTGAGCTGATCCTTGGAAAATTTATGGGTTATCTTAATGTCAATGAAGGGAATACAGATTCCAGGCAGAAGTATTAGCATGTCCAAGTGCATACAGACACCACGTGATGTGGGAATTGCAAGATGTATATAGCTGAAACATGGCAGAATGAGAGAGACACAGAGAGAAAGTGATAAGAAAAGAGGATGAAGAGCAGATAAGGACTAACTTTGTTTTTGTTTTGTTTTGTTTTGTTTTTAATTATGTTATGTTAGTCACCATATAGCACATCATTAGTTTTTGATGTAGTGTTCCATGATTCACTGTTTATGTTTTATGTATAACACCCAAGTGCTCCATGCAATACATGCCCTCCTTAATACCCATCACCGGGCTAACGCATCCCCCTATGCCCCCTCCTCTCTAAAACCCTCAGTTTGTTTCCCAGAGTCCACAGACTGTCATAGTTCATCTCCCACTCCGATTTCCCCTTCATTTTCCCCTTCCTTCTCATAATGTTCTCCATGCTATTCCTTATGTTCCACAAATAAGTGAAGCCATATGTTAATTGACTTTCTCTGCTTGACTGATTTCACTTAGCATAATCTCCTCGAGTCCCATCCATGTTGATGCAAAAGTTGAGTATTCATCCTTTCTGATGGCTGAGTAATATTAGATAAGGACTAACTTTGAAGGGTCTTCTATATATGTAGGAAATATAACTTTATCTTTTGAGTACTGAGGAAACAGTGACAATTTTGAAGCTGTAAAGTAAAACAATCAAGGTAGTAGTTGAGATATGTAACTAGAGGCACCAATGATGATTGATTACGTATTGCTGCATAGAGGATAGAGCTCTTTGCAACTACTTTGTCTTCAATGCCATAACTGAGATCAGAAATTTGTTCGAATTATACCCACTACTAAAAAGAAAACACATGCAAATTCAAAGAAATCTGAAAAAGAAAAATTTAGCATAGATGCAGAAGATTTAGAACTCCAGTTTAAGGTCTACTTAAAATGGTATTCTTTTTTATTATTTAAATTCAATAAGCCAACCCATAGTGCATCATTAGTTTTTGGTGTAGTGTTCAATGATTCATTAGTTGTGCATAACACCCAGTGCTCATCACATCACATAAAATGATATCCTTATTAAAAATTAAAGATGATTATTAAATCTGAATAAGGCTTTTTCTCTAAAATTCTTAATATTTTGTAAATTCCATAATTATTGAACATGAAACTATTGGCTTTCAGGAATAGTAGAAGCCTCAGTTAACACTGTATATACAAAGAGGCTGGCAGGAAAAAGTATAAAGTTTATTTCATCTCTCCCATTGCATAAGGTATCTAATGATAGTATCTGTTTCAGATTTAGAAATCCTAACTTTGATATTCGGATCATTCACAACATTAAATTATCCTTCTTAAATTTACTTCTTTTATGTCTAACATAGCATTTAAATGAGTCCAGTAGATTCTATTTCTGTTTAATATTACAGCTAGCCACTCACGTCAAAAAATTATTGGGTTACATATATAGAGAACAACTCTTTATTTGTAGCATAAATTGGCAGAAATATTAGAAATAGTACATAAATAGTTTTCCATAGTGTAAGGGCACAATAAAAGCTTTTGTTAAGATTTAGGGAACTCAGTATAAATACAGAAGCAGGAAAATGTCATAAATTAATAAATCGTGAAGATTAACTAAGGATAAGTTTTTCTACTTCAAGTTATGGTCTTGTTTGACAAGCTCATGACAAATTAATTCTTTGCTTCAGAAATTCAGGGCTTTTAAATTATTATATCATTAAAGAATACTATACCATCAAGATAACTGTAAAATATAAGCCATTCTGTATTTTTTACAGTATCACTGACAAAAAATTAAAAAAATGTTCTCCCCTAGTCAAAAAGACATGAGGATTTCTTTTCTTTCTTTTTTTTGTTTTAGATTTAATCATTTATTTGAGAGAAAGTGAATGGTGGGGCAAAGGGAGAGGGATAAGGAGAATCTCAAGCACACTCTCTGCTGAGCACGGAGCCCAATATGAGGCTCAATCTCATGACCCTGATATCATGACCTGAGCCAAAATCAAGTCAGACATATAACCAACTGAGCCACCCAGGCACTTCAAGACAGGGGGATTTCTAAAGATTTGACAGATATCATTCAGTAATCACAATACATCTTCACATTTTGAAAGACTGGATCCTTATAATCCACATAAATTGCCAAGATATTGTAATATGGCTTTTATTCAGATTGATCACAGCTATGAAGAAAGATAGCACTAAAGATTTTGATAACCTAACTTCTAGTATAGTGGTAAGAGAAGATGCATTTATTTAAAGGCTTTCTCTTAAAAAATGAAGCAATGAATAATTCCTAAAGATTTCAGTTATTTTTTCATAATCTGCTTTTCAAGTATAAAGGAATAAAGTTGATAGCCATGACTACAATGCTGTGATCACCAAGAAAGCATGGTACTGGCACAAAAACAGACATATAGACTGGTGGAACAGAGCAAAGAAACCAGATATAGACCTGCAACTCTATAGTCAACCAATCTTCAACAAAGCAGGAAAGAATATACAGTGGAAAGAAGACAGTCTCTTCAATAAATAGTGCTGGGAGAAGTGGACAGCTATGTGTAGAAGAATGAAACTTGACCATTCTCTTACATGACACACAAAGATAAATTCGGAATGGATAAAAGAGCTCAGTGTAAGACAGCAATCTATCAAAATCCTAGAGGAAAACATAGGCAGTAACGTCTTTGACATCAGCCACAGCAATTTCTTTCAAGACATGTCTCTAAAGGCAAAGGAAACAAAATCGAAAATGAACTTTTGGAACTTCATCAAGATCAAAAGCTTCTGCACAGCAAAGGAAACAGTCAACAAAACAAAGAGGCAACCCACGGAATGGGAGAAGGTATTCACAAATTAAAATACAAAGGGCTGATAGCCAAGATCTATAAAGAACTTCTCAAATTCAACACACACAAAACAGATAACCACATCAAAAAATGGGCAGAAGACATGAACAGACACTTCTCCAAAGAGGACATACAAATGGCTAGCATACACATGAAAAAAGGTTCATCATCATTAGCCATCAGAGAGATTTATATCAAAACACATTGAGATACCACCTTATACCAGTTAGAATGGCCAAAATTAACAAGACAGTAAACAGCAAGTGTTGGAGAGGAGGTAGAGAAAGGGGAACCCTCTTACACTGTTGGTGGGAATGCAAGCTGGTACAGCCATTTTGTAAAACAGTGTGGATATTCCTTCAGAAATTAAAAATAGAGCTACCCTATGACCCTGCAATTGCACTATTGGGTATTTACCCCAAAGATACAGATGTAGTGAAAAGAAGAACCATCTGCACCCTAATGTTCATAGTAGCAATGGTCATAGTCACCAAACTATGGAAAGAGCCAAGATGCTCTTCAACAGACTAATGGATAAAGAAGATATGGTTCATATATACAATGGAATATTATGCCTCCATCAGAAAGGATGAATACCCAACTTTTGTATCAACATGGATGGGACTGGAAGACATTACGCTGAGCGAAGTAAGCCAGACGTCAGAGACAGTCAATTATCAATAAGCCAATAAGTCAGACTGCAGAGACAGTCAATTATCATATGGTTTCACTTACTTGTGGAGCATAAGGAATAACACGGAGGACATTGGGAGTTGGAGAGGAGAAGTGAGTTGGGGATAATCAGAAAGGGAAACAAAACATGAGAGACTGAGGACTCTGAGAAACAAACAGGGTTTTGGTGGGGAGGGAGGTGGGGGGTTGGATGAGCCTGGTGGTGGGTATTAAGGAGGGCACGTATAGCATGGAGCACTGGGTGTGGTACATAAACAATGAATCTTGGAACACTGAGAAAATATTAAATGAAAAAAATACAATACAGTTCTAAATAACATATGGTTCAAAGAAGTTTCATGAGAAATTAAATGTATTTTGATTGATGAATGGATAAAGAAGTTGTGGTATATACATACAATGGAATAGCATGCAGCCATAAAAAGGAATGAAATCTTGCCATTTGCAATGATACAGATGGAACTTGAGTATATTATGCTAAGCAAAATAAGTCAGAGAAAAACAAATACCACATGATCTCACTATGTGGCATTTAAGAAACAAAACAGAAGAATATTGGGAGAAAAAACAGAGGCAAACCATAAAGTGGACTCTTAACTATAGAGAACAAACTGAGGGTTGCTAGAGGGGAGGTGGACAGGGGTGTGGTCTAAGTCGGTGACAGGTATTGGGAAAGGCACTTGTGATGAGCACTGGGTGTTATATGTAAGCAATGAGTCGCTAAATTATAGTCCTGAAACTAATATTATATGATATGTTAACTAACTTGATTTTATATAAAAACTGGAACTTAGAAAAAAATGTGAAACTAAATAAAAATTATAAAATCTGTGGAATGAAGCAAAAGCAGTAATTAGAGGGAAATTATAGCATTAAATATTAGAGAATAAGGACCTAAAATTGATAATTTAAGCTTCACTTCAGGAAATTATAAAAGTAGGGGTGCCTGGGTGGCTCAGTTGGTTAAGCATCTGCCTTTAGCTCAGGTCATGATCTCAGGGTCCTGGGATGGAGCCCTGCATTGGGCTCTCTGCTCAGCAGGGAGCCTGCTTCTCCCTCCTACTCTGTCTACCACTCTGCCTACTTGTATGCTCTCTCTCTCTCTCTCTCTCTGTGTGTCAAATATACAAAATTTTTGAAAAGGAAATGATGAAAGTAGAAGAAATTTTAAAATAAAAGAGCAAATTAAATACAAAATAAGCAGAATAAATAATAAAAAGTGGAGCAAAAATCAATAAATTTGAAAAAGAGAAATCAGTAGAGAAAATCAGCAAATCCATCCATTTTCTTTGAAAATGTCAATAAAATTGATGAATTTGTAAACTAAGAAAAAAGATAGCATATACAAATTTGCTCAAATTAGAAATGAAAGATTTCATTTCTGAAATCATTACTGATTCCACAGACATTAAAAAAAAATAAGGGAATATTAAGGAAAACCCCATGTTCACAAATTAGATAACTTAATTG
Organism: Mustela lutreola; assembly: GCF_030435805.1. NCBI lineage: Eukaryota > Metazoa > Chordata > Mammalia > Carnivora > Mustelidae > Mustela > Mustela lutreola. The sequence continues at coordinate 93,605,285 of NC_081308.1, read as the reverse complement.
AAATGAAACAATTCCTTGAAAGATTCAATTTATTGAAACTCACAAAAGAAGAAATAGACAATCTTAATTAGCCTGTATCTATTAAAAATTAAATCAATAATTAATAACATGCCAAAACAGAAAGCACCAGGCTCAGATGGTGAATTCCACCAAGGCAAATTTACCAAACATTTCAGGAGATTATACTAAATCTCTATAAGCTTTTCTAGAAAGTAGAAGTTGAGGTGATACTTCCTAACTCATTCTGAGGCCAGAATTATGCTAATACCAGAACCAGACAAATACATTACAAGAAAGCAACAGGCCAGTGTCTCTCATGAACATAGATGAAAAGATCCTTAAGAAAATATGAGCAGATAGAATATAACAATGAATATAAAGAATTATACATCATGAAATCATGGGATTGATTCCAGGTATGTAGGGCTGATCTGACATTTATTATATTTACTGACTTTCAAATCAAAGAATATCTAAATAAATAGAAAGTCCACGTACAGAGGTAGGAAGAAACAATATTATCAAGATTTTGGTTCTCTCCAGCTTAATCTATAGACTCAATGTAATCCCAATGAAATATCATCAGTTATTTTATGCATATTGAAAAATTAGTCCTAAAATTTATATGAAAATATAAAATTCACAGAATAGCCAACACAATATTGAAGGTGTACCAAGTTAGAGGACTAACACTATCTGGCTTCAAGACTTACTATAAAGCTGGGGTGCCTCGGTGGCTGTAGCCAGTAAATATAATCCATCACAACAACAGACTAAACAATAAAGATCTTATGGTCATATGAAAAGAAACATAAAAAGCATTTAACAGGTTCTCTGCTCCTTCCCTTTGACAGATAGCCGCATGTTCTTGCAGTGCCAACCACATCCCAGAAACATCATGGTGAAGATCAAAGTAAACAGATCTGGCTGTACTGGGTGCCTGGCCATCAGGGTTGCTTTTAATTCTGGCAAAATGGATACTGTCCCCATCAATGACCCCTTCACTGATTTCAGCTACATGGTCTGCATGTTTCAGTATGATTCCATCCAAGCAAAATTCAATAGTACAGACAAGACTGAGAATGGGAAACTTGTCATCAATGAAAAGCTTTTCCCCATCTCCCAAGAGTGAGATCCTGCCAGCATCAGCACTCAGGTGATGTTGATGCTGAATATGTTGTGGAGTCCATTGGTGTCTTCACCTCCATTGGGAAAGCTGGGGCTCACTTGAAGGTGGGGCCAAGAGGGTCATCATCTCTGCTTCTTCTGCTGATGTCTTCATGTTTGTGATGGGTATGGACCATGAAAAGTATAACAATTCCCCAAGATTGTCAGCAATGACTCCTGCACAACCAACTCTGTGGCCCTTCTGGCTGCAGTCATCCATGACTTTTGCATCATAGAGGACCTCATGACCACAGTCCATCACTGCCTCATAAGTGTTGTGGATGGCCCCTCTGGAAAGCTGTGGTGTGATGAACAAGGGGATGACCACATTGTCCCTATTTCTACTGGTGCTGCCAAGGCTGTGAGCAAAGTTATTCCTGAGCTGAACGGGAAGCTCACTGGCATGGCCTTACATGTTCCCACCCCCAGTGTATGTGCTACATGGAGAAAGCTGCCAAATACAATGACATAAAGAATACAGTGAAGTAGGCATTAGAGGATCCTATCAAGGGCATCTTGGGCGTCACTGAGGACCAAACTGTGTCCTGGGACATTAACAGTGACACCTACTCTTCCACCTCCAATGCTGGGGTTGGCATTGCTCTCAATGACCATTTAGTCTAGCTCATTTCTTGGTATAAAAATGAATTTGGCTACAGCAACCAGGTGGTGGACCTCACTGTCCACATGGCCTCCATTGAATAAGAGCCCCCTGGACTACCAGCCCCAATGAAAGCATAAGAGGAAGGCAGAATCCTTCAATTACTGGAGATTCCTTGGCCCAACTCATCCCTCAACACACTGCAAGTCTCCCAACCTCAATACAGTTTTTATCCCAGTCCCCCTGTAGAAGGGAAAAAGCTTGGGAAGTCCTACCTTGTCAGGTATGATCAATAAAGTAGACTGTACTCAGACAAAAAAAAAAAAGAAAGAAAAGAAAAGAAAAAGAAAAAGAAAAAGAAAAAGGAAGAAAGAAAGAAAGAAAAATCATATGATAAAATCCAACACCATTCATGATGGAAACTCTTAGCAAAGTAGGAGTCAAGAGGAACTTCCTCAACTTGATAAAGGACATCTACACACACCCTATGGCTAACAAATTCCCTAAAGGTAAGAAAATAGGCACTTTTCCCCTAGAATCAGAAAAAAAGTAAGAATGTCCATCTCACCATTCAACATCATTCCTATTCAGTATCATACTGAAAGTCCTAGATAATGCAATATGGGAAGAAAATGTATACAGATTGGGAAGGAAAAAATACAAGTGTCTTTGGTCACACTTGATGAAACCCAAAGAATCAACCAGAAAACTCCTAAGAAGCAACTATAACAAGTTTACAGTATAAAAGGATAATTCACAAAAGTCAGTTGCCAGTTGAAAAATTGGAATTTGAAACTAAAAACAAATAATGGGGTGCCTGGCTGGCTCAGTCAGAAGAGCATGCAACTTCTGGTCTGAGGGTCATGAGTTAAAATCCCATGTTGCACATAGAACTTACTTAAAATCCCTGATATGAGGAAGTGGTGATGCAACATGGGGGCTTAAGTGGGTAGGAGAAGAATCAATGAAACAAGATGGGATTGGGAGGGAGACAAACCATAAGTGACTCTTAATCTCACAAAACAAACTGAGGGTTGCTGGGGGGAGGGGGTTTGGGAGAAGGGGGTGGGATTATGGACATTGGGGAGGGTATGTGCTTTGGTGAGTGTTGTGAAGTGTGTAAACCTGGTGATTCACAGACCTGTACCCCTGGGGATAAAAATATATGTTTATAAAAAATAAAAAATTAATAATAAAAAAAAGAAACAAAAATTAAGAAATTTCCCACCAAAAAAAAAAAGAACTTACTTAAAAGAAAACAGTATCATTGCTATATATGGTATTATGCACTTTAATATGTTAAGATGATCCCATGTTAAAAATTCTTACCAAAAACAAAGCAAAACATAAAAGGACACAATGAAGTTTTTGGAGATAATGGATATGTTTAATACATTGCTTGTGGTGATATATATAGGTATCATAAATATATTTATATGTCCAAACTCAACAAGACATATACATTTGATGTGTGCAATTTTTTTGTATAATCGAAACCTCGATAAAGCTGAAAAAGTATTTTAATCACAATACCATTATGTTAGCACCAAGACAATGAAATACTTGGTATAAATCTGACAAAATATGTACAAGATCTATATGAGGAAAGCTATAAAATGGAAAAAAATCAAAGAATATCTAAATAAATAGAAACTCCATGTACAGATTTAGGAAGAAACAATATCATCAAGATTTTGGTTCTCTCCAGCTTAATCTATAGACTCAATGTAATCCCAATGAAATCTCATCAGTTATTTTATGCATATTGAAAAGTTAGTCCTAAAATTTATATGAAAATATAAAATTCACAGAATAGCCAACACAATATTGAAGGTGTACCAAGTTAGAGGACTAACACTATCTGGCTTCAAGACTTACTATAAAGCTGGGGTGCCTCGGTGGCTGTAAGTTAAGCCTCTGCTTTCTGCTCTTGTCATGATTGCAGGGCCCTAGAATTCAGTCCCGCATTAGGCTCCCTGCTCTGCTCAAGGCCTTCATCTCCCTCTCCCTCTACTGTTCCCTCCTGTTTGTGTTCTCTCTCTTTCTGACAAGTAAATAAATAAATTTTTAAAATGGGGCGCCTGGGTGGCTCAGTGGGTTAAGCCGCTGCCTTCGGCTCAGGTCATGATCTCAGGGTCCTGGGATCGAGTCCCACATCGGGCTCTCTGCTCAGCAGGGGGCCTGCTTCCCTTCCTCTCTCTCTGTGATCTCTTCCCTTCCTCTCTCCTACTGTGATCTCTCTGTCAAATAAATAAATAAAATCTTAAAAATAAATAAATTAAATAAATAAATAAATAAATTTTTAAAATGAAAGAAAAATACTTACGATAAAGCTACTTTAATCAAGACAGTGTAGTATGGGTGAAAGAAGACACAAATAGATCAATGGAACATAATAAAGGGACCAGAAATTGACCCCACAAATACAATCAACTGACCTTTGATAAAGGAGCTAAGGCAATACAATTAAAAAAAAAAAAGGATAATCTTTTCAACAAATAGTGCTGGAACAACTAGACAGTCACATGCAAAAAACATTAATCTAGATGTAGACTTTAAGCCTTTCACAAAAATTAAACCAAAATGAATTATAATCCTAAATGTAAAATGCAAAACTACAAAACTCCCAGAAGATTTGTAACAAGAGAAAACTTGTGTGGCTTTAGGTTTGATTAATAATTTCTTAGACACAATACCAAAAGCACAATCCATAAAATAAAAAATTAATAAGTTAGAGTTCATTAAAATTAAAAACGTCTCTACAATAGTCACTGTTAAGAGATAAGCTACAGACTGGTAGAAAACCTTTGTAAAACACATATCAGATGAAGAACTGGTATCTAAAATATATAAAGAACTCTTAAAATTCAACAACATGAAAACAACACATTTTTTAAATTTAATTTTATTTCTTCAGTGTTCCAAGATTCATTGCTTATGGATCACACCCAGTGCTCCATGCAATTCAGGCCCTCCTTAATACCCACCACCAGGCTCACCCATCCCCCCATTCCCCTCCCTTCCAAAACCCTCAGTTTGTTTCTTATAGCCCACAGTCTCGCATGCTTCATCTCCCTCTCCAATTTCCCCTAATTCAATTTTCCTTTCCTTCTCCTAATGTCCTCCATGTTATTCCTTATGCTCCACAAGTAAGTGAATCCATATGACAACTGACTTTCTCTGCTTGACTTATTTCCCTCAACATAATCTCCTCCAGTCCCATCCATGTTGATACAAAAGTTGGGTATTCATCCTTCCTGATGGAGGTGTAATACTCCATTGTATATATGAAAACAACACAATTTTAAAATGGGCAAAAGATCTGAAGAGACACCTCACCAAAGAAGATATACAGATAGCAATAAGCATAGGAAAAGATGCTCAACATTATTAGGAAAATGCAAATTAAACAATGAGCTACCACTATACACCCCCTAAAATGGCCAAAATTCACAACACTGACAACAGTAAATGCTACACAGGATGTGGAGCAATAGAAATTCTCTTTCATTGCTCATGGGAAGGCAAAATGTTACAGCTACCTTGGAAGACAGGTTGTTTCTTACAAAACTGAACATAATTTTACCGTATTTTCGAGAAATTGTACTTTGTATTTTAGCTAACTGGGTTGAATACATTTCTACACAAAAATCTGTAGACAGATGTGCCTAGCTTGCTCAGTCGGTAGAGCATGTGACTCTTGTTCTCAGGGTTTTAAGTTCAAGATCCACAATGGGTGTAGAGATTACTTAAAAACATAAAATCTTAAAAAAAAAAAAACCCTGCACACAAATCTTTATAGATTCCTTAATAATTGCCAAAATTGGAAACAACCAAGATATCCTTCAATAGGTGAATGAATAACCAAACTATAATGCATCCATAGAATGGAATATTATTCAGAAATAAAAAGAAATATCATGACATGAAAAGATATGAAGGAACCTTGAATGTATATTGCTAACTGGAAAAAAAAGCCAATCTGAATAGGCTAAATACTTTGTGATTCCACCTATATGACATCCTATAAAAGAGAAAACTATTGAGAGAGCAAAAAGATCAGTGGTTGCCAGGAATTTGGAAGGGATGGGTGGATGAATAGTTGGAGCACAGGAGATTCTTAGGGCAGTGAATTTTCTGTATGACATTACAATAATAGATACATGTTAACATACATTCATCAAAACCTGCAGAATGTACAACGCAAAAGGTGAACCTTAATGTAAACTATGAACTTTGATAATAATGTATCAATATTGGCTCACCATTTGTAATAAAGGTACCACAGGAATGCAAAATGTTGAAATAAAGGAAATTGCAGGGAAGTGACAAGCATATTGGAACTCTATACCTTTAGCTTAGATTTTTCTGTAAACACAACTTCTCAAAAAAGAAAAGATCGAGAGGGAGGAGTCAAGATGGTGGAGAAGTAGCAGGCTGAGACAACATCAGGTAGTAGATCAGCTAGATAGCTTATCAAACTATTGTGAACACCTACAAATCCAACAGGAGATCAAAAAGAAGAGGAGTAGCAATTCTAGAAACAGAAAATCAACCACTTTCTGAAAGGTAGGACTGGCAGAGAAGTGAATCCAAAGTGATGGGAAGATAGACCGTGGGGAGAGGGGCCAGCTCTCAGCAAGCCGCAGAAAAATGGAGCACAAAATCAGGACTTTTAAAAGTCTGCTCCACTGAGGGACATCACTCCAGAGGCTAAACCAGGGTGAAGCCCATGTGGGGTCAGCGTGGCCCCAGGTCCCGCGGGGTCACAGAAGGATCAGGGGTGTCTGAGTGTTGCAGAGCTCACAGGTATTAGAGCAGGGAAGCCAGCTATAGAGACAGAGCTGAGGAGTGAGCTCTCAACTCAGGGTTACCTTGAGACATAATCCATGGCATGGGCCACTACTCTGTGAGTGGGGTCCCCACAGGATCCGGGGAGACCTTCCTGGAAGAGCTCAGGGGTCTGCAAGGTTTGGAAACTCCAGGTGGAGCTGTGTGCCAGAGACAAACATGCTTGGTCACAAGCTGGGTGAGCTTGGAGCGCAGCCGGAGGCCAGGGAGACGGGAGTGATTGAGCGCTTTTCTCTGAGGGCGCACTGAGGAGTGGGCCCTCAGTCCTCCCGGCCGGAGATTGGGGGGCCACCATTTTCATTCCCATCCTCAGGAACTTTACTGAAAGCGTTCAGGGAACAAAAGCTCCCGAAAGCTAACCGAAGCAGATTACTTAGCCTGGCCCCTGGACCAGGCGGTGCAATTCCGCCTCGGGCAAAGACACTTGAGACTCTTTACAACAGGCCCCTCCCCCAGAAGATCAACAAGAAACCCAGCCAAGACCAAGTTCACTTACCAAGAAGAACAGCAGAATTCCAGAGGAGGAGAAAGCAAAGCATGGAGTTCATTGCTTTCTCCCCATGATTCTTTAGTCTTGCAGTTAATTAATATTTTTTTTTCTTCTGCAAAATTTTTTTCCTCCTTTCCTCTCTTAATGTTTTTTAACTACTTTATCTTAACAATACCTTTCATTAAAAAAATAATCTTTTTTGAACTTTCATTCTTTTATTTTAATTAATTAATTAATTAATTTGCCAGAGAGAGAGCACAAACAGAGGAAATGACAGGCAGAGGGAGAGAAAGAAGCAGGCTCCCGTTGAGCAGAGAGCCCGATGTGGGACTCGATCCCAGGACCCTGGGACCATGACCTGAGCTGAAGGCAGAGGCTTAACCCTCTGAGCCACCGAGGTGCCCCTGAACTTTCATTCTTATAGTCATATTTTATCATTCATTGTATTTAACTTTATTTTTTGTGTACACATAGGGTTTTTTTCTTCTAAAAAATTTGGGGTACAACTTCTTCTAATAGATCAAAATATACCCTAAATCTAGCTCTAGGCTTGTTCTAGTCTCCAGCCTGAGCAAATTCTCTCCACTTTCTTTTTCTTTATTCTACCAACCAACTTACTTTATCAACAACTTTTTTAGAAATTTTATTTTTTTAAAGATTTTATTTATTTATTTGGCACACAGAGATCACAAGTAGGCAGAGAGGCAGGCAGAGTGAGAGAGAAGAGGAGGCAGGCTCCCTGCAGAGCAGAGAGCCCAATGTGGGGCTCAATCCCAGGATCCTGGGATCATGACCTGAGCCAAAGGCAGAGGCTTTAACCCAGAGTCACCCAGGTGCCCCCTTTTTAGAAATTTTTTTTAAAAAACCTTTTTTTATCTTTATAGGCATATTCCATCCATTCATTGTGTTTACCCATATATATGTTTTTCATTCTTTAAACGTTTCAGAGGTAGTTTCTTCTAAGAGACCAAAATACTCCCAAAATTCAGTAGGTGACCCTGTTTTAGTCACCAGTCTAATATATATATTTTCTCTTTTTTATATTTTTTCTTTATTTGTTGTCTTTTTAAAATTTTTTTTCTCTGAACTTCTTTTTAATCCCCTTTCTCCCCTCCCCCCCACGATTTGGTGTCTCTTCTGATTTGGTTAAAGCACATTTTCCTGGGGTCTTTGCCACCCTTTTAGTATTTAATCTACTCCTTCATATATTTTTTATCTGAACAAAATGATAAGGCAGAAAAACTCACCACAAAAAACAAACAAACAAACAAGAGGCAGTACCAAAGGTTAGGGACCTAATCAATATGGACATTGGTAATATGTCAGATCTAGAGTTCAGAATGACGATTCTCAAGATTCTAGCCATGCTCAAAAAAGGCATGGAAAATATTAGAGACACACTCTTTGGAGACATAAAAGCCTTTTTTGGAGAAATAAAAGAACTAAAATCTAACCAAGTTGAAATAAAAAAAAGCTATTAATGAGGTGCAATAAAAAATGGAGGCTCTTACTGCTAGGATAAATGAGGCAGAAGAAAGAATTAGTGATATAGAAGACCAAATGACAGAGAATAAAGAAGCAAAGCAAAAGAGAGACAAAACTACTGGACTACAAGGGGAGAATTCTAGAGATAAGTGACATCATAAGACGAAACAACATTAGAATAATTGGGATCCCAGAAGAAGAAGAAAGAGGGGAGCAGAAGGTATTGGAGAGAATTACTGTAGAGAATTTCCCTAATATGGCAAAGACAACAAGCATCAAAATCCAGGAGGTGCAGAGAACCTGCCACAAAATCAATAAGAATAGGTCCACACCCCATCACCTAACAGTAAAATTTATAAGTCTTAGCGACAAAGAGAAAATCCTGCAAGCAGCCTGGGAAAAGAAGTCTGTAACATACAATGGTAAAAATCTTAGATTGGCAGCAGACTTATCCACAGAGACCTGGCAGGCCAGAAAGAACTGGCATGATATATTCAGAGCACGAAATGAGAAAAACATGCAGCCAAGAATACTATATCCAGCTAGGCTATCATTGAAAATAGAAGGAGAGATAAAAAGCTTCTAGGACAAACAAAAACTGAAAGAATTTGCAAACACCAAACTAGCTCTACAAGAAATATTGAAAGGGTCCTCTAAGGAAAGAGAGAGCCTAAAAGTAGTAGATTAGAAAGGAACAGGGACAATATACAGTAACAGGCACTAAATTCATATCTCTCAATAGTTACCCTGAATTGTTAATGGTCTAAATGCCTCAAACAAAAGACACAGAATATCAGATTGGATAAAAAAAACAAAACCCATCAATATGCTGCCTACAGGAAACTCATTTCAAACCCAAGACACCTCCAGATTTAAAGTGAGGGCGTGTAAAACAATGTACCATGCTAATGGACATCAGAAGAAAGCTGGCGTGGCAATCATTATATCAGATCAATTAGATTGTAAGCCAAAGACAATAATAAGAGATGAGGAAGGACACTTTATCATATTCAAAGGGTATGTCCAACAAGAAGATCTAACAATCTAAAATATCTATGCCCCTAACATGGGAGCAGCCAACTATATAAACCAATTAATAACAAAATCAAAGAAACACATTGACAATAATACAATGATAGTAGTGGACTTTAACACTCCCCTCACTGAAATGCACAGGTCATCCAATCAAAAGATCAACAAGGAAATAAAAGTCTTAAATAACACAACGGACCAGATGGACATCACAGATATATTCAGAACATTTCATCCCAAAGCAACAGAATACACATTCTTCTCTAGTGCACATGGAACATTCTGCAGAATAGATCACATCCGGGATCATAAATCAGGTCTCAACCAGTATCAAAAGACTGGGATCATTCCCTGCATATTTTCAGACCACAATGCTCTGAAGCTAGAACTCAATCACAAGAGGAAACTTGGAAAGAACCCAAACACATGGAGACTAAACAGCATTCTTCTAAACAATGAATGGGTCAACCAGGAAATTAAAGAAGAATTGAAAAAATTCACGGAAACAAATGATAATGAAAACACAACAGTTCAAAATCTGTGGAACACAACAAAGGCAGTACTGAGAGGAAAATATATAGCGATACAATACCTTCTCAATAAACAAGAAAGGTCTCAAGTACACAACCTAACCCTACACCTAAAAGAGCTAGAGAAAGAACAACAAAGAAAGCCTAAACCCAGCAGGAGAAGAGAAATCATAAAGATCAGAGCAGAAATCAATGAAATGGAAACCAAATTTAAAAAAAAGAACAAATCAACAAAACTGGGAGCTGTTTCCTCAAGAGAATTAATAAGATTGATAACCCCCTGGCCAGACTTATCAAAAAGAAAAGAGAAAGGACCCAAATAAATAAAATCATGAATGAAAGAGAAGAGATCCCAACCCACACCAAAGAAATACAAGCAATTATAAGAACATATTATGAGCAACTCTACACCAACAAATTTGACAATCTGGAAGAAATGGATGCATTCCTAGAGATATAGAAACTACCACAACTGAAACAGAAAGAAATAGAAAACCTGAACAGACCCATAACCAGTAAGGAGATTGAAACAGTCATCAAAAATCTCCAAACAAACAAAAGCCCAGGGCCAGATGGCCTCCCAGGGGAATCCTACCAAACATTTAAAGAAGAATTAATTCCTATTCTCCTGAAACTGTAAATACCCCAAAGATACAGATGTAGTGAAAAGAAGGGCCATCTGTACCCCAATGTTTATAGCAGCAATGGCCACAGTCGCCAAACTGTGGAAAGAACCAAGATGCCCTTCAATGGACGAATGGATAAGGAAGATGTGGTCCATATACACTATGGAGTATTATGCCTCCATCAGAAAGGATGAATACCCAACTTTTGTAGCAACATGGATGGGACTGGAAGAGATTATGCTGAGTGAAATAAGTCAAGCAGAGAGAGTCAATTATCATATAGTTTCACTTATTTGTGGAGCATAACAAATAGCATGGAGGACAAGGGGAGTTGGAGAGGAGAAGGGAGTTGGGGGAAATTGGAAAAGGAGGTGAACCATGAGAGACTATGGACTCTAAAAAACAATCTGAGGGGTTTGAAGCGGCAGGGGGTGGCAGGTTGGGGGAACTAGGTGGGGGGTATTAGAGAGTGCACGGATTACATGGAGCAGTGGGTATGGTGCAAAAACAATGAATACTGTTATGCTGAAAATAAATTTTAAAAAAGAATTTTAAAATGTAATATATATATTACATTTATATATATATTTATGTATATATTTACATATATATTTATATTATATATGTTTATATATATATTTACATATATATTATATATATATATATATATATATATATGGAAAACTTCCAAATTCATTTAATGAGGCCATCACCTTGATCCTAAAACCAGACAAGGATTCCACCAAAAAAGAGAATTACAGACCAATATCCTTGATGAACACAGATGTGAAATTTCACAGATGTGAAAATTCTCACCAAAATCCTAGCCAATAGGATCCAACAGTACATTAAAAGGATTATTCACCACGACCAAGTGGGATATATTCCAGGGCTGCAAGGTTGGTTCAACAGCCACAAATCAATCAATGAGATATAATACATTAACAAAAGAAAGAACAAGAACCATATGATACTCTCAATAGATGCTGAAAAAGCATTTGACAAAGTACAGCATCCCTTCCTGATCAAAACTTCAAAGTGTAGGGATAGAGGGCACATACCTCAATATCATCAAAGCCATCTATGAAAAACCCACCACAAATATCATTCTCAATGGAGAAAAACTGAAAGCTTTTTTGTTAAGGTCAGGAACATGGCAGGGATGTCCATTATCACCACTGCTATTCAACATAGTACTAGATGTCCTAGCCTCAGCAATCAGACAACAAAAAGAAATTAAAGGCATCCAAATCGGCAAAGAAGAAGTCAAACTATCACTGTTTGCAGATGATATGACACTATATGTGGAAAACCCAAAAGAATCCACTCCCAAACTGCTAGAACTTGTACAGGAATTCAATAAAGTGTCAGGATATAAAGTCAATGCACAGAAATCAGTTGCATTTCTTTAGACCAACAAGAAGACAGAAGAAAGAGAAATTAAGGAGTCGATCCCATTTACAATTGCACCCAAAACCATAAGATACCTAGGAATCAACCTAACCAAAGAGGCAAAGAATCTATACTCAGAAAACTATAAAGTATTCATGAAAGAAATTGAGGAAGACACAAAGAAATGGAAAAATGTTCCATGCTCCTGGATTGGAAGAACAAATATTGTGAAAATGTCTAAGCTACCTAAAGCAATCTGCATATTTAACGCAATCCCTATCAAAATCCCATCCTTTTTTTTTTTCAAAGAAATGGAACAAATAATCCCAAAATTCATATGAAACCAGATAAGACCTCGAATAGTCAAAGGAATACTGAAAAAGAAAGCCATTAAGTTGGTGATATCACAATTCCAGACTTCAAGCTCTATTACAAAGCTGTCGTCATCAAGACAGTATGGTACTGGCACAAAAACAGACACATAGATCAATGGAACAGAATAGAGAGCCCAGAAATAGACCCTCAACCCTATGGTCAACTAATCTTCAACAAAGCAGGAAGGAATGTCCAATGGAAAAAAAACAGCCTCTCCAACAAATGGTGCTGGGAAAATTGGACAGCCACATGCAGAAAAATGAAATTGGACCATTTCCTTACACCACACATGAAAATAGACTCAAAACAGATGAAGGACCTCAATGTGCGAAAGGAATCCATAAAAATCCTTGAGGAGAACACAGGCAGCAACCTCTTCGTTACCTCAGCCGCAGCAACCTCTTCCTAGGAACATCGCCAAAGGCAAGGGAAGCAAGGGCAAAAATGAACTATTTGGATTTCATCAAGATCAAAAGCTTTTGCACAGCAAAGGAAACAGTTAACAAAACCAAAAGACAACTGACAGAATGGGAGAAGATATTTGCAAATGACATATCTGATAAAGGGCTAGTATCCAAAATCTATAAAGAGCTTAGCAAACTCAACACCCAAAGAACAAATAATCCAATCAAGAAATGGGCAGAGGACATGAACAGACATTTCTGCAAAGAAGACATCCAGATGGCCAACAGAAAAAATGCTCCACATCTCTCGGCATCAGGGAAATACAAATCAAAACCACAATGAGATACCACCTCACACCAGTCAGAATGGCTAAATTTAACTAGTCAGGAAATGACAGATGCTGGCGAGGATGCAGAGAGGGGAACCCTCCTACAGTGCTGGTTGGAATGCAAGCTGGTGCAACCACTCTGGAAAACAGTGTGGAGATTCCTCAAAAAGCTGAAAATAGGGGCACCTGGGTGGCTCAGTGGGTTAAGCCACTGCCTTCGGCTCAGGTCATGATCTCAGGGTCCTGGGATCGAGTCCCGCATCGGGCTCTCTGCTCAGCAGGGAGCCTGCTTCCCTCTCTCTCTCTCTGCCTGCCTCTCCATCTACTTGTGATTTCTCTCTGTCAAATAAATAAATAAAATCTTTAAAAAAAAAAAAGCTGAAAATAGAGCTATCCTGACCCACCAATTGCACTACTGGGTATATATCCTAAAGATACAAATGTGGTGCTCCAAAGGGGCACGTGCACCCAAATGTTTATGGCAGCAATGTCCACAATAGCCAAACTATGGCAAGAACCTAGATGTCCATCAACAGATGATAGGATAAAGAAGATGTGGTGTATATATATACAATGGAATACTACACAGCCAACAAAAGAAATGAAATCTTGCCATTTGCGATGACGTGGATCGAACTAGAGGGTATTGTGTTTAGTGAAATATGTCAATCGGAGAAAGACAACTATCATATGATCTCCCTGATATGAGAAAGTGGAGATGCAATGTGGGGGGTTTGAGGGGTAGGAAAAGAATAAATGAAACAAGATGGGATTGGGAGGGAGACAAACCATAAGAGACTCTTAATCTAACAAAACAAACTCAGGATTGCTGGGGGGAGGGGGTTTGAAGGAGGGTAGTGGAGATATGGATGTTGGGGAGGATATGTGCTATGGTGAGTGCTGTGAAGTGTGTAAACCTAGTGATTCACAGACCTGTACTCGTGGGGCTAATAATACACTATGTTTATAAAAAATAAAAGAATTATTTAAAAAAGATCTAGTAATTATAATTTTTAAAGAAAGAAGAAGACCTCTGAACATTAATTCCAGGATATACTGTTAATTGGGTAGAAAAAGCAAAGTGTAAAAGTGTACTGTAAGTTATCTTTTGTGTAAATAAGAAATATAAATATATATATATATATATATATATATATATATATATATATATATACTTATTTATGCAAAAGGAAACATAGGAAGTGAAAAAGCAGAAATAATGAGATTTGTACCTATGGCATGGTGGGGGTGCAGGGTAGAAAGGATGGAGATGGGAAAGGGGAATAGAGGATGGAGGTGATTACACTTCTCTGAATACTCTTGTCTATGGTTCTGACTTTGGAACCATATCAATGTTTTACATACAAAAAAAAACTAAAATGAAAAAGGAAGGGGAAAACATAAAATAAAATGGAAATGGAAACAAATGAATCTAACTTATAACAAAGCTGAAGAAGGGGACAGAATAAACCCAAATAATATTTGAACATAGTATATTGACTGTATGCCCTCAGTCTAAAGACAAAAAAAAAAAAAAGTAAAAAAAATTAAACTTGAGTTGTAGGTATGTTTTTCACAGTGAAATGGGTTAGCAATCATAAAACCACTTTCTGTGCATTCTAGGATCCAGTAAATGAGTAAATATATTTTGGATAATGGGAGCCAGATTTCTCAGTGTTGAAAAACAGAGTTACAGCTGTGGAAAGTAGGAAGGCTAGAATCAACTCTGTGGTGTTGGAGTAGAATTAGAGGTATCAGTTTGAAACCTTGGATTGTCACACATTCATACTATCATATATATTATAACATATTTAATGTTATATAATAACAAAAATAACAAATTTGCATTTTATGTCTATAAATGAACATAGAAATATATATATATAGCTTGGCCTATATATATATATTCAGAGGGCTTAAAAGCAATGGCACTGCAGTAGCAATAATCACATAGTGTCCAGGACTCCTTGAAAAATGTCTCATTCCAGAAATAGAGCTTGAAAATTAAAAGATGAGTCTGGAGTACATTTTAAAGAAAGTGCTGGGGCACCTGGGTGGCTCAGTGGGCTAAGCCTCTGCCTTCAGCTCAGGTCGTGATCTCAGTGTCCTGGGATCGAGCCCTGCATTGGGCTCTCTGCTCAACGGGGAGCCTGATTCCCTCCCTCTCTCTGCCTGCCTCTCTGCCTACTTGTGATCTCTCTCTCTGTGTCAAATAAATAAAGTCTTAAAAAAAAGAAGAAAGAAAAAAAGAAAGTGCTCAAGTAACAATGAGCACATGTCCAAGGATATAAGTGTCTTATCAAAGGGCTTTCACTGGGCAAATCCTGGACTCTCTGAGTATCAAAATATACAATGATGGTAATAAGTTATAACCTATCAAATAAAATAAGAATATATGAATGCATATGGCTCTAAGTAAATAAATACATAATGAACGAAATATCTTTTTACATTAGAATGTCAACTCACAAACGTAGAAGGAATTATGGGGTTAAAAAATCAAAGTCTGGAAACCAAACTATCATAATAATAATTGACTCAGGCAAGAATTTCCAGTGGTTACAAAAGCAAGCAGGTAAAAAAGTTTGAGGGGTGGGATATTTACATAATTTCAACGTATCTCTCCCTAAAATATTTGTTACATATAAATTGAAAAATTGGAAACTTAGAGTGGAGAAACTTGGTAGATTCTACTTTGACCATTAAATCAAAATTAATATCAACAGAAAGGGACAATCATCATTGTGACTCTTCATATAGGGTTCTGAGAAGGACACAATATTAATTCTGTGGTACTCCTACCAAAATATGTAGCCTGAATCTAGTCATGAAAAAACAAATAAACACAATTTGAGAGTATTGTACAAAAATAACTAGCCTAAACTCTTCAAATGTATCAAGGTCATTAAGGACAAAGAAAGAATAAGGAACTATTCTAGATTAAAGGAGACAAAGAGACATCACAAATAAATGTGATATGTGATCCTGAATTGGAACCTGGATCAGAAAACAAAAATCCTTTTCTATAAATGACATTATCAGCATAAAGGGCAAAATTTGAATGGAGCTTATAGATTAGATAATAGCAATGAGCCGATGTTAATTTTCTGATTTTTATAATTGCTGTGTAGTTATATAAAAAAAACACACAAGTATTTAATGATAAATACTCATAATGTCTCCAGTGTACTTCCAAAGAGCTCCAAATATATATCTTAAAAAGTTAGTAAAAGAAGAGCAAAATAAACCTGAACAGGATAGAATAAATGATAATGAATAAAAGCATAAGTTAATGAAGTAGACAAAAGCAAACAATAGAGAATGAAGACAAAAGATGATTCTATAAAAAGACCAATAAAACTAATGAAATTACTGTCAAGATTAGACAAGAAAAGTAAGATAGAAGCCAGAAATAAACAATATTAGGAATGAAATGGGGTACCTAATTATAGATACTGCAGACAACAAAACAAATATAAAATATATAATAAAATCATGCCAACAAATTGTATCAATCTGTATAAACCAAAGATAGATAAATCTTATCAAAATTGTACTGGAAAGAGATAGATAAATAGATAGACATAAATAGATAACAGATATAGATGCATCTTGCCAAAATTGAACTGGAATAAAATAGAAAAACTGAATAGTTTTATAACCCTTAGATAAATGGATGATTATTCAAAAATATGTCTACAAGAGTGCCTGGGTAGCTCATTTGGTTAAGCGATCGACTCTTGGTTTTGATTCAGGTCATGATATCAGTGTCATGAGACTGAACTCTGTGACTGTCTCTGCACTTAGCACGAGTCTGCTTAAGACTCTCTCTCCCTCTCCCTCTGCTCTTTCCCTCTTCTCTCTCTCTCTCTCTCAAATAAATAAATGAAATCTTTAAAAAAAGAGAAAAATTTAAAATTAGCAAATCAAATGTAGAAATGTATAAAAAATAGCATATCATGGAAAAAGGTATGTATTCTAGGAGTAAAAAAATCACGATTTTTATGCCAAATACAGTAATACCCACTTATCTGCAGTTTTACTTTCTGCTGTTTCAGTTACCCATAGTCAACTACTGTCCAGGAGTCTATGTTCCTCCTTCTGTTGTGTTGTCAGAAGGTCAATAGTAATCTAACACTACATCACAATTCCTATGTCATTCACCTCACTTCATTTAATCACATAGACATTTTATCATCTCACATCCTCTCAAGAAGAAAGGTGAGCACAGTACAGAAAGATATTTTGAGAGAGACCACATTCACATAACTTTATCATAGTATATTGTTAAAATTGTTTTATCTTTGTTTTATCTTATTATTAGTTACTGTTTATCTCTTATTGTGCCTGATTTATTTTTTTAAGATTTTATTTATTTGACAGAGAGAGATCACAAGTAGGCAGAATGGCAGGCAGAGAGAGAAAGGGAAGCAGGCTCCCCACTGAACAGACAGCCTGATGCAGGGCTAGATCCCTGAGATCATGATCTGAGCAGAAGGCAGAGGCTTAACACACTGAGCCACCCAGGTGCCCCATGCCTGATTTATAAATTAAAAAATATATATATATGAAAAACATAGCATATCTAGGGTTTGGTACTATCTGCAGTTTCATGCATCCACTGCTGGTCTCGGAATGTAACCCCCAAGGATAAGGTAATTCACTGCATCACAGATTTAAAAAGAAAAACTAAATAATCATCTCAATAGATGTAGAAAGGACTTCATAAAATTCAACATCCATTTATAAGAAAAATTCTTAGAAAACTAAAAGAAGGAAGCTTTTGAACCTCATAAAGTGTATCTGCAAAAATTCTTTGGAAAAGAGTAGACTGGTTCATTAAAAAAATGAAGACATTCCTTGAAAGTCATAAACAAGACATTAGTTATCAGAGAGACACAAATAAAATCATCTATGAGATACTACTTTGCACCCACTAGGATGGCTATAATCAAAAAATACTGGACAATATCAAGTGTAAATGAACATATAGAGAAACTGGAACACACATATATTGTTAATGGAGATGTAAAAATGGTGCAACCATTTTAGAAAATGCCTGGCAGTTCTGAAAACAGTCAAACATAGAGTTAAAATATGATCCAGTAACTTTAGTCCTAAATATATTCCCAAGAAAAATTAAAATATATCCATGCAAAATCATGTACTGTGAGTGTTCATAATAGCATTACTCATAATAGTCAAAGAATGGAAGCACCCTAAATGTCCATCAACAGATGAATGTATAACAAAAAGTGATGTATCCATACAAGGGAATATTACTCAGCCATAATACAGGAATGAAGTACTGATACCATATGGATAAACCTTGAAAACATTATTCTAAATGAAAGGAGCTAGTCCCAAAAGACCATGTATTATATGATTACATTTACTGAAATTTCCAGATTTATAGAGACAGAAAGCAAAACAGCAGTTGACAGAGGCTGGGGGTACTGCGGAACAGTGAGGAGTGACTCCAAATGGTTAAGAGATTTCTTTTTAGAGTAATAAAAATATCTTAAAATGTATTGTGTTAATCGCTGCACAACTCTGAAAGCTATCAAACTGCACACTGTAAATGAGCAAACCGTGTGATCTGTGTATTCTGTCTTAGTAAGGCTTTTTAAAATATCTCTTTAATAAAATGAAAAAGCAAGCTAGAGTATGGCAAAAGATATTTGTAATGCATAAGTCTGAAAAATGATTCACATCAAGTATGTATTTTTTAAAACCCTACAAATTAATAGGAGAAAGAAAACAATAAAAACATGACAACAAACTTGGAGAGACATTTTAGAAAAAAAGATATACAAACCAAAATTAGCATGTGAACAGGTGTTCATCAGCAGTCTTCAGTGAAATACAAAATAATGCAATGGTGAAATACTAACCACCAGACTGCCTCTAATTAAAAATATTGAAATTCAAACTGTTGGAAAAGATGTGGGAGAACTGGAACTCTCATACACTCCTCCTGGAAGTGAACAACTGTATAGCCACTTTGGAAAACCAAGACTATTTACCAAAGCTAATCATATGCCTACTTTATGATCCATGACCTATCTGTTTCACTTCTGGGCATATATCCCAAAGTAATGAATGTATATATACACAAAAAGACATGTACAAGTTTTCTTCTAACAGCTTTATTTATAATAGCCCAAACTGAAATCAACCCAAATACTCATCATTCAAAAAAATTGCCAAAAAATTGTGGCATATTCATACAATGCAATAGCTTTGAATAACAACAGAAAGACACACTTATGGCATCAAAACAACACAAATGACTCTCAAATATATAACTTTAAACAAAAGAAGCCAGACCCTAAAAGATCACAGACTGAATGACTGCATTCAGATGAACTTCAAAGCGTTGAGACTAATCATTAATGGTAAAAATCAGAATAGTAGTTTCCTCTAAGGGGATCATAGATAGGGAAGGCTCACACGGGATTCTTATAGGGTGCTGAAAAATGTTTATTTTTAGCAGTGTGATGGCTACGTGAGTGTATACAGAAACTTTAAAAATCAATGAGATGTACAACAAATGTTAGTGTACTTATGTATTTTGCGGTATGTTATCTCTCAATATAAAACAATTAACATCATCGATAATATACAGAATTCAAGTGAAAGAAGGCAGACACAAAAGAATTACACACTTTTTATTTCATATATATGAAGTTCAAAAACTAGCAAAACTAAACAATGTATTTTTAAGGATACATATTTTAGGTGTTAAAAGCTTTAAAGAAAACAAGGAGTGATTACCACAAAATTGAAATGTTCATCTCTTGTGAAATGGGAGCGAAATATGATGACACAGGGTCATGTATTACACTTTTGGGGTGTAGTCATATTCTATTTCTTAAACTGAGTGGTACATAAGTGGATGCTGATTTTTACTTTTTCCATCAACTTGCATGCACTTTTCTATACACTCTCTCGCATGTTAATTTTCAAAAGTAAGATAAACATTAAAAAGTAAAACTATTACCCTACAGAGGAAAAAAAATATTATTAAAGTATATAACATAAACTTGGTTCTCTGAGAATTTCACTCATGTTCTAGGGCTGGATAAAAACTTTTCCTAAAAGGAAGTACTCATAATGTTAAGTTATGGAATATTTATCCAGGAGCATCAAAAATGTCTATAATTGAATTATAAGAGTAATCAAAGAAATTGTGTAGAGTACTGGTGAAAGAGTGTGAACTGATAATACCAGGAAACTGAACTAGCCCAGTATTCTTTCAACATATTTCTTCCTTTACTGTATTCATTGAAGTGTTGTTTGTAATAGCAAAAACTGCAAACG
Organism: Mustela lutreola; assembly: GCF_030435805.1. Taxonomy (NCBI): domain Eukaryota; kingdom Metazoa; phylum Chordata; class Mammalia; order Carnivora; family Mustelidae; genus Mustela; species Mustela lutreola. The sequence goes on along the minus strand of NC_081308.1, from coordinate 93,584,680 downwards.
ACTTATAGCTACCAGTTAGGTAAGTTACACTACATCCATTTAATTAAGTATTCTGCAAACTATTAAAATGAATGTGTAGGTATTATATACCTGTGTTGTCCAATACAGTAGCCACTATATGCAGCTATATAAATTTAAATTAATTAAAGTTAAATAAAATTTAAAATCCACTAAAATGACCACATGTGGTATATGGCTACTGTACTGGGTAGTGCAGAATAGAACATTTTCATCTTTCCAAAAACGCTCTACTGGACAGCGTTTTATAGAGGTCTTCAGCAGGTTGTTAGGCAAGCTGTGTAGGTACATAAGTGGATGCTGATGAGTAAGCTCTGGAGATCTAATGCACAGCTTTGTGACTATAGTTAACAATACTGTATTATATACTTCAAAGTTACTAAAAGACTTAAGTGTTAACATATAAAATAGCATATCATGGATATAGATGAAAAAACTTAATACAATTAAGTGTTCTCAGCACACAAAAATGGAAAATGATAATTATGTGACATGATAGAGTGATTGGCTCATGTTACAGTGGTAATTATATTGCAAATATAAAAGGTATCTAATCAACACATTGTACACCTTAAACTTGCATAATGTTATATGTCATTTATACCTCAATTTAAAAAAAAAGAAGTGTAAGTAATAAGAATACATTCATTTTAAAATCTGTATTTGTATTTGTGCACATTTGTGGAAGGATATACCAAGATATTAACAGTGATTATCTCTAGGACTAGGTTGTGGGATTGTGGATGATTTTTACTTGCTTTCTCCTACTTTTTATCCACTTTGCAAAAATTTCTACAAGTATGTATTACATCTATAACCAGAAAAAATTTAAAAATCATTCCATTTTCTGGAATAAAAATATCTAAGCTGTTTGTCCTCTTTGGCAGATTTATTTATTTTTTTTAGATTTTATTTATTATTCGAGAGAGAGAGACAGAGATAGCAACAGAGCACAAGTGGGGAGGTGGTGGAGAAGCAGTCTCCTTGCTGAGCAGGGAGCTGGATGCGGGCTTCAATCTCAGAAACCCTGGGATCATGACCTGAGCCAAAGGCAGATGCTTAACTGCTTGAGCCACTCAGGTACCCTGGTAGCTTTCTTTAAATGTATCCTAGGAGAACATAGGCAATAACTTCTTCGACATCAGCCACAGCAACTTCTTTCAAGACATGCCTCCAAAGGCAAAGGAAACAAAAGCGAAAATGAACTTTTGGGACTTCAAGATCAAAAGCTTCTGCACAGCAAAGGAATGGTCAACAAAACAAAGAGGCAACCCACAGAATGGGGGAAGGTATTCACAAATAACAATACAGACAAAGGGCTGATAGCCAAGATCTATAAAGAACTCCTCAAACTCAACACAAACAAAACAGATAATCATGTCAAAAAATGGGCAGAAGACATGAACAGACATTTCTCTAAAGAAGACATACAAATGGCTAACAGACACATGAAAAAATGTACAACATCACTACGCATCAGGGAGATTCAAATCAAAACCACATTGAGATACCAACATACACCAGTTGGAATGGCAAAATTAATAAGACAGGAAACAACATGTATTGGAAAGGATGTAAAGAAAGGGGAACCCTCTTACACTGTTGGTGGGAATGCAAGTAGGTGAAGCCACTTTGTAAAACAGTGTGGAGATTCCTTCAGAAATTAAAAATAGAGCTACCCTATGATCCTGCAATTGCACTACTGGGTATTTACCCCAAAGATATAGATGTAGTGAAAAGAAGGGCCATCTGTACCCCAATGTTCATAGCAGCAATGGCCACAGTCTCCAAACTGTAGAAAGAACCAAGATGCCCTTCAACAGATGAATGCATAAAGAAGATATGGTCCATATATACTATGGAGAATTATGCCTCCGTCAGAAAGGATGAATACACAACTTTTGTATCAACATGGATGGGACTGGAAGAGATTATGCTGAGTGAAATAAGTCAAGCAGAGAGAGTCAATTATCATATGGTTTCACTTATTTGTGTAACATAAGGAATAACACGAAGGACATGGGGAAATGGAGAGGAGAATTTAGTTGGGGGAAATTGGAGGGGGAGACAAACCATGAGAGACTGTGGACTCTGAGAAACAAACTGAGGGTTTTGGAGGGGAGGGGGGTGGGAAATTGGGTGAGTCTGGTGGTGGGTATTATGGAGGGCACATATTGCATGGAGCACTGGGTGTGGTGCATAAACAATGAATTCTGGAACACTGAAAAGAAATTAAAAAAAAATAAAAACTTTAAAAAATGTACCCTAGGGGAATGATCATGAATGCAGAAAAAAGTTTAATTACAAGCTATCTGCTGCAACATTACTTATAATAAGGGGAAATTAGGGTGGGACTAACACTATAAATCAAATAATAGTAACATAGTTACATAAATTTCTGGTTTGCTTCTATGGTGAAACATTATGTAGCTGTTAGAGTAAAACGATCTGATACTTTTATTTTTTCCAGCTTTATTGAGGTATAATTGGCAAATAAAATTGTATATATTTAAAAAGTATACAATGTAATGATTTAATATACATTTTAATATATAATATACATGTACATATACATTTGATGTAGAAAAAATTATAAAATACATGTACATATATCATTGGAATCATTACCACAATCAAATTAATTAGCACATCCATGATCTCATATAATTATTTTATATAATTTTGTATAATTTTTGCGTCTGGTGAGAACACTTAAGATCTTCTCTCTTAGCAAATTTTAAGCGTACAATACAGTATTAGTTTTCCAAACATTATGGAGTTTCCTCAAGAAGTTAAAAATAGAGCTACCCTACAATCCAGCAATTGCACTACTGGGTATTTAACACAAAGATACAGATGTAGTGAAAAGAAGGAGCACATGCACCCCAATGTTCATAGCAGCAATGGCCACAATAGCCAAACTATGGGAAAAGTCCAGATGTCCATTGACAGATGAATGGATAAAGAAGATGTGGTGCATATATACAACGGACTATTACTCAGCCATCAGAAAGGATGAATACTCACCATTTGCATAGATATGGGTGGAACTGGAGGGGATCATGTTAAGTGAAATATGTCAGAGAAAGACAATTATCATATGGTTTCACTCATACGTGGAACATAAGAAATAGCACAGAAGACCATAGGGGAAGAGAGGGAAACCTGAAGGGGGAGAGAACAGAGGGGGAGACAAATCATGAGAGACTGTGGACTCCAGAAAACAAACTGAGGATTTCAGTAGAGAGGGGGTGAGGGGATGGGGTAGTTCAATGATGGGTATTAAGGAGGACACGTGTGGTCATGAGCACTGGGTGTTATACACAACTAATGAATCACTGAACACTGCATCAAAAACTAATGATGTACTGTATTTTGGCTAGCTGAACATAATAAAAAAATTTTTAAAAACAGTAACCATAGGGGTACCTGAGTGTCTCAGTGGGTTAAAGCCTCTGCCTTTGGCTCAGGTCAGGATCCCAGGGTTCTGGGATTGAGCCCCACATCGGGTTCTCTGCTCAGCAGGGAGCCTGCTTCCCCCACCCTCTCTCTGCCTACTGTGATCTCTGTCAAATAAACAAAATCTGTACAAAACCAGTAACTATAATCACCATGCTGTGCATTAGTTTACTCATCGAATAACTGAAAGTTTATACCCTTTGACCAACATCTCTTCATTTCACTCACCTCCCCACTGCTGCTTACCACCATTTTACTCTCTGGCTCTGAGTCTCACTTTTTTAGATTCCACATGTTAAGTGAGATCATGCAGTATTTGTCTTTCTATGCCTGGCTTATTTCACTTGGCATAAGGTCCTCCAGGTTCATACATGTTATGACAAATGGGAGTATTTCCTTCTTTTTATGGCTGAATAATAGTTCACTGAATATATATATTACATTTTCTTTATTCACTCATCCATAGAAAGACACTTCGGGTGTTTTCCTATCTTGGCTATTGTTGTTGTTGTTGCTTTTTTAATTTGACAGAGAGAGAGAGAGAGAGAGAGATCACAAGTAGGCAGAGAGGCAGGCAGAGAGAGAGGGGGAAGGCAGGCACCCTGCTGAGCAGGGAGTCCATTGCAGGGCTCAATCCCAGGACCCTGACATCATGACCTGAGCCGAATACAGAGGCTTTAACCCACTGAGCCACCCAGGCGCCCCTTGGCTATTGTTAATAAAGCTGCAATTGACAGGAATACAGATATGTCTCAAGATACTAATTTCATTTACTTTGAATATATTCCCAGTAGTAGGATTGTAGAATTGTAGCTCTATTAATACATTTTCAAGGAAACTCCATATTGTTTTCTATAATGACTGCACCAATTTACATTTCCACCAAGTGCGTACAAGTGTTCCCTTTTCGCTATACCTTTGCCAATACTTGTTATTTCTTGTCTTTTTAAAAGATTTATTTACTTATTTGAGAGAGAGAGAGAGTGAGAGAACATGAGCAGGGGTGAGGGACAGAGAGAGAGGGAGATGCAGACTCCTCACTGAGCAGGGAGCCCAATGCAGGGCTCAATCCCAGGACTCTGAGATCATGACCTGAACTGTAGGCACACACTTAACTGACTGAGTCATCCAGGAACCCCTATTTCTTGCCTTTTTAATAATTGTCATCCTAACACGTGTGAGGTGATATCTCATTGTGGTTTTCATTTGCATTTCCCTGACAGTTAATGAGGTTGAGCATCTTTTCATAGATCTCTTGGCCATGTTTATGTCTTACTTGGAAAAATGTTTATTCAGATTCTCTGCCCATTTTTTATCAGATTATTTTTTTCTTGCTAATTGAGGTGTGGATTCCTTACATTTTTTGGATATCAATCTCATATCAGTATACAGTCTTCAAATATTCTCTCTTATTTTGGGGGTTGCTTTTTGTTTTGATTATTTTATTTACTGTACAGAATGTGTCTTAGTCTGTTCAGGTTGCTGTAACAAAATACCAAAGACTATGTACCTTATACAGACATTCATTTCTCTCTTAAACAGAAATTTATCTCTCTCAGTTTTGGAGATGATGATGTTAATGTGGTGAGGTTCTGGAGAAGGCCCTCTTCTGGGCTGCATAAAACTGACTTCTTCTTGTCTCACATGGCAGATGGAGACCCAGTGGGTCCCGGGGTAGATAGGGATTCTCCTAGACTTGACCTAAGTAGTTCATGGACTGCTGCAAGATATGCATTCAGACTGAGGTTTGTGGGCTTGCTGCTGGAAGCACTGACAAGTGTGTCTCCTGGACAGGCAGGGTCATGGCTGGGAGGGGCTGGAACTTGCTTACAGTATTGCTCCAAGATTTGCAGTTGGACAAAGGACTGTGCACCTATCATAGTCATGTCTTCCAGTGGATCCCTTGAGTCAGTTCACTGGGAACTTCAAGGTCCACAACCAGGACGAAGGTTGGTGAGCTCTTTATCTGAGGCATGGGTAGGTGTAACTTCTTCCAGGTCCCTTGCGGGGCTGTACTGAAGTCTACAGGGGGAAGAGGCTCTTGCCCAGTCTATAGCCAGGACCACAGTGGTTGAGTCTGCCACGTGGGCATGGGCCATGTTTCTCAAAATGATCCTCTTCAGTCTAATCTCCACTAGGGTTTCACAGCCTACCTGGATTCCAAATCTAGCACAAAGGAACCTTTGTCTGTGGGTGGCTGCCTAGTTATTGTTTCTAAGGGTATAAAAGAGCGGGTAACCTCCTATTCTGCCATTTTGTTAATATCACTTTTTAAAGTTTAAATAACGTGAGAAAATACTAAATTTATACAAAGTTAAATTTAAAAAAAAGAATTGTAGTTACAATATGTTCTTAAGAAAAACATGAAAAATTTTGAATTTCTTATTTGTTGTTTTCAATGGGGATATATTACCAATATAATGTTTAAGTTATGAACATAGAAAAAGAGAATTTCCTTATAAAGTCTTACAGCACACAAAATAAAGTCCTAATGATAGAGGGCTTCCAAGCAAAGGTAGAAAATTAAATGCATAAATTTATTTTTCTCCCTCCCAAAACCCCAGCAAAGCAAGTAAGGGGAACTGTATAAAGGCATAAACCTATAGAGACACAAAAAAAAAATGTTGGAAGGGGAGATAAAAAATGGTAACTGCCAACTGTGAGGGAAGACCTCTCTCCCAACTCAGGACATTGGAAGCCAGGCCTAGGCCTCCCAGACAAGAAATTGAAAGATTCTCTTAGATGAAGAAAACTTGCTACCAGCCCCAGAATACCTTTCAGAATCCCTTCCAATCTCTACCTGCTCTGCTCCTTCATCGCCTAGAATTAAACACTATGTTGATTTTTATGGTAAGCATTTCCTTGATTTTCTTTCTAGTTTTACTACCTCAGCATGCATCTCTAAACACTACTGTATAGTTTTGCCTGATTTTTTTTAGATTTTATATAAATAAAATCATATAGTATATATAACATACAGCTTCTTATACTCAAAATCATATTTGTGAAACTCATCCACATTTTTCTATTTTGCTATGGTTCATTTATTTCTGTTATCATAGAACAGTAGTTTTCAAACTTGATAGTATATTAGAATCACCCCAAGGTTTGTTAAAACACAGATTTATAGGCCCATATCCCCAGGGTTTGTGATTTGGTAGGTCTAAGATGAGGTTTAAGAATTTGAATTTCTAACTGCTTTCCAGATGTGGCTGAGACTGCTGGTCCAGAAACCCCACTTTTAGAATAATTACTGTATAATATTCTAGTTATGATTTTGTTATGATTTAATTATTCATTCTACTATTAATAGACATTTGGCTTTTTTTTCCAGTTTGGATCTATTTAGATAATACTGCTATAAATAGTCTTGTATGTTTCTTCATGCACATATGCACACATATCTACTAGGGAAATACTTTTGCTAGGTTGTAGAGTAAGGATATTTTTGAGTTAATGGATAGAGCCAAATAGCTTTGCAAAGTGGTTGTACCAATATATACTTCCCTTAGCACTGAGAGGTTTGGTTGGTCCACACCCTTTCCAAGACTTGGTATGATTCATTTTATTTGATCAAATATATTATCACATGGTAGTTTTCAGTTACTTTTTCTGCATAATTAAGGAGACTGAGCAACTTTTCATATGTTTATTCATCACTTGGATGTCCTCTTTTTGGAAGTGCATGTTCATGCTCATTTTTCTATAGATTTGTAGGCATTCTGGTTATGGGTTCTTTGTCAAATAGATATTTAGCAAATGTGTTCCATAGCATCACTGTTCCCTTTCTGGACACTTTGCTGGATAGATGTTCTGAATTTTATGTTATCAATTTTTTTCCTTTTAGTACTTTTCTTTATCATGTTTAAGAAATATTTCCCTACTTTGAGATCACAAAAATATTTTCTTATATTATCTTCAAGCTCTATTTCTTTGGCTTTCACATGTAGACCTGTACCCCTGCTGAAATTAATTTTTTATGTAAGGTATAAAATAAGAATAAAATTTCATTTTTTCTTCTAAATTGTCATCTAATTGTCCCTGAGCTATTTATTGAAATAAAAGCCCTTATCTCTACAAATATTACTTCCATCCTATTCTCTCTTTCATTCTGAAATTGCAGTTACATATGTTAGAACTTCTCCATGCATTCTCTATGATTACATGCTCACTGATATTTACCTTTTGCTCATACTTCATTCTGGCTATTTTCTTCTAAAATTTCAGTTCACCAAATTACTCTTCTGTTAGGTTTAGCCTGATGTTAAAACACATCCACCAACTTTTTTTTTAAGATTTATTTATTTATTTACTTATTTAAGAGAGTGAGAACTCAGTGGTGGCAGGACAGAGGGAGGGAATCTTTTTTTTTTTTTAAGATTTTTTTTAAAGATTTTATTTATTTATTTGACAGAGATCACAAGTAGGCAGAGAGGCAGTCAGAGATGGGGGGAAGTAGGCTCCCTGCTGAGCAGAGAGCCCAATGTGGGTTTCGATCCCAGGACCCTGGGATCATGACCTGAGCCGAAGGCAGGGGCTTTAACCCACTGAGCCACCCAGGCACTTCAGAGGGAGAGAATCTTAAGCAGGCTACCCACTGACAGTGGAGCCCAATGTGGGGCTCAATCTCAGAACATGAGATCATGACCTGAGCCAAAATCAAAAGTCAAACACTTAACTGACTGAGCCACCCTGGCGCCCCTCATTTACCAAACTCTTAATTTCAGTTATCACAGTTTTTCAATTCTAATATGTCCATGTTATGATTTTTTCAAACCTCTTATATCTTTTTTAAGTTTTTAGTCTTCTACCAAAATTCTCAGACTTATAGCCCCTTGAGCATTGTAAACATAGTTAAAGTTTGTACATTCATGCACCCCAATGTTTGTAGCAGCAATGTCCAAAACAGTCAAAATGTGGAAAGAGCCCAGACTTCCAACAATGGATGAATGGATAAAGAAGATGTGGTATATAAATGCAATGTAATATTACTCAGCCATCAAAAAGAATGAAATATTGTCATTCACAAGGATGAGGATGGAACTAGAGGGTATTATGCTAAAAGAAGTCAGTCAGAGAAATACAAATATCATATGATTTTGCTCATATGTGGAATTTAAGAAACAAAATAGATAAACATATGGGAAAGGAAGGAAAAATAAAATAAGATAAAAACAGAGAGGGAGGCAAACCATAAGAGACTCTTAACTCTAGGAAACAACCAGGGTTGTCAGAGGTGGGGGGTGGGGTGGGATACTTGGGTGATGGGCATTAAGGAGGGCACTTGATGGAATGAGCACTGGGTGTTCTATGCAACTGATGAATCACTAAATCTACCTCTGAAAGTAATAATACACTATATGTTAATTAAATTGATTTTAAATAAAAATGAAGTTCATGTATGATTCTTCATATTTCTGGATCCCTTGTTGATAGGATGCTATTGCCTATTTTTTCCACTGGTTCTTGATTGTCTTAGATATTTTTTATGATTTCAAAAAGATTTTTTAAAATTTTTATTGTGGGATTATAGTTGACATGACATGTTATATCAGTTTCAGGCGTACAACATAAGGATTTGTCAATTCTATACATGTGCAATGCTCACCGTCATAAGTGTAGTAATCATACAATGTTATTACAACATTATTTACTATTTTCCTTAGGCTGTACTTTTATCTTCATGACTTATTTTTTTTAAGATTTTATTTATTTATTTGACACACAGAGATCACAAGTAGGCAGAGAAGCAGGCAGTGAGAGAGAGAGAGAGAGAGGAGCAGGCTCCCTGCTGAGCAGAGAGCCTGATGCGGGGCTCAATCCCAGGACCCTGGGATCATGACCTGAGCTGAAGGCAGAAGCTTAACCCACTGAGCCACCCAGGCACCCCGACTTATTTATTTTATAACTGGAAGTTTGTACCTCTTAATCACTTTACCTATTTCACCATTTCTCCACCCTTCTCCTCTACAGCAACCACCAGTTTGTTCTATTTGTGAGTCTGTTTCTGTTTTTTGTTTGTTTATCCATTTGTTTTGGTTTTTAGATTCCACATATAAGTGAAATTACATGGTTTCTATCTTTCTCTGATCGACTTATTTCATTTAGCATAATACCCTCTAAGTCTATCCATGTTGTTACAAATGGCAAGATCTCATTTTTTTTATGGATAATATGTATGCATACCATATTTTCTTTATACATTCATCTATTTTTTTAAAAGATTTTATTTATTTATTTGACAGAGAGAAATCACAAGTAGATGGAGAGGTAGGCAGAGAGAGAGAGAGGGAAGCAGGCTCCCCGCTGAGCAGAGAGCCCGATGCGGGACTCGATCCCAGGACCCTGAGATCATGACCCGAGCCGAAGGCAGCAGCTTAACCCACTGAGCCACCACCCAGGCGCCCCTATACATTCATCTATTGATGGCCACTTAAGCTGCTGCGATATCTTGGCAATTGTAAATAATGTTGCAATATTCACATTTTTTGTCTTGTGATTTTAGTGTATATTAAAGATTTTAATTATAAGTGTTTATAGAAATAATTTGAAAATATAGAATGATATTATCTTCAGAGAAAATTTACACTAACTTCTGCCAAGCACCTATGGAAAATAACAAAATGGAATCACTATATTATCATTTCAGGGACTTAAAGATATGATTTGAAGATGAGCTCTAATCCCTGTCAAAGTTAATCTTGTTTAAGGTTACTCTTACTTCTCTGGTAGAGCCTCATACACAAAACATGGAATTACCCATGCCTTCTGCCTCTTAGAAGGCTTTGAATTCTTTTTCCCCTCTAGATTTGTATCTTTGCCATGTCTTATAGAATTGGCAACATCCAAGGGGAACAGCAACCCCAAACAGGAGCTTGTATTTCTGAATTTCTATCTTTTTCTATCCAATTCCAGTGTTTCTTCACCATCTTTTTTATTCTCTAGTCCACTGATGATTTTAGGAAATGCCTTTTTTTGTGGTTGCTCTTAGTGGAAGAATTAATCTAATTTACCAAATCTGTAATTACAAGAAGTATAAGTCCCAATCAGCCTTTTAGTTCCACAACACTTAAAATGAGCCAACAACCAATAATAACCTGATAACCTTTTTTTTTTTATGAAGTCAGCAACCAAAAGAAATAGAAGAGATCAACTTGGAATAAACAGACTATGCAGTGAATTAGATAAACTATAGATTCAACCTCATGTAAATAATGTGTTACCTTCCTCTCCCTACCCCACCCTCAAAGCAACAAAACGGTGGAATGGAGACAAGATAAAATACAATAAAACCTCCACTGAAGCAAAGTAAGAATGAAAACATGTGGTAATCACTGCCCAGTAGCATTTATCAAATTCTGGTAAGCATGATTGAGATGATTCCCTCCCTACCTTACAAGCTAAGGAGTTTACTCTTTGGAAGTCTCTAGTTCTGCTCTATGGTGACAATTCTCTTATCTATTTCCTTCATATTCCCCTGGCCTATACTCTCATGATTCTTCCTTGCCTATTTTCTTCTATGGGTATATAGGAGGGTCTTAGATAAATAGTATGCTCTTCTTTGGCAGCTGGAGAGTTCTATTTCCTGTGGGAGAACAATGGGAGTGCAGGAGCGAGGCTAAAGAGTTAAATACAGGATACTTTTAGCTTCATTTCTCCCCAACATTTTTTATTGTGGAATAGTTTACAAACAGAATTTACTTATTTTGTTGAACACTTATATATGGTTTTAAAAATGCATGCAGCTGTGTAACCACTACCACAATCTAGTCTTATGGTGTTCTTCTATAGTAAGACCCTCTTTCCAGTCCCAGCCCCTGAACACTACTGATTTGTTACCTGACCTTAATGTTTTGCCCTTTCCAGGATTCATATCAGTGGAATTATGCTATATGTAGACTTTGGGTCTGGTGTTGTTTACTTAGCATAGTGAATTCATGCTCTTATTTACATCAATAATTCATTTTCTCTTACTGTTGAGCTATTTTCTATTGTATAGATAAAGCAAAGGTTTTTTTTTTTTTTTTCCTTTACTCACCAATTTAAGGACATTTGTATTTTTCTAGTTTGGGGCAATCATGAAAAATAAACTGCTCTGAACATTCACATGCAAATTTTTGTGTGAACATAAGTTTTAATTCCTGCATCAAAATACATATGAGTGGACAGAAATAAGTTGCATTTCTTTACACCAGCAATAAGACAGAAGAAAGAGAAATTAAGGAGTCAATCCCATTTATAATTGCACCAAAACCATAAGACACCTAGGGATAAATCTAACCAAAGAGGTAAAAGATCTGTACTCTGAAAACTACAAAACACTGATGAAAGACATTGATGATGACACAAATGTAAAAACATTCCATGTTCATAGATTGGGAGAACAATTATTGCTTAAATGTGTATATTACCTAAAGCATTTTACACATTAATGCAATCACTATCAAAATACCACCAGCATTTTTGACAAAGACATAACAAACAATCCTAAAATTTGTATGGAGCCTCAAAAAACCCTGAATAGCTAGAGAAATGATGAAAAAGAAAACCAAAGCTAGTGACATCACAATGCCAGACTTCAAGTTATATTACAAAGCTGTAATCATCAAGACAGTATGGTACTGGCACAAAAACAGACACAGAGATTAATGAAACAGAAAAGAAAACCCAGAAATGGGCCCACAACTCTATAGTCAACTAAACTAACTATATAGTCAACTAATCTTTGATAATACAGGAAAGAATATCCAGTGGAAAAAAGACTGTCTCTTCAACAAATGGTGTTGGGAAAACTGGATAGCAACATGCAAAAGAATGAAACTGGACCACTTTCTTACATTGCAGACAGAATTAAATTCAAGAAAAATCAAAGACCTAAATGTGAGACAGGAAACCATTAAAATCCTAGAGGAGAACACTGGCAGTGATCTCTTTGACATTGAGCATAGCAACTTCTTACTACAAGGGAAACAAAAGCAAAAATAAACTATTGGGACTTCATCAAAATAAAAATCTTCTACACAGTGAAGGAAACAATCAACAAAACTAAAAAAGCAATCTATGGAATGGGAGAAGATATTTGCAAATGACATAACTGATAAAGAGTTAGCAGCCAAAATACATAAAGAACTTACCAAACTCGACACCCAAATAGCAAGTAATCCAGTTAAATGGGCAGATGACGTGGATAAACATTTTTCCAAAGAAGACACACAAATGGCTAACAGACACATGAAAAGATGCACAGCATCACTCATCAAGAAAATACAAATCAAAACTACAATGACATATCACCAGTCAGAATGGCTAAAATTAACAACAATGAAACAACAGGTGTTGATGAGGATATCAAGAAAGGGAACTCCTCTTACACTTTTGGTAGGATTGCAAACTGGTGCAGCCACTCCAGAAAATAGTATGGAGACTCCTCAAAGAGTTAAAAATATAAGTAGCCTATGATCCAGCAAGGATTATAAAAATACTAATTCAAAGTGATATATGCACCCCAATATTTATAGCATCATTATCTACAATAGCCAGATTATGGAAACAGCCCAAATGTCCATTGACTGATAAGTGGGTAAAGAAGATGTTACACACACACACACACACACACACACACACGAAATCTTGCTTTTTACAATGACTTAGATGGAACTAGAGAGTATTATGCTAAGTGAAATAAGTCAGTCAAGGAAAGGCAAAAACTGTAATTTCACAAATATGTGGAATATAAGAAACAAAATATAAGAATATAGGGGCAAAGTAAAGAGAGAAAGAGAGAGAGAAGCCAAGAAACACACTTCTAACCACAGAGAATAAACTGATGGTTACCAGAGGGAAGGAGTGTGGGGGAGTGTTAAATAGTTGATGGGTATTAAGGTGATGGGTATTAAGGAGGGCACTTGTGATGAGCACCAGGTATTGTATGTATGTGATGAATCACTAAATCCTATACCTGAAACTAATATTACACTGCTGTTAACTGGAAGTCAAATAAAAACTTGGATAAAAAACATAAAAGTATAATTAGATTTTGGACCCAAAAACCCCAATAAGGAACAATTCAATATCTATATAAAGAGTATTTAGAGAGCCAAATCCCCTCTTTGCTTCAGCTCAGTAGATGGCTGCCATGCCTATGTTCACCCTGCAGAAGGCTGGGGTTTAATTCTCTGGAGAGTTTTCTAAAATGCATAACACCAGGCACATACCATAACCCTAACCTAACACTAAACAAAACTGTAACCTGTAACCCTTAACATCTAACCCCTAACCTCTACCCCAACATTAACCTTAAACCTAACACTCTGGGGAAGTTTCTGAACGGCAAGATACCAAGCACATATCCTCACCCTGGTCCTAAATGTAACCTTCCCTTGTCCCTAACCTAACACTGGCCCTGATTCACCCTAACCCTAGATGTGAGAAAAAAAGGGAAGATGTGATATAAATAAGTAAATAAATAAAGGATGATTATATTGGAATATTATATATATATATATATATATATGTATATATATATATAATGGAGTATTATAATGGAATATATATATATATAAAAAATGGAATATTACCCAGACATAAAAAATATGAAATCTTGCCGTTTGCAATAACATGGATGGAGCTAGAGAGTATTGTGCTAAGTGAAGTAGGCCAGAGAAGGACAAATACCATATAATTGCACTCATATATGGAAATTAAGAAACAAACAATTGAACAAAGGGACAAAAAAGAGAGCTAAGAAAACCATGAAATACACTCTTAATGGTAAAGAACAACCTGACAATTACCAGAGGGGAGGGGTGTGGGAGGATGGGTGAACTAGGTGATGGGGATTCAGGAGAGCACTTGTCGTGATGAGCACTGGGTGATGTATGGAACTGCTGAATCACTATATTGTATACCTGAAACTAATATTACACTGTATGTTAACTAGAATTTGAATAAAACCTCAAAAAAATATCTGTGAGTGGGATCACTAGGTTGTATAGTTAGTATATGCTTAACTTTGAAAAAAATTTAAAAAGCTCTTTCCAAAGTGCCTATGCCATTTTGCATTTTACAGACAATGCATGAGTTTTCCAGCTGCGCTTCATCTTTGCCAGCACTTTGTATGCCAGTATTCTATTTTAGCCAATATGACAAGTGTGCAATGGTATCTCACTGTGGTTTAAAACTGTATTTCACTAATGACTAAGATGCTGAGCAGTTTTTCATATGTTTCTTTGTCATTTGTTTATCTTCTTTGGTGAAGTATCTGTCCAATTTTTTTACCTCATTTATATTTGAATTGTTTTTTACTGAGTTTTGAGAATTTTTTAGATATTCTGGACACAGGTGCTTGATAAAGCTTAAGATTTCAAATATTTTCTCCCATTCTGTAGCTTGCCATGTTGTTAATGAAGTCAGATTTATTGCATTTTCCTTTACCAACTTTTGTCTAACTGAAGGTTAATAGATTTTCTTCTATGTTTTCTTTTAGAAATCTTACAGTTTTCAGTTTTACATTTAGATCATATTTCCATTTTGATTTAATTTTATATAGAATGCAAGGTATGGGTCAAGGGTCATAGCTTTTTCTTTTCCTTTTCTTTTTTTGCACATGGACATCCATATTTCCAGCACCATTTGTTGAAAGGGTTATACTCTTTCTCCTTTGCACCTTTGTCTTTGATCCTATTAATCCATAGTCTGTCTTTTCAGAAAAACCACACTGCCTTGATTTCTGTACCTTTATAGTAAATTCTGAATTCAGGATGTGTAAGAACTCCTACTTTATGTTTTTCAAACTTTTTTGGCTATTCTAATTCTTTTGCTATATAAATTCCAGAATTGGCTTACTGATAACTACAAAAAAGTCCTGCTTGGATTTTAACTGAGATTGCACTGAACCTAAGGATCATTTAAGGGAGTATTGACATATTAAGAATATTGAGTCTTACATGAAAAATTGCTCAACATCACTCAGCGTCAGGGAAATACAAATCAAAACCACAGTGAGATACCACCTCACACCTGTCAGAACGACTAAAATTAACAAGTCAGAAAATGACAGGTGTTGGCAAGGATAGGGAGAAAGGGGAACCCTCCTACACTGTTTCTGGGAATGCAAGCTGGTGTAGGAGAAAGAGTAAACAGATTAGACGTTTGGAAAACAGAATGGAGGTTCCTCAAAAAGTTGAAAATAGAGCTACTTGACAACCCAGCAATTGCACTACTGGGTATTTACCCTAAAGAAACAAATGTAGTGATCCGAAGGGGCATGTGCCCCAGAATCTTTATACTAGCAATGTCCACAATAGCCAAACTATGGAAAGAACATAGATGTCCATCAGCAGATGAATGGATAAGGAAGATGTGGTATGTATATACAATGAAATACTACGCGGCCATCAAAAAAGTGAAATCTTACCATTTGCAATGACGTGGATGGAACTAGAGGGTATTATGCTAAGCGACATAAGTCAGTCAGAGAAAAAAAATTACCATATGATCTCTCTGATATGAGGAATTTGAGGCAAAACGGGGGTTTATGGGGGGAAGAGAGGGAAAAAATGATACAAGATGGGACCGGGAAGGGAGAAAAACTGTAAGTGACTCTTACTCTCAGGAAACAAACTGAAGGCTGCTGGAAGCGGGGTGGTTAGGGTGGCTGGGTGATGGACACTGGGGAAGGTATGTGCTATGGTGAGTGCCGTGAGTTGTGTAATACTGATGATTCACAGACCTGTACCCCTGAAACAAATAATATATGTTAATCAAAAATTTTTTTAAAAAAGAGCAGTTTCACAGCAAAAAAATAAGACAGACTATTGGGTCTTCCAATCTATGAATATAGCATATTTCTTCATTTAAGTCTTTGTCATTTTTGTGGTTTTTAAGATACAGATTCTGAACATATTTTATTAAATTTATAACTAGTATTGCATGGTGTTTTTTGTATCACATGCTTCTGAAGCCTTGGTTTGTTGGGTTGTTTTGTTTTGTTGTTGTTTTTCAACTCACTACCATCAAAAACTTACAAGCTTTTACAGAAATAAACTGCCACATACACAGTCAACCAATATTTGACAAGGGAGCCAAAAATAGACAATACACAATAAATGGTGTTGGGGAAACTGGATAAACACATGCAGAAAAATGAAATTGGATTCCTATATTACACCACTCACAAAAATTAACTAGAAATGGATTAAAGATTTAAACATAAGTCCTGAAACTATAAAACTATTAGAGAAAACATAGGGAAAAATACTCTGTGACATTGGTCTTGGGTGACACTAAAAACACAAGCAACAAAAGCAAAAAAAAAAAAAAATCAGTAAGTGGGACTACATCAAACTAAAAGCTTCTGAACAGCAAAATAAATAAATAAATAAATAAAATCAACAAAATGAAATGACAACTTAACAGAATGGAAGAAAATATGGGGTTTTGAAAATCACATATGTGCTAAGGGGTTAATATACAAAAAACACAAGAAACTCATAGAACTTAATAACAAAAAACAAACAGTCTGATTTTTAAAATAGAGGAATTGAGTGGACAATTTTTCCCAAAAAAACCATACAAATGGAAACCAGTTACATGAAAAATGCTTGACATCACTAATTATCAGGTTGTTGCAAATTAAAACCACAATGACAGGATCACACCCCTCTCAAGAGCAATATGAGAGGCCTAATACTGCAGAGAGGGAAACAAAATAGACTTCACTAATATATTTCAACTGATTACTAAGCAAATAAGTAAATAAGAAACAAAAATAGGTCCAGAAAGGGTGGGGGATGGGGGCAGGATAGTACTTAGAGCTGATTATTATCTACAATGCCTAGTTTCTAGCAAAATGTTACAAGAAAAGTAAAGCCAGGTAGTTGTGACCCACCCACGCTAAAAAAAAAAAAAAAAAAAAAAAAACCAAAAACAGGTAAAATAAACTGGGAATAAAAGCAGTCAATATTAGATTAGACAAAGAATTCAATGTAGAAATAACAGCTACTTTTTTATTTTTATTATTTTTTAACACATGTTCTTATTAACATATAATGTATTATTAGCTCCAGGGTTACAGGTCTGTGAATCGCCAGGTTTACACACTTCACAGCATTCACCATAGCACATACCCTCCCCAATGTTCATAACCCCACCACCCTCTCCCTACCCCCCTTCCCCTGGCAACCCTCAGTTTGTTTTGTGAGATAAGAGTTTCTTATGGTTTGTCTCCCTCCCAATCCCATCTTGTTTCATTTATTCTTTTCCTACCCCTTAAATCCCCATGTTTCATCTCCACTTCCTCATAGCAGGGAGATCATATGAGAGTTGTCTGTCTCCAATTGAAGCATAATACCCTCTAGTTCCATCCACATCGTCGCAAATGGTAAGATTTCATTTATTTTGATGGCTGCATAGTATTCCATCGTATATATACCACATCTTCTTTACCACATTGTATATATACCACATCTTCTTTAATAACAGCTACTTTTTAAAACTAGAAGAAATTATGATTAAATAAGCAAAGGGAAGATGACAATGTCACATCAAATAGAGACCATTAATACAAATATAGAAATTATTTTAAGAACCAATAGGAAATTCTGGAATAAAAATGTACAACTAAAAAGAAATATTTAATAAAGAAGCTCTACATTTAAGAAAATTTTAAAAATAATAAAACCACAATGAGCTATCACCTCAAACTTGTTAGAATCACTGTCATCAAAAAGACAGCTAAATGTTGGCAAGGATGTAGAGAAAAAGGAACCCTTGTGTACTGTTGATGAGAATGTTAATTCTTACAGCCATTATGGAAAATAGTGTGATAGTTACTTGAAAAATTAAAAATAGACTTACCATATGATCCAGCAATCCCACTTCTGGATGTATATCCAAAAAGTATAAATGCATTTTTAATATAGAAATTATTATGTATTTTATATATATTATTATTATATACATTATATATATCAATAAAATGTAAATGAAAACAGGATGGAGAAGAGATGCATGCATTCCCACGTTCACTGCAGCATCAAAATAGCCAACATATGGAAACAACATGAGTATCCATCAACAGATGAATGGACAAAGATGTCTATATAAATATATATACATCCAATAGAGTATTACTCAGCTTTGAGAAAGAAGGAAATTCTGCCATTTGAGACAACACAAATGGACCTTGAGGGCATTGTGCTTAGCGGATTAAGTCAGGCAGAGAAAGACAAACACTGTACAATCTCACTCATACAACAAATCTACAAAAACCAAACTCACAGAAACAGAGTAGAGTGGTGGTTACCAGAGACTGGGGGAGATGGTGTTAGTCAAATGGTACAAACTTCCAGTTGGGAGATGAGTAAGTTCTGGGGTCTAATATACAGCAGATGAATATAGTTAATAATACTGTATTATATATGTAAAAGCTGATAAGAGAGTAGATCTTAAGTGTTCTCACCATGAAAAAGAAATGGAATTATGTGACTCTAAAGGAGGTGAGAGCTAAAACCACTGTGGTAATCCTATTGCAAAATGTATCGAATCAAAACATTTCACGCTTTATATGTACAGTGTTCTATGTCAACTGTATCTCAATAAAACTGGAATACAAGTAAACTTCAACAATAAAAAACTTCTAGGCTTCTCTCATTACTTCCAGTCAGTTTCATGAGGGAGTAAGGACCTACAAAGATCTTTTGTAGACTTGGTTTTTAATCCTGTCCTTGATATTTTATTTATTGGCCTCTGTTTTTTGGCTTGACCCTTTCTATCACAATCTGATGGTTGACACCTGGAGGTTATTTAAAAATAGTCTTGAGTGGGAAGGAAATTCCCTTACTTTAATTTTTGTTGGAGTTCATTGGCAGGAAGAAAAGGTCTTAAACAGAGGCAAAATTTGGAGGCAAAATTTTATCTCCCTCTAATCCTGTCTTATTGATTACCACTACTTTCTTTGGAATATTCATAGTGGTTGGCTTTTTTCAACCCTGAGAGTTCTGAAATAGGCATCTTAGAAAAATTAGATTATAAACCACAAGCATAGTATGCCTCCCTTTGGCTATCTCTGGACTGCATTGTCTCCCTTGTAAGGCAACTCAGTAGCTAAAAGCACAAAGCAAAAAACATACCAATGTCCTGAATTTTTAAGGCCATTTCCTGTAACATTGAAGTTTCAGTCAGTTGCATTTTGTCTGACTTCCACATATCCTAGGTGACTGTTTCACCTTAACAAAAGTCCACAAGCTTTCTAGTCTGGAAAATCTTCCCTTGCTACCTGCTGCCTAACCATTTCCATTTTTTTAAGATATTAGGAGGCAATGAATTTTCTCTGCACATGCAGAGGGAATGATTGTAACTATAATCAATATTCCCAGTGACATTTGAGAAGACATAACAACTATGAAATAATATTAGGATGTTATTTTATTTTTAAATTTTTATTTATTTTCTTAAATTTTTAAATAAACATATGTTTTTATCCCCAGGGGTACAGGTCTATGGCTCGCCAGGTTTACACACTTCACAGCACTCATCATAGCACATACCCTCCCCAATGTCCATATCCCCACCACCCTCTCCCCTCCCCACTCCCCACAGCAAATCTCAGTCTGTTTTTTGAGATTTAGTCTTTTATGGTTTGTCACCTTCCCGATCCCATCTTCTTTTTTCTTCTTCTTTTTTTTTCTTCTTTTCATAACCCCCAAATGCCCCTTGTTGTATCTCCACTTCCTCATATCAGGAGATCATATAATAGTTGTCTTTATCCGACTAACTCACTTCACTAAGCATAATACCCTAGTTCGATCCACATCATCGCAAATGGCAAGATTTCATTTCTCTTGTTGGCTGTGTAGTATTCCATTGTATATATATACACCACATCTTCTTTATCCTATCATCTGTTGATGGACATCTGGGTTCTTTCCATAGTTTGGCTATTGTGGACATTGCTGCCATAAACATTCAGGTGCACATTCAGCACCACATTTGTACCTTTTGGACATATACCCAGTAGTGCAATCTCTGGGTCATAGGGTAGCTCTATTTTCAGTTTTTTGAGGAATCTCCACACTGTTTTCCAGAGTGGTTGCCCCAGCTTGCATTCCAATCAGCACTGTAGGAGGGTTCCCCTTTCTCTGCATCCTCGCCAGCATCTGTCATTTCCTGACTAGTTAAATTTAGCCATTCTGACTGGTGTGAGGTGGTATCTCATTGTGGTTTTGATTTGTATTTCCCTGATGCCGAGAGATGTGGAGCATTTTTTCTGTTGGCCATCTGGATGTCTTCTTTGCAGAAATGTCTGTTCATGTCCTCTGCCCATTTCTTGATTGGATTATTTGTTCTTTGGGTGTTGAGTTTGCTAAGCTCTTTATAGATTTTGGATACTAGCCCTTTATCTGATATGTCATTTGCAAATATCTTCTCCCATTCTGTCAGTTGTCTTTTGGTTTTGTTAACTGTTTCCTTTGCTGTGCAAAAGCTTTTGATCTTGATGAAATCCAAATAGTTCATTTTTGCCCTTGCTTCCCTTGCCTTTGGCGATGTTCCTAGGAAGAGGTTGCTGCGGCTGAGGTAACGAAGAGGTTGCTGCCTGTGTTCTCCTCAAGGATTTGGATGGATTCCTTTCTCACATTGAGGTCCTTCATCCATTTTAAGTCTATTTTCATGTGTGGTGTAAGGAAATGGTCCAATTTCATTTTTCTGCATGTGGCTGTCCAATTTTCCCAGCACCATTTGTTGGAGAGGCTGTCTTTTTTCCATTGGACATTCCTTCCTGCTTTGTTGAAGATTAGTTGACCATAGGGTTGAGGGTCTATTTCTGGGCTCTCTATTCTGTTCCATTGATCTATGTGTCTGTTTTTATGCCAGTACCATACTGTCTTGATGACGACAGCTTTGTAATAGAGCTTGAAGTCTGGAATTGTGATATCACCAACTTAATGGCTTTCTTTTTCAGTATTCCTTTGACTATTCGAGGTCTTATCTGGTTTCATATGAATTTTGGGATTATTTGTTCTATTTCTTTGAAAAAAAATGGATGGGATTTTGATAGGGATTGCGTTAAATATGCAGATTGCTTTAGGTAGCTTAGACATTTTCACAATATTTGTTCTTCCAATCCAGGAGCATGGAACATTTTTCCATTTCTTTGTGTCTTCCTCAATTTCTTTCATGAGTACTTTATAGTTTTCTGAGTATAGATTCTTTGCCTCTTTGGTTAGGTTGATTCCTAGGTATCTTATGGTTTTGGGTGCAATTGTAAATGGGATCGACTCCTTAATTTCTCTTTCTTCTGTCTTCTTGTTGGTCTAAAGAAATGCAACTGATTTCTGTGCATTGACTTTATATCCTGACACTTTATTGAATTCCTGTACAAGTTCTAGCAGTTTGGGAGTGGATTCTTTTGGGTTTTCCACATATAGTGTCATATCATCTGCAAACAGTGATAGTTTGACTTCTTCTTTGCCGATTTGGATGCCTTTAATTTCTTTTTGTTGTTGTTGTCTGATTGCTGAGGCTATGACTTCTAGTAATATGTTGAATAGCAGTGGTGATAATGGACATCCCTGCGTGTTCCTGACCTTAACAAAAAAAGCTTTCAGTTTTTCTCATTGAGAATGATATTTGTGGTGGGTTTTTCATAGATGGCTTTGATAATTTTGGGGTATGTGCCCTCTATCCCTACACTTTGAAGAGTTTTGATCAGGAAGGGATGCTGTACTTTGTCAAATGCTTTTTCAGCATCTATTGAGAGTATCATGTGGTTCTTGTTCTTTCTTTTGTTAATGTATTGTATCACATTGATTGATTTGCGGCTGTTGAACCAACCTTGCAGCCCTGGAATAAATCCCACTTGGTCATGGTGAATAATCCGTTTAATGTACTGTTGGATCCTATTGGCTAAGATTTTGGTGAGAATTTTTACATCTGTGTTCATCAAGGATATTGGTCTGTAATTCTCTTTTTTGGTGGGATCTTTGTCTGGTTTTGGGATCAAGGTGATGCTGGCCTCATAAAATGAGTTTGGAAGTTTTTCTTCCATTTCCATTTTTTGGAACAGTTTCAGGAGAATAGGAATCAATTCTTCTTTAAATGTTTGGTAGAATTCCTCTGGGAAGTGGTGATGCAACATGGGGGCTTAAGTGGGTAGGAGAAGAATAAATGAAACAAGATGGGATTGGGAGGGAGACAAACCATAAGTGACTCTTAATCTCACAAACAAACTGAGGGTTGCTGGGGGGAGGGGGTTTGGGAGAAGGGGGTGGGATTATGGACATTGGGGAGGGTATGTGCTTTGGTGAGTGCTGTGAAGTGTGTAAACCTGATGATTCACAGACCTACCCCTGGGGATAAAAATATATGTTTATAAAAGATAAAAAATTAAAAAAAAAAAAAGAATTCCTCTGGGAAGCCATCGGGTCCTGGGCTTTTGTTTGTTTGGAGAATTTTGATGACTGCTTCAATCTCCTTACTGGTGATGGGTCTGTTCAGATTTTCTATTTCTTTCTGGTTCAGTTGTGGTAGCTTATATGTTTTTAGAAATGTATCCATTTGTTCCAGATTGTCAAATTTGTTGGCTTAGAGTTGCTCATAGTATGTTCTTATAATTGTTTGTATTTCCTTGGTGTTGGTTGTGATCTCTCCTCTTTCATTCATGATTTTATTTATTTGGGTCCTTTCTCTTTTCTTTTTGATAAGTCTGGCCAGGGGGTTATCAATCTTATTAATTCTTTCGAGGAACCAGCTCCCCGTTTTGTTGATTTGTTCTTTTTTGTTTTTTGTTTTTTGGGTTTTTTTTTGGTTTCTATTTCATTGATTTCTGCTCTGATCTCTGATCTTTATGATTTCTCTTCTCTTGCTGGGTTTAGGTTTTCTTTGTTGTTCTTTCTCCAGCTCCTTTAGGTGTAGGGTTGTGTACTTGAGACGTTTTTTGTTTCTTTTTTTTTTTAATTTTATTTATTTATTTGACAGAGAGAGATCACAAGTAGGCAGAGAGGCAGGCAGAGAGAGAGAGAGAGAGAGAGGGAAGCAGGCTCCCTGCTGAGTAGAGAGCCCGATACGGGACTCGATCCCAGGACCCTGAGATCATGACCTGAGCCGAAGGCAGCGGCTTAACCCACTGAGCCACCCAGGTGCCCCCGTTTTTTGTTTCTTGAGAAAGGCTTGTACCACTACATATTTTCCTCTCAGGCCTGCCTTTGCTGTGTCCCACAGATTTTGAACCATTGTGTTTTCATTATCATTTGTTTCCATGAATTTTTTCAATTCTTCATTAATTTCCTGGTTGACCCATTCATTTTTTAGAAGGATGCTGTTTAGTTTCCATGTATTTGGGTTCTTTCCAAATTCCCTCTTGTGATTGAGTTCTAGCTTCAGAGCATTTGTGGTCTGAAAATATGCAGGGAATGATCCCAATCTTTTGATACTGGTTGATACCTGGTTTATGACCCAGGACGTGGTCTATTCTGGAGAATGTTCCGTGTGCACTAGAGAAGAATGTGTATTTTGTTGCCTTGGGATGGAATGTTCTGAATATATTTGTGATGTCCATCTGATTAAGTATGTCATTCAAGGCCTTTATTTCCTTGCTGATCTTTTGCTTGGATGATCTGTCCATTTCAGTGAGGGGAGTGTTAAAGTCCACTACTATCATTGTATTATTGTCAATGTGTTTCTCTCATTTTGTTATTAATTGGTTTATATAGTTGGCTGCTCCCATGTTAGGGGCATAGATATTTTAAATTGTTAGGTCTTCTTATTGGACAGACCCTTTGAATATGATATAGTGTCCTTCCTCATCTCTTATTATCGTCTTTGGCTTAAAATCTAATTGATCTGATATAAGGATTGCCATGCCAGCTTTCTTCTGATGTCCATTAGCATGGTACATTGTTTTACACGCCCTCACTTTAAATCTGGAGGTGTCTTGGGTTTGAAATGAGTTTCCTGTAGGCAGCATATTGATGGGTTTTGTTTTTTTATCCAATCTGATATCCTCTGCCTTTTGATTGGGGCATTTAGCCCATTAACATTCAGGGTAACTATTGAGAGATATGAATTAGTGCCATTGTATTGCCTGTAAGGTGACTGTTACTGTATATTGTCCCTGTTCCTTTCTGATCTACTACTTTTAGGCTCTCTCTTTACTTAGAGGACCCTTTCAATATTTCCTGTAGAGCTGGTTTAGTGTTTGCAAATTCTTTCAGTTTTTGTTTGTCTTGGGAGCCTTTTATCCCTCTATTTTCAATGATAGCCTAGCTGGACTATTGTGGTGATTTTCAAGTGTCTTTGCCCGAGGTGGAATTGCCCCGCCCTTATCAGGAGCCCGGCTAAGTAATTTACTTGGGTTCCCTTTCAGGAGCTTTTGTTCCCTGAACACTTTCTGTACAGTTCTGGAGGGTGGCAATGATAATGGCAGCCTCCTGATCTCCGGGCTGGAGGAGCCGAGAGCTTGGGGCCCTGCTCCTCAGTGCACCCTCAGAGAAAAGCACCCAATTGTCTCCATGGCTTCTGATTACTTTTGGAGAAAAGTGCCCAGTTGTTTCTGTCTCCCTGGCCTCTAGCCGCAGGCTTGGAGAAAAGTGCTCAATCACTCTCGTCTCGCCAGCCATGCTCCAAACTCACCCAGCCTGGGCCCAGTTCGAGGTAACCCCGAGTTGAGAGCTCACTCCTTGGCTTTGTCTATGTAGACGGCTTCCCCACTCTAATTCCTACAAGCTCTGCAACACTCAGACACCCCCAGTCCTTCTGTGACCTCGTGGGACCTGGGGTTATGCTGACCCTGCGTGGGCTTCACCCCGGTTTAGCCTCTGGAGCAATGTCCCTCAGTGAAGCAGACTTCTAGAAGTCCTGATTTAGTGCTCCATTGCTCCGCCACTTGCCGGGAGCCAGCTCCTCCCACCATGGTCTATCTTCCCATCACTTCAGACTCACTTCTCCGCCGGTCCTACCTTTCAGAAAGTGATCGATTTTCTGTTTCTAGAATTGTTGCTCTTTTCTTTAATTTCCCACTGGATTTGTAGGTGTTTGCAATGTTTAGATAAGCTATCTAGCTGATCTCCTGCTACCTGATGTCGTCTCAGCCTGCTACTTCTCCACCATCTTGACTCCTCTAAATTTTTATTTTTATTTGAAGTATAGTTTACATATATTAGTTTCAGGTGTACAACACTGTGTTTCAACAATTAAACTCTATGAAATTCTCACCATGACAAGTGTGATTAGGATGGTATTTTAAAAGGAACATTTAAGGAATGAAAAAACAGCTCCCAGAAAAAAAAAAAAAATTTTAACGAAAGGAAAAACAGAAAATTCAGTAATACCAAAGAGAATGAAATACAGAAAATGGGACAGCAAAGAAAATGCAAGGACTTCCTGTATCCAAATGAATTAAAAGCATATTTAGAAACTAGGTGAAAAATGTACAAATGAGCTTTTTTTTTTAGCTCATTGAATTTATTCACAAACTCATCATTGGCACTATATTACATCCAGGAGACATTAGCACATTCACCAGAAACCAATCAAAAATTTTTAAAAAAAGGCAATGGGAGAGAAAATGCCAATAACAGACTGCTAATAACATGGAGAATTCAACAACAGAAATAATTACTAATTCCAAGGAAAGTACAAAGTTGTAGAAGATACTGATTCACCTGTTAATTGCATTTACATAGTCAAAACACTGTAAACACAGTATACTTGTAATGGAAAAATGAAGGAGTAGGAAGAGTGTATTGTGTGGTATGAGTACAAGTGTGTATGTGAAGAAAAGCAAAACCCTCATATGCCATGGTGAGAAGTCAACAGATGTCTAAAACTGAAAAAAACAAGACTTAGCAATAGAGACATCTAGTTCCAAAACAAAGAGATAAGTATCAAAAGATAAAGATATAGGGATGGCTCAGTCCATCAGGCACCTTTTGATTTCAGCTCAGGTCACGATTTCAAGGTATTGAGATCGAGTCCCATGTCAGACTCCAAGCTGGGCATGGAGCCTGCTTAAGATTCTCTCTCTCCCGCTGCCCTTCCTCCCACTCGCCACAACTATTCACCTGCATGCTGTCTCTCTCTCTTTCTCTCGAAAGAAAGAAAGAGAAAAAAGAAGGAAAGAAAGTGACACAAAGGTCAAATATGTTTACCTCTGGTGAGGAGTAAATGGGTGAAGAGGACTGCTGTGTTTCTAACAAGGTTTGTAGGGATATTTAAGTTTTTAAACAATGTGCCCAAATGCAATGGTAGCAAGAACATACAGATAATCCTGCCAGGAGTCTATAACCTAAGAATAGTTCCAGATTAAAAAGAAGCACTAGAATCTTGCCCTCCATTTTTTCATGACTACCAATCACAGACTGCTATGGAGTGCCCCAAAGCCTTTTGGACTTTTTCATTAGTGCCTTCTATGAGTCCCACTTAGCTTTATTTTTTTTTTATTTTTTTTTTAAAGATTTATTTATTTATTTGACAGAGAGAGATCACAAGCAGGCAGAGAGGCAGGCAGAGAGAGAGAGGAGGAAGCAGGCTCCCTGCTGAGCAGAGAGCCCGATGCGGGACTCGATCCCAGGACCCTGAGATCATGACCTGAGCCGAAGGCAGCGGCTTAACCCACCGAGCCACCCAGGCACCCCCCACTTAGCTTTAAATGACAAGATAAGATCTTGGCAAAGTAAATGAGGAGGATGGATGAAAGCAGACATAGTGATCTTCAGAGAGAAAATAATAAACCAAGAGAACAGAAGAAGCATTGAAAGGGCATTCTGAATTTAAGAAAAAAATACACATACAATGTAGCATTCTTTGTTCAGCTGAAAAATAGCAGCAGAAGGCACATCAGTTTGGTTTATGGAGCTATCAGAGAGTGAATTACTGGTTGCAGGATAACATCACTATACTCTCAAAAAAAATGGTTATCATAAAGCTGTCAACCATCTTCATATGTGTACTGGATTTGTGCAACAGAGCCTTATAGTTTTAGCCAAACATGAAGGCAACTACAGTTAATTCATATTAGGTGTGACAGCATTAGTCATAAAATGGCTTAATAACTAAATAGGACTTAAAACTAAATAGGACAAAACTTCCTCAATGCTTTCAGGTCTTCCATTATTGAAAATTAAAAATAAAAATAAAGCATTTTATAATCAAATGATGTGGTTAGTTACCATGTAGGTAAAGGTGCTTAATAAATATTTGATAAACATGAAAAATGGGGCAAGCAATATAATATTGGTCCCCAAATTAAAGTGGCAGTGTTTTTAAAAAAAATCCATTTTAAGATTGGGGTAATAATAGGAATAATAACAGGGGAATGAAGAAGAATGATAGTCTTGCTGAAAATGGTGAGGATTGAGGATTGTAGATTATGTTGATATATAGATGTATTTGTCTGAAATAATATTAATTTTAAAATATCATCAAACAGGGGTGCCTGAGTGGCTCAGTTGGTTGAGTGTCTGACTCTTGACTTTGGCTTGGGTCATGATCTCAGGGTCATGAGCTTGAGGTCCCTGTCAGTGTCCATGTGGAGTATGGAGCATGCTTAAGATTCTCTCTCCCTCTGCCCCTCCGCCCTCTTTCTCTCTCCCTCTGCCCCCTCCCCCTTCTCTCCCTTTCTAAAAAAAAATAATCATAACAGCAAACAGTTCAAACATTCTGTTTCACTGATTATAGTTATACAAAATCATATAAACCTATATTAAAAGATGGGGAAAGAAATGAAGTCATGTAGAGTTTAATGTTAAATGGGTTCTATTTTCTATAAAAAATATTCAAGTCTATAACTCCACGAAGCTTGTTCATGCCAACCATCCAGGAGTTATCTTTGATTCATCTCTGCCCCTCACACCCTAAATTCAATCCTGCAGCTTCTGTAGACTTTACCTCCAAATGATATTCCAACTTTGTCCTTGTATCTCCTATTCCAGTGCTATCACTGGTGTCTAAGCCACCTTTATCTGGAGCACTAAAATATTCTCCTAGCTGTTCTCTCAGCTTCTACTTTGGTCACCATCAATCCAAGTGACAGGGGGAGTGTCCCCTTTAAAATGTAAACTGGATCATGTCTCTCTCCAGCTAAATCCTCTCCAATGGCTGTCCACTGCATCTAGAATAAGCTCCACACTCCTTATGTTGACCTATCAACCCCTCCCTGATTGGCCCTTGACTCTCTGACCCCGCTATGCTCCAGTACACTGCCTTCTTGTACTGTTCCTCCAACACTCCCAGCTCATGCCTGCTTTTACACCTTGTACTTTCTGTCCCTCTACATGGCCTTCCTTCCTTTGATCTTCACATGGTTACTACATCCTTGGCATTTGCAGTTCAGCACAAATGTCCTCTCCTTTGAGTGACCTTCTCAGACCACCCAACACACATATTCTCTGTATCACTGAATTTCATTTTTTAAAACTAGATTTTCCACTACCTGATATTTTCTTATGCCTTTACTTATTTGGCTCCCCTCTACTAGAATGTAAACTCCACGAAAATAAAGACATCATGTGTCCTATTTACTATCATAGCTGCAGTACCAAAATCACTACCTAGAATATATCTGATTTGTGATAAATATTTTTTAAACATATAAATTAAAAAAGGGGAGTACCTGAGTGGCTCAGTCAGTTAAGCATCTGCCTTTGGCTCAGGTCATGATCTCAGGGTCCTGGAACCCAGCCTCTTATAGGGCTCCCTGCTTGGAGGGGAATCTGCTTCTCCCTCTCCCTCTACCCCTTTCTCTGCTCATGCTCTCTCTTTCTCTCTCTCTCAAATAAATAAATAATCTTAAAAAAAACTAATATATATATGCATATATATATGTGTGTATCTGTGTGTGTGTGTGTGTGTGTGTGTGTGTATGAATTAAAAGGGGGATGAAGGGGCACCTGGCTGGCTGTCAAAAGAGTGTGGAACTCTTGAGTTGTGAGTTTGAGCTTCCCACCTTGGGTGTAGAGATTATATATATATATATATATATATATATATATATATATATATATATAATTTTTTTAAAGACTTCATTTATTTGACAGACAGATCACAAGTAGGCAGAGAGGCAGGCAGGGAGAGAGGGGAAGCAGACTCCCTGCTGAGAAGAGAGCTGATGTGGGGCTCAATCCCAGGACCCTGAGATCATGACCTGAGCTGAAGGCAGAGGCTTTAACCCTCTGAACCACCCAGGTGCCCCACATATATAATTTTTTTTAAAGAGGGGATGAAAACAAATTTGTGTTTAATAATTTAAGGAGATGTTCAACTGCCAAGACATTTGTTCCAAAGGCACAATAGAGCTTTCTCTCTGTATATGGTTCAAAATAAGGTAAAATCTGAGTATATAGAAACTGGAAGGTATATATTTGTTCTCTTTCTCCCTGTTTTAAAAACATTAGAAAACTCTTGTCTGTAACCTCTCAGTTTTTAAAAGGGTAAACAAAGACAGATAGGATTAAATAATCAGACAGGTCCTAAGTGGCAAAAATGGGACTAGAACCCACCTCTCTGGAGTTCCAGTATGGTATTCTTTCCACACTTCTCTAAAATCAACATTTTGTTCATTATCAAATATTGGTTCTATTATGTCATAACACAACTTAAAAGGCAATACTAATTTTGAGGAGAGTTGATGAATTATAGAACGTTTTACTTCTGAGTTTGTGGTTTGCTATGGGGGATTATTTGGAAATGTAAAACAAAGATAAATCACAGGGCGCCTGTGTGGCTCAGTGGGTTAAAGCCTCTGCCTTCAGCTCAGGTCATGGTTCCAGGGTTCTGGGATCACCGGCATTGGGCTCTCTGCTTTGGCAGGGAGCCTGCTCCACCCTCTCTCTGCCTGCCTCCTCTGCCTACTTGTGATCTCTGTCAAATAAATAAATAAAATCTTAAAAAAAAATAAATCACATACATACAATTCTCATGAACTCCTAACACTGAAGAGAAGCTGAATGGTGACATTTAGAAGTTAGAGATGTATTGCAATACAGTTGCTAAAAATAATTTGTAACATTGTAAAATGTCACATATGATGGTTAAATTTTAACATATTAGACTTCCAATTCACAGAAAGATTATGTAGAGTAAATCAGTATCAACTTCAAGTAACAGAAATTTAAAGAACCATTTCTCAACTATGGGGTCATGTTTTTGTTTCAGGCATAAACCTGTAGATCTAATAAATTGATAGGTCTTTTTTAAAAATTATTATTACGTTCAATTAGCCAACATATAGTACAGCATTAGTTTTTGATGTAGTGTTCAACAATTCATTAGTTGCGTATAACACCCAGTGCTCATCACAACACATGCCCTCCTTAATACACATAATCTGCTTTTTTTTTTTTTTTTTTAACTTAGGGTCACAATACCAAAAAGTCAAATTAACCTGATGTCAGAAAACTTTTAAAATTTCTTTGTAGAATTAGTAATATCTTAAAAGATTTCCAGACCACACCATGCCTTCACATTTATACTTCCATCATTTCAATTTCACAAACACCTCAAAACTCACAATCAATAGCTATAATCACCATTGCAATGCCTCCAGATGATACACATTACAAGAGAGAAGACCGTGAGCCTTAATGTTCTCCAGCTTTCTTTTGGGTATAAAATAGATGAGACAAAGGAGTCACAAGCTATCAGAATGTGACATGTATGCATTTGCAAATCAAGCGAAAGTATTAGGTGACTAACACAGAGGAGGCCATGCAGGGAACATGAAAGACAACAGATTATCCCTGGCCTCGAGAAATTAACAATCTGGTTGATGAGAAACAAATTTACATGAAAAACCACAACTCTGGTACACACATACCAGAACACAGAAGATGAAATTGTAGAAAACAGACTTATAGAGAAAAGTTAAGTCTTCCCTGTAAAGTAGTTTGTACTAATAGGTGCTGTGAATAGGGTTTCTCAGCTTACAGGGCTCACTTTTTGGAGTGCTCTTAGCTTTGATTCTCTAACACCTCGAAGATTCCAGAGAAGTACTGAACCATGTGAAAAAAGTCTTCAGGTGAACCTGGAAGCAATCTTTAAAGAAATCTCTAGAGGTAGGCAAAACATTTTCTTTTGCTTGGTTTTTGTTTTTTTAATTCTGAAAGCACCAATTTTATTTTCCAAGGGACACTGCTTTTCAGATGCAAATGTAACTGTTTCTTAAACACTCTATTCAAATGTTAACATTATTCCATTCTGAATGCTAATTAACAAAAGGAAGAAATGATTTATATATACTTGGTTCTAGATTTTGAATCAATGTGAAATACTGGTATGTTTCCCTCCTGGACATTTTTCTGTAAGGTATCTTATTGGCTTGCAAAATACATCAAATATACAAATGAGTGTATAAAACACCTATGTGCAGTTTAAATAATAACTACGTACTGAATGCCCATGTAACCATTACTCAGGTTAAGAAATCAGATCCCAGGTGATTTCAATGCATTATTACAGAAGGAGGGAGGAGTTTACTACTATGAGGCATGGTCTAAGTTTTCTTGTTCATTGATCAGAAATGAATGTTTTTCCTCTTCATTTCTCTTTCGACTCCTTGGTGATGAATTTGGAAAAGATCCCAAGGTAAATAAGCACAAACACCTTCCTTCCTCACTCCTAAACTCAAATTATTTGCATCATAGTTCATAATTCTCCCTGATGATGTATTTAGGAAGAGGGAACATGTAATTAATGAGAATAAAGTATTTTAAGCCTCTGTTGCTTCTTTTATAATTATGGTGTGCTGTCCTGGATTGTTGCTATTCTTAATAAACCCCCATGTGAAAGTTTGGCAGGAAGGAGTGATTACCAAGCCTAAACAAAATGTGGTTTCTAACAGGACTCTCAAGTGCACTGGCCCTAAATACTGAAGAGTGCATTCAGTGACCAATGTCTCATCTTTTGCAAAATGTCATACATTGTCTTCTGGGCTTATCACCTTATGCAGTACTTTGCATTTAGGTAAAATCCTTCATTCAACAAGTAGCGCCTGGGTACAATGCAGTACTAGGCACCATGAAGGGATGAACAAAAGTGGAAAAACATAATCCCTGCCTTCAGGGGGGCTTACAAAACACTGTGGAAGATAAAGCAGCCACTAATGAGGCAACTGAAAAGTACTTACAATCCATAAACAATTGTCTGACAGTAAAGCACAGACTGAATGCAGAAACTCCCGAAACTAAAAATGGCTCTATTTCAAAAGCAGTTTGGAAAGCGGCTGTTTTGAACTTTGAACACATTTTACCCGCAGAAGCGCTGTTAAACAAATGTTGGCTGGATTTATAAGTTTACCCAAAGAAACTCATTTAATAATTCATGACATATGGAAATTCTGTCTGTATATTGGCTATGGAAATATAGTAGAAAGCAAAAGTGTTGTCTTACTAACCATTAGATAAAAATTAGAAAATAAAAATAATTACAAAACAGGTTTATAAAACATATCAAGACATAGTTTGCAGGCTGATGCATAAGAAAGAACATGGCTAATTAAAGCAGGTAGATGCATAAACAATGAATTTTGGAACACTGAAAAAAATTAAATTGAAAAAAAAATAAAGAAGGTAGATGAAGACTTCTTGGAGATTCTGAAAAGGATCTCTACCTATTGAGAGCATTTGTGGTCCCTGAGGTATGTTTCTTTTTATGTCAAAACATATATTTTTCATCTTTATTCCCTGATTCAGGTATTTATTGAGGATCTTTACTATGTGTTAGTCACTGTTCTAAGCACAGGGAATACATGGAGAACACACAGGAACCCACGGAGCTGACATTCTAGTGTGGGGGGTAGTGGAGAAACATAATGGTGTCAAGAAATGGAAAGTGCTTTCCCTTGAGAGAGGTTTTATGATCACCACCAAGACTCTATGTTTATGACCAGCATTAACTGTATATACATCACCCTACATGATCGGGTGATCTCTTTGTTCCCAACTGGAACTTAAAAAGGCAGGGTAGGGCGGATAGCATACAGACATTTTCTGAGGTTTCTGAAAACCACTGCAAGATGGGGGAGAGATATGCATGGGGAAAAAATAGCTCAGCTATCATGAATGAGAGGGAAAAAAACGGGCATGATTCCTTTGAGGAGGAAGAGGTGTTACATTAGGCAGAAGCCACCAAGCCTTGCCATCATTAACTGAGAGCTTGGGTGCTGTTAGAGAAAAACAAAAACAAACAAAAAAACAAGAAATGATAAATGTTGGCATGGACATGGAGAACAAGGAACTCTTGTGCCCTGCTAGTGGGAATGTAAATTGGTACAGCCACTGTGAAAACATTATGAAGATTCCTCAAAAAACTAAACA
The DNA here is from genome assembly GCF_030435805.1 of Mustela lutreola. Taxonomy (NCBI): domain Eukaryota; kingdom Metazoa; phylum Chordata; class Mammalia; order Carnivora; family Mustelidae; genus Mustela; species Mustela lutreola. Next base: position 93,550,898 of record NC_081308.1, on the reverse strand, counting down.
TGGAAATACCACATGATCCAATAATTCCACTACTGGGTATTTACCCAAAGAAAACGAAAGCATCAATTCGAAAAGGCATATGCACCCCTATGTTCACTGCAGCATTAATTACAATAGCCAAGATATGAAGCAACCCAAGTGTCCATCAACAGATGAGTGGTTAATAAGATGTGAAGTATATAACAGAATATTATGCAGCCATAGAAAGGGATGAGATCTTGCCACTTGTGAAAACATGGATGGACCTAAAGAGTAGTATGCTAAGTAAAATAGGTCAGACAAAGAAAGACAGATGCCATATTATTTCACTTTATGTGGAATCTGAAAAACAAATGAATAAACAAATAAGAAGCAGAATCGGACTTATAAATACAGAGAACAAACTGATGGCTGCTAGGGGGAGGGGTGCAGGATGGGCAGAATGGGTAAAGGGGGGTGGGGCATACAGTCTTTCAGTTATGGAATGAATCAGTCATCGGGATGAAAGACACAGCATGGGGAATATAGTCAATGGTGTTGTAATAGCACAGACGGTAGCTGCACCTGTGAGCACAGCATAATGCATAGAGTTGTTGAATCACTATGTTGTACACCTGAAACTAATGTACCATTGTGTGTCAAATTTAAAAAAAAAAAAAAACCATCATCTGAAGGAGGAAGTAGTCTGCATTGGCCATGTAAAGCTATCTTAGACATCTCTCCTTTCCCTCTCTTCCTCCTTCCCTTCCGCCATGCCTTCCTCCCCTCCCCTCCTTCTTCCCTTCCTTCCCTTCTTCTTTCCTTCCTTCTTTCCCTCCATCCCTTCCTCCTTCCTTTTATTCCTTTTCCTACTCTGGTTCTTTCCTTGAGGCAAACATCTTTTGGTGATTTCCAGGCACCACACTACGCATTAGGGATACAAAGATGAATATGGCACAGTCCCTGTCCTGGTCCTCAAGGAGTTTATTATAGTCTACAACAGTGTTCCTAAGTCAGGGATTAGTCATACCCTGGAGATAGTACTTTTAACTACTTAAAAGCCTGTGTATCATAAGCCTACCAGTCAGAATGTCTGTCAGTCAAGGTTCTAGAGTAGGGTCCTGGAAATCCACTGCTGTACCAGTAGTTAACTGTGTAGTGGCTAGATACTGGAGACATGGGAGTTCCTGAATTAAGGGCTGAAGGAGCCAGGACAATGGGCAGGTAAGAGCCCTTGGGGAGCAGAGGTAGTTCCGAGGGGAGCAGCTATGTACCAAGTCAGAGAGAATTATTAGTCATTGTAACAATGACTGTCATTTACCAATGACATGACTCTATCAACAATACTAATGAAAACCTTAGCTCTACTAAATATCTGATGCTTAGGAAAATTGGGCACTGATTATAGTAAGACTATGTGAGTGAGCGAAGCTTTCCTGAGTGAGTCTTGAGCTTAGTCTTGAGGAAGGTGACTGGCATTCATTGGTAATTAGGAAGGGCAGGACATTAAGACATGAGAGATATCCTAACAGTGGAAAAGGATAAATCATATAAAGAATGCCATAAAGAGACCACCCTAACTGGTGGTGTGGGCAGTGAAAACATACTAGGATGTAGTAGGATGAGGAGTGACTTTGGAAGAATGGATCATGTGCGGCCAAGAGACGAGAAAGGGGGTTGGCTGTGGTGTCAGTTGGGAAGAGGGAAACTTTAGGTTAGGAGTTCAATTCTGATGCAGCATAAGGAAAAAGGGGGGTGCTATGTACACCCTTAAGCAAGGAATGGCGTGATGAAAGTGATGTATGATGGAAAATACTCTGTTGAGCATCTGGAGACTGAAGAAGAGTAAAGCTAGTTTAAGAAGAGGCTTCAGCAGTACTGGCAGTTGATGAGGGCCTGGACCAGTTGCTGACTATGGAAACGAAATGGAAGGGTTCCATCTGGTAGATACTGAAGGCGCATGTGAGGAGTAGAGAAACAGAATCAAGGATGAGCATAATACATATGACATCTTAAATCAGACAAAAGTGGACAGATAAACATCCAGAGGAAAAGGCAGGTCTCTAACACTAAGTCTTTTCAAAGAGCAAATTTAGCCAGGTGACAGTGCTCTTTAATTTATAAAATGAAAAGCCTAACTTCTGAAGACCAGGCAGTATGAACAGACGATCTCACTGACACTAAGAACAAGGTTGCCGTAGTCTACCAAGGTGGGATAGCATTAAGTAAAATGTTTTATTGTCCATTTAGAGTTACATCAAAAGAAATGTATGTGGCGTGAAATCGTTGAAAGGTATGTGAAGTGCCTGCTAGATTTCATGGTTCTGATGTTTATTAAAAGTCATTTCCAAATGCGTTTTATCTTTTGAAGGTGGAGAGAACTGCTTGATTTTTAACTGAGTTAATATTCAGTTGACTCTTAAGATAACAGGGAGGCTTTAGGAGCCTAATTAACCATGTATTTGCTCTAATTACTTTAGCTGCAGAGTACGAGGAAACAAAAGCAGCGAACAGACCTGTACTGTGTGCAGCAGTCAGGCATTTGACAGTTGTTTGCTCCAGCAGAGGTTCTGAGTAGCACAAAAGTAAAGAAGCTGAAAGCAAAGCCATCATCTGCAAGCGGTGGCCTCAGCTGCAAATCAGGGGGCAGCCCTTCTCCCTGTGTAGTATAGAAAGCATCATTCATTGTGCATGGCTTCATTTACGTCCAAACACAGAGAAAGCAATCATCATTGCTAGCACCAGTTTTTAATAGCAAGGGTGGCCCCCACATTTTTATCGACATAATTGGACATTAGCTCACAAAGACTATGGAGTTAATACTTAGAGGGAAAAATAATATATATATAGTGGGCAAGAGTAATAGTGCTCTTATACTGTTTACTTTTTCCTCTTAGGCTTTCTTCTCTTGAACAATGACCGTATTTAATGCAACAGTTTAATTTTTAAGCTAAGTAAGTCCACATTTCTATTATCCGTTTTGATTTTAGCACAAGTGGAGTTTAGAACACTGATGATCATGTATGTGAGGAAAAAGGCTGATGAGTTTTATTGTAGCGATTACTCGAGTCAAACCACTGTAGCGATTACTCGAGTCAAACCACTGCTTTCTTAAAATGGGATTCGCAGGAAATTTCTTCTAAAGGCAAACCCCATGAAAGGCATATTTCTTCATTAGAAACTGGTTTTAAAGGTACCATGGCTGTGTTTATCCATGTACCTTCCTATCTAGGTGTAAAATGCCTGCTGAAATGCTTGTTTCCCCCTCCCTCAGCTCAACTACCAAACAAGAAATATTGGAGATTTTATTCCATCTTAATCTGTTGTTTTAAAAATCTATGTTTGAGACTCTTGTTTCAGAGTCCAGCCTTTACAGACACTGTACCTGGATAGGGAAAACGATTTCTCTCTGGGGTAATTCATCATGCATATACAAAAAAAAACAAAAAACAAAACAAAACAAAAAAAAAACACCAACAACAAAGGAGAGACCGGAATATATACCCAAAGAAGAGTGGAAAATTAAAGCAACCATCTGGTGAGTTCAAGCCAAATACAAAGTCCCTACTTTTTGCCTGAACCATCTAGATGTGTGTACCACCCCTCTGCTTTATTTTACCTATGGAAACCTGACCTAAACAGCTATCCTATATCATTAAGTTGTCCAGGAAGATGAAAGTTTAAATACATGTCAGACAAGCAGCAGCATCTGGTGCAATTCAGTAATGATAGTCTTCCCCAGAGAGCTTCAGTATTGGAACAACTTTTAGAACTGAGGAGATCTGGTTGACTTATGTAAAGAAAATAATGTTCTAGCCAAACATTCTCCCTGTTCACAAGTACTAACATTTGCCCCATCTTCTCCCATTGTAAGAAACAGACAAAATAAAATCCCTACCTGCAACATCTCACTATATCTGTAATTACATTTGATGCAGCCAGATAATTGACTTTGGATACAAACGATCAGCCTTGGTAATCTTTAAATTATTTTAAAAAATGTTTTCCATACTTCTTTCTAAATACATTATTAGTCCTAGGGGTTTCCCCCAGAGTCAAGAATAATGCCTGATAAAGAATTGTTTAAGGGGACCACATAAAATTTAACAAGTTTAGATGCTTTCCCCAACAGACTGTTAAGAGACCATATAAGCTTAGATAGATGAGATCATTTAAAAGAAGGAATGATCATGGTGATATTTGTGCGTGAATTGCTCTCTCATACGCTGCACTACAAACGTCACCGTACCAAATTTACACACCACTCAACATAGAATAGAAATCAAGTTTAAATGCAATGTTTTTCATTAATAGACTGGGGGGGAAACTTGCAACAAATATGATGAAGTTTTAATGCCTTTATTACGTAAACAAGTGGCGCAAGATAAGTAAAAAATACTAAGAATCCAAGAGATAAAGCAAAGGACATAAAAGACACTTTACAGAAGATAATCTATTGTCAGCAAATACATGTAAAAGGGTTTTTTTTTATCTCATTGGTAAATAAAAATGCAAATTAAAGACCAGTCCAATACTATTTCACCCATTTATCAGTGATTTAAAAAAATAAGAATGCCCAATTCTGCCAATCAGTATGGTGACATGATAAACTGATAAAATAGTTCTGAAAAATAAAGCATTGCATGTTCATACCTTTCACCCAGTAATTCTACTCCTTGGTTTCCACCCGAAGAGACTGATTCTAAACATTAAAAAAAAAAAAGCTATAGGAACAAGATGTTTGTTGCAGCACTACCTATAATATTACAAAATAAAAACAGCCTAAACAGCCCAAAGCAGAGTGATTCTTAAGTACAGTAATACACAGCTGCCTAGAACAGTTTGCAGTTTTTTTAATGACGTTTAGGCTGATCCATAAGAATACAGGAAAATGTTACTTTGTAGTGCTGAAAAGAACACGATACAAAATGATATACACTATAAGCCTACTACTCTATGACAAAACCCTGTAATGACATGAGGATTTAAAAATCTCTTATTTTCAGCACTTTCCAGATTTTATTCAGGATGCCATTTAATGTTTTTCAATACATTTTAAAATGTCATGTTTTTACTAACACTTCCAAATGCATTGCCTTGTTTTCAAAACATTTCTGCCTAAAGCAAAACCCTATGTTTGCGAAGACTCATGAAACATCATAATATCTATCACGAAAATCTCAAATTATTTTATTCATCATCATTTGCATTGTGAGTATAGAATATCTTCTATGTATGTGACCAGCCAGCTGAAACATGTAGGGAGCCCCTCCAGTCAGGGCTCTCTGAGCATCCCCACTCATTCTGCTTCTGAGAGTCCTTTTCAGAAACCACGGCTGTGCCGAGCACCTGTTAATATGCTGTGCTTACAAGCCCGCGGCAGCAGAGGGAATGTTAATGTTTCTAATATTTTGGAGAGAACCAAAACCAATTTCTTTTTTCCCCCAAGTGGGAGTGTCAAGAAGGAGCCCTTCACCCAAATATGATTATTCTGCTCCTAAGAGAGAACATATTCTTAAAAGGGCGGGGATGGTGTTTATTTCTATGATGTATACATTGCCTTATTTACTGTTAGATTTTATAAATAATACCCTTTGCAGCATCCACCGCAGGGCAAAGGTGAACTGACATTCCATTCTTTCAGAGAGAAATATCATTTGTCTCCCCCTACTTTTGCCCCCCAAATCCCTCTTTGCACTTGTGGTCACCCCTTTGATATTTGAATGTAATACTGAGCCATCTCTACACTTAGGAAGCTGAAATCCTAGTAAAAGACAAACTGCGAAAGAGACAGAGGGAGAAAAGGGGGGAGAGAGGGGGGAAAGGGAGACTTAAAGCGGTTGCACTTACACTCCAGCAGTTTTTCCAGAAACAAGGGAGGCAGTAGTTCTTATGTTTGTGATGTCAAATTGCAGAATGAAATTCAGCAAAAATCTTTTCTTGACGCGAGGGATGTGAACTATATTCTAGGATATGTATTCGGTGTGATCCTTTGTTCTAGGTACCAGCATTTCTTTTCCTAAAATTTTTCGTTCTCGCTCAAGAAAACGGAAACAGTATTATTTTGATAGTCCCTTAAAGGCGCCTTTCGAAACATCTCTCTCGAGAAAATATCACGACAACTCATCTCTGGCGTACTTCAGTTAAGAACCGAGTCCGAGTTGTTTCAACATGGCTGTATACTTTGCTGGCCCCCAAATTCGTGCTTTCACAGACATCACTAATCAAATAGCCAGGAATCGTATCTTTAGCCAACCTGCGTTTCGTGGGCTAGAAATGCGCTCTTGTCAGAGATCGTGTTATTTTAAAGGCAGAGCTGTTATTCGGGGGCCTGAGAAAGTCGCGGGCTTTTGTCAGGGCTGAAGCGGGCTCGGGAATGCCTGCAGCGCGGTGGAAGGCAGGTCTGAGGGCCCTGGTCGTTAACATGTTTCCAGGGGGTGCCCACACTTTCTCCGCGACGCTCAGCTCGCGGCGCCCGGCGGGAGCAAGGCGACCCGCCTGTGACAGGAATAGAGAATTTCTGTGAAGGACAGGAAGGGGGGGAGAGGGTGCCTGCCGCCAATCCCCGGGTCACCGCGGCTCAGGGACGCGCACGAGTTTTAGCACTCCTATTAACAGCTACTTGCGGAGGGTTGTTTACCGCCCGCGTGCGCGACAAGCACAGAGCCGAGCCCACTCCCGGACCAAAGCCCCGCCCCCTCCCCTTCGACTCCCCTCTTGCCCCCCAAACTCATTAATTCAAAACTGCCTCCCTGCCAGACACTCCCATTGGCTCCCAACCCGACCAATGAGAACCTTGCAACAGTTTCACCTGGTTCCCGCTTCCTAAATAAACAAACAAACCGTCCCGAGGCAGTGCCAGCTCTCCACCCCGGCGCGGCCCGGGACACACTGCGCTCCGCCCTCGCCGCCACCTCTCGCCCCTCTCCGGCCAGTGGGGCCAGGGCTGGGGCGCCTCCGCCCAGCCCACATCGCGGGCCGCGCTCTCCTCCGCCACTCCCCGCCTCCTCCCGCCCCCTCGTGCCTTCGTGGACTCCTCGGTAGGAACAGCGTGGCCGGGCAGCCCCGCCTCCTCCCGTCGGTCCTCCCGAGGCCCGCAGCCCCCGAGGTTAGCCGAGCGTCTAGGCCCGGAAGAAGGCGGGCCCGCTGCCCCCTCCCCTGCGCACCTTGGCTGGCGAGGGCTCGCGCCCCACCGCTGCACCGGTAGCTGGAGCCGCAGGGCCCGCCGCGTGAGGCAGCGGTCACGTGTTGTTTTGCCCGCCGCCGCGCGCTTTGAGTTGAGTGGGCGGAGGCGGGGCCGAGGCGGGAGGGGGCTAGGGCGGGCGGACGGGGGTAGACGGCTTCTTTCCCCAGCCCTCCCTTCCCCGAGCCCCCCCGCCTCCCCCTCGCTCATTTTAAAACCACCGTGCATCACCATGGCGAGTGGCTCCTTCGCTCGCGACCAAGCGACGAGGAGACTGAGGGCTGCTGCAGCGGCAACAGCGGCGGCTCTCTCTGCGGTGGGGACCACCCCACTTCTTTCCTCGGGCATCCCTACCGCACTCATTGGGACCGGGTCGTCTTGTCCGGGAGCCATGTGGCTCTCCACGGCCACCAGCTCCCGGTCAGACTCGGAGTCTGATGAGGAGGACCTCCCCGTCGGGGACGAAGTCTGCAAACGCGGCTACCTTCGGAAGCAGAAGCACGGCCACAGGCGCTACTTCGTGCTCAAACTCGAGACAGCCGACGCCCCGGCTCGGCTGGAATACTATGAAAACGCCAGGAAGTTCCGGCACAGTGTCCGCGCCGCGGCGGCGGCGGCGGCGGCGGCTGCCTCCGGAGCCGCGGTCCCCGCGCTCATCCCGCCGCGGCGCGTGATCACCCTGTACCAGTGCTTCTCCGTGAGCCAGCGAGCCGACGCCAAATACCGACACCTCATCGCCCTCTTCACCCAGGATGAGTACTTCGCCATGGTGGCCGAGAACGAGTCGGAGCAGGAGAGCTGGTACTTGCTGCTCAGCCGCCTCATCCTCGAGAGCAAACGCCGCCGCTGCCGCACGCCGGGCGCGCTGCCGGATGGGGAGCCAGCCCGGCCGGCGGCTGCAGCGGCGGCGGCCGAGCCACCCTTCTACAAGGATGTGTGGCAGGTAATAGTCAAACCCAGGGGGCTGGGGCACAGAAAAGAGCTGAGCGGCGTGTTCCGGCTCTGTCTTACCGACGAAGAGGTGGTGTTCGTGAGGCTGAACACCGAAGTGGCCAGCGTGGTTGTCCAGCTCTTGAGCATCCGTCGCTGCGGGCACTCGGAGCAGTATTTCTTCTTGGAAGTCGGCAGGTCCACGGTCATCGGCCCCGGGGAGCTCTGGATGCAGGTCGATGACTGTGTGGTAGCCCAAAACATGCACGAGCTGTTTCTGGAGAAGATGAGAGCCCTGTGTGCAGATGAGTACCGAGCCCGCTGCCGCAGCTACACCATCAGCATCGGCGCCCACCTGTTAAACCTGCTGTCCGCTAGGAGGCACCTGGACACGCTGCCGCGCGAGCCCGGCGGCTGGCTGAGAAGGTCCCGCTTTGAACAGTTTTACCACTTCAGGGCCATCGGTGACAGGGAAGACGAGATGCCCCTCACCAGGCGCTACCTGACACCCAGCGAACCCGTGCCCACCTCCAGGCGAGCAAGGCTGCACCTGCCTAGAGCGCGCAGGTCCAGGAGAGCGATTTCAGTGCCTCCCAGCTATTTTCGCCGCCTCCCATCCAGCCCGGTACGTGTCCTGTATCCTGCAGAAGTCCCGAACCACAGAGCTGGCCTGTCTCCTGAAGCCTCTGGATCTGGCAACTCTGGGGAAGAAGACAGTCCCCAAGGCCAAGAGGCTCAGGAAGGAAACGGAGGTGACTACATGCCCATGAACAGATGGGGCTCGGGCAACGGCCAGGGTTCCGGAAGGGGCCAGGGCTCGAGTGGCCAAGGCTCCAGTAGCCAGGGTTCAGGAGGAAGCCAGTGCTCTGGCGGGGGGCCGGGCTCCAGTGGTGGCCAGGGCTCAGGGAGCCAGGGTGCAGGAGGAAACCAGCGGTCAGGAGATGGCCAGAGCACTGCAGGTGGGCAAGGCTCGGGCAGTGGCCAGGGAGCCAGCGGCGGTGGACATGGCTCCAGCGGTGGGCGGGGACCCGGAGATGGCCATGGCTCAGGCGGGGGTAAGAGCCACGGAGGGGGTAAAGGTTCAGGAAGTGGGAAAATCTCGGAGGGCAATGGTGAGCGTGGAAAATCTCTGAAGAAAAGGTCCTACTTTGGCAAATTAACTCAAAGCAAGCAGCACATGCCACCCCCTCCCCCTCCACCTCCACCGGCTGGAGCAACTGGTAGCAAAGGGAAGTCTGGGGGAAGGTTCCGACTTTACTTTTGCGCTGACAGGGGAACCCCAAAAGAACGCAAAGAGGCCAAGGAGTTCAAAGACTTAGAGACACTGGAAGGTGCAGCTCAGGGGCCCCACAGAGCCAGAGCTTTTGACGAAGATGAGGATGACCCTTATGTGCCAATGAGGCCGGGGGTGGCTGCCCCTCCCCCAAGCTCCAGTGACTATATGCCAATGGCTCCTCAAAACTTCGCTCCTTCAAAAATGCACCACTCTCGATCACCTTTTGAAGATTCAAGAGGGTACATGATGATGTTTCCCAGAGTGAGCTCACCACCTGCCCCAAGTCCCCCGAAAGAGGCAGATCCTGAAAAGGAGGATGAGTCAAAGGACAATGACAGTGAGAGTGACTATATGTTTATGGCTCCTGGAGCCGGTGCAATTCCAAAAAAACCCCCAAATCCTCAGGGTGGCTCTTCCTCTAAAAACTGGAGCTCTTACGTTTCCCTGCCAAGCCCTTTTCAGGGCTCCCCATTGGGACAGAGTGATCACAGTGAGTATGTACCAATGTTACCTGGAAAGTTCCCAGGGAAGGGCCTAGACAAGGAAGCCTCATCCAGCGGGGGCCCCAAAGATGCAGTTTCAAAGCCTTCAGCTGAGGGGTCATTCTCAAAGCGTGGAGATGGGGCGTCACTGACAAAGCCTTCAGATGACGGCCCCCCCAAGAACAAGGCTAAAAGACCTAACAGCCTCTCTTTCATCACAAAAGGAAATAAAATCAAGCCAAAATCACAAAAGCCCCCTCGTGAACAGAGAGGAGCTGACAGCTCTCATGACTATGTCAACATTGACTTCACTAAGAGAGAGAGCAATGTGCCAGCCCCCTTTATTCACGGACTGCCAGGTTCGTGGGGCATCATTGCTGGCCCCAGACGGTCAGCCTTTTCTAACTATGTGAATGTTGAGTTCGGACTGCCATTTCCAAACCAAGCACACAGGCTCTCGAATCTTTTAAGAGCCATTCCAGGTGCCAACCCCCTTTATCTGGAAGGTGCTAGGTGGCCACTTGTGCCTCTTCCTCCCAACTCTGCAGGTGGCAGTGCGAACGAGGAAGAGGGTGACTACATTGAAGTGATTTTCAATCCAGCAATGACACCAGCCGTGCCTTTTGGTGACAGGGCCATTCGCTATGATCCCGAAACAGGTCGCATCTATGTGGTCGACCCATTTTCAGAGTGCTGTATGGACATTTCGCTCTCCCCCGGCCGCTGTTTCGAGCCACCACCTGTAGCCAGGCTGCTGCAGGAAGAACAACAGCAGCTGGAGCGAAGACGCCCGCAAAGCCGTTCGCAAAGTTTCTTTGGGTCGGCCAGGGCCGCGGTCTCAGCTTTCTCAACCGACAGCCTCGAGAGAGACCTCTCGAGCCCCTTGGCCGCGGCCGCTGCTGCTTCGGCAGCTGCGCCCGCCTTAGCCTTGAGCCAGGCGTTTGCCGCCGCCTCTGCCCTCGTCGTGGCCCCGGGCGTCGGGGCAGCCGCCAGGGGCTTGGAGGCCGCCGCAGGCTTTAACTCCGCCTCCGCCCGCTGGTTCCAACCTGTTGCTGGCGCCGCGGCCGCCGCCGAAGCGGTCAGGGGGGCCCCAAACGTGGCCGGTGGCTCGAACCTGAGAGCCCCCAACCCATTTGCAGACCTAGCTGGCGGTGAGAACGGGGCCGCAGCGGCCGCCCCACGACCGCCGCCGCGCCGCCCGGTGCCGAGACCCCCGGGGCGAGAGGATCCTGACGAAGACGACGACGATGACGACGACATCTACGTGAGAATGGACTTTGCCAGACCTGACAACAAGAAGTTCGACTCTCCCCGCAGAGGTGGGTAATTTGGGAATTCATTTCCCGAAGTTAATGGGTTATTGCTTAGTGAATTGATGTCTACGACATTAGGAAAAAGTGAGTTAACATTCCATTAACTGGTGCCTGTTTAGCAAGAAAAGTAGAATTCAGTTTTCACTATGTGCAATACCGTGTGATCTTTGCAAAAACTTAAGTTTGGATCCAGTCATACATTTATCTGGAAAAAAAATCCGCTTATCCTTTAAACATTGGTTCTACTTTTTAGGAGTAAAGTTTAAGAATGTATGTATCTATCATGAGGATGCTTTCAAACATCCTTCCCTAACACTTAATGCCTTATGCAAACAGGACACCATAAACTGGATCCTATCAACTCCTTTTTAAATCAATAGGTAAAAGCTACTTTGCTAATACTCATATTTGCATTTGCAAATACTCATAGTTGGTTACAAGAATTTTAATAAGCACAGAATATTAAGCTGCAATCACAGACTGTAACTTTTGGGGGAGGTACACTTTCTCCTTCAAAAGTTACTTTTTAAAAAAAGCAGTCATTGTTAATTTTTAAAAAAGCAGTCCATTTTTATGCTGGTTTGCTGGTGATTTACCAAGAAGGTTAAATCTCCATTGTTAGCTTGAATGTCTGGAGGGCACAAAACGTAATCTGAAACAACAGGTGATTAAAAGAAGAGCGTGTTTCCCTCCGAATGTGTTGTTGTGTTGATTTGTTTTGTTTTACACAGGATAGGTTGCTAGAAACCTTGAGTGTTCCTTTCCTGTCACTAGTAGTGAAAAGGAGGTCACCTTCGCTGTGCCTCATTTTCTTCCTAAAACTCTCCCCAAAGAGGGAATGGTGACAACTTGATAATGGGTATGAATATTGTTTGAAAGGTTTAAAAAGCATTGAAAAGCATCTAATTGGTGTGTCTTGTGGGAAATCCAGTAAAGCAAGATAATATGGCTAGGGGAAGACCTGACCCCAGGGACAGCCTACCCTGGAACAGTGGAAGTGTTTTAAAGGGTTACTTTTCCAAAGGAAGAAATAAGGAAGAGTAGGAGCTGTCAGAATTGAAAGGAGGACTTTGAGTAAATCTCTGTACTTTCTGCAATGTTATCAGTGCGTCTGCAGACATTCTCAAGAAATGATTTCTGAAGATGATGTCTCCGTAATCTCTGCCTTCCCTCCTCAGTAAGAATGTGCTGCTTTCCCAGTGCAGGGAAGGGATGGACCCCAGGAGTTTTCATTCCAGTAGTCAGTTTAGTGAAGATTTTTGCTTTGCTTGCTTTGTGGAATGCTTTTGTGATTGGATCTCTGCCCACTGTGCTTGATCAGGCAGAACAAGTCGGGGACTGATCACAACAGTCACCTAACAAGCTCCCTATTTAGTGCAGGTGTAGCCTACTCCCCTGCCCCCGCTCCCGGCTTTAGAAATCTTGCCATACAAAAACTCACATTTGCAGCACACATTAAAGAGCGATCATTAAGATGACAAAAGGATGCTTTGGCTTGCCAGGGGATCTCCTTTAAATTCAGATCTCCTTTAAATTTTGACCCCCCATCCCCCGCCCAAAATACACGCACGTGCATGCACGCGCGCTCTTGCACACACGATCACCACCACTGCCAGACCCATGTATTTAAAATATGTAATTCTGCTTTCAAGAAACTAACTCACAACCAGCTTTTCAGGAACAGATCTGTTTTAGTCTGTAAAGTACACTGAAAATTGGTCTCAAGCTTTTGCTTGAATCCAACTGCTAAAGCTACCATTTGTGATATTGATGTATTGCGTGCCAAAGCTGCCCTTTTCCCTGTGGTTCTTTGTAAAGGACATGTTTTCTGGGACGTTTGTCTCTACTTTTCAATACTTTTTGTTTAAGCAGAGATTGCAATTAGCGAAATCTTGGTCCTGCAATAAACCCTGACTTCCCAAGGATTATCTAGATCCAATTATCATTATTTTAGCCTAAGTTGCTGACTTATAAATAGCTTCAGATGATGTAGCTATTTGGGAGGTTTGGTGTTACCGAAATGTATTGCTCATTGAAGAAATTCCTGGCTTTATTGAGTAACTAGAGCAAGGAGGCTGCATCTGACAGGCAGGAAGGTGCATAGGTTAAAATAAGAGAATAAGTGTGAAAGCATTTGGGGACTTGAAAGCACTTTACAAAGATCTTTTTATTTTGTGATTGGATTAACCCTGAAGTGAAGTTTCCACAGTTTAAATTGATGGTGGTTTAGTTTCTTGCAAAAGTGATTGGTCCTGAGGGTGACTCAGACACATCATTTGCTGAGCTATATATAAAGGGAAGATACCTTGAAAGAACCTATTGCAGGAAATGGCATTTGTTTCCATTTTAATGTAAATTGATATAGTAGAATGTTGTCTGTGAAGTGCTAAGAACAGGACAGATAATTCTGATTAGTTGTTTTTTTTACTATAAAGCTGTAGAATAATTTTCACCCATTTTTTATTTCTCTTCACCTTCATATCCACATCAAATATGTGTGTATATATTTATCATATATGTGTCATGTTAGAAAAGAAAAAATATGCTTTCACAGAGGAACAATGGCATAGCCTTTTTTGGGAGTTGTTTATCTCCAAGGGTAATTTTTTTAAAGATTTTATTTATTTATTTGACAGACAGAGATCACAAGTAGGCGGAGAGGCAGGCAGAGAGAGAGGAGGAAGCAGGCTCCCCGCTGAGCAGAGAACCGGATTCGGGGCTTGATTCCAGGACACTGGGATCATGACCTGAGCTGAAGGCAGAGGCTTTAACCCACTGAGCCACCCAGGCGCCCCTCCAAGGGTAATTTTTATTTATGGCCGGCACTTAGAACAGTGCCTAGCACCTAGTAAGTGTTGTATAAAAATTATATAACCACCATTGTCATTGATGTTATTGTTATCATTACCTGTAGAGACACGAAATTCTCTGTCCTCAAATCCCACTTCTCAGTCTTTACTTTCATTTAAAATGGTTTACGTGGTTGTTCAGGGTGGGGGTCTTTATAGTTGGGATCTGCTTAAAACGAGTAACAATGAGGTGTGTCCACAAAGCAGGGAGATGGCTTTGTTCATGTTACACAAAATTAATACATAATCTCATTTACCTGCAGTTACATTTCACATAAGTACTTAAGAGGCATTCGTTCAAGGCAATTTGAAACACCCAGAAATATAACCTGGACTTTACTTTTTTAATGTATTACATAATTTTTAAAGAGCAGAATCTTCACATTTTAAACACATGGGCTGTAAGCAAGAGCATTTAGGAGGAAAATGTAGTTTCCTATTTGGTTTAGTCTGACTCCTGACTCATGTATGCATTTTTGCCTCTTCTCCTCCTGGGTTGGAGGTAGAATTCAGAGTTTGAAGGGACTTAAGTGAAAAATTCAGATTTTTCCATTCCAGAGATAGGAGGATAAGGACAGCTTCAGAAGGGACAAGAGAATTGATCAGCCAAAATTAGTCATATTGTGATAGCACTTGGTATTAGAAAGCAAAAAAAAAAAAGTCCATTGTAACCACCTTTTTGAAATGTTCGATACTGTTATTAACATGCAGAGGTGTAAGCTTCTTTTCAGCGTGCGACTGCCAAATCCTTTTGCTATAAATCACAGGGGCTAAGAGCAAATTGCTTTTGTTGTACTGGACTTAGTTGTTATAAATTAATAGAATAAAATCTCCATATAGCAGAGATTTTTCCATCACCATTGATGGGACACTTATTTTAAGCAACATTTACCACCATCCCTGAAAAGAAAAGGTAGACAGTCATTTGGAGTAGAGGTAAGTGACCTCTAACAATTAAAGAGGACTTCATTCAATTAAAGTTAACTGAAGTCCTTGGCAGTCACTATGCATTTGCATTCATCCTAATAGTGATGCTTCCAGGGCAAAAATTTCGGCCACTAGCAAAACGTCTTTAAACAAGGACTAGGACTTTAACTGAGCATAGCAGAGTATCACACATGCATGAAAACACAAACAAGGTCACTTGCTTTCCCATTCTCTCCCGGATCATTAAAAATGAACCAAAATACTCTAGAGTCACTAGAAGGCAACTGTTTAGGGGAACAAACTCGGGCTTCTTTAGAATGATACAAAAACCTTCATGTTGGAATAGGTGAGAGTAATCAGTACAGCGAGAAATCAATATTGTGTATGATTTGAAAAGGACTGTTGTTGAATTGTTAACTTGTTGCCTGAGGAAATGTTTAACAGTTGCATACTGCTGTGTAATCTGCAAAATACATTCACATTCATTATTTTACTGGGGGACAGTAGGTCCTGGAACTGAAGCTGCTGTTAAGAACTTTCCCATGGTCAAAGAGGTAAGTGACAGAGCTAAAAATCAAACCCATACATCTGATCTTGAATCCAGTGCTCCACCCAGCCCATCACACCTTCTCTCATCAGATGTTCAATCTGTTATTTTCCTATTGATGAAAGGTTATTATATTCGGCAAGGTTGAAAAAAAATTATAAGTTTTCTTGAATTTAATAGTAGCAATTCCGGGGGGCAGGGGGGTGTAATTCATTCAGAGTGTTACAGCTGTGAACCATCTGCCAGAGCTTGGGTAATTTTCATCACGTTGAACTGTTTGCCATGGCTCCCAGATAAAAGAATTTGACCTGGACTGAAATTGAATGTTTTAAATCTGGTTTGGGGAGGAGTTTGCTGATCTCTACCTCTTCAACACAAATGGCATGTGTTGCTATTTGGGTCCCCCCGGGAAACGCTGCAAGGAGTGGAAAGTGAGATGGAGGTGCCTTCCCTAAACTTCCATTAATGGTCATTTCCTTAACTGAAGTCAGAGAGCTTTGGTTTTCCTAATAACCCATTGCCATTTGCTGGTTACAGTCAAAAGTCTCTTAATTTCATTTTTCCATGTGTATCAAATCTGATATTCTAATTTAAACTATCACAGTGGGCACAACAGGATAGAGTGAGACAGGTAGAAGCCAAAGGGTGCTAGAAATAGATGCTCCTCATTTGTTTAAAAATCAAAGTTGCTCTTAGCAGTCAGGCAATAGATTTTAGAAGCCTTGAAAATCAAATCCTCGGGACATAAACATCCTTGTTTAAAATTAAATTCATTTTCTTTAGCACCTTTTTTTTTAATATTTTAAGACTATGTAAAAATAGCCCAGACGTTTTATTGCCACTATTGGAAAAATCAGTTTTGTAAAATGCTTAATTAAAGCCTGCAGTATGTTTTGTCTAAGATGCCAGGCTCTCAGATGTTTAGGATCATTCACTGAAAAACATTGCTTGGTCCTGAGTAAAAAATGAAAAATTAAAAAGGCTACCTTTTATAATAATGAAATGAATACATTGCAACACATTCAGTTTCTACCACAACTATCAGCTTGCAAATTTTAGAGCTTATTGATAACATTGCCAAGATACTGTGCTTGCCATATGAACTTAAAATATATGCTCTTGCAATTCTGCCTTGGCTATTGGTCATATAGCATCAGGTCCTACATTTCCATATTCTTTTAGAAAAACAGAGTCTTCTTTTGAAAATGTGGGCTGAATGCTGGAGAAATAGGATTTTTTAAAGAGTTTTCTAAATGTAGACACTATCCTGTTACAGGTTCACATTCTTTTCCAGGACACCTTATAATTTCTTTTCCAGGACACCCAATAATTCATTTTTTAAAAATTTTGTTTATTTGGGAGAGAGAGAATGAGCATGGGGAGGGGGAGGGGCATTAGGAGAAGCAGATTCCCCCAGCTGAGCGGGAAGCCCAAGGTGAGATTCCATCCCAGGACCCCCAGATCATGACCAGAGCTGAAGGCAGACACAAAACCGACTGAGCCACCTGGGCACTTCAAAAGGGTCCCATAAAATTTTCTGGTTGATCCCTTTTAAAACTAATGGAAAACATCTACTTAAATAGCTATTTAGTGAAACGGGAAAGTTACTCTTTCTCACTAGCTTCATAATACCCCTTTCTCATGGGCTAGGGTTGTACTGGTTGTACTATGTGAGTCTTGCCCTCACGTGCCTTCTGCCAAAGGTGTGTCCCTGATTATAGGAAACCATATCGTCTCCTGGTCTCTCCCTGGCTGAAAAGGTGAGGACTGCTCTGGGAGTCCCATGGAGGGGCCCATGGAGGACTCATCCCCCAAAACTGCAGGTTGCTTGTTTCTACACCACAGCCTGTAGGGGCTTAGCTTGTAGGAACAACCTTCCTTGAAGAGCTCCTTGTTTTGCAGGTCCCAGGCATGGCTGCCTGCTCTACTCTCACTTTTTGGCACAGAGGCTGCTGGGCCAGTGTTTAAAGCTATTTTCATGGTAGGATTGACCACAATATGTCTGACGCTAGCCAGACCTTCTGGATTTACTGAATATCCAATTCCCCCCCTAAACTGTAGGGACTTTCGCTAGTTTTCATAATTTATATTATCTGCCTATCTATAATTACTAATTTTCTTCCCATAAGCCTGAACCTTAGGGAAAATATCAATGAAGTCTAACTCTAAATGCATCTTGGATTTTATTCACATGTGTACCCATGGTGCCCTGGAAAGTTGGACCAATAAATGTTGTGCCTCCAGCCTCCCAGGCTTGCCAACACTGTCCTCTCCCTCTGAGCCACTGGGGTTTAGGGGGACACTCTTCCTCTTGCCACAGTTTAAATATATTTTCCTGGAGTATTAAATTGAAGCTTCAAATACATCCTTCCACAGAAATGAGGTGTTGTAAGTGATGGTTGGGTATGGTCAAAGTAGCTCCTCTGTTCGTTCAAGAACTGCATAGGTTAATGTAGGCATGTGTTAGATGAACCTACGAACCTATCCACCTTTTATTTATAACATTGCTTCTGCGGGATCATTTATTCTGAGTTTCAACCAAACAATAAGCCTGGGAATACGTCTCTTTTGTAAATTAGAGACCGCCTATATGAGAATTCTAGTAACTTGCATTCTTTAAGTCCACAGTAACTAGGCAGCAAAGTGAAGTGGCCCAAGTGTGTGTTGGGAGGTAGTAGAGAAGTTGACCCCAAGATAAAAAATCCCAGAATAGTTTGTATCCAGATAATCAAGACTGGCATGAACATGCCTACATGCTCCAGGGCCTGCTAGTGAAGGGCAGGTGTATGACAATTGAAACTGTCCTTTGACGAGATGGAGGTTTACAAGTGTCATCAATTTCCCTTAGAGATCCTTTTGACTATTCTGTAACACATCCGTTGCCCCCGTGGGGAGAAGCATCTACTCTTCTGGTCCAGGAAGGAGACAATAGTCTGGTATGATTGATGTAAAGACTAGCAAGAGTTAGTGTCAGTTTCCACCCTTGAGGGACAGCACTTCGATTTTTTATCAGTTCCTAGAGAATCACCCTCCTATATGTTCACAGGACACAGAAAGGTGTGATGATCCATTCTTATTGGGAAAGAGAGAGAGAGAGAACTATATTAAGCCAGAGGCAACACCAAGCTACATAATATACTTGTGTTATTGTACATTCATCTTCGGGGTCTCTGCTTCCATTTCTCTTCATTCCCTTTCATTTGTTTTTCTTTGATACTTTGCTTGGCTGCCCCCGTTTGTGTGATCACCAGTTGATTTCAGGGAGACGGTGTTGACGAATAAGTGTAATGAAGTTCAGAAGAACTTAAGAAATAGTGTTGTGAGTTCTAGGCAAATAGGACTTGAAGAGATAACTAAGGCACTGAGATGGGAGAGAGTGGAAAGAGAAAGAATAACTGGATTCATTGTTATCATTTTGGCTCTCTCTGGGCAAGGGAACCATGGCAGCTTTGGCCTTCAAACTGTAATAGAGGCCTGTTTATGATTCGTGTAAAGAGGTCTGGAATGCCCTGGAGGAACAGCTTTCTTGGCTCACCCTACAAATTTCCAGGGATATTGAAGTCATGTGTGCTTTATTAGTATATTAAGGATTAATGCTGAGGTTTGTAACATTATACAAATTGAAACAGAAAAGTTTACTTCACTTGTTTTCGAGAAGACTATAATACTTGCCAGGTTTGGGGGGCAGGAGTCAGAAAATGTGCTGACCTGTTGGAGTCCAGTGAGATTTTTTTCTCCTTTACAGAGAAAAATTGCTTGGAGAATCCACCTCCCATTAAAAGGGGTGGAACTAACTCATCCTTAAATATAAGAATATCGAATAAGGTCATCATTTGTAACCTGTCAGTATCGAGTGGCACGACACAGCAAAAACATGCCACATTATTCAAAATGTCACCGTTTACTTTTCTGGTGGTGAAATGACCTCATAATGAATAAGAGACAAAAAAAAAAATGAACAAGAGACGGAACTAATATGTGATTATCAGCCCTTTGATACTCATTTAGCAGAGCATTTCTAGTGGAGTTTTAATCCTGAATTGCTTTCCTTTGCCACCCAGCAAGCTTCTGAGTTACTTCCTTTGGCTCTTCTTTGGAATGTGCTCAGGGAATGTAAACTCAAAAAAATATATATATATATTGGCCTCAGTGAAACAGGATTACCAAGGTAAATCTGTGGCTCCAGTTCTCATAGTGCGTTTTGAAAGCAAATTAAATTATTTTGGGATTAACTTGTATAGGATAGCATTATTCATTTCTACTAGCATAGTTAATCAAGAGCTGACAAATATATTTCATAATGTAAACTTGAAGTCACACCATTATTTTCTCGGTTTTCAGTGTGTTATGAAACATTCAGTCAGCATTGGCAGAGGTGGTATTGGAAAGCAACTGAAATATGAATCAGTTTTTCAGTAAAGTCTCATTTAAACAAGAGTAAAGAAGAAAGTAAAACAACTCAAGTGGCAACAAACACCCTTAATTTCAGGCTCAGTATAATTGTTGATGTAGTCGTCATATGAGGCTTAATTTGTATGTTTCTAGAAAAGATATGAAATGTGATATATAGGTTAGTCAGAAATCCCTTTTAAAGTACATTCAGTGTGCTATAATAGAAGCATGTTTTTATATCAAAACAAAGTAGCAAATGAAATTAGCTGAGGTAGCTTTCTAGCCTTAAATTTCTGTTAAAAGTATCTAGCTGAGAGTTTGTGCAAAAGTCAATGATGCTCATTTTGCAACAGGTAATTGTGTTGCTCAGATGCACTCTTGTGGTGAACTCTTGGATACTTTTCATCCTGTGTAAACTTGATAGATCCACGGAACCTGAAATTATCCAAACGCCACTGCTGACAGGAAAACTTAATATCTTTATTAATCTAGGGTGCTTTATTTTAATGTGACGACCCCCCCCCCATATAATGAGACTAATAGCCTCAAGTAGGTGGAAAGGGTGATGGACACATTTGATGACTTCAGGACACATTTGATGACTTCATCCACCTGCAAGTTTGTTACATTTTTTAAAACCTCCAGTGCAAGGATAAAGTTGTAATGTATACTGCTGCTTTAATACAAGATTTTGTACTTGAAGCCTTCTAAGGGCGGGGGAGGCTTTCCATGGCTTTTTTTTTTTTTTTTTTTTGATTGATTGTAATGAGACAGAGTACATGGTACTTTCATGGGACCTGATCTTAAAGGAACACTAGCATCCCATAATCCATTTACTAACCATTTATCCCCATCCATCCCTCTCCAGCCCAGTGCCTTCTCCAATGTACCAGACCCCCATTCCTCTTGTCCCACTCCCTGTTATTCACCCTCTCAATAAGCAGAAGGCCAAGAGAATAATACCAGAGCTGCTTTTTATTAGACAGATGAGGATGTCAACCAAATCTCCTTTACAGGTATGACTTTGCTCTTTTAGAATAAATTCAGTGACCAAGCCTGGAATCTCTCGCCAAGGCTGTGCTCAGATCCTTTGACTCTGTGCCACAGAATCTGGTGAGGGCATAGTCAAGTGTGTAGGAGAAGACAAAAATTCTCTTTGCCCAATGCTTGGCTCACTTGGCGGCCCCACTCACTGGGAGGAAGTAGAACAGTGCATGCTCAAATGAAGTTGCCTTCCACTGGAAATGTCAGAGTGACAGCCAGGGGGCCAAAAGAAGGAACTGCCCTTGAATTTTTGCCAGGCTGGTGCTAGTGTTTGTCACAGGTGGCTGACACATTTAGGCATGTCCACGCCAAGCCAGACTCCTCAGTATGGCTCTGAAAACCACTAGTTTGATTTCCTTTCATTTTAGAGGTGGGAGTTTGGGGATGGGGATGGGGGGAAGCACCTCACACTTTAATTCCAAAAGTAACTTTTTGTTCTGTCGTCTTCTTTTTTTCCCTAGAGTGATTACATTGCCACAAAAACACACTTTAGAAGACAAGTGATGCTTATGAAGTTTCATCTTTGTCCACTCCAGATCTGCCTAAAAGAAAGAAAATTCAGAGGCTTCTGAATAGAAAACAGCCTGAATTTCTAAAAGCTGAAAAATGGATGCTGGCAGGTGAATGATCCTAACATAGATCATTTGTCTTGCTGCTTTATGGATCAAGTAATTTTGAGTGGAGAAATTCACTCTGTACTTTGTTTTTATTTTCTGGTTTTCCCTCCCCCCCAAATCTCTTTGAAAGGAAACAAATATTACAAAAGCAAGGCTCTCTCTCATAACTCCTTTCCCCCTTAAAAAAAATGTTGTTTACATATGTATAAATGTGGCCAACACCAATTTCACCGATGTTTAACACTTAGATTTAGTTTTGAAGCCGAAAATCCTTTACACAAGAGCAGAAAAAGAAAAAAAAAGTTACGTTCATGAGAAGGTAGGTATAATCTGGAATCTTTTTCTTCTGAGTACATAAAACATACATAATACATTTCTTGATCAAGGTGTTAAATGTCAGCTGGACTGATATCTTGATGCGACATATTCAGTATCTTAAAGACAGGACCAAAGGACAGACTACCACAGTTTTTTCTCATTAACAAAACTGCAACATTCTGTCCACATTAAATGTCAACTGAACTTACATCTTGAATGAGCACTTTCAACATTTTAAAGGCAGAACGGAGGAACAGATGATTTGTTCATATTCTGCGATGTTCTGCCTGCAAATCAATTGAGCATTTCCAAACCATTTTTTTAAATTTTGAAACCTACATTTTCCCCTTTAAAGAAACAAAGTTATTCAAAGTCTCTTCATAGAGCCCCTCTCTGCCTCTCTGGGCCTCCCCTCTCCGAACCCCCATTCTCCCCCTCTCTCTGGCTCTCTGCTGGACACACACTTTCCCTCCCATGCCCAGGCCTCCTAGTAAGAGATCAGTTACCCATATTCAAGAAATTGGTGTTGTATGCATCAATCAATATTCTGAAACTTAAGCCAAAAGGAACCTCTTATAAGGCCTGTTTTCCTTAAGGATAATGAGCCTTTATAAGATGTATCAAATTAAAAAATCAGAGCAAGCGTCCTTCTCCTGTTCTTGCTTGCCTCTGATGGAAACTGAAATAAGATTTTAGGAACCTGGACCTTTGAGACATGACACTAACAGGTGGTGATCACAGAGGATAGGTACAAAGGTCTTGAAGCTTGCTTAGAGCTTTGTTTCGTGGCGGCACACAAATTAGAACTTGTGCCATCACTGGCAAACATCATCGTATCACAGATAGGTGTGAGTGTCTGTGTAACTGTGAGTGCTAGTGTGTGTGTGTGTGTGCACACATATTTGTGTGTATGCACACCTTTGTGTACCTGTGTCCACGTGATTGTGGGTGTACCTGTTGTGTGAAACTCTATTAAAAAAAATTGCTTCGCATTTAATGTGCAACTTTGAAGTAGTGTACTATTTACCCGAAGTATTTTGCCACTCGGTTTTGATGTCTTTGAACGTGTACTTCTATCTTCAAGCAGGCTTTCTAGTACATGTTGCTAAACTAACTTTTCCGAAGAGCCGAGTTGACTTTTGTTGTTTTTCCTTGCCTACCAACCAAAGGGATGGAGGGGGCTCTTTTTTTTCCCTCGTGAACGGGGCAGGGAGAGGATGTAACCGCAGTCCCAGTCACTCCTTCAGTGCCTGGTGATGGCGAGGGCAGTAGGTTTCGTCAGTTCCTTTAGACTCTTCTCTTCTCCCAACCTAATCAAATTGTGTGTTGTGGCTTTTGTTCAGTATGGTAACGGTGCACTCTATAGGCAGTCTTTCTTTAAGCCTTCTGTAACCATTTTTATTTTCAACTAAGTTTTAAGTCACAATCGTTCAGAATTGTGGAAAGCAAAGATGATTTGGGGGAAAATGCTCTGTTGCTTTATTTGTATATTAGGTTCAGGGGGCTGCTGGCAGACAGGGTACAGCATGAGTGTAACACTTGCTGAATAAATAGATGGGAAACCCCATACACAGTAGCACCTACAAACAGTCACAGGTACAAGTAGTCACAGGTACGTATAGTCACGGGTAGAGCATAACAAATATGCAGTCTTTCTGACACTAGTTCTTACTTTACAGACACAACTAGTTTATTCAGTATTGTGCTGGAAGAATCCTTTTAGAATATGTGTACCAGCATATCACTTACTTTCCAGCTACTGGTTTATGCTGCTGTTAAGAAAAAACAGTGATGGAACGATTAATATTATTATTTAATTTTATTTTTGTTTTTTTATTTTATTTTATTTTTCTTGGTTTTGTGACCTCTACATTCAATTTGGTATCAGTCACAGTCACTTGGTCAGTAAAAACTAAAACTTTACAGTTCCGGTGGTTCATCATATTTGCTCTTTCTGCTTCACAGATCTGCTTTGAGTTGCTCTGGCTTTGTCTTCCTTTGTAAATACTCTTGTTTCTTTGAAAACATCTCATTTGCAGTTTGGGGAGACAACCTTGCAACTTTGTATAGTGTTCATATATATATCTGACTTGCCTTTCCATGGAGCTACTTGCAATAAATGTGTTCATGAAAGTTCTTATGTGTGGAGACTCATTTTTCTTAATAGCGTCGTCCCTACTCCATTGTAAATACACTTTTTCCGGCTCTGTGGAAGCACTTGACTGCATTTTTCAGAAAGAGCCATTGGGATGAGTTAGGATTTGGGTAAAGTTTACTATGCTTAGAAACACAGGGCTTCTCAGTGCTGTTAATACGTTAACCCCTTAGTCTCCAAATGTGGAGCTGGTAGTAGTGTAGAGCTTTGCTGAGTTTCCTTGCAGGACTGTGATGTATGAATATATATAGAATCGACCACTGGGTGAGGGTAAAGTAATCATTTACAGTTTTCTTTCATCTCCCTCTTTTGCCAGGTACTCTTGCCCTTTAATTGATTTCCTTTTCGTTCACAGTTACCCTTGAACAACACAGGGCTTATGGGCCCTGACCCCCGCATGGTCTGAAATCCATGTCTAACTTTTGATTTCCCGAAAGCTAACAACTAAAAAAAGCTAAAAAAAAATGCTAACAAAGCCCATTGCTGACTGGAAGCCTTACTGATAACAGAAACAGTCCATTAGCACATATTTCATGTATTATTGTGTATTACATACTGTATTCTTAAAAAAGAAAACATTAAGAAAATCGTGAAGAGGAGAAATTACATTTATGGTACTGTAGTGTATTTATTTTTTCAAAGAATCCATGTCTAAGTGGACCTGCACAGTTCAAACCTATGTTGTTCAAGGGTCAAATATGCTTATTTTCAACCATGGGGAAGGCAGATAGGAGTACATAGAAAATACACTGATGACCAGACAGAAAACAGTTCAGCATTGATGGAATATAGAAGGATGGATGCGTCAAATACCAAGAACATACTAGTAAATTATATAACTGGACTTATGAAAAACCAAAGATTTAAAGGAACACTAGAAAAATAATTGTCTCCCTGACTATTTTCTTTAACAAATGACCCTTGCCACACAAAAGGGCATTGAAAGTAAATAAGATTTGGGGACCAATGCTTGACCAAGGCTCAATGGGTGATGGGGGGGTGCCTGTAGAGTTAAATGGGGAACAGGGTAGGGAGTCAGTTCCCACATTATGTGCGTAATCCATAAGCTACATTGTATATTTGCAGACAATTGAGCTCATTGTGCAACTTGACCTTACTGATGTACTTGAGTTGTGCATAAAGAACATCACAATGGGAGGGTGTAATTAGACTGTCTTTGTCATCAGAAATTATCCACAACAGAGACCGTCTTTAGAAACAGTTTATATATTGGGGCACCTGGGTGGCTCAGTTGGTTGAGCATCGGACACTTGGTTTCAGCTCAGCTCAGCTCATGATCTTATGGGTGTGAGATTGAGCCCCACAACGACATCATTAGGTTTGAAGATTCTCTTCCTCTGCCCATCCCTGCCATACCTGTGTGTGTGTGTGTGTGTGTGTGTGTGTGCATGTGCACACTCTCTCAAATAAAGAGAGACCTAAAAACATATGATATATATTTATTCATCACACATTTTAATGTCACAGATTATATATGAACTTTATCCTTAGTCCTCACTTTGAGAGAGGCAATCTATATCTGTCAGGACACAGCCCAGATGTATTTTATTCATCCCAAACAGACCCACAAAGACATGGGTACATCTGTGCTTACCAAGACCACATGATCTCTGTGTACTCATTTGGTGATTCACATCTTAATGGGACTTGAATTCCCAGAACAGTAGGCATAGTGTGGCTGGCTTCAACAATCAGCAGAACTCATTAGCTGGAAAGATCTATATTGTAGAGTGCCTGAACAGAACTTCAGCTGCTCCAGTCCCCTGGTTTCATACGTAGTAACCACATACTCACTATAGAATGTGAAGTGGTACTGTTTCTTTAAAGCATAAAATCTATTCAGAAGACTTATCAGGTAAAACATGCCTAAGTACACACTAGTTAAGGACCTCCAGTGACTGCTTTGAAAAATATTACTAGGTGCTAATTGAACCCAAAAGGCATCTTGGAAATGCACCTAAATGCTCTTTTTAATGTTTTGAAAACAAAACTGCCCAAAGGCAGAACCTGGAAAATGTGAGTATGAGCATTTGTGTGGGTAAGCCAGATCTGGACTCCTAATTTATAAAATGTGCAAAAGAGAAATTATGCAAAATCAATGCACAGAACGAGGTTGAACTGTATTCTGTTTGAGAAAAACCAATTCATTTTCCCTCCAAGACATGCATGTTAATGGTGCTGGTTTTCAGGCAGCTACCTTAAGTCCCAGTTTGCTGTTTAAGTGTACTTCAGAGATAAGAAATGTAACCAAGCTGTACGAAATGAGACAACTTTCCTCCTGTCTCTTGTGCATGATAAATGCTAAAGCAATTAGGAACCACTGTTGCATGTTACATTGGAATCTGTCAGTAACATCAGTGGTGTGCTATATAAATGGAAGAAACTTATTTAGAATAAAGTCCCCAGAACCTAAGAGGATACTACTGGTTTAACTTCATATTAAACATTTTGGTCTATAGAATTGAACTAGAAGCAATGCCTTCCTTGATTTTTCAATCTCAGAATATCCATTACAGTGTCTTCTATATGGCAATCATCTGAATTAGCATTTCAATAACAAAAAGAGCAAAGAAATATTGAAATGGAAAGTGGAATCTTAAATGTCTACAGAAAAATGTAAAACTTACAGTTCATTCGGCAACTCCAAGAAGCTTTTCAACATTTTTGCACTTTCTGCATCATTTTCAGGGAATTGAATACATGAAGGTCGATATTCTTGCTCATATTTTTGTTACTGTTTTATTTAACTTTCTCAGAAGCAGTTTAGGAACCATCTGTTTGATCTTGCTTTCTAATTTTTTTTTCTTCTTCATGTTAGGATTCTGCTCATTCTAGGAAGACATGCAATATTGGTAGTGGTGTTTAGTGCTTAGAATTATAGTTAGATATAACACATTAATCACACAGTAGATATAATCTATGTAAGATGTCAATACTGCAAAAAAAAAAAAAAACCTCTTTTGCAAGACTACTGTCTTTGTGGGGTTGTCACAATGATGCTTGGTCAACATTGGAGTTGTCAGGTGCTCTAATCTGTTTCCTTATCACCTTAGAAAACTATAGTTAATTCTTGGTTAGTATAGAGTTGACATTCCAGAATTAGGTTTAGAACTACAAGGGGTCTTACCCTGCCATTGCACTACTGGGTATTTACCCCAAAGATACAGATGTAGTGAAAAGAAGGGCCATCTGTACCCCAATGTTTATAGCAGCAATGGCCACGGTCGCCAAACTGTGGAAAGAACCAAGATGCCCTTCAACGGACGAATGGATAAGGAAGATGTGGTCCATATACACTATGGTGTATTATGCCTCCATCAGAAAGGACGAATACCCAACTTTTGTAGCAACATGGATGGGACTGGAAGAGATTATGCTGAGTGAAAGAAGTCAAGCAGAGAAAGTCAATCATCATATGGTTTCACTTATTTGTGGAGCATAACAAATAGCATGGAGGATATGGGGAGATAGAGAGGAGAATGGAGTTGGGGGAAATTGGAAGGGGAGGTGAACCATGAGAGACTATGGACTCTGAAAAACAGTCTGAGGGTTTTGAAGGGGCGGGGGGTGGGAGGTTGGGGTACCAGGTGGTGGGTATTATGAAGGGCACGGATTGCATGGAGCACTGGGTGTGGTGCAAAAATAATAAAACTGTTATGCTGAAAATAAAAAATAAATTAAGAAAAGAAAAAAAAACTACAAGGGGTCTTAGACACGGTATAGACCAAGCCCTACCACCCTTTCAACTATATATCTATTCACCCACTTCTCTCTCTTGGAGAAATTATTTTAATCACACTTCCTATCTATCAAAGTCCTGATAAGAAGTCTGGCTGGAGGATAGAATAAAATGATTAGAAATATTTCTTTCTAGTGTAGAGTTTATGACCCATGATTCTCCATGGAAAATGAGAGTTTGCCGCATCAGATTGGAAAAGAAGATTTTCTCTGCTCCCTTCCTGTCCAGCTCTGCTAAGAAATTATCATTACACCAAAGGTGCTCAGAACTTCAGAAACTTAAAAAACTTCAGAAACTTCAGAAACTTAAACCACTTTCCCCACTTATGATACAGTAAAACTTTATCTTGGCGGAATTAATGAGAAAAAAATCTTATCTGAAACTCCAATTGCTAAATCACAACTGAGGCAAAAACAACCCCAGCCTATCCTAATACAAATAGTCATATTACAAAGGACATCGAAATCCCTATGTACCACAGAATAAACAAAATCTTCTAGACTGATTTTGATGTCTTATTGTAATGAATTTATACCCTGAGCTAGCTACAAATCATTGAGAGATAAGACTTCCACATCTGGCCAAGATAGACCAGATTTATTCTCCCACCTGAACAAACACAAAATAAAAACCCTTCAAAATATGAAACAAGGGTATTCAAGACACCAAACATTACCTAATAAGGTCTTACTCAGAGGTAAGAAGCCAATTTGGTGGGCCCTACAACTGCCCTGTCTTACTAACTTGAGAGCAATTTTAGACCATGGTGCAGGGGTAGGAAATCTAGGCCAACCCCTTGAATTGAAGAGATGGACCTCTAAGCACAAGGAGGCCATTATGGCTAGAATTCATGAGATACAGTCCCATAGAGGAAGGATCTTCACAGAGAACTCCAGAGATGTGTAGAGGTCCTCCTTGAATATTCAGCAGAATACTGATCACACTAGGCATGGGAGGAAATTATTTAAGGCCAGAGAAAGAATCGCCTGACAGGATTAGAGGTAACAGTGCTTGATACACATGCAGGCATAGAAATAGAACATGTTCTTATCAACCAGAATGGAAAAACCTCAAGATTTATGGGATATTGGTTAGAATACTCAGAAGGGTCTTTCCTCAGTATTGGGGAAAATTAGCCCTAAACTGAACAATGCTCCAGACTTACCTAGGGAATCTTACAAATAAGAACTGAAAGGAACAGCTTTTTAATAATTTAACTGCGTTCCAGGAAAAAAAGAACTAAAGAATATTTATAAGGTTATAAAATCCAACATTCAACAAAATATGGTCACAATGTCTGGTACCAAATAAAAAATTAGTGGGCATGCAAAAACACAAAGAGAAATATGACCCATAATGAAGAGGAAAATTAATAGGAACCTATCCAGAAATGACACAGGTGATAGAATTAGTAGAGATGGCCATTAAACAGTTTTTTATAACATATATTAAAACATTAATTAGCAAAAGGGAAGATATATAAATGACACAAATGGAACTGCTAAGGATAAAAACTATAATTTTGGAGACGAAAAAATAAACTAGATGGGATGAATAGCAAATAAGATATTGTAGAAGAAAAGATTTTTCAACTTGAAGTCATAGCCATAAAGTCAATTCAATATCAAATGAAGAAAAAAGAGAAGTAATAAAAAAAGTAACAGGGCATTAGTGACCTGGGACAATTCAAATGTGCTAGTATATTTGAGTGAAGTCCAGGCAGGAGGAGGTGTTGGGGGAGACCAGAAAAA
Source organism: Mustela lutreola (assembly GCF_030435805.1). Lineage (NCBI taxonomy): Eukaryota > Metazoa > Chordata > Mammalia > Carnivora > Mustelidae > Mustela > Mustela lutreola. The sequence continues at coordinate 93,521,396 of NC_081308.1, read as the reverse complement.
TATTTTAAATAATAAGGGACAAAAGTTTTTCCAAATTTGATTAAAACTATAAACTCATGGGTCTAAGATGCATAATAAAAACAACACAAGAAACACAAAGAAACTACACCCAAACACACTGTGATCACATTACGTGCTGAGGAACAAAGATAAAGATGATAGCAACTTTCTCATTAGAAATTACACAAGTGAGAAGACACTAGAGCAACATCTTTAAAGTTCTGATAGGATTTTTTAAAAAGTCTACCTAGAATTCTATACCCAGTGAAAAGAGCTTTCAAACTCCCTGGTGAAATAAAGACTTTTTTGGATATATAAAAGCTGAAGGAATCTGGCACCAGCAGACTGCTCTTTAAAGGAAGGAAGTTTCTAATGCTTGGAAAATTAAACAAGGTGGAAATAGAGATCTTCACCAAAGAATGAAGTGACCAAAAATGGAAACTATATGGGTAAATTTATAAACTATTTTTCTTATTATTTAAATGTCTTTAAAGGATGCTTGAGGACAATAGTGGGAAAATAAGGACCTCTGAAAATACTTCACCAATAATACCAAGGAGAAGACTGGCAAAAATTGTCAGAATCAACTTTTTTAGAACTCTGGAAGTTAACCAAATACTTGCAGCAATCCAGGAACTGTTTACTCAAAAAACAAAACAAAACACACCCCACAAAAACCAGTTGAATCTTGGTAAAAACACTGACCTTTGCAGTGTTTTCTCTTGCCCTATTCCCATCTCCCTATGCTCAGCTATGTGGTAGCCTAGAATACTAATAGCCCTCAAATCATTGTGAAAACCAACCACTTGGCAGCTACTGGAGTGCGCAGAAAAGGGTAGGAGCTCCTTCAAAGCCTCATTCCAAATGACTGCCATTACTGACCTGTTTGGTGGTTCCCAGGATGAACGCATTCACAAAACTTGTCCATATATGACCTAACATAGAGGTGTGCCAGTGCCAATGAACTTTTCCCTGGGAGCATCAGTATTAGCTGTTTAATATTGCAACTGCCTCAGACTGTAGATAACAGTTGAGATAAACGATACGTTTACTACAAGTCTTTTTGGTTTTTTTTTAAGATTTTATTTATTTATTTGACAGAGAGAAATCACAAGTAGATGGAGAGGCAGGCAGAGAGAGAGGGAAGCAGGCTCTCTGCTGAGCAGAGAGCCCGATGCGGGACTCTATCCCAGGACTCTGAGATCATGACCCGAGCCGAAGGCAGCGGCTTAACCCACTGAGCCACCCAGGCGCCCCGTTTACTACAAGTCTTAAACGGAAAATCTTTGGAAAAGAACAGGTACTAATGGGAGCATGCCCAGGGCTCTGTACATGCTCAGGAGAGACCTGAAAAGACAAAAGCCTCACCACTGCCTCTTCTCACCACTTTTTTTTTATTTTTAAGATTTTATTTATTTGACACAGAGAGAGAGAGCCAAGTAGGGGGAGAGGCAGGAAGTGAGAGAGGGGGAAGCAGGCTCCCTGCTGAGCAGAGAGCCTGATGTGGGGCTCAAGCCCAACACCCTGAGATTATGACCTGAGCCAAAGGCAGAGGCTTAACCCACTGAGCCACCCAGGTGCCCCTAACCCATAAAATTCTATACCAGCAGGAAGAGAAGGCTAAAAGAGGATTGTAAATGGCCTGGCTGAGAGTTGAAGCTGTGCTCCAGTGAGCTCAGTCACTTGGCAATGGCTGGGAGATCATTGGTTCCAGGCATTTAAGGAAATCTCTGTAAAGTAATTATATGGATGCTAATCTAAGCGAGCAGAGACTTTAGTGGCCACACATGATAAAAAAAAAAAATACAAACTTTGACAGAATTAGTACAGAAATATCATTAAACAAACAAATAAGCAACAATGACAAATAGTTACACTAACAAAACTTTGAGGGGCATTTGATATGCAAAGTCCTCACATTATTATTTTAAATTTCCAATTTTCAAGAAATAATTATAAGACATGCAAAAAGCTAAAAAGTATGGCTCATATATAGGCAAAGGAGTAGTTAACAGAAGCAATTCCTTGAGGAAGACTTGACTTTGGACTTAATTAGACAATCACTTTAAATCAGCAATATCAGTTTTCTTAAAAGTAAAGGAAACCATGAGAATATGAGAACACGTCTCACTAGTGAATGTTAATACAAAGAGAGAAATTAGTTAAAAAGAACCAATAAGTGTGCTCACTTTGGCAGCACATATACCAAAATTGGAACAATACAGAGAAGATAAGCATGGCCCCTGTAAAAGGATGACATGCAAATTCATAAGGAATTCCATATTTTTAACTGGAATTTAAATGAAACAAGAAAAAAGTAAATAAATACTTTAAAAATGAAAGAAGAACCAATAAGAAATTCTGGAGTTGAAAAGTGCAAAAACTGAAATGAAAAATTCACTAGTGGGGCTCAAGAGTATATCTGAACTTGCAGAAGAAAAAAGCTTTTGGCACACTTGAAGACTGGTCAAATGAGATTATCCAGTCTAAGAAATAGAAAGAAAAAAGAATGAAGAAAACGGAATAGAACCATCTGAGAACTATGGAGCACTGTCAAGTGAATCAACAACCTTAATAACAGGAGTCCCAGAGGGAAAAGGAAGAGACACAAGAGCAGAAAGAATATTTGAAGAAATGGTAACCAAAAGTTACCAAAATTTGATGAAATACATTAATCTGCACATCTGAAGAGTTCAATGAACTCCAAATAGAAATAGCTCAAAGAGAATCTCACCAAGATACATTAGAATCAAACTGTCAAAAGTCAAAGACAAAGAATCTTCAAAGCAACATTGCAGAAGCAATTCATCATGTACAAGGGATCCTTCATAATATTACTAGGGAATTTCTCATCAGAAACCAAGGAGGCTAGAATTATTGGGACAGTATATTCAATGTGTTAAAAGAAAAAAAAACTATCAACAAAGTATCCTATTATCATAGAACTATCCTTCAAAAATGAATGAGAGTGTAAGACATATTCAGATCAACAGGCACTGAGAGAATTCACCATACAAAAACAGAAGAAACATTTATATATATTTTATATTATATTTATATATATGAATATAGAAAATCTAAGAAACAATAAAAGGTATATTTTTGGCTAAAATGAAAGGACACTAGACAGTAACTAGAATCCACATGGATTCTTATCTGTACTAAAATACTAGTACAGGTAACTGTATAGGTAAATACAAAAAAAGGGGATATCTGGGTGACTCAGTCGGTTAAGTGTCTACCTTCAGCTCATGGGATCCAGTCCCACATCAGCTTTCCTGCTGATCTTCTCCCTCTGCCAGGTGCTCCCCCAGCTTGGGCTTTCTCTCTCTCTCTCTCTCTCTCTCTCTCTCTCTGTGTGTGTGTGTGTGTGTGTGTGTGTGTGTGTCTCATTATGACAAATAAATTTAAAAATCTTTTAAAAAGAGTATATATGTATATTTTATTTTTAACTCTTTTTCCTCTGAATGTAAAGGACAGTTGCATAAAGCAATAATTATAAATCTGTGCTGATGGTCATGCAATGTATGAAGATGTAATTTTTATTAAAATAAAAGCACAACAAAGAACAGATAATAAAGCTATATGAAAGAAAACTTTTTATATACTATTGAACTGAATGGATGGTTATAACTTAAGATGTTAATTGTAATCCACACAGCAAACAAGAAGAAAATAACTCCAAATAAATAAAATTTAAAAAATGACAAGGGAATGAAAATTCTTTTTAATACAAAGAAGGAAGTTATGGAGAAATGTAGAAACAAAAAATATATAGGATATAAAAAACAAGGAGCAACATAGCAGTCACAAGCCCTACATTATCAGTACTTACATTAAATGTGAATGGATTAAAGGACACCTGGGCAGCTCAGTTGGTTAAGCATCCAACTCTTGATTTTGGCTCAGGTCATGATCTCAGGGTCATGAGATCCAGCCCTACATCAGGTTCCATCCCAGGAGTGGAGCCTGCTTGGGATTCTCTCCCTCCCTCTCCTTCTGCCCCTACTTCAACTCTCTCCCTCTCAAAAAAAGGTGAATAGATTAAACAATACAACCAAAATAAAGAGATTGGCAGAATGGATATAAAAATCATGGTCTATCTTTGTGCTGACCACAAGAGACACACTTTAGATTCAAAGACACAAATAGATTGAAAGTAAAGGGATAGAAAAAAATACACCATGCCATGAGTAACAAAAAGAGAGATGCACTAGCTATACTAATATCAAATAAAATAAACTTTTAAGAGAAAAGTTGTTACTAGAGACAAAGACATTTATAAAAATAAAAAGACATTTTATTTATTTTTTTAAAAATTTATTTATTTGACAGACAGAGAGTACAAGTAGGTAGAGCAGCAGGCAGAGGGAGAAGCAGACTCCCCGCTGAGCAGGGAGTCCGATGCGGGGCTCAATCCCAGGACCCTGGGATCATGACCCGAGCCGAAGGCAGTCATTTAACAGACTGAGCCACCCAGGCGCCCCTAAAAAGACATTTTATAAGAGTATCTGGAAAATATCTATGTATCTCTATACCTGTATCTATATCTAGATATCTCAGAACAGAGTCCCAAAATATAGGAAGCAGAATCTGACAGAAATGATGAATAGACAATCTAACAATAATATTTGGATACTTGAATACCCTAATATCAATAATGGGTAGAACAATGAGGCATAAGATCACCAAGAAAATAGAAACCTTGAACAACACTATAAATCAACTACATCTAATAAACTGCTGTAGAATACTCCACCCAACACCGAATACACACTGTCTAAAGAGCACATGGAACTTTATCCAGGATAGACCATATGTTAACTCATAAAAATGTCTTGATAAATTTTAAAGGACTGAAGTCATACAAAGTCTGTTCTCTGACAACAACAGAATGAAATTAGCTGTAGGAAATTGGGAAATTCACAAATATGTGGAATTAAATAACACATCCTTAAATACCTAATGGTTAAGTGAAGACATAACAAAGTAAATTAGAAAATACTTGAAGATGAATGAAAACAAAACTAAAACACTTAAAAACCTATGCGGTATGACTAAAGTGGTGATTAGAGAATAATTTATTACTGTAAATGCTTATATTTTAAAAAGACCCAAAAGATCTCAGTTAATACCTGACCAACTACCTTGAAAGTTTACAGAAAGGGGTGCCTGGCTGGTCCAGTGGGCAGAGCATGCGACTCTTGGTCTCCAGGTCATGAGTTCAAGCCCCCACCCTGGGTGTAGAGATTACTTAAAAAAAAAAAAAAGTCTACACAAAGATTAAACTAAGTCAAAAGCAAGCAGAAGGAAAGAAATAGTAAATATTAGAATGGAAATCAATGAAGTTGAGGGTAGAAGAACAATAGAAAAAAATCAACAAAACCAAAAGTTGCTTGATTGAGAAAAATTAATAAAATTGACAAACTTTTAGCTAAACAGACCAAGACAAAGAGAAGTCTCAAATTATTAAGATCAGGTATGAGAGAAGGAACATTACTACTGACATTACAGAAATAAAAATAACTATAAAAGAATACTATAACTATATAAAGAATAAAAATAACCAACATTACAGAATAAAATAACTGTAAAATAATAAACAACTGTATGTAGACAAATTAGACACACTAGATGGAATAGACAAATCTCTAGCAGGACACAAACTACCAAAACTGACAAGAAGAAATGGAAAATCTGAAGAGATATAACAAATAAAGAGATTAAATAATTTAATTTCCCCACAAATAAAAGCCTAGGATCAGATAACTGAAGAATTTTAGCAAGTGTTTAAAGAAGAACTAACACTAACTATTCACAAAATTTTCCAAAAAATGTAAGACTTCCCAACTCATTCCATGAGGCCGATACTTCATGGATACCAAAATCTTGTTACCAAAACCAGAGAAAGGCATTACAAGAAAAGAAAACTGCAGACCAGTATTCCTTACAAATATAGATGTAAAATCTTTTTAAAAACCACAACATATCACTAGCAAATCCAATTTAGCAAGTTATAAAAAGCACAGGACCAGATATCTTCACTGGTGAATTCTACCAAACATTTAAAGAAGAATGAACACCAATTCTGCTCAAACTCTTCCAAACAATTGAAGAGGAAGGAACATGTCTCAAGTCATTTTATAATGCCAGTGATATGCAGATAATAAAGTCAGACAAAGACACTATGAGAAAGCTCCAGATCTATATCTCTTATGAATATTGATGCAAAAAATCCTCAACAAAATACTAGCAAAACACATTAAAAGGATTATATACCGAAATTAAGTGGGATTTATACCAGAATATGAGGTTCATTCAACATATTAAAATCAATCAGTGTAATACACCTAATTAATAGAATAAAGAAAAAATACCCACATGGTTATCTTGATGCTTTAAAAGAATCTGACAATACCCAACAATCCTCCATGATAAAAACACTCAACAACTAGCAGTAGAAAGAAAAGGCCTCCATCTGATAAAGGGCAATTACGAAAAAAAAAAAAAAAACCACAACAGCTAACATCATACTTATGGATGAAAACCTGAAACCTTCCCCCTTGGATTAGAAACAAGAAAAAGAAATCCATTCTCATCATTTCTATTAAATATTTACCTAGGGTTTCTGCCCTGATCAATTAGGCAAATAAAAAATGCATAAAGATTGGAAAGAATTAAAAGTATTTCTATTTCTATTTGCAGATGACATGACTTTATATACAGAAAATCATAAGAATCGACTAGAAATTATTAGAGCTAACAAATGCATTCAGCATAGTTTTTAAAATTATTCTATTCTTTTATAAATCTTGAAATGTTATACATTTTTACAATATCTATTTTATTTTATTATTTTTTAATTTAATTTTTTCAGTGTTCCAAGATTCATTGTTTATGCACCACACCCAGTGCTCCATGCAATATGTGCCCTCCTTAATACCACCACCAGGCTCACCCAACCCCCCTCCCTCCTCCCCTCCAAAACCCTAAGTTTGTTTCTCAGAGTCCACAGTCTCTCATGTTGATTTTATAACTGTGCATTCAGCATAGTTTTGACATATATGTTATATTGCTATGAATTCAGCATATTGCTATGCACTCAGCATAGTTATAACATATAAGATCAACATCCAAAAAATTATATTTGTATACATTAGCAACAAACAATTTGAAACTCGAATTTAGGTAACACTTCCATTTACAGTAGTATTAGAAAGAATGGAATACTTAGGAATAAATTAAACAAAAGAAGTACAAGACTTGTACACTGAAAACTATAACACAACACTGAAAAAAATTAAAGAGACCTACATAAATGGAAAGACATCTAGTATTTATGGTTTGGAAGGCTTAATATTGTTAAAATACAATATTCCCCATGTGGTGCACAGATTCAATGCAATCTATCAAAGTCCCAGCTGACTACTTCTTTTTTTTTTTTTTTTTTTGAAGTTAGTGACAACTGATCCTAAAATTCATATGGAATCAAAGAACCCTGAATAGCCAATCCTGGAAAAGAAGAACAAAGCTCGGAGACTCACTCTTGATGATTTCAAAACTTACAAAATGTTACAGTAATCAAGACTGTGTGGTACTGTCATAAAGACTGACATACAGATCAGTGGAATGGAATTTAGAGTCCAAAAATAAGCCCATACATCTATGGTCAATTGATTTTTCGAAGGATGCCAAGATATCAGTGGGGTGAAAGAATAGTCTTTTCAACAAATGGTTCTGGAACAACTGCATAGCTACACGCAAAAGAATGAAGTTGGACTCTTACCTCACATCATGTATAAAAATTAATTTGAATGATTAAATAATTAATTATAGAGCTACAACTTTATATAAAGCTCTTAGAAGAAAACAGGGGCAAATCTTCATGACCTTGGTTGAGGCAATGGTTTCTTAGATATGATAGCAACAGCCAGAAAAGTGAAAGGAAAAAGAGAGAAATGGAATTCCACCAGAATATAAAATCTTTTGTACTTTAAAGGACACCATCAAGAAATTAATAAGACAACCCTCAGAATGGGAGAACATGTTTGGAAATCATATATCTGATAAGGGATTAATATTCAGAATATATAAAGTACACTTACAGTTCAAAAATAAAGTGAAAAAAAATAACCCAGTTTAAAAATTGGCAAAATATCTGAATAGACATTTCTCTAAAGAAGGTATATGAGTGACCAGCAAGCTCACAAAAAAGATATTCAACATCATTAGTCATTAGGGAAGTTAAAATCAAAACCACAATGAGACCAGTTCACACACACTGGGTGGTTATAATTTAAAATTGGAAAAATACATTTTGGAAGGGATGTGGAAAAATTAGAACATCTGTACATTGCTGGTGGAAATGTAAGTGGTGCATCTGCCATTGGAAAATAGTCTGATAAATTCTTCAAGAAATTAAACAGACTTACTACATGACCAAGCAAATCTACTCCTTGGTACATACTCAAAAGAATTGAAAATAGGTATTCAAACAAATACTTGGACATGAGTGTTCATAACAGCATGATTCACAATCACCAAAAGATAAAAACAACCCAAATGTCAATGTAGTAATAGATAAACAGAACATGCTATATTCATGAAATAAATTATTATTAAACAAAAAGGACTGAAGTTCTCATATGGGGTATAACGTGGTTGAATCTTAAAAACATAGTGTCAAATGAAAGAAACCAAACCAAAAATGCCATACATATTGAATGATACCATTTACATGAACATCCAGAGTAAGCAAATCCATTGAGACAGAAAGTGGATTAGCAGCTGCCAGGGGCTTTGGGGAGTGGGAAGTGACTGCTCAATGGTTATGAGGCTATCTTTGGGATGATGAACATGTTTTGAAACCAGATAGGTGTGGTGATTGCATACATTGTGAATGTATTAAATGCCACTTTGTTTGCTTTAAAATTATTAGCTTTATGTTATGTGAATTTCACCTCAACTAAAAAAAAAAAGTAAAGGAATGAAGTATTGATGCAGGCTACAACATGAATGAACTTTCAAAACATTATGGTAAGTGAAAAAAATAGGCACAAAAGGGCCATATATTACATGACTACATTTATATGAAATGTCCAAAGTAGGTAAATCCTTTATTTTACTTTCATTGAAGTGTAGTTGACATGCAACATTACATTAGTTTCAGGCAGACAACATAGTGACTCAACAACTCTGTATGTCACACTATGCTCACCACAAATGTGGCTACCATCTGTCACCACACAATGCTATTATAATACCATTGACTATATTCCCATGTCGTACCTTTTACTCCCATGACTTACTCATTCCATAACTGCAAGCCTGCACCTCCCACTCTTTTTCACCCATTTTCTTTTTCTGCCTCCCCCTCCCTTCTGGCAACCACCAGTTTGTTCAGAGTAAGCAAATCTCTAGAGAGAGAAAGAAGACTGGTGGTTGCCTGGGGATAGAGAAGGAGGGAGAAATGGAGGTTGGGGGAGGATAGGGAGCCACTGCTAATGGGTGTGGGTTTTTTTTTTTCTTGAGGTGATGAAAATGTTCTGGAATTAGTGACAATTGCCCCGCTTTGTGAATATACTAAAAACTATTTAGTTATATACTTTAAGAGAGTGAATTTCACAGTGTGTAAGTTATATCAAATAAAAAAAAGAGAATGAACTGTTTAAACAAAAATAATAAGGATGTAGTATGGGGTTTATAACATTCAAACTACCTTGTATGAAAATAATAGCACAAAGCTCAGGAGGGGAGAATTGAAAGTATACTTATTGTAACATTCTTAAAGCATATGTAAGGTGGTATTATATAACTGCAATGTAGATTGTGATAAGCAGTCACTAAATTGAACAGAATGTTATAGTTAATATACCACAAAGAAGGTAAAATGAAATCAGAAATAAACATTTCACTCATCCAAAACCAGGCATTAAAAAGTGAACAAAATACAAATGATACAAATAGAAGACAAATAGCAAGATGATGGATTTAAACCTAACCATTTCAATAACCACATTAAATGTGGTCTACTAAAGAAAAAAGATTGTTCGATGTATAAAAAAGCAAGATCCAACTATTTATTTGCTGCCTAAAATAAATGTCCTTCAAATATATAGAGAGGGGAACGCCTGGGTGGCTCAGTCTGTTAAGTGGCTTCCTTGGGCTCAGGTCATGATTCCACAGTCCTGGGATGGAGTCCCACATTGGGCTCCCTGCTCAGTGGGAAGCCTGCTTCTTCCTCTACCTCTGTCTGCTCCTCCCTTGCTTGTGTTCTCTCTCTCTCTCTCTATCCGGCAAATAAATAAGTAAAATCTTTAAGAATATATATACATATATATAGAGAGAGAGAACAAGATTAAAAGTAAAGTGACTGGAAAAAGACCATGCTAACACTAACACAAAGAAGGCTGGATGGCTACATTGTTATCAATGTAGATTTCAGAGCAAAGGTTATTAACAGTTTCTTTACCATATTACCATTATCATAATGATAAAGGGATCATTTCATCAACAGGATGAAAAAATCATAAATATTTATGCACTTAGTAACAGATCTTGAAAATAGATGAAGCAAAATGACAGTCACAAGGAAAAAAGGCATAACACATTGTCTTGTGCCCATGGCTGCTTCTGCTAGCTCAGAGAGGTCAGGAAAAATACATTGCTTTCTCAGACTAAAAGAAGGATGTGTTTATGAGAATGGTTTTAGGCTCTTATCTCTTTCCTCTCCGTCGGGGGAGCTCTGTGTGCTTCTGCTTGCCTTAAGATGGGCAACAGTTGCATATCTGAAAGTACACAGTCAACTTTAAGAACATATTCAAACCTAGTAATCTCAAAGTCTGCTTTGCTACTCTACCGATTACCAAAAACTAAGTAGGGCCCTATTTTAGTCTAGATGTTTTCCAGCTTATCTTTAACATTTACCGCCTCTCTAATATGATAAATAACCACATACAGCTTGGCCCACTTGGCTCGATGTTTGTTCATCTGATTCCCAGCCTAAATTTCTGCTGAAGGGAGCCAAATAAGGAAAGCTGCTACACGTGAAACATGACCAATGGAGGTTATAGTTAGTGAACTCAAGTTGCTTCTCTGTGTGTTTAGTGTATATTAATGTAAATGAAAAATGACAAACTTTCCTGTTGGAACTACAAAGAAATTTTCCCCTCCACGGAGTGTGTTGTGCATTGTCTATAATAGAAGATAGATGGTATCTGCATAGTCTGAGGTCTACATAACAATCAAGACACACTGGTTCCTTCTTGAATAGTAGTAGTGCTGCAGAGTTCTCAGACTAGGGCATTCAAATTCCAGGAGCTTGTCTGGATTCAAGAGTCCCGAAGAAGCTCAAGTGAGGTAGGCATCAGGCCAGACTCACAAGGTTTTCTTTAGCTGCGGAGGCTTAGACCAGACCAACAAGAGTATCCTAAAATACAGCGAATTCACTGTAAGTCCCTTATGTCCCAGGTCTAATTCTAAGGGACCTCAGTCGCCGTGAAAAACACTGATCCGTAACTGGGAACAGCTTCCCAAAGCATGTAGTTCATTACTTCTCATGCGACAGAGACTCCTGTAGTGCCAAGAGTCTCCATCACACAGGATTCTGATTTTTTTTTTTGATACAGGCATTTTTCAGGACTAGAAGGTGATGATTAGGTTTTGAGTGGAAAAGAACTTAATAACTTGTTTGGTAACCTTGGGATAGTCACATAACCCTTGTAAGGCTTGGCTTCTGCATCTGTAGATGGAGACTAATCCTTGCACTGTTGGAATACATCAGGGTTGCTGAGGCTCAGATGACATAATGTGTGGTGAATTACATTTTAATGAGAACTATATAAATGTAAGGTATTACTTTTGTTGCTATTGAGGTATCAGATATAGTCTTCCTTAGAGCCCAAACAAGGGTCAAATGATTGTGTCAGAGAGGGACAAAGATCTGACAACTGGTTTACTGTTGTGGCTTGTGATAAACTGGCAATAGCAAGCACTTTATTGGCCTTGAGGAAATCAACCAGAAAGCAATTTTACTTCAAAATTAAGTATGGTCTTTAAAAAGTCACCTCTTGGTAGGCTCTATCTGGACCTGGTTGAAATTAGTGAGTAATCTGACTGCCTTTGGCTTTAGAGTTGGTCCCATCTTCTGTAATCTCCAGTCTAAACATTCCCTCTTGTACCCTTGATGAACAGAAGGGAAGCAGATCTGAAGTGCTTCTGTGGGCTCACCTGTCATAGAGGTTCTTGAGGCTAGAAACCACTTATTTTAGGTGGTTTAAATTGTTTATTTCTTGGCCTAGTAACACCTAGGGTGCTTTTATTGACTGCAGACATGTAAAACTGGCTTGGCAAATTTCTCTGGTGGACATAGCACCACCAGGAATTTTCTTTCTGGAGCTTTCAAAGATCAGTTAACAGTGCTTAGGATCTTGTCTGCCAGTTGGGCAACTAAGATTCTTCATTTTGGAGTAGGATGGAGCAAGGCAAATAACCACCTAGGGGGAAGTTAAAATGTATGTTTTGTTTTGTTTTGTTTTGTTTTAAGAGATTCAGTGGAGCAATATTTAGAAAAGTAACTAAATAATTTAGGGCCATAATGAACATATTTTGTCTCATTTGTTTCACCCTAATAACCTTGGAATGCAGCTTCCAAAAAAGCTTGGTAAGCTAGGTCTTAGATTAAGTAATGTTAATTCACATTTCTGTTGGTCAATCCCTCAGTTCAAAGTGGAAGATGCTACTCATGCATGCCAGTTTTACCAATCCATGCTCATTTTCCCACGTATAGAATAGAGCACCTCCACCAGATTTTAGAGACTAGAAGCACTTGTGCATTTGTCAGAGTATCAATAGTGAAAAGACAAGGCACTAAATTAGGATAATCTGAGGAACGTTTAATTAGAAAGATACAGGTTGGAAAAAAAAAAAAAGAAAGATACAGGTGGTGTGTAGGAGAACCACAAAAGGAATCCAGGACTAGCAGCATAGCAGCAGCAGACTTATCATAAATAGACCTGAAGAAATGAGAAGAAATTGGTGACTGGAACCAGAATGGTAAATAATTTCGAAGAGCAGATCATCTTGAGAGGAGCAGGGACATTCAACTGAAGAGCACAAGCCGACCTGAGGTCACTACATGTGCCCCATGAAAATAAATACCCTAACATCAGTCTTGTCCTTTGCTCTTCTATCCTGCAGGGTATCCCATTGGCTGAACTCAACCAAAAGCCAGAGGGCACAGGAACCCTCTGGGCACAGAAAGTAGGGCAAAGAATGCCATGAGAATCTGGAAAACAAAAGAGAAAATGTCATAATGTCAACAATTTGTCATCTCATTAGATCATACGTTGGGCACACAATTCACTACATAGAGAAATAGAGGCAAGGTTACATACGTGTGATCTTAGCTTGTCCACGAGTTAGGGAATGGCTTGGTGAGCCAGCTTCCCCAGGATAGCTAGTGCTGGCAAAATGTCTCATGATCTATTCCAGTCTAACTTAGAATTAGTAAGATTTGATAGTCAGGATGGAAAAGCATACCTCTTCTTAGGAGTATATATTATAATGACTATCCTTCTTGGTTGAGTTGATTTTGGATTGCTATCTGTCATGGTGCTATACAGCTAATAAATATCTAATGAACGTTTGTTGTCGTCGAACTTGGAAGACAGGCCTATCTGGATTTATTATTTCAGTGTCCCAACTTATGAGTACTTCCACCATATAAACCTTCCAAATATCCTGAATGTACTCCAGAAACCACTGCTTTAAAATAAATGATGTATGATTTATAAATATTATTCAGTTGATCCCTAGCTGCCTAGCTGCCTAGGGATGAGGGTGTTTGTATAGTGCAGCATGAGAACAGAACTTCTCTGCTAAAGAAGCCAACTGAAGTGTTGGCCAAAAAAAGTGATTGCACTTTGCTTCTGTGTTGAGAGGCATGGGACGTACTACCAGAGCCAATTCCTAATCAGGCTCTTAAGAAAATCTTTCATAGCAAAGCTGTCCCTTCTTTTGAATGCAGACATTGGGAAACTGGGCCACCTCTTAAAATACTTGTTGATCTTTATGAGGAAGAAAGAATACATGAAGCTTGAAACAAGAATCTGGAGGGAGAGCTTCAAAGGACTTCACCACCATCATCAACAATGAGCTCAACAAATCACTACACATGCTTATTTATTTTTATAGGCAATAGTGCCCTCTTGTGATTAACATATGAATAACCCTTCTGATGGCTTGGTATAACCAGTGAGTTTTCAATTAACCATGCCAATCGAGGCAAAGAACTTCATAGACACCACAAGAAATAAAGGGTTCTTCAAATTTGGCCAAATGAGAAAATACACTGTACAATCACAGAATGTCCAATGGTACCTCTTTGGGAGCTTGGAAGTGATGAGCGTAACACCAACCATATGTATATCACTCGGTTTGTAGATGTAGTGACTACTTGTATCTGGTTAAGGAAGAATAGCTTATCCGTTGCCTGCATATGTGGGAAAACCATTAGGCATGTATGACTATAAAACTCACTATAGGTAACTACTAGAGCAATTAACATCAGAATAATCTTGCATTATTCAGTGGCAAGGGAGGGTCAACAACATTAAGGTCCTAGAATTAATTGAATTCATGTACTTTAAACAACAAAGCAGGACTGGGGATAGCTGGGGGGTTAAGAAACACATAGACTACATTACATGCAACCATTAAAATGTTAGGTTCTTTCTGAGGCAACGTTTTCAACCAGATAAAAGGAGAGGGAAAGCAACAAACAGCAAAATCTCTGAAATTAGTGCTTGCAACTGTAACCCAAGGAACAACCTTTAGGTGTATGCAATATCATGTTTTCATTTAAAATTACCCATTAGTGTTTTCATTCACATGGTTATATGGAAAAATGAAGCTAGAATTTACATGTGGCTAGCCTTGAAATCAACAGTATTATTAAGTAGTTCCCATTCTTTAGAATCTAACTTCTACAACTATGGACTCTAAGCTTTAGCTTTTGCATGGGTTCATATGAGGGTCTCAAATTCTCAAACTTGTTTTGGTTGTTTCATATTTTAATTGAAATACAGATTTTATTATAGAGGCTTTTAATGCCTCTTCCTTTTAGCAAGTTCTCAACTATAGAGCTACATGTGTACATTCTTATTCATCAGGAATATTAACTCACTAATCTATTTTTAACATTATTAATGAAGTCTTCCCTAAATAGAAAGTAGTTCTTCCTTTCTCAGCCATCGCCATCAATACAATATTGTTAATACATTTTTATTGTAAAAGTACTTTCCAATGGGTTGTTATGTTTATTAGAAAAAGTTTACATTACTCCATGTCTTCTATCAGCTATGAGTGATCAAAATCTGCAGAAACCTCTTTGGAACTGCTCTAAATGATTCTCCGAGAAGGGACTATTTGTTGATGTGAAGATGTGTAATCCATCTGTAAATGAGCAGATTTTTACACATAGTCTGAAGAGATATACAACAATCCATTCTTACAACATAGGATATCTTTAATTAAATCGATATTGGTGAGTTAAAAAACATGAAGTGAAAAGAAGACAACTAGGGAAATAAGGTATTCTATGGCTATTTATAATAAAATGTTTAAAATTAAAAAAGAGGAAGAAACATTAATTGGCTTTGTAACTGAAGAGAGAAGACTAACCAAGAGATCACAGGAAAATAATTCTTACAGAAGAAGCACAGGGAACAAATCATCATCTTTTGCATATTTTTGTTTCTCAAAATTATTTGGCAGGACTTGGCCTAGTTAGGGATGAGCAAAAACAAGATGTAAGAAAAATTTAAAAAGAGGGCATCTAGTACTAAGAATCTTGAAGAATACAGCAAAACAGAAAATGTTCTATTAGATATTATAACTTGGTATGTAACATGAACATTTAAAATTCTGATTAAAGTGACTAAAATGACCTATATTTTTTTAAAAAAAGTCAAATAAGAATTTAGGGGATAGAACTCAAAATAAATTTACTCTTAGTAGTAATTTGATGTGAGAATATAAATTCTTTCAGTTTGGTAAACATGGATACAAAATCCTGTTGTCTGTATTCTACATTTGCATAGGTTGTCTATAAAGAGTGATACATGTCAGGTCACATCGAAATGAGTCAATACTTTGAGCAAAAAGGCTGTTTACACAATATACACATTCTTTACTTACAGAGCAAAATAAGATTAACACTTTTACATTAAAAACCTGGGATACAGTAGGATTAGTAGCACCATGAAAAATAATTCTTCCCCCAAATTGCAGTCTTTTATTTTACTCAGTGTGATTCTTATCTTTATTTAACTTTTAACATACTGTTTTAAGTTACTGGGCAAAATATATAATCTTCATCTTATAATCCTGGGGAAAGTCATTCTGGACCCAAGAAGTAAATTCCTTTATTCATTCATAGAAAACTAATAGAGACCTTGCTCTGGCACGTTGTTGAGGTACATCTGTATCTTCATGGTTACTAGTCAGCATGTTCTCTTGGTCATATATAGTAGCACCATTGGTGGCAGCAGTGGTAAAGTTGGGAGGAGTGAGACGTTGCATCATGGGAATTTATATATATATATATATCTCACATTTAAAAACACAAGGAATTCTTCAAAATGTTATGTCCTCTTCATGCACACTTGACATCGGCTAATACGTGTCCTCAAGTCTCCTGCTTTCAGTGTTTCTGACTGAGGTTTGCTAGGAGATAAGAAACAAGACAATCAAATTAGCCTTCTCTAGTTTTTCAATTCTATTATTGGTTCAGATTCATACCCAAACATCCTATATTTGCTTAAGTAGCTCTCCTATGACTTAATCACTAACTTTTGAGCAATGTGATCTAGTGCAGTAACTGGTATGGCCGAGGAGCCATTAGTTACCGCGAGGAGCCATATAGTTATTTTTGTGACTCTTCTCTCTACCACTATTTCCTCTATTTGTCTCTCCCTCTTTATCTCTTATACATTTTTCTAACAGTCCTAGAATAAGGGAGATCTGAGCAACTGATGATGAATAAATGATAAAACATATGCATATGAAATGCAAAAAGATAATTGTAAGAAAAATATCAACTAATGATAACTCAAAAGAAGCAATATATAAAAATTAATTTAAACAAAAAAAATCTAATTTAAAGGACCTACCAAGACTGAAGTATCCTGAAGTACAAATACTAAATGTGGTCTTACTCATTCAGACACTTGGATGAGAGCATTGAGAACATCCTGGGAAAGGGACGCCTTCATGACTCAGTTGGTTAAATGTCCAACTCTTGATTTCACCTCAGGTCATGATTTCGAGGTTGTGAAGATCAAGTCTTCATCAGGCTCCATGCTAGGCATGGAGCCTGCCTAAGATTCTCTTTCTCTCCCCCTTCTTCTCCCCACTCCTGTCTCATGCTCTCTCTCTATCTCTCAGAAGAAAAGAAAAGAAAAGAAAAGAAAAAAAAAAGAAAAGAAAAGAAAAGAAAAGAAGAGAAGAGAAGAGAAGAGAATAGAAAAGAAAAGGAGAGAAGAGGAAAGATAAGATCCTGGGCAAAGAGATCACTGGACTGAGGCAGGGATCATAGATCACAGCTTCAGTCTTCAATTCCTGGGTAGCCTCTGTCTAGTTGAGCAGCTCAGTTATTGTTGAGCAGGTTTGAAAGTTTATAACCTTTTTTTGCTTTGTGTTTGCTACTGAAGGATTACTACTACCTAGCCATCTGAAAGCACACATACCTAACATAAGCCAAGTCTGTTTTTCTGTCCTGAGTCAGGTATATGAAAAGAACAAGCACAAACGAAAAATGCAGTCCACTAAATCTTCAACATGTGTTGGTTATAAACAATCCATGAATTGCTTCTCTCTTCCCTCGTACTTTTGAAGGAAGTGCCTTACCTGAACATGTCTGACACATCTACAGTTGCTAGCCAAAAGCTGTAGGAATTGGCATAGTAGTTGCAAGTACCCCGCCCATGACATTCAATGAAGGGAGCTGAACGAAACTCTTCCAAGCAGGAACCGGGGGAGGCCAAGGCTTGACCTGAGCCCTCTGCTCCTGCGCTTGTATGCTAGAAAAGATAAGGAAAAATGTGCCACTCATACCTTAGTGAATACCTAATGATATGTGCTAAATATGACCCCAAATTCAAATCCAGCGAAGGATCTAGGGCAAGAAATAATAGAATGGTATCGACACCAAGGGTACTCTACAGAAGCAACAGGCAGATTATGAAAATATATTCCAGAAAATATGTGAAGGGAAACACAATATTTGGACAGAAGTTATTTGAAGTTCAAGCTTTTTACTATGCAAATGGCAGGGATTCACTGTATTAGGAAGATAGATATGATGGGCAGTTAGGTACAATGACAAAGGCAAGGAAGAGTATTTCATACCATCATGAAGGAGTAGCCAATCCAGAGAGAATCCCATCCCTGAGGACAATGGGGAATCTGGATGGTCTGACTGTGAACTGCAATCACCACGGCTGGAGCTTCACATACTGCACATCTGGTAAGGGAAAGTGAGGGGAACACAATCTGCACACTAAGTATGTGGGAACTAGCAATCCCTCTTCTTTCAAAGCTTTCTTGGTATAGATGCCCATTAAGGTGTCTTCTGTGCTCACAAAAGCAGGAGAAAAATGCACTTCAAGAGTTGCTTTTTCATAAGCCCTATCTCCCAATATACTTAATAAATTTATAAATGACAACTGTAAGCCTTATTTAAATAAACTCCAAAACCACTGCTATAGCGTTTGCATTTTCCATTCTGCCTTAAATTTGTATTCATACTTGCTATAGTCGATGTCATAATTGCTGTAAGAGTTTGCCTTCGTGTACTGCACATACTACTTGGGCTGTCAAAATGCCTAACTGGATGGTAGACATTTAGTAATGCTGAAACTGTGGTAAGAACAATGTCTGGTGAACTGGAAAAGACAAGAAACAGATACTTCCTCAAACCCCACCCATTATTTTTGCTCCAAAGGATATTTATTAACCATTTGTCTATATCTAGAGAAATATAGCATTTCCAGAATGCTGGGCAGCTACCCAGGCACATGGAGATGTGGCTTAAATCTATAAAATTAAGTAATGCAGCAACACAGTAAATATGTTGCCAAGTCTACCAAATCTTTAATAAATATCATGAAGGGACCTTCTGACATATGACTGAACCAATTTGGTGAATTTTTCTACAAAAGAAAAATAATAAAATATAAGATATAAAAATAAAATAAATAAAAAATAAAATAATACCTTTAAAGGACCATTTATTCCCAAGAGTTGGGACTGACAAAAATCACAAAAAATAAATTCCCCCCAAATCTGGGCAAATGTACTAAAAAGAGCACCATGAATTTCCTACTAAGAGATACTTAACTAGGTTTAACTTTTATATTCAATGTCAAATAAACTAGACTTTCCAATGATTCATCCTTTATGGTTAGTAGACTCCTAAATCAATTGGGCCATTATCAGAATGAAAATGACAGTATCTCAAAGGCCTAGGAGATTGAGTTAGACTAGAGTTCTAATGTGGCAAAACTCTAGGAAGTCTATACTAATGGTACATCTCTCCTGTTACTCATGCTCCAAACTTCAGCTATCACTCCCTCTGTCCCATAACTTATCAACAACTAAATCCTATCTATTGTATTAAAGTGATACATGTCCCCCACTGCCAATCCATTCCTATCAGGACTACGGCAATAGCTTCAATCTAACTGGTCTCTCTATTTTGGGACCATTTCCTCTATAATCTATGTTACATGTTGATGGTTCTGTAATTTTCCCTTAAGTATAGCTCAAGCACTTTTCAAAGATCACCATTATAAACCATATTAATTCCAAAATAAAACCTTACACTGAAAGCCTTCTACAATCTGGGTCCAAGAGAACTTTCTTAACTCTTCCTCCTATACAACCTTTACAAGTTACATTCTAGACATAGCAATCTACTACCCATTCCCATGTTCTCTGCCTAGTATGCCCTTCCCCTTTATAACCACCTGTATCTCAAGTCCTTCCCATCCTTTAAGTACTAATCAGGTCAAAATACATTTCTTCCATATAATTATCCCAAATTTATCCAATTAAAATTAAACATTCTTTTCCTCATGCTTTTATAACATTTTATTAGATCTATTGTAACATTTAGCCAAGAGTTATATATATTATATTAATTTACATATATTTGCATAATTATTCATCTGATTTCTTTGTATATTATACTAAGTCTATCACGGGGTCTGGTTAAAAGCAAATCCCCAATTAATATGGCTTAAACTAAATACTTAACTGGATATTATAAAGTCACCCCTGTCCTACCTAACCTGAGAAGAACATGATCAAATTATTAGCTTTAGACTCATTTCTGACTAGCTAAACTAATTGGGGATTCGTAAAAGTCAAAGTTAAACCAGTGTCTCACCGACTAATAAATGGCTGGATGTTCTGGCCCTTCAGGGGCTCCATGCTCATTGGCATGGGCTCTGGGGTGGACAGCCAGTAAGAATAGTCATTTCTTGAAGCAAAGTTGCAAACATTATTGATGTTGCAGAACATGAAAGGCATGGTACTGAAGCGACGAAGGCAGCTGCCAGCCGTCCCTAGGAAGAATTGGGGAGAAAAGGATCAAGGACTATATACTATGATGATACTTTAGTTTCTTTTGAAACCCTAACAAACAACCTGTCAAGGAGAAATTTGCCCATGTTTCTTAGATAATAAATACACTTTGTTTTAGGTCTTCAATTATAAGATGCATGTTTACTTATATTTTTAACATTTCTAAAATCGGAAAATATAATTTATATAGACATTTATTATTGCAGTTCATTATATATTCTCCAACATTGTTTTTACACTGGTGATGTACTTATAAATAATGGTGTCTTATGGAGAATATTGAGCAATTTATTATGAAAAAGTGAAGAACACGCACAGAGCTCTTATAATGTCTTGTTAGTACTTCCTTTCCAGGCTATCATCTCTTCTTCTAAGACATCCTCAGTATGTATCTTGTTTGTTTTTGCAATCTCTTTGGGCCTAGGGACAATGGTAATGCTGACCAATATGCACAGGAACCATGAACAGTTTTGGCCATGAATAATAAAAAGGAAAAAAAATAAGAGAGAAAGGAAGGATGTAAGGGGAAAAAAATTCAGAACAGGTAAGAGCAATAGAAGTTATCTATCTATATCTCTACATATAACTCTAAAAGTTATCTCTTTTATTCTTTTTTTCTGGTACTATATGTATTTATCCATACCATAAGATTATGTTGTCTGTTACAAGATGAATCATTTTTTTTTCAGTAATTGCATCAGCATTGCCTTATATGATATAAAACACTGTAGATGCTATTCATATTATTAGTACTGGACATCAAACATGAAAAGATATCTCTTTTATTCTTATTCACCAAAGAATGATGAAGAATGGTGTACCCCCTCACACATTTTTAAGTTTGGGTGTAAAACTTTTCATCAGAATTTCAAATTGATACTATGCCAGTTATTAAGGTATTGGTTATTGTCTCTTGGCTCCAAAGCTACCTTTCTGTATTCCACTTTGTGATACTGGAGCCTGGGACTTGGCAAACTACATTTCAAATGTTACCAGCAGTAATGTCTAGTGTTTTGTGAATATATTTTATTTATTTATTTATTTATTTATTTGTTTGTTTGTTTTTATAGTATTAGAAGTCCTAGCAACAGCAATTAGACAACAAAGAGAAATAAAAGGTAACCAAATTGGCAATGAAGAAGTCAAACTCTCTCTTCTTTATATGGAAAACCCAAAAGACTCCACCCACAAACTACTAGAACTCATACAGCAATTCAATAATGTGGCAGGATACAAAGTCAATGTACAGAAATCAGTGCTTTCTTATATAGTAACAATGAAAATACAGGAAGGGAAATTAGAGAATCGATTCCATTTACTGTAGCACCAAGAACCATAAGATACCTGGGAATAAAACTAACCAAAGAGGTAACGAATCTGTACTAGAGGTAGAACACTCATGAAAGAAATATATTATATTTAAAAACAAGCTTTCTCTCTCTCTTTTAAATATATCCAACATAATGATTTGAAAGAACAATAAACGTTTTTTAAGGTACATAAACTCATCTTTAACAAGTGGAAGTCATTCAATGCTCCTTCTGCATCTGGAAATTATGTCAATGCCACTGTTCTCACAGTTTTTCCTAGTGTGTTTTTTAAGTTTTTTCTTGATTATCCTATCGTATTTCTCTGAAAAAACAATCTATAATAACTTCAAAAAACTTTCTATGATCATAAGACTTTACATGTTAAATATTTTTTAAATTGTCATCATTATATTGGGAATTTATAAAAAATACAAATATTATAAATTTTGATAATTACTAAACACAAAAAGTAAACTTGTTGGGAAATTCATGTTCTAATGAGATAGATTAGAGGGAATTATAGAGCCTCAGTTAATGGAGACTTTAATGAAACCATTATTTTGAGCTGTCCCTTTGAATTTGTCCCCAGAGGTTTTCACACTTCACAGGCAGTTCAACTTCAGGAGAAAGTACATATGAAATTTGAGGATTTGAAACTTGATTCCTTTAGAATTATGCCTATTTAGTTCTTGGAAATTCCTTATGTATCCAAAGGAATATGTTTATCTCAGACTGAAGATGACTGATAAAAGACCAACAGTTCTTAAACCTAATGGGTCATCATCATCATCATTGGGAATTTTTATATATGAGGTTTGGGATGTGTCTAGGAATCTTTTCAAAACTTATCCAGGTTGAAAATCATTGATTTAGCCTAATTAATTCTTTTTTCAGAGGAAAAAATGTGGCTCAGAGAAAGGTGACTAACTCAAGGTCATGTGAGAGTGAATGACAAGTTGGAATAACTGAAAATGGATGGATTTCCTGGTGCAACCACTCTGGAAAACAGCATGGAGTTTCCTCAAAAAGCTGAAAATAGAGCTACCCTATGACCCAGCAATTGCACTACCAGGTATTTACCCTAAAGATATAAATGTAGTAATTCAAAGGGGCATGTGTACACCAATGTTTATAGAAGCAATGTCCACAATAGCCACTATGAAAAGAACCTAGATGTCCATCAACAGATGAATGGATAAAGAAGATCTAGTATATAAACACAATGGAATACTATGCAGCCATCAAAACCCCCAAATCTTGCCAAATCTTGCAACAATGTGGATGGAACTAGAGGGTATTATGCTAAGTGAAATAAGTCAGTCAGAGAAAGACAATTATCATACGATCTCACTGATATGAGGAATTTGAGAAATAGAACAGAGGATCATAAGGGAAGAGAGGGAAAAATGAAACAAGATGAAACCAGAGAGGGAGACAAATCAGAAGAGACTCTTAATCTCAGGAAACAAACTGAAGGTTGCTGGGGGAGTGTGTGGAGGGAAGGGATAGGGTGGTTGGGTGATGGACACTGGGGAGGGTATGTGCTATGGTGAGTGCTGTGAATTGTGTAAGACTGACGATTCACAGACCTGTACCCCTGAAACAAATAATACATTATATGTTAATAAAAAAAAAAAAAGAGGGTGGTGGTAATAAATGGAATGCTAAAACTGTTCTTTATAGGAGCAAAAAAAATATTAAGAATCATTAGTGTATTAAAGCCTTAAAACAAGACTTATTTCTTGTTTTAGAAAATGAAAGGCATTGAGAATTCATGAGATTTTTCTTCAGAATTTTCTCTGAAAATTTGGAGACTATTCAGAATTCTGCTTCATTGTGTGCAACCTAAAGCATAGATACAACCAAACACCCATCTTCTCATCATTATGGGCCTTCCTTTTATGTACCTTTTCCTTTTCTCTTCTTTCTGAGACCAAGGATATCTCCAGCCCTGTCCCCAATTAAGCAGTAATGTTTTATTTTTAATTTACTTTATAAATAAAAAGTACTTTGATTTCCATTCTCCAATTTGATTTTCACACCTATGATCAAGAAAGATACAGGACCAATATTTTCTTATATTTTATACACAAAAAAAGTGGCTAAGAGGTAGTGACAACTCAAACCTGTGCATTCAGTGATGGAGATAAGAACTGAATCTAACACCTACCAGTGCTAAATCCATCTGTTTTCTTTTTTTTTTTTTTAAAGATTTTTATTTATTTATCAGAGAGAGAGAGGGGGAGAGAGTGAGCACAGGCAGACAGAATGGCAGGCAGAGGCAGAGGGATAAGCAGGCTCCCTGCTGAGCAAGGAGCCCGATGTGGGACTCGATCCCAGGACGCTGGGATCATGACCTGAGCCGAAGGCAGCTGCTTAACCAACTGAGCCACCCAGGCGTCCCTGTTTTCTTTTTTTATTAATATATAATGCATTATTTGTTTCAGGATACAGTTCTGTGATCCATCAGTCTTACACAATTCACAGCACTCACCATAGCACATACTCTCCCCAAGATCCATCACCCCACCACTCCATCCCTCCCACCCCCCTCCACTCCAGCAACCCTCATTTTTTTTCTTGAGATTAAGAGTCTCTTATGGTTTGTCTCCCTCTCTGGTTTTTGTCTTGTTTCATTTTTCCCTCCTTTTCCCTATGATCCTCTGTCCTATTTCTCAAATTCCTCATATCAGTGAGATCATATGATAATTGTCTTTCTCTGACTGACTTATTTCACTTAGCATAATACCCTCTAGTTCCATCCACATTGTTGCAAGATTTGACAAGATTTTGTGGGTTTTGATGGCTGCATAGTATTCCATTGTGTGTATATATATATATATATATATATATATATATATATATATATACCACAACTTGTTTTTTTTACTGTTTTCACATTTGAATTTTTAAAATTGTTTTTTATTAACATATAATGTATTATTTGCTCCAGGGGTGCAGGTCTATGAATCATCAGGCTTACACATTTCACAGCACTCACTGTAGCACATACCCTACCCAATGTCCATAACCCAACCACCCTATCCCTACCTCCCCACCCCCCAAGGAACCCTCAGTTTGTTTTGTGAGATTTAGAGTCTCTTATGGTTTGTCTCCCTCCTGATCCCATCTTGTTTCATTTTTTCCTGCCCTACGCCCCACAATCCCCTGCCCTGCATCTCAAATTCCTCATACCAGAGAGATCATATGATAATTGCCTTTCTCTGATTGACTTATCTCGCTTAGCATAATACCCTCTACTTCCATCCACGTTGTTGCAAATGAAAAGATTTTATTTCTTTTGATGGCTGCATAGTATTCCACTGTATTTATATACCAGATCTTCTTTATCCTTCATCTGTTGATGGACATCTAGGTTCTTTTTATAGCTTGGCTATTGTGGACATTGCTGCTATAAACATATGGGTGCATGTGCCCCTTCGGATCACTACATTTGTATTTTTAGGGTAAATACCCAGTAGTGCCATTGCTGGGTCGTAGGGTAGCTCTATTTTCAACTTTCTGAGGAACCTCCATACTGTTTTCCAGAGTGGCTACACCAGCTTGCATTCCCACCAACAATGCAGAAGGGTTCCCCTTTTTCTGTATCCTTGCCAACCCATCATTTCCTGACTTGCTAATTTTAGCCATTCTGACTGGTGTGAGGTGGTATCTCATTGTGGTTTTGATTTGTATTTCCCTGATGCTGACTGCTGTTGAGCACTTTTTCACGTGTTTGTTGGCCATCTGGATGTCTTCTTTGCAGAAATGTCTGTTCATGTCTTCTGCCCCTTTCTCAATTGGATTATTTGTTCTTTGGGTTTTGAGTTTGATTAAGTTCTATTACATTTTAGATACAAGTCCTTTACCTGTTATGTCATTTGCAAATCTTTTCCCATTCTTTCAGTTGTCTTTGGTTTTGTTTTACACATATAATCCTTCCAGTAATCCAACATAGACTGTATTCATTTGATCAGGTGATTGTTTCTTTAACATAAAAGCTATAGCTGTATTCTTTGCTTAGCCATCAAGCTCTCACCAATTTGATCCCTGTGTGAGCCATAAAAGAGACTCTGCAACCTGGGATCACTCCTGGGATCTTAGGCCCCATATCATGGCCTTCCCATGTTTGAGGCCTATACTGTACCTGAATCAGGGCCAGTTTGTAACCTCCAAGTCTGAATGCATAGTATGACAGCCCTTGTTTGACCAAATACATGCATTTTGACAAATTACAGTGAGATACTGGATAGCAGATTCCATTTTCTCTTTGAATTAAATTTTTAAATTTCACGGTGCTCAAAAACTTCTAATGGTTCCCCAACTATTAAGTCAGGGATTTGAAGTTTATAAGCTTGATTATAGGTACAAGTTAAGATTTTGATAGTGAAGACAGAATGGTTTAAAAGGAGAAGAGTTTTATGGGAGGAGGACTAGAAGGATTTACGTAAAAGATAAGAATATTTTCACCGTGAAGATTTGTCCATTATAAAATTAGAAAAAGAAGATGCCACCTACGGAAAGTAAATGTGGGAAGGAAAAATAGCAGAGGAAAGATGAAAAAGAGACAAAGAAAAGCAGAAGTGGAAGAAGAAAGTTGGTGGGCAAATCCTCCTTTATTTGGCTTCATAAAAGGACCCATGACTCTTGGCTTCCATGTTGGTGGAGATGCGTACTCCAGTGGGGCAGCACTCCCTGGCAGGTGTGGCCACATGACCGGAGAATAGAATGAGCAGAGAAGACCTCTGGAGGTCTCTGTTGCTGAAGTGTTTTCACAAAATAGCCTAGCTAAAGAGACCTCAGGATGCCTCTTAATATGGAGACTCCAGAAACTGGGAGCCCAGACTATCTTCTCAATTATCTTTATGGAGACAAAGGGGATAATGATCCCTAAAATTGGCAGCCACAGGAGAATGTGGCTTTGCAATCCAAAGTAAAAAATTCCAGAAAAGGAAATGTTGAGAATTGGGAGATGTCTTCAGAGTCATCCAGTCCAGTTTCATCCCATCAACAAATCTGCCCATCACAGTAGAGATGACACACGGGAACACATTAAATGAAGTGTATTTTATACAGAAATATGGTGCTTTACATAGTTTTAATCTACTCTGTTAATACTTTATAGAGCTATGACTTTATTTTAGGAAATATAAACTAGCATAATTAAGAAATGACCCTAATTTCTTTGATTTAGAAATCAAGATTCTCTTCAGAACTTACCTTTCTACTTGAAGAAGACCAGTGTCAGAGAAGAAAAAAAAACTACCTCCTATGAAAAAACACTGCCCACTCAAGCAACTATTATACCTACCATAGAGAGCCCAGGGAATCTATTTTCTGAATAACTAAGCTAACATGTGGCCTTCCCCCAAATGTGCTGCTTCAGGCCAAGAATTATACCTCACACTAGCTAACCAATGCTTTTAGAGTAATGCATTATTTATTTAAAACTTACAGTGAACATATTTGGCTGCCCTTGACATGGTCTGCAATTTGGAAGCCCCCCAAAACTAGGAGATACACTTGTCCAAGGGTACTCCAGAACCCAACAGGATTTTCAAAACAAAATGAAACACATAATAAAAAATAAGATGCCAGTTATCTCACCCAAGTCTTGACCGTGAGCTCTTTTATTTCCTTGAACGTACAGGAGAGAAAAGCCTTCATAAATCTGGACAGTTCCATGTGGGCATTGCGGTGCATCTGTTGTCTGGCTGTGACGTGTGATGAGGAATCCATGGGCAATAGAAGAAATTCCTGGAGGACCTGGGGGACCTTGCATACCATCTGGTCCAGGGGGACCATCCAAACCACGGGTACCTATTTCCATGGAATCATCAGTATACAGAATTTAAGTGAGCCCTGATCCTATATTTATGGCTACTGACAAAACATTATGATCTCATTCGATTTGTTAATTTAGTCAATATTTATAGAGTGCCTATTAAGGTATTGTCAGATATCACGGATTTAGAGATAAATAAAATATGGTTCCTGCCCTCAAGAGATTTAAATATACATATTTTTTCTAATGGAATTGGTTGTCAACATCAGGCACTATATAATGAGTACTGGGTGATGGAACATTAGGTGGGAAGAAATGCTGCTTATTTGGGAAGTCTGTGTGTTATCTAGTCTCTTGCTCTATTAAAGGAGCCCAAAGCCCATGACGAAATTTCAGTCTGCTGTTTTGTTCATCAAGAAAGGAAGGGTGTGATTGACATCAGTCTGCCAGTTTTAGTGCTGAAAAGCATTTTTCTTTGAATCTGTCTGGGGAATTATTCTCAGGTATACCTTTTGTTTAGAGAATAGGCAGGGCACTACTAAAGCAGCCTTTTCAAAATGTTTCTTTTCAATTTACCACCGGTTCCATTTCTCTGTTTAGTCCTTGATTTGAGCCTATTTAAAAATTATCTTTATACACAGGCCTTTTGCCACTGTGTATATGGATTTTCACTTTGGGGAAACTTCACAGCAAAGCTCATATGTGATGAAGATGACACTAACTTGTTTCTTCTCCGATATACAATTAATGAAATGGCAGGGTATCAGTTCCAGGAAGGCCATAGGTATTACTCGTCTGTCTTGTTGCAGCTGATATTTTTTGCCAGTAAATATGCTTTATATTTATATTATTTAGAGTTATATTTATATGTCTAGTGTTGCTAACATGTATTAAAAATCTAATGAGTTTATGATCTTTTATTTCTGCTAGCAATCTTACTTCAGTGTGTTTTTTAATTTTTAACTTTTATTTTGTTTATTGAAGTATAGTTAACAAACAATATTATATTCGTTTCAGGTATATGATACAGTGATTCAACAGTCCTACACATTACTCCGTGATCATCTTGATAAATGAGCACTCTTAATTCCCTTTATCTATTTCATGCACCCCCCACCACACCTCCCCCTCTGGCACCCACCAGTTTGTTCTCTGTATTTAAGAGTCTGGTTTTTTATTTGTCTCTTTTTTCCTTTGTTTGTTTCTTAAATTCCACATATGAGTAAACTCATATGGTACTTATCTTTCTCTCTCTGATTATTTCACTTAGCATTTTACATTCTACACCCATCTATGTTGTTGTAAATGACAAGATCTCATTCTTTTTTATGGCTAAGTAATATTCCTCTCTCTCTCTCTCTCTCTCTCTCTCTCTCTGTGTGTGTGTGTGTGTTCCTTTTTTTCCCACGTTCTTACCAACACTTATTTATTTTTGGTTCTAGCCATACTGATGTATATAAGGTACTATCCCATTGTTTTGATTTGTATTTCCCCAATCATTAGTGATGCTGGGCACCTTTTCATATGTCTGTTGCCATCTGTATGTCTTTTTTGGAAAATGTCTATTAAGCTCCTGTTATTTTTTTATTGCAAGGTGATTCAAACTCTCTTTGGAAGTAGCTTTAGAACATACTGGAAATCTAGTGGATACCAGATTCAATATTATCAGGAGTACCCACTAATGAATTAACTAAAAACCTGAAAATCAATTTGTCATCTCAGTATAAGATGCCACTCTCTCAAAACCCTATGAGGAGCACTTAAAACTTTATAAACCTTACAACTATATTACTGAATTTTATGGGGGAAATGACACTCTGTTGTCATATTTTAAAATGTAGAAATATTCGCAATAGTTTCAAGATGGTCAAGGGATTTAAGTCAACATATTGAAAATTATCAGAACAGGTAAGTATAGTGAATACCTAGAAAAACCTCCTTTTGAAAAAAACCTGTTTCTCAGTATTCTAAACACATAAATAAAAACACGCTTTCTATGCTTTTCTAATACTGGGAATTTTCCTTGTATTTGCTGTCCTATTTTCCCCCAGCAACAGATTCACCAGCTAGCTATACTCTCCCAAGAAAAAACTCTCATAGCTCCAAATGGACGCCTAGAGGTCTCTCAGACGAGACTACTATCAACAACAGTGATTTACTTGTCTCACCTGGCTGGCCTGGCAGACCTGGATCTCCTTTGCGCCCTCCTGCACCATCAAAGCCAGGGAGTCCATTGCGTCCCGGATCTCCTGGAGGGCCAATTGGACCTATAGGGAAAAAATAGGATCTTCAAATATAGGTATAATAATTCCATAACCAGACAGATCTAGGAAACCTAAGGTTGTTTAGTGTCACTAAATTCATAGTCCAGTCTTGTCTTTAATCCAGATACCCAAAGGAATATCTCAAGCCTGGGACAAAAGAAGCAGACAAGTATTTAGCTTCAGTTTTAAATAATAAATTTGTCTCTGCAGAGATTACCATAATATGGCACTTGTGTTCTCTTTGCCTCAGAACAGAATAGGAGTACAAGGCCCAACTTTTGTTATCTGTCCCACCATAGGTAAGGTTGTTACTGCCTGGTACACTTAGTTTATGGAAAGACTAACAACCTTAATAAGTGAGAAAGACTGAACTTAGTTTCTAGCTTTCTTATATAATTAAAATTGGCTGCAAGCATAGAGTCCAATGGCCAACTAGATGGGAGTTAGTTTGAAAATCATGAGGCCTCACAGTGGGGAGCTGATGGCTGATCAAATTAGCTTCCTATCCTTCTGGTGGTTGGGATAGAGAAAGCACCAGATCTTAAATGCATATTAATTTCATTACAAAGTTTTTAATAACATTAACCTAATCATTCCAGTTAGAATAGCCAGCGGAACTGGCTAGAAGAGATTAGGTTGGCCTTAAAGGAAATTAGGACATGAGAAATTAACACTTCAAAGAAAAAAGGAAATAGGATCTGTGGTGGTCTGGTATTCTACTAGTTGTTGAGACTCCTCTTCTCAAAGACAAACCATGACAAGTAAAAGGAGAACTAGTTAAATGCTCCCAAATACATAAGGCTTAGAAAGATGATCTGCAAAGGTACCTGGTAAGCCTTGAGGTCCTGGTAGTCCAGGCAGACCTTTTAATCCAGGCTGGCCTGGGATCCCTGGTGGACCAACATCTCCTTTGATTATAATACTCTGTCCTGAAGGACCAGGTAATCCAGGGGGACCTAAGAGGCAAAACATACAAATTGGAATGTAGGAAAGAGAAAGGCCAGAAGTGTCCTAAATCAGAATAAAAATTGGTGCAAAAGAAACCAGTTAAATTTGTTGAAATGTTGCCATGTCCAACAGAAATCTGTTTAGGAAAGCCATCATCTTACCCAGAAGACTAAAAAATTAATTTCCTTTGAGTCAGTGGAAAAATTAGGCTTATTGTCCCTACTTTCCAGACTTGAAGCATGACTTGGTTACTAGAAAGTCTAATCCATTACAAATCTGTGAACACTGATGTCAGGGGAAGACAATTCTATTTCCTGATAAGTCCATTCTGATTCTAACATCATCTGCAGTTCTTGCTTGTTGTGCTTATCAAGTGTCCCACTGAACTAGTAAGGGAATTTAGCAGAGGTCTTATTTCAGTTTATAGGAAACTTGTGTAAGTTTCCAGCAAAAAGAACTATTTTCATATTAAAAATATTTTCAATTAAAAATGACTTGCTCTTATAATCTGTTCAACTGAATAAGGGAAAGTTAGTATAAAATCTAATAAAAATTTTAATGAAGAATTCTTGTTAGTCCTGCATCCATCTTAAACTTAAAAGAACTGGTCTCAGTATTTCCTTAGTAAAACAGAGAGGTTAAGAGACCAGTAAATAGAGGGAGAGTTTTGCCTACTTGCTCTCAGTTGTTGGGGATTGAGATTCTTACAGTTTAGTTCAAAGACAGAATGCAAACTTTAAAGTTCTTCAGTGTGTTTAAGAACCAGGTATAAGTAGCTCCTGGAGTAATTCTTACCTGGGGGGCCAACAAGTCCTGGATCGCCCTCAGGGCCAGTTGAACCAGGTACTCCACTGGGTCCCTTCATGCCTGAAAAGAAGGTACATACAATGGCACTGCAAAGCAACAGGGCCATTGCATTTTCCCAGTCAAATCAGAAAATGGGTATCTTATCCCAAAGGAGTTTAATATAAAAACATCCCTTTAAATACCTGGAAATCCTGGAACACCAGGGAGACCAGGATCTCCTTTCATTCCATTGAGACCTGGTCGGCCAGGATTACCCTGAATAAATAAAATCATTAATTTTAGAAAAGAACTGAAGGGGGAGGGAGTGAGGTTATACAGTATTCATATTCACTGATAGCACTTGCTCCAGGGTCAAACTTCTAGGATTCAAATCCCAATTTTGCCCCTTACTAGCTTGTGTGACCTTGAGTTGATTATTTATCTTTGATATATAGTTTTCTCACCTCTAACCTTAAGAAAATAATAGTATCTATGTCATGGTTTTTTTGTGTGAGATTAAATGAGATAGCTCATATAAAAGTACTTAGAAAACGGATTGGCATTTAGTGTATCCATAATAAATGGCAGCTACTATTTTATTATCATGAACAAAGGCACTTTTTAAAGTGCAGCACTAAAGTTATAAATGCTTGGGTGAGAATCACATGTACAGGAATGATAAAGTCTGCGAGACTTAGCAAAAAATATAGCAGGGCCTATTAATTAATTGGGTTTGAGGGCCAGGAAAATTATGGGAAAAAGAAGAGTTGAGAATAAGTCTAGAATGTACCTAAAGGAAGAATAAATGAGGGACAATGAAATTTTTATCAGCAGGACTGAAAAAGCGGCAAACTCGGAACATATTCCAACATGTAAGAAATGGCTAAAAAAGGAGGGCATATTAGAAAGACAGGATCCAGCTTGAAGAAGTTTCCAAATCCATGATAATTAGAGCATCAGAACAGATGACAGTTTTAAAAATTATAAATCATTTAAAAAAGAGAATCTATGAGTCCATACTAATAATAAATAGATAATACACAGAAGAGAAGGGAGGCTTTGCTTATGAAAGGGCTAACTGCAAATATGGACATAGTGCAAGAGTTAGAAAATCATCATTTTCCACTATTCACTATATTCAACCATTGTATTGATTGGCTGAGGCAAAAATCATAAATAGATATTAAATATATGGGGAAATTTTGATGAGTAGTATATTTGCATGATCTTAATGTGTCTTTCCATAGCTTTGCTTATTAGTTACAAGGGGAAAGAACAGTAACCATGCAGTAGAGAAACCAGGTAACAACTGTTGGAATGATCAAAATTAAGATCACCGATGAGGGGCAGATGAACACTGTAGGCCTAAACATCTGATGGAGGATATAACATCACTCATATAGTGTGGGGATGCATAATTAGAATGAAGAAATAGCAGACAAAAGAAGGAACATTCTATCCTAAAAAATGGTAGGGGGCACCCCAGGTAGCTCAGTCGGTTAAGCACCCAACTCTTGATTTTGGCTCAGATCATGATGTCAGGGTTGTGAGATGAATCCCATGTCAGGCTCCACACTCAACACAGAGTCCTCTTGGGATTCTCTCTCTCCCTTTGCCCCGGCCCCACCAAATAAATACATAAATCTTAAAATAAAATAAAATAAAAATGAGAAGGGGCTACATTTCTTCAACTGTCAAGATTATGAAATTAAAAAAATTGCTTAGCAACTGATTCAGACTGAGGGAGCATAAAGAGCAAAAATATGATAGTTAAATGTAATGCATAATTTGGTTTACACTGGAGGAAAACACTGCTATCAAGGACAATTACTAGGTTAACCAATACAATCAGAATATGTAAAGTAGAAATAGAAGTTTATATTAATGTTCAGTTTCCTGAAGTTGATAACTGTTGTGTTATTATATAAAAGAATATCTTTAATTTTAGGAAATCTTATGCAGTGAAGTATTTAGTGCTAAAAAGGCATAACAGTTACAACTTATTCTCAAATGTTTCATATATACATTTTATATATATAATTATATACACACACATAACATATGGGGCAAAACATTAACAACTAGTCCATCTGGGTAAATGATACATGAAAGGTTTTTGGCTTTTTTTTTTTTTTACCATTCTTGGAATTTTTCTATGTTTAATGTTATTTCCATTAAAAAAACAGAAATGGTACAAATGTAAGAACTAACTTGCACAAAAGAAAATGAACAGAACTTGATAATACTAGATTTGCAAAATATTGCTATCAGGCAGTAGTCTTGAATCAGGCATAGACACATATGAACTGGAAGCACCTGGGAAATGAATGAGGAGGGAGTAAATAGAGAATGAATAAAGAGAAGACTCAAATTTTAAGAGTATGTGTCTAGAATAATGATGACATGAGGAAAAAAAGTTAATTGTTAGAAAGCTTTAAGGACTACTCTTTTAGGTGTTTTTTTCTTTTTTTCTGCTATAAAGCAGTCATCAGAGTTAAAAGATTGAGCCCAGGTTGTGTTGGTTGCAATATCTAACAACAATCTTCCTGAATGAATACAAGAAGTAATAATGATCCATAAAGAACATGGGACTTTCTTGGTCACTCAAACCAATGTGGAAAGTACATGAATACAAATGTGGGGATATGTTATTCCGTTTTTACAGGTGAAGACAGAAACCTAAACTGTCTATCTGTGTTCCTCATAGACACAAAAGCAGAAGTGTGCAGGGGAGCTGAAATTTGACCCTAACTCTATCTAATTTCAAAATCTAAAACATCCCACTCAACTATAATTACTTCCCTATGGTCTCATCCACATGTAATGTTCTGATATATGCATCTTCTTTTATGAATTTCCTTTCACTGAAATGAAGGGTTCTCAAACCTAAATAATATACATATCAATGACTCCAGGTAAAATATCTTCTGAGGAACCCTTTCACTATAAAGCAGCTAAGTCCCTTTAGTTGAAAGAAGATAGAAAACTTGCCTTTCTCTTCTTTTGTAATTCACTTGGAGGCATGCATAGAGCCTTGACCAGTAAATACTAATAAAAATAATGTAGCTTAGAATTCTCATTTTGAATGAAAATGCCCACACTCCTTTCTCATCAAATTTCTACTCCCATTTCCTACCTGGAGTCCTGGTGGTCCTTGATCTCCTTTCAAACCAGGCAAACCAGGTTGCCCAGGTTGGCCTGGGTATCCTCTCTCTCCCTTAATACCTCCATTTCCAGGGAGACCCCGGGGACCTTCTGGACCTGGTAGACCTTGACAGTGCACAACAAATGGCCATATTTCAGTATAGCATAAGAGTAGTATAAAAACCCTGGCTTCTAAAATATCAGTCTTCTAAATCCTATTAGTTCATAAGATAAAATCCAGAGTATATAAAAACATACAGACCTATTCTGACTCTCTAATATAAATTGCAATAGGTTCTTTTTGTTATCAACACTGGTCTGTAGTTCCTTTTAGTATACATTTTATTATACATTAAATTGAATAAGCTCATATTTAAAGACAAAACTCAGGACATTAAAATAAAGACTGCTTCTGTGTCTCTCTAATATAAATTACAATAGGTTCTTTTTGTTATCAACACTGGTCTGTAGTCCCTTTTAGTATACATTTTATTATACATTAAATTGAATAAGCTCATATTTAAAGACAAAACTCAGGACATTAAAATAAAGACTGCTTCTGTGATCCCTAAAGGGTTTCGGTTATGTGAAAAGAAACAAACACTATACATAGGGCAGTGTTCTCAAACTGAAGCATACATCAAAATCCCCCGGAGAGTTTGTTAAAACAGACTCCTGGGCTCACCCAGGAATTCTGGATTCAGAAAGGCTGGGGAGGGGCCCACAAAAGTGCATTCTAATAAGTGCCCTGTAACTAAAGCTGCTGGTTCCAGATCACACTTTATGAATCACTACTCTATGGGCACCTGGGTGGCTCAGTGAGTTAAGCCTCTGCTTTCAGCTCAGGTAATGATCTCGGGGTCCTGGGATCAAGGCCCGCATCGGGCTCTCTGCTCAGCGGGGAGCTTGCTTCTCCCTCCCTCTCTCTGTCTGCCTCCTTGTGATCTCTGTATGTCAAATTAAAAAAAAAATCTTAAAAAAAAAGAATCACTACTCTAGGGCAATCAGGGATTCAAGTCATTTGTCACACTGTGATTAACAGTAGATTTTTACTTATAAGTAATTATTTTATAAGTAGTATTTGTAAGTAGTTTCATTCAGCTTTTATTACTATGCAATTAAGACAGTTACTTAAGCAAGTTGTTTAATTTCAGTTTAGTGACATGCTTATTAATATATGGTAACATTTGTTATGCTCCACAAATAAGTGAAACCATATGATAATTGACTCTCTCTGCTTGACTTTTGTAATTTTGGTGTTACTTCTTCCATAAATGTTTGATAGGATTTGCCAGTAAAACTACTTGGATCTAGGCCTTTCTTTGTGGTAAAGTTGTTAATAATTATTTCAATTATTAAAATATTGAATCATTAAAAAAATAAAATAAAATAAAATGGGTTTCTTGTAAAAAAATATGGTAACATTTTAGTGTCAGAAATTTATTAATTCAATATAGTACTTTTGAATTTATTTTAAGCATGTTTTCATGTTCTTTGCATTTTAAATATTTCTGAAGAAAAATTCTGCATATGTCTTGGGAATAAATGAAATTATTTAAAATGGGGTTTTGCTAAGCTCTTTTCCTTATACTATATTTTAACTTTTCATTCTAAATGAAGATATCAGGTCCATTAAACAACCAAAAAGATATTATCAGTGGCCACATCTTTTGTCGCTAGGTGGGAAATAGCTGTTACTTGATTGCTAAGCAGTAACTGAAGTTAAGACCAACTAGTTCTGCCTTAAGAAACGAAGTATGAAGCACTAAATGATGAACAGGCAACACTTAGCACTTATGCATTTTCTTCTTTGGTGATCTTAGTTTTTTATTGGTTTCAACAAAAAAGGAAGGTATGTAGTGATTGTAGTGATTACTTTTGAAGGAAATATCATAGGCAAATGAATTTAGAATACTTGAGTTCCTGCTTACCTATGGACAGAAGGTCATTTTTCTGATCTGAGATAAAATTCAGTTAGTTCCCTTCCAATACTCTTAAGACTTGAATCAATGACTACATGCTAACAAGGCAGCATGGCATATGGATTAAGAATGCTGGACTCTGGAGCTGAAATGTTGGGTTGGAATCCCAGCTTCTATAATTATTAGTTGTTAGACCTTAGGAAGTTTATTAATCTCCTTGGCCTCAATTTCCTCCTCTTTAAAATGGAAATAAGAGGGGTGCCTGGGTGGCTCAGTCATTACACATACATCTGCTTCAGTTCAGGTCATGATCCCAGGGTCCTGGGATAGAGCCCCACATCAGGCTCCCTGCTCCTTGGGAAGCCTTCTTCTCCCTCTCCCACTTCCCCCTACTTATGTTCCCTCTCTCACTCTCTTTCTCTCTCTCTGTATCAAATAAATAAATAAAATCTTTAAAAAAATAAAATGGAAATAAGATTATAGTATCTACTTCATCAGGTTGATCCAAGGATTAAATAAGACAGTATATATAAATTACTTAAAATGGTGCCTGGTACACAGTAAGAATTATGTAAGAGGTTTTTACAAATTATTATTCCTACCATTACCTTCATTACTAGTAAAACTGAAAGTAAGAACATATCTTTAAAATATGAGCCCATTTTAAAACTTTCAGCTATTTCTATGTGATTTCATAATATAACACTATTCATCTGGCATATGAGAAGGAGGAAGCAGGTCCACAACAATACAACAATTGTTTTATCTTTAAACAGTTTAAATTATATAGCCACCCAAGGCCAGCAACCAGGCAGAAACACTTAGAAATTCCCTTTCCAATCATAAAAGGTTGGAGTACTTTGCACTAAAATAAACAAAGAAGAGCAACTGCTGGGTTCACACTCTCAGACAAGATTTTCTAAGCAAAATTATCAGTTTCATTGATAATGTATAATTTGGACTCAAAATCCGGTAGTAAACTGTCTTTCTGGGAAAAAAAATTTAAACTACCTGTTAAGCAGTCTAACAATGAGAAAGTAGGATTAAGATCAGGAAAAAAGGAAATCTTTTATAATCCTCTTCCTCAGTCTGAAAAGTTATCAGAATATTTGAAAAAAAAAAAAAACCACAAAAAACAACTAGGCATGTTATGGTCATTGCTCTTTCTGCAATTAAAAAAAAATATTGGGTAATTTACATGTTATTAATTCAGACCTGCCATTCTGGAGTCCCTCAAATTTAATGATTTGTTAATTATTTAAGGGACATATATGTTTTATTTTGAATAGTATTCAGTAGTAACCCTCTTCCATTTCTTAAAAGAGCGACATAAACACGTATCAGGAGCAACGTCATGCAACAAAAATCAATATGTAGAGGTTAAAAATACACCAGATGCCTGTCTAAAAATCTTAATGCAGTATTAAAGATAATATGATTATTTAAAATTCACCATGTCTTCACATATGGATTACTGATTATAAAAATTTCAAACTACAAAGACCTCGTGTCATTTCAAACTTGATTATAAACAAGTCACATTACCTTCACCAATATGTTAAATACCAGAGCAGGTAGTATTTGAGGATAACAGCCCTCTTCAATGACTTCTGAGTTACAGCAAAAAAAAGTACATTTCTCTTATCATACATATAAAACATTAAAAAAAAAAAGAATTGACCAGTGAAGAGTCTAACCTTGAAAACCTGGGAAGATCAGAGTTCACCAAAGCCCAAAGATCGATGTTAGCAGTATCAGACATCACACAGTACAAAATAAGATTATGAGTTAGAAGTGGTTCACATTATAGCACAAGTTAAACAATAATCCTCTCTGCCAGCATTTCTCATACCTACAGCGTAATCAGTATGCAAACAGAACCATACAGGAGTATAGAGAGCCAAACATTTTCAAATAGAGCTTATTACAGGAAATAAGCTGCTAGTTTTCATTAATCCAAAAAATGGAAAACGCTACTAAAGATATCATGTTAACACTGCTACTGTGGCTTTCCAAAAGTTAGCATTGCAAGCATTAAAGTTGGTAAGACAGTACCATTTCGCTGATTGCCTTCCATTCCCTTCACAAAGGGATAATTTTGGATAAATGTTTACATTTATCTTGGCCTCTGTCCTCCTTAGTAAAAACCCAAGGTACAAATTTCTTGATATGGTCAGACTGCCTCAAAGAGGTACACTTAACTTTAAAGGCCTCGTTAGACAAAAATACAAAGATCACAGGCGACTTAATAGAGAAATTAAAATAAAAGTACGCAATGGCCATTACCAACTGTACTTTTATTTGCCTTCTTTAAAAACCATTCTATGAAGCCACATTTTGATTTTCTTCATAATTCATCAAGAAGCTTTCTTCTGTGAATTACTACTTACAAGTTATTTAAAGAGAAAGAGCCAGTATATATTCATTCACCACTGATTGTTAAAATAAAGAGCCAAATTTTCCAAAATTGTGAAGACCATCAGTGAATGGGTACATTAAAAATATCTGACAGGCAATATCCTACCCCAAACCACAGAAAATATCACTTTTACCTTATTCAATGCCCATATTAAATCAGGCTATTAACTATTAATAGAAGGATCATTAAATAAAAAGATAAAAAGCCTATAAATAAGACAACTCTTGGTTAATGTTAACTATAAACACAATTTCCTTTCCTTAGAAGTCTTGCTATGATTTATAAACACTGAGTTTAGCAAAGAGAATAAACTGTGCTAGAGCACTGAATCCTAGGAATTAGAAGACCTAGGGTCTGTTCTTGATTCTACTATTTACGTCCATGGGACTGAAGACAATTCAGTCTCTCTGAGCTTGTTTTCTCACCCACATAATGGGAACAGTGTTATCTGCCATAACCTCCCTCATAGAGTTGTTTTAAAGATCAAATTCCATTTAAAAAATAAAGACCTGATATCTGCTATGTGCAAGGTGCTACAGGGAACACAAACATTAGCTGCACCCTAACTCTGCCTTCAAAGAGCTTTTAATAAAAGTACATTATATGATGTAAATGATGGCACATTACATAAATATAAAAGATTATTATCACTGCCAGGTAATAAAACTTTTACAGCATTTGATAATTTGAAATTCAGAAGGCTAAAAATTGGGTTCTGTTTGTTTAAGTGGTTTCTAAATCACATACAGCAAACTGACTCAAGACCACAGTTTGAGAGTCTGGCCACATAATTAGTTAAATAAAACAGAATTCCTACCTAAGATAATTCTGAATTTGATTAGACATTTTAGATATGTATTTGCTATAGAAGGACCAATAACAAGAATGCTTAGAAAAATGTCACTGAAATATGTATTTTGGTCTGAGTAAGTAACAAAGAAAACTTCAGATCACATCATAGCAAAACTTCTAAGATCTTAATTTTCAAGAGATAAAATTTAATGAGTTATATGCCAAGTCAATTTTGTACATGAAGCTCTCAATCTATTATTTCTTAAATGACCTAACAAAGTTTAACTGGAAAAAAGAAAAAAAAAACAAAATAAAAACCCTAGTCTTATTCATAAGTGGTAATAACTAAAGATAAGCTGATGAACTGATCGGCAAATTTTATTTTATTAACTTACTTTTATTTAAATTCAGTTAGCCAGCATATAGTACCATCATTAGTTTCCAATGTAGTGTTAAATGATTCATCAGTTGTGTATAACACACAGAGCTCATCAATTTTTTTTTAAGATTTTATTTATTTATTCGACAGAGAGAGATCACAAGTAGGCAGAGAGGAAGGCAGAGAGAGAGGAGGAAGCAGGCTCCCCACTGAGCAGAGAGCCCGATGCGAGACTCGATCCCAGGACCCTGGGATCATGACCTGAGCCGAAGGCAGCAGCTTAACCCACTGAGCCACCCAGGCGCCCGAGCTCATCAATTTTAAATCCAGTTTTCACTGTTGTAAAGAGAACACTGTAGATACCAGGTTCCAATAACTATGTAATTTATAGTACATCTGGTAAATAAGGGATCAAGTTGGTTTTAAAGTGATATGGCTACTTCCCTGTTTCTTCTTTGAATATATTCTAGTACCTCAGAAGAAAGCAATTTTCTGGCCAACATTAAAATCTGGAAGTGATCAAAGCAGCCAACTTTTATCCAAGTCAGACAGGGGAGTACTCAAAATTACTTCAATGTATATCCTAAATTTTCTTTTTATCATGGTGATAGTTAAATAGTATGCACTTGTCTTAATCTTTTTGATGACATCCATTTCGGAAAAACACAAGAAGCAGTTAATAGGAATTGATGGAACTTATGCAGTAACAGAAAACCAGAGTGGAGGCAAGGTCCAGTCTGCTATAACTAAGAAGCTAATAAAATGGCAAAAGGAGTTCTGCTTCATCACTTATTATACTTATAACTAGAGTAAGAAGCCAGATTATAAGCATTGACCCATACAACTGCCTTTGTTGGAGGATGATAGATGCTACTAGCAAAACAGATATTTAACAGAGCACTGGCAAGCCCTAAGTCAGATTCCCAGCTATGCCAGTGACAAACAGTATGACCTTGGGCAAGCTTCTTACCATCTTTGGGCCTCAGTTTTCTCATATGCAATGAAGATTCTCTCCTTGACTAAATTTTAAGCATGCTCCTCTGAACCTTATTCTCAACCTTATTCTCCTCTGAGCCTTATTATCATCCTTGGGCCCTGTTACTTGGTATGCTGAAGTCTACTTTTAGCAAGAATCCTTTAGCAAGTCAGTTTATGGATAATCCCCGCAATGCTGATATCTGATCAAGTCCCTTATCCCTCAATCTTGATGTCTAAGTCTTTGGACTGACTTTAGCAAGAATTCTATTAGGCCAGTTTAGCAAGAACCTACCTACCCTTAACGTTTCATGTGAATAACTTTTGATCCACTGACTCCCTCACTCTGCTGCTTGACTATATATCCCCATTTATCAGTTTTATTCAGTTGAACTCAGTTTCTTTTGCAACTGTCTCTCCCCTACTACAATAGTCTTAAATAAAACCTGTCTTGCCATCTTTAACAAGTATCTGGTGAGTAATATATCTTAAGTATAAAACTTGGGTCTCTTCTAGATCAGATACTCTATGGCTCTATGAAATTAATGCATTTGTGGAAGGATTGAAGTAGTAAGTAGGAGTAAGTAACTAGGGAATCTGTTCAGATAGAGATAGTTGGCTTCCTAAAAATATCTTGAAAAATTATGAACTTTAATTCATAAAAGAATATTTCCTGCCATTCCCTACAGTCAGAACTCAAGAATATACCATTTCGCCATTTTAGTTCCTTCTTAGAAATTTGAAAAGATCTATTTATCTTGAAGTAATAAACACATTCAACTATTTGTGGTTCCTTTTACTCCGAATTAGGTTAACATCTTTCACTGTGAATCAGCAATTTTCCACTGGACAGCTCCTGGTAACTGTTCTTTGGTGTGTAATGTTTACATGCGTACGATTCAAACAAGAGTAAGAGGCTTCTAATCTGTGTTGGTTGTATGGAATTTTTTTTTACTGTGTACCTATCACTTCATTTTCATGGCAGGGGAATTTAGAACTTTGTGACAACCCAAAATATGAAGATGGGATGGTTTGAGAAATTACAAGAGTTGTGGCAAGTCAAGAATTGCATACTTGCAGGATCTGATAATAGATATTATTTAAAAAAGAATGCCTTTTCAAGGATATTGAGAAAGGGGAACCCTCTCACACTGTTGGTGGGAATGCAAACTGGTGCAGCCATTGTGGAAAAAAAAAAGAGTACAGAGGTTCCTCAAAAATTAAAACTAGAACTACCCTATGATTCAGCAATTGCACTACTAGGTATTTACCTAAAGAATACAAAAATACTAATTCAAAGGAATACATGC
The DNA here is from genome assembly GCF_030435805.1 of Mustela lutreola. Classification (NCBI taxonomy): domain Eukaryota; kingdom Metazoa; phylum Chordata; class Mammalia; order Carnivora; family Mustelidae; genus Mustela; species Mustela lutreola. The sequence continues at coordinate 93,478,716 of NC_081308.1, read as the reverse complement.
ACCTTGATGTTTATAGGAGCTTTATCTACAGTAGCCAGATTATAGAAAGAGCCCAAATGTCCACAGACTGATGTGGGGATAAAGAAGAGTAATACACACACACACACACACACACACACATTACCGAACCAAAGAAAAGAAGGAAATCTTGCCATTTGCAATGGTATGGATGGAACGAGAGAGTATTATGCTAAGTGAAATAAGTCAGTGAGAGGAAGACAAATACCATATGACCTCTCTCATATGTGGAATTTAAGAAACAAAACAAATGAGCATAGGGAAAAAAAAGAGAGAGACAAACCAAGAAACAGACTCTTAATTATAGAGAACAAACTGATGTTTTGTGAAACAGTAGATAGGGATTAAAGAGTACACTTCTTGTGATTAGCACTGGCTATTATTTCTTACGTGCTGAGTCACTAAATTATAACTGAAACTAATTTACACTCTATGTTAACTAACTAGAATTTAAATAAAAAGTTAAAAAAAGATAGCCTTTTTGAAGGATAGTTTGATGTCATTTACATTAATAGATATAAAACAAAAATAAGAAATACACTATACTCTGAAGGTAAAGCTAAAATATATAATAAATTTTGGGGTACTATAAGTGTTTGGGTACTAAAAATGACAAAAATATATGAATTTTAAAATGTTAAATTAGTTTTCCTAACTAGGTAATTTGGGGTTATTCCAATAGAAATATTGGGCTCTACAGTTCTTTCAACTTTCAGAGATAGACCAACATGTAAGAACTGAACTGGCATATATGCTCTTAAAATACATGCAAGCACTTGAAAATATTAGGTAGGTAGATATATATATATATATATATATATATATATATATATATATGGAGAGAGAGGAATTATATACTGAATTATATACATATACCACATATAGATATATGTATACATATACATGTATATATGTATAACTATATACACACATATACATACATATGTGTGTGTGTGTGTATATATATACGTATATATATTTAAGAAAAGTTTCAAAGTTCATGCAGTTACTACTCTGGAGTTAAGGAGCTAACCTGGAGGACCTGGATAGGGATCAAAGTTCACCAAGGCCCAATGTCATCATTAACAAAAAGGAAAAATATCAAAATTGTTAGCAATATCAAGAAACTAAAGCATTACTCTAACTTCTTTCAAGTTAAACTTTAATTCAATAAAAGAATACTCTGGAAGTTCACATTCATGCACCTGTAGATAAACCAAATTATTACCACTTAGCATCAGCACTAAAATAAAGATAGCATATGTGATATATGGTTTTATAATAATCATTACCATGAGCTCAAAAATAATTAACTCTAAGATCAACTTGGTTTAAAACTACATTTTAATTTGTAGTTTATGAACAAACTGAGAAGTTACAAACTACTCATCAGGTAGATGTTCTTCTTCCTGCTATTTAGAAACAGTAAATTTTTAAAAGCACCTTTGTGACTAATGACTTTATGTTGACAAATTTCACTGAAATGTTATACAGTGAGCTCCATTACCAGTAAAGAACAAATAATCAGAGTGCCAATTATAAAAAATGATAACAGTTTGGTTTATTTTGTAATTATTGCATATATAACATTGCAAGCATAACATGCATAACAAGCTATGTTTGATGCATGCAAACATAACATGCATAACAAGCAAGATATTGGTGTCAATTCTTGACATGCAAGAGTTAATACGGCTGAGGTGGTTTTCACTGGTTTTCTTCAATAGTAAAACAAGGTAAAACTATCAACACCTTCTATAAACAGCCAACTCAGATAGGATAAAATCTGGTTTTGAAAATGATCCTCTGAACAAAGTATGTTATCTCATTTTATTTATGTTTTCAGAGCATATCTTACTAAAATTAACTCCAATCACTTCAGAGTTTATGGTAATTTAAATGGAGATTTTTATTTTTAAATACATTTTAAAAATGAGTCAGAGACTTTCAAAGGCAAAAAGGATAAATGTTTTGTTTCGTTTTAAGCTTTCAATGAGGGCCAAGTTTTTAATATCTCAAAATATAAAAACTGAATATTAAGTCCCAAAAGTCTGTTAATAATCTGTCACCAGTGTTGGGCTCAGCAACATTAATCCCTGATGAAAACAAGCATTTCCAAACAGCAAAATGAAGTGACAAAGCACATACACAAAATGAAAAGTGAACACTGGATGCAAATTGAGACTAAAAGAGCAGTTAACACAAGACAAATGAGGTAGAGACATGAAGCTGGTATGAAGAGATTGCTATTCAATTTAATCATGCTGTGATGTTGAAGACAAATTTGATTGCCTAGTTCCTAGAGAAGATAAAATTTTTTTATTGTGTTTGGTGACATTTGCTGATCATACGACAGAACCATAGCAACACTTTTGGTATGGACTGCAAGCATCTATGGGGTGATCACTAAAATGCTTTCTGTGATGACATGCTGGGAAGCTCACATTAAAAATGCAGATGGCATTTTGCTGCCAGGTTATCAGTATAGTTTAATGTTTAATAAAAAGACTAATAAATCCACCATTTCCTTTTTTCCTCCAAGTGGTTTGTTTTAGCAACTTTAAGTAAATGATGAAAGACATTACTGAAAATAATTATTAGATGCCACAGAAATGGATGGAGCTAGGTAAAAAATAAGTTATTTATTAGTAAGGAGTTCTTACAGAATCTAAAGTCCTAAAGACTGAATAACCTGCCAGCAAAAGGAAATAAATTAATGAATATACAGACCATTACCCTACCACTCATGTACATACCTGGTCTCCCAGGAGGACCCTGGGGCCCAGAGTTGCCTTTAGGGCCTTCCAGAGCTGGACCTGGAGAACCAGGAGGGCCTGGGGGACCCTGCACACCAGGGAAACCCTGAAAGCCTGGTTCTCCCTTTGGACCAGGAAGGCCAGGGTTTCCTGGAATGCCAGGTAATCCTCCATCACCCTTTTGACCTAGGAAAGCAAAGTGACATTAAGAAACACATTAAATGATACTGCCTGTAATAGGCCTGCCTGTGAGGCTAAATCTATTCATTCTTATTAGAACAAGTGATGGGATTTGCCAGGATCAGTTCTATCTCCCACCAAATCCCTCACCCGTCCAAAAAACCCATTCCTTTTATGAAATATATTCAACTGTTATCAGAAATATTTATTAGAGTATGTATAGAAATATAAAAACAATAATAGCTTGGATTCTGAAAGATATCCTTTGTATTAGGACACAGAGCAATGATCACATGACTGATAGCTGCAAGAAAATAAAAAACAAAAAAATAGAAAGGTTTAAAGTATTGGCACAAATAGGTTAGAGATGGATACAGGAAATTCCTTAAACATATATTTTGAGGCTAATTTTGAGACTAATGAAGATATGGATCTTCAATGGTTACTGTGTGTCCCTGGAGACAATTGTATTCAAGATTTAGAATCCTAACCCAAACTATTCTCAACATTTTTTTCTATACCACCAACATGACTGAAAGTGATGTAACAGTAGCACATTAAAGTAATGATTTTGACATTGGGATCATGGGAAGGATATAGGAATTTCTAGGCAATATGTCTGTAGTTTGAAAAAAACATCCATAGAGTAGCTAATGGGCATTTCAGAACATAAACAAGCATATCTGCACACACATTTAGACATTCAATTAATGCTCTGGCGCTTACAACGAAAGTTAGAACAAGAGATTGCACAAAGATGTGTATGAGCATATGCCCACCCAAAACACAAGATGCATATTAATACAAAGTTTTCCATTTTTATTACTGGTACAGATTTCTAAACTGTTTCCTAGTATTACCTTGGTTTTGTTTCCATGAGGAGAAAAGAGTGTTTTGTTTTGATTTGTTTTGTTTTCTGGCTGAAAGACTTTTTAAAAAAAATCAGTGAAATCTACATCTTTCTACAAATTTGCTTTCTTTATCATTTCCTCAGCATTTACTTATGAAATCAATGAATTTCTTTAAGAATGCATTTTATATAGCACAACTCTTTCTACTAAATTGTTAATTAAGAACTGCTTTAAGCTGTAAGTTTAGCTTTGAGTTTTCTGGGTTGTATGTGCATTTTATAACAGTATATAGTGGAGATGGAAACATAAATGTACTGGAACACATACTCGTTATATGGACTGATCTAGTATGTTTTATTAAAGTTTACCAGAAAGTCCTGGGAGTCCAGGGGGTCCTGGGATTCCAAAGCCTGGCTGACCTGTCAGAGCATAAACCAAAAATCTCAACAGATAATAATAAATGAAACAAGGACAAATTATTTTGGATCGTTCAGTTGTTTACTGAGTGCTACAATGTTATACAAAATATGCAGAAGATTTGTTTCCAACACGGAACCATAATTCTAACATGAGAAAACTTTAAAAACATATTCTACTTGTGATAAGCATTAAATACATCTTTGTATACATACAGATCTATAAATGGAATATAGATTTCATAGTGAAACAAAGTCATGCAGAAAAGATAAAAGCAGCTGGGTTACTTCACATGAAACCTGGGCAAGAAAGGATATAGAGCTTTTATAAGAAGGAGGTATCCTGACTGATAAACGTGAAGTAATATTCTTAGTATAGATTGTAAGAAGATACGTAGGAAGGGAAGTGTGTAGTAGCTTAGAAGTTAAGAAGATATAATTTCATTGTGGGTTAAAAAAGGGCAAAAGTTAAAGAAGACAAGGAAGAAATTAGAAAATTAGGAACGATAAAAAATAGAGCACCTGGTTCGCCTTTCTGTCCAGCTGGTCCAGGAATACCATCTTGACCTGGGTTGCCTTTTTCACCTGGAGGACCTGGTGGCCCAGGACGACCTCCACCACCTAAAAGCATAGGGTATAGAAGGTTATACCTATCCTCCCAATTCCCTTTCCTTCTATATCCCCCATTCTTTCCATACTAGCTCAAATAGTTCCGTTCAAATGACACAAAGTACCTCTGAGACACCCCTTTAAATCACAAAAGGAATGCTGGAACACTGAAAAGAAATAAAATAAAATAAAATGGATAAGGAAGATGTGGTCCATATACACTATGGAGTATTGTGCCTCCATCAGAAAGGACGAATACCCAACTTTTGTAGCAACATGGACGGGACTGGAAGAGATTATGCTGAGTGAAATAAGTCAAGCAGAGAGAGTCAATTATCATATGGTTTCACTTATTTGTGGAGCATAACAAATAGCATTGAGGACAAGGGGTGTTAGAGAAGAGAAGGGAGTTGGGGGAAATTGGAAGGGGAGGTGAACCATGAGAGACTATGGACTCCGAAAAACAATCTGAGGGGTTTGAAGTGGCGGGGGGTGGGAGGTCGGGGTACCAGGTGGTGGGTATTATAGAGGGCACAGATTGCATGGAGCACTGGGTGTGGTGAAAAAATAATGAATACTGTATTTCTGAAAATAAATAAATTTATAAAAAAAATAAAACACAAAATCTTTTGAAAAAGAAGCACATAAGAAATAAAGGCTGGTAAGAATAAGGAAGAAATTTATTATAAACTCAGTATCCAAAAACTTTCAGTTTCTCATTTTAATCTAGCTTTAGAATATCAAGGAGAGTAAGATGTGGAGGTGGAATGGCGTCCTATTACAGGCCTCATATATGGGGCCAGAGAAGTGACTTGCTTTAGAATTCAGTGAATTACTTTGCTATCCTTTGCTATTCTGAAAAACACCAGACCTTCCACTAATTGCAGGATACTTGAAATAACTCTCCCTGGGAAGAACCCTCATATAAGGCTCCAAAGTAATAATTTTAAGTAACTTTTATTAAGAGTTGTTCACTTCAGGGGCGCCTGGGTGGCTCAGTCGGCTGGGCGTTTGTCTTCAACTCAGGTCATGATCCCAGGGTCCTAGGGTTGAGCCCCATGTTAGTGGGCCCCTGCTCAGTGGAGAGTCTGCTTCTCGCTCTCCCACTCCCCCTGCTTGTGTTCTTGCTCTCACTATCTCTCTGTCAAATAAGTAAATAAAATCTTAAGGAAAAAAAAAAAAAAGAGTTGCTCACTTTGTACGTAACAAGTAGAACTAAGTGAATGATCATCATGTTTCCTTGTCTTAAAAATGTTCACAGCTCCCAGAAATGATTTGACTTTCCCAAAATGAATATGAGCCTTAGTTACAACTAATCCTTAGGTTTTATACTTACCTACAGGACCAGGTTCTCCTGGAAGGCCAGGGTTCCCAGGAGGACCATTAATACCTTTTGCTCCAGGAAGTCCTGGGGTTCCTAGAATAAAGAGTTCAATTTAATAATGAAATAAAAACTGCATTGTTTTAAGAATTACAACTCAAAATTACAATTTATAGTGTTAGCACAGAAACAGTGAAGAATGGGGGAAAAAGCAAGGAGGATGCCGGTATTTGCTGAACATTTTTAAGGGTAATTTTAAGTTTTAAAGTGATTTATCCACAGGCTGGCATTATGATATATTCATAATAAAAATAATCACCACAATACTACACTGGTAGAACTGGTAGGATTCCATTGTGTGAATATACCAAGTTTTTAATTCATTCATCTATTGTCAGACATTTGGGTCATTGTCAGGTTTTAGATATTGTAAATATCTATTCTACTTATGGAAACCTGTTCTACTTTCAGTTTTTAACTATTATGAGTAATGCTGCTATGAATATTTCTGCATCAGTATTTTTGTGGATATATGTATTAACTTATTCTGGATAAATACCTAGATAGGAATGGAACTGCTGACACAGAGTAGGCATATGGTGCACCTCATTAAAAAAAAAAAAAAACAAGTTGCCAAACCATTTGACATTCACAACAGTATTTAAGAATTCCATTTGCTCCAAATCCTTGTACAACATATGGTGATATCAGTTGTTTTTTTTTTTTAATTTATTTATTTTCAGCATAACAATATCATTATTTTTTCACCACACCCAGTGCTCCATGCAATCCGTGCCTTCTATAATACCCACCACCTGGTACCCCGACCTCCCACCCCCCCACCACTTCAAACCCTTCAGATTGTTTTTCAGAGTCCATAGTCTCTCAGGATTCACCTCCCCTTCCAATCTACCCCAACCCCCTTCTAACTCCCCATGTCCTCCATGCTTTTTATTATGCTCCACAAATAAGTGAAACCATATGATAATTGACTCTCTCTGCTTAACTTGATATCAGTTGTTTTAATAGTAACAATTCTGGTAGGAATATAGTGCTACTTCACTGTGGTTTTAATTTGTATTTCTCTGATAGCTAATAATATTGATCAACTTTTTTAAAAAAAGATTTTATTTATTTATTTGTCAGAGAGAGAGAGCGCAAGAGCGAGCACAGGCAGACAGAGTGGCAGGCAGAGACAGAGAGAGAAGTAGGCTCAAGGAGCCCGATGTGGGACTCGATCCCAGGATGCTGGGATGATGACCTGAGCTGAAGGCAGCCGCTTAACCAACTGAGCCACCCAGGCGTCCCATTGATCAACTTTTTTATGTGCTTATTAGCCATCCATATATCTTCTTTTGTGAAACATCTGTTGAAAGTTTTCCCCATTTAAAAAAAGTGGATTGTACCCTGATATGAGGAAGTGGTGATGCAACATGGGGGCTTAAGTGGGTAGGAGAAGAATCAATGAAACAAGATGGGATTGGGAGGGAGACAAACCATAAGTGACTCTTAATCTCACAAAACAAACTGAGGGTTGCTGGGGGGAGGGGGTTTGGGAGAAGGGAGTGGGATTATGGACATTGGGGAGGGTATGTGCTTTGGTGAGTGCTGTGAAGTGTGTAAACCTGGTGATTCACAGACCTGTACCCCTGGGGATAAAAATATATGTTTATAAAAACTAAAAAATTAAAAAAAAAGTGGATTGTATATCTTGATATTATTGAATTTTAGAAGCTCTTTACATATCCCAGATATCAGTCATTTGTCAGATTTGTTTTGTAAGTATTTTCTCCTAGTCTGTGGTTTCTCTATTCATTTCCTTAACGGTGTCTTTTGATGAGAAGAACAGAAGATCTCAGGTTCTTTAAAAGAAAAAAAAAAAAACAGTGTGGAGCATTTGAATATCTGTATTTAAAAAATTCACCTTGACCCCTAGTTCATACCATAAAAATATTTTTATTCGAACATATCATAAACCTAAATATAAAAGCTTAAATATTAAATGTTACAGAAAAAATAGAAGAATATTTCCATAAACTTGAATAGGCAAATATTTTGTAATAGGAGACAAAAAGCACTAACTATGAAAGAAAAGTAATAAACTGAACTTTATTAAAATTAACTTTTGAAAAAAATAACTTTTGATTGTCACACAACAGTATTAAGAAAATATCACACAATAGCATTAGGAATGAAAGGCAAATTTGAGACAGAAAGAATGTATTTGTAATACATGTATCTGACAAGGGCTCATATTCCAAATATATAAAGAACTGTCCTATGTCAATAAAGAAAAAGGGTAAACAATCCAATAAATGTGAGTAAGAAAACATGGAACAGGCATTTCAAAAAGATGCTATCCAAATGGCCAATAAGTATATGGAAAGGTGTTTAATAATATAGTCATTCATTTAAAAATGTAAAACAAAACTTCACTATGACACTTCTATGTACCCACCAGAACAGCTAAAATTAAAAAGACTGACGATACCAAATGAGGTGAGGTGTACTAACCACAATATAATTATGACAAGACACCAGGAGCCACCCAGGAACATTTCATACATTGCATGTGAGACTGTAACTTATAAAATCACTTTGGAAAATGGCACCATCTACTAAAGTTAAATGTATACCTACCCTATAATTCAGTAATAATACTATGAAGTTATTGTCTAAGAGAAATGAGTATGTATGTCCACAAAAAGACATGTTAAAGAATGTTAACAGCATCTTTTTTAATAATCTCAAACTAGAAACAACACAGAAGTCCATCAACAGGTGAATGGGTAATTGATTTTATGTATTTCTTCAATGGAATATTACGTATTTCTTCAATGGAATATTATAGAGTAATTATTTTTTTTTAATTTTTTATTTTTTATAAACATATATTTTTATCCCCAGGGGTACAGGTCTGTGAATCACCAGGTTTACACACTTCACAGCACTCACCAAATCACATACCCTCCCCAATGTCCATAATCTCACCCCCTTCTCCCAAACCCCCTCCCCCCGGCAACCCTCAGTTTGTTTTGTGAGATTAAGAGTCACTTATGGTTTGTCTCCCTCCCAATCCCATCTTGTTTCATTGATTCTTCTTCTACCCACTTAAGCCTCCATGTTGTATCACCACTTCCTCATATCAGGGAGATCATATTATAGTTGTCTTTCTCTGCTTGACTTATTTCGCTAAGCATGATACGCTCTAGTTCCATCCATGTTGTTGCAAATGGCAAGATTTCATTTCTTTTGATGGCTGCATAGTATTCCATTGTGTATATATACCACATCTTCTTGATCCATTCATCTTTTGATGGACATCTAGGTTCTTTCCATAGTTTGGCTATTGTGGACATTGCTGCTATAAACATTCGGGTGCATGTGCCCCTTTGGATCACTACATTTGTATCTTTAGGGTAAATACCCAATAGTGCAATTGCTGGGTCATAGGGCAGTTCTATTTTCAACATTTTGAGGAACCTCCATGCTGTTTTCCAGAGTGGCTGCCCCAGCTTGCATTCCCACCAACAGTGTAGGAGGGTTCCCTTTTCTCCGCATCCTCGCCAGCATCTGTCATTTCCTGACTTGTTGATTTTAGCCATTCTGACTGGTGTGAGGTGATATCTCATTGTGGTTTTGATTTGTATTTCCCTGATGCCGAGTGATATGGAGCACTTTTTCATGTGTCTGTTGGCCATCTGGATGTCTTCTTTGCAGAAATGTCTGTTCATGTCCTCTGCCCATTTCTTGATTGGATTATTTGTTCTTTGGGTGTTGAGTTTGCTAAGTTCTTTATAGATTCTGGACACTAGTCCTTTATCTGATATGTCATTTGCAAATATCTTCTCCCATTCTGTCAGTTGTCTTTTGATTTTGTTAACTGTTTCCTTTGCTGTGCAAAAGCTTTTGATCTTGATGAAATCCCAGTAGTTCATTTTTTCCCTTGCTTCCCTTGCCTTTTGCGTTGTTCCTAGGAAGATGTTGCTGCGGCAGAGGTCGAAGAGGTTGCTGCCCGTGTTCTCCTCAAGGATTTTGATGGATTCCTTTCATACATTGAGGTCCTTCATCCATTTTGAGTCTATTTTTGTGTGTGGTGTAAGGGAATGGTCCAATTTCATTTTTCTGCATGTGGCTGTCCAATTTTCCCAGCACCATTTATTGAAAAGGCTGTCTTTTTTCCATTGGACATTCTTTCCTGCTTTGTCGAAGATTAGTTGACCATAGATTTGAGGGTCTATTTCTGGGCTCTCTATTCTGTTCCATTGATCTATGTGTCTGTTTTTGTGCCAGTACCATGCTGTCTTGATGATGACAGCTTTGTAATAGAGCCTGAAGTCCGGAATTGTGATGCCACCAACGTTGGCTTTCTTTTTCAATATCCCTTTGGCTATTCGAGGTCTTTTCTGGTTCCATATAAATTTTAGCATTATTTGTTCCATTTCTTTGAAAAAGATGGATGGTACTTTGATAGGAATTGCATTAAATGTGTAGATTGCTTTAGGTAGCATAGACATTTTCACAATATTTATTCTTCCAATCCAGGAGCATGGAACATTTTTCCATTTCTTTGTGTCTTCCTCAATTTCTTTCATGAGTACTTTATAGTTTTCTGAGTATAGATTCTGTGTCTCTTTGGTTAGGTTTATTCCTAGGTATCTTATGGTTTTGGGTGCAATTGTAAATGGGATTGACTCCTTAATATCTCTTTCTTCTGTCTTGCTGTTGGTGTAGAGAAATGCAACTGATTTCTGTGCATTGATTTTATATCCTGACACTTTACTGAATTCCTGTATAAGTTCTAGCAGTTTTGGAGTGAAGTCTTTTGGGTTTTCCACATATAGTATCATATCATCTGCGAAGAGTGATAATTTGACTTCTTCTTTGCCGATTTGGATGCCTTTAATTTCCTTTTGTTGTCTGATTGCTGAGGCTAGGACCTCTAGTACGATGTTGAATAGCAGTGGTGATAATGGACATCCCTGCCGTGTTCCTGACCTTAGCGGAAAAGCTTTCAGTTTTTCTCCATTGAGAATGATATTTGCGGTGGGTTTTTCATAGATGGCTTTGATGATATTGAGGTATGTGCCCTCTATCCCTACACTTTGAAGAGTTTTGATCAGGAAGGGATGTTGTACTTTGTCAAATGCTTTTTCAGCATCTATTGAGAGTATCATATGGTTCTTGTTCTTTCTTTTATTGATGTGTTGTATCACATTGACTGATTTGCGGATGTTGAACCAACCTTGCAGCCCTGGAATAAATCCCACTTGGTCGTGGTGAATAATCCTTTTAATGTACTGTTGAATCCTATTGGCTAGTATTTTGTTGAGTATTTTCGCATCTGTGTTCATCAAGGATATCGGTCTATAGCTCTCTTTTTTGGTGGGATCCTTGTCTGGTTTTGGGATCAAAGTGATGCTGGCCTCATAAAATGAGTTTGGAAGTTTTCCTTCCATTTCTATTTTTTGGAACAGTTTCAGGAGAATAGGAATTAGTTCTTCTTTAAATGTTTGGTAGAATTCCCCCGGGAAGCCATCTGGCCCTGGGCTTTTGTTTGTTTGGAGATTTTTAATGACTGTTTCAATCTCCTTACTGGTTATGGGTCTGTTCAGGCTTTCTATTTCTTCCTGGCTCAGTTGTGGTTGTTTATATGTTTCTAGGAATGCATCCATTTCTGCCAGATTGTCAAATTTATTGCCGTAGAGTTGCTCATAGTATGTTCTTATAGTAGTTTGTATTTCTTTGGTGTTAGTTGTGATCTCTCCTCTTTCATTCATGATTTTATTTATTTGGGTCCTTTCTCTTTTCTTTTTGATAAGTCGGGCCAGGGGTTTATCAATTTTATTAATTCTTTCAAAGAACCAGCTCCTAGTTTCGTTGATTTGTTCTATTGTTTTTTTGGTTTCTATTTCATTGATTTCTGCTCTGATCTTTATGATTTCTCTTCTCCTGCTGGGCTTAGGGTTTCTTTCTTGTTCTTTCTCCAGCTCCTTTAGGTGTAGGGTTAGGTTGTGTACCTGAGACCTTTCTTGTTTCTTGAGAAAGGCTTGTACCGCTATATATTTTCCTCTCAGGACTGCCTTTGTTGTGTCCCACAGATTTTGAACCGTTGTATTTTCATTATCATTTGTTTCCATGATTTTTTTCAATTCTTCTTTAATTTCCCGGTTGACCCATTCATTCTTTAGAAGGATACTGTTTAGTCTCCATGTATTTGGGTTCTTTCCAAACTTCCTTTTGTGGTTGAGTTCTAGCATTAGAGCATTGTGGTCTGAAAATATGCAGGGAATGATCCCAATCTTTTGATACCGGTTGAGTCCTGATTTAGGACCGAGGATGTGATCTATTCTGGAGAATGTTCCATGTGCACTAGAGAAGAATGTGTATTCTGTTGCTTTGGGATGAAATATTCTGAATATATCTGTGATGTCCATCTGGTCCAGTGTGTCGTTTAAGGCCTTTATTTCCTTGCTGATCTTTTGCTTGGATGATCTGTCCATTTCAGTGAGGGGAGTGTTAAAGTCCCCTACTATTATTGTATTATTGTTGATGTGTTTCTTTGATTATGTTATTAATTGGTTTATATAGTTGGCTGCTCCCACATTGGGGGCATAGATATTTAAAATTGTTAAATCTTCTTGTTGGACAGACCCTTTGAGTATGATATAGTGTCCTTCCTCATCTCTTATTATAGTCTTTGGCTTAAAATCTAATTGATCTGATATAAGGATTGCCACTCCTGCTTTCTTCTGATGTCCATTAGCATGGTAAATTCTTTTCCACCCCTTCACTTTAAATCTGGAGGTGTCTTCGGGCTTAAAATGTGTTTCTTGGAGGCAACATATAGATGGGTTTTGTTTTTTTATCCATTCTGATAGCCTGTGTCTTTTGACAGGGGCATTTAGCCCATTCACATTCAGGGTAACTATTGAGAGATATGAATTTAGTGCCATTGTATTGCCTGTAAGGTGACTGTTACTGTATATGGTCTCTGTTCCTTTCTGATCTACCACTTGTAGGCTCTCTCTTTGCTTAGAGGACCCCTTTCAAGATTTCCTGTAGAGCTGGTTTGGTATTTGCAAATTCTTTCAGTTGTTGTTTGTCCTGGAAGCTTTTAATCTCTCCTTCTATTTTCAATGATAGCCTAGCTGGATATAGTATTCTTGGCTGCATGTTTTTCTCGTTTAGTGCTCTGAAAATATCATGCCAGCTCTTTCTGGCCTGCCAGGTCTCTGTGGATAAGTCAGCTGCCAATCTAATATTTTTACCATTGTATGTTACAGACTTCTTTTCCCGGGCTGCTTTCAGGATTTTCTCTTTGTCATTGAGACTTGTAAATTTTACTATTAGGTGACGGGATGTGGGCCTATTCTTATTGATTTTGAGGGGCGTTCTCTGAACCTCCTGAATTTTGATGCTCGTTCCCTTTGCCATATTGGGGAAATTCTCCCCAATAATTCTCTCCAGTATACCTTCTGCTCCCCTCTCACTTTCTTCTTCTTCTGGAATCCCAATTATTCTAATGTTGTTTCATCTTATGGTGTCACTTATCTCTCGAATTCTCCCCTCATGGTCCAGTAGCTGTTTGTCCCTCTTTTGCTCAGCTTCTTTATTCTCTGTCATTTGGTCTTCTATATCACTAATTCTTTCTTCTGCCTCATTTATCCTAGCAGTTAGAGCCTCCATTTTTGATTGCACCTCATTAATAGCTTTTTTGATTTCACCTTGGTTAGATTTTAGTTCTTTTATTTCTCCAGAAAGGGCTTTTATATCTCTCGAGAGGGTTTCTCTAATATCTTCCATGCCTTTTTCGAGCCCGGCTAGAACCTTGAGAATTGTCATTCTGAACTCCAGATGGCGGAGAAGTAGCAAGCTGAGACTGCTTCAGCTAGCCGGAGATCAGCTAGATAGCTTATCTAAAGATTGCAAACACCTGAAAATCCATCGGCAGATCGAAGAGAAGAAGAACAGCAATTCTGGAAACAGAAAAACAACCACTTTCTGAAAGGTAGGACCGGCGGAGAAGTGAATCCAAAGCGACGGGAAGATAGACCCCGGGGGGAGGGGCCGGCTCCCGGCAAGCGGCGGAGCAACCGTGCACAAAATCAGGACTTTTAAAAGTCTGTTCCACTGAGGGACATCGCTCCAGAGGCTAAACCGGGGCGAAGCCCACGTGGGGTCAGTGTGGCCTCAGGTCCCGCAGGGTCACAGAAGGATCGGGGGTGTCTGAGTGTCGCAGAGCTTGCGGGTATTGGAACGGGAAAGCCGGCTACAGAGACAGAGCCGACAGTAAGCTCACAGCTCCGTGTTACCTTGAACTGGTCGCAGGCTCGGTGAGCTTGGAGCACGGCCGGAGGTCAGGCAGACGGGAGTAACTGGGCGCTGTTCTCTGGGGGCGCACTGAGGAGTGGGGCCCTGGGCTCTCGGCTCCTCCGGGCCGGAGACCAGGAGGCCGCCATTTGTATTCCCGTCCTCTGGAACTCTACGGAAAGCGCTCAGGGAACAAAAGCTCCTGAAAGCAAACCCGAGCGGATTACTCACCCCGGCCCCGGGTAAGGGCGGTGCAATTCCGCCTGGGGCAAAGACACTTGAGAATCACTACAACAGGCCCCTCCCCCAGAAGATCAACAAGAAATCCAGCCGAGACCAAGTTCACCTACCAAGGAGTGCGGTTTCAATACCAAGGAGAGCAGCAGAATCCCAGAGGAGGAGAAAGCCAAGCACGGAACTCATGGCTTTTTTCCTGTGATTTTTTTTAGTCTTGCAGTTAATTTAATTTTTTCTTTTTCATTTTTTTTTTCTTTTCTCGCCTTCGGGTAAAATTTTTTTTTAACTGTTACCTTTTTCTTTTTTAACGATTTTATACTAGTTTATCTAATATATATATTTTTTCTTTTTTACATTTTTCTTAGGTGTATTCTTTTTTTAAAAATTCTTTTCTTTTTTTTTTCTTTTTTTTTTCTTTCTTCTTTTTTTTCTTTTTTTTCTTTCTTCCTTTTTGAACCTCTTTTTATCCCCTTTCTCCCCACTCACGATTATGGATCTCTTCTAATTTGGTTAAAGCATATTTTCCTGGGGTTGTTGCCACCCTTTTAGTATTTTACTTGCCCCTTCATTTACTCTTATCTGGACAAAATGACAAGACGTAAAAATTCAACACAAAAAAAAGAACAAGAGGCAGTACCGAAGGCTAGGGACCTAATCAATACAGACATCGGTAATATGTCAGATCTAGAGTTCAGAATGACAATTCTCAAGGTTATAGAGTAATTATTAAAAAAAACAACCTACTGACACATACAACAAGATAAATGAATCTTACAGACATGAGTGAAAGAAACCAGATGGAAGGATATAACCTGTATGATTCCATTTATATTAATTTCAAAAACAGGTAAAATTACTTGATGATAATAGAAATCACAGTAGTGGTTACCTTGGGAGGTGGTTTCACTGTGAAGGGGCCTGGGTAAAACTTTATGAGGCAAGGGAACTATTTTATATCTTGATATGTGTGGTGGGTACACGAATTATATATGGGTGAAAACTCATCTATAGTCTTGTACATTTTACTCTACATTATACTTCAGCAAAATGTTAAGGAAAAGATAACCAAAGGCCCACTCTATCCATGCCACTGTGCAATCCAAAAGACAAACAAACAAATGAAATACAAGCATAACCAGAGCAGATAGTATAACAAGGTAGTTCAGGCTACTTACTTGACTATAATGCTAAGTCCCTTTGCTTGCATGACTCAGTCCTTATCATATAAATGAGCTGAAGAGTTGTCCTACCAACAGCCATCCCACTGTGTGCCTGAGCACAACTCTCTAAGACAATCAGTGGCAGGCTAAAGTTTGGTAGCGTATGTTATCACCTACAAAAATAGTAAGGCCTCTTAATTGACTTGTGGCTAGCAGCGCCAAGATTGAAAAATGCTCTACCAAATAGTTTTCGCCCACAGGATATTGTCCTGCTGAGCTGGTAATACTCATTCTCATTTTATACAGAAAGAAATTTGGGCAAAGAAAAGTTAAAAAAAGCTGGTTCAAGATTATGTTGCTAGTCAGTATCTCATTGGGAAAGAAAACAGCAGTCTGCCAAATAAGAAGTTGCTATGTGGGATGGGTTAGAGTAGACAGGAAGGAGAGAAGGAAGCATTTAAGAAAAGGAATATTACCAGGGAATCCAGGAAGGCCTGGTTGTCCTTTTGCTCCAGGGGTCCCTGGTAATCCAGGCAATCCAGTATCTCCCCTAGAACCCTTGATTCCAGGGTTTCCTGGGTATCCAGGCAGACCAGGTTCACCCTAAAACCATGAATAAGAAGATAAAACTGAGTCTCTACATGATGTAGATTGTATAACAACATAACATTATTTATAGAGCTTTTATTTTATGTCAGGCACTCTGATAAGTGCTGTACATAAAATGCTTTTTTAATCACTTGCAGAAATTTAACTTGAAAATGCTTTGTTTAATCATCACAATAGCTCTTTGAGTTAGGCTTTATCATCTCTACTTATATCTACTTATAAATGAGAAAACTGAATCTTGGAGAATTCAAGTGCCTAATGGCTCTAGCAAGTGGCAGAATTAGAATTTGAACCAAGGTTTGTCAGACTCCAGAGTTCACGCTATTTCTACAATACGTAGATGTATTACTCATTAGTCCTTAACACTTCAGTAAGAAACACACTATCCCATTTTACAGTGTTGCAACTAATAAGTTGTGGAGTCTGCATTTGGATCCAGATAGTCTGATTTGAATCTGTGATTGTTATCCCTAGTATGCTACAATGAAATTCAATGCTTACAATAATTATGTCAAATATTATTGACAAATTATGTCAAATAGTTACAGTAGGTTCTACTGTAAAAAGTAAATTTAATCTTAACATGTAGTGCTTATGGTTGCCTAGGTGAATAAGATCATCTACTTGTGACTTAAATGATTCTGCATTATGGCAAAAGCCTTTTCAACTAATTCCTTTTCTCCTTACATCCCACTGGGCTGGAAATACATGTATTTTGATCTGAACCCTTATAAATCAAACATCTGGCACATTTTTATACACATAATAAGTATACAATTAAATTTTGGATTGAACTGGTTCCATCTTAGATATTTACACAGGAAAGCTTTGAATAAACTATAATTCTTCTTGTTATTCATTTACCAATGACATTTATATATCAAAATGAAAAATAAGAAAATTCCAATAGTCTGCTAATGGTAAATCTGAAAGGCAGTAAACAAGCTCCTGGTGACTTATGATAATGTTAAGTTCTATAAACAACCACAATTTGTTAATTTCAACTAGCACTCAGTTCCCCACTACATTTCTCACCACTCTATGACCCTATTCTAAATTGCATAAAGAAAGTTAATATTTCACCAGGGCTTCTGAAAAGGACTAAAATTTGCTAATTTAAGTTTTATCTAAGTTTTTATCATTCATACACTTTCAGAGAAAACAATGCACTTCCAAAAAGGTCTGCAAGAAGAAATTAAAAAAAAGAAGATGAAGAAGAGCATACTCAGAACATCGACAAACTGGCCAGAAATCTTACAAATCACTCTGAGAAAGGACAGTTCTATTTACAAAGCAAAAGCTTGACATGACTTGAATAGACTTAAGAAACAAATATCCACATTTCTTCAAATGTCATCCTTTGATAGAATTTTATTTACATAACATTGACATATAACATTAGTTTCAGGTGTACAACACAATTTGATATTTGTATATACTATAAAATGATCACTACAATAAATCTAGTTAACATCCATCATCATATATAGTTACAAAATTTTTGGTTCTTGTGATAAAAACTTTCAGGATTTTCTCTCTTAGCAACTTTCAATATATGATAGAGTATTAACTACAGTCACCATGCTGTACATTACATTCTGATCACTTAGTTTATAGCTAAGTCTATACTTTTTAAACCTCTTCACCCATTTCACCCCCCTTCCAATATTTCACCCCCATCTCTGGCAACCACAACTTTGTTCTCTGTATCTATTAGCTCATTATTTAAACGTTTTTGTCTATTTATTTATTTTTAGATTCCACATATAAACTAGATCATATGGTACTGGTCTTTCTCTAACTTATTTCACTTAGCATAATGCCCTCAAGGTCCATCCATGTTGTCCCAAATGGCAAGATTTCATTCTTATATGGCTCAGTAATATCCCACTGTATATATATCCCACATTTTCTTTATCTATTCATATACCAATGAACACTTAGGTTGCTTTCACATCTTGACTATTGTAAATAATGCTACAATATACATGGGGATGGGTTTATCCTTTCAAGTTAGTGTTTTCATTTTCTTTAGATAAATATCCAGAAGTGGAATTGATAGATCATATAATAGTTCTTTTATAAAATTTTACTTAATTTTATTTTTTTTCAGTGTTCCAAAATTCATTGTTTATGCACCACACCCAGTGCTCCATGCAATATGTGACCTCCATAATACCTACCACCAGGTTCACCCAACCCTCCACCCTCCTCCCCTCCAAAACCCTCAGTTTGTTTCTCAGAGTCCACAGTCTCTCATGGTTAGTCTCCCCCTCCAATTTCCCCCAACTCACTTCTCCTCTCCATCTCCCAATGTCCTCCATGTTATTCCTAATGCTCCACATGTAACTGAAACCATATGATAATTGACTCTCTCTGCTTGACTTATTTCACTCAGCATAATCGCTTCCAGTCCCATTCATGTTGATACAAAAGTTGGGTATTCATCCTTTCTGATGGAGGCATAATACTCCATTGTATATATGGACCATATCTTCTTTATCCATTCATCCAAGGAATCTAGAAAGACGTCGAGTACTTGATTGTAAGACTGATGAATCATAAGTTTAGACAAGAGCTTTTTGAGAGCAGCTAGAGGGAAGAGATTCCTTACGTACAGAGGAAGGTCCATCAAAATAATGTCAGACCTGTCCACAGAAACCTGGCAAGCCAGAAAGGGCTGGAAAGACATATTCAGGGCACTAAATGAAAAGAACATGCAGCCAAGAATACTTTGTACAGCAAGGTTGACATTCAAAATGCATGGAGAGATAAAGAGCTTCCAAGACTGGCGAGGTTTAAAAGAGTATGTGAGCACCAAGACAGCACTACAAGAAATATTAAGGGGGATTCTATAAAAGAAGAAAGAACCCAAGAGTGTCATAAAACAGAAATTTACAGAGACAATCTATAGAAACAAGGACTTCAGAGGCAACGTGTCAATAAAAACGTGTATTTCAATAATCACTCTCAATGTTAATGGCCTAAATGCTCCCATAAAATGGAACAGAGTTGCAGACTGGATAAAACAACAGAACCGGTCCATATGTTGTCTACAAGAGACCCATTCTGAACCTAAGGATACATCTAGACTGAAAGTGAAGGGATGGAGAAGCATCTTTCATGTCAATGGGCCTGGGGTAGTGATTCTCATTATCAGATAAATTAGATTTTAAACTAAAGACTGTAGTCAGAGATAAAGAAGGACACTACATCATTCTTAAAGGGTCTATCCACCAAGAAGATCTAACAAATGTAAATATTTATGCCCCCAATACGGGAGCAGCCAACTACAAAGACAACTGTTAATCAAGATAAAGAGTCATATTGATATATATACATGAACAGTAGGGGATCTTAACACGCCACTGTCAGTAATAGATCATTCAAGTAGAAAATCAATACGGAAATAAGAGCATTGATTGACACATTGGACCAGATGGACCTCATAGATATATACAGAACATTCCACCCTAAAACAATAGAATACTCATTCTTCTTGAGCACACATGGAATTTTCTCCAGAATATTTTTATTTTTCTGAGGACCCTCCATGCTATTTTTCACAGTGGCTGTATTAATTTACATTCTCACCAGCAGTGCACAAGGGTTGCCATTTCTCCCCATCTTTGGTAACACTTGCTAAAACTTCTTGTTTTTATAACAGCCATTTTAACAGGTGTGAAGTGATATTTCATTGTGGTTTTGATTTGCATTTCCCTGTCGATGAGTTGTCAAGTACCTTTTCATATACCTGTTGACCATCAGTATGCATTCTTTGGAAAGATGTTTATTCAGTTGCTCTAGCCCATTTTTAATTGGATTCTTTATTTCATTTTTAATGGTTGTATAAGTTCTTTGCATATTTTGGATATCAAGCCCTTATCAGCATATGATTTGCAAATATTTTCTTACATTCAGTAGGTTGCCTTTTCACTTGGTAAATTCTCTGGCTGTGCAGATTAGTTTGATGTAATCTCTCTTGATTAATATGCTTTTATTGCCTTTGTTTCTGGAGACATATCCAGAAAAACATTGCCAAGATCAATGTCAAGGAGATTACTGCCTGTTTTCTTCTAGGAGTTTTATGGTTTCAGGACTTACATTTAAATCCTTAATCCATTTTGAGTTAATTTTTGTGTATAGTGTAAGACAGTAGTCTAGTTTTATTGCTTTGCCTATGGCTATAACTTTTCCCAATACCATTTATAAAAGCAACTGTGCTTTCCCCATTGTATATTCTTGCTTTGTCATAAATTAATTGACTATATTTGTGTGGGTTCATTTCTGGGCTCTGTATTCTATTGCATCGATCTTCATGTTTGCTTTAATGCCAATACCATATTATTTCGATTACTATGGTTAGCTATGTAATACAGTTTGAAATACTGTATTACCTCCAGCTTTGTTTTTCTATTTCAACCTTGTTTTGGCTACTCAGAATCTTTTGTGGTTCCATAAAATTTTAGGGTTGTTTGGTTTATTTCTTTGAAAGGTACCATTAGGATTTTGATGAGGATTGCAGTGAATCAGCATATTGCTTTGGGTAATATGGACATTTTAACAATATTAATTCTTCCAATCCATGAGTATCTTCACACTTATTTGTCTCTTCAATCTCTTTCGTCAGTATCATAGTTTTCAGAGTATAGGTCTTCCATCTCCTCAGTTAAATTTATTCCTAAGTATTTTGTTCATTCTGATCCAATTGTAAATGGGAGTGTTTCTTTAATTTCTCTGATAGTTGGTATTATATAGTATATAGAATATATAGAAATGCATCAGATTTCTGAATGTTGATTATATAACCAGTGATTTTCCTGAATTTATTTATTAGCTCTAACAGTTTTTGGTGGAGTCTTTAGGGTTTTTTATAAATATAAGTATAAATACACATACACACATATACATATATTTATCTGCAAATAGTAACAGTTTTTACTCTTTCCTTTGCAATTTGGATGGCTTTCACTTCTTTTTCTTGCCTAATTTCTCTGGCTAGGATTTCCAATGCTATGTTGAATAAAAGTTGTAAAAACTGGCATCCTCGTTTTGTTTCTAATCTTAGAGGAAGAACTTTGAGCTTTTCACAACTGAGTATGATGTTAGCTGTGGGCTTCTCACATATGACCTTTATAATGTTGCAATATACTCCCTCTATGCTCATTTGTTGAGAGTTTTTATCCTTTATTTTATTAATGTGATGTATCATATTTATTGATTTGTAGATGTAGACCATTCGTGCATCTCTGGAATAAATTTCATTTAATTGTGGCATATGATCCTTTCAGTTGTTACATTGTTTAATTTGGTTTCCTAATATTTTGTTGAGGATTTTGGCATCTATGTTCATTAAGGATACTGGACTGTAATTTTCTTTCTTTTTTTTTTTTCCCCTGTGGTGTCCTTAACGTTTTGGTATCAGTGTAATGCTGGCCTCATAAAATGAGTTCAAACGTGTTCTCTCACCTTCAGTATTTTGGAAAAGTTTGAGAAGCATAGATGTTAAATCTTTAAATGTTTGGTAGAATTCACCAGTGAAGTCGTCTGGTTTTAGACTTGTGTTCCTTGGGAGGTTTTCTGGATTACTGATTCAATCTGGATTGCTGTACTAGTAATCAGTCTATTCAGATTTTGTATTTCTTCATGATTCAATCTTGGAAGACTGTATGTTTCTAGGAATCTATTCATTGCTTCTCGGCTCTCCAATTTGTTGGCATATAATTATTTATAATAGTCTTTTATGATCTTTTATATTTCTGTGGTGTCAGCTGTAAATCCTTCCTTCATTTCTGATTTAATTTTTTATTTGAGACCTCTCTTGGTGAGTCTAGTTAAAGGTTTGTCAATTTTGCTTATCTTTTCAAAGAACCAGCTCTTAGTTTCACTGATCTTTTTCTATTTTAAGTTGATAGCAACTTAAGTCTGAATACATCTGAAAACTGCATTTTTATTCCCCCCTCATTTTATGTTTTTGATGTCACATATTACATCTTCTCATTTTGTGCATCCCTTAGCTGATTATTGTACTTAGAGTTACTTTTAGTTCTTTTGTCTCTTAATTTTCATACTAGATTTATAAGTGATTAATCCATTTTACTATATATTTACTTTTACCTTTGAGATTTATATATTCGTATATTTTCTTGTCACTAATGCACTTTTCTTTTCAACTTAAAGAAGTCCCTTTTTAATATTTCCTGTAAGGCTAGTTTAATGGAGATGAGCTCTTTTAGCTTTTGATTGGAAAAATCTTTATCTCTCTGTCAACTCTGAATGACAACTATGCTGGGGAGAGTATTCTTGTTTGAAAGTTTCTTCCTTTTAGGATTTTGAATGTACTGTCCTATTCCTGATTGGCCTACAAAATTTCTGCTGAAAAATCTGCTTATAGTCTTATTGGGGCTCCCTTGAACCGAACAAGGGGTTTTCTTCTTGCTGCTTTTGAGATTCTCTCTTTAACTTTTGACAGTTTACTTATAATGTGTCTTACTATTGATCTTTTGGGGTTCATCTTACTCAGGTCTCTATGGTCTTTCTTGATCTGAACATTACCTCCCTCAGATTAGGGAGGTTTTCAGCCATTATTTAAATAAATTTCCTTCTCCTTTATCTCTCTCTTCTCTTCCTGGAACCCCTTATAATGCAAATGTTTTTGAGATTTATGTTGTCTCACAGGTCCCTTAAGCTATCTTTACTTTTTAAGTTTTTTTTTCCTTTTTGATGTTCTATTTGGGTTTCATACTTGTCTTCTAGAGCACTTCCTCTGCTTCATATAGTCTCTTTTTCAACACTCTCATGTACTTTTCAATTCAGTTATTGTATTCTTCAGCAAAACAGCTATTTCCCCCAGTCTTGAAGGAGTAGCCTTGTGTAAAAGGTACAACTTATCCATCAACTTTAGACCTAAGTTCCTTGTTGTCTCTCAAACCTCTGTCTAAGCAGCATAAGTCATTCTTGATATGTCCCAGTTGTTGAGGGTGTGCCAAGACCTGCCAGTGTCCTAAAGGGGGGGATCACAGTTAGGCACCTAGTTTCAGGCTGATTGGAAGCTAGATCCTCAGATAGGAATTTAAAGTATGCAATATATATGGTCCTGTGGTACCATAATAGTAAATCTTGCTGGCCTGCAAAGTAGATGGATCTGGAGGTACTGGAAAAGTCAGGGCTTCAGAAATGTATCACATCCTTTCTGGGAGGTACCAGCAAGCCGTAGCAAGGCTGAGGAAGGATACAAAGATGGCATCCTCCAGCCTACATTCCCTGAGAGCACCCCTGTAGCCTCTAGATGTATGCCAAACTTTAAGTCTGCCCCTCAGGCTGAAGCTCCAAGACAAGTAAATAGGCCTTTTTCACAGACAGACTGGGGATTTGTTTCAGTGCACTGTGTAGTGTTGTGGAGGTGGCACTGAGCAGGTGGTAGCATGCCAATAACTGTCTCTCTAATTGTTATAGTCCTATGGGATTCAGGAATGCAAGCTCCTGGCCACCAGAGCCAGATGATTAAGGAGTGACTCCAGTATGGACTGCATGCACCTGCTGGCTTTTATGGGGGCCATGAAGAGCACAGAACTGGTATGTGGCTCTTTTGCAGGGCCACAGGAGAATCCAGGGCTGGTGCTTGCCTGCCATATTTAGTGGGGCAATGGGAGAGTGCAGGGCTGGCTACACTTGCCAGTACTATCAAGGTAAAAGGAGAGTACAGCTCAGGTCATGATCCCAGGGTCCTGGGATCGAGCCCCACATTGGGCTCTCTGCTCAGCAGGGAGCCTGCTTCCCTCTCTCTCTCTGCCTGCCTCTCTGCCTACTTGTGATCTCTGTCTGTCAAGTAAATAAATAAAATATTTTTTAAAAAATGCATCTCAGTTCCCCTATAGCCCTTTGGGATATAAGCCCCTTTGGTTTTCAAAGCCAGATATTTTGGAGAATGGTCTCTCTGTTACAGGTCCCAGGGGTTAGGGTGCTTGATGTGGGACATGAACCCTTAACTCCTCAGGGAGGCAGTCCAGATTTGTAAGATCCCTTCTTTTTTTTTTTTTTTTTTTAAAGATTTTATTTATTTATTTGTCAGAGAGAGAGAGAGAGCGTGAGAGCGAGCACAGGCAGACAGAGTGGCAGGCAGAGTCAGAGGGAGAAGCAGGCTCCCTACGGAGCAAGGAGCCTGATGTGGGACTCGATCCCAGGGCACTGGGATCATGACCTGAGCCGAAGGCAGCTGCTCAACCAACTGAGCCACCCAGGCGTCCCTGTAAGATCCCTTCTGATTGTGGATCACCTTAGTGGGGGTGGGGTTTGGATGAGACCATATCTCTGCCTCTGTTACCTGTTGATGTGACACTTTTATTATTTGTTGTGAAGGAAGCTGTTCAGTTAGTTTTCAGGTCTTTTTCAGAGAGAATTAATTGTTCCCTATGTAGCTACAGATTTCCTGTGTCCATGTGAAGAGGTATATTCAATACCTTCTTAGGCTACCCTCTTGTACTGCCCTACCAGTATCCTTGTTTTTAACAACTTACTAATTATAGAATTTTTTTCTTACACTTGACATCCTCCAATCATACTATTATGTCTCCTGAAACTTTAATTCTACTCTCTTTATAATATAGGCAGTCTCACTTTGCACAATAGTATGGAACTATTAAAATGAAGATGCAAGCTAAAACCATGTAAAATATATCATAATAATGAGAAAAATATGATTGTTCCACGACCTTTAAAAGTTTTTTCCACAACTTTTTTTTTTAAGATTATTTATTTATTTATTTATTTGACAGACAGAGATCACAAGTACTCAGAGAGGCAGGCAAAGAGAGATTGGAGGAAGCGGGCTCCCTGCTGAGCAGAGAACCAGATGTGGGGCTCAATCCCAGGACCCTGGGATCAGGACCTGAGCCGAAAGCAGAGGCTTTAACCCACTCAGCCTCCCAGGCGCCCCTTCCCACAACTTTAAAATCTCCCTTCACGTAAGTTATACATGTATAGAGGAAAGTCATATATTGCTAAGTTTGTTTTCACTAACTTCCTTGTCTGCATCTCTAAAGTCTCTCAATGGTGGCAGTGTCAACATTCCTATGGTTGGCTATGTTTCTGTAACGCTATTTATATTAGCTTTAAATGTCACTTCCAGTGTTATCACTTCCCATTTTTGCTGCACTTTCACCTTTGTTGGTTAATTTACTCTTTTGAGTAGCCATACTTTTAAAATTCCACATTGGCTTATCAATGAGAGACAAAGAGAAAACAAAACTACATGCTTTGTTATTAGGGCATTAAGCGAATAACATTTTCACAATGACTAATCACTGACAGAATTTGAAAGAAATGAAATAACCGTTCACTGAACATGATACACAAGTTATGTATATAGTGATTTATGGATTGAAAAGCTAACAGACCGTGGTAACATAAGTTCGAACTATGTTGTTGTGGACTGATGTTATTTAACTATATTGTGTTAACAAATTTGTGCGTATCAGAACTGTGCAAAGTAAGAACTGCACTATAAAATCTTATGTTTCTCAATGTGTCACCATTATATGATAAAACAATACCATCTGAAAGAAACTACAGACTATTTCAAATACAGGATTTCTTTGTTTCATCAACTCTGAAAGTATCTAAGTTTAGTGTAGAATTTGCTTACTGAAATATACTTGAAGGGTGCATAGAGAAAGAAATGAAGTTAACCTCTTGCTTAAAGAGTTGAATATACTATGGATATTTGCCAATTGAAACATTTTTTTTCCACTGACATTCATTATAAATTCAGATATGAGTTATGGAATTTAGTTCCATTATATAAATGTTGAGATTTGCTCAGCCCAGAAAAAAATATTTATGAACAATTTAGAAAAAAATTTAAATGGAATTTCAAATCAATGAGTAAAGAATGGAATCTATAACAGATGGGATTGGGTTATCTGGATATTTATTTTGAAAACATGAAGTTACTTCCTCACCTCACACAACATAGAGAAAGAAGCTCATGGATTAAAGATGTGAATATGAAGAACAAAACACACAAGTACTGGAAGAAAAGACATAGTTCTATTTTTATAATATTATTTCAAAAACAGAAGTTTGTATAACAATCAGAAAATTATGCTCCTGATCTTTCCCACCAACTCTGCTTCCCCAAATCTCTCCTATCTTAGTATGTAGCAACTCCATTCTCATACTTGTTCAGGATAAAAACTTAGAGTCATCCTTATCTTTCCTCTCAGAGTCCATGATATCTCTCCTCTAATATTCCATAAAGTAAATCTCTCTGTCTTGACCTGGAAAATAATATTCAGATTCTAAATGTTTCCTATCATTTCCACTGTTACCACCCTATTCCACACTATCAAGATCTCTGGTCTGTATTATTTAAATAGTGTCATAAGCAGTCTCACTGTTTTCATCCTTATTCCTCTATGATCTAGTTCCAAAATAGGAGCTATATTCCCAAATTCAAGTATAATCATGTTACTCCTTCCAGTCACTCCCCATTTCACTCAGGAGTAAAATCCCTTTCTATGATCTATAAGGCTCTAGATAATCTATCTCCCATTACTAACCTGATCTCATCTTTTACTTTGTTTCACCTAATTCTGCTTAATCCACACTAGCCACCTTTATGTTCTTCAGACATGTCAGGTATGCTCTCTCACCTCAGGGTGCTTGAATGACTCATTTCCTCACTGCATGTCACTAGATCGACTGTGTTCAGAGCAGCTTTCTTTTACTACTCTATTTCAAAATTTAACAATTCTCAGCAATTCCTATCCCCAAGCCTCACTTAACTTTTGCCATACCTTCTAACACACTATAAACATATTTATTTTATTGACTAGATGCAAGCTCTGCACAGGCAGTAAGTTTGTTTCATTCATTTTCTATCTCTAGCACCTAAAGCAGTACCTGGCACCTCACCTCACATACTTATTAGGTACATTTTAAATGAATGAATATATAAAAATGTAAAAATTGCCCATGTAAAAAATTTGTACGCTACATGATAAGTGTACAGTAAACAGGGTTATAAGACAAACAAATGACTGACTGGGAGAAAACAACAGATATAATAGACAATAGATACATCTTTATGAAGTACTTCTATAAATCGATAGGAAATACACTGGGTGTGGTCCATAAACAATGAATCTTGGAACACTAAAAAATAAAATAACATTGAGAAAAGAAAAAACAAAAAAATTTAAAAAGATTTTAAAAGATGACCGAAATGGACATTGGGGAGGGTATGTGATTTGGTGAGTGCTGTGAAGTGTGTAAACCTGGTGATTCACAGACCTGTACCCCTGGGGATAAAAATATATGTTTATAAAAAATTAAAAATTAAAAAAAAAAAAACAAAAAAAAAAAAAACAAATAAAAGCTTAAAAAAAAAAAAAAAAAAAAAAAAGATGACCGAAATGAGGAGGACTCAAGATGGCGGAGAAGTAGCAAGCTGAGACTACTTCAGCTAGCCGGAGATCAGCTAGATAGCTTATCTAAAGATTGCAAACACCTGAAAATCCATCGGCAGATCGAAGAGAAGAAGAACAGCAATTCTGGAAACAGAAAAACAACCACTTTCTGAAAGGTAGGACTGGCGGAGAAGTGAATCCAAAGAGTCAGGAAGATAGACCCTGGGGGGAGGGGCCAGCTCCCGGCAAACGGCGGAGCAACGGAGCACAAAATCGGGACTTTTAAAAGTCTGTTCCACTGAGGGACATCGCTCCAGAGGCTAAACTGGAGCGAAGCCCACGCGGGGTCAGCGTGGCCTCAGGTCCCGCAGGGTCACAGAAGGATCGGGGGTGTCTGAGTGTCGCAGAGCTTGCGGGTATTGGAACGGGAAAGCCGGCTACAGAGACAGAGCCTACAGTAAGCTCGCAGCTCGGGGTTACCTTGAACTGGTCGCAGGCTCGGTGAGCTCGGAGCGCGGCCGGAGGTCAGGCAGACGGGAGTAACTGGGCGCTGTTCTCTGAGGGCGCACTGAGGAGTGGGGCTCTGGGCTCTCGGCTCCTCCGAGCCGGAGACCAGGAGGCCACCATTTGTATTCCAGTCCTCCGGAACTCTATGGAAAGCACTCAGGGAACAAAAGCTCCTGAAAGCAAACCCGAGTGGATTATACACCCCCGCCCCTGGTAAGGGCTGTGCAATTCCGCCTGGGGCAAAGACACTTGAGAATCACTACAACAGGCCCCTCCCCCAGAAGACCAACAAGAAATCCAGCCAAGACCAAGTTCACCTACCAAGGAGTGCAGTTTCAATACCAAGGAGAGCAGCAGAATTCCAGAGGAGGAGAAAGCAAAGCATGGAACTCATGGCTTTTCCCTGTGATTTTTTTTAGTCTTGCAGTTAATTTAATTTTTTTCTTTTTCATTTTTTGTTTTTTTTCTCACCTTCTGGTAAATTTTTTTTTAACTTTTACCTTTTTCTTTTTTAACGTTTTTTAACTAGTTTATCCAATATATATATTTTTTCTTTTTTATATTTTTCTTATTTGTTTTCTTTTTTTAATTCTTTACTTTTCTTTTTTTTCTTTTTTCTTTTTTATTTTTTTTTCCTTTCTTCCCTTTTGAACCTCTTTTTATCCCCTTTCTCCCCCCTCACGATTTGGGATCTCTTCTAATTTGGTTAAAGCATATTTTCATGGGGTTGTTGCCACCATTTTAGTATTTTACTTGCTCCTTCATATACGCTTATCTGGACAAAATGACAAGACGGAAAAATTCAACACAAAAAAAAGAACAAGAGGCAGTACCGAAGGCTAGGGACCTAATCAATACAGACATTGGTAATATGTCAGATCTAGAGTTCAGAATGACAATTCTCAAGGTTCTAGCCGGGCTCGAAAACGGCATGGAAAATATTAGAGAAACCCTCTCGAGAGATATAAAAGCCCTTTCTGGAGAAATAAAATAACTAAAATCTAACCAAGTTGAAATCAAAAAAGCTATTAATGAGGTGCAATCAAAAATGGAGGCTCTCACTGCTAGGATAAATGAGGCAGAAGAAAGAATTAGTGATATAGAAGACCAAATGACAGAGAATAAAGAAGCTGAGCAAAAGAGGGACAAACAGCTACTGGACCACGAGGGGAGAATTCGAGAGATAAGTGACACCATAAGACGAAACAACATTAGAATAATTGGGATTCCAGAAGAAGAAAGAGAGAGGGGAGCAGAAGGTATACTGGAGAGAATTATTGGGGAGAATTTCCCCAATATGGCAAAGGGAACGAGCATCAAAATTCAGGAGGTTCAGAGAATGCCCCTCAAAATCAATAAGAATAGGCCCACCCCCGTCACCTAATAGTAAAATTTACAAGTCTCAATGACAAAGAGAAAATCCTGAAAGCAGCCCGGGAAAAGAAGTCTGTAACATGCAATGGTAAAAATATTAGATTGGCAGCAGACTTATCCACAGAGACCTGGTAGGCCAGAAAGAGCTGGCATGATATATTCAGAGCACTAAATGAGAAAAACAAGCAGCCAAGAATACTATATCCAGCTAGGCTCTCATTGAAAATAGAAGGAGAGATTAAAAGCTTCCAGGACAAAAAAAAAAAAAAAAAAAAAAAAAAACTGAAAGAATTTGCAAACACAAAACTGGCTCTACAGGAAATATTGAAAGGGGTCCTCTAGGCAAAGAGAGAGCCTAAAAGTAGTAGATCAGAAAGGAACAGAGACAATATACAGTAACAGTCACCTACAGGCAATACAATGGCACTAAATGCATATCTCTCAATAGTTACCCTGAATGTTAATGGGCTAAATGCCCCATCAAAAGATACAGAGTATCAGAATGGATAAAAAAAATCTCTATGTTACCTACAAGAAAATCATTTTAAACCCGAATGGACTTCCAGATTTAAATTGGGAGTGTGGAAAACAATTTACCATGCTAATGGACATCAGAAGAAAGCAGGAGTGGCTTTCTTCAAAAAAGAGAACTACAGACCAATATCCTTGATGAACACAGATGCCAAAATTCTCACCAAAATAATAGCCAATAGGATTCAACAGTACATTAAAAGGATTATTCATCACGACCAAGTGGGATTTATTCCAGTGCTGCAAGGTTGGTTCAACATCCGCAAATCAGTCAATGTGATACAACACATCAATAAAAGAAAGAACAAGAACCATATGATACTCTCAGTAGATGCTGAAAAAGCATTTGACAAAGTACAGCATCCCTTTCTGATCAAAACTCTTCAAAGTGTAGGGATAGAGGGCACATACCTCAATATCATCAAAGCCATCTATGAAAAACCCACCGCAAATATCATTCTCAATGGAGAAAAACTGAAAGCTTTTCCGCTAAGGGCAGGAACACGGCAGGGATGTCCATTATCATCACTGCTTTTCAACATAGTACTAGAAGTCCTGGCCTCAGCAATCAGACAACAAAAGGAAATTAAAGGCATCCAAATCGGCAAAGAAGAAGTCAAATTATCATTCTTCGCAGATGATATGATACTATATGTGGAAAACCCAAAAGACTCCACTCCAAAACTGCTAGAACTTGTACAGGAATTCAGTAAAGTGTCAGGATATAAAATCAATGCACAGAAATCAGTTGCATTTCTCTACACCAACAGCAAGACAGAAGAAAGAGAAATTAAGGAGTCAATCCCATTTACAATTGTACCCAAAACCATAAGATACCTAGGAATAAGCCTAACCAAAGAGGCATAGAATCTATACTCAGAAAACTATAAAGTACTCATGAAAGAAATTGAGGAAGACACAA
This sequence comes from Mustela lutreola, assembly GCF_030435805.1. NCBI lineage: Eukaryota > Metazoa > Chordata > Mammalia > Carnivora > Mustelidae > Mustela > Mustela lutreola. Next base: position 93,447,504 of record NC_081308.1, on the reverse strand, counting down.
AGAAATGGAAAAATGTTCCATGCTCCTGGATTGGAAGAATAAATATTGTGAAAATGTCTATGCTACCTAATACAATCTACACATTTAATGCAATTCCTATCAAAGTACCATCCATCTTTTTCAAAGAAATGGAACAAATAATTCTAAAATTTATATGGAACCAGAAAAGACCTCGAATAGCCAAAGGGATATTGAAAAAGAAAGCCAACGTTGGTGGCATCACAATTCCATACTTCAAGCTCTATTACAAAGCTGTCATCATCAAGACAGCATGGTACTGGCACAAAAACAGACACATAGATCAATGGAACAGAATAGAGAGCCCAGAAATAGACCCTCAACTCTACAGTCAACTAATCTTTGACAAAGCAGGAAAGAATGTCCATTGGAAAAAAGACAGTCTCTTCAATAAATGGTGCTGGGAAAATTGGACAGCCACATGCAGAAAAATGAAATTGGACCATTCCCTTACACCACGCACAAAAATAGACTCAAAATGGATGAAGGACCTCAATGTGAGAAAGGAATCCATCAAAATCCTGGAGGAAAACACAGGCAGCAACCTCTTCGACCTCAAAAGACAACTGACAGAATGGGAGAAGATATTTGCAAACGACTTATCAGATAAAGGACTAGTGTCCAGAATCTATAAAGAACTTAGCAAACTCAACACCCAAAGAACAAATAATCCAATCAAGAAATGGGCAGAGGACATGAACAGACATTTCTGCAAAGAAGACATCCAGATGGCCAACAGACACATGAAAAAGTGCTCCATATCACTCGGCATCAGGGAAATACAAATCAAAACCACAATGAGATATCACCTCACACCAGTTAGAATGGCTAAAATCAACAAGTCAGGAAATGACAGATGCTGGCGAGGATGCGGAGAAAAGGGAACCCTCCTACACTGTTGGTGGGAATGCAAGCTGGGGCAGCCACTCTGGAAAACAGCATGGAGGTTCCTCAAAATGTTGAAAATAGAACTGCCCTATGACCCAGCAATTGCACTATTGGGTATTTACCCTAAAGATACAAATGTAGTGATCCAAAGGGGCACGTGCACCCGAATGTTTATAGCAGCAATGTCCACAATAGCCAAACTATGGAAAGAACCTAGATGTCCATTAACAGATGAATGGATCAAGAAGATGTGGTATATATACACAATGGAATACTCTGCAGCCATCAAAAGAAATGAAATCTTGCCATTTGCGACAACATGGATGGAACTAGAGCATATCATGCTTAGTGAAATAAGTCAAGCAGAGAAAGACAACTATCATATGATCTCCCTGATATGAGGAAGTGGTGATGCAACATGGGGGCTTAAGTGGGTAGGAGAAGAATCAATGAAACAAGATGGGATTGGGAGGGAGACAAACCATAAGTGACTCTTAATCTCACAAAACAAACTGAGGGTTGCTGGGGGGAGGGGGTTTGGGAGAAGGGGGTGGGATTATGGACATTGGGGAGGGTATGTGCTTTGGTGAGTGCTGTGAAGTGTGTAAACCTGGTGATTCACAGACCTGTACCCCTGGGGATAAAAATATATGTTTATAAAAAATAAAAAGTTAAAAATAAAAAAAGATGACCAAAATGTAAGGTCTGAGCCTACTAAGTTTTAACTTAGGCAAATTATTCAAACTCTCTTTAAAAAAATTAGAAATACCCAACCAAATCCCCTCCTAAAAATGAGGCAAGAGACTACTGGGTATTTACCCTAAATATACAAATGTAGTGATCCAAAGGGGCTTGTGCACCTGAATGTTTACAGCAGCAATGTCTACAATAGGCAAACTATGGAAAGAACCTAGTTGTCCATCAACAGATGAATAGATAAAGAAGATGTGGTATATATACACAATGGAAGATGTGGTATATATACTATATATACACAATGGAATACTATGAAGCCATCAAAAGAAATGAAATCTTGCCATTTGCAAGGACGTGGATGGAACTAGATGGTATCATCTAGTGACTTAGTGAAATAAGTCAATCAGAGAAAGACAACTATCACATGATCTTCCTGATATGAGGAAGTGGAGATGCAACATGGGGGGTTTGGGGGTTAGGAAAACAATAAATGAAACAAGATGGGATCAGGAGGGAGACAAACCATAAGTGACTCTTAATCTCACGAAACAAACTGAGGGTTGGTTGCTGGGGGAAGGGGGGTCAGGAGAGGGGGGTGGGGTTATGGACATTGGGGAGGGTATGTGCTATGGTGAGTGCTGTGAAGTGTGTAAACCTGGCGATTCACAGACCTGTACCCCCGGGGATAAAAATACATTATATGTTTATTAAAAAAATAATAAATTAAAAAAAATTTTAAAAATGAGGCAAGAGTATGAAGAGACAATTTGTAGAGGAGATAAAAGCATAAGAAATCTCATTCATGATTAGGAAAATTACATTTAAACAATGATACTCTACTTTTCACCCATTAGACCGACAAAATTTGAATGGTTAATAATATCCAATATTTATAAAATGAGGACAAAATAGAAAATTCCTAATACTGATCAAGATATTATGGAGCAGGAGAGATATTTAAAAGAAAAATTAGTAATTATCAATATTAAAAAGGTATATATATATGAGAGGTTCCAGCAACTCTACTTAGAATTTATTCTATGGCAATATTAATATTAATATTAATAATCTTAAGATATGTATCTTACATATGTATGTAAGATATGGGTAAGAATCTTCAGAGTAACACATGTTTGTAATCATGAAAATAGAGAAACAACTCAGTGTTCATTCATAATAGGTTAAACTATTTATGGTCAATCCATACACAAAATACTATATAATTATGAAAAGGAATGAGGCATTAATTAATGTGCTGAAAGAAAGTTTGCTAAGACTTCCTAAGTTATGATAGCTGGGTCCAGACAAGATATGTAGTATGATTTTATATGTGTAAATAAAAATATAAGAGACCTACATTTGGTAGATCCAGCATCATTTTCTGAATTAGTAACTGAGTAAAAATGCTTCCATAGTTGTAAGATGCTTTCCATTCTAAGATGCACCTCAATATCAGAGATTTTGCATATAAAAAAACCTGAGTCTTAATATTGATGAAATATCTAAAATATATTCATGTTTATATACACATAAAGTATCTTCTGTGGACAACTACTAAAAGTGGTGGTTAGGGAAGAACTATGAATTTAAGGTATGTAAATGTGTGGAGAGAAGACTTCTCATTTTACGTTGTTTCATACTGGTTGATTTTTAAAACGAAGTTTATTGGTTACTATTAATATAAAAACTTTAAAAGACAAAAACCTAAATGAACTTACCTTTTGATCTGGATATTTCACTTTTAGGAATCTATACAGAATAAATAATTATACATGTGTCCACAGATATGTCTAAGAATATTCATTCTGATATTAATTACAACAACAGAATATCATGCAACTATTAAAAATAATGTACAGTGTTATGATAAGCACTGGGTGTTATACCCAACTAATGAACTGTTGAACGTTACATCAAAAACTAACAATGTACTATATGCTGGCTAACTGAACATAATAAAAAAGTACAGTGACAAAGAAAATTGTATAAGACATAATAAAAAAGATAAAAAAATATAAGCGATAAAGCAAATAGAGAATAGTGTGTATTCTATGACTCTATGCATATATAATACATGTAGAAAACCCCAAATTTTGTATATATACATAAAAATATTATGGCAAGGGATTCAAATCTATACACTATTATCAGTGGATCTCTACAGGTAAGGGAATGGAATAAAGAAGATATGTTATTAAAGGGATTTTCACTTTTACCCTTGATATGTCTGTATTATCATTTTTTAATGTAGTCATGTACTACTGGTAAAATTTAAATAGAAGAGAAAATATTCAGCATCATTTCAATAGACTTTACACTGTTAATTTGCAGTTAATATGCAGAAATTTCTCTTGATTATCTCTTACTATAAGTTGACTGACTATGCAATCAAACTAAAATTTTTTGTATACTATTAAAAAGAAATTACCTTTAAAACATTCAAATTTCATGAGTTAAGTCATTGAGCAACAACAAAAAAGAGAGACAAAGCAAGAAAGAGACTCTTAACTATAGAGAACAACCTGATGGTTACCAGAGGAAAGGTGGGTGGAGGGATGGGTTAAATAGGTGACGGGGATCAAGGAGGGCACTCGCTGTGATGAGCAGCAGGTGGTATATGGAAGTACTGAATCACTAAATTGTACATGTGAAACTAATATAACATTGTGTGTTAATTATACTGTAATTAACATTAAATTTTTTTTTTAAAAATTAGAAAGTAAAAAGGACAGCTTAAAAGGAAAAAAAAACCCACATTATTCAGTACATTCTTATCTCAGTAGGAATTTTCATTAATTCCATGGAAGGTTAGTAATACCATTCTTTTTGTAATATTTCCTAGCTTTGTGGTCTGCCTGAATGATTAAATAGTATTGTGAGACAAATGATTAACCAGGAGAAAATATTTGTGATATATATAAAATAATCAGTGGATGAATCTTCACTAAAGAGTACTTCCACAAATCAGTAGGAATTATTACTTTTTTACATGGAATTAAGGAGCTATCAAATATTCATTGAGTCTAATGATTCTAACATATGTTCTAAATTTGACTGAGAAACACTACCAAAGTGTTCACACTGACTAGATACGTGAAGGGACATGTAAAACTGTTTTAAGTGTACTACCTCTCATATGCCATTAGGAATACTACAGCATTTCATTAATTACATGAGTTACTTTGTCTATAAGTCTCTTCATATTAGTTAATAATAATATTAGGATATAGATCAATATTTCCCCACTAAGTTGGGAAAAGAAAACCAAAGCTAGGCAGGAATACACCTTTGGTTTACCAAATTACACTCAGAGATTAAGATAGAGGGAAAACAAAGAAATCTTCCCCCACACACCTTTTTGGATTGGCTACAAACTCTAAAACATAACTCCTTACAATGTAAGAGAAAGCAGGAGGAATGAATTTTCAGAATATACCATGTCAACTGTGTAGTTTGTTTAATGTAGAATTAGGAATGAGCACAGTATTTTTCAAAAAATCATATCTGCTCAGGTATATGCCTAGAGTAGAATTACCTTTGGGCCAGGAAGACCAGGAAGACCAATGCCTGAAACACCAGGATCACCTTTTTCTCCTTTCTGTCCAGGTAATCCTGGGGAGCCAGGTTGACCAGGAACTCCAGGAGGTCCAGGAGACCCTTTCACACCCTGAGGGCCTGTTGAAAATATGTAATATGCATCTTTTTTACAAAATATGCTTTATTCATGGCATATCTATGACACGACTAAGGGGAAAGGTTTTTTAAAAATACCTCTGCAAATTCTGAATTATATAATAATCTTTTACAACCAGGATTATTTAAAAGCCTATTTTTCAAGGAAGTTTAAGAGAAAGGGGTACAGTGAGAGAAAATATACATATTTGTGGATCCTTACTCTTAAGGTTTCTGAAACTCTGTCCCTTAAATCACATTTCAAATATTTGTGTGATGAGAAAAGTCTACCCACTGACTATGTCTATTACTGTGTCAGTTTGATTCTATCAACACCAGTCTCTATTTTAATAACAAAGAGAATGAACCATCTGCCGTTAATGAAATTAAATATTTGGGAGACTTTCATCACTCACCTGGAAAACCCATATCACCTATGCTTCCTTTAAGTCCAGGAGGTCCTGTAAGTCCTGGATTCCCAGGAAGACCAGGGTTACCTTTGGGGCCTAGAAAAGTTAAATTGATTAAATTAAGACAAGTCAGCAATATTGAGGTTGCCTGGTTTCTTGGAGTGGGTTGTAATTATAATGTAAGCCTGGGATTAGATGGATGAAACCTTAATAAATGATAAAGTTCCACAGATCCAGCTCAGCATAAAACAGGCAAGAGGTACCTAAGAAATCTCCTTAGGGACATATTACAATATAAACATAGTAACAGAGGTCTCCTAATACAAATCAGTTTTTAAAATGTGAAAATTTTACCAGGACACCTCGTTTCTTGCTCTAAAACAATTCCAATCACCTGAAGTCCTATTTGTATTATGTGCATACTACCCTTACTGTATTTGCCACAGATAAATCCAATATAATGAGTCTGCTTTTAAAAGACTGAGAAGTAAGTGGCTTTCCCACATACGTCTGGTTATGTGGAAGTGGTAAATGGAAAGTGGTATCCTGTTATGATATACTTCCAGTACATTAGGCCAGGGATAGATAAAGGTTGACAGAGAGGTACTAACTCCCAACAGTCATGGCTGCTGTGTTCATACATTCTTCCTTGAGCTCAGGTGCCTGAGCTGTGGTGTCACATACGGATTTTCTAAGGACCACAATGTTGCCTTAAACATTTTTTCTTTTATTTTTTCTTTCATACTGACTTCCAACTTGGGGAAGAGAATGCAGAAGATGTGAAGAATAGAAAGGAACTTATATATTAAGGCGATGTAGTACAGAGTCTAGAGCAGAATAACTGATCTGAAGGACTCCTATGAGAATGGAGACCAGCTGCTCTTTATTCCTTTGGGCCTAACTAAGAGAAAATGGCTCAAGAAGCAGCAAGAGTTTTCCTAGAAATAAGAAAAAAATCCATGTTGACTCTAAGGGTGATTAATGCTGAAAAAGACTACCCAGGTATGTTGTGAAATTTTTGTCCCTAGAAACTTTAAAAAATATAATCAGCAGCCATCTTTACATGGTTTAATGACTGACTTCTCTAAAGGCAGTACCTAAAAAAAGCTAAATTTTTCAGCACCTGCCAGATAACTGCCTCACTAATATATGTTGCCGTGTATGTAAATAAAACACACCACCTTATTTGGATGTACTTCTCATTCTGTATACATCCTCACTGCTCACAAAAAGAAGAAACTGAGCAAAGAAAAATATCCTACAAACCTTGTCAGTTAACACGTGGGCCAAATGGCAATATTTTTGCTAAAAAAGAGCTCCACATCTCAGTAGCTACTCAAGCATATTGTCATGATCCGATCCAAAACATCATCACACATGATAAATACATAATTACTTTCCTAGGATTTAGGATCAGCCATTCAATTGCTACAGGTGGTCTGTCATCCTTACCTGATGGTCCCGGCAATCCAGGTTGTCCACTCAGTCCAGGTTGCCCTGGGTCTCCAGGCAAACCCTGGTAACCTTTTGGCCCTGGAACTCCAGGAATACCTTCCAATGATGAATATAAGGAACACAAGTTAGGTTGATATCATTAATCCACTAAAAATAATTTGGGAAAGCAAGCAACCCAAATTCTGAACTATGAATGAAATATAGGAACCCATGATATTCTGACAGAGTAGGAGCCAATAGCGCTGGACACATTAAACTCCTCCACTTTTTATGTAGCTACGATTAAGAAACTCAAGTCACTCAGTAACTAAGTCATTTTCCTCTTTGGGCCTCAGTTTTTTCCACTGTAAAATGAAGGAACTGGGGCAGATTATCTTTAGGCTATCTTTTAGATTCTACAACTATCTTTAATAATCTTATTATAATATAGATTACTGCCTCTATTTTACAGAAGGCAAAATTGAAAGAGAATGCTTGTAAGGACTAATGCGAGAAATATATCTCTTTTTAACAGTAATAAAAAATTAGGTGGCCCTACCTCTTTTGTGATGACATACAAAACCACACTAATGTCTTAAACTCTTTTTTGAGGAAAAATCCCACCAAATTCTGCTAATAGGTAAACATAGTATTTGTGTACACACATACACCCACACATACTCACAAGCACACATGAGCTGACAAAAAGAGCCACAAACTTTACTGTAAGCTGCAAATAAACATGGCTAATTTTAAAGTTCCATGTTGTCTGAAAGGCTATTCTATATAGACTGGATTGTAAGCACTTTATTTATTAATTTGTGCTTACCTACATTTTTGATGCCTTGTTATGTTATACTTTTATAAAAAGAAAAAAGAATTTTTTTTAATTTAAAAAGTCAGTGTAGGGGTGCCTGGGTGGCTCAGTGGGTTAAAGCCTCTGCCTTCGGCTCGGGTCATAATCCCAGGGTCCTGGGATCGAGCCCCACATTGGGCTCTCTGCTCAGCAGGGAGCCTGCTTCCTCCTCTCTCTCTGCCTGCCTCTCTGCCTACTTGTGATCTCTGTCTGTCAAATAAATAAATAAAATCTTTAAAAAAAAAGTCAGTGTAATACTCCATATCTTATTTGTTTCTAATAAAATAACTATAGCAACACAGTTGCTCCCTAAACCTTTCAGCAACCTCCCTCATGGCTGAGCTGGCCCAGCTGTTCTTAATCCAATACTTGTTTATTCTGCCAAGGCAACAAAATAACAATGAACTGGATTTAAAAGCCAAGTATGATATGTATATCAAAACACTGCAGGGCAACAATGTATTATTCCTCCCCATCTGGTCTCAAGGGAAAAAAAAAATTAAGGGACCAGCAAATTTCCCAAACACTGAAATCAATTTTTCAAGTGATTCTGGCTATATATGCTTTCCTCTCAACAACATATTGCTTTCTGGAAAGCCTGAAGGTGACTGCCTTAAGTCTATTTTAAGAGTTCATAGTTTGTGACAAGTTAAACTACAAAGAAAACACTTAAATAAAAGTTGATCACTCAAACAATACAAATCAGGTGAAAATTTTCATTACCAAAAATTTGACGTGCCTTTTGTTGGTGACTTCTACACTATAAATCACTTTTCGTGCTATTTAAAATGAAACTTGAGATATACCAGTAAATACATTCACAAATAAATGTATTACTTACCTGGTAAGCCAGGGTCCCCCTTCTCTCCTTTTGAGCCCAGTAGATCTGGATCCACTGGTCCAGGAGGGCCTGGAAGGCCAGGCTCTCCTTTACCACCTTTTTCTCCTACAGGGCCAGGAGGTCCTGGCTGACCCTGCAAACCATCATCACCTAAAACCAACATTGTGGAGAGGACACAACAGATTAGATTCATCCTTCCAGGATTTATGCCTATAAAGATTATTATAATATTCTCTATATATCTCTATATATAATCTATAAATATTATTCATATATTCTGTAATTTAGTAAGCCACTGACCACCCAAAACACTTATGCACTATGGTTATTGTCTGAGTAACTTGAACTCACATCACATTTTTCCACTCAAATAACACTCCCTCTATTTTCTGGGGTTCTTTGACAATAATAGAAACTGTAAAAAAAATCAAAATTCAATCCCCATATTTTATTATTTTGAGATAAGCATTTGCAACATTTCATGGTATTCAAACTGTGCATGCCACCAAATCGAAAATACAATGTACTTAAATGCCATGTCACATAAGTGATGAATCACTGAATTCTACTCCTGAAACCAATATTACACTCTATGTTAACTAACTAGAATTTAAATAAAGCTTTTAGAAAATACCATGTCACAAAGAAACAAAAGTTAGCATTGCCCATTGTAAAGCACTCAAAAATATTCTATATTGACACAAAACAACGTTTAATTTTCTCTCTCACATGCATCTACCAGCCAATTCTGAGTATTACCTTTGATACCAGGAACACCACTCCTGCCAGGAATTCCCAAAGGTCCTGGTGGGCCTGGAGGTCCCATCATACCCATTTCACCTTTGGTACCTTTGAAGAGTATCAAATAATTAACTTTAACTTTCCTTGACCTTGGAAAAATAAAAGATAACTTTTAATATGTCAACTGGAAGACTACTGAGTGTTACTGGGCATTAAGTTTTACCCCTTTTCAACTGCTGTAACTTTGGCAACTACTACTGCTGATATAAATGAATAAAAAGACTCTGGGGCACCTGGGTGTCTCAGTCAGTTAAGCACCCGGTTGTTGATTTCAGCTTAGATCATCTCAGCATCCTGAGATTGAGTCTGCAGTGGGCTCTGCACTGGGTGTGGAGCTTACTTAAGATTCTCTCTCGTTCCCTCCTCTTCTGCCCCTCCCCAATCCTGGGCTCACACTCTCTCTCTCAAAAAATAAAAATAAAAATAAAAAGACTCACTGTGGTAGCTAATCTCCAAAGATTGCCTCACAATGCACCACACTTCCCAGAATACACAACCTTGTGCAGCCTTCTGTCCTTGAATTTGGGCTGACTGTGCCTTGCCCTTGACTAAGTGACACTGTATGACTCCCAAGGCTAGATCATAGGAAGCCTTGCAGCCTTCACCTGGGACTCTTAGAACGCTTGCTTTTGGTTTTGGGGATTCTCTCTTTTGGGAAGCCAGCTGCCTCGGAGAGCAACTACCCTGAATTTACCAGAATGTAAGGATCCCAAGCCATGTGAAGGAACATTATGGATAATGAGAGACCATTTGAAGAGGCCAAGGAACATGCAGTTGTCAGAGAAGTGCCATCATGGAAGTAGATCCTTCATCCCAACCACTCCAGTTGGTGCCATGTAGATCAGAGATAAATGACCCTACCAAATCATGTCTTAACTCCTGACCCACAAAATCTTGAACAAAATAAAAAGGTTGAATTAAATCATTAAATTGTGGGATCATTTTTTATACAGCAATATTTAACCAGAAATCTCAGCCAAAAAATGTAATGAAAATAGCAAACTGAGTTTCCTGCTAAGATATTTAACACTTTTCCTTAAGGGACAGTGTCAATTCAGAAAAGTACGAGAGAATAATATATAAGAATCATATTAAATATGTTTTAACTTCCTGAATCCAAAACCAGAGAAAACTTTAAATGAAGTACCTGGAAATCCAGAGGCACCTGCTTTTCCTGGAAGCCCTGGTGTTCCTGGGGGTCCCATAGGACCAGGTGCTCCAGGAATTCCTGGACTGCCTCTCTCTCCAGGGGGTCCTGGAACATCAAACCCAGGAGGCCCTGGGTCTCCCTTCTCTCCTTGTATTCCATGCAGGCCTAGTTAATACAACACCAATATTAACAAGTTTTGAAGCAGTTTTAAGAGCTGTATCTGATTATTTTTCTAGCAAACAAGTGATAGACTCCTGTGTATAACAAACCTAACAGTGATTCAGAGATACTTTTGGTATCATGCATATAAAATGACCTAACAATCAAACTTTAGGATTTTCAAGCATATTTCTCTATGAAAGTGCTTCTCAAATTATTTCCAGTGAACAACCAACATTTTCTTAAGTCCTGGTCCACCATGGGCAAATATTTTCATAAAACACAATAAAAATTACTAAAAAAATACTAAAATAAAAAGCCAAAGTCATACATGACTACATTTTGATTATTATATTCAACAAATACAATTACACTGTCAAATTATCACATAAGTTTCTAAATGCTTACTCTCAATTTCTTCTAATTCCAATGCAGACTGGTAACAAGCATTTTGTGATTTGACATTGGTCCATTGACTGCATTTGGATTTGCACACTCTAAGGTACTATGGATTATTAGGATATATTTCTATAATCCATAAAAATGATCCATTACTGAATAAGCCCATTACATGGACATTTTCAACTTTATTTCTGTTTCATTTTACATGTTATCTTGATAATACATTACACCATCAGTTTTGTTGTTAAATTTTGTTTCTCAGTATTTCAACCAGGATTTCACAGAAAAAAATATGATACTGCAAAAATATTTAACCTTAGTAAGTTTTGCAAGACTGAACTACTCCAAGAGACAAGATGATTAAAACTGATTATATATTCAGGGAAAAGAATTACTCTGCCAACGTAAGACGAGTTTCCACTCCAATTCCTATTAGGTATGTCACTTTGTGAGTCACATAGGTAGGTGATAGGTAGGTCAATATTGTTGACCTACAACTGTTAAATGGGGATACAATTGACTGGAAGCTGGAGGCTGAGCCAGGTGACCATTCCAAAGTGTCCCTTCAACAGTAAGACCTAATTTTGAAGACCTAATTGTTGAAGATTCAGAGGTGATTATTTTTATAATAGAGCAAGATGCTGGGATTTTAAGATCTGTTTGATGTCATATACCAGCATGTCCTTAAACCAATAAAATTGACTTTGAAGATTAGGGAATTCCATTCAGTTTGCATGTCATAATGGTTCCAATTATGTCATTTCATTGAAAATACTACAGTAAGGGGAGAGATATTTTACATTATTATATTTGTGACATATCATGAGATACCTAATAATGAACACTATTACAACTCTATCTGAATCACTGCCTACTGTTATAGTTGAGTTTTCAAGATAACTCATTTGTCCTTTGAAATACACTCCACAAAGTAATGGAAAAAACCCAAAGACTTAAACCTGGACAAATCTTGTTTGTTTTTCATGTTTAAAAAGCTTCACTTTAAGATGCAGCTTTTGAGAAAGAACTACAGTACCTGGTAGACCTGAAGTTCAAGAGGCAGGAGTTACAGTTCAGCAGCAAGATGAACCACCCCAAGCAGAAGCAAGTTGCAAAAAAATTGATTAGGTTAAGAAAAAAACTAAGCATGTAAAGATGAAAACAAAAAAGTCCACAAATAGAAGTTATTAGATACTGATTCACAACTACCGTGTATTAGTAATAATGAGTAAAGAACTTATTTTAGGCATTCATTTAGATGTTCATATAGCAATATTCTATAAATGAAATATATATGTATAAGGCATTCATTTTAGGCATTCATTTAGATGTACATATATATGTACATATATACATATATATTTCATTTTAGAATATAAATGTACATATATACATATATGTATGTATATGTGTACATATATTCATATTCATATATTAATACATATATGAACATTTATTCATATGTGAATACATATATACACATATATACATATATATAAAAAAGACAATGAAATATTGACATTCACAAAAAGTAATGCTTTTTGATAAAGACCAGCTTTACACTCTTGTCCCTGATCCTTAGATTGCTTTGAATAATCCTTTTGGAACTTAAGCTCCTAAAGATAAGTTAGAATTTAAAGCTAAATTTGATTTTATACTATAACAGCTTTGGTACAGAAAACTCAATAATTATTAGCAGATGAGTATAATTAAACAAACTGCATTACTAGCAAAGATTTTTTTCATTGTTATTTGTAGTAGTAACAGCTATTATGCTGTACTTCTCATAGCATAGATCTTTTTCATGAATACTGTCAGAAGTAGGCATCCTGTTAAGATCAAGAATGAAGAGAGTCAACATAAATTCAAAATCTCTGCTGAATCTCCTTATGTAATAACAGGAATTATATGGCTATATATAGAGAGAGTAAGTACATTAGGGGCATATAGATGCAGTCAAATGGGACCAGTTCGTAAAAAAGGGGAAAATTCCAAAAACACATCTGTGAGAATTTTACTTGCGTGTGCGGGTGCGCGCACGTGCATGCACACTCCCCTACCCCCAGCCCCCACCCCAAGGGCTTGATAGCTGAAAAACGTTAGAAAACTTCATAGATGAAATGGGTTAGGAAACTTCCTCTATGAAATGACATGACTAATTCCTTGTTTCTTTGTTTCACATTAGTGGGGATGAGGTTGAATGGATTGCACTTCTTCCTGAGACTGGGCAAACATTACAATACATTTGGCTCAGGTTAAGGTATGATCTGTGGACATGGAATTGAGTATATTTAACTGACCTCTTAGAGATTCACTAAAGCAGCAATCTTCTAGCTAATAGCCAGATCAAATAGCAAGAATCAACAATTTCCATTTCTGCCTGGATTAGTAGAGCATGGAATGAAAAGCATTCTGCTTCTTATCCTCTGGCATTTTTTCTTTTATTTCCCTGCTGTCAAATGAGGACTTGATATTCAACAGTTCCTTAATTTATAAACATGCATTAAACTGTGTATCCTGGCTTGGAAAAGAGAATGACAAATAGTAAAGCTTGATTAAATTACAGCAGAAAACTGGAGCAAAAAAAGCTTGAAAAGCATAATGCAAACATTTTATACTGGAGAGATGACAATATAGAATACTTTGCATTAAGTTTTCTATTGCAAAATGAAACACAACAAGTATATTGAACAAGCGTATTAAAAGAAAATTGGTAGTTAGAACTTTAGCCATGCAGTGCAAGTCAGGTGTATCAAGGTATTAGTAACAGTCTTGCTGATCACCCTTTCATTGAGATGTATGAACAGAAATCACAATGTTTTTGAAATAGGCTAAGATAATATTATGCTTTGCTGATATAAATAAATTTATAAACAAAGTGAGTATATGTGGCTAGTATTAAATATAAAATGTGATCTATCCTGTAGTAAAAAAATTGTGATTTGATAACATATCCATCTATATTAATAAACATGCATTCAATACATTTTAATGCCAATTCCATGCCATATTAGTTAAGATAGTGAATTTTATGGCAAAATATATATTTATAGAAGAAACAAGATTAAATTCAGCACCATTACTTTCCCCCGTCCATCCTATCTAGACTTTATAAATTTATATACCTATATATCCATCAGTTAAAAAGGCAGAGAATGTTAGATGAATGAACTATTTAGAGTATTAGCTAAATTTGAAAAAGCATAAAGTACAAATAAATGTATCCTTATTTTGTTCAGATTGGTGTTAACAGTAGTTTCTTTTCATTCCTTCTTAGCTGTGATTTAAGAATTCAAAATGCTTCCAAAACCTCATGCAATTTGGGGAAATAAAAGAAGTGACAAAACATAACAGGAATGATAAATTCATTTTAGCCATCTTTGTGGAACAGCAGGCCAGGACTATAATGACCAAACCTAAAAATTGTTTTTTCTCAAGATCCCTTTGCTATGCCAGTTGAACAGAATGGTTTTTTCATGAGTGTTGATGCAGCTACTTTTTAACAACCTGGTTCAAAGCAACACATAAGTTTTCTCATTTTTAAATCAGTAGTGACATGTTAGGGGCCTTAAAGAAAAAAAGAACAATGGGCCACAACACAAAATTTTAAAGAACAACATAAGCAAAAATTACATTTACTTTCCAGGCTTTTTATATTGTTAACTATGTTTCCAGATTTTTAGCGTAATAACTAATAAAATATTTATTGCTATTTAAGGTCAGAAAATATATTTCTACTGTTTCAAAATCAATGTATGTACATCTGAACTGTGTGTTTAAGTCATTTGACATATTCCGGTAAATTAAGGAATGATTAAGTTTTCCATATTTGTTTTAACTTTATGAATTATTACATTGCTTTGCAATAGCACACTGGCCCAAGAGTGGCCCTTAGTGAGCATCACCAGATGGCTCAGAATCCACAAAACTCAATGAAGTTCCCAGATAAATGTAGAAAAATCGTATGATTCTCTATTAGGTCACAAGCTGACTAAACTTGTTTTGCGTATCTTTTGCTTGTTTGTTTGCTTGTTTTTGTTTTCTATCTGTATAAAAAAGTTTAGAGTGTTTATGAATTAAAAAGTGACTGCTGACTTAAGGGTGAAAGAGGAGAAAATTCAACTTACTTGTTTTAGTAAAAAAAAAAAAAAAAGAAATGAGAATGCCTAAAATATACTTTTGAAATAATGTTTTTAAGTCTAGTTCTCATGTGCCAAGAAATGTTAAGAGGTTTCAGAATGATGTCTATTAATTTGTGCAGCTGCTCAGGTGTGAAATAATCAGCACTGGAAATTCTTAGCTTTGTGATTCCAAGACTGTGACTAGCTCAATGATTGTATGCTGAGGTAACATACTGCAATTGTGAAATTGCATTATTTGTTAATAGATCAATTTTTTTAATGGTTTTTTCTTTTTTAAAAAAATTTTTCAATTTATTTATTTTCATCATAATAGTATTATTATTTTTTCACCACACCCAGTGCTCCATGCAATCCGTGCCCTCTATAATACCCACCACCTGGTACCCCGACCTCCCAACCCCCGCCACTTCAAACCCCTCAGATTGTTTTTCAGAGTCCATAGTCTCTCATGGTTCACCTCCCATTCCAATTTCCCCCAACTCCCTTCTCCATGATCTGTATTTTTTCAGTTTTCAAAATTATACAAGGAGACATATTACCTCTCAAATCTGTTTTCTGGAAAACTGCTACATAGGTTGTAGTGTACTAATGAACTAGCCAACTTCTATATAATGAATGCTACAAAAATGCACATTTATTCACTCCAATCTTACCAGGTTGGCCTACTGGTCCAGGAATCCCTGGTGGCCCTGGTGGTCCCTGAACACCTATTCCTGGAAGCCCAGGAGGTCCCATTGGCCCAGGTTGTCCATTTGGCCCAACATCACCTTTAAGAAATAAATAAAGCTGAGTCAGTAGTCATTAGAAACCACAATACTTATGTGAAAAGACACATAAAATTAAGCAAAGATGTTGAAAATCTATCTAATCACTGAGCAAGAGAAGTTATGCATAAGTACCCAGAACAGATTCAGGAAATGCATTAAAAGTTATAGAAAGTTATAGCTGAGCACTCAACTTCAGTACTTAAATCAACTTCACAAAATAATATATAAGATTACAAACCACACATTTCATATACTTGAAAATCATCTTGGACAGTATCTCTCAGTTTAAAATATATTTTCAAAAAAAAAAAAGTAGATAACCTTTAACATCTTCCTATTTACTAACTTGGGCCCATGTCCTATAAATATGATAAAGCCTCTCCTACCATCAATAAAATGACTTTTTGATCATAAAAACTTCAATGTCCTTCTATCTTGTATCTCTTATTTTAAAAAATGTTTATATATAAAAAATTCTTTTTCTAATGTACTTTGATGAGTTTTGACAAATGCATATAGTCATATAATCACCACCAAATCGAGATATGTAAGATACATATATAGTTCAATCAAACCAAAAGGCTTCTTGCCCATGGTTGTAGTCAGCCCCTTTCCAGACCCTAATTCCTTGTCAACTGCTTGATCTGTTTTATGCTACAGTTCTTCCTTTTCCAGAATGGCATATAAATACAATTATACAGTATATAGCCTTTTGAGTATGTCTCCTTTCCCCTAACATAATACATTCAGATTAATCCAAGCTGCTGTAACACAGATCGGTAGTTTGTTACTTTTTATTGATGAAAAGTATTCCATTATACAAACATGTCATAATTTGTTCATCTATTCACCAGCTGAAGGACAAACGGACTATTTCCAATTCTTGGTGATTATGAACAAAGCTGCTATGAACATCGATCTACAGGCTTTTGTGTGAAGTTTCATATTTTTCTTGGATAAGTAAATAGGGTCATGTGGTAAGAGTATGTTTATAAGAAATTACCAAACTGTTTCTCTTTTGTTTTAAAGTCTTTATTTAAATTCCAGTTGGTTAACATACAGTGTAATATCAGTTTCAGGTAAGAATACAGAGATTCAACACTTCCATACATTTGGTTGAGCACTCCTTAAACCTAATCCCCTATTTCACCCATCCCTTCACCTGACCTCCAGTAACCAGCAGTTTGTTCTCTATAGCTAAGAGTTTGTTTCTTGATTTGCCTCTCTTTTTAATCCCCACTATGTTCTTTCGTTTTATTTCTTAAATTCCACATATGAGTGAAATCATATGGTAGTTGTCTTTCCCTGACAGACATATTTTGCTTAGCATAATACTCTCTAACTCCATCTATGCCATTGCAAATGGCAAGATTTCATTCTTTTTGATCATCAAGTAATATTCCAACATATATATACACCCCTTCTTTATCTATTCATCAGTCAAGGGACACGGGCTGTTTCCATAATTTGGCTATTGCAGATAATGCTTCTATATACATCAGGGTGCATGTATCACTTGGAATTAGTTATTTTTGTATTCTTTGGGTAAATACCTAGTATTGCAATTGCTGGATCATAGGGTAGTTCTATTACTTACCTTTTGAGGGACCTCCATACTGTTTTCCACAGTGGCTACACCAGTTTGCATTCCCATCAATACCTCTGTTGTTCCCTTTCTCCACATCCTTACCAATCATCCTTACCAATACCTGTTGTTTCCTATATTATTGATTTTTTTGCCATTCCAACAAGTATAAAAGTGATATAGGTTATTGTAGTTTTGATCTGTACTTCCCTGATGATGAATGGTATTGAGGGCTTTTTCATGTGCTTGCTGGCCATGTATATGTCTTCTTTGGAAAAATGTGTCTATTTGTGTCTTCAGCCCAATTCTTAATTGGATCATTTATTTTTTGCATGTTGAGTTGTGTAAGTTCTTTATATATTTTGGATACTAACCTTTTATCAAATGCCATTTGCAAACATTTCCTCCCAAACTCTTTTTCAAAGTGGCTCTACCATTTGAATACTAACGAGTAATATATGAGAGTTCTATTTATTTTGCATCTTTGGCAGCACTTGGTATTGCTAGTTTTCCTTCTTTTTTGAAGCCTATTCTGACAGGATAAGACATGCTATCTCATAGTTTTGACTTACATTTCCTGGATGACTGATTATATTGAGAATCTTTATATGTACTTACTAGCTATTCAGGTATCTTCTCTGGTAAAGTATCTGTTCAGATCTTTTCCCTGTATTTCCAAATTTAAATCTGGTTGTTTCCTTCTTATCGACTTTTGAGAATTCTTTTTTTTTTTTTTTTTAAGATTTTATTTATTTATTTGAGAGAGAGAGTGAGAGATTGGGAGAGGGGAAGAGAGAGGGAGAAGCAGGTTCTCCACTAAGCAGGGAACCTGATGCAGGGCTTTATCCCAGGACCCTGAGATCATGACCTGAGCCCAAGGCAGACACTTAAGCCACCCAGGTGCCCCAAATTTTGAGAAGTCTTTACGTATTCTGACTATAAGTCCTTTCTGCCAGATAAATAATATGGAAGTAAGTTTCATGTTAATGAAGTCCAATTTATCAATTTTTAAATGTATTTTTGCTTTGGGGTTTTATATAACAACTCTGTCCAACCTACTATCACAAAGATTTTTCTATGCTTTCATCGAAAACAAGGGATAATTAAAGTACTACCCACAGGCTAAATGTGGACTACAGGCATGTTTTGAGCTGCCTGTGAGCCAGGAATGGTTTCTATATCATTAAAGGTTATTAAGAAGAGAAAAAAAAAAGATTATATGACAGAAACCATAGGTGGCCCATAAAAACAAAAATATTTACTATTGGGGCCTTTATAGAACATGTTTGCTGGCCTCTGTTCCAAAACCTTGTTTGTTTTATCATTTTAGGTTATACATATAGGTTTATGATCCATTCTAAGTTAATTTCTGTATAAGGTGTGAAGCTTGGTGTGGGGCTTGTCTTCTGTTTTATTTTACACACCGATGATCAACTAACTGGTTTAGTACCATTTGTTGAAAAGACTTATTCTTCTGTTGAAATTGCCTTTGCAACTTGGTCAAAAATCAAATTGTATAGGTTTATTCTTGGGCTCCCTATTATGTTCCATTGATCTATATGTATCTGTCACTCCATATATACCACACTATTTTTATCACTGTGGCTTTACATTACATTTGGAAATTAAGTACTATGAATCCTCCAACTCTGTACACTTTCTCAAATTATTTTTGCTATTCTAGGTCCTTTCCCTTTCTAAATAAACTTTTGAATAAGAAAATACTGCACAGTTTTGCTAGGGAACATGTTCAATCTATGAATAAACCTGGAGAAAACAGTTATCTTAACTTATGATCACAAAATATCTTCCCATTTGTTTGGATGTTTGATTTCTGCCATAAGGGTTTTATAGTTTTCCACATACAGATCCTGCACATATTTTGTTAGAACTATACCTAAGTACTTCAGGTTATTTGATGCTATTTCAAATAATACTGTTTCTAATTTTCATTTCTAGTTGTTCACTGCTAACATATAGAAATACAATTTATTCTTGTATTTTTGCCTTGTATCCTATGACCCTACTAAATTCAATTCTTTGTTCTAGTTGTTCTTTTGGAGGTTCTCGATTTTCTATGTAGAAAATTAAGTCACCTATGCAGACAGTTTTATTTCTTCCTCTCCAATCTGTATGCCTTTCATTTCTTTTTTTCAGGGGGAGGTATTTTCTGATTAGCTTTTTTTTTTTTTTTTTTTTTTTAATTTGAACACAGTTGACACACAATGTTGTATTAGTTTCAGGTATACAACACAGTGATTCAATTTCTCTATATGTTATGCTATGTTCACCACAAATGCAGATACCATCTGTCACCATCAGTATTATTTCTACTTCTTGCTCTACAGCATTTCATTGTTTAATACGACTTATAGTATGATAATGAAAAGCAATGGTAAGAAAAGAAATCTTTATACTGTTTCATATATTCAGGGAACAGCAGTCAGTCTTTCAACATTAAATATAATGGATCAAGTTTTTTGTAAATGTTCTTTATCATGCTGGGAAATTCCCTTTTATTCCTAATTTTGTGAGAGCACTTTTTCAGAATAAATGTTGAATTCTCACAAATAATTCATCTATTAAGATGCTAATAGTTATTTTTTCTTCAGACTGTTGAGAAAGCAAATTACACTGATTTTCAAATCTGCCTTGTAGTCTGAGGATAACCCTTGCTTGGTGTAGCATGTAACTTTTTCCCTATATTATTGGATTTGATTTAATAATATTTTCTTGAGACTTTATTTATATATGTCCCTGAGAGTTATTGGTCTATAACTTTCTTTTGTTATAATGTCATTGCCTATTTTTTGTTTTGGCCTCATACAATTGTTGGGAAACAATCTATCCGCTTCTGCTTTCGGAGAGAAATTGTGTGGGAACCTTGTTATGGCTTCTTTAAATGTTTGTTTGAATTTACCAATGATGCCATCTGGCTCTGTAGTTTTTTTGTTTTGGTTTTTTTTTGGGGGGGTGGTAGGATTTTAACTACATACTAAATTTCTTTTTTTTTTTTTAAGATTTTATTTATTTATTTGACAGGGAGATCACAAGTAGGCAGAGAGGCAGGCAGAGAGAGAGGGGGAGCCAGATGTGGGGCTCGATCCAAGGACCCTGAGATCATGACCTGAGCCAAAGGCAGAGGCTTAACCCACTGAGCCACCCAGGTGCCCCTACATACTAAATTTCTTTAATAAATATTGGACTATCTATTTCTTCTTCCATGAGCTTCAGTATTTTCTATCTTTTTAGAAACTCATCCATTTCATCTAAGCTATCAAATTTATAGGCATACAGCTGTTTGCATACTCCCCTGTTATTCTTTTAACGTCTATAGGATTTGTAATGATGGCCCCCCTTTCATTACTAATAACAGTAACATAGGTCTCTTCCCTTTTCTTGGCTGGCCTGGCTAGAGGTATAGCTATTTCACCAATCTTTTCAAAGAACTTCATTTGGTCTCATAAAATTTTTCCATTGTTTTTCAGTTTTCAATTTCACTGATATCTGTTCTTATTGTTATTTTCCTCTGTCTTCTGATTGTCTTTTAATTTTACTTTCCTTGTCTAATTTCTTAAGGTGAAAAGTTAGATAATTGATTTTTTTTTAAAGATTTTATTTATTTGATAGAGAGAAATCACAAGCAGACGGAGAGGCAGACAGAGAGAGAGAGGGGAAGCAGGCTCCCTGCTGAGCAGAGAGCCCGATGCGGGACTCGACCCCAGGACCCTGAGACCATGACCCGAGCCGAAGGCAGCGGCCCAACCCACTGAGCCACCCAGGTGCCCCAGATAATTGATTTTAATTGTTCTTTTTTTCTAAGAAAAGCTTTTCATATATGAATTTTCTTCTAATCACTTCTTTATCTGCATTCTACAAATTTGATATGTTTTATTTTCATTTTTATTAAATTCAAAATACTTTCTAGTTTTCCTGGTGATTTCCCTTTTGATTCATGGGTTATTTAAAGTATTTTGGTTATTTTCTGAATATGTCGGGATTTTCCCAGATAGTTTTCGATTACCAATTTCTTGTTAAATCCAGTATGATAAAAAGAATCTACTGTAGGATTTTAATATTTTTAATTTGCCAAAGTTTGTTTTAGGGCCTAGATTATGGTCTATCATGATGAATGTTCCATGTGTACTTTAAAAGAATGTGTTTTCTGCTCTTATTTGGTGGAATGTTCTATATCAATATTGAGGAGTTATGTTAAAAAGAAACTCCTAACACTGCCTTGCTAGAACACTGTACATCCTATCCTTATTTATCCTATCCTTTTATCCTTCTATATGAAGCCAATGCAAAGTATGGCCCATGGTCATTGAATGAGCATGACAAATCTAGCTGAACTGAAGACTACTGATGTTGAGCATTACAGTATCTCAAATTCTATTTGGAATTTTTGTATTCTCTTTATTAAAGAAGCCTGTCAAAACTGTATAATCTTAAGGTGCTAGAAAAATCTCTTTCTCTGTCTCCCACATTTTCTTGTAATTTTTTTAAATTTTGACATTAAAAAAAGATTTCATTTATTTATTTGACAGAGAGAAAGAAAACACAAGGAGGAGTGAGCAACAGAGGGAGAGGGAGAAGCAGGGTCTCCACTGAGAAGGGAGCCCAATGAGGGGCTGGATCCCAGAACCCTGAGATCATGACCTGAGCTAAAGGCAGTTGCTTAACGAACTGAGCCACCCAGCACCCTAAAATTTTACTTTTCATATTTATGATTTTAATTCCTTTTTTTAAAAATACCATGCACCACAATGCTGTAATTACAAAGATACTGAAATATATTTTAGTGTATGTTTGGTAAATGTTAAGTTTCAGAATCAGTTATGTCAAGTGCTTCTAAAAAACTACTTGAATTCTCATTGAAAATGCATTATATTTAGGCCAAGTTTGGAACGAGCTGACATCATTCAGCCTTCCCATGTACACATATGATTCATCAACCAATTAATTTTACCTTTTTTCAAGTTGTTAATAATCAAGTTTTAATTTTTTCCACAAATACATTAGCACAATTTTATTAATTTCTAGATAAAATATAGATTTTTTGCAAATTATATTTTTTATTTCTTTCAATATTTCCATTTCTGCTCCATTCTATGTGTCACAATACTTTTGCATGTTATTCCTGATTCCTGGAACATCCTTCTACAAAGATACAGCTCAAATGTCACCTCCTATATGAAATCTCCCAAGTTACCTTAGATGAGGCCCTGAACAAAAGTGTGAGGCAAACTGAATGTTTCTGGTCATCTTTTTGTTTTGTTTTATTTTGTTTAATGTGATTCTAACATTGAGTCTTAAGCACATCTTCATCCTTATATCATTCTTTCCTGATGTGTATTGGCCTAATTAATTTATTATTGGTCACTGTTTTGCTTTGAAAGTGCTCTATCAATCTCTCCTATTAGGAAAGATTACTAGGTTCTAATGCCCAGCCACTGGTATAAGCGTGTCTGGTAGGTGAACTTTTATTGTGAGCTGTTTACTGAGTTCTGACTGTGGTGTAGTGACCCAAAAATGTTAGTGATACATTTTTATAAGAGTTCCAGGTGAAATAACCACTATCATAGAGAACAGACTCTATGCCTCTGGGTTCCTAGTGACTTAAACAGTACCTGGTACAGAATAAGAACATAATGTTTTAGGAATGAAGAAACTACATGCCAGGATATCCCAAGTTCTTTTTCTTCTACCACCTTAGGAACTGTACTGGGGCTTTAATATTTGAGAATGAAACTTACTAGAATATGGGGATCCTAGACTTCCTTTCAAAGATTAGGAAAATAAATGCCTATTAAGACACTGATACTTAAAATAGGCTTCAGTGACACCTGGTAGCTCAGTTGGTTGGGTGTCTGCCTTTGGCTCAGGTTGTGATCCCCAGGGTCTGGGATCAAGTCCCTCATCCAACTCCTTGTTCAGCAGGGAGCCTGCTTCTCCTTCTGCCTGTGGCTCCCCCTGCTTGTATTGTACTCTCTCTGTCTCTCTTTCACTCCCTCTCTCTCGCAAATAAATAAAATATTTTACAAAATAAAATAGGCTTCAACCCATTTCTTCCTAACCCATCGCAAGGACATTTTATTTTATTTTTTTAAAGATTTTATTTATTTATTTGATAGAAAGATAGGTCACAAGTAGGCAGAGAAGCAGGCAGAGAGACAGAGTGGGAAGCTGGCTCCCTGCTGAGCAGAGAGCCCAATGCAGGGCTTGATCCCAGGACCCTGAGCTCATGACCTGAGCTGGAGGCAGAGGCTTAACCCACTGAGCACCCAGGCACCCCTCAAGGACATTTTAATAAAGTATCCTGAGTGAGCAATTTCTATATGGAGACTGTCTGCCACATAGCTTATCATGTGGAATGTCTCTATATGCAATTTTTGGGGTCATATGTCTAAGCTGGGGTAGATCTTTGGTAGAAAACGCAAAGTGTAACTTTTTTGAGTGTTACAGTTTACAGTGGGCCAGAACTGTTTACTTGAAGACAGGTAAGTATTTTTAAAAGAGCTTATCTAAGAAGAATTTGTATTGGGCCAGTTTGGGGCTTTTACTGGCAGACTCCAGGCTGGCTAAATTGGGATATGTTGTCATATTGCTTTAATGGGAATCAATCCTACATGCTTTAGTAGTACAGAGCTTTTCAGATTCCTCTCTGGGGGTCAAAATATTGACTGGGAGAGTCCCATTCCTTACAAAGAAGTAAGAAAAAAACAATTGCCAAACCAGCTAAGCTAATTCTATTCCTATTTATAATTAGAGGAATCAGAATTAAGGAGGTAGAAGAAACCAATGGAGAAATGAGCAAAGGACATGAGCAGTTCACAAGAAAAATATGTCCCTTAAGCATAGAAAAAGTTCGATTTTGTTCATAATAATGGAAATACAAATCTAAACTACCCTGAGAATAAAGGGATATAGGATATATCCTATATATAGGATATATATAGGATATATATAGGATAGGATATATATATATATATATATATGATATATATAGGATATAGGATATTCAAAGAATTTTTTAAAAAAAGAACAAACTTGGAGGACTTACATTACCTGACATCAAGTCTTATTATAAAGCTACAGTAATAGAAACAGTTGGTATTGTCTTAAGGACAGTAAAATAGAGAAGTAGAATTGACAGCACAAAACAGACCTATACATATATAGCCATCTGATCTTTGACACAGATGCCAAAGTAATTCAATGGGGGAGGGAACTATTTTGAACAAATAATGTTTATTAAAATTATTTGCGATGGATGATAGCTTTAAACATAAATGCTAAAATTATAAAATTTATGAAATAAAACAGAGTATCTTTAGAACTTTGGGAAAGGTTTTTTTATACATAACACCGAAAATAATATAATAATTCTATAAAGAATAGATAAATGAAACATCAAAAACTAAAACTTTTATTCATTAAAATACACTGATAAAAAATGAAAAGGCAAACAAGATAGGGATAAAATACTCATAAAATGTATTTCACAAAATACCAGTATGCAGAATATATAAAGATCACTTCCAACTTAACAATTAAAACAGAAACAAACCCATATGTTAAAATGGGAAAAATATTCAAATGTGAAATAATCCACGAGTACATGTAAAAGAGCTCAATATCATTAGTCATCAGGGAAATTAAAACTAAGACCAAAACATGTTAATAACACACCTACCAAAACTCAAAAATGAAAAGACTGATTAATACCAAGTGTTGGAGGGAATGTGGAACAATTGAAACTTTCATACCATACTGGTGTGAGTTTAAAATGGTACAACCATTTTGGAAAAAGGTCTAGTAGCTTCTCATATAATTAGCATATACCTACTTTTTGACCCAAAAATTCTACTCTTAAGTATTTCACCAAGCAGAATGAAAACACATGTCCACAAAAAGATTTGTAAAAGAATGTTCTTAACAGCTTCACTCATAATAGCCAAAAACTCAACATTGTTCAGGTGTCCATCAACAGAGAGTGGATAAACAAACATTGCTATATCTATATAATGAAACAATAATTAAAAAATAAAAACTCTTAATAAACACTTTAATGGACCTCAGAAACAATATCCTGGATGAAAGAAGTCTTACAAAGAATGTACCCACTGTGTGATTCCATGTGGAGTTTTAGAACAGGTAGAATGAATTTACAAGGAAAAATCGTAACTGTACAGTTGCCACTGTGGATGTTGCTATAGGGACTGAGAAAAGGGGCAAAAGGGAAATTTCTGGGATTATATCTCGATAGGGGTTTAGTTACACCAGTGCATGCATTTGTCAAAATCAAGCAAATGTCTCTGTAAGATATGTGCATCTTGCTTAATGTGAATTTTATGTCAAAAGGGGAAAAAAAAGCAGAGAATTATAGTTATAATATGCATGCTAATGTATTTAGGGAGAAGTGTACTGCTGTTACAATTTACTGTGAAATGTATCAAAAATAAGTCAATTTTTTACAGAAAGGTATGAACTCATATGTGACAAATCATGTGTAGTAAAATGTTGATAATAATAGAATATCAATAATGGGTATAGCGTAGTCACTGAAAATTCTTTCTACTTTGCTGTTTATATGAAATGTAAAAAAAATGTTGACAGAGGTAAAATGTTAATTGTGGAATCTTGATGGTAGATATAGAAGTGTTCACTGCACAGTTTTTAATTTTCTGTGCATATGAAATTTTTCACAATAAAATGTTTAAAAAACTATACTGATACCTACTTCTATCAGATTGGCAAAAATTAAAGAGTTCGTCAACATACACACTTAGCAAGGCTGTAGAGAAACAAGTACTGATTCATTGCTGGTAGGAGTGTATGGTGCAAACAGAGGAATCTGACAATATCTAGAGATGCATTTAGCCTTTAATTCAGAAAAAAATCAATTTTCATTATTCTACTATTATACCTGTACACATATGAAATAACATGCATGCAAGACAATTCAGTGTGACATCATTTCTAATAAGAAAAGATTGTCAAAAACCCAACATAGCAACTAGTAACTAGTAGAATAAGCTATGGTAAACCCAAGCAATTTAGTACTAGGTAGCTATTTTTTAAAAATCAAGATTTTGATGTACTGACATAAGGTGATCTCTAGGATATAAAATTAAGTAAAATAATTAATGTGTAAAGAGTCAAAAGGTAGTATTGTATCTTTTCAGAAAGTTAGGAAATACAAATATATATTCTTATTGGCTTATATTTGTATGAAGGAATACTAGAAAGATAAATAACTCAAAAATTGGCTACATATGGGATGGGGAAAACAGAAGATGGAAGGGGGTTAAAAGGAAGACTTCTCAGTGCTACTATTTATATATATATATATAGTTCAATATATATTCAATCATATATATATATGATTGAATCATCTATTCAATGAAATAAAATATAAAAAATATCAGTGGAAGATAAAAAAAAAGTGACAGAGTGGGAGCATAGGCTTTCAGTTAATTGGACCTATCACCCATAAACTTTCTCAACAGTTTCAATTTTTATAAAAGTTATATTCAATTTTTATAAAAGCAAATTGAGAAGTATCAATAATTTCTATACCTTTTGGTCCAGGGAGCCCATCCAAGCCAGCGCGTCCTGGAAGACCTGGAGGTCCTGGGAAACCACGATCCCCTTTGGGACCAAGTGTTCCTTTGAAACCTGGGAGTCCTGGGGGTCCAGGTGGCCCAGGCAGCCCAAGTCCTGGTTCTCCCTTAAGCATAAACATGAGAAAACACAACAAAACCTCCCATGATTTTCTTGGTGTTTATTGTTTATCATGGAGAATTTAAAGCAGAAATTATAAGGTAATACCTTTTTTCCCCTATGGGGGAAGGAATAGGATAACTAAATGAAAAATAATTGGCATACTGGAGAGAACATCTAGAAGGATGAGAAACAAATTAAAGGATTTGGTTTCAGCACAAGAAAGAGATAACTGAGAGAATATGAGATTAAAGAACCCAAGTGAGGAAATATGATTACAGACTGAGTATTAGATAATTATTTTAAATTTGATTAAATGCGATAATGACAATTTTTTTTCTTGTATGAAATGTCCATTTACTTAGAGATTAACACTGAAGTATTTACAGGTGAAATAATATGATTTTGAGACCCGAGTTAAGATACTTTGGCAAAGAAAAAAGGAATAGCTGAAGTAAATATGCTGAAATCTTGATCATTTGGAATATGAGTAATGGATATATGAAACTTCATTATATTATTCTTTTTACTTTTGTGTTCATTTGAAAGGTTCATAATAAAATAAGAACAATCAGACAATACAGAAGTGGTTTCTCATGAGAGCTGGGGTCATGGTCAATTGTTCTTCCCATGGAAGAAATAGCAAAGATGAAAACACAAAAAACTTTAAATTAATTAAATACAGAGAAAATACAGAAACAGGATAATTATACACAACAGTTTGCTGAAGGTTATTAAGGAAAATTTAAGATTAGCTAAGATATAATAAAAAGAATGGAAAATAACTCAAACATAGTATTTACTACTGCTATTATTATTATTATTATTATTATATTACTGTTATTACTAAGCTAATAACAGTGGCTTGCATTATATATGTAGGATGGAATTGAGACTGGAAAACAGTATGGGAAGTTCTTGACATGCTATCTACCAATTATCACACAGGCATGGACAGAGGTTAAATGGTATGCTGATACTACAGAGAAGTACAGGGGAGCTGATGATTGTATTTTCTCATCTAATCTCATCTCATCAGATAAACTTTGACTCTAAAACAGTTCCAGAAACTTTGTTTGCTTCAAATATGACCTCTCAACAATGAAAGACTGTTTGGGGTTATACATGGGGCTTGAACTTATGATCTGAGATCAAGACCTGAGCTGAGATCAAGAGTTGGACGCTTAACCAACTGAGCCACCCAGGCGCCCCAGTTTAAATATTTTTAAGTGAAAATATAATCAGCGAACTTTATTTATAGAGTGAAGACTCGAGATAATAATGTCTACATCAAAGCAGAGAGCTAAGGGAATAGGAGAAATAGGAAAAGGGGAAAGAATAAAGTAAAATATCTCAGACCTTAGGTCCTGGAAAACCTGGTGGCCCAGGAGGACCTTCTAGACCAATTCTTCCAGGTGTCCCAGGTGCTCCTGGAGGTCCTGGAATTCCAGGGAAACCTGTGCAATGATTAGTCATTTTTAATCTCCAAAGAGAAGACACATTAAGAAAGATACCCAAACTCCCAAACCCACATTTTTACCATGTCCAACCATGCTTAGTGACTACAGTGAGATGTGAAAAGTACACTGATATTCTAGCTGACTACTCAGGATCAACCCTTACAAATACCTGATATACCCTCTCAATCATGTATGGTCCTGTCACTTTCATATAGAGTTAATGTGTATGGAAGATATACTCTTCTAAAGGAAAATGAGAGCTATTACTAATGAGATAGAGCTAAACATTAGGAATGACTCCCACACAAACATGCAGAAAATTTCTATTCTGCTTATATCTGGATATAGTATGATAAAAGGTCTACCATATAGTTCTGGAAGTGAGCTAAAAACAACTGTAAGTATTATTCATACACATGAATAAAACATACACATAAAGTCAAATTTTACTCTTGAAGTCATTTAGTATGAGTAAGGCCATTTAAACTACTGTTCTCAGACCAATGTGCATGCTTGCCATTCATGAAAATAAATTCTGTGAGAAAAAAAGCAGAACTGAAGCAACAGCCCTATAAATCAAGAGAATGTGATTTAGGATAAAACATTACTTGGATACATATGTGTAATAAATATGTTTTCTGCTTAATACAATCCATTCATTCAACAAGTATCTATTGAGTGCTTACTCTGTGCCAGGAACTTTTCTAAGCCCTGAAAATAAAATGGTGAACACAAAAGACAATAATTCTGTAATTTTAAAAGCTTATATATCATTTTTGCATAACTATAATTTAAATATTTTCTTGTCTGGACTGCTTCAGATAAAGATAGTAAATTTATAGTGTATACATGTTGTGACTTTTCACTTACATTATTTACGGTACCGAGAAAAGAGGCACAGTTACCCTATCTTATTTGTTGAAGGAACTATATCAAAGAATAATGTCATACTAACTAATTAAACTAGCCTGCCTCCTGCCCAGTCCTACATACCTTTGGGACCAGGTGGTCCGGGAAGCCCAATTCCGGGAATACCTGGTTCTCCTTTACTACCGGGTATTCCTGGCAAGCCTGGCTGGCCGGGAAGTCCAGGATCACCTATGGAGATACAGCAGTTTTTTTTTTTTTTTTTGAAAGGGATACTTTCAGAGAAAGAAGTCAGTAAGTGTTAAAGACATGGCCAAAAAAATTCCTCACATACCTGGAAGACCTACTTCACCATCTCTGCCTGGGATACCAGGCAGGCCAGGCTTCCCTGGCTGGGTTATGGTCTGACCTGGATCACCTTTAGGACCTAAGAACAAGAGGCAATAAGCAGTGAATGAGAAGTGTTCACTTGACTACAGATGTCTTTTTAATTAAAAGGAAAACAAGAAAGTATCTATAATCTTTTGAAGATGCACACTAACAAGAACCCACAAGAAAAATATCCCCGTATTATTTATCCAAGAAATATACCAAACAGAAGGATAAACTTTCAAAAAGAATAAGTAGATGACAGTTTTAAGAGCTTCCAGGATTGAAGAGGCCATCTATAAAAATATTTTTAAATGTAGGTCTAAAGAGCCTAACAAAACTGAAACTGCAGTAAACAAGAAATTTTTTTTTTTTTTTGGTTAAACTAATGGCACCTTAAGGTTTCATGTATGCAAAGTCCAGATTCACCTATTTCTCATTAATTGAAATAAGAACTTGAAATAGGCTCAGGACAAAAGTGGATCTCTAAAACCTGATATAAAAAAGCACTAACTATGAGAGAAAAGATTAATACATGAGACTACATTCAAATTAATTTCTGTTGATTAAAGACACCACAGAGAATGAAAATGGCAAGCTGTAGTGAGTGAAAATTTTGCAGAATAGATAACAAACAATACACAGAATATATATATTTTAAAAATCCTAAATCAATAAGAAAAAGAAACAATCCCATAAAAAATGGTCCAAAAAACCACTTGAATGGGAATTTCAGAAATGGAAATCGAAACAGTCAACAAACATATGAAAAGGTGCTGAACTTTAATGTAATCAGGGGAATATAATAAAACTGTCATGAGTTACATCACACTCAGCAAACTGACAAGGATATAAAAAGTCTGACAGTACAAAATGTTTATGAGGATGAAGAACAACAAGAAATCTCCAATACTGCTGATGAAACTGGTAAAATTGCTTTGAACATTATCTAGTAAAGCTGAAGCTGCATTTATTCTATGCTTTGAGAATGTGCGTCTTAAATACATACTCTAGCCTGGAGATTGGCAAAGTTTTTCTGAGAAGGACCAGACAGTAAATACTTCAGGCTTTGTGGGCCATAAGGTCTCAGTAGCAAGTACTCAGGTCTGCAAAATGTTGAGACTATGTGTAGGAGCGCAAAAGAAACCATAGACAATAGTGAGTAAGTGCAGATGTGTTCAAACAAGTTTCATTTATGACAATAAGTAGCAGGCTAGATTTGAATGCTGTGCTGTAGTTTGCTGATGTTTCCTCAGAGAAGTATGTGCACATATACACCAGGATATATATATACGATGATGTACACAGAAGCATTATTCATAATACACCTGAACTATAAATGACCCAATTGTCCATCAACAACAGAATGGATAAATATAATGTCACACACACATGCACGCGTGCATACATACACACACATTGGGATACTATACAGCAATGAAAATGAATGTACTATAGCTATACACAAAGTTAACATAAAGAATACTTACCCTATGATTCCATTATTATGAAGTTCAAAAAGAAGCATAATTAAAGTACTTTGTTTAGGGATCCATATTTAGGTGATAAAACTAGGGGGCAAATGGAAGGAAATTATGCAAAAGTCAGGACAGTGGTTACCTCTGGAGAAATGGAAGGGGATCATGATCGGAAAAGGACAGAGAAAGGAAGATGGGGGTTTCTAGGATGATGGCAATCTTCCGTTTTTTGACATGTGTGGTATGTACATGTGTGTTTCCATTATAGTTGTTAAACTTTATGTACCATGTACTTAAAAATAACAACAAAAACAATGAAGACAATCAGAAGAAATTTAAAGAAGGAACTTCCCCCCCTTTAGAGAAAACACATACACTATGCTCCCTTGCTAAGGAGCTCTGAAAAGCCCAAATATAAATGGCCAGGAAAACAGATCTCTCATGAAAAGAGCCAAGAATGGCCAGAAGATAATACATTTCTACTCTTAAGCACCAAATTAAAAACAAAACAATCATAGTAAACTCACCTGGTATTCCTGGCTGGCCTGGATTTCCTGCCACACCTTGTATGCCTTTTTCACCTATAGGGCCTGGAGGACCAAAACCCACAGGGCCCATAGGCCCCCTATTCCCTGGGAGACCTGGCAGGCCTGGATTCCCAGGGGGACCTCTTTCACCCTTAAAAGCAATTCCACCCTGAAAACGGAAAAATTTAATGCAGAAACATAGATATAAGTTGGTATATTGGTATTACTGAATATAACTAAAGAAATGATACAGCTATAAATATTTTTTCTTAAAAGCTGTATTAGTGTATGTTATTAGAGGATGGGATGTGTGATCATTCCATTTATTCATTAATTCCTCAACAAATATTTTTTAGTTCCCATTATGTGTCAGGGGCTGGTGATACAGCAAAGAACAAAAATAGGCAAAAATCTCTGCCTTCATAAAGCTTACACTCTAGCAGTAAGTCAAGACGTTTGTAGCTAACACATGGCCATCTACTCACACTAACCTCTAAGCTTTCTCTATATAGAACCAAATTAGACTTCTGTTCTCAGGTCCAAATAAACCCAGACAAAGATACGTAGTATATGAGAAGGGGAACTTCACACTGACCCATAAGCATCTTAACTTCCTGCCCACCTATTCCCAACCAATATTACTCAAATAGTAATAGGTTAAGAAGATAAAACAACTGAGAGAAAAAGGTGGTACAGAAACCCAACATAGTCAATAACAATGTATCATTACTACCTACAGTTACATTCTTTTAATTACTAACTGGGCATTCATTATAGAACAAGGTTCATCCTAGGAAATGTCCCTAAGTAACAATTTGACATCACAAAACCAAGAATATCAAAGCAACTCACAGGTTCCCCTTTGGGGCCAGGAAGCCCTGGCAATCCATCCTGTCCAGGGGTACCAGGTAAACCAGGAAGCCCAGGAGCTCCTGGGGAACCCAATTCTCCTTTGTCACCCTTCATTCCTGGAAAAGTGAGGCTATCACCAGGTTCACCTTTAGATCCAGGAAAGCCTGGAGGACCTGGAGCTCCTGGTATGCCCTGAGAGAAGAAAAAGAAAGAAGGGAAAAAGAAGAAAAGAAAAAAATCAGTTTATTTTTTTCCCCACATATTTTTCTCTCCAGTTTATCCTACCCTCCCACCCAATGACATTTAGTGTACAAAGCTAAGAACAAAGTGAGGCATGTGAGTCAGGGAGAGTCAAGGAATTAAAAAGAACACAAATTAACAGAAGAACTAAATTTCTTTTATTATATATATCCACAAAAGAAAACCAAAGGGTAAATGGATTTCTTCTAGGTTTTTTGGGGTGTGTATGTGTTCTATAATATACTCAAAACTTACTGTTAATCCTTTGGGACCGGTTAGACCAGCATGTCCTTTTTCTCCCTTCTGTCCAGGGAAACCAAGAGATCCTAATACATGCACATACACACACACACACACACACACACACACACACACACACACAATAATGTGAACTTTGACCCTGAGCCCCTGACAAAGCTCATATAAAAATCATCACGTCAGGAAGTCAAGTTTTTAAATAAGAACCCCATTCTCAATCACATATAACAAGTCACATTTTTATTTTCCTATTTTATGCTCTCAAAATGAGCAAATCATCCTTTCTTTTAGGTGAATCTATACGATATTGTATCCTTAAATGTTTCCAACTACAAAGCCTCTCAGAGCTCACAGCTACCAATTGCCAGGCACAGAGGTGTTAAGGTTCCTATAACCACCTATTGCCAAGTGGAGAAAGATAATGACACAGTCTGAAAATCTTACTTCATTCTGACCTAAACAAATTTCCCAAATCCCTACGAGTCCTTTCTTTGGTTCACCATTTCATAAAATTTGGTTTATGAGAAACATTTGGTGCTCAAAGACTAGAGGAAATATTACTAAAGAAGTTGTTTTCAAAATGGGTTCCTCCATCAGCTGTATTAGCATTACCTGAGTACTGGTTAGAAGGTTAGAAATGTGAATTCTTGGGCCCCCACCCCAGGTCTACTGAATCAGAAACTTTGGGGGCGGCACCACCAACATGAGTTTTCAACTAGTCCTCCAGGTAACTCTAATGTACTCCCAAGTTCAAAAACCACTAGACTGGAGGTATAAAGCTAGATTACTAACTTCCAGTGGCAGCTATAAAACCACCTAAAAATTTATTTCCAAGTGCTAAATGAATCGGTTTCTTTGGCAGACATACTAGACAGAAAGATAAAAGACATCCCTGACACAAACATAAAGTGTGATTTCAAGAGAATATAATATTGGGATATTCCAGAGGCAGTT
Organism: Mustela lutreola; assembly: GCF_030435805.1. NCBI lineage: Eukaryota > Metazoa > Chordata > Mammalia > Carnivora > Mustelidae > Mustela > Mustela lutreola. The sequence goes on along the minus strand of NC_081308.1, from coordinate 93,412,952 downwards.
GAGAGAGAGCTGTGGGTCTGATGGATATCAAATATAATTTTGATTGGAAACAGGGAAGGAGGAGTTATGTATAGAAAGAAATATGGGCAGTTGGTTGCCAAACTACAGTAGAAGCCCTGTCCCTTAATGACATGTGATACATCCCCAAAGACTAGAAGCTCTGCCACTGGAAACTACACTCAGGGGCCAGACATTATGAGCTTTTCCCCCAGATTTTTGGAAGAAAGAAGTTTCACTCTGTATGAGTTATTTTCCTCACCATATGGAAAACAGGGAAGATATTTTTCTTGGAATAGTATTGTCAAAAGGCTTTAAGAGAAAATACTGGTAGCTTCAGGTATTAGAAACAAGAGTATAATTTATTTTGTAGCAGATAGAGGCATTTCATATTTAATTATTTATGAATATGAGAAACTGGCATCAATATAAAACTGAGCTCACTAATATTTAGCCAAGATATATATATATATATATATATATATATATATATATATATATTTTTTTTTTTTTTTTTTTTTTAGCCAAGAGATATTTTTAAAAGGTTGCCCTGAGGCAGGATGTTTTACCTGGAGGACCTGGAAGACCTGGTAGACCAGGTTGACCTGGAGGCCCTGAAACACCAGTTCCAATACAGTTGAAGCAGGTGTCACCTTTGTCACCTAGAGAAAAGCATATTGAGAAACAATTTTTACTCAAAGGGGTATGTATGTCTTTAGGTAGCTTCTAAAGAAGTTAGCATTAAGGAACAACATTCCAACCCAATAGTGTAGTATAGAGAAGCCTATATTAGAATCAATTCATTTGATAAATATTTGCCAAGTGTCTATTATTTGCCAAGTACTGGTTCCAGGTGTCTATGATATACTGGTAAACAAAACAGACAAAACAAAACAGGCAAAACAAACAAAACAGGCAAAAATCCATGCCTTCATGGTGTTCACATCCTACCAGTGGAAAGGAATAATAAACAATGAAGGTAATAAATTATTAACACATATATATCAAATATCATATATATGTATAATATAGATATAGATATAGATATAAATGTATCAAAAGGTGTTATGTTTATAGAAAAAATACACCTGGGTAAATGTGATTGAACATGCTAGGGATGGGTTATAATCCCTACAAAGGCAGGTTACAATTTTAATAATATGGTGAAATGAGATGATGATTTATGATAAAACAACTTAAAGGATGTGACATGTACCTAATGAATGTAGAGGTACTCTAGGAAGAAAGAATAGTCATGTTCGGCCTTTTCAAGAAACGTCAAGGAGACCAGATTGCTGGAGTAGAGAGAGGCAGGGGAAGCACGTCAGACAGTTCACAGGTTATAATGAGTGGTATATCATAACACATTACATAGGCCAATGTAAAGCCTGGCTTTTACAATGAGTGAAATGAGAATCCAGTAAAAAAATTTAAGCAGAAAGCAAGAAGATATGACTTAAGTTTTAAAAGGATGTCTCTGTACTTGAGAACAGAAAGGATGTGCAATGATGGAGATAGGGTAACCATTTAAGTGGCTATTGCTGAAGTAATCTAGGAGAGATGAGGGCTCATCCCAGAGTGACAGCAATGACGATGAGGAGAACCAGTTAAGATTCTGGGTATATCTGAAAATAGAGCTCATGGGATTTTCTCATGGATCATACATGGAATACAAAAGAAGAGAATCAAAGATGACTCCAAGGTTTTTAGCCCAAGCAACCAAAAGGCCAAGGTGGCCTGCATTTTAAAAAGGCAAGATATAAGTGGTAAAATTATGAGGGAAGAGGCAACAGAGATCAGGACTTTAACTTGGTCAAATGTCAAGTTCAAAATGTTAAGTAGACAGCTGGATATACTAATCTAGAGGAAAAAAGTTATCTCTGGACAAGAGATATAAAATTCAAAGTCACTGGCAAATAAGTGGTATTTAAAGTCAGGAGAGTGACTGAATGAGTTCCAATACAGAAGAGGAACAAGGACTAAAATATTTGGGGCATTCCAAAATTATACATTGGATAAATAAATTTAAAATACATGCCAAAATGCAAATTAAGCCAAGACTTACTATAAAGCTACAATAATTTAGATAGTCTAGCTTGGTGGAAGGAGAAACAAATAGAACAATGAACAAAACAGAGAGGTCAGAAACAGACTCATACATATGGTATCGTTAAGATGTACAACAAAAGTGCTAATGTGATTCATTGGAGAAATGATGGTTGTTTGTACTACAATATTGAGCCAATTCAATATCCATATGGAAAAAGTACTTTGATGCCTGCTTCAAACACAAACATTACTTGAAGACAGATAAAAGATCAAAGTCAAAATGATAAAGCTTTTAGAAGAAAACACATAGAAATATCACCTTGGGATAATATCTTGGGATAAGCAAAGATTTCTAAAACAGAACATAAACAACACTAACCATAAAAGAAGACATTAATGATTGGATTTCTTCTAATTAATAACTTATACCAAAAAAGCCATGAGTAAAAAACCAAGTCACAGAATGGAAGAAGATAGTTGTGATACAAATATCTAACAACCCAATTAAAAATAGGAAAAAAGTACTTGACAAAGAGAATATACGAACTATAAGAAAAGAGGCTCGGCATCAATAAGTCATCAGGTAACTAGAAACTAAAACCACTTTGGAAAAATGGTTTGGTGTTATCTATGCAAAGAAAACCTGCAACTACCCCTATAATACAGCAATTCCATTCTCAGGTATATACACAACAGAAATGAATGCTTATGTCGTACAAAATACATGTGTAAGAATGTTCATAGCAGCTTTACTAACAATAGCCCTAGACCAAATGTCTGTTAACATTAGAATGAATATTCAGGTATATTCATACAAAGAACACCAAAGAGAAGTGAAAAATATTGCTAGAAACAAAAACATAGGTATCCTACAGACATAATATTGGACAAAAGAATGACACAAAAGAGCCCATACTGTATGAGTCCATTTATACAAAGTTCAAGATTAGGCAAACTAATGTATGATAGAGGATAAGCTAGTGGTTACTTTTGGGAGTGCTGACTAGGGGGCACAAGAGTCTTCTAGAGTCCTGGAAAAGTTCTGTATTTTTCAGGAGAGATTATATAGATACATTGATATACATATAAAGAGATTGAGATAGACAACTATACAGAAAGGGATATATATATATAGACATATCTATCTCTATCACTACCTCTATATCTAATATATTAATAATCCAAGGAGGTATGAAGAAAATCAGGACAAGTGAGGAAAGTGTTTAGAAATGGAAAAAGAGTAAAAAAAGATATTTGGATTACCGGGGTATAGGCTGCTGGTGACTTGGACAAAAACAGCATCTATGGAGTGGTGGATTAGGGGAGTAAAAACTTGACTGGAGTAAGAGTATCCAGAGATGGTAAGTAGAAAATTCTGGAGGAGTATTGCTGCAATGGGAGCAAGGGACTAGAACAGGATCTGGCAGGGAAAGTGGGATAAGGTATTTTCTAGTTGGGTGAAAAAAGGTATATTTGTATGCCGCTAGGAATGATCCAGTAAAAGGGAAAAAACTGACAACGTGGGAGAGGCAGGAATTTCTGGAATGAAATCCTTGGGAACACAAGAGGGAATGGAATCTACTGTACAAATAGAATAACTGGCTTTAGATAAGAGCAGTGATAGTAATAGGCTGGAGTGCAGAATATATGTGCACAGATTCAAGTAGGTACGTAAATGTGACAGTGGTAATCTGTGAAAATTCTCTTACTGCTTCAGTTGGTCAGTGGAAGTAGAAGCAGGTCAATATCTTAACATGAGAATGGAAGAGGAGGTGTTAAAAATTTGAGGAGGGAAGAGAAGGTGTAGGCTCAGAAGATGTGATAATTTGGAATTACCCAAACTAGGTTTTTGTTCCAAGTGAGTACATACAATCAAGTGAGAGAAGAGTGAAGGGGACAAGGGTTTATACATGGGATTGTTTACAATGATTGATCCTGACATTTATAGGTTATGAGGGAAGAAAGAATATCAAAAGGTTGAGGGAGAGTCAAAGTTGGTAGGTATCAGTGAGGCTGAAGTAATATCGGAGTCAGGTTATTATAGGTAGTGAGCTAGAAAGGATACAGTGGTCAGAAAATGGAATTCATGAAATCAAGATCATGTAAGTGTGCACTACTGGTGATGAGATGGTCTTGGGAGTAAGACCGTACCAGTGAGTGACTGAGGTAGAGTGGAGGATAGAGGGCATTTGGCTGAAGATTGGAAAGAATGAAGGAATGAATATGGGGGTCAAACCTTTCACTCCTTGTTCTCCTTGGAGTCCTCTATCACCTGGCAATCCCGGAGGGCCTGGAGGGCCTGCTTCACATATCTCATCACCTGAGACAAAATAAAGGATAGCAAACTAATAGTTGCAGAATATCCAGAAGACTAAACAAAAAGAAAGCAGACTAGAAAATAAGATCTATTTTCAGTTACTTCTCTGCAATTATACAACTACCTATAAGCATAAGGAAGATATAATATTGGCGATAATTTCAAGAGAAAATTTGAACATCAAAGAATCACCAAAAATCAAAAGTAGAAAAAGCAGTAGAATAGTGCAAACCTTCAGCTGGATTCACCTACGAATGAAAACAAAACAAACCCCACAGAATTTAGGAGAAAAGTATAGCTTACTAGGAGGGATGTGAGGGCCAGGAGGGCCAGGAGGCCCTGGAAGTCCAGGAGCCCCAGGCTGTCCATCAAGTCCAGGAGATCCAGGAACAGAAATTCCAGGTGGACCTTCATCACCTTTCTGTCCCCTTTCTCCAGGAAAGCCAGGGGGGCCAGGAGGACCAGTAACTGCAGTCCCTAAGATTAAAAAAATAAAGTGATCAAAATGATCTTATTTTAGAGATACTACTTTAGTTCTCAATGAGACATAAATAAAAAGATCTTCCTTTAATTTTTAATGCCAGTTATGTTTTTATTTTTTTTCTATAAGAATTGACATCTGGAAAAGCATGAAAAGTTTTAAATAATGTAACAACCAGTTTGAGTGTAAGAAAGAATAATTTAAGGTAGCTTTACTACTTTGGGAAATGTACTAACAACCCTCTACTTGCTCTTCTTTGATGCTACGATCTTTTAATCTAAGAAATACTAGAAAATATTAGGAAGAGAAAAAGAAGCATCTCAAAGTTTTCATGCAAACGTGGCTCTATTTCTGGACATTCTTCTGTACTACCTATTCCTGTAACATGAATGCATCTTTTTATAATAATAAAAATAATCATTATAATTATAAATGATTTGAATAATGCTTTCAGAACTGCTAAGGAAAATATACACATCTTTGTTCTTTTTCAAAACTATCTTTATAATGATATACTATAAGTGGGCTAATTGAATTTAAATTAAAAAAAGAAAATGCTTTGGGAAAAATTCAGAAATAAAATATTAATAGGATAAAAAAAGAAAATGCTTCTATTTTCATGAAAGAAGATGTTAGTTGAAAAAATGAATAAAAACCATCTTTACTAGACTTACAAATTTATCTTCTAAGTGCATTTTAAAATCAGTTTGTCAGTTTCATTTAAAAAATACTGGAATTTTGAATGAGATTTATTTGAATTTAAAGATTAAATTTTGGGAGAATCATCTGTTTATAATATTGAGTTCTCATATCAAGAAATTAGGTCTCTCCATTATTTATTAATTTATATTATTTAATGATATCTTATAGAACTCTGAAGAAAGGCCTTACACATCTTTTGTTTGGTTTATTCATGGGTTAATTTGATTACTACTATGAATTTTATTGCTATTACTATTGTTAACTGGATTTCTTTCTCATACATTTTATTTTTTTACTTCTGGTAAAGAGAAAGTCAAATTATTTAAGTATGCAACTATCATATCTGTCCACCTTGCAAACATTCTAAGTTCTGGTAATGTGTCATTTGATTCTTTTAGGCTTTCTAGGTAGATTATAATAGGGTTTGTGAATAACTCAAATTTGGGGTTTTGTTCCATCCTTACACCTCTTTTTTCTTCCAGATGTAGTGTACTGGCTGGTCTCTCCAGTGTAAGGACAAAGGGTATAGATAATTCTGAGTATGTGTATCTTATTTTTTACTTGAATGTGAATGTTCCTGATGTTTACCACAAAAAGTATGACATTTCCTATACAGTCCTATACTTCCTATATGCAGCAGCTTCATTAAGTTCCCTTTTAAACCTAGTTATTTTTTCTTTTTTAAAAGATTTTATTTATTTATTTATTTGTCAGAAAAAGAGAGAGAGAAAGCACACAAGCAGGCAGAAAGGCAGGCAGAGGCGGAGAGAGAGGCAGACTCCCTGCTGAGCAAGGAGCCTGACAGGGGCCTCAATCCCAGGACTCTGGGATAACTTTTTTACCTTTCAAAAATTGAATGAGCATTGAATTTTACTCTTTTCTTAACAAATATTGGCCCATTCTCTTTTAATCTGTCAATATAGTCAATTACAATAATGTTGAACCACATCTTCTTGATCCATTCATCTGTTGATGGACATCTAGGTTCTTTCCACAGTTTGGCTAGAACCATCCTTGAAATCTTAGGGTAAAATCTAGTTGGTCATATCATCATATTATTTCATATTTTTCTGGATTTACAAATATTTTATTTAGGATTTTTTAATATTCATAAATGAGAGTGAATTATAATTATTTCTAGTGCTATCTCCTTGGTGGTTTGGTGTCAATGTTATAAAATTAAAAGACAGCCTCTTCAATAAATGGTGCTGGGAAAATTTGACAGCCACATGCAGAAAAATGAAATTAAATGTCCTTTTTTAAAAAAAAGTTCTGAAAAAGTTTGTAAAATATCAGAATTACTCACTCAATAACTTAGTAGAATTCATCCACAAAACTAACCACCTATAAAATGGTTTTTTCATAGAAATCCTTAACATTTCTAAATCTTCCATGGTAATTAATCTACTAAGGTTTTTTTTTACTTTCTCAGGAAAATTTTAGTAATTTGTGTTTTTTGTTTCATGAATAATGGATATTTCATTTAGAATTTCCATTATATTGATGGAGTTTTACAGTTTTCTTATAATTTAAAAAAATTAATTGTATTTATGGTAATAATACTTTATTGATATTATTTGTGCCTTCTCTTGTTTTTCTCTTGATCATATTTTTTTCTTGTTTTTACCTTTATCAAGTTTTTCCTTCTATTTTGTTTATGCTTATTTCAGTTCTTATTATTTTTTCAAATTAGCTCATTTATGTTTAGTATCATTTATGTTTAGTATCACATTAAGGGCACCACTTTGGCTATGTTTAGTAAGTTTTGATTATAAGGTTGTTTAGCATTTAGTCATTTCTCTTTATTTCTTGCTTACCTCCAAAGTTATTTACATATGTTCATTTTAATATACAAATGTAAAGATATTTGGTGCTTTCTGCTGTTAATTTCTAACTTCATTTCACTGTGGTCACAGAGCACAGCTTGCAAAGAATTTTTTAAATTTTTTGACAGGATTTAATCCCCTTAATAACTATACACAGGGTAGCATAATAAGCCTGTTTTACAGATGAAGAAACAAACTCAGAGAGTGAATAACTTGGCTAAGATCTCCATGACAGGAAGTGGTTAAAGCTAGGATATGAACGGAGATTGAGATCATATAATTCCAGAGTCTTGGACCAAATGCTATGGCAGCTGGCCTTAGTACTAACCAGAGAAAGAATTCTGGTTCAAGCTGATTGGATTTGCATGTTGAAGCATGGCAAAAAGTGTAAGGGTATACGGTTTAATACATTATCCAAAAGGAACACATCTGGTAACCAGTACCCCCAAGAACTAGAACATCACCAACTCTCCAGGAGCCCCTTCATCTACCCATCCCAAGTCACTGCCCTCTCTTTCCCAAGGATAACAAATATTCTAACTTCTAAATTAGTTTTGCTTGTTTTTGAACTTCATTGCAATGAAATCATACAGAATGTACTCCTTTATGTCGGGCTTCTTTCATTATGTTTGTAAAGTTCCAGTATTTTTGAATGTGGCTGTAAGTTCATTTTTATTTCTGTATAGCATCCCATTATTTAAAAATAATTTTAAAAGACTTTTTTCAGGGGGCACCTGTTTGGCTCAGTCAGTTAAGTGTCCCACTCTTGGTTTCGGCTCAGGTTGTGATCTCATGGGTGGTGGGATCCAAGCACACACTGGGCTCAAGTTCAGTGGCATTTGCTCCAGTCTGCTCTAAGATTCTCTCCTGCTCCTCCCCAAACTTGCACTCCTGTGTGTCTGTGTGTGTGCAAACACACACCTGCTCTCTCAATAACAGATAAATCTTTTTAAAAATGAAAGATTTTTTCTGATCTAGGAGAGTAGATTTTTTTTAAATGTTTCACATAAGTTTGAAAAGAATGTATATTCTTTGCTGCACACATTTCTTTCTCCCACATATGCAGCTTGACAGTGTTGCTCAAATCATTTATATCCTGATTTATTTTTCACCTCCTTAATATGTTATCACTAGGAGTTTGTCAGTTTTTATTTTATATATTCAAAGCTGTACTTTTAGATATACAAAGTTTCATGACTTTTACATAATTGTGGTATAATCTGTCTATATCTATCCATATGAGATATCTCTCTTTTTTTTTTATTTTATTTTTAAATTTTTTTTATTTTTTTTTTTAATTTTTTATAAACATATATTTTTATCCCCAGGGGTACAGGTCTGTGAATCACCAGGTTTACACACTTCACAGCACTCACCAAATCACATGCCCTCCCCAATGTCCATAATCCCAACCCCTTCTCCCAAACCCCCTCCCCCCGGCAACCCTCAGTTTGTTTTGTGAGATTAAGAGTCACTTATGGTTTGTCTCCCTCCCAATCCCATCTTGTTTCATTTATTCTTCTTCTACCCACTTAAGCCTCCATGTTGTATCACCACTTCCTCATATCAGGGAGATCATATGATAGTTGTCTTTCTCTGCTTGACTTATTTCGCTAAGCATGATACGCTCTAGTTCCATCCATGTTGTTGCAAATGGCAAGATATCTCTCTTTTTAATGTACTTCTTGATTTGAATTCCATTTCATGCTGTATTAGAATTGTTAAACCAGCTTTCTTTTAGATAGCACTTGCCTAATACTTTTCAACTGCTTTATTTAAAAAAAATTATGTCCTTTTAACTTAAATGGGCCTATTATGCACAGTATATATTCATATTTCAATTTTATTTTAGTTTTTGTCTTTTAATCAATGCTTAGTGCTTTCACATTTATTGGAGTAGCTGATTTGTTTATGACTTCTCATCATCTTATCTTTTATTTTCTATTTACCAAAGTTTGTCTGTGTCTGTTTTGTCCCAATTCTAAATTATATTATGTAAATCCAGATTTTTGGTTATTCTCTTTTCTCAAAGGATGTATAAGTCATGCATTTTACTGATAGTCTTCTCTAGTGGTTACTACTAAAATTTTGACCTATGTACTTCAACTTACATTTTTCTAAAAACTGAGAATTAATAATATTAGTATTCTCTCTTGCTAATAAGACAAAAAACCTTATGATTGATTTCCCCCTCTTCTCTCTGCATCACCTCATCCTATGGTAACAATGTGTATAAATATAGTTCCACAAAATATCTTTCCTAAACATTCATTCTTTTTTTTTTAGGATGAAATATCTTTTTTTCCAATTTATTTATTTTCAGAAAAACAGTATTCATTATTTTTGCACCACAGCCAGTGCTCCATGCAATCCGTGCCCTCTATAATACCCACCACCTGGTACCCCGACCTCCCACCTCCCCGCCACTTCAAACCCCTCAGATTGTTTTTCAGAGTCCATAGTCTCTCGTGATTCACCTCCCCTTCCAATTTACCCCAGTGTGTGCCTGGATCCCACCACCCATGAGATCACAACCTGAGCCGAAACCAAGAGTGGGACACTTAACTGGGACAAGGACACCCTTTGTCCTCCATGCTATTTGTTATGCTCCACAAATAAGTGAAACCATATGATAATTGACTCTCTCTGCTTGACTTATTTCACTCAGCATAATCTCTTCCAGTCCCGTCCATGTTACTACAAAAGTTGGGTATTCTTCCTTTCTGATGGAGGCATAATACTCCATAGTGTATATGGACCACATCTTCCTTATCCATTCGTCCGTTGAAGGGCATCTTGGTTCTTTCCATAGTTTGGCGACCGTGGCCATTGCTGCTATAAACATTCATTCTTCTATTTCACCCATTCCCACCCCCAAGTTCATCCTGAACTCATTTCCCTCTTCTTATTCACCTCCCCTTCTTAGACTAAACCCTCCAGTATCTACTTTAGAGACGTTCTGGAGGTGGAAATTTTCTAAGTATCCTATCTTCACACTACAATAACAGTTTGATGTAATAAAGAATCCCAAATTCATAATTATTTTTCTTTATTACTCTGAAAATGCTCCAATATCTTCCTCTGACTCTCATTGCTTTGTAGGTGGTCTGCCTTTTCCCTCAGAGAGTTTTTAAGAGTTTCTTTTTATCCTTAAATTCTAAAATGTCCCTACAATATGTCATTATGTATTTGTATATTATTATCTTACTCTTGCTTGGTGATTCATACACTTTCATAGGGACTCATGTTTTCTTTCAATAAATAGAAGTTCTCAGTCATTAATTTTGCAAATTTGCCTGTTGTCCCATTCTCTCCTTGCTGAACTCCTGCATGATAAATTTTAGAACTTCTAGGTTTATCCTTTGTCTCTTAATTTTTCTTTCATATGACCTAATTCTATAACTTTTTTGTTGCATCCCAGAAGAATTCCTTATCTGAATTTTCTAGACATAGTATGTGTTTAGTCTGCTACCTTGAAATTAGAAATTCAAAGTGTATCCTTAGAAAGAAAAGAACCCACATTTATTCTTTCTCCTTGGGGGGATCACTGAGTATCACTCATCTCATCATGTTATTAATTCATTAGTCAAATTTTTGAAGGGTAGGGAACAATAATTTATTAAACATATGTTTGCCAGGTGCTACACCAGATGACTTTTCATATTTTACATAAATCCATATTATCTCTTCATTTTTGAGAACATCCAAATACACGTGCTGGACAAGGGTGCTACTCAGTCTATGGCCAAATTAGAAATGCTCTACTGTATTATTTATCTCCAATAAGGGAATGATACAACACTCAGTGCTGAGCCCCCAAATTTTATTGCACAGCAAAATCACTATAAGGATTTCTAAATAGATATTTCTGGAATTCTTTTTTATTTTTTTTTATTTTTTTATTTTTTTTAAATTTTTTTATTTTTTATAAACGATATTTCTGGAATTCTAAGTGGATAGTGTCAATTACTACTTTAATAGAGAAAATATTATAAAACTAGGCATTATTAGAATAGCATTCCCTTCCATAGCAGAATGAAAAACGTAATGATTCATTTTGGATCACAGAAACACTGGGTGTAATTTATTAATAAAAGGTAGAAATTGTATTTTGGGGGTAAAAGGGAACTATCCAATCGATTTTTTTTTTAAGTACCGGTGAGAAATTTGGTGAGAAAGGCTATAGTATGAGTTGAGAAGTATCCGTCAATTAAAAAATACGCACGTCTTCTACTGCCCTGCTCATCCTGGAACTAGTATGATAATACCAGACATGTGGATTAGGAAAGATGCTACCAACACAAGAACATTAAGTACAGTCTCTTTTACCTGGAGGTCCAGGAAGGCCAGGTGGTCCCTGTATTCCAGGAAGTCCTTGCTCTCCTTTTTCTCCAGGCAAGCCCGGTAATCCAATGTTTCCTTTTTCTCCTACAGTTACACCAGTCCCAGGCCTAGGAATTACCTTTATTATGAAAGAAAAAAAATAAAGGAACTCAAAGGGGAAGTGATTAGTTCTAAAAATAACCTATCAGCTACATATAATTACAGTGTCATCATTTACACAAAGCTCTGCATGCAATATCATCAAGACAAGTACACATATTATGAGCCACATTCCGTATCACTCCTATCCTGTAACTGATTAGAAACTGTTAAATACCAATAATAATATTACCACCCTCCTGAGTCCTAGGCTTCTGAGCTAGAATTTTTTTTTTTGATGTCTCTTATCACAGTCAATTCATTCCAGTTACCTAAGCCTGATAATTTTTTACTGAAAATTTCTAATTCACCTCCTTCTTTCCTGTTGCTACAGCCACTATGCCCATCTTACACTTGGACTAACAGAAGCACCTCAGAGCGTCTTCCTTTCAATCCAATCTACTGCTAGGATATACTTCCTTAAAAATCAATTTCTCTGTGTTAGCTATCCTATTTAAGGACTCAAAATTGCTCACCACTTCTTACTATGTCTGATCCTACTTTTCACAATGGACTCTGTCAAATCTCTTCTCCCTTCCAATACCTCTCTCCCCTATTTCATCTCCTGTTATTTCTAGCAGTGAAATTTTAGGAGAGTGAGGTCTATCTGATTATAACCACTTCATGGATCTTGCACATTCCTGCCCTTTGCTTTGAATATGCCATTTCAAGTATCTCTAATGCCTTCTCCCAATCTTTCTCTTTATCAACCCACATTTCTTTCTTCCTCTAAAACAAAACGAAACAAACTCATCTCTTTTAGGAGGGCTTTATTGATTAGAATCAACTGACTGATCACTCCTTTTCTCTTGGTCTTATTAGAATCTCACTGTCTAAAGAATTTCATGTTAAATAATTGAAATATAAATTAATTAATCTCATAGAGCTATAATGATAATTAAGCTTTAGATTTAAGCAAATGTTGAGCTGGCATACAAATCAACACCTACTGCCAAAGTACAATATTTCATCCTGATTCTATTGGGTAGAACTATTCAGACAAAAGGAGACTGAAAGTTGTGGGACCTGGAATGGAGATAATAGTTCAAAAGGGAAAGTAAGCTGCTAGATAGAAATGCATTCACAAAATTTCCATTTCTGGGACAGCTGGGTGGCTCAATTCATTAAGCAGCTGCCTTCGGCTCGGGTTGTGATCCCAGACTCCTGGGATCAAGTCCCACATCGGGCTCCTGGCTCAGCGGAGAGCCTGCTTCTCCCTCCCTCCCACTCTGCCTGCTGCTCTCCCTGCTTGTACTCTCCCTCTCTGCTAAATGAATACATAAAATCTTTTTAAAAATTTCCATTTCTTCTGATATTTATCAAAATGTTATTATCTCAGGGGCACTTGAGGGGCTCAGTTAGATAAAGGCGTTTGCCTTCAGCTCAGGTCATAATCTCAGGGTCCTGGGACTGAGTCCCGCATTGGGCTCCCTGTTCAGCAGGGAGTCTGCTTCTCCCTCTTCCTCTGCCTCTCTTTTTCTCTCTGTCTCTCATGAATAAATAAGTAAAATCTTTAAAAATGTTATTATCTAATTTTATAAAGGAACTATTTCTCAGAGAACTAAAATTCTGATTTTAAAATGAAAGTGAATAAAAACTGTCTAAGATCTTTAAGTATATCCTCATTAGATTTGTTAAGTACTAAGTATCAATACCTGAGACTGACTATGGACAGCAAGAATTAATGCTACTCAAACATTTGAATATATAGACGTTATGACACCTGCACCTTTACAGATTCAAGACAGTATAAAACCAAGAGTCTTACCAAATTTAAACCAAAGGAAAGCCAATATGTCAAACTGTAGTAATGGTATTTTATTCATAATAAGATTGGAAATATATTTGACTTAAATTTCATGGTGAATGCAAACATGACAAAATCTGCAACCCCCCTAATTATTCTTTCATAGAGCAGTTTCCTACATATGATTAAGAGCCCCTAGAAAGCACATACCCAAGGAAGAAAGATGTGTGAATCAGACAATCACTAATTGAGAAAACCTATTAAGACCAAATCCATCTTTCCAGAACTCTGCAGGGGAAAGGGCCAATCCCTAGTTTCCCAAGTATCTTTTATTGAACCTTTTTATAAGCAACACTTGCACCACCTGCTGGTTACTTGAGAAATAATTTGGCATTCATGATGCAAAACAACGCAGTGCCATAATTTTGAACCTTTACTATGGAGAAGTAACATATAGGAAGAGCAATACAAGTCTTTGAGGTTAACATTACTGAAGTTTTTAGATGTAGACTTTTAAGCCAATAGAAATTACCAATGACTTGGAATTTTGTGTTCTATGAGGAAAAGGATAGGAATACTAAGGCACAAAAATAAGAATGCATTCATATAAATTTTCTAAATGAAGACTAAAAACAAAAACAAAAACAAAAACAAAAAACTTACAAGTCCAGGAGGCCCAGTTGGGCCAATGTCACCCTTTTGGCCCTGTTTAATATAAGTGTAAAGTAGATTAGTAAAAAAAAAAAAAAAAAATCACATAAAAACACCAATTTCCTTAAAAACATAGCAGATAACTAAGTTTCAGAAAGACCCAAGAATCCATAATAAAATATCTCAAAGAGAAACACAATTTGAGGCAATGAGGCAGTATTAAAATAAGTCTAGGAAGACCCATGATGTCTCAGATATTTCCATTAGTGACAGATACTTTAGAGCTGATGGACTTAATTGTAATCAGCAATAGCTAATTAATTATAATTGCTTTGTGAGTTTCCTCTTAGAAACTAATGAAAGACAAATTCAGAGACAAAACAGTTACTATAAACCAGTAGGTACAACAGCACAAAAAACATGGCATGCAACTGTTATTCTACCAGCTAAGACCCAAGGATAGATGTCTTTCTCAACCCTGTTTTTGTTCTAGACTTGTTCATAGGAACTCTTCATCTATATAAAAGCTGCATTTATTTAGTTTAAAGAGTTTTTCAATCCTATCACTTTACTTACTACTTGAACAAAAATCTTGTTGTCTGAGTATTTATTATCTTCCTTTATTCTGGCTGTGCCCCCTAGTCCAAGCTTGAAGTTGGATCTAGTTTAGAGATAAATCACCATTAAAACATGTGCCCTCTGGGTACATTCAAGTTTGTAACACCTTTTCTTCCTTGCCTGCAAAAAAATGCTTTTCAATATTGGTTTTCATATAAAGCAATTAGAGACCACAGAGATTAGAAAACTTGATATTTTGTGTTCTGCTATAAATAAGGGAAATGTGTGCTTTGTACATTTTTTCAACGTCACTTTTAAAATAGATAACTAAATAAATGACTTCCAGTCAAGCTGTATAGCCAAATTAAAAAAAAAAAGTGACAAAGAATTAGCCACAGACTTTCAGACAATGATTGCAAAGAGAATGGAAATGTTTAGTGGAGACATTCTAAATTCACAGCTAAAAGCCTAGTATAAGGACCTCACTAATATAGAGCTGAATCCACTTTCTAGAGAACAAAAGTTTTGCCGATTCATGTTCAAAATGAAGGCACCAACTTTTCATAATGGAAATGCTAAAGTTAAACAATTCTTCATGTATTCCCATCACATGGATTGTGATTTAGGACAATGAATGAAAGTTTAGAGGAAATGATACAAAACACCAAAAGATGAATAAAGAAGGTATGTTTTGAATACAAAAGCTAGTTATTAAGAAATTTTTCATCTAGAACTCAACCTTGGGAGCACCTGGGTGGCTCAGTTGGTTAAGCAACTGCCTTCAGCTCCTTGAATCACAGGATAGGATTGAGTCCCACATCAGGCTCCCTGCTCAGTGGGGAATCTGCTTTTCCCTCTGCCACTACTCTCTTGTGCCCTCTCTCTCTCTCTCAAATAAATAAAATAAAATAATTCTTTAAAAAAAAACCCTTGGGGGGCGACTTGGTGGCTCAGTCAGTTAAGCCTCTGCCTTCGGCTCAGGTTGTGATCTCGGGGTCATGGGATCAAGCCCCGCATCAGGCTCTCTGCTCGGCAGGGAGCCTGCTTCTCCCTCTCTCTCTGCCTGTCTCTCTGCCTACTTGTGATCTCTGTCTGTCAAATAAATAAATAAAATCTTAAAAAAATAAAAAAATTTAAAAAAACCTTGGAAGAGAAAAGGATTATGTTAAGTAGAATAAAACCAGTCACTTCAAAATATTAAAATTCTTACCTTTTCTCCATGCCTTCCTGGTTTACCGGGGTAACCAGGATCACCAGGCAAACCCTTTAAAATACAGAGATCAGGGTGACATTAGCAAAAATGGTAGAGTAAGCCCAGTGATGGGTATTTAGGAGGGCATGTATTACGTGGAACACTGGGTATTATATGCAAACAATGAATCATGGAATACTACATCAAAAATAATTGACGACTATATGGTGACTAACATAACATAATAAAAAAAATGGTAGAGTCAGGATGTCCAAGCGCCCTCTTCTCCATAAAAGCAACAAAGAACACTGGCAAAAAATGGTCAGAGTCAACTTTTTTAGAACACTAGAAATTAACCAAAGGCTTGTAGCAATCCAGGAAGTATTTGTTGGGGAAAACAAAATGACTTAATCTTGGTAAGATCACAGAGCTTTGTGACATTTTAACTTGCTCTAGTTCCAACACCTTTCCCCAGCCCCATGGTATCCTTGAAAACCAACAGCTCACAATCAAGGTGAAAACCAGAGCGTAGCAGCAAATGGAAGGGAAAGAACTAGGATGGAGCTTCTTCAAGTACCTATTCCCAAAGAGTTGTCATTTTTTTACCTGTCTGGTGACTATCTTTATTTGACCTGACTTGAGTTTTCACAGTGAAAACAGAGAACATATCTTTTCTCTGAAGATATCTGTCAAAACCAATCAGAGGTAATTATTGATCATCATGGCAGCCTAAACCATGAAACAAAGACCAATCTGTCAAGAGCTATGGCCCTGAATTTACCTCCCCTTAAACCATTTTATGCTAAAGTAATTTATGATTATAGAGTTTACAAATTGAGGACTACCTATTTAGCAAAATCATTTGGAAACCAATTTATCTGATTTTAAGACTTCCAACTTCTAATCTTGTTAAGAATTACTGCTTTCCTTCAGAGTGGCCTCCAAAATTTCATCAAATTTTCTGTCCTTGAAAACCTTTTTTTTATTATGTTATGTTAGTCACCACACAGAAAACCTCTTTTAACATCTATTGTGCATACTCTTGATACTAAGGCTGCTTGAAATAATATTCCTAGACTTGCGTGTTTTATTTTCTACTTTATTTTGTAGTAATTATCTGTCAAAACTTTTATTGAAAAAAAAAACTTATGTTCACACAAAATACTGTATGTGAATGTTTTGAGCAGTTTTATTCATAATGGCCCAAACCAGAAACAACCAAAATATCCTCCCCTGGAAATGGATAAACAAACCTTGATACATCCCCACAATCAAATACTTCTCAGCAATAAAAGGAATGAACTATTGATAAATAGTACAATGTATTATGCTATGTGAAAGAATCCTGATTCAGAAAGCTATATACAATATGACTACATTTAAATGACAATCTGGAATAAGGAATATCATAGGGATAGAAAATAGATCAAATGCTGCCAGGGGCTTTGGGTGGTAAGGGAGAAGATGACTACAAAAGAATGTTGGGGGAATTTTTGAAGGTTATAGAATTGTTTTTGATTTTAAAGCTGATTATACAACTGTATGTGTTTGCCAAAATACACAGAATTGTACACTGAAAATGGTTCATTTTACTGTATACATGCTATATCTCAAGAAATCTGACTTAAAAATCGAACTTCGTTTTTTTTTAACAAAGAAATTTTAAGTTTGTATTCAAAAGAGAAAGTATAATTTCCAGTCATAATAACTATTTCCAAACCCAAGCCTTGTTTGCCATCCTGCTTCTCTAGAACCACATATAAATGTTATTTTGGGGGGGTGAGGTGAAGGGGACAGGCTTTAATCTACTCACTGGAATTCCTGGTTGGCCAGTCTCTCCATCTTTGCCCGGTTTACCCTATAAGATTAAAAGAAATGCAAGAATATAAATTTCTTATTTAGGAAGTATGAGATTAAAGAACATAACAAACTTTATCCCTGCCTTGGACTATTAAGTACACTTTTCAGACTTTGCTATTACAATAAATAAATGAATATGACATTCTGAGACAAAGAAAGTAGGAATTAAGAGGAAAGAATAGAATTATTACACACACACACAAACACATATTTAAAATTTTTTCCAAAGAGAATTAGTGGTTCTAATACTTACTCTTTTGCCAGGCTCTCCTTGCTCACCCTTCTCACCTTTCACACCACCTGGAGGCCCCTGTACACACAAAAGTGGTTTAACACTGGTACATGGAGTGCTATGTATCAATACCAATTTACATTAAATGACATTAAAGAATTTTAGGTGACTTACTGGAGGACCACGTAGCCCTGGAGGTCCAGGAGGCCCTCGGTCACCAGGAAGTCCCTACACAGTAGTAGGGGAAAGGAAAGCAACATTAGTACTAGAGCTAGCTAAGAACACTTTTAACAAACTGAACTATAGACTCAGATTTCAACTCAAAGTTGAAATCTGCTAGGCAAAAGAACCAAGAGCCATCTTCGGTTAATTCAGTTCATTTCTAATGTATGTACAAGCTGAGTTTTGAGGTAAATAAAAAGACAACACTTGAAATGAAATTATTAATGATACATTTTATGAAAAGCAAGAATACCTAAAACAAGGAGATAAAGGGTCTATATCTCCTATATTTAGCATACATTTCATATCATACATACATATCACATACATTTTGGCAGAGAATTAAATGACCCAATCCATATTGATGGTAGAGTTTCAGTACAATTTGTCCTTAATTCTTAACTTTATTATTAGCATTTAAGTGAAACAACAATGTACACACTTTGTTCAAGGGTGGGTCACTGTGCTATAAAAGATATGTAAGGGGCACCTGGGTGGCTCAGTGGGTTAAAGCCTCTGCCTTCGGCTCAGGTCATGATCCCAGTGTCCTGGGATCGAGACCCGCATCGGGCTCTCCGCTCAGCAGGGAGCCTGCTTCCTCCTTTCTCTCTACCTGCCTCTCTACCTACTTGTGACCTGTCAAGTAAATAAATAAAATCTTTAAAAAAAAAAAAAAAAGAAAGATATGTATGATCTCATCTACTCTGTAGAAGCAAGGTATCAGATAATTATCTCTAAACATGACAACGGTTTATAATACCATCTTTCTCTTTGTATATCAGTGAAATATAGAGAAGACAGTCCTCTAAGACAATGACCATCGACCTTACCATGACCTAATTTTGTACATGAATGCATTATTCATAATAGCCAAAAATGCAAACAATACAAATGTCCATCAACTGATAAAGGGATAAACAATATGTGGAATATTCACACGAGGGAACATTATTCAGCCATAAAGAGAAATGAAGTACTGATACATGCTACAATATGGAAGAACGTGAAAATATACTAAGTTGAAGAAGCCAGACACTGAAGACCATATACTTTATGATTCTATTTATGTGAAGTGATCAGAGTCAGGAAATCTACAGAGCCAAAAAGTAGATTAGTGGTTGCCTAGGGCTGAGAGTTTGGGGAAAAATGAAGAGTAACAACAAATATGTATGGGGTTTGGAGGGTGGCTGATGAGAATGTTCTAAAATTAGATTGTACTCATGGTTTCACTACCCTGTGAATACACAAAAAAGAATGGAATTGTACACTTTAAATGGGTGAACTGTATGGTACGTAAATTATATCTCAATAAAGCTCTTTAAAAATTTAATTATCTCAAACTCTTGTTATTTTTAAAGTACCTTCCATATAATTATATTCCAGCTTATAATGCATTTTAATGGAATGCTGCTTTTATAGCAAAATGTTCATTGATTTCCTCTCTACATACTCACCTGGTCTCCTTTCTGAAACTCTACATCAATTGGTCTTTTCTGCTCACTGATCTGCCCAGGTGGCCCAGGGGGGCCCTGAAGACCTTGCTCACCCTGTTTGCAAGATTTAATAAGAAAGTAATATTTCATAATTTACACAGACAATAATATAAAATGTAAGCTAAGTCAGTTGCAAAAAGATGAGCTCAAATCATGAGGAAAGGAAAAAACTGAGGGCTGCATAATCAACATTTTTCTTTACTCACCTTTTCACCTTTGGGTCCCTGGAAATTTAAGCCCATATTCCCCTGAAGAGAGAGGTTTTAGTTTAAAATCTCGTTGATGCTAACAGAAAGAATTCACACCAAATAAAATGCACATAAAAGAAAATTACCTTTGGTCCTGGAAGTCCTGGTGGACCAGGAGGGCCCTAAGAATAGAAGACACGGGGGGGGGGGGGGAAAGGGATATATTAGTAAGTTTATTAAAAAAGTATTGTTTCAAAATCATTATTTGGTTTCATAAAAAAACGAGGACTGAAAAAGCCTTTCAAAATAATATTTTCCTGTTTTTTTCTCAGATTTAAATTGATTTTAACAAGCCAAATGAATGTGGAGACTTCCTGTGACAGCAAACAAGTGGGTAGAGGAAGAAATACAAGGATATATAGAGGAAGGGAGGTAACACAAGTGCCAAAAATCAATACAAAAGTTAATTGCAACAAACATATCAAATTTCTCATATCAGAATTACAGGTAAATAATTTTGGTGTCTTAAGGCAATTAAATATCTAGTTCTAAAAGCATCCATTTACTTTTTTAGTTCAGTTTTAATTTTACGTGATCTTTGTAATGTTTCAAGGCTTGAAAAGTTAAACAGGCATTTGTTTGCCCTAGTATATCACCTCTTTGATCTCAATGGACCTATTCATTTACATATTGTACTCTGTTGGCATTTCTAAGACTTTGCTTCACCTGTTGAATCAGGGTTAATTGAAGGAATATTCAGAAATGCAGAGTGAATCAGTTATATAGCCACAAGAGTTGAGGAAATTCAAGATGTAACAACACACCCAGGGTATACTGATGTTGTAACAACAGAGTTGGGAAAAAGTGCCATAGTCCAGAGTCTCATGCTTTGCAAGATGCCTACAACCAAAACAGACTAAACAACGGGGTTTTCTAATCCTCTCATAGGTATTTCCAGGAAAGCAGAAATCAGTCTTTCTGGTAGATTCTTTTAGTATTTACCAAATGTTATTTCCTTCATTCAAGAAGAAAGAACCAATTGTCACAAGCAAAACTGTGCAATCTATAAAGGTATAATGAAAACTGTCACTTAAATATATGGTAGATGAGAGATGGAGTGGCACATGAAAAATTACTTTGACTGAAGTCCAATTTTCTTGCCCTTTTAAGAAGCAAAGTTCTAAGTCCAAAACATGACTTGAATGAAATCAAAGTATTTCAGGGGCAAAAATACTCAGAATTTAATTACAGTAGAAAGTATGAGTGACCATAGAAGTAGTAAGGAAAACTAGTTGCATAGTCAAGCTCTTTAAACGTTTTTGCTTCTTTTCTAGGATACACAAATCCTTATTCCATTGCAGAGTGACTCATTACCCTCACCAATTCTACTGTTTTGTCACAGGCCCCTCAGAAATGAGAGCAAATATTTTTTTTCTGAACACCCATTTTTGTTCCTCTTAAACAGAAAAATGCAGTTTGAAGAAACACATTTCATCAAGTGACTAGAGAACTGCCCTCGAAGACTTAATGCAATGGCTAGAATCAGCTTCAACACTGACACATCAAGAGGTAACTAATGAAATATTTTATTTAAAATCTTTCCTTTTTTTTTTTCATTTTTTTTTTATAATTTTTTTATTTTTTATAAACATATATTTTTATCCCCAGGGGTACAGGTCTGTGAATCACCAGGTTTACACACTTCACAGCACTCACCAAATTACATGCCCTCCCCAATGTCCATAATCCCAACCCCTTCTCCCAAACCCCCTCCCCTCGGCAACCCTCAGTTTGTTTTGTGAGATTAAGAGTCACTTATGGTTTGTCTCCCTCCCAATCCCATCTTGTTTCATTGATTCTTCTTCTACCCACTTAAGCCTCCATGTTGCATCACCACTTCCTCATATCAGGGAGATCATATGATAGTTGTCTTTCTCTGCTTGACTTATTTCGCTAAGCATGATATGCTCTAGTTCCATCCATGTTGTTGCAAATGGCAAGATTTCATTTCTTTTGATGGCTGCATAGTATTCCATTGTGTATATAACCACATCTTCTTGATCCATTCATCTGTTGATGGACATCTAGGTTCTTTCCATAGTTTGGCTATTGTGGACATTGCTGCTATAAACATTCGGGTGCATGTGCCCCTTTGGATCACTACATTTGTATCTTTAGGGTAAATACCCAATAGTGCAATTGCTGGGTCATAGGGCAGTTCTATTTTCAACATTTTGAGGAACCTCCATGCTGTTTTCCAGAGTGGCTGCACCAGCTTGCATTCCCACCAACAGTGTAGGAGGGTTCCCCTTTCTCCGCATCCTCGCCAGCATCTGTCATTTCCTGACTTGTTTATTTTAGCCATTCTAACTGGTGTGAGGTGATATCTCATTGTGGTTTTGATTTGTATTTCCCTGATGCCGAGTGATATGGAGCACTTTTTCATGTGTCTGTTGGCCATCTGGATGTCTTCTTTGCAGAAATGTCTGTTCATGTCCTCTGCCCATTTCTTGATTGGATTATTTGTTCTTTGGGTGTTGAGTTTGCTAAGTTCTTTATAGATTCTGGACACTAGTCCTTTATCTGATATGTCGTTTGCAAATATCTTCTCCCATTCTGTCAGTTGTCTTTTGATTTTGTTAACTGTTTCCTTTGCTGTGCAAAAGCTTTTGATCTTGATGAAATCCCAGTAGTTCATTTTTTCCCTTGCTTCCCTTGCCTTTTGCGTTGTTCCTAGGAAGATGTTGCTGCGGCAGAGGTCGAAGAGGTTGCTGCCCGTGTTCTCCTCAAGGATTTTGATGGATTTCTTTCGTACATTGAGGTCCTTCATCCATTTTGAGTCTATTTTTGTGTGTGGTGTAAGGAAATGGTCCAATTTCATTTTTCTGCATGTGGCTGTCCAATTTTCCCAGCACCATTTATTGAAAAGGCTGTCTTTTTTCCATTGGACATTCTTTCCTGCTTTGTCGAAGATTAGTTGACCATAGATTTGAGGGTCTATTTCTGGGCTCTCTATTCTGTTCCATTGATCTATGTGTCTGTTTTTGTGCCAGTACCATGCTGTCTTGATGATGACAGCTTTGTAATAGAGCTTGAAGTCCGGAATTGTGATGCCACCAACGTTGGCTTTCTTTTTCAATATCCCTTTGGCTATTCGAGGTCTTTTCTGGTTCCATATAAATTTTAGCATTATTTGTTCCATTTCTTTGAAAAAGATGGATGGTACTTTGATAGGAATTGCATTAAATGTGTAGATTGCTTTAGGTAGCATAGACATTTTCACAATATTTATTCTTCCAATCCAGGAGCATGGAACATTTTTCCATTTCTTTGTGTCTTCCTCAATTTCTTTCATGAGTACTTTATAGTTTTCTGAGTATAGATTCTGTGTCTCTTTGGTTAGGTTTATTCCTAGGTATCTTATGGTTTTGGATGCAATTGTAAATGGGATTGACTCCTTAATATCTCTTTCTTCTGTCTTGCTGTTGGTGTAGAGAAATGCAACTGATTTCTGTGCATTGATTTTATATCCTGACACTTTACTGAATTCCTGTATAAGTTCTAGCAGTTTTGGAGTGGAGTCTTTTGGGTTTTCCACATATAGTATCATATCATCTGCGAAGAGTGATAATTTGACTTCTTCTTTGCCGATTTGGATGCCTTTAATTTCCTTTTGTTGTCTGATTGCTGAGGCTAGGACCTCTAGTACGATGTTGAATAGCAGTGGTGATAATGGACATCCCTGCCGTGTTCCTGACCTTAGCGGAAAAGCTTTCAGTTTTTCTCCATTGAGAATGATATTTGCGGTGGGTTTTTCATAGATGGCTTTGATGATATTGAGGTATGTGCCCTCTATCCCTACACTTTGAAGAGTTTTGATCAGGAAGGGATGTTGTACTTTGTCAAATGCTTTTTCAGCATCTATTGAGAGTATCATATGGTTCTTGTTCTTTCTTTTATTGATGTGTTGTATCACATTGACTGATTTGCGGATGTTGAACCAACCTTGCAGCCCTGGAATAAATCCCACTTGGTCGTGGTGAATAATCTTTTTAATGTACTGTTGAATCCTATTGGCTAGTATTTTGTTGAGTATTTTCGCATCTGTGTTCATCAAGGATATCGGTCTATAGCTCTCTTTTTTGGTGGGATCCTTGTCTGGTTTTGGGATCAAGGTGATGCTGGCTTCATAAAATGAGTTTGGAAGTTTTCCTTCCATTTCTATTTTTTGGAACAGTTTCAGGAGAATAGGAATTAGTTCTTCTTTAAATGTTTGGTAGAATTCCCCCGGGAAGCCGTCTGGCCCTGGGCTTTTGTTTGTTTGGAGATTTTTAATGACTGTTTCAATCTCCTTACTGGTTATGGGTCTGTTCAGGCTTTCTATTTCTTCCTGGTTCAGTTGTGGTTGTTTATATGTTTCTAGGAATGCATCCATTTCTTCCAGATTGTCAAATTTATTGCCGTAGAGTTGCTCATAGTATGTTCTTATAATAGTTTGTATTTCTTTGGTGTTAGTTGTGATCTCTCCTCTTTCATTCATGATTTTATTTATTTGGGTCCTTTCTCTTTTCTTTTTGATAAGTCGGGCCAGGGGTTTATCAATTTTATTAATTCTTTCAAAGAACCAGCTCCTAGTTTCGTTGATTTGTTCTATTGTTTTTTTGGTTTCTATTTCATTGATTTCTGCTCTGATCTTTATGATTTCTCTTCTCCTGCTGGGCTTAGGGTTTCTTTCTTGTTCTTTCTCCAGCTCCTTTAGGTGTAGGGTTAGGTTGTGTACCTGAGACCTTTCTTGTTTCTTGAGAAAGGCTTGTACCGCTATATATTTTCCTCTCAGGACTGCCTTTGTTGTGTCCCACAGATTTTGAACCGTTGTATTTTCATTATCATTTGTTTCCATGATTTTTTTCAATTCTTCTTTAATTTCCCGGTTGACCCATTCATTCTTTAGAAGGATACTGTTTAGTCTCCATGTATTTGGGTTCTTTCCAAACTTCCTTTTGTGGTTGAGTTCTAGCTTTAGAGCATTGTGGTCTGAAAATATGCAGGGAATGATCCCAATCTTTTGATACCGGTTGAGTCCTGATTTAGGACCGAGGATGTGATCTATTCTGGAGAATGTTCCATGTGCACTAGAGAAGAATGTGTATTCTGTTGCTTTGGGATGAAATGTTCTGAATATATCTGTGATGTCCATCTGGTCCAGTGTGTCGTTTAAGGCCTTTATTTCCTTGCTGATCTTTTGCTTGGATGACCTGTCCATTTCAGTCAGGGGAGTGTTAAAGTCCCCTACTATTATTGTATTATTGTTGATGTGTTTCTTTGATTTTGTTATTAATTGGTTTATATAGTTGGCTGCTCCCACATTGGGGGCATAGATATTTAAAATTGTTAAATCTTCTTGTTGGACAGACCCTTTGAGTATGATATAGTGTCCTTCCTCATCTCTTATTATAGTCTTTGGCTTAAAATCTAATTGATCTGATATAAGGATTGCCACTCCTGCTTTCTTCTGATGTCCATTAGCATGGTAAATTCTTTTCCACCCCCTCACTTTAAATCTGGAGGTGTCTTCGGGCTTAAAATGTGTTTCTTGGAGGCAACATATAGATGGGTTTTGTTTTTTTATCCATTCTGATACCCTGTGTCTTTTGACAGGGGCATTTAGCCCATTCACATTCAGGGTAACTACTGAGAGATATGAATTTAGTGCCATTGTATTGCCTGTAAGGTGACTGTTACTGTATATGGTCTCTGTTCCTTTCTGATCTACCACTTGTAGGCTCTCTCTTTGCTTAGAGGACCCCTTTCAATATTTCCTGTAGAGCTGGTTTGGTATTTGCAAATTCTTTCAGTTGTTGTTTGTCCTGGAAGCTTTTAATCTCTCCTTCTATTTTCAATGATAGCCTAGCTGGATATAGTATTCTTGGCTGCATGTTTTTCTCGTTTAGTGCTCTGAAAATATCATGCCAGCTCTTTCTGGCCTGCCAGGTCTCTGTGGATAAGTCAGCTGCCAATCTAATATTTTTACCATTGTATGTTACAGACTTCTTTTCCCGGGCTGCTTTCAGGATTTTCTCTTTGTCATTGAGACTTGTAAATTTTACTATTAGGTGACGGGGTGTGGGCCTATTCTTATTGATTTTGAGGGGCGTTCTCTGAACCTCCTGAATTTTGATGCTCGTTCCCTTTGCCATATTGGGGAAATTCTCCCCAATAATTCTCTCCAGTATACCTTCTGCTCCCCTCTCACTTTCTTCTTCTTCTGGAATCCCAATTATTCTAATGTTGTTTCGTCTTATGGTGTCACTTATCTCTCGAATTCTCCCCTCGTGGTCCAGTAGCTGTTTGTCCCTCTTTTGCTCAGCTTCTTTATTCTCTGTCATTTGGTCTTCTATATCACTAATTCTTTCTTCTGCCTCATTTATCCTAGCAGTGAGAGCCTCCATTTTTGATTGCACCTCATTAATAGCTTTTTTGATTTCACCTTGGTTAGATTTTAGTTCTTTTATTTCTCCAGAAAGGGCTTTTATATCTCTCAAGAGGGTTTCTCTAATATCTTCCATGCCTTTTTCGAGCCCGGCTAGAACCTTGAGAATTGTCATTCTGAACTCTAGATCTGACATATTACCGATGTCTGTATTGATTAGGTCCCTAGCCTTCGGTACTGCCTCTTGTTCTTTTTTTTGTGTTGAATTTTTATGTCTTGTCATTTTGTCCAGATAAGAGTAAATGAAGGGGCAAGTAAAATACTAAAAGGGTGGCAACAACCCCAGGAAAATATGCTTTAACCAAATTAGAAGATATCCAAAATCGTGAGTGGGGAGAAAGGGGATAAAAAGAGGTTCAAAAAGGAAGAAAGAAAAAAAAAACAAAAAGAAAAGAAAAAAAAAAGAAAAGAAAAGAAAAGAATTTTTAAAAAAAGAAAACACCTAAGAAAAATGTAAAAAAGAAAAAATATATATATTAGATAAACTAGTAAAAAATCGTTAAAAAAGAAAAAGGTAACAGTTAAAAAAAAAAAAATTTTACCCGAAGGCGAGAAAAAAAAAATGAAAAAGAAAAAATTAAATTAACTGCAAGACTAAAAAAAATCCCAGGAAAAAAGCCATGAGTTCCGTGTTTGGCTTTCTCCTCCTCTGGAATTCTGCTGCTCTCCTTGGTATTGAAACCGCACTCCTTGGTAGGTGAACTTGGTCTCGGCTGGATTTCTTGTTGATCTTCTGGGGGAGGGGCCTGGTGTAGTGATTCTCAAGTGTCTTTGCCCCAGGCGGAATTACACCGCCCTTACCCAGGGCCGGGGTGAGTAATCCGCTCGGGTTTGCTTTCAGGAGCTTTTGTTACCTGAGCGCTTTCCATAGAGTTCCGGAGGACTGGAATACAAATGGCGGCCTCCTGGTCTCCGGCCTGGAGGAGCCGAGAGCCCAGGGCCCCACTCCTCAGTGCGCCCCCAGAGAACAGCGCCCAGTTACTCCCGTCTGCCTGACCTCCGGCCGCGCTCCGAGCTCACCGAGCCTGCGACCGGTTCAAGGTAACACCGAGCTGCGAGCTTACTGTCGGCTCTGTCTCTGTAGCCGGCTTTCCCGTTCCAATACCCGCAAGCTCTGCGACACTCAGACACCCCCGATCCTTCTGTGACCCTGCGGGACCTGAGGCCACGCTGACCCCGCGTGGGTTTCGCCCCGGTTTAGCCTCTGGAGCGATGTCCCTCAGCGGAACAGACTTTTAAAAGTCCTGGTTTTGTGCACGGTTGCTCCGCTGCTTGCCGGGAGCCGGCCCCTCCCCCCGGGGTCTATCTTCCCGTCGCTTTGGATTCACTTCTCCGCCGGTCCTACCTTTCAGAAAGTGGTTGTTTTTCTGTTTCCAGAATTGCTGTTCTTCTTCTCTTTGATCTGCCGATGGATTTTCAGGTGTTTGCAATCTTTAGATAAGCTATCTAGCTGATCTCCGGCTAGCTGAAGCAGTCTCAGCTTGCTACTTCTCCGCCATCTTGACTCCTCCCTAAAATCTTTCCTTTTATGTACCTCATTTTTCCCCATCTATAAAATGAAGCTATTACTTAGCATGTATATCATTTACCATAGCATTGTAAAATATTGTGTAAATTTAAAAAAAAAAATGTTTAGGGGCACCTGGTGGCTCAGTCCATTAAGCAACTGCCTTCAGCTCAAGTCATGATCTTGGACTCCCAGGATCGAGCCCCTGGTTGGCTCCCTGCTCAGGGGGAGGTTTGCTTCTCCTTCTCTTTCTGCCCCTCCCCCAGCTTGTGCGTTCACGCTCTCTCTCTCTCTCTCTCTCAAGTAAATAAATAATATTTAAAAAATAAAAATAGGGTGTCTGGGTGGCTCAGTCGGTTACGTGTCTGCCTTTGGCTCATCATGATCCCAGAGTCCTGGGATCAAGCCCCTCATCGGGCTCTCTGCCCAGTGGGGAGCCTGCTTCTCCCTCTCTCTCTGCCTGCCTCTCTGCCTAATTGTGATTTCTGTCAAATGGGTGAATAAAATCTTTAAAAAATAAAATAAAATAAAAAAATATAGTTTGTAAACATTGAAAATGCATTATACTTTCAAGTAGTAGAAATAATATTATTATTCCTGAGAGAATTTTTTTTTTAAGTAGGAAAGATAAAATTACAGAAGCAAGCTTACCATCAAACCTGGTGGTCCTGGGGGACCAATTGGCCCTGGTAAACCAATGGGACCAGCTGGGCCCTGTTATAAAGGAAATAAAGAAAAGGATGAAAAAAAACCCTCTCTCTGTATCAAGCAAAGAACTAAATGAATGAAATTTTAACTTAAGTAATTGCCAGAATTTGGTTATAGAATTCTACAATTCTGCAGAATTTTAAAATGTATAAGAATAAAAGGATTAAGTAACTATAAAGAATTTCAACTAAAAAGAAGGGCTACAGGTTTTACAAAAAGTTTTAGAAAACTTTTTACTTTTACAGTGGCAGATAACAAATAGAGGACAAACACAGATAAGGAAGTTTTACAAAATAAAATGATAAAGATGGGTGTTTAGTGGGCTTTTATGCCAGAAATGGGAAGAGAAGGACTACCAGTTTCCAGGAGGCTTCTCTATTTTAAAGTAAAAAATAACTATGTATTTACCCAAAGAAAATGAAAACACTAATTTGAAAATGTATATGCACCCTTATGTTTATTGCAGCATTATTTATAATAGCCAAGACATGGAAGTAACTCAAGTGTCCAACCATAGCTGAATGGATAAAGATGTGCTGTGCGCATGCATGCACACACGCAAGCACACACACTAGATTACTCAGGCATAAAAAAGAATGAGATCTTGTCATTTGCTCTAACAACATGGATAGATCTAGAGGGTATAGTGCTAAGTAAAATGAGTTAGAGAAAGATAAATACTACAGGATTTCAGTCATTATGTGCAATTCAAATTAAGAATTTAATCAAACAGACAAATTAAAGAGACAATAAAAAAAGAACGGATTCTTAAAGAGAACAAACTGATGGTGCCAGAGAGGACACAGATGAGGGACTGGGTGAAATAAGTGAAAGAGATGAAGAGTACACTTATTGTGATAAATACAGAATTGTGGAATCATTATATTGTACACCTGGAATGAATATAACACTATATGTTAATTATACTAGAATAAAACATCTTTTTAACTTCAAAGGATGTAAAAAATTAATGAAATTAAATAAAAAATAAATAAGATTAAGGACAAGGAAGTGAGAATAACTGGGACAACAAATAAGGGAATGATGCAACTCCTGTGGAACACAATTTGGCGTCTTAAAAAGCTGAAAATTTGACTTCAGTGAAATCCAGCAATTCCATATCTAGGTATAAATCCTGGATTATTTTGTAATTTGAAAAAAAATTCCTGAACAACCAAATATTTAATAATAGGAGATCAGAGAAACAAACTGTAGTATGTTCACACAATGGAATGTCATATGGAAGTGAAACTGAAATAACTACAGACACATACAATAATACGGATATATCTTAATATATCAGATTGGGGGGGAGATGAACCATGAGAGACTGTGGACTCTGGGAAACAAACTGAGGGTTTTGGAGAGCATGGGGGTGGGGGATGGGTGAGCCTGCTGGTGATTATTAAGGAGGGCATGTATTGCATGGAGCACTGGGTATGGTGCATAAACAATGAATTCTGGAATACTGAAAACACTAAGTTAAAAATATATATATCAAATAGAAAAAGTTACAGAAAACTATATAAACTTTATGTTATTTTAAAAGGAAAATTAAACATTCTAGAGATACATGTATTTATGACAAAACTATCTTTAAGAAGCAACAGAAAACTCAAAATGGTACTTCTGTCTTGGTAGAATGCAGAAGGCTGTGACTGTCAAGGAAACCTCAGGTTGATTCAAAATTATTTGAAATGTTCTCATTCTTAAATGTTATTTTGGATTCATAGATGTTCATTTGGTAGCTATGCTTCAAAACATACATATATTTTGTATGTATTCTGCTGCATTTTCAAATATTATATAACTAAAGATTATAAGGGATAAAGGTCAAGATTGATACTACTTAGGAGTACATGGATGGGTTTTGTCAAGCATGGAATGAGTTGGTAGTTAATGAAAAAATTCCCAACACTGTATCTCACTAATAAATATTAGAAAGTACTGATATTTTTTGGCAAAGGGATCAATCTTTGTGAAATATAAACCTCAAGAAATTGACTACCTGATCTATAAATATTCAAAAGATATTGCTCTCTTTATGCATATTATCTATAGACTAGCATAACTTTTTTTCTTAAGATTATACTTGATGGGGACGCCTGGGTGGTTCAGTTGCTGAGCATCTGCCTTCAGCTCAGGTCATGATCTGAGGTCATGAGCCGCAGGTCGGGCTCCCTGCTCCAGGGGAAGTCTGCTTCTCTCTCTCCTACACCCCCTACTTCTGTTCCCTCTCTTGCTGTGTCTCTTTCTGTCAAATAAATAAATAAAAGATTATACTTGATGTTCAGCATGCATAAATTTTATTCCTTCAGCCTTCAAAATATGTTCATATGTTATACATAACTAACAGTGTTACAAATGATGTCTTCTAATATCTTAAATGAGAGTCCTACAATTTTTATTTTTAATCAGACCATTTACAGTTATCAGAGCTACTCCTACCACGTACTAATCCTCACAGCAGAAGAAAAAGAATACAGAAGTGTCTTTCGGCTGCCAAACCCCAAAACAAAAATTTCCATGGAAACTGGATAGAAAGATAAAAGAACAAAGCAGTCCTTTATAAAATTCTTCCTGGTCCAGATTACTTTTATTTTCAGGTATGAGGTACATGCAATGTCTATCAAACTTCAGATAATTTCCATAACTAAAATAGAGGGAACTAAAGACTGAAGGGAAAAAAGTGACACTGTGATCTGATTTAGTTAATAAAAAAAAGAAGAAAATCACTGGATACTTACTTGTATTCCAGGAGGACCTGGATATCCTGGATTACCCTTTGGTCCTGGCAGTGATGACATAATTATACTGCCTGGTTCTCCCTGAAAGAAATCATCAGTAACAGTTATGACACAAGAAAATGGGCAAGAGCACAAAAAAAAATCTGAAAATTAAATCTGTCATATAAATGTTCTGAAGATTAGGCTATCTCAGTAATTAACATGAATAAATTCACCTTTTAAAGGGAAATGGGGAAGTGGCCATAATACACTGAAGTACAACCGATTTATTAAAAGCCTGTGGTACCTTCAGTTACCTATTCACTAAAAAACGTTTATTAATTATTACTATTTTCCAAGAACTGTTAGGCTCTGAATACTCAGTAGTGAAGGAGATAAGCAAGACCTCTGTCCTCATGGTGATATCAATGTACTGGCTTTGAAATGCAGATCATAACATGTAAATAAGATGACAAAAGGTTCAGTTAAAGGCTATGGAGAAAAAGAACATGGTACATGATAAAGAAAGCGGAGAACTGAAAAGAAGTGATAATTATGTGACATGATAGAGGCACTAATTAGTGTTATGATGGCAACCATAATATATAAATGTATCAAATTAACATGTTACATACCTTAAATTTATACAGTGTTACACATTAAATATATTTCATTTAAAAAAAGATATAATGGAAGAATTAGTTTGGGTACTTGAAAAAGAGCAATCCATGAAGGCAACATGGAGGCTGAGATCTAATGGATAATCAAGAGTCAGCCAGGTAAAAATGGGTTAAGAGTATTAGGTAGTTGAAGTAGCATCTACAAAGGTCCCAAAAAATGAAGAGCTTGGTACATTCAAATGACTTCATGCAGACCA
This sequence comes from Mustela lutreola, assembly GCF_030435805.1. Lineage (NCBI taxonomy): Eukaryota > Metazoa > Chordata > Mammalia > Carnivora > Mustelidae > Mustela > Mustela lutreola. Next base: position 93,380,647 of record NC_081308.1, on the reverse strand, counting down.
GTGTGATCAGTGAGCCAAGGGAAAAGTGGTTTAAAGACAAGTCTGGAAATGTAAGCAGGGTCCAGAACATGCAGGTCTTATAGGCCTTGAAAAAGAATATGGACTGTATCTCAGATGCAGTGGGAAGCCCTTGAAAGTTTATAAGCAGTGAGATTAAATTACTGGTTTATGTTTTTAAAAGGTCATTCTTGAGTATTTAATCTAGAATAAGTCAAGCTGTGAGGTGAGGGATAGTAGTGGGGAAAAAAAAGACTAATTAAGAAGAAGCTATTATAATAGTCCAGATGAGACAATATGGTTAGTGTGGTAGCACTGAAGAGGGAGACAAGATACATTTTATAGGCAAAATTAACAGTATTTAGTGGTAGAATGGAATGAGGAGGTGTGTGAAGGAGTAGAAGATGTAAATACTAACTTTCAGGTTTCAGGGGTCTGGGTTAACTTTGAACATGTTAATTTGAATGTCTCAGAGATATCTGAGTAGAGATGTCAGGGAGGCAGTTTAATACATGCATCTAATGCATAAGAAAAGTCTAGAGATATAAATGTAGGTATTCAGCAGCTATAGAGTAAACAATACCATGAGTTTTAACAATATTGCTAGGCACAGAAGAGAAAAAGGGGTCAGAACTGTGTCCTGATACCTGCTACATAGAATAGAATGAGCTCCTATAGCAGACCGTGATGACCAAAGAGATATAGGAGAAATATCATGAAAGGATAGTGTCACAGAAGTCAGGGAAAAAGAGCATTTCTAGAGAGAGCAGATGGTCAACTGCACCAAAATGTGATGGGAACTGAAAGTATCAGAGAAGAAACTCGAGGGGCGCCTGGCTGGCTCAGTTAAGTGTCTGCCTTCAGCTCAGGTCATGATCCCGGGGTACTATGACCAAGCCTGGTGTTGGGCTCCCCGCTCAGAGGTGAGTCTGCTTTTCCCTTTCCCTCTGCCCCTACCCCTGCTCATGCTCCTTCTCTCTCTCAAATAAAATCTTTTTTTTTTAAAAAGAAGAAAAGAAAATTGAGTCTATATACACATTTACACGTGTATCAACACACAGAAGATACTTCCATGGAACAAAGGAGATTACTTAAGGAGGGCTTGTAGGTAACCACACAAATTTGTAGAAACATCTATTTTAAGGCAGAAGTCAGACATTATCTGATGATGATGATGATGATGATGATTATTATTATTATTAGCTTTCTAAATATCTTATTCAAAATGTTTACTTTTCTAGTATGAGATGCTTACCTTCATACCTGGGATCCCAGGAGGTCCCTATTATTAAAAAGATAAGGATTATTTTATATATATGAGAGGGGTGCGAGCAAAAGAACACACTGCTTTCCAAATAGAGTCAATTAAATAGATTACTGTAGGGTCATTCTAAGTAAACAGTATCTTAGGATACATAAAGATGACATTTATATTAAATACAACAGAATCCTTGCTTTTATCCAGCACAGAGCTGTATTACCAACTCCTTTTTAAAAAGAATCTTTTTATAGTTTACTAGTTTTCAATGCTCCACACGAATGGACTGAGCTCACTTTCTACACTTCTGCTTCTGTCAATTCCTGTCTTCATTATAATCTCAAATTGTGTAACTTACTGGAGGACCCTGTAAACCAGGAAAACCGGGACTTCCTGGAAATCCACGTTCTCCCTAGGAGGTAAAAATAATAGAGTATGGAAGAACAAGAAACAAAGCATAACTATACCAATAAACAATAAGTTGTTGAAAAGATTCCTGTAAAAGTCTTTCTGAAACATGCCAGGTTGCCAAAAACTTATTATTCTCCCCTTTCAAATTACTTCAATATCAACTGTCCATATCAGTTCAGCTTTCTAAGATACTTTTATCCCTACTCATCAATCCTAATCTGAAATAAAGAAAAAATCTTCTACCCCAGTCATTTCCTTCTGACAAATCCATTTTGAGATGATCACACCAAAGACTCCTGGCCATCATCACATTTAATAGTTAATGATTTATCTCAATTTCCTGCCCATGCATTAAATAGATTCTTATTTTAACTGCCTTATCGCATTTTTCTTTTATTATAAGCTATTTCAAATTATTTTTGTAAAGAGGAAAAGATGGTAAGAAAGAATGCCATTAATATCACTAAAAGGACAATAACAGCAATTGTTCTGGCAATTGCAGGTCATTATGTTTTCTAGGTACCCGATTTTTCTCACTCACCATTGTAAAGTACTAATATGGACACTTGGTTTGGAAAACAAAAGTAAAATTGCTGTAGAAGAACCCCAATGCAACCTCGTTTCTAATGTCTACATGCTATAGTAATCCTAGACACATCCTTCTCAAAGGATTAAAAGAGTAAGATTATTATAGCTGTGGGCCTTTGAGTTACTTTGTCCAGTACTCCTCTCTCCATCACTTTTTACATATGTAAAAAACTGGCCCAGAGACCTGTACATCAAGTTTAGAAGACAGAAAACAAAAGAACCCATATATTCTGATTCCATCTCTAGGGCTCATTCTATTAGTTTCATAGTAAGAAATATTTAAAAATATTAATCTGAAAGTATACATAATAAATTCAATTAAAAAATTTGTTGCTCACATAATAGGGGGCCTCACACATAAACTAATCATGAGATCTGCTAAGGTGCTGCTTTATAAAAAGAAAGAAAACATCCCTTTCATCATATAGTAGACTATATGCATTGTGGATACATTGGTCTTCAAATTTAGAATTTTGGCTAGTGGTCTTTTTGTTGCTCAAGGCATGCTGGCAAATAAACAAATAACCAGAATAGACACAAGAATGTAACCCACTTTAAAAGCAATGTTCCATGCAAACTACTCCACGTTAGTCCTGTCACTGTAAGGCTGCCCCAGCTGAAATGAGGGAGTTGGGGGAAATTGGAAGGGGAGGTAAATCATGAGAGACTATGGACTCTGAAAAACAATCTGAGGGGTTTGAAGGGGTGGGGGGTGGGAGCTTGGGGTACCAGGTGGTGGGTATTGGAGAGGGCATGGATTGCATGGAGCACTGGGTGTGGTGAAAAAATAATGAATACTGTTATGCTGAAAATAAATAAATTTAATTAAAAAAAAAAAGAACTCATGTAAGCCTCACAAATCCCCAGCCCCCAAAAATGTTGGTGGCAAAGGTCACTGAGACCTGGAGCAATATTGGAGGTAAAAATAATTTTATTGCCTTCACGTATATATTGCAACAATTACCACAAAATACAGTCTTCATAATACAAAAGAGTTTGTTCAAGTTATTTTAAATATGTACCCCAATACAACATCTGACACATGCCACTAAGTTAGAAGGATCGAGGATATTTCATAAACAATTCCACAGAAAATATGTGCAGAATGGAAAATGCCAAAAGGATATACAGAAAATAAAAACATTGCATTAGTAGACAGGAAAATGAGAAAAGTGAGGGAATAAGAACAGAGGCTATAATAAACAATCTGTCAAAAAAGCAAATTTTTCTCATTTTTTATCCTTGCTATCATCTTATAATAAATTCAAACAGTTGATGAAAGGTAAGAAAAGTGGGTTGGAAAAATGTTTTTCATTTGTAAGGTTTTATTTTTCTTTTTAAATACTAAATTCATTTTAGCTGATGGAGAAGAGTTTCCATTTTCATACTAATAGTTTATAGTAAAAGTTAATGTCCTATATTACAGGTAGATTTTTAGGATTTTTCTTAAGTTATTAGGCAAGGTAAAAAAAATTCAAAAACATGAACTTTTGAAATCTTACATTGTACCTAGTTTTAAAAAAGGCAAAGGTAATGAATGACATTCATTAAGTATTACTCTTAACAACTAACATAATATCTGAAACTTATATACCCTAATTCCTTTTTAACTCTCATCCTACTTTACACTAAAGTCAAAATAGGATTCAGTAAATAATCTTTAATCTAATGTAATATCTCAGCTGACTATCCATGTCTAAAGAATTGATCTTTCAATATATTGAAAGTTTTAACACAAAACATATCCTATATATGTCTTAGACATGAAGCTAAAATATCTCTAATATTCTTCATACTGATTTCCTTAAACTTTAAAATCTATTATTATCAAGCATATTGCCTAAGATTAAGTTGAAAAAAAAAATCTCACCTTGGTTCCATTGCATCCAGGGATACCTTGAGGTCCTGGGGCCCCATCATGGCCTGGCATTCCCTTTGAAAAGGGTTATAATATATATAAGAAATATATAATATATATAAGAAATATATAATATTTCTTAGAATACTTTTGAAGGAATTTTCAATTAAAAAGCCAAATTCTACTTACAGGAAGACCTGGTGTCCCTGGAAATCCAGGAAGTCCAGGAGGACCCTATAATAAGAAAGAAATTCCTTGAACCAAAAAACAATCAGTAAGAATAAAATTATATCCTACCTAAGGGAGTTACAAAAAGTACATTTAGAATAGCAATGGACAAATGTGTCTCATTCATAATTACCACTTGCTTTCTATAAAGAAAAAAAAACCCTCCTACATGTATTTAAAAGTCTCTTCCCTGGAAACTATCGAAAAAACTCCTACTTGAGGGACCATTGTCTTCATTGCACTTAGGAGGAGTGGGCAAATTCATGGAATAAATGTCTTTCCTAAAAGATAAAGTGGTTGTCCCTGGTTTGTGATGAATACTGAATTTAGCAAGGGATGGATAAGTGGCAAATATATCTGCTCCTGCAAACATCAGTGTGATCGCTCCAAAAATTCTTCAAATTTCCCTGTCAGAATTGGCAAAAATACAAGTTTGGCAATATTCTTTGTAGGTGAGACTCTGTGAAAGAGGTGCTCTTACACACAGCTAATGGGATTCAAATATCATGGAGAGAAATTTGAAGTAGCTAGCAAAATTACACAGTTTTACATTTTAAAGCAACCCACTTCTAAGAACCTATCCCAAAGGTACACTAGAAATTATGAAACAAAATCTCAATTTCAAGGTTACTGATTACAGAATTGTTATAACTAAAGTTTAAGAAATATGACATAGGGGTGCCTAGGTGGCTTACTAGGTTGGGCATTTGCCTTTAGCTCAGGACATGATCCTCAAGTCCTGGGATTGAGCCCCACGTTGGGCTCCCTGCTCACTGGGGAATCTGCTTCTCCTTCCCCCTGCTCATGGATGCATTCTCTGTCCCTCTTAGTCTCTCTCCCTCCCTCTCAAATAAATAAATAAATAAATAAATAAATAAATAAATAACATCTTAAAAAAAAGACACAGAGAGAGAGAGAGAAATGGCTATGGTGAGTGCTGTGAAATGTGTAAGCCTGATGATTCATAAACCTGTACCCCTGACGGACACAGCCTGTAACATGTAATACATTATATGTTAATAAAAATAATTAAAAGAAATCACCATATAACCATAATTATCGCTAAACACTAGGAACAATAGGGGCATGACAAATAAATTATGGCACATCCACATAATGTAAACCTATGCAGCCCTTTAAAAGAATAAGAAAGATTTCTGTGCACTGAAATATGTAGTAATCTCCAGGACACGATGCTAAGTAAAAGAAACAAAGTGTAAGTAGCATGTATAATATGCAACACTTTTATAAGAAGGGTGGAGACACCAAACAGTGAAAAGATAATCAAAAAATAATCAAAATAACTACATCTATCTTTGGGGTAAATACCCAGTAGTGCAACTGCAGGGTCATAGGGAAGCTCTATTTTTAATTTCTTAAGGAATCTCCACACTGTTTTCCAAAGTGGCTGCACCAACTTCCATTCCCACCAACAAGAGGGTTACCCTTTCTCCACATCCTCTCCAACACACATAGTTTACTGTCTCGTTAATTTTGGCCATTCTAACTAGTGTAAGGTGGTATCTCAATGTGGTTTTGATTTGAATCTCCCTGATGGCTAGTGATGATGAACATTTTTTTTAATTTATTTTTTATTTTCAGCATAACAGTATTCATTATTTTTGCACCACACCCAGTGCTCCATGCAATCCGTGCCCTTCATAATACCCACCACCTGGTACCCCGACCACCCACCCCCCCCCTTCAAAATCTTCAGATTGTTTTTCAGAGACCATAGTCTCTCATGGTTCATCTCCCCTTCCAATTTCTCCCAACTCCCTTCTCCTCTCTATCTCACCATGTCCTCCATGCTATTTGTTATGCTCCACAAATAAGTGAAACCATACGATAATTGACTCTCTCTGCTTGACTTCTTTCACTCAGCATAATCTCTTCTAGTCCCATCCATGTTGCTACAAAAGTTGGGTATTCGTCCTTTCTGATGGAGGCATAATACTCCATAGTGTATATGGGCCACATCTTCCTTATCCATTAGTCCGTTGAAGGGCATCTTGGTTCTTTCCATAGTTTGGTGACTGTGGCCATTGCTGCTATAAACATTGGGGTACAGATGGCCCTTCTTTTCACAACATCTGTATCTTTGGGGTAAATACCCAGTAGTGCAATGGCAGGGTCATAGGGAAGGTCTATTTTTAATTTCTTGAGGAATCTCCACACTGTTCTCCAAAGAGGCTGCACCAACTTGCATTCCCACCAACAGTGGAAGAGGGTTCCCCTTTCTCCACATCCCCTCCAACACATGTTCTTTCCTGTCTTCCTAATTTTGGCCATTCTTACTGGTGTAAGGTGATATCTCAATGTGGTTTTAATTTGAATCTCCCTAATGGATAGTGATGATGAACATTTTTTCATGTGTCTGATAGCTATTTGTATGTCTTCATTGGAAAAGTCTGTTCATATCTTCTGCCCATTTTTTGATATGATTGCCTGTTTTGTGTGTGTTGAGTTTGAGCAGTTCTTTATAGATCCTGGATATCAACCTTTTGTCTGTACTTTCATTTGCAAATATCTTCTCCCATTCCGTGGGTTGCCTCTTTGTTTTCTTGACTGTTTCCTTGGCTGTGCAAAAGCTTTTGATTTTGATGAAGTCCCAAAAGTTCATTTTCGCTTTTGTTTCCTTTGCCTTTGGAGACATGATGATGAACATTTTTTCATGTGTCTGATATCCATTTGCATGTCTTCATTGGAGAAATGTCTGTTCATGTCAAAGATACAGATGTAGTGAAAAGAAGGGCCATCTGTACCCCAATGTTCATAGCAGCAATGGCCACAGTCGCCAAACTGTGGAAAGAACCAAGATGCCCTTCAACGGACGACTGGATAAGGAAGATGTAGTCCATATACACTATGGAGTATTATGCCTCCATCAGAAAGGATGAATACCCAACTTTTGTAGCAACATGGACGGGACTAGAAGAGATTATGCTGAGTGAAAGAAGTCAAGCAGAGAGAGTCAATTATCATATGGTTTCACTTATTTCTGGAGCATAAGAAATAACACGGAGGATATGGGGAGATGGAGAGCAGAAGGGAGTTGAGGGAAATTGGAGGGGGACATGAAACATGAGAGACTACTGACTCTGAAAAATAATATGAGGGTTTTGAATGGTCTGGGGGTGGGAAGGTAGGTGAGCCTGATGTTGGGTATTATGAAGGGCACATATTGCATGGAGCACTGAATGTGGTGCATAAACCATGAATTCTGGTACACTGAAAAGAAATTTAAAAAATAAAAAATTAAAAAAAATAACGTATAATGGGAAAAAGGTAGAGGCAAGGGGAAAAACAATGGGGGATGGCAAGAATAGGTAGGAAGCATCTCTGACTATACCATTATTAGAAAGCAATGTAAATATTTTAAATAATTAAAAATAACAAGTAAGAAGAGGCAAAAAGAGAAAACTATTAAAAATTGAAACAAACTGGAACCAATGGTGTGCAGCGTTGGTGGTATAGTGGTGAGCATAGCTGCCTTCCAAACTGGAACCAATGAACTTAATATATATCTGGTTGTTGACATAAACCATGCAAAGAAAAAAATTACTTCAAGTACCTTTAAAACAGATATTTCACCTGTACTTTATTAGTGAAACCAGCCAATTCAAAGAGGAAAAAAGAACAGCAAAGGAATAATGGCACTTAAGAATTCTATCATTACAACTAAAATTGAAATCGTTATTTTGTTCACTTGCAAATTGTTATTTTGAAGGTATCATATTTATATTGTAGGATAAAGAAAATAATAAATTATATTAATGTTATTAGGAATCAAGATTTTCACCAAAGAGAGGGGAAGGTGGCAGGGGAAAGAGAAAGTATATGAACTCTTATCACTTTAAGTTTCAATTGGAAGTAATAATATAAACTCATGATATTTTTTCTCTTTAGAAAATACTTTTTTCTTAATTCTGTCAACTGAAAAGACACCAAAATAACTGACTACCCATAGCAAAGAAAACCCCTAACATTAGACTATGGTATCTAAATCGTATTTTTTACTAGAAAGAGCCTAGAATCAGATACATGGCCAATTTCAGATCTGGAGAGGAAATGTACAAAATGAGCCTGAGGAGTCCTGTATCAAAAAGCAAGGGCTTTTGATCTTGATGAAATCCCAATAGTTCATTTTTGCCCTTGCTTCCCTTGCCTTTTGCGTTGTTCCTAGGAAGATGTTGCTGCGGCTGAGGTCGAAGAGGTTGCTGCCTGTGTTCTCTTCAAGGATTTTGATGGATTCCTTTTGCACATTTAGGTCCTTCATCCATTTTGAGTCTATTTTCGTGTGTGGTGTAAGGAAATGGTCCAATTTCATTTTTCTGCATGTGGCTGTCCAATTTTCCCAGCACCATTTATTGAAGAGGCTGTCTTTGTTCCATTGGACATTCTTTCCTGCTTTGTCGAAGATTAGTTGACCATAGAGTTGAGAGTCTATTGGGATTTCATCAAGATCAAAAGCTTTTGCACAGCAAAGGAAACAGTTAACAAAATCAAAAGACAACTGACAGAATGGGAGAAGATATTTGCAAACGACATATCAGATAAAGGACTAGTGTCCAGAATCTATAAAGAACTTAGCAAACTCAACACCCAAAGAACAAATAATCCAATCAAGAAATGGGCAGAGGACATGAACAGACATTTCTGCAAAGAAGACATCCAGATGGCCAACAGACACATGAAAAAGTGCTCCATATCACTCGGCATCAGGGAAATACAAATCAAAACCACAATGCGATATCACCTCACACCAGTCAGAATGGCTAAAATCAACAAGTCAGGAAATGACAGATGCTGGCGAGGATGTGGAGAAAGGGGAACCCTCCTACACTGTTGGTGGGAATGCAAGCTGGTGCAACCTCTCTGGAAAACAGCATGGAGGTTCCTCAAAATGTTGAAAATAGAACTGCCCTATGACCCAGCAATTGCACTATTGGGTATTTACCCTAAAGATACAAACGTAGTGATCCAAAGGGGCACGTGTACTCGAATGTTTATAGCAGCAATGTCCACAATAGCCAAACTATGGAAAGAACCTAGATGTCCATCAACAGATGAATGGATCAAGAAGATGTGGTATATATACATAATGGAATACTATGCAGCCATCAAAAGAAATGAAATCTTGTCATTTGCGACAACATGGATGGAACTAGAGCGTATCATGCTTAGCGAAATAAGTCAGGCGGAGAAAGACAACTATCATATGATCTCCCTGATATGAGGAAGTGGTGTTGCAACATGGGGGCTTAAGTGGGTACGAGAAGAATAAATGAAAGAAGATGGGATTGGGAGGGAGACAAACCATAAGTGACTCTTAATCTCACAAAACAAACTGAGGGTTGCTGGGGGGAGGGGGTTTGGGAGAAGGGGGTGGGATTGTGGACATTGGGGAGGGTATGTGCTTTGGTGAGTGCTGTGAAGTGTGTAAACCTGGTGATTCACAGACCTGTACCCCTGGGGATAAAAATATATGTTTATAAAAAAATAAAAAATTATATTTAAAAAAAAAAAGCAAGGAAGTTATCAAAAATCAATATTTTTTTTCAAAAGGACACAAGACAGGGGCCAACTTAAAGGGATTCTCACAAGCCAAAGATAGGATAATTTGGCTTCAAAAAGAATAATGAGTATAAGTGACTGGTCCCATAAATTCCATGTGTTTATAATGATAACAAATTCTTAAAACCTTCCCGACCATCACTCAAAGTTGCTGGTGTACTATCTCACTACCATGGATCTAGGCAATGGTCACCAATAAATACTAAACCATTAGATGAAAGTTGATGGGGAAATTCCGATGGCAAAATCAGGCTCATATACCTGAGACAACTGATCAAGCCTAACATCAAAAAAGTGGGATAACAGATGTTTGTGCCATAAGATGTAATTCATTAGTAAGTATGCAGCACTATGTATATAGTATTCTTTTTCTATTTTCTTTCATATTTTGCAGTATAATTTATGTATAGTATAATATACAAATCTTAAGTACACAGATCTTTCTATATCCCCAGAAAGTTCTCTAGTACCTCTTATAAGGTAACCTCCAGTCTGCATGAAATATGGGGGCAGACGAACAATGAAAACGACATCTTGGGGGTGCCTGGGTGGTTCAGCCAGTTGCGCATCTGCCTTCGGCTCAAGTCATTATCCCAAAGTCCTGGGATAGAATCCAGCATCCCCTTACCTGCTCAGCGGGGAGTCTGCTTCTCCCTCTCCTTCTGCCCCCCGCCCCGCCCCCCGCTCATGCACATGCACTCTCTTTCACTCATTCACTCTCAAATCTCTCAAATAAATACAATCTTAAAAATATATAAAAAGAAATAAATGACTTCATGAAGAAATAGTCATATCCAGAACGTAGAATGAAGTATAATACAAATGACCCAGTTTCTCCAATAGCATAATAAAAGAGGCTTAAGACACACAGCAACCAAATACAGTATGTGGAACTTGATTGGATCCTGGTTTGAACAAACCTACTGTTAAAGGACATTTACCATAGAAATCTTAATAAGGACTGAGTTTTAAAGTATATTTGAAAAATTACTGCTACTTTTTTGAGGTGTAATAATGGTATACTGGTCATGTGGCTATCAGTAGACATACTGAAGTATTCATTGGTGGAATGAATGATATGTGGGATTTACCTAAAAATACTCCCCCAAAATAGTGGTGGGGTATAGATGAAATAAACTTGTCAAAATGTTGCTAACTTTTAAAGCTGACTGATGGGCACATGGGGTTCACTGTACTATATTCTCTGTACATTTGGGTATGCTTAAAATTTTCCATAATAAGTCTTTCAAATTTTGGATGTCAAGATTGCCTATGGGCTGAGAGGCAAGGATGAGGAACTATCGGGTTACCTATTCCTATGTACTTCTGAAGTTCTAGTTGAGGGACACAGACTACTCAGGTACTTTCAAATAGTAATTCAAAGAATGGACAAGGTTTTGAGTTTCTTTCCTGTTTATCCAGTTCCCTAAAAAACACCAGGCATGAGTAGCACAACAAACTATATGTTGTCAAGAAGTATACAGCAAACAGAATGTTTTTAATGTTTATATAAAATTTGTACAGCTACTAAATTTCTGGAGATTAAGGGATCAGAATGTTTAACTTTCTTTGTCACATAAATAAATATGTTATGTCATCACCCATGTACTTTATACTTGTATTAAAGGGCCTTGTCAATCTATGAACACAGAATTTTGGAGCTAAAAAGCACCTTGGAGATTGTATTAACTCTCTAATTTAACAAATGAAGAAACTGAGGCTCAGAAAAGTTAAATACGGTTTTCCAAAAGCCAGGACTATTTTTAAACTAGATTCCCCCAATTCTGAAACACAATGAAAGATATATGTCAACCTAAAAGCTTTTCAGAAAAATCACTTAAATATGCACTTCTATTTTGAGACAAAACCTGGTTTTCAGAACATTAACACGAAAAATTATACATCTTAGAATTGAGAAAATGTTGTATACTTCCAAAGTAGTTACTTTTTAACACAGTGATTTAAATTAGAGCTTCCCAAACTGACTCTCTTCAAGATAACAAAGAAAATTATATTTGTATATGGTACACAAGAAGGGTACTCAACCTGAACCCAGAGGACTGAGATCACATGGTTGGGAAGTTCTGGTTTAATGTAGGATACATGTTTTTAATAAACTGATGAACTGTTAGAATTTATCACTTTTGTATTTCTTATCCATAAACTAATTTAAAATCTTACATTAGTTTAAGCAGACATCTGGATACATAGATAACTACCAAAATACTAAAGAAAGGCTAATTGTAGACATATACCAAGTCTTACATTTAACTTTTTAAAGACTATATTTCTATTTTTTCATTTTAATATGATCTTTTTCAGTTATCTCACAATACTTCATTTGCTTTTTCTCTGTTTTGACGAGCGAAACTTTTGATATACAGCAAATATCACTTACTCTGATTCCTTTTGGTCCCGGTGGCCCTGGAATTCCATCATCACCCTGAAAAACACAATATATTTAGTTCTTGTTCCTCCAAAAATAGCCCTCAAATAACTAATTTTACATTATAACGATGAGACTTAAATTTTTGTGAATCTTTGTGAAAGTGAGAAACTTATATACCTAAGAAAGAAGCATTTATCATCGATACTGAAAGCACTGAGGTAAGTTATTAAAAAAAAAAAAGGTCTTCACTTATTGAGAAGAAAACTGCTGACATGTAGCAGAAACTTTTTATCTGTAAAGTGAACCCTGAAAATCATACAAAACGAAGATGAAATAGTGGTATTGATACACCTCAAATCATTCATGCATAACCCAAATACAAGCTGAAAATCTGGGCAGTTTCTATATTGTGCCAATCTTCTTGCCATGCTGGTAATAAAGAGTATCATTTCTTTCCTTTTTAAGATTTTATTTATTTCCTTGACAGAGAGGGCACACACATGGCAGGGGAAGCACAGGCAGAGGGAGTGGAAGATAGAGAAGCAAGCTCGCGGAAGAGGGAGCCTGATGTGGGGCTTGATGCTGGGCTCAATTCCAGGACCCTGGGATCATGACCTGAGCCAGAGGCAGACAATGACTGAGCCACCCAGGTGCCCCAAATAGCATCATTTCTGAGCTCAAATATGTGCTGCTCTCGAGTCTGCCATTTTAAACCCTTGCTTTGTTTTATAAGGCACTTTCTACTGGCAGAGCTCAGGAAAGAAAGAACCATAGACTTTCTAAATTTCTTCTGTAGACTCCATGAAAAAGAGGTCTGCCCACCTCTGTGTTAATCTATGTACCCATTTCTAAATTACAATTGCATTGCTGAGAATTTTAAGTTTTGCTTCATTAAGTTTTTATTAACTAGTTTTTTTAATGGAATAAAGAAAACCCAATTCTACTCCAAAAGATGAGAATTTCAGTGGAGTATGCAGCTAGTGAGGCTTTAGATAGGTTTTATTAACCTGGGACATCTTGCTTTACACAAGTGGTTTCTGAATTACACAACTCATAACCTTAGAGGTTCCACTGGAGGTTCCTTGAAGCCCACATCACAGACCTCCTTCCAACAGCGCAGTTCTATTTCTATGTTTTATGTGGGGCTTCCATAGTTTCTTATGCTACTGTTATAAATTACTACAAACTTAGTGGCTTAAAACAATACAACCTTAGAGTTCTGGAAGTCAGAAGTATGGCAGTGGTCTCTGTGGCAGAACCCTGTTGTTTTTTGGAGGTTCTAGGAGGATAATCCATTTCCTTTTTTCCAGCTTCTAGAGCAGCCAGCATTTCTCAACTCATGGCCCTCCTCAATCTTCAAAGTCAGCAATGGTTGAATGAATCTTTCTAACATTGTATCAATCTGACACTGACTCTTCTGCCTCCCTCTTCCACATTTAAAGGACCCTTGTGATTATAGTGGCACTACCCAGATAATCCAGAATAATTTCTTTAAGACCAGCTGAATAAAAGATTTAATTCTATCTGCAATCTTAATTTTGCTTGTCTCTATAACCTAACATATTCACAAGTCCTGGGGATTACATCATGGACATCATTAGGGGGTAGATGTTATTCTGCCTACTATACCTTGCTTTTTAGAAAGTTTAATAATCAACTCTTTCCACAACAGATGCATCTCTAAGGAGATTAAAGTAAATCTAATTCTATTTTAAAACAACCAGAAGGCTATTTGCTTAATGAATCTTTTTGCGTCTTTCCACTAAGGGCAGAAATAAGACAAAGATTCCTTAATACTGTGCTGGTTGTCCTAACCAACCTGGTTAAATAAGAGGAAAACAGAGGTATAAAAATTGGAAAGGTGAGGCAAAACTACCACTATTTGCAAATAATATGATTGCATGCAAGGAAAGCAAAGAAAATTACATGAAAAACTACTATAATCAGTAAGGTAATTCAGAAAGATAACTATGTGACTGTATATAAAATTAATATGAGAAAACAAATAGCTTTATTAAATATTAACTACCAGTTAGAAAACCTAATGGAAGAAAATATGCAATTTATAATAGCAAAAAGAGGTAAAATATTTAGGAACAATCTTAATAGGAAATGTACAAGATTCGTAAGAAGAAAAGCTTAAAACATTTCTGAAGTTCAAAAAGGAAGATGAAAATAAATGGAAAGACATTCCATGTTCTTGGATAATAGGAGTCAACAAAAAAAAATGGTCAATTCTCAACAAATTTAGTTAAAATGTGACACAATAAAAATAGAAATAACATGAGGTGTTTTTTTTTTTCCAAACTGAATAAGGCAACTCTAAAGTTTATATGGAAAAATAAACAAGCAAGGACACTGAGGAACATTCTGGAAAAAGAAAAACGAACATTAAGGGGAAACTGGCCCTGTCAGATAAAAAAATACAGCATAATACATCAATAATTAAAATAGTTTTGTTCTGATATTTGAAAAAGTGTATCATTGAAAGAGTATGGAACGTCTAAAAACAAGTCCATATATTCATGTAATTTGGTTTATACTGAAAGCCGCACTGCAAATCAATGGGGAAATTTACACTGGGACACATTTGTGAGGACATCTGGAAAATAAATATAGGTGGAACCTATATAACAAACCATACACAAGAATTAATTAGAAATAGATATTTACATGAAGAAATCAAACTATTAAAATACTAGAAGAAAAAAATGGGAAAATTATTTTATAATCTTTCAGTGGGAAAGGCATTTCCTACTCAAATCCAAAAGCTGCAAAGGACCCCTGAGAAACGCACAGAGACACATAAATACACACACACACACATGCACAAACACAGGCACATACTCAGCAAAGACATGACAAACTAGGGGAAATAACTGCAACTCACAACACGGACAAAAGGTAATCACCCTAATATATAAATAGTTCATTAACACATAAATCCCCCAAGAATGCTATAGAAAAATGGGCAAATGAAAGGTCATAGCAGACAGTTCACAGAAAACACAACTGATTCTTTGACCTATGAAAAAAGCTTAATCTCACTCTTAGTAAGAGAAATACAAACTAAAAGCATTGAAAGACCATTCATTTTTAATCTATCTGATTGACAAAAAGCCGAATTTCATGATACAGGTAGGTATAAGGTATAAGGAAACTGCTCTTCTTGTATATTGCTGAGCCAAGGATAAATCATACAACTTCTTGTGGGGCAATTTGGCAGTATCCATAAAAATACAAAAATACATAAATAGCCCTCTGAGCTAGCAATATCATTTCTAGTAAAGAGATAACCCCTCATGGGGGAAAGGAAGTGTATTAAAATTGTACATCTTAGTAGCACTGTTTGTAGAAGAAAAAAACCTGAAAATTATCTAACTGATCATCAATAGTGGACTGGCTTAAAAAATTATGGTTTACATACACAATGGAATATAATGCAGTTATAAAAGACAATGAGAAGGTTCTGTGTATACTGATATGAGGTATCTACAATGTGCTTTACATGAAAAACAAAGGTCAAACATGTTGATTATGCTACCACTTTATAAACAAAGGGAGGTAAAAGTGTGTCTGTGTGTATATGAGCATGTGTGTGCATGTATATATTTGTATCTATATGCATATCCATAAAAACCACTGAATATATTCACAAGAAAGTATTAGAAATTGGTACCTATTAGGGATATGTAAAACTCAGTGGCTAATGTTCATAGGTGGAAAAGAAATATTTTTCATTATGTACTTTCTTAATTTATGTTAATTTATTTTAAAAAAACTGAATATATTATCTATCAAAAATTTATTAAATTTTATGTTTAAGAATACAGAAATCCTTTGGAAAATTATATCTATACATTCCTAATTATGTATTTGTTTAATATATCTTTACTTTCATATATAAGATATAAAGATTAAAGAACAATCCTATGAAATTTTTGACTGGGCATATATGTTAATATATATATGCACATACTAGAACACTGAATCACATAACAAGTATAAATTCAGCTATGCTGGGAAGCATGAAGTCATACTGGTGGTAGAGTCACAAAGTGTTTCAAATTTAGAATACCAAAAGTTTGGAAAGCAGTACAGCCTTCTCATTACACAGATATTAAAATGGAATCACAGTAAAATACTGGACTACTTTCTAAATCTAAAATGCATACCACCACACCTTTAAAAAATTACCATACTATTGTACAATAGTTCTAGTTAATGCTACACTATTTCAAAGGGATTCGGATGTAGTTAACTTTTTTTAAGCTGCCACAAATCTTTATTAAAAGTGCTACCTCTCAATTAGCATGGTACACAAGAAACTTAGCCCCTATTCCTGGGCAAACTCAGGTGCAAGAAATGTCACTTCATTTTTCTATGGTTCAGCTTAATTTCTATTTCAAAGCACACACTTCACTAACATGACTGAAATTTAACCTCAGTTGATTGAAGTCCCCACCTCATTTTTGTAATGCTGTGCCTAAATTATGGAGAACGTAGGGAGCTCCAAGTTGTTGAAGGGTGGGACAGTCCCCATCCCAGCTGGAATTACTGAGATGTCCCACACTAGTAGTATGTATGGATTACTGCTGACTTGGTGCTCAGTTCCAACCACTTGACTCTTTCAGATCTCCCTGCTATTTCTGTGCCACTCCTGGGTACACAAGAAACATTCTGCTGTTTTTACACTTCATTAGCCCTAAGAAATTCTGTTAAATGTCCCATCTTCTTAACTTCTATGCAGTCATTTAGAGTCTTGCTTTTTCCTTCACATACATAAAGTTCCACTCAGGAAATTCAGCACAGGTCCCTTCTGCTCTTGAATCTAACAAAACTACCATGATGTACTGTCACCTCCTCAGAGGTCATGCCCAAGCACATACGCCCAATCTATGCTCTGATATAGTTAAGTGTTTAAAAGTACTTATGTATTTAAATTAATTTCCTCCTTTATTGGAAAGACTACCTGATGAATATCCATTTCATCTCAATACTCTAGTAACATAATGTACCACTATTATGTGAAATAAGATTAGGGAAAAAAAGGTTTTTAGACTACTTTTCCTTTCTAGGCAAATGAACAGAACTGGCCTTTTCATTGTGAGTTCACCAGTCTACCTAATACAGAAGGTAAAGGACTATCAACCGAAAGAACTGTTTTTAGAAAACCCAGGAACTTCTCCGAATCTTAATATTCGCTATGCTCTCTTCCCATTCCCTATCTTAAAGTGCACATAAGACGCT
Organism: Mustela lutreola; assembly: GCF_030435805.1. Classification (NCBI taxonomy): domain Eukaryota; kingdom Metazoa; phylum Chordata; class Mammalia; order Carnivora; family Mustelidae; genus Mustela; species Mustela lutreola. The sequence continues at coordinate 93,363,091 of NC_081308.1, read as the reverse complement.
ATCCTCACTAATTGGTAAAGGAGCGACTACCTGTGTTGCAGTCAGTGGGGATAGGACAATGGCACCTTTGGATCCATGAGCCTGGGTACAGGTCAGAAAGGCTATATGGATCTATCCTCTCATCTCTCTCTCCCACAGAATAGCCTATGTGACTTCTACCTCACCAAATTCACTGCTATACCTGTCCCAGGAAACTGTCACCAGTCTGAATTGGATAAACCGCTGAGTATGTCACCCTCCATTCAATTCCATAGATAAATACCTTACTGCTGTGCCACTGAATATAACAAATGGACATTTCTCTAAACATGGAACTTTTTAGCATCTCAGATACCCCAACCTTATTACACTGGACCTGATGTTCCCACAGTTGGACTCTGAGAGTACAGAAACAAAATGCCTCCTCACAGGTAATATTGCTCCTTTCTGAGATGGGATTAACTGAAGCATCTGGGAAAAAGGAAGTGGGATGTGCCGCTGGGCCTATTTTGACCTCAGTAGTGGTGGCCTCCTACTCCCCATAACTGTGCTCACCCTACACAAATTTTTCCAATTCTACTCAAGTACTCTACCCACCAGAGGGGACTTCTGGCTCACTGACCCCTACTACCAAGCACTGTGTATGTGTCTCCCCTGGGGTACTATTTCTTTTATAAAAGTCAGGCCTTCAACATTCTTACCAATATAACATGTACACATGGGGCATTGGTAAGAGACTGTCACGTATTCAAGACAGCCCCTCCTACTGAGTATATCAAACTAAACAGAGAAAGAGAAGAATTCCAAAAACCAGGTACTCTGGTTACTGAGAACTGACATGTTGTATTATCGATTATACTCATGTGTATTCTCCAGGCAACTTTTCCCACTCAGGGTCATTCAATTCCAAAAATGTGTGTGCAACCGGTCTTTGACCTTTACTTAACTCATTAATGAAACTACTTCAGTTTTAGCAGCAGAACGGACGAGCCTCAATTCCTTGGCCCAAACAGTGTTAGATAACAGCACAGCCCTTAACTTCCTGCTGGCCAACAAAGACGAGGTCCTCACTGGTACTGTTTCATGGGGAAAAATGGAACAGTGGGTAAGCTGGTGCTTTTGCTGGTTAAACATTTTGCTTATTACACTGCCACAGTAAAAGGCTTGATGGTTTCTTTCATTTTGGCTTGTTTTCTTAATCAGCTACTCTGACACCTGGCAGTTTAGCTCTCCAGCTCAGCTGAGCTGACAAAACTTAATTTTTGTTAAGGATCTCAATAAACACATCCAATTAACAGCATCTTCCAAAAACATCTGAATATGGCAGTAATATTCATGTTTTTTAAACCAACAATAAAATATAAACTCTTAGTTATTCTATTGTTTTATTTAGACACTAATTTCTGGCTATAATCCAGTAACTTCTTAGTTGATTTGACACCTAGTCCCACATTAAAGATGGCTTCATGCCTCTAGTATTACTGGTTGGCAACCTGACACATACCTTTTGTCCCCGAGGCCCTGGAGGCCCTTCTGGACCTGGAAATCCAGGCAAACCTGGATGGCCTTCCAAACCTGGAAATCCTCTCTCCCCCTGCAATTAAACAAAGTGAATATTATTTGTGATGAAGTTATTTGTGAATTTTCAAGCATGAGTATGGTTGAGATTAAAAAGAACCCAAAGACTAGAGAATGTTGATTTAATGATACTAAAATCATAATATCTACTAACATGGGAAAACCTACAAGATGTAAGTGGAAAACCACAAACCATTCTGAATTTATATCATATATTGTAATGTAGTCTCTCGTTTTCTTATGAAACTAAAAAGCATATCAGAGATGAGGTAAAGTTTAAATATATTGACATCAAGAGTTTAACAAGGAAGACAGCAATAAATCCAGGAAACTGGTCTGTAGGGGAAACATAAAATAAGTATGGTGCAGCGATGAAGAAGGGTAAAAAAAACCATCTGAGAAGTTTTCAGATTTGTTCCAGAGTAGGGCAGTTGCAGGATTATCCAGAATAGAAATTCATTAGCTGACAAGATAAATTAGTCAGAAAAGGGCTCTAGAACATTAAAAAAAATTTTTATTTCTTCTAGTTGTAAAATTAATACAAAAAGGAATACATGGTCATTATAGAAGAACAAAAAACATTTACCTGTTTTCCTCTACTCAGAATTACTAATTGAACTGAACTCAAGTCTCAGTTCCGACCACAGCACTTATCAACACCAGCACAGAAGGACTCCTAACCTACTTGTGAGGTTTCCTACATTTGATCAGCATCTATACAATGTTGCCTGATATGCATATCTGCACAGACAGGTGGGCATATAGAGCTGCCATCTATACTAACATATCATTATATCAACATATTATGGTTAGTTAACTTGCATATAGCCAATTATCGAAAGAGTGTGAGCCCTGAACCCCCTAGGAGATCCAACCACAGAAAGCAAACTCATCACTATTAAGTTTGAGAACCCTGAGGGCTCACAGCTCTAAGGCTTGTGCTCCCAACTGCAGAGCTGAAAATAGTTCCTCTACTTTTCTAAGGCTTGAAGGCTGAGTCTCTGGCCAGAGGCTCTGGACCTCATTCTAGGAACCCTTTTACCAGATCCTATCCACAGTGACAGCCTAGGCAGCACCTGAGAAAGAGAAAGCATCCATATCTATAAGGCAACTGACTAATGGACCATTGGAGGTACATACTCCTAGAGGTTAAGGTAGGGTAGATTTTTATTACACCCTCAGTGTGTGTATGTGGGGGGGGCAGAATGTGTGTGTGGTAAGTACTAAATTTAGTCTAGATAACTTCGATAATTTTATATTAAATAATTCTTTGTTATGCTGACTCACAATAAATATAAGTACTATGAAGAGACTATTCTGGTCAGTTTCCACTCCCAGTGACAAAGGCAATGAAGCAAATGTTAGCCAATTAATAGTAGGTCTAAACATTCCTATAGTTTTGGCAATACCTACTATTGACATGTTAACATGTTTTCTATTTTCTATAAATATATTTCTTTGTTATTTTAATTAGCCATATAATTATGATAATTTAGTATTAATCAACCTCATCAATTATTTTGAGGGAAATAGAGCAAAAGGGAAAAAACAAAAGGTTCAAAATTTCTAGAGCTGGATTGTCTCAAATTGTTACATAGTCCATTTTTGGGAGAATTGGTAGTAGAAATGTGATTGCAAGCGCAAGTCAGAAAGGAAGCTAAGAGGGAAAAAAATATAGTTCAAGTAGATTTCCATAAGTGGAAAACATAGCTACATTCTGGGATCTCCACTAGTATTTAAAACATCTCTCTGCCAAAACTTGAGGATAATGCTTGAAGAGAGCTATTTTTTTAGAAGCAAAACTGCTATTTGGGCTATACATAAGAGAAGAATAAACCAGAAATTGAAAGTGGAGAGTGCTAAAAAGCTTGTGTGTGTATTAACATAACTATATACCCAAAATCTCCCGATACTACAGTTAAATAATGTTGTGTTCCTATCTAGCTGACTGAGCAGTATTATACCAAGGAAGAGAGAAGGGCACCTAATGTACAGTAGCGAAAAGAATTTCAAGAACAATCCCCAGCCTTTAAAAGGTAGAAAGTTTCCTGCAATAGAAGCTATAGAAGCCTGCCATGAGGTGGGGTGAGGGAGGGTCTTCTATCTAATTCCCACAGATGGTATGAAAGGTTCACATTTGCTATTTGCCTGCCTTTGCTACTGGTGGAAAGGCAATCATTCAGTCCTTAAAACTAATCTACAGTTTACTATAATTTGCTAACATTCACATAGAAAATGGCAATAGTACATCTATTTGTGAAGGCCAAACTTCTTTAAAAAAAAAAAAAAAAAAAACTAGCTTGGGGCACCTGGGTGGCTCAGTGGATTAAAGCCTCTGCCTTCGGCTCAGGTCATGATCCCAGGGTCTTGGGATTGAGCCCTGCATCGGGCTCTCTGCTCAAGTGGGGAGCCTGCTTCCTCCTGTGTCTCTCTGCCTGCCTCTCTGCCTACTTATGATCTCTGTCAAATAAATAAATAAAATCTTAAAAAAAAAAACTAGCTTATGCTGCCTGCCCATATTTAAATAAAAAACTACTCTTACTTTTCACTGTAGAGTAATCTTCTCTCTCTGCCTGTCCCTTATATATTGCTATTACTCTGGATTCCCTTTTTGACCCTTCTCTCTCTCTCCCCGGGAGATCTCAAATATCCACACATTTTTTTTTCCCCTAAAAGCTAAGCTCACAGGGCCAACTGTTTTAAATATCTCCACTTGAATATCTCACAGGGACAGAAAACTCACCAATAATGATAACAAACATGTATCGAGCTATTCTAAAGTGTTCCCAGGTTTTATTTATTTAATTCTCCCAGTGACAACATGAGGTAAATACCACCATTATTTCAATTCTACAGATGAAGAATTGGGACAAAGAAAAATTGTGTAATTTTCCCAAGAGCAAATTTAATATAAAAAACACTGAGTTCATTATCTTTCTACCATCTTCCCTGTTCCAGGAAAGAGCACAATGTAGACCACAAATTTGTAATAATCTTGACTCTACTCTTTCCATTACCCCTTCATCTAATTGATCATGCTATTTCCATCACTGCATTCTTTTTTTTTTAAAGATTTTTTATTTATTTATTTGACAGACAGAGGTCACAAGTATGCAAAGAGACAGGCAGAAAGAGAGGAGGAAGCAGGCTATCTGCTGAGCAGAGAGCCGGATGCGAGGCTCAATCCCAGGACCCTGGGTCACGACCCGAGCCGAAGGCAGAGGCTTTAACCCACTGAGCCACCCAGGCATCCCCCATCACTGCATTCTTAGTAACCAACAGAACAAATACCCAGAAAATATCAATTCTATGAATGAACTTCCTTAATTGATTATATAACACTTATGGGCAATGTTTTTGCTCCAAATACAGAAAAAGTATAAGTTAGGGTTCGGGGAAATTATACAAAGGATAACTTTTTGTGCTAAAGTTCTTTTATATACCACAAGGTAGTATTAAAAAGAATAACAAGCTGATTTACTTAGAAAGAAAATGTACTTTGTCAGTCAAAGGTGCCCATAAAAGTGTTTCAATTTTACAAGAAGGGCACTTTATAATCACAATAAGAAAATTACCTGATCATGGAAATGAAAAAATAATTTTAAGAATGCTTTCTCAAGAGAGATACAAAATTAACAGGAAAACACTGGATTTCTAAAGATAGAAAAAATAAACAGGGGGACAAACTGCTATAATGACCATTGAAATTACAATTGTTTTTGGATTATAATATTGCAAAATTGTAATACAAACATATGGGCAAGGCAATACATTTAATGGACAAATGAAAACAATTATTAACTAAAAAATGTAATTATGGGCAATTTTGTCTTCTTTTTGAGTAATTTCTATGTTGTTTTTGTAATTATATATTTGAAATATTTGATGTATATAATCAGGAGAACAAAAATACTGACCTTTGACAACTGCTAAATGATGATAATTTAGGTTAGATGATCTCAAACTTCAGCTTGCATCAAAACTGCTTGATTGACTTATTAAAACACAGATTAACTGGTTAGAGTTAGATTCAGTAGGTCTCCTATAGAGCCTGCATTTCTAACAAGCTCCCAATAGATGCTGATGCCACTGGTAGAGGAGAACACCTTGTTTAGGTAATGTTTGAGTGTGACATGAATTGTATTTTACTTTATAATTTCTATTGAAGTATAGTTGACATACAATGTTATACCATTTTCAGGTGTGCACAGTGATTTGACATTCTATACATTAAGCTATATTCACCATGATAAGCATAGTTACTAGCTATGTAACAGGAATTTTATAAGTTGTCAGCTGGTTATTTTCTTTTTTTAAATTTTTATTTAAATTCATTTAGCCAAAATATAGTGTGTCATTAGTTTCAAATGCAGTGTTCAGTAATTCACCAGTTGCATGTAACACCCCGTGCTCATAATGTGGGTGGTACATCACATGCCCTCTTTTTTTTTTTTTAAGATTTTATTTATTTATTTGACAGAGAGAGATCACAAGCAGGCAGAGAGGCAGGCAGAGAGAGAGGAGGAAGCAGGCTCCTTGCTGAGCAGAGAGCCCGATGCGGGGGCTTGATCCCAGGACCCTGAGATCATAACCTGAGCTGAAGGCAGCGGCTTAACCCACTGAGCCACCCAGGCGCCCCTCACATGCCCTCTTTAATGCCCATCACCCAATTACCCCATCCCTCACTTACCTCCCCTCCAGCAACCCTCAGTTTGTTTCCTAGAGTTAAGAATTTTTTGTGGTTTATCTCCCTCTCTGATGACTTTGCATTCAGTTCTTCCTCCCTTCCCCTATGACCCTCTGCCCTGTTTCTTATATTCCACATGAGTGAAGCCAAGCCATATGACAATTGCCTTTCGATGATTGACTTTTCACTCAACATAATACCCTCCAGTTCCATCCATGTCAATGTGTCAATGTAAATGGTAAGCATTCATTCTTTCTGATGGCTGAGTAATATTCCATTGTGTGTATATGTATATGTATATGAATGTGTGTGTGTGTCTGTGTGTGTGCATCCCATCTTCTTTATCCATTCATCTGTTGATGGAAATCTAGGTTCTTTCCATAGTTTGGCTATTGTGGACATTGCTGCTATAATCATTTGGGTGCACGTGCCCCTTTGGATCACTACATTTGTATCTTTAGGGTAAATACCCAGTAGTGCAATTGTTGGGTCATAGGGTAGCTCAATTTTTAACTTCTTGAGGAATCTCCATACTGTTTTCCAGAGTGGCTGTACCAGCGTGCATTCCCACCAACAGTGTAAGAGGGTTCCCTTTTCTCCGCATCCTTGCCAAGATTTATTTCTTCCTGAGTTGTGAATTTTAGCCATTCTGACTGGTGTGAGGTGTGAGGAGCCATCTCATTGTGGTTCTGATTTGTACATCCCTAATGCCGAGTGATGCAGAGCATCTTTTCATGCATTGGTTGGCCATTTGGATGTCTTCTTTGGAAAAATGTCTATTCATGTCTTCTGCCCATTTTCTTGACTGGATTATTTGTTTTTGGGGGGTGTTGAGTTTGAGAAGTTCTTTATAGATCTTGGATACTAGCCCTTTATCTGATATGTTTCTTGTCATCAGGAGTGTAGCAAGTTTTGTTTTTAGCAGTGTGCACTTGGACACATTTCTTTGGCAGAACTGATATACTTTACTATTCATGTATTAAACTTACTGTTTTAAAGCAGTTTTATTGAGGTACAATTAACATACAATAAATATGACATATTTAAAGTATAGAATTTGAAATTATTTTCATATATGTAACAATAAAATAATGGACATATCCATCACTCACAAAAATTCCCTTATCTTTCCAACAAATGTTGCTCAACTAGACATCTATATGTTTAAAAAAAAAAGAATCTAGACAGAGACCTCACACTCCTCCTAAAAATCAACTCAAAATGGATCAAAGACCTAAATACAAAGCTATAAAACTCCTAGAAGACAGCATAGGAGAAAATTTAGATGACCTTGGGTATAGTGATAATTTTTTAGATACAGCAAAGGCATAATCTATGAAAGAAATAACCAATAAGTTGGACTTCATTAAAAGTAAAAACTTTTGCTCTGTTAAAGTGTAATTGGAATGAGAAGACAAGCTACCGACTGGGAGAAAATATTTGCAAAAGACACATCTGATAAAAAACTATTATCTGAAATATACAAGAAACTCTTAAAGCTCAACAATAAGAAAATAAACAACCTGTTTTAAAAATGGGTCAAAGACTTTAACAGATACCTCACCAAAGAAGATATACAGATGGCAAATAAGCATATGAAAAGATGTTCCATCTAATATGTTATCAGGGAAATGCAAATTAAAACAACAATTACATACCACTACACATCCTTTAGAATGGCCAAAATTTAAAACTCTGACAACACCAAATATAGGGCCAAAGATGTGGAGCAAAGGGACCCTCCTCATTCATTGCCAGTAGGAAGGCAAAATGATACAGCTACTTTGGAAGACAATTTGGCAGTTTCTTACAAAACTAAATATACTCATATGATCCATTAATGTTTCTTGGTTTTTACCCAAAGGAGTTTCAAGCATATCCTCTCTCTCTCTCTCTCTCTCTCACACACACACACACACACACAACCCACAAATGCATGCTTATAGCAGCTTTATTCATCATTGCCAAAACTTGGAAGCAACTAACATGTCTTTTAGTAGATGAACAAGCAAACAAACTGGTACATCCAGACAATGGAATATCACTCAGCACTAAAAAGAAATGAACAATTAAGTAATGAAAAGACATGGAGGAACTTGAAATACATATTAGTAAGTGAAATAAATCCCATCTGAAAAGACTGCACACTCCAACTATATGATATTCTGGAAAAGACAAAATTATGGAGACTGTAAAAAGATCAGTGGTTGCCAGGGATGAGAGTGACAGATGAACAGGTGGAGGACAAAAGATTTTTAGGGCAGTGAAAATACTCATATGATAATATAACGATGAATACATGTCATTCATTATATATTTGCCCCAATTCACAGAATGTTTATTCAACACCAAGAGTGAACTCTAAGCCAAATTATGAACTTTGGGTGATAATGATGCATCAGTGTAGGTTCATCAATTGCAACAAACTTACCACTCTGGTGGGGATCTTGATAGTCAGGGAAGCTATGCATGTATGCATGTGTGGGGCTAGAGGTATATGCAAAATCTCTATATACGTCTTTCAACTTTGCTGTGAACCTAAAACCACTCTAAAAAATTAAGTCTTTAATTAAATATAATATTGAAGTGAACATGAATATATATAAAATATAAAAAGTTGTGTTCCCTTTTATAATATTTTCTTCATGCCTCTACTCAGTCCCCCCAGGTAATGACTGACTTTCTGTCACTATAAGTTAATTTTCTTTTTCTAAAATTTCAGATACATGGACTTATATAGAATGCACTCCTCTAACTTTTCATTCAGCATAATTATTTCAGATTTAGACATGTTGTGGTATATGTCAATAGCTCTTTCCTTTTTATTGCTGAGTAGTATTCACTGTACAAATGTATTATGATTTGTTGATTCACCTACCTGTTAATAGTAATTAGGTTATTTCCTGTTTCTGGTTATTACAAATAAAGCTACCATGAACTCATATACTACTCATGCACAGACATATGCTTTCAATTCTCATAGGTAAATGTCTAGGAAAGGACAGTCATCTGATAGGTTTACACTTACCTTTTAAAGAAACTGTCCAACTTTTCCTAAGGGTTTGCTTCATCTTGTATTTGCACCAGCAATCTATAATAGTTCGAGTTGCTCACCACCCTCATCTATACTTAGTATGGATATATTTTAATATTTAGGCATTCTAGTAGGTTTATAGTGGTATCTTATTATGGTTTTATTATGCAGTTCCCTAATTAATAATGCTGAGTAACTTTTCATGCATTTATTTGCCATCTACATATCTTAGTTTGTGAAGTAACTTAAAATCTTTTGCTACTTTGTTTCTAATTTAATTTTATTTTGGGCGTTGTTTTATTAATGAGTTTTGAAATTCCTTTACATAATCTATATATAAGACTCTTTATGAGATAATGTGATTTGCAAATATTTTTTCCTAGACTGTGGGTTGTCTTTTCATTCTCTGAACAATGTCTTCAAAAAAGAATAATTTCCTAATTTTGATGAAATAAAATTTACCAACCATTTCTTTTTTTAATTTTACTTTATTTTTTCAGTGTTTCAAGATACCAACCTTTTCTTTGATAGATTGTGTTTTTGGTATCCTAACAAATATCTGCCAGATAATAAGGATTTTCTCCTAGGTTTTCTTCTAAAATATGTCTATATTTAGGGGTTTTGTTTTGTATTGTTTTGTTTAAAGATTTTATTTATTTATTTGACAGAGAGACACAGCAAGAGGGGAAACACAAGCAGGGGGAGTGGGATAGGGAGAAGCAGGCTTCCCACAAAGCAGAGAGCCCAATGCGGGGCTCGATCCCAGAACCCTGGGATCATGACGTGAGCCAAAGGCAGCTGCTTAATGACTAAGCTACCCAGGCACCCCCAGATTTAAGTTTTTCTACAATTTATTGTGAGTTAATTTTTATATATTGTGCAAGCAATGAGCCAAAGTCCATTTTTGTGCATATGCACGTCTAGTTGTTCCAATACTATTTGTTGAAAGACTATCTTTTCTCTACCTAACTGCCTTTGCACTTTTGTTAAAAAAAAAAATCAATTCATTACGTACCTGTGGGTCTATTTACAGAATTTTATTCTGTTCCATTCATCTATATGTCTCTTTCTTTGCTATTAACACACAATTATGTTTACTATAGTTTTATACTGTCTTAGAATTGTGTACTCTATTGTGTATTTCCTTCTTTTCCCTATTTTAAATTTGATTTACTTGTCCTTTTCCAGGTTCTTAAGTGGAAAATGTAGGTCAGTAATTTTAAAGCTTTCTTCTTTTCTAACATAGGTATTTAAAGTTATTTCCCACTAAGCCCTGCTTTAACTCCATCCTAAAATTCTTAGTATACTGCAGTTTAATCATTATGCAACTTGATATATTTTCTAATTTTCCTTGTGCTTTTTCCTTTGGTCTATCAGTTACTTAGAATAGTGTTTGCTAACTTCCAAATAGTAGGGAATTTTCTACATATCTTATTATTATTGATTTCATATTCATTCCATGTAGTCAGAGAGTATATACTTATGTTTTCAATCTTTTGGAATTAATAGGGCCTCATTTTATGGCACATCATATGGCCTATCATGGAGAAATTCCATCTGCCTTTGGGGAAAAAAATTCTATAATTGAATGTAGGACTTCATATATGTCAACTAGTTCTAGGTTGTTAATAATGGAATTCAAGTCATATATGCCTTTACTGAATTTTTTTTCTAGTTGTTCTGTCAATGACTAAGATAGGTGTATTAGGATCTATCAACTATGATTGTGGATTTGTCTAAATATTTGCCCAAATAGCCAAAGTAATCTTGAAAAAGAAAAAGCTGGAGGCATCACAATTCCAGACTTCAAGTTATATTACAAAGCTACAGTAGTAAAAACAGTATGATACTGGCACAAAAATAAGACACATAAATCAATAGCACAGAATAGAAAACTCAGAAATAAAACCACAACTATATGGCCAGTTAATCTTTAACAAAACAGGAAAGAATATCCAATTGGTAAAGGTCAGTCTCTTCAACAAGTAGTGTTGGAAAAATGACAGTGACGTGATGAAACTAGACCATTTTCTTACACCATACACAAAAAGAAATTCAAAGTGGATTAAAGTCCTAAATGTAAGACAGGAACCATCAAAATCCTGGAGGAAAAAACAGGCAGCAACTCTTTGACCATGGCTGCAGCAACATCTTACTAGACACATCTCCAGAGGCAAGGGAAACAAAAGTGAAAATGAACTACTGGGATTTCATCAAGATAAAAAGCTTCTGTACACTGAAGGAAACAATCAATAAAACTAAAAGATAACTGGTGGATGGGAGAAGGTATGTGCAAATGACATGTAGGATAAAGGGCTAGACTCCAGAATCTGTAAAGAATACATCAAAATCAACATCCAAAAAATAAATAATACAGTTAAGAAATGGGCAGAAGACATGAACAGACATTTCTCCAAATACGACAGACAAATCGCTAACAGACACATGAAAAAATGCTCAATATCACTCATCATCAGGGAAATACAAATCAAAACCAGAATGACTGTCAGAATGGCTAAAATTAACAACTCAGGAAACAACAGATGTTGGCAAGTATGTGGAGAAAGGGGAACCCTCTTACAATGTGGCGGGAACACAAGCTGGTACAGCTACTCTGGAAAACAGTATGGAGGTTCCTCAAGAAGTTAAAAAGAGAGCTACTCTATGACCCTGCAATTGCACTACTGAGTATTTACAGAAAGATACAAAAGTGCTGATTCGAAGGGGGCACACACACCCCAATGTTTACAGCAATACTATCAACAATAGCAAAATTATCGAAAGAGCACAAATGTCTATCAACTGATGAATGGAAAAAGAAGATGTGGCATATATACCATGGAATATCACTCAACCATCAAAAAGAATGAAATCTTGCTATTTGCAACAACTATGGATGGAACTAGAGAGTATAATGCCAAGTGAGGTAAGTCAGAGAAAGACAAATAAATATATTATTTCACTCATATGTGGAATTTAAGAAACAAAAGAGATGACTAGGGGAAGGGAAGGAAAAATAAAATGAGAAAAAAACAGAGAGGGAGGCAAACCATAGGGACTGTATAGTTAAGAGAACATACTTTGAGTTGCTGGTGATAGGTAGTAAAGAGGACTCCTGGGGGCGCCTGGGTGGGTCAGTGGGTTAGGGCCTCTGCCTTCATCTCAGGTCATGGTCTCAGGGTTCTGGGATCAAGCCCCGCATCGGGCTCTCTGCTCAGCGGGGAGCCTGCTTCCCCCTCTCTCTCTGCCTGCCTCTCGCCTACTTGTGATCTCTCTCTCTGTCAAATAAATAAATAAAATCTTAAAAAAAAAATAAAGAGGACTCTTGTGGGGATGAAAAAAAATAAAATTAGCTGATATATATTTTTTAATGGTCAGAAGACATGAACAGACTCTTCTCCAAAGACATCCAGATGGCCAAAAGACACATGAAAATATGTTCATCATTACTTACCATTGGAGAAATGCAAATCAAAACTACATTGGAAGGGGAGGTGAACCATGAGAGACTATGGACTCTGAAAAAAAATCTGAGGGTTTTGAAGGGGCGGGGGGTGGGAGGTCGGGGTACCAGGTGGTGGGTATTATAGAGGGCACGGATTGCATGGAGTACTGGGTGTGGTGCAAAAATAATGAATACTGTTATGCTGAAAATAAAAAAAAATTTAAAAAAATAAATAAAATGAATTTCTTATTTAAAAAAAAACTACAATGAGCTATCACCTCACACCTATCTGAATGGTTAAAATCAACAGCACATGAAACATCAGGTATTGGCAAAGATGTGGAGAAAAAGGAACCCTCCTGCATTATTGGTGGGAATGCAAACTGGTGCAGCCACTCTGGAAAACAGTATGGAGGTTCCTCAAAAAGTTAAATATAGAGCTACCCTATGATCCAGCAATCACACTACTGAGTATTTACCAAAGGAATACAAAAATACTAATTCAAAGGGATACATGTACCCCTATGTTTATAGCAGCATAATTTACAATAGCTAAGATATGGAAGCAACCCATGTGTATACTTGTTGATGAATGAATAAAGAGGTGGTGTATGTATATAAATAACAGAATATTACTCAGCCATGAAAAGAATGAAATCTTGCCATTTGCAATGACACAGATGATGTTGGATAGTATAATGCTAAGTGAAATAAGTCAGGGAAAGACAAATACCATATGATTTCACTCATATGTCAAATTTAAGAAAAAAGACAAATGAACACAGGGGAGAGAGAGAAAGAGAAATTAAGAAACAGACTCTTAACTACAGAGAACAAACTGACGGTTACCAGAAGGGAGGTATGTGGGGGGATGGGATAAAATAGGTGATGGGGATTAAGGACTACAATCATCATGATGAGCACTGTGTGATGTATGGATATGTTATACACCAGAAACTGTATGTTAATGAAATCGAATTAAAATAAAAACTTAAAAAATGAAATAAGATATTCAGTACAATTACTAAAAAAATTAAATGAATAGTCTCATGTCTTGTAAGTAAATTTAGAGAGGGGATAAAGATATCATTTTTTATATTTACCCATATATACACTATTTCTAGTGCTTTCAATTCCTTCCCAGAAATCCACATTTCCTTTAGCCTGAAGAAATTTCTTTATATTCCTTTAATGCAGATATGCTGATGAAGAATTACCTCATTTTATTAATGTCTTAAATTTTATTTTATTTTATTTTTAAAATTTATTATTGAAGTGTAGTTGACTTGCAATGCTATAGTAGTTTCAAATGTACAATATATTGATTCCACTATTCTACACATTACTCGGTGTTCACCCTAAATGTAGTCACCACCTGTCACCATGTAACTTTATTACATTATCGGTGACTATGTTTCCTGTGCTGTACTTTTCATCTCCATGACTTGTTTATTTTATAACTGGAGATTTATACATCTTTACCTCCTTCACTTATTTAACCCATCCCCCACAACCTTCCCTCTGGCACCCTCCAGTTTGTTCTCTGTATTTAAGAGTCTGGTTTTTGTGTTTGTCTTTATTTCTATTTTCATTGTATATAACAACTGTGTTTGCAGATTTTTCAACTCTCTAATGTTTTTACGTTATTGTACAGTATCCATTCTCTCAGATGAGAAATCTGGCATCATTCTTATCATTGTACTCCTGTATGTAATGTGTATTTTTCTCTAGCATCTTTCAAGATTTTCTTTAAATCTGTTTTTTCAGTTGATTCATTATGATGTGCCTAGGTATAACTTCATTTTTATTCTGCTTGTGGTGTACTAAATTTCTTATACCTGTAAATTTGTATTTTTTACCAAGTGTGAGAAATTCTTGTCATTACTACTGCCCCTTTAATTATTATTCCTTTTTCTCCCCTGTTTTCTTCTCTCCCATTGTTACAGGACTCCATTTACATTTTGCATTAAACCCTGTAATACTGTCCCACAGGTCAGTGAGGCCCTATGCTTTTGTTTTCTTTTTATTCTCTTTTTTCTTCAGATTATATCTTTCCTCAGATTCACCTTTAAATTGACTGACCCTTTCTTTCATCATCACGATTCTGCTGTTAAAAGTCTAACTGGTGAATTGCTCTTTCTCATATTTTGCTTTTCAAATCGATTTCCCCTTTATTTATGTTTCCAGTGCTCTGTTGTGACTCTCTATTTGTTCACTCATAGGAGCACATTTCCCTTTACATCAACAAATATATTTATCCTATTGGTTTAAATATCTGTCTATAAATTCTAACATCTGTGTTATTTCAGAGTTAGTTTTCATTCATGAGTCTTCTTGACTATGGATCACTTTTACCTGTTACTTCTTAAACCTAGTAAGTTTTAATAGCAAATTAGACATTGTATGTTATAGTCATCCTAGATTCTTTAATCTTCCTCTGAAGTGTACTGAACTTATGTTTTTGGAAATAGTTAACTGAACTAAAACTTAAAACTTTGTTTTCCATTCAATGGACAGCAGTTAAATCTATGTTCAGTTATTGAAGACTTCCAGCTATTGTTTTTGATGGGTTGAATGAATCCTCCCCTATACATGGTTGAATGAATCCTCCCCTATACATACAAAGTTCAACCAAGAATTTTGGTGGAATTTACAGGTAAATTTTTGGGCTGTGCTCTCTGTGCCTCATTCTATTGCAGCATATCTCTCATCACTTTACAGTCATTCTGGCATCCTCAACTCTGCCTTCTTAACTTCTTAAGCCAGTAAGACTGTGGCTTTTTGTCTGGGTTCTAGCAATCCTCTGCCATGCAGACTGAAGGACGCATTCAGGAGAAAAGTCCATAAATGCAACTTGCCCAGTGGACTTCCTTTCTTTCTAGGGTAGTATCCTCTCTACTTTTGGTCAGTTTCATCTGCTTCTCCCTCTTCCTAACCCCCAACCCCAGGCTCGTGCTTGCACGTGCGTTCTCTCTCTCTCTCATATGAATAAATAAAATCTTTTTTTAAAAATCGCTCTACCAATATCAGAAATGAATCTCATTTCGTCTTTTTACCACTAGAGAAAACACACACTTACTATAAAACTACTCCCCTCAAGCTAATGTCACTTAAATAGGTGTCCTATTTAACACTGGTCAATTATTATTAACAGGAGTTCTGTTAGGAAGAAGTGAGTCAAGTGGAGCTTGGAAATACAGCATTGCAGAAAAAATAGGTTTCTTTATTCCAGGACTTTTAAACATTTTTAATGTTAGTAGACCTTCTGTACCCGTAAATGGAATATGCTCTTGAAATACTATCCTAAACTTTATCATATATAATTAGTAATATTCACTGATTCATTCAAAAATATTTGAGCCCCAGACAGTTGAGACAAGAGTATGAACCTCTTTCTCCTAGCACAATTCTCTGTAGGCCACAATTCGTTATACCTTCTTAATCTTCTAACTTCACTGTCAGTCACTGACTCAGAGTGGCTGTGTTTATGCTATTTAATTCTCACCAATACTTACTTTGTACTTATCACATGTACACAATAAGGGTGCTGCTATGGGAAAAGTGTGATAAAAATAGAGATTCACCGATCATTAACTTATATGAACCAAATAAAAATATATGAAATTGTCTAGCGTGATACCCAACAAAGATTAGTAGCCTGGTGTTAGGTTCCTTCTTAAGTGTTTTTCCCTTCTTCTGCATCTTAAGTCAGTGAGTTCAACAAGATTGATCATAGATAGGCAGATTGCAGCTCTCAGACCAAATGCAGCAAGAAGTCTGTTTTGTATAAGCCAAGAGCTAAGAAATTTTTTTACACCCTTAAAGGGCTATTTTAAAAAATGAGAGAAAAATGTGTGACAGAAACCTTATGTGGCCCACAAAGCCTAAAATATTTACTCTATGGTCTTTTACAGCAACTGTTTGCTAACCACTGAGATATAATCTAATCCTTACAGCTATCTAAAATAAGCAGTATGGTAGAATTCATTTAATTTACTTAGATGCTGAGGTAGAGCCCTGTTTTCCTTTTTAAAAACACATTAAAACACTATTTTACTGGTTTTACTAAGTTTTCAAAGGTTCATTTCAAATCTTACCTTTTCTCCTTTTACACCACTACAGTCACATTTTGATCCTGGAGAACACCCATAGCAAACCTGTAAGGAAGAAAAAAAGGGATGAAAATTATTTAATATGAATCTGAAAATGAGTCTCTGACTTATCCCTCAACTAAATTTATCAATCCAAACTTACAAACCAAATGGCAGAAAAATATCTGGAAGAATACATACCAAACTGCAAATAATGGTTACCTCTGGGGAAGCTTTCACCTTTTATGGTACACACTTACATTTGAATTTTTCCACAATGAGCATATGTTATAATTTTAAAGTGAAAAATATCTTGTTTAAAAGATATTAAAATTAAAAAGAATTCAAACAACTTCACCTGTAATACAATTTGCCACTTGTCCAAGCTCTTAGGAACTTCTTGTTTTGTCCTAACATCATACAGAAGACATGACCTCTCAATCTGTATTAGCAATGACCTTGGCAACTAGCCAAAGATGTCTGCTGGTTGACGTTGCATGTATCTTGGCATTTATGAGCAATCGCAGAGCCTAAAATACATAATGCTATCTCTTACCAACTTTTAAAAATTTGCTCCCTCTGTCTCATCACTAGTAGCTCAGTCAAAATGACTCCAACAGTTTTAACACAAATGTTCCCACAGTCTAGATATTCTAGTGTATGTGCTGCGGAAGCAAGCACACACAGTCTAGATATTCTAAAGAGTCCCTACTAGTAGTTCATTAACTCATATTAAGAACTGAGTTGAAGCCAGAAAAATATTCTCCTCTAAAATAAGAACCTGTAAGAGGGGTACCTGGCTGGCTCAGTTAGTAAGTAGAGCGACTCTTGATCTTGAGATTGTGAGTTTGAGCCCTACATTGGGTGGAAGACAATAATCTTTAAAAAATAAAATAAAATACAGGCGCTTGGGTAGCTCAGTCATTAAGCATCTGCCTTTGGCTCAGGTCAAGGTCCCAGGGTCACAGGATCAAAGCCCAGCATTAGGCTCCTTGCTTGGCGGGAGGCCTGCTTTGCTCTCTCCCACTCCTTCTTCTTGTGTTTCCTCTCTCACTGTATCTCTCTCTATCAAATAAAATAAAAATAATAAATAAAATAAAATAAGAACCCATAAGAGAACAAGACAGTAGATGACTCTGTCATCCAGATCTACACTATACTCTGGCATAAAGCTGAACTTCTTAAATCATAATTAGTTAACATATGTAGATAGCTCACCATTTATGTACAATACAGTGGTATGCTTCTCATTAAATAACAGAAACTTTTATGTGATGTAAATACCAAGTAATGTGTATCAGTGCTTAGTCTTGAAAGACCATGACTTAAAAATACCTTAGCCTCCTTCCTAACATTCCCTGTGTTCCTTTACTCCAACCACTACAAGCATATTTTCCCATTTCCTTATCAAACTACTGACATCATCCTTCTACTCATAACTCCTAACCCACTCACACTCAGCTGTAATTAGAAGCCAGCCACATGTTTGAACTTCTTTTCCTAATAAAAGCAATCAACAATGGCTTGAGGTTGGGAATTAATCTCTTACACTGCGAGATGCTGTTCCAGTAAAAAATGCTCCTGACATCTCTAATCTAAAGTCTGTTATGCAGCTATTATTTGTGATATATATGTGGTTAGGTTATACACTGGTTTTAGTATTATACATCAATAACATCACAAGGTAAATGTACTTATACAAACTTACTCATCAAACATGAATTGGGCATGATTAGAGGCCAGAAAACTTGTTAGGCACTAAAGACAGGTAAGGCACAGCTCCTTCCAACATATAAAACTAACTCAACAAATACTTGTTGATCACCCACTATGTTATGTTAGGTGCAGGTAGAAGATGCAAAGACAGTACATATTGCTCTCTGAATTCCATACAGAAAAATTACATTACAGTGTGTCAGGAATGGAGGTTAACTTAAGATATTTAATAGTTTTGGGCAAGCATGAATTCTAGATTTCAAAGTACAAACATACAAATTTTAGAAACTACTGATTCACAAGATAAAGACTGCCAATGGTCATATTCACTGAATTAGATTGTGCATATTATCCATAATCAGTGACATGCATTAATGGAGGAGTAAATGATAATCTAAAATGGCTATACATCTAAAAATAACATTTGAGTTTGGAATGTATGTCTCTACTTTAAATGTAAATATGTGATCATCATTTTCTGGTGTTACAAGTAAAAGATGGTGTAACTTTCTATTTTCATCTTTCACTAAAAAACCTTTCTTTTTAAAATATAAATTAAGCTCCTGAGAACAATGCAAAGCAATAGACAGAGGATTTTGTTAATATAGAGAAGATACTATGTGAATTTTCTTTACAATTGTATTTCAAGCTTCTCAATGTCCAAAAAAATCCTCCAAATCCTAATATAATCTGTAAACAACCAATATAACTTTAAATATGTGTGCATGTTATTTTGTAAGTAATTTTATACAGTATATTTTTAAAAATTAATAATTTCATCTTTTTTCACTTCTTTATTGCTTAACATGTAGCTATACTTTAGAGAGGTCACTACTTAAAACATTTTATATTGGTTTGAATTCAATTTAAAAATTTAACTTATATTCTATTTATTCTACCTACATCATGATGAGACCAGAGCTTGGGGGGGGGCGGGGGGGGTGTTTAAAGGCATTGTAATACACACACCAACCACTAGATGCCACTTTCCATACAGTTATAGCAGTGATGGCCACAAGGAACTAGCCCCAATCTGACAAGTGGTTAATGGAGCAACTTGTTTTTTACCAACATCCGCTAATATTTACTAGGTGTCCAATAAGTACAAAGCACAATTTTAGGGCTATTAGTGATACCAAAAATTGTGTAGACATGAACGCTGCCTTTAAGAAATTTCCAATCTAGTAAAAAAAAAAAAAAAAAAAAAACCTATGCCTACATAAATAAAAATTTAAATACAATGGAATAATGATGTAGGAGACAATGGTAATAGAATGAGTTCTAAAATATAAGAAATACATTCTGAGTTTACCTCAACAATTGAATCATTAGGAGACTATAAACAAGTCAATTTCCATACTCTAGAACTCAGTTTTTTCTCTTTGGTAAAATGACAAAGATGGATAATATAATCTCTTTCAGAAGCTTCCAGCTTTTACAGCCTGTGATTCAGTAGGATTTACCAAGTAAAAATGAGTGGTATAGTCAATAATTGCTGTCAAAATTAAGAAAGGAAGTTCCCTTGAGCTTAGGAGTATTCATAACAACTCTGCAAAGAAAGAAAGTAAATAACTTGACTTCAATTTGGAAGGATGGGCAGAAAGATATCTAGAGCAAAAAGGGCCATGGCAAGTACTCAGATTAAAACACAAAATTTTTGTGGGCAAAGAGTCAGGTAAAATAAACATTAAATACCTTAGTCTAAGGACTTCTTAAGTCCATATGGAAATAGTATAGGACGAGATAAGGCCAAAAAAAGAAAGCTCTTTTAAAAACTGGAAAAACTATTTAATTGTGCAAAGTCATTGAACATTCTTAAAGCAAGAAAATAATGCAACTATAATAATGTTTTAAATGTTTTAAGGATAAGATAATAAAAAGTGTGGAGGATTTTTTATTATCACATAGTAAAACACATCATGAAACTATAATAATTAAAACAGCATGGTATCATTCAAAGAATGGGCAGCTTGATGAGTCATAATAGGCCAGAAACACACATACACACACACACATTTACTATATGATAAAAGTTGGCATACCAAATAAATGTGAAAATAATGGATTAATGAACATATAGTGCTAGGAAAGTATAGAAAACAATAAATTCAAATCTCAGGATCCTACAGTTAAAAAAAAAAAAAACCAGATATGAGCATTAAAAGTATGAATAAAAGTAAACTTCTATATGCATTACAATCACTTAAAGAACCTCACAAAAATTCAGGTACTAGGACCCCATCTTAGAGATGCTATTTCAGTTAGTTTGAAATTGGCTACCAGATTCTGAAAGTTTAGTAAACATCTCTAGGTAATTCTGATTCAGTGAGTCAAAATATATATATTACAAAATAATAGCATAGAAAATGAGAAATATTCCAAGATGTGGCTAAGTATCCCGACTGATATGACTTCTTAAAAAAAAAAAAAAAAAAAACCACCAAAAAAAAAAATGAAAAATGCTTTTAAAATGTAAAAAGTTCTTAAAGCACCAAAAAGAAGCACAATAGGATTTATCAGGCCAAAATCTAGAGGGGAGAAAAAAAAACAGTAAACGAACAATGAAACTACTTTTGCCCTGAGGGCATTGACCAAACTTTTGAGAATTTGAGATTCTTGTTTCAGTAAAGGTGTTTCATACATTAAAAATAAAAAGTACCCCACAACTGCTTCCCCAGGAACTTTTAAGAAAGATATCTTGGCACTCAGCAGTGAGTACCGGGGGTTGGGGAGACATATCTCTGAGAAAATATAACCACAAACTGGCCTACATACAGATTTACAATCCAAATTAGCATTCAGCTGGGTGGCCCAGTAACCTCTAACTGCGAAGGTGCTTAGAGCAGACTCTAATTGCTTTGACCTCCCAGAGCCTGGGCAGAAATACACACAAAGCCTGTGTAGAAAAACATACCTTCAGAGTGAACTTCAAAGAATTCTAAAAAAAGCTTTTTGAAAGGAAAATAAGATATTCTATTCAAAAATCATTAAGCATACAAGGAAGCAGAATATCATAAGCAAAAACGAGCAGAAACTTCTGACAGCAGAAACTGCTTGGCAAAAATTTCAGATATTAGAATTACTAGACACAAAATATGTAACTATGTTTACAATTATGAAAGGTATTCTTAAAATTGGAAAATAACAAATGAACCAAGAAATTGTAAACAAAAAAAGGTAACGTAACTGAATTGAAATAAAATATAAATTTTGTGAGTAAAAATTATGAAATTTAAAACTTAGTGGATGACCTTCAAAGCAGACTATATATAGCTAAAGACAGTAAAATTTAAAACATGACAAAGTTAACACAAATTGTCTATAATATATTACAGAGATAAAACATGGAAACTGTGAAATAATAATTAAAAAGCATGGAAGAAAAAGTGAAGACGTGTATAGCATACAGTAATTACGTTTACAGAAGAAGAGGTGAAAGAGGGAATGCAGGGACCACAGTTAGAGATAATGGCAAAGAGTTTTAAAAAAATAATGAGATCTGCAATTGAAGAAGTCTAGCAGATTCAATGGAAGAAAAATCAAACCGCAAAATAGACACAAAATAGTATAACCTCACAACATAAAAACAAAGACATGACCTTAAAACTATCAAGAAAGACAAAAGAGATCGCCTTCAAAGGAGTGACAATTAATTTACAGATTAGTTCTCAGAAGTACAAAAGCCAGACTAGAATGACATTTTTAACATACTGAGAGAAAACTGTCAACTTATATTTTTTACCCAGTGAAAATACCTTTCAACAACAAGGTAAAAATACAGACATTTTTAGACAAATAAAAACTGAGATTTGGTGAGTGCTGTGAAGTGTGTAAACCTGGTGATTCACAGACCTGTACCCCTGGGGATAAAAATATATGTTTATAAAAAATAAAAAATTAAAAAAAAAAAAAAACTGAGAAAGTATGTCCACAACAGGACGACACAGTAAGAAATTCAAACCTTTTGAATATCTTCTGCCTTTATATGAAAGGAAATGAAATTGAAATGGAAGGTCTAAAATACAAAAACTAATGGAGAAAAAAAATGTGGTAAATTTGTGGGTGAATTTAAACTATTTGTTTAAATACAAATAGTAACTATAAGACAATTATAAAAAGAGATGCAGGGTTCAAAAATACAGAACTAAAAGAAAAACAGTGATAATACAATGTAAGTCAGGGGAGGATGAATGAAGTTAAAGTATTCTAAGGTCATTGTAATTGTGTGGAAAACAGGCATGGAAGGGTATTGATTACTTTAGACTTTGATAAGGTAAGCATACAACTTAGGTATTCTAATTCCTAAGGTAAACCTTAAAATAAGGTAAGTGAGGTATTAATTCCAAAGGAGTGGAGGGGGACAATACTCAATAAATCCATAAAAAGGCAAAAGAGAGAAAGAAAGTGCTATCTTAGAATAGAAAGGAAAAATAAAAGAAATATAACAATAATTATGTCAAGTATAAGTACGTGTAAAATGACATGATATAAGGAAATACTCAGACAAGTGTGGAATGTGGTATCTATGAAGGACAACTACCACAGACTCTCCAAAAAGTCAATGCCATGCCAGGCTTTGTGAATGACAGCTTGAGGACCTCTGAGGATCATCTCCCTCACAAAAAAACAATAGCTGGTAAAACCAAAACAAACAAACAAACAAACAAAATTTATGTCTCTGGATATTGCCCTAAGAAGCTACATCAAATGAAGAAACACCATTCAACAAAATTTACTAAATCTCAGTATGAACAGCAGGAATCTATGGCATTTTTGCTATGACCCTCTCTTCCTCTCTCCCTTTCCTGCTCAGCTTAACAAAAGCTCCACAAGAGGTGGAAGTAGATATGAACCCAGAGCTCCTTCTCCCTCCAGCTTCCAGCTGAGCACTACAGCATCTCAATTCAACAGGTCATCGGAATTTCTTACTCTACCCCTGCCCAGTTCCAAGTTGCACAAGCTTTATTCCAACCTAAAACAGCTGAGAATTCTAAGGCTTTTGTTTTCTACAGAACCTCAACTCATACACAAAAGTTCTATACTCCATGCATGGCAGACTGACAGTACTGTACTCAACTGCCCCAACCACAGCTCATCCACAGAGCACAGGGTTGATGCTAGCAGAAGCAAGATGAGAAGACCAAATAGTCCTTCCCTGTACCCCCCTGCTCATAAAGCAGAGTGTCACTTCAAGAGAAGCAGGTCACTCTTCCTTCCCCCCCACTCTGTAACACTGCCACAGAAGTTTTCCCTGGTTGGTGGTGGACTGGGGAACCAAAGAGCTCTGAAGCTCTCCCTAAGGGACCTGAGTTTACTTGGGAAGTTCTAATTATAACAAATGTATTTCTGAGTTTGTAGCATATATAGATGTAAGATGTATAACAGTAACAACATTAAAAGGAGAAAAAGGGAATAGAGCTTCATAGGAGTAATATTTATCTTACTAGAATTAAGTTGCTATAAATCTTCAGTAGATTCTGACAGATAATTGTGTCCATGGTAAGTACTAGAGCAAACACTAGAAAACAACTCAAAAAATAGTGGAGAAAATCATTAAAGGAATTACAATATTTAACTAGAAAATATTCACTTAAGAAAAAAGGAGACTGTAGAGGAGGAACAGAAGAAAAAAGAAAGCACAAGAAATACAGTAAACAAAAAAGGCAGACAGAAATCTAATGATATCAATCACAACAATATGACTGCATTAAACAAACCAATCAAAATTCAGAGGTTGTCAGACTATATAAAAAAACAAGATCAAATGATGTCTATAGGAAAACCCAATAGTTTAAAATATACAAAAAGCTTGAAAATAAAATAAAGAATGGAAATAATACAATAGACTAAATAGACTAAATATATGGGATGCATTTAAGTATCCCTTACAGGAAATTTATAGTAGTAAATGTCTATGTTTAGAAAAAGATGCCAAGTCAATAAACTAAACTTCTGGGGCACCTGGGTGGCTCAGTCATTAAGCATCTGCCTTCAGCTCAGGTCATGATCCCAGGGTCCTAGAATGGAGCCCCACATTAAGCTCCCTGCTCTATGGGAAGCCTGCTTTTCCCTCTCCCACTCCTCCTGCTTGTGTTCCCTCTCTCACTGTCTCTCTCTCTCTGTCAAATAAATAAATAAAATCTTCAAAATAATAAACTAAATTTTAACCTTTAGACATTAGAAAAGAGACCAAACTAACCTAAAGCAAGTAGAAGGGAGAAAATAATACATATGTGGGTTGAAATTAGTTAAGTGGAGAATAGAAAAAATAGAAAAAAATCAAAGAAACCAGAAGTTGCTTCTTTGAAAAGATTGACAAAATTGACAAGCCAACAAGAAAGGGACACTCAAGTTAATGAGTTTTATTGACAGACTTTTTGATTGAAAGACTCAAATTATTAAAATCAGGAATGAAAGAGGGGACATTACCACAAATATAGGTAGGAACAGCAGGGAACTTCCTCAGGCTAATAAAAGGTATCTACAAAAAACCCTTGGTGAACATCATAATTACTATTAAAGACTAAATCCTTTCCCTACATATCAGGAACAAGACAAGGAGGTCTAGTCTGTTACTTCATTTCAATATCATCCTACAGATTCTAACCAGGGTAATTAGACAAGAAAATAAGCCATTCATATTAAAAAGGAAGAAGTAAAGCTATCTCTATTCACATATAACACAGTCTTATATAGAGAAAATCCTCTTAATGCTAATAAATAAGTTCACAAGATTAAAAGGCACAAAATCAATAAACAAAAAAAATAACTTGTATTTCCATACATTAGCATGAAATTTAGTAAAAATCCATTTACAATGGTGTGAAGAAGAAGAAAATACTCAGGAATATAAAGATAACTAAATATATATAAAATTGATATGGAATTTATATGAAATTGCAAGGTACCTCAAAAGTCAAAACAAATTTGAAAAAGAAAGGTGGAGAACTCAAACTTCTCATTTTCTAAACTTACTACAAATTTACAGTAATCAAATTGGCATCAGGACAGACCTACAAATCAATAGAATAGACATGAGACTCCAAAAATAAACCCATGCATCTATGATGCACTTGTTTTTATAAGGGGGTCAAGAACATTAACTAAGGAAAATAGGGCTGAGACAATTGGATATATACATGCAAACCAATCAACTTGCATGTTCAAGATCCTCACACCATACATAAAAATTAAATCAAAATGGATCATAAATTAAATACAAGAGCTAAAACTATAAAAACCCTTAAATGAAAATGTAACTAAATCAGCAGTCTTGAGAGGAAAATATATGCAATACAAGCCTTTCTTGTACAACCTAACCCTACATCTAAAGGAGCTGGAGATAGATAAACAAGAAAGCCTAAATCCAGCAGGAGAAGAGAAATAATGAAGATCAGAGCAGAAATCAATGAAATAGAAACCAAAAAAACAACAGAACAAATCAACGAAACTAGGAGCTAGTTCTCTGAAAGAATTAATAAGATTGATAAACCACTGGACAGAGTTATCAAAAAGAAAAGAGAAAAGGTCCCAAATAAATAAAATCATGAATGAAAGAGGAGAGATCACAACCAACACCAAAGAAATACAAACAATTATAAGAACATACTATGAGCAACTCTACGCCAACAAATTTGACAATCTGGAAGAAATGGATGCATTACTAGAGACATAGAAACTACCACAACTGATTCAGGAAGAAACAGAAAACCTGAACAGACCCATAACCAGTAAGGAGATTGAAACAGTCATCAAAAATCTCCAAACAAACAAAAGCCCAGGGCCAGACGGCTTCCCAGGGGAATTCTACCAAACATTTAAAGAAGTACTAATTCCTATTCTCCTGAAACTCTTCCAAAAAATAGAAATGGAAGAAAAACTTCCAAACTCATTTTATGAGGCCAGCATCACCTTGACCCCAAAACGACAAGGATCCCATCAAAAAAGAGAATTATAGACCAATATCCTTGATGAAAACAGATGCAAAAATTCTCACCAAAATCCTAGCCAATAGGATCCAACAGTACATTAAAAGGATTATTCATTAAAAGGATTATTCACCACGAACAAGTGGGATTTATTCCAGGGATGCAAGGTTGGTTCAACAGCCACAAATCAATCAACGTGATACAATACATTAACAAAAGAAAGAACAAGAACCATATGATACTCTCAATAGATGCTGAAAAAGCATTTGACAAAGTAGAGCATCCCTTCCTGATCAAAACTCTTCAAAGTGTAGGGATAGAGGGCACATACCTCAATATTATCAAAGCCATCTATGAAAAACCCACCACAAATATCATTCTCAATGGAGAAAAACTGAAAGTTTTTCCGCTAAGGTCAGGAACACGGCAGGGATGTCCATTATCACCACTGCTATTCAACATACTACTAGAAATCCTAGCCTCAGCAATCAGACAACAAAAAGAAATAAAAGCCATCCAAATCGGCAAAGAAGTCAAATTATCCCACTTTGCAGATATGACACTATATGTGGAAAACCCAAAAGACTCCACTCCAAAACTGCTAGAACTTGTACAGGAATTCAGTAAAGTGTCAGGATATAAAATCAATGCACAGAAATCAGTTGCATTTCTTTACACAAACAAGAAGACAGAAGAAACATAAATTAAGGAGTCAGTCCCATTTATAATTGCACCCAAAACCATAAGATACCTAGGAATAAACCTAACCAAAGAGGAAAAGAATCTATACTCAGAAAACTATAAAGTACTCATGAGAGAAATTGAGGAAGACACAAAGAAATGGAAAAATGTCCCATGCTCCTGGATTGGAAGAACAAATATTGTGAAAATGTCTAAACTACCTAAAATATCTAGGCTACCTAAATGTCTAAGCTACCTACACATTTAATGCAATCCCTATCAAAATCCCATCAATTTTTTTTTCAAAGAAATGGAACAAATAATCCTAAAATTTATATGGAACCAGAAAAGACCTCGAATAGCCAAAAGCATATTAAAAAAGAAACCAAAGTTGGTGGCATCACAATTCCAGACTTCAAGCTCTATTACAAAGCTGTCATCATCAAGACAGTATGGTACTGGCACAAAAACAGACACATAGATCAATGGAACACAATAGAGAGCCCAGAAATAGACCCTCAATTCTATGGTCAACTAATCTTTGACAAAGCAGCAAAGAATATCCAATGGAAAAAAGACAGCCTCTTCAACAAATGGTGTTGGGAACATTGGACAGCCACATGCATAAAAATGAAATTGGACCATTTCCTTATACCACACATGAAAATAGACTCAAAACGGATGAAGGACCTCAATGTGAGAAAGGAATCCATCAAAATCCTGGAGGAGAACACAGGCAGCAACCTCTTCGACCTCAGCTGCAGCAACTTCTTTCTAGGATCATCACCAAAGGCAAGGGAAGCAAGGGCAAAATGAACTATTGGAATTTCATCAAGATCAAAAGCTTCTGAACAGCAAAGGAAACAGTTAACAAAACTAAAAGACAACTGACAGAATAAGAGAAGATATTTGCAAATGACATATCAGATAGAGGGCTAGTGTCCAAAATCTATAAAGAGCTTAGCAAACTCAACACCCAAAGAACAAATAATCCAATCAAGAAATGGGCAGAGGACATGAACAGACATTTCTGCAAAGAAGACATCCAGATGGCCAACAGACACATGAAAAAATGCTCCACATCACTCAGCATCAGGGAAATACAAATCAAAACCGCAATGAGATATCACCTCACACCAGTCAGAATGGCTAAAATAAACAAGTCAGGAAATGACAGATGCTGGTGAGGATGCGGAGAAAGCGGAACCCTCCTACACTGTTTGTGGGAATGCAAGCTGGTGCAACCACTCTGGAAAACAGCATGGAGGTTCCTCAAAAAGTTGAAAATGGAGCTACGCTATGATCCAGCAATTGCACTACTGGGTATTTACCCTAAAGATACAAACGTAGTGATCCGAAAGGGCATATGCACCCGAATGTTTATAGCCATAATGTCCAAAATAGCCAAACTATGGAAAGATCCTAGATGTCCATCAACAGATGAATGGATAAAGAAGATATGGTATATATATACAATGGAATACTATGCAGCCATCAAAAGAAATGAAATCTTGCCATTTACGATGAGGTGAATCAAACTAGAGGGTATTATGCTTAGCGAAATAAGTCAATCAGAAAAAGAAAACTATCATATGATCTCCCTGATATGAGGAAGTAGAGATGCAACGTGGGGGGTTTGGGGGGTAGGAAAAGAATAAATGAAACAAGATGGGATCAGGAGGGAGACAAACCATAAGTGACTCTTAATCTCACAGAACAAACTGAGGGTTGCTGGGGGGAGGGGAGTCGGGAGAAAAAGTGGTGGGGTTATGGACATTGGGGGTGGTGTGTGCTGTGGGTGAGTGCTGTGAAGTGTGTAAACCTGGTGATTCACAGACCTGTACTCCTGGGGCTAAAAATACATTATATGTTTATAAAAAATTTTAAAAAATTAAAAAAGAAAATGTAACTAAATCTTCCTGACCTTTGGTTAGTCAAAGCCTTTTTACATGTGTTATCAAAAGCACAAATGATAAAAGAAAAAAATAGGTATGGTTTAAATTTCATAAAAATTTATTTTTTAAAATTTTAATCAAATTTTAAAAATTGTGCTTCAAAGAACACTATCAGGATAGTGAAAGACAACCTATGATGTGGAAAAATGTTTGTAAATCTTGTACATGATAGGGGGCCTATATCCAGAATATATAAAGAATACTTATTAACTTACTGACAAATAACCCAATTTAAAAATGGGCAAAGGAAGCAACCAAAGAGTCCATAAATAGATGAATGGAAAAAGATGTACTATATACACACAATGAAGTATGACTCCACCATAAAAAAGAATGAGATCTTGCCATCTACAATGACATGGATGGGCCTAGAGGGTATAATGCTAAGTGAAATAAATCAGAGAAAGGCAAACACTATATGATTTCACTCATATGTGGAATTTAAGAAACAAAACAAATGCACAAACAAAATACCAATAAATGAGGGGAATTGGAAGGGGTGGTGACCCATGAGAGACTATGGACTCTGAGAAACAATCTGAGGGTTTTGAAGGGGAGGAGGGTGGAAGGTTGGGGGAACCAGGTGGTGGGTATTAGAGAGGGCACGGATTGTGTAGAGCACTGGGTGTGGTGCAAAAACAATGAATACTGTTATGCTGAAAAGAAATAAAAATAAATAAATAAAACAATTTTTAAAAAGGGGGAAATTTTTTAAATAAATAAATAAATAAATCCCAGACTCTTAAATACAGAAAACAAACAGGTGGTTGCCAGAGGGGAGATGGGTTGGGAGCTGTGTAAAATATATAAAGGGGATTCAGAGGTACAAACTTTCAGTTACAAAATAAATCAGTCACAGAGATGAAAAGTACAGCACAGTGAATATAGTCAATAATATTATATAAACATTGGTGACAGATGATGACAATATTAATGTGGGGAATACTATGTAATGTACAGAATTATTGAATCATTTCATTGTACACCTGAAATTGATAAAACAGTGGGTCAATTATACTTCTACCTAAACAAACAAGCAAGAGAGAACAGAAAAAAATAAAAAATGTTTGGAATTACCAATAATTAAATCAATTCAATTTTGAAATATTTCTTAAGCAAATAAAGAATGGTAAAGATGAAAAAAACTAGTTATAGGGTATGAAAGACAAGGCAATGTCATATGCTGGTCTTAGGAAAATGGATTTGTATGTCTTAAAGTGCAAATCTGGAACTATTTTAGTACTTATATCCAGCGAGGAGATTAATTAAGAAACTGGTAAAAAGTAGTGATGTAATGAAGAAGGTTTTTTTAATGATAACAAGAAAAATAAAGACAAAATCTTCAGAAAAAAATCTATAAAAGAAAGTAATTGTCCAAATTGGAAACAAACCAAATGAATCTATAAGACTACATTTGACTATAATTCAAGATTCTTTTTTGAGCTCCACAGGTTTTGTGGTTTATAATTATAAAATTTTTGTCTCTTCATCCAATCAAAATATCAAGCTCTAAGTGTGACTGATACTTAGATAATTATATTAGTATCAATTTTTTATCAAATTTTAGATTAACTCTGAAGGCAAATCCTAGGAGAATTAATTATCATGATATAACAGCACATAAGAGTTATACTCTCTAATAGCAAAATAATTACACAGCTGAGAGAATCTGGCAGAAGGAGAATGCAGGAGAGTAATACAGGAACCCTTTTACTATAAAAAATAAAATAAAAACGAAAATGGGCAAAGGAATATAAATTGATATTTCTCCAAAAAAGATATACAAATGTCCATTAAACACATAAAAAGATGATCAAGATCATCAGCAATCAGGGAAATGCAGATCAAAATTACAATGAGCTATAACTTCACACACAGTAGGATAGCTATAATAAAAAATAGACAATATCAAGTGTTAACAAGGATATCAAAGCAGTTAGAATCCTCATATATTGCTGATGAGGATGCAATATGGTACAACTGCTTTAAAAAATAATTTAGTAGTTTCTCAAGAATATGACCCAGCAACTCTACAATTCCATGCCTAATTATATGTACATAAGCAAAGCAGAAACATATATCCTCAGAAAAACATATACCCAGATGTTCAGAGTATTATCCAGAGTAGTCTAAAAAATATAAAACAACCCAAATGTCCATCAACTGATGCTCTGACAAACAAAATGTAGTATATGTATGCAATGGAATATTATTCACCAATAAAGAGGAATGAAGTACTGATTCACACTATACCATGGATGAACCTGGAAAACATTATGCTAAGTGCTAAAAGCCAGACATAAAATACAGGTTGAATGATTCCACTTACATGAAATGTTTAGAATAGCCAAACTTATAGAGAAAGCAACTAGATTGGTGGTTGCCTAGGGCTAGGGTGTTGGGTGGACATAGGGAGTGACAGCTAAGGGTTTCTTTTGGGGGATGATTATAATGTTCAAAAATTGATATTGGTGATGGTCTCACAACTCTGTAAATACTCTAGAAAGAATTGAATTGTGAACTTCAAGTGGGTGAATTTTATGTGAATTATACTTTAATGAAGCTGTTTAAAAAAATCAGTGTTATGAAAAAAATGTGGGAAGACCATCCCATCGAGAACATTCAGGGTTCTGAGATTTTTCCCTAGTTGGAAGCTAACAAGTTAGCCTGCCATAGTTTCGTGGATACTGGCAGAAAATACAAGATGTTTTGACCATATAGTAATTTATTATTCACAGCAATAGCCCTGGCTTCCCGGATCGAGTTTCCACAGGGTGACATGAAGCAGACAAGGTAATGCCTTCACATATACATTGCTGTTACAGTAGATAAACTGAATGTTTAGAAAACACATATATTTTATGATGGGTAGTAAGCTTGCTTGACCTTTGCTCTGAGATGTTATCTTTATTTTACTGGGCAGTAAACAAACCTGGTTTTTCCTCTTTTCAAGCTGTTCACTACACAAATACCCTGTAAAAGACAGGCTGTACCAAAAAGTCAGCTCCACTCCTCTCAAGATATACAGCGACATGAGAGATCTATAGTAAATTTTCTTCCAACACATTCCAGATTTTTAAAAATTCAAGGAAGCAAAACAGATGTAGTATATGAACAGCTATAAAAGACTTTTAAGGACCATTAGGGACATCTGAATATGACTTGAATATTAGATTATACCTTAAAATCATTGTTGTGGTGCTTGGGTGGCTCAATCAGTTAAGTGTCTGCCTTTAGGACCTAGGTCATGATCCCAGGGTACTGGAATCAAGCCCAGTTTTGGGATCCCCACTCAGTGGGGAGCTAGCTTCTCCCTCTCCCTACTTGTGTTTACTCATTGTTAATTTTTTCAAGTGTGATAATGATATGTTTACATAGTATAATGTCCTTTTCTTTTGGTGAGGCATGATGCATCCTGGGGTATTTAGACATGTAACATACATGATATTTGCAAATTTTAAATGGCTTAGCAAAAAAAGAAGAGTATATACACATACAAATACTTACATAATCATTAAACTTGCACATACACAGACACTGGAGAGCAAAACACATAAAAATATAAAGCAAATATGGAAAAATGCCAGCAAGTGTTGAATCCAGAGGGACAATACAGAGGATTCGTGGTATCTTCTTTCAATTTTTTGAAAATATTGTCACCGAAAAGTTAGGTGGTTAAGTACATTGATGAAAGTGTTTAAGAAGCAAATATCCTCAGACTGCAAAAAAAAGGGTAAATTGCAACATGTATGTTATTTACCAGAGACATCAAAAATAAACGGTTACATGCAAAGGTTCAAATGAAAGATGAAAACCGTTGTATCATACATGTAATAGAGAAAACTGGTATCACTATATTAATTTTAGATAAAACAGACTTCAAGGCAGAAAGCATCATGAAAGAAAATAGGGTCACTTCAAAATGATAAAAGGTTTGGTTCACATGAAATACACTTTTTAAAAAAGGTTCTATTTATTTGAGAGAGAGAATGAGAGAGAGAAAATGGAACGGGGGGGCAGAGAGAGAGGGAGAAGCAGACTCCCCACTGAGCAGGGAGCCTGACATGGGGCTCTATACAGGATTCCAGGATCATTACCTGAGCCAAAGGCAGACACTTAACCAACTGAGCCACCCAGACACCCCAAGAAATACACTTTAAAAACACCTAAATTTGGGACGCCTGGGTGGCTCAGTGGGTTAAAGCCTCTGCCTTTGGCCCAGGTCATGATCTCAGGGTCCTGGGATCAAGCCACTCATTGGGCTTCCTGCTCAGCGGGGAGCCTGCTTCCCCCTCTCTCTCTGCCTACCTCTCTGCCTACTTGTGATCTCTCTCTGTGTGTAAAATAAATGAAGAAAATCTTAAAACAATAAAAAATAAGATAAAATTTAAAAAAACAAAGTGTATGAGAAATGCATGTTAAGAATAGGTGAAATGTAATTAGGGAGTTTGGGGAAAGATCAACACCAAAAAAAAAAAAAAAAAAAAAAAAAAGAAAAGAAAAAACAGAAAAAGAAAAGAAATATAATCATAGAGCTTTTATCTGGCTCTACAATCAGCAACATATTCATAATATTCACATTTTCCAAATACTATAAACATTGCTTACTGATTTAACTGAAAACAGCATGACATACTAAGAGAAGGTAGGAGAGATAAGGGTGGTAGCAGGAAGAGCACTTCATCTGTCCTAACACAAAGTAAGCAGATCATCTGTTGATAAAGAAAAACTTATTTGCAAGCTTTTGTTTTTAAGAAACTGACCTAGGAAGTCAAAATGGATGAGGAAAGCAACCTGTTTTTAACTATGAGCTGTACTTTTAAAACCATATGCGCACAATATAATACTATGTCATCTTATTACACAACAGCTACTCTCATGAGTCTCATAAACTCTTGAAAGATACTAATTTAAATTTAACATTTCAAAACAGAAGTCATCTTTAACCTGCCAGCTCTTAACACAGAACCTCTGTTTTGGAGGGCATGAATTTACCATCCTTTAATAGTCCAAGTCCAAAAATTTTACATATCTTTTGCTTCATCCTTTATTTGATATCCTACAACAATCCATAAACAGATATACTCTCTCTTCCTAAAAAGTGCTAACAATAAAAGAATGTTAGCAGAGTTGAAAGAGGTCTTAGAAATTATCTAGTTGATTCCCCTCATTTTAAACAAGAAATAGAGGGCCAGTCGATGACAGATCCAGAGCCAGAATGCGTTTCATGACTTTTCCAATACTTTAAAACTAATTCCTGTTCACTTTCCAAATCTGAGCAAAAGCCAAGGTATTTTGCCAGATTTCCTATGAGGCAAAAACATTTTCTTCTATCATAAAAGTATTTCTTAAAAAATCAAATTATAGAAGAACACATTAATCAGTATGAAAAGGCTTGTAACCAAAGAAGCAGCTGCCACATTCTATAAACCCAGAACTTAAAATATGAGGAGACTCAGTAAAAGATGATGACTATAACATGTTATTATTTGCCAATACTAACACTTAATGATTTTCCTTGATTAAAAACATAACAGTTATTAAAACAACTAAAGAATAAAGATACACTCATTTAGTTTACAAGAACCTATTTTTTTTCCAGTGGGGATAGAAGAAGGTTGGGGAAAGGAGGTAACAGATGTATGCTGGACTGTGAGTTCCTGCTTATAAACTAACATTGCTCAAAATGAGCACAAAGATTTAAAGTCATCAGTTATCAGACACTGGTATCTAATCTGTACACTAAACATGTCATTATCAGAAGTACTGTAACCTTAAAAATCCATAAAAATTAACTAAGATTAGCCCTAGTGATTTTACATTTAGGAGAAGGAAGCAATGCCTATTTTGGGTAAATTCTTTATTTCCGAGTACTTTTGGATACCATTTGAAAATAAGTGAAATGGAGAGTTTTTTAAATAATTGGTTTATTAGATGTTTTTAATGGCATTTGTGTAAATGGGATTTTTACGTTAGAAAGTCACCCTAAATCAGAATGGCATTTTTAAAGAGTAGGTTCTATGATTGGTAGATAAGAAGGAAACCAAGTATAAGCTACTCTAATTAGGAGCGATTTTCCCCCAATTTTAGGTGCCAGTAACCAAAAATTAAATTTGAGAAGTTTTTATTGAGTCTGGCTCTGTACATATGGAGGTTATTAAATTTCTTATCTCCCTGAAAAATTTTATAACCTAAACTGGGGAACTACAGAACTAAGCAAATATTATTTATTAGAAAGAATGAGATAAATGACATAAGAGGAACACAAAGTATTCAAAAGAGAAAGAAAATGTTTAGAAAACTGGTAACAAACACAAAAAGCATTTTTCACATGATACTCCATTAGATTATCCCTAGCAATAATTCCCAAGGTTTTTAAGTACAATAAGAAATATTTGAAGGAAACAAGTATATACACACATTAGTTATCTAAATTTGAAAATAAACACAAGTAAGGATCACAATGTAGCAGAATAAGCTTTCTAGTTCTCAGCTCTACATGATCTATGTTATCTGCTTAAAACATTGCTAGCAATCTAGTTTTACCTAGTTTACACCTCTAGTGACGATAAACTCAAACAGCAGCCCCCGGTACTAAGATTTAAGACAACTTTGCAGTAAGAGTCAACTTGCTTATGTTCCTTACAAAGAAAATTCAACAATGGGAACTCAATCAAGTAACAGATTAAAATCATCTTAAAATGAGATCAACCCAATAAATTACTTAATATTGTTTCTTAGAAGATATAATATAACCAGCAGAAGAAACGTTTAATTTCTGTATTTAAATTGATGAAATGGCTGGAAAACAAGAAAAATGATGAATAGCATTTGTGTAGTTCTTTACAATTTACAAATGATATAACATATATCATATTTGGTCCTCTCAGTAATAATTCTGTGATGTATGCAGGTATATTTTAGAAACTGAGGTTTAGAGAGCTTAAATGATTTGAATTAGGACCACATAGTAAGCTAACACTTGAACTCAGATTTTTGTCTTTTGCCTCTAAATGCCATTCTTTCCACTACTAACTCCAGACAAAAAGCGTCCAAAACTTCCAACCAAAAATTAGTGGTCGAGAAAATGATGGGATAATAAACATGAGTAACACAATAAAATCATTGGATTTTAAGTTATAATTTATTTCTGGTATTATGAAAACTTCCAACACCATTTAAAATGATTTATTTTTGGTTAAATGAGTTAACCATAGCTGCGGCTTCTCTGAGAAAATAAAACTGAGAAGTGAGATAAACCTTGATTTTGTGGCAAGAAGGTGTTTACGGACTAGCTACTAACAGCACTTTGGCTTTCCATCTACCAGGCCTGTACAGACTTATCCTGAATTTCAACATCTTTCTTAGGATTACAGTAAAGCAGTTCCATAAATGTAAAGAGATTAGCACAAGTTGAACTTATCTGTAGTTATTTGTTTTAACTTGGCCTTGGAAAAGTACTAACATCACAGATAAAAGAAACAAACAAAAAGACCATAGTACCATGATAATAAGAATAAAAACTTTAGAGTTGTGCTGAACATAAATATGTCTGGAATGACTCCTTTATAAGCAGTCAAAACCTGTGTTCTAAGTGCATTTAAGACTCAGTGAGTTCAACTCCAGGGCTCTGTGCCAGTGCAAAAATGCACTAACATGCCCTAGGCCTCCCTGCTGCCTGCTGGCAGGAAGGTAAGAAGAAAAAAAATTGTTTTTTGCCCTTACACTGAGTAGACCAACATTTTTTGTGCATTTCTAACAGAATTACTGGCTGATCATCTCAGCAGCTGGTATTCATGGTAGGAGGAGCTAATATGATCTTTATTTCACAGGCAGCAAAGCAGGAAACCCTGCTACCACCTTCAGTAAAGCAAGTGTTCTGCATGAAAACCTCCATGGTATTTTCCAACATGGGCAGAAATCACGAAAACCCTAGTTTAGTACAATCACAAAAAGCAGGAATGCTTCAGTTCTGGCTGTTTCACTCATAAACAACAGAAAAAAAAAAACAATGTTTTCCTAATAATGTTCCTGATTATGGGCCACTAACTACACAGAATCCCTTATCAAAGGTGGGAAATAGTAAACTATCACCACCACAGCCCCTCCCAAATCACAAGAGCTCCGGCTCCATGCAATAGTCTGGTAATTATGAAGCCAATATTTAGAAAACTTACAACTTCCTCTAATATTAAAACTGGCAGTACTTTTTCGATATTTGTCACTCAAACAGAGCAGTTATTTCCAAAGCAGCTTTAATTTATATACTACTCAAAGTTTATTGTTACTTTATGCTTTTGTCATGACAAACATCTGTCCTTAGTTAGCCTCATCTTAGGGAGGCTATAAATGAGAAAGAGAAGATTTAACAAACATATCTGGGAGATGAAGATAGAAAACCCTTTATAAGCAGAAACTGTGCACAATATATCTTACATACATAGAATCCATCAATGAGATTTTATTTTAATAAAAATAGCAACGACCTGACAATGTGTTACTTAATCAAGCTAATATGGAATTATACCTGAGTTCTATCACCAGCCCATTTCTAGTGATTGAATAGTACAGTGCCAGTGAAAAGCTTTAAGAAGCATACATAAACTAGCAAAAATCAAACACTACCACCAGGCTAGTCATCCAAACAAAATTCAATGCAACACTGAATTTGAAACAAAAAGAATGAAATAAATACTATATACCAGAAAATCATAAAAGAACATTCAAATGGTAGATCTGGTAGAATAAGAGCTACATATATGTGAGTAGATAAAATCGAAACAGAATGTATGCTATCTTGATTTGTGGCTAGATTTTTAAAAATGAAATGTCTCTTTACTCCTGAGGGAATACTGACCACATTCCTAGTTACTAACCCTCTGCAGTATGTAGGCACATCAACAGATGGGTTGTATGCAACTCAATTCCATAAACATTTATTGCATGCTTTAATATTTCAAAAAGCCATGAGAACTACTGGGGATGGGGAAAGATGGTACAAAGATGAATACAGTACACAGAATCTGTCCTCAAAGACCCAGAAATTTACTCGGAAAAACACACAAAGCAAATCAATTATTATACTATAATAAAAACAATAGGAAATGAAAATACTATGATGGAAGTATAAATAAAATGCTATAAAAGATAAAGGATTAATTCTAATTAGAAGGAAATTATGACAAAAGAACAAATCAAAAGGCATTTTCTATAGCAGACATTAAAGGAAAATAATATGAACAGTTATTTATTTGGACCTGCTCTGTCCAATACAGTAGCCACTAGCCACATGTGCCTATTGAACACTTGAAACGTGGCTAGTCCAAATTGAGATGTTCTATAAGTGAAAAATACACACTGGCTTCCAAATAGTATAAAAATCTCATTAGTAAATTATGTATTCATTAGGTATAGCATGTTGAAATGATAACATTTTAGACACAGTAAACAGGTTACTAAAGTTCATTTCACCTGCTTTTTTATGCTTTCATAATGTTACTTCTAGAAAATTTAATGTGATATACATGACATGCTGTGCCATTTCTACTGACTAAAACCGATCTATAAAGCAAAAATAATTGAGAGTTGTGATGGTTTCTTACAAAATGTATTGGGGCTTTAAGTGCAGAGTTATTCGTCTAGAGAACAAAACATTCTTAGCTAAGATAAAGAACTAGGAAAAAATGAATAACAAAGAGTGGGTGGAAAAGCTTTCTCATGATAAGAGAAGATATTAAGAAGGTGGTAATGAATAAAAAAAAATAAATATTCTCATCACTTGGATAACAGAAAACTTCTGTACAGCTTCCTTTTCCATTACAACAGTAGTCCTAAATCTGACTGC
The DNA here is from genome assembly GCF_030435805.1 of Mustela lutreola. Classification (NCBI taxonomy): domain Eukaryota; kingdom Metazoa; phylum Chordata; class Mammalia; order Carnivora; family Mustelidae; genus Mustela; species Mustela lutreola. The sequence goes on along the minus strand of NC_081308.1, from coordinate 93,324,153 downwards.
CCTGTCCCCAACCCAGACCAATTAAGTCTAATGTGTACCCAGGGCTGAGAACCAGTGTGTTTAAAAAAATTGGAAAGACTCAGCCTTGAGAAGATGGTTGAAATCAGATTATTTCCAACAAAAGCATTCTAGACTTTAAGCCTGAGAAGCAGAGTTGAACTGATTGACATTTGGCAGTAAAAGGAACCAAAGGATGAAAAACTGTAATGTCAGTTTGGGGATTTTAATAGTAAGGTAATAGAAAGCTGAGTATAGTCAACTGCATACCCTGTACACAAAAAGTCGATTTTTGAAAGTTCATAATTGTAACTACAATTTCATGACCAAAGATTCTAATAGGAGAGTGATTATGGGCAATTCTAACAAGTAAAATTCTATCAACGAAGCATGAGAACACAAGGAGAAAGAAAATAGAGATGTGTGAACAAACCAGAGGAGCACTCCAACTAAGTTGAACTTTTAAAACATGTGAAAGATGAATAAAGGGGAAAACAAAATGAAGACAAGCATAAATGAGTAATGTAAACATGTAAGAACAATCACAAGAAAACTAAAAACCTAAAAGGAACCAAAGCTCATGGGGAAAAAATGCTTAGAAAAACAAAAGTAGCAGAAAAGTGGTTGGCCTGGTATTTGGGGAAACATCTGGCTTTCTTCACCTCCATCAAAAAGGTGGTCTTCAAACTAGAAAGGAGTTGAAAACCTATTTAAGGGCAAGCAACATCATAACTGCTGAATAGGTTCATGTTTCCAGGGTCAAATAAATTATGCACTGAGCCAATGCAAACTTTCTCATAACCACTGCCAGGAAAAATTTTTAATGTATAGAAAGTACTTAAGATGTTTACATGACTCAAACTGGAAAATTTTTAGTATCGTTAAAAAGAGCAGAATTAAAGGAACTACAGAGAAGTTAATAGGACAAATGGAGAAAAGAATAGTTTTTAGATAAGGGAAATGGAATAGCATAGTGACTTTAATTTCAGAATGGCAAACACAATATACTCACAGATAAAACGGCAAAATACGCTCAGATGAAATTTGAATTGCGTCACATGGATTCCCTAAAGTCCTTTCCATAGACCACAATATCTGACTCCCCTCCTACCTTATTTCTTACACTGTCCTATTGCCTAACCTCATGTTTCTGCCTCAAACATGTCCAAGAGTGTTCATGTTCAAGCTTTGGGGCTTTTGTTCTTGTTGTTGCCTCTGGCTGGAACGCTCCAAATTCCATATATGCACATGCCTGGCTCACTCACTCACTCATTTCATTCAGGTATCAGCTCAAATATTATCTCTTCAGAGGATTCTGCTCTGATAATTCTATCTAAAAAAGCAAAGCCATCATTTCTATTTCTTATTCATAATACTTATTATCACTATGTGCTCTGTATGTGTACATGTGTGTACATGAGTGTGTATCTGTGTGTGTGTGTGGAGGGAGAGACCACGCTTCATCCAACTAACCTCTGTCTTCTAAGTTGCCCCTCAGGAATATAGGACCACAGGCACCATGCATTGACAAACTGCTCCCAAATCTGCATGAAATAGATGTGTGCAACACATGGAAATGTGGGATCATAGTTGATATAGACACCCCAGGAACATGCTCAAAACAAGGAAGGCCATACTTCACCCAGACTGCTCCCAGACAACTGACTGAGCATAGCAAGAATTATAGTACAGACCCACTCCTGTAGGACAAAGGACTCCAATAATAAGTGACTTTGGCTCAAGAACTCTCCATCAGCCTGGCTAAAATTTGTTAGAACTGCACTGCAGTCTGATATGCTTCCTACTCAGTCCTTTCTTACCCCTGTTCCTTTCACACATGTCAGACCTTCAATGCAATCTGAAGTTGCCCCCTGCCTTTTTTTGCTTCTCTGTAGTTTATGATACTTCTTCTACCTAGCCACATTATTAAAACTGAGTTTCCTACTGGAAGCTCTAACATTCTCAGAAAACATGATGACAATTCTAAAATAAAATTATTAAAGATTGCTAGATAAAATCTGTAATGAAAACCATAAAAAAATGGGAATCACCATTTCAAAGAGACTTTCATGATTTAGAGAAAATAAACCTATGTATATGTGAGTCAACTATTTTTTTCACTAAAGTGCTATTGATCCACTTAATTCAGTCTAGTTTCTTGAATGCACACTTAATAAGATGGCTAGTTTCTTTAAATTATGTTTATATTTATCCTAATACCAGATCTGTTATTTATAATATATCATCAAGATAATTACTATCAAAGAGTGTGAACTCTTCATTTTCATTGGTATTCAATTTAAGCAGCCAAATCATTACTGATGTACTGAAAACCAGCATGATGTTATCACCTGCAATGCTATCACTGAATATAACATTTGCAGTATACCTCCATGGGTACAGCTGACCTGCCAAAACACCCAATGAAGAGAAAAATAGGTATCAATAGTAATAAAAATAAGCAAATTTCTCTGCCTTCTCCCACTTATATAACAGGAACAAATAACAGTTATAAATTTTGAACCTGTTAGGAAAAAGTCATAGTTTCTGGTTGAGGTGATTATGCAGATATTAACTTTTTCAGCATCGTTTAGTTATCAGAACATGGAAAAGAACTGGAAGAAATGGAGAAATAAAATATTTGTTAATGTATATACAAAACTCTACTTTATTCACTACCTTAAAATTAACTAGACAGATGTTAGCAACCTCAAATACATATGTAGCTAAATAAATCTATCTTATACACAGGATTCCCAATGGTCAAACCAGAGATCCAATAATTGGAGACAATTACATAATTAAGACAATTGTTAATTGCTTCAAAGGCAAAAAAATGTTCAAAGAATTATAAACATATAGTTTCTACTTTGGTACATAGCACAATACTTTTTTTTTCTTTATACCACCATAACTTATCAAAGTCCAAACAGCAGAAAGCAACATAACAACCTTGAATTTCAACTTTAGAGACTGTGGATAGAAGCAGCAAAGGTGTGAATGAAATGAGCTCTGGCCATCTTACATACATATCTGTTGACCAGAGAAGTTCTAGTTTTATCTGCTTTATTTCTTTTCCTATTAAAAGTTTTTATTTATTTATTTGAAAGACAGAGAGAGGGAGAGCAAGCAGAAGCAGCGGGAGGAACATAGGGAGAAGCAGACTCCTTCCCCCACTGAGCAGAGAGCCTCCCACGTGGGGCTGGATCAGAACCTGAGGATCAGGACCTGAGCAGAAAGCAGATTCTTCACTGACTGAGCCACCAACATGCCCCTATCTGCTTTATTACTTCAACACTTTTAAAATAAATGATTGAAACTGACACTTCTAGTCTATCTAAAGGATACCAGATACGTGATGACCTACCATTTATGCCACATATATTTCTTTTATCTCTTTTCCTCATCTTTCCTCTATGTTCTAATCTTTCTCGTTTTTATTTACTTTTCTAACAATGCCAGTATGAATGGTGCCCCTGGAGGTGAACAATGCAAAAGTAGTGCAGTGTTTCTTGATACCTGAGTCCTACTAAGCTTCAGGAAAGGTTACTAATGCTAGTGTCAAATACTCCCAAAGATTATATCCCGAATTATACATATCACTAGAGTAGTTTCTCCCTCTCCCTCTGCCCATCCCCCACTGCTGTTCATGTGCTCTCTCTTTCTCTCTCAAATAAATAAAATCATATGATTTTTTAAAAAATCATAGCGAGTGAAAGTCTTACACAAAATAGTACCTATGTGATGCCATAGATAGATAGATAGATAGATAGATAAATAGATGGAGTAGTAAAACAGCCGAAACGATTTCTGTAGTAGAAAAAATCAGAACAAGGAACAGAGGATGCCTCTTGTATGGTATAAGAGAAAATGTATTGGGAAGAAGGCAGGAGGGAGCTTTCTGGGGGTGATATTAATATTCTATAACATGACAGAGAACTGGGTTACACAGGTGTATGCATCTGTCAAAACTCAGCAAATACACGCTTAAGATTTATGCATTTCACTTTACATAATTTGATAAGAATCTGTAAACAAATATTGAATATATATTAATAATATATATTGAACTATTTAAGGCACTATACTTATTTCTGCAATTTACTTTTTCTTCTCTAACAGCTTATTGAGCAATAGTTTCTATATAGTTCAATGATTTTTAGTATATTCAGAGTTTTGCAATCATCAGCACAATTGATTTTAGAATATTTTCATCATCCCAAAAAGAAATCCTATATGCATTAATCACTCTTGGTTTTCTTCCACCCCCTCCCAGCCCTAGGCAACCACTAATCTACTTTCAGTCTCTATCAATTCATTTATTCTCTACATTTCATATAAAACAATTTGAGTTAAACTTTGTATATGGTGGAAATAGGTTCCAACTTTGTTTTGCATGCTGACTCAACACCATTTGTCCATTGAAAAGTCTATCTCCTTTCCTCCAATTAATCGTCTTGGCACCCCAGTCAAAAACCAATTGACTGTAAAAATGAGGGTTTATTTCTGGACTCTCAATTCTATTTCACTGATCTGTATGTCTCTCCTTATGTCACTTTCATAGCCTTGATTACTGTAACTTAGAAGTTTTGAAATTGGGAAGTGTGAGTCCTCCAAATTTGTTCTTCTTTTTCAAGATAGTTCTGGGTATTCTGGGTCTCTTGTATTTCCATACAAATTTTAGGTCAGCTTCTCCATTTCTGCAAAAAGCCAGCAGTGATTCTTATGGAGGCTGTATTGAATCTTTAGATCAACGTGGAGAGTAGTGCCATTTTAACAATATTAATTTTTCTGATGTATCTCCACAATTTATAATTAGTGACATAATTAGTATGAGCTAATGAATTAGTATGAATTAACAGGTAATGAAATTAATAAACTGACACAAAGATAAAACAATAATGGCAAAATCTAGGTAGTGGTTACATGCAGTAGTCACTGTAAAACTCTTTCAACTTTACTCCAATCCCACTGCCAGACTTACCATGTTAACTTTGATCTTTGCACAATGCCTCCTACCAGCTACCCTGGTTCTTGTATTTAGCCCACTTGTAAACATTACCTATCACACCCAACCATACTGTCTACACAAATAACTGGATAACAAACTGCCTATTGCTAAAACCCACCTCCCCTCCTGGTTCTGGTCTATATTCTCTATGTCCTACCCATGTTCAACATGGATCTGGATACAAAATAAAACAAAGGTGATACTTCAATTTGTCCCACCATAGTAGCTCCAGTTCCTTCTACTTTGGCCTCCTACCTCTCAAATAATCAAAGGGAAATATGGAAACACAAATAACCCAAAAAGATGTGGTTCATTGCCTAATGCAAAAAAAAGAGAAGACAAATAGAATGCTTTCTATAAATTTTCAAATGCTTTATATAAATTTTCAAACTACCAAATCCTCAAATTACAAAATGCACTAAGATATGTATTGGTCCAAACAAATTGTAGTAATATGCAACTGGAAATTCATTTATACAACTATGTCATGGCTAACGGTAACTTTCTCATACTACTTCACTTCCATTTAAGCATTCTTAGATAGCTTTCTGGTCAGGTTCATTCTGAGTAAAAATACATACATACATATATACAATTTATAACTTCACAACAATTAAAGTGTACCTAATAATGAGCAGAAGAAATAAGCCACAAAGAGTATAGCTGTCCAGCAGGCAGTTGCCTAGGCTCACTCACAAACTAAGTGAGTTTGTAGTGGCTAAATGTGCACTACTCAATTCGGCACCTCCGTAAAACAGTGAACAGCTATAAGCAATGTACTTTTAGTTCAGTCTGAAAAAAGGAGAGATAAGACAAAACAATTTTGAAGTAAGTGACATCTATTCCAGATGAAGGAAATGATGATCCACATGTGTGTTTAAAGGGACAGGGTGATGGGTGTTTAAGGGGATGGGGTGATGGGGCAGAAAAAGAGGAGTTATGGATTAGAACATGATGGGAACAAGTCAGCCTTATATACTAGATAGCAGTGCTTCTCAAACTTTCCTGTGCTGAGTCACCTGTGAAGCTTGTTAAAAATGCTGATCCTCAGAAATAACTTATGCTTGAAGTGAGGCTCAAGACACCACTAGATTCTATTTAGCTACCATCCCAAGTGATGCAACTGTGAGTAGTGCTCAGACTATACATTATGAAATACTGAGCTGGAGAAATAGGGCAAATAAGATTTTACTCTTATCCTTCATTCTTTGTTCATCTTCTTAAGGGCCTCATTATTTGTTCCTAGTGTCATTTAAACCTAGGCTGATCTAAAAATACCATATTTTAGGTATAGATACTTATCAGAACATCCTGAAATCATGCAACTTGGGAATTTAAAAAAAAACAAACTTCTCCACCCTATGTCCAATACCCATATGGATTTTTCTCTACTTTGTTTCCAGTTTTTCTTTCAAACTCCCAACCAACTCTTATCCTTCCTTGGTCCGTTGGATCCATTCCTCCTGCTATACTCATCCTTATCCCTCAAGGTTGCTCTGAAACAGCCTAAATAATCTTAGACTTCTGATGATTTTGTCTTTCTTGCCCCAGTTTTGTTGGGGGGTTTAAAACTCGATCTCTGCCAATATAAATAGATGTACCTTTTTAAAAGCCCTCTATTTTTCATTCTCTCAATGTTTCTTCTAAAACTTATAAGCTCTCGCATACCTTTGTACAAGGCCAAATAAGAAGTCAAAGAGTTTCGGTAACACTTCTAAACTGTCGCCCCCTAATCATTCTATAGGCACTTGATGAAGTAACCATGTTTTCTCCAGTATTTTTTAAGACTGAACAACAACGTTTATTTCATCATTGTCCTGAAACTGTAGCAGTCACAATGAACTACATGTTCTAAAACGTTTACTTTATTCTATCACTGGTCATATTAAACCAACTGGCTGGGTAATTCTTCAAAGTAATTCCTTTCATCTCCTTTCCCCTTCTCAAACAACTTTAAACACAAAATTCTTCTGGTGTCTCCTGATATTGGGTAGCCTTCTGTGCTATAAACCAAATGGTACAACAACGACAACAAAACACCATTTGCTGTGAAGATTTTCATTTCTTTAAGACTTTGAAGAAGAAAAACTAAAGGCTGGACCTATTCCCAAAGAGCATAAGTGCCCTCTTAATCATTTGGCAATTCCCATGAGAGTCTGAAATACTACACTGACTCAGACATCATTTAAAATTCTACTGTTGGGGGAAAAAAATCTCAAATATGAACACTGCCAGAATTTTAATTACCATATAGTATTTTAATAATTTTTCAACCTGTCTGTAAAAGCTTTAAAAAATCTCTTATTTTTTAATTCCCAAGAATAAAAACAGTCTAGTTTTTTTTCTTTCCTGCCTATTACAAAGTGACATTGTCAGTCTGGAAAAAAAATATATAGAAATACTGAAAACTATGAAAATAGCACCAAAAAATTCCTAAAGTCCCAACATCACAAGTTGGACTGTATTAATATACTGATGTATCTAACACCAGAGTCTGTCAATCTGCCCATCTCTCTTAGCATGTGTGTGTGTGCATTCATGTGTGTGTATCTGTTTTTTGTACATACACATATATTTATTATGTACATAATGTATATAATATACTCTACAGTTTTATATGATATACAATTTAATACACATATTATATATAAATATTTGTACACGTAGATATATGTTTCAGAGGAAAGAGCATCATATTTTTTTTAATATTTTATTTATTTGACAGTGAAAGTCACAGCAAGAGAGGGAATATAAGCAAGAGACATGGGAGAGGGAGAAGCAGGCCTCCTGCCGAGCAGGGAGCCTGATGCAGGGCTTGATCCCAGCACCCTGAGATCATGACCTGAGCTGAAGGCAGACGCTTAACGACTGAGCCACCAGGCACCCCAAGCATCATATATTAATTGTTTTATTGTTTGGTAATAAGAAATCAATGAGGGAATATATTTAACAACTAAAATACCCAAATGCAGTTACATCTGTTACAGTATATTTATTCAAATAAATATTATACAACTGCAAAAAAATATTATTTTTTGAAAAATATTTAATGAAAAAATGGAAGTTTTCATGATGTAATGTTAATTAAATAAGCACAATATAAAACTGTATTATATCACAAAAATATAGGCCCAGATGGCTTCATTAACTAATCTGATCAAACACTTAAGAAAAATAATACCAATGCTACAAATACTTCCAGAAAAATGTAATAAGAGAAAATACTTATTTAGAAGACCTCTATTACACCTTGATACAAAAACTAGACAAATTATTTATAAGAAAATATAACTGAAGACAAATATCATTTGAGAACACAGACATAAATATATTTAGTAAAATATTACCAAATCAAATATAATACTATATAAAAAGGATATTGAGTTTTGTTCAAATAGGGCTTGATTCCCAAAATGAAAGATTGGCTTAGCAATCAAAAATCAATAAATACAACCATATTCATCAACAGATTAAAGGACTAAAATTATATGGTTATTAGACAAAATTCAACACCATTTGTAATAAAAATGGTCTCCAAACTAAAAATATATGAGAATTTCCTCAACCAGATGATTTGCTTATAAAAATACATCTAACATAGTTAATAATGCAGTGTCAAAGATGTTTCTTCCAATGATTAGGAACAGATACAAATGTCTTCTCTCATCACTTCTATTCAACATTGTGCCACTGTGCATAGCCATGTAATAAGAAAAGAAATAAAAAAGCAAAGTGATAGAAAAGGGAAAAGCAGCACAGTTTTGATTTGAAGATAACATGACTGTTAAATGTAGAAAATTGCAAGTCATCTGTTAAACAACTATAAAATCTAAGTAAGTGAATTTTGTTGTAACATCACAGTATAAAAAGTAATTACACAAACATCAAATTAATACTAAACCAATCATTATAAAATGAAAAATTCTTAGATAATATAATATCATTTACAATGAGTTTTAAAATCAAATCATAATTACTTAGAGATAAAGTTAATGAAAGATCTATAAGACCTGCACAAAAAAATAATAAAACGCTGCTGAGAGAAATTATAAGGTCCTTAAATAAAGGGAAATATATGCTAGGTTCCTAAATTGGAGTCAGAATATTGCTATCAATGGTCTCAAAATTAATCCATAGATTCAACTCCACCCCCAACAAAATCCTAGGAGTCTTTGTCATAAAAATGGGTAAACTAACTCTAAAACTTACATGGAAATGCAAAGGACATTAAACTATCCAAAAAGATCCTGAAAAGATGAAGAAAGTTTTAAAAATTACCCTACAGGGTAATGAAAACATTCCAAAATTAGATTGTGGTTATAACTGCACAACATTCTATGAATACACTAAAAAGGATTCATTTTCATGTTTTAAGTAAGTGAATTACAGCTCAATAAAGTTTTTTTTTTATTTTAAAAAAGGAATGACTGCATCAAAAAATAAAGTTTCATTAGCAATATTAATTTTTGATATCATAGTCTCCAGGATAAGAGGTATTATCAGAGATAAAGAGGAACATAACATAATAATAATGGAATCAATTATCCAAGAGAACATAACAACATTTCAATGTGCACACAACTAACAATAGTGGTTCAAAACACATGAGGCAAAACTTGACAGATTTAAAAGGAAAAATGAGGAAATCCACAACTTTATTTTTAGACTTCAGTCCTCTCTCAGTAATTGACAGAACAAACATGAAGAAATCAAGTAAGGATATTTATAAACTTGATATTTAAAAAATATTTCAACTGTAGCAGGATACACATTCTTCTCAATTGTACACAGTACAGTGACCAAGACAGAACCAACTCTGGGCCACTAAAAATTATATATTTAAAATAATATCATACAAAGTTATCTGACCATAACACAATTAAATAAAAATCAGAAACAGAAAGATATTGACAAACTCCTCAATATTTGGAATGAAACAAAACACTTCCAAATAACCTATGTGTCAAAGTAGAGTTCTTGAAAAACGTAAAAAATATCTTGAATAAAGGAAAATAAAAACACAACATGTCAAAAATGGGTGGCATATAGCTAAAACACTTCTTAGAGGGAAATTCATAGCATTAAATGCATGTATTAGAAAAAAAGGTTGTGGGGCACCTGGATGGCTCAGTTGGAAGAGCATGAAACTCTTGATTTAGGGGTTGTAAGTTCAAGCCTCACGTCAGTTTTACCAATAACTTAAATAAATGAAATTCTTTAAAAAAAGAGAAAACTTCTCAAATCAATAAAAATCTAAAATTATGACTTAAGAAATTAAAAAGAAAATGCAAAATAAAAACCAAAAGAAGCAGAAAGAAAAGACTAAAACAGAAATCAATGAAATTGAAAAGAGAAAAACAACAGAGAAAATCAATGAAAACAAATGCTGGTGGTCTTTGGAAACATCAATACAATGATAATCCTCTAGCCAAGGTGACTATAAAAAAAACACACCTAAATTATCAGTATCAGAAATAAAAGAGGAGACATCATTACAAATCCAAGAGACCTTAACATGATAGTAAAGGAACACTATGAACAACTCTATGCTCATAAATTTGACAATGTAGATGAAATGTAGATGAAATGGAACCAATTCGTAAAAGTCTACAAATTACAAAACTCACCCCAAATGAAACAGATAACTTTAATTGTCCTATAACTATTAAAAGAAATTCAATTCATTGTTCATACCTCCTGAAAAAAAAATCACTAAGCCCAGATAGTTGCATTGACAAATTCTATAAACATTATTAATTAATTATTAATTATTTATTAAGCTATAAACAGCTCATTTTGTGAGGCCAACATTAGGCTAACACCAAAGCCACACTAAGTACAAAAAAAGAAAACTACATCCCTCACGAAATAAATGCAAGAATCCCCAATAAGCTATTAGCAGACTGAAGCTAGGAATATACATAAAGAATAATGTATCAGGACTAAATGGGGTATGTCTCAGGAATGCATAACTAGTTCAATATTTGAAAATCAATCAATGTAATCCTAAAAATTAACTCTGAAGAATAAAAATATCATGTAGTAAAAGTATTTAACAAAATTCAATACTCATAATAAAAGCAATGAGCCAGAAATATTAGAGTAATTCTTCAACCTAATAAAAAGCACCTACAAAAATACCTATGTAGTGGAGAAGGACTGAATATTTTTGGAAAGAAGAATCTCTCTCACTCAAGACTAAGCTGAAAGTCCTAGCCAGAGTAGCCAAAGTAGTTAGAGAAAAAAAATAAAATCCATATATATTGGAAAAGGAGAGATAATAATGTCTCGATTCACAGATTACACTATCTTCTATGTAAAAAAATCCCAGGGAATCTATAAAACATCTCCTAGAATTAATAAGTGAATTTATCAAGTTGTAACATAAAATATTAACATGCAAAAATCAATTTAAATCAAAAGTATTCTTATATGATAACAAGGTACAATTGAAAACTGAAACTGAAAAAAGAAACATCACTACCAACAAATCTTAAAATATTTTAGTATAAATCTAACAAAATATGAGCAGTTTTATATGATTTTTAGCATTTTTGCAATAAAATACTCATAGGGGAAATTGAAGACAATATAAATGGAGATTCATATTGTGTTTGTGGATTGAAAGATGCAATAGAGTAAGATGTCAATTTTACCCAAAATGATATATACATTTGATGTAATTCCAATCACAATCATAGTAGGAATTTTTGTAGACATAGAAAGGTTAGTATTAAAATTTATATGGAAAAACAAAGTAAGTAGAATAGCTAAAATATTTTTAATACAATAAAGTGGAAGAAACTCATTAAAGGATTTCAAGACTTAATGACAAAGCTACAGCAATCAACACAGAGTGGTACTGATGAAGAGATATACACATAGATTAATGTCAGGAAATAAAACCATGCAACTATTGTCAAATGATATTTACCAAAGGTAGAAAAGCAATTCAATGGAGAAAGAATGGTCTTTAAAACAAATGGTATTCAAACTGAAAATCCATAAAAACATGAACCTTAAATAAAATTCCAAATCTTATATAAAAATTAACACAAAATGAATGATATATCTAAATTTAAATTTCAAACCTATTATGTTTTTATAAGAAAATAAAGGAAAAAATCTTTCTTAGGGAAAAAAAATTCTTAGAAAATAGAATTTGTCTTACACACGTATACAAATTCTTAGAGACATGATAAAGAAAACATATTCTAGAGAAAAGAAAAATGCTGAGTGAAATAAGTTAAGCAGAGTCAATTATCATATGGTTTCACTTCCTTGTAGAGCACAAGGAATAACACGGAGGACATTGGAAGAAGGAGAGGAGGAGTGAGTTGGGGAAAAATAGGAGGGGGAGAGGAAGCATGAGAGACTGTGGACTCTGGGAAACAAATTGAGGGTTTTGTGGGGGGGGGGTTGGGTAAGCCTGGTAGTAGGTATTAAGGAAGGCACCAATTGCATGGAGCACTGGGTATGGTACATAAACAATGAATCTTGGAACACTGAAAAAAATAAAGTTAAATTTAAAAGAAAAATGATTAATTGGATTCATCAAATTTTAAAATTTTTAACTTGAACAACACTGTTAAGTGAATAAAAACAAAAACTATAGACTAGGAGAAAACATTGTAAATCACACAGTAAGCAAAGTACTGGTATCCCAAGCATAAAGAAATCTGAAGAGTTAGCAGTAAATAAACATCCCAATTTAAAAATTGGGCAAAGGACTTGAATAGATACTTCACAAAACAACAAAAGAAGTTATACATATAAGCATATGAAAAGACATTCAATGTCATGAACTATAAGAAAATGAAAACTAAAACCATGATGAAATATCACTACAAAGGAGAAATAATATATGAATAATTCCATTTCTCTACATCCTTGTCAGCATTTCGTAGTGTCACTATCTTCTATTCTCCCTATTCTTTTTTTTTAAAGATTTTATTTATTTATTTGACAGACAGAGATCACAAGTAGGCAGAGAGGCAGGCAGAGAGAGAGGAACGGAAGCAGGCTCCCTGCTGAACAGAGAGCCCAATGTGGGGCTCAATCCCAGGACCCCGAAATCATGACCCGAGCTGAAGGCAGAGGCTTTAACCCACTGAGACACCCAGGTGCCCCTCTTCCTATTCTTATAGGTATGTAGTGTCTCCTTGTGGTTTTAATTTGCATTTCCCTAATGGCTCATGATGTTAAACATAATTTCATATAATCTGCACATCATTTAACATGGAATTTATGTTCGTATCTTTTACCCTTTTTCTAATGAGAGTCTCCTTCCAATGATGGACTTTAAGCTTTTCATATATTTTAGATACTGATCATTTGATGGACATGTGTTTTGCAAATATTTATGCCCACTCTATAGCTTGTCTTTTCACCCTTTCAGCAAAGACTTTTACAGAACAAATGTTTTTAATTTGGATGAAGCCCGAACAAGTTATTAGTATTTCTTTAAATCAGTTAGGATTTGGGTATCAAGCGTAAGAACTCTTTACCTAGGACAAGGTACTGAGAATTTTCTTACTTTTTTCTAAAAGTTTTAAAGTTTTATTTTTACATTTATGTCTATGATTCATTTGAGTTAATTGTTTTTAAAGTGTGAGGTTTGGGTCAAGGTTCACCTTTTTGTCTATGAATATCCAACTGCTCCAGCATCATTGGTTACAAAAGCTACCCTTCTTTCACTGAACTGCATTTGTTTCTGTGTCAAAAATTAGCTGGGTGGGGCACCTGGGTGGCTCAGTGGGTTAAGCCTCTGCCTTCAGCTCAGGTCATGATCTCAGGGTTCTGGGATCGAGTCCCGCATCGGGCTCTCTGCTCGGCAGGGAGCCTGATTCCTTCTCTCTCTCTCTCTCTCTGCTTGCCTCTCTGCCTACTTGTGCTCTCTGTCAAATAAATAAAATCTTTTAAAAAAATTAGCTGGGTGTATCTATGTAGGTCTATTTTCTGATTCTCATTTCTGTTTCATTAATTCATGTGCCCACCCTTCCACCTTTACCACAGTTAGGTTTACTAACTGTAGCTATACAGCACGCTTAGTATCAGGTAGTGTGATTCTTCCACCTTTACTCTTTTTAAAGACTCACAACAGAGTTTTAAGCTCTAACCCAAAGTCTGAAGACATCAACTGTATGTCTACATATGTACTCAATGTCTAAGTACTCGTTGCCAAAAACATGAAATTCAGTCGTGGCGGTAGACAGAAGGAGAGAATGGAAAAGCTTAATTTTAAGGGAACTCTCTATGTAGTTTCACAGAATTTCTCTGCAAATCCAAACAGGTGTAACATGGAGACATGTTACATACATACATACATAATCAGCATTATTTCTGCAGTATAGAATCTGCCATGCATATATCTTAATACATATAAGTCATTTTAAAAACATGTGGGTGACTCATTGGATGAATATTAATAAAAACAATCATTTCCACATCAACCTTTCTCTACATTATCTATACTATAAATGCATTGAACAACACATCTGAAAAAACGTGTTTAATTTATAATGACAGACCAAAGTCCTTCTGAAAGTATATGCTTATCGAATGCTGAAACACAAATTAAGAAGATAGCATAAATGTACTGAAACTAGAATATTGTCTATAAAAGATTTAGCATGTCAAAATAGAACCAAATGTCCTCTTACCTTCTGCCTGCTATACTAATTACAACTGATTACATCATTACTTATGGATCTTTCCTCCTATTTTGCCCTTCCTATCACCCATTTGCCGTAAGGATCCCTTATATAAAATGCTGACCTATAAGTAAATCCATGTATGAAAATTGTGGGGCACCTGGGTGGCTCAGTGGGTTAAAGCCTCTGTCTTCAGCTCAGGTCATGATCTCAGGGTCCTGAGATCAAGCCCCGCATCTGGCTCTCTGCTCAGCAGGGAGCCTGCTTCCCCCTCTCTGCCTGCCTCTCTGCCTACTTGTGCTCTCTATCTGTCAAATAAATAAATAAAATCTTTAAAAAAAAGAAAGTGAATTGTTTTCTAGAATAACCATTTCAAGCAATTCAATAAGAGGTCCTGTTATACCTTAAAGCAGCTTCTTTTATGCAGTCTCCATGTTACACCTGCTTGGATTTGCAGAGAAATTCTGTGAAACTACATAGAGAGTTCAGTATTATAATTGCTTCAGTCAAATACAGCTTTAAATATAAAACCTGTGCTTAAAATTAATTTTATAAAAGCAATAAATCAGTATTATAAGCTTAAATAGTTGCAGTCTATTTTCTTTTTGAGACTTTTTTTTATTATTTTCTGAGCATTAGGCAATTATCAAAATAAATCACAATGTAAACAAGGCATCATTATCCTATTCCTGTCAAAATACTAATCTATCAAACAAAAGTGAAAATTGATTACAATATTAAAGAACATTTACATGATACTATTCTTTACATCAGTTATTTTATGCTGGAGATATAAAGTAAACCACATGTATGCTGGTTAATCCCCTATGCACTTCGGGAGCTCCCCCTGATGAAATATGGTACTTTATTTGATGGCTATATAGACCCAAGGATTAGGTCCCTTGGATAACAGAGAAACTACATTGTATACACATTCATTTTTTAAGAAAATCAGAACTGGAGTTAAACAACAGAATATCTATTACCATATGATTTCTACTGATGACATCACTCACCAACATGAACTATGTAAATAAAAACAAACACAGAAGAACACTACATAAAAACAGCCTAGTCACTAAACCCAATTCTTTCAAAGAAGGCTTAATTAAGAAAAAACTTTAACTCATCTATAGGCTATGCCAGTATATTTCCTAAATGCTCATTACTTGAGTTAGCAACTTATGAAGTAAAATTGTTACTCTCCTCTTTGACATCATTTTCCCTCTGAATTGACTCTACTCAAATTGCTTTATATGCATGAAGTACATTTTGTTAATAAAATCAAGAGTCTTTTCCCCTAGTGTTCTCTATTTTCTAATGAATAAGATCTCTAAAATAAATGCACACTTACTCAACTCCCATCTACTACTGCTTATAAAGATACCTTTTTAAAAATCCTTCATCCCATTGCTAAGTCTCAATAGCTATTTCAATAGCTACTAAATGGCCCATTTGAAATCTATTTTAAAATGCTGTCTCTATAAAAATAAAAGTGAGAGTCAACCATACTTAACATAATAAGAATGCTTATCAGAAGGTACAAGTGAAACAGAAAGGCTTTAAGAGTTGGGCTTAGGGGTGCCTGGATGGCTTAAGTGTCCAACTCTTAATTTTGGATCAGGTCATGATCTCAGGGTCCTGTGATGGAGCCTGGCATGTCAAGTTCAATGCTCAGCACGGAATCGGCTTAGGATTCTCTCTCTCCCTCTGCCCTTCCCCTTGCTCACTCTCTTTCTCAAATAAATAAATCTTTTTAAAAATGAGCTGGACTTGGAAGAAATAGAAATACTGCAGAACAAGGTGCTAGCTGGAAAGGAGTTTATACATACTATCCTACTCAGAGTCAAAGAACCAAAAATCCTGTAAAGACTCAGTGATGTTCCATACTTATGCAAAACTCATCAATCCATTTGCTCACAGGAAATAGCTTAGCTTCTATATATAATAAAAGAACAATAATTAAAATTTAGTTATAGGTTATAATGCAACAAAAATGGCCAGACACTTTCAAAATAGCTTTCAATCTCTATAAAAGCGTATTTTACTAATAAACAGGAATTTCTCCAGTTGTATTAAATATTTTACTTATCTATTTTACTTGTCCAGTTAGCTATAAATAGCAGGTTAAATCTCTCCCTTTCTACCATTTCCATCTTTCCTTTTCATCTTTATTGATGAATGCTATATTACATTTAAAAAAATAAAAACAACCTCAAAATGGGCCAAAGACCTAAACATAAGAGCTAAAACTCTAAAGACTCTTAGAAAAAACATGAAAGAAGGTCTTCGTGAATTACATTGGATTTAGCAATATTTCTTGAACATGACACCAAAGCCACAGGCAATAAAAATAAAAATAGATAAACTGGACTGTATCAAATGTAAAAGCTTCTGTGCATTAAAGGACCCAATCAACAAAGTGAAAAGGCAACCAAAATATGTGCACATCAAATATGGTAAGAGACTAATATCCCGAATATATAAAGAACTTCTACAACTCAAAAACAAACAATAACAACGTGATTAAAAACAAGACAAAAGATTTGAATAGCTATTTCTCTAAAGGAGATATAGAAGAGGCCAAAAAGTACTCAAAAAGATTCTCAATGTCACTGATCATTAGGCAAATGCAAATTACAAACCACAATGAGACAGCACCTCACACCAATTAGGATGACTATCATGAAAAAAATATGTCTTGGTGGGGATGTGGAGAAACTGGAGCCCTTGAACACTGTTGGTGGAAATATAAAATGGTGTAGCTGCTACGGAAAACAGTATGGCAGTTCCTCAAAAAAAAATTAAAAAATAGAATTATATGATCTTAGTAATTTCACTTCTGAGTACTCATAAAAATTAAAAGCAGGGTCTCAAAGAGATATACACCAAAATACTTCCAGTTGACCTTATTGTTTATTTGTTATTCCTTTCCATGGGAGGCAGTGGTTAATATATTTGCCTCTATGTTTTCCACAAGTGCCCCCCAAGTAGCTGCCTTGGCCTTGGGAGAGTTCTGAGTTAGGCAAAATAAGGGCAAGTCTTTTGAGCTAGTCCTTCAGGGAGCCACCAAACTGGTCAAAATAAATGACCACAATTCTTTAAGAATGAGGCCACTTCAAAGCTTCTGCCAAACTATAGAGCAGGGCATGGAGACTAGGTAAATTAAACTGTCACAAAGCTCTCTTACTGATATTCAACTGCTATTTCCTTGATTAAACATCTGCATGGTTGCTGTAAATTTTTTATTAGTTTTCAGAATGCCAGTAAGTTGATTCTGAGAATATTTGCTAGTTTATTTGCTGCTTTTGTGGAAAGATGAATTTCTGGCATTCTCTACTCTGCCATGTTCATTGGAATCAAGCCTGATTACACCTAAACACATTTTCAATCCAAAAAAATTAAGCATAGCATCGAATAGGTAAAATGTGAAAAACAGTTAATAGATGAAGTACCACACTTTGATACAGGCAAAGAGGGCCTCATAATTTAGCAGACCCCATGCTAGCCATTCTTCAGCGCCTCCCAGTTCTAGGAGAGAAGATTCTGCAGGGCCAAAGGGAAAGAAGAAGCCTGTGCCACCAGAAGCCTGTGCCTCCCCCTTCTAGATCATAGTTTGAGTACCCAAGATCTCAAAATTCCCTGCCCAAATATCCCCAAGCCACTTTCATGAGCCCACAGAGGACTTTTCTTCAGGTCTACTCTCCACCAGCCTTTTCTCAGCCCTCTAGCCTTTCTTTCTTTTCTTTTTTTTTTTTTTAAAGATTTTATTTATTTATTTGACAGAGAGAAATCACAAGTAGATGGAGAGGCAGGCAGAGAGAGAGAGAGAGGGAAGCAGGCTCCCTGCTGAGCAGAGAGCCCGATGCGGGACTCGATCCCAGGACCCTGAGATCATGACCCGAGCCGAAGGCAGTGGCTTAACCCACTGAGCCACCCAGGCGCCCCCCACTAGCCTTTCTTAAACCCTAAAGAAAATTATTCATATAACCATTTTGCCCATTCTCTCAAATACAGTACATGACTGGTAGCATTTTATTATTTTTATCCAATGAATGCCTTGAGGTATTATGGCTTAATTCTCTCTCAGGACCCACTCTGAAGCATTGTTCTGGAGGGAGGATCTTGCTATCTATGTGCCTAATGTTAGGTCCAAAGGGTTGTCAAAGCAAGTTGATGATAGGGACCATGGACAGAGCTTCTATACATAGCCTGGAAGAAAATGTATATTAGAGTGAGGTCCCTCATGAAGACAGAGTCAGATACCAAAAGAGGAGGCCAGAAAAGGACTAGGAGTCAAATTCCCCAAGGCAATCATATCCCAGTGTTAAACAGGAGTTTGAGAATTCTAAACTTGATTATAACCTTCCAGTTCATTATAAAGGCATAGGTCAAAATGTGGGACTACAACATTATATTATTTAATAGTTTATTAACTTGGTTTAAAATTTTTTAAAGTTTTATACATATGGTATGAACAGTTGCATTTGTATTTTTGGCTCAATGTACACAAATGTTGACACAGGCCTGAATAGATAAACCAAACCAATTAGCTACCTCTGTAAAGTTAATGAGGTTCAAACTGGATAATGAACTAATGGTAGTTATTAGTTCAACAATTTACATTTTATTATATTTATAAAATATACATAAATATAAAATAAAGATCTGAAATTTGTCTGCTTTTCTAAGAGTAATTTGTGTAATTTAAACTTTAGGGTATCAGCAACTTCCTAAAAACAATAAGAAAACTCCAAATCAACATTTCATCCCAGATAACTATAATACAGTAATAGATAGTTTTCCTAAAAACTGTCTTTTAGGCCTAAATAAGCCTACTTAAAAGTAGCATAGTTTCATAAACTACCCTTATTAATAATACCCTATCATAAATACAGAAAATTCATAAATTATTAATAAATAATACCTTATCATAAATTCATAAATTTCATAAATTACCCTTTATTATTAATCATAGTAAAACCTAAAGTCCTTGCTAAATGAAATGGTCCTGCCCACTGTCCCTACAAAGGGCAGCCACAGGCAGTCATGTTTTATACTACATGATCCAGAATTCCCATGCATGACTGTAGGTAATTATAGAACAGGAAGGAGCAAGGTAATTAAAAAACAATCAATCCTTTGGTTGGCCAGTAGACTCAGAGGGGGCCAGCATGAAAAAATAAACATACCAAATAGACTGATTAGATTTCCTCCCATGAATTTGAACTAGAAAACAGAAAGAGATTAACCTAGGTAGCAATAGGAATAAAGCCAAGAGGTCATGATATAGAATGGCCTCAAAGGCTATGTTGGCCACATGCAAGCCAATATTAAGAGGAAACAACAAGTATGAGAATGAGAACAAAAGAACAAAATAAGTACAAATAGATAATATGGAATCCTGAAGCTCAAAAACAATTTATCTTCTCTTTTCTGCCTCACTTCTTGAATGCTCTATAGTTGTAGTCTACAATAACCTACTCATCCATATCTTGGAGTATATTGGATATCTGCATCTCATAACCAGAGTATTCCTATACTTTCCTAAAGTAAACAGACTGTTTCTCCAATCAAGATTCAAACAAATCAGGGTACCTGGGTGGCTCTTTGTTAAGTTTCTGACTTCAGCTTAGGTCATGACCTCAGGGTCCTGGGATTGAACCCAGGGCTCCCCGCTCAGTGGGGACTTTACTTGCCCCTCTCCCTCTGCTCCTCCCCTGGCTTACGCTCTCTCTCCCTCTCTCAAATAAATAAATAAAATCTTTATTTAAAAAAAAAAGGTTCATGGAGTGCCTGGGTAGCTGTCATTAAACATCTTCCTTCAGCTCAGGTCATGATCCCACAGCTCAGGTCATGATCCCAGGGTCCTGGGATCAAGCCCAGCATCGGGCTCCCTGATTGGCAGGGAGTCTGCTTCTCCCTATCCCTCTGCACCTCCCCCAACACATGCTCTCTGTTGCACTCTCTCTCTCTCTCTCAAATAAACAAAATCTTGAAAATAAAGATTCAAATCACACTGCATTCATTAATTTGTTTGAGCAAATTATAAATACTTAGGGGTGCCTAGGTGATTCAGTCAATTAGGTGTCTGACTCTTGGTTTCAGCTCAGGTCATAATCTCAAGGTCAAGAATTAAGCACCTCCCCTGCAGCTCTGCCACTCAGCACAAAGTCAACTTGAGATTCTTTCCCTCTCCCTTTGCCCCTCTCCACTCCCGCGCTCTCATGTTCTCTCTCTCTTATTTTATTAATAAGTAAAATATTTTTTTAATTAAAAAAATATATTGATCTATTTGAGAGAGAAAAAGAGCAAAAGTAAGAGAGAGCATGAGCAGGGGGAGAAGAAGAAGAAGGCTCCCTGCTAAGCAGGGAGCCGAATATGGGGCTCAATCCCAGGATCCTAGGATCATGACCTAAGGCAAAGGGAGATGCTTAACTGAATGAGCCACCCAGGTACACCAATAAGTAAAATACTTTTTTAAAAATAAAAAATAAGAGTGAAAAATAAATGGTTGTACTTTAACAAATGAAATGTACAAAAGAATCAATTGTTTGAAATATATGATCATTCCTAATATTCCTATTTATTAACATGCCATTCAATCTGAAACATATTTTACAGTAGGTTTCAACTGTAACATGTCAGGAAGCATACTTATTTTGCTTTCCAGGATATCTATTTTGTAAATATTTTATGTATTTGAGAGAGAGAGCATGAGAATAGGGGTCAGATGGAGGGAGAGAGGAGAGGAAGAAGGTGACTCTCCACTGAGCAGGGAGCCTGATGCAGATCACAGCCTGAGCTAAAGGCAGCTACTTAACCAACTGAGCCATCCAGGCACTCCAGAGGGTATCTATTTTAATATGAACTTTACACAGGCTTCTATAGACTCCTTGATGTCTTATGTCTTATGTCATATGTTTAACATTATCAGCCACTTATTTATGTCAGATTTCTCATACCAAAGATTGTGTATGCCTCTCCTTTTTTTAATTAAAAAAGATTCTTTTTATTTTATTTATTTATTTATTTATTTTGAGAGAGAGAGAGAGAGAATGAGCATGCATGGCTGGGAGAAGCAGAGGTATAGAAATCTCAAGTAGACCCCCACTGAGCAGGGTGCCTGGCCTGGGGCTTGATCTTAGGACCCTGAGATCATGATCTGAGCTGAAATCAAGAGTCAGACACTTAACCAACAGAGCTATCCAAGCACCCCATGCTCTTCTTTTTGACATATATTGCCAAGTCATCAGATATATTTAAAATGCTGTGTATTAATGGCTCAGAAAATACCTATTTAAGCCATAATTAAATCATTTGCCAATCAAATCCATAACTTCAGATACGTAAATTTCAAAACCTTAAACAGTAAAATCAGAAATATCCCTGTAACTTGAAAACTGATATACAAGTTTGGTATTCCTTTTTGTACTGGCTACTAATATCTGTAAATAGATCTATTCAAATGAGTTTATCATGCCATTTACCTGCTGGAAAAAATTCTATAAATGCTGTTATTGCTATATTATGTATCATATTACATTATAAATTCCATGAACTCAGGAATCCTACCTTTTTTTCCTTCTAAAACTGCTTTATTAATTTCATATTATGAAAAAAATAGTTTTCCCTAAAACTGGGTGAAATTGTCCTACTGGACAGAAAGTTTTACACTGAAACAAAACAATATTTAATTACAAACTTCTAAGTGGAAATACCAAAAAGGTTATAGAGAAAGTTAATCACAAAACTACAAGTTTCTAGAGCAGAGGCCATATTATTAACCTTGGGGAAAATCTTAGGATTCAAGGTATAAGCAAAAGTCATAATGATTATCAGGTTCAGGAGTTTGGAAGCACTTATAATGCCTCATTTGTTGCTCCTTAGTCTTTCTCCTGATTTCCATCGTCTGCCCTATGAACTTTTCCATATCATCTCCCACTTCATTGTGGTCAATATGCCTGTTAGGTATAGCTCATTGAAAATTAGAGACAAGCTGTCTCATTCACCACAGCCTAACATTTCCTAAAGGCTTCTGGCCTTCACCCTCCTCTCCAACTGCACGATTCCTTTGCATTCTACATGGGACCCTGTTCTCTTTTGTCCTCCTGCTGGGCATTTTCCACATTGAGATTTTTCATTGCTTGTTTCTCTTTGGATGCCATGGCTCCTGGGCCTATCCTTGCATTCTCCCCCTCCCAAATCTCTTCACGAGTGCACAGCCAAGACACTTAGACCTGCACACATGCACTCCCTCTGACTCCTGTTCTTTGGGGCTGCCCCTGGCCCACATGCCTTCAGGACCACTGGGAGCAGGTACTGAGAAGGGAGCCAATGACTGCTGGATTTTTGGATACTGTCTTTTTAACAGCTATATACTGACAGGTCCAGACAAAATGCAGAGAAAGTAGTAGGGGCTCTATAAATACTTGTTGAATGAACAATTAACTCAAGAAAACTCAAGTAAAATAGATACTCACATATCAAGGAAGAATTATAAACTTACCTAAATGTTTGTATTACTCCATAAAAGGGTATCTCCAGGACAGCCCTTATATTTCTATTCTCTCCTAAATAGTCACTTGCTCATACCTGATTCGCTCCATACCCTCAATTTCTTTTGATTCTGGGTTTAAAACTACCAAATAAGAAAATTTTCAAAGAATACACTCTCCCTCTGATGAATCCTGTTCCTCTAGTCAGTAATCCTCTCCTCAGACCATATTTATTTTGGACCAGAGACAAAAATATTTACAGTAAATATCATTACAAAAATTCCTTAGTCTATATTCAAGTCCTTCCTTTAGTATAGTCAATTTCTCACTTATTCACAGGGTTATAACCTTTAAAATCAATATTAGTACTGTAAACAAAATATTATCTCTTAATTGCAATGGAGCAAGACAAATATACCTGCATTGTGAATGAGTACATGAATGAATTAATAAGTAAATTAATAGTAAATGAATATTAGTGAGTTTAATCATTGTCAGCAAGTCTAAAAATTTGAAATCTAGATTAATGTATGAACTTTCATCTGACATCAAAACAAGGAAAACACAAAAGAGACTTATTATGGGTAGAAAAAAATCTAAATAATGGATTGCCATACAACGCTCATGGATTGGAAGACTCTATGCTAAATATGTCAGTTCTCCCAAATTGATCTGTAGGTTTGGTTCAATTCCAATTAAAATTCCAGCAAGGATTTATAGACACAAACTAATTATAAAATTTGTATAACACAGGCCCTAGAGTACCTAAAACTACCTTGAGAAAAAAGAATAAAGTGGGAGGAATCAGTCTACTTAATATTAAGGCTTGCTATATAGCTACAGTAATCAAGACAATATGTTAATGGTGAAAAAACAGACACCTAGGGGCGCCTGGATGGCTCAGTGGGTTAAGCCTCTGTCTTCAGCTCAGGTCATGGTGTCAGGGTCCTGGGATCTAGTCCTGCATTGGGCTCTTTCCTCAGCAGGGAGCCTGTTTCCCCCTCTCTCTGCCAGATTCTCTGCCTACTTGTGATCTCTCTCTGTCAAATAAATAAATAAAATCTTTAAAAAAAATACCAGACACCTAAATCAATGGAACAGAGTAAAGAACTAAGGAACAGATAGATCCACACAAATAAACCCAGATGATTTTTTTTTATGAAAGTATAAAGAGCACTTCAGTGGAGAAAAGATGGCCATTTCAACAAATGGTACTGGAGAAATTAAAAATGAATCATGGGGGACGCCTGGGTGGCTCAGTTGGTTAAGCGGCTGCCTTCAGCTCAGGTCATGATCCCAGCGTCCTGGGATCGAGTCCCACATCAGGCTCCTTGCTCAGCGGGGAGCCTGCTTCTCCCTCTGCCTCTGCCTACCATTCTGCCTGCCTGTGCTTGCTGTCTCCCCCCCTCTCTCTGATAAATAAATAAAACCTTTAAAAAAATAATAAAGATTTAAAAAAAAAAATGAATCATGGAATTAAATCTTAGAAATGAAACTATAAAACTTTCAAAAAATCTTTAGTATCTAGAGCTAGGCGAAGAGCTCTTAGTTGACACCATAAGCACAACACATAAAAAGAAGATATTGAATAATTGGACTTCATCAAATTTTAAATCTTTTGCTCTGCAAAAGATCCTGTTTAGAAGAAGGGCAAGGATTGCATGGAGCACTGGGTATTATATGCAAACAATGAATCATGAACACTAAATCAAAAACAAATGATGTACTGTTCTAACATAAACATAAGAAGATAAAATAATAATAAAAAAATGAAAAGACAAGTTACAGATTGGGAAAAAATATTTACAAACCACATATCCAACAAAGGACTAAAATCTAGAATATATAAAAAACTCAAAATCTCAACAGTAAAAAGAAGAAACAAACCAATTAGAAAATGGGCAAAAGGCAATGAAGAGCCATTTCACTGAAGAGGATACAAAGATGGCAACCAAGCACATCAAAAAATGTTTAACATCATTAGCCATTAAAGAATCACAAATTGAAACCAAACTGAGCTATCACTACACACCTGTAAGAACACCAAAAATAAAAAGGAGTGACAATAGCCTATGCCAGTGAAGACAAGGAAAAATTGGATCACTCATTTAGGATAAGAATGCTACTCTGGGGGCACCTGGGTGGCTCGGTTAGTGAAGTGTCTACCTTGGGCTCAGGTCATGATGCCAGGGTCCTGGGACTGAGTCTCACATCAGGCTCCCTGCTAAGCAGGGAGTCTGCTTCTCCCTCGGCTTGCCGCTCCCTCTGCTTGTGCTCTCTCTCTCTCTCTCTTCCTCTCAAATGAATAAATAAAGTCTTTTAAAAAAGAGAGAATGCTACCCTGTAACAGTTTCACAATATCTTAGAAAAGCAAATACACAACTACCATATGACACAGCATTTAGCCCCCAAAATGAAAATTTCTGTTTACACAAAAAGCTGTACAGTAATATTCATAGCAGCAGTATTTGTAATAGCCCCAAACTAGAATCAACTGAGATTTCCTTCAATATGTGATCGATTCAACAAACTCTAGTACATACATAACATGGAGTATTACTCAGCAATAAAAAGGAATAAACTTGATAATCAGAAGAACTTGGATGTATCTCCAGGAAATTATGCTGATCAAATGCTAATCACATAATGTTATATACTATATTATTATATTTATATAACATTTTTGAAAGGACAAAATTTTAGAAATAGAGAACAGATTATGGGTTGCCATGAGTTAGGAGAGTGGGGGTGGGGCATGGAGATGTGTGTGGTTATAAAAGCGCAATACAGATATCCTTGTGGTTTTGGAACTGTGAAGTATTTTAACTGTGCTGGAGGACACATGAATCTGTATATGTAATAAAATTATATAGAACTAACACACACACTAATGAACACAAGTAAATATGGTGAAATATGAACAGACTGGTATTTCATGTTAATATTAACATCCTGGTTATGATAGTATACAATAGTTTTGTAAGGTATCACCACTGGGAAGAAATAGGTAAAGTATACAAAGGATCTCTCTATATTATTTCTTAGAACTGCATGTGAATCCACAATTATTTTAATAAAAATGTAAGTTTAAAAAGCCATTTGAAAAGTTCACTCTGTTATAGAAACTTCTAAATTAGTAATGACCATAAATTTATTAGTAATGACCATAAATTTAATTTCACATTTCAAGTTGTCTACATAATTGAGACTCTTAGTGAGATCAATGCATATAACTTACTACAATGTTCAATCTACCCACCACTGACCAGTAAATATTTAGAACTGCCTGTGGTTACAATTAAAGTAGAACTTTGTTGGAAGAAAATGAAGATCAGTAAGGAAATATGTACAGTAAGAAAAAATCTACCTCTTCAATGCTATTATTAGAAAAGCACTTTGAGTAATTCATTTCAATACAAAGTCAATATTAGCAGAAAGGAAACTCGAGCAGCATTAGAATAAGACCTTACATAAAAATGAAATTAGAAAATATGTGGGAAAATGTTTTTAAACATGCAACCTCAGAACACCAATGTAAATGTGATTCAATTCAATTCAACAAACATTTTATGAGTATGTAGTTTATGCAAAGCTCTAAGCTAGTGCTAAAGGGGAATACAAATTATATCCTTTAGAAGTTCACAATCTAGTGAGGAAGGCAGACACATAAATAGCTAATGACGATACATGGCAGACATTGATAAGTGCTTTAATAGAAGCGATATACAGTTCCATAGACAAAGCTCGGGGAACAATCTGTTGTATGATACGAAAGAGTCCAGAGCCAGTTATGAATTAG
Source organism: Mustela lutreola (assembly GCF_030435805.1). NCBI lineage: Eukaryota > Metazoa > Chordata > Mammalia > Carnivora > Mustelidae > Mustela > Mustela lutreola. The sequence goes on along the minus strand of NC_081308.1, from coordinate 93,297,195 downwards.
CCAACACATTTAAATATACCGTTAACTTCTAACCTTCCTACAATGTGTCTTAGGCATTGAGAAAGGAAATTGCAAACACATCTTTCAAATGAGAACATATCATAATTTTAAATAAGTCTATGTAAATTCTAACACACTGGTAAATTTCTAAGAATAATTCTATTTTTCTTAAGATATTAAAAAACTTTAAGTACAGTAAGTACTTAATACTAAGAAGTAACAAAATATTGACTTAAATTTCTTATGAGTAATTTAAATCATTTAATATTATGAGGGGATGTTGGTTCAGTTGTTTGTCAACTATGATATGTTAGCTGTATAGTGAGTTAATTGTAAAAAGCTAGTGATTCTTTAATTTTTTTTTTTTTTTTTTGTCAGAGAGAGTGAGCACAGGCAGACAGAGTGGCAGGCAGAGGCAGAGGGAGAAGCAGGCTTCCTGCTGAGCAAGGAGCCCGATGTGGGACTCGATCCCAGGACGCTGGGATCATGACCTGAGCTGAAGGCAGCCGCTTAACCAACTGAGCCACCCAGGTGTCCCAGCTAGTGATTCTTTAAAACATGTAAAATGTTCTGGCTTAGAGTTTGATGTAAAGGTGCTCTTTGGAATTACCCTTGTTCTGTTACGTAAAAAAAACATGCCCATAGGTATATGTTAAGGAGAAAAGATATTGTGCCATCAATCCAGTAGCATCCCAACCATCATAAAAAGCGAATTATTTTTTATAAATATCACAGGTCTTAAATATATGAAAAGATGTTTAACCTTACTCAGAACACAATAAATGCAAATTAAAATCTCAACAAGATACCATTTTTCACCTATCATATTAGCAAAGATATAATGTTTGATAGCACAATGTACTGGTGAGGGTTGGGGAAACAAGCACTTTTATCTCTTGCCAGTATAGGTACAACCTCCACGGAGGACAATTTGACAATATCCGTCAAAATGACAAAGGCACATACCACCCAACTCAGTAATTCCATTTCTAGAAATTTATCCTATAGATAGTACACATCTGAAATGACCTATTACAAGGTTATTTGTTGCAGAAATATAATAGAAAAAGCCAGAAAACAAGTTACATATTTCTCAATAGAGGATTGGTTGAGTAATGGCAAATCCATACAATTGAATAAGACTACATAGCCATAGCTCTTTATGTACTAATATGTAATGATCTTAAGCAAAGTACAGAAAATGTGTAAAAATGAGGAAACATAAGTAAATGTGTAAAAATAAGGAAACATAAGTAAGTGCAAGTATGTTTTCAAGCATCCATGCCTATATGCATGAAACAGCTCTAAAAGTAAAAACAAAAAAAGTTAACATAGGATGCCTCTGGAAAGGAGAACTATATGGCTAGGCACGAAGAGTGGGAAATTTTTAATTGTATAGGCTTTTATAACTACCAAAATGTGAGCCACCTGAATCTATTACCTAATCAAAAATAAATGTAAGCAGAGCAGGAAGTGGGGAGGGGGAAGAAAAAGAAAAACAATCCAAAGTAGCACAGCACATCTTCTTAAAGTACCGGGGAATTGCTCAATTGCCCGGCATTTTTTTTTTTATTTTTTTATTTTTTATAAACATATATTTTTATCCCCAGGGGTACAGGTCTGTGAATCACCAGGTTTACACACTTCACAGCACTCACCAAAGCACATACCCTCCCCAATGTCCATAATCCCACCCCCTTCTCCCAAACCCCCTCCCCCCGGCAACCCGGCATTTTTTTTTCAAAGATTTTATTTATTTGACAGAGAGAGAGAAATAACAAGTAGACAGAGAGGCAGGCAGAGAGAAAGAGGGGAGGAAGCAGGCTCCCCGCGGAGCAGAGAGCCCGATGTGGGGCTCAATCCCAGGACCCTGAGATCATGACCTGAGCCGAAGGCAGAGGCTTTAACCCACTGAGCCACCCAGGCGCCCCGCACAGCACATCTTCTTAAGCAAATTATTATAGCTAATTTCTCCTGTCTAAAAAACACCTTGGGGCAGGATAAAAACCAAGGGAAACAACTTATTTCAGTTACAAAATCAGCAGTTGGCCAGGCTGATGTTTGTTTCATGGTATTGTAATTTTTCAAGTTATTACAAGTATTGTTAAGTATTCTAAGTATTTCCCCACTGTTTCCCGATTAGCTATATGAGAGCTTTACCTTTAGCAGGTCTTCCAGATCCAAAAGAGAATACCTGGTCAGAGAATTGACAGTTTGGAAAAAATAAATCAACACTGTATACATATGATGGAATCACATTACAGTACTGTGAGGGTGATTAGTTTCAAATTAGTGTATATGGAATAAACAACTTTGATTTACTTATTTTTCCTCTGAAAACTATCAGTTAACTCTTTTTTCTTTCACCCTCCCTTTCTCCCTTCCTCCCCTTTCTCACACACATACACAATTTTAGAACTCAATATGGGTATTTTATTCTGTGCCCCATGTACAATTCTACTATTGCACTCATCATGCCATATTATAATTTGTCTCTCAAATGAACTGTGGGCTCTTTGAGGGTGCGGAGATTATGTACTACTTAACCTGGCATATGTATTGGAATGCAAAAGTTTAATGACTGTCTCACAAGCCTCCTCCTCCAAACACTTTCTAATGTAATGATCATTTGCTTTATTCTGATAAATTTAAATTAGAAAAAGTAACAGTGATATCATATTCTTCCACATTTTCTTGTTTTAAAAACTTTGGGAAATCCTATATGAATCTTGGACAGTCTATCTGAACATTTGCATATAGGACTATTTAGATTTGGCATTTAGACCAAAGGATAGTAAGATGAAAATATTTTTAAAGTATGTTTTTTGAAAGCATAAACAAAAAATTTTCTGTGGCACCTGGGTGGCTCAGTGGGTTAAAGCCTCTGTCTTCGGCTCAGGCCACGATTTCAGGGTCCTGGGATCAAGCCCCGCATGGGGCTCTCTGCTCAGCAGGGAGCCTGCTTCCCCCCCCCCTCTGCCTGCCTCTCTACCTACTTGTGATCGCTGTCAAATAAATAAATAAAATCTTCAAAAAAAATTTTATTGGTGCAGCCAGTCTGGAGTTTCCTCAAAAAGTTAAAAATAGAACTACCCTATAATCTAGAAATTGCTCTATTAGGTATTTACCCAAAGGATACAAAAATACAGATTCAGGGTGAATGCAATAGCCAAACTATGAAGAGCCCAAATGTCCATCAACAGAAAAATGAATAAAGATGTGGAGTGTATATATATATATATATATATATATATATATATGTTTGTGTGTGTGCATATATATAAATATATATATTTATATATATAACTTTTATATATATAAAGCTTTATATATAGCTTTTATATATATAAATTTTTATATATATATAGCTTTTATCTATTTATATCCAGTGCAATATTACTCACTAATATTTATATTATGTATAAATATATTTTATATATATATTTATATATATATATATACAAATAAAAAGAATGAGATCTTGTCATTTGTAGTGATGTGGATGGAGCTAGAGCATATTACGCCAAATGAAATAAGTCAGTCAAAGAAAGACAAATACCATATGTTCTCACTCACATGTGGAATACAAGGGAACAGATGAACATGTGGTAAGGTGGGAAAAAAGGAGATAGGGAAACAGACCCTAAGAGACTCTTAATGATAAAGAACAAACTGAGGGGTGATGGAAAGAGGTGGTTGGGAGATGGTCCAGATGGGTGATGGGTATTAAAGAGGACACTTGTGGGGCACCTGGGTAGCTCAGTCTGTTAAGCATTTGACTCCATTTTAGCTCAGGAAACTGTGCCTTGCGTTGGGCTCACGCTGGGTGTAAGATTCTTTCTCCCTTTGCCCCCACCTCAAAAAAAGAGAGGGTACCTGTTGTGATGAACACTGGGTATTGTATTTGATGAATCACTGAATAGTACTCCAGAAACCAATATTGCATTGTATATTAACTAAGTAAAATTTAAATTAAAAACATTTTCTTTTGATGGCTGCAACATGGGGGCTTAAGTGGTAGGAGAATAATAAATGAAACAAGATGGGATTGGGAGGGAGACAAACCATAAGTGACTCTTAATCTCACAAAACAAACTGAGGGTTGCTGGGGGGAGGGGGTTTGGGAGAAGGGGGTGGGATTATGGACATTGGGGAGGGTATGTGCTTTGGTGAGTGCTGTGAAGTGTGTAAACCTGGTGATTCACAGACCTGTACCCCTGGGGATAAAAATATATGTTTATAAAAAATAAAAAATTAAAAAAAAAACAAAAAAAAAACATTTTCTTATGCATGGTGTGCTGGTTTGAATAGTCTTCCCAAAATTCAGGTCTACCTCATGTCCTCAGAATGTGAGCTTATTTGGAAGTAGGGTCTTTGCAGATGGAATCAAGATAAAATGAAGTCATATTATATAGTATTTTCCAGCCCAACTGTAATGAGATAATCAACAAAGGCATAAAAATTATTTTCTACATTTCCCAACGTGAGACTCTTTGAGCCAGCTTAGTCACACAAATCCCAAAAAAATCAAGTGCATTTCCATGATCCAGATTTGGATGTAAGAAGCAGATCCAGCTATCTATGAACCAGGAGGGGGGCCTTCACCAGACATTGATTCTGCCAGCACTCTGATATTAGATTTTCCAGCCTCAAAAACTGAGAAAAATAAATTTCTCCCCTCATCTATGATACTTTCTTACAACAACCTGAATGGACTAAAATAGTAATTATCTCTAAAAATACAATAAAAGAAAAAATACTATATAATCATCTCTGTAGATGCAGAATTTTAGTAGCCATTTTTTATTAAATTTCTCACCTAACTAGAAATAAAAGGTAACTTCTCTAATCTGATAAAAGGCAGCCCATAAAACCCACAACTATCACAGTTTCTCAGCAGAGACACTACTGACATTTTGGCCTGGATGATTCTTTGTCATGCAGATTATGTGGGTGGGGGTACTGTGCATTATGGGATATTAAGCAGCATCTCTGGCCTCTACCCAGTAGATGCCAATAACAGCCCCCAATCGTAACAACCTAGAATGTCTCCAGACATTGCCAATTGTCCTCTGTGGGCAAATTTCCCCACCCATTGAGAACCACTGAACTACCATGACATTTAATAGTAAAAAACTGAATGCTTTCCCTCTAACGAGCAAAACAAGGCAGAAATAACTATCTCACCACTTTGCTCTCCTTGTTTCCACTGAATATTGTACTGGAGGTCCTATCCTGAACAGGCCAAGTAAACAACTAATAGGCAGAAAAAATGGAAAGGTAAAAGTAAAACTGTCTCTTTTAAAAAATGGCATATAGGAAATTCTGAAGAATCTATAAAAAGTTACTACAAAAAATAATAAAACTGGTACACTGAAATGTATAAGTCATTGCCAAGAAAAATTAATGAATACCTAAAAAATAAACATACCATAAACATGTAAAGAAAGATTCAGTATCATTGTCAATTAGTCTGCAGATTAAACACAATCCAAACAAATTTGCTCTGCCTGATTTCAAGTCTTATAATAAAGCTATAATAATCAAGACTAATCAATAATACTGATTGTGTAAGGATAGGCAAGCAGATTAACAAAACAGAGTAGAGGGTCCAGAAAATGAAAAGTAACTCAATAGGGAATGGATTGTGTTTCCAAAAAGCAGTGAGAGAATATATTTAAAAACTTTCTGGATGGACATCAATAAAATGGTACAGTAGGAAACTCTAATCACCTGTCCCTCTGCAGAAACATCAAAAAAATCAAGAAGAAATTGTCAAAACCAAATTTGTCAGAACTCTGGAAAATGATTTAAGCTTTACAATAACCAAACAAATGTTGAATCAAGAAATATACAAATTAAAATGTCTGTGGTCATTTGGCTTGTCCTTACCTAGCTGCCTCCCTGGCTCAGTGGCACTTTTCAAGAGGGTAGCCACATTCATTGTGGGACCCTTATCCCTGGTACCAGGGGCAGCAGAGCAGATTTCATTCATGAAGAATTGTTTGTCTGTTCTAACCTGTCAGGGAACCACCTGAAGGACTGATGCAAGGCATTTAACTTTGTTTCACGTAACTTGGAAAAGATACAGGGAAGTAGAGCTGTAGGCATCTTGAAAAAACACTGTAAGGTAAAGGAAAAACTCACAGTTGCCTGGGGCAAAAGACTGAAGGTGAGGAATGTGGATAAGGTACCAAAAGCCTGGGAGGAAAAGCAATGGAGCTTTTTGGGGAAAAATAGGGCATTAAACTCTGGAAAACAGCATGGAGGTTCCTCAAAATGTTGAAAATAGAATTGCCCTATGACCCAGCAATTGCACTATTGGGTATTTACCCTAAAGATACAAATGTAGTGATCCGAAGGGGCACGTGCACCCGAATGTTTATAGCAGCAATGTCCACAATAGCCAAACTATGGAAAGAACCTAGATGTCCATCAACAGATGAATGGATCAAGAAAATGTGGTATATATACACAATGGAATACTATGCAGCCATCAAAAGAAATGAAATCTTGCCATTTGCGACAACATGGATGGAACTAGAGCGTATCATGCTTAGCGAAATAAGTCAAGCAGAGAAAGACAACTATCATATGATCTCCCTGATATGAGGAAGTGGTGATGCAACATGGGGGCTTAAGTGGGTAGGAGAAGAATCAATGAAACAAGATGGGATTGGGAGGGAGACAAACCATAAGTGACTCTTAATCTCACAAAACAAACTGAGGGTTGCTGGGGGGAGGGGGTTTGGGAGAAGGGGGTGGGATTATGGACATTGGGGAGGGTATGTGCTTTGGTGAGTGCTGTGAAGTGTGTAAACCTGGTGATTCACAGACCTGTACCCCTGGGGATAAAAATATATGTTTATAAAAAATTAAAAATTAAAAAAAATGCCCATGTATACTAAGCAATTTAATAAGCCAGGTATATAAGCCAAGAGGAAAACCCTAAGAAAAACTCAAGCTTTCACTCTAGCTGATCTTCAAGCACAATATAAGGAGGGAGTGAAAGCCAAGGCAGAGTTGCAAATGTCCTGGTTAAGTGTTAAAGGAGTACCATAACACAGAGCCAAAGCACAGAAACAGATGATATTTTTTCTCCCTTTTCTTTTTTTCTTTTGTTCTCCTTTTCTCTCTCTCTTTTATTGGTTCCTGGCATTCAGAGAAATATGTATCAAAACACCATCTCAGCACAAGTTAAAGGAACACAGATTTTAGTACCACACATGACAAGGGATAGAGGCTCTGCATTGATTGTAAAAGTCACTAAACAAATGAATAACGGCAGCCCTCAACAATAAAAACGAGGAAACTCTGGTGAAGGGCAAAGTCTGATTTCCAGCTACCACATTTAAAATAATCTAATTCTGTTTTCAACCACATATTACAAAGTAAAAGAAAAATGTAGTCTAAGAAAAAAAAATTGACAGAAATTATCACTGAGAAAGTCCAGATGCTGATCATTAGACAAAGACTTTATTTTTATATATTTCTTTCTCATTAAACTTTTGTTTTACTGGGTCTCAAAATTAAGTGACAGATTTTTGGTCAAGTTGTTTCCATCAAAAAGTACTGATTTTAAAAGCTAATAACTTAATGGGGTGCTTCGGTGGCTCAGTGGGTTAAGCCTCTGCCTTCAGCTCAGGTCATGATCTCAGGGTCCTGAGATGGAGTCCCGCATCAGGATCTCTGCTCAACAGGGAGACTGCTTCCCTCTCTCTCTGCCTGCTTCTCTGCCTACTTTTGATCTCTGTCAAATTTAAAAAAAAAAAAGATAAACGCTAATAACTTAACATTGCCCCCCACACACAAAACAAATGGTCCACGAAAAATTCTCCTTTCCTTAAGGTTTTATGATGCACTGCCTTCAATAACCAATCTTTTACCATTAACTTAAATGGCCCATTGACACAAAGAGTTCTGAGACTGTTCTCCCACCACTGATTAAGACTGGGATGGCAGGTATTGGGGGTAATATTCATTTAGCCTGCTGAGATTTCTGGGCAGACTTGGTGACCTTGCCTACTCCAGCTGCCTTCTTGTCCACTGCCTTGATGACACCCACAGCCACTGTCTGTCTCATGTCACCAACAGTAAAATACCCCAGAGGAGGATAATACCCCAGAGAAGTTCTTAACACACATAGGCTTGCCAGGAACCCTAACCCTAACAATGGCAGCATCACTAGATTTCAAGAACTTTGCACTGTCTTCCAGCTTTTTTCCAGAGTAACAATCTTCCCCTTTAGCTTAGCAAACTTGCAAGCAATGTGAGCTGAGTGACAATCCAGCACAGGTACATATCCAGCACTGATTTGGCCTTGATGGTTCAGGATAACAAGCATCTTTGACAGATACATTCTTGACACTGAAACCCACATTGTGCCCAGGAAGAGCCTCCCTCAGAGTTTTGTGGTGCATTTCAACAAACTTTACTTCAGTTTTAACTTTTAGCATCAACTGGAGCAAAGGTGACTACCATGTCAGTTTTGAGGACACCAGTCTCCACTTGGGTCCACAGGAACAGTACCAATACCATCAATTCTGTAGATGTCCTGGAAGGGCAGATGCAAGGGCTTGTCAGTTGGATGAGCTGGTGGCAGAATGCAATCCAGAGCTTCAAGCAATGTGGTTCCACAGGCATTGCCATCTTTACCGGCGACTTTCCAGCCCTTGAACCAAGGCATATTAGCACTTGGCTCCAGCATGTTGTCACCATTCCAACCAGAAATTGGCACAAATGCTATTGTATCAGGATGGTAGCCAATTTTCCTAATGTGGGTGCTGACTTCCTTAACAATTTATTCATATTTCTTCTGGCTGTAGGGTGGCTCCGTAGAATCCATTTGTTAACACCAACAATTAACAATTAATCCAATTGTTAATATCAGTGTGTAAGCCTACTTATGAGTCTGCAGGTTCTTAGAGATACCTGCTTCAAATTCACTAACACCAGCAGCCACAATCAGGACAGCACAGGAAACCTGAGATTTACCTATAATCATGTTTTTGATAAAGTCTCTGTGTCCTGGGGCATCAATGATAATCACATAATACTTGTTGGTCTCAAATTTCCACAGGGAGATATCAATGGTGATATCACATTCATGTTCAGCTTTCAGTTTATCCAAGACCCAGGAATACTTAAAGGAGCCCTTGCCCATCTCAGCAACCTCCTTCTCAAATTTTTTAATAGTTCCTTTGTCGATTCCATCACATTTGTAGATCAGATGACTAGTAATGGTAGACTTGTCCAAATCAACAACTCCAATGATGACAATGTTGATATTAGTCTTTTCATTTCCCATTTTGGTTTAGGTTTAGTAGAAGTTTTCATGACACCTGTGTTCTAATGGCAAACCCACTGTAAAAAAGCTAGACAAAGTCTTCAAAACAATTTTTTTAAAGATTTTATTTATTTATTTGACACAGAGAGACATAGTGAGAGAGGGAATACAAGCAGGGGGAGTGGGAGAAGGAGAAGCAGGCTACCTGCTGAGCAGGGAGCCAGAAGTGGGGCTCAATCTCAGGACCCTGGGATCATGACCTGAGCTAAAGGCAGACACTTAACAAATGAGCCACCCAGGTGCCCCTAAAACAACTGTTTTAAACATACTCAAAGACCTAAAGAAACCCATGGACCAAGAACTAAATAAAACCAGAAAAACAACATATGAACAAAAGGTAAATATCAACAAAGACATGGAAGTAAAAAGAGGAACCAGAAATTCTAGAGCTAAAAAGCACAATATTTGAGATGAAAACTTCAGTAAATGTGTTGAACATCAGATATCAGGAGGCAGAAGAAAAAGATCAATAAATCTGAAGATACAACAATTGATATTATCCAGTCTGAGTGGCAGAAAGAAAAGAATGGAGATAAATGAGCAGAGCCAGAAGACATGTGGGACACCATCAAGCTGAACAAAATATACACTTTAGAAGTACCCAAGAAAACAAAAAAGAATATTCAAATATTCTTTTTTAAAAGTATTTTTATTTATTTACTTATTTTGAGAAAGAAAGAGCACACATGAGGCAGGGTAGGAAGGGGCAGTGGAAGGGGGAGAAAGAGAATCTCAAACAGGCTCCACACTCAGCACAGAGCCTGATGTGGGGCTCAATCTCATGACCCTGAAATCATGACCTGAGCTGAAATCAAGACTCAGATGTTTAAGCAACTGAGCCATGCAGGTGCCCCTAAATATTTGTTCTAAGAATATTTTAAGAAATAGTAGCTACAAACTTCCCAAGTTTGATTATACATGAATCCACACATCCAAGAAGTTCAATGAACTCCAGGTAGGATAACTCAAAGAGATCCGAGACACATCCTAAACAAACTGTCAAAGACAAACACAAAGACAATCTATAAAGCTGCAAAAGAGATGCAACTCAACAGAAGAGATTTTTCAAAAGATTAACAGGTGATTTCTCATCAAAAACCATGGAAGCCAGAAGGCAGTGGAATGACATATTTAAGTACTAAATGTAAAAGAACACTGAAATTCAAGAATTGCTTATCTAGCAAAAACCATCCTTCAAAAATTAAGACATGCTTAGATAAATAAAACCTGAGGGTGTTCATTGCCAGTAGAACTGACTTACAAGAAATGTTAAAGGAATTTCTTCAAGCTGAAATGAAAGGACAGTAACTCAGAGCCTTAGGAACAAATAAAGATCTCTGGTAAAGGTAGTTATTTGGTAAATATAAAAGCCAGTATATTGTATTTTCAGTTTGTAACTCCTTTTTATTTCATATATAGTTTAAAAACCAAATGCATAAAAAGCAATTATAAATATATGTTACAGGGCACACAATGTATAAAGATGTAACTTGTGAGAAGACAATATGATATAAATTCAAATCAGATTGTTATAAATTTAGTAAACTAATTTTATTTTATTTTTTTAAAGAATTCATTTATGTGAGAGTGAGAGAGAGAGATAGCGAGGGATAAGAGCATGAGCAGCGGAGAAAGTGAGAAGCATGCTCCCCACTGAAAAAGGAGCCTGACACAGGGCTTGATCCCAGGATCCTGGGATCATGACTTAAGCCAAAGGCAGACACTTAACTGACTGAACCACCAGGCACCCCAGTACATTAATTTTAATCCCCGGGGTGACTACTAAGAAAATATGTAAAAGGAATAAATAAAAGGGAATGAAGAGAGAATAAAAATGGTACAATACAAAAAATCTATTAAGCACAAAAGAAGAAATGAATGGAGAAAATGAAAGGCAAAAAGGGTATAAGACATACAGAAAACAAATAGCAAAACAGCAATAGTAAATCCCTTTTATAAGTAACTATCTAAAATGTAAAGGGATTAAAATGTCCAATCAAAAGGCAGAGATTGGCAGAATGGATTGAAAGTTAAAAAAAGAAAAAAGATATTCCATGCAAATAATGACAAAAGGAGAAATAGGGGGGCTAGCTCTAATATCAAACAAACTGGAATTCAAGCCAAAACTTGTTACAAGACACAAAGAATGGCATTATATATACATATTTTAAGTTAATGCATCAATAATTTATAACAATTATAAACATACACAACAAACAAAAGATCCCCAAATATATAAAGCAAATACTGACAGACTTAGATAATTGTACAATAATAGTTGGGAAACTTCAGTAACTAAGTTTCCAACATGGACAAAACATCTAGACAGAATATTAGTAAGAAAACAGAGGTCCTGAACAATACCTTAAAACTAGACCTAAAAGACAAATATAGGACACTTCACTCTAGAGCAGAATACACATTCTTCTCAAGTGCACATGGAACATTCTTCAAGATAGAACCTATACGGCCACAAAACCAGCCTCAATTAATATAAAAATACTGAAATCTTACAAATTATATTCTCCAACCACAATGGAATGAAGCTAGATTTCAATAAAAAGGAGAAAAACTTGACATGAAAATTAAACAATGCACCCTTAAACAACCAAAGGTCAAAGAAAAAAATCACAAAGGAAATTAGCAAACACTCAGAGAAGAACAAATATGAAAACACAACATACCACAACTTATGGAATGCAGTAAAGGGAGTGGGGACAGGGAAATTTATAGCAGTAAATGCCTACATTAAAAAGTAAGAAAGATCTTAATCAATCAGCAACCTACCTCTGCACCTTAGAAAAACCAGGAAAGAAAAGCAAACTAAACACAAAGCTAGGAGAAGGAAGTAAATTCTAAAAATTAAAGTGGAGATAAGTTATATAGAGAATAGAAAAACAGTGGAGAAAATCAATGAAACCAAAACTGGTTCTTTGGAAATATCCACAAAATCAACCAACCTTTATCTAGACTGAAAAATTAGAAAAGATGTAAATAATGGAAATAAATAATGAAAGATGTAACATTATTACCAACCTTACAAAAATAAAAAAGATTATAAGAGAATACTATAAATATTTGTACACTCAAAAAATTAGACAACTTAGATAAACAAATTCTTAAAAACAGACTATCAAAAATAATTCAAGAAGAAATAGAGATGGAACTAGAGAGTACTACGCTAAGCAAAATAAGTCAGAAAGAAAAATACCATATGATTCACTCTTATGTGGAATTTAAGAAACAAAATAAGAAAACATGGAGGGGGGGGGAGAGAGAGAGGCAAGCCAAGGAACAGGCTCCTAACTATAGAGAACAAACTGATGGTCACCAGAGGGGAGGTGGATGAGGGGGTGGGTTACATAGGTGATAGAGATTAATGAGTACAGAGTATACTTGTTATGATGAGCACCAGGTGTTGAAGTGTTGAATCACTATATTGTATACCTGAAACTAACATTACACTGTATGCTTACTAATTGGAATTTCAATAAAAACTTTAAAAAATAGATGAATGAAGAAGTGGTATATAGAATGAAATATTATAAGCCATAATAAAGTATGAGATCTTGCCATTTGTGTCAGTGTGTATGGACCTAGAGGATACTATGCTAAGTGAAGTATGTCAGAGAAAGACAAATACCATATGATTTCACTTATATGTGGAATCTAAAAAACAAATCAAGTGATCAAATAAAAGCACAAACAGACCCTTAAATACAGAGAAAAAACTAGCAGTTGCCAAAGGAGAGGTGAGGGGAATGGGCAAAATAGATAAAGGGGATTTAGGCATACAAACTTACAGTTATACATAAATCTCAGATATGAAAATAAGCATTAGGAATATACAATAATACTGTAAGAATGTATGATGACAAAAAGTGACTACACTTACAGTGGTGACCATTGAATAATGTATAGAATTGTCAAATCACTATGTTGTACACCTGAAACGAAGATAACACCTTATGTGAATTATAGTTCAATAATTAAAGTAAAAAGAAAAAGATAATCTGAACAAGCTTATAACAAGTAAAGTCATTGAATCAGTAATTAAAAAAAAACCTCACAACAAAGTAAAGCCCACAATCACATAGCTTCACTGGTGAATTCTACCAAATATTTAAAGAAAATTGAATACCAATTCTTCTCAAACTCTTCCAAAAGTAGAAGGGGAGGTAATACAACCTAGCTCATTTTATGAAGCCAATATTATCCTGATACCAAAGCCAGGCAAAGACACTAAAGAAAATTACAGACCAATACTCCCCATAAAAAACAGATGCAAAAAAAATCTAAACAAAATACTAGCAAACTTAATTCAATAGTATACAGAAAGGCTTATACACCATGACCTGGTGAAATTTATCCCAGGAATGCAGGAGTGGCTCAACATAAGAAAATTAATTGATATAATAGGCCACATTACAGAACAAGGAGAAAAAAAAACCACATTAACAGAACAAGGAGGAAAAACCAAGTAATCATCTTAATTTATACAGAAACTACATATGACAAAGTCCAACACCCTTTCATGATAAATGCACTCAGAAATTAGGAATAAATGGAAACTTTCTTAACATGAAGAAAAGTATTCATGAAAAACTCACAGCTATCTCAATACTCAATGGTGAAAGATTGAAAGTTTTTCCTTCAAGATCAGGTGTAAGACAAGAATGCTTGCTTTCATTATTTCTATTCAACATGGTATCAGAAGCCTTTGGCAGAGTAATTAGGTAAGGAAAAGAAATAAAATACATTCAAATTTGAAAGGAAGAAGTAAAACTATGTCTGTTTCAGATGACATGACCCTCTCTATACAGAAAGTCTTGAAGAATTTACAAATAAAATATCAGAGCTAAAAAAAAAAAAATGAGTTCAGTGAAGTCTTAGGGTACAAGATGAACACAAAAAATCAATTTTGTTTCTATATAATCGTAATGAAAAATCTGAAAAAGAAATTTTAAAAAAACAATTCAATTTGCAATACCAGCCAAAAGAATAAAGTATCTAGGAATAAATTTAACCAAGTAAAGGAAAGACATGTACAGAGAAAACACTAATGAAGGAAATTTGAAAAGACCTAACTAAGGGTGCCTGACTGGCAGAGTAGAGCCTGGTTCAGTTGGTAGAGCATGCAACTCTTGATCTCAGGGCTGTGAGTTTCAGCCCCACATTGAGGGTAGAGTTTCCTTTTAAAAAAAGGGGGAAAAAAAGACCTAAGTAAATGGAAAGACAACTTGTGTTCCTGAATGGAACAATATTAAGATGGCAACGTCACTGAAAGCAATCTACAGATTCAGCGAAATCCTTACAAAAAATCCAAGAGCCTTTTGAGCATAAATGGAAAAGTTGATCCTCAAATTCATATGGAATTGCTAGGGGCCCCAAATAGCCAAAATAATCTAGAAAAGGAAAAGAATTTTGGAGGAATCACACACTCCAATATCGAAAGTTACTACAAAACTATGGTTGGTACTGGCATAAGGACAAACAAATAGCTAGTGGAATAGAATTGAGAGTCCAGAAATAAACCCATACATCTATAGTGAATTGATTTTTGACAAGGGTTCCTAGACAATCCAGTGAGAAAATAATAGCTTCTTCAACAAATAGTGCTGGGACAACTAGATATTCACATGTAAAAAAAGAAAGTTGGATCTCTACCTCATGTCATTTACAAAAACTAATTCAAAATGGATCAATGATCTAAATATAAAATCTAAAACCATAAAAATTTTTTAAGAAATCACAGAAGTAAATCTTCATGATGTTAGATTTGACAATGAAATCTTAGATATGACACCACAAGATGAGCAACGAAAGAAAAAGGATAGACAAACTGGACTTCATGAAAACCTAAAACTTCTGTGCATAATAGGATATTATTAAGAAAGTAAAAAGATGACCTCCAGAATGGGAGAACATATTTGCAAATCATGTATCTGTTAAGTATCCAGAATATATATAGAAGTCTTATAACTCAACAAGAAAAAGACAAATAGTCCAATTAAAAAATAGGCAAAAGCCTTGAATAGACATTTTTCCAAAGATATAAGAATAGGGAAAATGCACATGAAAAGATACTCAACATCATTAGTCATTAAAAAATACAAATCAAAACCATAATAAAGTAGTACTTCATTAACAAACCAAGATGGCCATAATATAATAATAGTAATAACAATAAAACAAACTAAAAACTGTTGGAAGGAGGTGGGGAAATTCAGATGCTCATGCATTGCTGGTAGGAATTTAGAATGGGTCAGCCCCTGAAGAAAACAGTGTGGTGGCCCCTCAAAAAGATAGAATTACCATATGGCCCAGTAATTGGGCCATATGGCCCAAATGTCCGTCAATGGATGTGTGGATAATCAAAATGTAGTATATTCATAAAATGAAATATTATTCAACCATAAAAAGGAATGAAGTACTGATAGATGATATGATGGGTATGAACCCCAAAAACATCATTCTAAGTGAAAGCAGCCAGCCACAAAATGTCACATAATATATTATTCCCTTTATATGAAATATCCAGAATAGGTCACATCTACAGAGATGGGATGTAGATTGGCAGTTTCTAGGGGCTGGGGGAGGGGGCTGGAAATAGGGAGAAACTGCTGAAGTATAAGGTTCTACTTTGGAGCAATAAAACTGTTTGTATCTAGATAAAGGTGGGGTGACTGCATAACACGGTGAATGTACTAATTGTCACTGAATTACTCATGTTAAATGGTTAATTTTAGGGGCGCCTGGGTGGCTCAGTGGGTTAAGCCTCTGCCTTCAGCTCAGGTCATGATCCCAGGGGCCTGGGATCGAGTCCTGCATTGGGCTCTCTGCTCAGCAGGGAGCCTGCTTCTCCTCATCTCTCTCTCTGTCTGTCTCTCTGCCTATTTGTGATCTCTCTCTCTGTCAAATAAATAAATAAAATCTTTTAAAAAAATTGGTTAATTTTATATTATGTAAATTCCACAATAATTTTTTAAAAGAAATGAACCAGGATCCTTATGTACTGTACACAAAATAACTCTAAATGGTTCAAAAGTTAAAAGCATCAAATATATAGAAGAAAAACAGATAAAATTGAAAACTTTCATGTAGTTAAAGGCTTCTTATACATGACACAAAAAGCGATTATGATAAAAGAAAAAACTGATAAACTGGACCTCATCAAAGTTTTAAAAAATCTAGGGCAAAAAATCTGGGTGGCTCAGTCGTTAAGTGTCTGCCTTCCTCTCAGATCATGATCCCAGGGTCCTGGGATGCAGCCCCACATCGGGCTCACTGCTCTGCGGGAAGCCTGCTTCTCCCTCTCCTACTCACCTTGCTTGTGTTCCCTCTCTTGCTGTGTCTGTCTCTGTCAAATAGATACAATCTTTAAAAAAAAATTTTTTTAATCTAATTGAAACATACTGTTAAGGAAAAGAAAATACAACCCACAGAATGGGGAAAATACTATGTGTGTGTGAGTGTATATGTGACAGAGTTTGTACTCAGAAAATAAAAACCTTCAATTTAAGAAGATAAGCAATACAATTTTTTTTAAATAGGTGAAGATTACAGAAGACACTTCATAAAAGAAGACATATGAATGGTCAGTAACTACATGAACATATGTTCAACATCAGGAAAATCAAAATAAAACAAGATACCTCCTTATATCCACTAAGATGGCTATAATTAAAAGGATCCCATACACTGCTGGTGGGAATGTAAAATAGTATAATCACTTTGACAAATATTTCAGCAGTTTCTTGTAAAGTTAAATACATTACACACTCCTTTCCTTTGTATCTACCCAAAAGAAATGAAAAATATGTGTACAAAATGACTTGTACACAAACATTCACAGTAAAAGAGAGCAGATCAGTGGCCTCCAAAACAAAGACAGGGTAAGATTTTACTGGAAAGGGCTACAGGTGAACTTGGGGGTAATGAAGCTATTCCATACCTTAATTATTGTGGGTATATACATTTGTCAAAATGCAGTAACTGTACAATTAAAATGGATGCAGTTTATTGTATGTGAACTACACTTCAAAAAAAGCTGATTTAAAACAAAATAGAAGGGAGAGGAGCCTGAATCCTGAATTGGGACTTGGACCTCTTCAGTAAGATTTCCACCGGCAACTCCCATGAGGGACGCTTCACTGAGGTCCCTGTCTGCGCCAAGGAATGCGGAGGCAAAACATTGTTGGAATAGCTAAGTTATTCACTTGTTCCCTTAAATTTACTAAATGGCATGTTGTATTTCCTGAAATATTCAAAGTATTTATTTAAATTCCCTTTGGGTAGAAAAGAACCCCTCAAATTAGTTTAGGAATAGTAAAGTTACATATATGTAACAAAGATAGATAGATAGATAGATATACACACCAAAATACATACCCATACTTCAGTTATCTAAATATGTAGTTTCAACCCAATAAATAATTTAATAATTAAAAACCTTAAGAAGCTTCCTAGGAAATCAAATTTCTCTAAGTAGTTTTAACAGTTCTCCCCTATAGCTAAAGATAAACCTACTTTCTTGTTGACCCTTAGTTTTAATTTTCTCTTTACAACTCCTTCGACTTCCCCATTTTCCTGTCTCTCTTTTGGTCCATTTCACCTCTAATCAGGTAACAATATTTAAGGAATTGTATTTTTTTTTAATATATCAAATATATGTATATGCATTATTTAGCTGACATGTCTAGCCAATACCTTTAGAAATAAAGTAAAAAAAAAAAAAAGTTCTTTTAAGTCATCTTTCCACTTTATGGTAAAGACCAAAGATAAAGAAAGATAATCAAAAAGGAAAAATACAAATTACAAAAATACAAAAATTACTATGCCTAAGGAAAGGCAATTAGATTTCACTGAATTATTTTAAAAGAGACTACAGATCCTATGGAAAATCATAGTTATCACTTATTTAACACAATGTGGTACACATTAAGACACTTTAGGTTAGTACTAGCTTAATTAGAAGGTGGAACAGTCATGACTTAAACTAAGTCTGATGCCAACAATCATGCTCTAAAACAAACCATTACCCTATTCCAATATAGTAACTTTAAAGCCAACTACTGCAGGGGCTCTGTACTCCCACAAAAAGAGAGGAATTTGTTCTACCTACTGCAAACAACAAAATGCTAAAGCAGTCCATCATTCTAATTCCAAGTGTTCAGAATAAACTATCTGAGCATTCTCTCTACCCCAGTTCTCAAGTGTAACCTAACTTCCAAATCCTGCTCTTTCCATAATCTCCAGTGATAAAGAGCTACATTAAAGCAAGGAGAAGGAGCAAAATGTGCCTCCCACACTACACTTTGACTACCTGAAAAAGGAATGACAGAGAAATGTGCAGAATCTTTAAAGAAGATGGATATAACAGGCCTAATAGCATGCCACTCTCACTGTACACAGCTGCATTCACCTGTACCCTTTTCTGGACAAAATTAGAAAATTTACATTCTCTTAGCAATATAAATCCTAAAAGTGTATCTTCCTTCCACAACACTGTCTCTTCAGGATAGGTTGTGGAGTTAACTCTTAATGACTGAAGTTGACAATTTTCTTTCTTAGGGAAATTATAACTTGGGGACAGGTATAGGGACAGCAACAGGAAATATGATTCAGTATTTCCAATCAATATTGGGAAAAAGCATAGTTAACTATTTAAAATTATTTCATGAAGGCTTTGGAATAAATTATAGAAATTACAAGTAATTAAAAACCAAGACACTTTCTTGAAATGTTTATTAAAGAGTTTTGACATATTTTATAAATTCTAAATATTCCTAGGTCAATCACAAAATACTCATTAAAACATAAAGATCTGTAATTCTTTTTTTTTTTTTAAGTAGGCTCCACCCCTAGTGTGGAGCCCAGTGCAGGGCTTGATCTTACAACCCTGAGATCAAGACCTAAGCTGATATCAAGAGCTGGATGCTCAACCAACTGAATTGCCCAGGCATCCCTGAAATTCTTTTTTTAACCAGGAAGGAATTTGTATTTTATAGAAATTTCTCTGTCAATTTATCTAGAGATTTTGGGTACATCCACAAAAACCTAAAATGAAAAATAGGTTTCATACATGTATTACATATTTTGCTTCAAATATAGTGAAAAAGTTGGATCCAGCATTCAAAATATCATTTTTTTAATTTTATTTTTTCAGTGTTCCAGGATTCATTATTTATGCACCACACCCAGGGCGCCATGCAATACATGCCCTCCTTAATGCCCACCACCAGGCTCACTTTTTTTAGTACTGACAAAGTAAAAGTGGAAAGGTATTTGTTACTAGGAAAAAGATAAGGAGAATAAGTGTACACTTTGTATGAAAGAGTTCAAATTAAAGATGACTCATCTTCATTGTGTTCAATGACAGAGTTATTACTGGTATTAGGTTATTGTGTCATCCTCTGGAATTTTTTACTATAAAAAAGACCCACTGAAGTTCTATTTTAGAAAAGCAGATAAAGGAAAACTCTAAAATTGACCTGAAATGTTTATTAAAATAATAAAATCATGTTTTAGTTTCTTTCATTAGTTACCTGTATTTTTTTCCTTTAATAGTGATGGCATGAAAATAGTTACCTGTAAAAAGTTTTTCAACTGTTTAAATCCAAAAATGTTGAAATACACAGCTGTAAACTAATATTCAATATTTCTTAACATTTTTATTGCAAAATCAAATATTTACTATAGAGAAGTGAGGAAATACAGATAAGGAAAAAAATTTAAATTTCACTATCATCCTCTTAAGTCTTTTTTCTCCATTTAATTTTGAATAAACATTTATCATGGAGATGGAACATTAGGCCCTTGAGTATTCCACCCAAAATGAACCAAGTTAATATCCCTATGAGTACACATTTCCATTAATTGTGATTTAAAGAGAACCTATGTCTATACTCTTGTTTTCTATAACAATTTACATTTCTACTAATGTTTACACCCAATAAAAGTCTTTACAGAATTTTTAAGTACCATGAGGTAAGAATACCAATGAAAAACTAGACGTAAGAAAGACTGAGAAAAAGGTTATCATCTGAAATAATTTAGTCCCTTTTGCCTCTTGAATATTTTCAGTTTTGTTCAGATTAAATCAGGACCTGATTTTAAAACGAAGTCTGGGTATGCTAAGTGAAACAAAATTAGACAAAGCCAAGTTCTATATCATTTCACTTAAATTGTTACCTATTAAAAAAAAAGGAATAAACAAACAAAAAGCAGAATCAGACCTATAAATACAAAGAACAAACTGACAGTTGCTAGAGGAAAAGATGGTGGGTGATGGCCAAAATGGGTGAAGGGAAGTGGGAGATACAGGCTTCCAGTTATGGAATGAGTAAGTCATGAGAATAAAAGGTGCAGCATAAGAAATATAGTCAATGGTGTTGCAATAGCATTGCATGGTAACACATGGTAGCTATGCTTATGAGCAAATCATAACCATTTAAGAGTTGCTAGACCACTATGTTGTATATCTGAAACAAATGTAACATTGTGTGTCAACTATATTCAAATAAAAACAAACAAAGCCTGGGTAAATAATATTTATGATGCCTCTTAAAAATCAGAAGAACTTAATTTTGAACTCACCTTTGTTTTTTAGCATATTGACAAATTCAAATTGTAATTCTTAAACCATCTGGAGAAAAAAATTTTCCCTTTCTATATCGGTGTATCATGGAATACAGGGAATAAAAATGAGAATATAGATGTGAAAATCTATCAGGAAACTGATAAGTTTATGAGCCCATGTTTTTTATATAAAGGTTGTCAATCTACAAATTCAAATGTGTCAGTCATATTAGTCAGGAAAACAAAGCCAAGCCCCTGAAGAGGAACCTCTTTTCCAGCCTCTAAGAAAGGTGACCTTTTTCAGTTTAGTCTCATTTGTTATTTTACAGCATTAGTCTGTGGTTTTTTCCATTATACAGTATACACAAATGAAGGCATGAAGGCAGTGATAAGGTCTAACGAGCTTGTGACATAACAAAAAGAAGTCTTCATTGCAACTGTGGAGAAAAATGAAATGCCCAAACAGGCTGTAAAAGATAAGCGAGCAAACAGAACAGAGAGGTGACAGCAAAAAATGAATTTATCCACTATTAACCAAATTACTATAAACTGAGTATACTCACTCTGAAGTAAAAGTATCTTTAAAAATTAAAAATCCAGGAACTGACCATAAGAACTAGGAAAAAAAGCTGTTATTTTTCTTCCATAATGTATCCAGCATTTCCAGGGAGCAAGGGGAATGGGAGATGGGGAAATCCAAAACCTATGGAGATAAATTTTGCCAGACAGTGGAAACTTTCAACATACAAGCGGAAGAAAATGTATAGCTTATTTTACAAATCACAACATAAAAGGAATTGACTCTAATTTTGAAAGAAAACAATGAAAATTAACATGACCTCAAAGCTAAGGCAAATTGTCTCATTAATCGCCAGCTAGGAAAACTACTCAGAAGAGATACTAAAGCTTAATAAATGCTTCACATTTCAAAAGACTTCCTGAAACTAAATTAATTCAAAATGGGTAAGGCAATTTCCTACAGGGTCATTGTTCAAGCATTTCTCCTTACAAAGTCAAAATGAAGGGGGCGCATGGGTGGCTCAGTGGGTTAAGGCCTCTGCCTTAGGCTCAGGGCATGATCCCAGGGTCCTGGAATTGAACCCCACATCGGGCTCTCTGCTCCGTGGGGAGTCTTCTTCCTTCTCTCTCTGCCTGCCTCTCTGCCTACTTGTGATCTCTGTCAAATAAATAAATAAAATATTTTTTAAAAATGAAGTAAGGTAGAAAGAGTCTTCCTCACTTCAAAATAAATGTATTTTTTAAATGTTTTTATCAATTACTAAATCTAAGACCTTATTATAGCTGAATTCGTTCTTTCCTACATTATCAAAGAGAAATACAACAGTTAGACTAGAAAAACTATCATAATGATCCTAGTTTCTCTTCCCTTAAACTTCAAAGGCAAGATCAGAAATATCTCTCCATCCTATGATTAAAAGGATATTCTGGGTATGAGAAAATTAATTAATCCTAAAAATTTTACTTCCCATTAATTATATGAAAGGCTTTCTGCCAGATGATGTGAAGTACAGAAGAAACAGAAAATGATCATTGCTCTTGAGGTAACTCTTATAATATAGGTTTAGACAGATATATAGATGGATAGATATGTAGGCAGAGAAATAAGTATATAGATGACAATATCTAATTTTAGAAGTCTTCGCAAAGAAAATAATCTGAAATATAAATAATTTTGTTTAAAAATGTTAACAGCAGTGTTAACAAAAAATATAAGTAGGCTATGTTGGAACAATTGTTATTGGACTTGCCCTCTTGCCATAAACTACTGTAAAACTATAAAATATGTGAAATAAATATTTTCAGACATTGGGAACAGTTGGCAAAGACTGGTCTCAACGCTTACTTTATACTTTCTCCTGAAGGAGAATATAACTATAAACAATAATATAAAGGGTAAAAAAGAGTGCAGAGTAGAATAAAAGAAGTAAATCTATCTTAATTCACAAAAGACATAATGACATTTGCAGGTAATTCTAAGCAATCCATAAAAGAGCTATCAGACATATTAAAATAATTTTTAGCAAGATCATAGCATACAAGTCAATAAACTGTATTTCTATATGTCATCAACTGTATTTCTATATACTAACAACAAACAACTAAAAACAGAAAATAAAATACAATACCATTAATAATACTATTCAAACACATGAACACTTAGGGATGAATTTAACAAAGTACATATAAGACCTACACACTGAAAAGTACAAAACGTTACTGAGAGAAACTGAAGACCTTAATAAACAAATGTATATCATGTTCATTCATCAGAACACTGAATACTATTAAGACATCAATTTCTCCACCAAACGATTTGTAGATTAAACACAATCCCATTCAAAATTCGGAGTTTTACTCCTTTGAGTTGAGAGCCTAATTATAAAAGTTATACAGAAATACAAAAGAGGATTAGGAGGAGAAGAAAGAGAGGAGGAGAGGAAGAGAAGGAGGAGAAAGAAGTAAACCAAAAATTTGAAAAAGAACAAATTTGGAGAATTTGCACCACATGATTTTTAACTTTTTCAGTGTTCTGAGATTCATTGTTCATGCACCACACCCAGTGCTCCATGCAGTACATGCCCTCCTTAATAACCACCAACATGCTCACCCATCCCCCACCTCTATCCCCTCCAAAACCCTCAGTTTGCTTCCAAGAGTCCACAGTCTCTCATGGTTCCTCTCCTTCTCTGATTTCCCCCAATTCACTTTTCCTTTCCTGATCCTAATGTCCTCCATGTTATTCCTTATGTAAGTGAAACCATATGATAATTGACTTTCTCTGCTTCACTTATTTCACTCTGCACCATGTGATTTAAGTCCTTATTATAAAACTATACTAATGACGATAGTGTGATATCAGCTTAAGAATATACATACAGGTTGAAAGAACAGATTAGAGTCCAAAAATAGACCCACACATACATGGTTAGTAGATGTTCAACAAAGGTACCAAGGTAATTCAACTGGGGAAGGGATCATCTTTTCAATAAATGGTGCTAGAACTAGTTAAACAAATGGGGGAAAAAGTGAACCAGTATTCTTACCAAATACCGTACACCAAATAACTAAATGAGTCAAATGCTGAAACTATAAAAGCAAATTTTAGAAGTAAACGTGACAGAAAATCCTGATCGCTTTGGGGGTACTGAAAGATTTCTTATAAAGAACACAGTCGTAACCATAAAAAGATGATAAACTGGGCTGTGCTAAAATTAAATGTTTACTCTCTGAAAATAGCAGTTACAAAATTGAAAAGGCAAGCTACCAAATGGAGAACATATCCACAAAACATGTATGTATTAGATTAGATAAGATGTTGTATCCAGAATATATGAAGATCTCTTACTATTCACACTTAAGTATATAAAAAAAAAAAAAAGAAAGAAATGGCCTACTGAAGCACACAAGATAGATCAATCACAAATGTACAATGTTACTGAGAAAAAGAGCTAGACTCAAAAGGTTACATACTGGATGATTCAATCTACAGGACATTATGAAAAAAGGTAAAATTATGGGGAAAGAAAATAAATGAGTGATTGCCAGGAACTGTGGGTAGGCTGTGGGGAGGGGGCTCATTACAAAAAGGGCAGCATGAGGACATATTTTGAGGTGATGAAACTGTTCTGAATCTTGATGATGACTCGTTACAAGATCGTATGCTTTTATCAAAACTCATAAAATAGTACACCAAAGATAGTAAATTTTACTAAATATAAATAAAAAGAGAACTATAAGAAAACTACCAGGTGACTATAATACTCAGATATCAAAATGGTTAAAAATGAAGAGTAACTATAATAACAGCAAATGCAGGCAAGGAAGAGGAACAACTAGACCTTTCATATATTGGTGGAATGTACAATGGTAGAACCACTTTGGAAAACAATTTTTAATTTTCTTGTAAAATTAAAAATAGACTTATGATACAACACAGAATTCCATTATGTCATTATTTATCCAAGAAAATGAAAGCAAATGTCCACACAAAGACCTGCTGCAATGTTCATAGCAGAGGAAGTGGGGGAAAGCTTGAAGAAATTTTTCTCCATTCTGACTCAGTACTCAGTACTTTTCCACTCTAATTTTCTCTTCTTCTGCTGCAGGGCCCCTAAGTCCATAAAACTGTGGGAGCTTTTTCTTTGAGGCTTCTTCATTGACTAGACCCTCAAGTCTGTACTTATCCACAGGACCTGAAGCCAATTCGTTGAGAAAATTGTAAATGGGAGGCAAGGGGAGTAGGCATTTACCCTGGTTTAGTCTCTTCCTTAAACAATCATAGTAAGCAATTAAAGACTTGACTGTTACTTTCATTTTGGCTTGTTTTTGTTGGCTACTCAGACTTAAGAGCTCAGCTGAGCTTCTGACAATATGATCATATAAATTGGTGTAAATTATTTCTTAATTAAATTTAACATTTTTTTAATCTCAGGAAATAAGAATGGAAAAGGACTTCCTCAGTCTGTAATGATGAAAAACTTAATGGCTATCTTCCCCAAGACAGAGTGCAAAAAATGGATGTCTTCTCTTACCACTTCTATTAAACTTGTACTGGAGGTCCTAGCCAGTCCAATAAGGCAGCCAGCACAAAAAGGCACAGGAATTGAAAAGGGAAAAGTATGACTCTCTTTATTTGCCGATGATATAATTATGTACATGGAAAATACAGAGTAACTAATGGAACTAATGAATAAATTTAACAATGCTGTTCTATAACCTGATTATAGATTACACTTACACTATTGTATGGATCTATCAAAATTCACAGAACTGTGCATAAAATCAAACCCTAGAAAAGAAAGAAATGGGTAATATCTTAGGATAAAAAGTTCAATATAAAAGTGAATCATGTCTGTAACTTAGCAACAAGCAATTAAAAATACAAGATCTAAGTGATAGCATTTACTGTGAAAACAATCATATGCATAGGAGGAAAGTGAGCAAATGCTGTGCATGGTTCTACGATGACCCAGTTAAAGACTATCTAGATTAATCAAGATGTACTGTGTTTATGGATTGAAAAAAAATCAATAATTTTAAGACTTCAATCTTCCTATATTAATCCAAAGAATTGTTGCTATTCCTGTCAAAAATTCAGAAGTTTTTTTTTAGTAGGAATTGACAAGATGAATCTGAAATTTACATGAAATTAAGAAACAAAACAGATGAAGGGGGAAAAAATGAGAAGCAAACCATAAAACAGACTCAACTATAGAGAACAAACTAAGGTTGCTGGACAGGAGGTGGGTGAGGGATGGGTTAAATGGGTGATGAGTATTTAAGGAGGTCACTTTTGATGAGCACTGGGTGTTATTCACAAAACCAGACAAAGACCCCACCAAAAAGGAGAATTACAGACCAATATCCCTAATGAATATGGATGTAAAAATTCTCACCAAGATACTAGCCAATAAGATCTAAAAGCACATAAAAAGATTATTCACCATGACCAAGTAGGATTTATTCCTGGGCTGCAAGGGTGGTTCAACATTTGTAAATCAATGTGATACACTACGTTAATAAAACAAAGCACCAGAACCATATGATCCTCTCAATTGATGCAGAAAAAGCATGTGACAAATACAGCATTCTTTCTTGATTGAAAATCTCCACAGTGTAAGGATAGAGGGGACATACCTCAATACCATAAAAGCCATCTATGAAAAGCCCACAGCAAATATCATTCTCAATAGGAGAAAACTGAGAGCTTTCCCCCTAAGGTCAGGAACAGGGCAGGGATGTCCATTTTCACCACTGTTGTTCAACACAGAACTAGAAGTCCTAGGCCCAGCAATCAGAAAACAGAAAGAAATAAAAGGCATTCAAATTGGCAAAGAAGTCAAACCCCCACTTTTTGCAGATAACATGGTACTTTTATGTGGAAAACCCAAAAGACTCCACCCCAAAACTACCAGAACTCCTACAGGAGCTCGGCAAGATATAAAATCAATGCACAGAAATCAGCTGCACTTCTATACATTAAAATTGAGACAGAAGAAAGAGAAATTAAGGAATCAATCCCATTTACAATTGCACCCAAAACCTTAAGATACATAGGTGTAAACCTAACCAAAGAGGTAAAGGATCTGTACTCTGAAAACTACAGAACACTTATGAAAGCAATTGACGAAGACATAACAAAATGGAAACACATTCCAAGCTCATGGATTGGAAGAATAAATATGGTTAAAAAGCCTATGCTACCCAGCACAATCTATACCCTCAGTGCAACCCCTATCAAAATACCATTGACATTTTTCACAGAGCTGAAACAAATAATCTTAAAATTTATATGGAATCAGAAAAGAGACCAAATATACAGAGGAATGTTGGAAAAGAAAACCAAAGCTGGTGGCATCACAATAATGCACTTCAAGCTATATTATTACAAAGGCGTAATCATCAAGACAGTATGGTACTGGCACAAAAAAAAAAAAAAAAAAAAAACCCAGACACATAGATAAGTGGAACAGGAGAGAGAAACCAGAAATAGACCCTCAACACAATGGTCAAATAATCTTCAACAAGGCAGGAAAGACTATCCAATGGAAAAAGGACAGTCTCTTCAATAAACTGTGGGAAATAAATTTCTGGGAGAATTGGATAGCCACATGTAGAAGAATGAAACGAGACCATTTTTTTTTTAAATTTCAGCAAAACAGTATTCATTATTTTTGCACCACACCCAGTCCTCCATGCAATCTGGGCCCTCTATAATACCCACCAGCTGGTACCCCAACCTCCCACCCCCCCCCCGCCACTTCAAACCCCTCAGATTGTTTTTCAGAGTCCATAGTCTCTCATGGTTCACCTCCCCTTCCAATTTCCCCCAACTCCCTTCTCCTATCTCCTCATGTCTTCCATGCTATTTGTTATGCTCCACAAATAAGTGAAACCATATGATGATTGACTCTCTCTGCTTGACTTATTTCACTCAGCATCATCTCTTCCAGTCCTGTCCATGTTGCTACAAAAGTTGGGTATTCATCCTTTCTGATGGAGGCAGAATAGTCCATCGTGTACATGGACCACATCTTCCTTATCCATTCATCTGTTGAAGGGCATCTTGGTTCTTTCCACAGTTTGGCGACCGTGGCCATTGCTGCTATAAACATTGGGGTACAGATGGCCCTTCTTTTCATGACATCTGTTATCTTTGGGGTAAATACCCAGTAATGCAATGGCAGGTTCATAGGGAAGTTCTATTTTTAATTTCTTGAGGAATCTCCACACTGTTCTCCAAAGAGGCTGCACCAACTTGCATTCCCACCAACAGTGGAAGAGGGTTCCCCTTTCTCCACATCCCCTCCAACACATGTTGTTTCCTGTCTTCCTAATTTTGGCCATTCTAACTGGTGTAAGGTGATATCTCAATGTGGTTTTAATTTGAATCTCCCTGAGGACTAGTGATGATGAACATTTTTTCATGTGTCTGATAGCCATTTGTATGTCTTCATTGGAGAAGTGTCTATTCATATCTTCTGCCCATTTTTTGATATGATTGTCTGTTTTGTGTGTGTTGAGTTTGAGGAGTTCTTTATAGATCCTGGATACCAACCTTTTGTCTGAACTGTCATTTGTAAATATCTTCTCCCATTCCGTGGGTTGCCTCTTTGTTTTCTTGACTGTTTCCTTTGCTGTGCAGAAGCTTTTGATTTTGATGAAGTCCCAAAAGTTCATCTTCGCTTTTGTTTCCTTTGCCTTTGGATACATATCTTGAAAGAAGTTTCTGTGGCTGATATCGAAGAGATTACTGCCTATGTTCTCCTCTAGGATTCTGATGGACTCCTGTCTCACGTTGAGGTCTTTTATCCATTTTGAGTTTATCTTTGTGTACGGTGTAAGAGAATGGTCGAGTTTCATTCTTCTACATATAGCTGCCCAGTTTTCCCAGCACCGTTTATTGAAGAGACTGTCTTTTTTCCACTGTATATTTTTTCCTGTTTTGTCGAAGATTATTTTCCCATAGAGTTGAGGGTCCGTATCTGGGCTCTCTACTCTGTTCCACTGGTCTATGTGTCTGTTTTTATGCCAGTACCATGCTGGAAACAAACCATTATCTTACACCATACACAAAGACAAACCTAAAATGGATGAAAGACCTAAACATGAGACAGGAATATGTCCAAATCCTAGAGGAGAACACAGGCAGCAACCTCTTCAACCTCAGCCATGGCAACTTCTTGCTAGACATGTCTCCAAAGGCAAAGGAGGTAAAAGCAAAATTGAACTGTTGGAACTTCTTCAAATAAAAAGCTTCTGCACCAAAAAGGAAATAGTCAACAAAACTAAAAGGCAACCTACAGAATGGAGAAGACATTGTCAAGTGACCTACCAGATAAAGGGCTAGTATCCAAGATATATAAAGAATTTATCAAACTCAACACCCACTGTTGGTGGGAATGCAAGCTTGTACAGTCACTCTGGAAAACGGTATGCAGATCCCTCAAAAAGTTAAAAATAGAGCTACCCTATTACCTAGCAATTGCACTACTAGGTATTTACCCCAAAGATGAATGTAGTAATCCAAAGGGGCACCTGCACCCCAATGATTATAGCAGCAATGTCCACAACAGCCAAACTGTGGGAAGAGCCAAGATGTCCATCAACAGATGAATGGATAAAAATGTGCTATATATAAACAATGGAATATTACTCAGCCATCAGAAAGGATGAATACTTATGATTAATATTGGCATGGATGGAACTGTAGGGTATTATGCCGAGTGAAATAAGGAAAGAGGAAGACAATTATCCTATGGTTTCGGTCATATGTGTAATTTAAGAAACAGGGAAGAGGATCATAGGGGAAGGGAAAGAAAACTGAATTAGAGGTCATCAGGGAGGGAGACAAACCATGAGAGACTCTTAACTATAGGGAAAAATACTGAGGGTTGCAGAAGGGGAGATGATTGGGGGGTAGGGTAGCTGGGTGATGGGCATTAAGGAGGGCATGGGATGTGATGAGCTCTGGATGTCTTACACAACGCAACTGATGAAATAGTGAATACTACATCTGAAACTAATCATGTACTATATACTGGCTAATTGAATCTAAATAACTTTTTTTAATGAGCACTGGGTGTTATATGGAAGCGAGGAGTCTCTAAATTCTACTCCTGAAACGAATATTACATTACTTGCTATCTAACTGGAATTAAACTAAAAACTTGAAATAAAAAAAGGAAACTAAAAATAGTAATAAAAATTTAATATTAAAGATCAAAAAATAAAAATATATAAAACTAATACGGAGTCAATAGCCAAGACAATTGTCATGACAATCGTGAAAGAATAAATTCAAAAGAGTCACACTACAAAACATAAAGTGTTATAAGGGTGCCTGAGTGGCTCAGTAGGTTAAGCCTCTGTCTTCAACTCAGGTCATGATTTCAGGGTCCTGGGATCGAGTCCCACATCAGGCTCTCTGCTCAGCAGGGAGCCTACTCCCCCGGCCCCTCTCTGCCTTTCTCTCTGCCTACTTGTGATCTCTTTCAAAAAAAAAAAATAAGTAAAATCTTTAAAAAAATTTAAAAAATAGTTATTATAACACCAAAATAATTAAGATAGTAGCATATTGGCATAAGGATATACAAAAAGATCAACAGAACAGACTAGTGAGTTCCATCCAAGACCTGTACGTACACATTCAATTCATTTTCAATAAAGCCATCAAAGTAAATCAATTTAAAAAGGAGCTTTTTTTTCAATACATGGTACTGAAATAACTGGTCATCTACATAGAAAAAATAATGGGCTTAAGGACAAAATCTGAAACTATAAAGATTCTAGGAGAAAACATATTATTGCAACCTTAGAGCTTAAGATATCTTAGAGAAGACACAAAAGACAAGGAAAGGGAAGGGGGCATGAGGGAGTTTGGGGTAGTAAAAAAGTTCTATGTCCTGACTTGCTTATTGGTTACTGAGTATACAATTATTAAAAAAACAATTGAGCTGTTCACCTAAGATCACATAAGATCAGTGCATATCCCTTTTTGTAAATTATACTTCAACAAAATTATACTTCAATAAAATAACCATTAAAATGAAAACATTAAAATGTTCATTGCAGCTTTACCTGTAAAAGCCACAAACTGGAAACAACCCAAATGTCCATTAACCGGTAAACAGAAAAGTAAAGTGGCATATCCATAGGATAGAATACTACATAGCAAGAAAATAATAACCTGTGGATACACACCACAACATGAATGACTCTCAAATGCTGACAGAAAGACGACAGAACAAGAAAGTGTACATACTACATGATTCCATTAATTTAAACTCTAGAAAATGAAACAAATGCAAGAAAGATCAGTGGTTGGGGCACCTGGGTGGCTCAGTGGGTTAAGCCTCTGCCTTCGGCTCAGGTCGTGATCTCGGGGTCCTGGGATGGAGCCCCACATCGGGCTCTCTGCTCAGCAGGGAGCCTGTTTCCTCCCCTCTACCTGCCTCTCTGCCTACTTGTGATCTCCCTCACTGTCAAATTAAAAAAAAAAAAAAGATCAGTGGTTACTTGGGGGTGAGGAATGAAAGTAGGAAGGAAGGGAGGGACTATAAAGAGTTATGGAAATCTTTTCTGGTGATCCATATGTTCATTATTTTTAATGTATCAATGGTTTCACAGGAATTCACATAGGTCACAACTCCACAAATTGTATACTTTAAGTAAATGCATTTTACTGTATGTCAATTATACCTCAATGTTGCTTAAAAACTATAGAGAACCAGATTTGAGCTCAGTAAGAAAGAATTTTCCTTCTAACAACCAGAACAATAGAATTTTAAAATTAAAAGACACTTCCTGGGTATTGCTGACAAGGTATCATACACTCCCTATTTGAGCACTTTCAAGAATGGGGCATTTCCATTACTAAATATCTTAATTGTTAGAAAATTATTGATACCAAATGTTCCTGTAACTCATTCCATTGATTCTAGGTCTTCTCTCTGGTGCTATCCAAATCTACCTTCCCCCAAATTCAAAATTCATTCAATGATTAGCTACTGAGAACCAGCTATATGTAAGGAACCAGTCTATATACTATGGTGAATAAATAAATACATAAGAAAAGGATCCTATGTCATGGGTTTCCCAATTTGTATCTAAAAATAACTAAATTCAGCTTATTGTCTTTTTTCACTACTGTCTCCTCTGCTGTAGTTTATACTGTGAGAATGTTTCTGACTTGGCAATTGGACTGAAGATGGTAGGAAAAATACACAAGTACAATCGAGTATCACCATTTTTATTTAGTAGTTTAATTGTGTCTACTAGGATGAATAAAATTACAAAATCATATTAACAGCTCACCAATCACTAAACCAAAGTGGTATACTGGAAAGATAACAAGAATAAGATTCCTGTTCTGCTTCTGCAACTAACAGCTGAGTCCTTCGTTAATCATTTCACTTTCCTATAAAATGATGGAGTTGGTCTCTGTAGAGTGGTGGTTTTCAAATTTTTTAGTCTCAAGACCCTTTTACTCTCATAAAAATCATTGAGGATTCCAACAGCTTTTGTTTAGGTACGTTTTATCTACCAATACATACCATATAAAATAAAACTGAGTAATATTTAAAGTAATTATTCATTCATTTAAAAGTGACAATACTGTGCACGGTATGTTAACTAAGTAAAATTCAAATAAAGAAATTTTAAGTGACAATAATGAACCCATTACATGTTAACATATGTTATGTATTTTTATGAAAACTAATTACATTTTTCAAAAATACAGAAAAGTGTGAAGAGGAATTGTCTGGTTGTTTTATTTTATTTTATTTTTTGGCAAATATCTTTAATGTCTGTCTTGATAGAAGACAGCTTCCTCATATCCGCTTCTGCATTCACTCTGTTGCAATATGTTGTTTTGGTTGAAATAGTTGGATCTTCCTATCTGCTTTTGCATTCATTCTGTTGCAATATGTTGTTTTGATTGAAATATATGAAGACAATCTGGCTTCATAAAGTTATATATTTGGAAAATTGAGTACTTTAATAGCCTTTTATGACAATTGTGGATATTTTTTAATACTATTCCAAAGCTCTATAAGTGGTAGACTCTAAGGTTAGTTGCAACACAGAATCTGAAACCTCATCAATTAACTATTTGTACTCAATTACATTAAAACTCATTGATCTATCTTGCCTCTGAATGGATCTTTTACCCATGCATGATATTGTAACATCATGCATTAGTCATTTGGAAAATATTAGTTCACTGAGATTTGTACAACTTCAGAATGTTAATACATTTCATTATACAATATCAAAAAAATCACATACATTAATATAATTACCAATCTCATTAGAAAAGACTAAGATCTGGGAAGCTGTCAAGCTCATAGTGGTAGATTTGAATTCAAGTTCTAATTCTTACTTGAAAAGTTCAAACTTGTTTATTGGCGACAAATACTGCCAGTAGTTTTCCTTTAAATAATAGAGTCACTTTGCTCATTTTCAAGAAAATGCTTGCCAAATACCCAAGTCTGAGTAACTACAGTTTGTCTCATTTGTTCTTTTTTTTTAAGATTTTTTCTTTATTTATCTGACAGAGATCACAAGTAGGCAGAGAGGCAGGCAGAGAGAGAGGAGGAAGCAGGCTCCCTGCAGTGCAGAGAGCCCGATGTGGGGCTCAATCCCAGGACCCTGGGATCATGACCTGAGCCGAAGGCAGAGGCTTAACCCACTGAGCCACCCAGGTGCCCCTCATTTGTTCTTTCAATAAAAATGTGTTCCATACAAAGATCAGCTAGTTCAACCTACAACTCAATCAACTGCACATGTGCTTTTCCTAAAAACAAAGACCTTACTTCAATATACAGCTAGTTCAACCTACAACTCAATCAACTGCACATGTGCTTTTCCTGAAAACAAAGACCTTACTTCAATATACATAAGTGTTTTGCATATACTTCCCATTTTGTCATACAGAATATTAAAAAGATGTGGACTCAAGGGACAAGAACTAATAAAATACTACACTGAGACCATTCTTAAGCAAAATTGGCTTTTTATCCCCTAAGTATATGAAGAATACAATTAGGACAATTTGGTACACTGCACTAGCAGTTTTACCCACCATCAGTGCAAATCCCAACAAGTGAAAAGGGAAAAATGTCTTCATACTCTTATTAAAATAGTCCTCATGTTCCTCCTTATAGGATCTTAGGAATCTCAGGGGTTCAGAGACCACACTTCAAAAACCACTGACTTAAAAGATCTTTAATGTCACTCTAGATCTAAAATGTCCATAATTATGTAAATACTCAATATCTTTCATTTGTACAACTCAACAAAACGTTAGTTTCCTTATTAAGTAATACATCTTACATTTAACAAATACATGAATTTCTTAAAAATCTGTAATTCAACTAATCCTGGGGACAAGCTCATGAGGTCATGAAACAGGAACTATTTCTTCCTTCCTAAAAGAACCTTGCTTTTATACAGATTTTCTCACCCACCAACCTTTCCAAGAACCAACATGCTTTGGAAACAGAGGTGCTGAATCACTGGTCTAGCTACTTTTATGGTCCTATTTCACTTTCCAATGTACTTGTATAAATATATACATACAACACAATTCTAACCAATGAAATATAAGGGCTGTTTTCAGGGTGGAGGTATGGGACATCTTAAAAAGTTTTCATTGCTGATGAAAAAGGACACAAATGAACAAACAGTTCATACTCTTCTTTTACTAGTCAATGTGGTATCTGCATGTGATCTCTGGAACTGCAGCAGCCATCCTGCTAGTATGAAGGGCACTAATCTAAGAGTAAGCTGTTAAAGTATGACAGAACAGAAAGGAGAAGGAACCTAGGTCATTATTTGGCTGAACTGATTAACCTTGGAGATATTCTACTTCAAAACTTCTTGTTAAGTGAGCTAAAATTTTCCTTTATTGTCAAGACAGCTGAATTAGTGTTTTCTACCACCTGTAAGAGAAAAAAACTTATCTTATATAAACAGGCACTATCACTATTATGCCTATCTTTCATATAGGAAATATTTTACTCCATCAAATAGATTGTGAGATTATGGACAGAGAAGGACCTTTCCTCCATTTGCAAAGTCCTAGAGAGCCCAAAACGCAGAATACACTAAATGGTGTTTCCCTAGTGTCCCACTCTTGGTATCATTTTACTCCTCAAGTTCCAAGATCTCCTTCAGTATTCCATTAGTGTCATATATACTATAAGAAAATTTGGAAGCAATTCAGCCAGTTCTCATAACATATAGGAGGAATGTTATTTGAATTGCAAAATGATGGAAATGCCAACAGAATTTCGTACAGTCTTATTGTAGTACTTACTGTCATAAAACCAATTCCATTAACCTGAGTAGCACTTGCTCATAAGCAGTGCTTATGAGTCTCCAAGTTAATAAGTAAATGTAATGTTTACATCAGAGGCAGTAAAATTAAAAAAAAATTAAAAATTGAATTTTGCAAAAGCCTGTCTCATTGTAACATTTGCCTTTGGTTGTCCTTGGTTACCAAATAGCAAGGAATTTAAGGTTCCCATTTCATCAGGGTAGCAAGTACCATCACAGACTACACTTTTGATTAAAGGCCAGCAGAAGCTGCTAAAGGAACAAAGGGCAGTTGGACCTGGATAGATTATGAAGGTAAATAAACTCAAGCATTGATGCATAAAATGAGAATCTGGTTTGTTAAAATTAAAGGAGCCTATGTATCAGAGATCACACTAAAGATGCCTCTCCAAAAGTCCTCAACAATTACTTCTATTAAAAACAAATCTTTGTAATGAAGATTTAGTTAAGTGGCTGGGTGGTTCATTTATAATGTTAATTAGAAAGAATATATTTTCAAAAATTACTTCTGTTCCATGGTTGCTATTGTCAGACGGGATGAGATAATGGAATCATTACATTTTAAAAAGAAAATCATTAGAGGATAGGACCAAAATCAACCAACCAACTGGCAATCAATTGGGCATCAATTCCATAGTCACTGTACTACATAGAAAAAAAATTATTAAGGTTGTCTCAAAGGCACTCTTATACACTACTGATAGGAGTATAATTGGTAAAACCATTCTGCAAAGTAATTTGGCAAGAGAAGATCTCTATCATTCAGAAGCTTAAAGTTCAGCTATTCAAGTGCCACCTGGAAAAGCCATAATATGTAACAGTTTGTGATTTTACAGAGGAATACATTTGAACTGCACAAGCTACAAGGCTGGCATAAAGGCACTAAAGTCTCTTAGCTAGTGAAGAAACACAATAAGGTAACGTGGGAGTGGTACAAATTGGATGGGGGACCTCTGATTCCACATATACTTAAGAGTTTGTTTCTTAAAAGAGGAGATGCAGGGGATGGCATCGCCCCAAAGTGAGAAAATTATATTAACAATGGGGGGAAGGTCCTGGAGTAACACTAAGGGAAAGATGAAAGCAAGGAACAGCACTAGACAAAGACAGAGCCATTTAAGTGTAAGCATCATAGGCAGCTATGGGGTAGGGACTGGCAAAGAGGGTGAGAAGGGAGAGCAGAGGGGTACCCATTTCAGATGCATTCCACAACTCTCCTAGGGAAGGGGGAATGTCAATGGATTTGGGGTATATTATATCCTTGCTCTTGCTAGAAGGAGGATGAGGGTGGAAGGGGTGATATTCTTGGAGGGGAGGCTCCGCCTTCTGTCCAGGGGAGAAATACAGAGGAACACATGGTTTACAGAATTAAAATTAAAATTAAGCCCTTGAGGATGGATGGCATAGGCAATTACAATAAAGAGTTATTAAAGGATGAACCAGTCATGAACGTATCTTTAAAATCAAGTCAAGGGACACCTGGGTGGCTCAGTCCTTGGATGTCTGCCTTCTGCTCAAGTCATGATCCCAAAGTCCTGGAATCCAGTCCCACATCAGGTTCCCTGCTTGGTGGGAAGCCTGCTTCTTCCTCTCCCACTCCACCTGCTTGTGTTCCCTCTCTCCTTGTGACTCTCTCTGTCAAATAAATAAATAAAATCTTTTTAAAAGAAGTAAATAAAATAAAATAAAGTCAAGTGACCAGTCACAGGAAGGGGTTATGGCAGGGCAGTGGGAATTATTCAACTTTTCAACATGACTTTATTTTTCTGTATTATCTATGATGTATGAAAATACAGACTGGAAAAAAAAAAAAAGAAAATACTGACTGAGGAAAATCTCATGAGCAGGTTTTAGAGCCAGACCATTCTGATTCAAATCTTGGCCCAATTATTCACTAACTGCATGACTTCAGTCAAGTTATTTAACTACCTTGTAGGCCTTAGATTCCTTATACATAAAAATGGGAATAATATTATCTACCTAACAGGTATAACATAGTAACCACTAAAAAAAAAGTTAGCTATAAAAATTTATCTGTTGATATCACCTTTCTAAATGTTAGGGTCTACTGCATGTACCAAAGACTCTGAAAATACTAATGGCTTTTAACCCACTAATTCCCCATAAAGAAAGCAGTACTAAGAAAAGAATACAAAATATGAAATAAGAAATATTCATGGCAGTTTTTCTTACAATGGCTTTCAAAACTTGAAATTTAAAAATATATTCTATAAGGGCACCTGGCTAGCTCAGTCAGTACAGCATGTGATTCTTGATCTTGGGGTTGTGAGTTCAAGCCCCATACTGGGCACAGAGATTACTTTAAAAAAATCCTTTAAAAATATTCTATAAAAGTGAATAAGGAAAACTAAAATAAGATAAAGAAAGAGGGGAAGGTAAACCATAGAGACTCTTAAATATAGGGAACAAACTGAGGGGATGTAGTAGAAGGATGGGGTAATTGGGTGATGGGTTTAGGAAGGGCACTTGATGTAATGAGCAGTGGATGTTATATGTAACTGATGAATCACTAAATTCTACCCCTGAAACTAATACTACACTACATATGAACTAATATGAATTTAAATAATTTTTTTAAAAAAGAAAAAAATGAATAGGTGATTTAATTGTGGTGTGTATAAATTATATACAGTCATTTAAAACTAGTATGCTTGTTTTTTTAAGATTTATTTATTTATTTGAGAGAGAACATGAGCAGTAGGGGCAGAGGGAGGAGAGAGAATCTCAAGTTGAACACTTAACCGGCTGTACCAACCAGGTGCCCCTAAAACTGCTATCTTAAACGAAGAATTTTAATAACATGGGAAAATGCTTAATAAGTAAAACAAGCATTAAGATATACAACTGTATATGAAGTAATCTCAACTTTTTAAAAAATTTTAACCAATTTACTTTTTTTAAAAAAATATTAGATGCATAAAGAGGAAAATCATTAACAATAATTAGAGTTATTTCTATGCTGTTGATAGAACCATGGAAATGTTTTTATTTTCTTCTTTATAATTTTCTGCATTTTCAAGTTTCCAATACTGCACATGTATTATTTTGCTATTAGACAAAACCAACATGTAAATTGAAGAAATGAACAAATATATAGTTCTTGCCTATAATCTAATAGGAAGATCAGATAAAATCTCAGGAGACAAAATGCCCCGGAAGACCAAATACATTTAGATACTAGATAGGAAGAGGATAAATATTACAAAATTTTCAAAGAAGAGTAAAATCAGCCATTGAGATGTAATAGTAAGGCAAAGTTTCACAGAAAGACTATTCTCACTAGCTTGTAAACTCCATGGAGGCAAGAAACTTGTCTATCTTATATAATTTTATCCACAGTGTCTAACACAAAATGATTTTGTGAACAGTACACATCCAAGAGGGTAGAAATAAAACAACATATATAATTCTTAAATACTTATAAGTAGCTGAACAAACATATGCTGGATGAATATAAACATCACACTGAAACTGAGCAAAGATTTGGATCCATAGGTTTCCAATCAAAATGGAGAGGCAAGGGGCACTGGGTGGCTCAGTCAGTTAAGTATGTGCCTTTGTCTCAGGTCCTGGTCTCAGCATCCTGGGATGGAGCTCACATCATGCTCTCTGCTCAACAGGGGGCCTGTTTCTCCCTCTCCCTACTGCCTACTTGTCCTCTCTCTATCCAATAAATAAATAAAACCCCTTTAAAAAATGGAGAGTCAAAATACATACATAGTGCTCAAGGTATTATATGAAAGCTCACCTAGACTAGAATGGAGACTGTATATTGTAAAACGTAAAGAAAAACAAGCTTGATGGAGGGAAAGATCACTATAGACCTTGAATATCAGGCAGAGAATTTGAGAGTTAATGCATTAAGAAATGACAAGTCAATAACTTGTAATGACAGCAATGAAATCTTAAATGTATTCACAATTTGCCAACTACTATTCTAAATGCTTTACATAACTCCTCTCATTTTATCCTCAAAACAACCTGTGACATAGGTATCACACATCCCCTTTTGCCAATAAGGTAATTAAAGCTTAGAGGTTACCACTTGGTTGAAGGTAACACATCTACCAGTCAGATTCCAGGTCTGACTCCAGAGGCCAAGTTTTTAAAGATTCTGCACAAGACCTCTCCAAAGCCCACAAAACATGTCTGCAGAGAGACACCAGATTCTACAACATCAAAGATATATTTTTATTCTGTGGTCTTAGATACAAATATACACAAAGAGAGATTGAAAAAAGATAGATAAATACGTGGATATACATCTGTGTATATATACATCTACGTCTTAGTTTTGTCTGCTGAGAAGGTATAGAACCAACGACACCTCAATAGCCATGAGCACACCAGGCACCCACACCTTGACTTCTAAATAAAAAGGATCAGGGCTCCCTTGAAAAAATGGCTGATTCCAGGGTTGGGGCAGTTTAAGTAGAAAAAATGAGGCTGGAACATTTTGTAGTACCAGAATGTAAGGGAATGCTCACAAAATGGCAGGGACACACTGAAAGGACACAGAAGCCAAATGGAAGAACCTCCCATTAGCCAAATCTGGGATAATTTCAGCAAAAATAAAAGTAAAAATAGCAAAACTCATTATAACTCATAGAACAAAACAAATATCCATAACTCCATACTGCTATAAGTAACTGAAAGGATAATAAGTAAATAACAGAGGTGAAGTTCTTTGCTATATTAGATTTCAATTATTAAGTACAGAAAATGTTAGAAACTGAAAACCACTATTGGCAAATATCATAGTAATAATTATTCAGGCCAGAATCCTCAGTAGATGCTAATTTCAAGCAGGCAAAAATATGATGAAAAACAGGATATTTACATTGTCTCACAATATCGCCTCACACATCTTTATGAGATCAGCTCACTTTGTAATTACAAAAGGAAAAAACAGTAACTTTATGGCATATAAACCTGGTAGATACTACATGAATCAATTATCAAGGTTAACACAAGGTCAAAAGTCTAGTGTTGAACATATAGACATTAAAAGTAAAATAAAAACAGAAAAAATGTACATACTCTTACACAAAGGACAAACTCATTTATAAATATATAAACAAAACTAAAATTATCTAGATAGTTGAGTAAATAGAATTTGATACAATGGTTAGGTAAATTGGAAAAAAAAAACAGAAGTGAACTGGGCAATTTAAGCAGAGAGCCACCATATACACATACCCTGTTTAATCATAATAGATATGCTACTGAAAAGTTTAGCATATTTAAAATTATTATGGAAACTGACAAATTAAAAGAAAAATAAAGCAAGACTTTCTTTAAAATAATCATCCACCACAAATACTAGTTGTTTTATAAATCTAACTTTTTATATGTGATAGTATAAAATCACACCTTCAACAAGTAATTGCTTCTAGATTGCTTTTAAATTATATCTCTATATGTAAACATTGTACAAAGATCAAACTGATCTCTATTATGATCTCTTACTGTAAGTCCAAAGCTGTTTCCATTATAAGATGCTATTTCTCCTAACATCAGCAGGAAGAGATATAATCCCCATTATCATTTCCATTTCACGTCCTGTGTTTCCCCCATCAAAAAAAAAAAAAAAAAAAAAAAGTAGCAGAGATCCAAACACTCAAAACAGCAAGTAAGTCTCTATAAACCACATACAAAGGAGGTACTATAGTACAGTCATTGAGGGTAAAGAATTTGGAGTCAAACTGTCTAAATTTCCAGCCCCACAACTTAGTACCTATGTGATTTTTTGGAAGTTACCTAATCTACGATCCGTAGCTTCTTGATCTCTAAAGCAGGGACAACAATCATATATATCTCTTAGGTCTGTTGTGAAGACTATATATGATAATGTACATTGCCATATTAGCACATGCTTGGCCCATAGTAAACACTCAAATATTTAAGTTATGATCACAGTGTCAACAATTCTTCCTACAGAGCAGTTAATTCATAGTATACTTCAAAGGAAAAACTGTTCCAGGTCACAAACGACACCACTACCCTGAGTATGTCGTTGCCACTGGTCACAAGAGAAATAGCGTATTTAAATTAGAGAAACCTATCTACTCCACTGCCCCAAAACACTAACATTTGTATAGTAGGGGGTAGTACAATCTTACACACCATATCCATAAATCTAAGTGCATATCCTACTGATAGTAAGCATGGGTATGATCACCTTTACATAAAAATATGTTATTTCCACCACTAGAAATTACCTTTGCAACGTAAACCTGCCTTTTTCTCATACTGTTAACCTTTTCAGAATTAAGATTACTCTTTCCACCTAGTAATCACTCGGTCTAAAAAAAATCTTCCACGTATTTATGATATCCCCATTTGGTATGACTTCAGAGATCTATCATTTAACTATGAAAAATTAAAGCAGCTCTTGTATCAGTGTTCTTCCAGATATAAAAGTCCCAATACCAGACTACTTCAGTCAACAATCAGTCAACCCCACTACCACCCATTTTACTCTGGAGAAGGTCACCAATATCCCCAGCACTAATATGGATAGAAGATACCACTCATATCTTTGAGATGATTAAAACATTTCATCTAACTAGGATATTGATGTGTGAAGTAGAAAAAACAAACCCCTGGGTTTATTAGAGGCACAATGTCCTAATGATAGAGAAATAGGATATAAAATGTTCTTTTAAAACTATATAGAAAGAAAAAGGAAAAAAAAAACTGCATATCTTCTGTTACTACTTCATGAACCATCATTAAGAGTCCAAGAAAACAAGCTTGCTCCCAAGTTTTGTCACCCATAAAAAGAAATCTCACTTTTAATATAAATTGTTTTAATACAAACTGATGTATTGTTATACATACCTGTATGACTAATATCAGGTGCACATTTACTAATAGCAACATCAAAGTAAAAAATTGAAATATTTAATCAAACATCACCAAACCTTTGCCCCTGGGCCAAATGCCATAAGCGCCAAGATTTTTTTAAAGATTTTATTTATTTATTTGACAGAGAGAGATCACAAGTAGTCAGAGAGGCAGGCAGAGAGAGAGGAAGAAGCAGGCTCCCCGCTGAGCAGAGAGATCCAGGACACCAGCTGGATCCCAGAACCCTGAGATCATGACCTGAGTCCAGGGCAGAGGCTTTAACCCACTGAGCCACCCAGGGACCCCGTGCCAATATGTTTTTAAAAGTTGTTAAAAGTAACTGCTTTCAACAACACAAGTGTAGTTTTATCCAGGGGTCTATAAATACTATTAAGTGGCAAAACCTTACCCCATTAAGATGCTCTGTATCAAAAAAGCAATTTTAAGTCATCTCTAATTTTTCGGAGGAACAATTACAAGTGTGGTTGATAGTCATGGTTTTTCAGAAGACTCGCTATCATAATTACATTGTGCTTAGAGTAATGTGAAAGTTAGTTTTCATACCTTGAGTACACATTTTCTGGAGGATAAAAGGACAATGTAATCTGAGGTATGCAGAGTGTATAGAGAAACCAGACAGCTAACTTAAACGTGGACCCAGATAAGCCATAACACAGCAGCCGCATATATAAAGAATTGATAACTCACTCAACCAGGGAAGGCCTAAGCTATGATCTCACATTAAAGTGTTTTTAAAACCACCCATTAAGATCACTCAAATGTAATTTTTAAATAGTTTGTCACATACTTAATTCTTTCAAGGTTAAGGGACTTGAAGGATGATGGGCTTCAGGCTGGAGAACATTTCCTTTAACAAAGCCTTTACATCTGCCTCATCCCCAGAAAGACCGTGGGTGGGACTACCCAGAGATCTTTCTAGGAGATAATGAGAGACTGGGGTTTTAATTCTACATTCCTAAAACTGAGTGGAACTTTCTGCTCTGTCATTGCACAGGTGCATCCTCCTCTGTCCTTTAAACCAGAATACTCACTCTTCTTTGAAAAAAGAATTCTTTTCCTTTAAATAGGTGATGGGCATATTTTCGATTTGTTTAGGTGCCCCAGTAAGACTTTTTTTTAAAGTAAATAAGCAAAATCCCAGAACTTAAAAACAAACAAACAAAAACACAACTCAGAGAAGACACGAAGCCGGAAGCCATCCATCTTTACCTCCTTCGTCTTTGGTGTGTTACCTGAGCGTCCGCCATAAGGATGTCAAAAGGGGGACACAAGGGCTTTAGTGGCCAGAGGTATGGCCTAAGGAAGGGGCAAAAGGGAAGCACTTCCTGGGCGCGCTCAGCAGTTTGATGGAAGCTGGATATAGAAAAGGCAAAACATTCAACTACAGACCAGGTTTAAAAGACTGCGTGGGCTGGGTACAACCAGTGTAAAGGTTAGCGGGCAGGAAAGGGAAACAACCCGAGGGCGGAGGGTGGGGAGGAAAAGTTTCAAAGACCCTCCACTAATAGCCTAGTGAGCTATTAACGTGCGTCCCCCACCCCGACTCCACTCTGCGCGCGCGCGCGCACACACACACACACACACACACACACACCCTCTAAGAGCAGCTAGCTGTAGGGAAGCCAGCGGCCCTATTTTTAAACATAAACCTCTCCCCTGGGCTGGAGAAGGCTAAAGTTACCCGCGTTGTAAACAATGTTTCTTCCTAAGCAAGTGAAGGCAGATTGGA
The DNA here is from genome assembly GCF_030435805.1 of Mustela lutreola. NCBI lineage: Eukaryota > Metazoa > Chordata > Mammalia > Carnivora > Mustelidae > Mustela > Mustela lutreola. Next base: position 93,253,285 of record NC_081308.1, on the reverse strand, counting down.
ATGCCCTCAGCCAAGGCCGAGGAGAAAGGAAGGTAAAGGGACAAAAAGTAATTTCTGCCCGAAGAGTGAGATGACTGGTGTTGAGGGGGGGAGTGGGGGGTAAAAGGAAGGACTTACCGCAGCCTCTGCAGGCTGCCCCCAAAGACTCAGGGCCAGTAAGAACAAGCCGGCAGCCAGGCTGACTCCGCGCAGTTTCATTCTTCTCCGGCTCCCGCAGCTCCTTCAACACCCGCACGAAATCCCTGGCCAGCTCTGATCAACTGACATAATCTTGAGTTTATGGGGAGAGAGCTAGAGGCGGAGAAGGACAGCGAGGGAGTTCCAAGTGTGCCCGTCAGCTTAGGTGAGGAGGAAGATTTTTAAAAGTGGAGGGGGTGGGAAAAAAAAAGAGAGAGAGAAGCTCTTCTTCCCTCCCCCCTCCCCTCCCCAAAGCCCGTCTCTCGGGAGAACTTTTCCCTTCTGTCTGGACTTGCAAACTTTTTCCTCATGCAAGTCCCACAGCTCAACTTTCCTCCCCGTCTCCTCCCGCACCGCCCCCTCCCCGCCAGCACTGGGGAATTTGAGGATCACTCCGCCACCGCTTCAGACTGCACCAGCAACCTGCGAGGGAGTGACGCTCAGTTATTTGAGGGAGGGAATCTTCCAGACCACTTGACTGGGCACCATGAGCCCAACCGGGAAGCTTTTCTATTTGTTCATTCTCACCTTCCGTTGGTATTACTCTTCCCTGACCAGTTCCACTCTCACTGGTGAGAGCACCAAAGCCAACTACAAATAGACCTGAGCTGGGACTACTTTTTTTAGCGGATGGATCTTACAGGAAACTGAGATTTTTATTGTTAATGGTTAGAAACAAATTTTGGTTGCTGCTCCCTGGGCACCTGGAGTTGTTTGCCTTTCACTTGCTCGCAAGAAAGTGTCTACATACAATAAAATATGTGAAAAATATTAGGACCGTGTGTGTATATATATATGTTACATAAATATATATATTTATATAATTAAATATATTCTTACAACCAAAGAATCAGGAAAATGAACCTACTTACATGAAGCTTTTATGCGTGTTTAAACATCTAAGATTGAGGAGCATTCAGTAGGTATTAGTAATTATTATATGGTTGGATGTTACTGTAATACAGTCATCTTTTTATTATAGCATTGCTAAATGCTATAATTTGTACCTTTTATATTAAATAATATAAAGGGTATTGAAACTCATTGCGGTTGTCTTTCCCAAGGATTCAATACAGTAAATTTAAAACTTTCGTGCTGTTTTCTTTAAAACTAACACAAACACCTAATTGGAAACATTGATGTAGAGTTAATGGCAGTAGAATTGATGTTTCCAAAATAAAGTAGACTTGAGCATTGCTTTGGTAATCCTGATCTGCAGATTTGTTAAGTAACCAACAGGCCCAGAAACTATTTTGTGTGTACTCCTTGGAGGGTCTTTGGGGATTTGCTGAATATTTCTGATATCTCAGACCCTAGAATTTGCCACTTGAGAGTCTTGCAAGGCTTTGGACCTATTCATGGGGTCCCACTCATCCTTAGGTTCTACACAGTTTTGGGTATATTTACAACTCCAGAAAGAACCACCAAGAGTTTAGTAGACAATCAGAATGAGTGTTATATGCACTTGGGCGAGTGTGCAAGGGCATTTCGGAGTGAATCTGTAGGAGTCCTGTGCCCTAAATCTATTTATGTGTAAGAGTTAACAGTGGTTTATGGAAGTGTACGCTGCATAGTTGCTTAGATCTTAGTGTATAGGTCTCTATGACCCTGAGCGTGAAGCTATGGAGATGCGTGGGAATGTTATGTGCAGAGGTGTCTGAAAGTGAGAAAGACGCCTGGCTGCCCAAGGTAGGGAGGATGATTGACAGCAGGCAGCCCCGCCCCTTTCCCCTCCATTCCTTCCTCTCCTGGTGTATGGAACTATCTTTTTTGAGTGCTGCAAGTTGTAGCGGGCACCGCTGACTGTTTCCCTTTGGGGTACTTCTTATCTAGAAGCTGAGTTTAGTTTCTTCCGAAGTGAGCTACTTCGCCCCCCTACCCGTCCTCCTGATTAAGGAAGCAGCCGCCAAGCATCAGCGTAGCCCTGATGAGCCCGGGCTGTGGAGCCGCTTAGCTGTCTCCCGGGACCCAGCTCTGGAGAAGCCGCAAGCATGCACACTGGGTGAGCTGTTGCTGCCCTGAGCTCCCCTCCCTCTTTCCTACTTTGAGCTACTTTTGCAGGACTGGGACTATACTTGTACTTATGTCATTGTAGAGGAAGGGGCGGGGGGCAGGCAGCCAAAAGGGGTCGGGAATTATGGCCAGACGTAGGTAGGACCCCGGAGCCTTGAGAGCCCATGTTACTCACACTTCTCCTGTTTTCAGGTTGTGGCTGCTCCTGGTTACGTTGTGCCTGACTGAGGAACTGGTAGGAGCTGTGAGTCTCTTCCCCCTACCCCACCTTTTCTCTCCTCCTCCTTTGACCCCTTCCCATTCCACCTCTAGTGTTTGTGTAAGGGGGTTACAGAAGGTTGCACTGGGAAACAGTTCACATCACTCTCCTTTCTAGTGGGAGTTAATGGGGTTCTTAGGAATAGAACAGCGTCACGCTTATGCCTTTGGGGCTCAGGCATCTTTCCGTCCCAAAACTTCCTAATGGGATGGGAAAATAAAAGTAGAAGACACAAGAGATACACATTTCTGAGCCTCTTCCCAGAGGATTTTAAGATGACTGACATCTGATGCTTTTCTGTGCATCTACCTCCAAGACAGAAGAAATGTAATTTCCCCCAGTCTACAAGAACATGAATTGGCACACAAATTTGAGAGTGGGAGGAGAGCCCCAGGAGTGGGACTTGAAAGTGCCGTGAAAGTTATGGAAGTTAAACTTAAGTATTTCCTTGTGATCCTTTGACAGTACCAGATGACAACATCTAGACTCTTTAACTACCTGAACTGAACTAATAACACTAGATGATGTTTGGTTCTGTCTGATGTTTCCTTTCACTGGTTTTCTGTGTCATCAGAAAGTTTAGAATACACAAAAAAATCTGCTGGCAGAAATAAAGTTAGCTGCTGAGTTCAAATGTGAAGTTGTTTGACTATTAAGTACTATTTCACTGCTCTATTTAATAAACTGTTAATAGCCAAAATCACACACTGTATAGATGATAGATATTTACCTTGTGGATTTGACAATTTAAAATAATTGGCCATATTTGTAGTACTTGAAATATTTGTAAATACTATATTTATAGAGCCATACTTAATTCAGTGCAATAAAATCAGCTAATATGTTTATGGGGAGAGGGAGGATTACTTTATCCTGGTATGTATCTTTAAGAAAATATCAGAATAAAGTGAAATGATTTCTCTTAAGAAAAGAGAATGATGCCAGAATACTTGACATCTTGTGCCACCCCCCCACCAACTCAGAACATCAGCTCTTATGTAAGTAAATTCTAGACTTTGTAAACAGGAGTATTGATCTACAATTCTGTGTACTTCTCCATCAGATTCCCCCAGTACACAAGTTTAGTTATAGGTTACCTTGAGGCTCAATACTACATTTATTGAAAATGCCAGGTTTTGATTAGTTAACAATTTGTCCAGGAATCTTGCCACTTATAAAAATGTTATGGCTGGGCAGCATACCCTCCAGCTAAACCTTTATTTTCAGATTCTAGCTGATTGTATTCAGTGTACTTTTGGGGGAAAGCATTAACAAATCATTCTAGATAGCTGGAAACTTCCCAAACACTGCATCTTATCTCTTGATATCCGTAAAAGTCACTGGAGGATTATGCTTTAATTCTTAGAAGTATTGAAATGTGTCTCCAAAATCAAGCACTGCTTTGATGTATGGATTTCAGATTCTGTCTCATTGTTTTACAATGTCACCTGCTATATCAGTGTGAGTGACCCTGGTAAGACTAAAATAAACCTTGAGATACACTGACAATATTTTTTTTTACCTTATTTACATCCAGAGGTGCTCCTTCACTGCTGTTTACTTCTGCGTCATATCTTTGGCAGTGTAAAGCTAGGAGAGTTGCTGGATAAGTTCTCAAAAGATAACTTTTCTGAGGGGAGGTTTTTTTTTGTATTCCTTCCTTGTAGTAGATTCTCCTGTATATTGGGAAGTTCTCATCTCCTCTCAATTCCAGTTTATCCTCTGGGTTTGTAATGTCTTTCACCTTTCAAATGGCTTTAGCTCTTTGAATTCTCTGTACCTTGACTAATATTAATGAAAAAATAACTTTTAAGTAGATTGACAAGGAACTAGGTTGTACTTTTCTATAAGAAAGTGTGTTCACTGTGAACGTTAAGTTGCCAATAACAGAATCTTGGTGAGCATTTGAAATAGGGTCCTTTAGGTAGTTTTGATTTCTCTTTGTCAGAGTTTATAAAGCAGTGCCACTTAAAGGATGGAAAGCTAAACGTTAAAACCTGGGATTAAAGAATGAGTTTCCATTAAATTTCTTTTAAAAGAGTGATGATCTTCAGTGAGGTGAAATGCTTGCACAATTTATCTGAATGAGATAGAGCCTAGGATTTCAGAATATCCATAATCATTTTTGGTTTTTAAGTACTTGAGGCATAGCACACAAAGATTTATTTAAACATAGTCTCTAACTTGCTAGGATATTACTTTCTCAGACAATGCTGGTCATTATGTTTCTTAAAAGATAAGATACCTAATGATAAATTATTATCTGCATGTACCTGCATTATGTTAAAGAAAAGACTAGAAAGATTCATATCTCACCATAGGCCAACACGTCTAGCAGTTAAAGTATGCAGCCAAAGTAGTCAAGGTCCTTATTTTTTCTTCCCAGTTTGCCTCAAATCTCCTTCTGTAAAAGCTCTAATACAACCAAGCATATTTAAAGTCAAAGCCTAGGGACTGTTATCTGGGTAGAGAAAAGGCAAAAGGGGGAGGAAACATATGTCTGTTTGTCCCCTTCTGCAAAGAGCATAGGTAAATCAAGGTCTGATCGAAATACAAGCTTCTTTCCTTAAAGTTGTGACTTGGCCAAGTTGGCCCTTTCCACTGTGATGTTCAGCCCTAATTGCAGCCATCAAAATATGAATAGAGCGTTAGGGATTTTCAGAGACAGAAAAAGTTTCTTCCTACTCTGAGGATCAAGAGGAATATTTACCTTATTTGAGGTTGTGTCTCTAAGAATTCTTTCTTCAAAAGAAACCAACCTTACTGAGATACAATTTAAGAAACCAACCTTACTGAGATACAATTTAAATAACATAAATTCACCCATTTTATGTATACAATTCAATGATTTTTAGTAAATTTGCCAAGTTGTGCAACTACCGCTATATCCAGTTTTAGAAGATTTTCATCATCCCAGTAAAATCCTTCATATCCAGTCACAGTTAATCTTCATTCCTATCCCTAACTCCAAGAGAACATGGATCTACTTTTCTACCTCTATAGATTTGTCTTTTCCAGGCATTTCATATAAAGAGAATAGAATCATATAATATGTGATCTTTTGTGTTTGGCATCTTTCACTTAGCATGATGTTTTTGAAGTTCTTTCATGTTGTAGCATATATCAGTATTTTACTCTACTGGTATTGGCATTTAATATTGATATTTCATTATGGATATACCTCATTTTGTTTATGCATTCACCAGTTAATGGACATTGGGCTCTTTCTACTTTGGGGTTATTATGAATAATGCTGTTATGAACATTATCATCCAAATCTTTGTGTGGACATTCAATTTGCATTTCTTGAGTAGTTATGTAGGAATGGAATTGCTGGGTCATATGAAACAATTATATTTATATTTATTTAAATATTTTGCCCATTTTAATATTTAGATGTCTTATTATTGACTTTAAGAGTTCTTTGTATATTCTGGTTACAAGTCCTTACATTACAACTTGCAGATATTTTCTCCCAATCTGTGGCTGATGGTTGGTCTTTTCATTTTCTTAATATGAAAATTTAAAGTAGTCTTCTGCTTTGCCTTCTAGCAAATATCCTATATCAGCTAGCTGTGAATAATCACAATATATAACATATATATGCATGTATATATGTACATAGAATATGTATCTTGGGTTGACTAAAGATACTGAAATATACATATGAGCACATCATCAAAGGAATCTTCAAATGACTACGTAAATGGTTAACACATAGATGATAATGTAGCTACACTATTGATAGGTCAAATACAAACATATTTTAAGACAAGAGAAGTGGGGAAATAGATATTATTTAATGTGCTACTAAAGAAGCACATTATAGAATTATAGAATTATTTATATATTATCATATATTATATATTATTATAGAATTATTTATATTTATTTATAATTATAGAATTATTTAATGTGCTACTAAAGAAGCACATTATAGAATTATAATTGTATATCACAAATTTGTTTTATTATATGTTTTGATTATTATATTTCAGTATGATTGGTTTCTACTGTAATCCCATGTATTTTACTGAATACATTTAAAAAATTATTCTGAAAAAGAGTCCATAGCCTTCACTAGCCTGCCAAAGTAATCTATGACATGAAAAAAACCCTAGTTATGCAACTGGTTTTTAGAGTAAACAAATTGTCACTTTCTAAGGCTTGTTCAGGAATGAGGGCATTTGCATTTTCTACGCATACCAATAATCTGTTTGATTTTACAGAGTCTCCAGTAAATACACCCCTAGGTACTATAATCTTATAATCAAACCAGATCACAGGAACAAAGTATACTGTTTCCCTAATGACTTCATTAATATAAGAATGAAACAATTCAACATCATATTGTAAGTCCTAGTTAGAGCAATTAGGCAAGGAAAGAAATAAAGGCATCCAAATTGGACAGGAAGAAGTAAAACTGTCACTATTTGTAGATGACATATTATATAGAGAAAACCCTAAAGACTCCATCAAAAAACCGTTAGAACTAATAAATTCAGTAAAGTTTCAGGATACAAAATTAATACACAAAAGTGTATTGTATTTCTTTACCCTATGAATGAGCTATCAGAAAGAGAAATAAAGAAAACAATCCCATATACAAGTGCATCAAAAAGAGTAAAATCCCATTGAGTAAGTTTAACCAAGTGGGTGAAAGACCTGTGCATTGAGAACAAGACAGTGATAAAAGAAATTGAAGAAGACACAAACAAATGGAAACGTATTCAATGTTCATGGTTGAAAATAATTAATATTGTTAGAATTTCCATACTACACAAGCAATATATATAGTCTTAGTGCAATCCTTATCAAAATTCCAGTGTTATTTTTCACAAAAATATTACAAACAATTCTAAAATTCATATGGAACCACAAAAGACCTCAAATAGTCAAAGTAGTCTTAAGAAAGTAGAACAAAACTGAGGCATCACATGCCCTGATTTCAAACTATATTAAAGAACTATAGTAATTAAAATAATATGGTGTTGTCATTAAAAAAAAAAACCCTAGGTCAATGGAACAGAACACAGAGTCCAGAAATAAACTCATGCATATATGCTCAATTAATCTCTGACAAAGGAGCTAAGAATATACAATGGAGAAATGACAGTCTTCAATAAATGATGTTGAAAAAATTGGACAGCCACATGCAAAAGGATGAAACTGGATCAGTATCTTAGCTCATATCCCAAAATTAGTTCAAAATGGATCAAACACTTAAATAGAAGACCTGAGACCATTAAACTCCTAGAAGAAAACATAGGCAGTAACTCCTTAACATAGGTCTTAGAGATGATTGTTTGAATCTGACATTAAAATAAACAAGTGAGACTCCATGAAACAAAAAAGCTTCTGCACAGCAAAAGAAATCAGTGAAATGAAGATGCAACCTACTGAAGGGAAGAAAATCACTGTAAGTCATATATCTGATAAGAGGCAAATACTCAAAATATACAAAGAACTCATACAACTCAATAGCAAAAACATAAGCAGTCATATTTAAAAAATGGGCACAGGGTCTGAATAGACATTTTCCCAAGGAAGACATACAGATGACCAACAAGTACATAAAAGGGTGCTCAATATCATGAATCATCAGAGAAATGCAAATCAAAACCACAAAGAAATATCACTGCACACCTGTTAGAATGGCTAGTACCAAAAAGACAAGAGATGGGGTGCCTGGGTGGCTCAGTTGGGTGGGTGCATCTGCTTTTGGCTCAGATCGTGATCCCAAGGGTCCTGGGATCAAGTCCTTCATCAAGCTCCTTGCTCATCGGGGAGCCTACTTCTCCCTCTCCCTCTGCCTGATGCTCCCCCTGCTTGTGCTCTCTCTCTTTCTGTCAAATAAATAAATAATTTTTTTTTAAAGAGACAAGATATAACAAGTGTTGGCAAAGCTGTGGGGAAAAGAAAACCCTTGTACGCTGTTAGTAGGAATGTGAATTGGTGTGACCACTATGGAAAGCAGTAATGAAGTTCCTCAGAAATTAAAAATAGAACTACCATGTGATCCAGGAATTCTACTTCTGGATATTTACCCAAAGAAAGTGGAAACACAAATTTGGAAATATACGTATACCCTCATGTTCACGGCAGCATTATGTACAATAGTGAAGAGGTGCAAGTAACTTAATTATCCATTGACAGATGCTAAAGAATTTGGGAGTGCCTGGGTGGCTCATTCATTAAGTGTCTGCCTTCAGCTCAGGTCATGGTCCCAATTTCCTGGGATGGAGCCCTGAGCCCTGCATTGGGCTCCCTGCTCAGCGTGAAGTCTGCTTTTCCTCTCCCATTCCCCATGCTTGTATTCCACCCCCCCTCACTCTCTCTGTCAAATAAATAAATAAAATCTTTAAAAAAGAAAAGAATTTGTAGTGCACAATGGAATATTATTTGGTCAAAAAGAATGAAATTTTGCCATTTGCAACAACAGGGATTGGCCTCAAGGACATTATGTTAAATGAAATAAGTCAGAGAGAGAGAGAAAAATAACATATGATAAATCTTAAATGCGAAATCTAAAAAAAGAAAAACCGGCTCATAGATACTGTGAACAGATTGGTGATTTCAAGAAGCAGAGAGTAGGGGGTGGGAAAAATGGGTGAACTGAGGTTTTTATATTTAAAAGAATGAAACAAATAGATTGACATCAATTATCAACATGTGTTGGTTTTTTACTTGCCTCAGTTATATAGTTCCATAATTTCACCACCATTCTTGCAGGATGAACTTGTCCTATCCTCCAAAGATGACAGACATACACATATAGAAATAACATATTAAGAAAGTGCCATTCTGTATTAAACTATCAAGTCCTTTTAAGCTGACTAAATGTCCCAATGAGGGAGATCATAGGGCTCTAACTTGTTTTAAAATCTAATTAAATGCATATAAAAGACCCAATAAGCATGTTCAAAGGAAACTGGCCATGGGAAAATTAGCTAAGAACAATTATCCACTCTCTTACCATCTTTAATCAATCCCTCTCCTAGGACTTCTCTGGTCTACAAACAATAGTAAAGTCTCTTCCATTATAAAAACAAATAATAATACAAAAAACATAGCTTTATTTTTCTCTGTAACTCTAACCTCCTCAATCCTATTACCACCAAATTCCCACTCATTGTCTACTCTTCTTCAACAACCACTTATCCCTAAGCCTATTACAGTCTAGACAGGCTACTCTCCAAAATTGCCTTCTTTCAAGTTACTAACGGCAGCCTAACTATCAAGCCCAATGGATTCTTTTCATTCTATCTGACAACCTATCGGGGTTTTTCCCCAGGTTTATTGAGAAATAACTGACATACATCACTGGATGGCTTACAGCATGATGATTTAATTTATACATGTTGTGAAATGATTACTGCAATAGGTTTGGCAAACATACATCTTACATAGATACAATAAGAAGAAAAGAAAGAAAAATGTTTTAAAAATGTCCCTTTGTGATAAGAACTCTTAGGACTTATTCTCAACACCTTTCCCATATGGCATACAGCAGTGTTAGCCAGAGTCATCATGTTGTACATTACATCCTGATTTACCTTGTAACTGAAAAGTTCATGCCTTTGGAACACCTTCCTCCAATTCTCCCTCCCCGCATCCTCTGCCTCTGGTAACCGCAAGTCTGATCTCTCTACTGTAGTGCTTTGCATTTTCCAGTTATTCTGAAACTGCCTTTGCTTCTTCTTTTTTTTTTTTTTGCCTTTGCTTCTTTGACTTTCAAGACACTATGTCTCATTGTTGCTCCTTGTACTTCTCTGATATTTTTATTTTATTCATTCAACATTTATTTGTTGAGAAAGCACTGTATTCTGAAGAGTGTGTCAGGCTCTGATGACACAGTGGTGAACAAATCAAGTGTATCTTTGCTGTCATGGAGCCTATAACCTTCATTATTCTCTGGTCCTAAAATGGGGCTTTTTTGTTGTTGTTGTTCTCAGCATGTTATCCTTTGCCTTCTTGTTGCCCCAACAAGTTTAACTCTGACTCCTATACATTGATGACTATAAATTCATTTTTCCAGCCCAGACAAGTCTTTTGAGCTCCAAATCTATATTTCCAATTACCTAGTCAGCTTAGATCTCAATTAGTTGATACATACAAAACACTTAAAACAATACCTGGAGATGCCTGGATGGCCTCCTTTGGTTAAGTGTGGACTCGTGATTTTGGCTTAGGTCATGATCTCTGGGTCCTGAGGTGGAGCCATGCATCGGGCATGGCACTATGCATGGATCCTGCTTGGGATTCTCTTTCTTCCTCTCCCTCTGCCCCTCCCCCTGGCACTCGCTCTCTCTCTTTCTCTCTTGAATTAATTAACTAATTAATTTAAAATCTATATAAAACAATGCCTGGAGCACTCAAGCAAAACCAGCTATTATTATTTTCTATTGCCCCAAATACAATGTGTCCAAAAATGAAACTGTTTCCCAATCCTTTCCATGACACTCCAACCTCCCACTCTCATTTTTTTAATCTTTGTAAATATCACCATCTCCCCAGTTTCAAGCAAGAAACTATAGAATCGGCTACTAACTCTTACTATCTCCGTCCTTCTCACCAAGCTCCAATAGTTTTACCAAAAATCTGCAGAATCTAGATTGATTCCAAACCTCATCATCATATATAAACAGCCTCTTAACTACTTTTGCTAACTCCTGACTACATTCTAATCTCTACGTGGCCACCAGAGTATTTTACTAACAGTAAACCCAATTATGTTATCTCCAGATTTCATACCTTTGTTGGTTTTTTGTTTCTTCCAGTATTAAAATGCATACTTCTTAGCTTGCCATAATATTTAAGAACTTTCATTTTCTGGCCTCAACTACCTTTCCAGCCTCGTGTCTGTGTGCTCTTTCCTGCCAACCCTCCTTCTCAGTGTGTTTTTTCCTGCCAACCTTCCTTCTCAAGCTCATAGTGTAACTTACACTTCATTCAGATTGAATGTCTCTCCATTTCCAAACTACCTTGTGTTCTTTCCCACATCTTTGCATTTGCATATGCTGTCCTCCTGATCTAGAATGTCTCTCCATTATTTACACTTTCTCCTCTACCTAGTGAACTCCTACTCGATCTTTAATACCCAGATAAAATGTTATTTCTTCTATGAACCCATCCCAGACCTCTTTAGAAAGAAGTCATTCTTCTTTCCCCTGGATTCTAAGGCTCTTTGGGCCTATTTGGTAGCATCTGCCATGTAGTCATGATAGTTCTGTGTTTATATATCTGTGTTGCCCCCTTCAGCCTTGGACATACAATATCCAGGATATGACCAAGCATTTAGTAGTGGATTAAAAGATGACTTTCAAATGAGTAAGCAGATTTATTCCTAGTGGCCTGCAGCAACTGCATTTTCCTTACCTGTCTTGGCAATTACTAATGTTAACTCTAATAACAATTGCTTCGATGGCAAAATAGCCATTTTTTGATGGTATAATGTTTAAGAGAAAGGACTCTGGAATCAGACTTCTGTTGGAATACTGCCTCTTGTCCACTGACACTTCCTACCTGTGTGACTTAGGGCAACTCATTTTATTTTACCTTTTGGAGACTCAATTTTCTCATCAGTAAAAATAGGGCAATAGCACCTTCCTCCTGAGAGTAGTGTGCGATTCAGAAGAAAAAACATAAATGACATTACCATTCACAAGGTAAGTGCTAAATCCCTACTCTACAACCCCCCACAGGTATTCTTTATTTCTTTTATTGCTGACAGAAAATTTAAAAAAGATTCCTCGATTTTGGTAACTGATATATGGCAAGGTGAGAAAAAGGAAGATGTCAGAGAAGACTCCCTCACTCATAGAATGTACGTCTGGAAGGATGGCTATGTTTCCCAGTTGTCCCCCTTATTTCTCTTCCACCTCTTTAATAATGACATATAATTTCTAGTGCCTTAAGTTGGCAAAGTATTCTTCTCAGTTATATTATTAGCTGCTCAAAGCAACCCTGTGAAATACACAGGGCAAATATTCTCAGCCCAGAGAGATGAACTGATTTACCCAAGAGCACAGATCCAGCCAATGGCAAAATTGGGGTTAAAACCAACTACTGTGCTGTCTCTTGACTTCAGGCATTTTAACATCTCTTATCTGGACTCCTACAACAGACCTGACTGTTCTTCTGGTTTCAGTCTTCCGCTGCCTCCTACCTTTGTTCCCAATAACCATCCTCTGCAAGCAAAGGACCTATTCTAAAACATAAATATGATCGTGCTGCTCCAATATTTGTGAAAGCTGACTGTACCCATCGTCATTTGGCCCTGCCTACCCATCCCACTCCATCTGCTGTCACTGTTCTCATACTGATGTTTAGATCACAGTTATACTTTTGGTGTTGGCTCAACATGCCATGCATCATCAGTCCTCCTGCTTTTCCTTCTGTTTGAAACACCCTTCTCTTCTTCTCCCCTGTTTTCCTCCTGTGTCTGCAGATGGACATATTATTCTTCCCTTCAGGCCCACTCTAGTGAATAATTTTCTGAAGTGTCTCCTTTCTATTCTTCCATCCCTCCTTGTGTTTTGCCTCCTTTCCTTCCTTCAAAAAATTGGTATTTCATGCCTACCATGTGCCAAACACTGTGGTCATCCCTGTGGTTTGAAGGACCATGCCAAGCACTAGGTGGCTAGAGCCTGGGGAGGGGGAAGCTCAGGGAGGTTGGCAGAGCATGGTGTAAGATGAGGCTGGAGGAATAGGAAAGAGCAAGACCTGCCCTACACTCTTTTTGCTCCCTGACTCCCCAGAGCACATACCTAATATCTGTAAGAAGATCTGTTTCTCTAGATGGAGGATGGTAGGCATTAAGGTTATTGCTGATCACCTACTCTGTGCCCAGCACTGACAAACTCTTTATGCATGGAGGGCTCACTTCTGTGGCACACAGATGCCTGTTCCAAGTTTATAAAATTTGGGAAAGCCATGAGGCATATGTCTCTTCTCGAGCTCTTTTTGGGTTCCATGTTTAAGTCTGGAGGTCTATTTCTCTATTTATTTTTTCATTTATGGATTATAGTATGGTTAAAATTTTTTAAAAACATCTGGAGCCAAATGTTCCTAGGTTCAAATCTAGACTCCAACACTAACTATGACCTTAGGACAAATCACTACATTATTAGCTATAAAATCATTGCTGAGGTTATCCTTCTCTAATCATCACTGTTACTGCCTATATATCAGAAATGAGTGGTGAGCCCATTTGGGGGACACATGACAGTAAATTGCTAAGATATTTGTTGAATTTATTTTTCAAGCTTCCTAGGAGAGAAGGAGGGTTAGAATTGGTACATTTGAGTTTCCTCCATAGCCACCTCTACCTCTGCTGTCCTACCTTTGTGACCTCTTGCAGAGACCAGGGTCCCAACTGAAGATTATGTCTGCAGGGATCTCCCCAGGCATCTTTGAAGTCCCAGTTCTCCTTTGTCTAGCAACAATAGGGCTAGTTTGCCATTATTTTTCAATCTGGTTCACTTGTACCAGGCAGGAGTTGGGGCTCTCCAGTGGAAATTTCCCTGGCCAAAAAGCTCTATAAGATTTACCTCCTAGAGATCAGGCTTTCCCAGAAATGTCTGGAACTGTGGTCAAGAGGCTGAATTGGTCCTTTGGGAGACAGATTTTCTGCTGAGGAGGAGATGAAAGTTAAGTGGGATTTCTCCTTGTTCTCTATCTTTGAATGACCATTTTTCTTTACCAGAGGGAAGAGGGTCGTCAGAGAAAAATCTAATATGCCTAGAATCTAAACTCTGTGAGTGTAGCAGATCCCTTAAAGATGAGGATTAACTTTAGACTTATGAGATTTATGTGACCTTGCCTTGGAGATAAGATTAAGTTTCATAAATACTTACCAGCACCTAGCATGCAAGTAGATACCACAGCATGCCCAGAGATAATAATGTTCATGTTGATGTTGATAATGATGTAGAAAAAGAATTATTAGAGCATTTTTCAAAATTTCCAGCAGTAGACCCTTTTCTCCCCAAACAAAATTTCATATGATCCCCCACATAGAATCCAAACCAAAATTTGCCAGGGAGTCAGTTTTTTTTTAAACATTTATATATTTGTAAACTCAGTAAGAAGGAAGAGACTGAGAAAGAACAAAAACAAAAACATCTGAAATTGAGAGAATGAGCAGTCTTCGTCTCGTTTCTGTTTTATTTTGGTTGTATAGTGTGGAGAAAATTGTGATGTACCCAAATAGTGTACATCATGGGATGAGAGCTTTTTTGTTTAATACTTGGTCTTGCTATGTCAAGCAACACTTGGTCCTGCTATGTTATGTTTAACACTTCAGTTAAACAGATGTAGTAAGAAAATCTATATTTTCAGGTCTACAGACACTAGTTTCTTCTCTCTCTTCTTTCTCTCACACAGGCACATAAATACACAGTGTTAACTTGGCAAAATACATTAACATAAATGGTGGTTTCCGATGAGTAAATGTTTGATATGCAGTCCATTTGGATGCCGCATGCTGTGTTTTATTACAGTTTTTAAATGGTTTAAAATACATTTTTCACATGAAATTAAAATCAGATGTTGTGGAGCTATCAAGATACCACCATGATTTTAAAACACTGAATTATGTAATAATTGGGCATTAAACTTCATAGGACTTGGGGCGCCTGGGTGGCTCAGTGGGTTAAGCCTCTACCTTCAGCTCAGGTCATGATCCCAGGGGCCTGGAATCGAGTCCCGCATAGGGCTCTCTGCTCAGCAGGGAGCCTTCTTCTCCTCATCTCTCTCTCTGTGCCTGCTTCTCCTCATCTCTCTCTCTGTCTGTCTCTCTGCCTATTTGTGATCTCTCTCTCTGTCAAATAAATAAATAAAATCTTTAAAAAAAAAAAAAAAAACTTCATAGGACAGAATGAGGAGCCATAGAAGGTGAAAGAAGAAAGAGGTCCTTATGGGTTGTAATTGGGGAAAGTTTTGCAGAAGTAGGATTTGTGCCAGGCCTTAAGGGACGAGTAGAAAATTAGTGATAAAGGCAGATACTGTATGTTCTCTGTGTTCCCGGACATCTCTGATTGCAAGCTTTCTTTAGGTCTTTAGAAATCTATTTGTCAGGAAACATGACTCAACTTTGATTTAAAAAGGTAGCCTGTTGAATCCTCAGAGAGACAACTTATCAGAGCCTGAACAAAAATATGGAGGAGGTATCAGGGTGCAGCGTCTTTGAGGAAATTAGGAAAAGGCCCTTTCCTCTCGGCAGTCATAGTTCCCTGCCATATCTCACTCCTTGCTTAACAGTGAGCCATCTGGATTCCAGTTCCCACTTGTGCTCACAGTCAAGTTTCCTTTTGCAGGAGACCCCATAAACAAGCATACACTGTGGACCTAGCAGGAATGAATATGTTTAAGTGAGCCCTCCATGCAGTGGAGGGAAATGACTATGGGTAGTTGGAGCAGGGTCAGGCCATGGAAGTCTTAAAAGCCAGGCAGAGAAAAGAACTGGGTGACAAAGCGCTGTCCTGAATTCTATGGTCAGTGGATCTTTTGCCCATTCTTACACCAGACAATTTGCCTGTACATATAACTCCCTATATAGTATATATCAAACATAAATACACATACCAAGAGTCTTCTTTTTTATTTACATTTTTGTTATAAAGACAAATACTAGCTTTAACCAGTTTTGTTTTGTTTTGTTTTTGTCTTTAGTTTTTTTCCTCTATGTATTATACTCCTAAATCACTACTTTTATCCTTCCCCTGCTTAAGAAGTTGTAACATCAGGATATCTGGGTGGCTCAGTGGGTTAAGCCCCTGCCTTCGGCTGAGGTCATGATCCTGGGGTCCTGAGATCAAGTCCTGTATCAGGCCCCTTGCTCAGTGGAAAGTCTCTTTCACCCTCTGCCACTCCTCCCACTCATTCTCTTTCACTCTCTTGCTCTCTTGCTTGTTCTCTCTCTGTCAAATAAGTAAATAAATTCTTTAAAAAAAGTAGTTGTGACTTCATCTAGATGCCTCCTCAATTAAAAAATTCAGTTTCTCAGGGCACCTGGATGGCTCAGTGGATCATGACCTGAGCCAAAGGCAGAGGCTTAACCCACTGAGCCACCCAGAAGCCCATAAAAGTCACTCCTTAATCAGTAAAACTGAACTGCTTCCCTTGAGTTCTTCATGGAACTACCAGTAGCATCTTACCCTTGACTCACTTGTCCTTCTAGACTCTCTCCTTCTGCACTTTGTGGACATTATTCTGTTTCCTCATTTGAAAAATATCAGAGCTACCTCTTATGGTGGTGAGGATTAGCTATAACATTCATAAAGTGCCTCATCGTTGTATGTGCTTTGGGAAATTGTAGCTACTATTGGCATTTCATTCTCATAGCACTGTGGTGCAGCTTATCATCTCCCAGATCCCCCCCCCCCCAATTTAAGGCATTGCTAGTGGACAGAGATCATGCCAAGAAGACAGTCTGTAATTACCACCAGCTTCCTGCTGTGCTGTTCGCTAGCCTTGTCGTAGCCCCTATACTTATTAATAGTCCTGGTTAGGGCAGGATCCATGATCTCTAGAATCTTAAGGAGAAAATAATTTATATGGAGACCAGTGAGCCTTACATTACATACAGATATACTTTTAATTTCATCCCCCAACATTTGTGATACTCTTCTCAGCCTGGTCACCTTTAAGAGCCTCCAGTGGGGAAAAGGTAATTCTTCCTTCCTTGTTCATTCAGCTTTTTTGCCCACTCTGCTACTAAATAGACAGACAAAATGAAGGTGCCAGCTCTGTTACGGAGGACACCTGCTGGCTACAAACTGGCCCAGAGCCTGTTATTCTGGACAGGCCATTGAAGAGCCATATGACTTTCAGTCACTATTTACTTGGAGCAGAATGAGAGCAAGGATTTATATCAAGTTACCAGTCTCTTGAGCCTGCCTTGTCCCGAGTTGTCCTCTTTATTTTTCACGTCCACTATTAGCTGCCAGTAACAGTGACATACTTCTGTTCATATCCATAAAGGAACCTTATGAAACATCAGGACACAAACCTCTGAAAAGCACCAAGACCCTTAACTGGGACTCGTCTGATGAGAGAAAAGCCATCAAGCTCTTTTTCCCCCCTCTGTTAGGAAGAGTGCTTGGCCTCGTAACTGCCATCCCTCAGTCAGAATGAGACAGGTTATGTTGCTACAGCAAATGACTCCCAACATCACAGTGGCTTAAAATAACAAAAGTTTATTTTTTGTTTACACTGCATATCTATCATGGGTCAAATGGGGTACATGATGTGGTCCTCAACCTTGGACCAAAATGGAGCAGCTGTCATCTGGAACATCACTCATTATGTGACAGAGGGAAAGAGAGCTCTGAACGTCTCACCCTGTGCCACCAATTAAATCTTATTTATCCAGCAGACACATGTCACTTTTTTTTTTTCATTTATCATTGGAGAGCTTTGATCAGGGGATCAATTGGAGACCAGAAAGTGCAATCCTACCATGTCTGCTGAAGGTGGAGAGCTGAAAATAATCAGTCACACTGTTACTTCATGTGCCCTGTGGGAAGACATCGCTGGTCTCACCAGCCCGGTCTCTTTCCCTGGGATCATCTTACTAAATCACTTCCTTTCAATTTCACTCATTCCTGTTTTCTTGCTTCTGCAGAAATCAAGCTACTTCTTATGAGTTTGATCATTATTGTTCAAACCATAGGCTGTGTTGTTTAATGCAAGGTGTTTTTTGCCCCCTTGATTTCAATCCCTTCTGCCTCTTTGGTGTCCCTGTAGTGCAGCACTGTATGCTGCAGTAGTATACAAAGGTGTTAACCCAGAATAATTCTATTTCAATAACATGCTCTTTTTAAATTTTTGATTAACTTTTTAAATTTAATTAAATGTTAATTTTTAATTAACATTTAATATATTAGTGGTTTCAGAGGTACAGGTCGATGATTCATCAGTCTTATATAATACCCAGTGTTCATTATATCACATGGCCTCCTTAATGTTCATCACCCAGTTACCCCATCCCTCCACCATCCACCTCTCCATCAACCCTCAGTTTGCTTCATGAGATTAAGAGTCTCTTATGGTTTTTCTCCCTCCTGATCCCATCTTGTTTCATTTTTTTCTTCCCTACTCCCCATAAGCCCCCTTACTGCCTCTCCAATTCCTCATATCAGTGATATCATATGATAATTGTCTTTCTCTGATTGACTTATTTCACTTAGCATTATACCCCCTAGTTCCATCCATGTTGTAGCAAATCACAAGATTTCATTTTTGATGGCTGAGTAATATTCCATTGCGTGTGTGTGTGTGTGTGTGTGTGTGTGACATCTTCTTTATCCATTCTTCTTTATCCTTTGTTAATGGACATCTAGGTTCTTTCCATAGTTTGGCTATTGTGGACATTGCTGCTATAAACATTCGGGTGCATGTGCCCCTTTGGATCACTACATTTGTATCTTTAGGGTAAATACCCAGTAGTGCAATGGCTGGGTCATAGGGTACCTCTATTGTCAACTTTCTGAGGAACCTCCATATTGTTTTCCAGAGTGGCTGCACCAGCTTGCATTCTCACCACATCCTTGCCAACATCTGTTGTTTCCTGACTTGTTAATGTCTAAAATGCTGTCTTTTGGACTCTTCCTCACATCTTGCTGTTTACTGTTAGAGTAACAGAAGAGCTATAATTCTGTGATCCTCTGACCATGGGGTGGGGTTAAATGACTTGCCTAAGGGCAGATAGGTTGTTGGTATCAGAGGAGCCTGAACTAGAACTCAGGTTTTCTGACTCAGAGTCTGTTTTCTTTTTATTACACCAGGTCCTATTTTAAATAAAGTTATATAACTGGCGGCTGTGTAATTTACTCCAGAGATGACTGGTAACAGAATCTGGTCTTTAATCTTACACAGAAAGAATTTTCCATTTAAACATCTCCTTTTGAGTATTTCAATGTATTCCATGTCATAAAATCAGATTCCTGAGATTCCTATGCCAATACATTTGTATTCTTTCTTTAAGCAAACAAAGTAGCCCTGAGTGAATCAATGACATGATCCTGATTATCTGTAAAACTCAAACAAATAAGGACTTTCAGCACCTCTGCTGCATCTCAATCTAGAATAAGGCATTGCGTACATTGTGTTAGTGCAGGTTTGTTTCTTGCTAGTATTCGGAATGTGATACAATGTTCAAGGATTAAAACTACAAATAACATCAAAAGCCTAGTGAGAGTACTATTGCATGTACTGTGTCTGCCTGTCTCAATTTGTCAAAAAAATATTTTTAGACTTCTTGAATCTCTGTTTTTTTTAATATTTAATTTATTACTTGTCAGAGAGAGAGAGAGCAAACACAAGCAGGGCAAGCAGCAGACAAAAGGGGAAGCAGACTCCCCACTGAGCAGGGAACCTGATGCGGGACTTGATCCCAGGACCCTGGGGTCATGACATGAGCTGAGGCAGGTGCCCAACTGACTGAGCCACCCAAGCATCCCTTGGAGGTCATTTCCATGTGAACTGCTATGTATTTTTCTCATGTATACTTTGCCATAAAGCTCTTCAATAATGTTTCTTATTTTAACCAAATTTACTATTGCTGATGGCTTTAGAAAAAGCCCTAGCCAACGAGGCTGTCACTAAAGATCATAGTTGATAAGGGAGACATCTTTAATATAAAGACAAATCTTAACACACATGTACTGAGTTCTTGTCAAGCTATCAACCAAATATCACATGGGTGGGCTGCAGGTACCACGGGTATCTACAGGTACCACAAAACTCAGGGCTTAGTAGAGGAATAGACCATTGAGTTTCTTTGATTTTTAGTTTTTGGGTTTTTTTTTTTATTAAATTCAATTAGCCAACATACATTACATCATTAGTTTTTAGTGTAGTCCTCAGTGATTCATTAGTTGTGTAATACCCAGTGCTCATCACATCACGTGCCACTGAGTTTTTACAGACATCTATTTAAAGAATGCCACACAGAACCTGTTAGAATAATATTGTGAACTGTTCTAATACTTTGTCTTCTGGCATCAGGTGATCTTGATTACTCTTCTGACACTAAAACCTGAGATTACTGTCATCTATAGAAGCACAAGGCAAGATATCTGAAGACAGTAGATAGTGGTGCAAAGTCAAACTCAATTTCATTCATGGTGTATCTGTATAGATAGAATATCTTCTGTACTATTTGTCGCGGCTGGCGCGACAAATCGACCAGGAACGTGAGGGTAAGAGGATGAAGAAAAGAACTCAAGAGGCAAAGAGGTGGGGGCAGGAGGAGCACTGAGGAGGACGTCCAACAGTGCTAAGTTTATTCAAAGCATTAAGGCCATATATGTAATGATATTACAATAGGAGAAGCAATATACCTGTGTCTAGTTAAACAACCATGAGTTCCCTTAATAAGTTTCACACTTGACAATAAGCAGACCTCGTGACGCCAAATGGCTGAAGCCAGTACAGGTGTTCTGCATTGATACAACAAACCTGAAAGTAATTTATGGGCTGGACTAGGGCAGCAAGGACCAGCAACGAACTTTTGACCCCAACTGAATTGTTCTTATTTGTTTAGCAAGCGTGTGGGCAGTCACGTAGGCGAGCGCACAACACATAGCACAGACCCTTTTTCAGTGCTACTCAACTTTTCCTGTCCTAAACCTTTGGTTAGGTTATTTGGACTTTAAAGGAGGCACAAGTCAGGGCCTGGTTTGGTCCTCGTCTCAAACCTTATTGTGGCTTCCCACAACTATTTCTTCACAGTCTTTTGCTTTAGTCATTTATCTAACAGGCCCTTTGTTTTCCTTATTGAAAATGCCGTAGCCGAACAAAGCACAGAGAACAGTATATGACTGAGTTCCTATCACCTCATGGACAGTTATCACCTCATGGACAATCTACTATGAGACTTTGATGAGGATCATCATAACCGTTTGCATTTCATGGCTGTGAACTGTTTCTTAAAGCCTTTTTACTTTTTATGGCAACTGTAAGTATAAATATTAGGCTTTTCCATAAAGAAAGAGAATGTATTCACTGCTAGGAAATAACATCCAAAATAATCATGTCACTAGAATAGCTCAACCACAGATGTTATCAACCAATCTCCTATAACTTTATTATTAGTGTATAGAAATTCAACAAATTCCTTTGTGTTACTTTTATGTCCTGCAACTTTACTGAACCCCTTTATTAGTTCTGGTAGTGTTTTGGAGCCTTTAGTATTTTCTGTATATAGTGTTATATATCTGCAAGTAGTGAAAGTTTTACTTCTTCTTTACCAATTCCAATGACTTTTATTTCTTTTTCCTATCTGATTGCTGTGCGTAAGACTTCCAGTACTATGTTGAATAAATGGATAATGAAGAAAATGTATATATACCCACACAGTATGGAATATTACTTGGCCACAAAAGAGTGAAATCTTGCCATTTGCAACAACATGGATAGATCTACAGGGTATAAGTGAAATAAGTCAGTCCAAGGAAGACATATACCTTATGATTTCACTCATATGTGGAATTAAAGAAACAATAAAAATGCACAAAATTAAAAAGAGACAAACAAAAGAAAAAGAGTCTTAAATACAGAGGATGAGTTGGGGGATGGGTGAAATGTAAAAAGGGAATTAAGAGTACACTTATATATTGTTAGGAGTTGGATAGGATTCTTAGGATTGTTGAGTCATTATAGTGTACACATGAAACTAATATAACACTGCATGTTAATTATACTGGAATTATAAAAAGAGAAAGAAATTCTTAGACCCAGCATTTTTCTATTAGGATCTATCCATTATATCAAATTGCTTGAAAGCTGGAAAAGTACTGTTGCTTCTCATATTGTGCTCTAACAACCTTTGGGTGTCAGCAAAAATATTCTTGGGGATCTACAAGTTCTTAAGATTAAGAAACATTCTTATAATGTCAAAGTGCTAATAATTCTTCTCAGTGTTCACTCTTGTACTCAAGTTGCATTCATTTACCAGTACTTATCTTTTATATTATTTTTTAAAGATTTATTTATCTATTTGAGAGAGAGAAAGGGAAAAAGAGAGAGAGAGAGAGAGAGCATGAGCAGGGATAGGGGCAGAGGGAAAGAATCTCAAACAAACTTCTCACAGATGATCTCTCATGAGATCATGATCTGAGCAGAAATAAGAGTTGGACACTTAACCAACAGAGCCATGTAGGCACCCCACCACTTGTCTTTTAACATGGGAATGCATTATCAGAAGGGTTTTTTTTTTTTAATAAAATAAGATTTAACTCTCTTATGTCAGTGTTTCCCAAAGAGATCCATGAATCCATTCTAGAGTTTCTTGCCATTCTGAAGGATGAGAAATAACACTCTAAGGGAAGAACATGGAGTTTTATCAAACGTGTTGCCATGGAAACAAATACATAGGTCCTGAGGTTTATACTAGTTGTACCCTCAGTAAACAGAATGTGGACATTCTGGTGAAGCTAAAAGCTTTCTGAAGAATATGAGATTGAAAGTGGTGGTAAATAAGATTAGAAAGGTATAAAGGACTGGATTGTTTAAATCAAAACGTGATATTTTACTGTAAGGTTGAGGAGTCTGCACTTTTGTATTTTCTGTCAGTGTGATATTGTTTTATGTGAGATTAGGGGTGTTGTAAATGTGGGTTCTATAAACATGGTAGGTTTGGTAGGAGAATATTTTGGAAGTCATGTGCTACTCTGCATGTGTAGGGTAGAGGCCTGCTTGAAAACCTAGGTAGGATTCTGTACTGGTTTTAATAATTGTATAGGTAAAATAACATTTGCTTTATTTTTGTCTCCATTAGTAAAGAATTGAAATTGACAACAAAGAAGGATTTAGTCCTTTTTTGTCATCCAGAACTGACCATTATTTAAATTTTATGCCTATGTTACATGGAACAATAAATCAGCTACAGGTTGGACTCCGCTCTGCTGACACACGGGTTACTTAATGGCAGTCAGAGGATTCCAAGTAGGCTTTGGAATGGAAACTTACTAGAGCTTTCATTTCTCACTACAGACCTCTTAAAAGCAAGAGCATAGTTTAAACCATTGTGTACAAATGCATACTGCTACTGCTAATATGATAACAATAGCAAAATGAAGATGATGTATATGCCAGCCATTGTACTAAGAACGTTATTTACAATTTTATTTTATAGTAAACCCAAGGGGAGTAGGGTGATGGGACTTTCCTTCTTTGCCTGCTTGAGGTGCTGTTGGTATCAGATAATGTACATTAGTGGAAGCCCCTAGAGCTCATCTGTTTGTATTTCATTCTGGCTGTTTCCCCTTTCTCATCTACCAGTGTGGGTTGCTACTTCCATAATTCTCACTCCCATATCACAGTATGACCTTTTCATCAGCACCTAATATTCATATGCAGTTAACCAAATCTCTTTTATGGGTGCCATCTAATTTACCCTGGCAAAACACTATGAAATAGGAAAGAAAAATTTTATGGAGTATTACACTCATTTTGGATGAAGAAATGGAAGCTCAGGGACTTATTTTTATTTGCTTAAAGTACAAGTCTTTATCACATTGCCTTCTCCTATTGTTTTACTCAATCTTGACCCTTGACTCCATTTGCACTATTGAAAGTATATTCATCTCTCTCTCTCTTTTGCTTAAGAAGGAGAAAGAAACTAATCTTCATTATCTATATCCTTCACCCAGCATGATGTCAGGCATACAACAAGCACTTACTAAATGCCTGTTGACTTGGCCTTGGCCTACTAGATTTTATATTTAAATGGAGAAGGGCCAGGAGAATAAAATAAACTTCAGGTAAGGCTTGCTGTTATTATGTGGCTGTTCATTAAGCTGAATAATCTCTAAATATTCCTAGGAACTCTCTACTATGCAAGGGTCCCAAGTATTTTACCTGACACTTATTACACTCTGTTTAAAATTAAGCTTTTATAGATCCATTCCTTTGGTCATTGATACCCCTAAACATTATCTTAATATATATCTAGAAAGTATAAGTCACATTTATACATTAATACTAATTGGCTTAAATTTTTGCTGAGAATCTGGCTAGAGTTGCTTTGAAGGAGGTAGAGGGTTATTTTGGAGCATGGATCACTACTGGGGAGAGTTTTGAGACGTACATTAAGAAATTGTTATCTACTCTAACAACTAATATTTATTATAATTATAATAAATGTTTATTATCTACTATGATGACAGTTATCTGCTATAGTAACTAATACTTGCTGAGAATAAACAGTGTGCCAGACTCTGCCTTCATTACTATTATTACCCCATTTTACCAATGAGATACCATGATTCAGAAAAGCTGAACAACTTGCTGAGGGTCACAAAGCCAGTAAGGGGCAGAACTGGGATTTCACTGGAGGTCTGGCTAACCCACATCTGCATTCTTAATCATTACTGTGCACTACCTAATCAGTGGGAGTGAAGAGAGGCAGGAAGAAGAATGGAAAAGATATATATTGCTAGGAAGATACCCAAGCCAAACATTGACTGAGGTCACAATGGAGACTCCAAATCTGTGGACTTCTGTCCTGTGGCAGGTATCCTGGCCTGGATGCCTGTAGGTAATCACCTCTCTCCTTCAGCATTACAGGCTATGTTCCCTTTATTTGTTCTTTACCCTCTTTGGTCTTCACTGTTGTTTTTCAAGTAAAGCTGAACAATATAGTCAGATATCCTTTGTATAAGTCTTATCTTCAATGTGCAGCTAAAAATGTGTTAATTATAAATTCTCATCATGGAGGCTACAGGAGCAATGCATAACACATAATGAAGTTTGTTTTTGCAACTGGTAAATCGAAAGTTGGATTATTCTTTCAGAGGGAACTTTAAACAACCCATTCTTCACAGACCAGAATGGTGAATAATAATAATGATGATGGCATTGCCTTTACACCTCTATTTAGGGCTTTCATATGTTATCTGATTTGAACCACTCACCAGTTACCTATGTGAGATAGGTAGGGATTATTATACCCATTTTACAGATGGAAAGGACTGAGATTTATCAATTTTAAGTGGTCATCTGGCTGATAGGTAGAAAAGCCATTTACAGAGCCACAGTCTGAATCCATTGACCATCCAACAATTCCGCATTTGCTTTTCTGCCCATCCTGTGACTTTGATACATCCCAGTCCACAAAGAGATCTGCTATTTTATTGTAGGCCTCTCTTTGAACTAAATAAATGGTACAGGCAATTGAGTCCTAGAGTAGTCAGTTGGGGTAGTTGAGGGGAGAGGTCATTTGGGAAGAAGATAATCAGGAAAGTTTCATTGGAGGAAATGAAATTTGAGTTGTAGGATGGTTTATCAAGTTCTCTCCTTCTTTGATAAATCCTGTAGATGGGAAAGGGATAGGTTTTCCTGATTCTAAATTGATGGGGTATAGGAATATGCTAATAGGAAAGGTTGCATGTGTGTGTGTGTGTGTGTGTGTGTGTGTGTGTGTGTTGGCAGTAACGTTTGTAGACCTTTCAAAAGTAGGTTTATGTGAAATGCAGTAGTTGGAGAGAAGAATCTTACTTATATGCCAAGATTCATTCAAATTGCATTACCTTGGCAAAGCATGCTATAACCATTCTTATATCTGAAATTCTCTAATAACTGAAGTCTAGATCAGAGGTTACAAACTAGTGACCCGTGGTTCAAATCTGGTTCAAAGACAGGTTTTGTTTTCACCAGCGCTTCTGTATGCTAATTATAGGATTTTATTGGCTTTCTTGGAGAGGAGGGCAAACCTTTGAGACCACAGGTTTGCCACAACACCCCCACCCCCTTCAACAAGGTCTTCCAGATGCTCTGGCGCAATGAAATGCAACTATACCAGGATATTCAGATTTCAGCTGTTCGTAGCTAAGGACTCGTGTGGTTCACTGAGCAAAATGACCCTCTTCTTCCTCAGCATCAATGTAGAATATACTTGGGAATGGTCTCAGCATTAGTGTCTTCCCAGTTGGAGAGAAAATAGAAAATGGCACCCAGCTTTCTGAGAGATTAGATCACTGTCTTATTATATTTCTTTCCACCTCAGAGCATCTTCCACTGAAATTGATTAAAGTCTTGTAGTTAACAGGCAGATTGAATATAATCTTTTCCTCCTCAACCTATTAGTCACTGACTACTGAGCATAACTCTGAGAGGTTTCATTAGAGAGTTTTATGATTAAAAATCATCATACACTGCATTTTCCATGTCTCTATGAATTTCCCTTTGCTCAGTGCAGTGGCCATAGGCTTAACCCTCAACCCATGTACTTTGTAGCAAATGAGACGGGGAGAGAATGAAACCTTTAATTAGTGTCTCTTGATAACGTGATGGTTCTGAACAACTTTGCACAGATGAGAACCACTAGATACTATCCACAGTGTTCCTGAAAACCAGTAGTCACAGATGTTTAACTCCTGCATTGCCTTCCATCTCTGTGAACCTCCAGAGGGCCCTGGGCCTAGGCTGGAAAACCAGTTCTGACTGGACTATACAGAAACCAGGCAAAGCCAGTGCATCCTAATTCTAGCAAAGCAGTGGAAACTGCCTAAATGCCACTGGAAGCATGGCAGGTCAGATTATCCCATTCCTTTGGGATTCTGCAGAACATGCTAATTCAGTTCAGATGGACTCATCCCAGTGTTATGATTAACTTTGTAAGCCAGGCAATCCAGTGACTCATTTCCTTCAAGGAGATTATTTTCCTTCCTTTAAAATGTGTTAATATTAAATCGATCATCTTCTTACACTTGAATTTTAACATTAATCCTTTCATTTGGAGATGCACATGATTGAGACATGACGATCCCCAAATAAAACCCTTTCACCTTGGGTTACTCTAATGGAAGCAGCCATCCTCCTGTGTGCCTGCCATGGAGGCTACTGAACATTCCATGTATAAAATCTACTCTCCTAAATTCCATAATAAGGTATTACCAACCTTCAGCTTTCCCCAAATAAGAGCTAATGGGTCAAATAATAGACCGCCCTGCCATGACTAATGAGACCTTTCAAAAGAAAGTTACTTTCTTCACTTTGCTTATTTGCCATACCCACCCCGAATCAATTCCACGGCACTCCAGGCTGTGCAGATGTTTTGATCGTGTCAGAATTTTGTCAAATTAGCTGTAGCATGAAATCCAGTGTGTTCTTTTCCTGGATCCGGGAACTGCTGCTGTTGTACGTGGTTGTTTGGCTAAAAGCTGTGTACCCACTTGAATCATTATATGTTGCCTGCCAGAATTCCAGAAACTTTCCTATGTCAGCTGGGTTCCCTTTTCATTCAGTGGTCTATGTCCCGGAGGTGGTGGCATGCTGGAGGCTCACGGGAGAGGCAAAGGCATGTCAGTGCTTTTGTTAGCTTAGTGGGTGCAAGGGTGGGCTGGAGCAATCCTTTCCTCACAGATCTACAAACCAAAAATGGCCCCTCAAATGGCACGTGATAATGATGATGTTCCCTGACCTTTCACCTGTTCTTCCTCATTCCTTAAGAGTTTCTGGCAGTTCTGGATTCAGTAGAGTGCTCCTTCATACCCAAGCCTTAAGATATGTTAAGCAGTGAGAAACTCTCTGTGTTTTCGAATTTCCAGTGAGAGAGACAAAGAAACTCTGGCCAGTGGGTTGCAATGCATCTGATATTTCTGAGAGAACATAAATCTTTGTCCTATGTTGTGCCAGATCCTCTAACTAATATAATTAGAGTCAGTAGTAATAAACCAGTATTTACAATAGTTGTTTGGGGAAAGCTAGATAAGCCTACACATCTACTGACACCATCTCTCACTCCTTTTACTGGGCAGGCGTTTTTTGGATGGGCCCCAAAACACATTTCCTGCTTTTCTATTAAAACAAACACTAATGTTATTCCCCCTGAGTCTTTTCTTTTTCTCTGATAAAGCTTATCTGTTGCTCCTCTTCATTAAGATCTAGGTATGCTTTTGTGAAAATGCCTATTTTAGTATGTGAAACACCCCCCCCCCCAGCACAGCAGGCCCTCCTTATGGCCTCACTTGCATGGGCTCCTTAAGTCTCTCTTCCTTCCCTCTGATCCCACCCCAGTCATCAACAGGGGGCATTCCCTCCCTCCAAATAGCAGTTGGGGGGGGGGATGAAATTGAGGAGATACACTTGAAATGCCTACAGCTTTTAAAATAAAAATGTTCTAAGCAGTCAGCTTTGGCATACCCAGGTGCCCTGGATGTACAGATCTCAGATACTTAACAGTACAAAGGCAGTCCAAACACACCTCACTCTGTTTCTCCTGCTATTAAATTAGAATATCCTGGATAAATTAAATCCATAAGCAACCTAGTACCATTATCTAACCTTTTGTTTTGAGGAAATAGGGGTAATTGAAACTCATTGGGTACCAGTTGGCAGACTTCTGGCCAGACCACTGTGGCCTTAAGCCATTGGCTTCAACTCTTCCTGAGTTGCTTCATTTGCAAAATGTTGATAACATTATCTGTGTGCGCACCTCACAAAGTTGTTGGCAAGTTCTCAGGTAATCATAGATATAGACACAAGGCTCCACAAAACTTTAAAGTTATATTATTTCAGACACCTCCCTTCCCTATCAGAGAGGAGACAAAATTGCATGTATGTTCCCGATCAACTGGTAGCTGGAAGAAATTAGAGTAAACTTATTATAATCATCAATCTTTCCTGTAGTTTCATTATATCTTTAAGACCCTCTCCACTTGCCAAGTTAAAGGAACCTCCTCAAAAAGACTTTATGATCCTGGTCTGTGGTTATAATTTACTGGCAAGATTTTTAAGAGAAGATATTTACTAGTGCCTGCCTTGGCCCACCCTTGGGTTTATCTTTCTTGCACATTAATCACCATATTGAAGTGCAATTTATTTATTTTTCATCTACCTTTGCTGTGCCCAAATTCTTCATCTTTGCAGATGTTGATTGTTTTATCCTCTGACAGCTTTTTTTTTCCCTTTTTCAGTATGAGTTGATGTCTAGACAGATAACAGTTATTAAAAATTTGGAAAATGATTGTTGTCCTAGGTGGGCTGGCATGTGGTTTGTTTAAGAGAAAACACTCTCTGTTTAAGCTTTATAAAAACACCTCTTATTTGTTATTCATAGAAGATGGAAATTGAGTTCTTGGTGCAAATGTTACTTAAGAAATGAAAATGCAGGGTTGTAAAGTGACATGAATGGCTAGCGTCTTGCTGGGGAAGGTCCAAAGCAAGCTTTTGTTCACTCTAAAATGGTGATAACCAGTTGTTGAAGAGATATTTATTGATCATCTTATGCATGTATTCAGAACCTTCAGAGAACATATTGATCACTTCTGAAACACCCTCAGGCATGCTGTCTGACTTGAGAAACTCATTTTCAATGCCTTGCTCTTTCCCAGATAATAAAAGGAGGATCCTAGAGAAGACTCAAGAGACCAGCCTGGAATAAGATTCTTGAGATACACAGAAAGGTTGATCATGCCCAACTTAGGAGAAATCTTGCTGAGGGCAATCTCATTAGACATTCAGTGAAGAAATGAAGACCATTCTCCACCCTTGATCATATATTCCCACTATTATCTTTGCAAAGGGCATAGCTTTCCACAAGAAATTTGGTATTCAACCTATTTTCTGTCTGATGCCATCTCTCCTACTACTTTTGAGGGGCTTAAAATAAAGAGAGTTGCATAGTAGAATTTTTATATAGCTAACTGGGGGCATTCCATTCCAGTTTTTCCTCTTTATGGCAATGTGACCTTATACAAGTGATTTAGACCCTTCAAGCTTCCCCAAGCCTGCATCTTTGCACCGGTAAACTAGAGATAATAATAGTACCCATGTACCAGGTTGTTCTTAAGAATAAATAATAAATTTAAATTACTTAGCATAGTAATCACTTAATTACTGCTGGTAGTTGTTCCTGATATCATAGTTTCATTGTAATTATTATTATAATATAGAATGACTTCCTATCTTTGTGGCCATTATGGATGGTCTCTAGGAAGCTCTGTTAGCCACAGCTTAAGAAGAACAGCTTTCTAGATTCCTCCCCTCACATACTCTGGCCAGGTCACTTCGACCCAAGGAAATTATGTCTTTTCTGTGAGTACAGGTTGCTTTAAAGTTAGGCATTGCAACCACAAAGTTCCCAGCTATGGAAAACAAACATCCTGAACTTTTCAGTTAGGCTGCCATCCCTCCTTAATTTACAAAGTCAAGTCCTTAAATGGTCCAGAACAGTGTTTTTCAAAGCTTTTGAACAAAAACTTCTTCCCTCTTTCTTCAAGTGAAATCATACAAAGAATCATAATATATAAAGCATAGAGAAGTGGTATATTCATATGAAATTTTTCATAGGTTCATTTATTTGTATTTGTACAGTTAACTCTTGAATGACATGGAGGTTAGGGGTGCCGATCCCCTCCCCAAAAACTTAACTACTAATAGCCTACTGCTGACCGGAAGCCTTACTTCCAGTCATAACATAAACATAACATAACATAAACATAAACATAAATATAAGATAACATAAACAGTTGGTTAACACATATTTTGTATGTTGTATGTACTATGTACTATATTCTTACAATACAGGAAACTAGAAAAAAAGGAAAATGTTATTGAGAAAACCATAAGGAAGAAAAGGAAATAATAAGGAGGAGAAAATCCATTTATAGAAGTGTCCTACACTTGTCAGGAGAACCAAAAAAATTGTCTGTTAGTGGACCCACCCAGTTCAAAACTGTGGTGTTCAAGAATCAACTGCATGAGTTTCAGTGCACAAAACAAAACCAGTGCTATAGGTGCAGTCAAAGTCTTTTATCAGTGTCTATAATACAATTCTTTGCATTTTGTTTTCTATACAGTAGTATTTAAAATGTACAATTCATACAGGTGTGGTAATTGCAGTGACTGTGAGGTTGATTGGTTTGTTTTAGTAACTGATCGAGAAGCTTAAAAGGATATTAACAGAAAAGATTTGTGTGGCCTTGTATAAGGTACTTAACTTCCCTGAGCCTTGGTTTCCTTACTTGTATAATAGTACCTATTTCAGAGGGTGATGCAGGTTAAGTAAGACATTGTATATAAAGTCTTTGCAGGATTTTGCAGGTTGTTCAGAATGCCTGGCACATAATTCGTAATCAGTAAATACTAACTGGCACTCACTCTCATGATCACTACCATCACCACCACCAGCAGCGGCAACATCAGCTTGAATTCATGAAATCACACAGTGATAGAATTTAGTCAATAGATTCCTTGGCTCTTTGCCGTTGGGTGGGAAACACTTTTTCATATGAATCTTACAACATTGTAAAATGCTTAACTTTAAATGCTCATCTCTGTCAGATACTAACTTTAGATTCTGTTGTACACAATTTGGAAACCACTGGTGTAGATATCTGCCTCAGTTTCTGCAAAGTCTTTGGCTGGCAGATTATGAGCTCTTTGAGAGCAGGGTGTATATTTTATTTATTTGTATATTCTTTGCAATGCCTGGGACAGCAGATGTTCAAAAACTACTTCATGTATTATATTCAAGTTCTCTGGACTTTAAAGAAATCTCCCATCATCCATAATAAATTTGCTTCTTGGCCCCCCTCACTTTATTTTTCTAACATCGCTAATAAATTTTTGTTGTTGTTTCCCAAATTGAGGGTTTCAGCCTTTTATTAGATAAATAGTTCCTCAGTTTCTCAGTTCAAACCTTCATATTTTGAAGGCCTTAATATCCTTTAAATAAGGAAAATAAGGTACTATTGCTCAATAGTGATTGAAAGATCACTGGCTCACCTTCTCAGATCGTAGTTTGAGGCCTATCGGAGAGGAGTTTGTTATTCAGCATTAATCACTCACGGGAGAGGCAAAAACATTTTATTTTCCACTTGCCAGTTCCTAGTTATAAAAGACTCTTTCAGCAGTCATAGCAAAGCCATTGGATTACATATCATTTGCTCGCAGAATTAAGACCTCTAGTAGTGAAATCACAGATGCCATAAAATCTTGAGGGTTGTGTATTAATAAATACAACCTGTCCTTACGATTCAGCAGGCAAATTTAGATTGACATTGCTTAGAGTTAGAGAAATCCTGCCTTTCTGCCTTCCTTCCACAAACATTGTGTAAACACCACAATTACCACCACCATCAGTCCTTGTTCTAGGTCCAGCGAGAGACGCAGATACATCAATAGATTTCCTTTACTTTTATTGCACCCCATTCTAATTGAGATATGCAAAGGATATTGTGAAACCACACAGGAGGGAAGTATATTTTTTTTATTTTTCGTTTATTTCTTTGAGAGAGAAAGCCTGAGAGCAGGGAGGGTCAGAGGGAGATGCAAACTCCCCACTAAGCAGGGAGCCCAATACGGGACTCGATCCTGGGACTCTGGGATCATGACTTGAGCTGAGGGCATTTGCTCAACCAACTGGTGCCTCCTGGCACCCAGGAGGGAAGTATCTAAAGCATCATTGATAGGACAGCCTGAAAGATAGGAGTTTCCCAGGGAAAGGAGTGAAGATGAAAAGAAAGCCTATTTAAGGCAGAGATTGCTGCATTGAGCATAAAACCAGTACAAGAACAAGCATGGAGTGTTTGGAAAACTCCAAGATGTTAGAGAAGCATGATGTGCCAGGTAGGAATCAGTGCAAAACAGAGCTGAAATAAGCAGGCACAAGATCAAAAGGGCCTTAGATAACGTAAGCCTGGAATGCATCATGTAAATGATAGTGATCTACTAGAAGATTCTAGTGTAAGGGTGGATACTGGAATCCTCATAGAATGGTTTGGTGACAATTTTTCCAGATAACCCAGTGAGTCAGAGGTGATAAGGACAGGAATTAGGGCAAGGATTCTAGAAGTGGAGGGGGAAAAAAAACAAATTCAAGAAATATTTAAGAGCTGTAATTGGCAGGATTCTGTGATTTAGTGCACATGGGGTCAGAAAAGAGGGAATTATTAAGGAAAACTCCTGTCCTAGGTATCAAGCTTGGTGATGATAATGACTGATAGGGACAAAGTGGTAAGAAGAAGAGATTTAGGAGGAATTCAACCTGACATCAGTTTGGAAGTTTGAGGTGCCCAGCCTCCCTCCCTTCATCCATGCAAACGGAGATAACCATAAGGCAGTTGGAAATACTAGTTTCTGATAGAGGTTTGGGCTTGATATAGGTATAGGAAGGATGGATATTTTGATGGCAATTGAAACTACGGTGATAGATGAGCTCAGTCAAGGAGGACATGTGGAAGGAAAAGAACAGAAAGCTAAGAATAGGGGGCACCTCGTGGCTCAGTCATTAAGCATCTGCCTTCAGCTGAGGTCATGATCCCCAGGGTCCTGGGGTAGAGCTCTGCATCGGGCTCCCTGGTCAGTGGGGAGCCTGCTTCTCCCTCTGCCTCTGCCTGCTGCTCCCCCTGCTGTGCTCTCTCAGTCAAATGAATAAATAAAATCTTAAGAAAAAAAAAAAACAAAATAAGATTAGACTCCTGCCGCCACACCAATATTTAACAAATATTTCCTGTCTGTGCTAACTATAGAAGGAATGCCTGTGCTGAATAGAAGGTGCCCTAACTTCAAGCACTTTATAACCTAGTTAAAGATGATACTGAAGTTCAGACAGCTCCTCAAAGTGCTGAAATCCTGTGGAGCTACCATCCAGGCAACTACATGGGACAAGAAAAAGGCAGAGCAGTCCTCTGACTCATACTAGGACATTCTTCCTTAGAAGCATGCTCAAATTCTCTGTGTGTGTGTGTGTACACATGCGCATGTGTGTGTACTTTTTTTTTTTTTCATTGTAAGCTTGGCTTGGGTTGGGGGGAGGTGGGTGAGGAGAACCCTACTGTAAAAAAGGAGAAATTTGGCCACCAGCTCTCTAGAAGACTGTTTTAAATGTGATCAAAACCCAAAATATTGTGAAGCTCAAACTCTGCTTTTAGTGAAAAGGAAGGGATGATATCAATGTTGAAAAATTGCTAATGATGAATGGCTGGTGCTCTGTTCTATTTTATTTACTTGAGTGTCATTAAATCATCACATATTGCTAATTGTGAGATAATGTATGGGAAGGTGGGATGCATATTTGTTAGGATGTACCCACCAGGTGAGGTATAGGTACATGAGACAGACCATGATTGAATGTAGATATGATCAGATGAACAATTAGACACTTTTGTTCTCCAATGGGATTCTGCCTTGCATGTGTATTAGAATGATCAGTTTAAGTTTTTCACTCACCACATGTGACACATGAGGTAAACCAACAATTACCATTCCTAAATGATGAAACTTCCAGAAACTAAAACTTCTGCTGGAATGTTAGTCAATGTTTCTATTGAAAACCAAGGATGAACTGTATATGCAGGTGATAGTTTCTGTCTCCTCTTCATCCCACTGCAGTAATGAAGCAACAAGATGTGTATCAGGTTTATGATTTATCAGCAGAGGAAATAAATCTCTGGAAGTCAAACATTTAATCAATGTTTTTTATTTTAGCCTTTCTGACAGGTGCGAGATGATATCTCATTGCAGTTTTGATTTGCATTGGCCTGATGATGAGTGATGTTGAGCATTTTTTCATGTGTCTATATCATCTGTATGTCTTCTTCGGAGGAATGTCTGTTCATGTCTTCTGCCCATTTTTTTTTTATTTTTTTAAGATTTTATTTATTTGAGAGAGAGCAGGAGAGCATAAGGGGGGTAGGGAGAAGCAGGCTCTCCGCTGAGCAAGGAGCCCAATGTGGGACTTGATCCCAGAACCCTGGAATCATGACCTGTGTCGAAGGCAGATACTTAATCAATTAAGCTACCCAGACACCCCTCTTTTTTTTTTAATTGGACTATTTGTTTTGGGGAGGTTGAGTTTTATAAGTTCTTTATATATTTTGGATACTAGCCCTTTACTGGATGTGTCATTTGCAAATATATTCTTCCATTCTGTAAGTTGTCTTTTAGTTTTATAGTTCTTTGATAGGAATAGATTTATAAAGTTTGCATATGTAAAAAGTGAAAAATGAAATACTTATTGCCAGGCCTTTACTTTTGTTTATTAAAATGAGGTATAATTGATCCATTTAAAAACATTTAAAAAGTGTGCTTATTTATTACATTATTATCATGAAAGCTTCTACATTTCTCTCTGTTTGTGGAAAACCTGTATTCTAATCAGTTTGATTGTGAAATGAAATTTCATAGATCAAACATTGCAGTAGGGGTGGAGGGAGAACTTGAAGAGGGCCATAAGAAGGAGGGTGGTGACAAGATCTGCTCTCAACAACTGAAAAGGAAGACAGCTTTTACTTGATTGGATTTAATAAGCTTAAAACAAATAACTTTTATATGACTCTCTGCCAGGTCAAACATTCAGGTAAGGCAGATGACATTTGTTGCTGAATTTTCAATTCTTTAAGTTTAATTATTCACACTAGGTTAAGGGAAAACAGATAATGAATTTTAGAAGATTATTAGTGGTCCAGAATATAGTAGTTTGTAGTAATTTATCTGAGCTTAAGAATGAAGGCTTTTGATGTAGTGATTGGGCATAAAAATTTACATTGCCTACACATTTCTTCTCTCAGCCATATGATATGATATACATACTGGGAGTATCCTCTAACCAAAATACAATAAGATCCTGGACAAAATATAGTTTGATTCATTTCTGGGGTCAGAGAAAGTAAATGGGGGATTCCAAGAACCACCTCAGTTCCCCAAATTGAAAAGGATAAACCATGAACTAAACAAGGTCTGGAATAAGAGCAGTAAGAAAGCCAGACATAAAAAAATTGCCCTGCGTGAAAATACCTATAGTAGTTCTGCTTTTGGTTCACTAAGACTTGAAAGAGCAGCAGTGTTTGGGGAAAGAGTAGGGGCTCTAAAGCTGAGATTCCCTCATTAAAGCAGGACACTTGAAAGGACCAGCATGATCCCAGGTTTGTAGTGTCCTTCCTCCCTAGGAGAAGCAGGCAAGAATACCCTTTGAAAAAAATCCCCAGCTTAAGCCTCCAGTTCTACAACATGTTATAGACAAGCATATATGAGTTTACAATAATCAAAGATCACCAGGCACCTGACAAAACCAGACACAAAAAGCAAGAGTCAGCAGAAGCAATGATAAGCAGATTTATATTCCTAAGGACTGCAGATATTCAGAATCCCTATGTATGAAATGTTTTTAAAGAATAAAGATATAGGGGCACATGCGTGGCTCAGTTGTTAAGCCTCTGCCTTTGGCTCAGGTCATGATCCCAGGGTCCAGGTATAGAGCCCCACCTCAGGCTCCCAGCTCAGCAGGAAGCCTGATTCTCTCTCTCCCACTCCCCCTGCTTGTGCTCCCTGTCTCGCTGACTCCCTGTCCAAGTTAATAAATAAAATATTTAAAAAAATAAAAATTAAGGATATATCACAAAGATGAACAAGCAATATAAGACTATTAATAGTTACCAGGAAATGTTGAAAAATAATTAAATGGGGCTTTAAAAAATGAACAATGTTGTTCATATTTCTTATTGAAATAGGAAATACAATGAATTGTTAAAACAATATCTCAGACCATAGGTGAAGAGACGACTGCTGAACTAGAAGAAAAATCTAAAAGAATTATCTACAATGGAGACTAAAATGCAAGGAGTTAGAGTATTAAAAAGAAGGAGAGATAGAGTACAGAATGAGAACACTCATATCTGATTAGAGCCCCAGAAGAAGAGAATAGAGGGAATTGAAGAAAGGCGCTATTTGTAGACATAGTCACTGGGCATTTTCCAGAATTGATGAAATGTGTGAATCCTCAAATTCAGGAAGCACAACATATACCAAACAGGATGAGAGAACTAGAGAGATAAAGAGAGAGAGAGAGAGAATCCTAGTCTAGACACATGTAGGACGCTACCAACAACAACAAAAAATATCTTAAAAGCACAAAAGCATATCATTTACAAAGGAGCTACAGTTAGACTGATAGCAGACCCCTTACTAATCAAATGGGATGCAAAATTTAATGGTAATGTAGGAAGAAATTCACAAATTTAACATTTTAGAGGGAGATTTTAAAAATACTTCCCTAAATTATTGATACTTAAAGCAGATGAAAACTTAGCAAAGCTATAGAACAATTGAATAACCTAATTAACAAGCTTGATACGATGAATATTTATAGAACACTGTACCCAACAATTAGAGAATACACATTCTTTTCAGGCATACATGGAACATATGTAAAAACTGACCACATATTGTGCCCTAAAGCAAATTATAACAGAATTCAAAGAAATTCTTTTTTTTTTTTTAAAGATTTTATTTATTTATTTGACAGAGAGAGATCACAAGTAGATGGAGAGGCAGGCAGAGAGAGAGAGAGGGAAGCAGGCTCCCCGCTGAGCAGAGAGCCCGATGCGGGACTCGATCCCAGGACCCTGAGATCATGACCTGAGCTGAAGGCAGTGGCTTAACCCACTGAGCCACCCAGGCGCCCAAGAAATTCTTATCCAAAGAACATGTTGTCTAGTTGCACTGAAATTTAGTTAGAAGCCAATAACAAAAAAATAATTTTGTAATCTTTATACATTCAGGCATTAAAGACACACATTATAAAAGGAAATGATAATGTAAAGTAAACAAGAGAATTGAATGATAGTGAGAATTCTACACATCAAAACTGTGAGATGTAGTGAGAGGTATACACAGAAGGAAATCTATAGTAGTTAATGCTTACAATAAAAAAAAATGAGAGCCTGAACATTAATCATGTAGACATTCAGCTTAAGAAGTTAGAAAAAGAAATATAGAGTCAACTTGAAGGTTGAAGAAAATAAAAGTAGGAAGAAAATTAATGAAATAGAAAATACACAGGCTTATTTCAAGCAGAGAGAGTCAGTTATCATATGGTTTCACTTATTTGTGGAGCATAACAAATAGCATGGAAGACATGGGGAGTTAGAGAGGAGAAGGGAATTGGGGTAAATTGGAAGGGGAGGTGAATCATGAGAGACTATGGACTCTGAAAAACAATCTGAGGGGTTTGAAGTGGTGGTGGGGGGTGGGAGGCTGGGGTACCAGGTGGTGGGTATTATAGAGGGCACGGATTGCATGGAGCACTGGGTGTGGTGAAAAAATAATGAATACTGTTATGCTGAAAATAAAAAAGAAAAAAAAAGAAAATAAACAGGCAGTGGAGAACATCATTAAAATCAAAAGTTGGTTCTTTGAAAGGAATAATAAAACTGAAAAGCCTCTGGCAAGGAGAAAAGGTCACAAATAATCAATATGAGTAAAAAGCTGATATAGCTACAGGTGCACTAGATATTAAAAAATATAATAATAGGATGTTATAAACAACTTCATGCCAGTAAATTTTGACCCAAATGAAATGGACGAATTCCTAGAAGACTAATTATTTTAAAAATGAGTTCCCTAGTAGTTTTACCAAATCATCATGAAACAGATTATTCCAATCTTTATACAAATCCTTTCAGAAAATAGAAAAAAATTGGAGTATTCCCCCATACCCGACTCAATCCATAAGATCAGGATAAACTTTAGGGGGAGAAAAAGAGATAATGGCAATGAGAGAGGACAATTACTGGATAGTTTCTTTCATGGACATAGATGTAAATATCCTAAACAAAACATCAGGAAATTAAATTCATCAGGATTTAAAAAAGAAAAATCTCACATGTTTGACTGATTCCAGGAATGCAATAGTATTCTTAACATTAGAATTTATATAAAGTAACTTGCCACAATAATAGATTAAAGGAGAAGAAAAAATTATCTGCTCCTTGCAGTAGATTTTCATATAATTGTACAATAATTATACTAGCATAACTCCCTGACAATTCATTTGACCTTCACAGAAATTGAAACATTTTTAAAGCTACAAGCAATAAACTTCATGTCTCAAATTTCAGTTTGGTTACTCTCTGTCAACATGTAAATACTGAAAAGTTTATTTTATTTGAAAATGAAAATTACAATTTCTTGCTTACAAAATAATTTGTCTTTGCTATAGAAAATAGGAAAATACCAAAAAGCACAAACAAGAAAAATGAAATCACCCAAAATTCCACAATCTGTACCATTTTAGTACATATCCTTCCAATAGTTTTTGTGTAGTGTGTGCATTTGTAATTTACATGAATATGATCTTAACTGTACATACTACTTCCTTATAACCTCTTATTTTCATTTACAAAATTTATGAATATTTTTCATATGATATCCCTAATGGCTTTATACCTAGTCTTGTAATATACTGTATCATATCAAATGGCTCTACCATAATGTATTCAGCTACTCTCCTATTTTTAGACATTTTAGAATGTTTTCAATATAAGTCCTCATGGATAATGCTCTGATTAACATTCTCTATAGCAGAGGCTTTATACTTATCTATGATTTTCCATAGGATACATAACTGCAAGTAAAATTGCTAAGTCAAAGGATATGCACATTTCTTTATTTTTAATTTATTTTTTATTTTCAGCATAACAGTATTCATTATTTTTGCACCACACCCAGTGCTCCATGCAATCCGTGCCCTCTATAATACCCACTACCTGGTACCCCGACCTCCCACCCCCCGCCCCTTCAAAACCCTCAGACTGCTTTTTAGAGTTCATAGTCTCTCTTGGTTCACCTCCCCTTCCATATTTCTAAAGACTCAAGAAATTACCAATTTCAGATACGTATACAAGTACAGATATGAAGGTAATGTCTCAAATCAGTTTTTTGGAGATAGTTGACTAGTAATTTTGAAAAAGTCAAATCTGTATTGTATACAGTGCACTTGGATATATGCCAGGTATAGTAAAGTTTTAAATGTAAGAGACAGGGCATCTGTGTGGCTCAGTCTGTTAAGTGTCTGCTTTTGGCTCAGGTGATGATCCCAGGGTCCTGGGATTGAATTCCGCACTGGGCTCCCTGCTCACCAAAGAGTCTGTTTCTCCTTCCTCTGCCTCTCCCCTTGCTCGTGATCTCTCTCTCTGTCAAATGAATAAATTAGATCTTTAAAAAGACATAAATGTAAGAGATAAAAACTGCAAAAATCCTAGAAGAGAATGTAGAGAAATGTTCCTATAAGTGTAAAGTAGGGGATAATTACTGTCATAAAGATTTGAATGCATAAGGGAAAATATTGATATATTTGACCACCTCCTAAACTTTGTGTTTCACAAATATATCATGAAAAATTAGTAGACAAATGCCACATACCAGAATACATTTATATGTGCAAAAGAAAAGCTTAATTTTATCACTATGTAATGACCTGAAGTCTACCTATTGTTTATATGTTCGTGTGTGTGTTTATATTTACACACACACACACACACACACACACACACAATTGTTTAGGTCTTTTCCAAGAAAGAGAAGTCTTTTTCAGGCTGGGAGCTGGAAAAGAGATTTTCCCGAGACCAAAATGGAAATTACAAAAGCTTTTTTACTCTGACTTTCTGGTGAGGTTAGGAATAGGAGTTTCATCCTGCTATACTTGAAGCACAGATAGAAGGCATATTCCTGCTGCTCCGAGATGCAGCTCCAGTCATGAGCTAAGGGCAAAAATAAGTGGGCTATGAAAATCTGGGAGTGACTATTTAAATGCTGATAATCAAATTAATCTACTCCTAGCTACAATGAACAATGAGACAATACTGCGCCTTTGTGATTTATATGGCCAAAGTCTTCATATACTGTAAAAGAGAAGTCTTATACTTTAAGGCACTCCGAAGGAGAGAAGAGAAAGGAGAGGAGAACTGAATCAGATTACAAACCTAGAGACTTTTTCCTAGGGGTAGTAGCAGCAAAATATTAGCCAGGAAGTAAATGTGGCCGAGAACCCATCTCTTACAAAATTGTCTTAAACACATTTTCTGGCAAATACCAGTCTTTACTAACCTTCCACTTATCCAGTCTGGATAGAATGTCTTATAGAAATCATAAAGCATGCCTTGACTGGTAGTAATGATGACAAAGATAGAATAGCTTTCAGGCACTCAAAGTTGCACAGTAAACTCCCTGAAATTAGCCATCTCCACTGACTTCCTCAGTGTGAAACTGACTACCCCTAACTTCCAACTCAGCATGACATCTATGTTACGGAGGTAGGAAAACAGAGTGGGCTGGGAAGTTTGGAAGCTTCTTGATTACCTGGGCTTATATATGTGGAGGGAGTTTTCCACAACCCTTTTTCATTATCATACTTTCAAAATGGTTAATAATGAACGATGCTAGGGTGAATCATTGGGCTATTTAGTGGTTATTGAAATCTGCTGCCTTCCCTGGATGTCTCATCTTCTATCCGGCCCTAGCATTTTGTGTGTCAAAAAGAACATTGCCTGAAGGGGAAACACTTGGACAAACAGTATGCTTGGAAACAATCCAACTAAAAACTTTGAGGCATGTTCCTGACCCCAATAGGAACATATCCTATTGTCGTTTTGCCCCAGTTTTGCTTGATTTGTAATATCTAAAGAGTTGAAGTTTTGAGTAAATTGCAGTTTTACTTATACCAACCCAGAATGTAAATGTAATTTGACAATTTATAAATTAGACAGCTCTAGTATATATGAAAGGCACAAAGCACAGGATCTTAGAGACTATTTAAAACAAACCAGGATTGAATCTAGCATAATACATTGAACCTATTAGGCATTTAGTAAACGTTTGCTATATTTAACTGAATGAAATCGTAAAACCACCTTCTCTCTTTATATCTTGCTAAAAAATCTTTAATGGTTTCCTATTAATAAGAAATCCAAGTTCAGGAGCGCCTGGGTGGCTCAGTTGGTTAAGCAGCTGCCGTCAGCTCAGGTCATGATCTCTGTCCTGAGACGGAACCCCACACTGGGGGGTTGGTCCCTGTTCAGCAGTGAGTCTGCTTCTTCTTCTCCCTCTGCCTGTTTCCCCTGTTTGTATATTCTCTCTCTCTCTGAAATAAATAAAAATCTTAAGAAAGAAATAGAGAGAGAGAGAAAGAAAGAAAGAAAGAAAGAAAGAAAGAAAGAAAGAAAGAAAGAGAAATCAATCAATCCAAGTTCAAAGTTCTCTTCCCATTCCATACCTAGCAGTAGTCACTGGCTTTATTTCATACTGCCTACTGGCATGCCTCCTTCACCATGGCCAAACAGATACAGTCTTTCAAGCCCTTGACTAGCCATACTACAAGAGGAACACTCCCCCTTCAACTTACCCAAACACTTCACATCCTTCCATTTACAGCATGGATTCCACAACCTCTACTTACTCTGCCTTGATACTCTAGCTCCAATGTACTTATTCCCACTCTTCTCTTTTGGCTTTCCCTCTCGTTTGACTCTTATCATGTGTACTTATTGGTTTCTTCAATATTCAGGTTTTCCAGGGTTTTTTTCCTCCCTCAGCCAGATTATTAACTCTTAAAATTGAGGAGCTCCTATCTCTTATCTTTTTATATATTCCACATTTTTTTATGGGTTCTTAACCTAGAAGCTGTCTTAATAGTCTGTGGATAGAATTGTATTTCAGTGTGATAGATTTCTTTGCAATGCTGTATTATTTATTTCCAAACTCTTTCATGGATGTAGAACGTGCATCCGTAAAAAATGCACAAACCATAAATGTACAGCTTGGTAATTTTTTAAAAGGTGAGTGTAACTATGTAATTAGCATCCAGAACAAGAAACAAAAGTCTTGCCTGCACTCCAGAAGGGCCCCTCATGCCTGCTTCCAATAGGAACACCCAAGGGTAAAACTTATCCTGACTTTTGACACCATAAGTTAGTTTTGCCTGTTCTTGAACTTTAAATGATAGGAATCACTTTTATGTGTTTTAGTTTATGCACTGAAAAACATTATCCTGAGAAGCTGCCCAAAGCCTTTGCCAGACTGCCAAAAGAGACTATGGTGCGCATGCATGCACACACGCGCACATACACACACACACACACACGCACGCACGCACACGCACACACACACACAATTGCAGAACCTCTGGACACACTTTTGGCCTTCCTAGCTCTAGAATTTCTGAGAGTCTGATCTTTACATAAAATGAGGGAAAATTTGCAGAACTAATTGCAAAAATAAAGTGACTCAGAATCTGATAATGCCTAAAATAGATGGGCAGGGCCTAAGGTCTGCAAAGATTGATTCATCGTTAAGTTAGTTCTTGCTGCAAGGGCAGGGTGAGGAGAGTACTTTTTGACTGAGCAAAATGAGCTTTATTTAACTATTTTATCATATATTGCTCATGGCTTTTTGTGTTTTTCTCTTTCAAAAGAATTTTAAAAATAGTCACATGTTTTGTGGCTATTCCCTCTGAGCCCAAGGTCTTCCATGTAAAAGGAACTCAATAATTATCTGATTATTCATTTTGTGTTCCAGTTGGCCATATTGAAACAAAATGTCAGCCAATTAAACTTTTCAAAAAGATACAACTTGTCTAATTGGCAGGGTGTTTTTTTTTTTAATTCCTCAAAAATTTCATTGATTTGACACAGAGAGCACAAGCAGAGGGAGCAGCAGAGGGAGAGGGAGAAGCAGGCTCTCTGCTGAGCAGGGAGCCTGATGCAGGGCTTGATCCCAGGTCCCTGGGGTCATGATCTGAGCCCAAGGTAGCCACTTAACCAAATGAGCCACCCAGGCATCCTGGCAATTTTTTGTTTTGGTTTTGGTTTAAAAAAAAAAAAATTCAGTGAAATTTGTTTGCTTGGTGTCAGTTGTGAGGAAACACATTTGCACTGAGATGGACCTCCAAGTATAAGCAGAGACTAATTTACCTGATCAGGAAAAGCTGGAAATGAGCATCGGGTCCCTGCAATGTCTTTGCAACATGAATACATCATTGTACCTATCCACGTGTTTTTGCTTAAGGAGTTAGATGACTCCTATCTGCATGTTCTT
Source organism: Mustela lutreola (assembly GCF_030435805.1). Taxonomy (NCBI): domain Eukaryota; kingdom Metazoa; phylum Chordata; class Mammalia; order Carnivora; family Mustelidae; genus Mustela; species Mustela lutreola. The sequence goes on along the minus strand of NC_081308.1, from coordinate 93,209,016 downwards.
TTTGCCAAGCATTTTCATTGTCTTGAACATCTTCCACATATTCAACGCCATTGTTTAGAGTGTTTACTACGCACACAGCACTGCATTCAGGGGCTCCGGCAGATGAAACAGATATAGAATAGGCTGACCCCAGTCATCCAGTAATTTAATAACTAGTTTGAGAAACAAGATATAATTTAAAAAAAAGCTAAAGAGGGTGCCTGGGTGGCTCAGTGGGTTAAGCCGCTGCCTTCGGCTCAGGTCATGATCTCAGGGTCCTGGGATCGAGTCCCACATCAGGCTCTCTGCTCAGCAGGGAGTCTGCTTCCCTCTCTCTCTCTCTGCCTGCCTATTTGTGATCTCTCTCTGTAAAATAAATAAATAGAATTAAAAAAAATTAAGAAAAGCTAAAGAAATGTACAAGGCTGACTACATTTAAGCTCCAACAATAAATGACAAGAAAATGGTTGAATGTTAAGTATTAACCTCTTGTGGGAGGTTGGAAAAGATCTCAAAGAAGAGATAATCATCACTGTGGCTGTTTCAGACCTTCTCTATAGGAGAGGTGGAGGGGCTAGCTGTCTGACTAGAGGGAGGGCTAAAGGACGTGGACTGAAGCTCTGTTTACATTAGCAACCACGTTATTCTTATGTGGACCATAGGTTTATTTGTGATATACCTTGAAGAATAGACGGAGTCTGGCTTAGTGAAGGAGAGAGTCTCTTGGTTGAGGATTCAGAATCTGCTAGGTGTACAACTACCTCTGTGGAAAATATAATGTAGAAAACAGTGTGTCTATTCTCAAGAAAGTTGCAACATTTATGAAGAGGCATGACATACATACATAGGAAGTCATCGAGAATAGAAGGAATTTTAAAATAAACGCCAAGTTCGGGCAGTAAGTGATCAAAAGGGAAAGTCCCCAGCATTTGCCTTGCTGGTCAGGGAAGGCTTCCTGGATCCGGTGGAACTTGAGCTAGGCCTTGAAATAGACATGGAAATTGGATAGGCAGAAGAGGGAACCCAGGCCAAATTACCTTGATTGTCTTCTCTGACTTCTCAGTCAGCACTGAACTCTCTTCCCCGTGACTCACCTTCTGAATGACATCATTTTCTAAATTGTAAGTGAATAGTGCCTTGAATTGTTTTTGAAGCCTGAGCCTTATTGCCCCCAAACAGCTTGAATACTGATTTAGCATTGGGAGGTAGTGCTAGATCATACTTCTCTGTCTTGAAAGAGTTAACAGGGCTCCTATAGGTATCTCCCTGCCAGGAGTTCAGGCACTGGGCCACAGACTTTAGATAAGAGAAATGCCTTTGTGCTGGAGTGCACTTTACTAAGAGAGAGCACCTCTATCCCGACACATTTGATGAATTCACACCATTTGGGAAATCCCAAGCCGGGTCACAGACATTAAGATGAGCAAAGAAAAAGCTCCGTTCACCTTCTTCATTCCAATGCTGTGAACTCATTCTTGGGAGGCCTTGAGAAGGGAGGGTGGAAAGAGTAGGAGGAGGAGGAGAGGTGGGGGATACAGAGTTTCTGACCTGAATTCCACAACAGAGGAATGTGTGAACATTGAGAGCACAGGTACAGGCTAGTGCACACACATAACCTGGGGAAAGCAGTTTTTACCCAACTCCCATTACTCTGCAGACAGTTGACAATTTGCTCTCAACCATTAATACTGTTTTCTGCTTTTCCCCCAGAGTTTGGGGGAATGAGTGAGGGGTGCTATGAAAAGGAAGGAGAGAGAAATAATATTTTTAAAAGATCTTATTTATTTATTTGAGAGAGAGAGAGAGCATGAGTTGGAGGGTGGAGGGGCAGAAGGAAAAGGAGAAGCAGATTCTCCCACTGAGCAAGGAGAGAGAGGAAGGGAAGCAGGTCTCTGGCTGAGCAAGGAGCCCGGTGGAGCACTTGATCCCAGAGCCCTGGGATCATGACCTGAGCCAAAGGCAGATGCTTAACCAACTGAGCCACCCAGGTACCTGAGAAATAACATTTAAAAACAGTTATAAGTATCTCTAGAATGAAAATGTGAATGGTTTAAGGCTAGTTAAAGCTGTCCTGGATCCACCATGTTTAAATGAGGAATACAAGGCACATGGCTAGTGTCTGTTCTGATTCATCATAAAACCACAAGAAGGTTAACTGGGAGAGAAAATGAGGTCAACCCCTCTTCTTATGAAATCCTATTTTGAACTGTACCAGTGAGGGACTCTTGGGTCAGGAGTTAGGTTTAGAAAATGCCAAGTGTCTGCTGGTGCAAGCATAGTCCATTTGTTCATGTTGCCATGCAAACTGTAAGGGTAAATGCAAAATATAATTCAGGGCACATAAAAAAGGTAAAGGAATTGCATAAAGTGCTTAGTCAGACCAACAGGATGAACTGATGTCAAGTCACTTCTATTTTATCAGATTGAGTGCTTTCTAGATATCGGGTTAAGGAAGAATGTGAGATACAGTTATAGTACCTGCTGATTGTGATTTTTTCCCTTCCAGAGTATTTCTATTTGTGAATGAATACTGTCAGGGGGGCTTTTGCTCCTCACATAAAGATTGATTCTTTTAGCTGAGGGGCCACATTTCCTAGTGCACACAGGATCTGCTGCCACAGAGAACAGTATCCCTCATTCCAAAAGGATGTTCTTCCCACTTTGAATTGTGAGTCAGAATCTGATGTTCCAGATGTAGCATGTGGAAGGCCAGGCAGTAACACATGGTTAGACTTTGACGAAAGAGTTGTTTGTAAACTTTGCTAGTAAAGGATACATTTGTCCTTAATTTTTTCCATAATCCATTAATAGACAAAGACAAGTGATGATAAATTGGATGATGTTGAAGTGGGATGGTGATAATATTAATATAAAAAAAATTTCAGGGCACCGGGCTGGTGCAGTCAGTTAAGTGTCTGACTCGTGGTTACAGTTCAGGTCATGATCTCAGGGTCCTGGGAATGAGCCCTGTGTTGGATTCCATGCTCAGCGTGGAGTCTGCTTGAGATTCTCTCTCCCTCTCCCTCTGCCCCTCCCACTCATGCACTCTCTTGCTCTCTCTACTATCTCATACTCACTGGAATGGCTGTAACCAAAAAGTCAAAGTGCTGACAAGGATGTGAGTATTGAAACCTTCAAAAATAAATCTTTTTTTAAAAACAAGTTTCACTCAATAATCTGCATAAATATACCTTTCTAAATGAAACACTTTTTTAAAGATTTTTATTTATTTATTTCACAGAGAGAGACACACTGAGAGAGGGAACACGAACAAGGGGAATGGGAGAGGGAGAAGCAGGCTTCCCGCTGAGCAGGGAGCCCGATGCAGAGCTCAATCCCAGGACCATGAGACCATGACCTGAGCCGAAGGCAGACGCTTAATGACTGAACCACCCAGGTGCCCCAAGAAAACACTTTTCTAAAGAAAGTGGTATTTAGCAACATAGAACCCCAGAACCTGTATTCATACATGGATTATTTTTAGTGTCACTTTTTTGAGAAATAACACATTCAATAAAGTATAAAAATCTTAATTTTTCAGTTCAATATATAAAACTACCACCTAGATGAAAATATAGAACATTTCTAAAATTGCACAGGACTTGTTTCTATTTAACTGTTCTCAAATTTCATAAAAATGGAATCATACAGTGTGTACTCTTTTATGTCTTGCTTTTGGTCTCATAAGGTCTGTGAGATTCATTCATATTATTATAAGTAGCTTTTTTTTTTAAAGATTTATTTATTTGTTTGACAGAGAGAGATTACAAGTAGGCAGAGAGGCAGGCAGAGAGAGGGAGGAAGAAGCAGGCTCCCTGCTGAGCAGAGAGCCCGATGCGGGACTCTATCCCAAGACCCTGAGATCATGACCTGAGCCGAAGGCAGCGGCTTAACCCACTGAGCCACCCAGGAGCCCCTGTAAGTAGCTTTTACTGCTAATTTTAATGCTCATCAATCTGTGAATAATTCAGTGATTTTATAAGTAGATAATGAATATCTTTTATATTCCAGGCATTATGCTAGATGCTAGAAATCCATAGCCCAGATATATGTGGTCCCTGCCTGCCTTCAAGGAACTCACAGTTTTAGTGGGTAAGATGGACAGTTTAAAAATGATAATATAGCCACACTGGCTTTCTTGTGATTAGTATTTGCAAGGGAGACCTTTCCCATCCTTTTACTTTCAACTGACCTATGTCTTTATAGTTGCTTGGTAACAATTTTATTGAGTTATGATTCACACTTATTTAAAGTGTGCAATTAAGTGGCATTTAGTATATCCACAAATACATGCAACCACCACCACAGTCAAGTTTGAAACACCTTCATCTCAAAAAATAATCCCGTGTCCATTAGGAAGCCCCTCCCTATAACCTCATCTGCCCAAATTCAAAGCAACTACTAATCTACACTGTCTCTTGAAATTTGCCTGTGCTGGACATTTCATATAAATGGAATCATACAGAATACGGTGTTTTTAATTAGGTTCTTTACCTTAGCATAAATATTTTCAAACTTCATTGATTTGTAGCATGAATTAGTACTTCATTTCTTTAAGGATTGAATAATATAACATCATGTAGATATACCACATTTGGTAACCCATTTGTCCGTTTAAAGACATTTAGATTTTTTCCACTTTTTGACTATTATGAACAATGTCGCTGTGGACATTCACATATAAGTTTTTGTGGGGACATATGTTTGCCTATGTCTTGAGCATCTACATAGAAAGAAAATCAGTGGGTCAGATGATAACTCTATGTAAACTTTTTAAGGAACTAGAAAGACTCTTTTCCAAAGTGGCCACACCATTTTACATTCCTGCCAGCAATATATGAAGGTTTCAATTCTCACATACTTGTCAGTACTTGTTATTATTAGACTTTTTGATTTTAGCCATTCCAGTAAGTATGAGATAGTATCTCATTGTGGTTTTGATTTACATTTCCCTAATACCAAATGACATTGAGCATATTTCTATGTGCTTATTAGCCATTTATATATTTCCTTTGAAGAAATGTCTATTCAGATCATTTGTCCATTTATGATTGAGTTATTTATTTTCTTATTATTAAGTTGTAAGTGTTCTTTACATATTCTAGATACAGGGACCTTATTAGATATATGATTTGCAAATATTTTCTCCCATTATCTGGGTTGTCTTTCAATTTCTTCATATTGTCCTTTGAGGCACTGAAGTTTTTAATTTTGACAAAGTCCACTCCATTTATTTTCCTTTGTTGCTCATTCTTTTGGAGTCATATATGAGGATCCACTGGCAAATCTGAAGATTTATCTGTTTTCCTCTGAGAGTTTTATAGTGTTAGCTCTTACAGTTAAGATTTTGATCCATTTATGGGTAAATTTTATATTTGGTGTGAGGTAAGGATCAAACTTAGTTCTTTTGCATGTGGATACCCAGTTGTCACAGCATCATTTGTTGAAAACACTTCCTTCTGCATTGAATGATCCTGACACCCTATCAAAAATAGACTCAGATGGGGGCGCCTGGGTGGCTCAGTGGGTTAAGCTGCTGCCTTCGGCTCAGGTCATGATCTCAGGGTCCTGGGATTGAGTCCCACATCGGGCTCTTTGCTCAGCAGGGGGCCTGCTTCCCTTCCTCTCTCTGTGATCTCTTTCCTTCCTCTCTCCTACTGTGATTGCTCTCTGTCAAATAAATAAATAAAATCTTTAAAAAAAAATACTCAGATGAATAGGTTTGTTTCTGTAGTTTCAATTCTATTCCATTGATCTATATGTCTATCCTTATAACAATACTACACTGTCTTGATTACTGTTCTTTTGTGATAAGGTTTGAAATCACAAAGTTTGAAACATTCAACTTTGATCTTATTTTTCTTTTTTTTTTTTTAAAGATTTTATTTATTTATTTGACAGAGAGAAATCACAAGTAGTCGGAGAGGCAGGCAGAGAGAGAGAGAGGAGGAAGCAGGCTCCCTGCCGAGCAGAGAGCCCGATGCGGGACTCGATCCCAGGACCCTGAGATCATGACCTGAGCAGAAGGCAGCGGCCTAATCCACTGAGCCACCCAGGCGCCCCTGATCTTATTTTTCAAAACTGTTTGGCTATTCTAAGATCCTTGCAATTCCATATGGATTTTAGAATCAGCTTGATATTTTCTACAAAGAAGCCAGCTGTGGGGGGCGCCTGGGTGGCTCAGTGAGTGGCTCAGTGGGTTAAAGCCTCTGCCTTCGGCTCAGGTTGTGATCCCAGGGTCCTGGGATTGAGCTCTGCATGGGACTCTCTGCTCAGCAGGGAGCCTGCTTCCTCCTCTCTCTCTTCCTGCCTCTGCCTACTTGTGATCTCTGTCTGTCAAATAAATAAATAAAATCTTAAAAAAAAAAAGAAGCCAGCTGGGATTCTGGTGGAAATTGAATCGACTCTGTATATCAGTTTGGGGAGTATTACTATCTTAAAATATTAATATTGTCTTCTGATCATTGAACATAGATGTTTTCCCACATATTTAAATTAAAAACTTTTTTCAAATGTTTTACTGATTTCAGAGTATAAATTTTATACTTTTTTTATAAAATTACTTCCTATGTATTTTATTCTTTTTGATACTATTAGAAATAGAATTGCTTTCTTAATTTCACTTTCCACTTATTCATTGCCAGTATATAGAAATATAATTGGGTTTTGTGTATTGATCTTGTATCCTGCAACCTTGTTGGATTCTGTTAATTCTAGTAGCTTCTCTTTTACCAGTTTTTTTTTTTTTAAGTAGCTTCCACACCCAATGTGGAGCCCAACATGAGGCTTGAACTCATGACCCCGAGATCAAGACCTGACCTGAGATCAAGACCTGAGCTCAAATCAAGAGTCAGACACAACCAACTGAGCCACCCAGATGCCCCCCCCTTTTTTTAAGTAGTTCTAATGGATTACTTGGGATTTTCTACATAAAAGATTATGTCATTTTTGAATAGAGATAATTTTCCTTTTTCTTTTCTAATGGGTATGACTTTGATTTCTTTTACTTACCTAATTGCTCTGGTTAGAATTTTCAGTACAGTGTTGTATAAAAGTGGTAAAAACAGACATCCTCGTCTTGCTTTTGATCGTAGGAGGAAAACCTTCAGTCTTTTCCCATTAAGTTTCATGTTAACTGTGTATTTGTTCCTAGATATCCTTCATTAGATTTAGAAAATTTTCTTTTATTCACAGTTTGTTGAGTGTTTTTATCATAAAAAGGTGTTGCATTTAATCAAATTCTTCTGGGTCTATTGAGATGATTGTGTGATATAGTATATTATATTAGTTTGTTTTCAGTTTTGTTTGCTTTTCCTCTTCTCATTCCTTAAAATATAAATTGAGATTATAGATTTGAGATCTTTCTTCTATCTTAATGTAAGCAGTTATAATTATTAATTTCTCTCTAAGCACTCTTTGAGCTGCATCCCATAAGTTTTGGTAAGTTTAGTCTTTATTTTCATTTATCTCAGAGTATTTTATGATCTCCTTTCTTATGTCTTCTTTGATCCATTGATTATTTAGGAGTGTGTGGTTCAATTTCCACATATTTGTGATTTTCCCAATTATTTTCCAGCTATTGTTTTCTAATTTCTTTACATTGTAGTTGGAGAACATACACTGTATTATTTCTATTTAAAATTTACTGAGGTTTGTTTCATGGACTAACATATGATATGTCCTGGAAAATGTTCCATGCACACTAAAGAAGAATGTACATTTTGCTGTGGTTCAAAGAAGTATTCTGTAGATCTCTGTTAGGTCTATTTGGCTTACAGTGCTGTTCAAGTTCTCTATTTTCTTACTGATCTTCTGCCTACTTGTATCCATTATTTTTGTTACTTTTTAATTATTTACTTATTTATTTATTTGAGAGAAAGAGTAAGATTATGAGTGGGAGGAGCAGAGAGAGAGGGAGAGAGAATCCCAAACAGAGCGAGAATCCCTCACTCCAGCCTGAGCGAGGAGGACAACACAGGGCTCAGTATCACAACCCTGAGATCATGGCCTGAGCCAAAACCAAGAGTCAGATACTTAACTGACTGTGCCACCCAGGCACCCCTTGTATCCATTATTGGAAGTGAGGAGTTGAAGTCTGTAACTATTATTATTGAATTGTTTAATTCTCCATTTCTGTCAGGTTTTGCTTCATGTGTTTTGGTGCTCTGTTAAAAGCATATATGTTTATAATTGTTATAGCTTCCTGAATGGTTGATTCTTTTATCATTATAAAATCCTCCCTCTTTACCTCTAGTAGCACTGTTTGAGAGTTAATTTTATCTAATTTTCTTTTTATTTAAAGTATGGCTTTTTATACTAAAATTGTGACTCAGATGGGTCTTGCCTTTTATCCATCCTGACAGCGTTTACTTTTAAATTGCGGTGTTTATTACATTTACTTTGAATGTAATAATTGTTATGGTTGAGTTTAAGACTACTTACTTGCTATTTGTTTTCTATTTGCTACCCCACCCCCATTCTTTGTTCCTTTGTTTCTCTAGTCCTGTCTTCTTCTGAATTAATCAAGAATGTTTTTAAAATTTTGTTTTGATTTCATTTTATCTCCTCACAATAGTCACTTCTTAGTTATGGCTCTTGGTTATTATGGGTTTTATTTTTATTTTTTTAAGATTTTATTTATTTGACAGAGAGAGAGACCAGAAAAGAGGGAACACAAGCAGTTGGAGTGTGAGAGGGAGAAGCAGGCTTCCCACTGAGTAGGGAGCAGAACACAGGGTCCGATCCCAGGACCCCAGGATCATGACCTGAGCTGAAGGCAAACGCTTAATGACTGAGCCACCCAGGCATCCCTGGTTATTATTGTTTTTAAGGGGGAAGTTGTCTGTAGTGCTTCTTTAGGGATTACAGTTCATCACAATATATATTTTCATGATTAAAGAGGTGTGGAATAATCTGGCATGTTTGGAAACTAAGATGTTCTTTGTAGCTGGATCTCAGAGATTAACATAGAGGTTAGCATAAACCATTAATCAGACTGGACGGATGATAATATTTCCATTAATCAAGTACTTATTATGTGACAGGCACTGTGCTAACTGTATTAAACACATTAAATCAAACCATTTAATCCTGACGACCACCTGATGGAGCATATATGAGAAAACTGAGGCTTGGTAAGCTTCCAACATTCATATCGCAGGTAAGAGAAGTTTCTGGGATTAAAACCCTGATGGACTAGTGGGGATAAAAGAGTAGTTATATATTATTGTTGGTGTGCATTTGAAAATTTCTAAGCATAGGGAAGATGTATTTTTAAAAAGATTTTATTTATTTGAGAGTGAAAGAGTGAGAGCATCAGCAGGGGTGAGCCCAATGTGGGGCTCAATTTCACAATACTGAGATCATGACCAGAGCTGAAATCAAGAGTCAGATCCTTAACCAACTGAGCCACCTAGGCATCCCCAAAATTGTATTTAAACAAAGTCACTCTGGCTGCTGATGGGAAATGGATTGGAGGATACCACACCTAGGGCTGAGAAACCGGCAAAGACACCATTGTTGCAACCTAGGTGGAAAATTATGAGGGCCTAAAATTAGACAAGAAGAATGGAGGTGAAAAGGAAAATTCACACTCAAATGAAAAGGAGAAATCTGTGCACTAGAATCAACATGAGCTGGTATTGCATTAGTCATAATGAGAGAGAGAGAGAGAAAAGAGTAAAATCGAGAATGAGAAGGCCTTACTTTGTGCCTAATACTGTGCTAAACTGAGGAATAAGAAGTAATAGGGGAACCCTCCTACACTGTTGGTGGAAATGCAAGCTGGTGCAACCACTCTGGAAAACAGCATGGAGGTTCTGCAAAATGTTGAAAATAGAATTGCCCTATGACCCAGCAATTGCATTACTGGGTATTTACCCTAAAGATACAAATGTAGTGATCCAAAGGGGCACGTGCACCCGAATGTTTATAGCAGCAATGTCCACAATAGCCAAACTATGGAAAGAACCTAGATGTCCATTAACAGATGAATGGATAAAGAACACGTGGTATATATACACAATGGAATACTATGCAGCCATCAAAAGAAATGAAATCTTGCCATTTGCGACAACGTGGATGGAACTAGAGTGTATCATGCTTAGCGAAATAAGTCAAGCGGAGAAAGACAGCTATCATATGATCTCCCTGATATGAGGAAGTGGTGATGCAACATGGGGGCTTAAGTGGGTAGGAGAAGAATAAATGAAACAAGATGGGATTGGGAGGGAGACAAACCATAAGTGACTCTTAATCTCATAAAACAAACTGAGGGTTGCTGGGGGGAGGGGGTTGGGAGAAGGGGGGTGGGGTTATGGACATTGGGGAGGGTATGTGCTTTGGTGAGTGCTGTGAAGTGTGAAAACCTGGCGATTCACAGACCTGTACCCCTGGGGATAAAAATATATATTTATAAAAAATTAAAAATTTAAAAAAAAAAGAAAAGAAAATTATACATTAAAAAAAGAAAAAAAGAAGTAATAATATCAATTTTTAATTGCAATATGATCAATGGCATATGCTGACATATATATGTTAGACTATATACCAGTGCTGTTGACATTAATAATAATATTGTTACTGTTGTTAATGATACTCTTGTTACCAATAGCTTTTTATTTTTTTTTAAAGATTTATTTATTTATTTGACAGAGAGAGATCACAAGTAGGCAGAGAGGTAGGCAGAGAGAGAGGAAGGGAAGCAGGCTCCCTGCTGAGCAGAGAGCCCGATGTGGGACTCGATCCCAGGACCCTGAGATCCTGACCTGAGCTGAAGGCAGCGGCTTAACCCACTGAGCCACCCAGGCGCCCCACCAATAGCTTTTTAAATGAATATGATAATGGCTAACATTTCCTAAGTGCTACTAGTGTGCTAGGTACTATTCTAATGGTTTTCTTTACATCTATTACCTCATTCATCCCCGTAGCAGTCTAAGAGTTAGGTACAGTATTCTCATTTTGCAGTCGTGGATGCTGGGGTATAGGGAGGTTAAGTAACTACCTAAAGTCACACAAGCTAGTAAATAGCACAGCTGACTCTGGCCTAAAGGTGTAGCTATCTTTTATTTGGTCTGTACAAATTTTTAAATTAATTTGTTTTGACATGTAAATGGAAAGACAATTCACACTTTTTAGAGGTACAGATTGTTCAGCTTCTTTTTAAAAACATGCTATAATCTAGCTACACTTGGCTTGCTTTCTCACACAGCAGCATTCAGCCGGACTTAGACCTCAATGCCCACCCAGCCTGCTTAACTCATTTATGTTACTTGACTCTTCCTCTGGGGAAATAAGTCATGAACCTTAAGGGGTAAGACCTCACCTACAGTTCTCAGGGAATTTTGGAGGTAGACAAACATGGATAAAACAAAAATTAAAAATACACTTTGAAATTTAATAATACACTCATGATTGAAGGTACAGCATTTTAAAGGGATAGTGATGAAGTGGGCATTTTCATAGTAAATCGCTTAAGTTGAAGAGTGGGTGAAAATAGAATCATAGGTGGGATTGATCTACCTTATAGAAAGTATGTCCCAGAAGTTGCAAGTAAGTGCTTTATATGCACATATCTCTTTGAAGCCTTTCAACAACCCTATGAAGTAGATGATTATTATCCTCTTTATATAGAGGAGTAATGCCAGTTTGGTGATTTGTTCAACGACACACAGTTACTTCATGACTCAAGAACCCTGAACTCCTGACTTCTTGTTCAGTGTCCTTCATAGTATAGTTTCAGAAAGAGTTGAGAATCTAGACAGTTTCCCCATTCTCTAAGGACAATTTGTAAACTGAAGAGGTACCAGTGTTGCAGAGAATTTGCAAGTAGGATTTGCCTCAGGTGTTCCAGATTGTCTCTAAATTTCTTTCTGGGAACTGTTGAATTAAAGATGAGACAGATCTGCAGTGGTTAAAGAGATCCCAAGAGTTAATCAATACCACAGATTGTTCTGGATTGAAATTGATGTTATTGCCTTGTGGAAAAGTTCCTAGGCCCAATGTAGATCCAATCCTCTGTCCATTATAAAGTGCAGTAAATAACCTGTGGGCCAGTGGAGGCCTCACTCTTCACTCTGGCTAGTGCATGATTGATGTCTCCAGCTCTGAAGAAATCCAGTTTCCAAAAAGTGATTCAGTTCAACTTTTTTTCTTAAATGGCAGTTCAGCTATTATGCACTAGTTTGCTGAGAGAATCTCCTTAAGCTGTGGCAAGCAATTTATATAGAAAGAATATCAACAGTGGTCTTGATTCACAGAAGTAAAAAATAGCCTTTTTAAATTTAATCTCTGTTAATTAAATATATTAAGATATCCATTAGCTTGTGTTCTGGAAACAGACTTGTAGCATTATCTGATTAACTGAGTGTGAAGCAGAAACTTGTCACTGAAAAATTTCAATAATGCATAAAACCAGGAGATTCCAAGTTGAATCTTTATTGTGTTAGGTCAGTTAGTGGATTCTTGAGATCATTATCAAATATTGGTGGCAGAGGGATTTGTAAGACAGACCACCTGGTTAAGCCTTTTGAAGATCTCTGAAGAACTCTTGTTATGGACATTAATGAAGAGAGCGGTCAGGAGGGAAGTTTGCAGTTACAGAGAAGACTCTGGGGTCTCCAACTCCTGGTGGGATGTCTTTCTTCATATATCATCCAGCCTTGAGAGCTTTTTAAAAATATTAATTTACTGCTTGACTTATTTCGCTAAGCATGATATAAAAAATTTAAATTAAAAAAATATATTAATTTACTATAAATGTGATATGGCGACTAGTATTTTTTCACTTGTAAGTGCTATAATATTACTAGTGTGTCTCCATCAGCTGTGAGGTGTACTTTAGTAACATACTAATAATAACATACTAAAATCTGTGATTTTCTAATAAACCAGACTCAAGGCTATCCCTTGTATCAGTCAATATCTCAACAGAAAGCATACTCAGAAGTGAGGGCATTCACCCTGGACACAAAATGTAATAGAAAAAGCTAGAAAGTCTATATGGAGAACCTAGCAGAATATCCAGCACAATATATTAGGCCAATTGCCGTCACAACAACAACAATTATAGGGGCTTAACATAATAAAGGTCCATAGAGGAAACAAGTGCCTCTGTTCCAGGCAGTCATTCAGGGACCCAAGCACCTTTCATCACGTTTGTCCCCTGGCCTAAAGCAGAGGTCAGAAATCTTTTCTGTAAGGGACTACATAGTGAACAATTCAGGCTTGGAGGCCATTGAGTCACTGTTGTAACTACCCAGCTCTGCTGTTGTAACTTGAAAGAAGCCATAGATAAGACTTAAATGAACAGGTGTGGCTGAGTTCCAAGAAAATCTGATTTACAATAATAGGCAGGAGTTGGACTTGACCCCTGGACCACAGTTTGCCAAGCTCTTCCATGACAGTCTTCCTTGGAACCCTCTGTATCTGAGGAGAAATAAGAAGAGAGTATGCGGAGGATTGCATGAGATGTTTTTGATTCACATTCAGAAGTGGCACATAAGAATTCTATCCACATTCCATAAGGCTAGAACTCAGTCATGTGGCTGCACCTAACTTCAAGTGAGACTGGGGAATGTAATCTAACTATGTGTCTGGAAAGAAAAGGAAAAACTTTGGTAAACATCTAGCCAATCTCTACCACTTATGACTTCAAACATTGTTCTAAACCAATATTTCTCAAAGGGTATTCCATAAATGCAACACATATACTGGAGAATTTCTTAAGCAAAAAAAAAAAAAAAAAATGAGTCTGAGGCCATATGAGATTAGGAAATCTATTTACTAGGGCCTCCCCCTGCATTGAGATTTACAATGCATATTAATGTATCAAAGGCTCAGAAAAGCCCTGTAGAATATCACGTTTTTAAAACTTTGGTAAGAGCTGCTTTATAATGCACACTCTCATTCTGAGTGTGAGATGAAAAGAGTAGGGTTACAGGTAATGCTAGGGGAATTATTTGTAATCCCAAATATACTCACAGGAATTCTTTATGTATGAAAACTTTAAAAATTAGCTGTAAAGCCAGTACATGCATAGTTAAAAGATAAAAGTACCATTCTTTCTAATACTTCCCCACCATCTGTGTCAATAACCTACTTATTTCAGTTTCTGTGTATTGTGCTTGTATGCCTATAGCTGTGTTCTGCTTCATGCCTCTGGTATGCTGTCATTCATGCCACCTTTACCTTCAGCTGTCCCACTGGAATATAAATTATGTGATTCCAAAGACATTTGTTTGTTTCATCTATCTCTGTGCTATCATCAATGCCTACAGGACTGCCTGACACATAGTAGGTGTTCAGTAAATGTTGCATAAGTAAAATCTTGTACTACCCAGTAGACTAGATTTCCTCTTGGTACCCACAGCTAGATAAAGCCATGTATTTTTTTTTTTCTTTCTCTCTTTCCATCCAGTAGTCAATTCTAGTTCCAGGCATCCTCCAGTTAGGACAGGCCATTTAGGGTATCAAAGAAAATTTCTTTAATATTGCTCAGAGCGGTGGTTCACAAACCTGGATGATTTTAAAAATTAACTGAGGAGGTTTTAGAAGAATGGAGATTTCCAGGTCTCCGGAATCCACATTTCTAATGGTGGGATCAGGGACTTTGAAACTTTAAAAAAAACAAAAACAAAAAAAAAAAAAACACCTCAATTATTACACTTCCAAATACACAAATATTTAACTAAAGGTTATTGAGTACCAACAGGGGACAAAATGAACTAAGTTCTTATTCCATGAGCTTGTATACCAGTGGGGGTGGAGGGAGTCAACAAGGAAAATAATTAACAAATAAATCTATAATGTGACAATTGGTATTCAGTCCTGTGAAGAAAAATAAAGAAGTCATGTGATGTAGAACGGTGGGAATGCATATAAAATTTGAAGTGGGGGGGACGCCTGGGTGGCTCAGTTGGTTGAGCAGCTGCCTTCGGCTCAGGTCATGATCCCAGCATCCTGGGATGGAGTCCCACATCAGGCTCCTTGCTTCGCAGGGAGCCTGCTTCTCCCTCTGACTCTGCCTGCCACTCTGTCTGCCTGTGTTCGCTCTCTCTCTCTCTCTCTCTGAAAAAAAAAAAAAAATTGAAGTGGGGTGGCCAATGAAGGGTGCTGGTTGTTTTCTGCTGTGCACCACCACTCCACACTACACCAGCTCATTCTTCACCCTTCTTTGTTTTGTCCTATGCCTATGGTAGCTAGTCTCTAAGATGACAAACACTGAGTCTCAGCTCCTGCTATTCACAACCTTGTATGGTCATCTCTCACATAGACTCAGATTCTGTGTGATCAACAGAATATGGCAGAGGTGACAGTGTGTAATTTTTCCAGGCTAGGTTATAAAAGACATTGCAGCTTCCACCTTGACCTCTCGGATCCCTCACTCTGTGGGAATCCAGGTGCCATGTTACAAGGACAGTCAAGCAGTCCTGCCGAGAGGCCAGCATGGGGAAGAACTGAGGTCTCCTGCCATCAACCATCATCAGCAGATCAATGATGTGGGAGAGCCACTTTGAAAGTGGATCCTCCACCTTTCAGATGAGTGCAGCCCCAAGCTGACATCTTTCCTTTTCCTAGTGGGAGACCAAGGGCCTGAACCACCAAGATAAACTGTTCCCAAATTCATGACTCACAGAAACTCTAAAAGAAAATAAATATTTATTGTTTAAAAACAAACTCAAGTGACTCTGATGCTTGGTTGGGTTTAGAAACCCCGGGATTTAAGATTTCTTCTAAGTCATTTTTCTTCATAAGCCATGACATCCAGTGAAAATTCACATGCATGTCATATAGAAATTTTTAACAGTGGCTAGTTTGAGAAAGGTGACTGGAATGTGTCTGTGGGAAGGGTAGGAGATTTTATGTATTTTTTATTATTTTTTTAAGTAATCTCTACTCCCAATATGGGGCTTGAACTCAACTACCCCAATCAAGAGTCACATGTTCTACCAGCTGAGCCAGTCAGGCCCCTATATATTTTATATATGTATATAAAAATATGTATGTCTTTTATATATGTATATATATGCCCCAGGGTGCATGATTCCAACCCTACAAATATGAGGGTACTAAGTTAAGGATACTAGGAAACTCAGGCAACATGAACAATTCAGGGAGGGATGGAGGGATCCAGTTTTCATTATCAACAAGGCTACAAAGTGGTGATGGGATCTCTTCTGGACTTTCAGAGTATCCCGGACATAACTTTAGCTCTGAACAATGCTGATATTACAAGATTACATTCTGAAACCTAACCAACATGAGCTGTCTCCAAGGCCCAACTAGAGTACCCAGCACATAATAGTTGCTAATTAAAGCTTGCTGAAGTGAACTGCATAGAAGAGCCATTGAATTATGAGGACCAGAATACCAAGTTAGGGTCAGACCTGCCATGATGGTGATGTTGCAGTGAGTGTTAAATTCGAGTTGAATTAAACCTCTTTAAATGCTCCCCCTCTCAACTATTATTTAGATTTATCTGAGGAGTTGGAGCATTCTTGAGGCTGCAGGTGGGAAGCAAATGGTCCACAAAGTGAGGACTGAGAAGGCTAGAAACCAAGTAGGGGCCTGACTGGATAACAAAAAGTAGGGCTGGAGTACGTAAGGGAATCTATTCTATACCAGCACATGAAGAAGGGTATTAAAAGCAAGTTGTTTAGGGGCACCTGGGTGGCTCAGTGGGTTAAGCCTCTGCCTTCAGCTCAGGTCATGATTTCAGGCTCCTGAGATGGAGCCCCACATCAGGCTCTCTGCTCAGCAGGGAGCCTGCATCTCTTTCTCTCTCTCTCTGCCTACCTCTCTGCCTACTTGTGATCTCTCTCTGTCAAATAAATTTTAAAAAAATCTTTAAAAATCAGGTGGTTTGGGGCACCAGGTGGCTCAGTCCATTGAGCATCGGACTCTTGATTTCAGCTTGGTTGTGATCTTGGGGTCACGAGATTGAGTCCTGTGTCAGGCTCCATGCTCAGTGCAGCATCTGCTTGAGATTCTCTCTCTCTCTCTCCACCCAGTCTCTCAAATAAATAAATAAAATATTTGAAAATAATAAAAAAGCCCCAGGTATCAGTACCATTTTCTAAGAATCCCACATAATCATGTGAAGTTTCTCAACTCTCACTGATTCTGATTTTAAAATGTCTCTTCCCCAGGTAGCTCAGGGGAGAAACAAACAAACCAACCTTTGAGGATAATACTATTTTCTTTCATCTTCCAGTCAGGTGAGTCCAGATTCTTGAGATCAGCAATTCGTAGTCCTTGAAATGTTAAGGAGAAGCTCACAAGGCATGTCAGATTAGTGGTGCTTACCAAAGCTTGTAACATCCACCCACACAGATGAGCAGCTTTCATTAAATACCAAATTTGGAGGGGAGGGAAAAAAAAAGCTTAATTCCTGAGACAAGCACCATCAAAATGATTGAAAAAGCTACAGTCCAAATCACTCAATTCTTAATCCCTAGGGATGCTCTTCCCCTACAACCTAGCTGAGTAAAGAAGGCACTTCCCCTGGAGATGGCAATTAGATTAGAAAGCCTAGAGCCTTCCCTTTGATTACTTAAAATGATACTAAGTCCTTGAGCTAACGTAGATGGATGGTAATGGTTTCCAGGGGACAGACAACTCAGAAAAGACAACTTCATTGCGCTTCCTTTCTAGTTTACTTACTTAACACTTTGGAAATACTTCTGTAAATTTTATTAAAGAGGCTGCAAGCCTTTTTAAAATGGATCAGAGAGCTCTCTCCTGATTTCAAATAGCAGAATGAAATTCTGCCGAGTGCTGATAATAATCCTTCTGTGTCATGGATGGTCCACCCTTACTCCCACCGTTATAGTGAGTATGAAGTTCTAATCAGTATAATGAATGAAGTAGTTATTAACGTCTCAAAAAAAAATGAAACTGCACTCTTTTGTGAATTATATTGGTAGATTCTTGCTCTTTTTTTTTTTTTTTTTTTTTTTTTTTTTTTGGTCAGACTGCTCGTCCAGGGACTTGGTGATTAAAAAAGGCAGAAGGTTATTTAACAAATGAGGGGGTTGTTTCTTTACTAAAGAATTCACTTGACACTGGGAACATTCTCTCTGCATTGAAATTAGGATTTGATTTATACCCCTTGGAAAATTACCTTTGAAGGCTAAAATGTGAGGCACACCTGTATTTCAGGGTTAATCCCATTAGTGGTTTACAAACAGCAAAACAAATGTGTAGAACAGCTGTTTCAGGTATGTATACCTTAGACCACTTTAGGCCCCTACAAATTACTTAGCCTGTCTTAACTGTCTCAGTTTCCCTGTTGTTTAGGTGCGATAACAACACTTTCCTACCTCAGAGAGGTGTTTTGAGAATTAAGCAGTTAGTGAGCTGCTTTAAAAATGAACTGCCATGTTTTTGTAATCTCTTTGCTTCTAGTCTGGCTCAGTTTGGACAACAGCTAAACATATATAATGTCGTAAATCTGCCATGTTGGGTTTTCATAGAACCCTACTCTCTTGAAAACAAACTTTGCTCAAAATATTTTCCCATTTCTCTGCCTTTGGTCTGTGTGGGCCTTGGGGTTAATTAGCATCCACAGGCTCTTATCTAAGCCTTTTTGGAAGGCTAATTAACTATTGTATACTTTGTCAAATTCTAATGAGAACTGATAAGGAGTCTTCTTACTCAGTTTTATTTTCTCTGGGGGAGGATATATTATTTTAGCGAATGTTTTTTTTTTTTTCCTCAAAGAGACAATATTTGTTAATTTAACTAATGTTTACTAAGCACCTTGAAGGCCTCTAGGGGGAATACAAAAGAATAAAAAAAAGAAATTTTTAAAAGAGATGATGAATCTGAGGAGATTAAGCTAGTTACAAAATAATAATAATAAAAAAAAACCCTGTGAGCCGCAAGCATTATGCATATGTGGGAAGGGACACTCCAGCAAATGAGCATTGAAGTGGGCTTAAGGTGACAGGCTTGACTGATGTAGAGGCCTTGCTTTGGATAGTAATGAACAAGATGAAATTCATGGGATGGACTTGGGGAGGGAGATATAATGGGCTTAATCAGGGAAAGAGAGCTTAATCAAAGAAGAGGGTGGGGAAGCAGGGAGAGGGAGGCTGTAGGAGGAAACAAAGTGCCGGCCTGGGATTCAGGAGACCAGAGTTGAGCCCTGATTTGAGCTTCACCATTCTGTAGCTCTTTGACCTTTGGCTTGTCACTTCCCCTCCCAGAACTTTAGGTCAGTGCCACCACAATACAGAGGTTGGAACTCCGTCAGGGACTCCCAACTAGGGCATTCAAGGATTTGGAAGCTTCTTCGAAAGAAGTGAGTTTTAAATTTTAAATCCAGTCAGGGATTTGAGTTCACAATAGGTCTCCATAGGTCTCCATAGGTCTCACGGCTCAAGAGAGGCAAGATTATAGGTGAGATAAATGAAACTCCTGATGGCACCTCCATTAAAACCCAGGAGCAGAATAAGGAAAAGCCAGACACAGGCCAAAAACAAAACAAAACAAAAACAAAAAACACGTGAGGAGAAAATTTTGTATCAAATTCGTTCATCCAGTGGATTCTTTGCCAAGTAGTATCATGTAGTAGAAAGAACACAAACTTTGGAGTTGAATACATATGGCCAAGGTTTGAACCCCAATTTATCCACTTAGTTGGGAATTCTGGCAAGTACCTTCTCCTCTCTAAGCCAGCGTTTTCTAATCATTAAGTCGGAATAAGAATACTATCTACTTGGGGCACCTGGGTGGCTCAGTGGGTTAAAGCCTCTGGCTTCGGCTCAGGTCATGATCCCAGGGCCCTGGGATGGAGACACGCATCAGACTCTCTGCTCAGCAGGGAGCCTGCTTCTCTCTCTCTCTCTCTCTCTCTCTGCCTACTTGTGATCTCTCTGTCAAATAAATAAATAAAATCTTTTTTAAAAAGCATACTATCTACTTAATAGGGTTGTTTTGAAAACTAAGTTAGTTAATCTGAGCAAAACATGTTGCACCCACCTTGCTTTGCCATCAGTACTCAATAAATGGCAGGCTTTTATAGCTTCCAATTACTGGAGGCCTGGTTTGTCTTGACTGTTTTGCTAGACAAGTTAGATTACATAAAGGGGCCTCTTGAGCTCCTTCTTAGCTCCTTCCTTAGAGCTTTTATCATCTTTAAATTGAGGGCCTCCGTGTCAGCTTACACAACAGCCCCCTCCCCCAACACAATTGGACTCCCTCAGCTCCCCTGCCAGAAAACAAGTTTTGAGGCAACTCTGCTATTGCCTATTTGTTGGTATCTGGATCTGCCTGGTCCCAAATCTAGATGTAGAGAGTTGGACTTGTATCCTTGTTCTCCAAATGCCTGTGCGTATATCTGATGGAATTCCTATCAACGTAAAGAGTTTTCCCAGAATCCTGAGGAAGCTGTTTCCCATAGCCAGACAGCCTGACCACCCTTCCTCTCATTCACAGGGGCTTACTGGGGGCCTCTGCTAGGGTAAAGACTTCGGCTCTGTTACTCAGATATGTCAGGCAAAGATCTGTTTGGCGATTAGTTTTGATTAGATAGGAGCTCCACACAAAAGAGGGCTTGTGCGCTTATTGTCGTTACCCAGATTAAGGGAGCCAGGTACTGCTGTGGGAAGCTGCCTTATTGAAAAGAGAGGCCATTCTTTGATGTTGAGAGGACCAGCCTTCCCCAATGAGAAAAAAAATGACTATTAGTTTCCTTGATTTTTGCAAAGCACTTGAAAAGCGCTTTAACCAACTCCCTAGCTCGGATAATGCCTGTCTGAGGGTGGGGGTCTAAGTCTGTGCAGAGGAGGCAAAGTGGAGATTTAGCATTATTTAACACATTTCCCATGATCTCAGAAGCTGCTCAACTGACATTTTTTTCTCCCACTGTTGTTCTCCCCCCCCCCTTTCTTTTTTTTCCATCTTTTACAACTAAGGTTGTAGGCTCTTTTTCCCTGCCTCCCATGCTGGCCTTTCCCCCTCTCCCCCAAGTAGCACCTATGTCATGGTCTGCATTGATCTAACCGGTTCCTCTCCATAAGTACTCGCTCTTTTTTTTTTCGGTACACGCAACTCCTGTCACTGTACACACCCCGTGCACTCCCACAGCTCTTTTTCTCTATATACTTTGTTACTTCGGTGATTAGAAGAAGAGGAATTATGGGGCTGTTGGGTGACTCAGTCAGTTAGACATCTGCCTTCAGCTCATCTCATGATCCCAGGGTCCTGGAACCGAGCCCCAAGTCAGGCTCTCTGCTTGGCAGGCTAGTCTGCTTCTCCTTGTCCCTCTGCCTACCTCTCTCCCTCTCCCTCTACCTGCCTCTTCTCTCTCTCTCTTTCTCTGCCAAATAAATAAATTTTAAAAAATCTTAAAAAAAAAGAAGAGGAATTATATGTATCTTCCAAAAGTTATATAGGTTTGCCTTGGGGTACTGTATTGTGCTTAATATCAGAACAGGAATGTGTCCGATCTTGAAATGGCCACCTAAATAAATTCAGAAGACATGCTCTGAGGAAGACCTAAAAGCATGACACCTGAAAAGTGGCTCACTTTGCCTTCTCCTTTTTTTTTTTTTTTTTTTTAGGGAGAAGCAGGCTTCCCATTGAGCAGGGAGCCTGATGTGGGGCTCGATCCCAGGACCCCAGGATCATGACCTGAGCTAAAGGCAGACACTTAACTGAGCCACCCAGGCGCCCCATCCGTTTTTTTTTTTTTTTTTTTTTTTTTTTTGTTAAAGATTCTATTCACTTATCTGACAGACAGAGATCACAAGTAGGCAGAGAGGCAGGCAGAGAGAGAGGAGAAAGCAGGTTCTCCGTGGAGCAGAGAGCCAGATGCGGGGCTCAATCCCAGGACCCTGGGATCACGACCTGAGCGCTGCAGGCAGAGGCTTTTTTTTTTTTATTAAATTTATTTATTTTCAGCATAACAGTATTCGTTATTTTTCACCACACCCAGTGCTCCATGCAATACGTGCCCTCTATAATACCCACCACATGGTACCCTGACCTCCCCCCCCCCCCGCCAATTCAAACCCCTCAGATTGTTTTTCAGAGGCTTTAACCCACCGAGACACCCAGGTGCCCCTTGCCTTTTCCCTTTTTTGTTCTCTGTTCAGCAGCTCTGGATAGCGTCAGCCTTAAACTGACTCTAAAGACAGGCTTGAGCAATATGGAGCGGTTCTCTCTTTCTCCCCACCAGTCCTGTTCTTCTCCCTCTCGTTTCATCATGCATAGAACAGGCTTGGCACTGCGTCTGGCACATAGGAGGTTCTCAGCCAATGGTAGCTAAACCAAACCCCTTTGGATCCCCTCTCCCTGCTTTATTTTTCTTTATAACGCTAGTCACCATTTGCCATATGGTGTATTTTAGTTAGTTTCTTTATTGTCTGGGCCCTTTCCCCTCTCCTCATCCCATACACACACACAATGTAGTCTGCACAGAGACAGGAATTCTGGAAGTTCACTGTGGTACCAGTACTCTTAGCTCTTAGGATTGTACCTGACACTTGGAAGTTGCTTAATAGCTATTTGTTGGATACGTTAAGTCGCTTTTGTCTGTCGGCTGTTCGCTGAGATATTTGATTAAGTGGGGACTCTGTCGATGATTTCAGTGAGCTCACTTCTTCCCAGGGAGGAACCGCACCAGGCATCTCACTGTTGGTGACAACCAGACCTACAAGAAGGTGAGGAATTACCCACCTCAAACCCCGCAATTACAGTGACATTTCAAAGCTGTTGAGTCATCTAAAAGTGCATCGCATCGCCCTCAAGTGCAGGTTTTTTGTTATTGAGATGTCAAGCTCAATTGCTAAAATGAGGGGTACCTTGGTGGCTCAGTCAGTTAAGTGTCCAACTCTTGGTATCTGGTCCAGTCACGGTCTCAGGGTCCTGAGACTGAGCTCTCTGTCGGACTCCATGCTGTGTGGAGCTTGCTTAAGATTCTGTCTCTCCCTCTGCCCCCTACCCTGCTCACATGAGAGCATGCCCCCCCCCAAATTGATAAGACAACATTTCCCAAGAAAAGATAGATCTTTTCCTAGGGGATACGTGATTTGGGACAGATTTGGGGTCTAATGGAAACAATGGTCTAGAAATCTAAGAAGGCAATCACCTAAGCAAGGTCAGAAGCTCAGAGAAAGCTGAACTCTTAATTCAAATATGAGTGATTTCAGCTGCTCCTGCGGAAGGAGGGAGTGTTTTTCTTGTATAGAATCTCAAATCCTGCATCTGGCCTTACTACTCTGTCTCACTGTGCTTTGGCTCAAAGATGCTGCTCTGAATGGAAAACTTTCTCTTTGAACGGACTTTTACTTGAAAACTTCCGTTCTGGTGAGGCCAAATGTTGAAATTTCACAGGCTTTCAGAGTATCTCAAGGTTAAAAGTTTGCAAGACTATTTAGTGCAATGGTCTTCAAACTGTACTTCATGAATTTAAGTTAGGTACAGTCTCTTTCTTTGGCAATTAAAATGTTGGCTATTGCCAAGCGTTGTTAAGAGTGTGGGAAAATGTTCACTCTCATACCTTGCTGGTGGGAGTGGAAACTGATGTAGACATTTTGTGGGGCAATTTGGCAACACATATCAAAAATTTAAATTCATGGGGCGCCTGGGTGGTGCAGTCAGTTAAATATCTGACTCTTGGTTTTAGCTCAGGTCATGATCTCAGTGTCCTGAGATTGAGCCCTGCACTGGGCTCCGTGCTCAGCGGAGTCTGCTGGAGATTCTTACTCCCTCTCCCTCTGCCCCTGCTGCTTTTGTGTTTGCTTTCTCTCTCTCAGATAAACAAATCTTTAAAAAATATTTAAATTCACATACTCTTTGACCCGTCAATTCCACTCAGATTATTTCACAAATACATCGTATTCATCAACTCCAAAATGCACACTTATTTTTCTAAAGGTTTTTAAAAAAAATATTTCATTTATTTATTTGTCAGAGAGAGGAAGAGAGAGAGAGAGAGCAAGAGCACACAAGCAAGGGGGAGTGGCAGGGAGAGGGAGAAGCAGGCTTCCTGCTGAGCAGGGAGTCCAATGCAGGGTTTGATCCCAGGACTCTGGGATCATGACCTGAGCTGAAGGCAGACACTTAATAGACTGAGCCACCCAGGCACCCTTCCAAAATGCACATTTATCTTATAGATGTGGATTTCATGCACATTTTAATATCTCTGAAATTGGGGTGCATTTTTTAATTTAATATATTACTTTCCCATATTCACAAAAAGTTACTATATGGATTTTATTTTTTTATTATTTTTTTTAAAGATTTTATTTATTTATTTGTCAGAGAGAGAGAGAGAGAGCAAGAGTGAGCACAGGCAGGGTGGCAGGCAGAGTCAGAGGGAGAAGCAGGCTCCCTGCGGAGCAAGGAGCCCGATGTGGGACTCGATCCCAGGACGCTGGGATCATGACCTGAGCCGAAGGCAGCTGCTTAACCAACTGAGCCACCCAGGCGTCCCACTATATGGATTTTAATTGCAGTGTCACTTGTAATAGTAATACAGAGAAAATCATAAATGCCCACAGATAGGACACTGGTTCAGTAACTTGCATTCATCCCAAATAATGCCCTATGGAGCTACATAGAAGAATGAAATTGATCTATCTGTGATAATTTATAAAAAATGTCTGAGATATATAATTAAGTACAAAAATTAAGTAGAATTTAAATATATAATATTGGGTTGAGAAAAATCTCTTGTGTAAAAAACCTATTTAATAAGATCTGGTGTATATATATACATATATAAATATATGCATATATACATACGTATGTATATATAAGTTCTGAAAAATACAAATGTTTTTCTGGTAGGATATGTATACAACTGTTATCAAAAATTTCTTGTTAGGGGCACCTGGGTGGCTCAGTAGGTTAAAGCCTCTGCCTTCAGCTCAGGTCATGATCCCAGGGTCCTGGGATTGAGCCCCGCATCAGGCTCTCTGCTCCGAGGGGAGCCTGCTTCCTCCTCTCTCTCTCTGCCTGCCTCTCTGCCTACTTGAGATCTCTCTCTGTCAAATAAATAAATAAAATGTTTTAAAAAAATTTCTTCTTAGGTGAGACTTACTTTTCACTTTGTACTTTTTTGTACAGTTCAAATTTTTTTTACCATGTTCATATATTGCTTTTTTTTCTTAAAGACTAAATGAGGTTTCTGGGAAATGAATTATGGTCCTCTTTTTCCCTTTTTATACTTTTCTGTATTAAAAACACACAATAGCTCTTATTTTACAAAGGAAACCAATAAGACAGTCCCTGTCTCAGTAGAGTTCATAGTGTGATAAACCAGAGAACAGATGCTTTACTAGGTCCAATAATAGAGATTTGAACAAAGTCCTGGGTGGCGGGAAGCATGGAAGTGAGACTGTGTGACTGTCTCAGTGTCTGGATTCAGCATCTCCAGAGGCATAAAGGAAGTGTCATAAAAGAGGTGACATTTAAGCCAAGGCTTGTAGAGCAGAGGATATGTGGTGAGAAACATTCCAGAAAGAATAAGCAGCACATGTAAAGGCAAAGTGGTGTGGAAGGGCATTGCTCAGAGTGTGTCCGTGTGTAAGCCTCTGCTGGAAAGTGATGAGTAACAAAAACAGATGAATGCATAATTCATTGCATTAATGCAGTGTCTAGGTGTTGGACACTGAGCTAAGCACTTTCAGCTTTTTAACCTCCAATCCTTAGAAGAGTGTTCAAGAATCTGTGGCCTTGAGAACAGAAGGAGTGGTAAAAACAGCCCAAGGTTGCAACATGGACCAAGCTGGGTTTCAATTTAAGCAATTTAGTCTATCTGGTTCTTTTTTTTTGTTTTTTCTTGAGAGAGATAGAGAGAAAGAGTGTATGCATGTGAGCTGGAGGGAGGGGCAGAGGGAGAGAGAGAATCTTAAGCAGGATCAATGCCCAATGAGGAGCCAGATCCCACCACTGTGAGATCATGACCTGAGCTGAAATTGGTTAAGCCTCTGACCCTTGGTTTCAGCTCAGGTCATGATCTCAGGGTTGTGAGATTAAACCCCATGTCTAGCTCCATGCTCGGCATGGAGTCTGCTTGAGATTCTCTCTCTCCCTTTAAAAAAAAGAGTTGGATGCTTAACCAGTTGAGCCATCCAGGTGCCCCTGATTCTTCCTTAAAGAGTTGTGATGAGGTTTTATAGAAGTTGTATATAATGTACTTGGTGTATAGACAGAACACACATAAGTCATCTGCTATCAGTATTTTCATGCTTATCATTCCTTCCCTCCTACATCTAGCTTAGTGCTGCATATATACACTTGGAACTCAATGAACCCCTTGCTACAGAATGATTTGTGAGAGAGCTAGGTAAGGTGGGGCATGATATGACAGAGCTCTCCCTTCCTATTCCCCCCCACATCCAGTTCTTAGTACCACAGAGGTCAGAACATTTTTCCAAAGAGAACCTGATATATATTCTCTCTGAATACATAAGGAGGCAGAACTCTAGGAACTGGAACAAAACTGAGGGATTTGTCTTATCTCCCTGTGAAGCTGATTACTCCCAAGGCTTTTAGACTACATGGATGACAGAATAAAAGTAAAAGTGAAAAACTACCAACACAAATAAAATCTGAAGTAAAGTCCCTTAGTGTCAGTAAACAAGGCAGTGTAGTACCAACCCCAGGACTAAAGCAGGCAGAGCATCAAAGATGGTTGCCATGATGTTATGGGAATTGAAGGTTGAAATTCCCCACTTGGTCATTTATTAGTGGTGTGACCTTGCACATGCCATTTCCCCTCAAGGGAAATAGTCCTCTGTTCTCATCTATAAAATATACAGGAGTTGAGTTAGGGTTGGATTAGTTAGGTAAGATCAACACACTGCAGCCAAATCCAGTCTGCCACCCATTTTTGTAAATAAAGTGTTATTGGAACACAGCTATACCTATTTGTGTTAAATATTGTCTATGATTGGGTTTGCACTACAACAGTGTTGAGTATTTTTGACAGAGACTATAAGGGCATACAAACCCAAAAGCATTTGCTATTTGGCCCTTTGCAGAAAAAGTTAGCTTACCACTGACTAATGTGCAAGATTTTTTCCACCTTTGACATTCTTTGATTATCTGTACTGCTAAAGGCTGGATGCATGAGACCATCCATGATCAGTAGTTTCACCTTGGGAGCCTTTAGGAAATTCGGGAATGTTTCAGAGCTTCCATCTATACATTTATTATAAATGCAGCAAAACTTTTTAAGCCATTTGCTGCTTCTTATGGACTGTGCTTGTTCTGGGGTGCAATGGGTAACTAAACCAGATATGATCCTGGCACTTGTGGAGCTTACAGTCTACTGAAGGAGATATTTTTTAATAGAACCTCATCATCCCTTTCATTTCGGAAGGCAAAGTCATCTAATTATTTCATAGTAGGTTGATGGCTAAACATGTTTACCTATGGGTTTATGAACACCTTTATTCATTCATTTATTAGTGTACACATTCATTCATTCATCATATATTTATGAAGTTCTTACTATGTGCCCAGTGCTGGGCTGGGCTAGATGCTGAAATATACTAATGATGGACAGACGTACTTGTGGACTTCACATTCTATTGGTGGAGTCCTGTATTCCTCCCCAAATCACAAATAAATAGTTAATTATCAACTGTAGTAACTTCTGAAGGAAAGGAACATGATCATACAGCAGTATATAACAAAGCAACATGCTCTCGACTGGAGAGATTAGAAAATGATTTCAGAGGAAACATTTTGGCTAAAATCTGAAGGATGAGTAGGGTCAATAATCTACATAGTACTAGTGAGAACTGTTTCTTCTCTTTATTGATAGAAATGGAGTTTAGGGGTATCTAAAGCAGTAGTTTTCCAACTGCAGGTTGAGTGAAACCCATTGTGTTTTGTTTTTTTAAATCAATTTTATGGATCCTGACCAGCGTTCGTTTCCCAGTACAATAGAACAGAATGAACAAGACAGGAGTAGAATAGAATAGAATGAAAATTTCCAGTTGCATTATTGGAAATAATTGTTTTGTGAAACTATATAAAATGCATTTCCTTCTGTGACTCTCAGTCCAGAAAGTGATAATAACTGACCCAAATGATCGGCCTTGGCCATTTACAGTTGATGCTTGAAAAACATGGTGTTGAACTGCGTAGATGCACTTATATGCAATTGTTTTTTTACAATACAGTACTGTAAGTGTATCCTCTCTTATGATTTTGCAATATTTTCCTTTGGTTGGCTTACTTAATTATAAGAATACAGTATATAATACATCTAACATACAAAGTATTTGTTGACTTCTCATGTTACTGGTAAAACTTCCTATTAACAGTAGACTGTGATAGTTAAGTTTTGAGGGAGTCAAATTTATATGCAGATTTTCGATTTTGGCACCCCTAACTCCCCACATTGTTCAGTGGTCAACTGTACAATTACAATTTATTAGATAACACCTCTGTTCTCCAGTTTCCTGTCTTTAGAGACAGTGATATATGCTCTTTGGGTCTAAGTTTCCTTTCACATTCTTTTCAGACAAAGCATGAGTAAGTGGGAGATCACCAGCCACCATTTCCTAAGCACTTACTCTTCTTACTATGTGCTTGGTTGATGCACTGGGCTTGAGGCTGAAGTATATTAATGATGGATAGACGTACTCGGGGACTTCACATTCTATTGGGAAGATATATATTCATCCACAAATCACAAATAAATAGATAATTATTAACTGTAATAACTTCTGAAGAAAAGGAACATGATCATACAGCAACATATAATGGCAATCCTACGAGAGGTAAGATTCATCGTCCCCTTTTGAGATAATGATATATTTGAGGCTCAGAGGAGTTAAGGACCTAGCCCAAAGTCATACAGCCAGTAGTGGGTTTTTTTTTTTTTTGCATTAATAATTAGTAAGAAGACAAACACAAATAACTTCAATTTGGTAGTCTGAACATTCAAAACACATGTTAGAAAATTCATGTAATTTGAAAAATTGTTTGAGAACCTGGTAGGTTTCTATCACCTGTTTGATAATACAAGTTATGTAGCTCTTTTGATTAAAGTTGTCTTCTCTCTCCTCCTTTCCCAAAAAAGTGTTTCATAATTTCCCGAGCCACTTACCTGGAATTTGGACCCACTTAATTCCAATGTGACAAAACTCGGTTCTCTGCAAGTGAAAAGAAAACATCAGAAAGTATGACAGTGATGGGCACACTATCAGTCCCCTTACCCTGCAAATCTCCAAAACAATCTCTAAAGAAGTGAAATTTGGGAAATAGTAGATTCCTGTAGGATCATAACAGGCAACAACAGAGTGAACACATCTCCTGGCTGGGAAAAACAAACAAAAGATGCATGGCAAGTGAAACCACAAGAGCAATGCCTCTGGGAGGAGAAGCTGATCTTATTAAGAGACTCAGAGGGGTTTCTTTTAAATTTCTCAAACAAAATAGAGTAGCAAGTGCCTCTCCATATTTTTACCTGGATAATTTCATTCTTCTTTAACATACAATAAGAAATAGGCAGAGAGAAATCCTTCAAAGACTAAATAGAAGGAAATTAATAGCCTTTTGGGTCAGAGAATTATAATTCTGAATGCAGATTCCCCTTCACTAGATAATGAGCTACAGTTAAAGAGAAGATTGGAATAATGTGAAGATAATTTCACAAGTGCCCCTTTTAGAACCCTCTGGTTTAAAGTGGCAATCTGCCCCAAGATATGACAAAAAATTACTTCGGACTGAGAGTCCTGAAAAACTTGGTATGGATACTGTCTCATCCCAAGTTTGGGTAACCATGGGAAAGTGCCCTCACCTCCCTGAGCCTCTGTTTCCTCGTCCTATAAAGTGGGAATGAAAACAAGCCAGCTGACCTAACGCTGTCGGGTGAGGATGTTCTTAGGATCAGATGATGATAACCCTTAGGAAAATGTGTTTTATGAACTGAACATGCCTACAACAATATATAGTGTGAAGATTGATACATCCAGTACTTGCTTAAGTATTTACAGTGGGGGGTGGCACCTGGGTGGCTCAGGTTAAGCGTCTGCCTTCAGCTCCGGTCATGATCCCAGAGTCCTGGGATGGAGCCCCGTATCAGGCTCCCTGCTCAGCTGGGAGCCTGCTTTCTCCCCCTCTCTCTGACCCTCCTCCCAACTTGTGCTCTGTGTCTCAAATTAAACAAAAAAGAATTTACAATGAGGGGCCCCTGGGTGGCTCATTCAGGTAAGCCATCTGACTCTTGATTTCTGCTCAGGTCATGATCTCGGAGTCATGAGATGGAGCCCCGAGTCCGGCTCTGCACTCACATGGAGACTGCTTAAGATTCTCTCTCTCCCTCTCCCTCTGTCCCTCCCCATTTATAAAACAAAAAGAACTTACAATGAAAACTCCAAACCCCTAAGAAGAGTCTTTGGTGTGGCCAATAATCTGGCCCTGCCTGATCTCTCCAACCTCATCACGAATCATGCTTTTTATAAGACCTCTCTGCTCCATTTTTATGGTTCCATTTACTCTTCTGCAAACAAACCATTCATTTCCTCACTTCAGTTACTTTACTTTCCCCATTCTTCTTTCTTTCCCTCCTTTTTTTTAACCTAAAAAAAGCAGGTAGAAAACACAACTAGCTTAAGAAATGCCTCCTTCAAGAAAGCTTTCTCCATCCTCACTTCTTCTCAAAGTCTGGTGCTCACACCCACAGGGTCGACATCACCCAGGAGCCTGTGAGAAATGCAGATTTTCTGGCCCCTCCCGACCTGCTGAGTCAGTTTTTGCATTTTCACAAATTCCCCACTGCACATCAGAGTTTGAGAAGTGCTGTCCCACACAGCTCTAGCCTTCACTCCCTTCTCCCTTCCCTGAACCCCTAGAACACTTGGGCTTGTCTGCCTTGTTACTGAATTGCTTTCCAGTTAAACTGTTCAACTTTGACACTGTGAGTTCTTGAGGGACAGCTATATATTTCGTGATTTTGTATTTAGAAATCACTTGCTTTTCCTGCTTTTAATTGCCCTCAAGGAACCTTGGTATTCCATGGAGTTATTTGAAAACCATTGGTTCAGGTAGCCACTACAACCAGTTTATCCATGTGATAATGCATCAGTATACCTGGGGATTTTACCCATTTGTCCAAGTTCTACCCTCTTTATAACCTACTCCTTTTTTTTTTTTTTTTTTTTTTTTTTTTACTGATTTCTTAAACTTACTCTAAGTAGGGAGCTCCATGCTGCCTAGTAGATTGTATTTCTCAGGTTTCCAAATGGGGTCTTGAGCCAAATGGCCTGTGACCACTCCACACAAAGCAGGTAAAAGAGTTACTAAAGTTATTGAAGTTATGTGGTACATTCTCTCTTCCACCACCCTGGCCCTACCTCCTCCTCCCCCTTTCTCTCTTTGACACACACACACACACACACACATACCCTAATTTGATGAAATTGAGAACCACAAATGTCAAATGACTTGTCCAAGGTCACATAGCTACTGAACGTTCATTAACATCCAGAAATGAAACCAGAACAACATGCTCTTAATTATTAACGGCATGGCTTGAATTTCTGAAGAGATTTAAAACCCTTCTTCTCCTTTGGTGTACTCCTACTAAATATTTATTGAATTAATTATTTGGAAGTCTATGTCAGTAAAGCAAATCTGTGGTTTAAAAATATAAAACCATATCTGATGGTATTTTAGACTTCTTTTATCTCAAATCAGTGAGGCTTCCCTAGCCTCTGAAGCTGCCTGTTAATCCATGAGACTTAGATGACTCTGGACATGCCTGTTGCTCCCAGACTCTCTCCTGTGAAAAGATTCTGGGATGTTCTTTATGCATGCTGTCCAGGTTTTATGACTTGGAAGTTCCATCGGGCTTCCTTTAAAATCCCTTGGCTAAAATTGAATGCTGTCCCAGGAATGACTTAGTGCCCTGAGCCTGGGAGAGAGGGCTTCCTCTCTTGGATGGCTGAGTAGCTCCTTTAATCTATTTACCGCAAGTGTTCATTGCTCTGGGGCTCTGGGATTCTTCAGGATGAAAGCCCTCTATAAATATTTGTTATTGTTATGATAACCAGTATGGCTTCTTGAGTGAGATAAATTTGTCTTCTGGCTTCTGCTTCTCATAGCTTCCTTCCCTTTCCTTTTATTTCTCTCTCCAGATAATTTTTATGTTAGAGAAACAATCTATTTGTGCAGTTAATTAAGCTGAGTGCAGGGGGATAGGCATTAGTGACTTTTCAGGTTGTGAGTGCTAACGGTCAGAGAAAGGCATTGAAGCCAGGGGCTTCGTACCATAAATATATTATTTTAATCAACCGGAAGGCGAAAAAGATCTGAAAACAGAATTAAAAGTGATAGCAGAAAAATAATTAAATATCGCATGGAGAGGTCATGGGGACTACTTTCTACAAAATTAAAAATGGTAAATCAATGTTTGCAATATCCTGTAGACTATCATCATAATAGTTCTGGCTTTGGGGTTGCTATAGGATAACAGCCAACCTGTTTGCTGGGGACCCAAAACCTCCCTAGTCTGGCCTCAAACTAGTTTTCCAGGCGCATCCATTTCTTCTCTCTCCAATGACTCATTCTCATCCCTCATTGGTTATAAAGACCTCCCCCATTTCTTAAATCATGACCTATGGTTCCTCAAGAATTCAGGTGTCAACTGCTTCATGAAACTCTCCTGACTATTCTTACCCCAAAATATCCATCTCTCTGCCCTCTCTGATGAAATCCTACAGGACTGTCTGCATTCTCACCTAGCACATTAGTTTAAAGCTACAAATTCTAGTAATCTTATATGTCCTTCTTGTCTCCCCAAATATTAGTGGTTCGTAAACTCCTGAGAGATGGAGCCCATTGCTGCCTTTTATGATATGTCCTTGTGTTCCCAACAGCACCATGTGCATAGTAGACACTATATTAATAACTTCACATTGAGGAGAGAGTCATAGTTGAACAGAGTAGAAAAGTGAGAGTCACAGTTGGATATTGGCATGAATGAAATGTTGTGGGGGCCCTAGCAATTGAAATGAAAGAAAATGATAGATTTCTGGAGTTTGGGATTATTTAGCCATTGGGTAAGGGCATTCACTGGAGCCTTGACACCGAATGAAATATCTGGTTGCCTCAAACATGACTGACACAGCTGTTGGTGTGCTTAGAAATACTTCACTCTTGAAGTTAATGACTTTTGTCCAGCTGTGTCCAGTCTTCTAGCAGCTGCTTTGCATATAGCAGTACTGGATCTTATCTGTTGGCTCTACCCAAGTAAGATATGTATATGGGGCTTCTTAACTTTTTATTTCCTTAACTACCAATATGTTATGCAGGTGGTATTTTCCTGAAACCTGGACTTCCCAAAGGCAAATGATGACAGCCTCTGTCCTTTAACTTTCTTGAATGTGTGAACATTTGAAATAAATACTGTATGTTTGCTCACTCTTACCTACTCCCTATTATCTTGTATGAACATTTCTCCCACTTCGAGCCAAGAGCTTGTATCAAGTTCTGAAACACAGGAATGGGCACCTAGGAGGCACTTAATAAATTTTTCCAGGTTTGGCTGATTGATTTAATTAAAGATCTGATAAATAGAGTCTAAAGGCTAAACCATCTGTGTTTAATTTTAAGAAGAAATGCTCAGAGATAGACATGATCATGAATCTCCTGGTACAAGGTAGAGTATTAACAAGATAAGGCAGGCAGTTGTCCTCCGTTACCTTGGAAGACAGGAGAGTAGGAACAATCCTGCAATTGCAACTGGCCTGAGTTAGATGCAAAGGCAAACATTTGCAGAGCGGTTAAAAACAAGGACTTTGGGATCAGACAGCTCTGGATTAGAAACCCACATCTGGTCACTTACTAGCTGTGTAGCCTTGGGTAATTTACTTCATTCTATGGCCCTCAATTTTCTCATTTCCAAAATGAGGATAGTGATATTCCCTACCTCATGGGGTTAGTTTGAGAATCAAATGAAATAATGCAGGAGATGTGCACATTTTGTAGGAGGTGGGGAAAGAGCCTATAGAGAATGAGAGGCTGTGATACAGGAAAGGGAGGGAATTCCTGATGAGCCAGAACTTGGAGATAGCAATATCTTTTGACTATAGTGGATAGATCTACTTTCAGATGGTTTGGAGTTCTGTTCTGTCTTAAACCGTGTCAAACTATGTATCTCTAGCATGGATCCAATACCTAGGATTCTGAAGCTTTTTCCAGTTTGTGCCCTCTCCACGTGCCTGATCTAGAAATACCACCCTCTGAAAAGGATCTGGAGTCCCAGGTTTCCATTTCAGCTACTTAATTCCACCCATAGCTTACCTTATGCAGTTTGCCAGCTCATAGAATTCAAAAGAAAGGGTTACTAAGGCAAGCCTTCTGCTCTATTACGTTTGCAGCTCCCACATCATAAAGAGTATTGATTAAGTTCTATGATAACCAGAAGAATGGAAGATGAGACAATTTCTTGAAAGTGATCATCCATCAAACTTAGGTCTGCTTGTCAGGTAAAATATGGTGGCGCCATATTGATCCTCAAAGGAATTTTTCCTGCTTTCTTTGTTACTTTACCTATGAATGCTTATGCTCCCATTCATCAAATGCCTACTCTATACCATGTGTATAGAACTGAAAATACAGAAATGAATAATATATTGAATTTGCTCTTGAGGAACTCATACTCTAGTAAGGGAGACAGATAAGAAGAGTGATGGTTTTAATGCAGAGTGCAAAGTGCTATGTATAGAGATGCTGTGGGCGTCTAGGGCACCCTAAATTGTGTGGGAGGTATCAGGCAAAACTTCTTGGGGAACCTGAGTACCAGTGATATTATATGGGAATAACCTTGTATATGCCTTCAATCATTTACAAGCCTTGGGACTTTAGCAATTCTTTGTAACAAATTATTTGGATATAGCCTACAAATGATATTAACAGACTGATGTGTTATGATGATTAAAAGTATATAAGATAGCTTTGTAGCTTTGGACCTTTCCAGTGCCTAGCTAAACCCTGTTCTGGACCATCTATATTTCATTGCCATGGTGAGTCTCTGAAAAGTTCCCAAAGAGAACTTGGCAAGTTGGAGTTACCAGGGGAAGGCAGAGAGGGAGAAAGAAAGAGAGGAAGAAAGAACACATTGCAAGGAGAAGTAAGAGTGTGTGCAAAAGGAAGGGGATGAAAGAGAGCAATTTTTAGCATAAAATGAGGTTAGTGGACGTGACCAGAGAAGGTGGTTGAGGCAGACATAGAGGGCTTTGCATGCCATGGAAGGAAGTTAGATTTCATCCTGTAATGAGAAACCACAGAAGTGGTTTTGCATGAGAGGGACCATCTATGGGTTGCGATTGTCCCATCTCAGTAGTTATTGAGTAGGAAAGCAGGCAAGGCGTACAAGTGGAATTTTTACCAGATTCCAGGTTGGAATGACTTTTGAGAGCCAAAGTTGCTATGCAGTCAAGTCATTTTCTAATGTCTCTACTGAGAAGTCACCCAGCTCTGGGTGCTGTGTATGAAGCAGCAAGTAGAGGAGTCCTTGCCTATCCATTGCAGATTTTTTGATCTTGTCTAGTCCCATATCCAATGTGTATCATGTTAAAACTATGCTGTATATCTTCTAGTTCTTTTTTTAAAAAAAGACTTTATTTATTTGAGAGAGAGAACCATAGAGAAAGCATGAACAGAGGGGAGAAGCAAAGGCAGAAGGAGAAGCAGGCTGCCCACTAGACAGGGACCTCAATGAGATGCTTGATCCCAGGATCATGACCTGAGCCAAAGGCAGACGCTTAACTGACTGAGCCACCCAGGCATCCCAATGTCTTCTAGTTCTAATATTCCTTTGGTTCTTTTCCCAGTCCTATGTATTTGTGAGCTCTCTGCCCATTATTCACTGAATGAAGTATCTATACTTGTGTTTGTATATACGTATGTATGTTAAAAGATAATGCTAAAAACCACCTAAAAAGGAATAAAGGGCAGTCTAGAATGAGTGGTGTGGACAAAAAGTATTTAGAGTTTAAAATTCTTTTTTTTTCTCCTTAAAGGGAATTGAAAAGACTTTTCTGCCCTTTACTGTTATATCATGAGGACAATGAGTCAGCGTTTGCAGGCATTTTTCATTCTTTTTCCGATGAAAGGTGTTACTTCTGCTCTTATTATTTTAATAGATAAAGGGTTGCAGATGAAAATTTCCAGGGAAATGAAGAATGATAATTACACCCATGAACCAACTGTCTGTATTGATGACATGTTGCCAGCTTCTTCACACTTATCTCATTTAATCAGGCTGTTTTTCTTGGAGAGCTCTTTATGTAGGTGATGGATACTTAGATTTATGGTCATTGTTTATGAAAAGGGTGAATATTCCTACACCCTGGTATTTCCTGCCCTTTTTTCTGATGCTTCTAAACATTTTAGAGAAGTTTAAGTCTGGGTGCTAAAGCACAATTCCATAGATCAAAATTCCATGTTTCAAATCTGATTCAGTGTGGAAAGTGTTCTGTCACTGCTCCCATCTACCTGCTTCCTCAGCGCCCCACTACGAGGTTAGCTCTGTAACCACGTAGCTTGCTTTGTAAGACTTTTCAGTGAGCCTTATGCAAATTACAACCCTTAAGGACAGATTTTTGTATTGCTTGAACACTTCCCTGCTCTGTGGTTAAGATACGGACTTTGCAGCAAGATTGTGCAGCAAGATTTCAATCCTAGACCTACCATTCACTAGCTATTAACTTTGACTTAGTCTTCCAACCTCTCTTTGTCTCATTTTCTCCTTTTGAAAATTGGGGTTATTAATAATATGTACTTCTTGCAGTTGTGGTGAGAATGAAATGATTTTGATATGCAAAGCATTGAAACAGTGCCTGTCACATGGTTAACATTATTATTTGCTGTTGGAACTCTGAGTTTGCCGTTCCTTTTATCCATAACTTTCTTCCCTAAGAGATATACAGGGCTGACTCTTTTTTTTTTTTTTAAAGATTTTATTTATTTATTTGACAGACAGAGATCACAAGTAGGCAGAGAGGCAGGCAGAGAGAGAGAGAGGAGGAAGCAGGCGCCCTGCAGAGCAGAGAGCCCGATGTGGGGCTGGATCCCAGGACCCTGGGATCATGACCTGAGCCGAAGGCAGAGGCTTTAACCCACTGAGCCACCCAGGCGCCCCTACAGGGCTGACTCTTCACCATCATGCCAGTGTCTGCTCCAATGTCATCCCATGAGGATGTCCTCCCCGTGGGGCACCTGGGGGGCTCAGTCAGTTAAGCGTCTGCCTTCCCCTGAGGTCATGATCCTGGAGCCCCAGGATCAAGCCCCACACCCTGCTCCTTGCTCAGTGGGGAGTCTGCTTCTTTCTCTCAAATAAATAAAATTTTTTTTTAAAGAAAGGATGTCCTTCCCTGGATACCTAAAGTAGATCCCTCCCTGCCATGCTCTATCACATGGCTCCCTTCATTGTTTGTATCCAGTCTCTGAAATTATCTGCTTCCGTAATTTATGTATCGTCTGAGTACCCTTGCCAGAACATACGCTCCATGAGGCCAGGGACCTCGTCTACCTTGTTCACCAGTGTATCCATATAGTGATGCATAGCCCATGGGAGGGTTCAATTAATATGTGTTGAATGAATAAACAAACATAGTCATTCTATTTTCTGAACCAAAAACAGGGGCATCTCTTTTATCAGAGAACCTTTATATGTGTGAACGTGTAAGAAATAGTATAAAGATACATCCTTTGGATCCTAAAACAATGAAGTGTCTCGCACATTTTTGATGGTTCAGGTAGGGCTAGGACAGAGAATATCACTAGCACTGGTGTCAAAAATCCAAGCATATGATCTCTAGCAATGTTAGTATCTCCTACAGTCATCCTTGCAAAATGGGTACCTAATGATATTGGTCACTTCCTCTTCTGTTCCCATGGGTCTCCCTGGATAGGTCTTGACATCTCAAAGGGTATGACCTTGCCATTTTTATGATAGTATCTCTAGAGTATTTAGCATGAGATTTGCACACAGCAGGAGCTCAATAATTGACCCCTCTACTGATGAACGTTCACTTTTTCTTCTGCATCACAACTTTGCATGTCAGTGCGGCATGGAAAGAAAAGAGACCACTTGTATAGGAATTTCAAGAGTTGGGGTTTAGAATTGTGGCTTAAGAAGTGGTTTCACTTATTTGTGGAGCATAACAAATAGCATGGAGGACAAGGAAAGATGGAGAGGAGAAGGGAGTTGAGGGAAATTGGAAGGGGAGGTGAATGATGAGAGACTATGGACTCTGAAAAACAATCTGATGGGTTTGAAGTGGCGGGGGGGTGGGAGGTCAGGGTACCAGGTGGTGGGTATTATAGAGGGCACGGATTGCATGGAGCACTAGGTGTGGTGCAAAAATAATGAATACTGTTACGCTGAAAATAAATAAAAAATAAATTTAAAAAAAAACCACACACACACACACAAAGAAGTGGATACACTGACAACAGCCTACCTCTTAATAAAAGATTGTCTAACCCAGGCTCTAGAGACTTCTCAAAGAGACTATTGTTTGGTGATTTCAAGGTGGGCTCCCTCTCAGACTTTCAGGTTGCCATAGAGATGGCATGTTTTTCCTCCTAAATGATATTTGCTTGTAATCTCAGAAGTCTGTTTGGCAAATTAGCACAGGTGATTTGGGAGTTGGGGGAGAAGGTATGGCAGCTTTGAGGCCTTGCTACCCTATCAAAGGCCTAGTGTGTTAAATGAAGTGAAGAAAGAGAATCTGAAGACCATCCTATGAAAAAGGCTATTGTTGGAAAACCCTTCTTTTCCCTTTTGGTGAATGAGGAAGGATGAACAAGGGGAAAGAAGGAGGGGTTCTAGGTCACAGGGTTCATCACTCAGGGCCCCAATGTGCCTGTGAGAGCTGTTGCCACAGAACGTAGTATTTGGCGGGGGACATGTTGAGAAGTTTTTCTAGTCAGTGTCCTATAATAAAGCATTTGTAGGACTCTGCTAAGCAGTGAAGAATCATTTCATGGTGTTCACTGGTTTTATCGGAGTATATGCTCAGAGTTTATCTGAGTATATTTGTTTGCTTTGTTTTCAGTATATACTTCTTGAGGAAAGAGAATATCTTAACTCTTTTGGTATCCTTATTTTGTGTCCTCAGCAAGGTGATCTCTCTTTTTCCAACTCCCTGGAATTGTCTTTCTAAATCACTTCTCCAATAGCATCACTTTCTATCAAAACATTTAATGGCCTTGCCCTGCCAATAAAATAAAACCAAACCCTTGAGTCTGACACTAAGACCCTTTCAAGATCTCTCTTTCCAGTGTACTTTCCCACCACTTCCATAATATGCTGTAATCTCAGACATCCTGTAGTACTTACCTCACATTTCCCGGATATGCCCTGTGCTTTTTCAGTTGGATTTTTCCCACCGCCCCTTCTCCCACCACATGTTTGCTTATGCTGTTCCTTCCCTCTGGAATGCATCTCCCTAACCCTATAATCTCTAGCTAATGAAATTCTTCCCATCCTTTAAAGCTCTTTTAAATGCCCCCTCAGTGGGAAGTGATCTTTTGGTTTTATGCATTCTTCTAGCCTTTTCTCCTAATCTTCTTTTCATCCTCCTGAGGCTTAACACAAAGCCTCCATACAGGTACTCGAATATTCACGGAATCATACATGAACTGTAGGCTGATTCACATATATCCCAAAGCCATAGAGGCAAAACAGCAGCTGTCCAGCAAGGCTGGCCAAGAGGGATGCCATGTACTGAAGCTTGTTTTCTCATGGTCTCCCATGACAAAAAGAGGAGATGAAATTGGAGATTGTTTGGGAAGTGATAAGCAGACAAAGAGAAGTAGGCTCACTTGACTACAACTGGGAAGGACTTTCTGAGGAGACCTGGCTTGTCACTGCAGTGAAGAGTAAAACCCAGGCCTCAGGGGGAAGAGCACTGGGATCTAGAAACATGGAAGACTGTGGCCTTATCTGGCCTTTCCTTTTTTTTAATTTTAAAGATTTTTGTTTATTTATTTGATGGACAGAAATCACAAGTAGGCAGAGAGGGAGGCAGGGCGGGGGGAAGCAGGCTCCCCGCTCAGCAGGGAGCCTGATGCAGGGCTCCATCCCAGGACCCTGAGATCATGACCCGAGCTGAAGGCAGAGGCTTAACCTACTGAGCCACCCAGGTGCCCCTTGCCTGGCTTTTATTTCTTGCCCCCATCACCCTGTGTAGCTCAGCCACCGTGTCAGAAAATTCAATGCCTTTATTATCACCTCTTCAACCAGTGGTGATGCCAAAGAGACTATATAATGGGATTCCAGAGGGATGGGATTGATAAGAGTAAAGAAAATTAATATGTATCCCCTTGATTAAGATTTTCTCACAAGGACCCCCAAGTTCTAGGAAGATCTTGGAAGATGGTAGGCAAGAGTTGCCTTATTTCGAAGCAGCATAGCATAAGGTAAGGCCAGTGACAGAGAATGTAAGTGCAGACCCCTCAGGGACCTTGGAAATTTGACTCTCTTGCTTTACCTTAAAAATCAAGACCCATTTTGTAGCCTCATCCATAGTATAATTGGGTTTTCTGAGTACTTAAAATAATGTTTTGAATTGAAGTTGATCCTCCAAAGGTGTGTCCTAGGCTTATGCTGTGGTTTTCCAAGGACTACCCGGCCCACCACTGAAGATGACAGGATCTGGTCAACTCTTCTGTAGTGAGGAGTCAATGAGATAATGCATAGAAATCCCAGGGCCTACGTCTGTCAGATGCAGAGCAAGTACTCCTCACACGAGCCTCATCTGAGTTTAAGTCCTCTCGCGGTACCATGTTTTGCTGTTCGCTCCTTCCAGAGTAAAATGGTGGGTTGTATTCACATTAAATACATGTTCAGCATCTGCTTCTTATGGGTCTGGTGTGTCCCTTCTTTTCTAGCTGGAGATAGAGGAAGGAAAACAGAGGCAAGAGCCAAGCGAGGAGCATGTGTTCATGAGTGTGCTTGTGCACAAAGACACACACACACACACCCTTCATAAGAGCCTCACAAAAACTCTTCCCAGTGCCTGTGTTTACCTAAGTGCAAAGCATGGACTGTAGGCCAGAGCGTTCTGACCAAGATTCTTATGTACCTTGCCACAATGACGGGGGGAAAAGAGGTCTTATAATAGCATGGCAATTATCCAGGCAATTTGAAGAGGACATCTTATTTATCTGCCAGTATGCTCCCAGGCAGAAATGATGTCTGATTACAAGACTTGTGCGGCAACTTGTATAGATAGTTCGCTATCCTGCCTCCACACACCCATGGGGGTGTGTGTGTGTATAATTGATGTCATTTTTAATCTGCCTGAAAAAATGCAGCTTTAGTGGTTTTTCTTTGCACACAACATCACTATTTATCCCGGTTGGAAATAACTTTATTTTGTTGTTCTTATTTTTCTCCCCTTCTTTCTGCCTCTCTCCAAGCAAAGCATCCTTTTGCATCCTGAAATTACCTCACTTTAAGTTCAAGATCTTATAGGAGTATTACCATCCAGCATCTGGCTCCAAGACAGACAGGTGCTTTAAAAGTAATCATAGGGGCACCTGGGTGGCTCAGTGGGTTAAAGCCTCTGCCTTCAGCTCAGGTCATGATCCCAGGTCCTGGGATTGAGCCCCACATCCGGCTCTCTGCTTGGCCAGGAGCCTGCTTCCTCCTCTCTCTCTGCCTACTTGTGATCTCTCTCTCTAAAAAAAAAAAAAAAGTAAATCATAACCACAGGTTCTGTTTGTTTGAGGGCTGGTTGTTAAGAGTCTTCCTGGCCACTCTTCCAAACACACTCACAGTCACTGACTTTTTTTTTTTAATATAATTTTTTATTTTTTATAAACATATATTTTTATCCCCAGGGGTACAGGTCTGTGAATCACCAGGTTTACACACTTCACAGCACTCACCAAAGCACATACCCTCCCCAATGTCCATAATACCACCCCCTTCTCCCAAACCCCCTCCCCCCAGCAACCCTCAGTTTGTTTTGTGAGATTAAGGTACGAGAAGAATAAATGAAAGTCACTGACTTTTTAAAAGACTGCTTCTTTTTTCTGTTGAAAACTTAAATTTTCAAAATCTAATCGTACTCATTGCAGTCATTTATTTCTAAATTTAAAAAAAATATGCAGATAAATATAAAGAAGAAAAGACCACCACCACCCACCCATCCCCACTGAAATAGCCACTGTTAACATTGACAACGTGGCTATTATATCCTTCCAGAACAC
Organism: Mustela lutreola; assembly: GCF_030435805.1. Classification (NCBI taxonomy): domain Eukaryota; kingdom Metazoa; phylum Chordata; class Mammalia; order Carnivora; family Mustelidae; genus Mustela; species Mustela lutreola. The sequence continues at coordinate 93,166,836 of NC_081308.1, read as the reverse complement.
CAATTCGTGTAATTTCATTTTAGTAATGAAAAGCAAGCTGTTGATAGGGCACAGTTCTTTGGGAGATGACAGTCATGGAACTTAGAACGAGAAACAAAGACAGGGTGTTTAGATGTGCGCCTGAGAGTCCACTTGAACCCCTGAGGCTAACCTTGGCTCTAACAGAATTCACTGTGGATAAAACAGAATTTAGTGCCAGAACAGATACCAGTTCTGATGGATTGACTGTCCTTGAGAGGCTCTGTAGTGTAAGCATAACTTTCCCTGCATATTGCTGGCTAAAACCCTGGGTACTGGCTCTTAAGAGGAAAGAGGTAGATTTTGACAGTCACCTGCCCCCAAATCAGAAACAAAGTCAACACTAAGTACCAAGGTCCTTCGAACATCATTTATTTTTCAGTAACAACTCTTTCAGAAAACTCAATTACAGGTGTTTTGTGGGAGAGTTAGAATGTGTGGCAAAAAGACCTGAAACTCCCTGTTGTGCAAGATTTAGTTGTTACTTATAGAAAGATGAATGATTTAAATCTTTCTTAAAGTGGTAGCACTTTCTTTTTTTTTTTTTTTTTATTTTTATATTTAACTTTATTTATAGTAAAAATCCTATATATCACTTTAAAGCATATGTGATGGAGATCCTACCAGGGGTTAAGGGCATAAAAAAGACCACAGTTGTATTTTCTGGGCATATGCTCAGGACTCATCTGAATGGCTACCTAATCCTTTAGAGTGATGTGCAATTGGAATGGTTTTGACTTTTATGATTGTCAGTTACTACAAGTCTTATTCCGAATATATATGTCAATGTGTATGTGTACGTATAACTAATATACTGTGATACAGTTGACTGAGAGATTGAAGTCTCAAGAAAACTATTTCTTTTTTATTTTTATTTTTTTTTTTATGTACAAAATGTTTATTTCAGCTTTATTTGTGCTGTCAAAAACCTGAAACCAAACTGAAGTTTCGCATAGAAGGGAAAGGAGTAGCTGAATAAAATAGCACTTTCAATATTCACTTAGATCATTACCACCTACAGCCGTCCAAGGCAACATATTTATATGTAAAGATTTCTTTAGAAAACTGAATCAAATTAACTTTTTCCTCATTTTTTCCGCTTACCCAAACAACTCTGGTTCTCAAACTGTAGCATGCCTCAAAATCACCTGGAAAGCTTGGGAGAAGTTGGTAGGTTCCAACTTAGTATATGTTTGGGGGGGCGCTGAAAATTTGTATTCCTCAAGTTTCTAGATGATGCTGATTTTGCTCATTTCAGAACCAGATTTTGAGGTCCACCGCCCTACAAGACTGTATAGGAAAGTCCCATCCAAAGTATTTCAGAAAGATGAAACTGTAAAATTTCCAAACTATTATTCTCAATTTAGGCTAATTTTATCTAAGAAAATTATTGGATTTAGCCACTATTACTCCACCACTCCGTACCATTGCTGATTTTATTTTTTAGATCTGTGATAACATTTTTGTTCCAGAGTTCCTTTTTTTAAAATCTACCCTTGTACCTTGTAATCAACAGAATTGTTTCAATGTTTGTGTGTCTGGAAAAAAATATAGTCTTCCAGTTCCTTTAGGTGATACATGGGCTCATCTCGTTTGAAGAGGATTTCTGGCTCTGCCAATTATTAGCTGTCAATCATTGAGCAAATTACCTAACATCTCAGAACCTCGGGTCCGCATCTGTAAAAAGGACAAAACCCAAAATAAACAGGACACCTGCTCCCACAGGAAGTATGAGCATTAGACAAGATAAAGTGTGTAAAAAACCTTGGATGGGGACAATGAACATTAGGCGTCCACCCCCTTTTATTATCTGTATTTATGTTTTAAGTGATTCTCTACTGTGATTTCCAGTGAAGATTAATCTGTAACAGGTTATAAATATCTAATGGAGCCTGAGCAACATCTCAAAGATAATCATAGCAAATCAAGTTTTCTCTACAGTTTTAAGGTATTTTCATGTCAGAAACAAGCAAGAACAGGTTGAACGATAATAGCATCTATTAGTGCCTACTACTGTGATTGCTGAGAATGATCTCATCTAAGCCTGGCAACAGCTGTGTAATGAAGGTATTATGATTATAATCATTATCTTACAGATGAGAAAATGAAGGCACAGAGAAGTTAGGGTAACTCACCTAGTTACCTGAGCCAAGATTTAAACCAAGGGCTGTCTTCGCTCCAAAGTCTGAACCTCTTACCACTGCCCCTTCAGCTCAGAATCATAAGTGGCCACTGTCTGGGAAAGGACCTTAGACATCATTGTCTAGCCCTCCTATTGTAGAGATGAAGGAACTGAGGCCCATGTTCCACGGTCCAGGGGGTGGCAAAAGGCACCTGCTGTTTACATAGTCAAGAGCTAAACTTGGGTTGAATCCAACCCCTGCAGTCTTTACAGCAATGTGGTTTTGATTTGGTACAAATAAAAGTTTTGCTCCCCCACTCAAGCATGGGACAAACAATCGCTCTGCTGAATTAGGAGTGGAAGTTAGATATTCCCATGTTCAACAGCCAGCTTTATGTGGGAGGAGGGGAAACCTCTGATTTGTAGCATCTGCCGATTTCCATGGTATAAATCCTCCTACCAAGGCTGATTTCAAGCTGTCAGTATGATGTCACCAGGTGCAGTGCTGGAGAAGAGACTCACACGATCCAAGGTCATAAACGGATGTGAGCTGTCTCTAGCACACCCGGCCTCCATCTTGGTAGAGAATGACAAAAACTCTGAGTGTTGTTCCAAGGTAAGATTCCAATAGTCAAGGAAGAAAAAAGAGTGTTTCTTACGTATGCCAGGATTCTGAAATTCAGTAGAATTGGTATCCTAGCCAATTCTTCTTTTACAGTTTAGGACTGGCTCTCTTACTGATACTGAGCCCCTGCCAAGGGCCTCTTGTGACATATTTATAGAATCTTTATTTTCCCAAAGGGTACATGAATATATTGTGTCACGCTCTATTTTTAGAAATGCAAATCCCTTTTCTCAAATAGTATCTTTGAGATGAAGGGCAAATAAAATTCTCATGAAAAGTTGTTTTATTGAAAACAACTCTCCAACCACCAAAGACCTTTCTTTTTAAACTTGCAAAATGACCTCAGGAATACAAGTTTCTTTTAGGAAATTTAGAAAATACCAGCAAACAAAAGAAAACAGGTTAAAAAAAATCATCCATTACTCTGTGATCCAGAGATAGACATAAACATTTTAGGGTGGATACTTCTAATATTTTTCTCTTCTTACATGCAGATAAATTTTTTTAATGGCTCTACTGTAAAGGAAATCCATTTACAAATGAAAAGATATCACAGATTATTATCCTCCTCATACAGGTCCTGCCACCCTTTGTATTCCCGGAAATGGTGTGTTAGCTATATTTACGCTGATGTTCTTTCTACACGCATCTGAAGATAATACTACTAATGGGGATTGTTATCTGGGAGGACAGATGGGGCTAAAAAGACCAGGGTGACAGTCTCGGCCCTTTCCAGTCCGTAGCCCACGGTTCACACAAAGACGTTTTGAGTCACAACTGCAGCTGTGCCGATATGGCCCTTGATTGGGACTCTGCTTCAGAGGCCTGAGGTCATCCCGGAGCTCAGAAAACAACCCCCTCCTGCACTCCCTTATTGCTGTAGCCAGCCTGGCCAGCCTGCTGCTTATTTCCTGCTGCCTGTGGCTCGGCCCCATTGTTTGAAGTGGGGCCTCCGAGCTGCTTTAATGGGTTTTCTTCTGCCCTCCCTGCTCGGGGTTGCCTCACCACAGCTCACCATACAACAGTCTGATCTGGTGTCCTGGGGCCATCCATCCTTCACACATGTCCAGCCCAGTGGGGCGCTGTTAGAAATGGAATTCGCTCAGTCCCTCCCCTCCATCTGGGTTTTAGCGAAACAATACCCTGGAAAAATTTAACCGTCAAGATCACAAGGCCAGATCCCTGATTCTGGGAGACACATGTTTCTTGCTGAAATAGATGCTCATTAATAAGTTGAGGAAGGGTAGTCAATGGGAGTGACCAGAAGGTAAGCTAAAGCAGCTTGACCTCTCTGGAATCTTTGCCTTGGACTCCTGGGGCTCCTTGTCTCAAATGTGGATTTTCTTGACAGATCCTCTTCTGCTGCGTTTCCTGAGTGTGACTGATTCCTTGGAGGCTCAGGGTGAGAAATGAATAACCACAAAGCGTTTGGGGACATGGGAGTCTTTTTTTTAAAATATTTTATTTATTTATTTCACAGAGACAGAGAGAGTGAGAGAGGGAACAGTGGAGGAGTGAGAGAGGGAGAAGCGGGCTTCCTGTGGAGCAGGGAGCCTGATGCAGGGCTAGATCCCTTAATTAGGAGTGGCTTCAAGGGAAGGTAAGTTGTGTAAATACAAATGGGCTCTATTGGGTGGCTACAGGCTGACATTTTTATCCTTGTGCATCATGATTGGTGAGCATAGATGGCCAGGCTCCCTCCTGAGAGAAGAAACGTTTTTAGCTGTGAAAACCTGACAAAAGAGAACCCAGGCCTGTGGGCACCTCATGGAAGATCAATCATGTTTTTAGTTTCAGTCATTAAGAGTAGCTCTGTGACCTTAGGAAAATCACTTCACCTGTTTGTGCCTTACTTTTTCTCCTCAGTAAAAGGCAATAAAACTAACATGTCCTGGGGTGCCTGGGTGGCTGTCGGTTAAACGGCTGCCTTCAGCTCAGGTCATGATCTTAGAATCCTTGGTTCCATTTGGGAATGGAGGGGGGGTCCTTGCTCAGCGGGGAGCCTGCTTCTCCCTCTCCTGGTCCCCCTGTTTGTGCTCTCTCTCACACATAAATAAAATCCTTAAAAAAAAAAAAGTCCCTCAGGGATGTCATGAGGATTAAATGAGACACAGTACGCGAAGCCCATTCAAGCTTGACTCTTTTCTACAAGGGCGCAGGCACGGTCTTCAATCCCTGTCCCAAAGTGGGGAGTTCATTGTCGAAGCTGTGGGGTGCATGTTGCTGCCCCCCCACCCCGCCACTGTGTGGTTTGGAATCCTTGTGACTCACAACATTTAGACCTTAGTTGTGCGTTGGAATGACCCGAGGAGCTTTCAAAAAAAAACCCTCAGACCCCTGGGCTCTACCTCCAGAATAGGGCCCTATTCCTCCTTAGTTCATTTGTGGTGGAGCCTGGGTCATGAGGTTTTTCAAAACTCCCCTAGTGCTTCTAACGCACATCAAAAGTTGAGAACCACTTGATTTTTGGCAGATGCTACACATCTGTGGTAAAGATGATGCAAATTAACATCATGCTATTAAAGATAGCAGTGTGCCTCTATGGCCTCTACAGCCTTGAACGTGGATTTTCCCCAAATCTCTTGACCCAGGGCAATAATCACAAATGCACAAAATTTTCATTGGCCCCACCTGTAGTTACCAGATGTCACCTCTGTCCTTCCTGTAACTACTCTCCATTTAATGTATCCAATTTGCATGGAAGGGGAGGATAAAAAGCTCACACCTGGCCTCATAATTAAGTTAACTAAACGTATGATGGTAGTCTAAGAGTTAATCTCATTAATGCCGAGCTCTAATGCTTGGGCTGTTAGCTATTGCTCAGCCTTTATTAATTTAGGCTTCAACATGTATCTGCCTTGTCCCCAATTCCAGATGGTGCTATAACTCATACCCTTCTGTCGGTTCCAGAAGATGACTACATGTGTTTTATTTAGATAAACTGTAATTATGCCGACTTTCAACTGTTTCAGTAATTTTGGCCCATTTGTGGATGATAAGTGGTAAAATCCACCCTTCATTATTCCTTACTAAAACTCACCTGAAAACAGATTTGTTTGGTTAATGAAGTCTTACGGGATGGGGATGGAGGAGAGGGAACATAGTACTTGAGGCTTTAGTTAAGTATAGATTAGAAACAAGTAGGACAACTTTTGTTTGCTTGGAGGGCTCAAAGCCAGACAATAAAAACCTCCTTTGGGAGGCCAACAGTTAGGAACAGGTCCCCACCCTATATGTCTATGATGTTTTCCACCTTAGTGAAGACACTTAATCCAGGGTGGGGCCTATTAGTAACAGAGGCACAATCATTTCCCCTCTTACCCTCCATGGTTCGTATTCATCTGGGTAACCAGCTCTGCTTACAGATAATTTCGATGTAAAATGGAAATATAAATCATAACCACTCAAATACTGGATATTTTCCAGAGTCTCATTGCCCCTGCTGGGGGAAATTGATCTGGTTTTCACACAGGGACATGATTTATGAAACAACTCGGAACCCCAGAAATCCTAGTTGCAGATAACTTTAGCAACGTGAAGTCAAAGGATCTTGCATCAGAAACAAATGATGGCTGATCACACAAAACTTTGTTAATTTTTAAAATTATTTTTATTAACATAATGTATTATTTGCCCCAGGGGTACAGGTCTGCGAATCATCAGTTTTACACAAGTCATGGCACTCACCATAGCACATACCCTCCCCAATGTCCATAGCCCAACCACTCTCTTCCTCCCCCCCACCCCCAATACTGTATTAATTTTAAGTCTTCTTTCCTCATAAACATTCACTGGAAATAAATTATCGATAATACGGGTTTTATGTCTTTGATAATATGGTATATTAACTTGTGACTTCGGTTGCTAAAGAGAATTTAAAACTATCTTTTTGAAATATTTAAAAAAAATGCCTTCTGGAAGGGCCTTAGTGCTGAGCCTCAGCAAAATTCAAGTTTTATCTTAAGCACAGATCTTTTATATTCCAAAATCTTCCCCTAAACTCTGAGATTCTGCCAAGTAGGATGAAGAAAGCAGAAGGGGAGGATAGTTGGGTTTGTTTTGTTTGTAAAGCTGTTCCCTTTTTCTTGTTTATTCTTGGTGGCCAGGAGAGAGGTCTTGCGCTGCTTTGTTCTTTGGCTGGGATCACTGTTCTACCAAACGAAGGCTTTTGACATCTTTCGTCTGCTCCCTGGAAGTGGAGAGGCAGAGGCAACTTTGCCTCTAAGTCTATTCCAAGTAGAAACCCATGTTTTGGGTGTTTTGAGGGGCTGACTGGAGACCCGGAGTCCTACCTTGGAACTTTTCATGCAGATCTGAGACTTCAAGAAGCATTGTATTTTGGAATGAAGTTGATTTTATTCTTGGAGTGGGATAAAAATGCACACAGTACTTACTAGCACAATTGGTAAAGTGGATCTTTACAGAGAAAACATTAATGAAAAAGAAAACAAAAAATCAAGCTATTGTATTTTATCCCTACCACTTAGTAAGAGGCGGTTAGGGTTGTCTAATCAATTTCACTGTTGCTGCTCTCTTCCTGCTGCCTGATAGGGACACCTTCAGTTGATTGCTAGATACATTTAAAGGGCAAGCAACTTAACTCTCTCTCCAGTCCTCCCTCCAGCTCTCCACCTCCCTTCCCAGCACTGCAACCCCACCACCACCACCATTTTGGCTTTCTGCCTTTGCAGCCAAAAATAACTGGTAAATTATGTTCATTTCATCCTAAATTGGAATGGAAGGATAAAACCAAAGTTTTATTGCAATCTCTTTGGTGCCTCTAACTTCTGGTGTCCAGTCACATTTATTGAGTGTATGGATAAGGAATGCTCTGTTTTCTATTTCAACTAAGAGTTAATCTGTGAAGTCAAATCTCAGATTTAAGGCCTCTTCCAATCTCCAAATCTGATTCATCTCTGATCCCAAACCTATAGGACATTAAGGCTAGGAATGCTTATTCTTGTTAGGTAATGTTTGTTGTTGTTGTTATTTTCTTGAAAGAAAGGGGCTCTTTGAAAAGCAGTGACTTTTAGTGTGTGATTAAACATCCCATCCAACCAAAAATGAACCTTGAGAATTTAAACCAATTTTTTGCCACCCTAGACTGTTCTGTACATCCCAAATCCTGCCACACTGCTGTCCCCCTGGTTTTTATGGCATGAAGACAGGAGCCACATTTTGGTGTCTCCCACATACCAGATATTTGTTAAGTTGAATTTAGTCTACCTTGTGTTCAATGGGTACATGGTCAACCCCCACTTGGCACATACATAGCAGGTGCTCAACAAACCTTGCTGAATTGAGATAATTCTGCATGTTTGAACTGGAATAGGGTAGGAATTAGAGAATTACTTTGGTTGGAATATAATTATAAATAAGCCTATGTACTTACGAAGTATTATTTGGGCCATATACACTCTGCCAGAAAACCAGATTACTGCTAAATTATTCATAGTCCTCCATTTAAAAATATAGTGCAATTTAGACCAAAATATTCAATAACTTAAACATTTTTTCATATGTAAATATTCCAGTGTGGATCTCTGAAAGATAGCCCTTTTTATGTAACTACAGTAGTATTACCACAACTACAAAAATTAACAAGACATATATTTTAAAAGCTAGCTGTTCTTAACTATGTTCTCAACTATTTCTCAAAGTTCCCAGCTTCTCCCTCTATTTTGCTTCTTCTACTCTGTTCTTTTGCTTCCCCAGGAAAGAGCCTCTTGTGGGTTTTGTAGGAGTATGACCCATACTTCTCAATCACACATTGTGGGGTCCTGGGCTTGAATATGTTTTTCAGGCAGATTTCTTGGGGAAGGGGAATATGAGATTTCTTATGTATGGGTATTGGGCCAGGCATGTGAGTCTTCAATCCTCACATTATCCCTGCAAAATAGGTTTTATCAACAAATACCTGATAGTTTTCTAAGTCACTTTTGGACACTGGATATGAGTCTATGCACGTGACCTGGACAATGAGCGTTTATTGATCATTTGTTATGAGCCACACCCTATGCTATGGGATTTTTATGTAGTTCATTTAACTCTCAAATAACCCTAGGGCATAATTATTCTAATTCCCAGTTTATAAATAAAGAAACTGAAATTCAAAGATATTAAATATTTTGCTTGTTTTTAAAAAGGTTTTATTTGAGAGAAAGAGAGAGCATGAGAGGGTAGAAGGTCAGAAGGAGAAGCAGACTTCCCATGGAGCTGAGAGCCCAATGCAGGATTCGATCCAGGGACTCCGGGATCATGACCTGAGCTGAAGGCAGTTGCTTAACCAACTGAGCCACCCAGGCACCCCTATTTTACTTGTTTTTTAAGAACTTTATTTTTAAAAAATGAGGCACCTGGGTGGCTCAATGGGTTAAAGCCTCTGCTTTCGGCTCAGGTCAAGATCCAGGGTCCTGGGATGGAGCCCTGCATCAGACTCTCTGCTCAGCAGGGAGCCTGCTTCCACCTCTCTCTATCTGCCTGCCTCTTTGCCTACTTATGATCTCTGCCTGTCAAATAAATAAATAAAATCTTAAAAAAAATAAAAAAGTAAAAAAATAAATCTGAAGATCCTAAAGGCAATGAGATATGGGTAGGATTGTTAAGAATGACAAAGGAACTAAATGTTCTAGCCCCTCCCCCTGCATGATTCTTCACATGGTTCTCACTAAAACCCTCTATGATATGTGTCATTTATCCTCAATTTAAAGATTAGGCTCAGTAAAGTTAAATCACTTATCCATGGCACAGCAGGTAATCCAGTAGCATAAGGGGAGCTGGAATCGGGGCCATCCCTAAAACTTGTGCTGGTCCCCTTGCACTGCACTGCTATTTCTCCAGTTACTGCTAACTCTGAACCCACAGACTTGTCTTTGCACCTTACTTTTAGTGTGTGTAATTAACATGTATCATCTCATGGTCTCATATGTGTATTATGGCTGGTTGTATCTTCAACTGAATGTAAACGCCATGAGGGCAGGGACCTGGGTCTACTTTGTTCATCGATAATATCCCCCAGCCCTAGGACAATGCTATTATATGCAGTAGGTGTTAAACAAGTAATTATTCCCAATGTATACACTTTTCAGGGGTAAGTAAATCTTGGCCATCTAAGCAACTAGAGCAGTGCTATGCATCTAATAAACAACCAATAAAAATGCCTTGACGTTGGGCTTTATACTTACCAAAGTGTTATCATGTGTGTTAACATAAATGGAAAGCCCAAGGCCAAGATTTATAGGAGATGGCAGGAGTTGGCAAAAGGTGGTCCTCAGAAGAGGCTGTGAAGCTCTAAATGAGGGAAGGCAGAAAAAAGTGCCAGGGAGAGAGAATGAGATTCTCTTCTGGGGAAACCAAGAAGGGTTAGCAACTTGTAAGTCTTACACAGGCTTGCTTTGCACAGGCAGGGCTAGAGGGAGCCACCAATTCCTGTGGACCTATGGAAGCAGAGAGGGTCTGATCTCAGCCTGAGCGTCCATAACCTCACCCTGTGTAGACTCTCATTCCTCCCTGACCCCCCCATGACTTTGCCAGTGGCTATGGAAAGGAGGTAAATATTTCCTGCTCACTTCCAAGATTTGGTGGGTACTACAGCGGAGCTGGGGAAGTAATAAAATTCAATCCCATTTGGGGATCCTTGGGGGAACTGGTCAGCTCTTTCAGGTCAGTTCCGACTAGGTAGGCTCAGAAGCTGCTAGCAGAAAAGTTACCACCTCCTCAAAGTCTCACGAGACAACACAGGAGAGAGAAACATGGTAGTTGGTGCATGGTAAGGGAATGGTGGGAGTGGGGTACTGTAAATGATAGTATTCTATGGGAATTCTCATGGTCCTGATGTGGATCCCTCACCTAACATTTGTGTGTGCTGTGTAATATTGTGTTAATTATGCCTCTTAGTGCAACTTGGTGGAAAAAACAAGTGTTTGTATTTCAGACATCTCCAGGAATGCTGAGAAAGGAAGGCCAGCCTAGACTGATCTGACCATATTCCATGAAAGTCATGTCAAATTGCATGGATGCAAGAGCCAGATGCATTCATCATTAAATTTGATCTTCATGCTAATCCTGTGAACCAGAGCAGTTATTCTTATCCCCGTTTTCTAGATGGATAAGCTGGGTAACAAGGAGGGTAATTGGCTTACCTAGGAACATACCGTTATGCATTGGTAATTCTTCTGATTATAACTATTTTGTTCTTTCCCCCATCATTTCTCAGTAATATTGAATAATTTGTTTGTAGGAGTATTAAGCTGGTTTTGGTACAATGGATATAAAGGAAAAAGGAAGAGTTAGAGGGTGGGGTGTTATCACCAAGCAACTGAAAAGATCTAGGTAAGAGATAAGGTGCCTGCACTATCACCAAATAAGTTTTTCCCAAGCCCAATGGTAACTTCTGTCCCTCTAATTTTTTTTTAATATTTTATTTCTTTTAATGTAACCTCTACTCCAAAGGTGGGGCTCAAACTCACGACCCTGACGTCTGGAGTCTGCACGCTCTGCCAAGTGAGCCAACCAGGTGCTCCTCTCCCTCTGATTATTGGACCCCTTAGTAGTTCTCAACAAAGCTGCCTATTCTCTTCTTTCCTCTCTGGAAGTTCTTTTCTATTCTGCTTTAGTGGCTTAGTTGCCTCTGACCTCTAAATGCTGTAATCCCCCAGGGCTTGGCCCCAAGTCTTCCCTTTCCTTTGTGTCCTAGTCAACCTTAAGCATTTCCATGACTGGCATTTGTGATCTCATTAATGGTGATGACTTCCAAACTTATACCTCTACTCCAGAACATTGTTCCAAGTTCCAGATCCACTTTTGCATTCCTTCATTCATTCAGCAAATATTTATCAAGTGCCTGCTATGTACCAGGCACTGTTCTAGGCACCTTGGTTTCATCATTAAATAGAACTGGACACCAGCTCTTATTTCATTTACACTGAGGGAGAAAATTGACCGTACATATAATAAGTTAGTTGTATAGCATGCCAGAAGGTCATAGGTGCTATGGTAAAAAGGAAAGGTAGAGTAGGGTAAAGGAGGTTGAAAGTGCTGAAAGAATGTAGCAATTTCAATAGGGTGATCAGGATAGGCTTCACTGAGAAAGTGCAATGTGAGCCAACACTTGAAGGAATTAAGAAAATTATCCATGTGGATCTCTTAGAGGAAAGGTGTCCCAAGCAGAAGGAAGAGTCAGTCAGTGCAAAGGCCCCCACAGTGGGAGTTTGACAAGGAGGCCAGCATAGGTGGAATGAAGTGAATGGAAGTGAGAGTTATAGATAAGGTTAGAGGATCTAAAAAGAGTATGTAAATCATGCACAGTCTTGTAGGCCATTGGAAGGATTTCAGCTTTCACTCTGAGTACAATGGGGAGCCTTCGGAGAATTGGGGATAGAGGGCAGACATTATCCACATATGTTTTCAAAGGTTGAGTGTCTCCTATAGAGGGGCAAGACCAGATGGAGGAAGACAAGTTAAGAGATTACTGCAATCAAATTGTCTGCTTGATAGCTCTTCTTGGATGTCTCAAAGGTGTCTCAAACTTAACGAAAGACACCTGCCTCCCTCATCCCCACAAAAACCCATCCTGGCTCTCCTCCATTGTTCTTTATCTTAGTGAATGGTTCTACAATCCACTTAGTTGCTCAAGGAGAAACCTGCTTATCATCCTTGACTCCTTGCAGTTTCCCACACCCCCAAACCAGTTCTTCACAGAATCCTATTGATTTTTATCTCATATTACATTTCCTTGTCTTTGTCTCTTTGTCTATACTCATTTTTCAGGCCACCATCATGTCTAGCTTGAATTACTACAACAGCCTCCCAGTGGTCTTCCTTAGCCACTGACATCTTCTCATATATTCTCTACAGGGCATTTAGAATGATCTTTTTGAAAGCAGATCTGCTCAAGTCAGTGTCATTGCTTAAAAGTTCTCACTTGCTTCCCACAATTCCCACAATTCTCAGGATGGCCCACAAGATTCTGTGTGGTCTGGCTCTGTTTCCCTCTCCGGGCTCAACTCAGCTCATCCTTTTCCCTCACTTATTACATTCTAGCTATACTTTCATTTCCTCCACTGTACCAAATAACTTCCCAGTTCAGGACCTGCACATTGTTTATTCCCATTCTCTCCAATACTCTTTTTCCCATTTATTCCTATGGCTTACTACCACCTCGAGGCTCAGCTTGACTGATATTACTCAGGGAGGCTGATGGTCCCAGAGTACTCCTCTAATTTAAGCTCCGTCATTAATCCTCTTCGTAGCCCTCTTCCTTTTTCTCCACCATGTTTATTACAATTTCCAAGTGTACAGATTGATAGAAACCATGCATCTACATACATAGAACACTGATGCTTAGTACTTTTCTATATGTTTGGAGCATCTCTGTGGGTCATGTACGTTCCGTGAGAGTAAATGCCACTTCTGTCTGGTTTTCCTATATCTTCAGTATACAACACAGGATTTGACAAATATCAGGCACTCTTAAATATCTTTGTGACTAAATGACCAAGTTCCCTTTCTTCTCCTTAAAACAACCCCATACAGCTGTCTAACTAAAACATTTAAAGGGCATGTAGAGTCAAAGTTTCACTCCTTAAGTATCCGTTAGGGGCTTAACTAGTCAAGCACTGTGCTCTCTCAAAGAGAGCAAGCTCAAAGAATTAGCAAAACCTACTACTGGCCCTTGAAAAGCTTATGTTTAAATAGAGATGCAAGGCATACCTACCCAGCAAGACTTCTGCCTGAAATTATCCAGAAAATGTGCCATTGCTTTTCCCACTCATGAACACGATGTATTTTTTGTTCAGAAGGGGTGGTCACCCAGCAGCATTCTCAGGGAAAGGTTAAATGGCCTGTTGGGTCACCTCTTACTTAGTTCCCCCCATTTCTGAATCTGGCTCTAAGTTTTGTCTACTTGGGAAATGAGTTTTGTCAACCCATAAGGAATATATCATTTCTTTAGGACACTCCCACACTAGCCACGTTCAGAAGAGGTGGATACCTAAACTAGAATACTAATTTATTAATTTGGCATAAGCAAAAAATAACTACTAAGAACAACCAGACAATCACAGGAATGAGTCTTCAGCCTGTAGGAAAATCCATGTGGGAAGCCAACAGATAACAGGAAGGCTGTTTGGTGTGTTTGGCACCACAGCGAGGAGAGTTGGTTGCTAGGAGACAACTCAAGTGGGCTGATCTATCCATTTTCAAGATGGGGATATGCTGACCTCAGTAAATGGAAAGTAGGTTTTTAGAAGATTTTTATTTATTTATTTATTTGACAGAGAGAGAGAGAGACAGCAAGAAAGGGAAAACAAGCAGGGTAGTGGGAGAGGGAGAAGCAGGCTTCCCGCCAAGCAGAGAACCCAACTCAGGGCTCCATTCTAGTGACCCGAGCAAGCGGAAAACAGACGCCCAGTGACCGAGCCACCCAGGTGCCCCAGAAAGTAGATTTCTTGAGCCAGAGGTTCTTCCTAGGCTTGAATGTGCTGCAGTGCCGAGGATTTCTTTTTGAAAATCCCCATTTTCACTCTTTCCAACTGACCTTCTTCCTCCCAATGCACTCTTTCTTTAGCTATGATAATAACATTGGTTGGGTTACTGTCTGGACTGGCTTTCAGCTGGGAACCTCTGTGATTTCATTTAAGGTGACTTTGCATCTCACTGGTCTTATTTAATGTGCTTTAATTTCACTCCTCAGATTTTTCGAGTTTGGTGGGTACTCTCCAGATTCCTAATATAATTTAGTACAACTCTCCTTTGGGAGGGCAAAATGCATTTCTGACCCAGGAGTCACTGGTATTTATTTTTCAAGTAGAAGAAAGATTATTAAATGGTAGGAGTAATTAATTTTGTCTTGGACAGTTAAGCAAAGCTTTCCAGAAGAGGTGACATGAGAAGCAACTCTCAGGTTAGAAGCTTTGAGGGTGGGGTGGAGCATATGGTAAGTTCAAGGTAGAGAGAAGGACTAATATCAATGTTCTATGTTACATATAATGTATATGAATGTAAAAATTATAGTTATTTCTGTAAATATACAAACATGACTTGTCCTCCTGTCCATCACCCTACTAGAAGATGATAAGTCCCAGAAGGAGGAAGAACTTTATTTTTTAATAAACTAGTTCAGATATTTGCCATTCTTACTTATATCTTTCTACTTTTATGACATTCCTCAAAAATGTAGAATATTGCTTGATGTATTATAAACTTTATGTCAATGATGTAACATGGAACATTCTCCAGCTTTGTGTTTTCATTCAACATGATGTTTTAAGATTCATCTATGTTACAGTTCTCTCTCTTCCATTTTAACTGTGATATAGTATTCCATTGTGTGCATATAATCACAGTGTGGTTTTTTTTTTTTTTTGTCTCTTGTTGGATATTTATTTTTTCATTTTTGGGGTGATACAGACAACCATTTTGGACCATGTTGGGCAATAGCTAGTAAAGCTGGAAAGGCAGATATTCTTCTATCCAAGCAAGTCCGTTCCTAGATATATATACACTAGGTCTACACTATGCAACATGAGAGCCATTAACCACCGGCAGTTGCTTAAATTTTAATTAACAGAAATTAAGGAAAATGTAAATATTAGTCCCTCCTTTGAACTAGCCACATTTCAGGTGCTTACTAGCCCCAGGTGGCTGGTGGCAACTGAATTGAACAGTGCAGATACAGAGCATTTCTATTGCTACAGAAAGTTCTATTGAACTCTGTAGTGTTGCTTCAGAGAATAACTTCATTTGCATATTTGCAGTATACCATGAATGCCAAAAGCACTTGTTATCTGTGGAATGAATTTGGATGTAAAAATATTGCGTCGGGAGGCTGTATGTGATATATGTTGGTTGAGTTCCAGGAATAATAGCTAACCAAGGTTAGAGGGGGTAGGATTCTAGCAGAGCTTCAGGGTCCTGTGCGTGAGTTGGGAGAGTTGAGGAAGGTGTTTATCCATGGCAGTCAAGTGCAACATAGCAAGAAAAAGAGTTGGAATCAGTATTGTGAAGGAAACCAGATAGCCCCCAAACCAAGAAACTGTAGCAAGAATCAGATCCAAGGCAAAGCTGTGAGTAGGGAAGATGAGTCATGGGGTCAGAAGCTGAAAAGAGTAAAAGGAAGCCAAGAGGTGAAGTCAAGGCAGGTGGGGGAGAGTAGTTTGGGACTGAAGCTGTGAAAATTGTTTAACTCTCTGAGGCCTGTGCTCCTGGCTTTGAGATCAAAATCTGTTCATTTCTGAAGCAGATTGCCATAACTCACGAGACAGGGAGCACTGTCTATTTTTAACGGAAGCTGTGGTGAGGAGAGGGTTATCTGTAAGAATGTGGAGGAAGATTAGGATTTGGCTCCCACAGCAAGGAGCCCTGAACATTTGGAAGGCTGAGGGTGGGGCCTGGAAGAGGCTTCTAAGGACTGGGAAGAGTAAGAGCCAAGGGAGGGGGGGGTAGGGAGTGGAGTAAAAGAACAGATTTAAAAGGACAGGGAGACCAAGGGTCCAAGGGTCAGATGAAGAGAGAATGCAATGAGAGAGGAGAGGACATTATATATGTCTTAATATTGGTTTTCAGTTCACTATAGAGTTCTTTCAATAAATTTTAAAAAATGGCAGGAATGTGGTGTGGGGTTCAAAAGCCATGGGTCTAATTGAGTCAGAAAGTATGGTTCTAGCCCCAGGCTTTTGCCCAGCTCTGAAGTTAGTCTATAGTCCATTCCTGGATTTTCTGAAATCGTCTGTAGCCATCCCCTCCCCCACCCCAGTACCTCCCCTGCTCCCCTAACTTCCACAATTCAGAGGTAGTGATTTTAAAATTCTGTGTTTTTGTTGTTGTTGTTGTTGTTTTGGAAGGCAGGGAGGGGACAGGTACGGGGCCACAGGGAAATTTGGGGATGAGTGGAGAATTAGAGCCGACCACTGTAAAGTACACCAATCAAGGAAGCTATCCTCTGTCATTCTCTGATACCTTTTGAAGCTTAGCTTCACAATAAAAATCCTCTCTCTTTCCTGGCCCCCTCATATAACGGATCATGCAAACTCAGTTAAGATTCCAGTTACCACTTTCAAAACTCCATAATCAGATTTGGGCCTACCTTCAAGAGAAAGAAAACCCATTGGAGGACCAGACCAAATGAAGCTGTTTATTTGCTTGCTTACAAGAGTGTAGCCTTGTTTCTAACCACGGCTTTTGAGAACCAAGGGCTAGAGGGGCTAGAGATAGTTCACCCAAAGGGGCAAGCAAATATATTGGACCTTAGGAAAATAATCGTTCCAGTGGGGATCATGCATTATGAGAGTAGGCAACTGTCTACCAGAAAGCTTTTCCCAATGGCTTTCCATACCCTCTAGCGATACTGACAGGGGTTTGGATTCCCGAGCAAGGACAGTCTGAGAAAGCTGTGTGTGTGTGTGTGCATTGCTAATTCTTTACAAAGATTACAGCCCTTTAATTCCCAAGGCCATTTCTTGTTCTGACTCCCCCCACTTCTTTCCAGCTCATGTCACTTCATTCTTCAGCCTCAAATTCCTGTGCCCAGGCATGAGCGAGTCTACTGATATGTAGGCAACTGTCTTGGCATGCACGGGCAATCAGATGTTTGAAGAAAATTGATGAATAACCATGAGTCCAAGAGATCCATAGGGCTTAGGGAATTAAAAGGCTTATTCTTGTGGTTAAACTCTGGGAATGCCATCTCATTCCTGTCCACTGATTTCTCTATTATCAGCTGGTAAGCCACAAGCAGATCCCTTGTTCATCTGCCAGGATGCAAACTAGCCCTTCTTTCAAGCCCCACTTTTGTTCTCAGGCTTAAGAATGCTGTAGTTATTCCAAAAGGAATCTGGGTGGCACAGTTAACTGGACTTATTAGGCCATAATTACAGTATCACAGCATCAGCCCGCATTTTCCTGGATTTGATTACTGAACCTTCCAAATATGTCCTTGGGTCCTGATGCCATTGGTTAGGACCCCATGGTTGAACCTAGCATTCTATAAATGACAAGGCTGAATGCTTCCCTGAGCTCTAGGTTGATGAATAAATGGTTTCCTTAGGAAGGAGGTTTAGGAAAGCAATTGATCATCACAAACACGTATGTGGAGTCCTTGCCATGTGTCTGGCACTGAGCTGCCATTATTTCATTTAATATTCACGTGACCAAAGGCAGGTACCATTATTAATGTCCCGTGTTTACAGATGAGAAAACAGAGGGGTAAGGTACCTTGCCTAAGATTACATGTACATTTACTCCCATGTCTGTTTTGTTTCAGAACAAATGCTCTTAACTACTACATCATTTTGCTTCTTGGAAAGTATCTGCCTGCTCCTTGCTTCACTAGTAAGAGCTCATCTGATTCTCATTTGGTAGAAACTGGAATACAATAGAGTAAACAGATGTTTCCTCTCTGATGAAGTGATGGGTTCCACTGTCCTGTCGTTCATGTCAGCTGTGGATTCAAGGCAGGTGCAAGAAACAGATATTACCATCAAGAAGCAAGTGTATTACCAGAGAAGTAGGGCTCAGCCCCAGGAACTCCTTCCAAACATATTTACATGCATATAAAATAACATGCCAGCTCACGTGAAAACTCTAAGTGCTATGGGAGACAGTCAGGTGTTAATATAAGGGATGCTGGGCTGAGAACCAAAAGGTGTTGTTTTAGGAAACAGTTGTGTAACGGGAACTTTCAATGTTAGTTTAAAAAATAAAGTGGACCTACCTCTGTTATTGTGGGTTTCTTGATTAGAAGCCAAAGAGAAGAAATAATCAGGGACGCACTTGTGGATGAGCTGGGCCATGAAGGATGGTTACAATTTGATGTGATGGGGAGGAAGAGACTCCACGTCCGAGAAGGACTAGGGAAGGGACAGTAGGGGTATGGCAGAGAGAGGGGGAAATGAGTCTAGAGTGTTTACAGGTCAACAGAAAGGAAATGTTTGTAAATGCTTTAAGGAGCAAACCCCACAAAGTCAAGCATAAGGAAAATCCAGGACCAATGGGCTGGTTCATTGTTGATTGATTGGCTTTTTTTTTTTTTAAAGATTTTATTTATTTATTTTTTTGTCAGAGAGAGAAAGAGAGTGAGAGCGAGCACAGGCAGACAGAGTGGAAGGCAGAGGCAGAGGGAGAAGCAGGCTCCCTGCGGAGCAAGGAGCCCGATGTGGGACTCGATCCCAGGACGCTGGGATCATGACCTGAGCCAAAGGCAGCTGCCCAACCAACTGAGCCACCCAGGCGTCCCGATTGATTGGCTTTTATTGTGGAAAAATACACATGACAAAGTGTATCTTTTTCACCATTTGAAAGTGTACAATTCAGTGATATTACACTCACGATCACATCCAGTCACAGAGATTTTTCAACACACCCATGGGAACACCATACCCATTAAACCATCATTCCCCAGTCCCACTTCTCCCAGGCCCCTGGAAACCACACAACTCTTTTTACCTCTATGGATTTGCCTGTTCTGAATATTTCATATAAACGGAATTAGACAATATGTGGCCTTCTGTGTCTGACACTTAGCATATATTTTAAAAATTCATCAAGGTTGTAATAGATATCAGAATTTTGTTCCTGGGACACCTGGGTGGCTCAGTCAGTTAAGGTCTGCTCATGATCCGAGAGTCCTGGGATCGAGTCCCACATTGGGCTCCTTGCTCAGTAGGGAGCCTGCTTCTCCCTCTGCCTGTCGCTCCCCCTGTTTGTGAGCGCTCTCTCTCTCTCTCTCTTTCTGACAAATAAATAAATAAAATCTTAAAAAGATATATCATTCCTTTTTGTGGCTGAATAATACTTTGTGGTATGAATATACAACATTTTATTTACTCAGTCATCTGTTCGTAGACATTTGGGTTGTTATCACATTTTGTCTGTTGTGATTAGAGCCTCTGTAAACATTAGTATGTAAGTTTTGGTTTGAACACTTATCTTCAGGTCTTTTGGGCATATCACTAGCAGTGGAATTGCTAGATCATATGGTAGTTCTATATTAAATTTATTGAGACAAAACCATGCTTTTCTTGAAAATCTAGCATAGTGGTTAAAAACAAGGGCTTTGATATTTGAGTTGAATCCTGGCTGTGCTACTTACTAGTTGTATGACTTTGAGCAAGGGATATAATCTCTGAGCCTGTTTTCTCATCAGCTGAATAAAGTTGTTTTGGGGATTACCTGGCATAATGCATAAAGCATTTAGCATAGTGCTTGTCACATAGAAAGCACCAGATACATCTTAGCTACTAAGAAATATAAGTCTCATGCTAAATGTGATGGACAGTCAACATCACAGATAAACAGAGGCCTAGGCTTCTTACTGGCTTCACTAACTACTCCTGCCCCACCTTGCAGAATTCAGGATATGATCTGAATTTCTAGAAAAATGAGCAACCCTCTTTCCTCAACCCCTCCATTTTTTAATTATTTAAACTCTGTGCCTATGTGGGAGCATAGGTGCTCACACATACATGTACACACTAATTATTCTAGGGAAAAGGGTTCTTCAAAATGTGAAAAGCCTGTGTGTGGGGGGTGTGTGGGTGTGTGTGTTTTGTAAAGGAGATACTTTCCACGAAGAGGCAATTCAATATAGTAGTTAAAAGCCTATGTTCTTGGTCAAAGCAGACATGAGTAAATTCCAGTTCTGTGTTTATGAGCTGTGTAGTCTTCAGCAAATTACCTCAACCCGGTGAGCCTCATTCTTTTCTGTAAACATGGGATATTAATAACAGGACCCACCCTTGTTGACTTATTGTATTAAATGAGATAAATGTGGGGCGCCTGGGTGGCTCAGTGGGTTAAGCCTCTGCCTTCGGCTCAGGTCATGATCTCGGGGTCCTGGGATCGAGTCCCGCATCAGGCTCTCTGCTCAGCGGGGAGCCTGCTTCCTCCTCTCTCTCTCTCTCTGCCTGCCTCTCTGCCTACTTGTGATCTCTCTCTGTCAAATAAATAAATAAAATCTTTAAAAAAAATAAAAAAAATAAATGAGATAAATGCAAGGTGGATGCAAAGCATATAGCAAGCACTCAACCTTCTGCTGTTGAAGGGATACCCATAACTTTGACCTTCCTTGTTTTCCAGCATCCCTGCAAAGCCATCAAATTGGCCCATGGGAGTCAAAGAGCCAAGGGACTTTAGCCAGACCTAAAAGAATGCCAAATAGTCATAAATATTCTTTCCAAATGACATGAAATTCTACCATAACAAAAGCACCTCAAGACTCTGCAATCTCAATTGTATCTTTTGAGTTTCCTGCTTATGATTAGTCTCTCTGTTGGAAGTTGTATTTTTCCAAGACAGATTAACTTTCCACCTACCGAAAACAGAATCATATAGCATTTGAGCTGAAAGGGGAAGGGGCGATGAAAGGAATTAACATCTATTGCACTCTGTGCGCCCAATTTGTCTTATGTGATCTTCGAAAAAACCCTCTTGTGAGCTAAGTATCCGAATTTCCATCATGCAGCTGCAGAATTGAGCTCAAATGTCACTCATGCCGAACTAGTAGCTGTCAGAACCAAGTTTTGAACCCAGATTTTTTCAAAAGGCTTCAATTTATTGTACATTTGCTTTCAAGATATTGTACATTTGCTTTCAAGAATTTCTAGGATCTTGTTTTGCTGTTGGTGAAGCAGAAAGGTTTTTTTACCTAGAAAGGTAAAATGAGTTGCCCAAGGTCACTTAGCCAGTTAATGATAAAACAGGGGCTAGAAACCAGTTCCAAGCATGCCAGCTCATGTTGCTTTATTTCCTCTTAATGGATGAATAATATGGTGGTTTATCAGTTTAAAAAGTTTCAAAGATTGGAACGAATCTGGAAATAAATTTCATCTGTACTTTAGTTATTTCCAGTTCATGTTTCACAGACTTAACTGAAAAATGTTTTCCTAGGGGCTCCTGGGTGGCTCAATGGGTTAAGCCTCTGCCTTCAGCTCAGGTCACAGTCTCAGGGTCCTGGAATCGAGCCCCGCATCAGGCTCTTTGCTCAGCAGGGAGCCTGCTTCCGCCTGCCTCTCTGCCTACTTGCGATCTCTCTGTCTGTCAAATAAATAAATAAAATCTTAAAAAAAGAAAAACGTTTCTCTAGTCAGAAATGAACTATGCCCTGGTGTTCCCTGATGTCTGTGTGTCCACTGTATTTGCTGCTTGATGTTCAGAAGTAGTACATAAGTACAGGCAGTCCACAGTTAATTGCAGTTTTTGGTTCTTATCAGATGTTAAAGACTATGAGGGCACCTGCGTGGCTCAATAGGTTAGCGTCCACCTTCAGCTCAGGTCATGATCTCAAGGTCCTGAGATTGAGTACCACATCAGGCTCCCTGCTTCTCTTTCTCCTACCTGCTCACACTCTCTCTCTTTCTCTTTCTCTCAAATAAGGTCTTTTTAAAAAAAAAAAAAAAGACGTTAATTAATGTGGTTAATTTTATGTGTCAAGTTGGCTAGGGTCTAGTGCCCAGATGTTTGGTCAAATACCAGTTTAGGTGATGCTGTGAAGGTATTTTTTATGTGTGCTTAACATTTAGATCAGTAGACTTTGCATAAAGCGGAGTACCTTCTATAATGTGTGTGGGCCTTGTCTAATCAGTTGAAGACCTTATGGGAAAATAGCTGAGGTCCTCCGAGGAAGAAGAAATTCTGCCTGCAGACTGCTTTTTGGCTTGAGACTGCAACATCATCTCCTTCCTGGGTCTACAACCTCCAGCCTGCTCTGCAGATTTTGGACTTGCCAGCCCCCATTGTGTGAGTCAGGTCAAATCAATCAATTAATCAAATAAGTGTACACGCACACATACACATATCTTCTTAGCACCATTTCTCTGGAGAACCCTGATGAATACAACCACCTACTAATATACCAAGCAAAGTGTTAAGTTCTGAGGATATAGAGAAGAGATCTCTGTTCAGAGATTTGTAGCAAAAAATGAGAAAGCACGTTGACAAAAGTAGAATAGGGTGGGAAACAAAGCCACAAGAAAAGCACTGAGGTATATTTCCTGATGCTCTTTACACTTGCTAATGATACTAATGATACTTGGGCTTTATCTGTAAGGGGACACTTGACTTAATTCTGAAGGAGAGACCTTGACATGAGGCAAAAATTGATTCCCCTCCTCTTAGACTATCCTGAGAGTTTAAATCTATTGATTAAATTTATTAATTCAGTCAACATTTATTGAATCATGGTTTCATGCATAGTGTGTAATAACAAAGTGGTAATGGTCTGAGGAACCTCAAAGTTACTAGGGCCCCTTCCTAATCTTGGCCTAATCTCTGGTACCCAGGCTAAGGATGGAAAAGTCCCTTGACGTAGCTGTGGAGTGAAAACCAGGCACATGTAAGTTCCTGATCAGTCCATGTGTCTCCCTGGCAACTGGATTTGGGCCCAATTAGATAGTGCACCTACCTCCTGGTTTCTAGCATTGCCTCCTCAGTTTTCAGGCTTTATCAGTGCCTACTTTGTTGACCCTGGGTATTCTAGGGAAGGCTTATGCCTTTAACATGTGAATTCCACTGATTCCCTCTAACATCAACTCTTCTCTGACTTCCTGCACTGAGGTCACATACAGTCTTGTAAGAAAGAAGACTAGTTAATGCCCATAGAATACTTGGAGAACCAGGCAAGGTAGCATGTGGATATTTTCAAAATGTTGTCTTCTTTGCCCAGTATCTGGGCTAGTACCAGGCCTATAAAGCTTATCTGAATGGGTCCCTGGCTAACATGTAGGCTCTGCAAAGGGAGAGTTTTTGTCCCATTCTGCTTTGTACCCCTACAGTTAGGGGCTGCTTCCTCTGCTCACATCTTTAATGTTCTTTAATGTTCTTCAGCCCTCTATCCTAGGATCTCTTCTCTCTCTGTGCAGTGTCATTGGTTCACAATTCTATGCTTCAGCCCAAATCTCCCTTCCAAGCTTCAAGGCCACACATAGCTAAATGCAGAGACGTGTCTCCCTGGCTATTCACAGTACCTCCAGCTCAGTGAGTCCAAAACGGAATTCATTCTCCATAAACACACACACACACACACACACACACACACACACACACACACACACACACGTCCTAGTCTATGCCTCCTCATCTCAGTATCTCAGTAAATTGTATTACCATTCTCCCTGTTTACTCCTTTCTCCTTCACCTTCCACATCTAATCATTGACCTTCATCCATTCATTCAGATTTCTGAGTTCCTTTTCTAGGATGATGTTTTCTAGAAAACTTCCAAATACAATAGTGCGATGAAACCCCTCCCATATACCCAATGCTCAGCTTCAAATTTATCAGTTAATAGAAAATCATGTTTCGTCTATTGCCACTTCTTCCCACCCTCAATTATTTTGAAATGAATCCAGAGATCATTTCATCTACATTTTATTATGCATCTCTTCAAAGTTACAAAAACATCAAGAATCCCATTACCACACCAAAACCAAAATTCACAATGATCAAATATCCAGTCAGTGTTCAGATTTCCTCATTGTTTTGTACATGGCATTGCTTTCTTACATTTGTATAGCTAAAGTCCCCACATGGCAATCAGATAAGTCTCTTAAATCACTTTAATCTAGTTTCCCCCTTATTCATGCCTTTTTCTCCCTGACATCTTTTGCTTAAAAAAAAACTGTATCATTTATACTCTAAGAGTTTCCCACAGTTTTGATTGTTGATTGCTGTTCCCCTGGATTTACTATAACATTATTATAAAGTATTGGTTGTTAGCTCTAGAGACTTGGTCATGTTCCAGTTCTCTTCCTCTGAGACTATTTATTTCTTCAGGTGGCTTTATTCTTTCATCATGAGGCACAAAATGTCTGCAGTGTTTGCAGTGTCTTTGGTGTTAGCCATTAATATTCATCATCTCAGTCCCTTACTTCATAGGAGCTTACAAATATTGATTCTATAATTTTGTCTTTTCTCTAGGAGAAACATCCTTTCATTGATTTTCTATGGTTACCCTGAGTTCATTCAGGAAAGGCAGGATAAATGCTTAACTCCACCACTACTTCCTTTTTAAAAACCAATTTTTGAAATAGTTATTTCCCTAACATCCTTCAAAGGTGACCAGTGAAGGGTTTTCGTTGGAGGTGGGATGAGAGAGGAAGGGTTACTGTTAGGAACTCATGGAGCTTTAGATATTTAAAGAATCTTGTTTTTTTCAGTTATCATTACTGATGATCAATCACCACTTACTTGGCGACTGGCTGTTTAGTCCTTTTGAGTACCCTATTAGTTTTTTGTAATAGCTCTACTGAAGTATAATTGACATACAGTACACCGTGCATATTTAAAGTGTACAGTTTGGTAAATTTAAACATATGTATACAGTCATGATACCATCACCACAATCAAGATCATGAACATATCCATCACTCCCAAATGTTTCCTTACATCCTTTTGTAATCCTTACCCTCACTTCTCCACCACTCCCCATCCCTGGGTAATAACAAATCTGCTTTCTGTCACTATAGGTTAAATTTCATTTCTCAGAGTGCTTTGTAAGTGGAAATATAGAATATATATATGCTTTTATACAGGCTTTATTTCTTAGCACTATTATTTTGATCTTCATTCATGATACTGCCTCTATTAATAGTCCCTTATAAGATATGTGATTTGCAAATATTTTCTCCCAGTCTTAGCTTGTCTTTACATTCTCTTAAAGATATCTTTCTAAAATTAGAAGGTTTTAATTTGGATGAAGTCCAGTTTCTCAATGTTTTTCTTTTTTATATCAAGTTCTCTATGTCGTACCTAAGAATCTTTGCTTAATCAAAGGACACAAAGATTTTTCTCCTGATTTTTCTACTGACACTTTTAAAGTTTTAGGCTTACATTTAGGTCTACAATCCATTTCCAGTTAACTTTCGTATATGGTGTGAAGAACAGATCAAAGTTCATTCTCTCTCACACACACATATGGATGTCTATTTGTTCCAGCGTCATTTGTTGAAGACTGTCCTTTCTCTGCTGAATTGCCTTTGCAACTTTGTTGAAAATCAGTTGACCATGTTTTTATGGATCTATTTCTGAGCTCTCTATTCTGTTCTATTTATATATTTCTGCCTTTATACCAATAACATGTTGTCATATTAAGTCTTTGAAGTCAAGTCCTGTAAGTCTTAAAGCTTTGTTTTTCCATTTCAAAGTTGTTTTGGCTATTCTAGGGTCTTTTGAATTTCCATATGCATTTTAAAACTACATTGAATGGATGATGATCAATGGGGAAGAAACTGGTTTCAACAATAGCTTTCACTTTTTTAGTTTTTTTTTTTTTAATTTTCTCAGCAATTAAGTTTTCAGTGTATAGGCTTTGCACATATTTTGTTAGATTTATCCCTAATTCTTTCATACATTTGATGCTCTCATCATCATATTTTAATCTCAATTTCAATTGTTGTTAATATATAGAAATAATCTAATTTATTTTTTATATTGATCTTATATCATCAAACATTGCTATCCTTACTTATTTGTTCTAGTAGCTTTTTTGTAGATGTCATATATTTTTTACATTGTCATCTGTGAATTAAGAAAGTTTTACATCTTCCTTTCAGATTTGGACACCTTTCCCTCCGATGCTTTATCAGACTGGCTAGAACCAGCAGTACAATGTTGAATAGAACTATAAATGTGGGTATCTTTCCCCTGCTCCCAATCTTAGTATGGATAGCATTCAGGCTTCTACCATAAGATATAATGTTACATGTAGGATCTTTCAAAGAAACTCTTTAGCAGATTGAAGATGTTCCCTTTATTTTTTTCTATTTTGCTTTGAATCTTTATTAGGAATAGATGTTGAATTTTGTCAAATCATTTCTCTGCATCTATTGAGATAATCATGTTGCTTTTTCCTTTTTGGTCTGCTGAAATGGTGAATTATGCTGATTGATTTTTGAATGTTAAACTAACCTAACATTGCTGGGATAAATTGCACTTGGTCATAATGTACCATAGTTTTTTTTATATATCTTTGGATTCAATTTTCCTAAATTATTGTAAGAAATTTTGTGTCTGTACTCCTGAAAGATATTTTGCAATGGTAATGTTTGACTCATAAAATGAGTTAGAGAAACTCGTGAAAAGAGTTTCAATTTTCCTGAAGAATTTGTGTACAACTGGTATTATTTATTCCTTAAACATTTGGTAGAAATCAACAAGGAGACTATCTGGCCTAGGAATTTTCTTTGTGGGGGGATTTCTAACACAAAATTTTATAAATCGAGATAGGACTAGTCAGATCATCTATTTCTTCTTCAGTGAGCTTTGAAAGTTTGTATATTTCAAAGGAATTACCAAAAATGTGCTTGAGGCTTGGCCACAGATGAGCTTTCTAAAATCACTTTTTCACTTCATTCTGCAACAAAGTTGCAAAGAATGCAAAGAAAAGTAGGTGAGTTTCAAAGCCATGAAACATAGAATTAAAGACAGAAATGCTAGACCACTCCTTTGCTTATGGGCTTTGGCTAAGGCCAAAAAGTTTGAACTGGAGTTTGAACTTCACTTGTGATATATACTGCTGTATTTTTTTTAAAGCATGATTCTTTTTAAAGTCTGTTCCCACCAAACAAGTAGACTACTCGGCTAGTTTCTATTTTCTGCATATGAGAAGGGATTAGGTCTGTTTCTCCTAATTTTAGAAATGCAGGCATACGTGACAAGTTGGTTTGTCTTGTTCACCCTGCAAGCAAAATTAAAATTAGCTTCTGAAAGGATTTACAGCTTAAAATTGCAGCCATAAAATTGGGTAAAAGTAACATGCTGTTCTTGGCAAATGAAGACAGAGATCCTGGTCTTCTGCTACTTACTGGGTTTGCGGGGAGAGGGTTTCCCTCTCATTTTCCTTCTAGTCATGAAGGATGGATTTGCTGCAAGCCATTCTTTTTTCCTGGTTCAGGTCCTCCTCCCCATGTCATCTTTCCTCATCTCTGAGCAAGGCAAAACATCTTTAGCCTCATCAACACCAGTGGGCCTTAGAAACATAAGTGAAATATCTAGCTACACATTATCTTTATGGAAAGAGCCTGTATTTGTCTCCTACTCATAGTTCCTACTGCTGGTGAACTCCACATGGACTTACTGTCGGTCTTAGCTGGGCATTTGTTAGACTCCCTTCCCCTAATACAAAATACAGAAATGGCAGTGTCCTTGATCATTTGGGCTTTATAACAGATGAGTTGATCTTTCAGAATATTTCCAACAAGATGCAGCCTCTGTCCTGAAAGGCCCAATCCTTCCTATTTCTGTAGGTTCAAATCTTAGAGAGCTTATCAATTCTTCTGTTCTAACTTGGGCTCCCAGTTAGAAACCCGAAAGGATTTTGTTTTCAAATCCTTGGAATTATTTTCCTAAAGACATATTATAAATGAATGATAAGGCTCTGGACCAAGCCACTAAAGCCCATGACACTGTATACCTAAAGTCTAATAGCAAGAGTAGGCTTATAAAAAGTAGAAGGACATGCAGCCTCACCATGTATTGCACAGCCAAGGAAACAGGCTCAGCCTGCTGTTGAGTGCCTAACCACTCAAAATAATCTTTCATATTATTATTTTAAAAACTGTCATCACAATTCATCTGAAGTAGTCAAAAGGGAAAGCTCTTAGAGTGGGCAATGAATACCATACAAAATTGTGCTATTGTTGGAAATGAGAGAAGGTGACATTTAAGAAAGGATGTGTGACTGTATCGTATATGAATTATATCTCAATAAAATTGTTACAAGAAAGAGGAAAAAAGGATATGACTAGAATTTCAAGATAAATGGATGGAATATGAAAAATAGTCCAAAGACATGGATCCTTTGATAAATAGACCTCTAGGAGTAGAATATTTGAGGTGATAGGTGGGTCTGCAGTGGTAGGTTGAGCCTGACTTAGAAGGGCCCTTAAAGGTCATACCTGGATTTTGAATTTCACAGCTTTTCAGGTAAGAAGGAGTTATTGAAGTTTCTTGAGAGAATACAGAATATAACATAGCATCTAGAAAATATCTCTTTACCTTTTCCAATTATACTTCTCACTTTCTTCTTTTTTTTTTTTTAAAGATTTTATTTATTTATTTGTCAGAGATAGAGCGCGAGCGAAAGCGAGCACAGGCAGACAGAGTGGAAGGCAGAGTCAGAGGGAGAAGCAGGCTCCCCGTGGAGCAAGGAGCCCGATGTGGGACTCGATCCCAGGACGCTGGGATCATGACCTGAGCCGAAGGCAGCTGCTTAACCAACTGAGCCACCCAGGCGTCCCTCACTTTCTTCTTTTGATTACAGTTATCTCTGTCATTATGTTTTAAGTTCCTTGAGTGCAGTAAATATTGCATTATTTTCTAAATATTTGTCTTTTTCCATAGCATCTAACATGGTGCCTTGATTTATAGCAGATGTGCATTAAAGGTTGTCCTCAAATCAGTGAAGTGGATTTGGTGTAAGAAAGCCTTGGTTCTAGTCTTGTCCCTTTCTGGCCATGCCCCCCTACTTAAGTAGGTCTTAGATCCACTCACTTCTCCCCATCCAACCTCCATGACCCTTGCTCAGACCACCATTGGTCTCCCACCCCACTACCAACCCTCATGTCCATTATTCTTTATGCCATTAGAACATTTTTTCTCAAATATCAATCTGATCAAGTTATTCTCTACTTAAAATTATTCAGTGACTTCTTACTGTTCTGAGGATAAAAAGTCAACCTCCCTAACATTGCCAATGAGATTCTGCATGGGAAGGCATTTCCCTGCCTGTACACCATCATCTCATGTCACTGCCCCCTCTACGTTCTTGTTCCAGTCACTCTGGCTTTCTTTAAAATCTCCCCGATGTGCCATGCTCTCTTTCACCACAGGGCGTATGCCTATATTGTCTCCTCTGCCTGGAAGATTCTCTGCCTCACTCCCATCCATTGACTTAGTTTATGCCACTTCATTCTTCAGACCCCAGTTAAACTATATACTTCATTAGATAAACCTTCGCTGATCCTACCATGGAAGCCAAGTGCCCCTGTTACATGCCCTCATGTCCTTCTGTTGGTGCCCTTTGTATCATATGGCACAATTTTAATTAAAAGATTATCATTTACTCACCCAATGTTTGTCTCCTCTACAAGATTACACAACAAAGAAGAAAGTCTATTTTATTGAATGGTATACTCCCCGGGTATAATCCAGTGCCTGGCACAAAGTAGGCAGACATTCAATAAGTCTTTGTTAAATGAAGGAATGATGTTTATGTCTTAATGATTTAAATATTGTAAAGTTTCCCAGTACCATGTGTTTGTCTATCATACTTTTCACAATTATTATTCTTTAAATATTTGTATAATTGATCTGTATTCCATATGAGAATGTAAGCACCCTGATGGCAGGGACTATATTGATTTTTTAAACTGAGTTATAGTTTACAAACAATGAAAGGTACAGATTATAATCATATACTTTCAGACACCTGGCTGGCTCTGTTGCTTAAACATCAGACTCTTGACTGTGGCTCAGATTGTGATCTCAGGGTTGTGAGATGGAGCCTGGCATAGGGCTCCAGACTCAGTAGGGAGTCTGCTGGAGATTCTCTTCATCTCCCTCTGCCCCTCACCCCTTGCTTGTGTGCCTATGAATGCACACACTGTCTCTTTCTAAAAATAAATACATCTTTAAACATGTTTAAAAATATATACTTTCATGAGTTTTGACAAATGTGTACACTCATACACATCACTCCAAACAAGATATAGAACATTTCTGCCACCCCAGAAAGTACCCTTTTACCTCTGAGTCACCTTCCTACCCCCCTACATGACAGAGGTAACTGCTGTAATGATTTGGGTTTTCTTGGACTTGCTTTGTGTTTTAGAGCTTTGTATAAGTGGACTTGTACTAAATGTGCTCTTATGTGTCTGGCTTCTCTAATATCTGTGAGATTCATCCCTGCAGTTACGTGTATTGATAGTTGGTTCTTTTCTTTCCCCTGAATAGTGTCCCATTGTACAAATATACTACAGTTTTTTTATCCATTCATCCGTTGGTGGATATTTGATCTCGTTCCACTTTGGAGTTATTATGAATAAAGTTCTACGAGCTTTCCCATACAAGTCATATTCTATTATCATATCCCCCCACCTAGCACAGTGCCTGACACTCAATAAATATTTGTTGAGCAAATGAATAAATCTAATCCTCACATTGTCAGTTACAACTCTACCTTTCCTTCCTAATTGGATATTAGGATGCAAATGAGGAAGAGTGACCCAATTACAGGAACTCGAATACCCTTTGAATTTTCTAAAAAGTAAGTTGCAGAGTTTGTACTTTAAATATTGATAGCAATTCCTTTAACACACCTCACAACCAAACTTGTCACACAAGTGTGTGATGTATGTGCCCCTGGTAGGATTTCCAGATTAAAAAATAGGACAGAGTTCAATGTAATTTTCAAACAACAGTTGGGTTTTTCATATAAGGGTGTCCCAAATATTTTATGAAACATATTTATGCTAATTTGGGACACACTTATAAAAAGTGTTTCCTGTTTTTTCTGAAATTCAAATTTAATTCAGCTGCCTGCATTTTTGTTTGCTAAATCTAGTCACCCTCTATGTGAACTGTGGAACTTCTCATCCTTAGGCCCATTCCAGCCTTAAAGCTTAAAGATTCCTCATCTGCTCCCAGTGACTGGCCCTAGGAAATGCTGTTTTTTCATAGTTGCTCAGTAAGTACTTACTGGCAAGGGAGAGGGAGGCATCTACTTTAAGAATATTATGGGCAACATTTACTTCATCTAGTTGTGTGTTAAGCATTTGCTTAACAAATTCATTTTAAGGTCTCATTGAACAGTACGTACTCATGGGTCCTGGTTCATTCTGGCTGGCTAGGGCTTTTCCAAGTGAAATCTAGCATGGCTGTTCTCCTCCCCACCCCCTGTTCTCATCAGTTATGTTTGTGGATGTGTGTGAACACAGACAGATGTCAGAGGGAAATAAATGCCTTCCTGAACTACTCAGTAATGTCTGGTATCAGCGTCATCCTTAAAATAAAGTGTGGGTGACAAGTTCCACCTGGTAAGGGGCCAGCTCCACAGATTACTTCCTTCTTTCTCCAGAGCCTTTCATTCATAAACTCAAAGGGAGCTGTTCTTAAAAAGCAAATGCACATTAAACATGGGACAAGACTCAGCTTGGTTTAATGTGCATATGTGCATAAATTTCAGTGAACAGGTTCTGTTTTAAAATTGCTCAAAATAAAGTCAAACTCTCTGTATTATTAGCCTGAGGTTTGGAAACCTAGACGGATGCTAAAGGGGCCTGGTTTAGTGGAAAATGCTAGTTGTTATCATGAATGTGGCCCCAGGAATAGATCTGATCCAGGTAAGAGGTCTTTCTGGATTTCTGGGCCCTGAACTGCTAAAATGGCACCTTGATATCTTGTTTCACTTTTCCCTTTTAGAAGTTTAGCTGTGCACTGAAAAGAGAAGCCCTGACTTTGAGTCTTTGCTTTGTAATTTAACCAACAAGAGACACCAGCTCTCTGAGATTCAGGTTTGTGTGGGGTTTTTTCACTTGAAAAAATGGACATATACAAATTCTTCATTTGTATGTTCCAAAAAGATTTATGAGAATCATATATAAAACTTGTTTAGAAATTATTGAAATGGCACAAGTAATATTGTAAGGTAAGTAAACCAAAGTTGATTTAAAAAATGCAAAAGAAGAAAAAGGGCACCACTCTCTTGACCCTGATCTTTCTTTTCCTGACTTCTCAATTTCAGGCTAATTCCTGGAACCAGTGGCAATGGGTCTGATGGAAAACAAAAACAAAAACAAAAAAACAAGAGACAGAGAGTGAGGATACCAGAGTTTTTAGCCCAACTCTGACACTGACCTTCCAATATGGAGAAAGTCACTAACAGCTGGGCCTCCATTTCCTCATCTTGAAAATGAGGAAGTTTGGAAATGAGGAAACGGACGCCCACTCAAGCACTGAGTGGGCCCCTGTTAGGTTGGGTAGGCATAGTACTAGATATTGTAACTGTAA
Source organism: Mustela lutreola (assembly GCF_030435805.1). Lineage (NCBI taxonomy): Eukaryota > Metazoa > Chordata > Mammalia > Carnivora > Mustelidae > Mustela > Mustela lutreola. The sequence goes on along the minus strand of NC_081308.1, from coordinate 93,134,075 downwards.
ATAATACCAGCTAACATATGTTGAGTATACTAGATATGCCAGGCATTTTGCTAGGGACGTTATCTCTAACCTCATGAAACCCCACAAAGTAAAATTTTATCCCTATTTTATAGTTCACAACATCGAGGCTTAGAGTTGGTTTTAAATTGATTTGCCTTACGGTGAATAAACCAAAGTCTTCAATCTCCACAGAACTGTCTAGGAGGATAGTTGAAGATATAAAGAAATCATTGTAATATTGTGTATGATTATATGTTCCTACACATACCTGTGCATCTGAAATATCCATTTTAGACTCATGGTAGGAAATCAGATGAGATTGGGTGTGAAAAGTGATTTGAAGAAACCTTAAGTTATCAAAGTAGAATAGTTCTCTTACATTGTATGAAATCAGGATTGAGCAACCATTTTGACCATTTACTGAGCTACTTCAAAGAGAATTTATTCTATTCCATTCTATCTCATTTTGTTCTATGTAGTGTAGTAATAGGCCCCAGCCCCTCCATGGCATCACCTCTTCTTTCTTTGAGATCTCGTCACAACTTGAAAACCCACAAATTTCTTCACTTTGCTAGAATCCATAATCCATCGATTCTACTACCTTTTCACTGCCTCTTACCCACTGCCAGCCTGTGTTCACTTCCATCCTTAGGAAGCCCAGATTCTATGGTCCACCATAGTTCCTTTCTTCTGTACAATGCTGAATTTCTTGCCTTTCTTGTCCTTTATCGCTGTTACCTAATAGAACCCAGCTGTGATTACACCTGATTCTTCTGCTAATCTGTATCTGTACCCACATGGCTGAACAAGGCTAAGGAAAACCTCACAGTGTTGATAACTGGTGTTAAGTTCATGACTGCTAATCTCAAGTGGGCCCTTAGAGCTGCCTTGCAGTACTACCATATTTCCTTGGTTCTCCTTCCTGAAATTGCTGTGGTCCAGATTATCACATTGTTAGATCTGCTGGTATGTTCTCATCCTGCATTTTACTTGACTTATCAACAATTTAGCACAGTTTTTCACTCTTTCCCTGCATTTTATCCCTTGGTAGAATCATGTAGTCTTGTGGCTTTATATAGATACCAATGGTGGCAGAGACAGTGCTCACCAGATAATCTCTGTTTTCTCCTACATTCCATGCTCTTATCCACCATATCTAGTTCTTGCAAACAGCAATATGAGCACAGTAGGGAGAAACTCAGAGAAAGTATTAGCATCTGAGGAAATGGAGTTGCTACACAGAAACAGCTTGAAAATCCAAGTCACTTCTGGAAAAAAAAAGTCACTAAGGAGCCCTGACTATCCCTCATTGAATCGTGACATGAAAATAAATAAATAAATAAATAAACCTTAGCTGTTTTAAACCACTGAGATTTGGGGTTTGTTACTACAACAAAGTCATGTCTGTACTGACCAAAGTACTACACATACAAGTTCAAGCTAGCCATTCTCCCTGGGACTCCAGATTACATAGCTAGCTGACCTACAGAATCTACTAGCTATCCAGTGCCTCCACTTAAATGTCTACTAGACACCTCAAAACCAGAATTCTCAAATGTATTTTTTAATATTTTATTTATCTGAGAGAAAGAGCACACAAATGGATGGGGTGGGGAGTAAAGGGAGAAGGAGAAGCAGGCTCACCACTGAGCAGGGAGCCTGACTTGGGGCTTTATCCCAGGACCCTGAGATCATGACCGGAGCTGAAGTCAGATGCTTCACTGAGTTGCCCAGGTGCCCTAAAAAGCAGAATTCTTGACTTTCCCCCTCAAAGCTCCTCCTCCAACAGGAGATGTCACTCCTTGTCTCAAAACCATTTTTTAAGTTTTTCTTTATATTCCAGTTAGTGAATATACAGTGAAATATGAGTTTCAGGTGTACAATATAGTACAACACTTCCATACATCACCCTGTGCTCATCAGGACAAATGCCCTCCTTAATCCCCATCACTTAGTTCCCCCATTCTCCCACCTACCTCCCCTCTGGGAACCATCAGTTTGTTCTCTAGAGTTAAGAGAAAGTCTCTTTCTTGATTTGTCTCTCTGCCTCTCTTTTTTCCCCTTTGCTCATTTGTTTCCAAAGGCGGAGTTCTTACAATGGCCTCTAAAATCTTTCACAATCTGGCTTCTGCTACATCATGGACCTCATCATCATTTCTATTCCCTTTACTCTATGCCAGCACTCTGGCCTCCTTGATGCTCAACCAAAACATCGAGCATGTTCTCTCATCTCCTGCCTTTGTTCTTACTCTTCCCTTGGCCTAGAAAGCTCTTACCCCAGATTAACTGCTTAGCTCCCTCCCTCATTTTCTCTAGCAGGGATCCTCAAACCTTTCCAGACAGCAGAATCACCCAAAGACAGGTTGCTGGGCCCCACTCTGAAGTTTATGATTGATTAGGTTTAGGAGGGGGCAGTAATTTACATTTCTAACAGGTTTCCAGAGCTAATGACACTGGCCCAAGGACCCTGCTTGAAGAAACACTATTCTTTGCTCAGAAGTTACCAGATCAGAGCGCCTGGGTGGCTCAGTCAGTTAAGCAGCTGACTTTGGCTCAGGTCATGATCTTGGGGTCCTGGGGTCCTGGGATCAAGCCCCATGTTGGGTTCCCTGCTCAGTAGGGAGTCTGTTTCTCCCTCTATCACCCCCCCCCCACCCCGGCTCATGATCTCTGTCCCTCACTATCTCCCAAATTAAAAAAAAAAAAAATTACTGTATGACCAAAGCCTTCCCTGACTTCCCTATATAAAGTGACAACCTGACTACAACACTTTGTGACTTTCTTACTCTGCTTTGTTTTCTCTTTGTCTTCCCCCATGGATTGCAAACACCATGAGAGCAGGGATTTGGTTTCTCTTGTGGCTGTATGATACGACCTCTAGCTCCCATTCCTAGCATGGTACCTAACACAGAGTAGATGCTTAATACATATTTGTTGACTGAATGGTCAGAATAAAATGTTGTACAGCCAGCTTTCTGTGATCTAAGCTTCTGGAGGAATTGCTCACAAAAATGACTCACTTTTGGGTGCCTGGATGGCTCAGTTGGTTAAGCGTCTGCATTCAGCTCATGTCGTGATCTTGGGGTCCTGGAATCAAGCCCTGCATCAGGCTCCTCACTCAGCAGGAAGCCTGCTTCTCCCTTTCCCTCTGCCTGCCACTCCCCCTGCTTGTGCTCTCTCTCTCAAATAAATAAAAACTTTTTAAAAATTAAAATTAAAAAAATAAGAAAAAGAATAACTCACTTTTGCCAACTATTCATTCACTTCAGCTAAGCTGCTTTTCCATTCTTACATTAAATCTCTTGCTTCCTGGGTTAGCTTGTGTGTCATTTTCATCCCTGCCACCACTCCTGACTGAAAGCACTGGCAATGCCAGGAAAAACCAGTTGGCTTCTGAAAGGGACACTGTGATGTAAATCAGGATGTATTTCAGTAAACCAAAGGGGAAGGAGAATCCCAAGCGGAGCCGGTCTAACACTGGGAACTCTGTTATCCTGAGAGAAATTATTTCACAACCCTTTACTGAGTACCAGCTTGTACAAGGGCCACAGAGAAGAGGAAAACAGAGTTCTCTTTCCAGTCTGATGGTAGAACCAAACAGATTGAGTCAAATATGGCAAATCACCATTAGCAGAGGGGAGGGAGTAAGAACTTCTGCCCAAAATCGCTGAGAGGGAAAAATTGATGCTGGGAGAAGGACGGGGTTGGGTTTTGAAGAATCTGTAGAAGTTTGGTTTGTGATAAATGTGAAAACGGGGCAGGGAAGGCATTTTGGACACAGGAACCAGCATCAGCAAATGAATAGATGTGATACTGGTGATAGATAGATACTGATGCTATTAAAAATATGTATGATCAATTATATGCAGACATCAACAAATCCAAATGGATGTCCTAACCAAGCTGAGTGGATATCAGCCATAGACAAACTGGCATGGACATATCGTCCCATCCCACTGACTCTCAGCTCCAGGAGAGGCCAGGGTGTTATGCCGAAGAGTGTGGCATAGCTAAAATCCACGTAATAATAATAGCTGATGCTAAATGCTTACCATGAGCCAGGCACTGCGCTTTGCATGCTTTATCTTACTTAATCTTCCAATCAACCCCTAGACGGTAGATATTGTTGCCATCTCCATTTGACATTTTAAGTCACTTGTCTCAGGTTATTCCCAACTATGCTGGGATTTAAGCCTCTACAGATTGACTCCAGAATTTATATGCTTATTCAAGGCACACTGCCTCAAGTAATGGCTAGAACATGGGGCGCCTGGGTGGCTCAGTGGGTTAAAGCCTCTGCCTTCGGCTCAGGTCAGGATCCCAGGGTCCTGGGATCGAGCCCCACATCGGGCTCTCTGCTCTGCAGGGAGCCTGCTTCCTCCTCTCTCTCTCTCTTCCTGCCTCTCTGCCTACTTGTGATTTCTCTCTCTCCGTCAAATAAATCTTAAAAAAAAAAAGTAATGGCTAGAAGATAGGTCATCCCTCTTAAAGCTGTGGGAATATACAAAGAGGTAAAATAGATTGACCTTTCCTTATCAACATTATTGTTCGGTTGAGGAAACAAGACACTCAACCATGCAACCTCAGAAACATTGCAAGTACTGTCAGGAAGTGACTCGTGACACTTGCCCAGTGGGTGGGCCTGCTGAGTCATTTTGCTGAGCTAGAGTGCCCATGGAAGAAATGGAACTTGAACTTGGCCTTGAGAGGTATGGAATAGCAGGAAGAATGTGGAGTTGCAAGGGAAGTGTGAGGCTTCACTTGCTAACAGTGTGACCTGGACCAAAGTTCTTTCCTTCATGGTTCTTATCCGGAAAATTAATGATGTGGATTAGACTTCTTACCAGAAGTACCCTACCCCTAGGAGGTATTTTGCAAATTGTGAGGTCAGTTTTGGTTGTGAAAATAATTAGGAGGTGGCTCTTCGGTAGGAGCCAGGAATGGCAGGTGTTCTGCACACTATGAAGAATTGTCTTGTAGGGCACCTGCATGGCTCAGGGGGTTAAGCCTCTGCCTTCGGCTCAGGTCGTGATCTCAGGGTCCTGGGATCGAGCCCTGGGTCAGGCTTTCTGCTCAGCGGGGAGCCTGCTTGCCCCTCTCTCTCTGCCTGCCTCTCTGCCTACTTGTGATCTCTCTCTCTCAAATAAATAAAAAAATAAAATCTTAAAAAAAATTGTCTTGTATCTTGCCCGAGCTTTAGAAGACTTCTGGACATTCATGTATGTGAGAACTCTGTTTATAATTATCTGAGCCTAGAACATAACCCCATTTTACATCTCGAGTTGAATTTTTTTTTTTCATGGCTTCATTTTTAAGTAAAACTTCCCAAAAAATAGAGGAAATATTAAGCTTTTTTTTTTTTCCCCCAGAACTTTACTATGCATTATTAGCATGGGGATAGCAACTGCATTCATGGTGCTTGAGTCATTGATACCACATCCCAGGGTCATTCTACTTTAGCAGGCTATCCCATTCATGGTGACCCTGCACTGAGCTGCTAGCCTCTGACACCTTCACATTTTCTAACATAGTGATGTATGAGCATTTATAGATGAGAATACATATTGTTGCATTATAAATGCCTTTTGTTTCTGCTGTGCAAGACAGTTATGTCATAATATGTGCTTTTGAAAGTACGGTTTACATCTTTATTATCACTGATTCTGATGAATTTCTTTTCAGGATAGCAAGAAAGAACAATAAATACTTATAGTTAAAAAAAAAACAGGTAGACTGAAAAAGGACTATATTGGATAACCTCTCAGTGCCTTTGCAGTTCAAATTTTCTGTGGATGTAGGGAAGGGGTTGGGTTTGGAGAGGAAGCAGAGAGCATTCCAGGATGGGAATGACATGAGGGATGTGACCCGGTAGAGCAGGGGTTGAAGGATCCCCAGACAAGCCAGGAGAAGGAAGAAACTTCCTTAGAGCCTGGTCCTGTAGTGTTCCCTGGAAGCCACTCCTTTCATTCCTCCCGCCCTCACTGTAATTGAAGACGACTCCTGGGGGAACTGACCAGGGCCAGAATGGCCGGAAATTGCTTTGTGGCCAGTGGGGCTTCTCTAGTTACTTCCCTCTGTGACCAAGGGACGTGATGGCTTCCTGTCTGTTAGCTGGGTGTCTTTGCCTCCTTGTTCTGCCAAGTTCCCAAGAAACCTTAGCTTCTGTTTCTTCCATTTTTGCCCAGCTCCTTTGCATGGGATTTTATCCCCTGTCTTATCCAGCTCTCTTGCTCCATACGAGTGATCTGGGAATGTTGGGTTCGTGACCAACACATTTTGTAGGACACCCAAAACGCATTGTTTGGAAGTAAGCCAGAGATACAAACGGATATCCAAACAACTCTGGCCATGCCTGTTGTGTCCTCTCCCTTGAAGGGGGATAACTTGTATCATTCAGTAACATAATTGTTTTTCTCATTACTAATTACATATGCTCGCTGAAGACAGCTCAGAAAATACAGAAATATGTGTAGAAGCAACTGCAGATTATCTGTTACCCCCAAGAAATATAGTACTTGGCAGGAGACAAGGGTGACAGCATGAGTGAAGGTTGAATTTGGTGCTGGCCTGTTGCCAACCCCCCCCAACCACTTCTTCCTCCCACAGCACCTCTTGATCTCACCCTTATGGAATTTGCCTGTCCTGTATACCATAAAATGGAAGGCAAACTGGAAAGTGTACAGTAACACTTACCATGTCAAAGGCATATAAGCGATAAAATATCTCATATCAAGAAGGTGTTTGAAATCTAAAACAGCAATATTGTGTCAGAGCTCTGCTACCACTACCTTATTTCTGAGGTGTTGTGGTGATAAAGTATTGTGGGAATGTCTAAAGAGATAAGAGACCATCTGAGAAATTCACAGTGCTCCCTGGAAATTAGGAAAAGACTCACAGTACAAAGAGGCAAGAATGTTTAAGTACAACGCAGGGCTCATAAATATGCCTTTCTCTTTTGAGGGAAAAAAAAAAAGAACACTCAACATTAAACAAAAAATTGGGTGATACTAAATCCATCCCAGAGATCAAGTTCTTGTTATAGATAATAGTTGGAATTTATGTTTTGCTTCTCCTCCCCTCCAGGTAGATAGGGTAGATAGGGTCAGAATGGAGAGTCCTTATTTCTGAGCCCTTGCTTTGAGACTCTGGGAGACAGAGAACTTAGAAAACTCTAAGGTATAAGTGTTAAGGTCAAGGCTTTAGAGTTAGTTAGACCGGGGTTCAAATCCCAGCTCCACTCAGACGGTCATCAAAACACTCTTTGTGCCATCTGCTCTCTTCGACATTGGGAATATAACATTGGACAATTTAGATAAGGCCTCTACTTACATGGAGCTTACATTCTAGTGGGGGGGAAGAATGTTTAATGTTGAAAGGAGAACACAGTGATATGATGGGAAGGAACTGGGGACTGCCTTAGGTTGAGTAGTCAGGAAAGGTCTCTCTGAGACTAGACAATTGAACTATGACCTGGATGATTAAAAAGAGGCCAGCAATAAAACAAAACAAAACAAAACAAAAACTTCTAGGGGAAGAACATTCCAGGCAGAAGTAGCAGCAAGGGCAAAGGCCCTGAAGCAGGAACAAGCTTAAGTTTTTATACAACGAAATACCAGTGTGATTGAAGCAGAGCGAGCCAGGGAGAGGGGGAAGAGATGAGGTTAGAGAGGTCAATACAGGTCAGGTCACACAGGGGCTTTGTAAAAATTCAGCTAGTACTCATCTTCATCATCATCAATCAGATAAGAAAAAAAGGAAGTTGAACAATTGAGGGTATATTGTTCAATACCAACTGAGACATTTGAATCTGACTAACTGGGGCACAGGGATGTTACTGTAAAGTTTGAATGATATGTTGAAAGTGAGCCTGAGGAAAATAATTCTGAGAACAGGGTACAAGGTGGCCATTTTCGTCTATCATCACGTTTCTAACACTTGAATTTCTCTCAAGTTCTCTACAGCTACTGCCTTCTCCCTGAACACCAAATACACAAGTTCACTGTGACTCACGACACCATCAATTGAGGTGATTAAGCCGCTCTGAACATATTTGTTCGGAGGAGTGTGGCTAAGGGTCAGGTTCCCTGGGGCTACATTGTTTCTTGGTGCGCCTGGCTTACTAATTTTTTTTTTCCTCTCTCTCTTTTTTTAAATAGGGAGAGAAGAAGTCCTATGGAAAGCCATGTGGGGGCCAAGACTGCAGCGGTGGCTGTATATGCTTTCCTGAGAAAGGATCCAGAGTAAGTGGCTTCTTCCATTGCTGAAAGACACACAGTCAAGGGAGTTTTGATCTGATGTGTGTGTGCGTGTGCGTGTGTGCTTTCTTTAGACTTAAACTGCTTAGAATCCACTCTTATGACTTCATGGAATAAGCCAAGTGGTGAGGACCAGCTGGAAGGATCTTTGCTAACCAGATGAGAGGCAGAACTAAATTGGTCAAGGTCTCTGCGAGATCAGAAAGAGGTTTCCTTTGTTGACTTAATGCCAACCTTCCCTCAAGGTTTCATCTGGAGTACTTCCAAAAGCCAATTAGGTTGTGAAGAACCAGATTATGTTTGTAGATAGACATGCATTTTCATAGCTCCTCATTAGCCACTCAGTTCTTCCCTCTGGGTAACAAGTGGTCCAGTTGTTATCTACTGGGATGGGACTGGTCAGAAGTCAGGAGTTTCCTTGGGATGCCTGGGTGGCTCAGTCTGTTAAGCATCTCCCTTCGGCTCAGGTATGACCTCAGGGTCCTGGGACCGAGTCCTATGTTGGGCTCCTTGCTCAGCAAGGGGCTCGCTTCTCCCTCTGCCTGCCATTCCCTGCTTATGCTTTCTCTCTCTCTCTATCTCTCTCTCTGACAAATAAACAAATGAAAGCCTTGGGGCACCTGAGTGCCTCAGTTCGTTGAGCATCTGCCTTCAGCTTGGGTCCTGGGATTGGGCCCCCTATCGGGCTCCCTGCTCCACAGGAGGCCTGCATCTCCCTCTCCCACTCCCCCACTTGTGTTCCCTCTCTCGCTGTATCTTTCTCTGTCAAGTAAATAAATAAAATCTTTCAAATTAAAAAATAAATAAATAAATGAAAGTTTTGGAAAAAGAGTTTCCAGTTTCCAGGGTAGCCTTAAAGTCCAGAAATTCGGGTGACTGCCCATAAAGAATGATTTATAGATCTTATGTTAAAATATAGGATTTGTTTAAAAACATTATGGGAAATAACTCTGTGTTTTGGTCCTTATTGGTAAATCACAGTGAGCACCATGTGTTAACAGAGCGTTTCCATTAGCCCTTGTATATGCATATGGGAAGGGTTGCCCAGCTGATTTGTACCCCTGACTCTCACAAAATAAACTGACATCTTTAGTGTAACTCAGGGGAAAAAAAGGGGTTCATTTTTACAAAATGAAATATAATCTATGTCCCTGGGATTTATGGCCACCCCGTGAATTCAGATCTTCTGACTTACAGCTTTGTGTCTGCACTCTGATCACATTCAAACAAGCCTAAGAGCTTAGACTGTCAAAGGGAGGGAGCGTAATTGGTCAACCAGACCCTCAAAAACATGGCCAAACAGGGAACAGAGTGGCCACTCCACCTTCTCTTTCATTATCTTCCATTTAGAGTAAAGTGAAATATCAAACTACACCAGAATTTGAAGGAAGAGAAAAAGCCATCTCCTCATCAAAAGTGACCAGACCCATTATACATTAAAGGAGTAGACTTAGAGAATCATAAAATATCAGAAAGAGACATATCTTAGGGAGCTTCTCATCTTAACCACTGATTGTACAGAGAAAGCAGACTCTGAGAAGGAAAATAACTTCCCGGGGTCACATAGCAAATTGATGACAGATTCAGACTATTACCTGGGTCCTTTGATTTCTTGCCTATTTACTTTTACCCACTGTTGCCTCCCAGAGAAGTCATGTTCACTGTAGCCACCGAGGCACATGCCTCTGCCTCTAATCTTTAACCAGGAAATGCTTTAGAAAAAAAGATGCTTCTATAACAAATATATGAATACATTCTTAAACAACATGTAAACGATAGAGGTTAAGAAGTCTCCTTTGAGATTCCAGACCCCCTGTTGTCTTTCTGGTCTTTTCTTGTACATTATCAGAGACCTGTAGAAATATGAATAAAAAGTGACATTTTCTGTTTTTTTCCCTGAAATACAATCATATATTGTGTCTTGTTCTGTTTTTTTTTAAGCCATTTAATATGTCCTTAAGAGCTTTTTCTCTCCCCCATAGTTTAATCCGTCCATTCGTTCCTCTTTTGATGAACATCTTAGGTTGTTTCCAAACGTTTGCTGCTTTAAAAAGTGGCAGTGCCCCAGTGGAAATCCTTAAACAGACCTTCTTGTGCATATAGGATCAGAATTTCCAGATACAAGGTAATAAAGATTTTTAATTCTCAAAGCTAGTGCTCACTTACCCCAAAATACTCCGATTTACACTCCCATCAGCATTGTACAGGAGTGCCCACGTGTCTACACCCTTGTCAACATTTAATACTTTTGCTAATTTGGGTGGAAATCTTCCCAATTGCCAGACTACAAGTGTCTTTTCCCATATTCATAGAGCATCTGTATTTTTTCTGTGAATTTTCTGGACATGTCCTCTGTCCACTTTCATAATGAGTGATTCTGACCAACTTATCTTTCCTCTACAAAGATACCATAAATAAAAATGGCCCAGGTGGAAACGTGTGAGATTTGCAGTTTGATGCAGAAAAGCATTTCCTGGCAGGTTGTAGGTGATAGGAGGCATCGGTCAGACCCTGCCACCCAGGAACTCAAAAGTAGATCCAGGCTGCTGGTTGGGGGTTCAGAGCCTTTAAAAGTAGGAAATTTATTTATACATCTGAACAGACCTTAGTCCCACACCAGACAAACATGCTGAAGGTAACCACATTGTTTGACCTCTGGCTGAGATTTTGATCTTTAAAGATAGAAGCCAGTGGATTTCCTAAGTAAGGAGCTCTCATTTGGTTTCCAAACATATGGAGCCCTAGCCTGTCTTCTTCGTTGAAAACATGGGTGGTTGAAGGGCTGTGGAACTGAGAAAAAGAGAGTATCACCGCACTGATTGTTTTTTTCTCAATATTTAAAAGGTTCCGAGCCTGCACAGTTAAACACAGTCCTGGAGCTTATTTGTGAAGTCTGTGGTTGCTGGGAACATTTGTCCAGGTTACTGATCCAGACCAAGCTGTGATTCACAAGTCAAGACCGGGGATGTCCTATTTCCCATATAGATCAGGGGGCCAGCGCATGTGGGGCAGACCTTATGAATGCAGATGCTGGGTGCCGCCTGGGCCACCAAGTCCCTTTGAGTCACTCTCCCTACCCTCCTGAGTTCCCAGGGCCAAGCAGGATTGTTTAAACTGACTCCAGCTCTGTTGACCCTGCAGGGCAGCCCCTCAGTATCCCTTTTGTGCAGATGTCAGAAAGATTTGAGACTGTTTTCCTTAGCTGAGCAGCGGGCCCCATTTGGATTTCAAGCTGTTCCCTTCGAGCTCTGTGAGCTGGGAGAGGAATGGAACGCTGGGTCACCCCTGAGATATGCCGCAGCCATTGGCGGGGCTGCCTCCTGCCTCGGGGAAACATCCAGTACATAGTTTGCTGGGCAGTGTGTACTTTTCCTTTGCCAAAGTCCTCTTGAACTGACTAGGACATTTACAAAACACCTAATACTCCTGCACAATGGCAATCCAACCCTTTTCTGGTTTAAGCACTCTCGAACTGCTTTCTTGACAGTTTGCCCTGCCTGGTAAAAAGCCTTTGCCTGGCATTGGTGCACTGCTTTGGTACTTTCCAAAGCACCTTCTCCCAGGGTCCATATTATCTGTATGCCACAAGGAAGTGTCTTGGCCAAGCTCACTAGCCTGTCCATAGGGAAACTTGCTTAGCCTTCTTTAAGCAAATGTCAACTTTAAAAGAAAACATACCTGCTAATGTTAAAGAAAGGGTTTCTTTTTTTCCCTTGGACATTGAAATTTGGACTTATGATTTGACTTTCAGTTTTCTTTCAGGGCGGGGGGAGATCTTTTATTACCTGGGAAAACCATTCTTGGAGTTTTTTTTTTTTTTTCCCTGTATTTAGATGGGGGAGTGGTAGCATTAGATCAAACAAAATATATCCACCTTTTCCCATCTTTCCCTACTGGATTTGCAGGTTTCTCTGCATTGTACTGCATTGGTGTGTGCTTGAGCTGGGAGCTGGTGGGACTGTGTGTTTTATTCCAAGCCTGCTGTATTCCTTAATACGATTTCAGACTTTTCCCGCATTTTCGAGGTGTTTTGGCTGGCGTTTATATATAGCACGGTGAGCTCCTAATTATGCCTGCCACCTAAAGGATTATCACAGGTAATCCCAAACTATAGGGAATACTGGGATTCCTCTCCTCCCCCATCAAGGCTGTTTGTCCCTGTTTTACCTCTGTGTCCTAGCTAGAGAGTTTCATGTGAAACACCCCAGGTTTTTTATCTCCTCATCTGCTGCCTGCTTCCTGCTGCTTCTCTGTCAAAAACTGTGTGTTTCCCATGAATTCCAGGCCCAGATGCATTGACCACTACTTTTGTTTTTTGGGTTTGATTTCCTTTGGTTTGGCTTTGTTTGACTCTCCTCCTGCAAACAGCTGGCGTTCCCTGTGTCAGAAGACTGGTGCCATAGCTACCCAGAGGCCTTTCCACTGGCTCCTGATCTGGGCCATTTTGGTGGACATCTTTCCCTTTTTTCCCTGTGCACCCACCCAACCCCACAACCTTACCCTGACTGACTGCTACCATGCACACCCCAATGTCCTTATCCTCTGCCAAACCTTATGTTGCACATGAACTCCTTGGGTGGCCGGGCCTTGCTCCAGTTGCCTGTGTATGGGCAAGCCTCTTGCCTTCATTGCCCAACCACCCGTCGGCCCTCTGCAGGCTAGCCTTGCAAGCACCAGTCCCCAGTAACCTGCTTGTTGCCAGATCCAATGGACATGTTTCATTCTTTATCTTCCGTTGCCTCTCTGCTGCACGAGACACTTCCTTCCTTCCTGAAATGCTCTGTTCCCTTGGATTTCATGAAGTTCTCTCCTTGTGTTTCTCCTACTATGATTAGGACTCCCCAGGGTTTTGTCCTCATCCTGCTTCTCTGCTACATCTCCTCTTCCTAGGAGAGGGTGGTTTCATAGATGCCAGCAATTTCTGCTGCCACCGATTCAATGATAAATATTAAATCTCTATCTTTAGCTCAGACCTTTTTCCTTAGCTTCAGGTCAGCTTAGTCAACTTCTTTATTATTATTATTATTATTATTTAAAAAGATTGTATTTATTTATTTGGCAGGGAGAAAGAGAGAGAGAAAGAATAAGCGGGCAGATGGAGAAGGAAGCAGACCCCCCTGATGAGCAGGGAGCCCGATGCAGGGCTTAATCCCAGGACCCTGAGATCATGACCTGAGCTGAAGGCAGATATTTAACCAACTGAGACACCCAGGCACCCCTGGCATGGTCAATTTCTTATTGACCATCTCTGCTTGGATTTTACTGGCACCACAACCATGTCTCATACAGAATTCCACTATCACCTCCCACCAGACGTGTCCCTTCCTAAGTCTTAGCCATCTCCTCTATCTCAGCAAATGCCACCACTTTATTGCTCAAGACAGAAAACTTTATCCACCATCACCTCCAGGTCATCATCACATCCTGTCCGTTTATCTTCTGAAACAAAGCCCAAATCCATCCACTTTTATCCATACCTATTTGTCCAATGCAGGGCCATATAATGTCTTCCCTGAATTACCCTCTGAGCCCCCAGACTGGTCCTCCAATTGCCAGTCTCAGTCTTTCCCAGCCATGTGCCATTCTGCTGTCATAATCTTTCCAGAATATAAATATGATCCTAAAACTCTTGCTCAAAATCCTTCAGTGGCTCCCGGTAGATCTCACAATAAAATCTTAGCTCCAGTAGCCTTAGGAAGTCCTCTGTGGCCTAGGGCTTGACTGCCTCTCCCACAATAGCTCTCACCACCAGGAGCCTCCTCCTCCAGAAAACCAAACCAAACCAGATGCCTGAACTGAACTCCTTACAGTTCACAGAACCTGCTGTTATTTAATAGGATTCCAGGTTTTATACCTGCTGCTCCATCTCCATGTACTCTCCTTCCACCGGCTCTACCCTGTCTCTGCTGGCTTGCTTCTGTTTACCCATCCTTTAAAACCGAACACAGGTTTCACCTCCTTGTGGAGCTTTCTGTGATCTGCAAGGCTGAGCTTATCTCCTTGCTATTCCTCTTGTGCTGAATCATAGCAAGCTACCGACTTGTCCGCTCTCCACTAGCTTAGGAACTCCTAAAGGGCAGAGGCTGGGTCTTTTTAGATTCTGTGGGGGCAGTAGGCACTACCAACTGTTTTGTAAAGGACTGACCAACTGACCAACCAATTGGGATGGGTAGGGGTCCAGCCCTACTCTCCACACCCTGGATTAGATGAGAGTCCACTGTCTTGGAGGGACTCTCTTCTGCTAAAAGGCAAGGGCCGGGGCAGTCATTTCCATATTGTTTCTAGTTCCTATTAGCTATAAGCAACACCCCCCTACTTCCCCACACTCTGGTTCCTATAGCGATGAGTTCTTCCTCGAAGATGAGGCTGTTCTTGAAAAATTGTGAGTCAAAGGTAATCACAGGCTTTCTTTTTGACAGTGATTGCACTCTCCTCCCCACCAGGCCTCTTAGCTTTTTGCAAAGTTAATGGTCTTGAGTTTCCCTTGTTCCTCTCCCCTCGTGGGAGGAAAGGAACAGCCTTTGAGCAGGGAAGTAGCCATCAGGTGATCCTAAGGGAGGGAGGTTGAAAAAAAAAAAGGAAAAAATTAAAAGTCTCTGTGGAATTCAGTATACTATGATTATTTAAGTGCAGGATAATTGATGATAAGGTTAAAATTTAGTGTCTCTGCACCAAATCAAGGTGCAGTCATAGCCCAGTAGATGTTTGTGGTGATCTTAATCCATTCTTTGATCGTTTGGGGGCAGTGTGGGATTTATCCACATTAATGAGGGAGGCTTCTGTTAGGAGCCAAGAAGCCAGAGGAGGAGATAATACGCAGCAGTGACATCAAGAGTTCCACTTTAGATATCCAGAGACCCAGGCAGCAGGCCAGAGTTTTGCTGACTGGATGACTTTGGGCTGATGCTTTCCCCTCTCAGGGTAAAATGAGGTAAAATGAGGGTTTTGTGCTGGGTAATCTCAAATGGCCCACCAGCTCTGATCAACTAAGACACTGTTACCACACTGCACCTTGACAGTCCCCTGCTGCCAGAGTGTCTTATGCTTTCTAGTGTTGCAGGGAGATATGGAAGGCAATGGCTGATGGTGTCTGACCCTTTGGAGTTGTGTCTGGGCAGTTGCCCAGATGTAAATCAATTGCTGTGGCCTTTTACTCCCGATGCTGGGAGCTTCTCACAGCTGAGGCTGCCCTGCCTAGGAGTTCTTTCTTCCCGTAGTTCCAGCTTCACAGACCCACTCTTTAGGCTAAGCATTGTTTGAGCCTCGCACTGCTTGAATACATTACATCCACCATTCCGATGAAAGGAAACAGTTCCCCCCTACTTCCGTGGGGAAGTGTTCTGTGTGCAGATCTCTAGAGACCTCTTGGTTTTCCTGGGATTGGCTCGCTGACCCATACGTCAGAGACATTGGCTGTCAAGACATGGGTGAGCGTCCCGCATGCCAGTATGTGATATACTGTCTTCTCATAGAGTCTGCGATCATCTTCCCTTGCCATCTGGTTACCCCTTTCCTAACTTCCTCCTTTGGCCATCCATTCTTCCCTGCCTCTTGCTCTGGCATTTCCAGCTCTCCATCCCTCCTTCCCACTGTCCCACCATAGCATCCTCACCCACTTCTTCCCCTCTGCTTTCAAGTTGCCTGGGATCACTTCCTGTGTCACTAGTCCATTTTTGGTCATCTATCAACAGGCATGTTGTCATGCAGGATATTAAAACTTAGGATTTGTTTAAAAGCATTATGGGATAGCATGCCTGGGTGGCTCAGTTGGTGAAGTGTCTGCCTTCAGCTCAGGTCATGATTCCAGAGTCCTGGGATTGAGTTCCACATTGGGCTCCCTGCTCAGTGAGAAATCTGTTTCTCTGCCCTTCCCCTGGCTTGTTCTCTCTCTCTCTCTCTCTCTCTCTCTCTCTATCTCTCAAGTAAATAAATAAAATCTTGAAAAAATTATGTGATATATTCAAAGTCTTGTTCCTTACTGGCAAATTGCAGTGAACACCGTGCATTGGCAGAGCTGTTCCATCAGCCTACAGCAACAGGATGTCAGAAAGAGTTGCTGAGATGTACTTTACAGAAGCGTACCCACTTATCTAGAGATTTGTACCCTCAGAGCCTGGATCAGTAGGCTCCAAAACTGGGGGGGGGGGGGGTGTAGCACCACGCACACAAGTCAATCCATTGGCAGTATTAAAAGAAAAAAATACTACAATTCCCCCAATTAAATTGAGAAAGTCTAGAAAACAATTCAGATTTGGATTGAATTATTTAACTTAATGTAAAGTGCTTACGACTAAGTACCATGTGAGCATTAGCCATTATTACTGCTATTGTGGAGTCTGTCTAATATGTGGTGCACATACTATCCCAGGCACCCGCATCCAGTGGGTCTGTCTTTGGCTTTCCCGTTGCATATGTCCCATGAGGCATTCTGAGGGAAGAATGGGAGCCCAAAGACAGGAGGGGTGATGCTGGGGTCCTCACATTTTTCCCCCATATCTATATCAGAGTTGTCACTATTTCCTTGGGCCCAGTTAAGTGGATTTATAGATTATATTCTCTAGCTACAGTAGCCCTCACAAAATGGATAAATGGCTTAAAAAGATTCCTACAAATAAACCATGTCTTGAAGATAAAACTCATAATGTGAGCATATTAAAATGGCAGCACTCACACTCCTAGACTGAGCTTTTCCATCAGCTTCATTATAAGGTAAAAAACCACAACAATCGACCCGACAAGGTGGCAAAAAAGTGATGCAAGAATAATCAAGAAGACTATATGAAATATGGATTTACACCCATTCTCAGTAATGAAAACTCTTGTTCTAAATGCATGTCCAAATGTATATTGTGCCTTGAAATATTCATTAATAATATAATTGAAGCCATCATGACAGGACATTTGACATGAGATACATGAGATTTACTTCATCTTTTTACATTTTCTGTATCTTATGTGTTTCATTATATATATGTAGAGTAGGATATGTATATAATTTCAATAATTATTAATGATATATCGTATTGTGTGTATTACATATATAAAGAGAGATACAGGGGCAAACTGGAAGAGAGGAAGCATGCTCAAATTATATTTTCCCTGAAAAAAGGTAGGCAATCAGAAAGATTTGGAGGCCACTGACCCAGACCATACTTAGAATAGATGGGGACCCACAAACAGAGCAAAAGAACTTCTTGAAATCTTTTGCTTTTTCCCTATAGAATGGCCATGTCATCAAATTTAGAGCTTCACATTGGCAACCTTACATAAAACAAATCAATGGGAATCTTAGGAGCTGGGAGAAGTGAGACAGTAATGAAATGTAAAAATCATAAAATTTCAAGCCTAGAAGGTTGGATTTGAGCCCCAAGTGGCTTATCATAGTTTATAAAAGGCTTTCCCAGCTTACCTCTAAAAGCTCTTGCCCTCATTTTAAATAGGAAGACTTGTGGAAGAAACAGCTTCAGAGAGGTTAAAGGACTTTACCAAGGTCCCTTGTAAGTGGCATTGCTGAGATTTGAAACAAGTATCCCACCCACCCCCTAGTGTGTTTTCTGCTATGCCAAATGGCCTCTTCATCCCATGACCATAACCAGATGAGCTCACTTGGGTTGTAACTGTGGTGAAAGGAGGGACAATTGTGGGGGAGAGAATCAGCTAAGATGTAAACCAGATACCAATAAATTCATAGTCCTTCCCCTGCCTTGGTGAGAAGTAACTCCTGACTGTATGTATAGCATCTGTTTAATCCTCGTCTGGGTTTTAAAATGTTTTCCTCGTATTCCTGGCTTTTAAAAGCTAAAGAGGGGATGCCTGGGTGGCTCAATAGGTTAGGTGTCTGTGTTCAGCTCAGGTCATGATCTCAGGATCCTGAGATCAAGCCCTGCATCAATCCTGCTTCTCCCTCTGCCTATCGCTTCCCTGGCTCTCCCTCTATGTAGACCACTCATTGTAGGGCAGTTCACTGCAATGGAGTTGGAAATATGTGTAGATGAAATTCCCAAGTATATGTCAGAGAAGTCATTTGGTGTCTATTCTGAGAAGACTTGCATTAATGGAAGCCTTCCCAGACTATTTAAGAAAATTAATTGCATGGCATCTCTCTTAAGCTATAGTAGAAGTTGATGGGGGATAAAAAAAATGTTTATAAAAAATAAAAAAATTTATTAAAATTAAAAAAAAAATGTGCAATGCTTTGCAGAAGTTTGCTTCATTGTCATCTCTTCAAAAGAGCTTTTCTTTTAACAAATGGGGCACATGACCATTTATTTAATGGCCACCTTTATTTATAGAGATCAAGGTCCCAGACTATGTTCTGTATTTTGTTTTTCTCATTGTGTTGTGTGAGGTTCGAGCCCATTAGACATGATTTAAGAAAGCACTCTGGGGGCTAAACATTGGTGCAGACACTGTGAGGAATGAAAACATATTACAAGGACCAGACCTCTATTTGGAGAGGCTACACACACACACACACACACACACACACACCACATGTGTGTGCACGAGTGCATGCGTGCATGCACACACATGCACTCCAAGACACTGCATCCAATTGAAGTCTGAAAGGCAGAGCACAAGTCCTCAAAAGGAGATATTGGTATGGGCTAGAGTGATTAAACAAAATATTTTTTTAAATATTATGACCAAAAAAAGTTTCTTTAGGAGCATTAGTTTGGTGGGGGTCGTACAGGGCAGATTGGAGTAGGAAGACATGAGACAGGTAGAATGCTCCCCATTTTTAGAGATTAAGTGGCATATCCCAGCTCCCTTGACACCACAGAAAGGAAAGTGTGCATCCTTTCCTGCTGCTCAGATCCTATGTTTCTTCCATTGATTCTCTCCAGCCTTGAATACACACACACACAGACACACATCCACATTCACCTAAAAACAGTGATTGGATAACAAGGAGACTTTTAGTTTTAGTTTTAGATGTTTAGATGTTTAGATTTAGAGTTTTAGATGAATGTATCACCTTTTCATTTTTTTTTAATGACCTGGAAGATGGGGCTAGCTCCTTTCCCCCTTACATTCCTCTAACTCCTTGGAAATGAGTATCTCCACTGGTGAGTCCCTACTGATCCCAAATGAGGAAATTCATCCCCAAACCAAGTGGAGTCCACAGCACTGAGGTGACCCTTGTCTTGATTACAGAGGAGACTATGTGATGCTTTTCTCCATGGGAGACTAAGAGCTCCTGCTGTCATTGCAGGGCCTAGGGAGAAAGGCCAACTCAGTGGGTTCTGAAAGAGCTTCTGTTTCCTACTTGACACATTTTGTTACAGGAGTTATGAGTGAAAGGTAGGACTTGGGAACCATGAAAGAAGGAAGCCATTGTTTCCCTTAAGACAAAGTTGGAAATGTGGTCAGTGGAGATATCTACAGAGTACCTTGGCAATTTGTCTTTATGCTGAATTACCAACTGTGACCATGGCAGTCTCGTTCCGTGGACTTAACTGGGCCCTTGGCTCTTCTATGACAGCTTCTACACTTTTTAATCCTCAGTTTTACAAGGTTAGTTTTAGTCTTTAATTTTTGAGAACCCAAAGCGGGGGGGAAAAGCTCATTCCTTTGGACCCCAGGGAAATTACTGTATATGTTCAGTTATTGTCCACATCAAAGAAACCATGATCTCTGTCCCCATTCATGTCTTTGCTAGTTTGAGTAATTGTAGTGACTTGGCATTCGACTGTTTTAGTTGGGCTCCCTCTTGGAGCTGACACCAGTCACTGATTGCTTCCCCCTTCACATATTGCTGGGGAAATGCTAGTAAAACTATGAGCAAAGGAGGGAGCAGGGGAGAAACATGCTGTGGGGCCCAGAATGGAATGAGGGGTAAGCAGGGTTCAGGAGCCAGGTTTCCCCAGAGAGAAACAAAAAGAAAGCAAACAAAAGGAAGAGACAGGTCTAAACAGGCTCCCCAGACAGGGCCCCTTTGCTATAAGAACAGAGCCTTAAACTTCACAAAGCTCAGGGAGGGAAGGGAGCCAGGGGTTAAACACAGTCTTTGCAGTTCAGTTGAAGAATTATTAACTGAGTATACACAGAGAGAAAAGGCACACATGTTCACATAGAGCAACATTTATTTTTCTTAAAACCCATTCAGAACCTCCATGAACTCAGAAATGAACCTAAACCTGTATATCCACATAGATAGTGATCCCCCCAAATCTGAAAGGTAGCTACCCATACATAGAAACATAGAGACTCAGAGAGGCTCAGGAGGGCACCCAAGAAGATACCCGGAGCCCCATGATGCCTAACACAGGCTGGTTTTTGAGACATGTGCTGGGGAGCTTAGTGACCTCATTAAATCCATTGTGCCAAGTGTGAGCCCATGGTTCCAGTGACTGACAACTGGGGTAAGGCGAACTAACTTCTGAGTTTTACCTTCCAAATGGCATCAAAACCTCACCAAAGCTTTGAGAGCAGGATGAAAGCATATCTCCTTCCTCCCTTGTGGAGTGAGGGGCCGGGCTTGAAGGCCTCCAGGGTTCTTTGGAGGAACCAGGGAACCGCTCCTTGGGAGGCCCAAGCACGAGCTCACTCCCACACCACCCAGCCTCACGGAGGTACGGGAGGCCAGGTCTCTGAGGGAACCTCTCGGGGCTCAGTCGCAAGGCTGCCATCCGTGGGAGGGGGCCCTGCCTAGCCCAGCGGGAGTGACAGAACCTCTTCTGCAGCCCAAGGGGGAGGCGGCCGCCCCATTCAAAGCAGCTTGGGGTAACCATAGACCACTGCCCGCTGCCTGCTGCCCCACTGTGCCTGTGGCCCAAACCAAGTGGCCCTTGGCTCTTTGCAATGGGAGAAAAGAAAACAAACGCAACCTGGGAACTTCGGACCAGCTGCCAAACTGAAAGGTCCTCAAGTGTCCCTTGTCCCTCACCCCCCTCCACAAAAACCATTTACCTCATGAAAAAAGGGAGGACATTTAGACTCACAGGACATTAGAGCCGGAAGGCACTTTAGGAATCATATAGTCCAACAATAATTTCATCTTATGTATGAGGTTCCAGAGTGGAGAAAAAATTGATTATGAAGGCCAGGAAGGCCAGGTGTGTGTGTGTGTGTAGTGTGTTTGGCAATGAGAGAGAGTGAAAGAGAGAGAGTCAGATTCAGAGACTATATGCAAGCCCAAATCACCAAACTTGTGAGCAGGAAGGCACTTGCTTGGCCCAGTGGCCGGATACTCTTCGTCCTTCCCAGAAATTCACAGGTACCCAGAAGAGGGTAGGAGAAATTTCTCATCTTCATGGGACAAATAAGTTCAGTGGTTGAGAGCACAGGTATTGGAGGCAGATAAACCAGTCTTTTAAGACCTGGCTCTGTCATTTACAAGATATGTGATCTTTATCCTGTGGTTCACAACCAAGGGCACTCTTGTCCCCCAGGGAATATTTGGCCAGGTCTGGAAAGTGTTTTCATTGCCATAGTTGGTGGGGTGCTACTGGCATCTAGTGGGTAGAAGACAAGGATGCTGTGAAACATCCTACAATACACAGGACCCTTCCCCCACAACGTGGAATTATCTGGCCCAACATGTCAAGATGTCAAGGTTGAGAAACCCTACATCAAGCTAATGACTTAACCATTCTGAGGTTCAGTTTCTTCATCTGTGATCTGGAGTAGCAGTAACTATCTCACAGGGTTGTTATGATCATTGCATAGGCCAACTCATACGACATAAACCAATCGGTGTAGTACCTGACAACAAGTAAGTACTCCATTAATTATTAGCTATTAGTATGATCAAACCCTCCCTTAACGTCATGTTCTCCTACAGTTGCCATCCCATTTCTCTGCTTCCTTTATAGCATTACACCTTGAAATAGCTGTTTATACTGAAAATCTTCACTTTTCCTGTTCTCTCTTGAATCCACTCTAATTAGGCTTTCATTGTCACCACTCCTTTCTTATAAAGGTCACCAGTGACCTCCACATTGTTAATTCCAATGATCATCTCTCAGTCTTCTTACTTGGCCTACCACCAGCATTTTGAAAAGGCTTTTCACTCTCTCTTGAAAAACATTCCTTGCTTGACATCCAAGATACCACATCTTTGATTCTCTTCCCACCTTGATGAAGAAAGTTTCTTCGTCTTCTTTGCTCCAAGTGGAGAGAGACTTGGTCTGATTTGTTTTGTTCTGTTGAATGAAGGAACAAATGAGCTTTATTGTGAGGATGGAATAAGATAATGTATGTAAAGAGCTTAGCACCCATTAAGCACTTAATAAATGGTCATCATCATCACCACTACTACAGCTGTTATCACTGATGTTATTGTGATTATTATTATTATTAGTCTCACCTGCTGGGCTTTAAGGCCCTTGAACATGGGATCAATGTTTAGTGTCTTAATATTCCCTTATATAGAACTTTATTGAATGGAGAAGTATATATTCAAGCCTGGATATATATGCAGAAAACAGTTTTCCAGGGACAGGAAGAGTTGATGAGAGCATGAGGCTTCAAGGGTGCAGGACCTTAGAGGAGAAACAGATTTGGAAGAGCTTGACCCATGTGTGGGGTGGGCACCTAGAGGCTCATGGGAATCCAGAGCAACAAGAAGGGAGTCACAGCCTAGCCACTTTAAGTCTCCTCTTCATAAATGATGGGACCATAAAACATAGGGAGTAGCAGTTCTTACCCATTAATCATCCCAATTCCTCCTCTCCCAGGTATGGGGGAGAAGTGGAACTGCGGCCAAATGTTAGCATGAACAGAGCTTATCTATTGGGTTGGACAGAGTAAGCAACATAAATTCACTTTATTCACGGGACTGGTTAAACTTCATTTTCAGTCATCTTGACCTTTGAACAACTTCAAACACTAATTGGCTCCTACTGCCATCTTTAAGAACTGGCAAGTGGCATTTATATTAGACTGAGAACTTGGTCCCTTAGGGGTAGCCATTAGAAAAAGCACACAACTCATATCTTATTAGGAAACTTGTGAACATTCAACATGACCATTAGGTGTTGCTGATCATTTTAATAACATAATTTGGCAACAGTTGGAGTGAAAATGGGATAATAATCAAATAGGCTATTTGCATCAAGTTTCTTTTTTCTATTAAAAATAGAATGTCTGGTTTTTATGATACTCGGGCCATTGACTCCTACTCACTGTGGCATTAAGTGATGGCTAGCCTTTCCTTTTTCTCTTTTACTCCCTTCTTCCAGCGAAATGTCCATAGCTTAGAACCTAAGAAATGCTATTAAATAATACCCACAAGTTTCCGGTCTCTGGCCATCCAAAATCTACACTCCTGTTTTCTTGCATTATAGCCCATACGCAGTAACCACCCTGCTTTGCAGATAGGTCAGCTTATCTAGCTTACGTAAAACTCCAAAGGACTTTTTTTTCAACTTACAGACCCAAATCATTAACTTCAAAGGGAATTATGGTAATACAACTTTACTCTCAAATCAGCATTTATTCTCATTGAGTTTGAACTTGCCATCAACTCAAAGTTCTTCCAAAAATTAACTTAGGTTTTTATGTTTTTAAACATTTTTTCTTGAGAACAGTCTTATTTTTAAGCCTTTCAGTAGGTGCTTAATAAATACACGAGTCACATAAAGGTCACCATGATTTTCCAACTGACTGGGTTGATGGTGGGTTTTGGCAGTTCTATTATTATTTGTCAAAAATCCTCCAATATCCATCTGGGCCCACAGATAGCCAAGGCTCCTGAAAGAAGTGTTGATAGAGCCCAAGGGGGAAGTTGTAATTCATTCTAGAAAGGTGACCCAGCTGCCTGAGTCCCCTGGGCCTCCCATAGCTGCCAAATGAGCTCCTAGCCTCTCAGTCCCATCTGTGATCTAAATGTATCCAGAAACTACCCACTCATCTCCTCCTCTTGACTAATGTGCTCACAGAGATGTATTATTCCTACTAAGATATAGAGGTTGCCTTCAGAGCTATGAGATAGTGATTGTCATCTTTTTTGCCACCATCTTCATAAAAAGCAATAAGGATAGCACGTAATAATGAGCAAATAATCGTTTTTACCATTTATAAAGTAACTACTCTGTGCCAGGCTTTGTGCTAGGTATCTTACATATGTTGTATCCTTTAATATTTTTAATGAGATAGAAATGTTACACCATGAAGTCCACCATTTTACAGATAAGGAAACAAGGATTTAGTGAGGTTAGGCAATCTGCCAGTTTCCCACAGCACGTAAGTAAGTGGTAGAGCTGAGAGTCAGAGGCAGATCTCACTGATCCCCAAACCCCTGCATCCCTCTCAACCTCCGTGATGGTCCTTTATGTGTACTGTCCATTCACATTCTCACTAGTAGGGAAACCAAAGAAAAAATTGTAACTTTCTTGGTGCTCTCTTTCACTTCTTACTCCTTTGTCCCTCAAGGGATTGACAGATTTGGTGTCCCTAAGCAACCACCATCTTCCTGCCCATACCTCCTCCACACACAGACTAGTATACAGCACACAGTACCCCTGTCAAAATCTGCTCTCAGCTACTGACATTAATTTGTACTGGAGGTATAAAAGTCTTTTAGTTCCTTAATTTGTTGTTATACCATCTTTGGACTACTTTTGTTTAATAATAAAGTCATTATTTAGCACAGTGATATGAAAAAATTTTGGCAGTAAGAATGGATTTTAAGTTCTGACCTTGTTTCCCCATGCTGAATGTGTTACGCTGGACAACAAACCTTGGTGAGCCTCAGTTTTCTCAGCTGTAAGAATGGAAATAATAATAATCCATACATCATAGGACCCTTGTGAGGGCCACACGGAATATATATGCTAACTGTATTAATGCAATGCCTTGAAAACTTCAATTAAAAAAATTGTTACATGAAGAAGGGAATGATAGTATGCCAAGTAGTATACTAATCAAGTTAAATAGCTCTTGCACATTCTTGCCAGTTTAATCAGCTAAAAGCACAAAGATCACTTTTGGCATTAAATCTCTGCCTGCCTTCCTCACAGCAATCACAGTGTTTCCCTTTTTAAGAAATGACAATGATTCTGTGTTGTCATCCAAAAAGCAAAACTTCACAGGACCTGTATGATATTGAGCTCATCCACAAGCTGCCCGGTCTCAGGTTGGCTCTGACCTGCCTGAGATCACGTAGCCCCCACCCTGGACCTGTGTGGTTGGAGAAAGGCAAAAGGTACAAATAAAGTCAGCAGATTGTGATGAGGATCCAGAATCTCGATTTCAAGCCAGATTATCAGTTTGGAGCTTCAGTAAATGCCGACACCCTCTCCGAACTTGGGCAGGGTGAGCCAGCAGCAGAGTTCCAAACAGCAGGATGCGCTTATGCAATCTAAGAGCAAACACCAGAGACTTGAACTTGACTAATAATAGTAGTCACCATGAATTATTTACCATACACTGGATACTTTGCTAAGGGCTCTCCTCTGCATTCATTATCTCATTTAATTCTCATAATCTGTAATAAAGATAAGTAGTATTAACCTCCCCATTTTAAAGATTGAGGAAACCAAGGACTGCAGAGCGGGAGAGTGGTGAGCCTGGGATTAGACACCAGATCCGTCTGGTTCCAACCTACATACCCTCAGCTGCTGTACTGTAATAATGCCTCCCACAATACCAGAGTACTGCTGGTAACCACAGGCCACACACTTAGAGACTTAGGCACAAGGATGTGATGATCCCAGCAGTAAAGCTGATTTGCTGCTTAGCCAGACAAGTGAGGCTTATGGTATTTTTCTACTGTGTGATGGCAAGAGTTGGCCAAGAGTCTGATATGTGGCTGAGACAATTAGGGAGTGGCTGAGAGAGATTCTGGGTTGGACTGAAGCAGGGTCTTGCAGGGATTCTTTCCGGGTTTTCTTTTTTTTTTAATTTTATTATTTTTTTCAGTGTTCCAAAATTCATTGTTTATGTACCACACCCATTGCTCCATGCAATATGTGCCTCCTTAATACCCACCATCAGGCTCACCCAACACCCTATCCACCTCCCAAAACCCTCAGTTTGTTTCTCAGTCCGCAGTCTCTCATGTTTGTTTGTTTTTCTCTTGCGGCTGCGCGCAAGTTCCACAAGTTCACTTTGTCCTATAGACGGGTCCTGGGATGTTTGCCTTGGATGGGTGCCTTGTATGTTCTCATTTTCAGTGGTCACAAATAGAATGATAGCTCCTATCACTCTACCTTTACATTTCTCATCAGCTTCCCTTGATCTATAAAGAAAGTGCAACAAGCAAGAGGAGATGGTTTTTTTCCTTAAAGAGCTCTGTACTCTCTAATCTTCTGGGAAATATAATGATGCAGTTCTTCTAAGAGGTGACCTTGATTTGCAAGTATGGAGTCTGGGTCCTGCAGAAGTAGCCTAAACAGGATTTCGCTGAAGGTGACAGTGTTAAGCAGGTGGCCTCACTTGAAACCATCTTGGTCCTTTTGGAGGATGGAGATAATGCTGTGAGCTACCTCTGAATGTTTTCTTCCCTCTAGTGGTCAGCGTGAGGAGGAGAGAATGATGGTATATACAGTCCCCACTATTTACTGTAAGTGCAATCCTAGAAGTAACATCCAAAGAAGATTGCTTCCTTAAGAACAATATTATAATTGGGGCTATATATCAGACCAAGGACACTGTACCAAATAAATTTAAAAATATGACCAACAGTTTGTCAAAGTAGCAAAGATACAATTACAGTAGTCCCACAATAATTCTAAATAATCAAATTGAGGCAGATGTGTTACAAGGGGCATAGAGATACTGTGCATAACAATTATAAAAGGGGCCTCTGCTGTATCATCTTCTTCACCTAAATATAAAATGCCACCTAAAATAGATGATACACATCGACTAAACATTTTATATACAAGTTTTTTTCACCTTTCTTAGATTTTAACTTGAAAGTGCTTTCCAAAGTAAGTTCTCCCCACAGAGCCATTTATAAAATGCAGCCTCGCATTGACCTAGATATTGTTCACACCATTTCCAAATGTATCAGTAAAGTTAACCCTGGCAATTTCCCTTCCTGATCGATTTTCTCTGCATTTTGGCAACATGTATCAGTAGGCTTGAAAACGTTCACAGCCTCTGACCCAGCAATTCCACTTTTATAAAGTTAATTGAGGGAAATACTCAAAGCAGAACAGAAAGATTTATGAATGAAGATATTCCTCGGAGCCCTGTTTATAACAGTGAAAAAAGATGGGAAAATACTGAATGTCATACAATAGAGGAATGGTTAAGTAAAGAAATAAATAAATAAGGTATAGCCCTGGTGGTGGAATATTCTATACTCATTCACATGAGGCTTTCTTGAAGAATGACTTGGAAAAATGCTTATGATAGAACGTTAAGTGAGAATTATGGGAAACAAGTATTTGTACTGTGCGATCACAAGTTTGTAATGAGAATAATTCTAATCCATACCCAACTTTTTAAAAAAGACTCAAAGAACATGAAAATTATAGGGGAAATGTTTTATAGGCAGCAAAAAGGAGCCCCCGAAAGAATCTGAGAAAGTATACAGAGATAAAGTGTTAATGGGAGCTGAAGGAATGAGGTGGTAGCCAAGTAGGGTTTCTTGGCAAGAGGTCTGGGTCTATTCTGTGAATGAGAGGGAAGTAGGGGGACCAGTCTTTCTGGATTACCCAAGACTAAGGAGTTTTCCAAGACATGGGACTTTAAGTTAAAACTGGGAAATTCCTGTGCAAACCGGAATGAATTGGTCACCCCAGACTCAAGAAAACATGTGGGTAGATGGGTAGTGTCATGACCTGAGTCACTCAGGAAGCAGAGCACCAGACAGGGAGTTCAAAGGGCTTAATTCTTCTCCCTGCTCTGTTGCCTCTTAGCAAGATACTGACATTGAAGCTTAGCTAAAGCTTTAAACACCTATTTCACTTGTTGAACATGTTGTTATGCAGACTAACTTCAATTATTCACAAATACAAGGGATTATCAGTAACAATAAACATGTACTAGGCACATACTACATTGCTTTGGGCACAGTTCTAAAATCAGGAAAATAATGATTCCAAATTTGTAGAATTGTGGTGAAGTAAGTCTAAGCGAGACTATATGTCTAAATATGTGAGTACAATGTTTATCTTCTAGTAAACGCCTATTAAACACTAACTTTGATGGTTATGTGAGACTGACCACGTGTCTCCACTTGAAAATCCAAATTATGGGAATCCCATAGCACCTAACAGCAGCTCCATGAGATAAGTATTTCTATTAATGCCCCCATTTTACACATAACAAAATTGTAGCTTGGAGAAGTTATAGCCTTTATCGAGTCAATAAGTGACAGGGTTTTGTTCTCCTGGTCCAGCACTCTTTTCCACTTCACTAAACTGCCACATGGTGAGAAGCCATTTTGGATGAGGACAGAGCCAACTTTCTTTCCTTTTTACTGTAGATTACCTTCTTCCTACCTACATCTTCAGTTTGGTCAAAGCCTACTCTTGGGCTACATAGAGGCCACCATTCTATGGGATATTTTGTTATCAATCCTCAGAGAACTTGAAGATCCTTCAGAAAGACTGTAAACAATTAGAGGGTCTGCAGGACACTTCTCACAGAGTAAGGATTAATGTCAGTAAGTGTTCTGGTAAATGTTTAACCACAGGCTCTGGAAGAGACAGTAGAGGTCATGTGCAGATATCCATGTGGTAAATATTTCCACTACAGCTGATTTCAAACTGCCAATGTGATTAGCTCCTGTGAACCAAGACTAACCAGTTTAAGCCAGGCAGGCCAGTTCCAGCACACCACTAGAAGCAGTATACTACCTTGGAGTCCATTGCTTTCTCAAGTTTACATAAATTCAGTGAGAATTAAAGTATGAGCATTATTCAAGGAGGTTGGTTTTCATATGTGAAAAAGGGAGGTGAAGGGAGTACAAGGTCATGGTTAGGATACTCCAGACAATGGGACAATTTGAGGGAAGGCCTAGAAGAACGGAGATGCTTCTCATTACTCTCCAGGTCTGGTGACAAGTCCAAGTCTGGCCTCTCCTGAAACTTCTCAGCAAAGCCAAAGCTCATTCCTATCATAGGGATTAGAGAAACTTTTTTTCCTTTTACTTTCCTTTACTTGTCATGAGCTTTTTATTTCCCCTCCAACTTTCTATTTTGAACATTTTCAAGCCTTTGAAAAAGTTATGATAGAACAATGAACACTTGTGCATACATACACACTTCACCTAGATTGACCAATTCTTCTTATTTTTCTACATCAGTTTTTTCACTGTTTATTTTGATGAACCATTGGAGAATGAGTTGCAGAAATCTTGACTCTTCACGGTGCCTAAATACTTGAGCAAGAATCTTCTAAAGGAAAGGGCACTCAGGAAGTATAACACTGACACAATCTAAAGGTTACAAAGTCTATATTCAAACTTCTTCAATTATTTTAATAATTTCCTTAGAGCTGTGTCTTTTTTTTAAATTTTATTTATGTATTTGGCAGAGAAAAACACAGTGAGAGAGGAACACAGGCAAGGGGAGAGGGTGAGGCAGGCTTCCTGCCAAGCAGGAGCCCGATCCCAGGAACCTTGAATCAGAACCTGAGCTGAAAGCAGACACTTAACGACTGAGCCACCCAGGTGCCCCAGAGCTGTGTCTTCTTAATACAAAATCTAATACAATATTATGCATTGCCTTTAGTTGTTGGTCTCTTTGGTCAGTCTCCTTTAATCTAGAACCCCAGACCCCATCTTTCTTTTTCTTTTGTTTTGGATGACATCAACATCTTTGAAGAGTCCAGGCCAGTTGCTTTGCAGAATTGTCTCTCAGTTGCACTTGTCTGATTATTTCTCTTGAATACATTGAGGTTAAACCTTTTGTTTTCTGCAGCCATTATATCTCTCTCAGTGCCTTACAGTCAGAGGAACATGACATCATTTCCCCGTTGTTGTCAACGTTAAGCTGGATCATTTGGTCAGGTTGGTGTCCAGCCTGTTTCTCCACTGCCATAGTAGTAAAGCTTGGATTCTGTGTGAATATCCCATTCCAGAAGAAGCTTCTTTCTGTGGAAAGTACAAATTATTTTATTACTGAAAACATAAATTACATGGTTCATTGCAGAACCATGGGTTGAGAAGGCATTTTCCCTAATTAAAAGAAAAAAAAAAACAGAAGATGAAATTTATTAAAAAAAAACAACTGGCACTAAGCCTCTTAGCCAAATTCATGAGCAACTCACATGACAAGGGATCTTATCTAAATAAAGGGCTCCTTATCTAAATTGTGAACTGCTGATGGAGGCTTATGCCCCAGTCTGTACATATATCCCTAGAACTTAGCCTCGTGCCTAGGCTGCAGTAGATGTTCAAGAAACGTTTATTGAATACATTCCTCTCTGCTTGTACTATATCCATGAATGAGAAATTAATCTAAGCAAAAAAAAAAAAAAAGTCCTTTATTTTGTCAACTGGCACCAGTTGGAATTGATTTGGCTCCTTAAGCACCATTCTTCTCATGGGAAATGACAGAGCTTTCAGTTTTCATCCAGGTATTTGACCTTACTTAGGCATCATTCAAGTCTCTGGTTATTCTAAAAATCTTAGCTTCTCTATATTAAAGTCAGAAACTGCTCTAAATAAATCAAGGATCAGCCCTGCATTTGTTAGGATTAGACTTGGCTGCAAATGACAGAAAACCCAAAATAACAGGGGGTTAAACAATACAGCCATTTATTTGTCTCTGATGTAAAAGTCCCCAGTTCTGGCCAAGATGGAGTAACAGGAACTGGATTTACCCTCCCGCCGGAAACAAGTGGAAAACCAGACAAAATGAAAACAATAGTCTTCAGACATTAGACACCAGGCAACGAAGAACAGTGATTTTTGAGAGACAGGAAACAAACAACGTAAGCCCTATGATTGCCCCCGCTTACTGCCTGGAGAGAGTTTCCAGGCAGTGATGCAGGGAGAGGGAACCAAGGCAGGGCCACGTGGATGAGGAGACCCAGCCGGGAGTCAGGAAAACCAAGGCAGCTAGAATTTGGAGGAAAGAGTATGGGAGAGGAGAGAGCTGTGTAGAAAGAAAACTCTGGAGATCTGAGAAGAGTTCCCCCTTGAATCTCTAACTACATACTGATCAACACACACATATAAGGCCAGGAGAAGAACCACCCAAAAGGAACAGAAAAAATAATCCTTAGAGATCCAAGGAACCAGGAATAGTGTCTGTCCCCACCAGCTAGAATGGGAAATCTCATAATTCATGGAACATCAGAAGACTCAAAAGGGTCTTGCCTCAACTGTGGTGCCAAATTAGCCCTAGACTCAAGGCTGCTCTAGACCTGCCTAATGAAAACAAATCCTGAAAAGATCAAACTGTTTCCAAGTAACTTAACTGTGTTTCAGAACAAAGCTCATGACTTTTTATAGAAATATAACGTATCCAACATCCAACAAGATAAAATTCACATGACAGCAAATTGAAAACTACCAGGCATTCAAAAGAAAAAGGAAAATATAACCCATAATAAGGAGACAAATCAATCAAAACTGTCCCAGAAATAACACAGATGATAGAATTAGTAAACAAAGACTTTTAAATAGTTATTATAAGTCTTCTCCACTTGTACAAGAGGCTAGAGGAAAGATTGAGCATGCTAAGTTAAAATATGGAGACATTCATAAGACCTAAATAGAACTGCTAGAGATGAAAAATTAATGTCTGAGATGATATAAAAGTCTGTATAGGTAGTTGAGGGCTTGTATGGCACCTCCATGGTCACCAGGGACCCAGGCTCCTGTTTTGTTGCTCCACCATCCTCAGTTTATGGTTTCCATTTTATGATCCAAAATGGCTGCTCTAGCTCCAACCATCATAGTCTGCATTCTAATCAGCAGGATGAGAGACTAGGTTGAAAAAGGGTATGCACCTCCACCCATTTAAATCACTGAGAAATCACATGATGGCATTTTCCCTTCCATCACATTGGCCAGAGCTTAGTCCCAGGGTCATACTCATCTGAAACTGAGAATAAGAATTATAGTATTAAAAAAAAAGAAATATAGTCTTTATTCTGGGTGGCTTTGTGCCCAGACTAGGTTGAAAAAGGGTATGCACCTCCACCCATTTAAATCACTGAGAAATCACATGATGGCATTTTCCCTTCCATCACATTGGCCAGAGCTTAGTCCCAGGGTCATACTCATCTGAAACTGAGAATAAGAATTATAGTATTAAAAAAAAAGAAATATAGTCTTTATTCTGGGTGGCTTTGTGCCCAGCTACAATGTCAGAGCTTCACCACTTCGTGAAGAATGGGAGAACCAAAATAAGTTACAGCTATTTGACACTTTTCAAGTTCAGAGCCTTATCAGGGCAAGAGAGGTCCTGATCCAGTTTGAATAAAATCATGGCTCCTAGCTTAAAAATAATTTGAATGAGACAGCACCCAAGTGTTTTTGATACTTAAAAATTAAAAATCTGATTAATTTGTTTTGGGGTTGTTTGACTTCCAGCCTTCATACCTCCATTTACTTTTGAGCTTATCGCAAACAAACTGCCAGAGTTGCTCCATTTCCCCAATCAGTGACACCAATCTAAAGGTGGAATTAACAATTTGTTTGACTTATGCCTCTGTTTATCCTGGCCAAGAAACCAGGGTCATTTGGTCTTTTTTTTCCCTAGTCCTAAAACAACTCAGTTTCTTTCTTTCCTAATAAAGTCACTAACACCTGCAGCTGAAACCAACTTTCACAGAGGCATCCATATTGCATGCCATGGGACCCCAGTGCCTTCTTCCTGATGGAGAAAAATTTGGTGCATGATAGATACAATCTTTTCTATGGACCATACAACTTCTACCCAGACTTTCTTTTGGTTGGTCATATAATTATTCCAAAATCTCAAATAGCTTGGTCATTACAAGTCATTAATCCTTTTGAACAGCCTTCCAGTATTTCTGGGGGTATTATTGTTCTCTTAATGACAAAATGGATGCCATTCTTTTTAAAAGATGGTAGGTGGGCATGCAATTGATCTGTTTTTGTCAGGAAAGAAAGCCTTGCTGAAATATGGCAGTTCTTTCAAGGTGCCATATGAACCAAGTATATGACCAGCTCACTGAGTGATCCTACAGAGTATTCTGCACTAGCTCCGTGTGCTATCCTGAGCAACTCAGATCAGAAAATCTTCAGGAAGTCGGGCCTGGGCACTTTCCAGTAGCTAATGGCTTTGATTGCATTAACAACCTTCTTCTCAAACATTGCAGTATGACATATTTTACTCCCCCCCTCACATAAGCTCCCTTCTCCCATAATCACAGTGCTTTTCTATTATTAGCATCACCACTGCCATTATTCTTTACATGAAATAATAGTGGATTTTGAGATAGAATATTGATAATATTGATAGGGGTTTCATATAGCAAACTAACAACCTAGAGAAATGGTTTGGTCAAGAGGTTGGGATGGAACTTCCAGGGCTGATTTGGACCCAGGACTATGACCTCAGGGGAACACTCTTTTCCCCTGGGCTCTCCTATTGTGAACCTATACACAAAGGTCTCAATGGAGTAGATTCAGTAAACACAAAGGTCACAATGGAGTAGATTCAGTAAACACACTCACGATCTTCTGTGCCCTGTCCAATTTGATTTCTGATTTGGCATCCAGTGGAGCCAGAAAATACTCTCTGGGCCACTTGGGAAAAGAGCAGATGGTTTTTGACTAGACAAAAATGCTGTTTTTCAGGTACAGTTTTGTTTTTAGTAAAACCTTGCTGTTTGGATAAAATGAAGGATGAGTAAGAGTGGAGAGTTGACTTGAAGGGATAATAACTCATGGGATCAGGTGGGAGTTTACACCCAATAAAAAATGGATACAAGAAGTTAAGTTGTTTTCCAGATGAAGGTGAGAAGTAAAATTTATTAGGCATGGAAACATGTTATGAGCTCCAAAAACTAGAACTTTGTTCCATTTATTTTAATTAACCCTTCATTGACCAAGACTGTCAAAAGATTGAGATGAGTGCTTGAATTGTCAATGGCTTTTAACACCATAAATTGCAAAGACTTGCTAGCTGACTGCCTGTTGTTCTGACCCCTCTTTTTTATTGATTTGGAAAACATAACATTCTTTGAACTGGTTGGCTCCAGATCTGCAGAGTGTTTCGATCTAAATAGTGGATTGTCCCAAATGAGGCAAATCAGAAACTTGTGTGCCTGTGTGTGTGTGTGTGTGTGTGTGTTGTGGTCTTTAAGGAAAAAAAAAAAAAACTTGTTGAGAGTTTCACACAATAATACAAAAGGACAATTCAGGTTTAGGTCTCTGTACCTTTCTTTTCAGTGGATTAAACCTAAAGCACAAGGATTGCCTGTCGTCTACTAGTCAGATAGGGCTATAGCATAATGTTAACAAATCAATAAATAGAACACTAAATCTATTGAAGATGTTACAATTCTTTCTGCCTCTGTGTGTGGGGCTGCTTCATCTTACTCACATTTCTCAAGTATGGCGCTTCTTCAGATATTGTCTCATGTTACCAGAACATCTTTTCAAACAGCAAATTAGTATCTAACAATCATCCTCCCACAGGACCCTCCATTAAAGCTCTACATTCCTCCCAGGCCCTCTTTTTTTCTTGGGAGCCCATGTCAAATACATTCTTGTCATTTTGTATCCCATTGTCATAGTAGATTTTAAAGGCTTTTAAAAAGTGTCCCAGCTATAAAACACCATGCCCCACCATGCCCCACCATGCCCTGTAATCAAGGACATTAGATACCGTAATAGTCAGCTGCAAGTAATGAAAAGAATTGAATGGTAGTCTTTGAGACTGGCTTCCTTCTCAAAATTTTAGAGGGCTACCCTATGGCCAAGAGGATGTTCATCTTTAGATACAGACAACCCAGGGCAAACATTCTCTTTGAACCAATAGATACGTAGCAAGTATTTACTAAACACCTGTTAAGCATTACAGCATTAAGTTAGGTACAAGAGTAGAGACACAAGACAGTCATGGCATGGTCCTCATCTTGGATGATACTCTATTTTCAGCTTGGGGAAGGGAAAAATTCACTGCAAAATCTAAAAGTAGACCGTCCAGCTTATGAACCATTAGCTCTCAGACCTTTAGCTTTCACCTAGTACTACTGTGTCTTCAAACCATGGACTCTTAAGCTGTAAGATTCACCACAGTGCTTTCAAGTCTGCATCTCTGCCCTTGTTGCCTCCACCCCTTTCAACCAGTCACACTGCTTTGAATTTCTGTAAGATTTTGGGTAACAAATGTTCCATAGCTCTTAAAATCTATCAAACCATAAGTCTATCTAGTCCAACCCTCTCATGTTTCAGATGAGGAAATAAAGCCCCAGAAAGGGAAAATAATTTGGTTGAGAGTCCATATCCTGTTAGAAGCTGCAACCCTCAGTATTCTGATTCTAGTGATCTGTTACCCCATGCCATCTATCACCCTAGCAAAAGACACTTCTAAATATCAGAGTAGCCTTCTAGTTTAGGAAGAGCCACTTGACACAGGAAATGGGAGAAGTTACTTTGGGGTATTCTGAGACAAGTGCTTAGATCCTGAGTTACTCTGGCATGCCAGAGAAAGAAGAGTTCAAAGAAGGATATTGTTCAGGCTCCCATTTTGGTGCACCCAAATGGCTTCTCAACCTTCACAAGAGAATATGAGGATTCACT
The DNA here is from genome assembly GCF_030435805.1 of Mustela lutreola. NCBI lineage: Eukaryota > Metazoa > Chordata > Mammalia > Carnivora > Mustelidae > Mustela > Mustela lutreola. The sequence continues at coordinate 93,098,192 of NC_081308.1, read as the reverse complement.
GAGATCATGAATGCAAAGTATCTGGCACATGGTAGGTGTCAAACAAATGGTAAATTATAATAATACAGCTATTTCTTTGTAACATAAAGTGGTGCCTTTCATTGATGTGTCTCTCAATTATATAGGCACAGAAAATAAGGATTTATGAATCAGAATCCAGGTCCACAGTGAGTTAACCTGGTATACCAGATGAATGCCAATTTAATATATAATTTGGTAGAGTTGAAGTACAGGCTTCACTTTCCAGGGAGTCTGGCAGAGCTTGGCAATCTTAGTGTGCCTCACTGTGCCAGTTCAGAGATCTAAACAGATGATGTGGTGCTCGGTTTCTTTTAAGCACAGGTCTGGAAAATACTATTCTTTGCTTTGCCTCTCATAATCTGACTGGCATAAATGGAGGAGAAAATTGTTGGGACAGTTGTTTCTCTTGGATGAATTCAATTTCCAAAAAAATCACAATTGAAATTTCATCAGTTGGAATTAACATACTCATACATCACTGCAAATAGGAAGAACTCTCTGTTTTGGAGAAATGGCCTAGGAGGCATCATTGATGACATTGCCTGGTTTCGTGGAGCATTTGATTCCTATTTAGTGTCTGTGATTTTGACTGGGGAGTTTTCCAAGGCGAAGGTTATGCTTTGGGCTTGAACTTCAAAACTCCACTCATTTTCACCCCCATCCCAGTCTCAGTCCTACACAGCTGATTTTCTTCTAAAGGCATAATGGTTTCCTTTGGGTTCCTGACTTAAATGTTTCAATTCCAGTGTTACCACTATGTTAGTTCCCCTTGGATTATGAATGAAAGCCTCTCCTCCCAGTTGCTTTATCTTGTCTGAGCAGTGGTCCTAACTTATTAAAAGTTAAGCAATTTACCCCCGATTGCTTAGCAAGAAAGTAGCAGGAGCCAAGAGTAGAAGCTAGGCAATATAACCTTAGAGTTTCAGAGCTTAGATCCTATGCTGTATTGCTCGTGGATTTCAAAAGCAAGAGGAAGCACCCATGACTGGTGGGATCAAGAATTAGTTTGCAGAGGCGATAGCAGTGGGCCTTAAGGGATGGATAGGATTTTGACAGAAATAAAACAGTGGTGTGTGCCATATGGGTAGACAAGCATAGATTAAAATGTGGGCCAGGGTGCTTTGGCTTGAATATGGGATCATTTGAAGGGAGTATTGGAGGATGACTCCTTGAACAGACCTGGGATTATTGTTATGGAGAACCTTTTTGGACAGAATGGATTTATACTTAGTTCAGTAAACAACTGAAGATTCTTCCTTTCTTCCATCTTCCCTTTCCCTTCCTTCCTATTTTCCTTCCTTGACTCCTTAATAATATATGTTCTTTACAGAATAAAAATTTATCTAAAAGAAGAATACCACCAGAAAGCCCCTCAACAGGGATGATTCACATTAACATCTTCCAGACTTTACTCCCATGCAAATATACACATATAAATAATTCCATACCTTGGGAGGCATAGTTCTAAGATTCCTGCTACTTGCCTGTATGTCCTATATAATCCCCTCCCCTTGAGAGTGGGCAGACATGTGAGTATGATGTGATGTCACTCCCTTGATTAAGTTATGTTATTATGGAAAAGGTGATGACATAGTCACACCTGTAATTACATTGCATTATATAAGAATTTTCATCTGGCTTTAAAGAAGAATCTTGACGGTGTGAGGGAACCATTTGGCTAGGACCTGAGAGCAGCCTCTAGGAGCTGAAAGGACCCCCAACAGTCATCCAGCAAGATATCAGCGACCTCAGTCCTAAAACCACAAGGAACTCAATTCTGACAATAAGCTGTGAGCTTGGGTCCACAGCACTGGCTGATACTGTGATTTCAACCTGGTGAGAGTACTAACTATATTTTCTTATTTTCTGCCTTCTTGATGCTCTGGCACTTGGAGCCTACTATCTGGGGAGAGATTGCCCCTCTCAGGTTTAGCCAGTTTTTAGAGATAGCAAATGACTTTCCCCAGGAGGGTACCTTTCATATGCAAACCAAGCAATCCAGACCCCATATCTGAACTACCTCCTCTATCTGGCTCTTGCACTCTAGGAGATAATATTCCTCTGCCCTAACCATCTCAGAGCCAGATACCAGACAACCAGTGAGAGCTCCTATACCCCAGAGCCCTCTGTAATTATTCAAACTAGCCTAATCCTAAACCTGCATACCTTGCCTTGCCTTTTCCATGGAAACTGCAGTAAAGGCTCTTGCCTCTGTTTCCCCCTTATCCCTTCTACCTCCTGACCAACCCTAGTGCTTCTCTCTGTGGCCCTGTGAGACATGCTCTGCCCTCCTCTTGGGACCTGCAATTACAAACTATCTTTTCAATTGCCATCATTCTCTGATCTATTGCCTTCAACGTACCTGACTGACAATAAAACCTATATTTTTTTAAAAGATTTTATTTATTTATTTGTCAGAGAGAGAGTGAGTGAGAGCGAGCACAGGCAGACAGAGTGGAAGGCAGAGGCAGAGGGAGAAGCAGGCTCTCTGCGGAGCAAGGAGCCCGATGTGGGACTCGATCCCAGGACGCTGGGATCATGACCTGAGCCAAAGGCAGCTGCTTAACCAACTGAGCCACCCAGGCGTCCCAATAAAACCTATATTTTAAAACAGTGAGAGACCCTTAGCAGAGGGCCTAGTTAAACCATGCTCAGACTCCTGGCTCATCGAAACTCTGACTTAATGAATTTGTGTTATTTGAAGCTGCTAAGTTTAAACTGCTTAATTTATGGAAATTTGTTATGCAGCAATAGAAAACTAGTACACATGTAAATATGATATTTAAACATTTTGTAGTCTTCTCTAGTGTAGGTTCTAAATGAAAACTTAAAAATATGCATATATATTATACATGTTATTATATGTATTTTATATATATATATATATATGCCATTAAAAGACTTTGAGTAAGGGAATGAAACACTTGGAGCTAAGAATTTAAATAGCAGTGAAATGTGGGACAGTTGAGAGAAGCAAGCAGTGGAGAAAACCTGGCAGGAGATTATAGTGGTCATCTGGATTGGTGGTTCTCAACCTTGGTCTCCCCTAGAGCAATTTTAAAAATACTGATATGGGGGGTGCTGCAGGGTGGCTCAGTTGGTTAAGCAACTGCCTTCAGCTCAGGTCATGATCACAGGGTCCTGGGATCGAGTCCCGAGCAGGCTTGCAGAGAGCCTGCTTCTCCCTCTCCTATTGCCTGCAGTATACTCCACCTGCTTGTGCACTCTCTCTCTGTGTCAAATAAATAAATAAAATTTTTTAAAAACTAGCCTAAAATACTGATACGGGACACACCACTCCCAGCCATTTTGATCTAATGGTCTGGGGTACATCCTGGGTATTTAGTGTTTTAAAAGCTCCACAGGTGATTTTATTACATAGCCAAAGTAGAAAACCATCAACAGATAAGGTAGAGAGTGCCATCTTGAATTTAAATGTCCTTGTTGAAATAGAAAAGAAAGGATGGGTAAAAAAGGCATTGCTGAAGAAGCCACAAATAACCCAGGAGCAAGAAGACTGGGAATCCTCAGTGCGCATCTTGGTTCTGTTGTTATTTAGCTTGTTTCTTTGTAATTAGATTTCCATTAATCTCAGTAGTATCATTAGAATAATTTTCATGGGGAGATAGAAACTGGAGGCTGGCTCTGTATACATGGAGCGGTAGGACTGTTGAGGATGTCTTAAGGAACATTCCAGGCAAAGAGGATGTCTTGAGGAACATTCTAGGCAAAGGAAGTGGTTTGAGCAATGTCTCAAAGGTGGGAGCTAGTTTTCCAGGTATAGGCCTGAAGGTGGTTGACACAGAGAGTAAAGTTTGAGTGATGTTACTGCCACACAGAGGCTTTGATACTGTAAGAAACTAGAAGTCATTCCTGTTCTTGAAAAGAAGGGGAATGAACTGATTTTTCACAATTGTAGGTAAGGATGATGACCTGAGTGGAACAAGAAGAAAAGTTAGAGAAAACCTAGAAACCAGGGAGCTTACAGGCTGTTAGAGTAATCAAAGCACGAGGAAACAAACCTTATTAGAGTAATCAAAGCATGAGGAAACAAACCTTATTATAGGGCAAAGCAATGGAAGGAGAGAGGAGCAGGACAAATCAAGAGATGTTCCCGAAGAAAAGACAAATTTGAAGGACCTACTAGTTGTAGGAGTGAAGGACAAGGAAGGGTTGCAAGCTTTGGGCTTGGTAGGCTGGTAGTAACACATGTGATCAAAAGTATCTGTTTGGGCATTGTGGTTAACTAAAAAGTAAATTGGTTAATTAGGTGTTCTTGGGTATTCCTGGGTAACAAGGGAATTCATCCACTATAGACTCACCCTCGATCAGGGAGGGTGGATGAGGGATGGACTTCACAAGGGAAACATGGTACAAATAAAGTGGTTTAAAGTAGTTCGACTTCTTCTCACTCTGTATAAAGAAGAGAACTCCCTTTGGACAGTTGCATAAAGGGAGAACTAGCGATTGTAGCTGCCAACAGAAAGAGTGAAGAGGTTTCTTTCCCCATTATAGACCCCTGAGGTGGAACTTGCTTGGGCTGTATTTGGTTGTGATTCATATCTTTGGCTGTGGTTCAAGCCTTGGCATGGGACATGGAAGCTGGTCACTTGTAGCTGGAGCAGCAGATGGTCCATTCCTCCCTCCCATAAATGGCTGAGTCTGCCCTGAATCCTTAGGAGTGTAAATAATTTACTCTCTATTCCACTGAGCCGAGTTAATATTACTTCTCCAAATACCCCTGCCTGTGCTCTTGTATTTACTTATGGTTTTCTTGCCAAGGCCTTCTAACTATCCCTTCTGATATTTATTTTATGGGTAGAAATACTGGCCTGACCCAAACTCTGACATAAATTGTGAAGGATAGGAGCATCTTAGTCAGTCCAATGGGACTTTTAAGTACAACTCTCCCCCTCCCTTGGGGGAGTTTTGTACCAGAAACAACCATGTGAGATCCTGCTTTTCATCAAGGGTTTATTGGTTAATGAAGTCTGTGGCTGGTGTGGTTTTCCTGTGTTTAGCTTTTGGAACTCTCTGAGACAGTTGCTTAGAATAGAGACCTGACAGAATTATTGCCCCGCAAGCCTGCCACAGCCCACAGCCTACAAGACTCCACCAACACTGTTGTATTTTATGGCAGATTCAATGAACAGAGTGAAGAGGTGGCAGAGTGAAGAGCCGTTGGCATCCTGTTTGGCTGTCTGAAGAAGTCTAGGAGACTTCTCATTAAACCATCCTTTTTTCTATCTCATTTTACTCTAGGCTTTGTTGTTCTTCCTCAAATGCCTGAACAGGAATTCATGGGCAACCATGTCTTCAGGATGAGGTCACTGGAGTGGAATCTTGGGACTTTTCTCCCTCGTTTTCTTGCGTTTTTCCATTAAAACTTGCAGTAACAGAACATGACCAAACTCCACTTGGCTCTATCATCTCAGCCCTTCATGCTACTTAGGTGCTCTTCGAACAGTCCCTTACATTTGTGTAATCCTTGGAAATTTTGGAAAAGTTATCTCATATATTATCACAGTTGAGACTCAGATCACCTCTAGAACTTTGCAAATCAATTATGTGCCACTCTGTCACAAACTACCCCAAAACTCAGCGGCTTCAAACAACATGTATAATTTCTCACCAGTCTGTAGATTTTCTGGGCATTGGCTGGTCTTATTTAGGCTCAGTCATGAGTCTGGGACAACCTGGGGGTTTCCTGGTCTAGGCTGGGAGTGGCTATGATTCCCATATTCCTCATCCTTCTCCTGGAATCATGCAATAGCCTGAGCCTGCTATTTTCATGGTTAAGGCAGAGATGTAAGAGTGAGAAGAAACAATAATGCCTCTTAAGGTCTGGGTTCAGAACTGGCTTGTTGTTACTTCCACATCAACCAATTTGCTAAACCCAGTTACATGATAGAAGCCAAAGTCGATGAATAGGAGGTATACTCCACATATTTTACAGAAGAAATGAGTCAAGTGGGCACAAGTAGAGGAAAGGCGAAGAATTTGGTTCAATAATGGAATCTTTCACTATTCCAGGTATGCAGGGCAGACAGACATGACTATTCTCATTTTGCACATAAGAAACCTGAGACCCAGAAGGCTGAAATGATTTGCCCAAGTGCATACGGAAAAGTCTGGACACTGCTGGAATGCAAACTCAACTGTCATGGCTTCCAGTCCTCTCAGCTTTTTGTCACACTGAATTCCACGATTCCATAACATGTGCCCTATCAGTTAGTTAAAGTCCCATGACTCCTTTCTTTTGGGGAATTAATTCTTATGGCCTGGTCCTTTTTTGTTCTCCCTTTTGTCCCTGGGATTTGACCCATAGATGTCCTCCACAGTAATTACCATCTACTTTTCTATTTGGACCTACTATTTGGAGTTGCAGGATAGATGAAATCTAGCCCCCACCTCTCACTCCCACTGAAACAGACACAAATTCTCCTGCCTCTGAAATAGACATATGAACTTCTGATCTTTAAAACAAGAATCTAAGCATCACATGATAGCTTGACCAACTTGACCTCAAACCCCACCATACTGTGGTGGGAATAAATGGGAAAAATGGGAATATTATAATCACCTGCATTCTGTCAACATGCTTATTATGGGCTCTGAGCTTTGTTTAGTTGTTAATATGTCCAGACTAGTTTTCTCTTAGCTCTTTCCTGACTGTCTTTGTACAGAGTTCTTTTAGTGGCATTCAAATCATGAATCTGCCCATTCATGCCCAGTCTGGGCTGGGTAGAATTTTACTTCAAGCTGTTCAAACCTAGCCTGAAGAAATTTGAGCTAGTATCTCTGATAGAGCCTATGAGTTTTTTTCAGGTGTGGGTCTCCATGGCAACCCTGTGTTTCGGTCTTTCAATACACTAGCACTCCTAAATCTGGCTTCTAGCATCCTAAGGTACAAAGGTACCTTTAATTCTCCCCTGAGTTTCTGGACAGCATGCACTGACAATGTTTGCCTCGTGTGAATATTCTTGACAGAGGTCTCCATGACCCCAGTCTCTGTAAGCCCCTCCATTTCCCTTATAGTTTTCTTTCCTGATTTTTTTCTTCAGTGACATAATTTCTAGTAGCTGCTTGATATGGCTGTCTGGCTTTACCATTCAGGGTGACTCCATCTAATCTCTTGATTCTAAGAGCTAATGTGGCTTAGCCATAGCAAGGAAATTGAATTTTGATCTTTCCCCATACTTCCATGGAAGACTGGAAGATAGATTACTTGCAATGATTTCTGAAGGCAGAAGGTAAGTTAGTGACCTTTACAGTGGTAGAACCAAGAGGCAATGATGGTTGTCCTTGAGGCTTCAGAGATGATAGCTAAATCCAGGGGGAAAGTAAGTAAGAACAAATGTGTTAAAAAAAAAAAAAAAGTGCTGCTGGAAAGAAATAGCTTCTGCTGATAAAGAACTTCAATAAATTCAAGCAGTGTCTGCTTTTGGTTCTTGATTATCTTTCTGGCTCATTGCTAGAGAGAGAGAGCTGCACAGCTACCATGGTCAGAGAATATTAGGAAACAAAGAATTCTGGTTAGGGACATTGCCATAGATACTTTCTTTGCCTTCTGCTTTGGAATGAGCTATCATTGGACTACAAAGAGGAAGGAAGCAAGGAGGCAGCTGGCAGTGTGGTACCACATATTGTGATTCCTGACTTGCTGGTCTGGTATTTGGCATACTATATTAGCAGTAAGTATGGGCTCTGCAGGTAAAAGGCCTGGACTTGGATGTCTTTTGATTCAGGACATTTGGCAACCCTAAGTTTTAGTTATCTCATCTACAAAATGGGCTTAATGCATCCTACCTCAAAGGGTTGCTATGAGAATGAAATAAAAAGATGTTTATAGAGTGTGTGGCACAATGCTAGTCATGTAATAAGCACTAAATAAATATTAACTCTTATTAATATTAGCTGATGCAACTTTGCAGGGACTTTCAAGAACAGCGTATGAAAATTCCGTGGAATCTACTGATTGTTTTTTTAGTAAACTCTAAAATATAGTAAAAGCTCTCCTCACTGACCTCCACTTAGCTGACGTGGTGGACTAACTTGATACTTTCCCTTCCTACTAAAATATATAATGACCAATGCTCAGGGCACAAGGGAGGCTCATGGACAGTAAGCTACACCGTGGTTGACCCTTACACTTCTGCTTCCATGTGTTGAGTTGACAGTAACCAAGAACTAGTTGTTTTCTTACCAAACCCATTTATGCCAGTTGTACTTATTAATATAATTAGGTAAATTATTGTAAATTTATGAAATGTGAGTATAAAAGAGAAGGCATTGTTTCTCTGAAAAACAAAGTCAATGCTTTGGAAAGATCTGATAAAGAAAAGTTACTCTTAAAAGCAGCCCTATTGTTGGGGCGCCTGGGTAGCCCCAGTCAGTTGAGTATCCAACTCTTCATTTCAGCTTAGGATGTGATCTCAGGGTCGTTAGATCAAGCCCCACATCAACTCCACACTCAGCACATAGTCAGCTCGAGTTTGTCCCTCTTCCTCTACCCCTCCGGCTCGTGCTCTTTAAATTAATTAATTAATTAAAAGCTTCTCTATTAATTAATTAATTAATTTTAAAAATGGAAAGAACTGCTCTATTGTTAGGGAAAAAACCCAACAACCTGACCTGGAAATCAAATGAGATACATTAGGGATGTAACCTATGCAAAAAAGGAGTCTGAAATCCCAGTCAGGGAACCCACACTCCAATAAAGGCCTTGGTTTTATGTCACATCACCAGACTGGTATATGAATGTACATTTGTAGGTTTTAAGTTGAAATAAAATGCTTAAGGACTGTATGTATTCTTTTATACAACTCTTCACTTCAGCCAATCAATTATCGATTCTGATAGTGTTATACAAGAGAGTTTCTACTGTACAGTCAATGTACTGTGTTAAGTGATTTGCATGCTGTGAGCTTGCAAGAAGGGAACACTGTCCAGTAGAGTATATTTACCAGTTTTATGGATGGAAGCTTGCAGTAAGCAGAGTAATGCCTCCCCAAGCCAAAGACGTTCACATTCTAATTCCTGTAACATGTGAACATGCTACATCATATGTCAGGGAGGAATTAAGGTTGCAGATGGAAGTAAGGTTGCTAATCAGTTGACCTTGAGATAAAAAGAGTATTCTGGATTTTCTAGGTTGTCTCTGTATAATCACACAGGTCCTTACAAGTGGAAGAGGAAGGCTGCAGAGAGAATATCAGAGTGATGTGAGGTAAGAAAGACTTGGTCAGTGTTGCTGGTTTTGAAGAGGGAGGAAGGCACTATCAACCAGGAAGTGGAGGCAGTCTTTAGAAACTAGAGAGGCAAAGAAATGGATTATCTCCTGGAGCCTTCAGAAAGAAATGCCATTCTGCCAATATTTTTATTTTAGCCCAGCGAGACCCATTTCAGACTTGGAACCTATGAAAGAGGAAGATGATAAATTTGTGTTGTTAAGCTACTAGGTCCGTGGTCATTTGTTACAGTAGGCATGGTAAACTAATGTAGAGGTTGAACCAAGTTGATGACGAACAGCAAAACCTACCTTTTAACCATACCCACAAGTGTGCTTATGGGAAACCTAGGCCCTTCACACTTTCAGGACCCCTAGACACAAGAATCACACATTTACCGTCTGTCTCTGGTCTTAGAAGTACCATATTTACTCAGTTTCTACCATTTACCAGGCAGTATGTTAAATGTTAAGGACACATTGGTGAACAGCACAGATATAGTCTTTCTTCAGGGAGTTCTCAAGCTATTTTTACAATCTTCTCCCATTTCAAAGCCTGTACTTTGTGGGAAGGAGATTCTCAACATCTTCCTGTTCCTGGACTGAGGAACATCTAGTTTTTTCTCATTTGTAAAACAGAATATATTTTTTTTTTTTTTTTTTTTTAATTTTTTATTTTTTATAAACATATATTTTTTATATACATATATTTTTATCCCCAGGTCTGTGAATCACCAGGTTTACACACTTCACAGCACTCACCAAATCACATACCCTCCCCAATGTCCATAATCCCACCCCCTTCTCCCAAACCCCCTCCCCCCAGCAACCCTCAGTTTGTTTTGTGAGATTAAGAGTCACTTATGGTTTGTCTCCCTCCCAATCCCATCTTGTTTCATTGATTCTTCTCCTACCCACTTAAGCCCCCATGTTGCATCACCACTTCCTCATATCAGGGAGATCATATGATAGTTGTCTTTCTCTGCTTGACTTATTTCGCTAAGCATGATACGCTCTAGTTCCATCCATGTTGTCGCAAATGGCAAGATTTCATTTCTTTTGATGGCTGCATAGTATTCCATTGTGTATATATACCACATTTTCTTGATCCTTGTTCCTCAAAATGTTGAAAATAGAACTGCCCTATGACCCAGCAATTGCACTATTGGGTATTTACCCTAAAGATACAAACGTAGTGATCCAAAGGGGCATGTGCACCCGAATGTTTATAGCAGCAATGTCCACAATAGCCAAACTATGGAAAGAACCTAGATGTCCATCAATAAATGAATGGATCAAGTAAAACAGAATATTTAAGCCATTACCAACTCCATTCTTCCTCTCACCATTTTCCCCAGATTGCCTTTGATTTGTGACTCTGGCATTTCCATTGTCATCCATTCACCCATCTCACAAAGTGATTTTCCAGAATTCTATTATTATAATCTGTCAATATCAAAATACCAGCAACAAAACAGATATTTCCACCAAGAAAAAAGAAGGCGGGTTCTCTCATGCTTCATCTTCCCACATGGCCATGTTCACTTTAAGGTTTCCACTCCACTCAGGTGTTTTCCTCCACCCAAAATGAATCACCACATAATGCAAGTCTCCCTCATTTATCAGATCCAGGTCATGTCTGCTTTTGACAATGCCCTCCTCAACTGTAGTGGCTCACCTTTGCCTCTATCATACATATAGTTATTTCTGGGTCATGCCTTTGTGCTCCTTATTATTTATGTCATTTTGTTCTCTATTACTTGGGGCATCTGTGTTTTATTACTTCCCCAATTAGAATCCCTTTTAACAGTTTCCCACTGCACTCAGAATAAAGTCCAAACTCTTCATCATAGCAGTGTGGGCCATTATAGCCTGGCGGTTCTATCTTCCTCTCCACATTCTAGTGTCATTCTCCCCACCCCTCCATCTGTTTTAGTTCTCCTGGGCTGCTATAACCAAAATACCATAGACTGGTTTACTTATAAGCAACAGAAATTTATGACTCACAGTTCTGGAAGCTGGGAAGTCCAAGATCGAGGTGCTGACAGACGTGGTATCTGATGAGGGCATACTTCCTGGTTCGTAAATGGCCATCTTCTTGCTACGTCCTCACACAGTGGAAGGGGTGAGGTTGCTCTCTGGGACTTCTTTTAGAAGGGCACTAATCCCATTCATGAAGCCTCCACCCTCATGAGCTAATCACCTCCCAAAGGCCCCACCTCCAAATATCAGCACACTGGAGGAGTAGATTTCAACATACAAATTTGATGGGAAAACAGATAATTTAGCCTATAGCCCAATCCCCAGCAATCATTCCAGTATCCTGAAATGCACCATGTACTCTTCAACTTTTGGGTCTTCAACATGCTGCTTCTTTCTGAAATGCTTATCATTAACTGTTTCTTCTTTCACTACTACTCCCATCCTGTTCACCTGGCTTACTCATCCTCTAGTTGACAACTCAAGTGTCATTTTCTATAAAAAAAAAATCACCCCTGTATTAGACCTGCCTTGATAGTATCCTCCCTTAGACCCATAATCCCTTAGCACTACACATTTCTTTGTAGTCCCATGCATTTCTTTGTAGCATTTATTGACTTGTAATTACTTGGATTATTTTGTCTTCCTCCAGATATAAGCATCATGTTTGATGAAAAAGAGAGTGAGTGAGTGAGTGAACTAAAGAATGAATGATTCTTTAGTCTCACCTTTTAAAATTGTTTACTATCTGTCTCTTCCAAACAGAATTCTTGCAAAGGCAAGAACCTTTTCTATCTTATTGACTGCTGCTGTGACTTATAATATATCCCCCCAAAAATGCCAGTTAAAAATGATTCAGGCATCTTTGTCTAATTCAGTCAAAACGTACTTTTGTTCATTTTTATGCCACTTAAGACCCATAGGAAAGCAATGAAGGCAGAGAAGGTTTCATGTGTTTTCAGGATTCCCCCTGAGACCGAAATCCTGAAATTCGCTCCGTTTCCTTTCCTGTCATCTAAATGATGTTACTTAATACCACCTATAAAATGTGTAATGTTGTTTTCCTCAAGTATTTGTACACAGTTTTCCCCATATGAATTAATTGTATTTTTTGTGAAACAAACAAGCCAGATATGATTAGCCTTATTATATAGATCAGTGGTTCGTCCTTCCTTCCTTTCATTTAAATTCAATTTAGTTACCATATAGTATATTGTTATTTTCAGAGGTAGAATTTAGTGACTCATCAGTTGCATACACCCAGTGCTCATTACATGAAGTGTCTTCCTTAATGCCCATCACCCAGTTACCCCAACTCCCCCAACTGCCTCCCCTCTAACAACCCTCAGTGTGTTTCCTAAAGTTTTAGGCGTCTCTTATGGTTTGCCTCCCTTTCTGTTTGTATCTTAATTTATTTTTCCTTTCCTTCCCCTATGTTTATCTGTTTTTCTTAATTGCACATATGAGTGAAATCATATTTGTATTTGTCTTGCTCTGACTGAATGATTTCACTTAGCATAATACCCTACTTATACATGAAGCAGAACCACCAGAGTTTTGCTAAAATGGCTTATTCCTAAACCCAGGCCCAATTCTGAGTCTTTAGATCCAGAATATTGCCTAGAAATCTGCATTTTAGCAAGCCCTCCCAGGTCATGCTGATGCTGATCATCTAGGAATAATCCCCTAAGATAGGCTAATATGGATTTTGAAGTGGTGTAGTGACCTGATCAAATAATATTAGCTACCCTTCATTGAGTGTTAGTGTTTGTCAGACACTGATCTATTCTAAGAGCCTTTATAGAAAGCTATCACTGTCTAATTTAATCTTTTCCACTAGCCTAAGAGGAAGGTATTATTATAATCCTCCATTTTGTAGGTAAGATAACTGAGGCTAAGAGAGGTTAAGTAATTTCCCCAGAGTCACACAGCTAATAAGTGGTAGAGACATTCGACATAGTCTCATTCCAAAGTGCCTTCTCTTTCCCTTAATCCAGACTGCTTGCCTCCCACTGAGCTTTCCTCGTTGGCAGACTTCTGGATCCTTGGCATGTTCAGTGTGACTTACTTCTTCAGTATTAATCAGAATTAGGATCTGTGGCCTTTAAAGAGGTGCTTTATTGCTGGTTACCAAGGGAAAAAGCCCCGTGTCTTCCTGCAGCTCTTTGTTTTGCTTTTGTTGAAACAACTGGGCCCAGGGAAAGAGGCCCTTCTTTAGAAGAAATAAATATGTTCTTTCTGCCCTCCTCACATACCACATGAATTATCAGCTCCAGGAGAAACTCCCAGAACTCCCGGCCCACTTGGCCCTTCTTCTCTGAAGCAGGAAACAGCACAGCAAGAGAAGAGTTTCATTCTGAACTTCAAGTGCTCTCCCACATACAGTAATCTGGGACAAAAGTTCAGCATGCTGGGTATGAGTCCTGTGCTAAGACAACCAGTAATATGGGGAATATTCATGGAAAGTGGATTGGAATGTACAAACAAGAACTCTCACCAGAGGTTCGAGGGAAATATTGAGTGAATTCCCTTTACACTTGGTCTTTCCTGTATACTTAGTATTAGAAGGTCATGCAGAAACCCTTCATTAACCCAATATGAAGAGATAAATTACTCTGCATACGGATTTCTACTTATAGCAGAAGATGGAGTTGAAAGAGCTCTACTGGGTAGTAGGGGTAGCTAGATGATGGATCTCTCTACTGCAGTCACCTCTGGGTTTCCATCTTCTCCTGCTTTGAAACAACAATCTAGACACCTAAGTACTATACCTAGAAACAAAAGCCAGGAAGGGCTCTCCATAGGTTATTAGATTTTTGCCAGGCAAAATCTAAAATAAAGATGGCAAATAGTGACTGTATGCCCACTTTACAAACAATGTAGTGAGAAGAAGTATGGGGCCACCTGTGGGCAGGAAAGAGTGTCAGAATCTCAGTGATGTCTGCCATGGATAGGAAAATACAGAGGGCCAGCAAATGGGCTACTGTTTTATTTTTCTTTGCCACCATTGTTCCAAGGTTTCTTAACCTGATTGCACACAAATTATTGGGAGCTTTAAAAAAAAATACTGGTACCCCAGGTCCACCCAAGACCAATTAAATTAGAGTCTCTGGAAATGAGATTCAGGCATCTGAGCATCCAAGGTTGAGAGCTGAGGAGTTCTCAAAGGTACTTCCTTCAACAAGGAACTCCCAGGCTGGCTGCATGAGAATTATCTGGGGACCTTGTAAAATTACAGGTTCACAGGGCCAACTCTTAAAATTTCTAATTTGGAAGTATGGGGATAGGTCCCAAGAGTTTATTTTCTAAAAGGCCAAGGAGGATGCTGATGTGCAATCAGGTTTGAGAACCACTTTTATAAGCTATTCCTAATGTCTCAGGAGAATAAGAACTAAGAACAGAACCTTTAGCTCTAGGACAGTGTTTATCAATCCTGAGCGCACACCAGAATCTCCTGGGAAACTTTTTAAGAACACCAGTACCTGGGTCCAAATCCAGATCAACGAAATTAGACTCTCTAGGGTGGAACTTGGATGATTCTAATGTGCAGCTACGACTGAGAATCACTGTTCTAAGAAGTGGGATGCAGGGATCTCATTTGAGAACCTAATCTCTCTTGTCTTACGGATTTAGTCACTGACCTAGTCTAGTGCTTTGGCGTGATGTTAGGTGGTAGAACTGCTTCTCTTTCCTAAATCTTGTTTACCCACAAGAATATGTCATTTATGATGGTTGCGGTGGTCCTATGGGTCTTTCTGGACTTAGTAAACATTGGCTGCAGCCACTTTTTTTTTTTAAACAAATAACTACTGAATGTACCCGTGTTTACAAAATGTAGTTTCCAATATCTTCTACCTCTGTAAACAAAGGCTTCTGGTGACAGTTTAATTTTTTTTCAGATAGTCATATAAAAAATAGGGCAACTGATACTTTTAAGAGGCAGAGTCTTTGTAAAGACCAAGATGTACTTAAATATTTAAACCCAGAGGCATGCGCATAAGCAGCCTAACTACCAAGCCATGAATGCCTCTTGTAGGGAAGGAAACATTTTTCCTCAACCCTCTTAGGGTCCCTGTTTGGGTCTGAAAATTAAACTGACAGAGACAGATTAACGGGAAAGCATGCAAATGTATTTAGTGTAAGTATTACATGGCAGGGGAGCCTTCATAAGGAAATGACCCAAAGAAATTGTTAGACTTGTATATTTTTATGCTAGGCTTGATGAAGAGTAGGCTGTTGTATAGAAATATGATAGATTAAGGAGTATGAGGTGGATATAATAAACTGGCAGCAACTTAGCAAGGCCTGTCTGTTCAGATTCTTCTCAGTGTCCTTTTGTCTTTGTATGTAAGGGTGCTTCTTTTCTCTATGTATGGGGAGGGCACCTCGAACGTGAGGGTTTTATGACTTGTTTCAGGGGAGAAGGTTGTAGGGCAGGTCAGAGTTACCTTCCTGCTTCCGTTGTTTTCTCGGATTCCTCCAGCTTAAAAGAGTCAACATGCCAAGGTTCCATATTTGGGAGTAGCATATCCTATACCCTATCACCCTGCTAGTGCACTTTGAAGCAAATGGAAGGGATATGATTCCTTCCTTTTAGAAGCTTTGCCTTTATATTTACCTGCCTCACATGAGTAGTGTAAGATGGCTGGGCAACCACAGTCTGCTTTGTGGGGATGGTCACATAGCAGAAAGTGAGATTTGCAGGGTGCAACAGTACTCCCCTTTATCCTCCAAATGCATATCAAAAATCACATCTATTTCCTCACTTTTGCTTGAATTTCCACCATTAGTGATTAATGTATTTGACTTAAGCATTCCCTCTTTGGATCCTTGTTTTTTGTTTGTTTGTTTGTTTTTTAATATTTTTATTTATTTGACAGAGATCACAAGTAGACAGAGAGGCAGGCAGAGAGAGAGGAGGAAGCAGGCTCCTCATGGAGCAGAGAGCCCGATGCGGGGCTCAATCCCAGGAACCTTGGATCATGACCCCAGCCGAAGGAAGAGGCCTTAACCCACTGTTTCACCCAGGCGCCCCTGGATCCTTGTTTTTAAATGTGAACAAAACCAGGGCACCTGGGTGGCTCAGTGGGTTAAGCCGCTGCCTTCGGCTCAGGTCATGATCTCAGGGTCCTGGGATCGAGTCCCGCATCGGGCTCTCTGCTCAGCGAGGAGCCTGCTTCCCTCTCTCTCTCTCTGCCTGCCTCTCTGACTACTTGTGATTTCTCTCTGTCAAATAAATAAATAAAATCTTAAAAAAAAAAAAAGGGAACAAAACCCACACAGTAAGTCCCGATACCTCCGATACACTCAGGAGGGAGAACCATGACTGTCTTGGTGGAAAAAGGACACCAAAGGAGAGAAGAGAGCCTAAGGCTTAGAGGGCTGACTCCTCTTATTATTGTAGATTACTTTGTCCTTGCACTTCCCATTTCAGGACTTCTTGGCAGAGGTAACCTGCTTTGAAAAGCAGTTCGAGTTCTCTAAGAAGTAGTGGACTGGGGCCTAGCCATCTCTATAGGCCCAACAGCGGTTGGCGCTAGTCAAGGGAATGACAGCCACTGAAAACGTACTTGCCATGGGAGATTTGGGATCCAGTCGTGGACACATCCGATTGAGTCCCAACAGCCAAAACTCTGGAGGACAGCCTAATTGTCCTTGTAAACAAGATTATCGCCTTTCCCCCAACCCATGTAAAACAGGACCCAGCAAACCCCTCACTGATGCAACGTCCCCATGCACATGCTCTGAGAATAGACCATTGTGTTTTTGCCAAGAGCGGGTATCAAGTGACTAATCTCTTCCTATACATCTACACTCAGTGCAGAGCAGCCTAGGACATGTTTATACTTGAGAAAGGTTACTATTAACATTGTGTCAGGGAATTAATCCATTTTAATTGTAAATGCCAAGAACAAACTCCCGTCTTTGGGGCCCAGATGTATGACTTTGGTTAAATATTTATAGATCAGCTGGAATGTTTACTCTCAATTCTGGAGCTAGGTATTTACTTGCATAATTGCACACTTTTCCCAACCTCCAGCCCCATTTAGTGTTCTCCTGATGTTTTCTCTCTAAAATTTAAGTGGATGGGGCTGGGGGAGATGATGGGAACATCTGGCTGCTGGAGTAGAACTGGATATTGATGGGAGCTGACCTTGAACTGGTAGAAGAACCAGGTTAATACTCTAGGTATATTAATAGGATCATGGAATGAGCAGGGGCCTCAGAATCAGAAAGCCTGGATTCTTGTCTCAGCTCTACTACACATTAGCTGTGTGATCTTCTCTGGCTCACAGTTTTCCTAATCTATAAAATAAAGGAGATTAATTTGAATTTTAAAACACTCCTTCCACTTCTGAATCTTCCTGGAAGCTTTCTCCTACCACTTCCAGATGTAATACACTTAGGTTCTCTGGAAGAGTACCATTCATTAGAACTTTCTGCAGTGTTGGAAAAGTTCTATATCTTTGACGTCCAATAAAATAGCCTCTAGCCACTTATAGCTATTGAGTCCTTGAAATGTGGCTAATGTGGCTGAGGAACTGGATCTTAAATTTTATTTTATTAATTAAAATGTAGTAGTCACTTGTGATTAGTAGCTATCATATAGGGCAGCATAAGGCTAGATGATTAGAAATAGTCTCAGCTACCTCCTACCAGAAGGCCATTATCTGCACTAGGGATGGCTTCTAATCTGGGGACGATTAAAGAAGTGGTCGGTAAACACTGTTCAGTAAGAATGCTCTTTCTCTGATGTGGAAGGTGGGATAGAATCAAATATTCTCGATGTGTTGAGGTTTCAAAATATACAACTCCTGAGTTCTTATTAGTTCCACTAAAAAGTGAAAGGGGGTGGCAAGCCATTGAACTAATTTCTTCTTTTGTTTCTGTCTGAAATGTTAATATGCCTTTAGCTGTATTATGTTAAACTGAGAAAACAGTATTACTGTACGGCATTCTAAGTTATACACAGCAGATTGCCCAGAATCAACTGCATCATTCCACATTAATTAAACATTTTTCATACAAAAAAAGAGCTTGTTCACTTAATTTGCAAATGTTTCTTTGCCATATAATAGTTTATTGATCTATATCCCATAGCATTGGCTGCAGAGAGTTATTAATCTTTCTGAATTAAAAACAGCGCAGATCTTCGTTATACAATTCATTGAGTTGAAAATCAGCTATAGCTGTTCCTCAGCTTGACTTTCCCACTTCCAAATTTATGATATTTGTCTCAATATAGTAAATAATATTAGATATTATTACTAGTTATTACCACCAGCAATCATATACTAAAATAATAATGAGAATTTATTCATCAAGGTATAGTTCTTAGCATATAGCACTCGTGATTAGTCTAAGACTATTTGAAAGCATCCCTAACTCGAGTTTCATGAACTGGTTAGAATGGAGACTTCTAACTGGCATGATCCAGTTCCCCAAGTGGTATTGTCTGTGTCTGGGATGGTAAATCTATGGCATGAAAGCTGTCATTTCCTACCCATTGCTTTGTGTTTGGCCTTCTTTTATGAGCTTCAGAATTCTTCTCAACATGGTTTCTAGACAGCTAGTATTGAAATAGTTAAGGCAGGGTGCCTGGGTGGCTCAGTTGGTTTAGCAACTAACTCTTGATTTTGGCTTAGGTCATGATCTCAATGTTGTGAGATTGAGCCCCATGTCCGGCTCTGTGCTCAACAAGAAACCTGCTTGAAGATTCTCTCTCCTCTTCCTCTGCCCCTCCCTGTGCTCTCTTTCTCTCTATCTCTGTCTAAAATAAATAAATAAATCTTTAAAAATAGTTAAGGCAATCATCTGACAACTTTTAAGATGATACTTTTTTTCCCTCTCTAATTTTTGCCATGGGGACATCATCAATTTGTAAGGAGCAAAAATGAGAGCTCTAGAGCTGAAAGGAACCCTCAAGAGCACCCGCTCTACTCCCCTTATAGGAAGAAGAGAGGAAAGGTACACAAGGTCACCAAGTCAGTTGGTGGCAAAAATGGGACCACACCCCATCCTCCTGACTCAGACTTGGCAACACACCACCTTCAACTCACCATGTAGTAATTGTACCCTGGATGTTTGGTGCAAGATTATAACTGCCCTTGAGTTTGCTGAAAATGATGTCTACTTGCCTGGACAGTTGAGGCTGGATAGCTCTAGCTAGTAAATAGGGTCAATCCATAGGTTTGGAAGATGGCTCCATCCAAGCATGTTATTTGATATATTTTCCCATGAGTTGGCCTTACATGTTTTCCAGACATCTGTGTCCAATGCCACCTGACTGAAAGGAAGAAATAGCATCCCGTAATTGAGAGGACCAAACTTAGCTCAGCATGACCTGCTGGAATATTTGGCACTGATTAACAGCTATGATCTTTATTGTTATCTTTAGAAAATTCCTGGATGTTTGCCTTTTTTCATGTGTTTCTATCCACCTAATAATTTGCTCCTCTTACTTATGCCCTGTGCCCTCCATAAGGGTTGTTTCTATACAAAAATTGCTTATTAAATCTGACAACATTAATGTCATTGTCGGGCAGTATCTAAGAGTTGAGCCCTCACAGTTTCAATAGAGAGAAGCCTCAGTTCTAATAAGAGGCAACAGCAGGAACCTGAAAGTCTTGGTTTTCAGTTCTTTGGACTGTCTTTATGACCTAAGTGATTCTTTAGGTTGGAAATGTTAAAAGATTTGCAAACGGGGAATCACAATTATTCATTTATTCAATGATATAATTACTATAAATTAACAATCAGGGAAAAGGTATAATTCTGGTTAATGGCATTATTTTTGGACTTCCAGGTGCATCTGTTTCTGACCAAACATTCAGTGCCTCTGTTTATAGTGTGTTTATGTCCTAAAGCTTCCCTTGTAGTTAAACATTCCCACTACATAGCAAGTTATATTAGAGAAGTTTACTTTCCTTTCTTTTTTTTTTAAAGCTCTTTGTTGTGTCTTAAAGATCCCATTCTTGTTTTTGCAATGAGTTTTGTATCATTCTCTAAGTAGATTAAATTTCAATGTGTCTGAGGTGCTTAGCTACTATTCTGAAGGCATGAGTCAGAGGGGCTCAATCCCCAGTTTCCACAGGAAAACTCACCCTTCAGCTCATGACTCTGCTTGTAATTTCATTTACAAGACTGATTTAGTTCTTACTATAATCTAGGGTCTCAAAGAAGTGATTCAGTCACCCAGGGTTTGTTTTTTTTTTTTTTTTTTTTTTACAGAGAAGAGGGTCCAGGGCAAAAGTAGAAGAGGTAGAGTTGTAGATATTTGGGAATTTTTTCCCCATAATATCTCAGTTCCTCTTTCAAGGAGACACCACAGCTCATCCCAAATGCATCTATTACAGTTGTTTCACAGATTATGTCCTTCAAGGTGTGAGATCCTAAGTTGTTACTTCTCCCAGGGATGTTTAGCCCCAGAGAGGCCTCTTGCAGAGAGTATAAGTAGTAGAGTACACTTTTAATAAAGGAAAGTCTAACTGCCAACATCACCTTCTTCAACTTCTGAAAAATCATTCTTTCTCAATCCTGCTATCACCACCATCCTCATTTTCACATGGAATTAGATACCTTCCAGTCATTCAAGGGTGAAGGTAACTCACCCCACACTATGATCTCCCCCAGATCATTGATTCCTTCCAAAGTACTAGGCTCAAGGACTTATGTCAAAGCTTTTCCTGTGGAAACCCAAGAATAGAGAATAAAACCAGTATAAAAGTGAGCTTTAGGGGTGCCTGGGTGGCTCAGTGGTTTAAGCTTCTGCCTTTGGCTCAGGTCATGATCTCAAGGTCCTAGGATCGAGCCCCACATTGGGCTCTCTGCTCAGCAGGGAGCCTGCTTACCCCCCTCTCTCTACCGGCCTCTCTGCCTATTTGTGATCTCTCTTTCTGTTAAGTAAGTTAATAAAATCTTTTTTTTAAAAAGTGAGCTTTACAAATACTAACTTGTAAGTGCCTGACATTTGTCTCTATATTACTGAGGCAATCTGAATGAAGTGTGTCCCCTCTTATAAAAGTCCAGGGATAAGGTTATCAGAATCTTTACTTCTACTCCTCTTTACCTCTTCATGTGTATGTTACTCCTAACCTGAAACCATCCAACCTCAAGATATTTTCAGAGTCCATATCATCGCTCATCTAGCAATTCATGGCTAAGGAAGAATCCTCTTTTAATTCAGGACCTCTATAAAGCAGGATCCAAGATACCACTTAGCCATACAAGAGATTTATTGAGGGACACCTGAGTGGCTCATTTGGTGAAGTGTCTGCTTTCAGCTGAGGTCATGATCCTGGGGTCCTGGGATCAAGCCCCACATCAGGCTCCCTACTCAGTGGGAGCTCTACTTCTCCTTCTCCCTTTGCTGGTCTCCCTGCTTGGACTCTCTCGCTCATGCCTGCTCACTCTCTCTCTCAAATAAACAAATAAATAAAATCTTTTAAAAAGAGAGAGATTTATTGAGTTAGGTGCCTGTGAAGCAAAAAGGGAAGGGATCCTAAGGAAGTAGGGGCTGCAGGTAACAGTACAAGTCCAACTCTTGTGAAGGGGGAGAGGGAGAGGGAGAGGATTAGACAAGGAGAAGGTTTCAGCCAAGCCATCAAGGAGTTTTCAAGCCAAAGTCATCCATCAGAGGAGTCCCTATCTCAAGGGAATGGACCCTACATTATTCTTCCCACATTCAGTCATTGGCTAGGAACTGCCTGTTGGAAGAATATCTTCAGCTCCAATGTAGTGATGGATCCAGAGGGCCAGCAGTAAGGCCATCTGTCAATTATGCTCCCCAAGCAAGGGATCTGAGTGGCACATTATCCTGGCTGCCACAAAACTCTCATAATCACTGGGCTTGGTTCATTGGAAAATCATCTCCAGCTGCTACTCTGACCTAAGCACTGTAAGTAAATATTATTTCACCCATATCAATGTTGTGGCTCACAGCACTTTGAATCAATCACCTTTTTCCTTGATCAGTTCCCCTCCACCACCACTAAAAGCTATTTATCAATTTTTTTTCTGGTCAGACAGGAAAGAAATCCAAAGCATCAGCTTCTTCTTCCTCCCTGGGTCCACCTCTGTCTTTTCCAGTCCTCTGAAAGATAAGCATCCTCATTGTCCTTCTTTATCTTCTCAGATAAAGAATCTGTAATCTTCTCTGTAATCTGGCTCTTTACCATCTGCTATCAGACATATCCAAGTCTCTCCAATCCTGCATTTACCTTCACTCTATCTCAATTTGCCATCCAAATCATTTTCCCATCAGTCCACACTTGTTGCCATTAGTTCATTATAGCATAGTACATGTTCAAATGTGAGTTGTGTCAGAAACACTTGTAGGGCTTAATAATACACAGATTATTGGACTCTACTAGAGACCTGGTAATTTTAGTTTCTAACAAGCTCACAAGAGGTATTGCTGGTCCAGGAACTGCACATTGAGAAGCACTGATACAGTAGTTAGTGTGTGGATTCTGGATCCATTCTTCCCTAAGTTCAAATCCTGGCTCAGACTCTTAAATTGTGTCACATTTAACAAGTTCTTTGTCCCTTTATACCTGTTTCCTAATCTGTAACATAGAGATAATAATTAGTGCCTACCTTATAAGGTTGTTGTAAAATTACATGATTTAATATATACAATTCTTAGAACACTGGGATCTGCCTGGCACATAATCCATGCTGTAAAGTGTTAGTTATTATTGTTTAATTGACCCAGAATTCTAGAGACAGTAGGAATCATTTAGCCCATCCTTCACCAGATCCAAGTTAAAATTTTCATGATGCTTTCACTCTTGCTACATGTAGTACTTACTATTTTGCTAAATGCTTTTCTTTATGTTGGTTCATGCATTTACCTGGCTACATTTGTCTTAAAACAAAACTGTAGGTGGGAAACCAGTGTCTTCCAAATGTAATATAGAATTAATGTAATATTACTAGAATAAGGTTTATCTACATACCACCTCAAACCACCAGTGGGTTGGTTATCCCTCTTTAAAAGATTTCATTTACAAGCCTTCTTTTTCAAATAAGCAAACTGAGATCCAAAGAAAAGGACCTACTCACTTAAGAGCACAGAGAGTTGATGGTAGAGCTGAGACCAAGTCTTCTACTTCCTGGCCAGGATACTTTCTTTACCACTTCTTGGAAGAAATGCCCCAGTACTGCCTCCTCTTACCTTATGAGGACTTTTAGCAACAGTGTCTCTAATACTGAAGATACCTCATTTTCTATGAAGGCTTTGCCTTTTAACCTAATTTTCAAGGTTTTGTGATGGCATCTACTATTATGTCATAGGGGTTCGGGTCATAGTTAAGTGTTGTCCTAAGAGCTTAGAGTTGGAAAAGAGCCCGAATGTGCTGACTGCCAGACACTTAGGAGGAAGTGTGGAGAATAAACATGGGTAAGAAAAGGAGTCAGGGTTTGCTAACAGGCAAAGGTTGGCAGACCAGTGTGACAAGAGAGAACTAAAAAACAGACCCAGGGTACACACAGAACTTGGATTTAACAAAGTTAGGGGAAAGAGGGGGGAAGAGCAGGAAAGAGCAAAGAGCCTCTGAATGTGGTATTGTTTGTGGTAGGCCTTGGGCAGGCTACCTAGTCTCTTTATTGAACCATCAGCGCTTTCTTAAGTTCCCTCAACCCCTAAGGGTTTGAACCCCAAGCACATTGACAAGCACTGCTCAACATTTTAGAGTTACTAAAGTGTGGAATGCTAACACAGATTCTCCTAGACAACGTAGACCCCCTCCTTGGTCCAATTCAAACAGCAACCCATCAGAGCAGAACTTTGCAGATAGCTCTCTTTGGGAAGTAGTCCCCCCTTCCTCCATTCTGGGGTACCCTTTCATTTTCTTTTTCTCTGTGAGGCTCAGAGTGGCTTGAGCAATAAACAAAGCCAACACTGGGGATTCTTTGTAAGTGCACTTTGAAGAGCAATAGAGGCTTCTTAAGGCTTCCAAATTTTGGAATTCTTCCCTGACAGAACTAGGGAAGAGTTTATACAAAACTTGGTCAGGGTTTGCTTTTTCACTGAGGCACCATTTTCGATTGTTGCTTTTCTATCTCTGAAGTTAAGAAGTTGAGGATTTGCCCGGGTAAGGTAAAGTGAACAAAATGCTTTGCCCCACTGGTGTTCTCTTCAAAATTAACTCACCCTCTCTCCAACCACTCCCATGCTTCCACCACAGGCCCTGTAACCCTGGCATATACCCACCTCTGACCCCTTTCCCGTTCTGCACAATTCCCCATGATAAGCAATAATAGAGTGCCCACTGGCATAACGACATCTACCGATACAAAATTTGGAGAAGTGTGGGAGCTGTATAAAATGGCCATTTCAGCCTCAAATCAGTGTGCATTTAACATGTGCCAGTGGTAGATTTCACCTTGTTTTCTTCCCTAGGGAAGGACTAATTATCCCTTGGTGTCACATTCTTTGGTACTTGCAGTGTTTATCCAAACTAAATGACAGTAGTCCCCTGATAATCAACTTCAACTGTCCAGGCGTGCTTTTGCTGAAACCCTATTTCAACCATCTTAGGAAGAAGATTGTAGCGTGAAAATCATTTCCCGTAAAGCAAGTGTGCCCATGGTATTACAGCTATCCCACAGAAATGCTCAGTAAAATCTTGATAAGCCAGAACCCTGCTATCTGGGATACCTGTGGATTCTTTAGGAAGAATTGTATATGATAGGAAAATGACCTGAGAAGAAGTCAGGGATTTTTCCCAGAAAAATAAAGGAGCCTCTAAGTAGCATCCTGGGTTGTCTACATATTTAGTCTGTATCCTCCATCTCTAACAACTACAATTGCAGACAATGGAAAATGATCTACTGGAAAATAACTCAGAGCCCACGTAGTCCTCAAACAGCAAAGAAAGCTTTTCCATCATTTCCCCGTGACTCTAGCTTGTGAGGCAAGAATGTTGCCTCTGACAATTTAGAAAGAATGGCATCAGTAAAGGTTTTCCCCTTAGGCCTCAGTGAACCAGACAATTCCGTAAACTTTCATAGTCCATACTCCAAGAATCCCCATCACATAAAAGATTTACTGTAATTTCTAATAGATGACTTAATTAATTAAGGAGTTCTCTGAAAGATGGGACCCACGGGAGCCCATCAATTCTAGAATAAAATTCCCAAGGGCTGAGGAAAGGCTTGTGGATCAGACAATGCTTTCTCCAGCTTGGGAAAGAAGAAGGGGTTCTAGTTCTGCCCTGGCCTGGCCTGAACTCCACAGGGCTAGATGCACCATCTGGTCTTACTTGGTTCCTGGGTTTTAAAAATATCCAAATCATTCTGTGGCCTCAGGAACTATGACAGGGTCCAGGATTCTCATTTCAACAAAAACCTATAACCACCTCGCTGAATTCTAGGGATACAAAGATGAGTAAGATATTGTCCCTACCCTCAAGTGCCTCCCTACTCAAGGATAGAAGGAGCCCAAGAGATTAACAATCACAATTCAGAGAGATAAATATTATTATAGAAGTATAAACATAACGCAAAGTGAGTACTTTTTGTTATTTCACAGTGGAAAAAGCTATAAGGATGCTGTTTTCCTGTGCTGACAACCACTTTGTTATCATGAGTTCAGATCGGATTTATCTGACTAGAGAATGAGAAGAAACATAATTAGCTCATGACCATACATTATAGGAATATACACTAACTTCTTGCAAATATTTCTTGGCATGAGAATTCATGTTTGGACCTTTATTTACTAGGTAACGTAATCTTATTTTTATATATTTATTTCCTCTACTATAACGGGAACTACCTGAAGGCATGGGATTTTTATCTGTTTCATTCACTGTTGTAACTGCAAAGCCTAGAACTGAGCCAATAAACATATAACAAATATTCATTGAGCCAATGAGCAAATATAGATCAGTAAAAATTATGACACATGCCATGAAAGAAAAAGAACATGCATGGTTAGAGATGACAACAAGGGGATGGGGTGTAGATCTGGGCCTCGAGATCGGTCTCTCTGAGCAAGAAACACTTGAGCAGAGACCTGAGGAGTATAGTGAAGACAATGCCGCTACCCTTCAGACACCAGACAGCACCCATCTGGCATACAAAAAGCCCTGGAAATCTGAAGATGTCTGGGTTTTAAGTGGGTTTGAAGTGGCAATTGCGGTGCAGGGGGTTGGTGGTTCTTATTTAAAAGACTCTCAGAGTCTCCCAGCTCTACCTAAATGCTTGGGTTGAAAGGCAAGGAAGCAGAGTTCAGACCCAAGTGTCCTCCTGCCTCAGTCCCTTGGGTGGGACCCTGGATGGACTTGGCTCTGTGCGTTTGGCCCCCTGAAATTCCCATAACCCCTCTGTAGCTGACACCACAGCTCAGGATGCTCTCCTTCCTTGGCTTGCCTGGCAAGAGATGGGTCTGCCATCTGGAGTCAGGGAAACAGCCTGCCAGCCCCCGAGCAGTTCAGCCTGGGCCCCGGACAATGAGAATCGGGCAATGGCCAATTCCTTGTCTGCAATTTGCTGATTATCACACCCCAGGGTGTGGGACTGTACAGCCAGAACCGCTTTGCTCTGCCTCTCATCAAGGCAAAATGAACACAGATCCTGACAGGTCAAATCTTCCCCCAGACCTCAGAGGTTGCTGTACAAAGGACCAGGCTTAATCTCTGGCCAAGTGTATAATTCATTTATCTGCACGGTCATGAATTCTGGGCTCTCTGGGCAGGAAGCATGGGGCATTATGACTGGTTCTACAGGCCCAGGGAGTCACTTATGCCCTGATTGTATTGTGGAAGGAGGGATTTGGGAGACAAAGGCCTCTGTCCTCCAGAGATTGAACAGACGGGAAGGGGAGCCTATGCACACAAAGGAATGGCGCTTTAGGGAGAGGTTGACAGCCTTGTCATCAATGCCCATGAACTTCTCTAGATCATGTAAGCGATGAAAAGGGGGCTGGGATTAATTATTTCATAGACTTTAGCTGAGAGGAACTGAAATAGGCAAAGAGTTCATCTCAGGATGTTTGCCCAATGCACATCCGCCGCTTTGTAGCAGAGGGAAGCTTTGAACCCCAAGAGCCAGGTTTCCACATGCCCCCTTCTCAGGGAGTTGTTGGGTGGGGGGAGGTCTCAATTCTTGCCTCCAGCTGTCAGAGCTCTTTGACCACTACCTAAAAGACTTGAGGTAAAAGGTAGCGCTCTGTAGAGAGCTGGTGCATTACAGCTGATTGGAAATTGTTTGGAAATTTATGTTTTCCTGGATCGGCCAGCTGGTTCCCTCTCTGAGCCTCTAGACTTCCTGCTGAACAGAGATGGGATGGGGATGCCATTCACTTTCATTTGCACAGCTCCACCACCCGAGGGGGAGACTGACCCATGTAGCCTGAAATTTAGAGTCATTTGGATTCTGAAGTATTTCAAGCTCTGTGTCTCTCATGTCACTGCAACCTACACTGTGTGCAATGAAGGGCATTTTAATCACAAATTGTAAGATATATATAGATATAGGTATCTATATATAGGTATCTCTATATCTATATATATAGGTATATATATAGATATAGGTATCTATATATATACTACAGCCTCCAGAGAAGGAAAAGGCAGATTGTCATGGAAGGTTTTCGTGCTTACTCTGATCTCAGATAAGTACTTCACTTCACCTCTTTGTGTGGTGAAAAATCCTGATGTCCCATTTTTCCTTCCCCCCGCCCCCTGCCTATTCATTTTTGGGGTGTGATGTGAAATCTCAAGCCCAGATCTTCCCAGCCAATCCTTTTAGAGCCTATAACTGACAGTCCATCACTCTAGCGAAGGTCTCTCAGTACCACCATTATGTAAGATGGGGCCAGACATTAACTACATTATCAATCATTAATACTTTGCCCCTCAAATACATTTATCCAATCAGCCTCACCAGAAAATTGGGACCCCTGGGGGAAGCGACTGGAAGTATAAAGCTTTCTGGGGTGACTGGATGGATTTTGTTTCCTTAGGCTTTTTACTCTTTGACACCTGCTTTCTAGGTCATCCACAGGTACAGAGAGTCCCTGCTTCATGTGAGTCCATTTCTCTGTCCACTAAGAGCATTCTTGCTGGTAAGACCACCAGAGGACTCTATCCCGGCAGCTTGTCACTTTGGCTCCATTCAGCAAGCCTCTGTTAAGCATTGGTTCTAGTACTGTACTAGGTCCTAACGAGAAGATGGAAAACATTTCCGTAATCTTCCTTCAATGAACTTGCTTTCTGTAGTTGAAGAGAAGTCAATAAAATGTACACATTTAAGAACCATCTGTTGGAGTGACATAATGAGCACTCTAGACAGTTTTGAAGTGATGGAGCAGATGGATTAGTCAGGATGGGCTTTGGGACTTTTCCTGGAGCCTCAAAAAATGGATATAATTTTAATATGGGGAGGAGGATGTGGCCAGTCTGTACAAAGAGAATCACATGAACCAAGGTCCAGAGGTGGGAAGGAGCCTATAATGGATGTGGAGGGGTCACAGAAAAGACACGAAGACAGAAAAAAAACAGCTTCAGACCAGAGAGCAGAGGAATTTCGATTTGATTCTATAAAACAGGATCTTTAAAACTGCCTGGATCATACACTCCTATCAGAAAAATATATTAGCTATTTCCTGCTTGGAGCACCTGGGTGGCTCAGTGGGTTAAATGTCTGCCTTTGGAGCAGGTCATGATCCATGGGTCCTGGGATCAAGCCCCACATCAGGCTCCCTGTTCAGTGGGGAGCTTGCTTCTCCATTTCCCACTCCCCTGCTTGTGTTCCCTCTCCTGCTGTGTCTCTGTCAAGTAAATAAATAAAATCTTAAAAAAAAGAAAAATGCATTAGCATACCCCAATATATGTATATTTATTTATAAAC
This sequence comes from Mustela lutreola, assembly GCF_030435805.1. Classification (NCBI taxonomy): domain Eukaryota; kingdom Metazoa; phylum Chordata; class Mammalia; order Carnivora; family Mustelidae; genus Mustela; species Mustela lutreola. Next base: position 93,069,103 of record NC_081308.1, on the reverse strand, counting down.
CGTATACTTGTACTAATGCACTCATACATAATAAAGCCTACAAAAAATCACAAAGGATGATGTAATGAAAATGTCAGAGTTCTATTATTTCCATCTCACATGCCAAAGAAGCATCTTGTGCTTTCCCTGGAGGTGGGGAGCCTGTGTCCCCACCCTAGATACCATTGTCCTAGAACATCAGCTAACCATTTTGGGACCCCAGAGCCCTTGAAGAATCTGATGAAAGCTACGTTTCCTCTCCTTTCCCCAGAAACCTATGCGCAGAAGCTTTTTCAACTTTCTCATCCATGTCATTTTAAGGAGGGTGGGGTCCCCTTTTCTGGATAAAGAAAAGCACTGAAGACTTTTGAGGAGCTTCTTGTTCCCTTGACTTTGTTCTTTTAGGAAGTTAAGTCTGCTCATTGTGCCTCAGATGGATGGGCTGGGGCCAGGGAGGGCTGGGGTGGGGCAGGTGAGAGAAGCAGGGAGACAAGTTGATAGGCCATTTGAAAACCTCAGGCCTGAAATGCAAATGTCATGGTGATGGAACAGAGAGGAAAGAGCCAGGTGACATTTCAAAGGGAGCCTGGACAGGTGTCAGTGGTCAACAGAAGATGAAAGGGAGGGGGAAAGAATCTATGACAGCTCTGAGACCTCAAGTTTGGGTTGGTCAAGGAAAGGCAGTGGCTACTGGAAATCAGAAACTGGTTCGGATGACATCCCAGCATCTCAACAGAAATACTCTGAGGGCAATGTGAAATGGGGGGGGGGTGTTGGAAAAGCTGAGGGAAGCAATCAGACGGAAGACACAGACTGTGGAGTTAAAACTTGGGAGGAGAACAACTATGAGGAGAGACTGAATAACAACAGTAGTCATTCAGGTACCGGGCACTGTTGTAAGCACTTTATTACCAAAGTTGATTTGATTAATCCTTATATCTGTGAAGCAAGTGCTATTATTACCATTATTCCATTTTTCATAAGTGCAAAACTGAACGATTTTATAGGTGGGGAAACTGTCCACAGGTCCCATAGCTAGGGAGTATCAGAATAAGGACTCCAATCCACGAGTGCAGGGTTAGGGGGTGGGGGGAGTGACTTACAGGAAATTCCACAAGGCAGAGGGGAAGAGGACGAGCAGAGGAAAGGTCTGGCACCCCCTGGGCACCCGCCTTGGAGCAAACATGGGGCCCACACCTGGTGATAATTCTAATAAGCAGCGGCAGCATAGTTGAAACCAACAAGAGCTTTCAACGTGCAAGGCACCGGGCCAAGCACTTTATGGGGCAAAGTGAATATATGTCATTTTTCCATCACTCAGCACCCAAATGCCTTTTCTAGTTGGAAAGAACCCCTCATTGTGTGAGTCTTGCTGTGGGCCAGGGCTGGCCTCTTACTGGGGAAAGGCAAAGGAGACCAGACACTCTCTTTACCTGCTCCTGGGCGCCTAGGGTGTGGGCCCAGGACCCATGCTGGGCCAGTAGGATGCTTCCCCAGCAACTTGCAATCTGCAACAACCAAAGGCTAAGACTGTGAGACGGAATTCAACCACGGTGGTCGTCAGTGGCTGTGGCCATGGTCCTCTGACCTGATTGCTCCTGTTTACCTCAGCAAGATAGGGATTTACTGGAAGGAGAGAGAGCAGCATCGGGCAAACATTTTCCAGAAAGGGCCAGTAGGTAAATATTTTAGGCTTTACGGGCAGCTGTAGACAACCTAAAATATGCTTTAACGTACTCAGGGTTGATTTCTTGTCCTTCACTGCCAAGTACTTTAACTGATACAAGTGAGTTATCTCATCTAATCCTTCTTGCAATCCAGACTGCTGGGGTCTATTGCTGACCTCCCATTGAAGCTAAGAAAATGGAGACCCAGAGAACATAAGTCCTGAGCCTGGAATCACAGAGATAGTTAAGTGCTGGTGAGTGACGCAGCTAAAATGCCTCCCCGGAGCTCTCTGACTCTCACACATGAAAGAGACCAAGAAAACACAGATGAAGCATTTACTGGTCTCAGAACCTCTTTGGGGATAACAAAAGAAAGAAAATTATTGCTCCCAGTTGTTCAGAGGCACCAAAATGATCAGTGCCATGGAAACAGGAAAAAGGACTAGAGATGCGCAGCAGCTGGGGTTTGATGTGTTTATCTCCCTCTTGGCTGCTTCTCTGTAGTCCATTAGAATACTGGTTTGAGCCTCTGTCGAAAGGTTACGCTGACCTCTTAGTTTTTGGAGGGTCTGCCGGCCTTTTGCTTACTGAGAAATCTAGAATACATTTGAGTTGCAGCCCCGAACTAGACTAGGCTGAATATCCTCTCCCAGGTCACTGTGACCTGCTCAGGATCCAAGTTAATAGGAACTGAAGTACTGCACTATTGTCTCTGCTAAGATGCGTTGGTTCTTGAGGACGAGTATAAGTCTCGTTCACCTGCCAATTGAAATGTGTGGTCTGTCCCCCCCCCCTTTTTTATTTCTTTCTTTTCAGCATAACCGAATTCATTGTTTATGCACCACACCCAGTGCTCCATGCAATATGTGCCCTCCTTAATACACACCACCTGGTTCCCCCAACCTCCCACCCCCCCACCCCTGCAAAACCCTCAGGTTGTTTTTCAGAGTCCAAAGTCTCTCATGATTCATCTCCCCTTCAATTTCCCTCAACTCCCTTCTCCTTTCCATCTCCCCATGTCCTCCATATTATTTGTTATGCTCCACTATTTGTACCCACCACCTGGCTCCCCCAACCAGGGCAGACGATCCCTTTCTTTCTTTTTTTTTTTTTTTTTAAAGATTTTATTTATTTATTTATTTATGAGAGAGAGAGAGAGAGAGAGAGAGAGATTGAGAGAGGCAGAGGGAGAAGCAGGCTCCCCACTGAGCAGGGAGCCTGATGCAGGACTCCATCCTAGGACCCAGGGATCATGACCTGAGCAGAAGGCAGACGCCCAACTGTCTGAGCCACCAGACGCCCCGAATGTTGATCCCTTTCACACTTTGCTTTTTCCAAAAGTGCAGAAGACAGTGGCCCCAGAACCACAGTCTCTCAGGGGTGGGTGGGAGAAGTTTCGGGCACATACAGCTTTTTTGTCTCACCCACTGGACCTAGAGTTCCTTCCATGGGACTGCTGTGAACACTTACAATAACATGGTGTTCCCTCTACTTGGTGCACAACTTAATTGAGCTAATTAATGACAAGTAAACATCTCACAATAGTGAGCCTTCTGTTGGAAGAGTCAGAGGCAGATCAAAATGCAGATTGGTGAAAGAGGCTGCTTGGACCAGGGCACTGGGAGTGTTACCGGTCTGACCTGTTCCTGAGTGTGCATGCTTATGCACCCTTCTGGTAAAACTGTCTTTTTAAAAGCTCATTGGGAACGTTTGCAAGAGTATACTTCATTGTCTTGTCACATGTCCTGATTGGGGTATTTTCCTCTGTGATTTTATGCCCAAACTTCTGTAACAGTTAAAGAAGAAAACTTTATTTCTGCCAAGCTGTGGGTTGGGAGAGAATTGGTGAGGGCCTGGTGGTTTTTTTGGTAGCACATAACTGGTCCCCCCAGAATGTCTTCTTTTTACTCTCCGGTAATGTGGCCAGAGAACACCTGAAGGATGTCAGAAAACAGACATCTCTTTGCTGTGGATCAAATCCAGCTCTGTGGCTGTCCAGGCTGTCTGTCTGTCTTTCTTTCTTTCTTTTTTTTTTTTTTTGATAAGTGCCTGGAGCTAAGTAGCAAGGGTGAACTCAGGGAAACCATTAGAAATTTTTATTATTATTTTTAGATTATTCTGCATGTGGGAAAGGAATGGTGGTTAGGATACCTAAACCAGCCTACCTATAGTTTGCTCATCCCAACAGTTTCAGCATGAGCAAACATTCTAATGGCCTAATTACCATGCTGGGCTCATCATATCTAGCACTAAATCCTTTTTCAAAGCACTTTCCCATTGAAGATTTTCATTTTACCCTCACAACAATCCAGGAACAGTTCCATGATTAGGGGCCACCCCCTAGATTGGTTGGTCAACAACCATGCCCTCTGGCAGGTCAAGGACTTAGGTGTGTTATTTCCTGGGTGCCCTGGGCCTGGGACTTGGGAAACCATGGTATCACTGGTCAGCCTAAAGAGAAGCAGGGCCTAAGCAAACCGAGCAGCCAGTTGCATGCCTTTTTTCTTGGTGACCGCCCCCCACCCCGGCCGGGCACAGAAGATGACCAACAAAAGACTTTGATTCATCTCTCTGGGTCCTTTGATTTTGCTGCAAAGTTCTTTCAAATTAAATCTATTCTTTTCTGACCAAACTTGATGTTGATTCTGAGCATTCTAACTCAGAAAATGTTGCTTAAAGGTGAGCACTAAATAACACATTACTCCAGCTCAAACTTACTTGGTATAATCAGTGTTTGATAGCTCTCCTTTCATTCTCCTGTGAAATAAGTAAAAAAAAAAAAAAGGGGGGGGGTGATGAACATAGCTGAAGAGCTCATTCTTCACAGAACTTTCCAGGTGCCCACTCAGGTTAGAAAATCATATGTCTTGGTTAAAGCCAGAAACAGAAAATACAAGTCATAATATTGTCTCCAGCCTCTCTCCTGAACAGCACTAAGAGAAAAATATGACAGTTATCATTTTATTAAATGTCACATAACCTGTTTCAACTGTTAAGTGGGGCACTCATGTCTTTGATGGGTATGACTAAGCTGTTTGGGCAGGAGAGGGACACGTGTCTGTGTCAGTGACGTGGGCTGATAGTTCTTCAAGCATATGCAGGAGCCTGTGTGTTCACACAGGTGCAAGGATGGTGCAAATATGACATGCATTCACTTCAACTGCTATTTAGAGCAGAGGTTCTCAGACTTGGCTGCACATTAGTATCACCTGGGAGCTTCTTAAACCTTCCAGTGCTCAGCTGACGCCCTATCTCAGCCTGGGCTATTGGAAGAAAATATTGTAGACCAAGTGGCTTAAAGACATCAGAAATTTATCTTCTTACAGTTCTGGAAGCTGGAAGTCCAAGACCAGAGTGTCGCCATGGTTGGGTTTTGGAGAGAGCACTCTTCCTGGCTTGCAAATGTCCACTTTCTTGCTGTGTTCCCACATGGTATAGAGAACTCTGGTGTCTGGTCCTCTTCTTAAAAGGGCACCAATTCTCTCCAATCAGAACTTCACCTTTCTAATGATCTCCTTTAACCTTAATCACCTCATTATTTTATTTAAAAAATTTTAAGATTACTTTTTATTATTTTATTATGTTCAGTTAACCACTGCATAGTACTACATCATTGGTTTTTTTTTTAAAGATTTTTTTATTTATTTGACAGATCACAGGTAGGCAGAGAGAGAGGAAGCAAGCTCCCTGCTGAGAAGAGAGCCCGATGTGGGGCTCGATCCCAGGACCCTGGGACCGTGACCTGAGTCAAAGGCAGAGGCTTTAACCCACTGAGCCACCCAAGCGCCCTGTACATCATTAGTTTTTGATGTAGTATTCAGTTCGTTAGTTGCATATAACAACCAGTAGTTATCACAACATGTGCCCTCCTTAATAACCTTAGTCACCTCTTTAAAGACCCTTTCTCCAATACAGTTACATGGTAGGGGTGAAGGCTTCAGCATACGAACTTTAGGGGAATCTAATTCAGTCTACTGGATACCCTAAACTAATTCATCAAATCAGACTCTCTGGGAACGGTAGGGGATCAGTAGGTTTTGGAGCCCCTCAAGTGATTTCAACACGTGGCCAAGCTGAGAACTACTAATTTCAGAGCCTGGCTACTTGAAGGGCAGCCCACAGATTGGCAGTATCAGTATCACCTGGGAGCCCGTAGAACTGCAGAACCTCAGACCTCACCTCTGACTTGATGAATCAGAACCTGTATTCTAGTAAGACCCCCAGGTGATTGAGAGAATCTCACAAGTTCCTGCTCTAGGGCATCTTCCTCCTGTGGTCAAATGCTTGTAATAACCATGGAAGCTCTTGACTTTATCTCCGATTCCAGGTGCTTGACTGTGCAGCCTTCTGGCCATTGCTTGATGACACAGCATCCATAAGGCGTGTGCTGGGACTTGATCACTTACACAGGGGCCATGCACATTGTTGGGTAGCTGCCAGGCAATGTGTGAAGTAATTGGTTTTAGGTTCTCTTCTGAGGACAGGGGTACAGTTCCCCTTTTCTTCCTGGTGACGGATTTGCTTTGGGATTGGTTGCCCACAGTTACGGCCACTTGTTCAAGCTATGAGTTTCACTCCAGTGGGTTGCTTAGCTTTTTATTGACAAAGTTTTGTGTATTAAGAGTGTTTACCACTATCCCCATCTGGATGTTTCCTATATGTACTGCTTATATTTTGCTATTTCCGTGCTTTCCATGTAAATCAACCTCTTCATCTGGTCTTGTTACAATGCAGTTGCTAGTTACATGGTTGTATATGTTTCTGACTCCAGCTCCCCTGGGCTTTAGGCTTTCTTGGTAGTAAAAATACATTTTTCAAGTTCCAGTTGGGGAAGATGAAAAAGTTCTAGGGATGGATGGTCGTGACAGTCACACAACAATGTAAATGTACTTAGTGCCACATAATTATACACTTGAAATTAGTTAAAATGGTAAATGTAAGGTTGTGCGTTTTCCCCCACAGTTTTTTAAATGTAATGCATTCCTCTAAATCTGATGATGTATCCTGGTTTGACTCTTGGAACAGAAGAAGGGAATTCTTATAAAAACTAATGATCTCTAAAATATGGAGTTTTGTTGATAGTATCATACCAATGTTAATGTTTTAGTTTTGATATATGTACAATAGTTACGTTAGGTGTTAATGTGAGGGGAAACGAGGTGATGGGTGTGTGGAGTATATGGGAACTCTGCTATCTTTGCAAGTTTTTTTTAAAAATAAATCTAAGATTGTTCCAAAGTAAAAAGTTTATTAAAAAATAAAAAACCTGGGGGTACCCGGTTGCCTTAGTTGGTAGAGCATGTGGCTCTTGATCTCAGGGTTGCGAGCTCAGGTCCCACACTGGGTGTAAAGCTTACTTAAAAAAAAATTGATGGGGCATCTGCGTGGCTCAGTCAGTTAAGTGTCTACCTTCAGCTCAGGTTATGGTCCCAGGGCCCTGGGATCGAGCCCCACATCAGGATCTCCTGCTCAGCGGAGAATCTGCTTCTCCCTTTCCCTCTGCCTGCTGCTCCTCCTGCTTGTACTCTCCTTCTCTGTGTCAAATAAATAAACAAATAATATTTTAAAAGAAAATAGAAAAAATTACTCTATTATGACCCATCATTTTGAAAAGGAGGTGGGAATGAGCAGTAGAAACAATCTGACAAAGACAGCAAGAGCTAAAACACTTTTCTTCTCCAGAGGTAGTTTTTTTTTGGGGGGGGGGGTTTCTAAGCTGTGTGTGTGTGTATATTTACATATACTTTTTATATATTTTATATATTTATATATTAATTTTTATATATTTATATTTATTTTCTTATTTATATATTTATATATTTTTCCATAATATATATTTGATTGTCTTTTATTTGGCTTATATTTTTTTAAATATATAAAACATCACAATAACACTGTTTACTGAATGTCACTTCAGCATAGGGCTTAAGTGTACAGAAACCTGGCTTTGAATAGACTTCTTCCATTTTCCAACTGTATGCCTGTGAGTAGTAATTTAACCTCTCTTTGTCTCATTTTCCTTACCTATAAGTGTGGATGATAATAGTATCTCCTTTGTATGCTTCTTCCCCGAGAATTAAATGAGACCATCCTTAGGAGGTGCTTAGCACAAGCACAGGATACAGTAAACACTCAATGTTTTTATCGTGTACACTGTATTAAGCGTTTTGTATGCATTTGTATTATTCATGATTCTCCCATAAATGTAATTTTTAATTTTTTTACTTTTAAATTCTATGTTATATATACAATATGCCCAAATCATAAGTGTACAGCAAAAGGAATTTTTACAATGTGAGCACACCCATGAAGGCAACAACCAGATCAAAATATAGACCATTCTCACCACCCAGAAGTCTCCCATATGTCCCCCTCTCAGTTATTACCCACCATGATTAACTTACATTTTGGGGAGTTTCTATTCAGTTTCAAAGATCCTTCCCCCTCCCTCTTTCATAGTTTAATTTAATTTGGGATAATATATAAAACAGTAACGTGGTTCAAAAGTCGAAACTATACATGAGTAGTAATCTGTTTTTCCTCCTACCCTCTCTTGCCTTCACCGTCTAATCTGAAGTAACATAGCGTTTAGTTTTCAAAGAGAATCACATGGCATCTTTGTCAGAAAAATTACATGAATGGTAATTTCAAGAGCATTCTGAAGTACTTTGCAGTCTCCTCTATTCAGTTTAAATAACAATATTAAGTGAGCTCCTACTGTGGCGAAAGGTGAATCAAAGGCCTGTCTTCAGATGCCCCAATAAGGGAAGGCCTTTGGACACAGACTTCAAGTTCAGTGCACACTCTAAATATAATGACAGACATACAAAATTCTGTATACAAAATGACCATTCACAAGAACAACAACAAAAAAACCATGTGACATATCTTTTGTTTTGAGTAATCCATCTAATGAAAAGGATATTAGGCATGTTATAGATAAAATTTTTAAATTCTATGAAAAGATATAAAATTCTCTGACCAAGTGGTTAGTAGACACTATACAGATGAATGGAGTGACTGATGGTGCAGATGTCTAAATCTACCACTTCAGGGCCCGTCCAAAAAAAATTCCAGCAGGATGTTTTAAGGAACCTGAAAAAACTGATTCTAGAATGCATATAGAAGAATAAATGTCTATGATTATCCAAGTCTGTTTTGAAAAAGAATAGAGACTTGCCCTCCTACATTTTGAGACATGCTGCAAAGATATAATAGTAGTAGTAGTAGTAGTAAATTACTGTAGGCCTTATATATTTGTAAAAGGCAAATAAAACAAAGGGCCAGAATATAAAGCTCAGAAACATGATAATATCAATGCAATTTCACAACAAGGGAAGGATGGATTGTTTGGTATTAGAAAGAATGGGTCCCCATGTGACAGAGCTTCTCAGTCAGTGTGTCACACTGAAAGCCACGCATGGATTACAGGAGTAAGAGCTATTATTGATCCCCTTGACCCTTGGGATGGCCAGGCAGGATCTAACATGGCCAGAGCTCCCAAGCTGGTAGGCTCCACCTCTGGCCATGAGTAGCCCCTTTAGTTTCCTACATTATGCCAAAAATATGCTATCATATTCTCTCTGTGCCATGACATGAAAAGGATGACATGAGAGGCATTGCTATCTGGAGAAAAATAAAGTTGGATAGCTACCCCCATATAACACACAAAGGTGACTTCTGGGTAGATTAAAAGCCTCAATGTGAAAAGTAAAACTACAAATGGAGGAGAATTTCATTATAGTTTAAGATGGTATAGGATTTCATTAATAAGACCCTGAAGTACAGAACATAAGGTAAAGGAGTCATGAATTTTACTTCATCAAACTTGAGGCTTTCAATTCAATCAAGGACATCCTAGCCAAAGTTGACAGACAGATGCTAGACTAGGAGAAGATATTTGTAATGTCTAAACCTGGCAAGGCATCTAGAAGGCATCTAGAATGTCCAAGGAACTCTGGTAAGTTAGCAAGAAAAAGGCAGAAAACACAACAGGAAAAAAAGGGTGGGGGGCAAAGCATATTCACAGAACGGACAGCTCGCAGAAGGGGAAACTGGATTGGCTAAGAAGCATATGAAGAGATGATAGATCTAGCTTGTATTCAGAGAAATACAAATCAAAATACCAACTTATACTCATTCAACCTGCAAAAACTAAAAAGATAACACCAAGCATTTATGAACATGTGGGGAAAAAAGAATCCTCAGCATTGCTCATGGGAGTGTAAGCTGGTCTAGCTTTTTGGAGAGCAATGGGATGGCATGTATTGCTAGTAACAACAGATATGTTTCTACAACCCGGAAACCTCACTCCTGGTTATGTGTCCTGGGGAACCTCTCCAGGGTTCTAAAATGGGATGCTTACAAGGATGTTTATCACAGAATCATTTGTGTAAAGGATTGGAGGCAAAGTAGGTGTCCATCATTGGGAAAATACACATGTAAAGTGTGGTGACTGCATACAAGGATTAGAAGCCATAAAGTAGTTGTGCAAATACCAAAGAGATCTTGAAAAAGTTCATATGAAAAGAAATAGAAGATCTATGGCCCAATAATATTTACATCCACACACACACACCACCACTACCAACAACAACAGCAACAATAACAATGACGACGACAACATCTATTTATCTATCTATGTATCTATCATCTATGTATCTATATCCTGGACTTACATCCAATGCATTATAGAATGTCCCTGTGAGGGGACAAGAATGAGAATGGAGATTTGGATGAAGGAAAGTAATAAAATAAAAGCAAGGACCTTATATGGACTAATGATAATATTTTGCCATCAGCTGAGGGATGTGATTAACTCAGCTCTCTACAGCTGAGTTCTAAACAATACAGACACAAAATTTTTAATTGGAGTGCTATGAGGAGGGAGACAATAACTCCAACCAGGGAAATCTGAGAAGTCTTTTGAAAAGAGATCAGATTTGAGCTGATCTTTGAATGAGAGATAGAATCTTGGGAGAGAGTTGTGGAAAAGAGGAAAAGAGGGGTCTGTTTGGCAAGGAAATCAGTTGGTGGAAGCCAGGTAGAAAGTGAGTACAGGATGGATTTCAGTATCAGCGAAGAGACTCGTGCCTGGTATCTAGGGCAGCCAGAAGTGTTTAGTGGAAAATAAGCCTGCAAAGACAGGTGGGAGCTGAATGGTGAAAGGCTTTCAATGCCTGGTTAAGGAGTATGAATTTTTTTTGAAAGTAATAGGGAGTAATTTAGAGTTTTTGAGCAGAGCAATAAGATCAGATCTAGGAAGATTATGGTCCAGTGTGTTAGATTGGCAGCAGTGTTTTGATGCAGACAGAACTCCAAAGGTTGTTATTATCCAGGTGAAAGCTAATGAGGGACTGAGCTAGGCTTTTGTTATTGGTCCCTAAGGGGACCAGTAAGAGGAGTGTAGACATGGGCTTGAGAAATTGACAGGACCTGAGAAATAAATTAGAGTGGTGTCTCATCTTTATAGAGGAGATAGTAGACACTTGAAGAGGTGGATAGAATCACTGAGAGAGGAGCAAGAGCCTTGGGGCAGAGGGAAGGGGCCAGTGAAGAGGACTGAGATGATTAAAGACCGGATGACCCATAGTGTCATGCAGGGAAAGCCAAGGAGATGGTTGCAGAGGGAAAAGAATGTTCTGCAAGGACAAGGGCCGCAAATAATGTCTATGGGATTCGAATTTACTTTCCAGTTTTCTGGGGACTTTCCAGAGAATGCTTTCAAGAGGAAGGAGCTGGTAGGCCCATATTGCCAGGAGTAGGGAAGAGTGGTAAGAGTGAAAGTGGAGGCAGTGAGTGTTGTCTAGTCTTTCAAGACTTGTGCTCTGGAAAGACACAGTGGTGGAGAGATGGCATTGGTCATGGGCTAGGAGGAAAGATTTTTGTTTTACTTTTTGACATCAGGCAGACCAGAGCATGTTTTGAAGACTGAAGGAAAGCAACCAGTCCAGAGATATAAGGAAAAGGAAGGGTAGTTACTGAGTAGGGTCCTGAGGGATAGGGGGGCTCCCCTGCGCCCCGGTGTAGTCTACCTGACAATTGCTTATTGAAAGCAAGCTTTTCTCTCCACCTTGATTTTATCTTTCCCCTAGCCATGCCCCTTCACCCTTGGGAGATCTTCCTTCCACCACTATGGCCTTATTAGAGCTCTCCCACATTTTGCCCCCTCGCTTTCTTTTCTTTTCCTGAGTTCCAGGGAATGGTTACAATTGGACAAAATGAACCTCTCTTTGTCAGTCAGCAAGTCAAGAGAAGCAATTAGTTGCTGGGTTCTCAGCCAACGGACCTGAACCTCTCAAATCCTTGAAGGGGAAAGAAAGCACTTGAATGTTTGTTTACCACTCAGCTTTAGGGGACAATAGTCGCTACTTGTGGCTAGGACAGGCTTCACTGGGGACTTTATCTCTGCAGAATTCTCTGTTAGCTTTTTCTGTGACGTTGCCGGCACCAGACCTAGAAACTTCTAAAAACCTCACAAAACCAGAGAAAGAAAAAAAAAAGTGGTGGTGGATGGAGAGGTAAGGGGAGCATGGGACCTGTTACCCCATTAACCTCTCCAGGCAAGGCCCCTGGATTGGCAGGCAGCTTTTTAATCTCTTTTTCTACCCCCCAAATCCTAGAGTTTGGCTAGTTTTGCTTCCCTCCCCAGTGTCCCACCTGGATTCTTCACAGACAAGTTTCCTGATTCATCTGGGAAATGAATCTGCTTTCTCTAGGAAGCAGATCATTGCTGCATGTCATTGCTACTGTCCCTAAGGGAACAGTTGAACAGAACATGATGTGACAAAAATGCAAATGACATTCTAGAAGTGGGGAAGGTGGGGTGAGCTGTGAGCATGTGAGTTGCCTGCTTCCCTCCTTACACATGGTGTGGAATCTGCATCAGTTGAAGCCATCTCCCTTTGAGTTGGGCACTAGACCGAACTACAAGGTCTTCAGTCATCGGTACATGTGGCTTGGCATGGCTAACAGTGGATTTTTCTCCATGTGTGAATCTCCAGGTTGTGCTCTCTGACTCCCAGTTTGTCCAGACAGCACTCAAGTACTCAATGCTCTCCCTAATTCATAGGTACAGCTAGTTCAGACTTCTTGCTTTGAGCAAAGCCAACTTTTCTACTCAGTCATTTGTTAATCAGGAATTGCTAGCTCCCTTCCAGATCATTCTCCAGGCTGGACCCCAAAATCAGATATGTCAACAAGGCTCTCATGTCCTCCTGTTGGATATATCCTTCTCCCTCACACCCATCTTCCTCCCCCGCCAGTACCTCTGATGTCTGTGCCAGAGCCCAACCCTGGAAAACCCCCACCACCTGCTTTGCTTGCTCCTGCTCTTGGGCTGCCCAAGTATTGTTTGAGGAAATCTTCCTTGACAAAAACATGTTCACTAGTGTCAGCAGAGTTCCCAGGGCTGTTTGGCAGCCCTTCACACTTTTTCTAACATCTGACTTCCTGCCAAGTCCCCCATAACATCTCCTCCCAGCCCTCTCCAGCGGAACCTCAGCTACCCTCAGTTTTATGTAATCTTCACTTCTGACATTGATTGCAAAAATGGAGGCCCATTTGAAATGGACTTTCTCCACTTCCTTCTCACTTACCAAAACTTGTCCTTGTTTTGTTTTGTTTTGTTTTAAAATGCATCCTCCTCCACACTCTCCTTTGGAGGAATAAAAGGCCCTCCTCTGTTTCTAAGACAAACTTATCAACATCATCTGGGTTCAGAGTCGTATCCATCCTATCTTCCTCTGGCTTACAATATACTCATGTGTGTACATAACTCATATTTCTGAATCAGACTGACATCTCCAGGGCGAGATCCATGTAATATTTCACTCTGTGTTCCCAACATGTAGTACCATGGCTGACACATGGTAAGCACTCAACAAATGTTTACTAAATTGGTGAGTTATGAGGGGAGCAAGTAGATTGACTTGAGTTCTTTGTTCTTGGTGCATCTACTTAGTGTTTTACTAAGGGGGCCCCTGGACAGCAAGAATGATGAAGGGAAAAATCAAGAGGATTCGATAAGTTCCAGAACCAGTGTTTTTGGTGGAGTTACGTAATGCGGTATTGGGATTTTTTTTCTTTTTACCTAGAATTGACCTGTCACTTCATAAAGGGAGTTGGGGAAAGAGCACTAGACTGGGAATAAGAAGGTATGGCTGTGCTGCTCATAAGCTGTGTGGCCATGGACAAGTTCATTAACCTGTGGGCCTCAATTACTTTCTCTAGTTTATTGAAGACAAGGTTATTATGAACATTAACTTGAGTTGTGGATGTGCCAACACTGAAGTCTGACTCACCTCTCAGTACAAGCTTATAGTACTTATTCTTTTTTTATTTTATTTTTTTAAATTTTTTATTTTTTATAAACATATTTTTATCCCCAGGGGTACAGGTCTGTGAATCACCAGGTTTACACACTTCACAGCACTCACCAAAGCACATACCCTCCCCAATGTCCATAATACCACCCCCTTCTCCCAAACCCCCTCCCACCAGCAACCCTGTTGTTTTGTGAGATTAAGAGTCACTTATGGTTTGTCTCCCTCCCAATCCCATCTTGTTTCATTGATTCTTCTCCTACCCACTTAAGCCCCCATGTTGCATCACCACTTCCTCATATCAGGGAGATCATATGATAGTTGTCTTTCTCTGCTTGACTTATTTCGCTAAGCATGATACGCTCTAGTTCCATCCATGTTGTCGCAAATGGCAAGATTTCATTTCTTTTGATGGCTGCATAGTATTCCATTGTGTATATATACCACATCTTCTTGATCCATTAGTACTTATTCTTTTTTTAAAGATTTTATTTACTTGAGAAAGAGAGAGAGAGAGAGAGAGAGAAAAACAAGTGGTAGGGAGGGGCAGAGGGAGAGAGAGAGAGAGAAGCAGACTCCACACTGAGCAGAAAGCCTGATGTGGGGCTCAATCCCAGGACCCTGTGATCATGACCTAAGCTCAAAGCAGACGCTTAACCAACAGCCACCCAGGTGCCCCTTGTAGCTCTTTTTCTTGATGCCACTATGATTCTAGAGCTCCTACTTTTTATCTGTACCACAGCTGCCATCACCACTGTGGACCGTCTTTCCTGTTGCACACAGAGCTAGATTTCACCTTAGCTTCTAATTATCCATCACATGAAAGGTAACAGGAAAAGATATCAGGATTTTGAAACCCTTGCTCTCCAGACACCCTTCCCATATCCTTTTTGGCCTATATGGAGCTACATGGATGACTTTACTTCTCTTTAGGGACTACTGCATAGGTGGGAGAGATGAATTCCAGATTCTGTAATTCAAATCCATGGGTGGCTGAGATGTATATGGTGGACTATGCTGGAATACTAGCAAGCCCTGCCATTTTAGCAGACTCCTGTACCCACGGGTCTGTATATTTGGGTTGGAATGTGTATCTCTTTATCTGCATGGGTTTGGATATGAATACTCCTTTGGTTCTAAATGAATACAGGGGTGTGGGTTGGGGAGAGAACCACACAGAGACTATGTGAGTAAGTTGTTCCTCTTTCTTCCATGCCCTTCCCTCCCCTCTCAGGGTTCTCTGAACTCATTGGCAAGGGTTCCAACAGGGAATTTCTTTGATCCTACCCTCCTTTTATTATTCTTCTGTTTCAAAAGCAGTAGTTGGTTATTCCACATTCCCTCCAACTCCCAAATCTTGATGGCTTCTCATCAGAGACTTGGGGAAGCCAGCATTGATCCAGAAGCAATCAGCTCACATCAGTTTAGTACTGGACCAAAGGTTGTGCAGTGTATCAATGATGGGTAATTTATTGTGTCAGAGGAAAAGGCCACAAGTATTCCTTGTCTAATGGAATAGATACACTGCAGGAAAAATTGCTGTCAAGTGAGTTTCTGGCAAGTCCTGTTTCACTTTGATTTTTATAATAAAACCATGGCTATGTTTTGCTAGAAATGCTAAAAGAAAAAGATCGGCTTTAAGTTATAATTAAACCATGTATTTTAAACCATGTTTTTAAAAACTACAATAATAAAATGATAGTGCAGGCCCAATCATCTTTAAACTATAATTAGAATCCTGTGCTGGACAGTTAATTTGTCCCCACCTTTCTCAGCTTTAAATTATGCTCTTCATTTGATTCAATTTTTTTTTTTTTCCTAGTGAAACCTCCTCCTCATGAGCCCTTTATTGATTTCAGGGCTTCTTGCCTTATAATACTAGCAAATGGACATTTTTGAAAACTGGAAGTTTAGTTGTCAGAGTTTCCCCCCCACACACACCAAAAGCAAAGTTTGTTGGTAGAATGAACCCTCAGCCCCTCTCACATACATTGTCTCAACTGATGCGCAAAGCAACCCAGGAAATAGGTGGGGCATATAATAGCCCTATTTTGCTGATGAGAAAACTAAGGCCTAGAGATGAATTGGCTTTCTCAATATCATCCAGCTAGAAAGTGAGAACGGGGAACAGAACCAGAATCTTAAGATTCTTCTTTAAACAAGAGGTTTTTCTGGGAGGCAATGACACCGTCAATCTGAGTTTACTAAAAGGCTTTCTTAACGAGGCCCAGGCCATCAAATCATACACAAGTTGTCTTCTAAATTTGAAGAAGGAAAAAAAAAAATTATGGCAAAGTAAAGATTTCAAGTTTTTTCAACTCACCTTCTGGTTTAAGTGAAATTCGTCCCAAGAAGAGCCATATTTATTTTCTCAGGTGGTCCAGAAACTCTGTATATGCTTTGTAGTACACTGGGTCTCTTTGTATAGGTTGCATACCCATTTGAAGGGGTGTGGGGGACTCATTCAACTATCTGTAATGCTTACAGAAGTGGTTGTTTGTTTTTATTTTGTATGGCCTGTTACTGGTCATAGTTATAGTTTTATTTGAATTTTGGTTCCTAGACTTCCCACTTACAATATTCACACAAAAGTCTGGTCTGGTTTCTGATGTCGTTTTATGAGACCTGAAAATTTTGCATCAACGTATTCACTTCTATCTAGCAGACATCTCTGCTTCATCTTATTTTAACAATTATTGGCATTCCCCAGGGGCAAGGGAAACTACAACACATTTAAAGAAAAAATTCCCTAATTTCTGCTCAGCACAATGATCATCAAATTAGTATCCTGTGCCTCTATTCCCTTTTCTGCTCCTAATTTAATATGCTAGGAGTAAGGACTCATAGCACATCAGAATTTGTCTACATGAGCCTAGTCCATTACCCACAGAACAATTAAAGAGGCCATTTTAACTGTGGAACAATTAAAGAAGGAGGAGGCAGAAGAGGAGGGGGAGGGAAAGGAGGAGGAGGGAAGAAATTAAACAAAAAAACATATCTCCTCTTTTTTAATTTTTTTTTTTTAAGTTCTGGGAAGTGTTATTCCCTGAACTGCCTTTTAGGACTTAATTTCTTAGTTCCAGTAAATGAGTTTCTGTTCAATATTACCCGTTCCAGTGAAAAGATTGGGCAAATAGAGATCAGTTGTTCTGCTATCAGTGAAAATGACAGTATTTTTCTGCCCAGAATAGCTCTCTTTGCCCCTTTTCAATTGGGCCGGGGATTCTATATTTGGAGCATTAGTCAATGCATTAGTCAATGCAGAGGGGCAATCTAGCTTGGTGAAAGAAGCAAAGGCTTTTATATCACCAAAATTAGCTTCAGAAATTGCCTGATGGGTACCCTCAAGCAGGTTTCTTACCCTCTCTGAATCTGGATTTCGGTTTTCTCACCTGTAAAATGAGTCTGATACCTACCCATTGGGGCTGTTAGAGAGAAGGATTACAGGAGATGGGACTTAGTAGGTGCTTGGTAGAAAGAAGGTCATTATTACATTTTAGAAGAGGTATGTTAGGGGTACCTGGCTGGCTCACTTGGTAGAGCTAGCGACTATTGATGGCAGGACCATGAGTTCAAGCCCCACGTTGGGCATGGGGCCTACTTATAATTTTTTTTTTAATTAAAAAAATAGAAGAGAACTATGAATGAACAGGTAAAAGGGAGCGATGCAGAGTGTGGCCTGGCAAGAGTTAACTTTATCACTCTGGAAGGTGTCTTTCTAAAATATTCAACACATTTATAATAACCACGGGAATGGGTGTGTGTGTCTTTGCAAACAAAACATGTAGATGCATGTCTTCATGCCTGGGATGGCTTCAAGCACTGATTACAGCTTAAGAACAAGAGAATAAATGTGATTTCATTTGGGTGTTGAGGGCAAACCTCTGATAGTGCTTCTTAGCTGTGGCAGACACTAGTAATTTGGGAGGGTTCCCACTTTGCTAGACACCGATCACAATTTATGTATGTATGTAGATGGGTAGGGTCAGTGTCCTTGCTGGCAAACTGTAGAAGATGCTATCAGTATCAAGCTGAACCAGGGCTTCCTTGGCCACAAAATAGGTCTGTCTATCTATCTATAGAATATGAGTCTTGGTCATACACTAGACCTATTCCTCATCAACTGGTGTTTTTCTCCCTTATTTGCTTCTGCCTACAATGCTAGCCCATTAGTGCTATTAATAAGAGAATGAAGCATAGGGCTCTGTGGATGGCTGTCTCCATATGTTGCAACAGAAGGAGCACAGAGGTGATTGGGAGGCCCTGATACCAGTTCTGCCACTGACCAATGGTATGACATTAGCAAACCCAGTTGGCTAACTGCTTTGTAGCTTGATGCCCTCAGCCTACCACCCAGATGTATTGTGATCTTCCAAAGGAATGGTGAAAAGAAAAGTAGCCTGAAGTATCTTAAATATTCTGGTCTTGGGGGTGTTATCTTTAGGTTCTTTCTTATCATATATTTCATGGCTAGGAGAGATACTCTAGCTATTCCAGCCAGAGTCTAATAAGTTCTTGCATTTCCTCTGCCCAGCCCTATGGCAAAGATGGGACTTCCAGTTGGAACATAAGGACAAAATGTAGAATTCAAGCCATCTAGTTCCTAGGCTAGAGGTCAGGGATCTCTGCTTCATCTTCCCCAAAGGTCATTAGAGGTCTTTTCTAGGATAGCAACAAAGCCTTTTAATCTAATTTTTCCCCTAGCTAATGAGACTCAGAGGTGACCTTCTTGAAGATTCCCAAGTACACATTTAATTCTGTATTGTTGTTCATTCCACAGCACACCTCAGAATAGAATGTCTACTGCATACCAGACATGGCATCTCTGGAGATACCATAGTAAATGTGTCAACTGAGCACCCTGCCCTCTCAGACCTTCGGTCTAGTGAGGGCAACAGGTGCAGAATATCTCTCCACATGGTCCCCACATATCTTAATCCTCACTTCTCCAAAGGTGGACTCCTCATCTTCCACCCAAGACTCTTCTTCTCCTAGGCTTCCTCAAGTCAGTGAAGAGATCCACTCTCTCAGTTGTCCAGTCAGGAAACCTGGGAGTCATCCTTCAAACCTCCCTCTGCCTAATCCACCTATTCTAATCTAGTACTATACTATACAGTTTTTATCCTCTGAAATCAGTCTCAAATCTGTCTTCTCCTTGTCTTCACTGTCATGAACCTAGTCCAAGTCACCATTATTTCTCTCCAGGAATTCACAGCCTCCTCACTGGGTTCTGTTTATCTGGTCTTGCTGCCCCATCCTCTCCCTTCCTTTATGTGTAGAATTGATCCTGTATGGATTTTGGTTAAGTTCCTTTCCCTTTCTGGGTATCAGCATCTCCATACTAAATGGGATGAGATCCTAATTCTTGTTCAGCTTTCTTTTTCTGCAGTTCCATGATCAGATGGTTCTTGATTACACTCTGATATGATTATCTAGACTTCCAATGAAGGCACTGCTGTGCCTGACCACTGGCTTCTCAGTGTGCATATTCATTCATTCATTTCTCCATTCATTCAGCATTTACTGAACTCCCACTATATACTAGGCACTGTACTTAAGTGCAGGTGATTTGGTGGGGAATAAGACACAGGACTTGTCCTCAAGGAGCACAATCTATTGAGGGGTATAGACACAAACAAGCAATCTAGCAGATTCTGTGAGGTGGGGGCAATCATGGAAGGCTCCCTTGAGGAGATGACATCTTTGTAAAATATTTTTTATTTTTTAAAATTTTTAGAGAGAGACAGAGAAAGAGCATGTGTGAGTGAGCAAGTGAAAGGGGGGGGGGTGAGAGCTAGAGTAGAGGGAGTGAGAGAATCTTAAGCAGTCTCCACACCCAGTGTGGAGCCCAGTGTGGGGTTCAATGCAGGGCTTGATCTCATGACCCTGAGGTCATGAACTGAATTGAAATCAAGAATCAGACACTTAACTGACTGAAACATCCAAGCATCCCTGGAGGAGCTACTAGATCCTGAATGATAAATAGGAGCTAACCTGGAGATCAGAGACATGTACAAAGGCCCTGGGGCAGGATGTTAAAAGAAAGTAAAGCAAGTTTGGAAGATGGTAGACCAATTAGGAGCCTATGGCAACACTCTAGGGAGACATGAGGAAGACCTGGCTGAAGACCATGAGGATAGAGAGAAATGAATAGGTTTGGGTTATATTTTGGAGGTGGAACTGACAGTCCTTGCTAGTGGATTGGATGCGGAAGATGAGGGAAGAGAGGTCGTGGAGAACATTTGGGTTTCTGGTTCAGTCAACTTTGTGGATAGACTGTGATTTGCTAAGTTAGTTCCATTAACTCAAGAGGAAGAAACTGGTTTTGGGAATAGGGTTGAGGAGAAGATGATGAGTTCAGCTTTGGTCTTACTGAGTTTGGAATGGCATATCCAGATGGAGAGGCCTAGTCAGTCATTAGCTATCAGGATCTGGCACATGAGAAGAGCAATTGGGGCTGGAGGTTCAGACTGGAGAGTCATTAATATGTAGAGCAAGTTCCTTTAGGAGAATGAGCAGACACTGAAGAGCTGAGTGCCCAGGAGAGCCAAGACACCAATGCTAAGTAAGGGGGGGGGCAATGCTCTCATAGATGTGGGGTGCTGGCATACATGCTCATTCATTCCTGGGCACACATCCCTGCCCCAAAGAGAGTTTCTCCATGTTATCTGTGCATCTCCCCCTTAAATTTCAGAGAAGGAACATTAAAAGTACTCAATTGTAACTTCTTCATTTTATCATAAATGATACGTAAAGAGGAATGGGAACGGATATTTTCATGCTACCTGCCAGGAGCTCATTAACTCACTTAAATTCCTACAATAACCCTCACGAGAGCTATTATTTCTCAGAGCTGTAGAGACTCAGCGGTTAAGTCACTTGCCCAAGGTCACCTAGCTATTATGTGGCAATAAGGAGATTGGACTCCAGATCTGTCGGACTCCAGATCCAGCATTCTGATACCAGGAAAGTCTGCAAATGTTCCCTTTTCTCCTCTGCTTCATAGATATCATTTGCATCCCCTAACATAATGCTTTGCTCTCCATTAAAATACAAATCCCCTTGGGGAGAAGTAAAGCTCTAAGTTGTTGTCAGTCATGTATGCCTCAGTGGCAATGAGTTTCAGATTCTTCTGTAGGCATAAATTTTAATTTGATTGGAGAAGGACACTGGAAACTTCAGGGAGGGATAAAAAGACAAAAGACCTCTCCGTCTCCTAACTAGTCTGAGGTGTGTGCTTTTAGGAGTCTTCGATGCTATTTTTGCGCATGGGTACCTCAGTAGTCTCCCCTTCTCTGTGGCTTTGCTTTCCATGGTTTCGGTAACCTGCAGTCAGCTATGGTACTGAAGCAGATGA
Source organism: Mustela lutreola (assembly GCF_030435805.1). Taxonomy (NCBI): domain Eukaryota; kingdom Metazoa; phylum Chordata; class Mammalia; order Carnivora; family Mustelidae; genus Mustela; species Mustela lutreola. The sequence continues at coordinate 93,047,777 of NC_081308.1, read as the reverse complement.
TCCCCCTTCTGACCTATTCACTAGCAGCCTAACGGCTACATCACAACACCTCCATCTTTCCCCTCGTTTTACCTCATCACGTAGGCATTGTATCAGCTCACCTCATTTCATTTCATTTCACCCCATTAACATAACTTTTTTTTTAACAATAAAGTGTTAATAGTTGTTCTATTTTATTATTATTGTCAATCTTGTGGCTGGTTTACAAACTTAACTTTATGCCAAGTATGTATGTATAGGAAAAACAATAGTGTGTATATATGTATATAGGTTTTGGTACCATCTGTGGTTTCAAGCAACCACTTTGGACGTCTTGGAACACATACCCATGAACAAGGAGGGACTACTGTCTTTTATATGCGGAGCCATTACCGGGTCTGTTACCCCAGTGATGTGGGGCCAGAGCTGTGGGTGTGGTCTGATCTAAGGTGACCCGAAACTGCATCCTAACCCCAATGCCGTGTGGTCAGCGGGAGTCAGCCAGCCTGGGGTTCAGTAGGGTGCTGCAGTTCCTGGCCTCAGGCTCAAGTCCCAGCTCAGTCTCTTGAGAATTCCACCCTGCTGCGCATATTTAAAATCCCTAGCAGATGGAGGCAAGAGAGCTTGTTGGAAAGACTTGGAGGAGTCCCTTCTGCCCTGTCTGGGTCTATTTGCCAAAATAAATGGCATGTATCAGGGCAGGGCATTGGTCCAAACCCATTGAAATTCTGCTAGCAGTCCAAACAGTGCTGGTGTTTCAGATTGGTTCTGTGAAATGATCAGAGTTAGGAAGACAGAAATGATGTGTGAGCATCTGGCTGCTGCAGCCTACTGATGGGGATAGTCCCAGGGGCGGGCCTGGGGTAAGGGGGAGCAGCCTCAAGGACCCCCTAGGACATCTGCCACTGGTGAGCTGGGAAAGAGCCACACACTGGCAGCAGGCAGTCTGGTTGGAGTCTCGTACTGTTTTCCTCACTAGCTCTGGGAACTGAACAAGTCCTTCTCCTTCTCTCGGCTTCTTCCCCCACCTCCACCCCCATGTATAAAACAGAACCTAGATGAAATGGTCTCCAAGGGCCCTTTCTGCTCGAACATTCTGTGACTTCTCTGACACTGGTTTGATTTCTTTTTATTTGTATTGAGAGAGAGGTCCACCTACCCACCTGCTTATCTGCAGCTGCTGTGTTCTTACACTGACCTCTACTGCCCATTATGAAAAGTGCCACCGATCGCTACTTCGCAGCAGCGCCGCCCCCCCCCCCCACTCCCACCCAAAGCAGTTCATCATTTATTTAGGGTTAAGCTTCAGCAGTAGAGTGAGCACAGAGACAGGAACCCTGTGCCTTGTAGACGAGTGAGAAAGAACATGCATCTGGAAGCACAGAGCAAGCATATCTAGAGATGGCTGAAAAAACATCCCAGAAAACAAACCTTGTCTCTCACTTCTTCTTGTAGTCCTCTTCATCTGTTCCCAGTGCTCTGAGCCACTGTAGGGTGACACTGCAGTGGGGAGGAAGAGTTCTTGTCTCTTAGCTTATGACTGCAGGCTCTAGAAGGGCCTGGCACCCCACTGAGGAGGCAGTTCTAGGCTCCTGGTACCTCAGAGGCCTCGAGACATCCCGCATGCCGTTTCTGGCCCTTAGGTAGGCCTGAGAGCTTCCTAGCTGAGGCCAGCCCAGAAGCTCTACCTCAGAGGTAAGCATACCCCTGAGGAGGGCCATTTCAGAAACCCCTTTGGAAAAAGAATTAGCATCCAAAGAATCTACAAGTCCTTTCAGAGACTCACTTTAAGCTCTCTGTGGCAAATTCAGCATGGCAGGCCCTCCAAGAGAAAGGGAGCCGGCCAGGGAATCCTGTCTTTTCTGGATGGAATCAGATTTCCTGTTGAGTCCAGTTCTAGACTCGCCTCATTCCTACGTCTCCTTAGTTACTCTTGCTGAGCATGTGCTCACAGAGGCAAGAGACCAGAGTTGGAGCATGCCAGCCAGGCCTTCCCTGCTCAGGCCCCGGTGATGCGAGCAAGATGGGAATTGGGCCACACCACAATCCACTCTTCTTGGTGCAATGGTTTATTGTGCTCTCCGCCTCCCATCCCTTGATGTGAGAAAACTTTGGGCAGGCCTCAGATTTGGGTCAAGCTTGCAGTGCCCTGCCTGCCTTGTCTCTGCTAGTAATAACCTGGCCTCAGCAAGCCCATCCTGGGTCCGGTCCTCCCACCAACCACTCCCCTCCTCCCCCAACAGCTGCTTCTTATCTGTCTCCCTCGTCCCAGCCTCAGGCAGGCTGCCCTGGCCTCCGGCTAACACACACATGTTCTGAATGCTCACTGATGAGTTTCAGCCTCAAAATGCTGCCTTCCTCCCATCCATCCCCTATCTCCAAACCTCTGAGGGTTCCTGTGAGCTCCTCTATCAAGTCTTCAACTCTCCTTCCTTGCTTTCCAGGCCCACCTCAGTTGGGGCCCCCTTTCTTTCCAGCGTGGGCCATGACTCTCCCCAACCATGGACAGAACGTAAGCATTTCCCAGGCCTTCCATGGCCAACACTTTCTTTGTGCTCCTGGACCACTTAGGCTATGTTCCAGACTTGTGCTGTTTGCTCTGGTTTTATGGCTTACCTTTTAGACTTCTTCGTTAACCCTCAACACTCCAGCATTGTATTTTTATAAGTATATAAAATATACAATATTTTATATAAAATATACTTTTATTTTTATAATTGGTCTTCTTTTTAGTATTGGTATTGGTTTTTTTCTTCTTTTTTTGGTCTTTTTCTTTTTCTTTTTACCATATATGCAAGAGTAATAAATAATAGAATCATTACATAGAAAATTCCAACAATGGGAGATAAAAGCATAAAAAGTGAAAGTTCTCTTCCTGCCCCATCATTCCCAGAAAGAAGCCCATTAAGCACTACACAGCCTAGCACCTTTTGAAAGTTATACGTTGGGCGTTGGAGAAGGTTGAGTGGTGCGTGGTCACCCCAGAAAATTGCATCTCCTTGGGAAGAACCTCTTTGTACTTCCTTAGATGAGTCGTCAGTCTTTGGGTGGCCCGACTGACACCGGAAATTTTACTCTAAAGGCCCCACATAGCTGGTGGCCACTTGCATCTCCAGTACGTGATTCTAACCACTGCCTAAAGCATCTGTCCTTTTTCCAGCCTTTTAAAAAGTAACCTTTGCGGGTGAATATTAAGGAGCCTGTCTAATGGGCTTTTCTGAGTTTTTCACAGATCTGAGGAAATTGGACCAAGAGGTGGAGATGGGAAGCTGGGTCTACCAGGTAGAGACCTGGTAGGGTGTTGTGTTCTCTGAGAGGTAATGCTCATTACTAATGGTTTTCATCTTTCTGCCAAGAATATTCAGTACCTACTGGGATTTGTTCTAAATGATAGACTAGCCCACCTGTGTTGCACCCACTGGGGTTAATTCTCTGTCTCTGTTAGCTTGAAAATGTCAGCCTGAACTCTCATACTTAATTGTTACAGGCATTTTATAGCTAATGCATTCAAAATCCTCAAGGTGCTCCCTCTTGCTATCATAATTGATGTTTTGTGCATAGTCTCAGGCTTCTTGAATTTTACACATTCAACACTCTACAGATGGTGGGTTGAAGGGTAAGAAGAAGAAATAGAGGAAAAATAAACAGTGTGTGTGTGTGTGTGTGTGTGTGTGTGTGTGTTTTCCCTGTAAGCATCTGTTTCCAGTTGCAGTGATGGGGCCCTGGGATCTGCATATGAAGATGAGCTTTTGCAGGTTGACCAGCCCAAAGATCCTCTCTGGATCTTTGTCCCCTCTCTGGATCCCCCGAGGCAATGTTCTTCAGGCCTAGCCATTTCCAGACTTCACAGCAAGTACGGGATTGGCCATTTGAATGTGAGATATAAAATGTCACGATGCTCTCCAGTGTTCTGTTCTTTCCCTATTTTGACAATCTGATGGATGGCCTGGCGCTAACCAGGAAGAGGATAATATTATCCTGCCTGAATAACTAAGAAGTACAAAGTTGAAGGATCTTGGTGCACATGAATCTTATTAAATGTGCTTATAAAATATGTTCTATCCAAATAAGCTTAGCGGCCCTGAAAATAGCCTTTTCTGACCCATGTCTGGAACTTTGGCATGCTTCACAGATCTCTAAGCCAAAATTACTTAGTGAAGTGATGACAGTGTTCTCTGTGCATGGGAAAATTGGAAGTGTTCATGTTGAGTCCCCTGTTGGCTAACTGCACCCCTTCTCTCCATCATAGGGGCGACCAGGACCAATTGGAATTCAGGGTCCAGCGGGCCCTCAAGGATTTGCTGGCCCTAGTGGTTTAGCAGGGTTGAAAGGAGAAAGGGGTTCCCCAGGCCCCCTGGGACCATATGGACCAAAAGGAGATAAGGTAAAAACACCAGAGCTTGGTTTTTCTTTGAGTATGGACTACATGTATGAAGGTAAAAGGTTCTAAATCTCATTTATGGAAATAATACTAATAAAAAAAAGCTGCTAGAAAAGTGGGCTTGCTGGGCTGGGATTTCAGGTGGGTTCAATGTGGGTGTGGGTCAGAAGTTCAATCAGCTGGGCAGGAGAGGACAGGAATCCAATCAAGGAGATGGGGAAGCAAAGCGTCAGTCAGAATGCTGGGAAGAAATCTGGGCCACAAAGGTAGGGAAAGACACTCCAGAAAGGAGGTTGATCATGTCATGGCAGCTGGCTGAGTTTAGCAGCTTAGTTTATATTCCCTGCAGACTTTAATCACCTCCCATTCACCCCACTGGTAAAGGAGGTATTCCCACCCCAGGGTTCTGGGGATGGCAGAAGATATGACCCCTGACGCCAGATGGAAGAGATTGACATCAGGTTTATTAGTCACCTATATTCACAGTAAAAAGTAGAAAGACACCACACACCACACAGGACCACAAAATGGTGGGTGGAGGTGCACTCTAGAACAGAATAAACCAGAAGGGGCAGTGGGAGGCAACACTGAATAATTCACTGAGCCATCAGGGACTGAAACCCACGACTCAGGAATAAGCAGGAGCTGCACCTTCTCTGTTTCATAAGGAGGACCGTTTGCCTAGGAGATCTTATCTGTGGGAGCAGAGGAGATAGGGGGACTTGGGACTAGGCCTTTAGAGGCCCTTCTGGTTTTCCCAGATGTCAAAACAGCACGTTATACTGAACCGTTATTTTCAGTCTGGCACCATATTGCTTAAAATAAAAACTGGTCTCAGAACACAGACATATTTAAGACCTTGAGTATAGGCAAGTGATTATCCAGACCTGGAGGAGGGAGCAAGGTGATGTAATGTGGAGAGGGAAGTGCACAACACATTTCAGCTTAGGTCACAAATCACATGGAAGAACCCACTTAATCTAGTGGAGATCAATTAGAGCGTCTCTTACCTTCTTTTTCCCACTCCTTGTTTTAGGGTCCCATGGGAGTTCCTGGCTTTCTCGGCATCAATGGGATTCCAGTGAGTATGTGCACAGAGGCATTTTTTAATATCACTTCTAGGTCGCCTTGGCCTTCACCACATCCTGTTTCAAGTGTCGAGATGCACACGATCGGGTTTGAAGCAAAGTGTTTGCACACACTTTCCCAGGGACTGAGTTACAGGTAGCACTCAGTCAGGTGGCTGGAACACGCACAGGCATAACCCTCAATATCTTAGCCAAGAAGAGTTAGGTCTTGTGGTTGAGGGGAGATTCAACCGGGGATGATATGTGGAGACACACATCAGAGCACATGCATACTGCACACATCAGAGCACATGCACATATATTATAAGAAAATTAAGGGGAAAAAAGGAATAGTAAGAGGATACATGAATTAGACAGAAAAATACTTGGTGGTATCTCAATACATTTCATTCCAGTAATTTGTTCTCTATAGCCTTGTCTCATTCCAGAGTGAATTTCCCTTTAGTTTTTGCAGAGTGGCTGTTCCAAAGATCATGCAGAGACTGCCTCTTCCCTTTATCCTGAGGACCGGGATTTGCTGGATATAAGTGAGGAATTTGGAGCTTACAGGCATCTCTTTTTCCCATTTTATCTGATCCAACCCTTTGGGTGCTCCGTTCACCCTGTATTCTTATTTATCCCACCACTGGAGAGTCCATGAATAACATTTTGCCAGTGTTGATTAACATTTTACCAGCCTTTAAAATACAGTATTTTGCAACTTGCTGCTGTCACTTTTTAGTTCTGCTTTTTGTCACGTGTCTATATATATCAAATCTGTAGCCTGGGCTGTGTTTATCTATGGCAGTGGTTTTCAGCCTTGTTACGGAGAAGACCCAAAGGTTTGTGTGGAAGTTTGGTGTATGGATCAGGGAAAAGTAGAGCTTCTTTGTTTGAGAGAGGTTTTAGAGCCTGTTTTTATCCTTCCAACAACCTCTAAGGCATTTTTCTGAACCATATCTAAGCACAGTTTGGCAAATTCTGGACTTAACAGCTTCTAGAGTTATACTGCATTATCATCTAGTATCAAGGAAGGGGGCTTAAATCTCTTTGTGCCAATCTCTAGGCATTTCTTGTGCACCTGCTGGATGTTGTCACTTTACTACAGGGATACAGTAGTATCCCTGGGGGTGCCTGGATGGCTTAACCAGTTAAGGATCTGCCTTTGGCTCAGGTCATTATCCCAGGGTCCTGGGATCGAGACCTGCATCAAGATCTCTGCTCGGCAGGGAGTTCACTTCTCCCTTTCCCTCTGTTCCCTCCCTGCTTGTGTGCTCTCTCTCTCATTCTCTCTCTCTCTTTCAAATAAATAAACAAAATCTTAAAAAAAGATATTATCATCTGATCCATTTTCTTTCCAGACCTAGTATACAGTTGTGAAGCTGGAAGACAGAAGTCTCGTTTCCTTCCATTTGTTATCTGTATCAACAAATTGGCCAACAAAATTCTGCATTTTATCCAACTGCAGAGTCTGCAAAATGCCCAGAAATGGGCCAGCAGGGAAATAAGTGTATGGGGTTGGCTGTTCTTTTATGACATCCTCTGGCATTTTACCCTGGCTGTGTTCCTATCGGCACTTTATCCAGGATCCAGTTCAGATTGTGTGTCTTCTGGGAGCCATGGGTAAGGAAAATGAGAAAGCTGGAGAGCACCTCTTCCATTCCTTTTGGGGAGCTGAGTGGGGGAAGTTGGAGCCTGCAGCAGCACTGAGCCCGTCCTCCTGTCGTCTCTTTTTAATGGAGGCTGGAAGGAAGAGAGTCCTGTGACACTGAGGCTGGTCCAGTTCTGAAGTGAGACATGCCCCAGAGGCCAACATGACCCTTCTGCCTTTAGCATGTGGCGAGGAGTGCCCTAGTGCTCACAGGAATTGATCACTTCTCTCTGGGGCTTCACTGCTTGAGAGAATGAAGTACGGTATCCAGATTCCTCCAAATAAATGTACTACCCCTGATGGAAGTTCCCATTCCCTGGGCCCTTCCCTTGACCAAAGATTGTCTGTGTTTGTTTTTGACTATCAATTGCTTTAGCCTCAGGCCCCAAGGCTCTCTCACTCCATTAAATTATTCTCCCTTGTTCTTTCCCTCTCTTCCAGTGGTTCAAGATGTATTTGTTGGGCACCTTCTGCTTGCTGCTTACCTCTCCCTTCCATCTCCAATCTAGGAGTCCTTGGTATCTCCTTATTACATGTGGCCCACGGTATTTATTAGTTGTCTTGTGTGATGGTCTTACCTAGCTTTCTTGAAAGTGCAGAATACATCTCCTACTCTACTCGCAGGCCCCAGAGATCCTGGGGCTAAATTCACCACATGCTAGGAATGCTAGAAATATCTGTGGGACTGATTCCAACCTCTAGTGCCCACAAAAGCAATGGTTGTCAGACTGGCAGGACTCCCTCAGACACAGGAAGACTAATTATTTTGCTCTACTTTCGGCAGCTGAAACCAACAGCTTTCCCAACACATCTTACTAAACTGGATCACTGCACAAATCTGATTCCCCACTTAATGTTGGCTGATCGCTAACATATGTATCACTGGTTTGGGTCCCAAAACTCCATCGTGGCTGCCATGTAGGTAGTTTCAACATGAGCGAGCAAATAATCATTTTATGAATCATTCAAGTCTGTGCACCAAGGGGCATAGCAACCAGTTGGGAGAATGAACAAACAAGCATTCATCAAGATAGTCAACATTAGAATAATGTAGACTCAGGGCAGTAGGCTTGTGGTTTTTCATGATATCACAGCTGTGCACTGGGGATGTGGGCATCCACAAGAAATGCATGTTTATCAACTGTTTTCGTTCCCATCAGTTGGAAGCAGAAGTTTTCAAGTTGTCCTTTGCAATGTATGTTTAGCTTTTCTCCTGGAGTTAATCTCAAATATTTCCCTTCCTAGAGACTCGTAAATGAACACACCAGATTTATATCTTCAAAGTGGACACAGACCTCACCAAATGGAAAATTTTCCCTTTGAAATCTGGGCCTGGAGGAGTGTTGCTTTTCTGGATTGTAGCCCATTTACTCTGTGTGTTTGGTGCCTTGTGGTTGTATAGAATCGTGGTGTCCTCCCTCCAAGAGCTACATTCTCATTGAGAGCTGGCCCACACATATGTAAAATCATTAGCTAAAACCAGAAGGGGCCAAGTGCCCGAAATGCTGTGGTACTACTGAGAATTAAAAAAAGGAGCTAGAAGTTCAGCCCAGTGACATATCCTCGTTGACTTACCTAGGAGAAGAAGGCTTCCTTCACTGAGCTCTTACTTAGTAAACTTAGCCTCATTTAATTGTAATCATAATGAACTTTTTGTTATTGTAATGAACTTTTCAGTTCATTTTGATGTTGACAACAACCCTAGCAGGTAGTATTACTCATCTCCATTTTTACGAGTGAAGAAACTGAGATTCAAGATGGGGAGAGGCAAAGCTGGGATTGGAACACAAGTCTGGCTGACTCAGAGCATGCTTTAGCTGGCATCTCATGGTATCAGCTGGACAAGATGGGGCTGACAGATCTAAGTCAAATGCCAGAGAATTCAGCTAAGGTAGGAAGGAATGAACAGGTACCCCCTGGAATAATGCAGGTGGAAGATACTAGGCATCCAGGCAAGGGGCTCCTGGATGGCTCAGTCGGTTGAGTGTCTGACTCTTGATTTCAGCTCAGATCATGATCTTGGGGTGGTGAGATGGAGCCCCACATTGGGCTCGACACTCAGTACAGAGTCTGCTTGAGATTCTCTCTCTCCCTCTGCCCCTCTCCCCACTCATGCTCTCTTTCTAAAATAAATAAATAAAATATTTTTTTAAAGGAATTCAGGCAAGAAAACCACAGGGTTGGGGCCCAAGTTAAAAAAAAAATGTGGATACCAACGGGTAAAAAGCCAGGTAGAGGTTTTGGTGTCAAACAGAACCAAGGCCCCAGGAGTGAGCCAGTCTATTGTCTTTGTCTTAACTCATCCCTGTTATCCAGCTGAGCGATAACGCCTAGCGTGTTTGCCTGGGATATTTTAAAGTGGTGATCAGGATTCCAGGAAGAAATAGACACTCTACCTGAAAGGGTTAACTGAACTGAGGGCGTGAAGGATATATTTAAAGGATGTAAGCATGATTCAGAGGAACAGCAATGGATTGCCAAGCAACTAACACAAGAGCTTTGGCTGCCCCTAGGCCCAAAGATGAAAGAAAGAATGATGATACTGGAACTAGATACTGGTCAGATCTGGAGCCATGGAGTAGGGGCTGCTCAATGAAGACTTGTAGATAAATGTAGCCATTGTCAGAAATATGGCCAGGGAGGGATTGCATGGGGGAAATAAACAACCTGTGTTCTTTCTGCTCCTGTTCTTTGATCATCTGCCTGTGTCTCTCAGGAGACACAAGGAAAGGGAGCCTCAGTAGCACTGTCCATAAAGGTCAGCCTCCGAAAGCACAGATCTGGGGAAGGTGGAGCATAGATCTTCAGGGCGAACAAGAATAGCTGTTTCCTTCTGGAATAAAATGTTGACAACTTAGTAAGCTGTTCCCGGTTTAGTTCACTCTAGACTTACACTTTTATATCAATAGACTATCTCCTACCACCACAATAAGAATGAAAATGCATCAAAATTCTATGGCGCATTTTCCTAATAAGAATTTGACAAAAGCTTATTTCCCCCAATAATGCAAAAGATTGAGTTTCGAATGTGTGGCACGCTTTCCTCAAATTATTAAATATCCATGGCTGGCTTTAAAACATGCACGTGGCGGGGGGTAGGAGTCAACCTTGTATGGACCTGTCCAGATTTCTGGGCTTTCACATCATCTCTTTGCTCCATACCCAGCACATAACCCACTCTTGATGACAGATTTTAAAAGATCTGTTTGCACCGTAAAAGTGGACTCTGTGCACCATGGAAGCTCAACTTCAATTATGTGAATGATTGCTAATTCCCCTGGTAAAACAATGGTCTCAGTAGCAAGTATGGAGAAGAAGTGAAGACACAGGGGTGGTGCCGTGGAAACTGCTTCTGCTCTGTTGACCAATAGTCAGCATCCTTTCCTAGGCAGAGCCATATTTTTAAAAAGCCCCAGGCTTTCCCCATACAAAGAGCCACACCAGGCTGCCTGGGTTCTGGTCTATTCTGAGGAAGTCCCAAGGCCTGGCATGATTGCCTGATGGTAACCCTTCAGTGGCCAGCCAGCTAAGTCCTATCTTAGTACATCTTTGTACCCTGGGAAGATGAAGTTGCACCCCATTGTGTATCCCATCTTGATCCCTTTGGTTTCAGCACGGGTCTGATTAAAACATCGGTCCTTCGGGGGGGGGGGGGGTGTCCCCCTGCGCTGTCACCAGCTCCATACACTTGAGTGTGGAGGAAAGCTCTAAGAGAATGGTTCTCACAGGGCAAAGGGAGTAGACAAGGAGCCAGAGGTGGGCAGCATACTTAGTTTTTCTTCCTGGGGAGCTGGTGAGGGTTGGTCGGAGTCCTGTGGCTGATGTGATCCCTTCTTTTCTCTTGGAACAGGGCCACCCTGGACAGCCAGGGCCCAGGGGCCCACCTGGCCTGGATGGCTGTAATGGCACTCAAGGAGCTGTTGGATATCCAGGCCCTCAGGGCTATCCTGGGCTTCTCGGACCACCCGTATGTTGCCAAATTTTTGTCCTTTATTTCAAATGGTGTTTTTTGCCTTTCCCTGCTCTTATGGAGACCTCGTTAAGCATCTGCATCTAAAGAATACTAGTTGCGGAAGAGGCACATATGTTCCACTTCTCAGAGGGTTTTTTTTTTCCTCTTTTTCAAATGATGATTTTAGAGCTGGCAAGACTGTGAAGAGCCTCCAGTACATTTCAGAGCAAAGTACACACTTGGGCTATTTGATTTGTTCCCACATCAGATGACACTGGAAAATGCAGTATTTGGAAGGCTTACATGAGATCATGGGAGCACTGATGATGACCCAAAGGGCTTGGTAGGCTTGGTCTAAACTAGTGATTTTTTTTTTTTTAACATGGGAATGTACTGATTTAATATTCATACTTCGGCATCTCAATTAAACATATTTACATTAATATATTTTTATAGGTGGAAAACATTCCCTCAAACGTACTATTTTTAAAAAAAAAATTTATTTTTATTTTTTATAAACATATAATATATTTTTATCCCCAGGGGTACAGGTCTGTGAATCGCCAGGTTTACACACTTCACAGCACTCACCAAAGCACATACCCTCCCCAATGTCCATAACCCCACCCACCTTCTCCCAACGCCCCTCCCCCCAGCAACCCTCAGTTTGTTTTGTGAGATTAAGAGTCACTTATTAAACCAGTGATTCTTGACCAGGGATGATTTCCCACCCCAAGGAACATTTGACAGTTACTAGTGACATTTTTGTTTGTCACCACTCAGAGTACACTACTAGCACAAGACAGCTTTCCTCCAACATCAAGGACTCCTCTGTCCCAAAAGTGTCTGTACTGAGAAAGAATTGAGAAATCCTACTCTACACTGACATAGTTTGCCCCCCTTCCCCTTCCCCACCCAACCCATAACCCTTGGTTCCAGGATTGATAGAGCATTTTTTTAGATCCTGCTGTCACCACTTTTATTTAATTCTATTCATCCAGATAGGGATCCAATATCTGGATCTAAAGGATCTCTAATAGATACAGTGCCCTTGCAAGGTTGTTTTTACAAACAACTAGGAAGAGAAAAATAACAATTCAAGCCCGTTATCAACCTTATTTGAAATAATCTAAGCTGCTAAGGGTACTCAGGTGATAGATTTAGCTAGAAATCATACTGTTATACAGATTCTGTGGCTACATGAATTAATTGGCTTTTTTTTCCCAGTATGTCTTATTCCAGTGCTATCCCACATTCTTTTTTTGTTATTATTAAAGTATAATTGACATATAACATTATATTAGTTTCAGGCATACAACATAATGATTTGATATTTGTATACATTGCAAAATGATCACCACACTAAGTCTAGTTACCATCTGTCACCAGAGTGGCAATCTTTTTTTTCTTATGGTGAGAACCTTAGGTCTCCTCTCTTAACAACTATATAATACTATTTACCCTAGGGGTACCTAGCTGGCTCAATCAGCAGAAAATGCAACTCAACTCATAATCTCAGGGTTTGAGCCCCACATTAGGGTATAGAGATTACATAAAAATTAAATCCTTAAAAATGCATTATTTACTATAGTCACCATGCTGTACGTGGCATCCCCATGACTTCCTTATTTTGTAACTAGAAGTTTCTGCCTCTTGATTCCCTTCACCCATTTTGCCCATCCCCTTCCCAGTCTCCCCTCTGGCAACCACCAATCTGTTCTCTCTGTCCCCAAGATTTGTTTTGTTTTGCTTGTTCATTTATTTTGGTTTTACTTTTGATTCTACACATCAGTGAAATCATATAGTATTTTTCTTTCTCTGTCTGACTTATTTCATTTAGCATAATGCCCTCAAGCCCCATCCATGTTGTCGCAAATGGCAGGATTTCCTTCTTTTTTAATGGCTGAGTAGTATTCCAGAGTGTGTGTGTGTGTGTGTGTGTGTGTGTGTGTCATCATCTTTATCTATTCATCCATCAATAGACACTTAGGTTATTTCCATACCGGGATATTTATACCAAGAAAACAAAAACACTAATTCAAAAAAAGATATATGCCCCCTATGTTCATTGAAGCATTATTTAGTTAGTATTTTATTGGAAGAGCATCACCAGTGCCTTCTGTGACAAATTTGTGGGTGTGGGTATCTGCATAAGAGAGACAGACAAAACACAGGTCTCATATCGGCATAAAGGACTTGATATCTAAAGACCGAACCAAAATGCAGCGGGTGTCGGGGGGTGGTGGTGGAGAAAGACGTATTACCTACGTAGTATGAGCTTGTTTGGGTCACAAAGGGCTCCAAACACTGCCATGGCAACAGAAGAGGAGAGCAAATCACATCTGTGTTAAGAGAATGGAAGTCCAGCAAAGTGAGGAAATGCTGCCCCCAAGAGGGAGACAAGAAATCTTGAGGTAATAAACATTCCGACAGCATAAAGGACAAGGGTAAAACCTAATCCTGTCCCTAAGCCTCCCATTAAGCCTAAATAGGAACTTGGGCGTAGATTTTATTAAGCTGAACCCTTTCTAACCCTGCTGAATTGCTAGTGGGTATTTTGTCAAGCTTCTTTGATGAAAGGAGCAGCCATAAGAATAAGGGGAAACAGGAAACATTAGGAAAGAAGGTGCTTTGGGGACCCACTGATTCTTCTATCACACCTATGATCTGTGAACTCAAGAAATCCATAATTCAGCCAACTCTTCAGTCCCCGAAGCTTACTCCTATCTCTAATACTAATCCTGACTTCTCCTTAGATATAGGGACATTGATTTTCCCCACGAAGACAAATTTTAGCAGATGTTAGCCAGCGTCTGCCACTGAGACGGTAAAAAGTTTGGTTTGGTAGTCAGGTTCGGTGTACTTTGACCTGTCTTCCGTGTTAACACCTCTTAGACAGGCCTTGAAGCTGAGGTTTTGTGGTAGAAGCACAAGATGGAGATGGTTTTGTAGATATCTTTTAACCCGGAGGGTCACAAACTGGCCTGTGTGACCCATGACTGCAGCTTGGTTTGATATTTTTAAAGGTTTGTGTGGAATGAGAGAAGCAGAATACAGGACAGAGCCCAGAGAAGGCCCACAAAGCTTAAATTCTTTACTATCTGCCTCTTTACCGATCTTCTCTAAGCTTAGTCGTAGCTGGGGGCCGTGTCAGTGACATAGCTGTGAGGGGTAGAGCACATGAGCGGGAGGCTTCCCAGTGAGCCGTGTGTTATATGTGGATGTTCTGATCAGTGTTCTAAACAGAGTCAAAGCCCCCTACTTCCTTTACAGATTCCTGACTTGGGCGTTGGGGAGACAGCCATATAACTTTGAGACTCAGCACCCATTTGGGGGATGTTCTTTGCCCCTTAGCACAGCCATAGAATAAACCACATGGTTCCAGGCTCTCGACATTGGGTCCTCTATGTGATCAGATCATACTGTTTAAAACTCTGTATGTGTGCATGCATTTCTTCACAAGTGTTTCTTATTTTACTCAGGGGCTTCCTGGGCAGAAAGGCTCTAAAGGCGAACCTGTCTTTGACCAAGGTACTTTCAAAGGAATGAAGGTAAGAGCCTCTGAGGCAGGCAGCTAAGTAGGCTGGCTATAAGTTGAGTTCCCTGGGATTGGGCCCAGCTCCAACAAGACCGTTATGAGAACTAGCATCTGTGTCTCTATTGGAGCAGACTAAGCTAGACTTAAAAGGGATCTGGAGCTTTTTGGTGGTGGAAACACTGGCAGAAATGTTTGCAGCCATACTGTCAAAGAGATTTGCTTTATAGGATCTACACCCAAAATAAGAGACAGATCAGCAAACAGTTTGCATGGGTATCATTTTCTTTGACAAGCCAAGACATTTCCTGGAGGCAGATACCTTTTGTTTACCCTACAATCCTTGATGTCTGCATACCTTGGTATGAAGCCATGTTATGTCTCTGCCCATCTCAACATGGCCACTGGCCCAGGATGCTGGCTCCACCATTTTCTGTACCTGCACGCCAACCTGTTACCCTCACCAGGCCCCTGACTGTCTGCAAAAATTGCCCATCAACTCTGCAGCTGGCTGGAAACCTCCATCACTTCCTAGAATTGACCAGAATCTTCTGTATTCTTGTGACTGTACTCTTGGTATATGCTATCTGGAAACTCTGGTGCCCAAATGATTGACCCTACTCCCTTGCAGAGTGGGAGGTGAGCTTGGTATTATTCCCTTGGTAGCAGATGGTAATCGATGTGCCCAGCATCTGAAGGGAAGGTGCACACACGTTCACTCAGCTGAGGTTGGCACCTTTCTGTCTTCCATCCATGCACAGAACCAGAAACACTGCAAATCCATTTGGAAGGTGGTGATTGGGGTGGGTGACTAAGAACCGGAGAAGGTACAGGGTTTGGGCTCTTGGCTTAGATGTCATGGCCAAAGGTTGAATGGTAGGCTTGGAAGGGAGCTCATGATTATCGGATTCGTGTTGCTCATTTTACAGGTAGAAAAACTGAGGTACACTGGGGCTATGTGACTTGCTTAGACTCACATAGCCCATTTACCAGAGAGCTAAAATCCAGGCAGTGCTTTTTCCATGCAGCAGAGAGCTGATTTTTTTTTTTTTTTTGACCATAAGCCAAATGGGTAAGACTAGCAGGTGTCAAAATATAGCCATTGTCATAGCAAGCATTGATTAAACGGCTTTGCCAAAAATCACAGAGACCCTGGACCCCGTGGAACACATCAATTTCCACAATATGGTTATATTACAGATTCATACAGTGACTTAAGATGCTGCAAAGTAATTAAAACGTAATCAGAGACTGTATGCTCTGTTGATTCTCCCTTGAAATGTCTGATTTGCATTGTATACATATGGGCACAGATTCTCTGGGGATGAAGGCACACGGGAAGGTAGCTTTGCTCTCTTCCAAAAAGAGCAGGAGAATCACCAGCCCACAGAAACAGTTTCTAATTGATAAGTTCCTAGCAAAGGTGAAAATTAATTACTCCAAGTAAAATATAAAATCCTGTTCAACCAAGGCTATAATATGTGTCTTCTGGAGTCCGGATTTTTCTTAGGAAAAAAAAAAAAGTAAATGGTTGAATATGCCCAATTCATGCATTATTTAAAACACAAGACCTTGACAGGAGACCTTAGGAGACCCAAGCCATCAGCAATGTATTTTTCTGCTCTTGAAGCGTAGGTCCGTTATCTACAAAATAATAGTGCAGGCTTAATTAATCTCTTCCGTGTCCCACCTTTGTCTGTTTCTCAGGGGGAGCCTGGGCTGCCTGGACTGGATGGAATCACTGTAAGTTGTTGTTTCTGGGTGGAGTGCTCAATGTTTGGTTGGCAGTCACTGCGGGTCCCTTTGCATTCTTTTTTACCATGGCATTCGAAGGTCTTTGTAGACATTCTCAAGGAATATCCAGGCAGTTGAGGTAGAATGGGTCATGCAGTTTGAGTGAACACTCTGGAAAATTGCAATCCTTTTAAAATGTCACACACTTTCCAGGTGATAAAGTTCTGAGAGAGTCGGCTGTCCCCTTCAAGTAACACAGGGAGCAGCCTTCCAGACCCTTAGGCCAGGGACATGCATACTCCCTGTGATGCATTAAGAAAGAATTTCACCTTTTGTTCAACAAGCATCTACTAACTGTTCTCTGTGTGTTCAGAATGCTGAGGGTTAAAACAAAAAAAGTGGAACACTCTTCTGTGAAAGCTATTCTGTCTAGAAATTCGTTTTAGGGACGCTTAATAATTGGGAGTCCATGTGAGGCCATGAGTTGTATTAGTAAGAACTTTCTGGGGCGCCTGAGTGGCTCAGTTGGTTAAGTGGCTACCTTCAGCTCAGGTCATGGTCCCAGGGTCCTGGGATCGAGTCCTGCATCGAGCTCCCGGCTCAGTGGGGAGTCTTCTTCCCCACCCCTGCCCCTCCTTCTACTCATGCTCTCCCTCTCTCATATAAATAAAATCTTAAAAGAAATAAGAACTTTCGGGGCACCTGGGTGGATCAGTGGGTTAAAGCCTCTGCCTTTGGCTCAGGTCATGATCCCAGGGTCCTGGAATCGAGCCCCGCATCAGGCTCTCTGCTCAGCAGGGAGCCTGCTTCCTGCTCTCTCTCTCTGCCTGCCTCTCTGCCTACTTGTGATCTCTGTCTGTCAAATAAATAAATAAAATCTTAAAAAAAAAAATAAGAACTTTCTGTTTCCTTGAATTGCCACGTCATCATTGCATTCCTTTGAAGTGGCCTCGTAAAAGCCCTTTCTTTCTTCTTTGCTATGTTGGGGTTCCTGCCTTTCTTCTTTCATTCCAGAACCACCACTGAGCTCCTACTAGCCTCAAGGTGCTATGAGTGATCCCCAAGACAGTGCAGACAGGGTCTCTGTCCTCCCCCAACCCCCTCCGAAACACACACCAAGATGTGAAAAACTAGTAGGACCGTGGCATAAAAATTTCTCACCAGCTTGGAAGAAGAGATGCTGTCTGCCTAAAGATACATCATGAGAGACTTTATATCTAAGATGGAGAAGGTAGCCTCTGAGAACTATGGGTGATGTTTGGACTGGCCTGCATTGGGAAGAAGTTTCTAAACAGAGAGAGCGGTGTGGGAAGATGTAGGCAAGAAACAGGACGTGTGTAAACACACTCAGGAGGTGTTTGAGGTTGAGGTGAGTGAAGACTGAGGACGTATGGGTCAAAGCAGGATTCTGTTTCCTTAGGACCCTCTGAACCCTTACTTTCTCATGACTTTGCTTAGCCTCTCCATCACTTACCTATCACCTCGTTACCACCCTTCATTTTTATCGGGCCATCTATTTCCCCATACCATCTTTCTCTTAGATGTTTATCGTCTTGCTTGTAATACTGTCATTAACCTCCCAGTTTCAGATAGTTTCTCATTTCCCATCTGCATTTCTCTTTGACCCACGGAAATGTGCGTTGTTTAATTTCCCGATATTTGGCAGCTTCCCAGCTATCTTTATATGGTTGATTTCTACTTTGATCTCAGTGCAGTTTGAGTGAACACTCTGGAAAATTTCAATCCTTTTAAATCGGTTGAGGTTTTTCTCGTGGCTCAGCATACAAAACTGTCTTGTTGAGTGTGCCATATGTTCTTAAAGAGAATGTGTTCAGCTGCTCTGGGGTATAATGATCTAAAAAATGTCCATCAGTTCCAGGTAGTTGACAGTGTTGTTTATATCTTCTGTGTTCCTACTGATCTTTTAAATCTAGTTCTAGTAATTACTGAGGGAGGGATGTTAAAATTCTCCAACTATACTTGCAGATTTGTTTCGCTTCATCAGATTGTGTTCATGTCGAAGATTATTACGTGTTCTTGATGAACTGACTTAGTTTATCATGACAAAATTACCCCCTATTCATTTCTGGTAATGTTCTTTGTCCCAAAGTCTACTTTATTTGATGTTAATGTAAGATTTTTTTTTTTGCTTTCTTTTGAAGTTTTTGTTTTTTACATCACTTTAATGTAAAAAATGTTCAAATATAGAGCAACAGGGAGTGAATTTTGCTGTGAACACCCATACTATTAATGTTTTACTGTACTTGCTTTATCCCACTTCTATCCATCTATCCATCTCTATCCATCCATCAATCCATCTTATGGTTGATGCATTTCAAAGTAAATTGCAGACGATATTGCTCTTATCTCTAAATACTACAGCATGCCTATCATTAGCTAGACTCCAATATGTCTTTGCAGTTTTTCTTTTTATGTCAAAGTTAAAACAAAATAAACAAATCCTAAATGGTACATTTGCTGAGGTTTGACAAAGATGTATGCCTGTGTAAACCAAACCCATTTAAGGTATAGAACATTCTCTTCACCTCAGAAAGTTCCCTTCTGTCCCTTCCCAGTCAATCCCTGTCCCCACCCAAAGGAAACCACTGTCCTGATTTCTCTCCATCATAGTTCAGTTTTTCCCATTCTAGAACTTTATATAAAGAAAATAGTATAATATGTAGCCTTTGGGGGTCTGACTTCTTTTACTTAGCACAATGCTTTTGAGATTCACCCACACTGTAACATATCAGTAGGTTGTTACTTTTCATTGGTGAGTATTTATTCCACTGTATAGATGATTCAGTTATTTATCAGTCCTCACATCAATGGATACCTGGGACATTTCCAGTTGTTCACTACTATAAATAAATTTGCTATGAACATTCTTGTGTAACTCTTGTGGATGCATATTTCCAATTTTCTTGAGAAACTTTCATAAAAACTTGCCTCTCTAGGGTCCACCAGGCACACCTGGTTCCCCAGGAGCTGTAGGACCCATGGGACCACCAGGATTGCAAGTAAGACCAATGTAAATCAACCATGTGATCACAGTATTCCCATGAATGCTTTCCCCACCAGGCCATGCATTAAATACAAGCCTGTGTAGGCTCTCATAGTGGAAAGGGCAACCTCCATTCTTGGAGGATTCAAGTGATGCATGCTCTTGTAAGGAACAGTTGTCTTTATCAGAGACCTTCTGGCTCTGCACCCGGGGACAGAAGCTGCCTGGCACACCCATTTCCACCTTCCATGCCCTCACCCATGACAGACCCTGCTAATTAATCACACCATCCCTGAGCACAGAAGTAAGCTTCGAAATCCTTCTCCACACCCCACCTTGGGCAGAGCTACCTACCTACCTACCTATCTTTTCGGATACCAAACCTATTTGCCCTCACCAGTATAGAAAGAACATAGCCAGTTATCCCCATGTGGTTCTGGGAAAGACCAGTTTCCAGAATGTTCTCTCTCCGGTGCATGCAATCTCACCACTGATTACTTTGGTTTAGCTTTCCCCAAGACCACTATTTTTTTAAATGTCCAGGCTACTGGGAGGAATGATGCATGAGTCTTCCCCACCTTAGCACGAACGTGGTTATCAGTGCAACGTGGGAGATTTCTAAGGAGATTTTTTTAAAAGGGCGGGGAGCACTATGGGAGAGAGAGCTAGGATCTGCTGCGCTAAAGCCAGAATATATTGAGGGAGTGGGAGACTCATTTCCGGTGACTCTCCACATACCCAGGTTCTTTTTTTGTCTGAAACTAACAAGTGCTCCTTCCTTTCATTTTTAATATAGGGTCCTCCAGGCCCCCCAGGCTTCCCTGGTCCTGATGTGAGTATACATTTTCTTGGGGCATGTGGCCTCCTACCGCTAAGTGTTCTGGTTTCCCCCAGAGAGACTCTGGTTTGCTTAAACACACTTTCTGGCAAAAGACTGCATTCTAATTTAAGTTCTTGGAGCTTGTTTAGTAATTGATTTTGTTTTTCCTCCCTGCAATGCTGTGCCCCAGGGGAATATGGGGTTAGGTTTCCAAGGAGAGAAAGGAGTCAAGGTAAATAGATTTTGGAAAATACAATCTGCATTCCATATGCTCCCAGTACTATCTGTAGCTGCACACATGTGCCTGCTTGGTTTAAGGGGAATTGGATCTTTGCCTCGGGAAATGAGCACTTCCCATTCCACATGGGTCCCGTGGTGGGATTCCAGGAGGGGCTGCGAGCACACATGTCACACGTCGGCTCCTGGGGTTTTTTTTTCTTCCAAATACTGTAGTCTCCCTGCCTCTGACCTGTGAAGCGTGCATGGCTTAGAAACACATTCGGTTGAAATTGCTTCCCTCCTTCTCCCACCAGGGTATTCCCCTGATGTTCTGTATATCGTGTCACCTTCCCTTTCCTTTTCTTTGCTTCTCCTCTTCCCGCCATCCCTCCTTTTCCTCCTCTTTCTTCTCCTCCTGTCTCTCTCTGCCCTCTCAAGCTCTCACCATTCTTTTCTACATCCCTCCCCTCATTCCCCTGTTTCTGTCTGCATAAGCCATAGAGTGATTTTGGGAAGCTTGAGGGAGCCTGGGAGCTTGGCCTCTTCACCCCTCACGGCTGCCTTTTGTAGATCACACTGCCTCCAAGGAGCAAATCCAACCTCCAGTGTTCTAACTCAGATTTCACTGCCTCTGCTTATGCTCTTGGCAAGGACTGGACCAATTAGAGTCTGATCACCATTGCCAAGAGGTGGCCATTTTCCTTGCTCAAAGGCCTTTTCTCTCTCTCTCTCTTCTAAATACCCTTTGATGCATGACCCTGGCAACCACGAACCTGTGGTTTCTTTCCCTTCATCCATCTGGCTTTTTCCCTCTGGTACAAAATGCATTTGGCCAGGCTTATAATTCTTCCTACCCCTTTGGTACTGAGAGTTTTGTTTCCTCGGTGAGGCAAGGGTGAGGGTAAAGAGACCAAAGGAGTGGACAGTCTATTTGTGAATGACATCCAGAGGACAAACCTTTCTGCTTTGCTTAACATCCCCTTTGATCTTACAGGGGGATGTTGGTCTCCCAGGCCCTGCAGGACCGCCACCATCTACTGGGGAGCTGGAATTTATGGGATTTCCCAAAGGGAAAAAAGGATCCAAGGTAGTGAACATTTAAGCCTAAGAAATGCTAACCATCCTTTTCCTATTAATACCAAAGTTCAACTCTAATAACCAGACTCTACTGGAAGAAAAGAGGGTTCTGGGTCATGCTTTTTTGTTTGGAAGTGATGGTAAAACCTTTGTGTTATCCCCTGTGGAAAACTTTCTAAAAAGTCTTTGTTTGCATGTGAGGATATGAGTGTGCCTGGACTTCTGAGCATTTGTTTAAGTCATATTTTCTGTGGTTTGGTTTCTCAAATTCAATTACCAAGATGCTAAATAACTTAAAACAAATGTTAAGTACTTGTGCTTTTTGTCGCTCCTAACTCCCAACGCTCTCAATACTTACCTTGTCCCCAAAGTGCTGCGACAGGACACAAAGGGTATACTGGTTACTTTACCTTTTTAAAGAAGTTATTGCCTGTAAAACTTGACCCCACAAATCAGGTATACTGTCACCAAGTGGCAGTAGATTCCCTAATTCGCCTGATATGAACTACTGTGGCTGAAGCTGTGGACCTGTTTAACTGAGATACGTTATAATCTCTATTTTGTTGTGAGTGAGTGTAAATCTGGTAATTTTCAAATGCCTGTATGCTGTTAGGGTGATAGATACCTTTCAGTATCCTGCATTCCCTTCCATTGTAGGGTTCCCTTAAGTTTTGTGATTCTGTGCCTATGGTCAAGGGACCCAGGTGGGGGAAGGTGTTTACTCCCATTTCTTTAATTTTGTCTTTGTGGAAGCAATAGCTCCAGGCCCTCTTCAGGTTTACAGAAAGTAATCATTAATTTGGAAACAGTTTGGGAGCATATGAAAGATTACCTGTCTCCCTGATCATTCCCAGACCTTAAGGACCCCTTCCGAGACACAACTAGGTAAATTAGCATATTGGGGAAAAACAGATTACAGTGTTACAGGTTCCCATTCAAACTGTAATTGTTACTCTTTTCCCCAAACTGTTGCTTTCTTTGCAGCCTGAAATTTGCAACAGGGAATCATGCTGAATGGCTTCTGTCTCTAGAAAGAGAGCAGCTATCTGATCATCTTTTCCATCTCCCAATTAGCTTCAACATTTGAGATTCTGTTTTAGACAGTTTTCATTCCCTGCCATGGGTCTTGGTCTTTCCCATACCACAGGGGCTCCCCAAACTGATATTCTGGTACAGCTATTAGTTGGGGATCCTGGGTAATTTATACTATCTGACACCCTCTTTGTTACCCACTGCTGAGCTCAAGCAACTCATGGGATCCATATCCTTTATGTTCACTGTTTCCTGCTGCTACTCACTAATCTTTGGTTCATTTTCCAGGGTGAACCAGGGCTTCCAGGTTTCCCAGGAGCAAGTGGCCCTCCGGGTCTCCCAGTAAGTCTCCCCATTTGGTCAACATGTATTCAAAGACCTGCTTGGACAAAAGCTATAGCAATAGAAAGCTAACAGGAAGCTAACCTCTTCCTGTGATTATTGGAGAGCATTCTACCATCTTCTTTATTAGAAGGCCTTTAAGGAAATGTTCTTGTTTCTCAAACCCATGGGGACATTAGCCTGGTTCTCCACTAGGCTATATATCTTAGCAGTTATTAGCTCAAGTTGTAAATTGAAAACAGACCTAGGCTTGACTTCTGATTTCACCAATTTCTAGCTATGTGACCTTGGACAAGGTTCTCAACCTTCTTGAGTTCCAGCTTCCCTCAAAAAAAAAAAAAAAAAGGAGGGGGGATGATAATGGCATAGTTATGAGGATTAAATGAGATAATATACACGGAAAGACTTCATATGTGCCCGACATGTATTAGTTGTTCAGTAAATGGTAGTTAATCTTAGTAATCCTATCTTCACTCTCCTATCTGCCCTTGTATCTTACTGTCTTTCCCTCAACATGTAACTTTTGAGGGTGCCTAGGTCCCAGGCAGGTGGGTCTAGACATTCTGCTGCACCACAGTAAATAACAGTTAAAGAAGTAAAAGTTCTTGTCCTTGAAGAGCATTCATTCTAACGGGGGAGTGAGGCAAGGAGACACAATAAACAAGCAAACAAATGAATCAAGAACAGGTTGATATTGTAAGAAGAGATACACAAAAAGTTAAAGAAAGGCTAAGGTGATGGAGTGTGGAGTGAGAATGGGGGTGAGCTACTTTGGGCAGAGCAGTCACAAAGGGCCTCTCTGAGGAAGTGCACATTATGAAGAAGCAAGTCCTGTGAGGATCAGGAAGAGCTTTTTTGGCCTAAGGAACAGCAAGTGCCAAGACCCTTTTGAGCAACCCAGCAAGAAAACAAGCAGGTGGAACAAGGGCCAGATCATGGAGCCCTCTGTAGGTCGAATGTGGCTTTTTTGTTAAATAGAATGGGAAGCCATCAGAAGGCTCTAGCTTGCATTTTTATTAAAGATTTATTTACTTATTTTAAAGAGAGAGAGAGCACGAGAGGGGGCAGGGGCAGAGGGGGAGAGAGAGAATCTCAAGCAGACTCCCTGCTGAGTGTGCAGTCCAAAGTGGGGCTGGATCTCAAGGCTCTGAGATCATGACCTGAGCCAAAATGCAGAGTCCGATGCCTCACGGACTAAGCCACCCAGGGGCCCCTCTAACCTGCTTTTTTAAGATAACTCTGGCAAGGGTTGGAGGTGGGGTGTGGAGGATGAGAGGAGGCTGAGGGAGCAAACAGAAGCTACTACATCAGCCCGGGGGAGAGATGAGGTCAGTTTGGACTATGGTAATAGCAGTGAAAATAAGAGACAAATGCATGGAGTGAAAATGTAAAAAAAAAAAAAAAAATGTATACTTGTTATTATGGAGCATTTTAAACAAATGCCAAGAAAAAAGAATGGCATAATGATCCTGCTGCGTATTCATCATTTAGCTTTGACATTTAGCTACTAAGGCAAGCTGAAGCAAATAACAGACTTATTTCAACATAGAAGAATTCAGTATTTCTAGGAGATAAGAACTTATTTTTTTAATTTGACAGACAGAGATCACAAGTAGGCAGAGAGGCAGGCAGAGAGAGAGGAGGGGAAGTGGGCTCCCTGCTGAGCAGAGAGCCCGATGTGGGGCTCCATCCCAGCACCCTGGGATCATGACCAGATCTGAAGGCAGAGGCTTCCACTGAGCCACCCAGGCGCCCCGGAGATAAGAACTTTTAAAAAGCATAGTTATGGGGTACCTGTGTGGCTCCGTTAAGTGTCTGATTCTTGGTGTCAGCTCAGGGTCAGGATCTCAGGGTCGCAATCTCAGGGTCGTGAGATTGAGCCCCATCCTCGCTCCCCCTTTCCCAGTTCGGGAAATTCCCTAGTTGTATAGGTGGGTCTAGCCATCTCCACTGGCTCAGCTGAAGCCCTGGGGAGCCTGCTTGGGATGGGGCGGGGGGGAGAAGCTTGGACAGAGGGCAGCTGCGTGGTGATCTGCCTCTTGGGCAGCCATGCCTCTGAAGACCCGTGCCCAAAGCGGCCATCCCTGGGCCACGGGCCTGACATCCCCAGGCTCCACACTAGCATTCACAGCATGCCTACTCCCTTTACCACCCGCTTTACCCCTACCTCAGTGACTACGTCACCCCCCCATCCTCTTATTCCTGGCCATGTGACTGAAGGTGAATTTTTGCAGAGCCACTAATGTCCTTGAACCAAAAATAGCAGGAGACCAGGACCCTAGCCAGCAGACCTAGGAGCAGCTAAGCCAGTGCTCTAATGAGGCCATCCTGGACATGGGTGAGAAGGGGTTTGGGAGCAGTGGACACAGGACAGACTGCTCCTGGCAAGGACAGACTGTGACACGGTGGGGTCCCAGGACATCTTGCTAGAACTACTTGGTCAGCAGGGCCCTGTATGGTGCCTCCCTGCACTGGGGGACAAGCTGCACCTACATACCAGTATCTTGCCAGGTCATGTCTGTCTAATTGGCTTTAACTGCCCCCCCAACACACACATAAAGAAGTTTCTTTGATTTTTTTTCCTTTTTAAACTTTTTAGTGTTTTACACACACACACACACACACACACACACACACAGTAGCAAAAGCTCTCTGGGAAAGCAAGAGTCCGGAGACAGAAAGGTCTGCTTTTTATTTTTTTAAATTTTTAAATAAGATTTTATTTATTTATTTGCAAGTGAGAGAAAAAAGAGAGAGAGTGTGTGTGCATGAGCAGGGGAGAGGCAGGCAGAGGGAAAAGGAGAAGCAGACTCCCCTGTTGAGCAGGGAGCCCACCCTGGGACACAATCCCAGGACACCGAGATCAGGATCATGACTTAAGCCGAAGGCAGACGCTTAATCGACTGAGCCACCCAGACACTCCTCCTCACCCTACGCCTTTCTGCTTTCTGAAGCAGGAGGACAAGGTCCTCTTGTCTTTGCAACTGTGGGCAAGACAGGTAGACAGCATGAGCGTTCCTGGACCTGTTTCACCTGTTGCTTTGTTCTCTGGGTCATTCTATTGAATTCAACAAGGATGTATGGAATGACCTTGTATATGTGTGGCATGCAGTAGCGTGTCTTGGAGGAGATGGATGGGAGTGTGGTACAGACCTTCTGCTTACAGATTCCTGCATAACCCATCTAAGTACTGATAAGAGTCTAGGGCAATGTGGACTGCCCCAGCTTCTGTGGACAGGTCAGGGAAGGCCGCACGGGGCTTGGCTTTGGAGGCCCAGAGACGCATTCCACCAGATGGCAGCATGCCTTGGTTTCCAATTTGAGATGCAGCACTGCACTTTCAATTAAGTTTGTGTTCAACTTGACCCATGGACCTTTCAAGTAGAAATCCTATTCAGCATGAGGCCTGAGCCATAAGCCTTACAACTAGAGATGGAGGAAAAACAGAAAGACAAGTGGGAACCAAAGTCTGCTTTGAACTAGACCCTTCACAGACGCACTCTCCACGCTCTGCCCCACAATGGAAACGTTACACACACACATACACACACACAGAGTGGCCTACATGAAAAAACCATAACAATAGCTAAGAAAAAACCACTTGGGCCTAGAAAGCTAAGGGCTATTCAGCCAACTCCCAGGACCCATTGGAATGCTTGTAGTATATAAGAGGAAGAAAAAACAAGAAGCAGGTCTCGGGCACTGGGTACACAGCCGGCTGAGCCACGAGACATGCCAACATTTACTGTCTTTCACAAGCTTACATTCTAGAAAGTGTCATGGCTCCTTCCATTCTCACAATAGGCCTAAATGTTGTTTGCTAAAATCTATGTTCCAGAAATTCCACATTTAAACAATAACAGCAAAATGGCCTCAGTAAAGTCTGCTGTGAAAGACACTATCTACTTTGGTAGTGAACTCTTCTATACCTCAAGGGCCCATAATATGCTTGCCTTGGACCCAGAGGGAAGGAGGCTTTCTCACTCACTCTGCTTTTTGGATTTCTGCTTTTCCCTAGAGAACCCCCAGGTCATGTCCTTGGCTGCAAGCCCTCACCTCCTGTGAGCAGGGCAAGAGGGGTTGAAGACCATGTCATAGTGCCATTTGGAGTGCTGCTAGGGCCCACAGGGGTCTAGAACACACCTAGATAGAGAGAATCCTTCCCACTGAAGAGGATGACGCAGCCATCATGCCTCCAAAGGACAAAGTCCTTCCCTCTGGTTCACCCCAAGGATGAACACAGTTCTCAGGCCCTATAGGGGGCATCATAGCTATGTGGACTAACAGATGGGGATAATTAGATATTTAATAATTTCTCTGCTGTTAGTCCATGTAGCTATGAAGACATGTAATCATGTTTAGGGGGACAAGACATTACTTCTAAAACCAAGAGGGAACTTTGAATGAATGATCCAAACTCTTCCCCAGCCCTACAGGGGACTTCTCAGGCAGTGACAAGAGACTCAGTGTGGTAAGCCTCCCCAGTGGGAAGGGCACTGATTCAAAGTTAAGCTCCCTGCTTTGGATGGAGTCAGGAGACCTCTGATGAAATGGATATTATAACTTGTGGTTTCTTTTCTTTTTTCCTTTAGGGATTTGGAACTGCTGGAGAAAAAGGAGAAAAGGGAATCCCTGGCTTGCCAGGACTTAGGGTATGAACATAGAATGTTGCTTTCCTGGGTCTGTCAGGTTATCCGGTCCATTGGGTCCATTTTTTTGTCCTGTTCGCATCTTTATGTTGTATAAATTGATAGCCATCAAAGTTTCTCTTATTTCTCTTCCTCAACTCTCCTTTCACTTTGTCCCCATTTCCTTGACTTAATGGCTCTCTTGAATAAGGAATTCAGCCAACTTCCTTTCCTTGCCATCATAGAGAATTGTCTTCGGGATTAATAACGGGGTGAGCTTGTCCTGACTTCACTATTTTCTATCCTGGGGGAATGTAGTCTAGGGTGCGGATGTTGTAGTAATGGAAGAGGGCTGAGTATAATCTTTAAAGGACAGAAACAAGCCTGGGATGGTCTAGAACATAATGAGTGACATTTGCAGTCAATAATTTCCAGTAATAACCCCTCTTCAAGGAGAGGAAATAATTGTTAGCCTTTGTGATTCTAAGTGCTTTAGGCATTTACCTATTCGGCTATAAGCAATTGGCCAGCCTTAGCCTTAAAGAGGTAACATTTAGAGAACTGTGATTTTGGCTTAGTCATAAAACTCATTAAGAATCTTTTGAGTGTTCAGCAATGTTTGCCCTTTACCCTGCTGTTTATTTCTCTACTTTTCTCTACTCCCTTGTCTTGAAAAGACATAATCACCAGCAAAGAATGCAGTTGGGGTGAGAGACAAGAGGCCCTCCCACAATCTGTTTAAAAATGTCATGACTTGGAACTAATGCAGACTAAGTATAATACCACCCAGGCTTTCTACCAAATTCCACCCAGTACTTAAAATGCTTCCATTTATTTTGCTCTTTAAAAATGCTCTGTGCGGCTATTCTGCCTGATGAATTAGTGCTTAGAAGTCATTAAGCCAGGTCTAGGGACATTCTCATACCTGATTTTAGAAGCTGGCTAAGTTCTGAACTCAGTGGGAAAGCTTTGTTATAGAAGTCTACTGGCTTTTTCTAATGTGGGTTATTAATCTTTCTAAGGTGGATCCCTTCTCTTCACAGGGTCCCATGGGTTTGGAAGGATTCCAAGGCCCTCCAGGCAGTCAGGTATTTTGGTTATTATCACTAATCAAAAGGTCCCCTTGTTTTACTTAACATGGCCTCAGTCCAGAGGTAACCACTGCTTATGGTACAAATTGTCTACCTCCCTTTGATGGGTATAATCTCAGCTGCTCTCTTCTTTTGTCTTCATCCATGAGGCTGAATATCCAGGGTTGACCAATCCAGTGCCATTCCATGGTCCTACTGCTTCATATTATCAGGGGCTAGGAAGTCCAGCCCGCTTGTATTGATTCCTAGCCTTGGGGCCCATATACCTCCTAACAGGCAAGTTGGCTACCTCAAGCCAAACTGCCTTCTGGAACATTGTACACCCTTCAGAGTCAGGTAGAATCCATGCATACCCTGGAAGGTCTGCCAAGATCCCTATGCCGTTTGCCCTGGCCTCATCCAAAGACCAGTCCCTCTTATGCTCTTAGACATTTGACTTAGTTCTAACTGTGTTTCTGTCACAGGGCAAGAAGGGGGCTTCAGGTTTCCCTGGGCTTAATGGATTCCCAGGAATGAAGGTAATGTTGTTGGGAAGTAGAAATCCAGGATAGGGGAGGTGGAAGGGTGAAGAATTTCCATAAATGCTGTTTAGTCCATTTGGCCATTCTAAGAAAGTTTCACAGATGGGGTGGCTTATAAAAAAAAAAAAAAAAAAAAAAAAAAACAGAAAATTACTTATTCCTTGCTGGTCTGGAGGCCGGAAGGCCAAGATCAGGGTGCTAGCATGGTTGAGTGAGGGTCCCTTTCCGGTCACTGCTTCTCACTGTGTCCTCACATGGTGGAAGGGGCAAGCTAGCTCTCTCGGCCTGTTCTTCTAAGGGCACTAGTCCCAATTCTGGGGGCTCCATGCTCATGACCTGATCCTCTCCCAAAGGCCCCATGTCCTAATATCATCCCTTTGGGCATTTGATTTTCAAAATGAATTGGAGGCAGGGGAGATGCAAACACCTGGACCATAGCAAATGCCTACCTATGAGATGAAGTATTCTTTCCATATTTTAACTTCTTAAATGTTCCTCTTTCATGTGAAATGTATGAACCCTACTTTGAGCACACAAAACCAGTGAACCTTCCTTAGATACTGCTTGATCAGAAGTAGACTAAGAGTGGGGGTGGGGGGCGCGCAGGAGAGGGTTGCAGGAGCAAATCCATCTCTACAAGGAGGAATATTCTACTACTGACATTGCTCATAATTGCCACATTTTTGGTTTTATGATTGTTTTAAAATTCTCTACAGACAATGCATCCCCCTTATCACCTATACTGGGGACAGGCAGCTCCCACCACCCCCACCAGATATGCCACTATATCTGATTCTGATAACTGAGTCCCCCTGGACTCAGGACTCCTTTGACTTCATCTGCCTGAAATCATCTTCTAACAAAGCTTATGACAGCAGCAGAGTCCTGGGCCTGCTTCGGGTGGGAAAAAAAGTTGAAACTGCCCCTTCCTTTACACCTCTATGGTGTGGCAACATTGTCTATTCTTGGGATCTGTGTCCCAGACCCAGAAGCAGATGACCCAGGAGTTGGGTTGCTGAATAAAATTGGGATCCCTTATTTTTGACACGTGTGCAAACTGAGTGTCAAGCCCCTGGTGTCCTTTGCATTGCCTTCATCTGAAATTTACTGGACCTAGCAGGCCCTGGGAATCAGGAGTTGCAGAAGGAGAAAGCTTTCATTTTCCTGGGGGAATGGCTTTGAGAGCACATAGAGCTTGAGTGATAAGGTCATGGGAAGTTTGCGTTTAACTGATTGAATCTTTACAGGGTGAAAAGGGTGCCATTGGCTTGCCAGGCCCAGATGTTTTCATCGATACAGATGGTGCTGTGATCTCAGGTGCAACTTCTCATTGATTGGAGTGAAAAAGAAAGGAGTAGGGGTTACATCTATATACCCTATAATTGTTAAGAGGACACTTTTCCAGCCACTGTATCACTGCTCAAGCCAATGCCCTCAAGGGCCCCTCATGGGTCCTGTACTTGGGGAATGAAGCTAACTCCAATGTATTTGGGCAAAGAAGCCAAGGCCTCTACTCCATGTTTGTATTGGGTCCACCAAGACTAACTAGGGTTTTGGTCAGACTGGGCCTGGACTTGCTGAAAGTTGTTCTCCTAATGATGCTAGGGAAGGATTGATATCCTCCCTGGCTAGGCTAACTTCAGCCTGAAACAATGGGACACTTGGGGTCTTATCTGCATGATCCCATGCCTGCTTGGGTTTGACAACTGCATAGGAAGTGGAAAAGTATCCAGATATCCAACAGTGTTCCCATTGCCTTCTCCAAACATCTGTATGCCCACTGTCTCCTGCGACTTCTTGCTTAAGCAAAGTCTTCTGTGACTGTACCTCTTTTGCCTCAGTCTCTGAAATTGTTTCTCCCCTCTCATCCTCTCTGGCCCATGCCCTGTTCAGTAAACTCATTGAAACTAAGGTTTTAATTGTTGGTAGTAACTTCCTGGGAACCTATTGGCATAATGTGAATAGTAGACTTCAACACCCTCATCCAAGTGGTAGACATTTGAGGCATGACAGAAGGTTAATAGTAGTAAAAGACCCTTCCTAGTTCTTAGCAGATCTTACCATGGAAGGTTAGCCCTGGCTGGACTGGTTCTGAACACTAGTGGAGCCTTAGCTCCTGCCAGCCCATGATTACACGAGACCATCAGCATCTGGGAGACCTGTGAAGGGCAACAAAGAGACTTCTACCCTGAGGACATCTCCTTGCAACCCTTCTTAGGCATTCTGTGCCTTTGTGGACCTCCTCTGGGTTTGCTTACTCCTTTTTTTTTTTTCATCGTGATGCCAGGTTATCCTGGAGACCCCGGTATGCCAGGCCTCCCAGGACTTAAAGGAGATGAAGGCATCCAGGGCCAACCTGGCCCTTCTGGTGTCCCCGGCTTACCGGCTTTACCAGGTGAAACAAACTAACCACCCCCTGCACAGACATGCTGGTGCCCAGCATCCCCTTCGGCATCCCCATCTGGTCTGGGTACATACCTAGCCAAAGTCAATGGAAAGGTAAACTGTAGTCACTAAGTTCTCCACCACCAACCCAAGGCTAATGTATAGGATAGGACTTGACCAAGCAGATTTCCTTTGGCCTGCTGATGTGGTGTTGCTGGACAGACAATCCTTTTGGGGTTTGCAGTAACTGGAGGGGACCGGTGTTGGACAGCTGGAGCCCTGTCACTCTTCAGTGGATTTGCCATCCCAGCTGATGCTTGCCAGCAGGGGCTAACAAAAGCCAAGAGGGGTACAAAAGTACCCAGACCCTCACTCTGTGCTTAACTCAGACACTAAATAGCCCAGGAACCTATGACTGAAGCCACCATTAGAGAAGCACACCCATATGTCATTCTATAGTAGTGAATAGAGAAATACCATGCTAGATTCTCAGAGGCCATGATGAGCCAAATGTAAGTTCAGGCAGGACTTTGACAGGCTTCAGTTTCTAAGTTCCTTGGGGATAGACATCTGTAAGGATGCCTGTGCTTTGAAAGCAACCACCACTGAGGTTGAAAAATCAAAAAGGAGGAGACTGGAGACCAGGCTTCCTGCTCAGGTTCACCACCAAAAAGCTCTGCACCCTTGACCATGTTCCCCCATGTCCTCTGCAGCTGCCCTCTGCCCAAGTTTCTCCCCACCCCGATCCCAAGCAGGCTCCCCATGGCCTCAGCTGAGCCAGCGGAGATGGCTAGACCCATCTGTACAACTAGGGAATTTCCTGAACTGGGAAAGGGGGAGCAAGGCTACAGGGGAGCCTGGATGGGGCTCAATCTCACGACCCTGAGATTGCGACCCTGAGATCCTGACCCTGAGCTGAAACCAAGAGGTTGGCCTAGATGACTCCTAAGGACCCTTCGAAATCTGATGCAAGAGAAGGGCAAATGGTCTCCCCAATTCTTCCTTTGGAGGGAGTTCCCAGCATATGCCGCTGCTTGGAGCACCCCCGGAAGAATAGGATGATGTGATTTGCATTACTTATTACATTATTATTATTATAATTACATTATTATTATTATTATTACATTATTACATTACGTGATTTGAATTGCTTATCCTTCCAGGTATCCCAGGTGCCCTAGGGCCCCAAGGAGTTCCAGGTGTGAAGGGGGACCAAGGAAACCGAGGCCGCACCACAGTTGGGACAGCTGGCCCCCCTGGCAGAGATGGTTTGCCAGGCCTGCCCGGCCTACCGGGCCCACCTGGTAAGTTTTTCATGCTTCTCTTTGGTCTTGAGACTCAGGTGTGATCAGGACTTCAGAACAGTCATGATTCTTGAGAGAGTCATGATTCTTCTCATAGGAGAAGTAGCCAGTACCCTTGGTGCTCCTGGGTCAGAGCCCTGCTGCCACAGGCTAATGACCAGAGTGGTCAGAGCACTCACCCACAAGCAAGCAAGCTAAGGTCGCCTTGATGCCTGAAAGCTGCCTGATGACTTCCAATCTGTGTAGTCATTTCATCCTATCCTCTGTTGTTCCCAGCCCCTCTGTCTCTGGTCTCACAGCTCCTGAAGAAGCAACGTTGGCTCTTTTTCAAGCTTCCTCTGGTCCTTAGGGCTCCACTGGAGGCGGGGTGGGGGGTGGCTGGGAGCCTGAGACATGGGAAGCCAAGCCTGGGCCCTTAAGATGGTTGCTCCAAGCCTCTACAGGGCTTATTCTTATGTCTTCTACTTGAGCATGGGTTCTAGATTCTAAGAGAAAGGGTGGTCACAGGCCCAGCATGTTTCATCATCATCTGAGCCCCATGTCCATGTCATCTGAACCCTGGGAAGCTTATAGCCATTTCCTCTGTTGTCCCAAGAGCATTTTCTGGGGTAGACATTGGGACTGCTCACTTACTGAAGCTGTCTTGGTAATTCCTGTCCTCTCGGTGTCTAGTCCAGTGCCTGGAACATGGTAGTCCTTCTGTGTGAACCTCAAGGGCACAGGCCTTAGCAACTGAGCTGCTGTGCTGAGTCATACATGTTGCATCAATCTTTGTGTTTCCCTTTTCCTGAAGGTCCCACATTTGAGACTGGAACCCTACAAAATGCAGAGCCAGGCTTCCCTGGTCTCCGAGGAGAACAAGGTCCAAAAGGAAACCCAGGCCTCAAAGGAATGAAAGGTGACTTTTTGTTTTTGGTCCCCTTGGGTTTCTGTGTTCCCCTAAAATCCTTGCAGAAGCCTTTCTGGGGCATGAGTAGACTAACAGCTTTGGGAACCTGAACAGAAGCAGTCGGGGGGTCTGATTGGGGATTTGATTATAGGATTGTTGGCAGAGCTCCATATTTAGGGCTCAGAGACTGAGGCTGGTAATTGAGGTCACAGGGGATAAAGTGGTTCGCGGGCTCTTCTTCCTCTTCCTATGCCATCTGCCGGCAGAAGCTGTGGCCGGCAGCCCGGGCTATCAGCCCGCACACTCTGCAGCACTTCCCAGCGTGCAAGGCCAAAGGCCGGAAGTCGCTTCTCATTAACTTCAGCCTGAAGGAAAGGACTCTGAACAGGTCAAGTCCTGGCCCTCCAAAAAAGCCAACAGGCCCTAAGAAAACAACCACGGGTCCCCACTGAGGGGGAAGGGCTGATCGATTAACGCAGCCTTCGGCGGCACAGCTCTGTCCATCATCTTACGGCCTCTGGGTCATTCCTCTGTTGCACACTCTTGAGAGCCGGATATTAAAGTGCAAATCAATCAATTCATTTCAGTTGCGGCCCAGGCCAAGGTGGAAGAAGAGGTGAGACTGCAGGCCGAGGAGAGGTTTGGGGATGGCCGAGGGGTTTCAAGTACCCGAGATCTTTCCTCTTCTGTTGCAGAATGACCAGCTCACCTCAGCCTCAAGTAGAGCGGTCCTCACTTCCTCTTCCCTGATCTCAGTGCCACCTCCTAACATGTCACTACTTAATTAGATCCATCTTTGTTGTGCAGCTCCATAGAGGACTATTTGGAGGGAAAAGGAAGGGAATTGCAAGCTTTGACTTAGGATGTGAGCCTGGGCTCTTCCCTGACTCACCGCAGAGCTAGCCTATTTCCTGGCACCTGTTACTAGGCCTTCTGATTCCCTCCATAGAGTTGTTCAAGGTGCAGATCCCTGCATTCATATTATTCTTTTTTCTTGGAAAGGTTGTCCACTTTGTTTAACCATTGTCTTCTTTTTCCCCTAGGGGACTTGGGCTTCTGTGCCTGTGATGGTGGTATCCCTAACACTGGACCACCTGGGGATCCAGGCCTGCCTGGGCCCCCTGGCCTCATAGGCCTTCCAGGCATTAAAGGAATCCGAGGAGATCCAGGCTCTGGGGGTGCACAGGGCCCATCAGGGACTCCAGTAAGTCTTACCCAGCTTTTGCTGGGAGGGAGCACTGGGAGCTCTCCAGGGCCCCTTATTCCCACCCCGTGTGCTTTCCTAAAACACAGGAAAGAGAGATGGGGATAAAACAAAGCTTCAGGATTTGGATCTGTAGTATGAAAAAGTCAGACCAGATGATGTGCAAAGTCCCTTTCTGCATCCTTCTTTCCTCTGTCCCTCCCTTCCTCAATTCTTCCCTTCCTTCCACAAAATCATTTGCATTTGCCTAGCACACTCCAAGGCCCTGAAGGTAAAAATCAAACTAAGACAAGGTTACCATCCTCAAAGATTTAAACTTTGAGAAAGGATAAGAAAATCGGTGGGCAGCTGTGCTCTAAGATGATGATATATTCAAGTGCCCAGAGCGGTGCTAAAAGGGACCCAAGGATCTGTTTCAGGTCAGACCTAGGCTGGGTGCCTGAGTCCTACCCTGTCTCCATCTCCTGATTCTGCCCTTTTGTCTCTTTACCAGGGTTTATTTGGGCCTCGCGGTCCTGTGGGCCCCAAAGGAGAGAAAGGAGAACCGACTCTCAGTTCAGGATCAGGGTTGCCGGGGGAGCAGGGTGACCCTGGCCCCCAGGGGCTCCCTGGGGAGACCGGAGCCCCAGGCAAGGATGGAATACCCGGCTTGCCAGGTCTGCCAGGCCTCCCGGTAAGTTGATCATTACTGGGTGACGAACTCTATAAATCCTCACATCTGACTTCAATCAGCAGTGGGGGGCAGTTCTGATGGCCACTAGACCATGAGACAGGGCAGAACAGAGTCCCCAGCATCTCTTCTGGCCTTGGCCACTAATGCTTTCTGCTCTGTGCTTCTCCTTTCAGTAAGATGGGAACCTTTCTCTGGGCCTGGGTCACATTCTCAGTTGATAAACCCCCGTAACCACTGACTCTATTGCTTAAAATGCTTCAACTTCTCACTAGCTTTCCCCTGCAAGTAATCCAGCAGCTTTCTGGGCCCCCAAGGACTGTTACCCTGCTCCTGTTTCCTAACCCCCTCTCCACCACTGATCTAGGAGGTTTTGCATGATCAGATCTCCGGGGGTTGACTAGCTTCGTTCCCATTAACCAAACCAGAGGAATTGATTGAGAAACTAGAGGGATTGAGGATTTTAGCCAAAAGTGAAGCATTGGCCACATTGGTTACCTCTTTCCTATGGTCGGAAGCCTCTCCTGATCCGTCTTTCAATTGGGATTTCATTCTTTCTTCTGTGTTGCCTAGGGTGACGATGGACAGGGCTTCCCAGGTGAAAAGGGCTTCCCAGGACTTCCTGGTGAAAAGGGCCACAGTGGTCCAACTGGGCCCCCAGGAATTGGGCTACCTGGATCTCCTGGACCTCGAGGGCTTCCTGGAGATCAAGGAATCAATGGATTACCAGGTCAACAAGGCCTCCCTGGACTTCCCGGTAAGTCATGGAATCAGATGGCCTGAGCCTTGAAAAACTGACCCCCAGTAGAGTATGGCTATGACCCAGGTACATTAAATGTGTCAGATGAATAGCCTTGGCTGATTGCAATTTCTAAGGGATTTCATGCAGAAAAGAATCGTAATTATGCCATGGTACACACTGCACAGAGCAATGTAGATTTCAGTCCTACTTAGTGAGAAAACTTGGTAACAGACCAGTCTGAAAAGGTAACAGAGCTGCCTTGGGAGCTTATGAGAGCATAGTCTCTGGGAAATTTCAAGCAGATGCCGGATGGCCATTTTGTTATAATTACCATCAAAGTAATGAGCTGGAGATGGGATAGGTGTCCTCTAAATTAGATGGTAATGTCATCAGACCTTCACTCCTGAGGTCTCAGATTGACAAGAGACCCTACCCGTATCTAGTCTTATCGCTATTTTCTACCTTAAATCCTTCCCACTTAAAGAGCTTCTCTTTGTTCCTAAATTGCTGGAATTCTAAGGAGTGACAGCCCTGCTTGTAGATGGCAAAGGGGCCATGCTAATAACTTGCCTTCTTCCAGAACAGCTCTTCATTCCAACTTTGGCTTCCATTTGGGAACCACCCTACTTATGGTTATCTGAAGTTTGGAAACTTGAAATTCATCTCTCATTCTTCATTCGCTGTGCTTCTTATGTTCTTTCCTTCCTTTTCTTGCTGTCAATGTCTTGTTATCTCGTGCCCAGCTTATCAAATATACCTCCATTCCTGTTAGAATAAGTGGAGGGTTGAAAGGAAGGATGGGTGGTTGGATAGATGTGTGGGTGAATGGGTGAATGGCAGCAACTTCCTATGTGGCTTCTCCTCTCCTACCTCCAGACTTTCGCCCACTCAATTCTGCTGTGAACACTGCTGCCAGTGTAATGTTTGTAAATTATTGCTGTCATTGTGTTTCGCCCTAGTATGAAGCCACAAATGATGGCCTTTTTCTGGAATGTTCTTCCTTGATTTTCTATTTCTGAACTGTTCTTCCTCTTTTTTTCTATGCAGCCAGGTTTTACCTGTCTTTCAGGGTACAAGCCCCACTTTTCCACTAAGCCTTCTCTTGACCTCCCCAGAATGTCACTGCCACTTCAATTATGTATTTTCTTCTGTTAATGTTTTTGCTTTTCCCAACTGCTTCGTAAGCATCTGCATGCTAAGGGAGGCAATCCTTTTTGGCATGTCTCAATTTGCCTAGTACAATGCAAATTCCTTAAGAGACTAACATATACTTGCAGAAAAAGGGAATTCTCAGTAACCAAAGGGCCATTTCTTAGGCCCGTTTCTTCTCTTTCTACCTTGACACCTTGAAGAATTACCAAAATAAGAAGACAGAAACCAGAGCATGTCAATTTTTATTTCCCATAAAATCTACTTGTGTACGTTGCTATAACAAGGATGATAGTACAGGTTAAGAATCAATGATTCAAGATTCTTAAAACCAAGTCAATATTTCAGTTTATAGATTCCTATGAAGGCAGTAAGGAATTTTTTTTATCAGACTCAATCATCCTGCCTTTTGCAAGTCCTGGTGTCAGCCACAGCTTTGCATCCAGCTCTGTTCCCAGGGACATTATTCCTGGTCATTCCATTGCTCTTCTGCCAACTGGGTCTTTATTCTACTGGGTTTTAAACTGAGCTATACTGGGTTTTAAACTGAGCTATACTGGGACGGTGCACACATACTTACGTGCGCTCAAATCGGATATTATCAGCATTCCGATTGCTTGACAATAGGCTGAGTCAACAGAAAGAGGCCGATGGGACCATTCCTACCCTAAACATCACTAGGTCCCAGACACAGAAAGCTCTTGGGGATATAGTTCTATAGTAAACTCTAGCCTGGGAGATGCCTTATGCAGAAAATGGTCTTGTTGCAGTAACAAGATTTTTCAAAAAATTACTTCAACTAAGAGCATGAGCTTTCTTTTTTCTCTCCATGGCAACCAAACATAACTCCTCAAAACAAGCGATTTTGTTCCACACATTTTTAAAGACACATAACCTGTGAGCTCTAGACATTGAATTTTGGCCATTACTTTTGCTATGAAAACTGAAGATGAGATTCTGTTTTTCTTTTTCTAAAGAGAGTGTACAGATGGCTGGGTGAGTGGGCAGGGGCAGGAGAGAATCTGAAACAGGCTGCCCTACGCCCTACCCAGAGTCTGATGTAGGCCTCCATCTCAGCTCTGAGATCAGACCTGAGCCAAAATCAAGAGTCTGATACTTAACGAACTGAGCCATTCAGATGCCCCCGAAGATGCTGTTCTTTTTTTTTTTTTTAAGATTTTTTACTTATTTATTTGACAGAGAGAGATCACAAGTAGGCAGAGAGGCAGGCAGAGAGAGAGAGAGGAGGAAGCAGGCTCCCTGCTGAGTAGAGAGCCCGATGCGGGACTCGATCCCGGGACCCCGAGATCATAACCTGAGCCGAAGGCAGCGGCTTAACCCACTGAGCCACCCAGGTGGCCCCGAAGATGCTGTTATTAATGTACTCACTCCAACCAGCCCTGGCCCAGGCTAGGATGGCTGCATTGCCAGGAAAGGGAATGTAGTCATTAGAAGCCTTTTACTCGAGTGGTGTGACTTATTACAAACCTTGGACAAGCAGACAACTGGCTGTTTCCAAAGAGGCTCTCAACCAGATGCTCATAGCAATCATTCACCCTGGTTATTGCCGACACAGCTACAGTGTCCTTGATCCCCGTGTGCATGTCAGCTCTCTCCCTTCAATCCAGACAGGGAATGTGATATGTAGGCATACCCAGACTGCAGCCCAGATGTAACCTAGGGCCTCAGGGAACTCCCATCCTGGTTTAATTTTCTTCTTTACTCGATTGGTCTAGGTGACTGCTGCTGCAGGGAGAGCATTGGTAAAGGAGACTTAGTCACAGAGGGAGGTGAGCACTAGCTCAGTCTTGAAGTTCTCGAACACCAGTGTGGGCAAAAGCTCCTTTCCTTTTCATTCACCTCTATCTCAGACACTCATGATGGTCTGAGCACCACACTAGAGCCTCTGGTTGGTTGGTGGGGGGGGGGGGTTGTGATCCTAAGGCTGGGGCACAAAGTAGTAAGTAGGCTTGATTTCCTTCACCATGCATGCCAATGGCTTCGCTGATGTCTGCCTGGAGCCCCTTCATTTGGTGAACTTAACTGGGGCCATAACTTGCCTTGGGAGTTACCCGGAAGGATGTATATGTGTCTGATGTTCATTCAGGGGACCCCGAGTAAATGGAGATGTTAGAATCTCAAGAAACAGAGGTGCTTTTTATTCTGAAGTTGCCTCTGGGCAGTAACAGGGACAATTTGGATTAATTAGCTCCAGCATTGGACTTGCAAAAGAGAACTCAGAGATAATTTCTGCTTTGTCGGGGGAGGAGGCTCTGAATTCAGGATAGAAAGTAGAAGACAGAGGAGTAAAGTGAAAGAGCCAGATGCCAGGGTGACTTGAAGTTCTTCCCTCCTGAGCATTTCAACCCTCCGCTTGCAATACACAAGGGTGCTGGGGTGCATGGGTCTTTTCCAAATGCCGGTCCTTGGCCTCATCCTCTAAAGGTTTGTTTTTATCTGGCTATCACAAGGGAAAAGAATTTATGAAACTTATCTGATGACTAGAGTGAGGATGGATGTTCATGTTTGCAGCCAGCACAGAGTTATTTGGATTTTACCCTTTATTTTGTAAGATTGAAAGCCACGGATCTGCATGTTTGTTTGATGCGCTGGAGTCAACAGGCTACTGAAATGGCGAGGACATGAGAACCTTCTGCAGGGTCCCTCTCACGCTAGCATCCAGGGAGGCTGCTTTTCAGCCTAGTCCAAAGGACAGAGGCCTAAGCTGAGCACAGGATTGGCAGCCTTTACTCAGCCAAGCATCTTCTCATGTTGAGCTTGCCCACCATGTCTAGTTCTACAGTATGGAAATGGCCCTCAGAAACAGCCCCATCATCCCAAAGCCTGGAAGGATGGAGTTGGGTGTGACCACCTACGGGGGAAGATCAGGCCCAAAGGTCCTCTCCCCAGCTGCAGAAGACTCTCAGAACCTGAGGTCTAGAAGGCAGATAGTGGTTCCCCAGGCTACAGACTATTGTCGCTAACCAGACTAACGCAGAAACCAGGGGATGGCATTGGAAGTGTCTTCTGAATAATCCTCCTTAAATAAGATGATTTTTAAAAATGCCCATTCACTGAGGAATGGCTGGGGAGCTGGGCACCAGGAAAAACACTGCTAGCATCATATTGTGTCTTCCTCACCAACACCATAGGAGAAAACAGCTCCCATTTGATGCCTGAAGCTCAAAGAGGTTAAAGTATCTTGCCCCCATGACGAGTGAGTAGCCGAACTAGGATGTAAGCTCACATCTCTCTGGCCTCAGAGCCCAGCATCTTAACCAATACACTATACTGTTCAATTCCCCATTTTGCTTTCAGACTGGAACAAGTGGAGGAAGAATGGCAGGAAGTTGAGTATGTGAACTGAATCATAGCTTGTATACATATCTGTATGAAATGCAATTTGTTATTTCCTTTAAGTACGGGTGAAAGCTATAGCAGTTTACTGGAACTGTTGGCTCTGTGGCTTTTAGCAGACCTTGGGGGATTGTTTTAATGAATAGGCAAGACTAATTTTAATTAGCATAGCAATTGTTTGTAAATGGCACTTGAGGGACTCGACATGCAATTTGTTCATCAGCATTTTATTAAACGTCCCCTCTGTGATCTTATATAGACTCTTTATTTGCATCATGAACGAGCAGGGAGGAATTTGCTAGCGGAAGGGCTGGGCATGCCAATTTCAATGTCTCAAACACTGAAATTGACTACTGCTTCTCCCTGAGTCACAGAGTTGACTTTTTCAAAGGAGGAGCTGAGGGAAGGTTCACTGTTGGTCTGTCACAGCCAAGAGCATGGCCTTCAGTGTTTGCCTAGCACAGAAATCCAGCTACCTTCAGACCAGGGCCATCATCAGTAGGTTTCTGGAGATCTCAAATGGGGTGGGGCAAAAGAACACAATGGGTTGTTTTCATTTCAAGAAAAGGACAGACATGTAAACTTGAGGGGTCTTGGCTGCAAGCCCTCCAGTCTAGTCACCTGGCCATAATGGATCCTCAGGATGAACCCCAAGCCCCCATTGTAGGGACAGGCTCCATATGAGGGTGGGATGAGTAGGCAGTTCCCCTTTGCTGCTGCTCCTACAGAGGTTATCTTTCAGAAATCTTGTTAGGTGACATCTGCTGCATAGGTGACTGCCTGCCCACTGGGCATTGATGATTTAGGAAGTGGCTTTCCGGCACTTGGCCCCTAGGGGTACCATGATCTACAAGCCTCTGCACTAGGAGTAACTCCCAAGAGCTTCTGATGTCAGGATTCTTCTGCATGGGCTGCCAGCTGCTGGGTGGGAAGAACTTGGTTGTGCCATCCAAGGGGATGGGAATAAAGTATCATGCTAGCGGGAAATCAGTTCTGACTCGGTGGGCTCACTGGATGCTTCCATGTCACCACTTACAGGGATCACCTTGCCATGTATAATTCCTGGGTCCTATGGTCCATCAGGCTTACCAGGAGTTCCCGGATTCCCAGGTATGGCATAAGGCCAGAGAATGCCACTGAGCACGCTAGTAAGGGCCAATGAGCCCACGGAAGTGGCATGTTGGCAGCATTTGGGGGGGGAGAACCACATTCCTCCTGAGAGAGCGGCCTTGAACACTGAGGAAATAGAATGGCTCTTGGAGAAGTCTGTGTGGGGAGGTAAGGGTAGGAGCCCGTCCCCCCACCCGAGGGACCAGGATTCTTGAGTGAACATCCCAAGGGTGGTCAGCCACCCTGAATTTCCTTTCCCCTCACCACTCATGTTTGGGTTCGCAGGCCCTAAAGGGGCCCGTGGCCTCCCTGGGACCCCAGGCCAGCCCGGACTGCATGGGAATAAAGGAGAGCCTGGAAGTCCAGGATTGGTTCACCTTCCTGAATTGCCAGGTAAGGAATAAAGCTTTTCCTCACCTGCTTCTCCTCTGCTGGGACCATGGGCTTGAATCATGGTAGCCAGCCATCCACTGATCACGGGCAGTGAGGTCTGCACTCTGGTGTGCGTGGGGTGGTTTTGATTTCCTACCCAGGAGGCACAGGGCTTCAAGCTTGGGTGTGACAGTGAGTCAGAGTGCTCAGGGCCATCAGCCGGGACCAGCTGGAGTTCAGATGGAAAGTGCCTCTGCCTGAGGTTGCGAAGCCACTAGTGAGAGAGCTAGGATTCCCCCCCGCTCCCCCCTTAGCTGACTGCCAAGCCTCTGACAAGTTCTGGGCTCCATTCCTTCCAGGTCAGACAAAGAGATTGAAATGAGTCAAAAGGAAGGGGTTCCTTTCTACCCCTTGGCTCACACCCTGTTGCAAGCTTGTTCTCCATTGCACCAGGGGGTCTTAAACTCTGTTGCCAGATCTGCGGCCCCAGCATCACCTGGGAACCTGTTAATAATGCAGAGTCTTGGCCCCTCGGCAGAGCTAGCTCAGAAGCTGGGGGGGGGGGGGCTGGGGGGGCTGCTCAGCCATGTGGGTATGGCCAAGCACCCCCTCCCCAGGTAGTTCTGACCCACACACAGTTTGAGAACCACCCTGCTCTATAGCATGGGGCTTGTCATGGGCCATGTCCTCCATGGTTTATTTACCCAGCTTCAATCCCCTCCGACCACCCAGGAAGAGGAAGACATGACCGCAGGGGGGAGATGACTGCAGAAGAAATTGGGCCTTTGACAGGGAGTCCTGGGTATATAACCTGTGCTCTTTGGCCTGTGAAACAGCCCTGAGAGTGGGTTACTGGGCTCAGCCCAAGGCCTTACTGAGCTAGAACCTTCTGCAGCTTGCATGGTGCATCCCCGCCTCTGGGTGCATCCTCCCAGGACCAGAGGCTCCTGCCTTTCAAGAGAAGTGACATACATTATCAAAATATTAGCTTTTGCAATAGAAAAACCAAAATCTGTCTCAGGGATCTCCACCCAGACCTATCCCTTCTAAACCTCCATGGCCTTTTTATTTTTTGCCTCTCTACATTTAGGATTTCCTGGACCTCGTGGGGAGAAGGGCTTGCCTGGGTTTCCTGGGCTCCCTGGAAAAGATGGCTTGCCCGGGAAACTTGGCAGTCCAGGTTTACCCGGTTCCAAGGGAGCACCCGGTGACATCTTTGGCGCTGAGGACGGTGCTCCAGGAGAGCAAGGCCTCCAGGGATTGCCAGGGGACAAAGGATTTCCTGGAGACTCTGGCCTTCTGGGACCCAAGGGTGACTCTTTTTTACTCACTTACATAACAATCTACAGAAAGTCTTTCAGTGACCAGTATATCCTTGCATGAATAGACACCTGAGTCTGGGGTAATGGACCCATGAGGGGTGACACTGAAAAGCCATTTTGTTCTGTCTCTCACTTCTGGGGACTTTTTCTTAAATCGCTGGAGTCTGTTCTCCTTACTTCGTAAATCCCGAAGTAACTGTAACAGTGAGTTGGGTTTCGTGTACAGCCTCTGATCTGATTTGTCACTAGGGCAAGAGAAGCAAGGGCTGGGGCAGAGGAGGCCACCACACCGGGGATGTAACCTGGGCCAACGTCTTGCGCTGCAAGTTGCTTTGGTGACCAGTCCCTGCTGTCCATCCAGGCTGTTGATCATCTGTCCCTTCCTTTCATTAGGTTTGCTTGGGAAGTCAGGCCTGCTAGGCCCCAAAGGTGAGCGGGGCAGCCCCGGCATGCCGGGCCACGTGGGACAGCCAGGGCCCCCAGGGCCTCAGGGTCTGTTTGGCGTCAAGGGCAAACCCGGGCTCCCAGGTGCACCAGGCTTTCCCGGCCCTTCAGGTAGGTCCTTTGGAGGAGGAGCCCCGACTTGACAGCCTTAAGCCGGGGCCCTGGGCCCTGTCGCCCTGGGGGGCAACCACAGCAGTGCGCCAGGGGCAGGGTCTAGAAGGATCCTCGACCTTCTCAACCTCTCACGGTTCCCAGTCTCAGGGGGCCCTGGCAGTGCCAAGCAGAAGAGATTTCTGCACTTTAGCTTCCAAAAGGGTAGCACATGTCCCTCCCTGTCCCTTCCCCATGGCCTCGCTCCCCCTTTCCCAGTTCAGGAAGTGCCCTAGTTGTGCAGGTCAGTCTAGCCATCTCCACTGGCTTGGCTGGGACTGTGGGGAGCCTGCTTGGGATCAGGGTTGGGGTGGGGAAACTTGGGAAGAGGGTGGCTTCATGGTGACTTGCCTCTCCGGAGGCCGTGCCTCTCAGGACCCGCAGCCAAAGCGGCCGTCCCTGGGCCGTGGGGCTGACATCCACCCATTGGCTCCAGACTAGCATTCATGGTGCACCTGCTCCTCATACTACCCACCTCACCCCTAGCTCAGTGACTACGTCACCCCCTTCCCCTTATTCCTGGCCACATGACTGTAGTTGAGTTTCTGCCGAGCCACTAAAACCCTTTTTATCCCTTTTATCCTT
Source organism: Mustela lutreola (assembly GCF_030435805.1). Classification (NCBI taxonomy): domain Eukaryota; kingdom Metazoa; phylum Chordata; class Mammalia; order Carnivora; family Mustelidae; genus Mustela; species Mustela lutreola. The sequence continues at coordinate 93,003,061 of NC_081308.1, read as the reverse complement.
CTGTGTTTCTGGGGTCTTCCCATGGGCTGTCCAGGTGAGAAAACAGTAGGCAAGCTCACAGGCTAACACCCCCACTGGTTTCCCTGCTCAAGGCATTCACAGACTATACACTAGAACCTGGCATAGCCAGGGGTCCCCAGACTCATGCTGGGGTGTTGGCCCCCATTGAATTTCCTTCCCTTGTTGTGGAATCCCCTTCCCAGCCCCCCATTAGAATCCTGGGGCTTGTGGCTACTGGATGCTTTTCAATTCGTGGAAAGCCAAGTCAGCCATTCATTGAGGTCCTTGGGGGCCCAAACACATCTGTCGTCACTGATTTAATCCTTTGGTTTTTTAATTTCCTCGCTTTGTACCTGAACATTCTACTTGGGCAGCAGCTCAGGAGGTTAATCCCATTGACCAACTTAAACCCCGGTGAAAGAAATCCCAGAATACCTAGGAGACCAAATGGGCCTTGGGGATTTCTACAGGACTTGGCACTAGGGGGTCTTTCAATCTTAAGGCCAAGGAACTGGCTGATTTAACTGCTTGCAAGAAGGATTAAAAGGGCAGCCCTGTCTCCATGGCTCCCTGGGAGGCTGAAACAATGGCTCAGCTTTAACCTCTACTTCCCCGGATTGGCTCAGGAAACAGCCATTGTGGCATGGTTCAGACAGTACGTACCAGGAAGCCAGGGTCCAGTTGCCTCCCTGGCTTCCCAGAGCCCCATTCACAGGCAAAGATGTGAACCCCATTCATAAAAGGGGGAAGAAGCTCTAACTGGAAGGGGTTTGCGTGCCCTGCCAGCCGCCATGCCACGCTGAGAGTGATAGCCATTGGCATGTGTGCTTCTCGGGGTGGTGAAAGCTAAGGCTTCAGCCAGCCTAGAAGCCTGCCAGTTAGCCACCTGCGTGGGGCCATTGTTAAGGGACCATTTCCAACACCCACCCAGCCAGCCAACCAGAAGCCATGGGAGTGGGCACCGGCCCAGATCTGGACACAGCCTCCCTTGACACTGTCCCATGTTCTCTCTTAATGTAATTCAGGACATCCTGGAAAGAAAGGTGTAAGAGGCGAGTCAGGTCCCCCTTCATCGGCTGGAAAGAGAGGCCTGCCAGGGCTGAAAGGCTTTCCAGGATCTCCAGGGCTGGTTGGCTTCTTGGGGAGCTCAGGCTCGCCAGGGAACACTGGGTTGCCAGGCCTGCCAGGTCTGAAGGGTAAGTGAAGCCGGTGGGATTTTCTGTGCTAAGAGGGTCAGGCAGGGCCAGTGTTAAGGGAAGGCTCCCACCTAAGCTGAGTCACCCTCGCTACTGGCTGGGTGGAGTGCTGAGCCGCATGACGCTGGCAGGAAGGCCCAGAACAGTGACCACCATGCTGGCTGTTCTCATTCGCCCCACCCCTTCCATGGTGTCCGATGGCTCTCAGTTTCTACTAGCCCACCCGAGGTTGGATAGGAGATGTCTCCATTTTATATAGGGGCAAATGACAGGTCCAAGGTCACACAGCCAATTAGCAACAGCACCCAGCTAGGGCTCATCTCCCTGCCTCTTAGTCCTAGACTTTTTTTTTTTTTTTTCCTGTGCCACTCGGGAGCTCTAACTTGGCACATGGTAAGAAAGGCACCCACTTCCTCTTTCGCTCCTGTCGCTTCAGTGCCATGTCCCTGTTTAGGGAAGTAGTATTATATGTAAGGGTTAGCAGCTGGGACTTTGGAGTTAGAGAAACCTGGGTTGGAATCCCTTCTCTGCAGCTGCCAAGCTGTGTGATTTGGGGTAAGTTATTTAACCTCTCTGAGCTTCCATTTCCTTGTATATCCAATGGGGATAATAATAGAAGGTCTCGTTTCATAACAGGTGAGAAGGGGTCTGCCGGGCTGGCTGGCTTTCCTGGGATGCCTGGTCTCCCTGGTATTCCTGGCGCAAGTGGATTAAAGGGAATTTCTGGCTCCGCCGGAAAAGTGGGACCATCTGGACGGGCTGGTAGTGCTGGTAAAAAAGGTGAGCTGGGGAACTGAGTTCTGAACTCCCTAGCCTTGCTTCCCAAGGTATGTTTTATTTGTCAGCCTTGAGGCTGCTGTGGCTTGTACCCACCCTGTGTTAGATAATAAGACTGGGGGTTTCTGAACCCCATCCCATGGCTTTTAAGCCATAAGACCTAATGACTTCTGAGTTTTCGCCATGTGTTAGAGGCCTCACCACATGCTCCCTGTTGCTCAGTGGAGGGGACTTTGCAGTAGGCTTCAGAGTTGCTGGCCGACTTTGGGCCTGTCAAAGGAGAGGGCATGAACGTAGGTGGGAAGTCAGGGGACCAGGGCCAGCCAGGGAAGGGCCTGGAAAGGAGGCCTGTGGGTAGTGCGGGAGGAGCAGAGATGAAAGGTCAGCTCGTGCCTGACCCTGTGTCTAAGCTTCCTCTCACAAGGGACTCACAATCTCCACCCCCCTCCCCTGCAGGAGACCGAGGCGACCCGGGGCCAGTTGGAATACCCAGCCCAAGACCTCCCATGCTGAACCTCTGGTTCAAAGGAGACAAAGGCTCGAGAGGCTCAGCTGGATCCAACGGATTTCCTGGGCCCAGAGGTGCCGGGCGGGGGGGGGGGGCAGGCAACCGGCAGGAGAAATGCTCATCCTCAACTTCCCTCCTGAGAAAAGGCCCCCATCACAAAGCCCCCCAGAGTGGCAATGTGGGTGGCAGCAGGGGGTCCAAGGAGGCTGCCTTCTCTGGGCTTGCTGGGCATCTGGACTTCCAGGCTCCCAGTGTTCATTGTCACTCTGGAACCGAAGTTTGTTTTTTGTTTTTGTTTTCCTAAAGATTTTATTTATTTATTTGACAGACGGAGATTACAAGTAGGCAGAGGCAGGCAGAGAGAGAGTGGGGAAGCAGGCTCCCTGCTGAGCAGAGAGCCGGATGCGATGCCGGGCTCAACCCAGGACCCTGAGATCATGACCTGAGCTGAAGGCAGAGGCTTTAACCCACTGAGCCACCCAGGCGCCCCTGAAACTGAAGTTTTGAATCACTGGCTATTGTACCCCCTGGAGATGCCTAGCAGATGCTGGGACATGGGCACCAGCAGTGTTGAGACAGAGTGGCCCTGACTGGTGCACCCTAAGGCTAGAGGCACCTCCCCCACTCCCACCTTCACAATCCCCTCCCCCACACTGAGCTAGCCATCCCCAAGTCCTCAAGGCTGCACTTCATTTGCCTGTGATCCTGGGGTCCTACAACTTGGGGAGCAGGTTTGCTCCTGCCCAGAGTCTTTTTTCTAAGCCCTTTGTTTCTTTCCTAGGTGACAAAGGAGAGGCTGGCCTCCCGGGACCACCAGGCTTGCCTGGAGCTCCTGGCTTCCCTAGTACCATCAAGGGACTTATTGGGAGAGCTGGAATCCCTGGCTCCCCCGGACAGCGGGGCTTACCTGGCTTAAAGGGGTCCCCTGGAATCACAGGTTTTCCAGGAATACCAGGGGAAAGCGTAAGTTTGCCCAGCTCCTGGTCTCTCCATGGGGGAAGGGCCTCTGTAGCAGGGGACATGCCCCTGGGCCCCATCTTTCTGGCCCCAGCCCACTTCCCGGCCTCTTCCCCTACCTCACCATAGACAAAGCCCTCTCCCTGAGTCTGGCAGGCCTTCCTCCACCCATTTCCTGAAGGTTCCTTCCTCTGGGCCTTTGTTCATGCTGTTTCCGCCACAGAGCAGAGACTTCTCCTTTGCAGCTAACTGCAAATGCAAATGCCCACCCGTGCTTCGGGTCCTGGACCTGGGTGCCCACTACCCCGGGAGTCTCGGAGGTCCCGCCCTGCTGGCATGCTGCACTTCTCACTGCTTATGTGAATCCCAGTTGGTTCTATGTGGGCTCAATTTCCTCAATGAGATTGTCAGGCCTTGAGAACAAGTCCTTACAAGCTCTTCTAGAAGTCTGCACCCCACTGCTGGCATCCCTCCCCCCAATGCCCCAACCTTGAGCTAGGCGCATTGTAAGACTTTGGTACAGGGCTCTGGACATTGTGATTTTAGAAAGGTCATTGCTGACAAATGGCAAGTAATCAAATCAGCTTGTCTGAGCTCTTCAAAGGCAGGGCAATAAGGTAGGCATAGCCATAAGAGGGAGCTGGGTTCGAATCTCTGCTCCCCTGCTCATGAGCTCTATGATTCTGTGCATATTGCTTACCTTGCCTGAACCTTGCTTTTCTCATCTGCGCAGAATGGAAAAGATACTCAAACCTCCTTCGGATAGCAGTGAAAATTAAATGAGCTGATCTGAGTAAAGTGCTTAGCTTGGTATCCAGCAAATGGTGGGCTCTCAATAAGTGGTAGCCGTCATAGCAGCAGTACTGAAGGGACTAAATGAAGTGGATTCTAGAATACCTGCACTCCTCGCAGGCAAAATTCCATCCCTTTAAAAGCAGCAGGCCTTGGGATGGAGAGAACACACACACACACACACACACACACACACACACACACACACATACACACACACACATCCCAGAAGCATCTGCAAAGGAAAACATTCTTAGCTGGATGATCCTGACTCCTCCACCCCTTGGATGGATGGAGTCAAAGTGGGAAAGCATTTCTATAAAAATGGTAACATTAACCCAAATGCAGACTCCAGGACCTGCGCACAGCCTGCCTGCTACGTGGTTCCTTGCAGGGACCCAAAGCTTGCACAACCTGCAGCTGAGGGCTGTCGCTTTCCCCACGAAGCAATCCTTTTCCTTATGCATCATGGCTCCAGAGCTTTGACATGGGGGGCGATAGCCGACTGTCTGCAGGGGGCACCACCAAACATCTGGCTGGACGGTTATGTCCTGTATTTTTAAAGAGACTTGTTACAACAGCCACACCTTGATTTCCCAAGATTCTCCTTTTGATAGCCGTTGGGAAGTTATGAATGATGGGACCGGGATTAATCTGCAGATAGTGTCCCTCCCCTAAAAACCCTGACTACGCATTTCCACCCTTGGCTCATCACCTTCCCTTCCGCAGGATGCCCCCCCCACGCCCCGCCACAGCATACACAGTAGACCTTTCTTAGGCAGTGGTTCAGGGAAGGTGAGGGGTGGGTGGGAGGCGAGAGTGTGGAAGGCCCCGAGCTCCGGGCAGAAATAATGATTTCTATATTGCTTTGAAGGGTTCACAGGGCCTTCGTGGAGCTCCCGGACTCCCAGGAACATTTGGTCTCCCAGGTTCAAAAGGTGAGGAGCATAATCCCCTCCAGTCCTGTCCATGTTGATGCAGATGGTGGGCCTTCATCCTTTCTGATGGCTGAGTTATAGTCCGTTGTACATATGCTAAGTGAAATAAGCCAAAAAGAGAAAGGCAATTATATGAGTTCACTCATATGTGGAACATAAGGAACAGCACGTAGGACCAGGGGTAAGGGAGGGAAAAACTGAATGGGAAGAAATCAGAGAGGGAGACAAACCATGAGAGACTTGGACTCCAGGAAACAAACTGAAGTTTACAGAAGGAAGGGGGGTGGGGGGCTGGGGTAACCAGCGATGGGTACGAAGGAGGACACGTGTGGTGATGAGCACTGGGTGTTGGACACAACTGATGAATCATGGAACACTACATCAAAAACTCATGATGTACTATATGCTGGCTAACTGAACATAACAATATTTTTTTTTAAAAAGTTGAGGAGCATTTTCTCTTTTAATGGGTGTTTCCAGAGTAAGGTGGATTTCTAGCAGGCTCAGGGTTCTTGGGGAAGGAAACTCGGCGTTCAAAGGGAAGTGAATTGATTTACCTTTTCTCTTTGGCCAAACCCCCTTCTCAGACTTTGCTCCTCAAACATGTGTGACAAACAGTGGTTTGACCCACTTGCCTTCCAAACTCAGCAGCAGAGGAGGGCCTCAGCTCAAGACAGTCTTTTCCCTTGCTGAACCCAGTTCACAGGGCAGGAAAATTTCCCATACTTGCCATCATCATTGTTTCATTCTGGTGATGTTTTAGCACTCTTCCTCCCGTCTTCTCTGCGCATACTGAACCTAGCGATGTTTTCCCAGTGGAGATATGCTTCACGTAACAGCATTTCTCGCCAATTGCCTGATAGCATCCCAGTCTTTCTTTGGTGATTGGTCGCTTTTGCCCAGTGCATACTTTTGTCAAAGATCACCTCTGGCTACATTGAATCTGAAAAGGTTTTGCCATCAAAAGATCTCTTTGCTGCAAAATGAGGTCTAGCTTCTCTTAACCACTTGGACAATATCTTCATATCCCCAGGAGATCAAGGTCAGACATTTGGAATTTCCGGTAGCCCAGGACCCAAGGGACAACCTGGGGAGTCTGGTTTTAAAGGTAAGTCTTCTGTCCTTTTATCTCACGTGTCTCAGAGACTCCTCAAAACTGAGGATCAGGAGGAATTGGGGAGGTCAACCCCCAAGTTCTATAACTTCTATCCAGTGCAGAGAAATTTCTACCCTGACACATATCTACTCAAGGCAGCCCACAGTTTCCCCAAGCAAACCAGTTTACTTTCCCCTTGAGACTCGTGGGGTAAGCCTAGTAAGACCATTGGGATAATGGCTTCCCTTCCTTGGTTTATAGTTATCTAAACTGGTTCTCAGTCATTTCCACCCATTACCGCTCCTTATGGGGGCACTCAGAACACATTGACTTACCTTAGTGGGCAGCACCTTGCAAATGCAAAGACAGCTACCATTGCCATATTTTTCAGAGGCTTTTCACTGGACCTGACTCTCTTGAGATTTCAAGTAGATTTCCTTTCCTGCTGCCTCTCTCCCTAGAAGAAACATGGTGCCTGAAACAGGGCCTGAACACTCAGCATTTTTCTTGATTTTGTAGGCATGAAAGGAACAGATGGCATCATGGGTGATGTGGGTTTCCCAGGAAGCAAAGGTGAAGATGGGAATGTTGGGATTTCTGGAGATGTTGGCCTTCCTGGATCTTCAGGTACCGTGCCACCTGATGACTGTATTCTGAAAAACTGAGGGTTGGCTTCAAGCCATGGTCCAGTCTGAGCTCCTGCCTTGTTTTCTCTCTCAGGGCTCCCCGGGACTGCAGGCATGAGAGGAAATCCAGGGTTTCCGGGTTCTCCAGGCCATCCAGGGGCACCTGGGCCCCTAGGACCCTCTGGCCTAATGGGAACCAAAGGTATGTGTATTTGAGAGGAGGTCATGGGGAAAGGGGTTTTTCCTTCAGAAAAAGGACAGCAATTCCTTTATATTAAGAGACACTCTCTGGAGGCAAGTCATTTCCAGGGGAGTCACTGGCTGGGTCACATGATGGATAATCGGAGGAGGAGAACATGGAATACGTGGAGAGAAGAGTTAGCGAGAAAGGCTGTCGTCCTGGCACACGTAGTCTTCCAGGTGTCAGGGATGGGCAGCGAGTCTCTGGCTGCTGGCTCCTCTAGGTCTTGGCATTGCCACACTGTGTTCTCAAAGAGACTGAATCATCTACCACCCTTCTCTTAAAGCTGTATGGGTCACTAAGGAGAGTCAGGAAGTGCTAGGGTGGAGGTTAGGGAACGGTCTTCTCTCCCTTAGAGCATTGAGTAATGCCTCCAAAAAGACCAGGACCTTTAAAATGAGGACTTCGCAAGGCCCTGGGGTGCAGGATCTTTGGCTGACCCATCATGATTCAGAAGTTGCTGGAGCCATCTCTGATACTCGGTCTCCTCAGGTTTCCCTGGACTTCCTGGTTTACATGGACTGAATGGGCTTCCAGGAACCAAGGGAACCCATGGAAATCCAGGTGAGGAAGACCCTCAAGGGCAAGAAGGAGAGCATCATCTCTTCCAGAAGGCTGGCGGGGGCTGGCCATGAGTTCTCAACTGTAGGATATCCCATATCCTTCAGCTCATAAATCTCCTTGCCAGCCCCCTCCTGTCCCGGTCTGAGGTGCCTTGATTTGTGGAGGAAGGAGGAGGGGGAAGAAGTTCGTCCTTCTACCCAGAATGAGCTCTCCTTCTCGTTACTTAAGTACTCCTGTTCTGGCATGTGTCACACAGTCCCTGAGCCTGTGAGCGAGGCAGGAGGGCCTCAGCTGCACTGAGTTCTGTCCCTCCACTGTCTGCATCTCCTCCTAGGACCTAGTATAACCGGCGTGCCTGGGCCAGCTGGCCTGCCTGGTCCCAAAGGGGAAAGAGGTTCTCCAGGAACTGGCCTCGGAGCCCCAGGGAAGCCAGGAATGAAAGGACAAAAAGGTGGCCGAGGTAAGTGAGCCCAAGTCAAGCCTTGTAGAAGCTGAGTAAGGCCCGGCCAGGGAGCCAAGGCTGGGGCTCCTCAGGGCCACATGGCTCACAGGGTTGAGTTGTGCATATCTTCATGTCCCTAGGGATCATGGAACTCAATGGAACTGACTGCTGAGCTGGGGGCCATGCTTAGGGCTTTTTCAGAAGGCATGTCAGGGAGAGAAGTCCAGTGAGCTCCCTTTAGCCTCCTTATTCCCTCTTGCTCTCCCTTATTAACCCCAGGGTCTCTCTTGCACCCTTGGCCAGGGCCTGACTTTAACGGTCTTGAGGGACAGGGCTTGTCCACTTAGCAAGAGATTTGCCAGAAGTTCCTCAACATCCGGGGTGGATGGCGCGCCACTGCCAGGGTCCTTAAAAGACAGCATGGCTGCCGGAAGGAGCCCAAGACTAAGAGGATAAATGTCTCCGTAGGATAGGCACTCCCCAGGCACTCAGGATCTGTGGGGTTTACTAGAAAGCAGTTTTTGCCCTCATCTCAGCCCCTGACTCATGGTGTCATCTGAAGTCTCCTTCTGAGCCTTCCCTTCCCAACCTCATAAATGGTGAAAATGAATTCTGATTCTCTCCTTCTCCTTGGGAATGTTCCTAAGACCCAGATACAAGGCACTCGATGTAAGACAGGAAACAAATTTAGTGTAGCATCTTACCTAGGAGTATGGACTCTGAAGTCAGACTGCTGGATTCAAATTCCAGCTCTACCCAAAACTGGCTATATGACCTTGAACAAGGAAATGACTCACCCCTCGGTCCTCAACGGACTCTTCATTTTCCTTTTCTATAAAATGGGCATAATAAGAGAATCGACTGCACAGGTTTGGTGAGGAACCAATGAGGAGTGAGGTAGTAGGTATGAAAGCACTTAGCACAGCATCTGGCACATGGTAGGTGCTTAAGAAACGTCCGTTATATCATGATGTATTCCCAGGGCAATCCTATTTGCAAAATGTTCTGCACCTCCGTTTGCTTGTGGAGCTTGAGGGCCCCCTGCCTCTTATTTATGTGCATGTTTGTATAATGCGTGTCTGTTTTCCAGGAACTAATTCCTACACTAATTCATTTTCTAGTGAATTTTATATTGGTGCATCTGCTCTCTCTGTGTTTCCTCTTTCTTTTGGTCTGGACCAACCTGTTCTTTTCTGAAAGCCAGCAGCTTCTCCCGAGTGGGGGCTCCCGCAGGGTCTGAGCCTATAGGCAGAGAGTGTGGCTTTTTTCACAGGAGGTAGAAAGAGGGGGCCCGGATAGAAGCAAAACCCAGATGGTTTCCCATCTTGACTATGGATGCCTAGTCATTAAATTATCCATTTCCTTTGACTCTCTGTGGTAATAAGAAAATCACAGTGACAAATGTAGTAAAAAGCACATGTGAAGATGCCTACATTTCAGGAACACCATGTTGATTTAAAACAAACAAACAAAGAAAGAAAAAACAAATAAACAAATACCCAAGTTGCAGAGAAAGACATTGGGTATGATTCCACTGACCAATTTATAAATAAATGAAAACAAGCAATATATCTTTTAAGGACACAGATACATGTGTTCAAACTGGGAATGTGGAACACAAAATTGAGGAGTGGTTGCCCCTTGGAAGGGAGGATCTGTGAAGGGCATGCAAGGAAATTCAAAGGTAATGCCCTCTTCTTTTTCTTAAACTGAGTGGTTGGAACAGAGATGCTCATTTTTATCTGGGTGATTTTTTTTACTTGCTATTTATAAATATTCTTCTGCTCCTCTCAATATCTAATTAAAACATGGTTTTAAAAGTACACAGCAAATATCTTCCTCCCATAGAAACCTATCTCTGTTATGATTGTAGAAATCAGTGTAAAATGAAGACTTACTCCAAAGCAAACTTCCTAAACCAGTCCCTGTCCTAAAATACCTTTATCTAAATAACTTTGAATCCCACCATTCATTTTCTCATTTGCACTAAATATTTAGAGGCTGTGCTTGTGTATCTAGGCTTAAGTCTTGGACACTCAAATGAGTTGGAAAAACATGCCACCCAGCATTTTCATATACTCCTTTAAAGTGCCTCATTGTTAAAGAAATACGTGAACTTTTTTTTTTTTTTTTTTACTACTTGAGATCAGTAGAACCTGTATTTCAGTTTTAATGCTAAATTGGTGGAATTCAAAACTCAAGAAACAGGTAAAAAGAGAAGGCACCTCCAAAAACTACTATGGGAGCTTTTTATAGTCTGTGTGCTACCCATAGTACCATCTGGTGTCTTGCTTATTGCTTTTTGCTTCATTTCACTATATATATATATATATATATATATATATATATATATATATATATATAAATATATGTATGTGTATATATAAAGCTATATTTTCAGGAAAAAACACAATATGTCTTTCTTTTCAGATGTTTATCTTTGTGACAAAGAAAAATACTTGAAAGGTTCATCGAGACGTAACTGACCATACTTAGAAGTAGCACCACATGGCTTTACAACTGTTTTTTCTTGTTTTCTTTTGTCTTGTTTCCAGACCTAGAATAATTGAATAAGCCTTTTCTTGAAATTTACTTTTTTGTCCTTTATGTTCCATCTGCATTCAGTTCACTAATGAGCTGTAAAAACCACCGGAATTCACCCATCTGCCATCTTTCTTTATGCATTTTTATGGATTCACTATTTCTTTAATGAAGCACAAGAAGTTCCACCTTAGTATTTTTGGCTTTCTTCATCAGAAAAACGAAAATTCAACATTAGCATTTTTGGATTTTATTGTTACAAACAAAAATCATCTCAAGCACTAGAATAGTTGATCACCCAGTGGAATCTATTTCTCTTCCTTGGAATGTATTCTAGAGTATGCCAAAATAATAAATACATTTCTTTTATGCTACAAGTTTAAGACGGACTTCAACATTTTACGTATGGCTTTGATGCGATTTCCGACCAAGACTCCACGCATGTTTTTGTGTGCATATTCAATAAATCTGTCATCCATTGAAATTTTCTGGTTTTGAGCGTTGTAGTAGAAATCGTTGCACAAATGGAAAACACGTAAAAAATATCAGAGCAGATGAGTATTTTTGTATCCACTCTAATAAATGGCTTTTTTCTTTGATCAAAAGGGGGGAGGGGATATGGTATAGAGAAATTATGCAAGCATCCAGCTGATATCATGAGTTGTCTGTAAAAGTATTTTCCAGTTTACCTAGAAGACCCAGAAATTAGCCCTAGAAGACACTGGTAGCTGCAGCCCTCTTGGGACTTCCACTCAGACCCAGCAGGCGGCTGTTTTGGCTGGAGCCCATGCCCCACCTCACCCCTTCTACTTTCTCTGGGGAGCCCCAGACATAACTGGCTAATTCAATGAAAATGTGCCACAGGGCCAGGAGGTTTAAAAACACTTCAGGAAACTTCAGTTCCAGGTCATGCCTTCTTTTCTTCCCCGTTTGAGGGAAATCTGTCTGAAATTTTTCCATTTCCAGTGACACTGAGAGCTAGAACTTTCCAAAGCTCCATCCCGAGGAGGAACCGAGGCACCTGCTGGGGGTGGGGGTGTTGTGGAGGAGGGAGCGTGGGGCAGGCGAGAACAGGGAATCACTGTGACCTTGTGTGTCTGCTGCCCTTCGCCGGTCTGCCACCCCCCCCCCCTTCCATTTTCTCTGGAAATGCCTGACCATACCAAGCCCATAGTGGCACCTTTCATTTATTCTTTGCAGGTTTCCCAGGTCTCCAGGGTCCTGCTGGTCTGCCTGGTGCCCCAGGCCTCTCCTTGCCCTCAGTCATAGTGGGACAGCCTGGCGACCCTGGGCGACCAGGCCTAGATGGAGAGCGAGGTAAAGACAGGAAGCCCCAAAGAGGTTTGGCCTTTGCCTTTTGTCCAGATTTGGGAGAGGTCCTGATACAGTCCAGCCGCATTCCTACTGCTGGACATACATGGGCCTGCTTGGCCCCCACATCCCTCCCCCAGCAGGGACACAGGGGACTGGAACGGGCTGCATTTGCTTGGAGGGTTTGGGAAGGTCCAGGCACTGGGACCCCACATACAGCAAGGGAACATTCTCTGCCCTGGGAATAGGCTTTGGCTTCCTAGCAGCCCCAAGGCCTTTGGTGGTGGCCGCTTCCAGCTCATCTGCCCTCATTCCTCTTCTGATCTTATCCTTAGGCCGCCCCGGCTCCCCGGGGCCCCCAGGGCCCCCTGGGCCATCCTCTGATCAAGGTGACCCTGGAGACCCTGGCTTCCCTGGAGTTCCTGGCCCTCAAGGGCCCACAGGAGACCAAGGAATTCCAGGTTTCTCCGGCCTCCCTGGAGAGCTAGGACTGAAAGGTATGGCTGCACGGCTGGCTGTTGGGCCCTTTCCCACTCCACAGTTAGAGATGGCCCCTTCCTGATCATGCCCTTCCAACCCTCAAATCGGCCCAGTCTCGACCCCGCTGTCCCCTACCTGCACCACCGTGCCAGACCCTAACTTGCTTTCCCTTGGACTTTGCCAGGCATGAGAGGTGAGCCTGGCTTCATGGGGATTCCAGGCAAAGTTGGGCCACCTGGAGACCCAGGACTTCCTGGAATGAAGGGGAAGTTGGGGCCCAGAGGTGAGTTGAGAGCACGTGCCTGGATGCTCCCGAGCTCGAGGGATGGGTCTGGGGGTCACGAACCTACAGGAGCCTACCTACACTGCTTACCACACCAAGAAAGCCTGGATGTCTGAGGCAGCTGAATGAAGCTCCCCCAGAAAGGGTATCTCCCCAGCTTGGGGCATCGCTGCCCCCGGCCGCTTCTGGAACTGAAGGTCACTACCACCATGGGTCCAGCCGCTGATGTCCCCTCTGCACTCTTTCTGCCTCTGCGGACACATTCAGTTTGGTTTGCACTCGTCGCCACGTAGCCATGGGCTCAATTCTGGAAATGAAGGACTCTTTCCATCCTTTACCACCATCCCCTCATGCACACCCAAACTGTTAGCAAACCCTGTGGGCTGCTTCTCCTCAATATGTGTGCATCTGCTCACCTCTCAGCCCCTCCCTGGCTGCCACCTGGGTCCAGGGCACAGCCAGTTCTCAAAGGAATCACTGCAGTGACTTGCTAACTGGCCTCATGGCTTCCTCCCCTGTTGGACAGCTCCCCCAACAATCATTGCTCCATGAAGCAGTCAGATCTTGTAAGACATAAATCCTCCACTGGCCTCCCATAGCAGAGCAATGAACTGTGGTTCCCAAAGTCCCATGGGACAGCTCCCTCTTCATCCCCATCATCAGCCCTTCCTCTTTTCTGTTCCCCTTCTTTGCCACACCAGCCTCTTTCATTTAGCCAACCCAGTTGACCCCAGGGCCTTTGCACAGGTGAGGTCTACTTCCTTGAGTCCTCTTGCCCTCCACTCCACCCCTGCTCCTTCTCATCTTTAATCGTCTCAGCTTAAATGTCCCTGCTTCTAAGAGGCCACTTGTTACTCTTTCTCAAGCAGATTCTCCACCCCAGGAACCCCTCAGCTCACCGTCACAGTCTGTGTCACTGTCACTGAGCTGTTCATTTCCTTTGTAGCGCTTCTCACAACTTGCAGGGAGACGAATGGTATTTTTCAGGTTATGCATCTCCCATCTTTCTCACAAGACCGTAATCTCCACAACGTTCTGTGCCTCAGACTATCAGGGTGTGCCCTATAACAGGCACTTGAAAAATAGTTGGTCAATGAAATAGTAAGCAAATCAGCTCATGTGTCTCTTCGTAAATTGGCAGACCAGGCTCAAGGTCCTAGGCTGTGGTGCCAGCTGAATCTCTGAGGTTGGACTCCTCCCCTTGGCCTCCTTGGCCTTGTGCTCTAACCAGTGAGGGAGCAAACCAGCGACGCCAGCCCCAGACGAAAGCTCAGGCCACCTCACTGGCCACAGATGTGTCCTGACTAGCCTACCGTGTCCCAGGCCCTAGGAAACCATGTCCCAGACCCTGAGGAAACATGATGAATGTAACCCACTCCCTGCCTTCTAGAAGTTACCAGTTCACTGGGGAGGTAGGTGGGTAAAGAGAACATCACATAAAGGATAGTGACAGTCTTTCTGGATGGATCCAGTGGGGACTGTGGGGGCAAACAGCAAAGGCTGAAAGCGGGTGATGGCCAGGCAGGAAAGCAAGCTTCTGGGGCCCTGTGCTGGCTGCCTCCTCTGCCTCCACCTGATATTTCCATCTCTCCCGCTTGTCCCCAGGCTTTTCTGGACCCCGCGGTGCTCCTGGACAAAAACCAGTTACAGAAGCAGTTCAGGTTCCTCCTGGACCCATGGGTCTACCAGGCATCGATGGCATCTCTGGCCTCATGGGAGACCCTGGGGTTCAAGGCCCTGTAGGCCTCCAAGGTTAGAAGAGCGCCAGCGACAGGGGACTTCTCGGGGAGGGGAGTTAAGACGGCCTTGGCTGAGACGCTGAAGCAACTGGCTGGGATCTCCAGCTCAGAGCATTTCCTCCATTCCTTCACAAAGCCCCTGAACTTCTTGTTGGGAAGCGGGGGCAGCAAGGTCAGCAGAAGTAGTTGGCTTTAGAACATGTGTGGCCAGAACATAGCAGCTACTCCAGGCAGGGTAGCACTTCCCTTTCTACTGTGCTGCCGAGGGAAGGAGGAAGTGTGGTGGGAGGTCAAGAGCCATGGACAAAGTCCGAGGCTTCGTGCAGATTGGTGGTCAGGAAACCCAGCTTCCAATCCTAGCTTCCAATCCCAGCTGATGCACCAGCTCCAGTAAGTGAATAGTCTCTCTGGGTGCAGGTGTTCTCATCTCTGACATGGGACTCTGACAGCTTCTGTGCATTCTGTGCATAGTGAGGAGAATGAGAGGAAGGGAGGAGTAGGTGTGAAGGGGCTCAGAAGGGCTAAGTGCAGAGCAGTGGTCCCAGGACAGAGAAGCCAGGCCAGGAAGCTAAGAACTAGCAGAGGTGGCTCAGCCCAGGAGTGCTCTAACATGATGGTCAGTGCGCCCTCTCCTGGTCAATTCTGGGCATAACACACAAGTCCTTTTTCCCTGGGGCCTGCTTTCAAGGACTTCCCACACTGAGTCCCGGCTGCTGGCCTTCTCTCCTTGCAGGCTCCAAAGGTTTACCTGGCATCCCTGGCAAAGATGGCCTCAACGGACTCCCCGGCCCGCCTGGGGCTCTCGGTGACCCTGGTCTTCCTGGACTGCAAGGCCCTCCAGGATTTGAAGGTGTGGTGATGTCAGCACCAGGGGGCTGAGGGTTTCCATGAGGGTAGGGGGATTTGGAGTGAGCCAGAATCTCAAATCTGAGAAACAGGAAATGGGGCAGTAAAGCCTGGCACTGAAAGGAGCCTGGAAAACCAGACTGCATTTCATTCGCTCCCATCCACCTCTGAGCCTGGGAAGGATGAGAGCCCCACATTCCGGAAGGCCAAGGACTCCTTCCAAATCCTTCTCTGGGTTCTCTTCTCTGAGAGCTATGATGGTCCTCTAGCCTGGCCCCTGGCCCTGCACTTCCCCTCTTCTACCCTGGGATTCTGACATGGATGGGAAAGGGGTAGTTCAAGGCATAAGAAAGTCTGAGATGAAGAATGGCTGCTACTTACTTCCCATTTGGTAACAGGGATGGCAAATCAGTTGTCCTGCGCAGAGACCAGTTCTGAGACTCCGTGGATAAAGGGGTACAATTAACTAGCCACATCTTCCATGGGCAGGAGAACTGGTGGGATTTTTGTCCCGCTAATCCCAATTCTGCTTTCGCTGCCTCTGATTCATCAGGGGCCCGGTTATGTCCTGGGAGAGCCTGCAAGCTCCAAGGAGTCGCCCCCTCGGCCCCCTCCTGCCGTCATAGAGGACGGGAGGCCTGGCGGCTGGGGGAGGGGAGCTGGATAAGCACACTTTTGCAAACAGGGACTGTGGGCTGGATACGCCTGAGCTGGCATTCCAGCTCCACGGGTTGGGGGACTTGTGAGCCTGTTCCATTGTCTACAAATCGGGGTAATCGGGTTTTTGTGAGGATCCAGTGAGCCCAGCTGGGTGCTCAGCCTGAGGTCAGTGGCTGCCTTTATGAGTGGCTCACCCTACCTCTCTTTCCTGCTGTCTCCCTCTCAGGCGCTCCAGGGAAGAAGGGTCCCTTCGGGAGGGCTGGAGTGCCTGGGCAGAGCGTGAGAGTGGGGTACACCTTGGTGAAGCACAGCCAGTCGGAACAGGTGCCCCTGTGCCCTGTCGGGATGAGCCAGCTGTGGGTAGGTTACAGCTTGCTGTTCGTGGAGGGACAGGAGAAAGCCCACAACCAGGACCTGGGTAAGTACCGGCTCTGACACCAGCCTTGGTCACCCCCCACCACCACCACCACCCCAGGGATCAAGAACTCCCTTCTTCTGTCCTCTCAGCCTGGGGCGGGCCCACCATTGGGTAGCAGGATTCCAACAGTAGCTGCCGTGTCAGGCATATCTGGGTTTAAACCCTGGCGCTCCCACTTACTGGCTGGGAAACCTAGATGAGTTCTTCCACCTCTCTGAACTGCCACTTCCTCCTTAAACGAAAACAAAGCTAAGGCTAGTACCTATCTCAGAGGCTGCTATAAGGATTACATGAATCACCCAATGGAAAACGCTTAGGACAATGTTCGGCATGTTAAGCAGGAGTAATAATAATAATAATATGACCTGTGGGGCAACAGCAATTACCCGGGAATTAATTGTATTGTCTGCAGGTGTGCCAACTCTGAACCACAGACTCACTCTATTCAATGTGGATTTGACACAGCAGATTAATTAGGGGGTCCTTCCACGGCTTAGACAAAGATTCCTTTCATTCTCGAACTTCCCTGGTGTGTTGAGAATAGGATTGGACCAACAGACGCCAGCGGATGCATGATATTCCAGCCCTGGAAGGAGGGCCGTCCCTTCTCTGGGACAAGTAGCTGGATACCACCCAGGCCAGTCTAGCCCTGGTGGCACTGGGCACGGTCCCAGCCCCGCCTCTCGGCCCCACCTTACCTGTCTCTGCCCACCTGCTCTCCTTCCAGGCTTTGCTGGCTCCTGCCTGCCCCGCTTCAGCACCATGCCCTTCATCTACTGCAACATGGACGAAGTGTGCCACTACGCCGGGCGTAATGACAAATCCTACTGGCTCTCCACCACCGCCCCCATTCCCATGATGCCTGTGGGCCAGGCCCAGATCCCCCAGTACATCAGCCGCTGCTCTGTGTGCGAGGCACCTTCACAGGCCATCGCTGTGCACAGCCAGGATGTCACCATCCCGCGGTGCCCCCTGGGCTGGCGCAGCCTCTGGATCGGGTACTCCTTCCTCATGGTGAGGCCCTGCCTTGCCCCTGTCCCCAGTGTAGAGGCAGAGGACAGTGGTGGGGGTACGGTGGGGGGGGGGACCCTGGGAGGGTCCCTCAGGCAGGTTCTCAGGCTCAAGCGACATGATGTAGGAAGCACAGAATTTGAAGTGAAGGAAGAGATTTGGCCTGACCTTGGCCAAGTTCTGCATGAATGATGGGTGATTCTGAGAGTGAGTAGAAGGGAGCGGTTTTCACCTAGCAGTCCAGGGTGAGAATATCTATGAATCACAGGCAAAGGCCTTGATGTCTCCACGCCTGCTTCAGGTACACCATAAGCGAGGGAGGGAGGTGACAGGCGATCCTGGTGGACAGCCGATCCTGGAGAGGCTGCCCCCCCCCCCTCGAGGCCGGGACACACTGTCATGGCCCAGGCTGGGCATGGCCGCTCTTCCTCTTCTGCCCACAGTCCCAGGCCCCTCCGGCCGCCGCCATGTCCTCCTGAAAGGCTCCGATGAGGGTGTACTCTGTTTCTACATCCTTACTGAGGTTTTTGCTGCTTGCCCGCTATGGTGGGAGAGCTGTATGTCTTGGTAAGAAAGAGCTGAGAACATCTGCAAGCCCAAGGAGGCATCAACTCCCTCACATGCATTTCTGTGTGAATATCTGGGGTCGGGGGTCGGACATTAAATAAGCAAAAGGTAGGTTTCGGGCCAGAATCGCTCCCAGGGAACACCAGGGTGGCCCCTGCTGAAGTACTCTGCCTCGCCAGAGCTTCCTTACTAGATCGCCAGGGGTGAGATGACGAGAAAGTGTCTGAAGAATTACCAAAGCCGTAGGCCTCCTCACGTTAGTGTGCCCACCTGGGATGAGGTACTTCCTTGTTTTGCTCTGTGTGAATTGGGCAGTTTATCCCCATGTGATACAGAGTCACCTCACCTCTCCTTCTGTCCCATCCACCACCCAGACCAGGAAATAAGTCAAAAAGGCCCCTGAGTTTCCACAAGGAATAGCACAAAATTTGTACAAAATCACCTGTGTTTTGCTCCAGGGAGCACTCTTAAGTCCTTACTCAGAATCTCTTTACTCTTACTTTTCACAGAATTCTAGTGTTCTAGAATATCCATATATTCCTGAAAACTTGTAAGGGTGGGAATTTGGACTGCCTAGTACAGCCTCTTGGGACCATAAGACATGCCTGCTAAGAAGGAGAAAAGAGGGAGAAAATGATTCAAAGCTGGCCTAAGAACTCTGGGCACACAACTGTCCAACGCAAAAAGCAACATTCCCAACAACAAGCCTGAGTCCTGTGCCAAGTGTAAAATACACAGCGTCTGCCCAATTAGTAAGGCAGGGTAGTGTGTCCTTTATTCTAGAACATGTTCCATCTGAGGTTCAAAATGAGGAAAGATTTGACACTTCATATATCAGGAAAATCCCTTCTAAGGAGACTAACCCTCCCGGAGCTGTGTAAAGCAAGCCATCCCTGAGCGTCCAACTTGGGCATTTGTCCCATTGGCCATTTGCTGACCCTGGGGGGATGAAGCCTCTTCCTCACCCCCTGTGGTCCAGCTAATACCCCAGCTGACATGAAGGGAGAGGGGGTGGGGAGTGCAGTGACACGGACTGCTATCTGTGGGTACAGTGACTGGCGACTATGGGCTAATGAATGGTACTGACGTTGGATGCTGAAGGGGCCCTGAAGTGAGGGCCAGGACGCTAGGCCACATACTCCTTGCTGTTGCTCAGCAAGCAACAATGCTCTGTGTTGTCCTAAAGGGTGTGGTACAGGTGGAAAACGTAAGAAGTTCTAAGGAAGCTAACTGCAGAGCCAGCACTATTCAGGCTGGGGGAGGGGCCCCAGGTTTAGCCACTTGGTGGAGTACCACATGCTCTTCTTGGGGTTCACCACCAAGGGCTTGGAGTAGACAAGGGTCTGGGGAAGACCTGCATTCTAAAACCTACTGAATCTGCCTTCATTCAGCTTTTCTCAGACTTACTTGCCCACGGGGATTGGCAAGGAGCCACCGAACACACTTCGGAACTCAGTGGGATGCTCGGAGTTTGGTGGGGGAGGACACTGGCCAAGAGATCCCCGCTGCCCAAGCGCAGTGGGTTAGGAGGTCACTTGGGGAGCTTGGAGGGAATGCTCCTGGCCCAGAGGAGCTACAAGCTCAAGTGGTCCTAGGAGATTTGAGGCTGTAGGATAGATGCTAGGGCTGAGCCAGGGGCCAGAGCTGCGTAAGGGCCCAGGGCTGAAGCGCTGACCCCATCTGTTGCAGCATACCGCGGCAGGCGCCGAGGGTGGCGGCCAGTCCCTGGTCTCCCCGGGCTCCTGCCTGGAGGATTTCCGAGCCACTCCTTTCATCGAGTGCAGCGGGGCCCGGGGCACATGCCACTACTTTGCCAACAAGTACAGTTTCTGGCTGACGACGGTGGAAGAGAGGCAGCAGTTTAGGGAGGAACCGGTGTCCGAAACACTGAAGGCCGGGCAGCTCCACACCCGCGTCAGCCGCTGCCAGGTGTGTATGAAAAGCCTGTAGAGGGGCAGCTGCTGCACCCCCGCCGCCCACCCCTCCCCCACACAACGGTCACCTCACAGCTGAAGAAGGAAGGACCCCTGCTCTGTTGCCTCTCCGTCAAGTCGTACATCGGTGTCTCCTGAGGGCTGGACTACTGGACACTGGTCACCCTGACCATCAGGCCCAATGGGTGAGCCCACCCTACTGGGGCCTGCTGTCCCATTTCAAACTGGTGCTGTTGTTGGACGTGGATGTTTGCAGGCTTATTCACGGCTACCTCAGAAAGACCTGCTGGGCGACTGCTTTCTTAGACTCCTAGCTTTCCTCATTGTCTTGATCAGAAAGCCCTTCACCATAGCTGAGAAGTCACTTCTTTCTGTCCAGAGGTCACCACATTATTTGCCTTAAACCAGAAGCTGGTGTTTCCACATTCAGCCAGAAAATTCTCTGGCTAAGCATTCACAGGGTGGCTTGAGCCTGCATGGGGCAAGCTCTTACTCATCCGGGGGACCCACTGTGTCTAGGCAGGCGGTGGACCTGGAATGGGGTGCCCACCAGCAGCCGGGGGTGCTCTTTGGTTCCTTCAAGGGTGAGCCAAGCTGGGCCCCAGAGTGCTTCAGGAGTGGGATTGTTAACTTCAGATGATCCCCAATGAATTACTTCCTCCTTGCCAGCGCCCTCCCCAGCCAGAGACGGAGAACTTGGCCTAGTCCAGAGTAGAGCAGGGGAGGCACCAAGTGCAGCCAGGCCCAGAAAGGGAAATGAGAACCACACCCCTTTCTCCCAGGCTGGGTCGGGGGTGGGGGTGGGGGGAGTTGGGGGCAGAGAGGTGGATGGGTAAGAAGGTGTGAATTTTGCTTTGGACTCCAGGAACAAAAAAAGACAAAGCCCTTGTCCCAGTTTCTCAGAGGTCCCTGTTTATTCCAAATGCCATCCAGATGTGTGCAGTGGGGCAAATCGAAGCCATGGTGTTTTGGGTCCTTAGCGTTCTGAGGCTGTTGTTAGAGACTTTCCATTAAAATGTCCATCCAATTGCTCTTTCATGGGTAGCCTGTTAAACTATTTTAATACATTGTTAAGTCTCATAGAAATCTAGCACACTCCTCTCCTTAGCAGTTGGCAGACCTAAAACAAGCTGGAGTGGACTATAAAGTGTATTGCATTCTCTGCAGGGGGATGTGTTTTAACCACTTCCTCTGATTATCAGTTTCCCGGAATACCTAGCTATGTTAACATGAGGCAATTCCTTCTGGGTGATTCTGTTTCCTTAAATATTATGTAAACCATGCCAACACAGAGAAAGCAAAATCAGTATAATCTGAATTACTGTTACCTTCACCTCCTAAGTAATAAGCATGCTGTCAGCTTTGTGCATTGCAAATAAAAGGACTCACACATCAACATTCGGCTCTTTGGATGTTTTCTGATGAATACTTTTCTAAAGTCCATCTCGCTATAATTCGTGAGTTCCCCTCAGAGCCTGATAATGCAAGCTGAGCTTTACAACATAATACTGAGGTGGAAAAAATACAATTAAAGTCAAAGGGTAGAAGGCAACAAATCCACAACTTCTCTGAAAATACACCTACAACTCCTTTTAGCCCCATCCATGCTAGAGTTCAAGAAATGGGTTTCCATACTTCTGGGGCCTCAGTATCCTTTACAGAGAAATCAAAAGTAGAGAAATGTTGGGGGCACCTGGGTGGCACAGTCAGTAAAGCATCCAACTCTTGGTTTTGGCTCAAGTCGTGATCTCAGGGTCATGAGGCCAAGCCCCACATCAAGCTTCTTGCTCAGTGAGGAGTCTGCTTGAGACTCTCTCTCCCTCTGCCCCTCTACCCCACCAACCTCACATGCACATGCTCGCTCTCTATCTCAAAAATAAATAAATAAAACCTCCTTTTTAAAAAAGTAGAGACATGTTGAGGTTGTTAAAATCAAATCTGAGACATATATGCATATTTTGTATATGCATAAAATATATCTTCTGGACTGATAAGAAAGCCATGATTCTGGGAGCATTCAGAGAAGGAAACCAATCCATGGGAGAGAGAGACATTTTCACTGTATATCATTTTGTACCTTTTGATTTTTGAACTACTGGAATATCTTACCTACTGGGGAAAAAATGGAATTCAAGGAAACAAGTGTTCTAATATTCCTACATATACAGAAAACAAAACAAAACAAAACAAACTTTAGTTTGGTGCTGGCTTTCAAGGCTAGTGTTTGCTGGCCTTCCTCGGGCCTTGGTAGAGAAGGGGGGTGGAATGCACCCAAGTTAAGAGGGAAGGAGAGAAACATGGGCTTGAGGTACAGCCGCACAGAAGAGGGTTTAGCAAAGCCAATTTGATCAAAATGTGCTTGAAGATTTGCTATGTTGCTCATCCTGAAATGGTTCAGAATTGCATTTGCCGCATGGATTAAATGTCACCACGTGAATAATTTTTTCTCATTATAGCTGTCAACCAAAATGGAGTCAAAGTCAAAGGCCAATTTGGATTTCCCCCGAATCAACAATTTTAAGTCAGTGATTGGCAAACTACAGCCGGCACACTAAATCTGCAGCTTACCGCCTGCTTTTGTAAATAAAGTTTTATTGGCTTCCAGCCAGGCTCATTTGTGTGCACACCAGCAATGGCTGATTTTGCTCTTTTGCACTTTGACCATGGAGCTGAGTGGCTGTGACAGAGACCATATGGCCTGCAAAACCAGAAGTGTTTACTATTTGGTCCTTGGCAGGAAAAGTTTGCACACAGCTGATTTAAAGTGATCACGACTTGGGGCACCTGGGTGGCTCAGTCGGTTAGGCCTTTGGCTCAGGTCATGATCCCGGGGTCCCAGGATGGAGCCCCAAGTCTAGCTCCCAGCTCAGTGGGGAGTCTGCTTCTCCCTCTCCCTCTGCCTTTCCCTGCCGCTCATGCTCTCTCTCTCTCTCTCTTAAATAAATAAAATCTATTTAAAAATGAGTTTTTGCGGGATGCCTGGGTGGCTCAGTTGGTTAAGCAGCTGCCTTCGGCTCAGGTCATGATCCCAGCGTCCTGGGATCGAGTCCCACATTGGGCTACTTGCTCCGCAGGGAGCCTGCTTCTCCCTCTGACTCTGCCTTCCACTCTGTCTGCCTGTGCTCGCTCTCACTCTCTCTCTCTCTTACAAATAAATAAATAAAATCTTTAAAAAAAATGAGTTTTTGAATAAATAAACAGGTAAAGCGATCATGGCTTGATTGAAGGGCAGGGTGGCATGTGACAAAACATCAGTAAGGATGGCAACACCCATCATCAGACAGCAAGTTGCCCTCAGCTAGAAACGGAATCAACCAGGGCGCATTTGATGTGATTTCTCAGGCAAATTTTTGATCTGAATTATAATCATTTAAAATACATATTCAAATAACTTAAAAAGACCTTTTTCTCCCTGATGCAATCACTTTATTATTAGAGCAAGAGAACAGATTGCTTCTTAGTATTTAGCCCAAAAGAGGTCACTCCTGAAGGGGTGAAGAAGCACAGGGAAACCATCTCTTCTCTGCTGGTGCTTGAAGCAAGGTGGGAGTTTCTGTCTGTCTTCCAGACATCCATCTCCTCGTTTCAGTAGCTGAAGACTCGCTGTGGCCAGGTAAGACAAGCCGGGAAGCAAGGGATAACTCCTAACTTTTCTGTTCCTATGTTCCATGATTGTTCTAGTTCGTTCTGGGGGAGGGTTATTATCGT
The DNA here is from genome assembly GCF_030435805.1 of Mustela lutreola. Classification (NCBI taxonomy): domain Eukaryota; kingdom Metazoa; phylum Chordata; class Mammalia; order Carnivora; family Mustelidae; genus Mustela; species Mustela lutreola. The sequence continues at coordinate 92,979,426 of NC_081308.1, read as the reverse complement.
TTGTTTTCTGAGAAACGGTAATTGGCTCAGTCATGATTGCTTTCAAGTTTGTATGCTGTTGGCATATCAGGCACTTGCTGACTAGAAAAGTCTCATGTAATGGGTTTGTGCTCTTCTTGTGCCGGGTGGAAGACAGACCGCCAAGTCGCGTTTCCGCTATCCTAGACGCTCAGGATCTCGAAATCTTCCTCCAGGTCAAACTCCTCTAGTTGTTCAGTAGAGTCAATGAATTCTGTTGGAGTACGGAAATGAGAAAGAAGGAAGCTTGACACTCTGGTTGAAATGGTCAGTACAGTTAATAGTTAAGGCTATTCATTTTTTAATTGTTTTGCTAGAGAAACGTGGAAGAGACTCGCAGGTGGGACCGCGGACAAGTACTAGAGATTCTTTAGAAAGAACCACATTGAGGGCGCCTGGGTGGCTCAGTTTGTTAAGCCATTGCCTTCAGCTCAGGTCATGATCCCAGAGTCCTGGAATCGAGTCCCATATCAATCAGGCTTCCCCTGCTCTGCAGGGAGCCTGCTTCTCCCTCTCCCTCTGCCTCTCCCCATGTTTGTGCACTCACTTTCTCTCTCTGTCAAATAAATAAATAAAATCTTTAAAAAAGGGCACCTGGGTGGCTCAGTAGGTTAAGCCGCTGCCTTCGGCTCAGGTCATGATCTCAGGGTCCTGGGATCGAGTCCCGCATTGGGCTCCCTGCTCAGCGGGGAGCCTGCTTCCCTCTCTCTCTGCCTGCCTCTCTGTCTACTGTGATCTCTCTCTGTCAAATAAATAAATAAAATCTTTAAAAAAAATCTTTAAAAAAACTTATAAAAATTTTAAAAAAGAAAGAGCCACACTGAGATACCACCTTACATCAGTCAGAATGGCAAAAATTGACAAGGCAAGAAACAACAAATGTTGGAGAGGCTGTGGAGAAAGGGGAACCCTCTTACACTGTTGGTTGGAATGCAAGCTGGTGCAGCCACTCTGGAAAACAGTGTGGAGGTCGCTCAAAAAGTTAAAAATAGTACTACCCTATGACCCAGCCATTGCACGACTGGGTATTTACCCCAAAGGTACAGATGTAATGAAAAGAAGGGGCACCTGCACCCCAATGTTCATAGCAGCAATGGCCACAATAGCCAAACTGTGGAAAGAATCAAGATGTCCTTCAACAGACGAATGGATAAAGAAGATGTGGTCCATAAATACAATGGAATATTACTCAGTCATCAGAAGGGATGAATACCTACCATTTGCATTATCATGGACGGGACTGGAAGAGATTATGCTGAGTGAAGTAAGTCAAGCAGAGAAAGTCAATTATCAAATGGTTTCACTTATTGGTGGAGCATAAGGAATAGCATGGAGGACATTAGAAGAAGAAAGGGGAAAATGAAGAGGGGGCATATCAGAGGGGGAGATGAACCATGAAAGACTACGGACTCCAGGAAACCAACTGTGGGTTTTGGAGGGAAGGGGGAGGTGAGCCCAGTGATGGGTATTAAGGAGGGCATGGATTGCATGGAGCACTGGGTGTTAGACACAAACAATGGGTCATGGAACACTACATCAGAAACTAATGATGCACTGTATGGTGACTAACATAATTAAAAAAAAAAAAAAAAGAAAGAAAGAAGCAAAATAGTTAAGTTCATTACACAGTCTTATTCCCAGGGATGAGGACAAGGCTCTGGGGTCTTCGAGGCACTTTTCAAACCACCCCTGGCCCCTGACTTGTTTTTTTGGGCCAGACCATGAATATACATTCTCTTCATTTTGATTTCCTATGGCCCTTTTGCATTGAGCTCATTTTCTTCAACTCTCGGGCTTTGAAACTGGTACAGATCAGTTCACTGGAAGATTAAAATCATCGAGGACACACTCCGTGCTCAGCCCAGCTGAAGAGACACTGTACATTCTATGGAAAGCCTGAGCCACAGTTGATTCAGTCTCATGAAACAACAGCCACCCAAGAACCCTGGAACAATGGCTTACCTGCCCCAGTGGTTGTCACTTCTGGCTTAGCTGGAGGAACAAAGGGAGGCCAGTGTGATGGATGTTTCTGAACTAATTCAAACATCCTTAAATTTTCCTTTAGGATTTCCTGAGGACACACAGAAACAGCTGTAAACATTTCAGACTGACTACACATTTCAGGCTGGTTGTCCATCTGTGATCCCAAACCCTGTGAGAGTGGCCTGGTTGTTGAAAGGTGGGAACCAAGCCCAGTGCGCCCATCTTCTCCTCACCCCATCCGAGGACCCAGCCCCCTTCTGTGCTAGCGCTGGTAGCCCAGGAAGGAAGGACACTGGACGGAGGAGCTGACGGAAAGCCAGACGCCCTGGCCTAACTCAGTTCAGCGGCGAGCTGTCCCTGATGTGTTGCCTCCAAAGAACTTTGTGTTCATTACGTGAAACCTGGCCCCAAAGGATCCGGGGACAGCATATTGGCGGGGTTTTGATTTTAGTCCAACACATGTGGTGTATGTCCTAATTGATATGGCACAGTCTTACCAGAGAACTTTCATTCAACCTTTACAGGGGGTGTGTCTAGAGTTGTGCTGCCTTCTAACAGGTTAAGAATTACCTTTAGAAAATAATTTTCCATTGTGTCGCAGCCAGTGTTTCACTAGGGTGGCAGAGTCAGCTAGGGACATTAACGTCAATTATCTGTTGGCTCGTGAAGAAAAAAAATCTACCCTCCTCACACTTGCAGGAGGCTCTGGGCTCCCATCTCCTGGCCTCTATTTTCTTTCTTTCTTCTTCTTCTTCTTCTTCTTCTTCTTCTTTTTTTTTTTTTTTTTTTTTTTTTTTTTTTTTTTTTTTTTTTTTGGCAGGTAGGAGAATAGCATGTCTCCTGCCATTCCATCTGGGGCACTTTTCAACTATTCCCTGTGATCGTCCTTCTTTAATAAGCATTTATCAATGTCTCCTACGTACTTGGCATGTGTTAGAAGTGAGGATGAGCAGGGCAGATACAAAGACTGGTGAGCCAGCAAAAACGGTGACTACCCTTTTACACAAAATACTGAGAAGAGAGCATATCTGGCTTTGCTGTCTACACAGATTCCTGCAAACTGTGTTTCATTTAGCAGCAGCGTGCCGACCTTTAATAGAAACGAGACAGCTAAGAGAAAGACACACTCCCTAAACTACATCATGGACTATATGAAACTGTTAACAGACCACGAAACAAACAGAAAAGCAGTTTGGTTCCTTCAATCATCTCGGCGCTATGAAGGGCACGAGGAAGAATTTAGGCGGAACTCTGTGAAATTAGCATTAAGTGAAAATGGTGGAATATTCGTTGAATATTTCATGTGACTTGTAGGCATAATCGGATGAGACATTACGTAGCTAAAAATATCACCCACTTGACATACTAAGCATATTTCAAACAAAGGTTTTGCTCTGGTTCCCCCCAGAATTATGCATAATTCTCCACATCTTAGTTTTTCTCTTGCAGTATAATCCCATCAGGCTAGACTCATGTCACTACGTGGAGCAGTCTTGAAAAGCGATCCTATTGAATAACTTCTGCTTTTAAGACTAAGAAAAACATACATCGTTACCTTCTGTACAAGGCTACACCAGCTATCAAAGTCCTTTTCTTCTTTGCAGAAAAATCCCTTGGGGGGAAAAGCAAGAGAACAGAACTTAGAACTGGTCAGGGGCACAGAGTCAGGCCCTCTGTACTACAAGATGGCGCCCCTGGCCTGGAGCTAGGATGGGGGCTGCTCTCTTTAGATGCATCTTCTGGCAATAATGGAGCACATTGGCTGCATTGCTCCCTCTCCTGGGCCATTACTTTACCTGGACACACACATTTACACGTTCATTCCACCTCTCCCTCTCTGTCCTACTCGCTCTCCCCCACCCCCTGTCCCTCTCCCCTCATACTGTGAGATATAGTAACTTGAAGGCCAATCTCCAAAGCATGGGGTTAATTCCATTACCCTCGGTGAGTAAATAGACACATCCATAAGGAACAGTTGATTAAACCAACCACAAAAAGTCAAATAGTACTTGTAGCTGGAGGTAGTACATGGTAAGATGGCTTTGACCTGAAGGAAATGATCTGTTAGAATAAAGAGAACCATCCACCTCCTTCCCCATCCTCAGAGCCAGCCTACAGTAGTGAAAGAATGGTCCAAAACAAGAGGAGGGCTCTTGTCCACTCTCGATCTCTGGTGCTCTGACAATTAGGTTAAACTGGAAGAGAGGATTCAGCCAGGCCTCAGAACCAACAGTAACTTTACAGGCAGCTGTCCCTTTAGTGTGTGAAGACAGTCGTCATACCTCCAGGGGGGGAACACCCTGAGTGCCCAGGGAAGTGAGCACTATCTACCCGGAAGGTCTTGCCCTCTGATCCCTCCCTAACTATGTCCCGCCTTATTCCCTGAGCCTGGGTAGCAATAACTAGGGGGCAAGAAGTAAAAGGGTAAAGACTGTAATGCTAATAATAACTAGCATTTACAGAATGCTTACAAGGTGCCCAGCCCTGAGCTGAATGCCTTATGCCTCCCACAGCCCTGAAGGAAGTACTGTTCTGCTCATTTTAGGGGTGAGAAGGCTGAGGCTCAAAAAAGTTCAAGGGCTCCTCCTAAGTCCATGGCTAGGAGGTGGCAGGGCCAGGATTCCAACTCTAGCAGTTTGCCTTCAGGGTTCATCCCTTCCCTACTATACTATGGTATACCCCTGGGGGGTGGGGCGTGGTGAGGAACATACTCTCTCGCCTTCCTACCCAGCAAAGCTAGAGAACTCCCCAGAAACCAATCTGTAACAGGGTGGCATCGTGTCTCTTGGCCCACCCAACCTTCAGATACCCACCAGCGCTACGGAAGGATCCAAGTTCAAGATGTTCATTCGCTGCGGGGACTGTAGGCAATGGAAAGTCTGGTCGTCAACCGTTCCATTCTCTTCGGTGTCAACAAAAGTCTGGGTTGTGTGAGGGTCCAAGAAAATTAGCTCATCACCTGTTTGGAATGAGACATGCTTAATCTAGAAAGAATGGCTGCCCCTGTCCCACTGCTGTCCCTCAGGGGGAGGAGGCGCTCTGGTTTTCTTAACCCCTCCCTTTGGTGACAATGGGAATGAGATGACAGAAAGCCTGAACTCAGGTGATCATGCTTGAAGGAAGCCAAATCCAATCACTCAACCAGAGGACTCGCCCTAGCAGTTACATCTCCTCAAAGCCCAAGACCAAAAATGGAGAGGGACGGGTTTGAGCAAATGAGCAAATGAGAGACCAGAGATGATGCGGCAGGCTCTGTGAGCAGCAGTTAGCAAAGAGGTGGGAGGTACAACCACCAGGGCGGGAGCCCAGGTACCATTAGGGAGCTTCCTGCCTCTTTCCACGTTGGGAAGCATCTTGCTGGCTCCATGCCATTGGTTCTCAGACTTGTGGGCAGAGAGCACATCTGGTAAGAAAGAAAAGGCCTTGGCCTTCCCAGAGAAATGGAAATGCTGACTCTGTTAATGATGGGCTCTGACTTCTGATCTCAGTTAGCTAGCAAGTTAAGCGATTCCTAGTGGAAAGCTTTGATTCCACCACAGGCACACCTCACCAAGGAAATTCACTTTGAGATGATCTGCCTGCACAAAGGAGAGAAGAGCCATGCTTTGTCAAGGTAGAAAAAGCCCAACCCAATAACGACCTGGGAGGAGTTTGAGATAATAACACCTCTACTTTGATATTCAAAGGGCTGAGAGGCCCTCCAGGGCTCATCAGTGTCCTGCTGACTTGGCCAGAGTGGTAGCCCATCCTCACTGGTCAGGCTTCAGGACCATCTGTGTTGTAGACGGGGTTGGGCAACCAAAGAGAGATCTACCCAAGGCAGGAGAATGGGGTAGGAAGAGATGCCCCCCAAGACCCTCCCTGGAGTGACATCCAGAATGGCATTGGGCCACATCTAAGTGTTTCTGTCAGCAGACAACGTGTTTCTGATGCCTGATGAATAGCTTAACTTGTCTCTACCACAGACATATATATCCCCGCTAGACCACTGCTGGGTAGATCAGTTATGCCCCAAAAGCCTCAAGTCACAAAGAAAAGCAATAACCAGGATGTTCAGAAGGAAGCTTACCTATGACCACAGAAAAGGAAGAAGGAAAGGAAGCTGTGCACAAGAAAATGGAAATCCAGAGCGGGATTAGGAGCAAGCATTCTGCCAGTGTTTCAAGTTAAGGTGCTGGGAATAATTGGATAAATAAGAGCATCCTCTCTGATTCTGGCCCTTTCCAGGTGTGTGCCTGCGTGTGTGTGCGCGTGCGCATGTATGTGTATGTGGAGTGGAGCTTTTCAGGTGCCGCTGTTTCTGAGAATGCTTAGAAGAGATACGGTAGAATCCCCCAAAAGTTCTAGAAGTGATGTGGGACCAAACCCAGGTCTCTAATTAGGCCTGAGAACAAGAGGCCATCTGGTCAGCCATCTGCAGACAAGTGGCTCATGCTATGGATCCTTGGTGGCAACCTTCCCCAAAGTGCAGGGGGCAAACATCTCCTGTCTAAGCAGGCAAAATCGGACAGACAGACTCTCATCCTGGACATAGGGTCACACATCGAGAGCTTTCCCCAGCTTCCCACTGGAAAAGAGGGCCCTCAGGAAGCAAGGTAGCACGGCAGGCAGAGATGGCCTCATTGGAACTGAATGCTGGTTTGGCTACTTTCTAGCTGGGTGACTTTGAGGCAATCCCTCCAACTCTTAGTTTCACTATACTAAGCTTTACCTCACAGGAGTATCTAACTATCTGTATCTATATCTCTATATTGGACTATCTGTCTATACCTGTATGTGTATGTATGTTCTCTATCTATCTGTCTGGGGGTGGGACTTTGCAGGGTCCCTGACACAAGACAGCTTTTCAGCAAATGGCAGTTCTCATCTGTTCCCTCCCTTCAGACATTTGACCATTCTGGAATCCCCAACCTAATACAGTCAGGGGGTAAGTTAGACAAGGGGATTCGGGTGGACTTTGGGGCCTCCAATAAAGGTGAAGCAAAGGATTTATGAAAGGCAATGGGCAAATGGGAACTGTGCACACCTCTGTCTGGGTTGCTGAGGATTGCCCACACCCCTTTAATGAGTAGTCAACCTCCACAAAAGTCACCTTGACCCAGCAGTCTCACGAAACAGGAGGGCTATGCCAGCTTGGCAAACTCTTTCTGGGTAACTTGGGGTAAGGGAAGTTCAGGCCCCCCAGGAATCCCATCCATTGTTCCTTGAGGTCCCTCCAAAATTATTTTCCAATCGGTTTCTGCCTTGTCCTCGAACAAAGAAAAAGGCAAAATTTATTTTTGCAACCTTTTCTTTGACAGGAACCCAAAAGTTTAGAAGTGGAAGGCATGTATAGGACTCCAAAGACTATTTGGTATTGAGAAAAAACAAAGGTCTCCTTGATTTGCAAAGCTGTAGTTCTCAGGCTTGACCAATAGATGGCAGCAATAGTGAGTGCTCAGGCCACTGCAGAAACCCCACCTCAAAGAGAAGAAAGCAGCAAAGGAAAGGCCAGTGTCGGGGGTCAGGAAGGGTGGGGTCACCTTTCACTGGGTGTGCACTACATCCCCGGCTCTTGGCTGAGGTGACAACACAGCAAGGCAGGGGTGAGCCCTATGTTCTTTTTTGTTTTTTAAAGTAAACTCTATGCCCAATGTCGGGCTCAAACTCAGGACCCCAAGAGCAAGAGTTGCGTGCTCTACCCCCAGCTGAGCTGGCCAGGGGCCTCAGCCCTATTTTCCATAAGAAACTGAGATGAAAGGGTGGATATTCTTTTCCTGCTGTCACACGGCTGGCATGAGAGATAGCCGACAAGGCTGGGGATGTCAGTTTCCCATGCCACCTCAGCTCTCTGAATCTCTGAGTGGGGCGGAGGGTGGCCAAGCCCACTGCACCCTCTGCTCTGCACATCCCTCATGCCATTCCCCATTCCTGCTCTGGCTCCTCTTGCCTATCCAAGGCTCCCCATTATAACCCAAGCTCATATTCCCCAAGACCCAATTTCAGGCCACACCACTCCCTTCCCTGTCCTCTTCAGCACCAACCATATGCCTGGGCCCTTGGTACACAACATGTGGTGTGTACACCAGCAGCATTGGGCCCACCTAGTTAAAAGTGCAGAATCTCTGGGCCCACCCCGGACCTGCTGAACCCGCATTTTAATCACCTCTCAGGGTGATCTGTGTGCACACCAGAGTTTGAGAAGTACTGGGCTAGCTTGCCTGGTACGCCAAGGGCCTTACATGACTCAGATCACAGCTAATGTATAGGGTGGCTGGAGTTCCAGAGGCATCAGCTGAGGCAAGGGAATGCTGGGTTGCTTGTTAGGATCCGTGTTAGGAACATTAGTGGTTTTAAGGCTTAGCCCCCATTAGCAGAAAAAGGATAGCTCTGTCTTTGTCTCCTCTCAATTCTTCCTGTTCATGGCTCCAAACAGTGAGGCAGCAGGCCCAGCTGCGTGGGCCTGGGAAGTCAGAGGATAGGTCCTAGACCAGATGCCCAAGCCCCAAGAAGAGGGAGATCCATAATGCCAGGCAAGTGAAACCCTGCCTCCCTGAGCCCCCACAGAAAGGAGAGGGAGAGGCTAAAATGTCATGCCCTTGGGGTGGTCCCATGGGCAAGCAGCTGTGGAACTGTCTTTCTGAGAGGCAAGGCAATGGAGGGACTGAAGGGGGCACCGAGAAGTGTTATTCTCCACAGATCAGGCCAGAGACAGAATGAGCTGACCAGAGGCCATGGAAGCTCTGGGTGAGATGAGGGTCCCCTAACCAGAATTGCCTGGGCTCCCGTGCAAACTTTCTGCCCACCCCCAACCCAGCCCGTGACGACTTACTTGTGAATCCTCTTTTCTTACCTAAGAATCCTATGAAATAATAGGCGTTATTTGGTTTTCCTCCTAATGCCCCTAAAGACTGTGGCATCTTAAAACACTCCTAGAGGGAAAGAGAATGCAAGATTCTCAACTCACTTGTGGACTGCTGCTCACGGATCTCCGTGCTCACATGGCGGTGTGATGGGCAGGCGGCAATGGGCCCGGGAAAAGGACTGACTTACTTTGAACGCATCAACGTAGACAGGGTTGATTTGGTTTATGCCCAGGCGAAGGGGCACAATGAGCAGCAGGGGTTTCCAGGCTGGGCGGCCCGCAGGGGTGCCCTTACTCTGGTTCGACGCGTTCAGAGTGTCAGGGGGACTCTCCCCGACTGTATCGGCACTCAAGGGAAGGACACAACACATTTTTTCTGGAAAGATAAGACAAGAGAACTGGGTCAAGGGGTATCCAGTCACGGGAGATATGCCCAGGGTGAAGCTAAGGGCCTCCTCATCTCCTGGCCTGGAGCCTCACCTCCTCTGCCACTAGAGGCCAGCTTGCCTCACCTCCCATGGGAAGCCCAGGCTGCTCCTTCAGCCCTTACTTCCTTATGGCACCTGAGCGCTCACCTCCTGCCAGATATTAGAGGCTCACTGAGAAAATCTTATTTCTCAACTAGTCCGCAAGGGCCTCTGAGACAGGGGCCGTATCTTTCGGTTTCTCTAACCCCATGGTGGAGAGCACAGGGCTGGGCAAACGGCGGCCTTGGCAGAAGACCTGTCAGTGGCTTAACTGATTATCCTCACTTTGAGTATCCTGCAGGGAAAGGGTCTGGGCCCTTCCAGGGAGAGAGGACCCTCTCATTGTTTTCTTCCTTTCAGAAAGCTGAAAGGGAAGAGAAGAAAAGGCACAGGGAATGATTAACCAGAGTCCTATGCTCCTCTAAGTTTCCCTACTTTGGTGAAGCAGGCTGGAGGCAGTGTATGTCTGTCTGTCTGTTTCTCTCTCTCTCACACACACACACGCACACACTTTCTGAATGTTGAGGGAGGACCTCAACCACCCAACTCCCGGGAAGGAAAAGAAGCTAGGGACTCACTGATATCTTCAATGACTACTGTGTTATCCATGGAAACATAAACAGCCAAGGAATTCCATTCGTCAAATAAAGCAAGTTTTCTGAAAAGCAACACACAATGAAGTCAAAATTGGGGAAGATCGCAACATCAGCAGGGAGCAGCACAATCTATGTCCTGTGTCCCTAAAGTCACTGAACACTGAACCACAGAGAAGTTAGGGTTTGAGTCAAGCTCTGGCCCCCTGGGCTGAGAGCCCTGGAACATTCCATGTCCAGGACCCTTGAGAATGCCACAGAATCACTGTTTTCAAATCCTGAAAAAAAAAAAGCCTGCTTTACATAATGGAAAAATCTACCTCACAAGATGATGTCACTTCTGCTGGGTGAAAGAGAAAAGGTACCAACATTTCTGCCAAGAGATCTTGTTTTCTCTTCTCAAATAAAAGACAATCTGACTTACTAGGGTATTTTCCCCAAAAAAGGGAAACTGTCATGGAAAAAAAAAGTGTGTGTGTGTGTGTGTGTGTACATATATACACACATACACACATATATACATATATACATACACACAAGGGGTTGGGAGCATAGATAATACAGAGAATAAGGCCCAGGAAAATGTAGAAAAAGAGATCTCTTACATCCCTCCACATATGCAGTGAAAACGCTATTCGAGAAACTTTAGCTTTAGGTGGCCTTGGTGCGGCGCCTTGTTGGTCAACAGCTGAAGACAGAGAGCATGCGGAATTGTGTGACTTTGGAAGGGGTTAGAAATAAAACCCCTTTCATAGAGGGATCATCTGGGGTCTGAGTAAAGCAGCATGACCTCATCTCCCTTACATTTCTCTCTCGCCTGTCTGAAAGAAGGCCTGTTTAACCCAGGTACTTCCGGGATTCTTGGGTAAAGCACAGTCTTACTGGACAAAAGAGAAAAAAAAATTCTCTTCCTGACCAAGGTAGCTCCTAGGAAGAGGTTAATTACCATTCCACTTTAATTTCATTCCGTTTGAGGTATGACCCTTCCCTGATATACTAATACTCTGTTGTTAATGGTAACAATCACAACGAATCAGGACCCACTTAATTTTTTTTTTTTTAAATATGCTTCCATTTGTCCGTCGTTGAGAACTTCAAAATTTAGACGAAAGAAGCAAATTCTGAGGGACGTCACATAAAAACCCAAGTATTTCAGGCTGGGCCTGAGGCCCGGCATGGCCCTTCTGATTCATCTTCTACGCGCTCTACCCTGGCTTCCTACACTGGTTCCCAAAATACTGTCAGATCTTCGCTCAGCAGAGTCAACCATGCCCCCTGAAAGAACTGTGAATTAAGGTAAGAAATTGCTCTAGATGGGCTGTACCATTAGCAAGAAGTAAAGCCAAGATACAGATTTCACTTGGGTCCCTGGGAAATCCAGCCTACTTCCCTCATGAGCACATTTCCAGAGCATTCTGATTCCATGAAGACTGGCTTATAACTGAAACAGTGCCCCCTCGGCACTTTTCATGGAGCAGGTCCCCCCATCATCCTCCGGAGAACCCAGTAGTTGAAGAAGCAAGCTACACCCAAGGAGTCCAGATGGTTTCAACCTTCTGAGGGCCTAAATCCCGCCCCAGATTCTGGATGCCATCTTCATTCATCCTTCCAGTATGCATTTGAGCACTGTGTGTGCAAGGCAGTTTTATGTGCTAGCCTTACAGGAGTGAACGAGACAAATACAATCTCTGCCCTCACTGACTTGGCATTTGAAGGCAGGCGTCAGGAAGGAGAGAGACAACAGGCAAGGAGGCCTGCAGGTGCGGGGGCTAAAGCCACTCACCCTGTTCACTGCTAAAATGTCAGTCTTAGATTCTCCAGCCGTGGGAGGTGAATTCTGCAATTTAACAGAGCCATGGCAAAAAGACCCTGCTGGGGTATGTGGAGTCGGCTAAGAGATAAATGACTGATCCCAAGCCTCCCTCGGGGTTGGTCTCCTCCCATAGGTGGCGAGCTCCCTGAGGCAAGGACCGTGTCTAGTTTATTTCCGTATACCCAGCACTTAGCACGGTGGAGCCACTCAGTAAATACTGAATGAATGAATGAATGAATTAATGAGGTCTTTTATACTCTATAGGGTAGGAGTCCGGGTCTTGCCTAGGTTGGCTCAGGCTTCCGCCACTACTTAGTCTTAGCCCTTGGGCTTCAGAGTGACCTTCAGTCTGACAGTCCCCTGGAAGGTGAGCAGATTCTGCACATGCCAGTCTCAAAGAACTGCCTGAACAAAATGGCCCAGATGCTTGGTGGCTCAGTGGCATGGCAAGAAGAGCTAGACTGATAGGAACGTGGAGTAGGCAGAAGAGGGAGGCATAGGAGACAGTACAGTAAGGCGGACACCAGACTCACTTACTTTAACACCTGTGCAACTGTATTTGGTCCAAACCATTCGCCAATTGACTTCCCTTCTCCTACACCCATTTGCGCTGTTTTTAATTGAGGGAGAAAGAAAAGACATCAGCAAAAGTTCTTCCAGCACACCACAAGTTCCTAATTCCTTGCATAAATAATTAAGCAGATGGACAACTTCGCAGAACCACATATAAGGCAGGGGATGAAAGCAATGGGTACAGACATTGTCTTAAAACCAGCGATGTGACCTCACCCATTTGATGGATAGAGTAGCAACAGTCCTTCCTATCTAAGAAGCACTGGAGGATCCGTTGGTATTCTTTGGGTTGTTCTTTTTGTTTCTCCCAGTTCCAGTCTTTGAAGGAAAAAAAATGAGTTAAAGTCATTTTTATACCTGCTTATTACCTCTCTGCACTCTTGCCATAACTATGAGGTTAGAAGGAAAACGAAGGAGTTGCAGCTAGAAGGCAGGGGCCGTGGAGTTAGAACATTCCTAAGTAACTTCAATTTTGATGACAAAGACATCTGGAGATACTACTTTCAAGGTCTCAGGGGGTGTAAAGTAAAAGCAAAACAAAGAGTTGATCAAGGAATTGACTTAGCACAAGGGCTGATGCTAGATAAATATTACACAAAAACAAGGTCAGAAAAGGCTTTTCTGACCATCTACTCCATGAGTAGGAGGTCGTCACAAAACGCGGAAGTGTATCCTTTTATCACCCTGACGCCATACTGTCTCATCTCCACACAGACAACAACGGCCTTCACTGGTATATTTTGGCAGCATTGCCAAAAGAGTTTCGTAGGGGAAGTGCTATTCAGACACACAACAGTGCGCAGGAGAACAGATACAATTCGTGACTAAGGAAGCTCAAAAAAATTGGTATGCAGCCATTTTTACACAACCTTGAAAAAGTCCACATGGACTTTTGGCAAAACAAACACCTTTCCTATCAAATGCTCAAAGCTTCTTTGTGACCAAAACCCAAATAATTACATCTACAGGAATTCCCTCTCTGCCTGAGGCATGGCCCCCCACATGCCCCAGAGCCTATTTATCCCGGGACTCTAGACAACAACAAAAATTCTCCATAATCACTACCATAGACAGGATGTGCTTCTCCCATTCCCTCTGCTCTAGGAACTCCGTCTCATGGGACAGCTCTCTAGGGTTTAGTTGGCTTCCGAGACACTAACTTCTCTCCTGAGGTTTTAGACATAGTTTAATAACTTTACGACTAAAGTATTCTTGAAGTGGAAGGCCATTATCTCCAATCTCTGATCTCTTTGCTTCTAATAGTTCTGAAATAAAAGTTTTAAACTTTGTAGGTAGCACCGTCTTCAGAGGGTGAACTCCATTCAACTTCTCTCTCTCTCTTTTTCATTTGCTACCGAATTGTCCAAGTCTGGGGAAATCCTGATTAGCTGGCTGCTAAGAACCACTAAATATTGACCGATGACAGGGATAAGCGTGCACTCCGCCTTAATTATGAAGTGAATAGGAGGCACTCTAAAACACTTCTGTACAAAATTACATCTTTGAATTTATTTCAGCAGCAAGATCAATTTCCAAATTCTCTCTGCTGTTTGCTTTTCTGTTAAAACAACTGAGACTGCTGACTGTGGGGTTTTATGACTTCCTCATCTGCCTCCAACAAAATTCATTCCAGGAGCGTCATCTTGCTGTGTTTTATACATGGGAAGTTAAAGAGAGTGGACCTGCTCCAAGCTGGATGCATACGGTAGAGACATCACTGGCCAAAGAGTCAGGAGACCTGACTTCTTCTATTCCACAATCCATGCTTTTTCTGTTTGACCCTGGCCAAGTCACCTTACTTCTTGAGCCTCAGTTTCTTCATCTGTAAAACTGGAATTATGATACTCCCCAGGGGAAGCAGGATCAGGTTATTCTAAACCCTGAAGAGAAGGCCTCAAAGCCCTAAAACCTCCCTAGGTGCCCCCTCCCCCCACGTCCCCTGCCCACTGCCTGCTTTGGTGAAGGTGCACTGGGGGAGGAAGGAATCTCAGGGAGCCACAGCCAATGAGCTCAGCAGGTAAGATCTTGTCCAAGGAGTCCTTTTACTCCCTCATCCCCAGGTCAAAACCAGCTTTCACCCAAGTGCCTTCACAGGCACCCAGTCAAGGTCATCCTCCAGATGCTCACAGGGAAGCATGCATATGGCTTAAGAATGCAAGACTCGAGGGCTTCAGCGAAGATCACTGGAAGGTTCTTAATTAATCGGCCTCCTGAGAAAGCTAATTTAAGGATCCCTTCATCACCAAATGGACATTCTCGGCAAACCCAAATGAAAATAGCTCCAGCTCCCTCATCAGGCACTTCCTTTGGGTCTTCCGTCCCTCACTGGGTGGACATTTTAAAGGAGGTCAAGAAACAGCCCACCCTCCACACCCTTCTTCCTGCTCCCTTTGTTATCTGACCTGTTTAAGGACTCACTGGAACAATAGTGAAGATGGAAACTCTGAATGACACACCTGCCTCCCTGTTCAATTCTGTCCCAGGAAAATCACTCTCAGGCTTGGTGAGTCACGAGGAAATGCCGGCTGTTTCCTTCTTGTGGGAGGCTTTAGTGACCTGTCAGCCCCGCCACTGGGGCTTGCAGAGAGCACTGGAGGACCCTCAGCTCTGTTGCTGACTGTTCCTGAACTTCGGCCCCACTGCTAAGCCACCAGCAGGCAGTGGTACCGTGGAGGCCTCCAAGGGGGGACCCATTTAACTCACCCCTTCCCAAGTGTCTGCAGATCAGGGCCTGAGCCAGCATCATTTGTCCACAGCGTAGCATACATCCCCAGCCAGCGTCTGATGAAGGGCCCGTCCCCCCTGTTGGCAAAACGGATGGGAATGACTGTGAGGTCCCTCAGATGCCTTCTCCTGAAACATCAGCATGTGTGGGAATCATATAAGACACACAGACACACAGACTCTGTGGCAAGAGAGACAGCCAGCCAGCCAGCAGGGTTTGGTAGAGGGCAGGAGTTGCAAAGGGGACGTGGAGTTAACCGAAACAGTTTCTATGGCCAAAGACAAAACCAACAAATGGACAAAACCTGCCCCTTATGTCTTCTCCCCTGAGACGTCCCATGCGGTGTGCCCACAGTTGTGGTAGATGATGGCCGGGTATGACCACCACTGCTAACCCAAGCCACATCATTATCTGCCTGACCAAACTTGGCTTTGCTCGGCTCCCTTCTCAGGGAATCCAGTCTTAACCTTAGTTAAGGAATCAGTGCTACCAAAAGGGAATCATCAGCTTGGTCAAAGAGATCTGGAAGGCTCTGTGAGAGTCTCTCTGTGAGAGACTGTGAGAAACACACATTAGGAAGATCTGAGCAGCAAGAAGGACAACATAAAATAGAGGAAAGAGTCTTAGATTGGGCATCAGAAGGACTGTCTGTCTCTAGGTGCCTGATCCAAGTCTTGGACATAGACTGGGAACAACAACACATACCCCGCCTACCACTGGGGGATACTGTGAACACTAAAGGAGAAAATATCTGTGAAAGTGTTCTACAATCCACTCAGGACATGGCCATCATTAAATATGCTACTAATGAATGAGAAATGGGTCACATCTTTAAAAGGCCTAAAACCAGTTAATAAATGAAGTAAGACAATAGGTTCAATTTAAGGATGCTTGACGTAACGAAAATCCCACATAGGTGGCCAGCCTGAGCTCAATATCCTTTTTCAAGGTACCAGTGAAATCAGATAACTTGGAAGGCAGAGGAGACATCCTGCTTTCATTGTTTTCCATCCCCCTCCAACGTGGACGTGTAAAACGATGCTATGGGCACCACTTCACCAGACTGACTTTAAGAAGGGTCATCGGCCTCATAAGACAAGTGGGCCATAGGGGACCACCCTTTTCCTATGGTTGTGGGGACTAAAGGAAAGTTGCTATAGCAAGATGGGGACGATTGAGCCAACCCATCAACCGGAAGGGGAAGCCCTTTGGCTATTGCTAATGGTGGGATTATAGGCCACGTTAGTACAGGAAGGATGCAGTGAGGCCCACATAAAGAGGAGATCGTCAATTGGCAAAACGTTGTCAGAGTTGAACTGCAAATGTTCTCAAGCCTTGTGAAGATCTCTTCACCTAGAGAAAGTTAACAGTTCAAAACCACCGGGTACTAAAGATTGTTCTTTGGTTTGTTTTCCTGCTTGAACACTTCTTGTGGAGTGCAAACACCATCCATGTGGACTTGGGTTTGGGGCACTTATTGGAAAAGAGGATTTCACTCCAGTTCCTAGGTCCAGGCCTGCATCAAAATCAGTCAGAGAGATTTTTCTCTTAGGGAAACGCTTCTACGATTTGGATTTGATACTCTTTGCCTACAGGGCCATGATACCAGGAATAGGCCACCCTACTCACAAACAGATTTTCTCTAAGGGGAACTTATTCTCTTAGCTTATTGACCCGTCCTGTTTTCCTAGACAGCAGGTAGTACTCTCACAGCCTATCATTAGTTCCAAGGAAATCTATAATAATTCATCCTGCAGGGGCAAGGTGCTTTCATTTCATACGGGGAAGAAAACAAAGGATTTCTTGTCTTTCTTTCAAGGTATAATTGTCTTTAATGATTGCATAGGTCTACAGAGAAGTGGATTATAATTTAGTAAATATTACCCAAATTAGAGGTTTGACTTTCTTCTTGTTCCTGGAAATAAAACAAGGAATGTAATCTGGTGCCTGAACTCTTAGAGCTGGACTCAAAAGTATAATGGTGTTATACCTTAACACCAAGGAACCATACACAATGAGGCGCTTTGGCATGAAACTTCCGAATAATTCCGAATAAAGTTTAAGACTTATTTATTCCCCTAAAGCCCGTCTTCACCACAGTGAGCTGTTAATTCTGAGATTTCTGTGAAGTCACTGATAACCTCAGGCAAGTGATCTACAAGGAAGAAAGCACAGCACAACAAACGATATACCTACCAATTGGTGAAAATTTCCTTCTGTATGTAAACCATAGGCGAGCACTTATATCAGACAACAGCTTAGATTTTTCTGTAATTAAATGTGAAATTACAATTAAATCACCATATCCCATCTAAAGATATCTACTTTTGATTTCTGGGCCAGCAGCCAACTCATTTTCAAATAACCGACTGGTCAGTACTATTGCAAGGGGGCTAGAGAAGTTCGGAGGCAACCCAGTCTTATCTTATCCAAGTAATTTCAGCATTCCTCCTCACCTAGGTTTTGACCAGAGCTACTGGCCCCCCGGGTGGTTCCTTGTCTCCTTCTAATAGAGCGACATGGCCCTGGCAGATACTAACACTGGGAGCACGGCCAAAAGACGAGGAATAGGAAAAGCAAGGATAACCCGCAAGCAAGGCAATCAGCCCCTGCCTGAATGTTGACAGTTGGTTGGATCTCTCACTGGTACCCGCCGTCCATTATCTAAAATGGTGGCAGGGGCGGGGAGGGATGAGAGGGGGGCATGCGCATGTGTGTGTGCATGTACATGTGTTTACCTAAAAAGAAGAGATACCCGCTAAGCAAATTAAGTAATTAAATTGTGTCCATACTACCTACTACAACTGGCATTGTAATCTAAATGGATACAGAACAACACAAGTGCTTTTGTGTGTTTCTTCAAAGCATTTCTTGCATTGTGATCAGCTCCTTCCTATCTCCTCCTCAATGCTAAGGCCTTCCAAGAGGGTCTCTCCTCAGATAAACAGAAAAAGCAGAGTTGACTCTCTCCAAGCTCAGGCTTCAACTGGGTGCTGGGTTGTTAGCAGTGTTAGGGAAAAGGAATTCCCCAATCTGTAAGTATACAAGGGTAGGGAAGAAATATCTCAGCCTCCTTCCCACCTAGCTGCGGTGGCTAAAAGTTCCATACAAGGTCAGACTACACTGAGACAGTGCTGACCGTCAGCGAAGATCGACAGCTAGAAGAAGACCCCTTAGCATGTGAGTTTCTAACAGCCATAGGCTGATTAGGAGTCCCCTAGGTGGCAGCATTTTGAATCTAGACAGAAAAGGACACAAGGGGAATGGGAAGTATGCAGTCCAGGCATTGCAGACTAAGTACTGGTCAGTGATACTAGGAGTGGGGGCATGATTTATGAAACCCAAGGCTTACAGAAGTCAGTGGTTCTCCTTTAAGAAAAGAATAAAAATACTTCTGGCTTTTTTCAAATCATACCAACACTTGTGACCATATGAACTCTCCCCCCGCTCCCACCACCCAGGACTCTTGGGGCCTTGGAAGCAATCTATGCAGGCAAAGGGTTTGAGGCTTGAATTCCTCTGGCTGCAAGGTCTATACATCCACCTAAGAGTGACATTAACTGTAACCAAAGTAACATTCCACCAACCCGATAAGGAAAAATGAATGGGACCTTAACCTCAGGCACCCACCTCATTTGGGTTCTCACAGACAAATGCTACCAAACCTTACCCGTTTTGAGGAGATGCGGTTTCCCCAAGATCCATACCAGCTCATCTGTATCTGGAAATTCTTCTAAGTAGTCAGCAAAAATAGTAATCTGGTTTTCATACCTGGATAAAACTGAAAGAAGAGGAGAGAAACTTACAGCAAAATGTGATGGAGAGGGTTCGCTTCTGTGGCTTACTGATTATTCCCTCCATTCTGAAGGTGGAAGGTCATTGGCCTGAATCGTGTGGAAGCAAATCCTTTTCTTTGAGGAACAAAGACACTCAGGAAGCCTCAAAATCCTCTAGTAGAGGGATTTCTCAATGCTATGAGAACCTATACCCAACTTCCCTTTGACCACCTATACCCACCTTCCCTTTCTCGTGGTCCCGTTTGGTACCATCTCTGAATATTTAGTGATGGTCATTTCAGAACCTTTTTGTCATGGGGTCTTTCTTGTAAATAGCCACTTAGCTAGCTTCTCCTAGCAGGAGTGTGTCGAGGTAATACGGTGATACCTAATGCTTTATCTTGCATCCTTTATCTCACCTAATGCTTGCATACCCAACTCTTGCTCACGTCACAGGGGACACTGTGAGGTTTCAAGTGGCTTGTGGCTTTGGAAAGAGCTATGACAAACATGGAACATTACACAGCTGTGAAAATGTAAGATTCCAGCTGGAAGCCCAGATATTTTCAAAGTACTTTTTTTTTCTCATTCTTTTTTTTTTTTTCATTTTTAATAGACTTTATTTTTTTTTTAATTTTAATAAATTTTTTTATTTTTTATAAACATATATTTTTATCCCCAGAGAACAAATAATCCAATCAAGAAATGGGCAGAGGACATGAGCAGACATTTCTGCAAAGAAGACATCCGGATGGCCAACAGACACATGAAAAAGTGCTCCATATCACTCGGCATCAGGGAAATACAAGTCAAAACCACAATGCGATATCACCTCACACCAGTCAGAATGGCTAAAATCAACAAGTCAGGAAATGACAGATGCTGGCGAGGATGCGGAGAAAGGGGAACCCTCCTACACTGTTGGTGGGAATGCAAGCTGGTGCAACCTCTCTGGAAAACAGCATGGAGGTTCCTCAAAATGTTGAAAATAGAACTGCCCTATGACCCAGCAATAGACTTTATTTTTTAAAATTCTTTTTAAAATTTAATTTCTTTTCATTGTAACAGAATTCATTGTTTATGCACCACACCCAGTGTTCCATGCAATACGTGCCCTCTGTAATACTCACCACCTGGCTTCCCCAACTTCCCACCCCCTGCCCCTTCAAAACCCTCAGGTTGTTTTTCAGAGTCCATAGTCTCTCATGGTTCATCTCCCCTTCCAATTTCCCTCAATTCCCTTCTCCTCTCCATCTCCCCTTGTCCTCCATGTTATTTGTTATGCTCCACAAATAAGTGAAACCATAGGATAATTGACTCTGCTTGACTTATTTCACTCAGCATAATCTCCTCCAGTCCTGTCCATGTTGATACAAAAGTTGGGTATTCATCCTTTCTGATGGAGGCATAATACTACATAGTATATATGGACCACATCTTCCTTATCCATTCTTTTGTTGAAGGGCATCTTGGTTCTTTCCACAGTTTGGCGACTGTGGCCATTGCTGCTATGAACATTGGGGTACAGATGGCCCTTCTTTTCACAGTACTTTTATTTGCCATTTTATTCACATATGACTTCTGCAGAGAAGGATCTTTAAGTTGAAGATAAAAATAACTTGTTCTTGAGATTCACAGATGCCTGTGGTGATCTCTCATGATAAAGTGACTGAAAAAGACATAATTAATCTTTGCAATTCATGGGCCAGACTCTCAGAACTTGGGACCACATAATGTGGGATGAAGTAAAATTCACTTTTGTATCTCTTGTGGGGAAGGAGTCTGCTCAAAGAGTTTAGAATGACTTATGAAGGGGTCCTATCTCAAAAGTTCTCTTTAAGCAATTTTCTGAGATAAAATAATATTGTAGGTGGTAAATAAGTTTCCAAGATAGCCCACAAAAACCTATTTTAACCTATAACCAGAGAAACCAAATTGATAGTACATTTCATAGCTCATATTTCAATGCACTGCAAGTTCAAAGCTAAGACAGCTAATACATTCCTTCTCCTCTGAGCTCTTGGAGGCTCCCTGACCCCTGTGGGGAAGGGAGCTCAGAGAGAGTAGGGGCCCTAGCTCCAAGCAGCTGCAGGGACTCTCCCAAAGCAGTCCCTGCGAGCCCCATGGGAACAGTTTTCCTGTAAAAATGACATTATGAGATATGTTTAACCCACTTGAAAGGATGAATTGTTTACTTTTGGCTTTGTTTTCTGAGGCAGAAGCATGCTGTTTTCATAGAAATAAATGTTCCTAAATATAAACGAGTCCCATATGATCATGAAAACAGGTTCACCTGCTCAAAATACTTGGTTGGAGGCTAAAGTTTTATTTTGTATAATTTGTGCAAACTGAAGTTACAATCTGGAAGTTAATATTTTAGAAAAATATTGACTACCCAGGGATATCACCTTTCTTGAAACTTATTACAGAAGCCCAATCTTTCAGGGATTTAAGTAGCTTTTCTCCTCAGGATGTTTTAATCATTAAGGTTAGAGTCTCCGGCAGTATTTCAAACCTGAAGGGGTTAGAAATGAGGCAGCCATTTTGTTCCCTAGCGAACGCTCATCACTGCAGAATCTGCCAGGGAACCTGTGCCATCTTACCCTTTCTGCCACTGGCCTCGGCCCCTGGCCCAGGCCCAGGAAATACCAGGCTAAAAATGACCACCAGGTCAGGCCATCCCCAGGAGGTAGTGGACTGAGGTGGTGTAAGTCACACTGTGTACCTTCCCACCCTACTCTTTACCCCTCACAGGCAGGAGAAACCAGGTTAAAATGAACACCCAGTGTAGCCTAGAAACAGAGTCAGAAAATAAGGAGCTCAAGAGGAGTGCAGGAAAGGGGCAGCCTGTTTGGCATTCCTTTGGCAGGGGTGAGGAAGAGCAGCACTGGATGAATGTACAGCATGTATGCATATAAGCCTTGGGTCTTTTTTTAGTACTGGCTAGGAAAACAAAAAACAAAAAACAAAAACGTTTCTCTATATCCAATCCTGTCTCAGTGAGTCATGGCCCAGCCATCTGGTCAAATTAGTACACCCCCTTAAAGCCTGTAAGAACTGTGTTGCTTCATTTGGGATGGCCCTGACCAAAATGATCACCAAAGAATTGTTCCCTTGCTATTCAGCCCTTCTTGGGCCAGAAAGAAGGTCATTACCATCTCTATTCTTCCCGATTCTCCCCTTAGAAGATGGACTCCCAGAATGCAGTGTGTCAGGCTATAGCCAGACCCAGATGAAGGTACATGGATGAAGCAAATGAAAGCCACAGCAGAAGATAAGATTAACAGAAGCAAAGAGCAGTAACATGAGGAGGGTATATTCAAGAGAGTCTGGTGAGGAAAGGGGAATAGGGTCGTCCACCAGGAGAATTCAGCGCAATGAAGAAGCAGACCAAGACATCACTGAGGTGCAGAAGTGAAGTCTCATTTTCCAACAGAATCACTTCTGAATAACACAATCCTTTAATTTTTTTTCATAAACTACCTTTATCTTGCCTTAAAAACAACAAGGACATCATCCCCATATGATTTTCCTGCCCTTTCAGCCCGTTGAAAGAGATAGAAACTATACAGACAGAGCTACAAAGACTGCAGTTGGGCGGACCAAGAATTTGCTTCTACAAGGTCTGATGAACAACAGGCTTCACTCTGTTCCATTTTACTTTAATAATGATTATTGCACTGGAGTCTCTGCTGGGTTGGCTTAGTGGTCAGCTAATAACTGAACCAAGATGCCTTAAACTTCTGAACCAGCAAGTCTCCCAGTCTTGGCCAAGAGGCTCTGTGTACATGTTGGGACATGCCTTCAACATTCAGCCAGCCAGTGGGTAACTCTGCCTTAGTGTTCCCTTGTGCAGAGCTTGGAACCAGCCAGAGTGAAAGCTTAAAGCCCCGTCAGTTCTTTCCTCAGCATGCACACAACAGTAGGAATGTACATGGCCCTGAGCATGCATATAGTCTTCTAGATTCCCAGGGGTATGCCCAAACTTTCCAAGCTCCAATGAACACGTTATTCCTTAGCTTTTTCTTTTAAGCTTTCCAGTTATCTACTGCCTCAGCCAGCTATGAAGTTAATCAATGGCCTCTATAATAGTTTTTCATTTGATCATTTTACTTTCAACTGAAATAGAGCTAACATACAATACTATATTAGTTCTAGGTATACAACACAGAGATTTGACAATATATATATTACTCAATGGTCACCACAATCAGTGTAGTCACCATCTGTCACCATATAAAATCATTACAATATTGTAATTGACTATTGACTATATTCCCTAGGCTATACTTCGAGTCCCCATGACTTATTTATTTTATAACTGGAAGTTTATACCTCTTAATCCCCTTCACCTGTTTTCCCAATTCCCTCACCATTTTTCCCTCTAGCAACCACCAGTTTCTTCTCTGTAATTATGAGTCTGTTCTTGGTTTGTTTGCTTGTTTTGTTTTTTAGATTCCACATACAAGTGAAATTTTATCATATCTATCTTTCTCTGCCTGACTTATTTCATTTAACTTAATACCCTCTAGATCCATCCATGTTGTCACAAATGGCAAGATTTCATTTGTTTTTATAGTTGAGTAATATTCCATTACACACACACACACACACACACACACACACACACACACTTTATCCTTTCACCTACTGATGGACAGTGGGCTTCCTTCCATATCTTGGCTAGTGTAAATGATGCTATAACAAACACAGGGGTGCATATATCTTTTCTAATTAATGTTTTGTTTGTTTTTGTTTTGTTTTTACTTCAGGTAAATACCCAGAAGTAGAATTACTGGATCATATGATATTTCTATTTTTAATTTTTGAGGAACCTCCATACTGTTTTCCATAGTGTCTGCACCTCTAATAGTTTAATTAAAAAAAAAGCCGCTGCCATTCCAGGTAAGGGCAAATAAATACAGTCTTGCAAGTGGGGTCTTCCAAGGAACCATCAGAAAGATCAAATAATGACAATTCTTTGAAAATGAGGCTTGGAGTGCCTGTGTGACTCATTTGGTTAAGTATCTGCCTTTGGCTCAGGTCATGACCTTGGGTTCCTGGGATCAAGCCCCATGTCAGGCTCCCTGCTCAGCAGGGAGTCTGCTTCTCCTTCTCTCCCTGCCCCTTACCCTGCTCCTGCTCTCTCTCTCTCTCTTTCTTTTTCTCTCAAATAAATCAACACAGTCTTTTTAAAAATAAAATAAAAATGTGGCTTTACAGGAACTCCAACTCCATTCTGTGTCCTACAATGGCTGTCAGGCTCCTGGCTTTCCCTGCAATTAGAAGCTCTAAATTCTCAAGACTCCTATAGGGCTTGAGAGCAAAGGATGGGCATAGGGCAAGTGAAAACACCACAAAGCTTATTATTCTTACCAAAATGCAGCTGCTTTTCTTGAATAAATACTACCCAGACTGTTGCAAGCCTTTGGTAAATGTCTACAGTCCTGAAAAGGTTGATTCTGGCCATTTTTTTCCTTTTTTTTTTCATTGCTATTATAGACAGAATTTTCAGAGGCCCTCACTCAGCCATTTCTGCTATGTCTTACTTTAATATGTTTTCTAGTCATTGACCAGATTTCTAAGGGTTATTTCACAAAATTGCAAGCAAATGAGAAAATGGCTTTGAATGATCCATTTTTAAAATTTTTTTATTTTTTATAAACATATAATATATTTTTATCCCCAGGGGTACAGATCTGTGAATCGCCAGGTTTACACACTTCACAGCACTCACCATAGCACATACCCTCCCCAATGTCCATAACCCCACCCCCCTTCTCCTGACCCCCCTCCCCCCAGCAACCCTCAGTTTGTTTTGTGAGATTAAGAGTCACTTATAATGATACATTTTCTGATAGTACTTCCCAGAGACGCTTTTACATGAGGGCTCCTAGATTCTGTGGGGCTTGTGTCCTACAAACAACGCAAATTCTCGAAAGTGAAATCTCATGGTAACAGAATCTCAGGGCCAGAAAGCGCCTGAGATACTATGGCACATCTTCCTTATAGGCCACCTGATTTTAAAGGCATGCCAGAATACTGCTGATTCTAGAACAGCCTTCTCAGCAGTACATACATATTTAATATACTGTCAAGTAACAGCTTCAAAAACATTTAAAAAAATCTAAGAAGATAGGTATGGTAGGGGTTGAATATTCATTAATATATTAATTCCATAAACTTTTACTGAGTACCTACCATGTGCACAGAGGCTAAAACATCACTGAGCCGTAGCATCCATCTTCCAAAAGCTTTTAATCTAGTGGAGAGGGTAGGTCTGGAAACAACTAATAACAATAAGTACTATAATAAAGGAAAGTGATGTAATATACAACATAAGGAATATAGTCAATAATATTGGGATAACTTTGTACAGTGACAGATGGTAATTAGGCCTATCGAGGTGATTATTTCATAAATTATATCAAAATATCAAAAACATCAAAATACTAGGCTATACACCTGAAACTAATAGATTTATTGTGTGTCAAATATAATTCCATAAAGAAAGAAAGCGACACAGAAGGCAACAAATGATTAATTCCAACTTGGGGGTGAGTGGGCCTTCTACAACCTAGAGAAGGTAGTATCTGAGCTGAGCCTTAATAGAAATGAGTTATAAGTGGGAAGGGGGAAGGGAAGAAATTCCTGGTTGAGGGAACATCAAAAGGATTTGGCAAGCAACTGAATGTGGGGTGGGGCTGGTGGGGGGGGCGGAGAGAGAGAAAGAGAGATACAGAGAGAGAGAGGGAGGGAGGAAGACAAAAATAACCTGCAATTTGGAAGTGTGGATGATTAAATTGGAGCAGAAAAACAAGATGTGGGGTAGGGAGATAAAGTGTGATCTAACCAGAACATGTAGGACTCATGGGTTTGGTTGACAGAAGGAGGGCAGGGTTAAAAAAAAAAAAAAAAAAGTGGAGGAAGTCAACCTGCACGGGGATTATGAAGAGGGACATGGCAGACAGCAGGTGGATTAGCAGAGCCTCGGGAGGCAGGTAGAATTCAAAACAACAAAGTCAGCCTAAAATGTGCCTTCATCCTCCTCCTTCTGGGTCCACTTAGTGTTCTGGCCTCGCAAGCCTCTGCCCACCCAGGCACAGGCCCTTCCCATCTGCATTTCTCTCCCTCCCACTGCCCTGCTTTCCTGACAACCAAGGACCTAGAAAATAGAGAACTGGACAACAATCCTCATCATTTCAAGAGGGACTATCACGTCCCAAACAGCAAGTTTTCTTGAATGTATTCAGCAAATCAAATCCTAGAGATGCTGGGTTGTCAAATAGTGCAAAAGACATAAGGGTTTCTCTACACCACTATAAACTTTGGCACCCCAAGGAAACATTTATCATTTTAGACTTACAATGCAGAATCTTAACCAAAGGGTTAGGCTTCAGTGGGACTTTATGACTTAAGGAGATTCTATTTAACTGACTGGTGCTGGTGGTGGTGGAGAGCAGGAGGCTGTGCCTGACAAATTTCAGGGCAAGTCCACAAAGGGATAACCAGTCCAGTTGCCGAGGGACCATTGTTTAGTGACTGAGAAATGGCAGTACCCTCTACAGCTAGAAAAACCAACTGGACCATAAATAACTTGGCCCCACAAAATAGAACATTTCTTACAGATTTTGGTCAATTCATCCTACTGATAATGGTGGTAAGAATCAAATGAAATGCAAAATTGGACTCTCTGGTTTTCCTTTAAAGTGATTCTTTTTAGGGTGCCTGGGTGGTTCAGTGAGTTAAGCCTCCGACTCTTGATTTCAGCTCAGGTCGTGACCTCAGGGTCATGAGATCGAGCCCTGCCTCTGGCTCTGCACTCAGCGGGGAGTCTGCTTGAGATTCTCTCTCTTCCTTTCCCTCTGCTCCTCCCCTGCCGCTCTAAAATAAAAATAAATAAATCTTTAAAGGGATTTTAAAAAAAAAACTCATTGCCTCTTTAAGTATATTTTTGTTGTTCTCATTTCAGGACAAATTATTGTCTGTTTTCTGCTGACTGAAGCACATTTAGAAACACCCATGAAGAAATGGGATTCCATGCATGAACTGCTAAGGAATACACCTACCACTCAGATCACTGCCCCTCTAAATTGCTGCCCCTTTTTGCTTTTGGCAACATAACTCTGCTCTTTTTGAGGATATTCCTTTTTTTTTTTCCTCAGAAGAATAAAAAGATGCCACTTTGGTAAGGCTTATCTTCATTGATAAGACAAAGAAGGCAGGACATTGGATGGATGGATGGATGGAAGGATGGACAAAAAGTATATGATTGGCTTTATAATTCAAGACTTGAGGCAACTATCCCACAAACTGAGGTGAGAATCACCTTGATTATCAAGAGGTTTTTTTGTTAAGACTCAATCTACTGGGGCGCCTGGGTGGCTCAGTGGGTTAAGCCGCTGCCTTCGGCTCAGGTCGTGATCTCAGGGTCCTGGGATCGAGTCCCACATCGGGCTCTCTGTTCAGCAGGGGGCCTGCTTCCCTTCCTCTCTCTGCCTGCCTCTCTGCCTACTTGTGATCTCTCTCTGTCAAATAAATAAATAAAATCTTTAAAAAAAAAAAAAGACTCAATCTACTTAGTGCAAAGCGTGGTTGTATTCCCAAGGAGTATAAGTTGCTGTCATATAGTGGGTCCAAAAAAAGCCCCCATGGTATTGTGCCTTTGATTTTGGACAGTGTCCAAATCAAAAGACCAGGAATGCTCAAATATAGAGCTCCTGATTCATGTGGGGATCAAGATATCATGAAAATGTTTTGCCAAAATGAAGAATGTATCATGCAGTATTTCTCTAACATAAAAAAATGTGGGGCCACCTGGGTGGCTCAGTCAGTTAAACATCAGACTCTGGATTTCAGCTTGGGTCACGATCTCAGGGTCATGGGATCAAGGCTCAGTTCAGGCTCTGTGCTGGGCATGAATCCTACTTAAGATTCTCTCTCTCCTTCTCCCTTTGCCCCCTCACCCCGCATGTGCACATGTGTGCTCTCTCTCTCTCTAAACAAAAACAAAAACAAATAAACAAACAAAAACTAAAAACAAAAACAAAATGTGGTTTTTATGGCAGGTGAAGAAAAGGAGGAATCACCCTTCTCCCCTCTCAAAAATAGCTCTAGCCAAAAAACCCTAAAATTTATGTTCTAGTCCTACCCTGCCACCAACTAGCTGTGTGACCATGGAGAACTTACTGCAGTTCTTTGGGCCTTAGATTCTCCATCTATAAAATGAGCAGTATGTTTTTCAAACAGCACATCATAACTCCTCAGCAGGCTATGAACTCTACACAATGGGTCACAATCAGCATTTCTTTAAAAAAAAAACATTAAATACAACAGAAAAATATTAGAACATATCACATGTAATAAGGATTTGTACCATTTCATGAGACTCATTTGTGTGTAAATAAACGGGGCAGCAATACATAATGTATTTCCTATTGTACTGTTGGATCAAAAAAGTTAGAAAGCCAGTGGTCTAGACCTATACTGTCCATACAGTAGCCACTAGCTATATGCAGCTGCTCACATTTAAATTACCTAAAATTAAATACAACCAAAATGTAAGTTACTCAGCTGCACTAGCCCCATTTCAAGCACTCAACAGCCACGTGTGGCTATTGGCTACCATACTGGACAGCACAGCTATAACAAATTCTATTGAGCAGGTTTATCCTAACAATGTATCTATGGAGGTAGAGGTAGGGTGGGTTGTTAGGAGGGGTACTTCGGGCTCTGGGGAAAGAAGATGGGTTTACTTGTCTCTCTCTCTCTCTTAAGAGAGTCTGTATGTGAATTTCTAAATAAGTGAGCCAGCAATTATTTACTAAGTTCTGTACTTGGTTCTGTGAGGGATATACAGGAAGTAGCTTCATAAATAGTCACTAAATTTAAATGAGCAATTGAAGGCATCATAAAAGCATAATATCTAAAGATATGAGCCTTACATCCATGAAAAATCTAATAATAAAAGGCACTGCATAAGCAAGTGTTGATAATAACTGAATGTGATCAAAATTCAGAAAAGGGGAAATCAATGAGCATTAGAGCCATCAGAAATGATTTCAAAGAGGACACAGGATTTTAACTGGTGCTTAAATTATTGCTTCAAGTAGGATGAACAGAGTTAAGACAGGAGAAAATTCCAGATTAGGGGAATGCTAGTAAGTATGTGTGGGTCAGAGAGGGGTCTAAATTCTGGAGAATACTGGGCGATGAGATTAGCGACGTGACTCAAGCCTGGATGGTAGAGGGAACGAAGCAAGCTGGTAGAGTCCAAGTCTCAGTCAAGCCACTAACAGCTTTCAGAGCCCTCTCACGTGATGCTTGAGACGGCCTCTTGAGGTATCCAGGGCAAAGATCATTACTTCCAGTTTACAGTTGAAGGAACTGAGTCTCAGAGAGGTGAGGAGTCTTGCCCAGAGTCAGTGAGCTGTATAACCAGGATTCAAACCGACTTAACCTTACTCTCTGTCCAGTATTCTCAACTATACCTTGCTGTTACAATAGAAGCTGGGTCCAAGGCATTGGAGACAAGGGGTAGAAATGAGAAGGTTGTTGTAATAATGCAGACACAAAGCACTGAATCCCTGGCCTAAGGTGGCAAGAAATCAGATGTTCTGGCCATATAACATACTATAAAACAAACTGACAATGCAGTCCCCACTGTTTATAGGGGATAGTAAAAGTAGACTGCCCAAGGCGAGAAGAGTATAATTATTTTTAACTGGAAGTGATCTAAACTACCCCAAAGGAATAAATCTTAGCAATAATATTCATATGCTTTGTCCAGATTTTTCCAGACATCTGAAGGCAATGTTTTGGACACGGTTCCTAAGCAAACAACTCTTTATGTGTCTATGCATTTTTATGAGCCTTTTCTGTCTTGCTAGTGTTTCCTTCCTCTGTCCATTTCAATGTTCATTTCTCAGAACTAATTGGTCATATGATCTCTTACTCATCGAGATTTCCAGTGAGAAAGGACTAGTGCAAAAAGGTCAAGGAGCTACAGGCCTTGAAGTTTTTCCATGCTATTTGTTTAGTAAAAATAATTATTGGCAATTTAGTTAATAATACTTTACTAAGAAAATATTAAAATACAGCATTATCAGACTAATCTTAGAGGATTGCTTCACCTAGGTCACTGAGCTGCTCAAAAACCTCACCGGGCTTCCAAGATTGCTCCAACTGATAGGAGTTGCATATGAGCTCATCAGCCTGGAATTTAAGGCTCTCTCCTATATGGCCACCTCCTACATTTGTATTTGTTCCCCGCTGCTCATTACTCCTTTCATTACTCTTTTCAGCCAAAAGAAACCATGTGATACATTGGAGGCTCTCTGCTCATTCATGTCCTACTTATACTTAAGTCCTACCTCAAATGCTACTTTCTCTATGAACACTTTGCCCTCAATTTTCCCACCAAGAGAATGGCTTCTTCTAAGCTGCTACAGTCCCTTATTTTTATCTCTTTTATGGCACCGGGCACTTTGTGCTCTAGAGTATTGTTATTTTCAGGCATGTCATATCTCTGTTATTGGGACAAACTCCCACCTCAGTCCATGTAGTGCTTCTCTCCATATTCCCGAAAGCATTGCAATAAGTTGTCCCCCTAAGCCCCATCAAATGTTTATAGGATGAATAGGCACACTGACAAAAGTTGACAAGCTGGTTTATATGTCTGTGCAAACATCCATTTAACAATCCTTTGTGGAGGACCTACCATATGACTGACATTGTACAAGGCCTTGGGGAGAGTAACACATGTTAAGCAACTGTTAAGTCTGTTGGGAAGAGAGAAGGAGAGTTCATTTTTATGCAGTATGGTCAGTGTTGGCAGGTGGAGCTAAGGAAGCACAGCAGAGGACCATCTAAGCCAGCCTGGGTACACAGAAGGCTTGGGGAAGAGAGATGATGACAGGACTTAGCCTTAAATGATCAGAGTTAAACAAATATGGTAGAAGGATGTTCCAGGCAGAAGAACAGCTTGGACCCAAATGCCAAGGGCTGAGAGACTGTGCAACAGTGAGGCCACATGGAAACTGTCAGGGGTTGAGGCTGGAAAAACAAACAAGCCCAGGAGATGTTGGCCTTGGAAGCCTTGGTTAGGCTTCTGACTTAACCCAGGCTTCCTGGAGTCCCTGAATGCTTTCAAACACACTCAGGAGGAAGTCTGGGCATCTCCCTATGAGCAGAATAGAAACAGTGCAACAAGTAATTGCCTGTAATACCAATCTTAGTTGTTGGTTTTTAAACATTATCAAATTAGCTTCTGTTAAGGAAAAAAAAAAAAAAGCCTAAAGTGACCATCTTTGTCAAGGAAGGGGAGAAGGTGGATCTCTGTCTTGGGGCACGCTCACTGGCATAGCACAATGGCAAAAACTCTGGAGTCCTCCCCAGGAACAGTAACTCTCCACTTCATTTAGGGCACTTGCCCAGGTTTTCGCCTCTGTTTACAATCACCTCACCCACTTCCCAGACCACGGGAGTTTTCTCCACACCCTTTCAACATCACACTTCATTAGGAAATACTGCCAGCAGGCATATGATGTTTAAAAATTCTTTACCTTTGATGTCATGTAAAACTATACTGCCAGAGTTCAGTTTTTGGATTGCATAAAATTATACATGTACCTTCACTTTCAAAACAAAAGATGTGTTCCAAGTTAACCCTCGGGTAAAGTTCTGTAAAGTGAACCTGATTTTCCAACACTATTTTGTCATTATTTGCGCTATGGTGCCCCAAGAAGAGACAACTGTACTCCATCTCAAAAAGATGGAGCTTGGGTGCCTGGGTGGCTCAGTGGGTTAAGCCTCTGCCTTCGGCTCAGGTCATGATTTCAGGGTCCGGGGATCAAGTCCCGCATGCAGCTCTCTACTCAGCGGGGAGTCTGCTTCCTTCTCTCTCTCTCTGCCTGTCTCTCTGCCTACTTGTGATCTCTCTCTCTCTGTCAAATAAATAAAATCTTTAAAAAAAATAAAAAGATGCATCTTGCTATAAAATGGCTCCTCATCCCTGTTGTGCACCGTGTATACCAGACACCAGGAAAATAAACATCTATCTGCTGAAAAGCAACCCACCAACCACAGCAAAAATACTCTCTAATAGGGGCATCTGGGTGGCTCAGTGGGTTAAAGCCTCTGCCTTCGGCTTGGGTCATGATCCCAGGGTCCTGGGATTGAGCTCCACATTGGGCTCTCTGCTCAGTAGGGAGCCTGCTTTCCCCCCACCTCTCTCTGCCTGCCTTTCTGCCTACTTGTGATCTGCCAAATAAATAAATAATTAAAATCTTTAAAAAAATACTCTCTAATATCTGCAGGCAGAAAATCTTGATCTGCTAAACAAACACAGATCCGTTTTTAACTCTAAAAGTGGCTCTTCACAAAGTAGGGCTGCTTATAAGATGCCCAGCCATCAGCTCTTTCATTAATACTGACTTAACTTATTCTAAGTTAAAAATGTCTTTTGATTTACTCCACCTACCCTGAAGACTCCACTCCTAGATTTATGTCCAAGAAAAATGAGTGCATGTGTCCACTGAAAGATACGGTAAAAAATGTTCGCAGCAGCTTTATCCATAACATCCAAAGCCTAGAAGCAATCCCAGTGTCCATCAGTGGAATACAATCAACACAGTGTTAGTGTTTGCCCCAAATACATAGGTTGAAGCCCTAATCCCCAGTATGATGGCATTTGGAGGTGGGCCCTTTGGGAGGTAGTTAGGTCATGAGGATAGAATCCCTGTGAGTGTCCCTCAAGTGATTCACAGACCTGGGGATAAAAATATATGTATATAAAAAATATATGTTTATAAAAAATAAAAAATAAAAAAAAAAAAAAAAATAAAAGAAGTCAGACACAAAAAAAAAAAAAAAAAAAAAAAAAAAGAATCCCTGTGAGTGGAATCAGTTCCTGTATAAGGAAAGATACCAGAGAGATGATCTGCCTCCCTCATGTGAAGACACAGCAAGAAGGTAGCCATCTGCAAGCCAGAAAGAGAGACCTCACCAGATACCCAGCCTGCAGATGCCATGACCTTGGGCTTCCCAGCCCCCAGAACTGTGAGAATAAATGTTTGTGGCTTAATCCATTTGGTCTATGAAGGTTGTTACAGCAGCCTGAATGAACTAAGACAAGGTGCATGGATCAACTGTGGCAAACCATTCATAGCAATGGTACAGAGCAAGAAAAAAGAACTAATATTAGGTACAAGACACAGATGAATCTCACAGACGCATTAAACAAAAGAAGTCAGACACAAAATAGTACATACAATATGATTCTGTTCATATAAAGTCTGAAATCGGGCAAAACTAATCTATGATAAAAGCAGTCAGAATAGTTGTTACCTTTGGGAGGTGGTGTTGGCTGGTGGGAAGAGGCAAGATGGAAACTCTGGGACAGCAGAGGTGGGGGAAGAAATGTTATCTTGATCTGGATAGAGGGTACACATATATAAAATTTCACTGAGCTGTACACTTAAGATCTGTGCACTTAGCTGTATGTAAAGAATACCTCAATTCAAGAAAAGAGAAAAAGGTAAGTCTCTATACTGGATTTATTTCTGGTACAGATGGGCAACATAGATCAAAATTATGCTAACAAAATATTTTTTTATCAGGAACAGAGATATAGCTCTAGATTTCTCCACCCCCTCAACACACACACATCAAAGCCAAGTCAAAGTATTTGGGTGCTCCAGATATTACTTAGATGTCAGGCTAATTTATTGGATTTTTCAACTTCTAGTATTCCAAAATGTTATTGATTTTGTAGGCTCACTTTGATTTGATTACAAATTCCCAAACTTACTAATTCTTCTTTTCTACTATAGCATTAGCTGATCTTCATCAGAGAAATATATTGAATTCCCCACTCCCCCTAAAAATGTTAGTGGAAGAAAGTATAGTAGACTGAAGAGAACACTGGCTTATGAATTGGAAGAACTAGGTTCTATTTCTGCTCTGTCTTTTGCTACGTAAGTCACCTTGGGCAACTCTTGTAAACTAAGATTCCCTTTCCTTATCCATAAAATGTCGATAGTATCTTCCCCACAGGGCTATAGTGAGGAGCAAATGAGAGAATGCATATAAACGTGCTTTGTAAACTTTAAATGAGTGTTAATATCCCCAAAGCTAAGTGTTTCTTTAGAACTTGTTCCTGGTTGTGGCCAAGAGAAAATGTACTTAAATGTCAAAGCTTGTACTTCAGTTTCGCACATCTTACATTTCACCAGAGATTTAGGATCAGCAAGTGCACTCAATTTCTAACATCTCTGAAAAGTTGGAATGATTCCATGATAATGAATACTGAAAATAGACGTGTACAGGGAAGCAGGATGAAGAACTGTTCCCAATTATGACTTTTAAGTCTATCTCTAGTGTATTCTCCATTATATTCAGTTCATACTTCTAGAACTTTGAACTGTTTCTGCAACACTCATGCCATGGTTCCCCCTCTCTGTTATGAATTTCACAATAACTATCCCTAAAGGCTGTTCCCATTTCTACTTTCTGCCATCCACCATGACCACGATAGCAAAATTTAAAAATACTCCCCACTCTGAGCTCCTCGTCAGAGACCTGAGTAGTCCTGGTCAGAAAGCCCCAAATAGAAAACGCCGTTTCTTAAGTGTCACCTTTTGATGTTTGGTTCTCTGATGACGGGAAGTGATATAGGCCAGAGTTGCCTCAGACTGCTTCCTGTCACCAACTATCTTTTCCATCAGATCCAGCAAGAAATGTCTGACTGGAGAGTCATGCAAGTGTGAGAGGAGCTAGACAGAAGGAAAAACGACGAATGATTTGGTTTCAATGTCCCCAGTGGTTCTCGTTCCTGCAGATTTTGTTCTTAGTCTCAGAGTTAAGTTTGCCAAACTAGAGCAAACCTACAGATAAACAAACAAAAAAGACTAGAGAAGGTAAATCCTGAAGTTTTCAAGACCCTTGAGAAGCATTCCCTTCAGGCATTGAGTCCCAGTTTAGAGCTCTTCCGCGAACCTTCTGAACAAGGGGATAAAAACTGATTTTATAGAAGTAGATTGACAACAGCAAAAAGGGCCAGCTGACAAGGAAACAGACAGAACATCATAAAAAAACTAATATGGAGTCATATACTCACACACACATACAATGATTAAATGGTCTGGGACCATGCAGTGAAGGGACAACCATTGAATCATATTTCAACAGGCCTTAGAATACCATTGCATTATAGCATATAATAACTGATAGTCATAACAATGGTCCTCACTCAAAAAATTAGATTATGCCCATAAAAGCTGTATAAGAAATCAGAGGAGTAAATTGCTTCTTGGTTGTTTTTTTTTCCCCCCTCTTTGGGGAATTCCATTCATGATAGTGAAAATGTTAAAAGCTTACAGAGCTTAGAGGGAATCATGAGCCATTTAGAAAGTTGTTTATTCAAAATGCCTTTTCCCCAGAAAGAGTGAGGTAACTGAGATTCTACTTTAGTTGGTAAGATGAGATGAATGCTGGTTGTATAACAGACACAAGTGTTATCAGGAGGTCAGAAAAAGGAGATGAGCCTGGGATAGCATAATCAGAGAAGGCTTCACTGAGGAGCCAGGGCTGGGTTTGCTTTGAGGTCCCTCTCCACCCAAAGCCTGGTTCTGCCTTCCTTTATTGCCATCATTAAGCAGTCCTACCAGGGTCTCAAGTTTAGAGTCACTAAAAAAGACTAGTTTTAAGGGAAATGTAGTGATAGTGAATAAAAAGAAAAATGGCAGGCAGACCCTGTACCATAAAGGAGCTTGCTGATGCCTTAATGTCCGAATAAGCAGAGCCTCTGGTATGGGTGGCAATTGTGCCAAGCAGCAAATAATTTCTGGGAACCATGGATGGGGTACCATTCATACTCTGAAACTACTGGAAAAGCAAGGTTTAACAAAGAATTTTTACTTGATAGTCTAATTTTATTTAGTGTATACAAATATACCAGTGGGAGACTACAAAACATTACTGAAAGAAATTAAAGATGACACAAACAAATGGAAAGACATCTGTGTTCATGGGTTGAAAGACCTAATATTGTTAAGATAGCCATATGACCTAAAGCAACCTACAGATTCAAAACAATTCCTTAAAATCCCTCTACCCACCTCCCCTCTGGTAACCATCAGTTTGTTCTCTATAGTTAAGAGTCTGTTTCTTAGTTTCTCTCTCCCCATTTTTTTCCATTGCACATTTGTTTTGTTTCTTAAATTCCACATGAGTGAGATTATATGGTATTTGTCTTTCTCTGCCTTATTTTGCTTAGCATTATACTATACTCTAGCTCAATCCAGATGTTGCAAATGGCAAGAGTTCATTCTTTTTTCATGGCTGAATAATATTCCATTATATATAATGTATAAATGTATTATATATACATGTAAATACATATATATGTATATACATATACATACACACACACATATATATACAATTTCTTCATCCATCTATTGATGGACCCTTGGGCTGCTTCCATATCATGCTATTATAAATAACGTTACTATAAACATAAAGGTGCATGTATTCTTTTGAATTAGTGTTTTTGTATTTGGGGGGGTAAATATGCAGTAGTGCAGTTACTACATAGGGTAGTTCTAGTTTTGACTTTTAAAAAAGATTTTTAAAATTTATTTATTTTATAGAGAGAGTGGGAGAGTAGGGGGAGGGGTGCTGGGGAGGGAGAGGGAGAGAATCTCAAGCAAACTCCATGCTGAGTGCAGAGCCTGATACAGAGCTTGATCTCACAACCCTGAGATCATGATCTGAGCTGAAACTAAAGAGTCAGACATTTAACGGATTGAGCCACCTAGGCGACCCTCTGTTTTAACTTTTTGAGGAAACTACATACCATTTTCAACAGTGGCTGCACCACTTTTCATTCACACCAGTGGTGCATGAGTATTCCTTTTTCTCCACACCCTCACCAACACTTGTTGTTTCTTGTTTTTTTTTTTTTTTTTTTTTTTTTTTTAACCATTCTGACAGATATCTCACTGAAGTTTTGATTTGCATTTCCTTGATGATGAGCGATGCTAAACATCTTTCCATGCATCTGTTGGTCATCTGGATGTCTCTTCTTTAGAGAAATGTCTGTTCATGTCTTCTGCCCATTTTTAATTACATTATTCATGTTTTAGGCATTGAGTTTTATAAGTTCTTTATATATTTTAGATACTAACCCATTATCAGAGATGTCATTTGAAAATATCTTCTCCCACTCAGTAGGTTTTTAGTTTTGTTGACTGTTTCCTTCTCTGTGCAGAAGCTTTTCATTTTGATGTCATCCCAATAGTTTATTTTTGCTTTTATTTCCCTTGTCGCAGTAGATAAATCTAGAAAAATGTTGCTATGGCCAATGTCAGAGATATTACTGCCTGTGCTCTCTAAAACTTCTATGGTTTCAGGTCTCACATTTAGGTCTTTATTCCATTTTTTGAGTTTATTTTTATGTATGGTGTAAGAAAGTGATCTAATTTCATTCTTTTGGATGTAGCACACCAGTTTTCCCAATACCATTTATTGAAGAGACTGTCTTTTTCCCTGCTTTGTCAAAGATTAATTGATAATATAATTATGTGCTTATTTCTGGGTTTTCTATTCTTTGCATTGATCTATGTGGCTATATTAGTATCAGTACCATACCATCTTGATCACTACAGCTTTGTAATATAACCTGAAGTCCAGAATTGTGATGCCTTCAGCTGTCCTTTTCTTTTTCAAGGTTGTTTTCATTTTTATCATGAATGGATGTTGTACTTTGTCAAATGTGTTTTCTGCATCTATTGAAATGATATATGGTTTTTATCCTTTCTTTTACTGAAGTGATGTATCACATAGATTGATTTATGAATATTGAACCACTCTTGCATCCCAGAAATAAAGCCCACTTGCTCATGGTAAATGATTTTTTAATGTATTGTTGGATTCAGTTTATTAGTATCTTGTTGAGGATTTTTGCATCTATGTTCATCAGAAATACTGGCTTGTAGTTCTCATTTTTTTGTGGTGTCTTTATCTG
Organism: Mustela lutreola; assembly: GCF_030435805.1. Classification (NCBI taxonomy): domain Eukaryota; kingdom Metazoa; phylum Chordata; class Mammalia; order Carnivora; family Mustelidae; genus Mustela; species Mustela lutreola. The sequence goes on along the minus strand of NC_081308.1, from coordinate 92,941,607 downwards.
GTTTTGGTATCAAGGCAATACTGACTTCACAGAATAAATTTGGAGCTTTTCCTTCTTCTTCTATATTTTAGACTGTTTGAGAAGTATGGGTATTCAAACTTTAAATGTCTGGTAGAATTTACCTGTGAAGCTCTTTGGTCCTGGACTTTTGTTTGTTGGGAGTTTTTTGAATACTGATTCAATCTCCTTGCTGGTAATTACCAAATTTTCTATTTCTTCGTGCTTCAGTTTTGCTAGGTTATATGTTTCTAGAAATTTATCCATTTCTTCTGGGTTATCTAATTTGTTGGCATATAGTTTTTCATAATATTCTCTTACAATTGTTTGTGTTTCTGCGGTGTTGGTTGCTATTTCTTCTCTTTTGTTTGTGATTTTGTTTATTTAAGTCCTCCCCCCCTTTTTTTGATGAGTCTGGCTAGAGGTTTATCAATTACTAATAGGTGGTTTTTTAAAAAATGTCAATAAAATTGACAACCTTTAGCTGCATTAGCTAAGAAAATAGAATACCCAGATAAATAAAATCAGATATGAAAGAGGAAATATCATAAACAATGACACAGAAATTAAAAGGATTATCAGAAACTACTATGAACAATGATATGCCAACAAATTGGACAAACAAAAAGAAATGGTTAAATTCCTAAATGTATACAACTTATCAATACGAAACTGTGAAGAAACAGAAAATCTGAACAGAAGTATAGCTAGTAAGGAGATTGATTCAGTCATCAAAAAACTCCAAACAAATAAAAACCTAGGCCCAGATGGATTCACTGGTGAACTCTATCAAACAGTAAAAGAAGAATTAACATCTTTTAAAGTATTAACTTCATTAATTTTAATTTTATTTATCTATTTACTTATTTATTTAAAGAGAGAGAGTGTGCAAGCAGGGTGTGACGGGCAGAGGAAAAGGGAAAGATCCTTACACAAACTTTGTGCTCAGCACAGAGCCTGATGAGGGGCTCGATCTCATTACTGTGAGATCATGACCTGAGGCAAAATCAAGAGTCAGATGCTTAACCAATTGAGCCACCAGGTACCCTGAAAGAATTAACTTTAAATTCACTCTTTAAGTTAAAAACATTTATTCTTTTTAAAAAATAAGTTCTGAAGCCAATTTTTCTTAAACTCTTCCAAAAAACTGAAAAGGAGGGAACACTTCCAAACTCTTTGTGAGGCCACCCCTACCCTGATACCAAAACAAGAAAAGGACACTATAGGAAATGAAAATTGCAGACCAATTTCTCTGATAAATATAGATGCAAAAATCTTCAAAAATATGAGCAAGCCAAATTCAATAACATATTTTTAAATATTATACACCACAACTAAGTAGGATTTCTCCCTGGGATGTCAGGATGACCCAACATATGCAAATCAATCAATGTGATACACCATATTAACAGAATGGGGGGAGGAATCACATGATCATCTCAACAGATTCAGATTAGGCATCCGACAAAATTCAACACCTTTTCATGTTGAAAAGTTGAGTATTCTAAATTCAACAAACTAAGAATAAAAGTAAATTACCTCAAAATAATAAATGTCATGTATAAAAAGTCTACAGATAACATCATACTCAATGGTGAAAAACTGAAAGCTTTCCTCTAAGATCAGGAATGAGACAAGGATATGCAGTGTCACCATTTCTATTCAGTCTAGTACTAAAAGCCCTAGCCAGAGCAATTAGGCAAAATAAATAAATAACATTTAAATCAGAAAGAAAGGAAAATTAGCTTTTTTGTACATGATATAACCTTATATGTAAAAACCCTAAAGACTCCACAAAAATTGTTCGAGTAATTGAATTGAGCATGTAATCTAAATATTTTTATAGGATACAAAATAAACATACAAAAAAATCAGTCAGGGGCACCTGGGTGGCTCAGTGGGTTAAAGCCTCTGCCTTCAGCTCAGGTCATGATCCCAGGGTCCTGGGATCAAGCCCCACACTGGGCTCTCTGCTTGGCTGGGAGCCTGCTTCCCTTCCTCTCTCTCTGCCTGTCTCTCTGCCTACTTGTGATCTCTGTCTGTCAAATAAATAAATAAAATCTTTTTAAAAAATCAGTCATATTTCCATCTAATAGCAATGAACTATCTGAAAAAAATTATTTAGAAAAGGATTCTATTAAAATAGAATGAAAATAATAAAAGTTACAAATAAATTTAACTAAGGAGGTGACCGACTTGTATACTATAAATTATACAAAGCATTCCTGAAAGGAACTTAAAGGCACAAATAAATTGCGAGACATCCCATGTTCACGGATTGGAAGACAATACTGTGCAAACATCCACACTATCCAAATCAATCTACACACTGAATGTGATCCCTTTCAAAATCCTGGTGGCATTTTTATAGAAAAAAAAATTATCCTAAAATTCATATGAAACCACAAAGGATCTCAAATAGCCGAAAGAATTCTGAGAAAGAAAAACAAAGCTAGAGGCCACACATTTCCTAATTTCAAGATATATTGCAAGGTTATAGCAATCAAAAGAGTATGGCACTAGCATAAAGATAGACACATGGGCCAATGGAATAGAACACAGTGCCCAGAAATAAACTCATACACATGAGTTTATTTAAAATTATCTTTGTCAAATTATCTTTGACAAGGGTGCCAAGAGTACACAATGAAGAAAGGATAGGCTTTTCAACAGTGTTGGGGAAAGGACATCCACATGCAAAAGAAAAATGGGGCCCTTATTGTAGACCATATGCAAAAATCAGCTAAAAATTAAAGGTTTCAACGTAGGCCCTAAAACTATAAAATGCCTTGAAAAAAACAGGGAAAAATCTTCATGACATTGATCTTGGCAATGAATTCTTAAATATGACACTAAAAGCACAGGCAACCAAAGCATAAACAGATAGGTGGGACTACATCAAACTAAAAAGCTTCTGTTCAGCAAAGTTAACAACCAACAGAATGAAAAGACAACCTACAGAATAGAAGAAAATACTTTTAAACCATATATCTGATAAGGTGTTAATATCCAAAATATGTAAGGAACCCCTATAACTCAATAGCAAAAAAAAAAATTTAAAAAATAATAAATAAATAAATAAATAAATAAATGACTTTACTTAAAACTGAGCAAAGGATTTGGAGAGATATTTTTCCAAAGAAGATATACAAATAGCCAACAGGTATATGAAAAGATGCTCAACATCACTAATTGTCAGGGAAATGCTAATCAAAACTACAATCAAATATCACCTCACACTTATTAGGATGGCTATTACTTTAAAAAAAAAGAGAAAGAACAAGTGTTGGTGAGTATATGGAGAAACTGGAAGCCTTGTACACTGTTGGTGAGAATGAGCAAATGGAAGAGCTGCTATGTAAAACACTATGGCAGTTCCTCAAAAAATTACCAATGAAACTACCATATGATCCAGCAATCCCATTTCTGGATATTTATGCAAAAGAACAAAGATCAGGACTTGGAAAAGATATTTGCACTGCCATGTTATTTGCAGCATTATCTACAATAGCCAAGAGGTAGAAATAATCTAAATGTCCATCGATAGATGAATGGATAAAGAAAATGTGGTATATACATACATTAGAATATTAGTCTGCCATATAAATAGAAATCCTGTCACATGCTACAACGTGAACGAAACTTGAAGACATGCTGAGTGAAATGAGATAGTCACAGAATAACAAATACTGCCTCGTTCTGCTTACATGAGGTATCTGAAGTATTCAAACTCAAAGAAACAGAAATTAGAACAACAGAGGTTGCCAGGGGCTGGGTGGAGGGGGAATTAGGGTGTTACTGTTCAATGGGTATAGTGTTTCAGCCATACCAAGATGAGAAAGTTCTAGAAATCTGCCAGACAACTTCATGCCTATAGTTAATACTGTAATGTACACTTAAAAATGTGCTGACAGTGGATCTTATATTACGTATTATTTACAGCAATAAAACATACGTGACATGCCGCTAAACCACTGATGAGCGGGAAATTTATAGCACTAAGTATGTACCTTAGAAAGGAGGAAAAGTCTCAAATTTAAAAATCTAACTTCCCATTTTTTAAGGGAAGTTTTTTTCCCTTAAAAAGCAAAATAAACCCAAAGGAAGCAAAAGGAAGGAAATAATAGGTAAGACCAGAAATCAACAAGATTGAAAAATAAAAATCAATGAAATAAAGAGCTGATTCTTTGAAAAGGTCAATAAAATCAATAGCTCTCTAGCAAGAGTGACAAACTGAAAAAAGAGATATAGATATAAATTAATACCAGAATGAGATAGGGGATATCACTAGAGACTCCACAAACTCCAAAAAGATAATAAGGGAATACTACAAACAAATGTATACATATAAATGTTACAATTTAGATAGACTGGACCACTTCCTTGAAAACTGTAAACATATACTCACTCAGTATGAAGAAGCAGCTCTATGACTAATACAGGAAATTGAATCTCCAGGCCCAGATGGTCACACTGGAGAATTTTTCCAACCACTTGAAGGAGAATTAATAGTGATATTATGCAATCTTTTCCAGAAAATAGAAGAATGAATATTTCCCAACTCTTATGAGGCCAATATTTCCTTAAACTAAGATCAGACAGACTGTACAAAAAATCAGATAACAAGCCAATATCATTCATGAATACCGACACAAAAATCCTTAACAAAATATTAGCAAATGGAATTCTTCAATATATAAAGAAATTTATACACTACATGACCAAGTGGGTTTATTCGAGGGATGCAAGGCTGGTTCAGTATTTGACAATCAATCAATGTAATCCACCATATTATGACAAAATGAGAAAACTAATATGGTCTAATATCAATTGATACAGAAAAAGCTATTTAACAAAATTCAACACTCATTCATGATAAAAATACTCAGAAAACTGGAAATTGAAAGGGAACTGCCTCAACCTTACTTTTTTTAAAGATTTATTTATTTGAAAACAAGAGAGAGTGAGTGGGGAAGGGGCAGAAGGAGAGAATCTCAAGTAGACTCCCCACTGAGCACAGAGCCAGATACAGGGCTTGATCCCAGGACCCATGAGATCATGACCTGAGCCAAAATCAAGAGTTAGACACTTTACTCACTGAGCCACCCTGTAGGCATTTACCTCAACTTTCAAAAGAAGAAAGGAAAGAAAAGAAAAGGAAAGGAAGAAAGAGAGAAAAGGAAAGGAAGACAGACCTACAGCGAACATCATACTTAATGCTAAAAGACTGATTGCTTCTTCCCTAAGATTGGGAACAAGGCAAGGGTTCAGCTCTCACCACTGCTATTCAAAATACTGAAAGTCCTAGACAGAACAATAAGGGAAGGAAAAAAAATAAAATGCATATTGAGTAAAATGGAAGAAATATCATTGTCCCTATTTGCAGATAACAAGGCAGTCCACAAAGAAAATTGAAGCTATCAACCACAACAAACAAACAAACAAACAAACACAAAACAACCTCTTACAACTTAGCAAATTCAGCAACATTGCAGGCTGCAAGATTATCATAAAAAATCATCTGCATTACTATATATTAGCAATGAACACATGAAAACCAAAATTAAAAATACAATACCATGAAGGGTCACTCAAATAAATGAAATATTTATAATTCTCAAAAAATACATATAAGACCTACCTGTATGCTGAAAGGGACACAATGCCAAGAAAACAAATAAAAGAAAATCTAAATAAATGGAGAGACACTCCCCATTCACGGATTGAAAACACTCAACTTAGTAAAGATGCTGTTCTCCCCAAATTGATATACAGGTCTAATATAATGCCTATCAACATTCTGGCAATTTTTTTTAGATATAGGTAAGATTATTCTAAAACGTATAGGAAAAGGAAAAGGAAGAAACAATACTAAAAAAATAATAAGGTAGGAGGAATCACTCTACCCAATTTTTAAACTTATTATAGAGCTACAGTAAATAAGACCCTGGGGTGTGGCAGAGTGACAGACACATAGATAGACAGATGAGTCAGAACAGAAAACCCAGAAATAGGCTCATACAAATTCAGTTTACTCATTTTTTTTAACCACAGTACACAAGCAATTCAATGAAACTGAAGCAACTGGGTATCCATAGTTTAAAAAATTAATCTCAACTCAAACCTCACACTATATACAAAAATTACCTGAAAATGGATCATGGACTTAAATGTAAAATGTAACTAGAAAACTTTTGGAAACAATCTAGGAGAAAATCTTTGAGATCCAGGGCTTGAAGAAAAAGAGTTAGAGAGAACAACAAAAGCACAATCCAGAAATGAAAAAGCAAATTGATGAATTGGGAATCATCAGAATTACATTCTTACTATGTAAGAAATCCTATTCATGAGATGAAAAGACAAGCCATAGTCTACTAGAGAATACTTGCAAATTACACATATGACAAAGAACTTGTATCTAGACTATATAAAGAACTCCCAAAACTTGACAGTTAAAACAAACAAACCCAAATAATGTAATTAAAAAATGGGCAAGGTACATAAAGAAACATTTCACTGAAGAAGATACAGGGATGGCAAATAAACACATAAAAATTTTGACTATGATTAGTTGTTAGAGAAATGCAAATAAAATCACAATACATTTATCAGTCACTATGCACCTATCAGAATGGTTCAACTAAAAACAATGATACTCCCAATAGCAGCAAAGGTGCAGAGAAGCTGGATCTCCCATACACTGCCTATAGAAATGTACGATGGTATAGCCACTCTGGAAAAATTGTTGGTCTCTTTAAAAACTAAACATACACTTTTCATATGACCCAGCAATTGCCCTATTGGGTGTTTATATCAGAGAAATAAAAATCTAGGTCTACACAAAATCCTATACTCAAATGGTCATACCAATTTTATTTGTAATAGCCCCAAAGCAGAAATGACCAAAATGTCCCTCAATACAAGAAGGAGTGAACCTGACCCTAATTTTAATATATCCAAGGCATGGAACATTTCTCAGCAATAAAAAAGAAGAAATTATTGTCACACTTATCAACTTGGATGGCTTTGAGGTAAAATTATGAAGTAAAAATATGGAAAAATCACATACTTTATGATTCTATTAATATAAAACTCTCAAAATGACAAAATTAGAGAGGAGAACACATTAGTATTGTAGTCAGGGGTATGGATGATGGGAGTCAGTGGTAGGTGTGGCCTTAAAAGGTAGCTTTCTAGTGAAATATTTCTGTATCTTGATTGTCATGATGGTTACACAAATCTACTCATGTGATAAAGTAACAGAGAACTGTACACACACATCATTTCAACATCAATTTCCTGCTTTTCATATTGTATTATGATGACATAAAATGTAATGATTGGGACAAACTGGATGAAGAATATACGGAGATTTTTGTATTATTTCTGCAATGTGTATGCCTTTTATTATTGACTTTCAGAAAGTTAAAAAAAGAAACCATAATAAAATAACTGAGAAACAAGAATGTGGAAGCTAAAACCCAAGGAATAAGTAAATAAAACATTTTATTATGATAGTCCGTTGTACGAAGGGATAGATTTTAAATGGGGAAGGTGTACATAGCCAGTGACATGCAATACCAAAGACATTTCTCTGTAACATCAAAACATGTGCTGAAAAAACATTGCAGCCACAGATTTAAACATCCTCTAAAACCGGGCAACTGGCAATTGTGAAGTATTTGCAATAAGCCACATAAAGGAATTACATCAGTAAGTGGTAGGGATGGAGGAGTTTCATTCTGGATAACCCACAACCTATTCCTGGGACTGTTAACAGTTCACTGATTTGCATTCACCCTGTGTAAATTGTCCTGAAGTTTGTTTCACTATAGAATACATTCGTTTCCAGTTGCGCTATGAAAAAAAATATATTTGCCTTGAGTAAAATATTTAGTGATAATTAGGAAAGGGCACACAGGGGGAAATTGCCTCTCTCTGCCCTGTCCAAAATGATAACCACTAGCCACATGAAGCTGTTCAAATTTAAAATAGTTAAAATTAACTGAAATTTAAAATTTTCTTCCTAGACACATTTCAAGTGCTCAATGTAACTAGCAGCTGTTGTGAATATTAATAAAGGAAAACATCAGTAAAATGGAGTCAAGAGACCAGAGGCTGGAGCTCTCATACCCTATCACTGTCAATCGCAGATCCCAATAGGAAGAGACCTATTTTGTATTCCCAACAGAAAGAAGCCTTACTTTCCTATCCCAGTAGGAGGAAGAGAAATTTTCTCCTTGGGTGCAAATGGCCCAGCCAATGAGAGACTGACACAACTCAACCAGTAAAAAGCCAGTACACTTCAAACTCCCATTTTCCTCCAATGGTTTTTTTGTGTATAACAGTTCCTCTCAACTACCTCCCCTTCCTCAATAAAACCACATTCCTCTTCCTTATTCTCCAGATTTGCCTGTGGTTTTGCTGTAGTTTGTGTGTCCTGAACTGTGATTCTCTGCTATTCCTGAATAAACCCATTTTTGGTTAAAATAACTGACAGTTTTATTTTTAAAGTAAACACTACCATACTAGAACAGCATAGATACAGAACTTTTCCATCATCACAAATAGCTCCATACGAGAGCATTGCTCTCAAGCATGAAAAACATGTCATTTTCTTTCCATCAGAGGTAGCCTTAACAGCCCAAAGAGCTATAGGAATTAGTGTTGCATTATCTGAGGTTTTCATTTATATATGATTTCATCTTCAGCAATATTGAGTACTATGTTGTAGTGGTTAGGTGCTAGGGCATTAGGCCTGGATTTCAATTTTAGCTCCAACTTTTACTAAACTGTGTGGCCTTAGGCACGTTAGATTACTTCAATTCTCTGAACCTGCCTTCTCATTTTTAATAAATGGGGATTGGAGAAATAATAGTTCCTACATCCTAGGGCTGTTGTGAAGGATTAAATCAGATATAAGACCAGTATCTGACACATAAATGTTAGTTATTCTTAGCCTTATTATGTCCAGAAGGTGAATCTGGCTTGTTCTAGGACCTACAATCTAGGTGACCATGTAGAAAAGGCAACAGGAAATAATCATATGAGCAGCAAGGGAGTCAGTCCCTAACAGGGGCCTCCTTTGACTCTTGATAGATAAACAGTCATCATCTTGTTCCTCCATAACTTGGGGCCAGAGACAAAAGAAACATTTTCCCTTATAGATCTGTCTTTCAACCTTCAAAAAGTCAAGAGTTACCTTACCCTTAGCCTCAAAGGACTCAGAACTGAAAGTTAACTGCCATGTGGTATCAAAAGAAAAAAATAAAATAAATAAAAATTAATTAATTAAATAAAAACAAAATAAAAGTACAAGACACCATCTATAAAAGAAGATAACCCAAACAAGTCACTCAGTAGGATTACTCAGAGTTATTTTTCCAGCTGTTCTTAGCAATCAAATGGAATTCCTTGATGGATTATTAAGGTAAACTGTTACTATATTCAATCCTATGTGAATACTACAAACCAGCCGGCTGTATCTCTGTAATCAACAAGATATTTATTGAACACATACTATGAATATGACATTCACTCTACAACCCCCATCAGCAAACTTCATCTAGCAGGCCAAATTAAATCCACTCATGTTTTTCATCTGGGAAACTAAGAGGAATGATTTTTACATTTTTAAACTGTCAGACAAACTGCCTTCAGTCACTGTTATCAAACACTGAATGGCTCTGGAAATGAGCTTTCACTGCAGACTTGGTAATGTTTCTTAATTCAATCTAAAATAACAGGCAAGGGGCACCTGGGTGGCTCAGTGGGTTAAGTCTCTGCCTTGGGTTCAGGTCATGACCTCAGGGTCCTGGGATCCAGCCCTGCATCAGGCTCTCTGCTCAGCAGGGAGCCTGCTTCTCCCCTCTCTCTGCCTGCCTCTCTGCCTACATGGGATCTCCCCATCAAATAAATAAATAAAATATTTAGAGAAAATAAAATAACAAGGCAAAACGGCATTTCTTTGTGAAACTTACAAAAAAAAATACAGACACAAAAATTCTTAACAAAATATTAGCAAATGGAATTCTTCAATATATAAAGAAATTTATACACTACATGACCAAGTGGGTTTATTCGAGGGATGCAAGGCTGGTTCAATATTTGACAATCAATGTAATCCACCATATTATGACAAAACGAGAAAACTAATATGGTCTAATATCAATTGATACAGAAAAAGCTATTTAACAAAATTCAACACTCATTCATGATAAAAATACTCAGAAAACTGGAAATTGAAAGGGAACTGCCTTTTTGTTGGAAAGTCATTTCAACAACTACTACTGTTTGAACCAAAAGTAACGTCAACACGCTTTATATACTTCCCATAACAAGTCAAAACAAGAAAATCACAATGATACACCACTTCACACCCTCTAGAATGGCTATAATAAAGGAGACAGACATTAAGAAGTTCTGGTAAAGAGATGGAGAAAATGAAACCATCATATATTGCTGGTGGAAATGTAAAATGGTGCAGCTGTTGTAGAAAAGTTTGGCAGTTCTTCACAAAGTTAAACAGAGTTGCCCTGTGGCCTAGCAATTCAACTCCTAGATATGTAGCAAGAGAAATGAAAACACATGTCTGCACAGAAGCTTGCACACGAATGTTTATAGGAGCATTATTCATAACAGCCAAAAGGTGGAAACCACTCAAATTCCCATTAACTGATGAACAGAAAAATAAAATATTGTGTAGCCATACAATGGAATATTATTCAGCTATAAAAAGGAACAAAGTATTGATACATAGTAAAATTTGGAGAAAGGTCAAAAACATGCTAAGTGAAAGAAGGCAGACCCAAAAGACCACATATCAAGTCTTTCTGTTTGTATGAAAACTCAGAAAACAAAAATCCACAGAAACAGAAATTAGATTATTGGTTGGGAGTAGCAATGGGGAGTGACTGAAAACGGGCACAAGTTTTCTTTCCAGGGTGATGGAAATCTTTCAAATAAGATTGTGTTGATGGTAACACAACTCGAAAGTACATTAATAATAAACTGTACACTTTAAAAAATGTAGAACACCAAAAGCGTGATTCACAAAAGAAAAAATTATGAATTGGACCTCATCAAAATTCAAAACCCTTGCACTTCAAAAGACACCATTAAGAAAATGAAAAAGCAAGCAACAGTCTAATAGAAAAAATCCACATATCATATATCTTGCAAGGACTTGTATCTAGAATGTAAAAACAATTCTTAAAACTGAACAATAAAAAGACAATAAAGATAATAACTCAATTCAAAAATGGGAAAAATATGTGAACAGACACCACACCAAAGAAGATACACAACTATCTAATAAGCACACAAGACAATGCTCATCATCATTAGTCGTTAAGGAAATACAAATTAAAACCACAATGAGTTATCACTTCACACTCATTTAGAATGGCTATGATAAAAAGACAATAACAAATGTTGGCAAGGATCTGGGGAAACAGAAACCCTCCTACATTGCTGGGGAAGAGCAAATAGTATGACCACTTTGGAAAACAGTTTTGCAGTTTCTTGAAACGTTAAACATGAATTTGCCATATGTTCCAGTAATTCCACCCTTAGGTATCTACTAATAAGAACTGAAAACATAGGTCCACGGGAAGTCTTGTGCACACATGTTCTTAGCAACTAATATTAGTAGTAATAACCAACAACTGGAAACAACCTATCAACTAGGGAGTAGACAGGAAAAGTGTGTTATATCCACAAAATAGAATATTATTTGGCAATAAAAAATTAATGAGGTACAGATACATGCTACAATATGGATGGACTTTAAAAATATCATGCTAAGTGAAAGAAGCCAGGCACGAAAGACCACATATTGTAAGATTTTATTTAGATGAAAAGTCAAGAATAGGCAAATTTATAGAGACAGAAAGTAGATTAGTCGTTACCTGGGGATGGGAGTGGGAATAAGGATTAACTATAAATGAGCATGAAGGATCTTATTGGGGGAATGAAAATGTTCTAAAACTTTATGGGGATGGCAGCACCACTCAGTAAAGTTACTAAAAATCATTTAATTATACATTTGAACTGAGTGACTTTTATGGTATGTAAAATACATTTCAATAAAGCTGTTAAAAACAGGAAAAGAACAGTAGGGGAAATTGGATGAAGGGTACACAGGAAGTTTGTACTACCTTTGCGACTTTTCTGTAAAGCTAGAGCCATTCTGAAATTTTAAAAATTAAATAAAAATTAACAAGAATATGTTTGTGGGTTGATATAAGTATATGGCAGTACCTACCATTGTGAAAAGACATTTACAAAGATAAGATAAGAAAATTCCATTACAGAGCAGCACTAACAGATGAACACTTGATGTGATTATTAAGACGGGGAACCCTGACTGTGAACCCCAATTAAACAAAATGTAGTCTTCCCCCCGCAAAAAATTCCATTATTTCTATAAGGAGTCTTGTGTAACCAAAAAAAAGCAACCAACTATTGTTTTATTTTGGATTTTATCAGTAAACATTTGTTGAAATTTGTTTTCTCTCTTGTTATATAAGTGCATGCAAATTATCCACAATTTCACCTTTTGGACTGCAACGCCTAAAGTATTTACTATCTGCGCTTCACAGAAAGTTTGCCAAGTCCTGCTCTACACCATAACAGGATAAATATAAACATAATCAGTCTCTTTCTTGAGTGTATTCTTATCATTTCCTAGTTTTGGCATAAGGCCCTCCTGGATATGTCCTATAAAGGATAAGCCTTGCATCTCTTCTGCTTATGGCAGTATTTGGGATTTCCATAAATAGAAACACTATTAGCTTAATATTTCTAGCAAAGCCTCGATGTCATCGTTATTATCATGACATTAAAGGGCCAACACCATACCACAGTATGAAGATGACTCTCATCAAGTTGTGATGTCACCAGGCCATGGACTCACCGAGGTCAATTAGATATCAAGTGGCTCCCATGGCCTCACACCCTGCCTTTGGCATCACCCTGGCACATCACCTTACTACAGAGTCATATACTATCACTGCTGTGACAGAATTCTGCCCTGATGCCACTCTGCCGAGATGTCGGACTAATTAACCCCTACTTCTTTCCACTCTTTTGGCGGCGGCAGGGAGGGGGAGGGTAGCCACAGCCACCCGCACAAGCCCAGGAGGCAGTCCTCAGATCCTACCGTTGTCCCTTCCGCCTGCCACCGCAGGTCAGGGCCCCCGTGGGACAGGACCTTTAGACTCCCATAACTCTCTTGCCAGGACCCCACACCCGTTCCTTGTGGCCGACTCAATGGCCCAATAGCGACCACCCACCCCGGTTCCACACGAAGCCGCTCCCCGTACCTGACTCCATTCTCCAGCTGTCATCCTGGGCCAATTCCACCGGCCACTTGACTACGGCGGCCGCAAAGGACCCTGGGACCTGTAGTTCTGCGCTGCTAGGGGCTGAGTTGGTGAGAGTGGCAAAGATGCCTCCCCGCCCGGAACTGCGCTCAAACTGCAACTCCCAGAGGCGCCCCGGGGTGGGAAAGAAGCAAAGGAACGAGGAAGACCAGTGATTGGTGGTACGCTGCCGGCTCTTTTGATTGGCAGTCGTAACTGGCGACGTGAGGCGGTCGTGGATCGCGCTTCACGGAGATCCTGGGAAAGAGACATGGAGGGGTGTGTGTCCAACCTAATGGTCTGCAACCTGGCCTACAGCGGAAAGCTGGAGGAGTTGAAGGAGAGGATCCTGGCGGATAAATCCCTGGCTACTAGGACTGACCAGGTAAAGCAGCGCGGAGGCCTCTCCGCATGCGGTGGCGTTGACGAGGCCCAGCGTGGCTGCCTGGCCCAGCCCAAGGGAGGCCGGTTCCATAAGGTCCAGATCCCCGCCTCCGCCGCCCCATCTTTAGACGGGGTCACCCTAGGACTTGGAATCGGGGCGGCAGGAGCGAGCCCCGCAAACCTCAAATATTTTGGGGAGGAGCGAGGGTACTTAGCTCCCTGAATTTTGGATATTTCTAGAACGTTTACCGCGTTTCTCAGAAGTGCCCCATCTTTGAGCTGCCCGTGGAGGAAAGCATTTTTTTTTAATGGGTTTCTTTACTTTTTACTAGTCGTTTTATTCCATGAAACACGTGTAACCAGACGCCAGTTCTGTGCCAGGCAGTTTACTGGGAGCTGGGGATACAGCTGAGTGGAAGAAGCAAACGTAACGTAACCCCAAATCGTACATCCAGTAACAGATTGTAGTGGCTGCTCTGGAGAGCAGTTTACGTGGTGCTTTCAGAACACAGAATGGCAGGACCTGACTTAATCTCCCTTAGAAGAGCGAATGTTGTGATAATTGAAAAGGTTTTGCGAAGGAGGGAAGGTTGGTTAGATCTTGAAGGTTCAGTGGGATTCTCCTGGGGGAGTGAAGGGGCATTCCTAGGCAGAGGCGGACCAAAAGGGAATGAACTTTGGGAAGTGTTTCTGCTCTTCTGCTCAAAGGACCCTCGTGCTTTGACCCCAAGTTTCTAGAAAGATTCACGGCGACCTCAGCAAGCCAACAAATATTTATAGATTACATTCTGTATGACAGGTACCATTCTAAGCACTTATCAGTACAGTGTCAGGGATCCACAAATCTCCATTTTGTGGCTTTTGGAAGAGCAGAATTCAGGAGACTGACTTCTGGAATTTCCCTTTATTGCTCAACCTGAAAATGGCTTTACCTTTACCTAATTTACCTTTGTGATGATCTGATAATATTTAATACTTGAAATTTAAGTTAATGTCAAATTAAGATTTAGTAATCTGTTCTTCATTGAGTCAATGGAATAAAAAAGAGAAATAAAAAACACAAATTTGTTTTCATCACCCCTTTAAAAAAAAATTATCTATGTGGGGCGCCTGGGTGGCTCAGTGGGTTAAAGCCTCTGCCTTTGGCTCAGGTCATGATCCCAGGGTGCTGGGATGGAGTCCCGCATGGGGCTCTCTGCTCAGCAGGGAGTCGGCTTCCTCCTCTCTCTCTGCCTGCCTCTACCTACTTGTAATCTCTGTCTGTCAAATAAATAAAATCTTTAAAAAAAAAAAAAAGAGGAAAGCTATTCCAGGTCAGGAAACTTAAGAACTAAGGCTCATATGCACAAGCCAGCTATTAAAAATCACTTGAGGGACAACTCGGGAAATCTGAATACTGACTGAGTTTTAGATTTTATAAAGGAGTTAGTATTAATTTTGATAAGTGTGATAATGGCCTCATGGCTATCTATGTAGGACAGCATCCTTATTCTTTAGATACTGAAATATTTAGGGATGAAAAATCATGATATTTAGAATTCGTTTTTAAAAAATTACCTCATCAGGAAAAAAAAAAAAGCCCTGAGGAAATAAAGTAAGGCAAATATGGCAGAATAGTAAATCTAGATAATAAGCATATGAGTTTCTGTTACAGCATCTATTTTTATGTGTTTGAAATTCTTTTGTAATAACATTTAAAATACTACTTTCTTTTCCATAGAGCTAAGAAGTACAGCTGTCACTGCAAAAAAACAAATTCCCTTTGAGAAACACAACTAACTCCTGACTTCTTTTTCTAAAAGTAATGTTGCTGTCTAATTTTGAGTGTGGTATTCTTTTTAAATATATAGATAATCTCAGCTAGTTTTATGAACATTTCTTTCCCATAAGATTCGTTCCTTCTTTCCAGAGCATCTAGAAATATAAGCATCAGACAGAGGTTTGTGGCCCAGCTTCACCATTCACTAGCTATGTGACCTTGGACAAGTTGCCTACCCTGAGGAGTCTTAGTTTCCTCATCTGCAAAATGGGGATAATGTCCACTGTCCCGGATCCTGGAGACTAAATGAGACGATGACTGCAGAACTCTCAGCAGAGTGCCTGGCATAACAGTACATAAATAATGTCATAGTACATAGCCAGAGCTCTATTCCTGCCAAAGTGGCGAAATCAGTCTCATGCTCGACTGCTTTCGAGGCTGTGTTCTGCCCAGAATTAACATTCATCATTGGATTCTCCCCCATGTCACTGAAGCCTTGTTCTCTCTTACGACAGTAAGTAATATGGTATAAAGTTACCTACCCCAGGATCCTGTGCTCTCCATTTCTTATTTCCAAACTATAGGCTTGCTGGCCCCAGTGTTAATCTTTTTCTGCTTTCTTGCCTTCCTTCTTCTATTTCTCTTCAAGAATATCAATCGTCTTGCTTCTCTCTTTCCCATGCAGGACAGCAGAACCGCGTTGCACTGGGCGTGCTCAGCCGGACATACAGAAATTGTGGAATTCTTGCTGCAGCTTGGAGTGCCAGTGAACGATAAAGATGATGTGAGTCCTAGGCAGAGTTGATAAAGGCCTGGTTATCTTTAGACTCCAGACTGGTGTTTACGGAGGACTGCGTATCAAGCTCACAGACAAAATTGTAACCTTTATGACTAAGCAGTTAGTTACAGCAGGGCCCTGGTGACCTCACACAGGTCTTTGGGTGCATTATTTTAGAACGTTGGTTCTGCCACTCATACCCCATAAGTTAAGGTTAATGTGTAGATTAAGGCTACAAGACTACAGATCCTTTTTATTATGTTGGAAAGCTTTTTTGTGTGTGAGCATTGCCTGAATACTCAGGGCCTGGATATTCTTTTGTTGTTGTTATACAGAGATTTATTATAATGGTATTGGTTATATTAAGATAAAACTTGGTGAAGAATAAGGATGGAAATGTTTTGTAGGCAAGTTCCTTTCCAAGGATGCTCCCTGAAGGAATATTTATAATAGCAAAGAAATAAAAGTGGTTCAGTGTAGACCTGGTTGACTATAGTGGGAATAGCCACATTAGTAAAATGATATCCAACTAATAAAGTCAAGAATCCAAAGAAGGACATAGAAAATTCTCACAAGACAAGAAGTTGACATTGTGGGAAATGCACCTCATAGAACTTTATATCCTATAACCCCAGTTGGAAAACACATTAGAATTACACCTGTATCATTCTTTCTGTGTTATAGGATCATGGGTGGTTTGGTGTCCCTTCTGTATACATCTGCTCTCCAAATTTTTTGCAGTGTTTAATGAGGGGAAAAGAAGGTCACTTTTTTTTTTTTTAACCATTCACACACAGCTCTTTGTAAACCGTACCTACATATCAGCATTAATCCCTGTGCCTTTCCCCCCCTGGTTTTTGTACTGCCTTCCCCTTTCATAGGCAGGTTGGTCTCCTCTTCATATTGCTGCTTCTGCTGGCCGTGATGAGATCGTAAAAGCCCTTCTGGGTAAAGGTGCTCAAGTGAATGCTGTCAACCAAAATGGCTGTACGCCCCTACATTACGCAGCTTCCAAAAACAGGCATGAGGTAGGCCTCCGTTCCTTGCTGCTCCTCTTGAGCTCTGAACCTGTACACGAGCACAACTAGATGTCTGCATTGTTTTTTTTCTCCTGGGGTTCCAGATCGCTGTCATGTTACTGGAAGGCGGGGCTAATCCAGATGCTAAGGACCATTATGAGGCCACAGCAATGCACCGGGCGGCAGCCAAGGGTAACTTGAAGATGATTCATATCCTTCTGTACTACAAAGCATCCACAAATATCCAAGACACTGAGGGTAACACTCCTCTGTAAGTGACAAGTAGCAGTCATCTGTGCTCTCCTTGACATTAGCCTGCTTGCACTAATTCTCACACATCGCTTCTTTTTTTATTCTGCTTATAATCGTAATACATGTGTATGACAAAAAATTTGGAAACACGCATAAGTATAAGGATAAAAGCTCAAATTACCTATGTACTTTTCATATATTTTCTCCCATTCTTTGTATGCAAATGTGCATATTTAAAAAAAATTTTTTTTTGCAAAATCGGGATCATACTATGTATGTGATTACATTGTGTTCCTTTAACCTCAGTATATTGTGAGCGTTTTCCAATGTCATTAAAATTTTTTTATTTAATGTTTTTAAAACATTTTTGAATGGCTCTATACAGTTCCATTTTATGGATGTGCCAGAATTTAATCATTCCTCTGACTGTATGTTTAAGCTTTTTTGAGTTTTCCATGAATATAAATCACGCTACATTGATCAAGTTTATACAAAAATCTATGGCCATATTAATGATTACCTTAGTATAGACTCCTGAAGCAGGACTGCTGAGTCAACAAACACACACATTTTGAAATTGTTGCTATGTATTGTCAGATTGCTTCCAGAGGAGTTGTGTCATGGTACCCACCCCCCAACAGCAGGTTTGAGAGTGCCTATTACCCCCTCACCAACACTGAGAATAGCCTTCTGTTCTATCAGACATGGTGTTTCAAAGTTGTCATTTGTGTTTTTATTATCAGCGAAGTGTAACATCTTTTAATGTCTCCAACTAATTGGATTTCTTCTCCAAATTAAAACCTTCCGTGTGTCCCTCTCTCTGCTTTCGGGGAATTAATTTATTTTTTGTGATTTTTTTAAAGTGCCCTCAACTTGATATACTAGAAATATTAACTTGCTGTGTTAGTCGAAACTGTTTTTGCCAGTTTCTCTTTTCATGTTTATTTATTTTTTTTAAAGAAACAGAAGTTTTCAGCTTCTAAGTAGTCAGATCTCTTAATCTTCTCTCATGACTGGAAAGTCCTTTCTCACCCTGAAATTATTTAAAGATTTACCTGTATTTTATTGGAGGCTTTAAAAAAATTGCATTGGTTTGGGTGAGAGTTACCGTTCTTCATGTAACTCAGGTCCATCTGGAATTGATTCATGCGTATGACCTGAGGCCACCATCTGCCTTGGAATTTTTTTGGCAGTACTTGGCTACTTTTCTTCCTTAGTGAGTGGTGACTTTTTTTTTTAAAAGATTTTATTTATTTATTTGAGAGAGAATGAGTGAGAGAGAACATGAGAGAGGAGAAGGTCAGAGGGAGAAGCAGACTCCCCAAGGAGCTGGGAGCCCGATGTGGGACTCGATCCTGGAAGTCCAGGATCATGACCTGAGCCAAAGACAGCTGCTCAACCAACTGAGCCACCCAGGCACCTGAGTGGTTACTTTTTTGAACCAGAAATTCTGAGTCTCCTTTTTAGTCTAAAATGAGATTCAGTCTTTTTTGCGAGTATGATTTTCTTAACTCTTCGTTTTAAAAATCTTTTCTCTGGTCCCGAGTGACTGTTTAGAAAGACTTGCGCATTCTAGCTCTTTTCTCTGTAACAAGGAGGAAACCTAGGAGTCAGGCAGGACAGGGTCCCGGGAAAAGCCTAGGATTTAGGGAGAGCTAGGTGGTGTTTACTCTATTCAAACTCAGCCATTTAATCAACTGTGTTAAATACTTACATTAAGTAACTTGGAGAAGTAACTTAACCTTCCTAAGCCTTAATTTCCACATCTGTAATATGAGGTTAGTAATTCCTTCCTCACTAGATTGTTGTGCAGCTTAAATAACATGACAAGGTAAAGCACCTGTTACCCTGCCTAATAAACCGTTAAGTGCCTACAAGGTTTCCCCTTCAGTTACCGGCCAGCCATGTCAACATAGGTAAGGACTTCAACCTCTGCCACAATTTCAACTGTAAATTTACAAGGTGGCTGTAAGGGTCAAATGAGATAACACCTTTTAAACTGCTTTTTCAAAATTTCAACCACACAAATTGCTATTAGCAGCCCTGAAGTATTGAGTGCCTTTGGGGCAAACTACTCTGATCTCCCTAAAATATGGATGCTGTTCTTAGGCTGGCATTAGATCCCTTCTTAAACTGTCATGTGTCCAGAATTAGGATAAATGATTTGATACCATGAGACCATTCCATGGAATTTTAGCTTACCAACAGTCTTTCCCATGCAGATCGATCTTCCTTTCCTGATTATATATTCTAATATTATACCACCTAGTAATATGCCATTCAGACCACCTCTCAGGAACTCCTCATGGTTACCTAGAATCAGTAGGGAGTAATCAGTCTTTGTGGTCCTCAATTTCAGACACTTAGCCTGTGACGAGGAGAGAGTGGAAGAAGCGAAACTGCTGGTATCCCAAGGAGCAAGTATTTACATTGAGAATAAAGAAGAAAAGACACCCCTGCAAGTGGCCAAAGGTGGTCTGGGTTTAATACTCAAGAGAATGGTGGAAGGTTAAGCAGCTTGGATGTATTATTCCTGTGTATGTTTTGTGGTTGTCCTAGTGTCCTGGAAACTCATATCCTTGTGCACAAGCCATCGTCCGTGAATGATGAAGTGTTTTCGTCTTCAAAGTCTTATAAACATGTTGAAATATTGTTCCTGCTGAGGTCTTTGTTCTGAGCTTACAGCTAGCTTGCCCAGCATTGAATAACTGTTGGGATTGTTCTACTCTTGTTGTACAATCTTCCGTACCGAATTCGGGTTAATTTTGAGTTAGTTCGTTCTGTGGCTGTGATGAGTCTCCAGCACCCTCCCCTCGGAGGCAGAACAACTCCGATAGCACCAAGCCATTTGTTCTGTCACATGTTTCTAGGTAGGTTCCTGAATGTTCCACTGTCCAGTTGAAACACAACCTGACTTTTCTCTCTAGCTTACTCAGATGCCTATACCAAAAATTTGTTTTTTCAACAATACACTCTAGTTTTATTTTTGTTATGGAACACGTATGTATTTTGAAGGACCAGATTTTCAGTTGGAGGGCATGCTATCCAAGTTCAGAATTCCTAAACACTAAAATAATGCAAAATAAGAGCCGGTGTACTCATGTATCTTTTTAATGAGCTTGTTCCCTCCAAAATAAAATGTATTTTTAAAACAGAAGTTTTAAAGTACCTGTATTAAGTTATCCTGTATTGGGAAATGTCAAACCCGCTAACATATGTAACAAAAATGTATTTTGATTTGTATTCCAGAAACAAAAAATAAAATGTTGAGAGAATCTCCCAGTTTCTCTTTCCAGTCAGTTAGACGTCCCATGTAACCCTTAAAATCCTTCATAAAGACATTTCTCAGTTTTTGCTAGCTCTGAAGTCAATAAAATTAGTGAAGCTTGAGATGCAGCTAAAATCTTTAAAAATGGTAATCTTCTGAATTGCTAATTAAGTGTGGACCAAAAGAAAATAAGTGTGACCTTGATCTCAATCTAGGGAAACAGCGTAAATGATTGCTAGTCATAAAATCTAATGAACTCCAAGTGACTCGTCAAATTTTTTTTTTAATTTGAATCTCCTACTGCAAATATTGCTTGAAATCAGTAATCCCGGTGAGCCCACAAACTTGCATTAATTGTGGGTCAGACTTAACGGCCAGTAGTTGAAATGAGTTCTATAAACATGAATAGTGTCATTGATAATGTGAAACCTGTACATAAACATTTTGAGTGCTGATCATTACAGATATTAATCAGGGAAGCATCTTCTAATGCAACGAAATGTTTGCTTATTGAATGCCAGGGATAGAATTGATGACAGAGGAAATCATTTCTTTACAGTGGTTTTTAGCGGTGAAGAGAGAGTCAAGTTGTATTTAATTGAATTGGGCCTGTTAGGTCTGAAGGCATTTACTCTCTATAAACACTGACTTTATGTCTAAGGTAATCGGCTTTGTGGGTATGAAAGAGAACTGATCTTAGTTCTTTAATAAGACACAGATGGAACCAAGCCTCAGTTAATTTGTAGGCTACCTGAATTTTATAAATATAAACTAATAATTATAAGGATATTAATGGCCCTGGATACTGATCAGATTGTTATCTGTTCATATAAGAAACCCAATAGAGATGAATCTGATTCAAGGTCAACAGGTTTTACAGTTGCTTCCGAATGAATCCCAGAAAGATGAGAATTTCATTTGTAAAGCTTAACTGAATATAAGCTGAAAGATGCAGATAAATAGGAACAGTGGAAAAAAAGTGTGAGTATCTGTTGGAGGGAATCCACAATTTGAGGGAGTTTCTATGATACTCAGAGTAAATCTGCATTTGCTTCATAATCTTTGATTTAGCAGTTTAACCGTATGACCCCTGTGTTTTGATTTCTCCCATTTCTTAACTGTATCAACTATAGCAAGGTCATGACGTGGCTGTGTCACACTATCGTGTCTGGGTCCTATCGTGTCACACTATTGAGCCCCCAGGTCAGTCTGTAGGCAAGTGTGATACGGTGGAGGGGCCCTTTACTTTGGGTTCTGTGGCCCCAGCGTCACAGTTCTGACTGCCTGAAATTGCAGAAATTTGTATGCATGTTTTTCTGGGAAAGGGTTTTTTCCGTAGCTTTCACCAGATTCTCAGAGGGATCTGACTGCCCAAAAGGGTAAGAATCTCTGGTCAAGAGGAAAAAAAAGAGCATTGAACCAATATCTACAATAGTATAGTTCTGCCACACTATATAGTTTATAAATATTTATAATCCATTCTCCATTGCAGCCTTTAAGAAGACCAAAAACTATCTCCATTTTACATTGAGAAAATACCCAGAGCCAGAGGAATCTAGCTTTCCTGGGTCCTGGTCCCTTTTCTGCCTGCCTCTTGTCAAAAGCTGGACCAAATGAAGTACTGTGGCATTTTGATAATAACCTGATAGTTGTAGCACCTCCCCCGCCCACCCGGACCTCAGGCCTCCCCACCAGCTGCTAGTCTTTACTTGAGTGATTTGTTTTTAGTTTCCTGAAACCTTCCTTAACATCTCTAAGTCTTTTGTTTTGTCTTGTTGAAACCAAAGCTTCAAAGACAAGATGATTGACTAGTGATTGGTTTGAACCTTTCATGAGACCCTCTAACCTGTTTTCCACCACATAGACATTGCAAAACAATCTTTAATTACTACAACTTTGGGTTTATTTCATTGAAATTTATTTGTTGCAGTTGAAGAGCATTACACTGGGATCTAGCGGATGTGGTATAATCTTGGGCAGATTATTTTCTCTTGTCACTCACAGAGTCTTCTCTCTGGGGATTGGTGGGGGATACATAGGAATGAGCCAACCTTTTTATTTTTTATTTAAATTTAATTTTTTTTATTTTGTTTTTTCAGTGTTCTAAAATTCATTGTTTGTGTACCACACTCAGTGCTCTACGCAGTATGACCCAACTTTTTAAAACCACATTTACCCCTGCCTATCTCTCCAACTAAGAAGGTAACTCTCTCATTATTTCCCCTCTCCACCCAATCATAGTCAGGGGTAGGCCATTGTGTGTGTTAAGACCCTCAGGTGTGCTGCAGTTGGAAAAGGTCGAGGGCTATTCTCCCAAAGCTCCCTCTTAGCTCTTCTAGCTTAACTTACTTAAAGCTCATCAAGCCTAAGTTACCCAGAGGCCAGGGTAAGAGCTGCAGATATTAACCCCCCAGTGTGTATTGGGGGATAGAGGTCACCTGGTGCTCTGAAGGCCATTGGAGATATCAGCGTACATGATTTCTTAGCTATTGGTCAAGAATCTCTATGTTTTAGTCCCTTCTTCTCATAGACCCCTGTAATGTGGAGGCCCTCCCCGGTGCAGTACAAATGTCGGCCTTCCTTGCCTGCTCTCAACACACTGTTGTTGATAAAATGCAAGAAATTGTCACAGTTAGCGAGGCTGTAAAACTCAGGGACAAGAGCTAGCTCATTCTTATCATGATATCACAGCCACAGTATCTGGTTCATAGAAGCTGTTCAATCCATTTATACCCAGCAGATGACTGAATAAACAGATGAATTTGAGGAGAATAAGGACCTACAGCCAAAAAACTTTTCTGTTGACTTTAGCATATCCTAGTTGCTAAGTGCAAAAACAGATGGAGGAACTTCCTGGAGATCTTTCTGGGTAGCAAGAAGTGAATGGTTAAGAAACCTACAGCTGCGTTGGGATTTGATTGTGACTACCCACTTAAATTTTAACTCTCTGTGGCAAAATAAATCCGGTAGTACACTCTCTGAATGAGAATTATGCTGGAGTAATTTTTAAGTTTAATCAGAATGTTTGGGTAATGACCCATTCCATTTCTTATTTTCTGATCCACCTTTGCTTGGTTCCATTGTTGGAAAGCTCTTTAACATGAGCCAATTTTCCTGCCCAAGTAAACTTTATTTTTTTTTAAAGATTTTATTTGTTTATTTGACAGACAGAGATTACAAGTAGACAGAGAGGCAGGCAGAGAGAGAGAGAGGGAAGCAGTCTCCCTGCTGAGCAGAGAGCCCAATGCGGGACTCGATCCCAGGACCCTGGGATCATGACCCGAGCCGAAGGCAGCGGCTTAACCCACTGAGCCACCCAGGCGCCCCCAAGTAAACTTTAGTGAAAACTTTGTTACGATTTCATATTTTACAGGGTCTCAGGATTTTATCACAAAACAAATACATGGTGTATTATGGATATACTAATAGAAGACTGAGGAGATCAAGATGAAACTTGCACTCACCCTTATAAGTAGGTAGAGTAGATGGTAACCCACATGGTTTGATGTGAGAAGTCTCCTTTTTCCAGAAATAGCTCCCCTCAGGATTGTTCCAGTGCTTGAAATTCTACCATTTAGACTCTTTGGATTAAGGAATCCCCTGTGTTCAAGAATCCCCTTTCCAAAGGTAAATACTCAAAAGAGAGCTAGCTCACTATCAATCCAAATGACATCACTGGATGATAAAAGATCATGGTCACTAGACAAAAACAGGTCGCAGAACCGCTGCCTTTTAAAATCAGGTGGGGGGTGGGGTGGTTGGTTGGGGAGTGTTCCTGGAGGGCCCAGTCCGTTGAACGTCCAACTCTTGATTTCAGCTCAGGTCATGAGCTCAGGGTCCTGAGATTGAGCCCCACATCCGGGCTCTGCGCTCAGCAGGGTGTCTGCTTGAAGATACTCTCCCTCTCCCCCCCCCCACTCAACCTACATTCCCTGAAATAAATAAAATCTGTAAAAAAAAAAAAAAAAGTAAATAAAGTGGTAGCAAGGGTAGAGGTAAATCCTGAGCAATGAATGGGTGGGTGCCTGGGTGATGCAGAGCTGAGTGGATCACTGAGCTAGTAGGTACATGAGAATCCTGGGTGTTTGGAAACTAAGATGCCAGATGGCCTGGAAGGGCACTGAAAGGAGAGATCCCAAGATACCACTTCAGATTAACCCTACTTACTTCCCAGCCTTACCCAGCTAAGGTTTTTGCATGGGCAGCATGTACTCTATATTTTTAAATCTGGGCTTTCCCCTCCATTCCTGTTTGATTTTAGCTCAGCTTCCAGGCTATTGAGATCATTTTGAGTCCTACAACCTAGTAATCATTCTCCTCAGAAGGAAGGCATCCACACATTTGTTAAGTGTCCCTTCTGTGTTTTTATCTAAGTCACTAGCTCTTAATCTTGGATTCAGAGAGTCTGTAATTTACCTAAAACTGTATAAAACACTTTGTGTATATAAGTGGTTTTCCTATGGAAAGGGGTCCAGAGTTTTCAACAGATTTTCAAGGTGATCCGTGACCTTCAAAAAAAGTTGAAAACCGCTAAATCCACTATTCATCAGTATTTTGACCAAAGCAATGCTGATAAGGACAGAGTTGTGTAAGATCACCAAGAGTGACTTCCTGCTCAGCACCAGTCCATCAGAAATTTGGGAGGTACAGCTATTGACTATTACATATTGGTCTCTTGTAATTCGCCTCTATTATAAAGGCAGAAGAGAAAAGTGAATTCTAGCTACTTTGATGTTCTGGTAATGGAGATTTTTACACTGCTGGTGTTTAGTTTTTAATCTTTAAATAATAGATCATTCTCAAAACCTTCATCATTTTGCTTACTGGACCCATCAGACACTGTGTATCATAATATATTTAATGTGAATGGAATTATAGATGCTTCAAAAAATCCCTATGATTCATTGAAAATTGACACATCAAAGAAAATACCTAAGTAAAAGCTTGTTACTTCTCTTCATGGCTCCACATAAGTGTAAATTAAATGTTAAGTTCTATCTACCTTAAAACCGACAAAGGTTCTACCTCAACTTCTGTGTAAGTATATTCTCTATATAAAGGGCTTTGCAACTTAAGAAAATCCCCTACATGAAAATCGGGGTGTGGTAAGTTAGAGATTCATTACTTCATTCAAAAAGGATTCACCTTGGAAAGAAGCAGACACAAAACAAGTACAGACTGTATGATCGCATTTATACAAAGGTCAAGAAAAGGCAATGGCTGACTGAGCATAATTTAAAAATAATAATAAAAAGAAAAGAAAAAGCAAAGCTAATCTCCAATGACAGAAAGCAAATCAGTGTTTGACCGGGGCTGGGGTGATGGTGGGATTGCACAAAGAGGCATCAAAAACACTTTGGATTTGGTGGTTTCATGGGCATATACATCTGTCAAAACTCATCAAATGATACACGTGAAATGGGTGTGCTTTATTGTACATGAAGTATATGTCGATAACATTAATAAAAGATTTACCTTAGGATCATTCAAATAAGATTTTATTGAGAATTTATTGAGCCTCAAAATAAGATTTAAAATCTGATTACACAAATGAGAAAGTCTACCTACAAATTTCTTCAAGTGGAATGTGGGGAAAATACAATCAATGAAAAAAACATTTTAGCATGTTAGTTAACAGTTAGCATTTATACAAAAATGGTATCAATTAATGTGGAATATCCCAACAGCGAAACAGATTAAATAATTAGTTCAGATTATCTAAAACAGATCTTAAGTGTTCATTTAGAACAGTTTCCTATTCTGGCCCTTCTAAAGTAGATAGGATCAGACAGAGTGATAACATCTCATTAGAAGCTAAACTGTACACCACCCATGATCCTAACATTTTGTGGTCATCTAAGGAACACGTCATTTGGACTTGTTTGCCTGTACCTCATCTAGCATTTAAAAATTAGGTTATTTAAAAATTTTGCTGTGCTCAAGATCTTGTAGAGCAGGGTGGTTCCTTGGGAAATCTAGTATGATAAATGAAGCACTGATTTTTTAAGACCTCGTTTGAATATGTACCCTTTACATATCCTCCTCTGGAATTTTTGAGGATTTCTCCCCCCTCCCATCTCTCTCAAAGAAGGCTGGCAAATTTTTGTCTTTGTGGCCATTGTGAAAATGAATTAGGGAAGCCCTGACCAACTGATCCTAGGAATAGCATTGAATCCAGTTAATGCCACCTTGTCATGTGTGCCTGCGGAATGTAACAGAGTAGCTGAAAATAGAGAAATGAGATTTTCCAAAGTCCAATGTAGATATTGCTGCAAAATGCCTTCAACTGAATTAGAAAGTCACTTGCTTTGTCATTAGTCACGCTTACATGTTAGAGTGAAAGTAACAGAGGAACCCTTGCATTTATCTTGACCTATTTATTTTGGATCAAAGGCAGGAGCACCTTGTTAGAAGAGGGCAGGTCAGAAGAGAGGGGCATGGTGGGAGACTGGCTAGGGCAACTCCAAATGCCAGTAATGGGTTCCCTACTGATGAACACTGTACTTGGCTACTAGCCTATGGCTTTTTCACTCCCTTTTCCCTGTCGCACAAGGGCTCTGTTACAATCCCGGGCTCGGGATCAGACTCTGGCTCCGGCTCCAGCTCTGGCTCTGTCTCTGGCTCAGGCTCCAGCTCTGTATCCAGCTCAGGCACCGGGACAGGCTCTGGCTCCAGGACAGGCTCCGACTCTGGAACAGGCTCTAGTTCTGGGACAGGCTCTTGCTCTAGGGCAGGCTGTGGGGCTGGCTCCCAGACAGACTTAAGCTCTAGCTCCGGCTCCGGGGTCGGCTCATGATCTGGACCCAGGGTGGTAGTGGGGTCATTCTCGTGGCCAGAAGGTGGCAGAGTCGCTTCGAGCTGGAGAGCATGTTCCCCCGCCATTGCCTCGAGCTCTGTACTTTGGTTTATCTTTGTCATTGGTCTGCAGGAAGAAGGCCCAGGGAAGAACGAGTTAGGGTTCATCATTTCATGTGGAGCCCTAGGCTCTAGCTTCAGTGACCACAGGTTTCAGTCTGCTCAGGGCCTCTGTGACGTCTGGGATTCTGACTCACTGTCACACTGCACGCTTGTCTTCTCTCCCAGCCAGAGAGGTTAGGTCTCAACAAGAGAATGAGAGTCCAAGAGAGAAAAACTATGATTCCAGAGGTGGTTAAATGAGTTGATAGAGAACTTAGAGCAGAGTCTGGCACACAGTTGTCAGGAACTGGTAGCTGCTGCTACCCTTCTTCTATAGAAGCAGTGAGGGGGAGCAGAAAGGCACCCCCGTATGTCGGTCTAAAGGGGGTGCCGAGGAAGAGCTGGCTGATAGTGCGACGCCCGACAAAAGTCAACGTTCAAGTAAAGGCAACAAAGTAAGATCTTACTCAAGTTCTGTGCTGGTTTTTGAATTTCTCTTCCTTTCCTTCCCCTTTGCCTTGGCCTTGGCCTTGCTCCTTGCAAAGCACACAACAGAGGTGATGATGGCAGCACCCAACAGGGCACCCACCAGCGCCCCAACGATGATTCCAACTTCCGGATCTGGAAGAAACAAGCACCTGGTTGGTAAAGTGGAACACGCTGTCTGCCTCCCACGTGCACATTTGTGGCCCATGTGGACTATCCAGAGCCTTCATGTGGTGGGGAGCATGACTTGTAGAGGCTAGAAAGCCCCACGGTGGAGCTCACCCATTCACACAGATACACACAGACACATGTGCCAACCTGGGGAAGGGGGCACAGAGCTCACTTTCAAAATAGGGCCAAGGGAAGTGAGTCTTCCATGGGCATCTGCTTGATCCGTGAAGGAGACACCACGGAGCTACAATCTGGTAACTGGAGAAAGCACCCCTGTTACAGGCAGGGACACTTCACCAGGTTTATCCGGAGCATAGGGGAAGTAGGTCCCTAAAAAACCTCTCCCACGGATGCTGTGCTCACCAAGGAGCCTCATGTGTTCTGGCCACTGGAAGAGGTATGCCCATTTCCATATACAGGTATCTGGTCTATCCGGTCAGCCTATGGAAAAACTCAACGAATGTGCGACCATCCAGATGTGAGCGCCAGACCTTCCAATGTCCCTGGGAGACCTTGCCTGAGTTCCAGTGGGCCCGTCCCCATCCACCTCCCTTCAAACAAGGCTGGACGTCTTGTATTTTGAGATGAGAGGCTAGTTGAGTTGCCTGGTCATTCTTTCAACTTTTGATGATTAAAGGACTCTGTTGCGCACGATTTGGAAAGTCATGCGGTTCTACTAGACTTCAGGCAAGGAAGCAACAGTCCCCATCCCTGCTCCTCCCCGTCTCTGTGTCCCATTCACTAGAGGCAACCAACTCTTAATTCTTTTTCTTTCATCATCCAGTATTTGCCCCCATGTTTCTATTGTGCTTGTTTTAACCTTCCGATTTTTGTCATTTTTTTTTTTATGACCTCCTACTCTGGAACAGTGGAGATTGTCTTCTCACTCCACTCCACTCACACATTCTCCAGACAGAGCCAGAGCACAAATTGTAGCATCAAAGTTTACAGGATTATGACTATGTAAATATCGTTTCACAGCTGCAGAACATAATACATCCTATGATTCTTGGTTTTTAAGAAATTTTTTAGGGGTGCCTGGGTGGCTCAGTCATTAAGTGTCTGCCTTCAGCTCAGGTCATGATCGAGGGTCTTGGGATCGAGCCCTGCATCGATCCTGCTTGCCAGGAAGCCTGCTTCGCCCTCTCCCACCTCCCTGTCTGTGTTCCCTCTCTGGCTGTCTCTATCTCCTTCAAATAAATAAACAAAATCTTAAAAAAAAAAATAGAAAGAAAAATGTCTAGATTTTTTTTAATATTTTTTAAATTTTTCTAAACATATAATGTATTTTTATCCTCATGGGTACAGGTCTGTGAATCGCCAGGTTTACACACTTCACAGCACTCACCATAGCACATACCCTCCCCAATGTCCATAATCCCACCCCCTTCTCCCTAACCCCCTCCCCCCAGCAACCCTCAGTTTGTTTTGTGAGATTAAGAGTCACTTATGATTTGTCTCCCTCCCAATCCCATCTTGTTTCATTTATTAAGAAAGAAAAATGTGCAAATAGTCTCCATGTGGAGCCTAGCTGGGGGCTTGAACTCACGTCTCGAGATCGAGACCTGAACTGAGATTAAGAGTCAGACTCTTAACTGACTGAGCCACCTAGGCGCCCCCCTCATTATGTATGATTCCTGTACATTTAAATTGTTTCTTTGATAATTAATTTGTTAATAATTGTCTCATTTGGGAATTTTTTTTTAATGTATTACTACTAATCCCCCAAATTTCCACTAAAACTGTTAAAACTCCTTTCAGTAGGTTTAAACACATCCAATAACCTTTTGGTTTCTTAAGATTTTTTTCCCTTAGAGACATCTCTTCTGGAACCCTCCATCCTCCTCCCCCATCAGGGACTGGTTGCCCTCCTAAGCCTGCTGCTGTAGTGCCATCATCCGTCAGCTGCCTTTCACCTTCATCCCTATTTTATAGATAAATGGGTTTTGCAAGTTCTTTCAAGATCCAGCTCAAATAGCACTTTGTCAATACAGCTGGCTCTGGCTTCATAAGCATAATTAATTGTTTCTTCTTTAGGGTCCTAGAGGCCCTGTACAGATTGCTAGTCTAGCATTTAACACATTTTACTGTTCGTCCCTCTAGCTAAACTGTGCGTTCCTTGAGTGTAAGACATAGATCTTATTAATCTCTGTATCTGTACCACCTATGATAGTTCCTGGCATTTAGTAGATATCCAATTAAGGTTTGAAGGAGGGAGAGGAGGAGGCAGGCAGGAAGGGAGGGAGGAAGGCAGGCAGGCAGGCAAGCAAGCAGGCAACCAAATGCCAACATCATTTTAAAAGAGTATTTGAGCAGAAGCAAGGCTCAAGTACAACTCCCAAGTGTCTACAGGTGCATTATGACTACTTCTGGAAAGGCAAAACGGGACTGGAGAAGATAATGGAGATCTATAGCAGAAATGATCCAGGGACTAGGGGGAGAATGAGACTATAGACGAAGACCCGAAAGACCTATCTTCACCTTTGAATAGAAATTAGGTGAATGAAGAAGCAACCTGGAAATGGAAAATGTTTGATTCCAGACAAGTGAAAGGAAGAAAGCTTAGCTTCATAGGAGAGCGATGGTCCAAGGGAACTGGCCATGTGGATATGGTATGTATTAGTCACAGATTCAACTTGAGTTAGGAATAATGAATAGATGACATGATCCTAAGTGTTATTAAGTGATCATTCAAAGGTGTGGCAAGGGGCACCTGAGTGGCTCAGTTGGTTGAGCGTGTCTGCCTTCAGCTCAGGTTGTGATCCCGGGATTCCAGGATGGAGCCTCCCCTCCTGCTGAACAGGGAGCCTGCATCTCTACCTCCCTATGCCCCCTCTCCTCCCCGACTCATGCTCGCTCTCTCCAATAAATAAAATCTTTAAAAAAACAAAAAACAAAAAACAAAAAACAAAAAAAGATGTGGCAAGGTATCCCTTGTAAGAGCTTGCCCCTGACTGGCCAAATTTGACAACTCCAGGCCCTCAAGTCTATGCTTAGTAAACTGAGCACCTTTGAACTGGAAGGTTGTGATTCAAAGCATTCTGGCTGGATGCCTGGGTGGCTCCATCAGTTAAGCATCTACCTTTGGCTCAGGTCATGATCCCAGGGGCCAGGGATTGAGCCCCACTCAGGCTCCCTGCTCAGCAGTGAGCCTGCTTCTCCCTCTGCCTGCCGCTCCCCCCTGCTTGTGCTTTCTTCCCTCCAACTCACTAACAAATAAAATCTTTAGAAAAAAAATAAAGGCATCCTCGCTCTGCCATTCACTAACTAGATGACCTTGGGCAAGTCACTTACCTCCTTGAGTTTCAATGTCCTTTTCAGTAAAATGAAGCTAACAATATATTGTGCCTCCATAAGGTGGCTAGAGGATTGAGTGACATAATGCTCACAATACCTAGCCATTATGTGCCTGGCACACAATTTGTGCTCCACGAATATTAGCTACTGGGACTGTATGTACAGGTGTTATTTTTACTACTATTATTAGAGGCAGATCTTAGTGAATTACTGAAGAACCAGAAAGTTTGTGAGCTCCATGTCTAACACAGATTGCTGGTTTCCCCTGGATTCACCAACAGCATCACAAAGAAAATCCAGCCTTGTACTATCAGTGGGGCTGCTGTTTTATTTATTCGTTCATAATACCGACCTTTTAGAAATTTTGTGAGGGTAAAACAAACTTTTTGTAAATGTTTTAGGGCAGTGTATGGCACAGATTAAGTATCATGCGAATTTTAGATATTAGGATAGTAATAATTCAGCCTGTCAACCTAGAAATAAACCACCAAAATCACCCGAGAGGCAGGAAGGCTTAAGCAGGGATCCTAATTAATTCACTTAGTTGGCAGGCCCAGGATACTTGACTTAAGGAGAAAGTGCATTAAAGTTGGATGATCGACTCACGGGAAGAAGTTAGATCAATTTCACAGGAACTGTTGCCAAGGCTGTTGCTAGCTGTGCACTGGTAATAACCTTGTTCAAAACTGGTCAGATTTCCAATAACCAAAGTCCCAGTGGCTGGGTCTGTCAAAAACAGGAAACGGACTTTTGAAATCTCTTACGGAGGGTACAGATCATGTCATGGTAAACAAATCACTCCTTGCCGACCCACTTCCTCACATTGCCTCCGCCCCTTCCTTGAGCTGTCCAGGGTCCCGCTAGACCCCTCAGGACCCTTCCAAAGGTAGCCCACCGGGGACCATGCCTCTTCCCTCCATACCCACCACCTCTGAGTGAGCCAAACACTGGCTTGACTACTAGGGTTTGGGGAATAAGACCAGACCACAGTCATCTTGCTAGGAGATCTGCTTTTTCCTTCTCCGTTCCAGAAGGACTGAGTTCTAAAGACTGAGCAACCAGCCACACACACGCCATCAGCCAACCACACACACCAGGCCTTGCCAGGGGCCACGGAGGGCTGAACTTACTGAAGTTTTCTTTCACTGGGATGATGTCTCCACCTTTGAGTTTATACCAGTAATATACAGGAGAAGGTGTCCCGAGCACAGAGAGGCAGGAAAGAGATATTGGATGGCCAGTTTCTGGTACTCCTTGGATGCTACAAAAGGGCTTAGAAGGTCTGACTGTAAGGCAATGACACAGAGTAAAAATGCTGCAGGGAGAGTTGCAACCAGTCACAATTGGAGGCCACTTTCAACTGTCATTTTGTAGACTACCGCACTAGGCACTCAGTTTTGAAAGCTTTACAAATTTTGTGCAAGCGTTTTCCAACTGTACCACCAGGTGGGAGTAGAACACTTCAGGTCCAAGGACCTGCCAGGCACCAGGCCATTACAATTCTAGCAGCATCTCTTCTGTCTGCCTCCCTCCCCAGATTCATGACTGTGAATTTCCGCATTGTGTCTTAAAATATGCCTTTATTAAGACAGCCAAATGTAAGCAAACACTAAATGACTAAGGACACAGTTTACACTTTTGAAGCCCAGTTTTAAAGGAAAATAGAACGCTTAGCTACTTCGAAATTAAGTTGTTATTTATTTTTTTTTTATAACCTTTGTTTTATCAATGCCATATTTTTCCTTTCCTTTAGGAGTCACGGTTGGGCATTTAGTTCTCAAAATTAGTGGATGGTCTGAATTGGCCTGTATCCCTCATTGGTTGGGGAAGCCCATTTTGGACAAGGTGAGCTACACAAAGCTGAAATCTTTATTCATCTTTCATCCCTTCTGTATGCCCAGCACTGGAGTAGGCCCTGGAAATGCCCCTGTAAGGTCTGAAGTGGGATGGGGGGAGTAGTGGGAGATGCGGCCAGAGAGCAGCAGAGGCTACAGTGTGGAAGGCTTTGTATTTCATATATTTTACGTGGTGAGCAGGACAACCATGGAAGGAATTTAAGTAGGGGAAGGATGGTGGTCATTTTTAATGCATTAGATGGTTTGCTCGCGTGCTGCGGGTGCCAGAACCAAGGGAAAGGAGGAGGCAGAGTCAAGGGGTCTCAAGGAAGTAAAATCGGTGGGACTGGTGGCCAAACAAATGAGGCATGAGGAAGAGGGCACAGGCAGTGATGGCTCCCAGGTTTCTGATTTGGACAGCTGGGTATGTGCCATCCCAAGATAAACACAGGAGGCGCAGGTTTTCTGGGATGGAGAGAGGAGGAAGAAGGGGTGATGATACCATCATCTGGGGACACACTGAGTCTCAGCTGTTTATGAAACATCTACGTGGAGGGGTCCTGTGGGCAACTGAGGATCTGAATTTCCTCATTCGTCTTACTGCTCCCACCTTGTTCTAAGCCTTGTGTTCCATATAGGTAATAATCTGAATGTCAGTACTTAGCAACTCACCTTTGCTTATCGTAACTTAGGTACAAAACCCGCCGAAGACACAGGCTAGCTATGCCTTAAATGTTCTGGACTCTGCAGCCCTACAGGTCTCACCAGAGGGAGCAGTTAAATCCACATAGACCACCGTCTGCAGCTTCACTCTAGCTGTGTTTAGACAAGTAACCTCACCCAACCAAACCTCAGCTGACTCTTCCATGTAAGTGTGAACAAGAGACTGCCTGATCTCAGGCTCATCCAAACATACCGAATTTCGATAAACGAAATGACGTCTACAGCACCTCGCATATGGAACTGCTGTTGGCCACAGGCAGGACTAATTTCTATGGCCACATTTTATAGTTTTCTACTGAAGTCAATCTTCCAGTCTCAGACTCTAACCGGCTGGGCCCAGGAGCAGGAAGACAGAGATGGCTGGAGGTCTTTGGACTGCTTCTCCATCCCTATCTTTTAAACAGGTGGTTTTAAATTTAAATAAGTATTTTTTGGGGCACCTGAGTGGCTCAGTCGGTTAAGCATCTGCCTCAGCTCAGGTCATGATCCTGGGGTCCTGGGATCAAGCCCCACATTGGGCTCCCTGCTCAGTGGGGGGGCCTGCTTCTCCTCCTTCGGCCCCTCCCCGATGCTTGCGTGCTCTCTGTCTGACAAATAAATAAAATCTTTTAAAAATCAGTATTTTTCTCTTTAGTTCTTTATTCTTTTTTCCTTACCGTTGATTTTCTCAGATGGGAACATCTCATTCGATTTGCTTCCCTGAAGCTAGCCTGTTTAACCGGAAGTCCATTGCAACTGTCACTAGATTTAGAGAATGTCCTGTTTAAAACCATGATGACTCGATGGCCTTTACACAATTTTGAACAGAAAATTAAATGAGGGTGTTTCTGGAGCCCAGAATCAATGCCAGATAGGCTTTTTTTTTTTTTTTCTGAACACAATTTCCGCCCTTTATTTTTTATTAACAAAACACTTAGTGAATCACTTTGAGCCATATCCCAAACCTATATATTTTCTAAAACTACTGAATCAGGATTGAATTGACATTTCATCTAGCTAACGTACCTGGTAGAATTTGGATGTTTTACTGGCAAAGCCATTGATCTACCATTTAGCATTATTGCTTTCAGCAAAATGAGGGTGGGAGGGAGAGGCTCACCTCAGAAAATCAATGAAAATGCTTCATTGCGTCCCCAAGCCTTCCCTAAATTCATCATTTTCTTTTTAGGTGCCAAATCACGGAAGGAATATGATGGTCATTCCAAATGCATATAAAATAATTACTCAAACGTCAACCTGGATTTTTTTTTTTCAGAGACACATTTTCCAAGGCTATCATACCTAATGGAAGCCACTCAAATGAATGATCATCCAAGCCACTTGGGCCTCTGCTCATTGTTGTTTCCTTTACCTAAGTCATGCCCTGCCCCCTCTTCTCAAAACTTTTAGAGGGCTATAGCCTATCTTTTACATCTTTCCATCTCCACTGTGTAGCACAGTAATGAGACGGGTGTTCAGGAGTTGCTGAAATGAATTTATGCATGGAGGAGTGAATGCATGGGACCTACGCCCATCACTGCGCCAGGGAATGTCTCTGGGAAATGCATTGCTGGGAAGTGTGGTTGCAAAGGAAGTATCAACACCTCTCCCCACAGCTGGCCTCCCTGACCCCCCTGTCCCATCCATGCCCCATCCCTCAGTCAGGGTAAGCAGGACAGGCACTCAAAGGCCATGGAACTTCAGAAAGGTAAACAACCTCTGCAATTTTTAGAGAAAATTATCGGTCTCAAGATTTCCAGAAAGCATGTTTTTGTACAAGACCTTAGTTCTTACCCCAATCAATAAAAATAGAATTCTTGAGAGTTCCCAAACAAGATAATCTACAGACTCTTCTGCCTTTTACCTTGCCTGGATGCTGGATGCTTAAGGAAAAGTCATGACACAGTCATTGTGGGAACAACTGACCCAAAGACTCATGGGAAAACAACTCAAAGAGAAAATGACTCTCAACTTCTTGGACTAAGGATTCTCCGAGCTTTAAATTTAAGAATATTAACCTTCCTGGGGTGACTGGGTGGCTCAGTTGTTAAGTGTCTGCCTTCGGCTCAGGTCCCGCATGGGGTCCCCGTTCAGCAGGAATCCTGCTTCAACCTCTCCCACTCCCCCGGCTTGTGTTCCTTCGCTCACAGTGTCTCTCTCTGTCAAATAAATAAATAAAATCTTTTTTTTTTAAAAAAAGGGACATTAAACTTACTGTCTAACTATCTCAGAGCTTTTTGCAAGCTCAGAGATAGAGGCTTGGCTTCTTTAGGTTGTTTTTGGTCAGAAGGACAACCCAGAGCCAGGGAGCAGCAGGAAACCATGAGAGGACGAATCCCTAAATGCTTTGAATGTGGAATCTCTAATCTATCATTTGACTCATAATAAACCTGTGAAGACAGGGCAGGAATTACAGCTCTATCTCAAAATAGCCAGAGAAATGTGGACTGATGTGCCCAAGGCCACTGAGTAGCCAAGTATGAACTAGAACCTAAGGCTTTGGACTCCTAGCATCTGTGCTGCACTGTTTAGTTCCCAGGTAAATGACCAGTCTTCCAAACCTGAACATCAACTCTCCTAGGAAAAGGCTTGTGTGTAATTCTCTTGTCTTCCCCCTGTACCCCAATGCCTAACATGGGGCTCAGCAAAATAAAGGCACTATTGAGCTACCCCACTCTTAAAACTCAGCTCCTGATGACCTTTCCCCTCCTTTCCAGGTGGGCAGATGCAGTAGCACACCTCATCTGGGGCATCACCTGGGATGCAAGCTCGGACAACTCTGGATGGTTCTCCTAGGTGTGCACCTTTTACCAACTGCTGCTTTTCCAAGCCAGTCAGTTATCAAGTCACTGGTTTGATCTAGTTCCCCCTTTCCTGGGATAGATATACACAGCTTGAAAGGAACAATTACTAGATGGGCACCATTTGGGATTACTTAGAAATGGGAGAGCCCTTAGCTCAACAGGTTAATCATGGAGGGTTGACAGCCCTTTCCTTTCTCCCTTCAGTACTTCTGCAGCCCTGCAGACAAGACCTTGCTAGGCCTCCAGACAAGAGCAAAACATCCACTGTCCTTTCTGAGATCGGAAGGAGGGCTAGACATCATCAAAAACTGTTAACTCGGGCGCCTGGGTGGCTCAGTTGGTTGAGCGACTGCATTCGGCTCAGGTCATGATCCCGGACTTCCAGGATGGAGTCCTGCATTGGGCTCCGAGCTTCTTGGGGAGCCTGCTTCTCCCTCTGACCTTCGTCTCTCTCATGCTCCCTCTCACTCATTCTCTCTCAAATAAATAAATAAAATCTTTAAACAACAACAACAACAACAACAACTGTGAACTCTCCACGAGCTGAAACCATGCCTCCAGCATTTTAAACTTCATGGCTCCTGGCACAAAACAGGAAGCACTCAGTAAATGCTGTAAAAATGAACCCCTCCAAGTGCATTTGAAAAGCAGATAGGACTTGCCAAATGTCACATCATGAATATCTGGGTATAAATAAATTCTCAATTCTGGCTTAACCTGTGGTCCTCTTTCCAGATAATGCTAACATTTTCAAAAGGGACCCTCCTGCCTTTACTCAAAAGAATGATTTCATGGTGGGACTAGCGCGAAGGCTTAGGAGAGTTCATAACTGGACAGTTAGCTCCCCCAGGACTGGCTCTAATCTGAAGTTCCCTCCAAAGGAGTTGCTAGTGATCATTTAGTGGGGACAAGTGTGTCATCCCATCTGTCTTCATTCCACCCTTCAGAGACCCAGATCCCTGGAGGTTGGGTCATCTTCTGCTATCTGTCATTTGGCAATTATTTCAATATGTTTTGTGAGTGATTTCTTGTAGCTTGGTTGTACTCTAAGGGTTGGCTTGGTGGTGTGTCTCTATTTCCCCAACAAGAAAAGGAGCAGGGAGGATATTTATCCCTGGGACTTAGATAGCACCATTGCTTACTTCCCTGGCTCACTCAAGGTCCTAAGTTGTTCCAAGAAGAGGGAAAAAAAGAACAAAACAAAACAGAAATATTGCCCATACCTAACACATTGACTTGAAGGATGCCTTGATTATTTCCGGTGAAGTCAGGGGGGTTGTTAACATCGCAGATGTAGACACCACTATCTGCTGGTTGCATATGTGAAATGGTGATAGAGGCGTTATCTGGATCGTTAGACCCTACAAGTCGATCTTTAAATTGCCCGATGGCTACGGCTTGTCCACCTTCAGAATAGTAAATCTAGGACAGAAAGATGGCAGAAGTGAGAACTGCAGAGTGTCTAGCGCTAAGATAAGCTATCTGGAAGCACCCTCCATCTGACCTTGACCTTTGCTGGCAAGAGGCAACATTCCTACCCACCCTCTCCCACACAGAACAGATCCCATGGCAAACGGTGGTCTCAACGGGGCTGTGCACGACTGCACAGGGCTGTTTTCTCAGGGCTGTGCACAACTGCCTCCTCAGGTGTGTGCACAGCCCTTCTGTGATGTCATCTCAGGAGGGACATGTGCCGATCTTACAGATGATCAATAGCTGGAGATGACAGGTTTCAACTGCTAAGCTTAGGCTAGATCAAGGTGCTCACCTGAGGAGCCTACCTGGAGGAAACTCACTGTATAGAACACAAATGCCTGATGGGAAAGCCAAAACCATCATTTTTACCCTGCTTTATAATTTTTTCCTTATTATTTGATTTTACTTTACTCAGTGGGACTAGAGGACTCTCAAGTTTCCCTAAGAGTTAGAATATTCGTACTCTTTTCATACACACCTACTCCTCTGGATAAACAAACTCGGGTTTATCCTGTTTCTTAGAAGAGTACCATTTCAGAGCAGAGGGGCCCCCAGGAAATCATCTGGTCCCATCCCCTCACGGTGACCTAGGAAGTGCTTTGTCAATGGCAGCTCCTCCCTTTCTCCCCATGTGGCAGGAGGCAGAACTGGAATTATTTCATTTAGACGGATAAGGGCCCTCAAATCCAGAAATATTAAATGCCGCATCCAAAGTCAAGTTACAGGCTTCATTCATTACTACTATGATTAACCACACTCGAGGAAGATCTGGGTTCTGGTCCCATCTCTGGTAAAGATCATGAATAGTTAGATCATAATGGC
This sequence comes from Mustela lutreola, assembly GCF_030435805.1. Taxonomy (NCBI): domain Eukaryota; kingdom Metazoa; phylum Chordata; class Mammalia; order Carnivora; family Mustelidae; genus Mustela; species Mustela lutreola. Next base: position 92,902,296 of record NC_081308.1, on the reverse strand, counting down.
AACCCTAGAAGCTGCATGGTGAGGTGAAAAGAGGTCTGGTCTAGGAGTCAGTTGACCTAGGTTTTAGCCCCAGCTCTGTGTCTGACTGTGACATAGGGAAGGTAGCCTCTGGTCATGCCTCCATGGCGACATGCTTTATGATGAGAAACAACATGATTTAATCTCTCCAGCTTTTCTTTTCCACATCTGAACAAGGAGTCCAAGGAATGCCCTCCAAATTACGAGATGTATTCCCCAGGTATAAGCACATAAGCTGATTTTAGGTGGCACATAAATGAAAACTTATTAGAAAGACACGTATCTCGCTTATCACATCTGTGACTTCATGGGTATTATGGCTTAGGGTGACACTAAGGTAGATATTTTAAAAAACCAAATCACTATAGAAAGTGACATTAAATAATACTCCTGGTATGCACAATTATGACAAAAATCATAAAGATAAGACATAAAGGACTGAAGCTTGGAAATCACTGGACTAGGTGATCCCTGAGGTTCCTTCATCAGACATACACATCCCAAGCACTTTGTCAGTTTCATATAAATGTGTGTCATTCAAGTGATGGCTTATTATTTAATAAACAGGTATCACCCTGGTCCAGTGGAACTAATTGTTTTCATAAAATCTACTAAGAGGGCCTTAGTCATTTAATTCACTCTCCTCACTTTCTAGAGGAAACTGAAGCTCAGAGAGATAAAACACACACACACACACACACACACACACACACACACACACACACACACACACAGTTAACAGTGAGGAAAGGTCTAGAACCTGGTTCTTCTAACTCCTTGTCTGGTTCTCTTTACCTTAATTGGATAATGAAAGAGAAGAGGCAATCAGCAAATCAAAAGATATGGTCAAGAAAAATTCAGATATATTCCCCCTTCAAATAGAAAGCCAGTATAGTTTTAAACTAAATCAGAGAGGTTGATTCTGAGGGAAAATTCAAAGACCATATTTAAGGAGAAAAATACTTGTCTCTCTCCAGTTGTCTAACATCAACTAGCTTTCTTTCCTGCCTCAAATGAGCCATTTATAATTCAATTTGTCTATTCACACCTACTGAAATCACCAATGTTTGCCCCAAAGGGGTCCTGTTGCACTTATAAACTGGAAAGCCAACTTTAACTGAAGGAATTCAAAGGGTCCAGGAGGAGTGTCAGCTAATCAGAGGTCTATTGCCTTCATCTGAGTTGACACCCAAGCTCTCAGGCTTTGCATTTCACTAGCCAGTGTTGGGCTTATTGACTTGGTAATCGACAATCTGAGGTCCTGTGGACTCTTACCTGGAACACAGCTTGCAGGCCATCCAAGCAGCCTTTTCACAGCTTGGACATCTGGCCGCTTCCCCTGCTCTCAGGAAGACTGGGGGTAAGTCAGTCTATTTTATGCTGAGTCTTGGTGACATCACAATGAGACACAACATCAGTCCTGCCTACGGCCTACAGTGAATGTCAGAGGGTCTGGGAGAAAAGAACTCGTTTCCGCCCAGAGCAGAGAGCCAAGAGAACATGTGTTTTAGGCAAGGACTAAAACATGCAAAGAAGGCACTGTGAAAGTCTCACCTTTGGTCATGAATCCAGGTGAAATGAGCAGATAAGTTATAAGGCCCTGGACTTGTAACTTCCCTCTAAAAAGGACCCTCCCCATCCCTTCTACCCTTGCTCCTAATAACATCCCCCCCCCCCATATCTCACCCTCTCACAAATAATACTGAAGGGTGTCAGGGATAAGAATGGCGCTAAGGAGGGGTAACAATGGACACCTTAAAGGGGAGGGCCTTGGCCTGAGAAGGAAAGTCCCCAGGGCTAGCCGGTGGCCAGACTCACAGATGGAGGGACTTTCTGTTAGGGGAAGTCCAAGCTGTCACACTGTCCTTGTAAAGAAAAAAAGAAAGAAATGTTTTCCTGAAACTGCTTATCTAATCACACGGGAAGTACTGAAACATGGTGCCATTTTCCACAAAAGAATAACTCTTTGAAAAATCAAAGCGGAACAATGGCCAGGACTCAGCCCATGATCCCATGGGGCTTGTACCTTTTCAAAGAAAGTATATTGTCAATTTAGAGATCAAAGCAAATGAGGTGCAGGAAAAGCTATGGATGTTCGATGGGCCACACATCCTTTGGGGGTGGGGGTGGCAAATCTGCTTAAAGAAAAATCCATCCCAGTGTTCCCTTAAGTGGTACTTGTTAATTTGTTGCCCAATTGTCCTTTGTGGCTGCCCTACTGGCCCCTACCCCCAGACCCCCTCTGCTCCTCCATGATGTTAGAGGCTGATATGTACAGTCGTAATGACACATCAGTTATAAGACCCCCTTTGAGATCACTTCATTCATGGCTTCTAAGGTTGATGACCCTTCAGGAGCCAGATGGATATTAGAAATATGGGAAATAGCTGGGAGGGGCTGGTGGGTGGTGAGAGGATCACAGAGGACAGTGGGGACCATGGTGAACAGCAAAGCCAATACAAAAAAGGCTTCCAAACTGTGGAAACAAACAAAGTACTGGGCTGGTCAGCCAACATGAATCCACTGGTCAAATCGGGCCCAGAGGCCACCAGTTTGCAACCTCCGATTCATCCTCTTCGGTAACTGAAAAGGACACCAAGGCCCCAATAGAGGAAGTGATTTGTCCAAAGCCACGTAATTTATAATCAGACCTGGAAACCAGACCTTCTGATTCTCCCCCAAATATATGAAAATTGCACTTCTAGTCCTGCCTTTGGAGGGGAGAGATGATTCCTAGGAAGTGTTTCCCTATTAGGGCCCTTCCAACTCTCTTCTAGCCAATTGCTACTATTCATTGGCATGACACTGCCCATGCCGAATGGGCCTGCCACCTGATGCCTTCAATGTTTGCCAGCTGCAACAAGAGCCTTTCCTCTCCCACGGTGCCAAGTTCCTCTTCACATGAGGCCATGCAGCTGGGAGCCAGATTTGTCCAAAAAGGTCTTTTCCCCCCTCAGCTTTGTGACACTGTTCTCTAACCAGAGGCTGGGGTATAAACAAGAAGGGCTGAAAGAATTCAGTCTGCTTTCTGTTTGAGTCTGAGTTGGAATTAATAAACATATTTAGCCTTCCGAGCTGCTTTTGTGGGTTCCTTTTGGGAATGTGGAGGGTGTGGAAATCCACAGCAAAGCACCCATTCTTTCCCTTCAGCTTCTTGGTTTTCTGCACTCCTCATAGAGGGGCTAGCCGTGGGAGAGGAGGAGCGGGGGGTGGCAATGGTCTCAAGACCAGAATTTTTTCTGGAATTTTCTCAGTGGGCAGGGAGTGGGGAGCGGGGAGGAGGGGGTCTAAGACTGCACGTAGAAGGAAAAGAACACCAAAAGGAAGACATCCCTGTCTTCAAACCACTACCTTCCCAGCCTGCCATTTGCCTGAGAGCCCCCCACCACTTGAACTGCTTCTTTTGGGTGACGGGTATGGCACAAGTCTACGCTTAAAAGGATTTTTTTTTTTTTTTGGAAGAGATAACTATCATCACCACTCCCTAGCCCCTCCTCATTAGATTGATTTATCAGGTTTAGCAAGAATACACACCTGAGGCCAAGGGATACAGAATAGATAAACTTTGATTGGAAGGGGGCACCTGGGTGGTTTAGTCGTTAAACATCTGCCTTTGGCTCAGGTCATGATCCCAGGGTCCTGGGATGGAGCCCTGTATTGGGCTTCCTGCTCAGAGAGAAGCCTGCTTCTCCCTCTCCCACTCCCACTGCTTGTGTTCCCTCTCTCGCTGTATCTATCTCTCTGTCAAATAAATAAACAAAATATTTAAAAAAAAAAAAAAAAGCTTTAGCTTCCCTATGTCCCTGCAATTGCACTACTGGGTATTTACCTCAAAGATACAGGTGTAGTGAAAAGAAGGGCCATCTGTACCCCAATGTTTATAGCAGCAATGGCCACAGTCGCCAAATTGTGGAAAGAACCAAGATGCCCTTCAATGGACGAATGGATAAGGAAGATGTGGTCCATATACACTATGGAGTATTGTGCCTCCATCAGAAAGGACGAACACCCAACTTTTGTAGCAACATGGACGGGACTGGAAGAGATTATGCTGAGTGAAATAAGTCAATCAGAGAGAGTCAATTATCATATGGTTTCACTTATTTGTGGAACATAACAAATAGCATGGAGGACATGGGGAGATGGAGAGGAGAAGGGAGTTGAGGGAAATTGGAAGGGGAGATGAACCATGAGAGACTATGGACTCTGAAAAACAATCTGAGGGGCTTGAAGTGGTGGGGGGTGGGAGGTTGGGGGTACCAGGTGGTGGGTATTGGAGAGGGCACGGATTGCATGGAGCACTGGGTGTGGTGCTAAAAACAAGGAATACTGTTATGTTGAAAATAAAACAAAATTTTTTAAAAAAGCTTTGATGGGAGGGGTTGGTGGGGTGGTGGGAGGGGAAGAACTTGGAGTGTTTCTCAATGGAAGTGACACTGGAATTTGGGACAGACAGTTATTTCTCCTGTGGGTTTAGTCATGTATTGTAAGTCATCTAGCATCTCTAGCCACCACCCACTAACTGCCAGCAGTGACTCCCATTTATAATAATCACACCAACATCCCCCCGTCATTTTCAAATGTATGTGAGGAGATGGTTCCCCCCCAACCCGCCAATATTTGGAAAACATTTGATAATAATGCTATCTGAGGAGGACAGGCCAGGTGGGGGAGAATCTGAATGGCCAGAGAATACAAAGACACTGGGCTCTGGAAGGAAGTTGTCTACATTAAATGTATGCTGGGGAGATGAAAATGACAACGGGTTTCATCCACTACCGATGTTCTAGAAGAGTAAATATTGTCTGCTAGACCCATGCTAAGTAGGATCAATGCCTGTTCTGTTCATGGGCAGGTGAGGTCACTTTAGTTCTACCAGTTACTGGCTGGGTGGAAGAGGAGAAAATTGGTGTGATCAGAGGAGAAAATTGGTGTGATCGGAGGGGCACAAAACCACCCAAAACTTCTGTGCTAACCTGCATGTTCTGGGGCCTAGAGTCTTCAGCTGAGAGTCTCTGCTGAGGGACTGATCATCTGAAGCTGTCCCTGTCTTCCGAGAGGAGGGCTTCTCTAAGAGGAGGGCCATATTAATAAATATCCTGGTCTTCCTGGTCAAAAGACTTATGAGGTATTTCTGCAGTCCCCATTCAGCAAAGGAACCCCCTTGGAGGGGATAGTCAGTAAGGGATAACACCCTCCCGCAGGTATGGAGAAACATTATGGCTTGGAGTCAAAAATGATGTGGGGATAGGAGAAGAATATGAGAATATGAGAGTATGACAAGAGCTGGCCCCTGCCCTACTTGAGGTGGCAATAAGTCCCTGAGCCCTTTGGGGGAGGCTGAAAACAATTCTAGACATGGTGTGAGAAGGCAAACTCAAGACTGTCCCAGTTTTGCTGATCTAGACTGTTACCAAACTTGGACCATTCCACCCCACTCCTAAAGGCTGGTGCCATTGCCCTAGATATTCCAAACAATAAAGGGGTCCAGTAGTACACCAGTTGGTGTTCTTACCTGAGAGGTCCAGCTACATCTTCCCCGAGCGTCTCTTGCATGCGCCATATTTAGACACTGACTGACTGCCTTTTTCTCCATACCCTCAGTATTGAGGCACGGGTTGTGCTGTGTTTGAGCAGAAATGGGTGGGTCTGAGAGCTGAATGCTACATGATATACTGCCACATCAACCCAGGAGTTGAATTGAATCACTCAGTGATCAGTCTGGAAACATCATATGCCCATAAATCAGAGAATTGTCTAATAGCGTAACAGTCTCTTTTTACCATCCCCCAAATGTTCACCAGCCATCCCTAGATTAGCATACAACATGCTCTACAGAATTCTGAATGCATGGAAGTATCCAAAGAAGAAACAAATTCGAAATTGAGGCCGAATCCCATTTTGAAAAATACCATCTCAACTGAAGATACCTACAACTTCTTTGTTGAGCAAATTTTCTGTTCAGGGACAGGACTAGCCAGAAAAGGCTAACCCCTCCCTTCAGCCACAGGAACCTGGCAGGCAGTGAAGCAGGAAACTAATCCTGGGCCAGGATTCCCCCAAGAGCTCTGTCCCAGCTGTTCAGCTGTACTAAATGTCTTTGTTGGGCTGGATCCCTAGCGCACATGATGTATGGATAGGATAGGGATTTTCAAAATCACTATTTGGTAAGTAATGATACTACTACTCGTAATAGCTCACATTCATTAAATGGCTACTACATGGAAGGCTTCCCAGTGCTTCACAAGCATAATCTCATTTAATCTTCACAGTAAACCTATGAGGTAGGTAAGCCCCATTACACAGAAGGGAAAACTGACCCTCTGAAAGGTCAACTGACTTGTCTAAAGTAATCCCGTCAGCAAATAAGTAGCAGAGCAAGGAATAGAACCAACATCCATCGGGAAGTTTCCACTGGTGCTCCAAAACTACCCATCTGGAAAAGCAGAGAGAAGCACATGCCTGTAGGGTATGGGGAAAAATGTGAGAGCCCCCAATTCTCTGGAGGTAGAGACCTAAGGATGGTTGAATTGGGGACTTTGCTGGAGCAAGCTGAAACAAGATGGAAAGAGAGAAAGAAAGAAGAGAAAGCTTGACTTTGGGGAGTTGGTTTTCACTGTCTCTAAGCCAAGAGCTAAACCACCCTCCCGCAACCTGTCTCCTATGGGGCTAAGGCAGTGGCATAACAAAAGGTCTCGTGCATTGGGGAAACTTCCAAAATATTTTAAGATCAAGAACCTTGTTCTCACTGAACCACTGACTCAGTGTAGAGGAGCTCCTTTGATTTGGACATCCCAAAAGCCTAGATACCTTAAATTATTTGCCTTCCCTATACCTGACATTTTGAAGATTAGGTAAATGACAAGTAGATATTTAATCGGTAAATACATACTCCTTGGGGTGCCTGGGTAGCTCAGTTGTTAAGCGTCTGCTTTTGGCTCAGGTCATGATCTCAGGGTCCTGGGATCGAGCCCCACCTTGGGTTCCCTGTTCAACAAGAAGCCTGCTTCTCCCTCTCTCTCTCCCCCTGCTTTATTCCCTCTCTCACTCTCTCTCTCTTTTAAATAAATAAAATCTTAAAAAATAAATACATATTGTTAATAAAGTTTCTTTCCAAAATGCCTCTAACAGATGTCCTGAGCACACCCCGTGCAATCACCTAAACTTTCTGTGCATCCCCAGGTCTAGAAAAAACTCATTGCCAGTCACAAGATCCCTCTGCCCCGCATCTCTCAACTCTTAACTACATGATTCAACCAAGAGATGGCCTTGTAAATTCCAGTGTCAGAGATGGCATAAAGAACCATTTGTATTTTTGAACTCACACTGGCCTGGCCTCATTTCCAGGCAGTTGAGGACATTTGGATTTGAGTACCACACATAAAAATAATTCAAAATATATGGGCAAGGCCTCACTAATTTCAGCCCCTTCTGGCAAAATGGGAAGGGCTTCAAGCCTACAGATAAAGAAAAGACTATTCAGGAAACTGAACTTTAAAAAGGAAAAAGTTCATGTGATTATTGCTATCCATGGTTAAGAGAGCAACCTGCAAAGGATGATTGCTTGGTTGGTTGCAATATGTAGGGTCTTGGGTAAGGACATCTGGGTGACAAAAAGAGGTACAACCACTATTGTTTCTGCTACTACTGAAGATCATAAAGGGGATTACAAGGGAGAAAATGTACAGTCTATTTTTCCCAAGCATTTTCACCTGCAACATGTCAGCTGATTCCCAATGAGATATCTAGAAGAGGGTTAGCATTCCACCATGTTTTGAGGAGAGGCACAGAGTGATTCAGATGCATATCTGAAGTAACCAGTGCTGAGTAAAAATGTTGAACATTGACTAGAGGGTGGCAGTAATGAAATCACCTCTTGAATGGTGTTTTCTGCTACAAAAATGTTCAGGACCTCTGGTAAAGAGAGGACCTAGCACCTCCAAGGGCCCAGAGATGGCTGAAGCCACACTGGCCCAGGCCTGGCTCCTACAAGCTAGCCCGTCTTCTCTACCTCTGTCCTTCAACCTCCTCTAGCCGACTCAACACACTCTCCATTTTCTACTAATCAAAACCCCATTCAACTATACTCAACTATTCCAAACCATACTGATTTGTTTCTTCTCTGAACTCTTTGTTTTGGATCATACATCCTTTTGAAAATCTGATGAAAGATACAGACTTTTTCCTTTAAGGAATATGTGTTGGCAGACATGTTGCACACTCCTGCAGACCCTTGCATGCATTCTCGCTCTCTGTCTCTCTCTCTCTCACACACACACACGCACACACGCACACACATACACACACTTGGAGTACACAATTTCAGTCCTTGGGCTAATTTAAAAAGGAATTATCCTTAAGGCCAGATGAAGAAAACCTGAGACTAGGCAAGCTTACAGGTTGAACATTCTCCTTTGACTTTCTAGCAACCTCTTACTCCTAACCTCAGCCTACTTGCCCTATCCTCTGCCCTTTAGCTTCTTGTTGTCCTTGATTACCCAGGGTTCATCATTACCTTGGCCCTTCTCCACCCATCTGGGAGTCTCATTTCATCAGGACTCATCTGGCATAATGAGCTAGCTTTCTTGGTGGGCAGATCCCAGATACTATATTTGACAAAGATTTGCAGATCAAGTAGGACATGTATTTGAACTGGGGTCTTCTGCAAATAATAGGGAGATTATTTGGAAAGAGGAGGAGCCCTTTCAGAACTACAGCTCATTTCACCTAGGACCACTCCTGTCTACTCTAGAATACACAATACTCCAGATGGTGACCTACTCAGATATGAGATAACAGTCTATAACTTCATATGAAGAAAGGATAAAGGCCATGTCACATACATGATGGTCTTCCCTAAACAACTATCTTCATACTCTTTGTACCTGAGACTCTGCCACTGTTATCACTGGCTTACCACTCCTTCACACACTGATCCCAACAGTTTATGTCCGAACTACCATAGGGGAATAGTTGAGGTAAAAAATCCTTACGGAAGCTGGTGGCAAGTCCTTCTTGTGAATGAATGACCACAGGATGGAGAGCTTGTCCCGGGAGGCCACAGTGCTGGTATAGGTGCAGACAAGTGTGACATCAGATCCAACAGTCACATTCACAACACTGTTTGGGATGGTTACCTGCACCATACTAACTTGACCTGAAAAAATAATCATCAAAAAGAAAATGATACACTTTCACATTCTGATGACACTTTTTCATTACCAAGCACTTTCGTTGACATCTTGTTGAAAGAATCCAGGGTGAAGAGGAGGAGGAGGAGGAGAATAAACTATACAGGAAAGCCGAGCAAGCAACTGGCATGGAGATAGCAGAGTTTCTAACAAATTATGATGTAATGAAACTCAGGTCCTATGTGATGGTGAGACAATAACACCAAACTGGGAATTCTTCTGTATGAGAATTGTCTTAAACAGATGTTCTTAAAATATTGTCCAGGGACCAAAAAAGGTCCATGAATATGGGGAACAACTAATCCAGTTTGTCCAGGACTAACAGATTTCTTTGATGTGGAACTTACAGGTTTTTTTCTTCCAAGTCTTTATTTAAATTCAAGTTAGTTAACATATTGAGTAGTATTGGTATCAGGAGTAGAATTTAGTGACTCATCACTTACGTGTAATACCCAGAGCTCATCCCAGCAAGTGCCCTCTTTAATAGCCATCAACCGTTCAACCCATCCCACCTCCCACATCCCCTCCAGCAACCCTCACTTTGTTCTCTATCATTAAGAGTCTTTTATGGTTTGCCTTCCTCTCTATTTTGATTGTATTTTATTTTCCTTCTCTTCCTCTATGTTCATCTGCTTTGTTTCTTAAATTCCACATAAGATTGCATTCTCTCTCTCTCTCTCTTTTTTTTTTTTTTTTGGCTGAGTAATATTATATATATATTTATATATATAATATATTTATTTATATATACCTCAACCATCTCTCTCTCTCTCTATATATATATATATATATATATCCTCTTCTTTATCCATTCATCAGTTGGTGGACATTTGGAGTCTTTCCATATTTTGGCTATTGTGGACATTGCTGCTATAAATATTGGGGTGCATGTGCCCCTTTGAATCAATATTTTTGTATCCTTTGGGTAAATATCTAGTAGTGCAATGGCTGGGTCATAGGGTAGCTCTATTTTTAACTTTCTGAGGAACCTCCATACTGTTTTCCAGAGTGGCTGCACCAGTTTGCCTTCCCACCAAAAGTGTAGGGGTGTTCCCCTCTCACTGCATCCTCACCAACATCTATTGTTTCCTGACTTGTTACTTTAGCCATTCTGACAGGTGCAAGGTGGTATCTCATTGTGGTTTTGATTTGTATTTCCCTGATGATGAGTGACGTTGAGCATTTTTTTGTGTGTCTATTGGCCATTTGTATGTTTTCTTTGGAGGAACTTTCGGTTTTAAAATACGGTTTCAGCAAACCATACTGCTTTTGTTAGGATGTCCAGTGCTTAAACCAGGAAAATCTCAGGAAAACCAGGATGAACTGGTCACCTTATCCCTACGACCATTTTGAGAAACTTTAAGATCAAAATGATATTAATAATGATATAAAAAAGTTATTTTTCTTTTTCACTCTCATCCTCTCATTAGTGTACAGTGGGGTGTTCCACTAGCTACTGATGATGGTGACATCATTGCTTTTGCAGCTAATGGAATGTGTGCTTATATATTTTTTGTTTAAATAATTTTTAGTTTTAATTTCTAATTCAATAAATATAGATAGAAATAAGTGACAGCAAAAATTCCTTGGGAATCCTCAGGTCCTTTCAATTTTTAATTGAAAATTTTATTGAGATAACAGTAGAGTCACATGCAGTTCTAAGAAACAGCACTGATATTCCATGTACACTTTACCCAGCCCCCACAATGGTAACATTTTATAAAACTATACTGTAAAATCACAGATAGGACACTGACATTGATCCACTGATCTTATTTGTATTTCTCCAGTTCTACTGGTACTCAAGTGGGTGTGTGTTCATTTAGTTTGATACACTTTTATCACATGTGTAAGTTTGTGTATCTACCATCACAATCAAGATACTGAACAGTTCCATCACTACAAATATCCCTAATGTTGGCTTTTTATAATCACACTCACCTCCCTCCTGCACCCCATCCCTGATTATAAGCATTGGAAGCCACTAATCTATCTTTCATTTATAAAATTGTCATTTTGTAATCTTTTGGGATGGGCTTCTTTCACTTACCATAATTAGGATTCTACCCAAGTTGCATCGGTAACTCACTGCCATTTGTTGCTTAGGAGTACTCAATCTGTTTAACAATTTACCTATTTAGGAACATCTAGGTTGTTTCCAGGTTTGGACTGTTGAATAAAAGTCCAATGTACAGATTTTTGTGGGAACATAAATTTCTATTTCACTGGGATAAATTCACAAGAGTGCAATTGATGGGTCTGATGATAGCGACAGGTTTAGGTTTATTAAAAGCAAAAACAGGGGTTCCTGGGTAGCTCAGTCAGTTGAGTGTCCGACTCTTGATCTCAGCTCAGGTCTTGATCTTGGGGTCATAGTTTCAAGCCCCATTTTGGGCTCTACACTGGGCATAAGACCTACTTAAACACACACACACACACACACACACACACACACACACACACAAGCATACTGAAAACCAGCCACATACTTTTCCAGAGTGACTATACAAATAAACATTCTCACCAATAACATATGAGCAGTCCAGTCTCTCCACATCTTCCCCAGTCTCTAGTGTTGTCACTGTTCTCTACTTCAAACATTATAATAAGAGGGTAGTAATATATCATTGTGATTTTAATTTATCTTTCCCTGATGTAATTTAATGATGCTAAACAACTTCTTATATGCGAATTTTCCATTTGTATATCTTCCTCAGCGAAAGGTCTGTTCATATTTTTAGCCCATTTTCTAATTGGATTATTTAATTTTCAACTGGTGAATTTTGAGAGTTCCCTGTGTAATCTAGATTCCAGTCTCTTCTTGGAGAGAGAGAGGTTATTTTTTTCTTCCTTTCCAATCCATATGCTTTTTATTGCTTTTTACTACCTTATTGCAGTGACTATAACTTCCAGTACTTTACATTTACAACATGTATGTAACATAATACAAAACATGTTAGCTGTTGGTTATTTGCAGACGGTTTTTAATCAAGTTGAGGTAATTCTCCTCTGTCATGGATTGCATTGTGCACCACCAAAAGATATGTATAAGTTCTAATTCCTGATATCTGTGAATGTGACCTTATTTGGAAATAGGGTCTTTGCAATGTAATTAAGTTAAGGATCTTGAGATGAGATGATTCTGGATTTGGGGTGGGCTTTAAATCCAATGATTGTTGTCCCCCTAAGAAAAAGGAGAGGGAGATTTGACAAAGATACACAAAGAGAAAGTTCATATGAGGATAAAATCAAACACTGGAGCATTGTATATACACATGAAGGAACACCAAGAATTTCTAGAAGCCAAGTAGCAGAAAGACATGGCCTAGAGAGAAACAATATTGTCAAAGCTTTACCTTCAGACTTTTGGCCTCCAGAACTGTGAGAGAATATATTTCTCTTGTTTCATGCCACCCAGTTTCTGGCAATTTGTGGCAGCTCTTCAAAATGAACACATCTTTTATTGTTTAACTTACTGAGCATCTTTATCATGAATGAGTATTGAATTTTGTCAGATGCTCTTTTTGTATCAATTGAAATAATCATTTGGTTTTTTTCTTTAGCCAGTTGATAGGATACATTACACCAAATAACTCTGAGTGTTGAGCCAGCCTTACATATTCAAAATAAATCCTACTTAGTCATGGTGTAGAATTAGTTTCCAGAGTAGGATTCAATTTCCTAGTGCTTTTTCATGAGTTATTGAGTCAAAGTTCATGAAAGAATTTGGTCTATAGTTTTCTCTTTCTTCACTGTCTGGTTTTAGTATCAGGGTAATACTGGCCTCATAAAATGAGTTGAAAATGTTCCGTCTTCTATGTTTTGGAAAAGTCTGTGTAAAATTATTGTTAATTATTTTTTAAATGTTTGGTAGACTTATCCAGTGAAAGTATCTAGGCCTAAGTATTTCTTTTTCAGTAGCTTTTTAAACTATGGATTCAATTTCTTTAAGAGTTTTGGGATATTCATATTATCTACTTTGTATTGAGTGAGTTTTAGTAGTTTGTTGTTTTGGGGGAATTGGTTCAAAGAACCAGATTTTTATTCATTTAATAATTTTCTTATTTTAATTTCATTGACTTCAGCTCTTTATTATTTCCTTTCTTCTCTTTGCTTTGAGTTTATTTTACTCTTTCTTCCAGTTTCTTGATGTAGAAACTTCAATTATTGACTTGACACTTTTCTTAATTTCAAATGGAAGCATTTAGTGCTATAATTTCCCTCTCAGCACTGCTTTAGTTGCATATAACATATTTCCATATGTTATGTTTTCATTTTTATTCAGCTTTATATATATTCTTTAAATTTCCTTTGAGATTTCCTTTTTGGTCCATAGATTATTTAGAAGTGAGTAGTATAATTACCAAGAGTTTAGGGACTTTCTTTTTCTCTTTCTGTTCTTGATTTCTAGTTTGATTCCATTGTGCTCAGAGAACAGATTCTGCATGATTTTAATTCTTTTACATTTGTGGAGGGTTTTTGTTTGCTTGTTTATTTTTAATGGATGAGCATGTACTCTATCTTGGTAAATATTCTGCAGGTACCCAGGGAAACAAGTGCATTTTGTTATGGTTGGGTGAAGTGTTTTATACAAAGAGATATGTTTTTAAACATTATGGGGACGCCTGGGTGGTGCAGTCATTTAAGCGTCTGATTCTTGGTTTTGTCTCATGTCATGATCTCAAGCCCCTTGTCAGGCTCCTTGTTCAAGATGGGGTCTGCTTAAAGATTCTCTCTCTCTCTCTCTGCCCCTCCCCCATCCCTCAAAAAATAAATAAATCTTTAAAAAATGTGAATTCTCACCAAGGAAGACCACATTATGGGCCTTAAAACAAATCTTAACACATTTAAAAAAATAAATCACACAATATCTGCCCCCAGACCACAGTGGAATTAAAACAGAAATAAATTAACAAAAAGATTACTAGGAAGTCCCCAAAATACATGGAGATTAAACAACACACTTCTAAAGAACACATACATCAAATAAATTAAATCTCAAGCAAAATTTTAAAATATTTTTAACTAATGAAAATGAAGGGGCGCCTGGGTGGCTCAGTGGGTTAAGCCGCTGCCTTCGGTTCAGGTCATGGTCTCAGGGTCCTGGGATCGAGCCCCGCATCGGGCTCTCTGCTCAGCGGGGAGCCTGCTTCCTCCTCTCTCTCTCTCTGCCTGTCTCTCTGCCTACTCGTGATCTCTCTCTGTCAAACAAATAAATAAAAAATCTTTAAAAAAAAAAGAAAATGAAAACACAACTTATAAGAATTTCTGGTATGCAACAAAAGCAGTGCTTAGAGGTAAATTTGCAGCATTGAATGCATATATTAGAAAACAAGAAAGATCTAAAATCAATCATGTAAGCTTACACTTTAGGAAACCAGAAAAAAAGAAAAAGTCATATCCAAAACAGAGAAAATAAATAATAAAAATTAGAGCAGAAATCAATGAAATTGAAAACAAGGCATCAATACAGAAAGCCTGAAACAAAAACTGGTTATTGTAAAAGACAGTAAAATTGAAAAGACTCTAACTTGGCTAAGATAAAAAATAGCGTGAACACAAATTGTTAATATCAGAAATTGAAGGGGGCATGACTATAGATACCATGGACAGTAAAAAGATGATAAAAGAATACTAGGAAAAACTTTATGCCTACAAATTTGATAACCTAGATAAAATGGACCAATTCCTTGAAAAACACAACCTACTAAAATTCACACAAGAAGTAGACAGTTTTGTCAGGTCTGTATCTACTTTGTATCTACTAAAGAAGTTGAATGAAGAGGTAATTAACCTCCCCAAACAGAAAGCACCAGGCCCAGATGGGTTCAATGATGAATTCTACCAAACATTTAAGGAAGAAATTCTATCAATTTTCTACACACTCTCTCAGAAGATAGAACAGGAGAAATATTTCCTAACTCATCCTATGATGTCAACATCACCCTAATACTAAAACCAGACAAAGACATCACAAGAAAACTATAGACCAATATCTCTAATGAACACAGATGCAAAAACCCTCAATACAATATTAGTAAGTCAAATCCAACAATTCATAGAGAGATTCTACACCATGGCCAAGTGGGATTTGTCTCAGGTATGCAAGGCTGGCTCAAAATTTGAAAAAGAATTTATGCAATCTATCACATGAACAGGTTTTTAAAAATCACATGATCATATCAATATATGCAGAAAAAGCATTTGCCAAAGCCTGACATCCATTTGTGATTAAAATTCTCAACTAGGAATATAAGGGAACTTATAGGAACTTATAGGAATATAAGGGAACATCTACAAAAAAAACCTGCCACTAACATCATCCTTAATGGTGAGAAATTAGAAGTTTTCCTACTAAGAGTAGGAGAAAGACAAGGGTGTTACCTTTCATCATTCCTTTTCAACCTCATTCTGAAAGCTCTACCTAATGCAATAAGATACAAAAAGGAAACAAAAAGTATACAGATTGTGAAGGAAGTAACAGATGACATGATTGCCTATGTAGAAAAATCCAAAAGAATCAACAACAACGAAAACCTATGGAACTAATAGTGATTAAAGCCAGTTTTCAGGATATCAGATTAAGGCACAAAAGTTAATTGCTTTCCTATATACTGGCTGTGAACATGTGGAATTTGAAATTAAAAACACAATACCATTTACATTAGCACCCCTAAAATGAAATATCTGAGTATAAATCTAACTAATCTAATATCTGTTCAAAACCCATATGATGAAAACTAGAAAACTCTGATGAAACAAATAAAAAAAACCACAAGTAAATGGACAGGTAATCTATGTTCAATAGAATAGGAAGTCTCAATATTTCCAACTTGTCGGTTCTTCCCAACTTGATCTATCAAGTCAATGTTATTACAACCAAAATCCCAGGAAGTTATTTTGTGGATATTGACAAAGTTATTCTAAAGTTTGTATGGAGAAGTAAAAGAACCAGAATAGCCAATACAATATTGAAGAAGAACAAATTTGGTGGACTGACACTACTTCAAGACTTTTTATAGAGATATATAGTAATTAAGACTGTATAGTCTTGGTGAAAAAAAATAGGCAAATAGATTAATGCAACACAATAGAGAGCGCTGAAAAAGACCCACATAAAAGAGTCAACTGATTTTTGACAAAGGAAGGAGCAAAGGCAATACAATGGAACAAAGATAATCTTTTCAACAAATGGGTGCTGAAATAACTGGATGCCCATGTACAAAAAAAAAAAAAAAAATGAATCTAGCCACAAAAAAATCTCAAAATGGATCACAGATCTAAATGAAAAAGCAAAATATAAAACTCCTAGAATATAATATAGGAGAAAATCTAGATGATCTTGGTATAGTAATGAATTTTTAGATAAAACACCAAAGGCACAATCCATGAAAGAAATAATTGATAAGCTGGACTTTATTAAAACTAAAATATTCTGTTCTGCAGAAGACACTGTCAAGAGAAAGAAGACTAAAGCCACAGACTAACAGAGACTATTTACAAAAGACATATTTGATAATGTTCTTCTATCCAAACTATACAAATAACTCCTAAAACTTGTTAATAAGAAAACAAACAACCATATTAAAATGGATTAAAGACCTTAGCAGACACCTCACCAAAGATTATATACAGATGGCAAATATGCATCTGGAAAGATGCTTCACATCCTATGTCATCAGGGGGAAATTAAAACAATGAGATACTATTACACACCCATTAGAATGGCCAAAGTACAGAACACTGACAACACCAAATGCGGGTGAGGATGTGGAACAACAGGAATTCTTGTTTATTCATGGTGGGGATGCAAGATGGTACAGACATTTTGAAGACAGCTTGGTGTTTATTTACAAAACTAAAACACTCTTACCATACTATCCAGCAATTATGCTCTTTGGTATTTACCCAAAAAAGCTGAAAATTTAATCCACACAAAAATCTGCGCATGAATGTTTATAGTAGTCTTGTGTATAACTGCCCAAACTTGGAAGCAACCAAGGCATCCTTCAGTAGGTCAATTGATTAGTCAACTGTGGTATATAGGGGCACCAGGGTGGCTCAGTTGGTTGAGTGTCTGACTCTTGATTTCAGCTCAGATTATGATCTTAGGGTCCTGGCATGGAACCTCACATTGGGATCCCCACTCAATGGGGAATCTGTTTGAGGATTCTCTTTCTCTCTCCCTCTGCTCCTCTCCCATGCACTCTTGCTCTCTCTCTCTCCCTCTAACTATAAATAAATAAATATTTTTAAAAATCCTTTTAAAAATAAATTTAAAAATATATAAACTGTGGTATGTACAAACAATGGAATATTATTCAGTGTTAAAAGAGGAGCTGTTAAGCCATGGAAAGATATGGAGTGACATTAAATATATATTACTGGGTGAAAAAAGCCAATCTGGAAAGTCATCTTGAAATCCAGATTATTTCAATCCTGATATTCTGGAAAAAGCAAAACTATGGAAACAGTATAAATATCATTGGATTCAAGGGGTTAGTGGGGAGGAAGACATGGATAGGTGGAGCAGAGAGGATTTTTAGGGCAGTGAATATATTCTATATGATAATATAATGGCAGATACATGTCATTATACACTTCTCCAAACCTGTAGACATTTTGCCTATCATGTCAGAAAACTCCCATTTAAATGTCATTTTGGCAGACAGTCTCTTTTCTTTGGTTTCATGTTTTACCCACAGGGCTCGGCCTACTTTTGTGGGCTAGGGTTCAAATGCTAGGGTTTTTTAAAGATTTTATTCATTTATTTGACAGAGAAAGAGCACAAGCAGGGAGAGCAGGCAGATGAAGAGGGAGAAGCAGGCTTCCTGCTGAGCAGGCAGCCCAGTGTGGGACTCCATCCCAGGATCCTGGGATCTTGACCTGAGTGGAAGGCAGACACTTAACTGACTGAGCCACCCAGGTGCCCCTCTAATGCTAGTTTAATTTCCAGAGTCTCTGCAGTGTTGTTTTGGTCTCTTTGGTTTATCTGCTATCACTAGGGCTTCTGTTTGTCTCTGATTCTCTTGCCTGAGTGGGTGGAAGGGTTTCCCCAGGTCAGGTTGCTGGAGGTCTCTCAGTAAGGGATCAGTATGGTGGGACACTCCTACTGGTAGCCCTGGCTACTCCTGTGTCTCGTGGGTGGGGGGAGAGTCTGAGTCCCACACCATGAGCCTTCCAGAACTGAACATTTGCTGTGACTTCATTCTCTTGTCTGTTCTACCCTCCCACCTCAGTGTCTCTAGATCAAAGTGAGGAGTCTCAGGC
The DNA here is from genome assembly GCF_030435805.1 of Mustela lutreola. NCBI lineage: Eukaryota > Metazoa > Chordata > Mammalia > Carnivora > Mustelidae > Mustela > Mustela lutreola. The sequence continues at coordinate 92,883,817 of NC_081308.1, read as the reverse complement.
CCAGTGGGGAAAAAGAATGCTTCCTTTGTCTACTCTTGTTAGTGTGGCTTCTGATGACTCGCCCAGTAGTTGGTTCACTTGATGTCAGAAGGACTCTCATTAGATCTAGTGGAAGAATAAGCTTCCCTAGGCTACCCTCTGTTGCTAGGTTGGGATGTAGAAATGCCAGAACTGGCTACCCTCCTTCTTTGGGATGCAAAGAAATAAGACACCTTGCCACTGTTATTCTCAGGGTCCCAAAACCCTTTACTTTTTCTTACCATCTTTCAGAGTTCTCCCTTGGTTGTCTCTTGCATTATTTCCAGGGAGGGTTTAGACCTGTGCTTAGCAGAAAGAAGCAAGGACAAGCAGATCTATGCTTTTTTATACAGGTCAGAAATTTTCCTCAAGTTTTAAGAGTATTAAAAGGGTCCTGAGACCACCGAATTTGAGAGCTGTTGGCTTTCCAAAAGGGTGAGCTGTCCCTATGATTTGGAGGAACAGTACTCTACCCCAAAACCCAGCCTACCACGGTGCCTGAAATTCTCAGCACCATATAAGCATCTTTCAAAAAGGCTGTGATAGGGGACAATAGTTTGAGTAACACTATTGAGGCATTGGCTAATCTGATTAACTGGTTATTACCTATTGCAAACTCAGAGTATAGAAGATCTCCAAGATGGAACATAAGACCATCAGATAGCTATTAGAAGAAAAGGCCAAGTTTAAGAGATGCTCTCTGTGCTGCAGAGGAACCCGAGTGGGAGTTCTCACTGCTTGCAGGGTTACAGACAAGGAGAAGAATGAGATACAGAAATCATGGAAAGATCAGAGGAAATACTACAGAAAGACAAATCCTGGATCCCTTCCCAATTCTGCACATCCCAAGACTCTTTTAATTAACATTTTTCTTACTTAACAACAGGCAAACATAAATCAGGGAATTGACATTTTGAAAAATTAGAAGAAAAAGCAAACTATGTACTGAGAACCCTGGTTTTACATATTCAATAGCTAAGTTCTCTGTCACAGGCAAGCCACCTGGTTCAGCTGCTTCTCTGCCAGAGGTTGACTGTTTATAGGGTAACCAATACTGTGATCAACTGAGAAAAGTGATTTAGGATAGACCCCCATGCAGCACCTTCTGACTCTGCACAGTTTCCCTCTTCCCAATGTTCTCTCCATGCTTTCCCATGTCTCATTATGCCTTTCCAAAAAAAACAGAACTGATCTACAGAAAACAGCAACTCTTTCCAGTGGAAACTTTATTGGGGAAAGCTAAGTGGCTCTCTCCTGCCCTCAAAGACCCCATCTCATTTTTCCTGGAAGTTAGACACATCTTTAGCTATGCTTAAATGATGACTTCCAAATGTCTTTAAAGTGTCCAAAATAAAAAGGACAGAATGGGGATTTGGTGGCCATTAAAGTTCCCAGAAACTTTCCCCTAAAAACAGAGACTTTGAAAGTAGTATTTGGTCATTGTTTTTGTTTTCTAGTTTATGTCCCATTGTCTGCTATGGAGTTGGCTATTGGTGGGAGCCTATGACAAAGTAATCACCCTGCCCTCACCCCCAAAATACCTTTAAAGGCTGCTCTCTGAGAAAACGCTGGAAGGCAAAGTAAGCACAGCTCCCATACAAGGCAAGCCATGGAAGAGGCAGAGTTGTCTGTCAACAAATACCTATTGAGCACCTGTTTTGTGCCACACACAGTGCTAAACATGGGGAAACAGTAATAAATAAGACAGACACAATCTCTACTCACCCTATCAACACAGCAGGAAGCCATTTAGAGCACAGACCAGAATGAGGACAAAGGAAAATTAAGGCTTTGGGAACTATAAATGTGATTAAGACATTTGCAACATTTTTAAAGATAGAAGACCTACAAATACATAAATCATTTGAGATCTGTATAAGCTCGACAATATCACTTTAGAATAAGGATGGTAACCTCCAAGTCTACTGTGAGATGGTGTTTTTTAAGACAAGGACACATTGTCCTATAAATAGGTAACAGTTGGCAAGGCAGTATCTCTAGACCATTTTCTCGCCCAGATTCCTCATACCCACAGCACAACAATCAATCCTTAAATTCTGAAGAAAGTTTTCAGAAGTTGTCCCTCCTGGAGAGAGCAACATGCTTCAGAAACCAAAGCTACATATTTCCAGATGAATTTTTTTAAATGTCCCCTGATCCCATTAGTGCACATTACTTAAGCCATGAAGATTAGCCTCTAGTCCACCCAAGAGGATTTCCTGTGATGGTGTAAATGTTGTATCTCAGTACTACCATCTGATTCAGTAAGTCACTACCCACACGTGTTTGCTGAGCACATGGAATTTTGCTAGTGTGACTGAGGAACTGAATTTCTCATTTCGTTTCATTTGAATTAATTTAAATCGAGGTAGTCATTATGCAGAGAGTGAACAGCACAAATGTAACCTTAAACTGAAAGTGATTCTGTGAGTTGCCAGTTAGAAAAGAAAGCAAGAAAGAAAGAAAAGAAAGAATGAGAGAGAGAGAGAGAAAGGAAGGATGGAAGGAAGGAAGAAAGATAGAAAGAAAATTTCCCTCCCTTTGGATTAACTTACTTTAAATTGGGAAATTACTTTAAAATTTAAAAAATCAGAAAAATCTCTGGGTTAACAAGACAGCGAATGAATAACAACCTATAGATTAGCGCCTGATTTAAACAAAACTCAGAACGGCACTCTCCCTCAGTATCCTGGCTGGATGAGAAAGCAAAACAAAACAACACATATGTGGTTGAAATATGTGAGATTGTTTTTAAAAAATCAGGGCTGATGATTAAAAGAAACTAATCCAAAGTATATATATAAAGCAATCAACGTTTTGCAAAGATTTTTTTTTCATGTTTTGGTAATGATTGTTCACTTGTGTACTTACTGCCTACAATATGGCAGACACGGTGCTTACGAGGGAATTATCTTAATACACCAGAGCAAAAATCTTTATCAAATAACCATATTTAACATGATGCCTTCGAAGTGATTTAATTTCCAGCAATTTCACATATAATTGCTTCGTTTTTGACTTACAGTATAACCAAATGATCACTTTTTGGATTTGACCATGAGACTAAAGCTCAAGGATATTACTGCTTTGAAATGCATAACACATAACTCCAGAAAATGAAAATAACATTAAAAAATTTTTTAACAGGTGACTAATATATATTACAAGTATCCAAATGGTATGTGTGAACATTTTGCCAAAGACATTTTTGATGGAAATAATTTTCCTGAAATGAAATGTAACCTAAGACTTCCTAAGTAGTCCTCAGAAAGATGATTTGATCATATCAACACTTATTGCAGTATAATTGACATATACAATTAGAAAGATTCTGATTAAAATCTGTCTTGCTTAATTGTATAGAAAATTGATTTTAAATATGCATGTGAAAATTATTTCTGGATGCTTGGGAAGGTAATTCATTCTTTTGTTTTTCCAGCTTTACAGACACATAATTGACAAAAAACAAAGTGTGAGTGTACAGTGTACAATGTGTTGATTTGATACACTTACATATTGTAAAATGACTACCACCAAAGTGTTAACTAACACCTCCATCACATCACATAATTACCATCTCTTTTTTGTGGTGAGAACACTTAAGGTCTACTCTCTGGCAATTTTCAGGTATATATACAGTGTTATTAACTAGAGTCATGTACATGAGATCCCCAGAATTTGCTCATCTTCTAACTGGAAATCTATACCCTTTGTCTAACACCCCTCTCTGCCCCAAGCCCCTGCTCACCATCATTCTTCTCTGTTTCTATGAGTTTGGCTTTTGTAGATTCCACTTCTAAGTGATATCCTACAGTATTCATTTTTCTCTGTCTGACTTACTTCACTTAGCATAATGCCCTCAAGGTCCATTTATGTTGTTCCAAATGGCAGCATTTCAGAAGGTAATTCATTCTTTCAACAAACATTTACTATGAGCCTACAATGTGCCAGGCACTGTGCTTGACACCAAAGAACATGACATTCTTCCTGACAAGGGAGACAAGTCCAGGTAGCACATCAAATTACGCATTGGTAAAAACATTATCATTATTTCACAGATGTATCTGGATCACCTGAGGGACACTACCAATGCCAAGTATAGATTACTGAAATCTTCCTTTCTCCGACTTCCATATGTACATAAGCATAGCCAACAATAATATATTATACCATATTTCCATTCTACCTGCTACACTGACACTACCATATTTTGCTATGGACCAGCTAGACTCTACAGATATAGAAATACAGTATAGTCTATATGCCAACAAAACCAGCCTTACAAGTCATGGAAGAACAAAGGCTCTGAAGTATTTATTGGTCACTCCGATTGGGTCTTGTTCTAAAAGTCACAATCAAATAAGATCGTGACATTGTCTAAGTAATTTTTAAAACAATAGAAAACTGTATACAAGGTAGAGACCCAATTTTGTCATGCTATACACACACACACACACACGTGTGTGTGTGTGTGTGTGTGTGTATACATACTTGCAAAGAAAAAAAATATACGTAAGAAATTCACCCAAAATCTCAGGGTGGTAAGAGTGCTGGTGATTTTTATTTTATTTATGTTTTCATATATTCAACTTGTCTACAATACCCATATACTACATTTGTAACCAGTTAAAATTAGTTATAGTAAAAACCATTCTTATAACTATTCCAAAACTTGTGTCAAGCATAGGCCTGCATAAGGCCTCACATAACGAAATGGTTATTGAGTACATGTGTGATTTTAGGGGCCTCATGCAGAAGGCCCAGGGGCAACCAAATTAGCTAACGACTGGAAGATCTTTGAAAGGGAACACAGACTTGCACTGTCTAAAATTAAAGTTTAAAATGAATATTCCTTTTTTTTTTTTAAAAAAAAAAAAAAAAAAAAAAAAAAAGAATATTCCTGGGTTGGGGGGAGGAAGAATTGTGACGTGTTCCCACCAGGACAGAAACTGAGAAAGGTGGCTTGTTCCAGTTCTAAGTCCTAGTTAAATCATGGAATAAATACAATATTGCCTTCTGGTGACTCCATAGAACATGTATGTTTAAACATGTAGAAATGAACAGTTAGAGAACCATTACTGAATACCATGCCATTTTAAAAATTCACACTTTTTAATTATGAATATAGTATAATATTCTTCGTAGAAACTCCAGAAAATAAGGAAAACCTGGGGAATAAAAAAATCATCTAGATTCCCATCACCCAGAGGCAATCACCATGAGCACTTTGGTATATAACCTCCCAGCAATTTATTCTAGTCAAATGTGTGTCTTCTTTTTCACTTAATATTTTATCTTGGACGTTTTCTTCTGCCATTAAATACACTCAGTGACCCTCCCTCTAATGACTGCCTAATATTACTGATGGCTTAACAATATCAGAATGACTGTAAACAATATTATTGTACCTACCATAGAGTTCATATTATAAAGACAGATTCAAATGGATTTGGTATTTGAAAAAAATGAGCCAAGGGATTTTCTGAATTAGTGGTCTCTTCTGGGTCTTACCCACATCAGGACCTTGACTCTAAAAATGATTGTTTTGCTCCAATTCCTGAAAACACCCATATTGTGCACAACAATAAATCACTCACATATTTTCCAAAATATGGTCTTGGTTTTCAGTTCGGAAAACTGCAGCTGCTACAGAAATGTTGCGGAGTAAATCATAGCAGGTCCTCCAAGCCTGCTTGTCATAGCAAAACAAGTGGATCATAGCAAGTTCCCTTAAAAGAAACACTAAAATGAATGAGAAAAAAACTATCCTCGGTGCAAAACTTCAGCTTCCCAGCAAATTAATCTGTTCACCTTCCAAATTTAAAAGAGAGAGAGAGAGAGAGAGAAAGAAAGAAAACTACTGTGATTTTCTGAGAAAATTTTAATTCAGAAGCTCCATAAAATTACATTTACAACGTGGCCTATATTTGCTAAACTAGAGGTCTGAAAACTACTTTATTCAGCAAAGTAATTATAATTCTTTTGAAGTGCAAGAGGAGAACACTCATGCAAAAATTTGCGATTTTGTCTTAAAAAAAAAACTCCATCTCCAATCATCTGGGATGGTTTGGAGGTCCTTTCCTTACCTGCAAGGCAGCTTAGGATCAGAAAGACCTTCCAAAATGCGAACACCATTGTGCCAGTGTTCGCGGAGCGCAGCGCCTGCCTGGGCTAAGCTGAGTCTCAAGCGCCTCCTTCAATCACACTGAGCTTTGCCAGGCTTATCTGCAGGCATCACGGAGCAAACAGCCTCTTCGGGCTTACTTATTGGGTACAGTCCTTTCTCAGAGCAGATTTGTTTCTTTGAAACACTTTTCATGGGGCGTGTTTCCTTGATATATTTGCTACTGCGTTAATAATAAACCCATGCATTTAAATTCTTCAGGCTATTTGTACACAGATTCTCTGAGCTTTAGTGTTTAAAATCAATCTTACTAAAAAGTTAAACTTGGGGGGTATACAGTGGGGAGTGAGCCTATACAAATAAAAGCCGACAAGGCTAATTAATTTCAAATATTTCCATCGAAGACTTCCAGCATGGATTCACTAACCTTCGTTTGCAAATTAGGTCAGTAAATTGGTGCTCTAAGATTTTCTCAGGAGACAGGGTTCACAGGAAGGACACGGGACTTAGACAGCAAAAAGCATGTGTTTCTGTGTGAACAAACTCTGGACACGTCACACTTTCTTGAAGCCCTTGCAGTTCTCAATCACGTTGGCAATAGAACGAATAGCATGCTTTGGTTTTCCTGGTTAGAAACCCCATAGCATTTCCCCAACTGAACGCTGCACCATCAGGTGAATGAATAAAATTTAAGACTTCCATTGTATGAGTCTGAATTTTTGCAGAATTAGGTTAATGAGTAGATGCAACAGGATTTCTTTGGAAAGAAGTTTCCCTAGGAGGGAATGGCAGGCTGCCACGGTGAAAAGCCTTCACTTACAAGAGTTCCTGTTGTGTTCAGGTTGAGAGGCGTGAAGGCCTCCTCCGGCTCCTCCTAGGTGATCTCTAAGTCCTGCTGTTTTCACCTGTGCAATGGCGCTCAGATCTATCCTTTCACCAATCTGCTGCTTCCACCCCAGGTTTTTAGGTCCAGTGTTCCAACCTTGACCAAGTATTTTCAGTTAACACCACTATGAACTCCTTCCAACAGGACTGGAATCCTTAATCAGGATTCCCAGGCTTCCAAGACCTGACCCTCCTCTCATCTGAACTTCACCCACTGAAAAGTGCTGTTGCAATTTCCTGCCTCAGAGTGTTTGGTCACACGAAACATGGGCAAGCTGCAGTGATGTGTTTTATGAACTTTATTTATTTATTTTAGTTTTCATTGATTTAAGTAATCTTTACAACCAACGGCTGTACTCAAACTCACGACCCTGAGATCTAGAGTCACATGCTCTTCTGGCCTAGCCAGCCAGGCTCTCCCCTCTTTTAGGAACTTTAATTTATAGGAAACGTCTGAGCCCCATTCACTTTAGCCGGCCAATTTCCCACTACTTCCTGGTTCTTTCCCACAGCCTTTCCTGCCCATGCTCATGGCTGGAGCCAGACCCTGGCTCCAGGTGAATTCCAGCTCTGCTTAGAATGTTCTCCTCTATGCCCTTGCTGTCCAAGCATATTCTTAGGACAGATCAGTCATGGTGTCTTATATGAAAAGTTCTTTTTTTTTTTAATTTTTACCACCGCTCTCTGGGCTCTACTTTGGATAGATTTGCATTATACTTAGAACTAATACCCTACATTTGGCACTTGATTGCTCTCCAGTAGTTTCCTATTTATTAACAGGGTCTCCTCTAAATCCAATAGCTGTAAGCCCCTCCAGGACAAAGACAAAGTCTTGTAAGGCAGCCCCCAAGTTAGGAAGGGTTATATATCAAAATGTCTTGGTAAGCCCTTTGACTGAATCCAAGAGCACACATTCCCGCCAAAGCAGGATGCTTTAAATGGAAGTCTCATTCCCAGATTTAAAAGACACATAGTCGGGGCGCCTGGGTGGCTCAGTGGGTTAAGCCTCTGCCTTCGGCTCAGGTCATGATCTCAGGTCCTGGGATCGAGCCCCGCATCGGGCTCTCTGCTCAGTGGGGAGCCTGCTTCCTCCTCTCTCTCTGCCTGCCTCTCTGCCTACCTGTGATCTCTGTCTGTCAAATAAATAAAATCTTTAAAAAAAATAAATAAAAGACACATAGTCTACCATCAGTGTGAATTCTGGGTGCTGGGACATACAGAGCAGGGGAAGAGGAGAAGGAACAGCAGGTGGCCAAAAAAGAACATTCCTTTCTCTTCCTATGTCATGTGTTGAGCACAAAGCAACATTCCCTCCCCCCAAATAACAGTTGTATGCATTTGACACCCACCTTCCTTTCTGGCCCCAACTCTCATGGCCCCCAGGACCCTTGAGTTCCTTGCTTGCCTTTAAGGGAGGGTCTTACTCACCAGAGTAACTCATACTCCAAGACTACCTTTTCCTTTCTAAACTTATGCCTCCCAGAAACACTCCTCCTCTGTACAAGCAGATAATCGGCTCCATATTAGGAAAGGAAAAAAAAAAAAACCCCCAAAACAAACAAACAAGAACAATCGCCGTGAACATTCCTCACCTGGTTTACACAATTGAAAATAGAATGTTTGCCTCCCCCACCCCAAATGACTCTCCCAACAGGAGTACCAGGCAATCCAATAAAGAGAAATGGTCTGAGAGAGGAGGATTTGCAGGAGCACAGTTTGGAGGGCAGCCCTCTGGAGGTCCACATCAACTCTTCTCGGCCTTGACCCTGCCTTGACCTCTGAAGTCTCCCAAAGATCCATGAAAGTAATACTGGCTTTTCCAGTGGTGAAGTGCTGGGACAGGAAAAGAAGTTTCTAAGTCTGGTGTTCATAAGCCAAGGGATTCCTGTGTCTCCTTCCATACCCCTTAGGTGAACATATAATTTGTCATTAAACCTAGGACACTTTTGAGAATGAATAGGCTGCTATTAGCATTACATGGGACAGATGGTGTAAATCATAACAGTCCCAGGTAAACTTGGATGTCTGGTCACCTGCTCATGGTGGAATGCTAAGCACAAAGCAGGGCTAAGTAAAAGCTTTCTAATTCATCTGCTACTGTGCAAGCTAGCTGGCCCTGAAATGGGTGCGGTGGAGAGTATGACTTAAGACTATTGCCAAAACCCAGAATATCTCAGACAAACACAGAACTCTCTAGAACATTTAAGTAAAATGCCTACATTATTGCTTATGTAAGGCCCAATTGGGAAAGGAAGAATTCTGTCAAAACAAATTCAAAGAGATCACCTAATTTCTCTTCTTGGTATCAAATTTGGATGTTATTGACAAAGAAGTGGGTCATTAACTAGTGCATAAAGTAATGTTAAATATCTTTCATATTTTTATATGGCTTTATGATTTTTTTTTTTGTCAGAGAGAGTGAGCACAGGCAGACAGAGAGGCAGGCAGAGGCAGAGGGAGAAGCAGGCTTCCTGCTGAGCAAGGAGCCCGATGTGGGACTCGATCCCAGGACGCTGGGATCATGACCTGAGCCAAAGGCAGCCGCTTAACCAACTGAGCCACCCAGGCATCCCGGCTATATGATTTTTAAGCTGCCTTTCCATTTTATCTTCACAACTGACTAAAATAAAGAGGGGAGGAATTATCTCCGTTCTCTGTATTAAAAAACAGAGGCTCAGAAACGTGTCTCTCCCAAGGCTACTGCTTCCAAGATTCTTTGGGAACTTTCAAAAATCTGCAGCTTCTGACTTATTTCTCATTTTCGTTAACTTAAAAATTACAAAAATAACACATTTTGATTGTAACGGGGTTTCAAAGAAAAAAGAAGTATGCGGGGAATAAAAAGAAAGCCTCCGTTCTCTCACCCATGGGTGTAATCACACACCATGTACACAAGCAATGGAAGTTTCATGCTTTTCTCAGAGCTTCTGCCAATACACACGCGCGCGTGCATGCGTGCGCGCACACACACACACACACAGTTGTGGTTTTTTGAGTCATAAAGGTAATCATACTACACATACCATTCTCTAGTTTGTTTTCCCCTTGAAATAGCATTTTTAATTGTCTCTTTGGGTCATCTATAGAGCTACCTTATCTGTTTGAAGGCTACTTGGTATTTCACTGCACAGATGTACCGCAACTCCTTTAACCATTCTCTTGTTGGTCAAGTCTTGCATCACCTTCAGTTTTTTGCTATTATTAACACGGTGAAATGGACATCCCTTTGTCTACATCTCCACCCGCTTGCATGAGTATTTCTTTAGATTAGGTACCTAGAAATGGAACTGCTGGATCAAAGGAGACAAATGCTTTAAATTTGGGGACAGTTCACAGTGTTGACCACTGGAAATCCTTTACAAATGGACACCTCCATTAAGAATTTATAAGAGTGCCTGTCTCTCCATAGCCTTGCCAACAATGAAAAGTATGTCATTTATTTTTACTAGTACTGTGGGTGAGAGCTGGTGTCGCATTGCTGTTTTAATTTGTAGTTCTCTAATGAGGCTGAGCCTTTTTTTATAGGTTTGCTGGTTTAATTGGTGTTCCCTTCCCTGTTAATTGCCTATTTATGGCCTTAAAACATTTTTCCATTGAATTATCAGTCTTTCGGTATCATTGAAGTGCTTTTTCTACCTTAGGAATATTAATTTCATATCCCACAGTTAGGGATTAATTCATGGACTGATAATCAAGAGTTGATTAAAATGGAATTAAGTATGGTATATATATTATAAATATTTTCTTCCATTCTCTCTTCTTAAAAAATTTTACATCTTCGACCATCAAGAAGGTTTGCATTTTTTTGTAGTTAGTCTAGCATTTTTTTTCTCTTAGCTTCTGAGTTTCATGTCTTCCTTAAGAAAGCCATTCCCAATCAATCCAAGACTATAGAAATGTTATTATATTGTTATATAATATATATAATATTATACTTTCTCTTAATGCTTCTTTAATTTTGTTCTGCCTTTCAGTTATGGCAACTCTTTCCTTCCAGTTGTTTAAGCCAAAAACCTTGGTGTCATCCTTAATTCCTCTCCTCCCCTTATGTACCACATCAAAACATCAGTGAATTCTTTTGGGTCCATGTACAAAATAGACCCAGACTCCGATGACTGTCCCATACCTTCACAGCTACCGCCCTGGTCTGAGCCACTACCGTCAATTACCTGGCTCACCGCAATGGCCTAACTGGTGTCCCTGTTTCTTCACTGTCCCTTACAGCCTATTCTCACCATGGCCACCGGAATGATCCTTTTATATGTAAGTCAGATCACATCTCATTTTTGGCTCAAGATCTCCCTATTGTTCTCAGTTTCTCTCACAGCAAAAGCCAAAGTCTTTAAAGTAGCTTATGGGACGGAAACCTGGGTAGCTCAGTCATCTGAGTGTTCGACTCTTGGTTTCTGCTCAGGTCATTATCTCAGGGTCCTGGGATCCAGCCCCATGTCAGGCTCCACACTCACCATAGAGTGTTCTAAAGAGTTTCTCTCTTCCACTCTGTCTGCCCTCTCTCCAATAAATAAATAAATAAATAAATAAATTTTTTTAAAATTTTAAGTAGCTTAGAAGACCCCATACACTCCTTCTACCACATGTCCAACCTACCTCATCTCCTATCACTCCTTCCCTCTCACCTTTCTCCAGCCAAACTATATTTACTGACCCTTGAATAAATCAGGCACATTCCCACGTTTGGGGGCATTTACACTGGTGGTTTCTTATGTCTGTGACCCTTTAAATCCAGGTATCAGCAGGTCCAACTCACATCTTCAAGTCTTTGCTCGAATGTCAGTTTTCAACAATGCCTCCCCTGATTACACAATTAAAAACTACAGATTTCTCCACTCCAGCCCTCCCAATTCCCTGCTGCCTTAGGTAGTACTCATTAACTTCTAACATACTATGCAGTGTACTTGTGGTTAGTTTTTCCACCTAGCTAGAATATAAATTTCTCCTTTTTTAAGATTTGATTTACTTATTTGAGAGAGAGAGAGAAAGCGAGAGCAGAAGTGGGGGAAGGAGCAGAGGGAGAAGCAGACTCCCCAGTTGAGCAGGGAGCCTGACACTGGGTTCGATCCCAGGACCCTGGAATCATGCCCTGAGCAGAAAGCAGATGCTTAACAGACTGAGCCACACAGGTGCCCCTAGAATGTAAGTTTCAAGAGGGCAGGGATTTCTGTCTATTTCATTTACTATTTATTCCAAGGGCCTACAACAGCACCTTGCCCATAGTAGGTACTCAGTATTTGTTAAATGAATGCATTTGGGATTCTGAATTTAACCCATGCAGATTTGATTTTTGTGTATTGTGTGAGATGGGTAGAAATGTTTTTTAAAGGTTCTAGTGTCCTTAATAGGAGCAAATCATTACCCTTTGAGGGAATTTGGTCTTTGAAAATAGCTAGGTCATTTGAGACTAATTTTAATAAATAAGGTAGGTGATAAAGTTCATCAAAATGCTGTTTTGTGCCCAAGAAATGAAGCATAGGGCACCTGGGTGGCTCAAGTGGTTCAGCATCTGTCTTTGGCTCAGGTCATGAGCCCAGAGTCCTGGAATCGAGTCCCACATTGGGCTCCCTGCATGGTGGGGATCCTGCTTCTCCCTCTCCCTGCTGCTCTCCCTGCTTGTGCTCTCTCTCTCTCTCACTCTCTCTCTCTCTGTGTCAAATAAATAAATAAAATTTTTTAAAAAGAAACAGGGTATAACTATAAAGTAATGAGCCTGCTGTCCTTGTGGGGCTTGGGAACCGACTCAGACAGAAGGCAGTCTTGGGTTTTCAAAAGACAGACTGAAGCCATTCTTATTTATGGCACCAGCATGAGATAGAGAGAGACAGAGAGACAAATTTGGGAGTAAAATTTCTCATATATATTTTTTGATCCCTGAAGTAGTCATCATGAGAAAATCAGAATTTATTGGACTTCCTCCTACATATTTTGTGGTTTTGTAAGGACTTTTAAAATTTTGAATTACGTATAGAAGGGCATAATCTAGTCAGTGCTTAGAGTCTAAAGACTTTAATTCATTCCTGTTGGAATGGTTCCAAAGAAAATATTTTAAACAATCCTTGTGCAATCAAAGCACTATTGAGTCTTCACTGCTTTTTCTGACTGTCTGCCAGGCAACTCCACTTCTGTGTCCCACTGGTGTCTCAAAACAAAGGTGATGTCACATGTCATTCTCTGGTCACGAAGCCTGTGCCACTTTCCAACCACTGTTGCTGCACCCCCCCTTAACACTTCATCGGCGTACTCTTTGACTCCTACTTTACTCACTCTGCCATTCCAGGAGTACCAGATCCTACTGGTCCTAGCTCTTCAGCCCGTCTTCTCTTTCCAACTCCTGAGGCTTTAACCAACCACAACCATTTCCCAGCAGGGAACTGGTAAAGCAAGATTAAAATGGCTGCTCACTAGGGGCACCTGGGTGGTGCAGTCAGTTATGCATCTGATTCTTGGTTTTGGCTCAGACTGTGATCTCAAGGTTGTGATCTCAGGGTTGTGAGATCAAGCCCCATGTCGGGCTCCATGCTTAGTGCAGGATACACTTGAGATTCTGTCTCTCTCTTCCTGTCCCTCCCACTCGTATGCTCTCTCTTTTCTAAACTAATTAAATAAAAATGGCTGCTCACCAGATGTGTGCAATAAAGCATAGGGAGGGGAACAGGATCCAATAGCTACCACCCCATTAAGAGAACAGAAAACTGCCCAGCTACATGTGAAATAGGATTCAGGTTATATGACAGGAAGAGTTGAGGTCAGCTGAGAGAGGTGAGAATGAACCCTGTCATCCTCTAATTCAATCCCCATTAGCTCTCATTGAGATGGTTGTGGCAGCCTCCTAGCCCATCTCCTGGCCTCTGATTTTCCTCCCTCTCCAGTCCATCCTAAACAATCCTGCCAGCTAAGTTTTCCTAAAGTCCAATCTAATCAGGTCATTCTCATACTCAGAAATCTTCCATGACTCCCATCACCTTTTTGCCTAGACATAAGAATTTTTATCTAGCATTCAGTTGGTGCCCAACCTATCTTTGATGCCTATTTTCTGAGATTTGTAACACCAAAGAATGTCAGGGCTGGCCAAAGTCTTATAAGTGGTCTCCAAACAAAACTGAATACTTTCTGTTCCCTGAACATAAGCCCCACTCTCCCATCCCTGTGCTTCTACAAGGCTATTCTCTCCTCCCAGATGTACCGCCTTACCAAACTGAATTGTCAAGAATCTACTCATCCTGTGAGCCTCCCCACAACTGTTAACTCCTCCAGACACTGATTCCTGATTCCCACATGTGATCTCATCATGAATCAATACCTTTTGCACAGCACCTAGGGGATAGCAGGGCTCTTACGCACTGGTCTTCTTTATACCTCTAAGAATGCAAGTTCCTAAAGAGATAAGGACCGGGGGAGCCTGGGTGGCTCAGTCCTTAAGTGTCTGCCTTCGGCTCAGGTCATGATCCCAGGGTCCTGGGATCAACCCCCATATAGGGCTCCCTGCTCAGCAGGGAGCTTGCTTCTCTCTCTCCTACTCCCCCTGCTTGTGTTCCCTCTCTCACTGTGTCTCTCGCCATCAAATAAATAAAAATCTTTAAAAAAAAAAAAAAGGAGGATAAGGACTGTGTTTAGGTGATTTTATACACACACACACACACACACACACACACACACACACACGAGCTTGTTATTGGCCAGGCATCGTGCTAAGTGCTTTATATGCAATATCCTACTTAATCTTCTTCACAGCCTTATGAGGTATGTAGTCATATTATCCCAGTGTTATAGGTGAGGAAAAAGAAGCACAGGAAAATGAAGCAATTTACACAAATCTCATTTACAGCAACATCTAGACTCAGGACTCATTCTCACCTCTCTCAATGGATCTCAACTAATCCTGCTATATAACCTGCATCCTATTTCACATATAGTTGGTTCAGTTCTCTTCACTGAGCAGTACCTGGTGGCTCCTACTCTCCCTCCCCACCATTTATTACACACAGCTAGTGAGCAGTCATTTTAATCTTGCTTTACCAGTTCCCTGTTGGGAAATGGCTGCCGATTATTCTCCTTACAGGTAAGGCTGTTATTGGTCAAAGTGTCAGTCCCTGGTAAGCCCCTTAGTGCTAAAAATGAGGCTCAGAGAGAATTTTTTTGAAAACCACATAAAAGCCGGAGTCAGGGCCTCAGCTCAAGTCAGCCCTGCAGAATATGTGCTCGTGACTTACAGTATACTGTGACTTTAGGGACCCAGAGTCATTATGTTTGGTGAACTCACTTTTTCAAGTGTATGATATGTCAGAGGGACTATTTGAAAGGGTAGCGCTCATTTGGATGTGCGTGATCTGGTATATTTGTTGAAAAACAAACCTAAGATCACATCATTAACATCAACAACAACACATTTCCTATTGTAGGTTGACACCTACTTGCTTTGCAAACGGTAAAAAGAAGACGTGGCACATAACTTTACAACTCTCCAAACCTCCAAGCTGGGAGTCCCAGACCATGGGCTCTCAAGGGAATCCTGTGATGGTGTTATGCAGTGAAAGAGTTTCCTCTCTCCCTTCCTTCTCTGGGTGTAAGGACTGGAATTTCTCTCAGTGGTTAACCTGGTGTAAAGACACAGTCCTTAAATGTGCTCTCTGGATGCCTTACTGGGTGTCCTCCAGAGAACTGCCAGAAATGGCCCTTAATAAGTCTGAGAAACAGGAGTATATGTTGTAGGTTGGACCATGGAGGTTCTAGTCTCTTAAATTTGGGAAATCTTTGTTTTCTTGTCCTGGAGGGAAAAGTCCTGCAGAAAGTTCTCCTCTGGCAAGTCATGTTTTAACAGTAAGTATGAGTCAGCTTGTGTTGAGTAGCCTAGGATTGCTTACCTAGCGATAGTAGGGAGTCTGGAAAGGGTTAGTACCAGGAACTCTATGTTAACTGATAGTGTGACTCAACCTGCTGTGTACATTAAAGTGTTTGGGGAAGCCTACTCCTAGGCAATTTGTGTTGACGCACTATACAAACACATGTCATAGGCTCTGCTTTGAAAAGTTCACATGTCTGTGTAGGCACAAGCATGCGCACATCTGCCCACACAGGTACCCACCTATTCAATCCAAGGAGGTCCCAGCGCTTCCAGTTTCTTCTAATTGGGAGAAGTTAAGCTTGACTTGAACAAAAAATAAAAAACTACATTCTAATTGTACAATTGTAGGGTCCTGGGTTGTTTTCTTTTTTTAATTCTTTTTTTCTTAATTTATTATTTTTGTTATTAACATATAATGTATTATTTGTTTCAGGGGTACAGGTCTGTGAATCATCAGTCTTACACAATTCACAATACTCACCATAGCACATACCCTTCCCAATGTCCGTAACCCAACCACCCCATCCCTCTAACCCCCTCCCCTCCAGCTACCCTCAGTTTGTTTCCTGAGATTAAGAGTCTCTTATGGTTTGTCTCCCTCTCTGGTTTTGTCTTGTTTCATTTTTCCCTCCCTTTCCCTATGATCCAATGTCTTGTTTCTCAAATTCCTCACATCAGTGAGATCATACGATAATTGTCTTTCTCTCACTGACTTATTTCACTTAGCATGATACCCTCTAGTTCCATCCACATCATTGCAAATGCAAGATTTTGGGGGTTTTGATGGCTGCATAATATTCCAGTGTGTGCATGCATGTGTGTGTGTGTGTGTACATATATACATACACCCCACATCTTTATCCATTCATCTGTTCATGTACATCTAGGTTTTTTGTTTGTTTGTTTGTTTTTTAGCCAATCCTTTTCAACACTTCCTAACAATACCTGAGTGACATTAATCCTAAAAACCAGAGATCCTTTTGGAGTCCAGAGATTGAATACTTTCACAGCTGCCTGAGCTAATTAATGGTACCAGTGACATCGTAATAAGAGTTGTCATATGCTAAGGCTTACTAGATGAGAGTCAGGCCCTGGGTTAAGAATTTCACATACATCATGTCTGATGATAATCTCCCAAAAGAGGTTCAGAGAGGTCAAATGAATCATCATTGGTCACACAGTTTGTAAGTGGCAAGGCCAAGGCTTGGATCCAAGGGAGAGTGCTCCAAAGCCCACACCTTTGCCGATTATGTGATGTGACTTCTTGGCACTGAAAAAGGATGGTAGAATACATAGTCAACACATCCCCTGTGTTCCTGGCTTACACTCTTGCTAGAAAGACAAGAAAAATATACAAAAAACAGGGATGAATTCTAAGAAGTATGTGACTATCGAAGATGGCATTATGCAACATAGAAACTATATGAATACAAGTACAGAAGGAGAAATGTGCACCACTGCAAGGGATGGTTGTGATTCCTCCAAATCTTCATCGCAAAATGAGTTCATGGGATCCACCTCCACCTGGCAGGAGACAGGGATTCTAGAAGGAACTGAGTAGAATTTTTCAAGGTGAAGATCAAGAATGAACCATGAAACGTGAGAGGCTGCATTTCAGAGAGCAAAACTGAAGGGGCAAAGAGGCCATGTTGCTTTATGAAAGAGCTGAAAAGAAATCAGTGTTGGGAGTATCTTAAAAAGAGAGGTGTTAAGATGGGGGTCAGGCATGGGGAAGTTAACAAAGAAGACAGAAGACAAAAGCAGAAGAAAATGGCAAAGGCGCCAAATTCCGTTGGATTTGGTTTAAAGCGGAGACAGCAAATGAAGGGCTTGTTTTTGCGTCTTCTCACCTGCTTGGTTTTTGTCCTGCTCGGTGTTTTGTGTTTGCTGGATTTTATTTGTTCATTTGCTGTTTTAATGAGGCAGCATAACAGAGCAACAAAGAGCACAGACTACAGAGTCAGGCAGCTTGGCTTTAAGCCTGGCTATGCCACTTACCAGCTGAGGGATTGTCAGCAAGTTACTTAATTCCTTTGGGCCTCATTTTTCTCATCAATAAATGAGGTGGAGGAAGACATACCTCGTGAGTTTGTTATTTTTCTAAGAACTGGACAAGTTATTATTTGCAAAGTGCTTAGAACAGTGCCTGCATATAGTAAATGGTATTACACATGCCTGCTGTATTAATACAAATGTAATTCTTTTTTTAAAAAGATGTATTAATTTATTTGAGAGAAAGAGAACAAGGGAGGGGCAGAGAGAGAGAGAATTTCCAAGCAGACTCTCGGCTGAGTGCAGAGCCTAACTTAGGGCTCGATCCCTGACCGAGGAGATGACGACCTGAGCTGAAACCAAGAGTCAGAAGCCCAACAAACGGAGCCAACCAGGAGCCCCATACAAATGCAACTCCTTATCAACCTTGAAACATGTGGGAAACATCTAAAATCATTGTATTAAGAGCTTTCTTTTAAAAACAATTGGTAGGTTGGACCATCCAGGCAGATTTCAGCACAGCAAGCAAGGACAGCTGATGAGTGACTGCTGTCTTCAAATGGGGAGCTACCAGTCCCCACCACCAACTGCTTATACCTGGCTCACTTCACGTGATCTTGCAACTCCTGATTTAAAGTGAACAGAGATCTGGGTTCCTGATATGCCCCTATATTTACAAAGAGAGCTCATAGGGAAAACCTCTTGGCCAGGAACCCACGCCTGGCTGAGCTCATAGCACACTCTTACCCTTAGAGTCTCAGGGAAGTATCTGTTCTCCCCCAGAGGGGGTTCCTCCCTGGCCCCAGGTGTTGGGTCCCTGAGCTGCAGCAGCACCTGTCTCCTCATAGCCTCCCCTACTGCTTTAAGCCTTCCTGTCTAGTTTGACACTTCTTCTTCTTCTTCTTTTTTTTTTTTAGGATTTGACAGAGAGTGCACACACTCATGCATGTGCATAAGTTGTGGGGAGGGGCAGAAGGAGGGAGAGAAGCAGACTCCCTGCTGAACAAAAAACCCAACAATGTGAGGCTTAATCCCAGGACCCTAAGGTGATGACCTGAGCCCAAGACAGATGTTTAACCAGCTGAATCACCCAGGCGCTCCATAGTTCAGCACATCTGATGGGAAGGAGGACTAAGGGCTCCACAATCCTTTGCAATAGCAACTCTGGGGAAAGCACAGGGCTGAAATCAGCAAAGCAGGAATATGCAAGCTTCCTATGAGTTACCGTGCCTCAACAAATTGTGTCATCCTCCTTATGCTCATTTAGGGGGTTAAACTGTGCCTCAAAGTCTGAAAACAACTTAGCTCAAGAAGAATTGACTCAGCAGCTAGTCCCAAACTAAGCTACAAGGGCGACCAAGTTTTTCTTCAGAAAAGAAAAATGTTACAGCATTCCCAGGTAGTGGGCTTCCTGTGGTCCCTTGTTCTTCCTGCTCAGGTTGCTGCTCAGAGCCACTCAGCAGGGAGCCTGGCCTGAGACTTTTCCAGTGGTTTTCCAATAGTCCTGGAGGTTTGTGTCTCTCCCTCAGAAGAGATGTCCTTTCTTTCTGCACACCAAGAAGATGACTGAGTCCTGGTTGGGCAGGTTGGATGTATGGGCCTGTGGGCTTCCAGGAGTCCCCTTGGGAGATGGCCTCCCACCTTTACCCGTGAGGAATGACTAATGGCAAGAATGTCAGGGTGTGCAGGAGAGGAGAAGCTGTGGGAGATGTTTGGGAAAAGAGACCTTGGGGCTTCAGTCAAACCTCACCACTTACCACAGCTTTTGAATAGGCAGGACAGCTATGCTCATACCTGGGTGCAGCTACAAGAAGAGGCTATAGAAGACCCACTTCCAAGGCTAGAAATCAGGTGGCCCATCATGCAGAAAGAGTCAAGACCCAGATGTGGCATACAGCACTAGAATATCAAGTCTCAGTCCTCCTTTTCACAGAGCACCAAGCCTTCCCTAGCTCTCACCACCCATTGTGGAGGTCAAGCAGGAAGTAGAACATAGGTCTCCTGACTCTTCTGGTATGACTTCCTAGGAGAGAGAAAGGTGTAGAAGTGGGAAACTCAGGACTTGTTCTAAACAGCATCATATCTGATGAATAACAACTCTGGAGCCCTTTCCAACTGGGCGGAGGTGCACAGCCTGGTCCCAACCCCAACTAGCAGGAAATAACTTTGGCCAATCTCCACAGGTTCATTACCCTCCCAAGGCAAACAGGGCCAGTCTCAGGTGGGACCTGCATCTGAGAGCCTTGTGGTAAAGACTCTGGGTAGAGCGGGCACTATGAGAAGCATATATCTGTGGGAAAAGCTGTTTGGACCTATGCACATCTCCCTGGCACTGCCACCACACATCCCATCAAGACTGACATTACTCACTCCATTGTTCACCAAGGTTTGTGTTCAATAGGTGGTTGAGAGGGGTGATGATATGATGGTCTTGGTTGAGAGGGGTGATGATATGATGGTCTAACCTATTGCCTCTGTGACCTCACCTCTCACCACTCTTCCCCTTGCTCCCTCCTCTGTAGCCACTTTGGCCTCCTTGTTATACCTCAAATATGCTGATCATGCTCCCACCACAGGGCCTTTGCACTTGTTGTTCCTTCCTTCATGCTTGTCTCCATCTATCTGTATGGTTTGCTCCCACCCTTCCCCAAAACTTTGCTCAAATGTCACCTTCCCAGAGATCCTTTCTTTAGCTACCCTATTGGAAAGTATATCTGTCGGCCTCTAAGCCCTTACCCTGCTTTTACTTTCTTTCTTAGAATTATCTTACATATTTTTGTTTAATATCTTCCCACACTAAAATATGAGATGTGTGAAGGCAGGGACTTTGTCTGGCATGTTCATTCTTATATCTCCATCACCTAGAACAGTCCCTGCCATATAATAAGAGCTCAATAAATGTTTGCTGGATAAATGGGTGAGTGGATAGAGAAGGGGACTTCTATATTTTTTTTTTGGTGCATGTTTACATATAGTGAATGACATTGCAGACATATATTCATTCCTCTTATTCATTTACCAAGCACCTATTTACCACATGCCCTTAGGTATCATGCATGATATACTCAGACTGGTGGATAAGACAGAGAAGTGGAGAAAGAATGACAATAGAGTACGGCTAATGGTTATCTAAGGTTTGGGGAAGCACAAGGAAGGAGCGAGTGAAGGCTTCTCAAAGGAGATGGCTCTCAAAGAATAGGAGCTGTTAGGAGAAGAAAATTGAAGTGGGGATATGGAAAAACATACTTCAACAACCTGTGCACCAACAGAGGTTCATCTGGACAACAGTTTTACTGTGTTGGCCTACAGAGTGGCAGGGAAGGAGATGTAGGGAAAAACAAGGCTGGAGATGAAACAGAGGTGCTAGCTGGGGAAGTGGGGAGCCTTACTTGCTCTACTAAGTATAGAGTTAAGCCTCTAAGACAGAGGAGACAAACTTGTCAACCATGAAGACAACAAGCCTACAGATGTGTATAGTTTGACCTATAAATTCATTTTTTTAATTTAATGGCCAGTATTTTAAAAAGAAAAGTACTTCACATAAAAATCCAGAACCTAGTTTTCTTGAAATTTCAGAATATCATGCCCAACTAGCCCACATGGCTATAACTACCAGCATCCAAGCAGGAGTTGTCCTTGTTAAACAGGGCTTTTGCTCTCCAATTTGTCAGTCTCCATCATACCTGCTTCACTGGTTCTGTTACAGCTGATCCCAACCCCTGGTATATCCAGGAAATAAAAAGGGTTGGAGTTTGAGTCTTTGCCCTCAAAACCCACACTCTTGCCCAGAACATGATTAATACCAGCACAAAGAAAGCCCTCCATAATACTCTATTTGAAGAATGAACAAACTCATATCATCATCTTCTACTGGAAGGTGTTCCCCTCTGACTCTACCCAGGCAAACCTTGTCCCATAACTCAAGGCCTAGCTGAGATACAACCTTCTCCGTGAAATCATCCATGATTTCAGACTCCCCACCCAATAGATATGACATTTCTCATGGCTATGGGGTAAAGGACATGAAGGCAACAAAACTGGGGTGCAGGAGATCATTGGGGAGGCACTAGGATGGTTAGAGCCAAGCTGTAGAAAGAGGGAGAAATTGGAAGTTTGAACTTGAGAATTTGTGTACCTGAGCCAAGAGTATATATAACTGGTGGAAGCTGAGAGAACTATAAGCCAAATTAAAACAAACTCCAGTTTTTTCTGGCATATGTACTATGGTGAGAAAAAAATAATGAATTTTAAAATAAAAAATAAAAATAAAAATAAAAATAAATAAATAAATAAATAAATTTTATTTTTATTTTTTTTAAGATTTTATTTATTTATTTGACAGAGAGAGATCACAGTTAGGCAGAGAGGCAGGCAGAGAGAGAGAGAGAGAGAGAAGCAGGCTCCCTGCTGAGCAGAGAGCCCGATGTGGGACTCGATCCCAGGACCCTGAGATCATGACCTGAGCCGAAGGCAGCGGCTTAACCCACTGAGCCACCCAGGCGCCCTAATTAATTAATTTTTAAAAAGAATGTTATCTCTTCTATTTTTATTCCTCTTCTTGTTTTTTTCCTTTTCTAGATCTCTGTCCTCTGTACCTCAACTGGCATTAGATGGTTAACAGACAACCCACAGGCCAACAAAGACTGCTTTCAGAACTTTTCTGAGAGCAGCAGAAATGAGATTGCACCAACAATCTTGAGGGAGTTGTCATAAACTATAACAATCTCCAACCATTTCAACTGCAAGTTGTGTGGCACTTAGAGATAAAGAAAACAGCATCCTGAGGTAAGACTACAGTCCTATATGCTTCTCTTCTCACCTTATGAAAACTCCAACCTATTTCAGCTCAGGGAATTAATGATGTCATGGCATTTCCAGATGTGCCACAACAAAGTCTATAACCTCTACTTGAGGCACTGTAACTATTTTTGTCTATAATAGTCTGATGCTGTGACTCCAATTGGGTCTCGATAAGCCCCTAAACCTACTGAGATTTCAGACAAGAGCAACAGCAAGTCAAGGAATCTCTTTCTCCCTTCTTGGAGTCCCCTGTTGGTTCAAATGGTAACTCCTGTTCCCACCCATGCATTCCAGTTCTTTGTGTAGCATGAAAATCACAGGCTTTCATTCTTTGAAAGGGTTAACCTATTGTCAGACTGAAATCACTGCCTCTATTTCTTTTTGTCTTTGGGAATTCTCTGGCCCTCTATGTTCTCTGGGAGCAGAGAATGAAATCCTAAGGTAGAATGTCTTTATCTCATCTATGTTGGATCTTTTATTATGGCCTAAGTGGAATGAATTTGAAGAAGGCAATTTTGAGTTGTAAGGGTCCATTTGGGATTCTGGGAACACATCAAGACTTGTGCCTTAGAACAAAAAGGAAAGAAAATCGCTAACTAACAATGAGCAGCTTTCTTTAACTGGAAAGGTGATGCTGGGAAAAGAAAAAGGTCAGAAAGATTCCAATCTATTGAGTCTTAAAACAACATCAGTCTTCACCCTCCCTATAGAACTCCTTCTATTTAACTCTGTGTCTGCCCCTGATAACTCAACTCCCACTTGGACTTTTACCTCTCCTGAGTTCTCCATCCTTTGTTCTGTCCTCCTTCTCCTCCCCTTTCCCTTTTTCAGCTCCCTCTAACTTTTAAATCTCTACCTTCAGAACTCTCCAACCATGCAAAAACCACAGAGATAGAAAGCTGCATGGAGGAGGTGTATCTGAGCTAGGTTTTGAGAAATAGGACAGGATCTGCCTGAGCAAAGACAGAGGGAGAGATCTTCCAGGCAATTCCTGAAGGTTTTCCCCTCTTTCATTGACCGAGGAACAATCCAAACCTGTCAACAAGGGTGTGATGAGTCTGTGTCTAATTTTAGGGACCGATCATAAATCACATTTAAGAAATACTCAGAACTGGGCATCAATGTTAACACTCTGACAGCAATCTGCACACCTTTTGTTAGTGGTCTTAAGCCTGAAATATCAAATGCTATTTGGAAGCATAAAATAGGCTGGCAGACCACACCCATTCATGAGTTACAACACTTTGAGTCCAGCACTATTTAGTTCAGCATTTTGTGGGGACAAATTTATGTCATTGTAACTTAAATAGCTTAAGGGGAATAAAAATCCCTCCACAAATACAACACAGAGAGATATGGATACTTGCAGATTTGCAGAGAAAATGACAGGGGGCTTACAACTGTCCTGCTTTGGCCAAGAAACAAAACACAATGAGGTTGCCAGATTTTGAAAATAAAAATATAGGAAATTTTGTATTTCAGATGAATGATGAGTAATGTATTAGCATGAGTATGTCTCATGAAATATCTGGGACATAGACTAAAAAATAATTCATTGTATCTGACATCTAAATTTAACTGGACATCCTGTATTTTATCTGGCAACTCTACAAAGGTTGTTGAGTCATAAATACAGTGATTCTGGAGAGAGATGCTGGGAAGATGGTGGAGTAGGAGGATCCTAAGCTCATTTCATCCCATGCATACAATGAGATAGTGTTCACACCAGTGTAAATAAACCAGAAAACAACCTGAAGACTGGCAGAACAAGCTCCACAACTCAATGTAGAGAAGAGACCACATCAAAGAGGGTAGGGAAGCTTGAGATTCAGTGGGGAACTAAACAGACACACTGGACTGTCTGTAGGAGGAAGGGAAACATGGGCACTGACAGGGAGAGAAGGAGATGATCATACCAGGGAGTCTACACTGAGAAGACAAATCCCCATGACATTTGGCTTTGAAAACCAGAAGAACCAAATTGTGTGAATTCTTACCACCAGTAGGACTTAAAATCTAGATTTTAAAAATCAGTGAGCTCCTCAAGGATTTTGATGGATTCCTTTCGTACATTGAGGTCCTTCATGCATTTTGAGTCTATTTTTGTGTGTGGTGTAAAAATATATGTATATAAAAAATATATGTTTATAAAAAATAAAAAATTAAAAAAAAAATCAGTGAGCTCAGTTCTGGAAGAGCTGGGAGTATGAGGAGAAACTGAGTCCCTACCCTTAAAGAGATGTATAACAAACAGCCCACGGAGATGCAGCAAAGAAGCAACAGTTTGAGAATCAACTGGGTCATACAGGATGGCGAGTTACTAAATTTGGAGTGTATCCTAGGTGAACAGTGATCCTTGTAAAACTCCAGGAACAAAGGATCTGGCAGGCTCCATTTCCCTCCCCTGCAGCCACGCATAAACACACAACCATCTGCAGGAACTAGTGTGATGTCAACACTTGCTACCTAAATTGCTAACACCATGTACCCAGCATCTGCATGCTTGGTGGATCCACCCTCTTCAGCCAAACCTGTTGCAGTCCTGGTGCTGCAGGTCTCCTCCTCCAGAGAATTGGCACAAACCTTGCTAACACCACACCTTCCATCCCCACACCTCCATGCTTTTCAGATCTCCCCCCTACAATCTGCCTGGCATCAGTTCAGGTGGTGGTGTCAGGTGCCCTCTTACAAAGGTCCAGCATTCAAACCTTGCTAATGAAGTATTTACCCTCCCTTCACATTTTGCAGAGCTGCCCCTCCAATATGCTTTTGGCCAGAGCCCATCCAAAGTGGTACCACAAGCTTGGCAATGTGCAAGCTGCCCTGAGAGAGGCCAACACCACTTCAAAGTGACTCCTGCCCTGGGAAGAGGGAAAGATACCACACACATCAGTAAGACTGTAGCCCCAACAGTGGGGCTGGGGGCAGATGGTTGTTATGACTGCCGGCTCCATCCACCAATGAAATTTTCTCAGGGAACAAAACAGAGAAAGCACCCTGTAGTTTGGTGCTACTGCAACTCTGGAAAAATGCCTGGTCTGACCCAATTTAACCTCAAGGAGGGCCAAGTCTGGCCCACTAATACCACAGGAACCAAATACTGCCCACAACAGAAAAAGAGAGGCACTGCAAACAACTGAACTAAAGGAAAAGACTGCTCAGCCACAACAGCAGGGCACATGCAACACACAAAGGAGATACCATTGAAGCTCCAGATTCTGGTGAAGAGGGGATATTACACCGCTGGGCACTACAGGACCTCATCCTCAAAAAGCTACTGCTGAGTGAAATAAGTCAAGCAGAGAGAGTCAATTATCATATGGTTTCACTTATTTGTGGAGCATAACAAATAGCATGGAGGACATGGGGAGTTAGAGAGGAGAAGGGAGTTGGGGGAAATTGGAAGGGGAGGTGAACCATAAGAGACTATGAACTCTGAAAAACAATCTGAGGGTTTTGAAGGGGCGGGGGGTGGGAGGTCGGGGTACCAGGTGGTGGGTATTATAGAGGGCACGGATTGCATGGAGCACTGGGTGTGGTGCAAAAATAATGAATACTGTTATGCTGAAAATAAAAAATAAATTTAAAAAAGCCACTACTTTCAAGAGTAAGAGATGTAGCACACAGAAACAGACACAGAGAGGTGGACAAAATGAGGAGATACAGTAATGTGTCCCAGATGAAAGAACAGGACAAAATCATAAGAGACCTAGACAAAATTGAGATAAGTAATA
This sequence comes from Mustela lutreola, assembly GCF_030435805.1. Taxonomy (NCBI): domain Eukaryota; kingdom Metazoa; phylum Chordata; class Mammalia; order Carnivora; family Mustelidae; genus Mustela; species Mustela lutreola. The sequence continues at coordinate 92,857,407 of NC_081308.1, read as the reverse complement.
CGCCTGATAGAAAATTTAAAGTAATGATCATAAAGATACTCGCTGAGCTTGAGAAAAGGGTGGAGGACATCAGTGAGACTTTTAACAAAGAGATTTAAAAAGAACCAGTTGGAGATGAAGAATACAATACATGAAATTAAAAATACACTAGATGGAATGAACAGCAAACTAAGGGAAGCAAAAGAATGAATCGGTGATTTAGAGGACAAAGTAATAGAAAGTAATCAAGCTGAGCAGGTGAGAGAAAAAATATGCAAAATGAAAATAGGATTAGGGAACTCATCATCACCATCAAGCATAATAAAATTCACATCATAGGGATCCCAGAAGGTGAAGAGAGACAAAGGGAGGAAAACTTATTTGAAGAAATAATAGATGAAAACTTTCCTAATCTGGGAAAGGAAGCAAGAAATCCATGTCCAGGAAGTATAGAGATCCCCCAACAAAATCAACCCAAGGAGGTCCACAACAAGACACAGTAATTAAAATGTCAGAAAGTAGTGATAAAGGGAGAATTTAAAAGCAGCAGATAAAAGAAAACAGTAACATACAAAAGCCATCAGTGAATTTTTCAGCAGAAACTTTGCAGGCCATAAAAGAGTGCCATTATATATATTCAAAGTGCTGAAAGAGAAAAAAAAATCTGCAACTAAGAATACTCTATCCACCAAGGCTATCATTCCGATTAGAAGAAGAGATAGTTTCCCAGACAAACAAAAAAGCTAAAGGAATTGATGACCACTAAACCAGCATTACAAGAAATGTTAAAGGGGACTCTGAGTATAAAGGAAATACCATAAGTAAAAGTAAGAAAAGTAGGAAGCACAAAAGCAGTAAAAATAAGTATATCTCTAAAATCTCTCAGTCAAGACACTCACAAAATAAAAGAATATTAAGGATGACACCAGGTACCTAAAACATGAAAAGAAGAAGGGTAAAGAATGGGTTCAAACTTAAGTGACCATCAACTTAGTATAGACTACTATATGCAGAAGATATTATATATAAACTGAATGGTAACCACAAATAAAAAATAAGTAATATGCATAAAATAAAAAGAAAGGAATCCAAGTATATCACTAATGAAAGCCTAGTTCTAAAAAAAAGAGAGCTAGGGAAGAATGGAACAGAGAAAAAATACAAAACAACCATAAAACAAGTAAGAAACTGGCAATAAATACATACATATCAATAAGTACTTTGACTGTAAGTAGACTAAATGCTCAAATCAAAAGACATAGGGTAGGATGCCTAGATGGCTCAGTTGGTTAAGCATCCAACTCTTGATTTCGGCTTAGGTCATGAACTCAGGGTTATGAGATCAAGGTGCACATTGGGTTCCAAGCTGGGCCTGGAGCCTGCTTAAGATTCCTTCTCTTGCTCTGCCTGCCTCTTTTTTCTCCTCCTCTCTAAAGAAATTAAAAATTTAAAAGACATAGGGTGATGGAATGGATTAAAAAAAGACCTGTCTATATGCTACCTACAAGAGATTTATTTCAGAGCTAAAGAATCATGCAGACTGAAAGTAAAAGGATGAAGAAACATTTATCATACAAATGGTTGTGAAAAGAAAGCTGAGGTAGCAATACTTATCTCAGAAAAAAATGACCTCAAAACAAAGACTGGAACAAGACACAAAGAAGGATACTGTGAAAAAAGGGAACAATCCAACAAGAAAATATAACAATTATAAATATCTATGTATCCAACATGGGACCACCTAAATAAATAAAGTTGTTAATACCAAACATAAAGGAACTAATTGATAGTAATACAATAATGAAAGAAATCAGAGAGGAAATTGAAATATACATGGATACAGATGAAAATGAAAACACAATTGTCCCAAATCTTTGAGATGCAGGAAAAGCTGTTATAAGCATGAAGTTTAGACCAATACATACCTACCTCAAGAAGCAAGACAAATCTCAAATAAACAACCCAAAGTTGGACTTAAAAGAGCTAGAAAAAGAACAAAGAAAATCCAAAACCAGTTGAAGGAAAGAAATAATAAAGATTAGAGCAGAAATAAATGAAAAAGAATCTTTAAAAAAATAGAATAGATCAATGAAACCAGGAGCTGGTTCTATGAAAAGATCAAAAAAGTTAATAAACCTTTAGCCAGATTCATCAAGGGAGAGAGAGAGAAGAGAGAGGAAGAGAGAGGATTCAAACAAACAAAAGTGGAAGTGAAAGAGGAGAAATAACAACTGACACTTGACACTACAGGAATATAAAACGAATATTATGAAAAATTATACACCAAGTTGGAAAATCTAGAAGAAATGGATAAATTCCTAGAAACATATAACCTCCCAAACTGAATGATGAAGAAATAGAAAATTTGAACAGACCTATTGCCAGGAATGAGATTGAATCTGTAATCAAAAAATTTCCAATAAACAAAGCCCAGGACCAGATGGCTTCACAAATGATTTCTACCAAACATTTAAAGAAGAGGAAGGAAAACTTCCAAAATCATTCTATGAGGACAGCATTATACTGATACCCAAACCAGATAAAGATACTATAAAAAAGAGAACTAGAGACCATTATCTCTGATGAACATAGATGCAAAAATTCTCAACAAAATATTACAAAACTGAATCCAGCAATACATTTAAAAAATTATTCACAACAATTAAGTGGGATTTAGCAAGAGTGATTCAATGTTTGCAAATCAATGTGATACATTACATCAATAAGAGAAAGGATAAAAACCATATGATCATTTCAGTAGATGCAGAAAAGCACTTGACAAAGTACAACATCAATTCATGATAAAAACTCTCAACAAAGTTGGTTTAGAGGGAACATACCTCAGCATAATAAAAGCCATACATGAAAAACCCACAGCTAACATCATACTCAATGGAGGAAAAACTGGGAGCTTTCCCCCTAAAAATAGGAAAAAGACAAGGATATCCAGTCTCACATTTTTATTCAGCATAGTACTGGAAGTCCTAGCCATAACAATTAGACAACCAAAAAGAATAAAAGACATTCAAATTGATAAGGAAGATGTAAAACTTTTAGTATTTGCAGGTGACAAAATATTATATATAGAAAATCCTAAAGACTCCACCAAAAAATTACTAGAACTTATAAATGAATTCAGAAAGGTTGCAGCATACAAAAGTCAATGTACACAAACCTGTTGCATTTCTAAACACTAATAATGAAGCAGCAGAAAGAAAAATTGAGAAAATAATCCCACTTAAAATTGCACCAAAAATAATAAAACACCTAGAAATAAATTTAACCAAAGAAGTGAAAGCTCTATACTCTGAAAACTATAAAACACTGATTAAAAAACTGATGACACAAACAATTAGAAAGACATTCCATGCCCATAGATTGGAAGAAGAAATATTATTAGAATGTCCATACAACCCAAAACAATCTACAAATTTAATGCAATCCCCATTAACATACCAACAGCGTTTTTCACAGAACTAGAACAAACAATCCTAAAATTTGTATGGAACTACAAAAGACCCTGAGAAGCCAAAGCAATCCTGAAAAAGAAAAACAAAGCTGGACACATCACAATTGTAGATTTAAAGTTATACTACAAAGCTCTAGTAATCAAAACATTAGGGTACTGGCACAAAAATAGACACACAGATCAAAGTAACAGAATAGAGAACATAGAAATAAACGCACAATTTTATGGTCAATTAATCTTCAACAAAGGAGGCATGAATATGAAATGTGAAAAAGATAGTCTATTCAACAAATGGTGTTGGGGAAACTCAATGCTACATGCAAAAGAATGACACTGGACTTTCTCTTACAACATACACAAAAATAAACTCAAAATGGATAAGAAATCTTGTGGTGAGCACTGGATGATATATGGTATTGTTGAATCACTATATTGTGCACCTGAAACTAATATAACACTGTATGTTACCTATACTGGAATTATAATTTTAAAAATGGATTAAGGACTTAAATGTGAGACCTGAAACCATAAAAATTCTAGAGGAGAGCACAACCAGTATTTTCTCTGACATCAGCTGTAACAATATTTTTCTAAATGTCTCCTAAGGCAAGAGAAACAAAAGCAAAAATAAACTATTGGGAGTACATCAAAATAAAAAGCTTCTGCACAGCAAGGGAAACAGTCAATAAAACTAAAAGGCAGCCTATTGAATGGGAGAAGATATTTGCAAATGCCACATCCGATGAAGGATTAGTATTCAAAATATATAAAGAACTGATACAACTTGGGATGCCTAAGTGGCTCAGTCAGTTAAGCATCTGCCTTTGGCTCAGTCATGATACCAGGATCCTGGGACTGGGTCCTGTATCAGGCTCCTTGCTCAGTGGGAAGCCTGCTTCTCCCCTTGCCTGTGCTTTTTCTCACTCTCTGACAAACACATTTTTTAAAAAAATCTTTAAAAAAAGAAGGAACTGATGCAACTCAACCCCACCCCCAAATTATCCAATTAAAAAATGGGCAGAAGACATGAATGGACATTTCTCAAAAGACACGCATATGGCCAATTGATGCATGAAAAGATGCTCAACATCACCATCATCAGCGAAATGCAAATCAGAACCATAATTAGATATCACCTCACACCTGTCAGAATGGCTAACATCAAAACTCAAGAAACAACAAACATTGGCAAGGTTGCAGAAAAAAGGAACCCTTGTGCTCTGTTGGTAGGAATGCAAACTGATGCAACCACTGTGGAAAACAGTATGGAGATTCTTCAAAAAAATTAAAAATAGAATTATCACATGATCCAGGAATCACACTACTCAGTATTTACCCAAAGCATGTGTAAACACTAATTTGAAAGGATATATCCACTCTTACATTTATTGTAGCATTATTTATTTATTTATTTATTTATTTTATTAAATGTCTATTTTATTTACAATAATGTTTATTTAGACTACCCATAAAGCTTCATGAGACATTAGACAATGTCAATCATTATTCTTTCTTTCTGACAAATTTTACAACAGAAACAACATAAACTTATTTGACTTTTATAATATAAGCAGAATAAAAGTTTTATATTTAATGCTGATAACTATAAAGACATATCTCTTTCAATTAAACCAACAATCTTAAATTAGCTTCAATACTGAATATTTTCCCTTGATCATGGGAACTTGGAAAACATTTAGGTTAGTTTTAGAATACCAAATTCTTACAAGTGCTTGTCTTTAATCAAGCAGAACTCTTTTACAAATTAATTTTAGCAATGCCAGATGTAGAGAAAATATTTCACATCTACAACATATCTGGACACACATACAAATACACAACCAAGATGCAACCAAAATCTTATACTGGTTTTACTAATATTTGTGAAGAGGGTAGTAAAGGTCCAATTTCCAAAGACACTTTTTTTTCCCCCTCAAAGAAACAGCTCTCCCTAAAATTTGGATTTCAAAGAATGGCTCTTAGGTACTAGCAAAGCTAGGGTAGAAAATTTACATGATAAAAGCACAGATGGAGTGTCTAAGTTTTCTCCAAGGTGGATATTTAGAGCATGTCTGTCTTTTGGAGGTTATTGTAGCATTATTTAAATAGATAAATTCTGGAAGCAGGTCAAGTGCACATTGATAGATGGATGGATAAAGAAGTGGTATGTATGTATGTATTGAACCACAAAAATAATGAAATATTGCCATTTGCAACAACATGGATCAATTTAGAGAGTTCAATGCTAAGTGAGTCAGAAAAAGACAAGTATCGCATGATTTCACTCATATGTAGAATTTAAGAAACAATACAAATGAATGAAGGGGTAAAAAGAGAAAAACCAAAAAACAGACTCTTAACTAAAGAGAACAAACTGATGGTCAGCAGAGGGGAGGTAGGTAGGGGCATGGGAGAAATAGGTAGGTGAAGGTGATTCACAGTACACTTACCTTGATGAGCACTGAGTAATATATGGAATTGTTGAATCAATATAGTGAATCTAATGAAACAGTGTTATTTAACTATAGTGTAATTAACATAAAATCAAAATTAAACATTTTTAAAAGAAACAAAGTGATTTCCCTCCCCAAAGAAAGGCATCCTCCACTTTTTCCAATTGCCTTTGGATCAGCAAAGAGAAATAACTTTATATGTTCATAAATGATCATTCAATCTAATTTTTAGTAGACACTGAGCCATACTCATTACCTTTAATTGCCTTTAGTTTCCCACTACCCTTTGCCAGCTTACTAAAAAAATCTCAGGTGGGCCATACCCATTGAACACATTTTCTCCTTCTCTTCTAACCATTTGCTTATTTCTTAGGGATGCTTAACTTCTCAATATGCCTTTTACTGCAGTCCTTCTACCCTCCCCAACCTATTGAAAATGGATCTTTGGACACAATGGGGAACTACTATTAGAGGTGTACCCAAAGGCCTTTTCTTGATCTCTTAGAGTCTGATAACTCAGCATGCCATCTTATGGTAGCTTCCGTCAACTACCGGAGTACCACTTAAAGCCTATTCCTGAGTCCCCTTAAAATTACTTCTGTTTTCTAATTTAATTTCTTCAGTACCCAATATCCTCTGGGTTCCCTCATCTACAGTCATGGGAAAATAAAGGACATAGATAGAACCTTTACAAATCAATATTGACCCCACAATGTCTCTGGTGGAATTGGCCAGTATCCCCTAAAACCTAAAGCACTAGAGGGAGAGTGACCATTTTGGCAGATTTTATTGTTAATTTAATCATTCTTTGTGCTAGTGCCTGCAAAACTCCTAACCATCCAGTAAAAGACAGACTAATGGACATAGGCACTGCTTTGTACAAGACTTAAGGATTATAAATCATATAGTATTGCCCACATTTCCCTACAGTTCCCAACCCAAACACTGTCCTGGTTTCTATCCTTCAAATTTAACACACTTCAGAGTAGTAGATGTCTGTTCTGTTTTCTTTGGTGATCCTTTACATCCTGATTTCCAATACCCTTTCACCTTAATGTGGGAAAAACAGCAATACACCTGGACTTTGATGCCACAAGACCGCACTGAAGCCCCTTCATACTTATCTCGGGTTTTCAATCATAATCTCCAAGACTTACAACTTGTCTGTCCCTCTACCTTAATCCAACATGCAGCTGAGTTGCTCTTATATCCACCTGATCTAATCTCTTCTCAGGAGGGCTCTCTTTATCTCTTAGGAATGTGGTCTATGAAAGGACATACAATTTGTAAAAATAAATTACAATTTTGTTAGACTCAGATTCACTAAGCTCTGATGTATCCTGGGAGGAAAAATCCCTCTGAGTAGAAATACAGCCATTCAAAACTGCCCTCATCCTGTTACCAAAAGAAAACTTAACAGATCTAAAGGATATTGCAGGTGGTGGATCCCCAACTTTTTGGAGTTAACTTCCACCTACTATGACATGACAAAATTTGGCATCCCTGATCTCTGCCTTCAGAGGTTACTACAGAGTTAGCCTTTGATCAACTCAAAGTTACTATCCACAGCCCTATCATTCTGAGTCACCCTCAGATTATATTATTTTTTTCCTGTTTATACATAAAAGAAACAGTTCTTGGAGTTTTATCTTAGAAATATAAAGAAAGGGGCACCTCGGTGGCTCAGTGGGTTAAAGCCTCTGCCATCAGCTCAGGTCATGATCCCAGGGTCCTGGGATTGAGCCCCAAATCGGGCTCTCTCCTCAGCGGGGAGCCTACTTATCCCTCTCTCTCTGCCTGCCTCTCTGCCTGCTTGTGATCTCTCTCTCTGACAAATAAATAAACAAAATATTTTTTAAAAATCAAAAATGAAATATAAAGAAAATCAGAGATTAATTCTCTCCACTCAATACTTAAACATATCTCTACCCAGTTAAATATATCTCTACCTTTCTCTCTACACAGTAATTAAACATATCTCTCTTGTCTAAGGGCAGTAGCTGCAGCTACATTTGATCTTGGAGTCACCTTTCTACCTCATGGTACCTCATGCAATTCAAATTCTTTCCACAAAGCACTCAACATTTCTTTGCTTTCAGACTCACTTCCTATAAACTGCAGCTTCTCTCCTCAGCATATGTTACCATCTATAGGAGTCATACTCTTTTTAAAAATTGAGATACAGGGGCACCTGGGTGGCTCAGTGCGTTAAAGCCTCTGCTTTCAGCTCAGGTCATGATCCCAGGGTCCTGGGATCGAGCCCCGCGTCGGGCTCTCTGTTCAGCGGGGACCTTGCTTCCTCCTCTCTCTCTGCCTGCCTCCTGCCTGCTTGTGATCTCTGTCTGTAAAATGAATAAAATATAAAAAAAATGAGATACAATTGGGGTGCCTCAGTGGCTTAGTCAGTTAAGGGTCCAACTCTTGGTTTCAGCTCAAGTCATGATCTTATAGTTGTGGGATTGGGCCCCGCAAAGGGCTCTGTGTTCAGTGCAGAGTTTGTTTCAGGTTTTTTCTCCCTCTCCCTCTAAATCATTCCACTCTCTCTCTCTCAAATAAATAAACAAAATATTTTTTTAAATGGGATACAATTCATATATCATAAAATTTATCCTCATTCAATGTATAATGCAGTGGTTTTTAGTATATTCACAAATTTGTTGCAACCATCACCACACCACTAATTCCCAAAGTTTTTCATGATCCCCAAAGCAAAGCCATACTCATTACCAGTCACTTTTTAGTCCCTCTTTCCCCTAACCATAGGCAACCATTATTCTACCTTCCATATCTATGGATTTGTATATACTGGACTTTTCATGTCAATAGAATCAAACAATACGTGGGCTTTTGTGTCTGGCTTTTTTTACCTATTATGCTTTAAGGTCATTCATGTTGTAGTATGCATCAGTATTTCATTACTTTTCTTGATAAAGAATATTCCATTGTATGCATATACCATGTTTTGTTTAGCCATTAATCAGTTGATGGACATTTAGGTTGTTTCCAACTTAACTAATATGAATAATGTTACTATAAACATTAATGCAGAAGGTTTTGTGTGGACATACATTTTTAATTCTCCTAGGTATACCCCTAGGACATGAATTGCTAGATCATATAACTCTATATTTAACCTTTTGAGAAACTACCAAACTATTCCACAGTGACTATGCCATTTTACATTCCTACCAGCAGTGTATAGGGTTTCTATTTCCACATCCTCACACTTATCCTCTTTGATTATAGCTATCCTTGTGGATGTGAAGTAGTATCTCAATGTGGTTTTGATTTGAATTTCCCTTATGACTAATGTTGTTGAGTGTCTTCATGTGTTTATTGGCCACTTGTACATTTTGGTGTCATAACTTATTTCCTCTTCCAGAGAGAAGAGAACTTCATGATTGCTTAAATTTAACCTAAGAACTTTACCTGTCTTTCTTTCTATCACTTTTTAAAATTTATTTGAGAAAGGGAGAGTACAAGTTGGGGGGGGGTGGAAGAGGGAGAGGGAGAAGCAGACTCCCCGATGTGTAGGGAACTTGACACAGGGCTTGATCCCAGGACCCAGGGATCATGACCTGAGCCAAAGGCACTTAATGAACTGAGCAACCCAACACCCATACCTGTCTATCTCTTATTACCTTGAAACATCTCTACAAAACACAGACTAAGAATTCTTTGTAAACAAGTCATATCTTGAGATTAACTAAGTATATTCTCAAGTTAGGTATGCTGTCACTACTTTCCAACAGCTTTTTGAATTCAATTTCCTTCCTGGGGTCAAGTTAGCATAACTAGTAAACTTACAGCCTACCAAATAGCAAGGAAGCAAAAGACTAACATATACACAAAAAAGAGATATGCCTTTGGTGTGGTTTGTTATTTGGCATGCTATACAAGCAACAGGGTTTTCTAACAGTTGCTCGTCTCCATGGAAGTGGCTGTAATTAAAGTTGAAACATACTAAGGATCGAACCCATGGAACAAAAGGAAATGCCTTGGCCAGCCAGAATGCTTAACAGAGTACTCTCACCCAAGTTTAATTGGTTCAATAAATTAAAGATTACCTGATTATTCCAGATGACCTCTATGAAACTTTGAGCAAAATGCAGTTAAAGTATCAGACTGTGAGAAAAAAAAGGATAAGATAATGAGAGAAATCTCAATGTTCCTACTATCAAATAGGCTACAGAGATACCAAGACTGTCCTTTGGTCTCTCCAGTCTTTCTGAAATAAAGCTCGATGAGAAATTTGCAGGATATGAACCATCTAGCAAACAAACTTGAAAACTACTGAGAGACAAACTGGGAAAACATTGTTGAGAACATTTTAGTCAGATAACAGTTGATGTTGCCAGTGAATGCTTAATCTGCCAGATTCATAACTCTTGAAAAACTCTCAAGATGGGACATGAACAGGAACCATAGACTTGGGGACCCTTTGAACATTTACACCTGAACTTTGTACAACTCCCTCAGGGGGAGGGAGGGATCACAGAGATTTAAATATGTACTTACTATTGTCGGCATTCATTCTAGATAGCTAGAAGTTTTCCAGGTCTTGATTATTATAGATTAGAATGTTACTTGTGATCCCCAGGGCAACCTCCAAGAAAATATCTCAAAATATGTATTAAAAGAAATGACTAGGGAATTAAAATGTTACACTAGAAAATAGCTAATAAACACAAAATAATTTGGTAATAAAGAAATTGATAAACAAAAACATTAATAGCAAAATGGCAGAAGGAAGTTTTTCCTTATTGGTAATTACAAATGCAAGTGGATTGAACTCGCAAAAAAACAAAGAATAACAGCATGGAAAGAAAAAAAAAAAAACATGTTCCAGGTATGTGCTGCCTATAAAAGACTCATTTTAACCAAACACAAGTAGGTTGAATATAAAAGATGGGAAAAGATATTCATGCAAATAATAATCCAAAGGGAGCTAGAGTGGCTATACTAATATCAAACAAATCTTATTTAAGACAAAATTGTTTTAAGAGACAAAGAAGGATATATAATGATAAAAATGTAAAACTTTTGAAAATATATAAGAATTATAAACACAACTTCCCCTAACAATAGAGTTTTGAAATATGTGAGGCAAAACTTGACAGAACTGAAATGAGAAATAGTTCTACAATAATAGTTGAAAATTTCAATACCCCACTATTAGTAATGGAGAGAATAAATTAAGAGAAGATTGTCAAGAAAATAGAAGAACTTAAGAATACTATAAACCTTGAACAATACTATAAACTACATTAACTGTCCAATTTTTTGGTGTGCATTTGTTAATAGTATTCGCTCATAATCTTTTTTAAAGATTTCTGTAAACTTGGTAGAAATGGCTTGAGTTTGATTCCTGATTTTAGTAATTTGAGTCTTTTTTCTCCCTTGGTCAGTCTAGATAAAAGTTTGTCAGTTTTGCTGTTCTTTTCAAAGAAAGAACTTTTGGTTTACTTGATTTTCTCTATTATTTCCTTTTCTTTAATTCATTTATGTCCTAATCTTTATTATTACTTTTCTTCTGCTTCCTTTGGGGTTAGATTCCTCTTGTTTTTCTATTCTCTTAAGGTGGAAAATTAGGTTATTGATTTTAGATATTTCTTTTTAAATGTAGGTATTTTAATGCTGTAAACTTCCTTCTGAGCACTGCTTTTCCTGCATCCCAGGTGTTTTCATCTTTTGTGTTTTCATTCATCTCAGAGTACTTTCTAATTTACTTTGCAATTTCTTTGACTCATTATCTACTGTGTTGTTTAGTTTCCACTTAATTGTGAATTTCCATATTTTATTCTATTATTGATTACTAATTTCATTCCATTATGGCAATAGAACATATTTTATATGATTTCAATCTCTTAAAATGTATTGAAACTTATTGTTTAATATGTGATCTATCCTGGAGAATGTTCTTTTTAAAGGATTTTATTTATTTATTTTGAAAGAGAGAGAGAGAAAAAGAGCAGCAGCAGGGGAGGAGCAGAGGGAAAGGGAGAAGCAGACTCCCCACTGAGTAGGGAGCCTGGCGTGGGGCTAGATTCCAGGACCCTGCTATCGTGACCTGAGCCAAAGGCTGATGCTTAACCACCTGAACCACTCAGGTACCCCTATCCTGGAGAATGTTTAATGTGCATTTAAGAAGAATATTTATTCTATTGTTGTTGGGTGGAGTGCTCTCTAGGTGTCTGTTAGATCTTATAGTATTGTTCAGGCCTTCTGTTATCTTGATGATCTTCCTTCTAGTTCTAACAGGCATCCCATGTTAATGAATTAGAAGACTTAATATTCTCAAGATGGCAATATTCACTGGATTAATCTACAGACTCAATGTAGTCATTATCAAAATTCCAAATGACTTTTCTGGAGAAATGGATAATCCGCCGTTAAAATTCACATGGAAATGCAAGGAACCCAGAATAGCAAAAACAATCTTGAAAAGGAATAAGAAAGCTGGGGACTAATACTTCCCAACTTCAAAACTTTCTACAAACCTAGAAGAATCAAAACAGTGGGTTACTGTCTTAAGGACAGACCTGTAGATTGATGGACAAAATTTAGAATCTAGAAATAAACTCATACATTTATGGGCAGCTGATTTTTAACAAGGATGCAAAGATCATTCAATGGAAAAAGAACAGTTTTCACCAAATGGTACTGGAATAGATGAATATTCACATTCAAAAAAATGATAATTTGGACCCTTACCTGACATAATATGCAAAAATTAGTTCAAAGTTAATCAAGGACCTAAATGTAAGAAGTAACACTAAAACACTCTTAGAAGAAAGCATAGGCAATATATTTCCATACTTTGAATTAGGCAGTCATTTTGTAAATAAGATACCAAAAGGACAAGCAACTGAACAAAAAATAAACTGGACTCCATTAGTGAAATGAACCCACAACTATATGGTCCATTAATCTTTGACAAAGCAGGAAAGAATATCCAGTGGGAAAAAGACAGTCTCTTCAAAAAATGGTGTTGGGAAAATTAGACAGCAACATGCAAAAGAATGAAGCTGGATCACTTTCTTAAAAACTTTTATTTTTATTTATTTTAGAGACAGAAAGATAAAGTGAGTGTTAGCAGGGGGAAGGGCGGAGGGAGAGAGAGGATTTCAAGCAGACTCTGCAATAAGTGTGGAACCTGACACAGGGTTCTCACAACCCTGAGATCATGACCTGAGCCAAAATCAAGAGTCAGACATTCAATCAACTGAGCCACCCAGGTGCCCCAAAACTGGACCACTTTCTTATACCATACACAAAATAAATTCAAAATGGATTAAATATGTAAATATAAGACCTGAAACCATAAAAATCCTAAAGGAGAACACAGGCAGTAACCTCTTTAACATTGGCCATAAGAACTTCTTTCTAGATAGTTCTCCTGAGACAAGAGAAACAAAAACAAAAATAAACGATTGGGACTACGTCAAAATAAAAAGTTTCTGCACAGCAAAGGAAACAATCAATAAAACCAAAAGACACTCTAGAGAATGGGAGAAGATATTTTCAAATGATATATCTGATAATGGGTTAGTATCCAAGATATATAAAGAACTTAAAAACTCAACTCCCAAAAGATGAATAATCCAATCAAAAATGGGCAGAAGATATCAGTAGACATTTTTTCAAAGAAGATATACAGATGGCCAACAGACATATGAAAAGATGCTCAACATCACTCTTCATCAGGGAAATACAAATCAGAACCATAAGGAGACACCACCTCACACCTGTTAGAATGGCCAAATCAACAACAGAAGAAACAACAGGTTTTGGTGGGGATATGGAGAAGGGGAACATTCTTGCACTGTTTTTGGAAATGCAAGCTGGTACAGCTACTCTGGAAAACAGTATGCGGTTTTCTCAAAAATGTAAAAATAGAATTATCCTACCATACAGCCATTGCACCACTATGTATTTGCTCAAAGAATATAAAAAGACTAATTTCAAGGGATACATATATCTCAGTGTTTATAACGACATTATCTACAATAGCCTAATAACGGCAACAACTCAAGTGTCCATTGACTGATGAATGGAGAAGGAAGATGTGTTATGTAGATACAATGGAATATTATTTAGCCATTAAAAATAATGAAATCTTGCCATCTGCAATGACATGGATGGAGCTAGAGAGTACTATGCTCAGTGAAATAGGTCAGTGAGAGAAAGAAAAGAACCACATGATTTCACTCATGTCTAATTTAAGAAACAAGACAAATGAACACAGGGAAGAGAGAGAGAGAGAGAGAGGAATCAAGAAACAGACTCTTAAATACAGAGAACAAACTGACGGTAACAGAAGGGAGGTATGTGGGGGGATGGAGTGAAATAGGTGATGGGGATTAAGGAGTACAGTTGTCATGATGAGCACCAGGTGTTGTATGGAAGTGTAGAATCACTATATTGTATGCCTGAAACTAGTATTACACTGAAGTTAATTATATGGAATATGGATTTTAAAAAAGAGAGAAAAAAACCTTTTCTACATCAAAGGACACCATCAAGGAAGTGAAAAGGCAACTCACTGGATTAGAGAAACTATTTACAAATCACATAGTCAGTAATGGTCTAGTATACAAAATATATTAGAACACTTGCCACTCAACAATAAATTGGCAAGCAAACTAATTTAAAAATAGACAAAAAATTTGAAAAGGCACATCTCCAAAGATGATATACAAATGAACAGTAAACACATGCAAAGATCATTAGTCATTTGGAAAACGTGAATCAATACCAAAATGAGATACATCCATTAGATTGGTTATAATAAAAGAAATGGAAAGTACCAGTATATTGTCAGTGAGAATGTGGAGAAATTAGAACCCTCATACATTGCTGTTGGGAATGCAAAATGGTACAGCCACTATGGAAAAAACTTTGGCAGTTCTTCAAAAAGTGAAACATAGAGTTATGACACAGCAATTCCACTCCAAGGTATACACTTAAGAGAATTGAAAAGCATATGCTCAGGAGCACCTGGGTGGTGCAGTTGATTAAGTGTCTGACTTGGTTTTGGCCCAGGTCATGATCCCAGCATCTGGCTCTGCCCTCAGCAAGGAGTCTGCTTGAGATTCTCTCTCCCTCTCCCTCTGCCCTTCCCACTCATGCTCAATAAATAAATAAATAAGTATTTTTTAAATGGTTAAAATAGTGAGATTTATCTCAAATTTTTTTAATTTAATCTTTAGAAAGAAAAAAACTGGCAAGAGTCCTCACATCAAGAAGCCAATGTAGATGTAACCAAGTAAGTTTTCTTTTAAGAGCAGCCTTTATATACACAAGACTTCTAAAAAGGGACAGAAAATTCCTAGTATTGAACACTTCCTTTTGACCAAATGTGGGAGGTTATTTTACCCTTTCTCATTTCCATTATTGGGATTTTGTAGAATGAAGAGCACTCCTTGGGTTCTGACTCTTCCACTTGTCTCATCAGGAGTCCATACTAACTCTTGTTCCAAGGCCTTTATCTGTTGTTGCCAGTGCCAGGTAGCATCTCATACAATTGGGAAAGAGGAGTCACACAAGATGCCCAGAACTCTGTGGGTCCATGATCTAAAGTTGAGGTGGCCTAGCTAGCATCCATGCGGACCAGACTTCTTGGGCCCTCATAGCTCCTCACAGCCCTTTTCACATCTGAGCTACCAGCATTCCTCCTGACCCACCAAGCCTGCACCCCAAAGGCACCATGTCCTTTGGTGGGCTGGGAGTCTGTCAGCTACAGGCATGGGCAAGACCACAGAAGCTGCTGTATCCATCAGACCACAGGAGTGGGAATGGATGGGGTCGCTACTGACTTGTGGCCAA
Source organism: Mustela lutreola (assembly GCF_030435805.1). Taxonomy (NCBI): domain Eukaryota; kingdom Metazoa; phylum Chordata; class Mammalia; order Carnivora; family Mustelidae; genus Mustela; species Mustela lutreola. Next base: position 92,841,678 of record NC_081308.1, on the reverse strand, counting down.
GACCTGCAGTGGCAAGGGTTCTACCTCACTGAAACCCAAATCACTGGCCATCCCACCCTACCTCCTATGCTTGGGCCTCCAGCTCACAGGCTAGCCTAAGTAGGATCTCCCTGGTGCTGGAACTCCAATTTCACCTGTTATTGTTGTTGTTGTTGTTATAACTACTCAATCTATTTGGGTTTTAAAATTCAACTTCCTAAACTTTCTTAATACTTATAACTACTATGACCTAAGGTAGACTCATTGGCCCAAAGGAGCCCTTTCTGGTAAACATCAATTGTCACCCTTTGAATATATATATCATAGGCAGACCAGGGAGACTGGGCATTACACCCTGATTTTTGACTCCACTTTCCTGCAAGCAAATTATAAGCCAGTCCTGGAGAACACAAATGAAATATACTCAGACTTATCACCAAGAGGTTGAAACTGCCTTTCTAGGCCAGATTCCCTGCTTTCATATGAAGATTTTCACCCCTAATTGTGTACCCTGGTGTTGAGACTCCTTATAAGGGTATAAATAGAATGACTTACTGTGACTTACTTCCCTGTGGGGCAAGTCTTAATATATGATCACTCTTATCAGAGTGTAATGATTAATAGTGCCACTTTTACAGCCCACCTTGGGACAACAAACTGTAGGTTTACCATAACTACAAACCTTTTCACACCTAATACTGGTAGGATAGAGCAGAAAACTTCACAAACACATGCAGCCCCTGGTAACTGCATGACCACAGGCACTCCACCAGAAAAAGGAGACAACATGGCTGCCACAGGCTACTGCCCATGTGCACAGAGGCGTGAGGGAGGGGGGGTGTTGTGGCAGCAACCTGTGCAAGTAGGCCCTGAGAGACATTTCCTGATCAGAGATTAGGGATGAGAGACTCAAAGTTTTGCACCTGAGTTTGCATACTTCAGGCGAAGTTGCTACAGACAAATTCCAGAGTCACTAAAACAGGCCTCTGATGTTGGGGTGCAGGGATTGGACAGACTGTAAAGCAACATGGCTGCCCATTGTAAACTGTTTTTGTGCAGTGAGAGCAGGAATGGAAGCTAACTCTTTGAGGAGATCGGAAGGCTGCTGTAGGCAGTGAGGGAGGTGGGGTGGATGAGAGTACAACAAACAGGTCTTAGGAGCCCAGGTCCCTCTGACTCCAAAGCCCATGTCCTTCTAACCAAATCCTTACTCTTAGAACCTAGCACATAATAGTTTCCAACTAAACACCATTTGAGTAAATAAATTCACACCATGGCTTCTTTCTGCAAAATTCTTTCTCTTCACCTCTGGTGAAATTCTGCACTATTCCTCAAGGCCTAGCTCCAGCAGCCTCTACCATGAAGCTTTCCTTGATTTTACTCACTCTTAACCCCAACAGATGTGATCTCTCCTGCAGCTATGGAGTGGTGGGGGGATATGGGGAGACATTAGTGCTAGGAGTGCAGAAGTGTGTTGGGTGCTCTGGGAAGGGACAGAGCTGGACTGGAAGGATAATACTGACTTTTGCAGTTGGATTTTTGCACTTGAGTTTGTCTGTTGCAGGTACAGTTGACACAGGGCATTTTACTTATTTAAATCTATTACATAACAACCTTTGGAGACATGCCTAGAAATTTTTATTTTTAACAAGTAGTTCTGGTAATTTTTATAATCAGACATATTATGGAATCTGTTTTCATCTAACTCTATCAACTTGCTGATAAGGAAACTGAGGTCCAGAAAATGAAACTAAATTACCCAATGTCACATAGTCAGTTAATGACAGAACCAGGATAAAGTTTAATCAGTTATGTCTCCTAAAGCAGCCTTATATAGAGGCTCCTGGGTGCCTCAATCAGCTAAGCATCTGCCTTCAGCTCAGGTCATGATCTCAGGGTCCTGGAATTGAGCCCCATATCAGCCTCCCCGCTCAGCAGGGAGTCTGCTTCTTTCTCTTCCTCTGCCTCTCCCTGGCCCCCACTGTTGCACTTTCTCCCTCTGTCTCAAATAAATAAATAGAATATTTAATAAAATCATAAATAAATTAATTAAATAGCCTTATATTAATTCCTCAAAAACAGTGCTGTGTCTCAAACATACTAACTCACTTGACAAGTATATATATGAACTTGTTATCTGCCAGGACTCCAGGAACTGGAATACTAGACGGGTACATTTTGAAAGAAAAAAATGAAAATTTGGTCTGGAACATGAGACAGTACACAGCTATGTAAGTAAAGCAGAGAGCACGGGGAATAACATAACATATTCTGGAATTATGTTCAGAAGGTATTCTGAATAATAGTATGGAGATAGTTATGAGGTTCTATGAATCTGGACCTTTAGAGATCGAAGTCTGGTCTGGAAACAGAGACCTAAAAGTCAGCAGCTCATAGGTTGCAGTTGAAGCCATGGAACTAGTTGAGATCATGGAACTAGGGAGAGATGTTGAGAGGAGTAGAGATGAGGACAGAAGACTGAAGGGATGGATCTAAGGAATAGATACAAGAAGAAGAATTTACAAAGGAAGCAGAAGAAAAACAGCAAGAGGGGTGGAAGGCAAGCAAGCAATGAGGAGGATGGGATCAATGACCACTCTGTCACCGAAACCCCTTGTAATCTTAATCATGCCACCTCTTTCTCTAGTCCCTGTTCATCATCACTTGAATGTTCCTACAAAATGTCAGAACCGAGCTTTTAGAGGTTATTTGCGCCAGGGAATCTCAACGTTGACACTATTGACATTTGGGACCAGGAAATTCTTTGTTGGGAGAGGCTGTCCTGTGTATTGTAGGATGTTTATCTGCATTCCCTGGCCTCTACATACTTGATTTCAATGGGACACACACCCTCCACAAGACGACCAACCATGACCACTAAAAATGACTCCTAACAAAGCAGTCCTTGGTTGATATCCACTGATCTACACAATCCTCTCATCTCTAAAATTCTGGTAGGAGACATTCAAGTGGTGAACCTCAGGCAGATGGTTAGTGGAGTCTGGAACTCAGGAGAAAGGTCTGGATGAGTGTACAGATTTGACAGTTTATCAATGTATGGTAGTAGTTAAAGCCATGAACATAGATGAGATCACCCAAGGACAGGGTTTAACATCAGAAAAGAACAAAACCCAGGACAGAGCCCTAGAGAGCACTGACATTTAAAGGGGAACCTAGGAAGAAAATTCAGAGAAGTTAGAAGAAGAATAATTCTACTAATGCTACTATTATCACTTACTACCACTTGCCATGTACCTTGCTAACTGCTAACATGTTTCATCAGCATCAGCTCATTTAATCCTGAAAAAAACTTTATGAAGTAGGTATTATCATGCTCCGAGAAGAAAACTGAACCCAAGAGACCTTAAGTCCAAGTTTATGCTGCTAGTCACTGACAGAGCCAGGATTTAAACCCAGATTTGGCTGCCTCTTCAGTTCACACCTTTGTTGCTAGGAAACCTGGGAACAGTGTGATCCTGGTACCCAAGAGATGAAGGAGTGCAAAGAAGCACAGAGTAATCCATAATATAGTACCAACCAGGCCAACAATTTGGGTAGGTCAGATACGTACAGAAAATATCCAGTAGGTTAGCAAAAAAGATGTCTTCGGTGACCTTGGTGAGAAAGGTTTCAGTAGGTGGTGGGAATTCAGGCCATATTGCAAACAATTGAGGTACTGGAGAGGGAAGAAATGGAAAGAGTGAGTAGAGACTATTCAAAAAGTTTAGATTTGAAGGAAAAAAGGAGATATAAGTTGTAGCTATGGAGAGGGAATGATCTAGTGTCTAGGAAGGTTTTTTTTTTCCTTATTACAAAATTTACATGTTTAATGTAGAAGACTTAGAAAATACTGGTGAATCAAAGGTATCTCACAAACCAGAAATAATCATGGGTAACATTTTGGCATTTCTCTCTCTGGGCCATCACTGCCTTATACAACACACATACATGTACATTTTTACAGAAATGTTATCAAACCCTTCATATTGTTCTGTAATTTGTTTTTCAATTAAAATATGTTATAAACACTTTGCCATGATAATGAATGTTCTGTGCAAACATCATTACAATAGCTGCTTGATATTCCTACAGGCTGTGGTGAAACATTATTTCCTATACTGTCAGAATCCTTCTCTCTTCTTTGCTTGTTTTCTTTTCTTGTCTTGTCTTGTCTTCTCTTCTCCTTCCCTTCCATTCCTTTTCTTTTTATTAACTTCCTTTCTCTTCCTTCCTACCCGCCTCCCCACAAGTTTTTGTGCAGTGGAAATGTAATTAATTCAGCTACAACAGACTTAATTTTGAATAAAATATGAGACATACATTTTCGAAAAGAGAATTTGTTTTTTTTTTTTAAAGATGAATGGTATTTGATCTACTTATACCCAGCAGTGTATGTGTGTATGGTGTGTGTGTGTGTGTGTGTGTGTGTGTGTGTGTTTGAGACAAAGAGAAGCTAGTAGAGAAGAAGAGGTTGAAGATAGAGCTGGGGGACAGGAAGGGAGGGTTTTCAACAACTTCTTAGGAAGGAAGGAGTATACAGAACATAGATGTCATGCTTACAGTTAGACAGATGCCTGTAAGTCTAGGAGGGTTGTATCAGTTTGGACAGAAGGAAGTTGAGGTTATTTCTCATCTCTTTATTTATGGTAAAGTGGAAGTCCAGGTTATCTTCTGGGAGGCAGGAGGAAGGGGACTTAGCAAAACTGATAAAGACCCAAACTGTCTTCTTGGGTGAATGGGAGGGAATGCTGATGAAGGGCCCAGAAAAGATCCATGGCAGTGTGAAAGCCCATCTGAGACCGAAGTCCATCTCCATGCATAGGAGGCAGACATTTTGCTTTGACTTAGGTTCAGGCTTCTGCTATTATGAAAGTACAATGGATGAACTAGTGGCAAGGGAGGTTGAAAACATTAGTAAGATAGTTGTCTGGGGTGGAAATGAAGAAGACAGTGCTGATAGTTTGCATGGGAAATAATGAAAGGGCCAAAGGACTAAAGAGTTAATTGAGTTAGAAGAATAATTTCAGTGATGATAAAAACATAAAGACTAGAAAGATAGAAGGTGCTGGTCAGAAAATGTTGAATTCTCGCCACCAGAAATATCACAACTCCAGGACGCAAGGATTGAGACCTGAAGCCACCTCATCTGGGGCCGGTGACACTCCAGGCCATACCAATGCAGAAACTATAACCTCTGGCTTTGACACCATAATAGTCCAAAGAGACAGAGACTATAGATGTTATGCTGAGGGAACTCTAGTTATTAGGCTTGATTTTTATTTTCCAAGATCTGCTCAGACTAAATCCATTAGGCCTTCATCCTGGTTATCCCTACTCTTCCTCCCCCAGTATCTATTCCACCACCATCCCCATAATGCCATGTACTTCCTTGCCCCTTATTCAGTACTCCACTCCTCCACCCCCAGAAATTTTCCTCTGTACCCACAGATTGCTTCACCATATCCAGTAAACCATCATATATACTCAGACTCTTCATTGAATCTGTTACATGGCCACTACTGCAGCCCTCTAGAGTAGGATTAATCTTCTCTATCCTCAAAGCAAGATGAAGTGTGAAACTGGTGTTCTGCTTGCTTCCCATTTCTGCTTTCAGATCATTACTTCCCTGTGCTCCTGAAACAAACCCCAAACCACAAAAAGGCCCACTTGAGGCCATTTAATTATATGCCTTCTTTCCTTCTTCACCATTCATCAATCCTTTGGGCCACTTCTTTTTATGTATTGATGACTTTGGTCCCTGATCCACAGCTTTTCTTCCCAATTTAAGCCCTAGCCCTATCCTGAGTGATTTCAGCATCTCCAAAACTAACCCAACTGACACCTCCATTCTTTAATCTCTTCATCTCAAAAGACCTTCTCTTTCCCCTTAATCACACACACCCATAGCTACACTCCAGACCTTGCTATTACCTGAAATGGTTTCATTCCCAAAGTCATGGGTTCAAGCATCCCCATCTTCAGCAGCAACCTCCTATTCCCAGTATTTTCAATTAGCACTATGAGCACTCCTCAGTTCCTAAAGTCCATAGATCCAGCTATTTCCTCCCAGTCTATCAGGGCTCTTTTTTACTTCCTTCATTACTTGGCTTAAATGCCATTGTTCATCATTTCAGTAATGTTCTTGGCAGTATTAAGCTTCCTCACCTTAAACTTGTTTCATAAAATCCCCACCCTAATAAATCCAATTCTGTTTTCTCTGTATCTTCACCTGAGCACAGTGTGTGTGTGTGTGTGTGTGTGTGTGTGTGTGTGTGTGTGTCTATCTTCACATCCACCCCTGTTCCCAGCAGTTCTTTCAGCATCACAGAGGAAATTATCTGCTTCCATATTATTCTCTTCTGTTACATTAGAAAAAGGTGATACCACTTCCCTCCAATGGCTATCCCTCTATGTATACTTTTGATCCCATTGTCTGCTCTCTTTCAGGAGCTTTGTGTTATTAATGATCCTTTCTCTTTCTTGTTTGTTCAATTTTTCCCTCTCCATTGGGTCCTTCCCAACAGGTTTAAACATACCCAATCTTTTCCATTAAAAAAAAAAAGAAAACAAAAAATTGCTCAACTCCACACTTCACTCAAGCTACTACCATTCCTTTCTCAGCCAAACTTCTTGAAAGAGTTGTCTCTTCTTATTGTCATTGTTTTCTTGCCTCCTATTTACACCTCATCCCATTTCCATCTGGTTTCCAGCCTCTTTACTTATGGCAAAAGAGCTCCTGAGCAGGTCACAGTAACCTCCATAATGTCAAAACTGATGGGCATTTTTCTTTTCATTTTTTAAATTTATTTTTTATTTATTTTCAGCATAACAGTATTCATTATTTTTGCACCACACCCAGTGCTCCATGCAATCTGTGCCCTCTCTAATACTCACCACCTGGTTCCCCCAACTACCTTCTCCTCTCTAACTCCCCAGGTCCTCCATGCTATTTGTTATGTTCCACAAATAAGTGATACCATATGATACTTGACTCTCTCTGCTTGACTTATTTCACTCAGCGTAATCTCTTCCAGTCCCGTCCATGTTGCTACAAAAGTTGGGTATTCATCCTTTCTGATGGAGGCATACTACTCAATAGTATATATGGACCACATCTTCCTTATCCATTCGTCCATTGAAGGGCATCTTGGTTCTTTCCACAGTTTGGTGACCGTGGACATTGCTGCTATAAACATTGAGGTACAGATGGCCCTTCTTTTCACTACATCTGTATCATTGGAGTAAATACCCAGTAGTGTGCAATGGCAGGGTCATAGGGAAGTTCTATTTTTAATTTCTTGAGGAATCTCCACACTGTTCTCCAAAGTGGCTGCACCAACTTGCATTCCCACCAACAGTGTAAGAGGGTTCCCCTTTCTCCACATCCTCTCCAACACATCTTGCTTCCTGTCTTGCTAATTTTGGCTATTCTAACTGGTGTAAGGTGATATCTCAATGTGGTTTTAATTTGAATCTCCCTGATGGCTAGTGATGATGAACATTTTTTCATGTGTCTGATAGCCATTTTCATGTCTTCATTGGGGAAGTGTCTGTTCATATCTTCTGCCCATTTTTTAATATGATTGTCTGTTTTGTGTGTGTTGAGTTTGAGGAGTTCTTTATAGATCCTGGATATCAACCTTTTGTCTGTACTGTCATTTGCAAATATCCTCTCCCATTCCGTGGGTTGCCTCTTTGTTTTCTTGACTGTTTCCTTGGCTGTGCAGAAGCTTTTGATTTTGATGAAGTCCCAAAAGTTTATTTTCGCATTTGTTTCCTTTGCCTTTGGAGACATATCTTGAAAGAAGTTGCTGTGGCTGATATTGAAGAGATTACTGCCTATGTTCTCCTCTAGGATTCTGATGGATTCAAGTCTCACATTGAGGTATTTTATCCATTTTGAGTTTATCTTTGTGTACGGTGTAAGACAATGGTCGAGTTTCATTCTTCTACATATAGCTGCCCAGTTTTCCCAACACCATTTATTGAAGAGACTGTCTTTTTTCCACTGTATATTTTTTCCTGTTTTGTCAAAGATTATTTGACCATAGAGTTGAGGGTCCATATCTGGGATCTCTACTCTGTTCCACTGGTCTATGTGTCTGTTTTTATGTCAGTACCATGCTGTCTTGGTGATCAAAGCTTTGTAGTAAAGCAAAGGTGGTCCTAAGGGGGAAATACATAGCCATCCAAGCCTCCCTCAAAAAACACTGAAAAATCCAGAACACAGCAGCTGTCTCTACACCTTAAAGAACTGGAGAATCAACAACAAATCAAAGCAACTCCACACATGAGAAGGGAAAACACCCAGATTAGAGCTGAGATCAATGAGGTAGAAACCAGAGATATAGTAGAACATATCAATGAAACTAGAAGCTGGTTTTTTGAAAGAATAAATAAGACTGATAAACCATTGGCCACACTAATCCAAAAGAAAAGAGAGAAAGCCCAAATTAATAAAATTATGAATGAAAAGGGAGAGATCACAACTAACACCAAGGAAGTAAAAACAATCATCAGAAGTTATTATCAACAGTTATACACCAGTAAGCTAAGCAACCTAGATGAAATGGATGCACTCTTGGAAAACTATAAACTCCCAAAACTGAACCAGGAATAAATTGACAACCTGAATAGACTGATATCTAGTAACGAGATTGAAGCAGTGATCAAAAACCTCCCAAAAAGCAAGAGCCCAGGACTTTACGGATTCCCTGGGGAATTCTACCAAACTTTCAAAGAAGAAATAACACCTATTCTCCTGAAGTTGTTTCAAAAAATTGAAGCAGAAGGAAAACTTCCAGACACTTTCTATGAAGCCAGCATTACCCTGGTCCCCAAACCAGGCAAAGACCCTACCAAAAAGGAGAATTTCAGACCAATATCCCTGATGAATATGGATGCTAAGATTCTCAACAAGATCCTAGCAAACAGGATCCAACAGCACATTAAAAAGATTATCCACCATGACCAGGTGGGATACATTCCTGGGCTACAAGGATGGTTCAACATTTGCAAATCAATCAATATGATAGAACAAATTAATAAGAAAAGAGAGAAGAACCACATGGTCCTTTCAATCAATGCAGAAAAAGCATTTGACAAAATCCAGCATCCGTTCCTGATTAAAACGCTTCAAAGTATAGGGATAGAGGGAACATTCCTGAACTTCATCAAATCTATGAAAGACCCATAGCAAATATCATCCTCAATGGGAAAAAGTTTGCAGCCTTCCCGTTGAGATCAGGAACATGACAAGGATGCCCACTCTCACCACTCTTGTTCAACATAGTATTAGAAGTCCTAGCAACAGCAATCAGACAACAAAGAGAAATAAAAGGTATCCAAATAGGCAAAGAAGAAGTCAAACTCTCTCTCTTCACAGATGACATGATTCTTTATATGGAAAATCCAAAAGACTCCACCCCCAAACTACTAGAACTCATACAGCAATTCAGTAATGCGGCAGGATACAAAGTCAATGTACAGAAATCAGTGGCTTTCTTTTACACTAACAATGAAAATACAGAAAGGGAAATTAAAGAATCGATTCCATTTACTATAGCACCAAGAACCATAAGATACCTGGAAATAAACCTAACCAAAGAGGTAAAGGATCTGTACTCAAGGAACTACAGAACACTCATGAAAGAAATTGAAGAAGACACAAAAAGATGGAAGACCATTCCATGCTCTTGGATCGGAAGAATAAACATTGTTAAAATGTCTATACTGCCTAGAGCAATCTATACTTTTAATGCCATTCTTTTTTTTTAAAATTTTTTCAATTTATTTATTTTCAGAAAAACAGTATTCATTATTTTTTCACCACACCCAGTGCTCTATGCAATCTGTGCCCTCTATAATACCCACCACCTGGTACCCCACCCTCCCACACCCCCGCCACTTCAAACCCCTCAGATTGTTTTTCAGAGTCCATAGTCTCTTATGATTCACCTCCCCCTACCAATTTACCCCATCTCCTTTCTCCCCTCTAACACCCCTTGTCCTCCATCATATTTGTTATGGTCCACAAATAAGTGAAACCAAAATTCCACGGGTATTCTTTAAAGAGCTGGAGCAAATAATCCAAAAATTTGTATGGAATCAGAAGAGACCCCAAATCGCTAAGGAAATGTTGAAAAACAAAAATAAAACTGGGGGCATCAGGTTACCTGATTTCAAGGCATTTTTCATTTCTTATCTTTCTAGACTTCTTGGCAGCATTTGACCAGAAAATCACTCCCTCCTTCTTGAAATGTTCACTTTCCTTGGTGTTTTAAAAATTGAACTATTATGATTATAGATTCAGCTGTGGTTGTAAAACTAAGACCGAGATCTCACCCTTCACCCAGCTTTTCCCAGCAGTAACATCCTGCAAAACTGTATTGTAACATTCTAACCAGAATATTGACAATAACAGTCAGAATACAGAACAGTTCCGTTACTGAGAGGATCTCTTATGGTGGTTTTTATAGTCATAGCCACTTCTAAGTGCTCCCTGACCCTTGCTCTCCCCCATCCCTGCCCTTAGCTACTAATATGCCCTCCATTTCTAAATTTTGTTGTTTTAAGAATGTTATATGAACAGAATCATAAAGTATGTAATCTTTTGAGATTTGCTTTTTTTCCAGTCACAATAGTTACCTGAAGATTCATCCAGGCCATCGCATGTATCAATCAATATTTCTCTTTATTGTTGAGTAGTATTCCAGGGTATGGTTGTACCATATTTTTAAAACCTATTTATCTCTTCTCTAGTCATCTGTTGAAGAACATTTGAGTGGTTTCCAGTAGGGATTTATTAGGAATAAATTTCCAATGAATGCCTCTGTATAGGTTTTTGTGGGAATGTAAATTCCCATTTCTCTGGGATAAATGCCCAGGAGTACAATTACTGGGTTATATAGTAGTGGTATGTTTAGTTTTATAAGAAACCGACAACCTGTTTTCTTCAGTGGCTATACCATTTTATATTTCTACCAGTAATGTAAGCAATGTATGAGTGACTGTTTCTCTGCACCATTATCAGCACTTAGTGTTATTACTGTTTTTATTTTTTCCATTTTGGCAGGTGAGTGGTGGTATTTTATTGTGGTTTTATTTGCATCTCTATAATGCTTAATAATGTTTAACATTGTTTCATGTGCTTATTTGACATCTGTATATCCTCTTCAGTAAAATGTCTGTTCATGTATTTTGCTCATTTTCTAATTAAATTGTCTGATCATTTTCTTTTGAGTTCTGAGAATTCTTTATACATTTTTTAAATTTTTTCTTTTCAGCATAACAGTATTCATTGTTTTTGCACCGCACCCAGTGTTCCATGCAATCCGTGCCCTCTCTAATACCCACTACCTGGTTCCCCCAACCCCCCACCCCCCGCCCTTCCAAAACCCTCAGATTGTTTTTCAGAGTCCATAGTCTCTCATGGTTCACCTCCCCTTCCAATTTCCCTCAAATCCCTTCTCCTCTCCATCTCCCCTTGTCCTCCATGCTATTTGTTATGCTCCACAAATAAGTGAAACCATATGATAACTGACTCTCTCTGCTTGACTTATTTCACTCAGCATAATCTCTTCCAGTCCCGTCCATGTTGCTACAAAAGATGGGTATTCATCCTTTCTGATGGAGGCATAATACTCCATAGTGTATATTAATTTTGGGGACTTCATCAAGATCAAAAGCTTCTGCACAGCAAAGGAAACAGTTAAGAAAACAAAGAGGCAACCCACGGAATGGGAGAAGATATTTGCAAATGACAGTACAGACAAAAGGTTGATATCCAGGATCTATAAAGAACTCCTCAAACTCAACACACACAAAACAGACAATCATATTAAAAAATGGGCAGAAGATATGAACAGACACTTCCCCAATGAAGACATGAAAATGGCTATCAGACACATGAAAAAATGTTCATCATCACTAGCCATCAGGGAGATTCAAATTAAAACCACATTGAGATATCACCTTACACCAGTTAGAATAGCCAAAATTAGCAAGACAGGAAGCAAGATGTGTTGGAGAGGATGTGGAGAAAGGGGAACCCTCTTACACTGTTGGTGGGAATGCAAGTTGGTGCAGCCACTTTGGAGAACAGTGTGGAGATTCCTCAAGAAATTAAAAATAGAACTTCCCTATGACCCTGCCATTGCACTACTGGGTATTTACTCCAATGATACAGATGTAGTGAAAAGAAGGGCCATCTGTACCCCAATGTTTATAGCAGCAATGTCCACGGTCACCAAACTGTGGAAAGAACCAAGATGCCCTTCAATGGATGAATGGATAAGGAAGATGTGGTTCATATACACTGTGGAGTATTATGAGAATTCTTTATACATTTTAGATATGAGTCCTTTGTTAGATACATAGTTTATAAACGTTTTTTCCTGGTTTCTAGCTTGTCTTTTCATCCTCTTAACAGAATCTTTTGTAGAGCAAAAGTTTTAAATTAATTTTTAAGTTTATGTAGTGCTAGATTCAGAAGATTTTCTCCTATACATATTCTAAAGTTTTATCATTTTGCACTTTATATTTACATCTGCAGTTCATCTTAATTTTTATAAAAGGTGTGAACTTTAGGCTGAGGTTCATATGTTCTTTTTTGTGTGTGCCTGTGAATATCAAATTGCTTATCAAATTTGCTGTTTGTTAAAAACACTATAATTCCTATATTGAACAGCTATGTAAAAACAAAAATTTTGAGCATATTTGTGGGTTTATTTCTAAGTTCTCTATTCTGTTCTAATGACCTGTGTGTCTTTCCCTCTTCCAATGCCACACTGTCTTCATTACTATAGTTGTATAGTAAACCTTAATAAGCAATACTTGTTTTGTTCACCATTGTATCCTCAGCCCCTTGAACAGTGCCTAGCAAATTGTAAACACACAACATTTTAAAATATTGTTGAGGTGGAGCTGTTCTGGGTGAGAATGACATTATGAGTTATGTTATCTAATAGAAATTTCTCCAATGATAAAAATTTTCTCTATCTGCATTATCTAATATGGCAGTCACTAGCCACATGTGGCTTTTGAGCCCTTGAAATGTGGCTAGTGTAACTGAGGAGCTGATTCACAATTTTTATTTAATCTTAGTTCATTAAAGTGTAAATAGCCACCTGTGGGTAGTGGTTACTGTTTGGATTGCACAGGTCTAGAGGGTAGCCATGAAAGAGGGTAACTAAAATGGAGACATTAATAAATCATTAGGTTTTAAAAAGTAAGGAACTGCTAGGCCAAAGTTTCGGATGTGTCAGCCAAGTGAACAGTGATACTCCCAGGAATACAACATGAATATTGGCAAGAATGGTTATGTGTTAGGGAGTGCCTGGGTGGCTCAGTTGATTAAGTGTCTGCCTTTAGCTAGTCATGATCCCAGGATCCTGGAATCGAGCCCCATGTTGGGCTCCCTGCTCAGGGCAAGGCTGTATCTCCCTTCCCCTCTATCCCCCTCCCTGCTCATGCTCGCTCTCTCTCTCTCTCTCTCTGAAAAAAATAAATAATTTTTTTTTAAAGAAAGAAATGAAAAACTATGTGTTAGAGGCTAAAAGGCCAGGATTACTTCGAGGGTATGACCAGTACCTAGGCAACAGAAACAAGGTATGGTAAGTGATTGATTTTGCTGGAAGGTGTCTTAGCATTGTATTTCCAGGAGGGCAGAGGAACAAAGGCCTGGAAGCTTTCTCAGAAAAGCAGGAGGAGGGGCACCTGGGTGGCTCAGTGGATTAAGCCTCGGCTTTCGGCTCGGGTCACAATCTCAAGGTCCTGGGTTTGAGCTCCGCATGGGACTCTCAGATCAGCAGGTAGCCTGCTTCCCCTTCTCTGTCTGCCTCTCTGCCTACTTGTGATCTCTCTCTTTCTGTGTCAAATAATTTCTTTAAAAAAATAAAGAAAAAAAAAAAGCAGGAGGATGCAAGTCCCTCTTTCAGTCCCTAGAGATGAATGTCCTTAGCAAAATTCCAGAGTCAACCAGGGCAAGGAGGAGCAAGTAGCATTTGGTGAGCCGGAGAAGGAACACATAGGAGAGCTTCTTTCTCATGTAACAAAGGATACAGTGGACACAGTGGACATTTTGGGAAGGAAGGGTGTCATGGGAAGAAAAGCTGGGGAGAAGTAGCACAAAGTAATATGAGAATATGAGAGGTGACTGCAGTAAGGTTGCCTGCCCTCCAAAATGCTGAGGAGGAGGCAGAGCTGGTCTCTTGGGAAAAGGTTCTGTTGCCCTGACTACGAACAGCATAATAGAGTATTTAGCTTTTGAACCTTTTTTGAAGAAAAGTGAATTTTTGTAATTGATGTATGTAACCATACATACATTGTATGTATACAATGTTTCATATATATGAATTAATCGTTAAACACTACATCAAAAACTAATGATGTACTATATGGTTGCTAACTGAACTGGATTTAAGAAAAAAAAGTTACCCTTCAAAAAAAAGTCAACATTTCATGTAATAGATTTTTTTTATTGTGGTAAAATGTGCCATTTTAACCATTTGAAAGTGTACAGTTCAGGGACACTTGGTACAATCATAATGAATAATATTATTTATTTATTTATTCATTTATGTATTTATTTTGCGTGATAAATTGGATATATGATCCGTTTTTATTTTGGGGTTTTGATTTTTTTTAATTTAAATTCAATTAGCCAAGGTACAGGGCATCATTAGCTTTTGATATAATGTTCAACAATTCATTAGTTGAGTATATCACAAAGTGTGCATGATATGATGAATACATAATTTTAAACAAGAAAATGGGGGGGGGTGCACCTATGATGATGGCCAGTAATGGGAACCTGGTGGCTTTCACTGTTCTCACAGTTCCAAATGCAGTGAAAATATAGGGTTGGGCTCCTTCAGACTAGGTGCTGGCTGAGGTACATGTGATCTTGAAGCATCTGGTGGCTCTTGTTTTTAGGCTCTGAGTTGGGTGCCCATCCTTTTAGTTCACTTAAAGAGGAAGCATAAGTCAATGTCAGTCTAATTCCTTCCTTCTGCCTCTGAAGAGGCCAATAACATACTATTCTGAGCCACAGAAGTTAATGCAGCCACTACTAGCCTTGTTTCCCAAACTAGAAAATGAAGTAATGACTCTGGGACTATTACTATTACCATATATGTGTGTATGTGTGTGTGTGTGTGTGTGTGTGTGTGTGTAACATATTTGCATACTGCCTGGCACATAGTATCCTCTCAATAATTGGTTGTAATTATCATTATTATGTATGGTCCTGATCCAACTATGCCTTCTATTAGATCTATTAGAATGGAGGATGTATCCCTTCTGTTCAATTGTAATCATGTTAAGTGCAAGGACTGTGGGTATTCATTTTTTTGTATCCTATAGGTCCAGCACCTAATAGGAAGTGCATATGCATTTGTTGAATGAAATAATTGTTCTTTTATGTCTACTTCCTTCTTTCTCCAACCCTAGACTGAGTCTACATGAAGAAGTATGTTTGTTAACACAAGTTTTGGTGTTAGACAGGTTTGAATTTTGGTTCTGCCATTTGCTACCTCTGGGACCTTTAGCAAATTACTTGACACTCAGCATCTCATATATAACATGAAGAAAATAAATATATACTTCACAGAATTAAACAAGAAAATATAATGCATAGAAAACCCTAAATAGTCCATCAGAAAACCATTTGAAGTAACAAGTTCAGTGAAGTTGCAGGATACAAAATTAATACACAGAAATCTGTTGCATTACTGTACTAATAACAAAGTGGGAAAATAAATTAAGAAAACAATCTACAGTTGCACCAAAAATATTAAAACATCCAGGAATAAACTTAACTAAGAAGGTTAAAAACATGTATTCTGAAATCTATAAATACTGATGGAAGAAATCGGAGACAACACAAACAAAATGGGAAAGCATACAATCCTCGTGGATTAAAAGAATTAAATTGTTAAAATGTCCACACTACCCAAAGTAATCTACAGATTCAAGGCAATCCTTATTAAAATAGCAGTAGTATTTTTCATAGAACTAAAACAAATACTATTAAATTTTCTAGGAAACCACAAAAGACTCTAAATACCCAAAGCAATCATGAGGAAGAACAAAGCTGGAAGTATCATAGTCCCAGATATCAAACTCTACTACAAAGCTGTAGTAATCAAAAGTGTATGGTACTGGCACAAAAACAGACAACTGGATCAATGAAACAAAATCGATAGTCCAGAATAAACTCATGCCTAGATGGTCAACTAATCTATGACAAAGGAAGCAAAAATATACAATGGGAAAAAAAAGAGACAGTATCTTCAATAAATGATCTTGGGAAAACTGGAAGCTATATGCAAAAGAAAGAAACAGGACCCCTTTCTCGCACCATACACAAAAATAAACTCAAAATGGATTATGGACCTAAATGCTGAGATATGAATCATAAAAGTCATAGAAGAAAACATAGTAATCTGACTTCAGCCTTAGCAACATTTGCCTAGATAGGGAAAAAGGGAAAAAATAAGCAAAAATAAACTATTGGGACTATACTAAAATAAAAATCTTTGCACAGTGAAGGAAAGCATGAACAAAATGAAAAAGCAAACTACTGAATAGTAGAAGATATTTGCAAATGATAAGTCTGATAAGGAGTTAATATTCAAAATATACAAAGAACTTATACAACTGAACACACACAAAAAAACAAACAATCTGATGAACAAATGGGCAAAGAAACTGAATAAACCTCTTTTCCAAAGAAGACGTGCAGATGGCCAATAGACACATGAATATATGCTCAACATCACTCATCATCAGAGAAATGCAAATCAAAACCACAAAGAGAGGGGTGCCTGGGTGGCTCAGTCTGTTAAGCATCTGACTTCAGCTCAGGTCATGATCTCAGTGTCCTGGCATCTGGCCTGTGCTAGGCTCTACACTAAGCAGGGTGTCTGCTCATCCCTCTCCCTCTGTACCTCCTTCCACTTGTGCTCATGTGCTCTGTCTCTCAAATAAATAAATAAAATCTTAAAAAAAAAAACCACAATGTGATACCACCTTACACCTGTCAGAATGGCTAGGATCGAAAATATAAGAAATAACAAATGTTGATGAGGATGTGGAGAAAAAGGAACCCTTGTGCTCTACTGGGAGAATGTAAATTGATACAGCCACTTTGGAAAACACTATCAAGTTTCCTCAAAATATTAGAAATGGAAATATCACACAATCAAGTAATGCTACTACTGGATATTTATCCAAAGAAAACAAAAACACTAATTTGAAAGATACATGCAGCCCTATATTTATTTCAGCATTATTTACAATAGCCAAGATATGGAAGCAACCTCAGTCCATAGATAAGTGGATAAAGAAGATATGGTACTACACACACGCGTGCGCACACGCGCACACACACACACAACTGATTATCACTAAACCATAAAAGAATGAGATCTTGCCATCTGCAAACAACATGGGTGAAACTAGAGGATATTATGCTAGGTGAAATAAGTCATACAGAGAAAGACATACACTGTATGATTTCACTTATATGTGGAATCTAAAAAACAAACAAAAAAGCAGAAACAGACCCATATATACAGAGAACAAACTGATGATTGCCAGAGGGCAGGGGGATGGGAAGGATGGAGAAAATGGGTTAAAGGTAGTGGGAGGTACAAGCTTCCAGGTATGAAATGAATAAGTCATTGGGATGAAAGATACAGCACAGGGAATCTTGTCAGTGGTGTACTGGTGTTGTATGATGGCAGGTGGCAGCATAAGATGTGGAGTCACCGTGAAACTAACCTGAAACTAACATAACATTTTGTGTCAACTCTACTTCCATAACAAAGAGTAAAGAGCAAAAGAAAATACAGTAAAACTGCCTGTCACAACTAAGTGCTTGAACAGTAATAATTTCTACTACTACTATTATTACTATTATTAATTATTATCTGTTTCTTTTGGGAAAGGAGCCATACCTCCCTGACCCCTTCTGATGATGATTACAGAATGGCTTGGTGAGGAGTGTGACATATTCACACAGGGAATGAGACTTTTCAAGGAAGATTTCCAGGCGTTGGAAAAGCAAGAATGAGACAAGTGGGCAAAAGAAACTGAATCGACCTTAAATACAACTGGGAAGCATGTGACATTTGTTTGTGGTGTTGCCCTTCCTTGCCCAGGTCATTACCACCAATTTAGGCTTTTACTCATATGCCCAGACCAGGGCTGGCATGTTGTTTGACAATGCTCCAGAACCTTCCCCTTTCCTTTTCTCACCACCAAAGCTCACTTGCTCTGTATGTTCTAGACTCTGGGGAACAAATCAGAAACTAATCTACTAATCTGAGGTCAAATGTTAATAGGCTGCTTCCAGGTTCTTGTTTTTTCATGAAAGAGACTGACTTTGGTGAAAATTACAGGTCTGAGGGGGGTAGGTAGGGAAGAATCGGGCAGATCTTTAGTCAGAGAAAACTTTCCCATGCTGCATAGGACAACTGTTTGCTCAGCCCTTGGATGGAGTGAGCCTTGAACAGAAGAAAAGTAAAACCAAGTGGAATGGGCACATCCTTCCCAGTAAACTCCTTTGATGTCCTCAAAGGGCTAAGAAGCACTTCAAACACTTTGAAGTAAACACTTCAAAGTTGCATCCATTCCCTTTAGCATTCACACCCATTATCACAGTCTTTTTTTAAACCCTTCTGAGGCTTCTCCAACCCCTGCCTGTCTCAGATCCAGAGTCTGTTTCCACCTATAGTTGCCATCAGCTGGTAGACCAAACTCTACAGCTCCCACCATCTTTTGGCCTCCATTTGAATTGTAGGCCTGCCTCTCTCCAATCACCTACCACCAGTGGGCATTTCTCAATCACTTACTGTATATAAGATTTGTCATTCCTCCTAGCTACTATTTAGATTATGTAATGTGTGGGCTTTTATGCACTGTGCCACTAGTTATCTCACAGAAAGAGATCTATTTGGGCTATTTACCCTCAAAAAGAGATATTTTTCAATTGATTTACACACCTGGTTCCTTTTTCTTTTTTAAATGTGCAAACACTAGAATGATCAACCATTCTTGCTTTCCCAGGACTGAGGAGTTCCCTGGGATGTTCAGGAATCAAAAGTATAGACAAAACTGGGAGGGCTGATTACCCTTAAACATTTATTGCCTGCCCACAGTTTACCTACAATGACCTTGGGCACTGATGGTTTGTCTTCTGGGTCAGCCTTAAATGAATTCCAGGGCAAGTAATGATTCAAGGCAGATAACTGCTGCTTAAATGTTTAACAACCTGATCTCTGGTGGGAGTGGGGAGAGCTCTATATGTTTCATTTGCTGAGTTCTGTGGTATAAACACTGCCACCGTAGCCAATTTCAAGCCACAAAGGTGATGTTATTGAACATGTACTAGAGAAGAGAAGCAGAGTACAAGACCATCATTTAACATTTCCACCACAAGCTTCTGAGGAGCAAGATGGCAGAGGAGTAGGAGACCTAAATATCCTCAGGTCCCAGGAATTTG
This sequence comes from Mustela lutreola, assembly GCF_030435805.1. NCBI lineage: Eukaryota > Metazoa > Chordata > Mammalia > Carnivora > Mustelidae > Mustela > Mustela lutreola. The sequence continues at coordinate 92,822,192 of NC_081308.1, read as the reverse complement.
GTTAGATAGCTATCAAACCATTCTATACACTTACAAATTCAACAGGAGCTCAAAAGGAATAAGAACCACAATTCTAGGAACAGAAAATCGACCACCTTCCAGAAGGTAGGACAGGCAGAGAAGTGAATCCGAGGTGATATACGGGAAGATAAACCGCAGGGGGAGGGGCTGGCTCCCAGCAAGTGGTAGAGCAGTGGAGCACAAAATCAGAACTTTTAGAAATCTGCTCCACTGAGGAACATCACTCCAGAGCCTAAGCAGTGGGTGGAGCCCTCCCAGAGACAGTGTGGTCTCAGGACCCACAGGGTCATAGAAAGATCAGGGGTGCCTGAGTGCAGCAGAGACCCCAGGTATCAGAGTGAGGAAACCAGCTGCAGGGATGGAGCTGAGGAGGGGCTCCCAGCTCGGGGTTACCTTAAACTGTGATCCGTGGCACAATTGGACCACTGCTTTTTGAGCAAGGACCCCACAAGCAGCAGATATGGTGAGACTCATCTTCCTTCTCCAAAAGGAGTGGTGCAGGAGCATGACATGACTCTGCTGGGTTTGGAGACTCCAAGTGGGGCCGTGCGCCAGAGATAGAAATGCTCGGTCACAGCCTGGGTGACCTCGGAGTGCAGCGGTAGACCAGGGAGAGAGAAGGGATTGACCACTTTCTCTGAGGGTTCGCTGAGGAGTGGGGCCCCAAGTTCTTGGCTTTTATGGGGCCAGAGATTGGGAGACTGTCATTTTCAATCCTGTCCTCCAAAGCTGTACAGAAAGAATTCAGGGAACAAAAGCTCCCAAGAGTGAACCCAAGTAAATTGCTAAGCCTGGCCCCTGGCAAGGGTGGTGCAATTCTGCCTCAGGCAAAGACATTTGAGAATCACTGCAACAGGCCCCTCCCCCAGAAGATTAGCAAGAACATCCAGCCAAGACGAAGTTTACCGATCAATGAGAACTGTAAAACCTCAGAAAAACGGGAATACAGCAGCTGGAACTCATGGCTTTTTTCCATGATTCTTTAGTCTTTCAAAGTTAAATTTTTTTTTAATTTTTAATTTTTTATAAACATATATTTTTATCCCCAGGGGTACAGGTCTGTGAATCACCAGGTTTACACACTTCACAGCACTCACCAAAGCACATACCCTCCCCAATGCCCATAATCCCACCCCCTTCTCCCAACCCCCTCCCCCCAGCAACCCTCAGTTTGTTTTGTGAGATTAAGAGTCACTTATGGTTTGTCTCCCTCCCAATCCCATCTTGTTTCATTGATTCTTCTTCTACCCACTTAAGCCCCCATGTTGCATCATCACTTCCTCATATCAGGGAGATCATATGATAGTTGTCTTTCTCTGCTTGACTTATGCTTAGCGAAATAAGTCAAAGTTAAATTTTTTAAATTTTTTTTCTTATTCTATTTTTTATGTTTCCTCTTTCCTATTTTAACCTTTTTAATTATTTTATCTTATCAATACCTTTTTAAAAATCTTTTTAAAATTTTCATTACTATACTCATACTCTATCTCTTCATTGTATTTAATCTTCTTTTTTGTATACATACAGGTTTTTCTTTCTTTAAAGTTTTGGGACACAGTTTCTTCTAATAGATCAAAATATACCCGAAATCTAGCATAAGGCTTTGTTCTAGTCTCCAGCCTGATCACATTTTTTCTTCTTTTTTTTCTTTTTTCAACCAACTTCTTTTTTTTTTTTAATTTTTAATTTTTTATAAACATATATTTTTATCCCCAGGGGTACAGGTCTGTGAATCACCAGGTTTACACACTTCACAGCACTCACCAAAGCACATACCCTCCCCAATGTCCATAATCCCACCCCCTTCTCCCAAACCCCCTCCCCCCGGCAACCCTCAGTTTGTTTTGTGAGATTAAGAGTCACTTATGGTTTGTCTCCCTCCCAATCCCATCTTGTTTCATTGATTCTTCTCCTACCCACTTAAGCCCCCATGTTGCATCACCACTTCCTCATATCAGGGAGATCATATGATAGTTGTCTTTCTCTGCTTGACTTATTTCACTAAGCATGATACGCTCTAGTTCCATCCATGTTGTCGCAAATGGCAAGATTTCTTTTGATGGCTGCATAGTATTCCATTGTGTATATATACCACATCTTCTTGATCCATTCATCTGTTGATGGACATCTAGGTCCTTTCCATAGTTTGGCTATTGTGGACATTGCTGCTATAAACATTCGGGTGCACGTGCCCCTTTGGATCACTACTTTTGTATCTTTAGGGTAAATACCCAGTAGTGCAATTGCTGGGTCATAGGGCAGTTCTATTTTCAACATTTTGAGGAAACTCCATGCTGTTTTCCAGAGTGGTTGCACCAGCTTGCATTCCCACCAACAGTGTAGGAGGGTTCCCCTTTCTCTGCATCCTCGCCAGCATCTGCCATTTCCTGACTTGTTGATTTTAGCCATTCTGACTGGTGTGAGGTGATATCTCATTGTGGTTTTGATTTGTATTTCCCTGATGCCGAGTGATATGGAGCACTTTTTCATGTGTCTGTTGGCCATCTGGATGTCTTCTTTGCAGAAATGTCTGTTCGTGTCCTCTGCCCATTTCTTGATTGGATTATTTGTTCTTTGGGTGTTGAGTTTGCTAAGCTCTTTATAGATTCTGGACACTAGTCCTTTATCTGATATGTCGTTTGCAAATATCTTCTCCCATTCTGTCAGTTGTCTTTTGATTTTGTTAACTGTTTCCTTTGCTGTGCAAAAGCTTTTGATCTTGATGAAATCCCAATAGTTCATTTTTGCCCTTGCTTCCCTTGCCTTTGGCAATATTCCTAGGAAGATGTTGCTGTGGCTGAGGTCGAAGAGGTTGCTGCCTGTGTTCTCCTCAAGGATTTTGATGGATTCCTTTCTGAAATAGAGGTCCTTCATCCATTTTGAGTCTATTTTCATGTGTGGTGTAAGGAAATGGTCCAATTTCATTTTTATGCATGTGGCTGTCCAATTTTCCCAACACCATTTATTGAAGAGGCTGTCTTTTTTCCATTGGACATTCTTTCCTGCTTTGTCGAAGATTAGTTGACCATAGAGTTGAGGGTCTATTTCTGGGCTCTCTATTCTGTTCCATTGATCTATGTGTCTGTTTTTGTGCCAGTAACATGCTGTCTTGATGATGACAGCTTTGTAATAGAGCTTGAAGTCCGGAATTGTGATGCCACCAACTTTGGCTTTCTTTTTCAATATCCCTTTGGCTATTCAAGGTCTTTTCTGGCTCCATATAAATTTTAGAATTATTTGTTCCATTTCTTTGAAAAAGATGGATGGTACTTTGATAGGAATTGCATTAAATGTATAGATTGCTTTAGGTAGCATAGACATTTTCACAATATTTATTCTTCCAATCCAGGAGCATGGAACATTTTTCCATTTCTTTGTGTCTTCCTCAATTTCTTTCATGAGTACTCTATAGTTTTCTGAGTATAGATTCTGTGCCTCTTTGGTTAGGTTTATTCCTAGGTATTTTATGGTTTGGGGTGTAATTGTAAATGGGATTGACTCCTTAATTTCTCTTTCTTCTGTCTTGTTGTTGGTGTAGAGAAATGCAACTGATTTCTGTGCATTGATTTTATATCCTGACACTTTACTGAATTCCTGTACAAGTTCTAGCAGTTTTGGAGTGGAGTCTTTTGGGTTTTCCACATATAGTGTAATATCATCTGTGAAGAGTGATAATTTGACTTCTTCTTTGCCAATTTGGATGCCTTTAATTTCCTTTTGTTGTCTGATTGCTGAGGCTAGGACTTCTAGTACTATGTTGAATAGCAGTGGTGATAACGGACATCCCTGCCGTGTTCCTGGCCTTAGCGGAAAAGCTTTCAGTTTTTCTCCATTGAGAATGATATTTGCGGTGGGTTTTTCATAGATGGCTTTGATGATATTGAGGTATGTGCCCTCTATCCCTACACTTTGAGGAGTTTTGATCAGGAAGGGATGCTGTACTTTGTCAAATGCTTTTTCAGCATCTATTGAGAGTATCATATGGTTCTTGTTCTTTCTTTTATTGATGTTTTTCAACCAACTTCTTACCAATTCCTTTTTTGGAATCTTACCCTTTATCCTGTTTACCCTTATTTTTTTGTGTGTGTATATATATATATATTTTTTTTTCTTTCTTTCTTTAAAATTTTGGGAGGTAGTTTCTTCTAATACACCAAAATACACCCAAAATCAAGTGTGTGGTTCTGTTCTATTCACAAGTTTTTTTTTCTTTTTTCCCCTTTTCTTCTCCCCCTGGTTACAGGTTTCTTCTGATTTGGTTAGTGTGTATTTTTCTGGGGTCATTGCTACTTTTTAGTATTTTGTTCTCTCATTCATCTCTTCTTATCTGGATAAAATGACAAGGCAGGAAAACTCCCACAGAAAGAAGAACAAGAGGTAGTACCTGGGGCACCTGGGTGGCTCAGTGGGTTAAAGCCTCTGCCTTCGGCTCAGGTCATGATCCCAGGGTCCTGGGATTGAGCCCCGTGTTGGGCTCTCTGCTCAGCAGGGAGCCTGCTTCCCCCTCTCTCTTTGCTTCCCTCTCTGCCTATTGGTGATTTCTGTCTGTCAAATAAATAAATAAAATCTTAAAAAAAAAAAAGAGGTAGTACCTATGACTAGGAACCTAAACAATATGGAAATTACTAATATGTTAGAACTAGAGTTCAGAATGATGATTATCAAGGTGTTAGCTGGACTTGAAGAAAGCATGGAAGATAATAGAGAGTCCCTTTCTGGAAAAATAAAATCCCTTTTTGGAGAAATAAAAGAATAAAGATGAAATTTTTAAAAAGCTATTAATAAGGTGCAATTAAAAATGGAGGCTCTTACAAGGATAAATGAGGCAGAAAAAAGAATTAGTGATATAGAAGACCAAATGATGGAGAATAAAGAAGTTGAGAAAAAGAGAGATAAACAACTACTAGACCACAAGAGAAGAATTCGAGAGATAAGTGATACCATAAGACAAAACAATATTAGAATAATTGGCATCCCAGAAGAAGAAGAAAGAGAGAGAGGGGAGGAAGGTATATTGGAGAAAATTATAACAGAGAAGTTCCCTAATTTGGCAAAGGGAATAAGCATCAAAATCCAGGAGGCACAGAGAACCACCCTCAAAATAAATAAAATAGGTCCACACCCTGTCATATAATAGTAAAACTTACAAGTCTCAGAGACAAAGAGAAAATCCTGAAAGCAGCTCTGGACAAGAGGTCTGTGACATACAATGGTAGAAATATTAGATTGGCAGTAGAACTATCCACAGAGACCTGGCAGGCCAGAAAGGACTGGTATGATATATTCAGAGCACTAAATGAGAAAAATATGCAGCCAAGAATATTATATCTAGCTAGGCTGTTCATTGAAAATAGAAGGAGAAATAAAAAGCTCCCAGGACTAACAAAATTTAAAAGAATTTGTGAGCATCAAACCAACTCTAAGGAAATATTGAAAGGGGACCTCTAGGCAAAGAGAGAGCCTAAAAGTAACAGACCAGAAAGGAACAGAGACAATATTCAGTAACAGTCACCTTACAGAAAATACAATGACACTAAATTCATATCTTTCAATAGTTACCCTGAATGTAAATGGGCCAAATGCCTCAATAAAAAGACATAGCATATCAGAATGGATAAAAAGACAAGAGTCATGATATACTGTCTGCAAGAAACTCATTTTAGACCAAAAGACACTTCCAGATTTAAAGTGAGAGGGTAAAAAACAATTTACCATGCTAATGGACATCAAAAGAAAGCTGGGGTGGCAAACCTTATATCAGATCAATTATTTTAAGCCAAAAACTATAATAAGAGATGAGGAAGGACACTATATCATACTCAAAGGGTCTGTCCAATAAGAAGATATAAGAATTTTAAATATCTATGCCCCTAACATGGGAGCAGCCAATTATATAAACCAATTAATAACAAAATCAAAGAAACACATCAATAACAATACAATAATAGTAGGGGACCTTAACATACCCCTCACTGAAATGGACAGATCATCTAATTAAAAGATTAGCAAGGGAATAAAGGCTTTAAATGATACACTGGACCAGAGGGACATCACAATATATTTAGAACATTCCGTCCAAAAGCAATAGAATACACATTCTTCTCTAGTTCACATGGAACAATCTCCAGAATAGATCACATCCTGAGTCACAAATCAGGTCTCAACTGGTACCAAAGGATTGGTAACATTCCCTGCATATTTTCAGACCACAATGCTTTGAAACTAGAACTCAATCACAAGAGGAAAATTGGAAAGAACTCAAATGAGCAGCATGGAGGCTAAAGAGCATCCTATTAAGAATGAATGAGGTGACTAGGAAATTAAAGAAGAATTTTTAAAATTCATAGAAACAAATGAAAATGAAAACACAACAGTTCAAAATCTTTGGGATACAGCAAAGGTGGTACTGAGAGAAAAGTATATAGCAATACAAACCTTTCTCAAGAAACAAGAAAGACCTCAAGTACACAGCTTAACCCTACACCTAAAGAAGTTGGAGAAAGAATAGCAAAGAAAGCCTAAACCCAGCAGGAGAAGGGAAATAATAAAGATTAAAGCAGAAATCAATGAACTAGAAACCAAAAGAACAGTTGAAAAAATCAAAGAAACTAGGAGCTGGTTCTTTGAAAGAATTAATAAGATTGATAAACTGCTGGCCAGACTTATCAAAAAGAAAAGAGAAAGGACCCAAATTAATAAAATCATGAATGAAAGAGGAAATATCACAACCAACACACAAGAAATACAAACAATTATAAGAACATATTATAAGCAAGTATATACCAGCAAATTTGACAATCTGGAAGAAACAGGTGCATTCCTAGCTACCAAAACTAAACTACCAAAACTGAACCAGGAAGAAACAGAAAACCTGAACATACCCATAACTAATAAGGAGATTGAAGAAGTCATTGAAAATCCCCCAACAAACAAGAGCCCAGGGCCAGACCATTTAAAGAAGAATTAATACCTATTCTCCTGAAACTGTTCCAAAAAATAAAAATGGAAGGGAAACTTCCAAACCCATTTTATGAGGCCAGCATTACCTTGATCCTAAAACCACACAAAGACCCCATCAAAAAGGACAATTACTGACCAATATCCTTGAAGAACACAGATGCAAAAATTCTCTCATCCAATGGTACATTTAAAGGATTATTCATCACGACCAAGTGGGATTTATTCCTGGGCTGCAAGGTTGGTTCAACATCTACAATCAATCAATGTGATACAATACATTGATAAAAGAGAGAGCAAGAACCATATCATACTTTCAATAGATGCTGAAATAGTATTTGACAAAGTACAGCATCCTTTCTTGATCAAAATTCTTCACAGGGTAGGGACAGCAGGAACATACCTCAGTATCATAAAAAGCCATCTATGAAAAACCCACACTGAATATCATTCTCAATGGGGAAAAACTGAGAGCTTTTCCCCTAAGGTCAGGAATACAGCAAGGATATCCACTATCACCACTGTTATTCCACATAGTACTAGAAGTCCTAGCCTCAGCAATCAGACAATAAAAAGAAATAAAAGTCATCCAAATCAGCAAAGAAATCAAACTCTTTTTGCAGATGATATGATACTTTATGTGGAACACCCAAAAGACACCACTCCAAAACTGCTAGAACTCATAAGGAATTCAGTAAAGTGTCAGGATATAAAATCAATGCACAGAAATCAGTTGCATTTCCATATACCAACAACAAGACAGAAGAAAGAGAAATTAAGGAGTCAATCCATTTATAACTGCACCCCAAACCATAAGATACCTAGGAATAAACCTAACCAAAGAGGCAAAGAATCCATACTTAGAAAACTATAGAGTACTCATGAGAGAAATTGAGGAAGACACAAAGAAATGGAAAAGTGTTCCATGCTCATGGATTGCAAGAACAAATATTGTGAAAATGTCTATGCTACTCAAAGCAATCTACACGTTTAATGCAATCCCTATCAAAATACCACCAATTTTTTTCAAAGAAATGGAACAAATAATCCCCAAATTTATATGGAACTAGAAAAGACCCCGAATAGCCAAAGGAATGTTGAAAAAGAAAGCCAAAGTTGGCGGCATCACAATTCCAGACTTCAAACTCTATTACAAAGCTGTAATCGTCAAGACAGTATGGTGCTGGCACAAAAAGAAACATATATGTGATCAATGGAACAGAATAGAGAGGCCAGAAATAGACCCTCAACTCTATGGTCAACTAATCTTTGACAAAGCAGGAAAGACTGTCCAATGGAAAAGAGACAGTCACTTCAACAAATGGTGTTGGTAAAATTGGACAGTGACATGCAGAAGAATGAAACTGGGCCATTTCCTTACACCACATAAAAAGTAGACTCAAAATGGATAAAAGACCACAATGTGAGACAGGAATCCATCAAAATTCTTGAGAAGAACACAGGCAGTAACCTCTTTGACCTCAGCCATGGCAACTTCTTCCTAGAAATATTGCCAAAGACAAGGGAAGCAAGGGCAAAAATGAACTATTGGAACTTCATCAAGATCAAAAGCTTTTGCACAGCAAAGGAAACAGTTAACAAAACCAAAAAAAAAACAACCAACAGAATGGGAGAAGATATTTGCAAATGACATATCAGATAAATGGCTAGTATCCAAAATCTATAAAGAACTTATCAAACTCAACACCCCAAAAACACATAATCCAATCAAGAAATGGGCAGAAGACATGAACAGACATTTCTGCAAAAAAGACATCCAAATGGCCAACAGACACATGAAAAAGTGCTCAATGTCACTCGCCATCAGAGAAATATAAATCAAAACCACAATGAGATACCACCTTACACCAGTCAGAATGACTAAAATTAACAAGTCAGGAAATGACATGTTGGTGAGGATGCCCAACATACAACAGAAGTGAAAACCTCAAGAGCACAGATAGTAAAATGTAGCAAAATAATTAGGAAGTGGTGTGTTCAGCATATTTATGATCATTATTTTAATACAAATTTATTTAATTGCAAGTTTATATCATTTAATTTCTAATAATGGCTTTAATAACTGACTTTCAAACTTTCTGAAAATGTAACCACCAATATTCATGAGTCAGTACAAACCAGTTCCAGCATGTCATTGAAAGAATCCTAGGGAAGTCACTCCTTTTCACCATGTCCATGTCTCTTTCCCAGGGGTATGCCACAAATGATTGAAAATCCACCATTTACTTTATTCCTTTAATCTGACTTCTGCCTTTGATATACTAAGAAAAGCACTACATGGATTAAAGATACTTAAACTCTAATACCAGTCTTATGAATTTGCTCTGTGATCTTGCCCTCTTTGGACCCCAGGTTCCTTATCCATACAAGAAGGGGGTCAAACAACTGATCTTCTTAAATAAGTCTTTCAGACATGCTTGTGTGTGTGTGTCTGTGTGTGTGTATGAGCACACACATATGCATGTGTGTGTTTACAGCTCTATTAAATAAATATCTATTCACATAAAATAAGCTAAATATATTTAAAAAGAAAAAATTGATGAATTTTGACTGAAATCACCGCCACAAACAAGATAATGAACATATCCATCACCTCCAAATATTTTTGTGCTCCTTTGTAATGCATCCCTTCCTCTACCCAACTCTGTTGCTGGGTAACCACTACTCTGATATTATAATACTTTGAATTTTCTAGAACTTTATAAAAAACAGAATCATATAGTATATGTGTATTCGTTTTTATATTTATTATTTCATATCTTCTGCTTGTTTTGAATTAAAATTTTTCTTTTTTAAGTTTCTTATTGAGGAAGCTGAAGTCATTGATTTAAGATCTTTCTTTTCTAATATAGTCGTTTGGCGCTATGAATGTCCCTCTAAGCACTGTTCTAGCTATATTCTACAAATTTGTATGTCTCATATTTTCATATCACTCAGTTTAAAATACTTTCAAATTTTTCTTTTAGACTTACTCTCGAGAGATAGATTATTTAGAAATATGTTATTTTCCAAATATTCAGAGAATTTCCCATATCTCTTTCTTTTACCGATTTTTAATTTAACACCGTTGTGGTCAGAGAACACATTTCATATGACTTGAATCGTTTAACTTTATTGAGACTTATTATACAGCAGAGATATGGTCTGTCTTGGTAAATGTTCAACGTGGGTTTGTAAAGAATATGTTTTCTGTTGTTGGTGGGCTGAGTGTTGTGTAGGTGTCAATTAGGTCAAATTTATTACTTGTGTTATTCAAATCATCTACATATTTTTGCTTATTTTCTGTCTCCTTGGTTTGTCAATTAGTGAGAAAGATGTTGAAGTCTCTAAAATTGTGGATTTGTCTGTTTTTCTTTGCTCAGTCAGTTTTTGCTTCATGTATTTTGAATGTGTTATTTAGGTTCATATATTTTTGGGTTTGTCATGTCCTAATGACAAATTAACCACTTTATTGTTATAAAATAGCCCTCTGTATTTCTGATAATATTCTTTGCTGGCAATCTGCTTTATCCAATAATATAGTCACTCCAGCTTTTTAAAAATCAGTGTTAACATGGTGTATCTTTTCCCTACCTTTTCTGTTTAACCTATTTGTGTTTTTATTTAAAGTGGGTTTCCTATAGCCAGCATATGGTTGTGGGTTTTTTTTTTTAATTTTGTATTCTACCAATCTCAGCCTTTTAATTGGGTTGCTGTGAGACCATTAACTTTAATATGATTATTGATATGGTTCTGTTTAAAGCTACCATCTTGCTGTTTGTTTTTTATTTTTACCAACTCTGCTTGTTATCCAATATCTGAAAATGGCCATTTCATATATTTTGCCCATTTCTGAGTTGTTAATGTGGGAAGATGAATCCATTCACTGTTACTTCATCATTGCTGGAAGTAGAAGTCCGTCATGTTTTGTTTTTCATAGATTTGTTATTTATATGTGTGCCAAATATGTTCTTCCAGCTAATCACTAGTCTTTTCATTTTATTTATGGATTTTTCTTGTAAAGATTTTTTTTTTTTAAATTTTGATGTCAAATCTTGTATTCTTTTCCTTTAGGCTTCTGTCATGCTTATATAAGCCTGCCCTGTATTTTATTCTAAATTGTCACATTTTGAAAAGAAGAAAAATAACTTCTTGGTATAAATCAGTTTTATTTTTAATATCAAGTTTATTAATTTTAAATTAATGCATGCACATGGTAAAAACATCAAGTAGAACAGAGGGTTATAGGTAAAAACAGAAATTCCTTTTCTCTCACTGCTCCTGCTCATCAAATTCCTCTTGACAGAGATAACTCTAGTTAGCAATTTATTGCATACATTACTCCACACATATTCTGGACATATACATACACATGTATATTTATTTTTGGATACAAACAAGACACACACAAACATACACACAGAGAGAGTTCTGCAATCTTTCATTCAATATTATATCCTTAAGGTCTTAATGTGACTGAATTTTACCAGATGTTTGTTTACTAGACTGACAGAGGGACCAGGGCAGTTAGAGAAGATGGCAGGGGATGTGCACAGGAAAAGGCATATTCGTCTCTGTAAAGCCAAGATTTAGCACAACACCTGGCACATAATAATTCTCAATAAATAAGTCTTAAATAACTAAAGGGAAAGAACTTAAACAAAGTCTTGACCATTCTTCTCAGTCCAGATGTGGTCTCCTGACTGAAAGTTATCATCTCCCAGGGTAGCCAGGAACAACACGTGATGATGGATGAGGACATGGAACAGCTGGACCTCTCACTTCCAGTAACTACTCACTACGTGTCCCTTCTCCTGTTAGCTTTACTATCTCTGGCACACACATTTCGTTCAAATGCACAGTTAACGCTGACTACACAGCAGGAAAATCTGGGAGCTCAAACACAGCTGTTATATTGCATTTATACCCTCCTACAAATAGCCACCATTCCAGTACCTACTGTGCGTGTGTTGGCACCATGTTGGGAACAACTGCCCTGCAAGGTTAATGTCAATTTACCCCCATTTTGAAGATGAGAAAATAGAAACTGTAAGAGTCTGTGTGACTTATTTAGGGTCCCAGCGCTAGTCAAGTAGCTTCCAGAGACAACGCTACACCTTAATCAAGTCAGCCTACCTTTCTGTCCAGCCCACACCACGTTCACCTATTTCATGGACTTCGTGCTGTTTTCTTTGCCTGGCATTCCCTCCCTCCACTCGTCTCATCTGGTGTTCTGTGGAAGCTAGGTGGAGAGAGAAGAATGGGGTCCTGTAGGGGTCGTGCTAGGCTATGTGATATGCTGCCAGGGGTGAGGAGGGAGTTGGCTATAGGAGTGCATGAATAAGAACAAACACATGAAGTAGGTATTAAAAGTTCAGAAAGGGAGCTGAACCTGGGAACTGGAGAGCACCCTTAGGAGCCTAGGGCACAGATACTGCTGCAGCTCAGGGAAACCTACTGCCAACATTTGTCTCTCGCTAGGCACTTTTAGTGAGCTGCTCACAAACATAGCCCTGTTGCCTACAGTCTTACAGCCTTGAGGCAATCTATCTCCCCTGTCTCAGTTCTGCTCATTCTCAAGGCCCACATCAAGTTGCACTTCCAGGAAGCCTTTCCCTATCAACCTGACTCATTCCTCTCTCTCTCTCTCTCTCGTGAATTATAGTTTTACTTAAAATCAGCACCATAAGACAGAACATGTGTTCATGTATCCTCTTGCCCTTTAGTCATTTCAAGTAACTTCTTTCTTCAAGTTGACTCCCTCACATCTTTTTTTCTATTGTTTCCCTGCCTGGTCTGGGCATTGTAAATCCTGGCTAGATTCCAGTCCCAGTTTTCTCACTAATGAGCAGTGTGACCCACAGCTAGTCACAACCCCTCTGAGCCTCATCTTCTTACCTTTGAGGATTTCTGTGGAAACAAAGTAAACTTTATAACACAATATATGAATGTAAGGTATTATTGCTGAAAACAATTGAACTAAAGTGCATCTGCCTTTCACATCCTACTTAGTGGATGATTCTATGTAACAAATAGCTATCACTGCCACTTGATTCACACTAGGGTCCTCAGCAATGATTAACAGGATTTGAACAAGAATATTGCACAACTGTTAAAGATGGTGCCAGATTGGGAGGTGGGGGTCTATAGGCAGCTGATTCAGGGGCTCTCCTTGGAAACTACCAGGTGATTCCAGGCTTGTTCTTTTTTTTTTTTTTTTTTTAAGATTTTATTTATATACTTGACAGAGAGAGAGATCACAAGTAGGCAGAGAGGCAGGCAGAAAGAGAGAGGGAAGCAGGCTCCCCGCCAAGCAGAGAGCCCAATGCAGGGCCCGATCCCAGGACCCTGAGATCATGACCCGAGCTGAATGAAGACAGAGGCTTAACCCACTGAGCCACCCATACACCCCAGGCTTGTTCATTTTTAAAGCATCCATCTTTCTGAATGTTTCTTCACGTAAATGATCTGTGTCAATGCTATGAAAAATGAAAAGTCCTGTGTCAAGTCAAGCCAACAGATGCCTTCACTAGTTTTCCTGTCCTCGGGGATAAGACTCCCATTCTACTTGCTCCCAGCACCACTCAGTTACTTCACCCGCTCAGCCAGCTACCTCCTCCCTCAGCGTTGGCTGCTCTCCTTGAGAAAATGCTTTGCTTCCTCTTGGACTCTCACTCTCGTCCCACACTGCCTTTGTCCAAGGCCCTCCTGCATTAGCCCATTAGTTCCTGCTCCTGTATATGTAACCTCTTCCTCTCTACTGGCTCCTTTCATTCAGCCTATACATCTCCCTATCCTCAACAAATCCAAGAAGGAAAAAGAACAACTCCCTCCTTCCTGCAGTTCCACAAGTCCTCCCAGCTACAGCCCCACATCTCTCCTCCTTTTCACAAATTCATTTATTTTTTTGTTTGTCTATGAGAGTGAGTGAGCGAGCACAAGCAAGGGGAACAGACTTCCCACAGCAGGGAGCCTGATCCTAGGACCCTGAGATCATGACCTAAGCCAAAGACAGATGTTTAGCCAACTGAGCCTCCCAGCTATCCCCTTTTTGCGAACTTCTAGTCTCTGCTCCTTCTCCCCTTCCTCATCTCCAGTCTCTTCAAGTCATGGCAGTCTGGTTTGCAGCCCCACCACACCACTGATACAGCCCTTGGCAGAATCACCTATGGCCTCCTAATGACTAAATCCAATGGATATAGGTTTCAGCACTCATCCTTTTGGCCTTCTCTGCTGCATTTGACACTGTTGAGCAATTCTTCATTGAAACTCACTTTTCCCATAGCTTCCAGAACATCGTTTCTCTCCTGGGCTTTCCTTTCCACACCCACCTCTTAAAAGTTGGTATTGCCCAGGGCTAATTCCCCAGAGATGTTCCTCAGAGGTTCTTCTCTTCTCACTCTCCCTAGAGGATCTCATTCATTGTCATGGCTTCAGCTATCATCTCCAGGGCATGCTCCTATATCCAACTGCCCAGCTACTAGAAAACTTCCTATAGTGTCCAGCAGGCACTTCAAGCCTCACATGTATTTCCACAGTTAAAACCCACTGACTACAAAAGAAGGTACAAGCTCTTTCAAGTGTGCATTGAGATAAAGATTTTAGTTTTTAGTGCATAGAAGCTAATCTTTACTTAGCAAAGTAAAATGAGTAACCTTGGTAATTATAGAATTATAGGGTAAGTAGACATTTAATGTCATGGAAGTGTAACAAGACCTTGAGAATTTTTTTTTTTTGAGTGATGTAGCAAAAGCTGTCTAACCTCTTGATGTGTAAAGCTCACTGTTGGGAAGAAGTGAGTCAATATGCTTAGGAAGCCCAGAGGTCTTCTGGGAGTTAAGAGACCAGTTACTCTCAACACTTTCTTTCCAAATTTAGAATTAGGGACATACATCAAGGACCTTTATCCAAGGTCCAGTGCCTGGGAAAGGTAACAGGCCAATAAAATAAAATTATCTTGAAGAAATAAAAAGGTTCAAGTGGGGACCCTGACTCAACTCAGGGGCCTACCCACACCTTTGTGGGACAAGGGCAGGTCTCCTATATATATATACACCTGTGGCTGATTCCAGAAGTTCCTCTAGACCCAACCACCCTGACACATGCAATACTTTAGAGAACAATGGCTGCATGTTTGCATGTGGATTAATGGATTTGTAATCTCAGAGCCCCAGTATGATGGCACTGCAGGGCTAGCAGGGATCCAGACCAGACAGCATATCAGTGTCTAGTAACCAAATTTCTGTGGGACTGGTTAGGGTCCGTTCTTAACATCAGCCCCCTGTGGCAGTGAGAAACAGAGAAGCAGGGGGAAAAACTGGCTCTATCATAGTGACCAGTTTTGAAAAGGTGAAGAGAGGACTCAAAAGGCACTACTACTAGAGTATACGAGAGAAAGAGAGCAATGACTGAGTTGGCACTCAGAGCTCTGCTAACAGGTCTTACTAACCACAGATGGCATACAAGGCCTTGCCTACCCCACCTCCCAGTCTCACTTCTTGACACGTTCTGTTTTGTACTTTATGCTCCACCAAGAGCAAATTCCTTCCGATCCCTTTCCCCATCAATTATCATAAACCATGCAGTTTATTGTCTGGCTACCTAGTTCAAGCTATTTCCTGAGCATGCGCCACCCTTCTTTATCCTTACCCTCATTTCTCCAGGCAATAGTCCTGAGACTTAACTCAGGTAGTCTTTCCTCCAAGAAGCTTTCCCTGACCCTCTTGGACTGGGTGAGTTGTCTCCTGCCAGGACTCTCTTAAGACTACATGATCACCCTATTATATTCTTCAGTTTATGTGCCTATCTCTACCACTAAACCCCCTGGCCCCTGAAGAGCATAGACTATGTCTTGTGTCTTATTCACTCTTGTCTCCTAGCACCCGGCACATGTGTCTAGCACATAGCAGATATTTAGCAAGTACCTGTGGAATGAATGAAGATGAGCTCTGCCACTCTAAGGCCACAGCCTCTTTTGTTCCTTGACCTGAATGTCTAGACACGTAGCCTTTATTGAACATGTCATTAACTGTCCCCTTTCCTTGCCTCCAGATGCTCTAAATTACTAACTGGTCTTCTGTATGTATTTATATATGCAAAGCTAAGCCAGGAACATTATGGGTCAGGAGAGAATACAATGAGGAAAAAGATTCAGCCCCACACCCAAGGAGCTCTTAGAAAATAACCTTCTTCCTCCAGTCTTTGTAATTTACAGCTGAGACCCCCCCTTTTAGAAGGATCTCCTGGAATTATACCCCCTTTCAATCCCACCACAACATTAAATCATCCATAATTTCCTTTTACCTTGCTTGGTAAGTAAATATTTCCATTAATTACAGTGTTGTTTATCTTACATATACTCTAAAAATCAAAATTGATTTGAGGTAAGTGAATGGTGTCTATTCTGTGAGTGTGTGTGCATGTATGTCCTTTATTTTGTATTCTGAGCCATTACTGCACATTGTTATCAACTTGTCGGCTGACAAATTATAAGGGTTTGAAGGATGCCCCCAAAACAGAATGGAAGCACATTGGTTAAAAGGCAAAGAGCAAGAAATACAGGAAACAGTGTAATAATTTACAATAGAAAGCAAATAATGGCATCCCATCCTAAAATAATTTCTCGTCACTGTCACTTAAGACCTTTGCTGAAGCATACACACTACGGAGTGCTACCACATTAAATTACTCAGTACTTGAAAAAACACTAGGATTGTTCATTAAGCTTATTCCAACCTGTTGACAACATAGACTGCAGTCACCTCTTTTGAGAAAGACACCATGGAATGGAGGTCCCTAAATCTCTGAGGCTCATCGTGTTGTGAATGATTCTCTCTTTCTGGGCAGTAATCACCGTGCTTTCAAGCCTTTGAAACTAACACACTTCACTTTGCTAGTAGAGAACCAGCTTCTGTTTCAGCCAGATTTGTAATCAGGCCTTTATGTTGTTTTCATTTACACTTCAATCCGTCAAATTGGCTTTGAAATGTGGAATTTTTGCACTCGGCCTTTATTTTCCACTATGTGTTCCAGTTCTGAATGCCAGAAATGAATGGCCATTTGGTCACTGGTTAGCTGCCAACACAGCATAGCTGTATCCTAATTAAGAGTGACTTTGTGTGTCATGCCAGCCTGCTGAGCTGGCAGATGGGCATTGACCAGAAAGAATCAAGACCTCCGCTTCATATAACTGCATCATTACAGCTTCATTTCCTTGAGTCTTGAAAACTCTCAAATGTAAATATTTAAGATCCCTGGCAAGTATAAGAAGAGTAAAAGGGAAAGAATCTAACACTTATGGAGTACCACCTATGTGCCAATGGTTGTAATTGGTACATTTATAATTAACATTTCACTTCATTCAAGACTCCTGTTAACACCAGATAGCCAGGTACTAGTATTAGCTCCCTTTTACAGACATGGATACTAAAGTTCAGGGAGGTTAAGTAAGCATGGTCATATAGCTAGTGAATGCTAAACCCAGTATTTAAGCCAGACCTAACAGAATCTAGATATGGTACTCTTTTTCCTATGCCATGCTGCTTCTCATAGTAGTGAGATCCAGTGCTGTCCAGTGCTGCCTGTTCTCTGCCTTGAGCCCTGTCCCTGTGTCCAAGGAGGAGGCCTACTTCTCATTTCACTTACTCTGATATTTTGCCTAGGCATGGCTTGCCCTCAGTTTTTCTTCTTTCCTCACTTCGATGGGCTATGATCAAACCCAACATGTCTTTCTTGACCCCCTTCCTTCTACCTCCCTCCCACTCACCATAGTAACTTACTAGAATGTCTGTAGTTTACATATTGGCTGAATCAGTGCATCACACAGCATTTGCATTCCAAAATCTTAAGGTGGTTTCCACTTAGGTCTAGCAATGTTAGGTTTCATTTCTGTTGACAGAGACAAGGGCTCCACAGCACACAACTGTGAGATGACAGTGTGATAACTTACGAAGAATTGTGGATTCAAGAAAGAAATCAGTTTTACCCCGAGTTCCACAATGAACCTCCATTTCATACAGAGCTGGGAATGAGAGCCCAGGGACCAAAGAGTTGCTGTGCACTTACCACAAGGTCTGCAGTTTGCAGGAGGGGTCTTTCAGCCCTTCACATCGCACCTGCATGCCCTCATCCCCTGAGGCATTATCACTGAGGTCAAGGTCTCTTAAGTACTCATTAGTGTAGAGCACATTGCACAGATCCTGACAAAACTCTCCAGTCAGGTGGCAGGTCCACAGTCTGCCAGGAAATAAAGCAGAGAAGGCTGGCATCAGTTCATCTGCACGGAGTTACTTTAGGAATTCTGTTTGCGCACTAGAAAAACACAGTAGAAACTCAGAGTATCGTGTTTAAAAAAATCCCTTGGGCCAGGACCAAGCAGAGATTGTGGAGTGGGAAACATTTATTATTTGGTTCTTCATTTATTGCTTCCTTGGAGATTCAATCACCAGGCCAAAAAATACTCATTTAATTTTAAGATTTGCTGAAACATCAAGAAATTCTGCCTGTGGCTATAGTCCATGATACTTACGCCAGATCCTTTAACTGACAGTCAGGCTGTTTTAATCCTTTGCACAGCAATTTCAGTCCCAAATCTTCAATTTTGTTATTAATTAGAAGCAGCCTTGTCAGGCGCCAGGTGGAGCTCAGGACTTGGGCAAGGAACTCACAGCTAGCTGCAGAAAGGGAACATTCAGAAAGTCTGAAGGAATGGGGATACCAGGGCGGCTGTTAACCATAGAGTCCTACTGAACCTCAAGTGCCAAGGTCTGTGAGAACAAGGATAATCAGACACTTACACAAGATTCTGGAGAATAGCCTTTGCATGCTGCAGACCTTCACAGAGAAGCTGTACTCCTGTGTCCCCTACGGCATTGGCAAACGCAAACAGCTCTTTTAAAGTCTGACTCACATGCAAGAAAGAAGAGAGCTCCATACAGCTAGCATCTGGTAGGTAACATGTGCTCAAGCTACCAAGAGAAAAAGAAGAAAAATCAGCCACTGCTGTCTAAGTTTTCTGTTTTCCTAGTCTTCCTTCAAGTTCCAGCTCCTGGCACACCTCCTTTACAAAGCCACCTCCTGAGGTCTCCAGCCCACAGTGGCCTCCTACCTTTTCCTGGGCTCATCTGGCATTTTTAAATGATTCCAGTGTTGGGCACTTCATTACACAATTGTACACAACATAAATTTAAAATTCTATCTCAGAGCTTCTTTCAAATCCCATGGGGGAAATGGTATATCTTTAATAAGCTTTATAGTCAAAAGATCTAAAAGTCCATTATTTATAAATTTTCCATCCTAGAGACCCAGCCCACCATCATCAACCATGTAATATTCCTTCTTTGGGATGAAGAGTGGTTTTTTACCAATCTTCCTGTCTTCTCAATCTTTGTTTCTCCATATTAAATAGCACAATTTCTTGAAACCGATCAACTTTTTTTCCCATTACTTTCAGGAATTTCTATGATATATATTATAATCTTTGAGTCCTCAATTTTCTCTTGAGTTAACCAGGCTCCAACCTTAGCCTTCCAGAAGGCTCATAGGTACACATGTCTATATCTCCTCAATTTAGAATTTTAAAAAGAGGTATTTTGGTGGGGTAAAAAAGGGGTTTCAAAGTAGATTTTAGAAAACTTCAATGTTAAAGAGCTTTTGCTTTTAAAACCCCACACATAGGGGTGCCTGGGTGGCTCAGTTGGCTAAGCATCTGACTCTTGATCTTTGTTCAGGTCTTGATCTCAGAGTCATGAGTTAAAAGCCTGAATTGGGCTCCACACTGGGTATGAAGTCTACTTTAAAAAATATAAATAAACCCACATATATATTGATATGTTAGTGATAGTTAATTGTGTCACATTGGCTAGGTTATACATCTAGATATTTGGTCAAAATTATTCTAGATGTATCTGGGAAGGTACTTTTTAGATGAGATTAACATTTAAATCAGTAGACTTTGAGTAATTTACCCTCCATAACTTGGGTTGGCCTCACCTAATCAGTTGAAAGTTTTTATAGAAACAGACTGACCTCCCTGGGGAAGAGGAGAGAATTCTCCCAGCAGAATGCCTTCAGACTTGAAATGTAATATGAGCTTTTCCCTGTGTCTCCAGCATGTTGGCCTACCTTGCAAATATTGAACTTGACAGCCATCCTAATCCTTATGAGTCAATTCCTTAAAATAAATCTCAATACAGTTGGCCCCTGAACACAGGTTTGAAATCATGGGTTCACTTAAACACCAATTTTTTAATAAATATACTCCAGTGCTATAAATGTATTTTCCCTTCCTCGTGATTTTCTTAGTTAACATCTTTTCCCCAGCTTACTTTCTTGTAACAATACATATATAAAACATATCACATACAGAGTATGTGTCAATCAACTGTTCATGATTTGGCTTCCAGTCAAAAGCAGGCTATTAGCAGTTAAGCTTTTGGAGGGTCAAAAGTTATAAGTGGAGGCACCTGGGTGTCTCAGTGGATTAAAGCCTCTGCCTTCGGCTCAAGTCATGATCTCAGGGTCCTGGGATCAAGCCCCACATTGGGCTCTCTGCTCAGTAGGGAGCCTGCTTCCTCCTCTCTCTCTGCCAACTTGTGATCTCTGTCAAATAAATAAATAAAATCTTTAAAAAAAATAGTTATACAATCTGAGGGGTTTGAAGTGGCGGGGGGGTGGGAGGTTGGGGGTACCAGGTGGTGGGTATTATAGAGGGCACGGATTGCATGGAGCACTGGGTGTGGTGAAAAAATAATGAATACTGTTATGCTGAAAATTTTAAAAAACTCAATAAATGCAAAAACATTTAAAAAAAAGTTATAAGTGGATTTCTAACTGTGGGGTGTGGGGGCGCTAACCCTCTATGTGGTTCAAGAGTCAACTGTATATTCAGATACATCTTATTTGTTCTGTTTCTCTGGAGAACCCAAATACTAAAATCTAAAAGTTTATAAGATAGGGCGCCTGGATGGCTCAGTGGCCTAAGCCTCTGCCTTCAGCTCAGGTCATGGTCTTGGGGTCCTGGGATCAAGTCCCACATCAGGCTCTCTGCTCAGCAGGGAACCTGATTCCCCCTATCTTTCTCTGCCTGCCTCTCTCCCTACTTGTGATCATCTCTCTGTGTCAAATAAATAAATAAAATCTTAAAAAAATAAAAATAAATAAAAGTTTATAAGATAAACTTTTTCATTAAAATCATTATCATGGACTTTGAAGTCAGATACATGAGGGTTCTGAACTGTGCCTTTGCCATGTTACTTGGTCTTATGACCCTTGGGTTCCCATTTCCTCATCACTAAAATGGAGATAATAATCTGAAACTTCTCAGAACTGTTGTACAATTAAAGGAAATCATAGATACAAAGCAGTCAGCACAATGCTTAGCACAAAGTGATTGTTCAGTAAGTGTGGGTTATTATTATAACCATTGATGTTATTGTCACTTACAATGAAAATTCTTTTCCTAAACTTCTTGCATAAGAACAATTTTAGGGACTGTCACTTTTATTCTTCCTCTCCATGATTCCTTGAAATGTGTTTTGATCACAAAACATCCATCTTGAGTTGCATATTTAAATTTTTTTTTCTTGCAGCAAGGAAACTAATAGTTACAGCTTACTTGAACTTCCGTAATTTGCAGTTTGGATCTTTTAAGCCTTCACAAAGCAATTTCAAAGCTGAAGCTTCCAATCTGGTTTCACTAAATTCCAGATCAGTGAGCCACTGACTGGTACTGAGAATAGCTGCCAGTACCCACAAGAAGCAGGAGAGATAAGGCATCGGTACAACCTTCAGAGAAGAGAAGAATGACTTCATTATCATTATCAATATCATTGCTCTCTCCCCATGCAAACAGAAATTGACCAAAAATGATACAAACACAGACAACAAATTCTCCTGCTATCAGTTACCTCAATGTCCATAAGATACAGTTTGGCTGTTTTAATCCTTCACACAGAAGCTTCGTTCCTGAATCTTCCAGGGTTTTTTTTTTTTTTTTTTTACAAACTCGAAATCTGTAAAATACTGGTTAGTTTCAAATACTGAAGAGAGATCCCTACCACAAGAAGCTGTGAAGTGGCAGAAAATCAGTATGTGTGGAGAAAAAGACATTTTAGAGAAGAAAGAAAATAGGTATCTGTACCTTACTAATGCAGTGAATTCTTTCAGTCATTGGGTGCTTACCACTGTTCCAGATGCTGAAAACACAAAAATAATTAAAACCCAGACCTGGCCTTGAAAAGTACTGCAAGTGGAATGCACAAGGTATTATGGGGACACAGAAAGGTGGCACAATTCAGCCCAGCTTGGAGTGGGAGCTAGAGGACCAAGAAATACAAGAGAAAGAAATACTTGAGTGCTGTTGTGAAAGGGGAAGAGGGATTGAACAGCAGTTAGGTGGAGGAAAAGAATGGGAGCAGGGATAACAGGAGGAGCACAGGGACAAAACACTTATGGAGCAGCCTGGGCAAAGGCCAGAAGACAAGTGAGAGGGAGGATTCTTTGTTTGAGAAACTGCCAATTACAGCTGACCCTTGAGCAACTCAGGGGGCTAGGGGCTCCGGCCTCCACACAGTTGAAAATCTGCCTATAACTTCTGATTTCCCCAAAACTTAACAACTAATAGCCTACTGTTGACCAGAAGCTTTAACAATAAAATAGTCAACTAACACGTATTTGTATGTTATATGTATTACCTACTGCATCTTACAATAAAATAAGCTAGAGAAAAGAATGTTTTTTTAATTAAGAAAATTATAACGAAGAGAAAATATATTTATAGTACTGTACTGAATTTATTTTTAAAAAATCCACACATTTCAAGTCCTGTGTTGTTCAAGGGTCAACTGCATTTGCTATGGCCTATATTAAAAGACTAGAAGGAGAAATATATATATATATATCTCAAACTATTAATATTAGTTATCTTCTAGGTTATGGAACAGTGAGATTATAGGGACACATTTACATTATAGATATTTAAAAATTATTTACACTGATCACAAGTTATAAAAATAGTTTAAACTTTTTTAAAAAAACACATGATTATTATAAATAATTTCTACAATAGAGAAAAATACAAAGTTTTTTAAAGTATTATATTCCTACCATTCCAAAATAACCACTGTTAACATTTTGGTATGTGACTTTCCAGATTTTTAATGCATGCATGCATATAGAAGTAAATGTTCTTTGTAACAAATGAAATCATAGAAAGATGTATTTTATTTTAAGATTTTATTTATTTGAGAGACAGAGAGAGACCATGAGAGGTGAGAAGGTAAGAGGGAGAAGCAGACTCCCCGTGGAGCTGGGAGCCCCATGTGGGACTCCATCCCAGGACTCTGGCCTCATGACCTGAGCTGAAGGCAGCTGCTTGACCAACTGAGCCACCCAGGCACCCTAGAAAGATGTATTTTAAAAAGAAAAATTTTTTCCAACCTCCTCTCCAATTCCACCTCCCAGAGATAACCAATGTTAAGAATCTAGTATATACTCTCCCCCTCCCACTTCATGAGCATAGAAACACACACACACACAAATTTGTAATTTTTACAAAAATGCAATCATAGAAAACATTACATCAACTTTACATGCACTTTGTCATTCAGTCCTCATGGCAGGCCCACAGGTAGAAACTAATATTCAATTATATAGTATAAGGTCATTTAGTAAGTGGCAAAGTAGGACTAAATCTTAAGTCTGTCTGGTTTTTCTAGTAGTCTTCAGAAAGCCATTGGAGGTTTAAACTGACATGCTCAGATCCCTCTGATGTTATGGTAGGCAGGAGACAGACTAGGTTATCAGAGGGCTGCACTGGTCCAGGGAATATATACCCCAGGGGGAGCTGGATTAGGATGGAGGGCGTGTGAAGGTGGACAGATTTGAGACCTGTTTTCGGGGTAAAATGGCCAGAATTTAAGATTGTTTAGGGTGACTATAATAATATTCAGTGCTGAGCCAATGGGTGACAAAGCTGTTCCCAGGCTCCACCCACTTCCTCCGAGGGTTACGGAAAGCCAGTGAAGGATTGGAGCTGCTTCGAGTTCTAGAACATTCCATCTCTAGGAGGCGAGGACGCCCCTGGCATGGGACAAACCTTTATGGAGGGGGGCGGAACTTCCTGTACTTAATTATGAGTACTTCATGTTTCAGATTCTAAATCTTTTCTAACCACTGCTGTTGTTTCCCACCTTCAACAACTTTCAGCAATGTAGCAGGTTCTCTTTTGTCCTGGAGTTTGGGAGGAACCTTCCTCATAAATTCCCTCCCACCCCCACTATCTCCGGAAGTTGGAACAGTCCTAGAGTAAAAGCCTCGAGGATTGGCCCCAAGACTTCCTTTTCTCCGCCTGGAGTCTTTGGAGGGACCCGTGTGCTCTCACTTTGAGCTTAGTCGGTAGGCGTGGTTAGCCAGCAACCTATCTGCCCCCCCCTACCCCGCAAACCCCCCATCCCCACCTTAGAGGTGAGATTTGGTGGGAGGTGTACTAGGGTGGGGCAAGTCAGTCAGGGGGCCTTTAAGAGGGTCTGAGGCGGGAGAGGAAAGGGCAGGGCCGCAGGTAGGAGGAGACTGGGGGCGGCCTGTTGGGAAGGGGGCACGGGAGAGGGCTGGGAAGGGCTGGAGGTGGGAAGGTGGGGGTATCGGGGGGGGGGAAGCAGGGTGCAAGGGTGAGGGGGCAGGGGATGGTGGGGGGGCAGGGGGCAGGCGGCAAGCATGGGGGGAGATGGGGGGCGGGGGGCGGGAAGGCGTGCAGGTTGGGGAGGGCCCCTGCAGAGTGGACAACCGGTTGATTCATCCCACAGAGACAGCTAAATCCCTAAGGGGCTCAGTAGTCATGTCCTTAAAACCCGATGATGCCAGCAGTGGGTTCCAGCACAACAATGTTGTGGCCTTCATCAATGAGAAGATGGCCGGGCACACAAAAGGCCCTGAGTTCTATCTCGAGAATATAGCCCTGTCCTGGGAGGAGGTGGAGAACAAGCTCAGGGACATCCTAGAGGACAGCACGGTGCCCAGCGAGGTCAAAGACGCCTGTGCCTGGAGCAGCCTTGCCCTGGGCGTGCGTTTCGCGCGCAGGCAGGGCCAGTTACACAAGCACAGGGTACAGTGGCTACACGATTTTGCCAAACTGCATAAGTCCGCTGCACAGGCCTTGGCCTCAGACCTAAAGGAGCACACAGCGCGGCAGGAGATGGAGCGCAAGGAGGCAGCATTCCGGATGCGGCAGACACAAGCAAACCTGGCAGAGATGCAGAAGGAACGGGACCTCCTGAAGTGGAAGCTCTTCCAGGTTGTAAGATTATCTCTACTTGGTCCCCACCCCATCGCACTGCCCTCTCTCTGCTCAGACTGGGTCTCGACCCTGCCCTTTTCTCTCCAACAGCTGGGGTCTACCGGGGAGCAGGGCCAGGCCTCAGAGGGGCCAGGCCCAGCCACTGCCAGTGGGGCTGGGACAGAAGAAACATGCAAGGAGGTAGAGGAGTCCCAAGCTGCTTCTGCTGGTGCCACAGGAAAAGGAAGAAGAAGACAGAAGAATGCATTGGGGGCTGAAGCCACAAAGGAGCTCGGCAGAGGCCTCCTGCACGTGGTTGGAGCCGTGGAGCGGAAAAATTACACCACTGGTGGCCAGAGAGAGGGAGATCTCAGGTCAGTGGAAACCACCATGTTTTATTTCTCTGGGACCCTCAAGCCTGGGTCCATAGTCTCACCATCACCCCTTCCTGTCCAGCTCCCTGCTTCATTCACATACTCCTACTCATGCCCCTCATCCCCCTTCCCACCTGCGCCCACACCATCCCCACCAGCAGCAACATGCACAGCAAGAGCTCCATCTCAGACATCTCCCAACAGGAAGCCCTCTGACGTTAGCTTGTGTTCTGATGTGGGGTCCCAGGGAACAGACCCTCAAGAATCCCAAAGAGACAGGAGAGACTTCGAACCCCATCAGCAGAGAAGACCTCCCATATTTCGAAGGCCTGGGGATTGGGACTGCCCTTGGTGTAAAGCTGTGAATTTTTCACGGAGGGAAATTTGCTTCCGCTGTGGGAGGGGAATCTGGCTGCAAAGCCCTCAGTAAATTTAGAAATGTGAAATATAACAAAAACATAAACCAATGGGAAATCAATGTTCAAAGTGGGAGGGTAAGGAAGGGAACTGGGTAGAGTGGGGGGAGGGCATGAATGGGAGAATGGGGCTAAGGGAGTGGAAGGGAGGGGGGTTGGAACTGGAGGTAGTATAGATTGATAAGGAGAGATTTATTTTGATGACCCCTTTTTTGTTCTGGAGCACTAGCATCCCACACCCCAGAAGCACCGTAGCTTCTTAGTATATGTCTCCCTCCCCAACCCTAGTATCTGGTGGGCCTGAGCAGCCATGTATATGGCAACACACCCCTGTTCCCACCTAGGCTATATATGATTGGAGCAGGAGGGGACACCTGACCTATCCTGAGCCAAACAGGTTCTTACACTAGAGAATCTGAACTGAGAGGCAGATTCCATAGTCAGGGTGGTGTTGGGTAAGAAAAAAATGGGTTATTTGGAGTTGGGGCCAAGGCCACAGCCAAGCCCTGGTCCTGGTTATCAGGGAGCAGAACTGTGTGCTTTATAGAAGCCAAGTATCTTTTAGAGGATGCCAGAATGCGGTCCCAGGGATCAGACAAGCACGGAGAAGCAGCACAGGAGTTGATTCTGCAACCCCAGAGGTGGAGAAAGTGGTGGCATGATTACTTTTCCACTCTCTGCAATTGTGCAATTGTGAAAATCCGATCTATACAGATCCCCATTTCTTTAAGCTAACTTGAGCGAGTTCCTGTTCTGGGCAAGCAGGTTATTTCCAAGTCAGAAACTGGCACCAGAAGAGCAGTTACAAACCACAGACTGTCAAAGAAAATGTCAGAACTTGGCTGGGGAGGAGTATCAGAGGGTTATGGGTAGTGAGGATTCCTGCATCCCAAGAGTCTCCAGGAATAAACTGGACAGGATGCTTGTTCATGTTCTGATCAAGTTAAAGTGTGAGAAACGATCCAAACAGGCCTGTAGTTAACCCTGGCCTTACAACACAGCAGAGATTTGCCACCCCTAAGAAAATCCTTTAGGTCTGCAAACAGGACACCAGTACCAGTTGCGGACAAGGACTGCTATGACTGTCTAGCTCCACAATAGAACACTCCCCAGTCTCAGTGGCAGAACTGGAAACTCCTGCCACTGCCAAAGAGGTGAGTCAGCAACTGCTAGTGCCCAGAGGGTTTAGACCACGGACCAAAGTGTGGTGCCATCCTAAGGGATTCTCTGTCCCAGCCCACCACCAGAATAATAGCAGAAGGGGTAATCTGGCTACAAAGGCCTCAGTGAATTCATGAATGTGAAATAAAACATATCCCAAAGGGAAATCAATTCCAGAGGGAGGGGGTAAACTGGGAAAGGGGGAGGGGAAAAGATGGTCTGTGTCTCCTTTCTCACGACTGTGAGTATTGATGATGGAGACTAAACGTAAGGTTTAGCCCACAGATGGAAAGATGGTGAGGTGTCACACCTGGACCATAGTAAGACAACCAGAGGAACCCTGGATATTACCCAGGGACTCTACTGACCTAGAGCCTGAAGCTGTCATGGCCCTGGGACATCTCTACAGCAGCTGGCTTTGACTCTGTGCTGTCCCCTATTGGGGCAGGTATGGACAACCATCACAGTTTGGGGCAAAATCCCTAACCTGCATTTTCAGAAATATCTCTGGGCTCATTTATATTTTTCTAGGGCACTCTTAACACCTGAGAGTGAATAACTCTTTGTTGTAGGAGGCTGTCCAGTACACTGTAGGATGTTTGGCAGAACCCCTGGCCTCTATCCCTTAGGGGCCTCACTCTACCCCCTAGCTGTGACAGCCAAAAATGTCTCCAGATATTGCCACACATCCACTGGAGAGCACAACTGCCACTGTTCGGGAACCATGGAGGCAAGGAGGTCCTTGGGAGTAGTCAGAATGGGGGGTAGGGAGGAGAGTAGCAAGGAGATCATACTCTGCAGTGCTTGGGTCTGTAGGGGAAGCCCTAAGGTAGGAGGTAAAAAGTGCTCATTGGGTCTGGTAGTCACTGTTGATCTTTGAGCAGATCTGGGCTGGGGAAGAACAGAAGCCAAACCACAAGGACTGGGGGGTAAATAGGAAACAAGGAAATATGGGGGAGCTCTTCAAGCACTTCTGGCTGGGAAAGAAAGGAGTGGGGTAGCATACAGGGCTGAGAGAGAGAGTTCTTTGGAATATGGGAGAAACTTGAACCATGGGGAGGGAGAGAGCTGAAGAAAGCTTGAAAATACAATGTGTAAATGGAGATAGACCCTGCATACTGTATTGGAAGCATGTCCACTGTACTATTCAATGAAATAAAATTGACAGCTAGTTTTTTGTGTGTGAAACAAAACCCCCCAAAGTTCTAGAACTCTGCATGTGTATGATATGTATATTACAGATTTATGTGTGCCTTACATTATAGATTGATGTTTGAAAAAGCATAGAAAAAGGTCTGGAAAGACATTTAGCAAACAAGGTATTACGTAGGGAGGGTAAGCTCAGGGTCAGGACATGGTAAGGAGGAGGATGGGGTTCTGGGGATATAAACTGGGGTGGGGTCTGGGACAGTTGGGTGGAGGGAGTTTTAGATTGTTATGTACTTCTGTGTTGTGTAAAGTGAAATAATTAAATGATTACAAAAATTTTAAAAAGGAGTGAATTGACTGGCTCGGGTAGGATTGGAAAGGCTGCCTCATCCTCTGAGGCATGAGGGAAGGAGAACAGACACTGATCTGTGCGGTAAGGAGTTTGGAAACAAAGGGGCTTGTGCCTGTGTGCTGCTGATGTGGACTGACAAGACACTGTAGAGTGAGCAAGAAATAAAGTCAAGGGCTGGGGTGGGGAGCTTCTGAGCAATGGAACTTTAGGGAGTAGCTACAGCAGACAAGGTAGGGGGGAGATATGGAGGGAGAGAAAAGGATCATTGAGCTGCATGGAGTAGGATAGGATCCAACAAAGAAAACCAACGAGGACGACAATGAGAATCTGGAAGGAGAAGGGGTTAGGCCCAGGAGGGGCGCCAGACACAGACCTCTTAGATGTTTTAATCTGCCACCTACTCCTGCAGCAAAAAAAGCATATACGAAAGGGGAAGAGGCTGGAGGGGCTGGCAAGGATCTGTGCCTGACTCTCTACCCCTTCTATGCTCATAGGCCCCCTTATCATTTGCTATTCCGCTACGGAGAAGCTGAGCACTAGTTGCATCTTGTTTTCAGGTCCGATCAGTGCAATTTCTAGCAACCCCATCTTTACCTTGCAAATACGTAAGTGTTTAAAGCAAAGTTCAACTTACTTCAGGTCTTTGATTTTACAGTATGGATTATACAGTGCTTGGCAGAGCAAGTGTAGCTGAGACACTGGCAAACTGCACAGCTGGAAGGACCTAAAAGAGATGAAAAAGGAAAAATAATTTAAAACAAGATAGTGAAAAACAAAATTTTAAGTAAAGGGCTAATTTTGGCTTCTGCCATCACACTAGTATTCATTTACCTCTTCCAGAAGCCTTAAGAAGTATTACCCCATTTTTCAGATAAGGAAATTAAGGCACAAAATATTTAAGGTATTTGCCTAAGGTCTCATAGGTAGGAACAGAACAGAGACCAGCATTCAGGCCTGTCTGACTTTAAAGCCCAAGCCATGTTACTGTGTGCCAGGCACCAAGGTAAGCACTTTAGTATACAAATCATCTTATCTGGTCCTCAACACAATGATAGATATTTTATTCATTTTATTTATTTTTTTTTTAAGATTCTATTTATTTGACAGACAGAGATCACAAGTAGGCAGAGAAACAGGCAGAGAGAGAGGAGGAAGCAGGCTCCTTGCTGAGCAGAGAGCCTGATGCGGGGCTCGATCCCAGGACCCTGGGATCATGACCCGGGTCGAAGGCAGAGGCTTTAACCCACTGAGCCACCCAGGCGCCCCCAATGATGGATATTTTAATCACCATTTTGCAGATGCTCAGAAGTCAAGTGACTTGCCCCAGCTATCTTTATAATATAACAATTTCTTGGTTGTCAGTACTAATAGAAGAATTAACAATAATTGAAAATGAGAAAAGTTCATATGGTACTTTTATTTTTAATTTTTTAATAAGTAATTATTTTATTTATTTTAAATAAATAATTTTAAATAAATTTTTAAAGATTTTATTTGACAGGAAAATAGCACAAGTAGGGGGAGCAGCAGGCAGAGGGAGAGGGGGCTCGATCCCAGGACCCTGGGATCATGACCTGAGCTAAAGGCAGAAGCTTAATGACTGAGCCTCCTAGGCTCCCTTATTTTGAATTTTTTGACAAACACCTGAAGAAAACAAAAACACTAACTCAAAAATATATATGCACCCATATGTTTAGAGCAATTATTAACAACAACCATATTATGGAAGCAACCCAAGTGTCCGTCAATAGATGGATAGATAAAGAAGTGGCAAATATATGCAATGGAATATTACTCAGCCATAAAAAGAATGAAATCTTGCCATTTTTCAACAACATGGATGGACCTAGAGGGTATTATGCTAAATGAAAGCAAACAGTCAAAGACAAATACCACACAATTACACTCATATATGGAATTTAAGAAATAAAACAAATGAAGAAACAAAAAAACAGACTCTTAAATAGAACAAATTGGTGACTGCCAGAGGGGAGGTGGGTAGGAGATGGGTGAAATAGATAAAGGGGATTAAGAGTAAATTTATCTTAACAAGCACTGAGAAATGTGTATAATTATTGAATCACTATACAGTACACCTGAAACTAATATAACACTGTATGTTAATTATACTTGAACAAAAAAAAAGCTAGAAATATTATCATACAGTTTTACTTATTTGTGGAGCAAAAGGAATAGCGTGGTGGCATCTGGGTGGCTCAGTGGGTTAAGCCTCTGCCTTGGGCTCAGGTCATGATCTCAGGGTCCTGGGATCGAGCCCCACATTGGGCTCTCTGCTCAGCAGGGAGCCTGCTCCCCCCCCCACCTCTTTGCCTACTGTAATCTCTCTCTGTCAAATAAATAAATAAAAATTTTAAAAATAAAAAGGAATAGCGTGGAGGACATTAGGAGAAGGAAGGGAAAAATGAAGGTGGGAGGGAAGCCGAGGGGAAGACGAACCATCAGAGACTATGAACTCTGCGAAACAAACTGAGGGTTTTAGAGGGGAGCGGGATAAGGGAATAGGTGAGCCCAGTGATAGTATTAAGTAAGGCACGTACTGCTTGGAGCACTTGATGTTATACACTAATAAAGAATCATGGAACACTACATCAAAAATTCATGATATACTGTATGGTGACTTACATAGCATAATAATTTTAAAAAGGTCAATAGTAAACTCTCCGTCAACACCTTTAGGAATATTTTGGGTTGGGGCACCTGGGTGGCTCAGTGGGTTAAAGCTCTGCCTTCGGCTCAGGTCATGATCCCAGGGTCCTGGGATGGAGCCCCGCATCGGGCAATCTGCTCAGCAGGGAGCCTGCTTCTCTCTCTCTGTCTCTGCCTGCTTCTCTGCCTACTTGTGATCTGTCACTCTGTCGAATAGATAAATAAAATCTTACAAAAAAGAATATTTTGTGTTAGACTCTGAAGAAAGTTTAACCTTCTGATAAAGACAATAGGGTCAGGATAGGAACTCCATTTAAGGCTGATTTTCTGAAAACCTAGAGTGAACAAGAAGCCTCTCTGTTCCCATCCATGTTTAAAATTCTCAATATATATATGTCCATTATTTTACTTTACAATATGCATCTGGATTGAAAGTGTCATGAATTTGTCAAGACACTAGCCAAGGTCCTTAGTAATTCTAAGTCCATGTAATTGCTCCTACTCCTTCCACTCTAATCCCAAACACAACTCTTGCTGCACTTCTCTTCCCCTTCCCACCTCCCTCAAACACACATATCCCATACTTCCTTCTGTCTCCATGCTACTGCCCAATGAGGAAATACAATTATCAGAGAAAACACTTGGATTAACTCACTCCCCAAGCCCACTCTCTTCTTCTCAAGGTCTCTTACCCATCAGCTGGTCCCACAACTAAAGGATTGCAATGTTCTTTTTTTATTTTTGAGAGAGACAAATTAAAAAAACAAGGTGGGGGGGCAGAGGGAAAGGGAATCTTAAGCCGGCTCCACATTCAGCACAGATCCCGACATGGGGCTCGATCTCACAACTCTGAGATCATGACCTGAGTGGAAATCAAGAGTCAGCCTGAGTCCCTCAGGCACCCCAGCTATGTCCATCTTAACCCAAGTATTGAGAACAGGCTTATAACCAGTGGCATTTTCTAGATAACACAAGTATAAATCTTCTTGGCTGCATTAGTAAATAAGTCAGTAGAACTCTGTTTTTAGTATACAGTATTTATTATTTAAATGGTTTACCTAAGCCTCTTTGAACTCTTTGTAAATGTGCAAATCTCTGGACCCTCTGTGAAGATGCAAGCCTGATGGAAAAAGTCCAGGCTTTACAGCAACATAGTTCTGAGTCTTACCAACCTGGAGCTCTTTGAGGTGTCAATGATGAAGTATATGTAGAAGAGAGTGATGACCAATTCAATGTTAAGTTTACCACTTTTCTTCGAATAGTCATCAACACCCAAATAGCAGAATCCTCAATGGTAATATTGATGACTTACATGCTCATAACACTTTATAACTAGAGCACATTCACAAAGTTACAGTGAAGACTAAAATACGTACACACACTTAGAGTGGTTGGCACCATGCCTGGCACATAGTAAGCGCTCAGAAATGTTAACTCTCCCTCATTGTCTACCTAGGCTAGCATTCAATATGTGATAGATATTCAATAAATCCTTATTGGGGTAACTGACATAAAATATGGGAAGTGGAGATGATTCACTTTATTTATTGATAATGCTAAAAAATGATGGTGTGCCTGAATACTTGAAATAAACAAGAATGCCCATTGTTTCTGAAGGCCAAAACATTGGAGAAAAGACATTAATACATTCACTGGTAAAGTGTCAAGGCTAGTGGCATGAATGCGGAGCCTCGCTCTTCCTCTTCAAATCCAAGTAGGTGCTGACACTTCAGAGACACTGACAGGTGACTGTAACTGCTTTTGACACAGAATGACATAGCCAGAATGTCCATTTTTGTATAGGTATTGAAGCAATATAATTGACTGTAAATCATCAGTTATCCTTTTATACATATTCTTCTTCCTGAATCTCATACAGTGAAACAAGTCCATTGGATCAATCTGTCTCCTAGAAGATTTATCCTTTATTTCTTTCTCAGTCCACTTCAGTAACTCCTCTTGAAGTCCTAGAGAGACTTTTCTTCCAAAAGTAGTCTCCATGGCCTTTCCCTTTCCTTTATGTAGGAGGCTAAATAAGAACTGTATTATTAGTGATGAAAACCCATGTCCATATTGTTGGAATATTTCTTTCCACGTTTCCCCCACTTGATCAAAAAACATCCAGCTGCTGTCATTCTTCAGGTCATAGAACACAGCATTCAAGAACTCTTGGAAACTGAAGTGAAGGAAAATGTAGACATTGACAGTTCCTTTGTTTTGTTTTGTTTTTTCAAAAAGCGATTTAGAAAAGTGCAATTGATATCATGTACTCCTATCCCATGTCTCCTGAGGTCACTGACTTCAAATAGGACCTGCTGGTTCTGAAGTCCCTCTGCAGCCAAAGAGCAGAGGCCCCACAGGCAACTTTGTCCCTTCCACACCGAGATACCTGCAAGGGTTTTGAGGCACTTGGAAAAGTAGAACAGATACACAGCAGTCACGGTCTGAAGTGACCTCATAAGAGTCCTGTTACCATCTCCCTGTGACTGCAGGACACTGCAGATCATCCAGGAGATGATGGGAAGAGAGGACATAATATCAAGGCTTTCATTTTGTCACAGCTCATAAAAGAGCCTCAATGCTGCACAAGCACCTGAAAGCTGACTCAAGAAATACACTCTCTTTTCAGCATCTATAAACCATACAATCTCTGCCTGGATGGGCTGTTGTAACAGAGTGTGGAACCTCCTCATGGTTGTCGGCTGGGCAGTTATCAGCAGGGAAGATTCAGGGAACAGTTTTTTCTTCACAAAACTACATAAGAGGGTCTCTACTGTCTTTTTCTTCTGAAGATTAGCACTAAGATCCTCTTCCTGGTTACCTACAGGGTACTGAAGCTCAGGGAATCCATTGAGAATGAACAGAACCTTCTCCGGATATACAAGAATAGTGTCTAGTATTGGTCCATCTTTATCTTGAAAAGTGTTAAGGATCAGGTTGGCAGCACTGAGTTAGCATTAACTCATAACCGTCATTCTTCAGGTTAGCAATATGTTTATTATTAATAATATATTTATTATTAATATATTTAGCAATGTGTTTATCAAAACTGTCAGGTTACCAATATGGTTTATTTCTCTGCAGTTTATATAGATGAGATAGTCACACCTGCCTGGAGTAACCATTCCTGCTGCCCAGTCAAACATGAACTTGTACACAACAGCTGTTTCCCAGTCCCTGCACATCCCTAGAGCACTACAGTTCAGGGGGAGCTGTAGCCCTCTTCATCAGGATCAAATACATGTTCCATATCCATAAACCTATCTTGTTGAGGAATCCCACACAGTGTCTCTTCTGATATACCGTGTTCTTTTACAACAAGCAGTCGTGATTCTATATGTTTGCCATGGTGGTAACATATATGGACTCCTATGTTGAGGTATTTTTCTTTTAAATGTTTTCTAAATATTTCCTGGTAATCTAATGAGGTGACACCAAGAGTTAGTAATCACAGAATCTGAGACAATCTGTTACAAACAACTGTAACTCATACCACCTTTCCACTTGGATGTCTTAGAGGGTCCTCCAATTTTAAGTATCTAAACCTGAGCTCTTGATTTCTACATGGTTGCCCCCCTCAAAAAAAAAAAAAAAGCCCTCCCCAGGTATCTCATCGCAGTTAAATGGTGCCACCAGTTTGCTCAGAAAAATGTCAGGAGTCATTCTTTCTTTTCCTCCTCTTGAATAGTCCACATTCAGTCAGTTAGCAAGGCCTATTATTTATACCTCCAAAATAAGCCTCCAGCTCATTTATTTATCACTACATCCTCAAATACCACCCAAGTACAAGGCACTACCCACTCTTCTCTGGACTCCTGAAATACCCTCCTACTCATCTACTCTAGCTTATCTATGGCTCCCCTCCACACAGCAGCCAACATGATCTTCTAAAAATACCAGTTACGTCATATGACTGCCATGCCCAAAACTTTTCAAGAGCTTTTCATTGTACTTCATATGAAATCTAAAACTCTTAGCTTATCTCACAAGGTGTACCATGAATCACTCTTCTTCTCAGTCATTACACTCAAGCCACATTAGCCTGCTTTCAGTTTCTCACAAATGCCATGTTCTTACCCACTTAAGGGTCTTTCCATTAGCTATTCTCTCTGCCTAGAACACTCTTCCTGTTCTTTCATGGAGAGCTTTTTCTCATCCTTGAGATCTCAACTTAAACATTACTTCCTCGAAGAGTACTTGCCTGACCACTCAATTTAAAGCAGATCTTCTCTATTATCTCCTTTCCCAGCACACTGTTTTTCTCTTCATAGCTCTTATCACAATTTATAGTTGTCTTGTTTATATCACAATTTTATCACAATTTATAGTTGTCTTTCCCACTAGACAATAATAATCTACATGAAGACAGGGACCTTATTTGTAATTCTTCACCATAACACCTTAAGTACCTAGCATAGGGCCTGGCATATAGTAGACACTCAACAAGTAATTATTAAATATGGCTATAAATGCTTTTGAATTAAAAACAAGTCACTTATTACTGCCTATTCTGTGCCAGGCACTTTACTAGGCTCTTTATATACATTTCTGATTTAATTCTTACCATAATCCCATGAAGTAGGGATTGTCCACATTTTATATTGAGAACACTGAAATTTATAACCAGGGTTATGAGTTCATGGGTATACAATCTGTGCATGGGTCTCCTGCCCAGAAGGAGCCATTGGTGTATTGTTCTGCTGTTGCTATCTTGAAATTCTGAATACTTTAGAATAAGGGATCCTGCCTTTTCATTTTGCACCACAGCCCACTAATTATGTAGCCAGTCCTGCTTATTGCTTTAGATAATTTATCCAAGGTTTAACAGTTAGTAAATGGTAGAGACTAAATTAAGATTCAGGTTTGTCTAAAGCCATGGTCTATATGCTTAAATACCGTACTACATAGCTTTTCACTTTCTACAACTAGAAAAAAATAATCCAAGGAGTCAGTTATCAAGTTCAAACTTCTGTTAAGTGAATGTCTAAACAAGCATTTCCCAAATAACTGTTCCTTGGAACACTATTTTGCA
This sequence comes from Mustela lutreola, assembly GCF_030435805.1. Lineage (NCBI taxonomy): Eukaryota > Metazoa > Chordata > Mammalia > Carnivora > Mustelidae > Mustela > Mustela lutreola. The sequence goes on along the minus strand of NC_081308.1, from coordinate 92,785,792 downwards.
AGATATCAATAAGAGAGCGGTGGAAAAGATATCCAGTGGTCAAATAAGTTAAGGGGAATGCATGCTTTGTCTCCTTTTAGTTTCCCCATGCATGTTAGCATGTGAAAGGATCTGAAATGGCCTACAGTAAAGAAGGAAAAAAAGGGCTGTTTAACCTGGTTTAATCCAGCATTTTCTGGTCTTAAATGACTATAGAACCCTTTCCTAAGAGCCAAGTTATTATCTCCCGGAAAACAGTGCTCTGTAGAACTGCTTAGGGAATGCTAATCCAGGTAAGTGCTGGCAAACTTCCTCTATAAAATTCTGTGAACAGTTTAGGCTTTTGGGTCTTTGTTGCAGTTATTCAACTCTGCCATCTTAGCTTGAAGGTAGCCATAGACAATATGTAAATAAGTGGGCATAGCTGGTTCTAGTAAAACTTTATTTACAAAAATGGCCCTGGGCTTGATTTGGCCCTCTGGCTGTAACTTGTTGGCCTCAATTTAGATCACTCCAGAAGCAGACAGGTCTGTTCTAGCCATAAAGCTCTGGACATATGGTGCCTGACCACCATCAGTGGTCCTGTTAGTATATGATATATACTATTTGTTATGACAGCTTGGGGCTTCATATATATTACCAAAAAAGAAATCAATGGTTGCTATCCAATGAATATGGGGGAAGAGATGGGAATGGAATGCAGATGGGAAGCCAGGCTTATAGGACGTACTTTTCATAAAACAAAAAGAGACTAGAAGAGAGAAAACATCTACCTGTGAGATCCTTCCATGTATATGGAGCCTGAGAATTTGAAGCAGCTGTGGGAGGAAAGAGGATTAAGAGTGGCACAAATAGAACTTCATATCAAAACACAAAATATACAGATACTTAGTCACACTGTTATAGACATTCATGCTGTTCCCCAGACAGAAATACAAGGAAGAAAGTCACCTCACATCTATTCCAACTCACCCACAAAATTATTTTATAACTAATGTGAGACCTTCACACACACATATATTTAGGGTATAAACATTTACATTTATATGCTCTGTAAGGAGAAGTTTAGGCATTAACTTAAAGGGGCATACATTATTTTTTTTAAGATTTTACTTATTTATTTGACAGAAGGAGATCACGAGTAGGCCCAGATGCAGGCAGAGAGAGGAGAAAGCAGGCTCCCTGCTGAGCAGAGAGCCCGATGGGGGGCTCGATCCCAGGACCCTGGGATCACAACCCGAGCCAAAGGCAAAGGCCTTAACCCGCTAAACCACCCAGGCGCCCCCAGGGCATACATTATTTGAAGTGAGTGTTTCTGATATTTTGCTTTCCACTGAGCATTAGCCTATTGCCTCTGTCGTAGCTTTTGCTGAGCTTAACTTGTTAATAAGAAATAAGGCATTGCTGAGTTAGTGTGACAGGTGTAAACAATGATCTACAATTTGAATACACATACACATACACTCAACCCAAACACTTACATATATAGGTATATAGGCAGAAATACACAAATACAGGCACATGTGCATGCATACACACATGCACGCATGCACAGCCTCATTTCTACAGGTTTTTAGTACTTGCACACCTTTAAAAGCAAGAGTGAGACATATACTTGGGAGAAGGTGTGGTTAGGTGGAGAGGAGGAAGCAGAGTCTGGAGAGGCAGATATTAGAATGTCACAGAAATGGGCAGACAAGTGAATGGTCTGTTGAAGATAACCAGTTTCTATTCCCCACCACTAAAATATTCCTTGGAGCTCAGGAATCAGCCACAAGGGGAAGGACTCCAGCAATCTTCATTCTTTGCTCTTTTGTGCTTTCTTCTGTGAAAATCTGTGGTTACACACACTGAAGGGAGAGACTTGAGTCTTTTAGGATTAGAAATGCTTTGGGGATTGCGGAAAACAGTAGAAATCACAGTTGCCTCTTCTCTTTTCTTTTTCCTCACTTTGTAAAACACAAAAATTGTGGAGACATTTTCAAGAGATTATTAATGGGTAAATGCTGTATCCATGTAATATCTCAATATATACATACCTATACACATGCAAAACAATGTTAAAGATTCAAAATAAATTCCCAACGTCCATGAGGAGAAGTAGGAGAAAAAGAATCAGGATTATCTAGATTATACCTTCTGTTACCTCATTCAGTTACTCACCTTTCTGTTCAGACAATAAACTCCAAGTACAAGCAGGTTCCATTTCTTTTCTTTCAACTGTTCATTCTGGCAAATCAGGAAGACTGTAATCCAAAACAGAAATGATGACTGAAAGGCCTAGAGGAAGCTCAAAGTAAAAGAATTCAAGAAAGACTACTCAAGGCATTACAGAATTGGGGAAGAAAGAAGGCCCAATAAGCAACTAGCTTGCTAGGGTGGGACTACAGGATCACATGAAAATAGATCAAAACCAACAGTCTTTAACGTGAAGAGGAGAAACACTAAAAGACGGTAGAATGTCTGTGACTTTTGAACAGTACAAATATGGGAAATGTGAAATTGGGTTCTGAATTGGGTTACTAAAGGAAGCACAGGATTTAGATGTACACCTCTAATGTCTATGGTCGAGATAAAAAAAAATAACGTATTTTTGGTGCCATAGATTAGAATACTGTGGTATAAGAGAAACCGTCTATAGTGTTAGGAGACAGGCCCTAGTTCCATTTCTATAGCTATGGTACTATGGGCCTTGAGTAAGATTCTTCTACTTTCTGGTTCTGTTTTGTTGTTTTCCCAATGGCTGAGGGAATGTTAGCCCAGGCTTCTTTCCAAGTTGAACACTACAAGATCAGTGGTTCTCAGTCCTACCTGCACATTAAAATCACCTTCATATCACCCTCTATAGTTTTTTTTCCCTATTACTTATCACTTTCTAACACACTTGGTAATTCTCTTATGATTCCGCTTATTGTTCATTTTTATTCTTTCCCACCTAAATTGAATTATCGGCCCCAATTCTCAGCCTTTGCCATGAACTTTGCAAGTCCACACAACAGAAGTGAGGCTTTCCCCCCCACCTCTTGTCCTTGAGCTCAGCCTTCAGACTTGCTTTGGCTAATGAAATATACACAGATGTGACTCAAGCAGGGGCTTGAAATATGCTTGCACAGTTGGACACATCCCCTCCTGATTCTACCACTGGCATAAGATGAGGCATGAGAAGACAAAAGCGCCAGCTAGTCCAGTGGTCTCCTCTGAGGAGAAATGCATGAAGCAGAGCCACACCAGTTTACTCACCATCCTGAAGCAATTAAAGTAGTCACTCCAGCTTAAATCAGTTGCCCAAAAAAGCTCTGCTTAATCAGCCGAATCCTGGCTGAGCTCCAGAAATGTGAGAATAAGTGCTTAATAAGTTCTTATTTTTTCATGCCACTAAGATTTTATAATTGTTGTTATGTATCATTGTGACAATAGCTAACTGATACATCTTGCTAGGAAGTAAATGCCTAGAAAGTGTTTAGCATACAGGAGACATTAAATGTTTATTGAATAAGTTGGGTGAATGAATAAAAGCTTTTTTAAAAGAAATCCAAGGCAGGGCGCCTGGGTAGTTCAGTGGGTTAAAGCCTCGGCCTTTGGCTCAGGTCATGATCCAGGGTCCTGGGATCCAGCCCTGCATTGGGCTCTCTGCTCTACGGGGAGTCTGCTTCCTCCTCTCTCTCTGCCTGCCTCTCTACCTACTTGTGATCTCTGTCAAATAAATAAATAAAATATTAAAATAAAAAAGAAATCCAAGGCCTAGTCTGCATTCCTGATAAATTAAATCAGAATCTTTGATGATGAGGTTTGGCATTGATGTTTTTTTTAAAGCTCCCCAAGTGATTCTAACACTCAGCAAGGGAAGAGAGCCACTGTTCTAAGATTTAGTTATTTTTGATGGAGTACAGTGTATTGGTGATGCACACAGGCTTTGGAATCAAACAGAAGTGTTAAAGCCCTAACTCTACCACTTACTATGTGACAACCACTGAATTAACATCTCTAAACTTCAGACTCCTCAACTGTTAAATAGAAATAACAGTACTTTCCGTATAAGGCTATTATGAACATTAAATGAGATAATGCATATGAAGTCTTCAATACACTACATGGTACATAGCAGAAGCTCAATATTCTTAAACCATAGCTAATATTGGCATTGCTATATCATTTGATACAGAGTAGAAATGTCTTTGAACTCATGTAGACCTTACTTAAATTCCATTTCCACTGCTTTCTAGCAATATGTTAAGTAAATTGCTTAAACTCTGAGACTACAGTAGCCCATCTGTAAAATATGGTGATAATAATAACTTCATTAATGTGTTGTGAGGATTAAATAAAATGACATACATAAAACATTTAGCAGGGGCCAAATGCAATATAAATAAATATGAGAGGGAAAATAAGCTGGCATTTATTATAACTGGCAGCAAGAAGTTACATTCCATTAAAATCTCCACATAACAGCTTCATTCTTACAAGATGGAATGTTCCCAGCACAGTGTTATAGTCCCATACCCTGGACTCTTTTCCTAATTACTAGGAATATCATGTCCTCCAAAACAAAGAAATAATCCTCTGGTTACAAACTGCTCCAAGAAGTGTTCTGGCCCTCAGATATGATGCTGGAGGGATGCATGGCCACTTACTCTCTTCCTGGGAAATTTGAACCATGCCCGTTATTTCAATCATCCTTACAGCCACTGATTATTTATCCCAGTCTAGCTCTCTACTCTGCAATCTACATTTATAGATCTGAAGGCTTATTCAACATCTCCACTTGGATGTAGACATCCATCTTCTTCTTACCTCCTTTGGTAGTTTTTATTTGGTTTGTCCAGCATTCGTCCACTGATCTGTGTTCTGAAAAGAAACCCTATCTCTCTTAGTGGAAAAATCAGATTCTCCATCCCTGAATTTAATAGCCTGAGTGGAGACTTATAAGGACTGAGGTTCTGCTACCCAAATACTCCAAGCTTCGTTAGTTCTGGACCTCCCTGAGGCCTTGTTTTTCAGAATTTCCTTTGGTTTTGATCAACTCCAGTAGTCTTCCAAAAATCCATATTTTTGCCCAAGTTACTCAGAACCAAATTCTATTGCCTGCAGCTAAAAAAACCCTGACATAGAAATTATACTGGAGAGTGAGTTACAGTCAACAGACATTGAATCTTACCTCCAGGCCTAAAATGAGTATTTGTGCTTTTTAAAATTGAGATTTAACTCACATATCATAAAATTCACCCTTTTAAAGTATACAATTCAATGATTTGTAGTATCTTCACAAAGCTTTGCAACCATCAGTATCTAATCCCAGAACATTTTCATCACCCCAAAAAGACACTGTGCCCATTAAGCAAACACTCCCCATTCTCCTCAACCCATGTTCCCCAGCAACCACAATTCTACTTACTGTCTCTAAAGATTTGCCTATTCTGGACGTTTCATATAAACATAATAATATAATAATGGTCTCTGGTGTCTGGCTTCTTTCACTTAGCATAATGTTTTCAAGGTTCATCAATGTTACAGCATGTACCAGTGCTTCATTTCTATTTATAAATGAATAATAATCTACTTCACATTCACTAGGATGGCTATAACTTTAGAAATGGAAAATGGCAAAGATGTGGAGAAACTGGAACCCTCATATATTGCTCATGGGAATATAAAATGGGCATCCACTGTGGAAAAGTTTGACAGGACCTCAATAAGTTAAACATTCGATTACCATATGACCTGGCAATTCCACTCCCAGGTATGTATCCAAAGGAATTGAAAACAGGTATTTAAACAAAAATTTGCACAAGGATACTCATAGACGCACTATACACAACTGCAGAAAGGTGGAAACAACCCTAATGTCTATCAACTGATGAACCAATAAACAAAATGTGGTATATATTTACAATGAAATATTATTCAGTCCTAATAAGGAGAAAAGTATTGATATACAGTACAACATGGATGACCCTTGAAAACATTAAGCTAAGTGAAAAAAGCCAGACATAAAAGGCCAACACACACTTATACTATGGCCCAGAAATTCCATTCCTAGATACTTACTGCTCCCTGCTGCAAGACAGCAATGCAGAATTGCTTAACGAATATAATACAAGTTTCAGTTTGGGGAAAATGAAAAAGTTGTGGAGATGGATAGGGGTGATTGCTGCATAAAAATGTGAATGTAGTTAATGCTGTACATTTGAACTGTACACTTAAAAATCACTAAAGTGATACATATTGTTATATATATTTTACCACAGTAAAAAAAAAATAGGCAAAATATTTGAATAGACTATTTCCAAAGGAAGATTTTCAAGTGGCCAATAGCACATGAAAAGATGCTCAACATCGTTAGTCATTAAGGAAATGCAAATAAAAACTACAGTGAGGTACCACTTCACACCCACCAGAATGGTTAACAATAAGACAGACCCTGCCAAATGTCTATAAGGATGTTGGTGGGAGAGGAAAATGGTACAAAAATATGGCAGTTTCACATAAAACAAAACATATACCTATACTATGACCCAGAAATTCCATTCCTAGACATTTATCATTCCCTGCTGAAAGATAGATCTCCGCATTCATATATACATATATGTATATTTACATATATATACACACATACATATATATTCAAAATATAGTTATACAAGAATGTCTATAGCAGTTTTATTCATAATAACCTAAACTAGAAACAGCTCAGGTATCTATCAACACAAAACTGTATAAACAAACTGTGGTCTATTCATACAATGGAGTGTAACTCAGCAATAAAAAGGAATAAGGTATTGATACAAGCAACAGGATGAACCATGCAGAGAGAGCTTTATGTTAAAGAGAAAGTATTGTGTAATCGCATTTATATGAATTACTAATATGTGCACAACCAATCTTATCACAATAAATAAGAACAGTGACAACTTTTTTAAATTTCTTTTCAGCATAACAGTATTCATTGTTTTTGCACCACATCCATTGCTCCATGCAATACGTGCCCTCCCTAATACCCACCACCTTGTTCCCCCAACCTCCCACCCCCCAAGAACAGTGACAACTTCTTTTTTTTTTAAGATTTATTTATTTGACAGACAGAGATCACAAGTAGGCAGAGAGGCAGGCAGAGAGAGAGGAGGAAGCAGGCTCCCCGCAGAGCAGAGAGCCCAAAGTGGGGCTCAATCCCAGGCCCCTGGGATCATGACCTGAGCCGAAGGCAGAGGCTTTAACCCACTGAGCCACTCAGGTGTCCCAACTTCTGATGGGGATTAACTGCAAAGGGGAATTCCCTGATATGATAGAAACCTCTTGACAGAGGCTTTGGTTATGTCAGTTATCAAAACTCATCCAGTGGAACACATGATTCTTATATTTCATATAAGTAAATTTTATCTTTAAAAAATCATAAAGAAATATTGAACTCTGATTCATGAAATGGATGCTAAATGGCACAGTGGTGAACTGAAGCATAACTAATGCATCAACAAATAAAATGGATTGACGAGTGGACAGATATGGAATAAAGCAAACACAGCAAAATGTTAAAAATGTTAGAACCTAAGTGTTAGGTATCCTAATAAGTGGAAAGTATCATAATAAAATTTGAGGGGAAAAATTCTGTGGGATATGGTAACAGAGAAGTTTATAGCCTTAACTGCATTTATTAGAAATCTGAAAGAGTTTTCAATTTAAAAAGCAAGATCAAAAGGAAATAAAAGTAATTAAGATAAAATCAATCATTATTCCACAAGGAGAGGTCACCTCATACCTGTTAGAATGGCTGTTATCACAAGAAATAAAAAGTGTTGGTGAGAATATGGAGAAAAGGGAACCCCTGTGCATAGTTTATGGGAATGGAAACTGGTACAGCTACTTTGGAGAATAATACTGAGGCTCCTTAAAAAATTAAAAATATAACTACCATATGCCATATGATCCAGCAATCCCAGTTCTATGTACTCATCTAATGAAAACAAAAACATTAGCTTGGAAAATATATATGCACCCAAATGTTCACTGCAGCATTATTTGCAATAGCCAAGATAAGGAAACAACCTTAGTGCCCACTGATGGATGAACAGATAAAGAAAATGTGAGATAAATAGATAGATAATGGAATATTATTCAGCAGAAAAAAAGAATGAAATCTTGCTGTTGGAGGAAGTTGTCAAGAGGATGTGTCCTCCAGCTGACCCATGAGTAGGACCTGGGCCACTGGAGGCTCCTCACTCCCTCCCCCATCCTTAGAATGTGCAGTCCACTTGCCTCCCCCCTGCTCCCAGAAGCTATTCCAAGGACATAGCCTTGAAGAGTAAGGTGTTGCTGAGGCCATCTGGATGGTATACATGACTAAATCCCTTGAGGCCTCTATATAAACTTAAAATTCTCTTGGGCAGGTATGAAGATCTACTCCTCTTGTGGCTGCTCAAGACAAGTCTCATAGTTAAGTTCCATTGCTTATTAAAACTGCCACCCACAAATCTGAAGTAGTCTGCCTCTTCCTTCCGTCTCTCCCTGCCCTCCATGTATGGGGCCAATTTCATATTACAATCAGTAAAGTTCCCAAGGTTGCAAACAAACACCTGCCGTTTTCAGCAACATGGATGGAACTTGAGGGCATTATGCTAAGAGAAACAAGTCAGACAGGGAAAGATAAACCATATGATCTCACTTATATGTGGAATCTTGAAAAAAAAAAAAAAAAAAACTAGCCCAGAGATACAGAAACAGACTGGTGGTTGCTAGGGGCAGTGGGTGAGGTATAGGTGAAATGGGTGAAGGGAGTCAAAAGGCACAGTCTTCCAATTCCAAATAAACAAGTCATGGGGATGTAATGGACAGCATGGTGGCTAAAGTCAATAATACTGAATTGCATATTTGGAAGTTGTTAAGAGAATAGATCTTAAAAGTTCTCATCATCAGGTACCTGGGTGGCTCAGGTGGTTAAGCGTCTGCCCTCAGCTCAGATCATGATCCCTGAGTCTTGGGATCAAACTCTGCAGCGGGCTCCCTGCTCAGCAGGGAGCCCGTTTCTCCTTCTCCTGCCTGGTGGTGTTCTCTCTCACTGTCTTTGTGTCTGTCTCTCAAATAAATAAATAAATAAAATCTTTTTAAAAAAATAAAAGTTCTCATCATAAGAAAAAAATTCTTTATGGTGATATTAACTAAACTTATTGGGATCATTTCACAATATATACAAATATCTAATACTATGTTTGTTAATTACACCTCTACAAAAATATCAATAATTACTGAAATAGAAAGCAAATAATAAGAAAACAATAGAGTGGATCATAAAAGGAAATGCTAGTTCTTTGAAAAGACTAATAAAGGGGTGCCTGGGTGGCTCAGTGGGTTAAGTATGGACTTCAGCTCAGGTCATGACCCCAGGGTCCTGGGATGGAGCCCTGTGTCTGGCTCTGAGCTCAATGCTGAATTTGCCTGTCCCTCTCCCTCTGCCTTTCACCCTGCTCATGCTCTCACTTGGGTGTATACTCTCTCTTCCTCTCTCTCAAATAAGTAAGTAAAATCTTAAAAAAAAAAAAAAAAGACTATGGGGTGCCTGAGTGGCTCTGTCAGGTAAGTGTCTGCCTTTGGCTAAAGTCATGACCCCCTGGTCCTGGGATTGAGCACCACATCTGCCTCCCAGCTCAACAGGGAGTCTGCTTCTCCCTCTCCCTCTGCTCCTCCCCCTCCCCACCCCCTGCTCATGCTCTCACTCTCAAATAAATAAACAAAAATCTTTTTAAAATTAGAATTAAAAATGATAACAAGTAAGACTAATAAAATGGACAAATTTTTGCAAGTATTACTTTAAAAAGGCACAAATTAACATAAAAATAAAAGGGAGCCAAACTACAAAAACAGAGATTAAAAATGATTTTACTTTTTTTTAAGATTTTATTTATTTACTTGACAGACAGAGATCACAAGTAGGCAGAGAGGCAGGCAGAGAGAGAGGAGGAAGCAGGCTCCCCACAGAGCAGAAAACCCGATGCGAGGCTTGATACCAGGACCCTGAGATCATGACCTGAGCTGAAGGCAGAGGCTTTAACCCACTGAGCCACCCAGGTGCCCCTAAAAATGATTTTTTTTAAATTTATTTGACAGACAGAGAGCACAAGCAGGCAGAGAGGCAGGCAGAGAGAGAGGAAGGGAAGCAGGCTCCCTGCTCAGCAGAGAGCCCGACGCGGGGCTCGATCCCAGGACCCCGGGATCATGACCCGAGCCGAAGGCAGAGGCCCAACCCACCGAGCCACCCAGGCACCCCCCTAAAAATGATTTTTAAAAGTACTATGTGTAACTTTTATACCAACAACTTAAAAAATCTAGGTGAAATGGATAATTCCCAAGAAAATAAATAACTAAAGTTGGCCTAAGAAGCAGAAAACTTAAATAAGCCAATTAATCATAGAAGAATATGAAATGATACTATGACCCAGCAATTGCACTGCTGGGTATTTACCCTAAAGATACAAATGTAGTGATCCGAAGGGGCACATGCACCCGAATGTTTATAGCAGCAATGTCCACAATAGTCAAACTATGGAAAGAACCTAGATGTCCATCAACAGATGAATGGATAAAGAAGATGTGGTATATATATACAATGGAATACTATGCAGCCATCAAAAGAAATGAAATCTTGCCATTTGCGACAACGTGGATGGAACTAGAGGGTATTATGCTTAGCAAAATAAGTCAATCAGAGAAAGACAACTATCACATGATCTCCCAGATATGAGAAAGCGGAGATGCAATGTGGGGAGTTTGGGGGTAGGAAAAGAATAAATGAAACAAGATGGGATCAGGAAGGAGACAAACCGTAAGAGACTCTTTTTTTTTTTTTTTTTTTTTAAAGATTTTTTATTTTATTTATTTGACAGAGAGAAATCACAAGTAGTCGGAGAGGCAGGCAGAGAGAGAGAGGGAAGCAGGCTCCCTGCTCAGCAGAGAGCCTGATGCGGGACTCGATCCCAGGACCCTGAGATCCTGACCTGAGCCGAAGGCAGCGGCTTAACCCACTGAGCCACCCAGGCGCCCCCGTAAGAGACTCTTAATCTCACAAAACAAACTGAGGGTTGCCAGGGGGAGTGGGAAGGGAGAGGGTGGTGGGGTTATGGGCATTGGGGAGGGTATGTGCTATGGTGAGTGCTGTGAAGTGTGTAAACCTGGCGATTCACAGACCTTTACCCCTGGGGCTAATAATACATTATATGTTTATTAAAAATTTTTAAGAATTATTTTTAAAAAGAATATAAAATGATACTAATCTATTTCAAAAGTCACCAGCCCAAAAAAGCTAGGAACAGATTAATCACACTTTATATAAATTTATATAAAAATTTCCATAGCAAAGTAAAAGAAGGGAAATGACACTACACAGTTATAAGGCTAGTATATCATCTTGATATCAAAACTGACAAGTAAAAGGAAAGAAATTTGAATCTCCCTGATGGCTAGGGATGATGAACATTTTTTCATGTGTCGGATAGCCATTTGTATGTCTTCATTGGAGAAGTATCTGTCCATATCTTCTGCCCATTTTTTGATATGATTGTTTTGTGTGTGTTAAGTTTGAGGAGTTCATTATAGATCCTGGATATCAACCTTTTTTGTCTCTACTGTCATTTGCAAATATCTTCTCCCATTCCGTGGGTTGCCTCTTTGTTTTCTTGACTGTTTGCTTTGCTGTGCAGAAGCTTTTGATTTTGATGAAGTCCCAAAAGTTCATCTTCGCTTTTGTTTCCTTTGCCTTTGGAGACATATCTTGAAAGAAGTTGCTGTGGCTGATATCGAAGAGATTACTGCCTATGTTCTCCTCTAGGATTCTGATGGATTCCTGTCTCACATTGAGGTCCTTTATCCATTTTGAGTTTATCTTTGTGTATGGTGTAAGAGAATGGTTGAGTTTCATTCTTCTACATATAACTGTCCAGTTTTCCCAGCACCATTTATTGAAGAGACTGTCTTTTTTCCACTGTATATTTTTTCCTGTTTTGTCGAAGATTATTTGACCATAGAGTTAGGGTCCATATCTGGGCTCTCTACTCTGTTCCACTGGTCTATGTGTCTGTTTTTATGCCAGTACCATGCTGTCTTGGTGATCACAGCTTTGTAGTAAAGCTTGAAATCAGGTAACATGATGCCCCCAGCTTTATTTTTGTTTTTCAACATTTCCGTAGCAATTTGGGGTCTCTTCTGATTCCATACAAATTTTTGGATTATTTGCTCCAGCTCTTTGAAGAATACTGGTAGAATTTTGATCGGAATAGCATTAAAAGTATAGATTGCTCTAGGCAGTATAGACATTTTAATAATGTTTATTCTTCCGATCCAAGAGCATGGAATGGTCTTCCATCTTTTTGTGTCTTCTTCAATTTCTTTCATGAGTGTTCTGTAGTTCCTTAAGTACAGATCCTTTACCTCTTTGGTTAGGTTTATTCCCAGGTATCTAATGGTTCTTGGTGCTATAGTAAATGGAATCGATTCTCTAATTTCCCTTTCTGTATTTTCATTATTAGTGTATAAGAAAGCCACTGATTTCTGTACATTGACTTTGTATCCTGCCACGTTGCTGAATTGTTGTATGAGTTCTAGTAGTTTGGGGGTGGAGTCGTTTGGGTTTTCCATAGAAAGGGGAACCCTCTTACACTGTTGGTGGGAATGCAAGTTGGTGCAGCCTCTTTGGAGAATAGTGTGGAGATTCCTTACAAAATTAAAAATAGAAATACTCTATGACCCTGCCATTGCACTACTGGGTATTTACCCCAAAGATACAGATGTAGTGAAAAGAAGGGCCATCTGTACTCCAATGTTTATAGCAGCAATGGCCACGGTTGCCAAACTGTGGAAAGAACCAAGATGCCCTTCAACGAACGAACGGATAAGGAAGATGTGGTCCATATACACTATGGAGTATTATGCCTCCATCAGAAAGGACAAATACCCAACTTTTGTAGCAACATGGACAGGGCTGGAAGAGATTATGCTGAGTGAAATAAGCCAAGCAGAGAGAGTCAATTATCATATGGTTTCACTTATTTGTGGAGCATAACAAATAGCATGGAGGACATGGGGAGATAGAGAGGAGAAGGGAGTTGGGGGAAATTGGAAGGGGAGGTGAACCATGAGAGACTATGGACTCTGAAAAACAATCTGAGGGTTTTGAAGGGGCAGAGGGTGGGAGGTCGGGGTACCAGGTGGTGGGTATTATAGAGGGCATGGATTGCATGGAGCACTGGGTGTGCTGCAAAAATAATGAATACTGTTATGCTGAAAATAAAAAATAAATTTTAAAAAAGGAAAGAAATTACATACCCATCTCACTGATGAACTTAGATATAAAAAATGCATAACCTTAATATCAAAATCAAACAGCACAAGAAAACTATAGGCCATCATTTTTTATAGGTGTGCTAATGGCATTTTTGGTAAGACAATTCTTCCTTTAGCATCCCTGGTCCTGATCTACTAAATACTAGTAGGACTCTTCACACAGAAATCCAAGAAACTGACAACTAAAGCACTTCCAAGTGTCCCATAGAGGGGTAGTTCAACCCCAGGTTGAGAATCAATGCTACAGGAAATATCACTTATGAACACAGATACAAAACTGCTAAGTAAAATATTAGTCCCTCAAATTCCATCATACATTTAAAAAGATGTATCACTAATTATAGATTAACCCTAGAAACACAGGGAAGATTTAAAACTTACAGATCCATCAAAGGGGAACAAGGAACCAACTCCTTACTTGGAAAAATTGGCAATTACAGGGAAAGAATTAAGCATTTATCCTGTCTTTCCTATAGGAACTATATTTTGGGGCTTATCAAATAGCTGTACTAGATGAAGGATGGTTCTTAAAGAGTGGTATGTTAGCTAATAAATGCTGAAAGAATGATAGAATCATTACATTGAAACCCTTAATGAAATAACTGATTCAGATAGTAGTTATCAAATAGGTGGTAAAGCCATTAGATGGAAAGATAATGGAGAATATTACACTGAAGGGATAAGACTATCACCATTTCAATTCTCTTTCAGTATCACTAAAAGTAAGATGAGCAAACTATGTAAAAGGAAGTGCATAGTATCAATCCCAAGATAGTCTCACCAAATAATAATAAAGAACCTGAATATAATCAAGTGTTTAGTTCTAACTTCCAGTAAATAGGAAATATAGGCAATACAAAAATAAGTAAAACAGCACCTCAAGGAAGTAATCAGCCAAATCCATATTGTGGGAGAGTCTACAGGACAAACAGAAGTGTCTTCAACAAACCAATGGCACAGAAATAAAAAAGAGGAGGTATTGCTCTGTCTTAGCTTTTTAAAAACTTGGAAGAAACTTAAAAGATATAACCTAATACAATAAGTTAACCTTGGTTGGATCCTAATTGGAACAAACCCCAACGGTAAAAACATATTTTAGGCAATTAGAAAAATCTTCTATGTGCTGGGTATTCATCTGATAATGGCATTATGATTATAGGTGAAGATGTCCTTTTTGCTATAATTTTTGGGATGCATACCAAAATATTTAGGAGTGAAGTCAGATGATGTTCATGATTAGCCTAAAACATCCCAGCAGAAGAGAGGAAAGGGAGATAGCTGAACCAAGTACAGTAAATGTTGATGGCTATATAAGTTGAATTATGGGTATATGGGGTTTATTTAACTCTACTGTAATTTATGTTTGAAAATTTTCATAACTGGAAGTTTTTAAATCAATGCAATTGATCAATGCATCAATGCAATTCAATGCATTAACAATTTAAAGGAGAAAACCTATATGCCCAACTTAAAGGTAAAAAAGCAAATGACAAAATTTCATACCCATTCATGCTTTTAAAAAGTCCCCAAAAAGTTAAGTATTAAAGAAAACTTATTTAATAAAGAGCAAGTACCAGAAACTCACTGTAAGCATCATGCTTGATAAAATTTTAGAAGCATTCCTAGTTTTTAATTTAAATTTTGTTAGTTAACATATAGTGCAATATTGGTTTCTAGAGTAGAGTTCAGTGATTTATCACTACATACAACACCTAATGCTCATTATAAGTGCTCTCTTTAATACCCATCACTTATCTACCCCCATCCCCCCCCAACTTCCTCCATCAACCCTCAGTTTGTTCTCTGTCATTAAAAGTCACTTATGGCTTGGGACGCCTGGGTGGCTCAGTCAGTTAAGCCGCTGTCTTCAGCTCAGGTCATGATCCCAGGGTTCTGGGATCGAGTCCCACATCGGGCTCCTTGCTCCGCAGGGAGCCTGCTTTTCTCTCCACCTCTACCTGCTTGTGCGTGCTCTCTCTCGCTCTTTCTCTCTCTCTGACAAATAAATAAAATCTTAAAAAAAGTTTATAAAAGTCACTTATGGCTTGTTTCCCTCTCTCCTTTTTTAATTTTCCCCTTCCCATATGTTCATCTGTGTTCTTTCTTAAATTTAACATATGACTGAGATCATATGGTATTTGTCTTTCTCTAACTGACTCATTTCACTTAGAAGCATTCCTATTAAAGGGAGAGATAATGATGTCTGCTATTATGCACTATTAAATCTTATACAGGGTCCTGGCCAATGCATTCAGGCAAAAAAAAAAAAAATGCACATAGTATACAAGTTGAAGACAGAGACAAAACTATCAATATTTGCACATAATCTGTTTGTCTACCTAGAAAATCCAATAGAATCAACGAAAAAACTATTCTAAATTAAACAGAATTCAGTAGTTGTTGGACACATATGATTTCATACAAAATTCAATAGTTTTCTTATAATAATAATTATAGAATGAAATAAAAAATCCTGTTAATCGTAACAACAACACTATAAATTATCTAGAAATGACCAAAACAAGGTATTTTCAAGACATATATGGGGCAAATTATAAAACATTACTAAAGAACTTAAAATTTTGAATAAATGGAGAGCTGTGTTTATTCATAAAAAGGAAGACTCAGTGTAAAGATGCAAATTCTTCCCAGTTAAATCTGCAAACTCCATGCAATGTCAACAAAATTCCCAATAAGATTCTATATGGGTATGATGATCTCACTCTAATATCCTTATAAAAAAAGTAAACAGGCAAGAATAACAAAAAAAATTTTGAAGAAAAAAGAAGGCTCTTTTCATGCCAGATATTAAACATGTTATAAAACCACAGAAAGTAAAAATGTGCTGTGAATGTAGGTATAAATAAATGAATCAGTAGAACTGACTAGAGAATCCTGAAATAAACGTAAGTATGCATAAAAATCTAGTATTAACTAAAGATAGCATTTATAAGTCAGTAGAGATGATGCCTGGGTGGCTCAGTTGGTTAAGTGACTGCCTTCAGCTCAGGTCATGACCCCAGAGTCCCAGGATTGATCCCGCATCAGGCTCCCAGCTCCATGGGGAGTCTGCTTCTCCCTCTGACCTTCTCCCCTCTCGTGCTCTCTTGCACGGTCTCTCTCAAATAAATAAAGAAAATCTTTAAAAAAAAAAAAAAGAAGTCAGTAGAGAAAGGAAAAAGAGAGGCATGTACAAGGACTTACATTGCACCACATTTTATATTAGCAAAAAAGTTGGAAATGACCATGTCAGTGGGGAAATTGACATACAAATTATAGCCTACCTATTCTGTAGAATACTATGCAACAGTGAAAAAGAGTAAATTAGATTTATAATGTACTAATATGAAAATTTCTCAGAATAATGAGTGGAAGCAAGTAGCAAAGCAATACATATAGGCATGATACAATTTATAGTTTTTTGTTTTGTTTTTTTTTTAAAGATTTATTTATTTATTTATTTATTTGACAGAGAGAAACCACAAGTAGACGGAGAGGCAGGCAGAGAGAGAGAGAGGGAAGCAGGCTCCCTGCTGAGCAGAGAGCCCCATTCGGGACTCGATCCCAGGACCCTGAGATCATGACCTGGGCCGAAGGCAGCAGCTTAACCCACTGAGCCACCCAGGCGCCCCTACAATTTATAGTTTTTAATAACACTAAATAATACCATATATTCCATGTGTATGAGAAAGAGAGAGAGTGAGAGAGACAGAGAGAGGGAGGGAGGGAGGGAGGGAAAGAGAATGTTTCCCTATTTGTTTCTGCAAATGAACAGAAAAAGGTCTAAGAGAAAATAAGCCAAACAGTGAATAGGAAGGAGGAAGGCCAGGGAGGAAATCAATGACAGACAGAAGCTTTTAGCCTTCCCTTTGAAATTCTAATCCTTTACAAGAAAAATGTACATGTTCATGCATCAGGTGGGAATTAAGTCAATAAATAAGAAATTTAAAAGCAGCATAACAATATGCTTGACTCAGTTATATAAAAAAATTCTATATGTGTATAAGTACTTCTTTTATAATATAAATGCATGGAAAGGATACCATAAGGATACTCACCAAAGTGTTGATGGTTTTGTTTTGTTTTGTTTTTTGGTGGGATAGCAAATAGGGAGGGAGCACGAAAGGCAAGTTTCAAAATTTATTCTCTCTATACCTGTGTATTGTTCTGATCTTTTACCATGAAAATATACTTAGATATTACTGAATAATTAAAAAATAAAGACATGGAAGAAGTCAAAGACACACTGTTAAGTGGAAAAAGCCAATTGCTCTATTTTATATATATAATATAATTATATTGTATACAAACCCAACAATGTATACATATATTATATGTGTGTGTATATACATACACATATTCTAATGTACAAAGTACGAACTAGACTTTCACAATTTATTTCTGTGTTAGATTATTTTTATAAAGAGCAACAGTTTTGAATTAAGAAATACTATAATAATTTTCCAATATATACATTTATCAAATTACTACATTCTATACCTTAAACTTACAACAATGTTATATCTCAATAAAAGTGGGGAGAAAGAATTAACATACAAATAGAGAAATCTGATTATGTCATTCACCTAATCAGAACTTTTTTTTTTTTTTAAGATTTTATTTATTTATTTGACAGACAGAGATCACAAGCAGGCAGAGAGGCAGGCAGAGAGAGAGGAGGAACAGGCTCCCTGCTGAGCAGAGAGCCCAATGCGGGACTCAATCCCAGGACCCTGAGACCATGACCCAAGCCGAAGGCAGCGGCTTAACCCACTGAGCCACCCAGGCGCCCCCTAATCAGAACTTTTTAATAGGAGCATTCCCATTGCTCCTAGAATAAAACCTAAAATAATTAAGGCAGTCTGCCATTCAGCCTCAGCTCTCCCCCTTGCTTAATATGTCCTAGTCATAGATGACTATCAGTTCTTCAAGTCCCTTATACATGTTCTATTTTCAGGTCTCTACAAATGTTACTTATTTCCTCTACCTGAGACACTTTCTCCACGTACCCCTCATCCTCCTCTATCTACCCCAATTGATCCTTCATTTCTCATCACTTCCTCAGGGAAGCCTTCCCTGACATTTTGTACAAGGTCAGGTCCTCCTGCTGTAAGCCCCTATAGAACTCCCCTTTTTTCCCCCTTCATAGCTCTTCTCACAGTCTGCAGTCTTCTATTTATAGGGTGGGATTATTAATCCCAATTATCACTCCCCCTAGTCTGGAAGCTCCATGAGACCAGGACTTTTGTCTGTCTTGTTATATCCTGACATCTGGTAAGAGCTCAGTAAATATTTGAGAAATAAATGACTGTTACCCATTCATTAGGATGGACTGTGGCTTTGGCACTAGCTCCATTTTCCTCTCCATTCAAACCCCTGCCATCATATAAACAACCTCAATGACTATGGATGATTCACCCAACAGTCGAGCCCCACTGCCCCTTGATCTCTACTTCTATAAGCCCTGATCACATATCACTTCCCTTGCCATTTCTAGCCATTAATATTCCCGACCACCTGCTAAATATGGGACTGCTCCTCTTCAGAATTCCTGAACTCCTCTTTCTCAGTCTCTGGCTACGAGCTCTCATCCTTGTTACTTCTGGGTGCTCAAAGTACCCACTCCTCGTTTTCATCACGATCTCCCATCATTTGACTTCTCCCATTTGCAGCTCATTCCCAGCTCATCCCTTTACTCTGTAGCCAGTCTAGACTCGATAGTACACCACAGCAACCACTCTCTCATTAGCAGCCTCCCTGCTCTTACCATTTTTAATCTGCCATTTTGCTGAGCAGTTACTATGGGCCACTCTCCGTGCATTATCTCTGTAACTTCTCACAATCCCTAGATGAGGTAAAGACCACCACTGTCCCCTTTACAGATAAGGCAAAGGATTTTTTTTTAAGGGAACAGATTCTTAAAGAGGTGACGTGATTTGTCCAAGATCACACAACCAGAAGGTGATGGAGCAGGGTAGAGCTGAGATGTGAACAAGATCTGTCAGACATCAAGGTCAGTGCTCTGAACCAGTAGGTTGTTTATTCACTCAAAGGGAAAGGTAACTCTGATTGCAACAGATGGGAGGGAGGAGGGCACGTGTGAAGTCTTCAAGCCCAATGAAGCCATCCAGGTGAGAGCTGATAGTGGGCTTATCATTATCTACCTGAACATTGCAAAGAATTCAAATTATAAAGTCCCACTTACTTCAGGTGTGTGACTTTAGGGAATGGTCTTGGTGGGCTTTGTATGAAGGCACAGCTTAGTGCGCCTAGAAGAGACCAAAAGAAAACCATCAGTTTAATACACTCTTCCAGAATAAAATGTTTACTTTAACTTCTCTGGAAATTTATATATTTCTACTTTTGCTGCCATTTATTAAATACCTCCGTGTGCTGGGAACTTATTATAATCTTGGTTACACTTCCAACAACCCCGTGAGCTACTCCCTAGTTTTATAAATGAGGAAAGTGACACCCGGGGAAGATGAGGACAACTGCTTCGGTCCCACGGTTAGTTAATGTCAAACATGGGATCAGGCCCCAAGCCCGGGTCTTCTAGCCTCTTTCCCCGCAAAGTGCCAACTTTAGAGTCCTCCTTCCAACACTCCACACACGCTGGTGAGACCCTGGGTGGGGCTCAAAGAGGGGCGTGCTCCCAGTCGCTGCGCTGCAA
Organism: Mustela lutreola; assembly: GCF_030435805.1. NCBI lineage: Eukaryota > Metazoa > Chordata > Mammalia > Carnivora > Mustelidae > Mustela > Mustela lutreola. Next base: position 92,765,817 of record NC_081308.1, on the reverse strand, counting down.
TCTTAGCAAGGCGCTCACCAGCAGGTCTGAGGCTGATGAGCTCGCCCCCCACCTCCCGCGCCCCAGCTTTAGGGGATGGCCATGAGATCCCCGCCTGCAGTTGTCCACGAGGCGGGAAGGGGGTGATCCCGCCGTGTCACCCCTCTTTGAGGGCACCAAGACCCAGGGCACAGCAAAGCCAGCCGCGAAGCCACCCCGAGTCCGAGGCGGCCCTGCAGAGAGAACGGGCAACAGCTCAGTCACCTATTCCTCCTCTCAACAATCCAAAGACACGATGGTAGATCCTAAGGTGACCTATATGAGCTTTCTCCCCGCTTGAAGCCATGATCTGGGGGCCATCCACGGGCCCAGGAGCCCTCGCTGCTTGCATGCAAACCATGCAAACCGTGTGCTGCTGCTGCTGCTGCTGCTTTTTTTTTTTTTTTTTTTTTTCCTCCAGGTAACGGTCAACAGTTTTCCCGGATTGCCAAAAGCGTCATGTCTTCTCTCCCTCCCCACCTCAGAAAATAAAAGTTAAGAGTCATGACTTCAGGCTCTGTCAGCTCGAGCTGACCAGATAGCCTTACCTCAGTCTCAGAGGCACGCAGAGTCAGTCCCGCCCCCTCCATCAGTCAGTGGTCCTTTCCGCTCTCCCCTCCCCCTGACGCACGCCTACACGAAAGCACCCCCCATGTACGTACCCCACCACGCACGCGCCCCGCGCACGCGCTACCAGTCTCCACGCATACCTCCACACACAGCTCTGTAAGTGGCTGCACGCGCGCGTGTCCTCCACGTGCCTCCACACCCACTCGTTCCCGCAGAGAGGCGCTTCCCCGCGTAGGCACCTCCGCGCCCCGCTCCACACACGCGCATCTCCCTTTACACCTCGGGATCCTGAGGGGCTAGCGGGGCCGGACCTCCCCTGCTGCCCAACTTCTCCCGCAGCGAATTCCCGCCCCGGCACGTTCCGCTCAGCCCGCGGCAGCCCTGCCGGCTAGTCTGGACTGGGCGGCCACCTCCCTTCACATCCCAGGAGACACCGGGCGGGGTGTGGCACCTCCCACGCTCGGCCACCAGGGCTTTCAGGCTTCGGGGAAGCCAGCCGCCGGGGCTGCGGCAACTCGCTTGACTTCCGGCCCGTCCGAATTGGCGGGTGGGGGGACCTTTCTGATCCGCGGGGAAGTGTTCACCTGGTTCTTAAAGCTAGTTGGTCCTTCCTCAATTTCCTGCCAGAGGGAAGGGCTACGGAGAGGGAGCCAAGGTCTTTGGGGCGGGGAAGAGGAAATGACTCAGTAAGAGGCGGCTCAGAGGGAGGAGCCGGTCTGGAAAGTGGGGGCACTGGCGGGGTGGGAGGGAAAGGGGAGAAAAAAGAGAATGGGAAATCCGTGGCGGGGGTGGTTTTGAGGGTGTCTGGCGGAGTCCTCGGAATGCTTCCTGGTCAACCCCAAATTCTGGTGCCACTGGCCAGGATCGTTTCTGAGGTGCTGGGCCTCAAACTCCATTACCCCAGTGCCAGAGGCAGCTAAGGCTGGGAACCTTACTAGCTGCTCACTAGGCACCACGGAATCTACTGGTCTGGACAAGGGCACAGGGATTAACTCTTCGTATTCTATGGAGCCAGTAATAGTCTTTAGCTCCTAGGGCCGCTGAAGGATTAAATTAGTTACTACATTTCAAGTGCCTGCAGTAGTGTCAGAGACTGTAAGCAATCAGTGATAGCTCCTATAATTACAAAGGTTCATTCATCGGTAGTCTGTCTCCCCTCTAGATTATTGTGAGTCTCAGGAGGGCAGAGATGATGTATTTGAGTCAGCACTGAACTCCAGCACCTGACACAAAGATCCTATCAATAAACTACTTGTTCAGTGAATGATTAAGCAAGTAATTGCATAAGTGCCAAGACCCTCTCTCTTCCCTGTGAAGAGTATGTTTGTGGAAGTTTAAGGAAGAATGGCTGTGATTGGGGAAGGTGGCACATAGGACCCCTGTTGGTTTCTGTATCAAGTGCCCTATTCTGCCCTTAGAAAGTGGAATGTCTTTGGCAATTTCCTACATGGACACATGGAAAACTGTCAGACAGCTAACCTGAAATTTGAAACTGAGACGTGACTAGAGCAGGATCTGCATTTTGTACAGTTAGTGAATAAATCAAGGGAAGAGGACTGAAGTGGAAAGCTCAAAAATAATGGTGTCAAATGTATGTGGGGGAGTCTGGCATGGGAGCTCTGAGTGAAAAGAAGTGTGTGAACAGGAGTACAATCACCTGGAAAGGGAGTCTGATGAAGGTCTCAAAGTAATAGCAATGTTACCCACTTTTCTCTTCTAGTTGCAGGGGTCCTGATGATCTGCCCTGGTGTCCCAACATTTTTGGGCTAGGTATGCAGATTTGACTTCTAGCACTACATTCAGGAAATTTGCATTTATGGGAAAGCCTACTGTTATAGCTAAAAGGGACCTTAGAAATTACTCATACATTTCAATTTATAGTTGAAAAACTGAGCCAGAAGGGACTTGGGTTTTTGGATTCTCTGGCCTTGGTACTGAATTTTGCTGGGTCTGAAATTGGTTGTGTGTCCCAGTTATTCCTTAAATCCCTGCCTCCACCCCATCCCCACCCCAAAGACACTGAAAGGACATGAATGGAAGGTCAGCAAAAGTGAGGGAGAGGGGGAGCTCCTCAGCAGACCCTGACTTTGCTTCCTTTGGCTTCCCCCCAGGGAAGGTACCTTAGCGTTCAGCTAGCTGCTGTAGGAGAACAACTGCTCTATGGCACCCAGGCAATCTCACATGATCTACATTCATCCTGCCAGCAAAGGCTTGAACCTTGAATCTGAATCTTGGCAGAATGCCTGTGATCCTCCCAGGGCACTAGAGGATGGGAGGCGTACAAGGAGCTGCTTCAAGACCATGGCTACTTATCTCCCACTACCTCCGTATCCCTCCCCTCTCCCCTGGAAGGCTGTCAAGTAGAAGCTCTTACCAGACTTGGACATAGGACATACATAGTAAATGCTGATTGAATAGAGCATTTCATCTCCTCCCACCTCCTGGGATCTGAGGAGATGAGAAACTTCCTGACTCATCCCTCTCAGAATAAAGCTACATACTATAAACCCACTTAGCTGCAGTATAAAATTGGCTTCTTAGCAAAGGGATGTCCCACAACTACCACTGCAGTCCTCTGGCCCCTTTTTCAGTGTCATCCTTTTTGGTGTTTGGGACAAGGACCACTAGGAGTGGGAACCTTTGACTACTTTTTCTTTCGTTGTGTAAATAATAAACTTAGAATTTTTTTTTTTAAAATGATCCATTGTACCTGCTGAATAAGTCAGGCCTTGGATTTGTGTGCTTGACAGCTGCTTGCTGTGAATTTCACATTTCTGGCATATCACAACACCCTCCCTTATCACCAAGGGAGTTAAGCTGGGCCAAAAAATGTGTAGATCATAATGGCTTTTTCCTACCACTGGACATGAAAGAGAAACCAGCCCAAATTCAATTTTCTGGGACTCTAATCTGGCTGGAGAAGTAGCAGATCCTCTGCATCCTGTGGACAAGGCTAACCCAACAGGAAGTAAGCATCTATATTCCATTATTTGAAAGACACCTCTTGGCCCCAAATATGTCCCAAACAAGCCTGCCAGCGCATTACTGGCTGACCTTTTCAAACCTATTAAGTCTATAGCTTGCCCCCCCCACTTGTCAAACCCCCAGATTGGACAACTAAAGTACTGTCTCTAGGAGGTTATTGCTCAGATTTTCTTGTTTTCTGAGAAGAAAGGAAGAGGTAGAGTGAGGAGCTGGAAGAGGTTTGAATTTTCCCCATCCTCCTCCATTAGCACATTATCGATGGCTAATCTATTAATTATTCTAATTATTCCCTTTGAAGAAGACCAGCCTTAAAGAACAGTTGCCTGTTACAAAGAGGCAGTTGTGGGAATGCTGGACCAGAGATATGTGCCTGAGAGGGATTACACAAGTGGTGCTGTGAAGTTCACCTAAGACAAAATTACAGTGTACAAGGTGGCCTGTTTGTCATTCTGTTTATCAGGTTCTATTTCTATTCAATCAGCATTTACTATGTATGTCCTATGTCCAAGTCTGGTAAGAGCTTCTACTCTCACCCCCTGTGTCTTCTGTAAAGGCTTCCTTTTTTCAGCTACCTGAGTACTCTTGAGTTTAGAGGTTAAAAACTATCTGGGGATGAATTATTGAATTGGATGCCCCACTAGATTATAAATGTTAGGAATACTATTTTCATCTTAGTATGCCCCCCAGAGAAATGAGAGGAATACTGGGAACACAATGAATGCCTTGTGAATGACCCATCCAGGCCAGTCACAATTGTAATTTGCATATTGTGCCCAACAGTTACAGGAAGTCCACCTTGATCCTCCACCCCTGAAAATTCACAGTGGAGGAGAGTCATTCTCATTAGCTATCATGCTGTATACACTTCCATTGTCCATGTAACAACCCACTTGGCAGATTCTGTTACTCCTAATCTTTATAAACCTCACCCCCAGTTACAGGCTCACTTTCATTGAGACTCCAGGAGCAACCCTATTCCCAGGTAGGAGAACATGAAGAACCCCATATCTTCTCTGGCCTGGCCTATCAAATAGAGTCAGACTTTCCAAACGTCACATCCCAAAACACACACAATCTTACCTGTGGGTAATAGCCCCATATTTGGCCTTTGCCTAGGTTGCTCTCCAGGTAGACCAGTAAGCCCCTGATATTCCAAATTTGTCTCTCTTATATTTTAATCTTCTTGTGTTGTGGCCATCATTTCTATAGGCCCTTGGTCTGACAATCTGTTTCAAGTCACTTCTGGCCCTACTGTGACCTTAACCAATAAGTTCCAGCAATGGGATTTTCTTTGTTCTTCCTTAATTCCCTCCTTCTGCCTCAATCCCTGAAACATAATGTGCATGTCTTCTTGGATCTTACACCTTCATTTCTTTAGTCTTCCTGACTATTGCCTGTTCCTGAAACCAGTCTCCGTGATTGGATCCCGATTTCTAGACTCCCTGGATCTTCTCTGCCCAAATCTCTACCTTTTAAATGATAACTGATTTCCCCCAAGTCATTTAGACAACTCTGGTAACCTACAGCCGTCTTCCTTTTCAGTTTCCCCCAATTTAAACTCCAGTGAGAGACAATCGAGAACTCATGAATACATATATATTTATTTAATTCATAATATAGCATTTTGGATGGCTGGGATATTTTAGAAGGATGAGGCTGTGTAATCCACAGATGCTCAGATTTCTGTCACTAGGAGAGACACTATTGGTCCAGAGCTCTCAGTACAAACAAGTCTGGGATAAAATATTTGATAAAAAATAGTCCGACAATAGTCTAATAAATATTCTAGCCAACAACAATAACACAGTATATGTCTGAAGCTGGCAGACCAGACCGTAAAAGGCAGTTTCACCTGCCCTGATGGCAGTCAACCTGGCCAACCTGTAATACACAGCCAAATACAGCCAATGGCTCCAAGGCTGCAATTGGCTTCAGGAATGGAAATAAGCATGGGAGTGATTCTTATCTGTCAGCCTCACATTCTCCATTCTGTAGAGGAAATGGTATCAAATATTTGAGCTTATCAAAAAGTCCATCCATGGATTGCTCCATCCAGGTAGTCATATATAAATATGTAAACCATGGAAGCTTAGAAAATTCACCTAGTGTATTTAAGCTGAAAAGAACACATAAGTGATGTTGCTGGAATCTGAATTTCACTGCATCCAAAGTTACACAATGGAATTACATGATAAAAACACATACAGATGCAGCAATTCTTACTTACAAGTAGTCACAACTCTGACGTGGCATTAAAATTTCTTTCATATTCTCAAAACAGTTTTAACTCTATTTTGATTAGTTTTGTGCTTTCTTCAATAAGACAATATAAAAAAGTGGAAACAAGCATAAATTGCAGACAGAAAGAATAATTTGCTAGCAGAAAGGATCGTAGGAGAATAGATTGAGTAGGGCAACAACAATGAAAACTGAGAGCGTCGCCTTCCTTGAAGATGTTAAATATAGGTCTTATTCCCTTTGTCCAACTGGGTTTATTTAGCTAGAGCCAGTCAATGGCTTCACTTAAGGTCTCTGGGGTTGCCACTATAGAGGAAAGCCTTGAAGTCTCCGGGACTAACCACACCGCCACAGGAGAGTACTTTGCCACCATGTTGTTTCGTGGAAAGCACTTTTCATTATTTGGCTGAGAGACGTCACTGTTTACCCCAAACCCAATTTAATTTCCTACATTATTCAGTAGATTAAACTATGAGCAATTTTTGGCTGTAGCCCAAACTTAAATTCACCTTCAGAGGACAAAGTTTGAAAAGATTGGAAAGTTCTTGAAAAGAATAGTGCCACATGCTCTAGACAATTCCCCAAGTTAACTTCCAAAGAGCTTCTGAGGCAGACAATAGTCATTTATATGTATGAGTCCTGGGACATCTGAAAAATAATATTAACACAGCCCAAATGAAGAAGTAACCAAGCTTTCCTGCCCAGGAAATAACAAACACCGGTATGGATATCAGAGTACAACAGGGAAACTTTGCTTATTCATTCATTCATTCATACATCCGTTCAATAAACATTAGTCAGGCAACTACTCTCTTCCACGCACCATGCCAAGTATTAAAAAGTACAACAACAAAAGACACAGTCCCTGCCCTCAAGGTATTCACAGTCTAGTAGGGAAGATGATTATTATACATTAAACTTTTGTGTGCATCAGAATTACCCGGGAACTTGTTCAAAATGTAAAATTCCACTTATGTGCCCAGATAGTCCAATTAAGTACATCAGGAGTGGGGTCTAAGATCATTGTTTTTACAAACACCAAAGGTGACTCTACCAGGCGGTCTAAGGACCACACTTTGAGAAAAACACTGCTATACAAGGTGATTATTGCTGAGAAGGGGGTGGGGGGAACTCTCAGGGTGCCATGAGAGCTCAGAAGAGAACATACCCCAGTCTAGGGGGTGGTCAGGAGTTAATCTGGTTGAGAGGGTGGGGGTGGGGAAAGGTAGTCTAGGCTAGGCTCAAATGTAAGGTGGGGAAATTGAAGCTTTGTCCCAGGCCACTAAAAGGTAAAGGGCAGAAAAAAATGAATAGCTGCGGAGACCCAAAGATAAGGTAAAAGGAATTGGACTGGGGTGGAGGGGGCGTGTTCTGCATTTATAGCATTTTCACACTATTCCCTCAATGCAAGAACAATTCCTGTCCCCTCTGGGCATCAGAACTGTTAGTAATGTCTCTATTCCAGGACCAAAGAACAACTTGTATGAAGAGTTGACCTTGTCTCACGCGACAAGTGGAAGGAGGAAAGTGGCAAAAGCTGAAGCTGGGAAAGCTAACAAGGGTCCTGAAAAGCCAAACCCAAAGTAAATGGGACCTTCTACTGAACGCTATGGGAGCCAGTGAGAGGTTTTCTGAAGGGGGAGTGGGGAAATTTTTTTTTTTTAAACTGAGGGCCGACCCCTAGAGGAGAGACCAGAGTAACTGAGAAATGAAAGGCATCCATTTTAAAGCACCACTACACTGTACTAGGGCTGGGGCCGGGAGGAGGGGGTGAATGTTTCTTGTGCACTTCACTACGTGCCAGATGCTGTGCTAGGCAGTTTACATGTGCTATCTTTTGAAATCTTTACAACAGCCTTGTGAGGTAGGTATTATTTTACAGAAGAGGAAACAGAGGCTCAGAGAAGTGAAGTGCTTACCCTAGGTCACACCACTAGGAAATGGCAGAAGAACTAGGATTTAGTCCAAAGACTACGAGCTGTCCATGGCAGCAAGCTAGCTCCCCGCACCGCTCGATCTGACTGAGGTTGCTCCTTTCCTAATTAGCAGAAATGACATACGGTTTATTTCAACCAAAAAGCCGATGTTGCTGCTAGATAACTTAAGTCTGAGCCTGCCATCTGTGTGCGCATCAGTCCTGCTTTCCCTGTTAAGTGAATAAACAATACAAAGCTGTTATTTAGGGGATTTTTATAGCTACTTTGTCTCTCCTACAGAATAGTAAGGCATTTGACAGCAAGGGACTGTGTTTTTATCAATACATCAGCAGCAGAATGGTACCCAGCATCTAGTAGTTTGTTGAATGAATGAATGAATGAATGAAAGAACGAACGAATGAACATACGTCCACCGAGGCTGTCGGAAGGAAGAAGGGAGACATTTTGGCATTGTTCCAAGTCTCCAGTCTGGTGGCTTGTAACAGCTACCACTTTGTACAGAAATAATATTTTCGCAACTCCCAAGAAGTAGAGTCCTCAAGGCGGACTTAATCTCTCCTGGGAAGGAGAAAGCTCTGGTTCTGACAACCTGAGTCCCTGCAGCGAGACTGACAAAAATCACAGACCATAAAACTTGATGCCCTTCAACAACAGTGAGGAAGACTGGGATGAAAGTTACATTTGCACTTGCCACGGAAGGGTCCGATAAGCAGATGACTAGTGTAAACAAGATCGCAAGAGGAACAATTCTTTAACCTGTTTAGGCAGACTGTTCTCGGGCACTCTGAAGCACTTCAGAAGTGTTTTATCTGAAAACACAAGTACATTTATATGCAAATTGTTGTTGCATCTAGAAAACTCCATTCTTACTGATTAAGTAAATAAAGTTCCTAAAGAACATCCATTATGCAACTCTTTTTTTCTTTTCTTTTTTTTAAGCCTAATTCTAGTAACTGTACGTACTTGAGAGTAATGAAACGTTATTTCTTTGGGACATCCCGTGATGGAATTTTTAACAATTCAAATGAACCTCCTCCATTAGGCAGCCTCAGTGAAACTGTGCTTCTACTTGGATCAATTTTCTATCCGGCAATAGCATCTCTTATGCAGTCTTGTCCCCCAATCTCTCCTAATCCAATTTAGAGCTCTTCCCAGCATCTATGTCATTATTGCACATGTACCTGTGTGTGTGACAGGAGGGAGAATGGGAGGGATGAATGGAGTGGGGGAAGAAATGTTGCCTGATTTTGATGATGTTCCCTTTAGGGGACAAAAATGGATGATATAACTCATTTTCCCTTCCAGTATATTTCTCACTCAAATGAGCAAATCAAAAAATTTATTAGGTATATATAATTATAAAATGAATATATAACATATATTATTTATTCATTTTATATATATATTATATATACACATACATGTTCTTTGTATAATAAATCCTCGATTGTAGGCTTTTTATCAAAAACTACATATAATATGTGATCCTTTGACTCCTCAAAATTCTACTTGGCCAAACTGGCCAGTGCTAGGAAAGGCTGACACCCCCACCCACGCACACCTTTCCGGCTGGCTAGCCCCTTGTTCAGAGCATCTTTCTACATTATTTACTTAGAATTATCCTAATTCCTTCCAATATCATTTATACTCCTAAATCACTGGGAATTTTTAATTCTCCAACGATAAGAGAGGTATTCTCTAAATTTCTCCTCCAATGGCTTGAACCCAGACTACTCAGATAATTCATTCTGAGAGACTCAATACATTAATTCAAATACAAGCGTTAATGCACAGAAATTAAATCTATAGTATCTAGTTATTTTGGATACTTCAGATGAACTTTATTTTGTATTTTGTATATTGGACACTAACTGAGGTTTAGGAGGGGAAGACCTGCTGGACTGGAGAGCCAGTGAATTATAGGCTCTCTGAAAACTTAATGGCAAGCTTTCATCCCAGAAACATAAGGGGATTCTTGAGGCCTGCAGTTGCATTCCTGCCGCTCAGGGTAATCAATAAAATCTGGGGCAGGCAAGCCAGACAGGATCATTAGGGATTTGTTCCAGATTGTGAATGTTGGACAAACTGGAAGAATGAAGGTCACGTCAAAAGTATGAAGATGGAGAGAGTTAGCTGGGTCATAGAAAGACAGCATGTTGTTGTCATAATCCAGAAGGACACCCAGACGTTTCAACTGTGGGGGCACATCCACCAGCATTTCCTTGTTGTTATGTCTCACTACAAAGTTACTATTGCATCGAGAGAAGACCCATGAGGAGGCGTTCTTGCCAATCCATTCATTCTTGGGCGCTGATTTGTAAGCGATACCAATTGCATACCTGTGAGACAGTGGAAAGGAGAGAGAAATAAACATGCATTAATGATCTCAGTGGTGCTAGGCACCATATGGGATATATAAGAAATCTAAAGCATGCCTTGTCCTTTACTAAATAGTATACTTTTATACCCATAATGTTAATAGCACAAGAGTTTTAGGAAGTCAGCAATTAGAGTGCTGCAGTAATTTCCAACCCCTAGCTCAGGGTATTTCCCAAGATTTTATATTTTTGCTTTTGTAAAAGCTGGCCAATTTTTCTAGGAGTGGTTTTCCTCACATGCCTTTTAACCTTGACTTACTGGTACTATGTTCAGGCTATGGAACTGAATCTCGCAGAAAAAAGGAAGAGAAAAACTACAAGTGGGATCCACTCACCAGGTGGAGGAACCCATGACCACTTCCCAGTAGTGGCAGCCACTGTCAATGAATATATTCCCTGCTGCCCCGTAGCACCCAGCTCCGCTAAACCTCTCAGGGGTATGGCTCTTCTTCAGAGAGCTTTCATCCTTCTCCATCTGCAACCCGTCATTGGAGATCTTCAACTTCTTGTGAGTCATTTTGGGATCCAGTTTAAAGGGTTGGCCTGAAAAACAAAAGAAAGAAAAAACAAAACGCATGATAAAGTATTTAAGAATGCCATCCCTGTCCTCCAGGACTATCGCTACCAGGGGATTCTTTATAGGATGATCTTTCTTGGGCCAGTGCAAGTTGGCTGCTATTTTGATTATATTAAGAAAGTAGGGCCGGAAGCCACCATTTTCAATAAAAGAAGCAGCAGCTGCCCCCCTGGATAGGTTATCAAATTACAAGGAGGCTCTCAGGCTCTCTTGCTTTCAGATACGTTTTGTACTCTGCTTTATTTCAGTGGGTAGCTTGGGATTTGAGTAGGTCCTAGGGGAAGGAGTGTTTGAGGTGAGACAACGTGAGGGGAGCTGATGAGTTAATTGCTGGTTGGTGGCAGAACAAAAAAAAATGTAAGAAGAACTCAGTGAAGACCATCTTTCTACCCTCTTACTATGGGGATGTAAAGAACATATGATTAGGTACATTCATTAGAGTGACAGATGCATCAGGAATGATCAGAGATGGAATTTGTTGTGTAGGACCATTCACAACCTAGAATTTCTTATAACCATATGATAAAACAAATGACTAGAAGCCAATTGCTGGGTACGGCAAGAGCTGTGTTATACAAAATGGGTCTGTGACAGACACTGTTGGCAAACATAACGCCCCTTCCCTACTTTTTTCTCTTTTCCCCATTTTCACCACAGAGGGCAGAAGAGCTAAATATTCCAGCTCCAAGCCTCTCTTGCTGCTAGGGGTGGCTAATAAGATGGAAGTAGATGGAAACAGAAGTCAGACAGGGTTGGGGACACTTCTAGAAACGTGCCAGGCTTTCTCAATAGAAGAGACAGCCATCCTATGCACCGACTCTCTCCCCCTCTTCCTATCTTAAAAAAGGAAATATGACATCTGGAAGCCACAAGGGCCGTATTGTGGCCATATGACAATAAGTCACTATGCAAGGGGAGAAGAAGCTTAGGTCTTTTACAACATCACAGAACTAGCTGCTGCACTAGCCCTATCCCGAACTGCCTACCTTCAATCTTCGTGCTATGGGAGACAGAGAAAAAACTGTTTTAGCTACTCACAAATACTATTTGTTAAGCTGAGTTAGCTGGAAGTCTGGGAAGTCCCCTTAGGTCAGAAGCATTCCTAAAAGGTATTGCTTCTCTGCAGAAGGATTCTACCAGATTATCCCAAATAGTCGTATCTTACAAAACTGTTCCCCTAGCACGGGATGGGGTGCAGAGAAAAACCCTTTACTAACACCCTCCCCAAACACCAGCTACTACTACATGCACTTTGCATGTATCTCTGGGTTCATATATTTCCCAAGGGCACCAGTAAACCCTGTGCCCAAAGCATAAACTATTAAAGCTATATAAAACTATTAAAGCCCCTCTCCTCAGTGCCTCCACTATGTTGCACTACTGTGGTTCCCCGCTCAGGCTAAAGGTATTCCCTGGCACAGAGGGAAAAACGGAGCTCTCCTTTTGGAATCACCACAACGTACTATTTGTTTTTAGTCGGGTGGGTTCACTGTTCCGGCTGCCTGCCTGGTTTATGGCTTTAACAATGAAGATGTAGCGGGTCCCGCTCTGAAGTCCGTGTACTGTGTAATGGTTCTGTTTAATATTGGGCACAATCATCCAGCTATCCACTGAATTGTACAGGCCTGTAAGGGGGGGAAAGAAAGGACATTAACCAGCAGGTAATACAAACAGGATGAGAAGCACACTGAAAATTCATCAAAAGCTCACCCCTCCCCCAACCTGCTACCACCAAAAAAAAAAAAAAAAAAAAAAAAAGAAAGAAAGAAAGAAAGAAAGAAAAAAGAAAAAAGAAAAAAAAAGAATTTCATCTTGTTTTCTTTTGAGTCCCAGGAGACAGAGTGAGATATCTTCTGCCTCTTTTCTCCCATGGAGCTAGGCTCATGCCAGGCTCCTTATGGCCACTCTACAAAAGTCATAGAATCATCCCTATTTTATGGAATCCCTGGATCTTGACACCCAAGGCCCAGTCCTCTGACAGCTGAGCCTGGCCTGGTATGGATGGAGTGGCACTGGGCAGAGCACAGGAACATGGAATCTCAGAGCCAACAGGACACCCACACATCCTATTTCCCTCATTTTACAAAAGGGAAACTAAGACTGAGAGAAAAAAAGTGACTTGCCCAAGGCCACAGACAGATGGTGATGTGCTGAGTGTAACTCTCGTCTCTCACCCTAGTCCTGTTCTCTCCACTGTGTGACAATGCATGAGGTGGACAGCAATGTGGCTTTGTCCCTGCAAGGTAGCGAAGCTGTCAGGGCTAATGGCTCATCTCTCCCACCCCCTCCCCACCCTTCCTCTCAAAACTAACTGCGCTCCGAGGTAGCATATAGGGAAGCCAAGGAGATGGCATGCAAATCAAAGCAAACATTACCATCTCCTCACTTGACACTACCCATTTTTTGCTCCTTCTAATACCCATTCTAAAACCCATTTGAAGTTGGGTGGTCCAGGAACACATTGTGGCCTGGAACCTTCTTCCCTCCCAAGCTCAGAGATCTAGGTTTTTGCTTTTGAAACTCTTTGGATCATAAACACTGACTTAAACAGAGAAAAATGTGCATAATCAAAAACATGTATTTGGCTAACTGTGAGTAAAAGAGGGGTTGACATTCTGGTTTGTGAATTATCGAGGCTCCTCTCTTCTGTTATCTGCTTTTCAATCCGTTTATTGCTTTTTAATCACCATTCTACCAAAGAGTGCGAAGGAATGAGCAAGGAAAATGAGCAGTAAATATCGTCCCTTCTATGCAGCACTTGTAAAGGATTTAGTGAGGCTGAAAATTAAAAATAAGCATGAGTGTTTTAGAAAAAAAATAATCATGGGTGTTTTGAAACAGATCTGAGCATGAGGGCTTTATAATGAATTTGGTAGGAAGTTGAAAAAGTCTCAAATAAAACCAGAAAAAGAAGCACAATGGAGGGCAAACAGAGATGTTCGAGAAAGAATAACTGGTGAAGATGCTCAGTCGTGCTCATGAAAAGAGAAGGATATAATATAATATAATAATTATAATATATATATATAAAATATTATATTATATATATAATACAATATAATAATTCCAGGAATAATGTTGGAGGGCTTGGTTATCCACATACCAATTCACAGTATGAATCATAAATTGCACTTTGAATTTTAATACAAAGAGGGAAATAAATGGTCTTCCAGATATTCTTCTAACAATACAAAACAAAAAACTGAACTTCATAATGAAGTACTATGTAGCTATGAAAAAGAATGAGGAAGATCTCTATTAACCAATATGGAGTGATTTCCAGGGTATACTGTTAGCTGAAGAAAGCAAATTGCAAAAGAGCATGGATAGTACGCTAATTTTTTTTTGCAAGAAATAAAGGCAAATAAGAGAACAATACATATGTTTGAAGTCAGCAGGTAAAGGGCTAGGGATAGGATTAAAAAAGGGATAGGGATAGGCATGGGATTAAAAAGACATGGGAAAGAAAGACACTTCTCTGAATACACCTTTTTTGTCTTGTTTTTCCTTTTGGAAACACATTGTCTTACAAATTCAGAAAAGCACAATTAAATCAATACGAATGAAAAAGTGGGGACAAAAACTGAAGACAAGCTGAAACAAATGAACCCTACTGCATTTCAGATGAAAAACAACACACCAAAGGGAAGGGGGCAGGAGGAGGACTGAAAACAAATCCTGAACTATTAGTGCGGGCAAAGCGCTTCTGAATCTGTTCGATACATTACAGGATTAAGCAAATGAGCACATGTGTTGATGTCATTGGGAGCCAGGGTTCTCACTATGGAGGTTGGAACGTACAAATATGGAGTGGGGGAAGGCAAGAAAGAACCTGTGGGGATGGACTGGGATTGGAGGTACTGGTATGAACTCGTGATTTCTATTCGTGTGTGTGTGTGCGTGCACGCGTGTGCACACACACGTGCATCCATATACACACGTATGTTAGGTATGTGTCTCTGTATATTATGCGTGTGCATAGGTATATGTACATGGGTATATGGGTATGCTCCTAGTACCCAGATCTTGTTCTCCAATAACATCCTCCCATTAAAATAAACCAGGGTTCCTTAGAAAAATGACTGATTTCAAGGCTGGGGCAGGATAAGGTCAGTATGAGCCTAGAATCTTCTGTTCTGCTAGAAATAAAGAAGTCCTCAGAAAATGATGGGAAAATGTAAGAACCCAGGAGTCAGCTTAAATGGCCCTTACTGGCTAAATCTGGACAATCTGAGCATCAAAATAAGCAAGGGCAGTGAAGAATTATAAACGACTGAAGAAAGAGAATTCACGAGTCTACACTGAGAAGTAGATAAATAAACAGAAGGTGGGGCTTTTGCTTATAGTAGAATGCAGAGTGCCAACTAGTAAATGGGGGAAGGAGTGTTCATTTGGAAAATCATCATTCTGCAATCATCAGGGTAAAGACTGGAACATGCAAGAATTTTTGACTGATGCTAAAACAGGAGTGGGGTGTGATGAGTTTGATGAGGAAGCAGGACATTTTCATTGTCTCAAAGTATCACCACAGGGATTGCTTATTAGTTGCAAAAAGAAAAATAGTAACTATATGGTGAAGAAATCCGGCAATGTCTTTGACCAGCTGAACAAAATTAGTATCACCAACGAAGGGCAAGTGGACATCACATGCCTCCAGATGTGATGTCCTCAGGAGGACACAACATCTCCAATGCAGTATTCCAGCCATGAATGCATAATTTGAATGTAAATTGTGAGGAAACATCAGAGGAACCCAAAAATAGGGGACAGTATAATAAAGAAATAAAAGGGCATTTTTAAAAAGAGGTCAATGTCGTTAAAGACAAAGAAAGGCTGAGGAAGCGTTCTAGATTAAAGGGGACTAGGGATAATGACAATTGAATGCAATACCTGATCCTTGACTCTAAGGGACAATATCAGGTCCTTTATATGTTAGAAAGGAGGTTATTGGGTCAACTGTCAAAACTGGAATATGAATGGTGGGATCAGAAGAAAAGTATTATATTAAATCTCTTCAAGTTGATAACCACACTGTCGTTATATAAGAGTTTCCTTATTAGAAAACCTACGTTGAAGAATTTAGTGGTCAGAGGTGATGATGTATGCAAGTTACTCTCAAATGGTTCAGAAATAGATGGGGAATGCTAGCAAATGATAAAGGAAATGGGACAAAAATATTAACAACAGATGAATCTGGGTAAAGAGTATACGGGCATTCTTGTGCTACTCTTACAACTTTTTTGTGACTTTGAAACCATTTCTAAATTTCGAAAAGGCAACTATAGAATTCTCTAGGTGTCACTGAGACTTGGCGAGATGGGGTTAACGAGTGAATTCTGGTAATGGAAGTATACACCTGGCTCAAATGGGAAAGACCACAACATGGAAATCCATGAACCTGAGTGTAAATGTGTGGTGGAGAACATTTGCATGGAAATAAAAAGGAGAGGAAATAGAAGTTTTATGTTTGTGGCAGTATGTTATTGTCGGCCTGCTCAGACAGAAGGTATGGCCAGTGCTTGCATAATGCAAAACACAAAATTGAAATAGACTAAAGATAGACAGTAATGGGGAAGATAATTGGCCAAACATCCATTTGAATCCAGCTAACAGCATCATCGGAAACACTACTGGCTTGTGACCATTTCAAATCTTAGATGAGGTGGGGAGATAGTTACAGATGAAGAAAAGAAAAGGGAAAAGGAAAAGGAAAAGAGAGAAAGAAAGAAAAGCAAAAAGACTAAGGGGAAAAGCAACTCTCAGAGCCAAGGTTCAATCAACAGTGGCAGAACAGAGGTAGGCCAGACCAATGAAAAGATTAGGCCCTTGAATTTTCATGAATATGTATTCCCAATAAAATAGCTTCATCTTTTTCAAGATTTTATTTATTTATTTACTGAGGGGGAGAGGTGGGACAAACAGATTTCCTGGTGAGGAGAGAGCCCAACATGGGACTCGATCACAGGACCCTGAGATCATGATGTGAGCCACAGTCAAGGGTTGGAGGCTCAATCTACTGAGCCACCCAGGCACCCCCTAAAATATTTTCGTCTCATCTGCCCATTGCCAGGCAGAATTTTGCTCAGGGCTCTGCTCCTGTCACTGTCCTATTCCACTAGACTGGAAGATGACATGGAAGACAGGCTGGGAGGACAGAAACTGGATTTGAAAGGATTTGGGCAAGCTAGAATGTGAAGTCAAAGCTAACCAGACAAAATGGAAGCGGGATGAATTTAAGGTGTTGCATTTCAGTTTATACAATCAAGAACTTGAAAGACCTAGGGATTTCAAGTGACTACATGCTCAGTAATCAACACTCAGTAGTCAGTGTGACTACTCGAATAAAGAGGTTCAGGGCTAGGGGGGTCAGACCACTTTTGTAGTACTGTATTCACTTTTTTGAGAGCACTTTTTGAAAAGATGTTATGCATTTATTTTAGAGAGACAGTGAGCACAAGCGGAAGAGGGAGAGGGTGAGAGACTCTCAGACTCCATGATGAGTGCAGAGCCCGATGCGGAACTCGATCCCGGGCCCCTGAGATCACGATCTGAGCCATAACCAAGAGTCAAGTGCTTAACCAACTGAGCCACCCAGGCACCCCTAGACAGTGCATTTTATAATGCACTTTGACACATAGCAGTGTGTTCCTGAAAAGGATACCATGACAGTAAGGGGCCTGAAACCATCTCACATGAGGAGCGATTCAAAGAATTAAGGGCGTTTAGCCTGGAAAAGAGAAAATTTAGAAGGGATGTACATGAGAGCTACCTAAAGTTATCTGAAGAACTGTCATGGGAGAGATGGATCAGGTTTGTTAGTGAGGCACAAAAGGCTAGGATGAGGACTAATTAGTAGCTGTGGGTTTCATTCAAGAAACATTAAACTTGAAGTCTGACAGGCTTGTGTTCAAACCTTGACTCCATCAGTTTGTATCTCTGTGACTTTGGGCAACTCATTTCACATGAACCTCAGATTCTTCATCCATAAAACAGAATTAGTATCATCTATGCCATAAGGCTAGGGAAGAAGCCATGAGGACTCAGCGTGATGATCAATGTGGGAGCGTTTATAAATGACAAAGTGGAATGCACGTTATCAATTCCTATCGTCATTGTTATTTACTAGGAGGAAGGGTTAGGCCCTCCGTATGGAAGCCCTGACAATTATTTACAACAACAACAGAATGAGTTATTTTGTTAGAAGTGAGCTACCTATCACCAGAACTGGAAATGTTCCAGTAGAGGCAGGACAATCATCCACTGGGTATCTAGTAGAAGGGAAGAAGATTAGACTAAAGGACTTCTAAGGTTCCTTCCAATCTGAAGGCGCTATGATCCTATCGCCATTAAGAATCATCCTTTAAGTTCTTCTTTACAAAGGGCTATATATCTTTGAAAATGGAGAGCAGAGCCTTCAGATCTTTGTCGCTTGGACTTATGGCTCAGCTCCCAGCAGACCTCTGCTCTATCCCTCTCAGGAAGGAGAAGCTCAGTTGCTGGCTTTAAGACTCACCAGAGCAAGGGAGAGAGAGACAAGTGCAGGAAAGCATGTCAGGGAGGCCTCAGGGTTTGTGACTCCTCAAGCTGAATAAAACACCTAGGAGCACAGCTACCCAGGCCAGGTGGCTTAGGTGGGAGCTGCACGAGGCAAGTGTTTTTCGAGTGTGACCCACAATGTCCTGTCACCTCCCCAGCCCACCATGTGGCCCAGCATGGGCACCAAACAGGAAAAGGAAGCCTATTGGGCTGGTGTCATGGGGAAAATTCCTCTCATGTGGGCCTGTGTGCGAAGTGAGACACAGATGCACGCACACGTACAAAGGTAAAAGAAAATACTAATTTGCAGCTCTGCAGACTAGGGCGAGAGCCCCAGGGTGAACCTTAGGGTGGGAATCAGCTCTGGTCTTGAATCCAGTTTTAATTCTGCTTTCCAGTTCTCCCCAGCACAGGGAGGGGAACTCGCAACTGGGTCTCTCTCATCTGGCCATCGATGAGTCAAGTTTCTATTCTGCCTGGTCTTGCTCTAATTCACCAGAAGGTGAAACCATAACATGTGAGCTCAGTGACTGCTTTTTAAACATCTTTCATTTCATGACCCACTGCCACATTTTTGTATTTGGTGTCATTCTCAGAGGAGGGGGAGAAGGGGGACAGTGACAGAGGCAGAAGGCTTATCACTATCATCGCAGACACAAATAGGTCCGGGAAAGGAAGCAGTTGTCCTCCAATGTGATGTATTTTATCATGTTAATGAAGTGGAAGAAGAGCTGAGGAGAGAGATGTTCACACACACAGAATCAGCAATGACAGTGGCGTGGCTGCCCAGGAATGAATCCTGCACTGGGTTCTGACTCAGGATGAGCAGAATGACATGGATTAACTGAGGAAAGGCTAGGGATTACAAAAACAAATGGGAGTGGTCCCCATGACTCCCCCAGCAAGGAAATACACACCTTGCTTGTCCACCCAGCAATACGGTCTTTGCAATGCCCTGGGGGAGCTTACACTGTCTACGAGAAACACTATACTCAACAACCTAACATGTCTTACAAACACTTGCCTCGTGGCGCCCCGGCCAATCTTGAGCAGCTTACTGCTTCCTTACATTTCCTTATCTCTGGCCACAGGCCCCAACTACACCATGACTTACTGATGAAGTTAGCCTGGCCAGTGAATATGGTGTACTGAAGCTCATAGGAGCTGATGCTGAACTCATCATCTGAGATCCAGTGGACTGTAATGGTGTCGTGGGAAGCAGTACAGAGCTCCTCTCGGATAGATGGTGGGTTTGGGGCTGTAAGGAAAGGTGGAAAAGAAGGTGAGGAAGGCACACTCTCTCTGTTCTGGAATTTTAGCAGTTGTCACTCTTGCTTCCCAACTCAACACCACGTGGCAAGGAGGTTCTCTTCATCAACGAGATGCATTTGATGGAAGCCAAGTGCCAAGACCTCCAGTGGTCATGTGGTTTTCTTATTGCATGACCTTCGACCTGTTTCTTTTTATTTTAAAATAAGTTTTGTCATATATTCTGGGCAGGATGTCCAAGAGCCAATTATACGAGTTTTCTTATCTGTGAAATAAGGGATGACCAATACCTGACAGATTTGTGGTAGATACTTACACTACAAAATGAATACACAGTGTCTGGCACAAAGTAGTTGTTCAGTAAATGACAGTTATTTTAATATGTTAACAAAAATAATGACCAGTGACAAATTATTGTACGTGTGTATTTTTCTCGGGAAGTGGCCATTCAATAATCCTGAAGGTAACAAGAATTTTTCACAGGCTGGATGCATCCCTCATTTCCTAAAATTGTCTGCAAGCCAGACAGTTCTTACATTTTTTCATCCGAATCTGCTAGTTTCTCAAATTTCCTTAAAATCATTTGAACAGTACGCATATCCAAGCGGGACATGCCTTAATATTCCATAACTGCCACCTGAGTTCTAGCCCCTTCAACAACAAGCAACAATATATTACTGACATGTATTATCTTAAAAGTTATAAAAGCATTTTCATTGCAAATATGGTCCTTTTCTGATTACCTTAAAGTAAGAGAACACCAAAAGACAAGCATTAAAATGGGAAGGAAACCACAGTATTTTCACACCTGTTAAATAATCTAGCCCCTCCAGCAGTTTCTTTTCTCTGGAAAAATCTAAAGCAAAGTTTTCAAAGGCATCATTAAAATTGATGTCTGGAATCAGAACTTGAGAAGATGCTGTTGCCATAGCGACCCTGGAAAAGAGAAAAAGTGCATCAATATACATCAAAATCAGTTTGCAACTTTTATCCAATGTTTGATTCCTGGTTCAACAAGGCAAAAATATATGAGTCGGGGGGCTTGATTCATTAAATGGAAAATATCATATCTGTGATTTTCCAATGGAAACCAGTTAAAATTTTATCATCAGGAACAAATTAAGAGATATACCATATTTATTCACATATGTTCACCCCGCAAACACACTCCCCCATCCTGTCTTAATTTTGAGAAGTAAATACAGGATTTTTTCCCCTCTGCATCATTTTCCATCTGGCAGGCAGCATCAAAACTAGACCTCTGAAGGCTTGGTTAGAGCAGTTTGAGAGATATTTTTTCTTCCCCTCTATTTTTTTTTTATGCTAATCAACAAGCCAGCATGCTGGGGCTGAGCTGAGTTCAAGCCTTCACCTAAATACTGTACTTGATTTGTTCTTTTATAACATTTGCATTTAATTTTATTACTATTTACCATGATTATATAATGCTCTGCTACTTTTACCTCCCCAGTTAGTTCTAAGTATCTCAAGAGCAGGTTTTGTATTTTGTACCTCTCATAGCTTCCATGGTCCGAAACACAGTGTTGGACACATGGTGAATAAAAAATTGTTAAATGAATAATGAATGACTAAAAACAACACAGCTGCTAACATTTATTGAGCATTTAGTAGACAGAAGAGACCACGCATGCACTTTACATTCATGATTTAATTTACCTCTTGCCATAATCCTGTGTAGTAGATGTTATTTCCATTTTGTAAATGACGATAAGATATAACATAAACAAGAAATGATACATAGAAAGCTTAAGTAACTTGCCTAAGGTCACACAACCAGTAAGGGTCAGAAAAAAAAAGTCTATGAGTCTATGTTCATTAGATTCTAAGCTCTATACCCTGAACCAATTTAGATAGCTCTTAAAAAAAATTAAGGTAAATTCTTCTGTGCTTCAGCAATTCTTAACCATAACACATCAGAATTCTCTTGGGCAGTTTTGACCAAAGCACACATGTTGAGGCCCTATGACAGACCTCTGAATCACAGCCAATGAAGATCCTTGAACATGCAAATGACAGAATGGAAAAAAAACATTAATCTGGCAACAATACACAGGTAGAATAAGGGGAAGAGGCACTGAATGTAGAAGACTAGAGAGGAAACTTCTAAGGTGAATTAGTTGTAAGGGGTTGAGAAGTTAACAAACATTTACCCACATAAACCCAGCTACACATCCACCAACAAGAGCTCTTGGCTGTTTGTGAAAATAGAGATGACTTAGGAATAAGCTGTAGGCCAGGATAAACATATGAAAGACTAACACTATAATCTTCAGGTCTTACATAGAATGGCCAGTCTTCAGGATTCAATGAGTAAGAAGACAACAACCCCTATAGGGCAAGAGTTAAGGCAGAAAATTGGCTCATAAAATTTCTTCCTGGCCTCCCCAATCTTCTTTCTTCCATTCATCCACCCATCTGTCCACCAGCCCATCCATACATCCATCCATCCACCCATCCAAACTCACCGAGCACAAATAATGTGCCAGGCATTGTGCCAGGCACACTGGAGACACACAGTTGTGGTCTTTGCCCTCACGAAATTCAATTTGTGGAGGAGAAAGATATTAAATAGGCAATAAAAATGCCACTACAAAGGGACTGTACCATACACAAGACCCCCCTGGCAGGGACTTGGGCACTAAGGGAAATCTCCCGGGAGGAAGTTCATTTTACGCAGTGACCTACACAATGCGTAGGAGTTAGGTAAGCTGAGACTATGTGGCTCTGTGTGTTCTCTCTAGCCTGAAGGTTGCAGAATTAGCAAAACCACACAGGGCCTTGTGGGCCACGTTACAAGGTTTGCACTTTATCCAAAGAGCAGTGAAGGCCACCGAACCACTTTTGGCCGATGAGTGATGCTCAAATTTATGTTTTAGGAAGCGTGTTCTGCCTGTACGGATGGGTTGGAAGGGATCAAAATTGGAGGCAAAACAGATTTTAAGGTGTCTACACATGAGCAAAAAGGAAGGTAGTGACAGGAACATAGACAAATAAAACAGAAAATTAATTCACACAACATGAAAACAAATAGGCAACAAATATATTTCAAAGCCCAGGGTGCCTGGGTGGCTCAGTCAGTAAAGCATCTGCCTTTGGCTCAGGTCATGATCCCAGCATCCTGGGATCAGGATCCCTACTCAGCGGGGAGCCTGCTTCTCTCTCTCTCTCTTTCTCTCTCTCCTTCTGCCTCTCCCCGGGCTTGTGCTCTCTCGCTCTCTCTCTCTCTCTCTCACTCACTCTCTCTCGCAAACAAATAAATAAAATATTAAAAAATATATTTAAAAGCCAACTATATGAGGAATCAAATAAATGTAAATTAAAGTGAGTTTGCATTGAAGATTATAAATAATGACAATTATAGGAGCTTTTTATGCTGGTATGAGATAATGTCTACATATTTTATTAGGACTGAAACTGATAACGAACTTTGGGGATAAGTTTGGCATTAAATACCAACATAGATTAAAATGCAAATATTCTTTGACATCACAGTTCTATTTCATAAATTTATTGCTAAGGAAACAACTGAGGTGTAAGGGCATTCAACATACCATATGTACCCTAACTCTCTAACCATGGGGACTGAGCTAAGTAAATGTAATACATCAAAAGATGAAGTACTACAAGGCCACTGAAAATCAGTTCAATGACAGGGACAAGTTCATGATATATTGCTAAGTTTCAAACATAGGGTATAATGAAGTATATACAGCATGACCCTCTGTTTGTGAAATATTTATTAAATCTAGAGGTGCCCAGGCAGCTGAGTCAGGTAAGCATCTGACTCTTGGTTTCAGCTCAGGTCATGATCTCATGGTTGTGGGATCGAACCCCACCGCGGGCTCCATGCTCAATGGGGAGTCTGCTTGAGATTCCTTCTCCTTTCCCCTCTGCCCCTCTCCAGTCACACACTGTCTTTCTCTCTCTTAAATAAATAAAAATCTTATAAAAAATAAAAATCTAAATATTGGGATACTATATTCCCAAATGTTAGCAGTGGCTGAAAGTTAAGGATGAGTAAAAATGGCATCGGGGTATATGTAAGTGTGTGTGTGTGTGTGTGTGTGTGTCTATGTTTAATATGTTTAAGCAAAACAACATTAGTTATCTCTCAAGGACAATATGATAAGTGTCATTTGTAAGGGGGGAAGGAATACTCTCCCAGCTAGAATTTCATTTTAACCGAGGTCTTGGCCCATAATAGATTATTACAATTATTATTGGTGGGGAAGAATTTCAGACCCTGTGAGAAACCACTGATGAAGATATTGAGGTTGAGCAGATGATTCTCAAGAGAAAAGAGAATAGCCTAAAACAGAATCATAAAGACAAGAGCTTTAAAGGAATAGGTCAAAGGCGATGTGCTCCCAAAGGCAAAAAGAAAATCAGTAGGTAGGAAGAAAAGCAGAAGCGTTCACCGAAGCTAAGGGCAGAGAAATTTCAAGTACGAATCATTGTCAGTAGGAACAAAGGTTATTGAGTAATTTTTTTAAAAAGATTTTATTAATTTATTTATTTGACAGAGACACAGCAAGAGAGGGAACAGAGCAGAGGGAGTAGGAGAGGGAGAACCAGGCTTTCCTCGGAGGAGGGAGCATGATGTGGGGCTCCATCCCAGGACCCTGGGATCATGACCTGAGCGGAAGGCAGACGTTTAAGGACTGAGCCACCCAGGCGCCCCTATTGAGTGATTAAGGAAGACGAAACAGTAAGATAAAACAAAGGAGGGTATGTGCTATGGTGAGTGCTGTGAAGTGTGTAAACCTGGCGATTCACAGACCTGTACCCCTGGGGATAAAAATATATATTTATAAAAAATTAAAAAATATGGGGCGCCTGGGTGGCTCAGTGGGTTAAGCCTCTGCCTTCGGCTCAGGTCATGATCTCAGGGTCCTGGGATCGAGTCCTGCATCGGGCTCTCTGCTCAGCAGGGAGCCTGCTTCCCTCTCTCTCTCTCTCTACCTGCCTCTCCATCTACTTGTGATCTCTCTCTGTCAAATAAATAAATAAAATCTTTAAAAAAAATAAAAATAAAAAATAATAAAAAATCTTTAAAAAAACAAAAAACAAAAAACAAAGGAACGTCTATTAGATTTGGCAACAGGGTATCCATTTGGTGACCTCAGAAAGAACACCGGGAATAGTGTGGTAGAGGCAGAAGACATTTCAGAGACTTGAGTGAGTGGGGAGGATTGAATAATGTGGTTTAAATTTATGTTTGATCTCTGCTCTCATGAAATACCATTGAAATGACAGTCAAAGAATAAAATGTCATAAACCCACAAAGACAAAGAGAATGGAAAAAGACATGCCAGCAAGTAAGAGATTGTCAGCAAATGTTTGGAAGCTAGAAAGGGATGCATGAGCGGTAACCAACAACAGACCAGAGAAAGCTGGGTCAGGAAGCCAACAACGTCAAGCTGATTTTGTGCCGCCGACAGTTGAAAGTTTATAGGAAGAACAGCTAGACCCCAGATCCACTCGACCAGAGAGACTACTCCTCCCTCGTCCTGGCAGGAGATGTGAGGTTCAGTTTCTGCAGAGCTTTGACGCTGCATCAAAAGCAGTCTTTTTTTTTTTTTTAAGATTTTTATTTATTTATTTGATAGACAGAGATCACAAGTAGGCAGAGAGGCAGACAGAGGGGGGGTGGGAAGCAGGCTCCCCACTGAGCAGAGAGCCCAATGTGGGGCTCAATCCCAGGACCCTGAGATCATGACCTGAGCTGAAGGCAGAGGCTTAAACCACTGAGCCACTGAGGCACCCCGCATCAAAAGCAGTCTTAAAACCCTCAGCCACCTTTTCTTGCTTGGATCCCAGAATCGTGGCAGCCAGCCTAGTCCCCCTCATCCCCCATCAGAAGCAGGAGATTGGTAGATTCTTTCTTTGAAGAGAAAACACCTACAGAACTGACATTTGGGTCCCCTCAGTTAAAATCTGGCATTCCACCTTATCCTATAGTGACATTCCCCAAGGAACAAACTGTTCCCATCACCTCAGATCTTCCAGTCACCCTCTAGTGGTCAATTCAAACAGTCAGCTGAAAGCTTACGAAACATGTAGGGGAAGATAGCAACTTAAACAAATGAATGGAGAAAAGGAACTTGGAGGAGACCAAAACAATGCAGAGCTTAGAAGTTTTTAAATCATTGTCCAGATCTTCAAGAAGATAAACAAATAGTTTGTATCCACAAAGCAAGGACAGAATGCTAAAAAAAAAAAAAAATAAAAGCAAAGATCAAGAAAGAGCTCTTATAAATAAAAATAAGAATGCTGAAATTAAAATTTTAATAGAAGGACTGGATAAAAACTTAAGGAAACATCTCAGATAACAGAGCAAGTAGACAGTGTCATGAAAACTAGGAAATGAAAGATTTTAAACATCAGAGAGAAAATCTAGAATGTTCAACCTCTGACTAATTAGCGTCCTGGAAAGAGAGAAGAGGGGAAATAAATGGGAGGAAATTGTTAGTGAAAAATATAAGAGAACTTCCCAGAATGAAAAGTCACTAGCCTCCAGATTGGAAAGACCTACTTAGTGCCCAACAAAAATGAATGATAAAAGACCCATACCAAGGCATATCTTGGGAAATTTTAAGAAAAATGGGATTAAAGATAAGACCTTAAAACCTTCAAATGTTAAAATATAGGTCACATTCAAAAGATCAGGGATCAAAATAGCAGTGGGCTTCTCAGCCCAACACTAGAAGTCAGGAGAAGTCTAGGAGACTAGAAGTCAGAGCCATGCTTTCAAAATTATAAGGGAAATCTATTTCCAACTTACCAAATGTGAAAATAAATTTCAAATATTTTTTAAACAAAAAGTTTTTGAAAATTTACTTCCCATGCATTCTTTCTTGGAAGACCACGGGAAAAAATTGTTCCAACAAAATTAAGAGAGTGAAATAGTACATGAAGGGAAAATCAGGCAGATCTTGATGATGTCTCTAATTAAGAACACTGAGACTCTAAGAGACTAAGTTGGCTGGAGTTCACAAGGCAGAGTATCAGAGAGAAGGCTGCACAGAGAGAATTCTGGAGACCTCCGGAAGGTTCCCCTCTAAGTATTCAAGAAAATACTGATCAATACATGCATGTGAGGAAACTTCCCAAGGCCAAGAAAAGAGCTCCCTTAAAAGATGAGAGGAAAGTGTGCGTGGGTGGCTCAGTTGGTTAAAAGTCTGCCTTAGGCTCAGGTCATGTCCCCAGGGTCCCAGGATCAAGCCCCACGCCAGGCTCCCTGCTCAGCAATGGAGTCTGCTTCTTGCTTTTCCCTCTCCCTTTGACCCTCTCCCACTGCTTGTGCTCTCGCTCTCTTTCAAATCAATAAATTTCAAAAAGTTTTTTAAAAACAGTTGAGAGGGAAAAAATCCCTGGTCCTCACAAAGGGCCAGGAATAGAGTCTGTTCCCAAAAGCCAGACTGGAAAATCTCATGATGCATAGAGCACCTAGGAGAGTACTCAGAAATGTCTTGCCTCGCTAGTACAGAAAATGTGACTCAGACTAAACACTGCTCTGATTCCACCTGACATGTCTTAAAAACAAGATCCAAAAGGATCAAGTTATTTTCAAGAAACCAAACCATGTCCTAGAACAAAGCTTAAGAATATTTATAGAAATACAAAAATATACAGCACCCAATAAGATAAATTTCATTATGTCTGACATCCAGGAAAAAAAAAAAAGATCAGATATGCAAAGAAGGAAAAAAAAACACACAACCCATAATGAGGAGAAAAAGCAATCAATTAAAACTGACCCAGAACTGACACAAATGTTAGAATTAGACATTCTGACAATTTTGATAACTGTATTCCATGCTCTGCCCAAGATCTGATTTTAATTTTCTTTTGAGTATAGTTGACATACAATGTTACATGAGTTTGAGGTATACAACACAATGATTCCACAAGTCTGTATGTTATGCTCTGCTCACCACATGTGTAGCTACCATCTGCCACCATTCAACCCGATTACACTACCATTGACTATATTCCCTATACTGTACCTATTATTCCCATGACTTATTCATTCCATATCTGGAAGCCTGTATTTCCCTCTGCCCATCACCCATTTTGCCCATCACCCACCCACTTTCCCTTGGCAACCATCAGTGTGTTCTCCATATTTGTAAGTCTGATTTTGCTTTTTGTTTGTTCATTTGTTTTGGTTTTGTTTGTTTTGTTTTGATTTAGATTCCATATGAGTGAAATCATACGGTATTTGTCTTTCTCAGTCTGCCTTATTTCACTTTGCATGGTCCATCCATGGTGTTGCAAATGGCAAGATTGCATCCTTT
The DNA here is from genome assembly GCF_030435805.1 of Mustela lutreola. Lineage (NCBI taxonomy): Eukaryota > Metazoa > Chordata > Mammalia > Carnivora > Mustelidae > Mustela > Mustela lutreola. The sequence goes on along the minus strand of NC_081308.1, from coordinate 92,737,988 downwards.
TTTATGGATGTGTAATATTCCTCTGTGTGTGTGTGTGTCTGTGATCTTCTTTTTTTTAATATTTTATTTATTTATTTGACAGAGAGAGATCACAGGTAGGTAGAGAGGCTGGCAGAGAGAGAGAGAGAGAGAGAGAGGGAAGCAGGCTCCCCACGGAGCAGAGAGCCTGATGTGGGACTCGATCCCAGGACCCTGAGATCATGACCTGAGCCGAAGGCATCAGCTTAACCCACTGAGCCACCCAGGCGCCCTGTGTCTGTGATCTTCTTTATCCATTCATCTATCAAAGGACATGTAGGTTTCTTGGCTATTATACATAATGCAATAAAAATAGGGGTACATACATCTTTTTTGAATTAGTGTTGCGTGCCATATATTCAAAAGCTAGAGGAAAGGCTAAATATGTTTAAGTAGAAATATGGATATTATAGAAATAACTAAACTGAACTTCTAGAGATGAAAACTACAATGTCTGAGATGAAAAATACACTGGAGAGATTAATGGCAGAGTAGGCATTACAGAAGAAAAGGTTAGTGAATGCCAAGATATATTAGAAACTATCAAAATGAGGGGCAGGTGAGTGATTCAGTCTATTAAGCATCTGCCTTTGGCTCAGATCATGATCTCTGAGTCCTGGGATCGAGCTTGGGGTCAGGCTGCCTGCTCAGTGGGGAGTCTGCTTCTCCCTCTGCCCCTCCTCCGTTCTGTCTCTCTGTCTCTCTCTTTCTCTTTCTCTCTCTCTCTCAAATAAATAAAATCTTTAAAAAAAAAAAAGAAAAGAATATTATGGCTCCATCAGAAAGGATGAATACCCAACTTTTGCATCAACATGGACAGGACTGGAGGAGATTATGCTGAGTGAACTAAGTCAAGCAGAGAGAGTCAATTATATGGTTTCACTTACTTGTGGACCATAAGGAATAAAACAGAGGACATTGGGATTTGGAGAGGAGAAGTGAGTTGGGGGACATTGGAGGGGGAGATGAACCATGAGAGACTATGGACTCTGAGACACAAACTGAGGGTTTTAGAGGGAAGGAAGGTGGGGGGTTGGGTGAGCCTGGTGGTGGGTATTAAGGAGGGCACGGATTGCATGGGACACTGGGTGTGGTGCATAAATGAGCCTTGGAACATTGAAAAAAATTAAATTTAAAAAACATACCATTTTATGTGTCAATTATATCTCACAAAGATAATTAAAAAAAAAAAAGTAGTTCAGAAACTACTGAAATGAAACACACAGAGAAAAAATAGCTAAAAAAGGAACAGAGTATCGGAGGGCTGAGACAAACTTCAATGAACGTAACATACATGTAATAGGAGTCTACATAAGAAGGGAAGGAGATGGCATAAAGAATACTCAAGGGGGTGCGTCTGGGCAGCTCAGTCAATTAAGCATCCAGCTCTTGGTTTCAGCTCAGATCAGGATTTCAGGGTGGTGAGATCAAGCTCCGCATCAGGCTCGGTGCTCAGTGCACAGTCTGCTTGAGATTCTCTCCCTCCCTCTGCCCCTCACCCTGCATGGGTGCGCTCGCTCTCTCGCACGCTCTCTCTCTCTCTCTCTCATAAAGAAAAATTCTAAAAACTATTTGAGGAAATGATGGCTAAAAAATTTCCAGGTTTGTAGAAGTCAATTGTTAATGTCTAAAATGGGGGGGGGGGGAATAGCAATATAAGAATGTTATTTAGAAATGTAAAGGCCATGCCAACAGAAATACCTAATAGAGCTGAAACTTCTTGGCTTTGCTAGGAAGGTGTAGACTGTGGCACTAAACTCCCTAGGTTTGATTCCTGTCTCTATCCTTTACTAGTTGGGTCATGTTAGGCAAGTCACATAACCTCTCTGAGCCTCATTCTCTCACTTGTAAAATGGGGATAATAATAGCATCTATCTCATAAGGGGTTTTTCTTGTGAGGATTAAATGAGTTAACACTTGCAGGGGCTTAGACTAATGCTCAACACAGAATCAATGCTCAGTATTATTCTTATTGGAGAACAGAAACCAGCAGTGAGGAGATTGCTCTTTCTTATAATATGACTATTAGTAATATTTGATTTTTTAAACTATGCACAAGTATTACTTTAGTATAAATAACTTCTAATGTTGGAGAAGAGTAAGTCAGAGGTGAGGACATGGCACTGTCTTTGAAAAAGTTTGCTATGCGGGAAAGAGATGGATACAGCAATAGCCAGAGGGGGTGTAAGATTAGAGAAAGTTGTGGGTGTTATATTTTTTAGATAGGAGAGACATGAGTGGGTTTAAAGGTGGATATGAAGTCAACTAGAGAAATGGAAAAACTGAAGCTATGGGAAAAAAGAGAAGCATGTGGCCAAAACACAAATAATACAATGTAATCAAAAGGGAGGGGTGCCTAGGTGGCCCAGTCGGTTCATTGTCAGACTCTTAATTTCAGCAGGTCTTGATCTCAGGATTGTGAGTTCAAGCCCCACCTTGGGCTCCACAATGGGCATGGAGCCTACTTAAAAAAAAAAAAAAGGGGGAGTGGGGAGGCAAAAGTGATGGATTTGGATGTAAATATGCCCAGCAGTTTGGTTTGAGAAGCTGAGAACTTTGTCCTTTGTCCTTTCATACCTGCCACTCTTTAAAAAAGGATGTGAAGTCATTTGCTGAGCATGAGGGGGAAGGTGGCAGGGTTGGAATTTTTTAGTTGAATGCAGAACACTTGAAATAGTCTTTAGGGAGACAAAGCAAAAAGAAAGCTGATCAAGGTGACGCAGAAGGATTTCAGGGCCCCAGTGAGATTAGAAGCCATAAATGTGTGCTGTGATAATACCAACCTCTTTGGTTATGTGGTTTTCTCTAGCTGGGTTCTGCAACTCAAATACAGACATGGAAAAGGTGGGAAGAGGGGGACCTGGGTGGCTCAGTCAGTTAAGCATCTGTCTTCAGCTTAGGTCATGATTCCCGGGTCCTGGGATTGAGTCCTGCATTGAGCTCCCTGCTCAGTGGGAAGCCCCTCTCCTCCCTGCTCATGCTCTCTCTCACTATCTGTGTCTCCCAAATAAATAAATAAAATATTTTAAAAAAGAAAACAGAAAGAACTGGGCTGGTTCGGGGTTGGGGATTCGATCAGGTTGGTGTGATAAAAAGACCAGGGAAGTGGGTACATTGCAACAAGAGTGAGCAGCTGACATGAGAAATCACAGAGCCTCAACAGACCAAAGAAAGAAGTAAAGACAGTAGGTAGCTGGTAGGTAGCAGTCGGGTCTTAGGGATCCCGATGAAGTTGAAGAATAGAGACTCTGGAAGAAAACCAATCAACTTTAAGTATAGCGGTTGTAGCTAGAACAGAGCGGGGATGTTAATTTATGATTTCAGTGTAATTCTGACTGATGGCAAGGTTCAGCATGGGAGCCATGGAAGCAGGTAGATAAAGGGGAGCAGAGGTGAGGGTCACTGGAGGAGGGGATGGCAAGGAGCCATGTGGAAGCCAGGGTCACCCGGAATGCTGGCAGAAGCAGGAAGAAGGAATACTGTGTACATGGAGCCAAAGCCTTAGTAAATGGGAGACAGAGAAGGAGGCCAAGTTTGCCTAATACGTCTCTGTAGCCCCTTAAAGCCTCTGTGACTCTACTGAGCAATGTGCCACTTTAGACTTCAGATTCTTTGCACATGGTGTATAGATGGCCTTCAAAGGACCCATGAGTCCTCTAGAATCACATGCAAAATTCTACATGTACGTATCTAACATGCATTTCCCCCTCAGGAGAAGGCTCAGGACATTCATCACATTTTCAAGGGGATGACTGATTAAAAACAAAAGCCCAAGAATTACTGCTCTATCCATCTGTGTGAGAGATAACTAAATGAAAGGAATAAAAATTGCACAAAGACTCAGAGAGGGCACACACCTGTCCCTGTGGCCAAAAGTCTCTCTGCCCCTATGCTAACACCAACCTAGAAAGCCCCAGCACATTGGGACACCTGGGTGGCTCAGTCAGTTGGGCATCTGCCTTTGGCTCAGGTCATGATCCCAGGGTCCTGGGATCGAGCTCTGCATGGGATCCCTGCTCAGTGGGGAGTCTGCTTCTCCCCTTGCCTCTTCCCCTGCCTGTGTTCCCTCCCTCACCCCTTCTCTCTGACAAGGAAATAAAATCTTTAAAAAAAAACCCAAAATCAAAACAAAAAAAGAAAACTCCAACACTGAATGGGCAGCAGAGAGCTGGGGCAGAGCCCTAGCTAGTTCCCTAGTTCCCTAGGGAATGTGGCTTGCTGTGCACTGGCAGAAGGGGTGAAGCTACCTAGAGGTTACCACTGAGTCTTTAGTAAAAAAGTATCTGGTAAGATCTTCGGGCAGCAGCTGCTATGTAGGTGCCCAAACAGAATTCAGTGACTTCCAGCTGCACCCTTTTCCTAAGAGCAGGCCTAGAGAAAAGAAGAGAAGTTGCTCACCTCTCGGCAATATTTTTTGCAGACTGGAGAAACCGGGCCTGGTCATTTTCTTTCAGGATATGTTCAGCCTGGTTGATGAGGACTGTTGAGCGCTCAAGACACTGACGGCAATTAGCAACCTGCTGTGCCAACTTTCTCAGTTTCATAACCTTAAAGGAATGAGCAGAAGAAAAATGAGCTTCAACATCCAGGGCTTAATTAAAAACGATAAAACAACACGAAGGAGATCTGCTGCAGCAATGCTAAAAATAAGGCCTATTAATATCCCATGGACCCCGTACTAACCACTCACCTTCTCACCCCACCGTCTCTGTCTTGCCAGCCCCTCCTCCCACCTACAGCCCGCTTACTTAGGCTGCAACGCACTCATTCATACACTCTCAGTCATCTGCCTCCTCTTTTTCATGGACAAAAACGTTAATTTTTCTGATTAGAACAAGAGTGCATGCTCACAGTTGAGTATTTAGAAAATAAAAAGTATCAAAGGAAGCCCTGCCACCCAGGGATCTCCATCGACCCATTTTTATGGTTGATATATTTTCAGAGCCGAGTTTAATAAAAAGTACTTCCTTGTTCTTTATGGCACTCTACCTTCCAAAGAGTATCTTTCTCTCTGTATTCTTATGAGCACCTGCACATTCACAGATCTGTGTTCTCGGGAATTTCAGTTCCTGCGTTGGCTGGAACCACCCAGCATGGCACAAAGTATTGATCATCACCTCAGACTCTCATAATCCTCACACTGTATACCTGGCATGAACTTATTATCACTATGCTGACTGGCTGACCAATATGCCTACAACCATAAGGATGCATGGAGGCTCACACCTGACCTTGACCCTACTTCTTCAGTTCCTAGGCTAAAAACCTGGAAGTCTTCTCTTTCCCTTCATCTTTTACAGTGGAGCAGTCGAGGATTCCCATCATTTCCTTTCTAGTAATTCCTGTTCTGTCCTTTCCTTCCACTTGTGCTGACATTTCCCCTGTGTAGGTCTTCATCGACTCCTATCAAGAATCATTCCATAAGCCTCTTAGATTGCTTCCCTGACTTCAGTGTCATCCTGTTCGGATACACCCTGGTTACTTCTGCCATATCGATCACTCTCTCCCTTCCTAAGAAACTAGGATGGCTTCCCAATGCCTTTGTGGGTGAGCCCAAAGTCCTCATAATAGCACGCATGGTCCTTCCGTAATTCTGGCCCACATTTCTACCATCACTTTTTTTCTTTTTGGATTGACTTATAACATACCTACAGTAAAGCACCCACCTCTGAGTGGACAACTCAATGACTTTTTTTTTTTTTTGCATATACATACACCGATGTAACCATCAACCCAGTCAAGGTATAGAGCATTTCCAATACCCCAGAACTCATCATTTCTACCAGGTTTATAGCACTAGGCCAAACATCGCTTCTTCTTTGCCTCCCTCCCTCTAACCCCATTTCTTCTTACTTTCACGATCCAAGTTCAAACTGGAATCATCAGGATGAAACTCTGACATTTGTAAAGTCAACTCTGCCTTGGCCTCACTGAAGCTCCATGCTTTACCTTTGTCTCTTTGATTTTGACAGCGATCATTTGCTTCCTCTGCTGGATGATCTCTACCAGCTCGTCACATTCTTCCATGAGTTTTGCCTCATGCATAGCAGTATTCACCTGCCAAGAAAGTCCAGAATATTACACAGTGATTGCTGCCTTTTTCCCTTGCTGGTTCTCAAAGGTTGGGATTGACGCTAAGCATGCAGAACTTCTTCCATACCTCCCTCATTAGATCCACTCCTAGAAGAAGGGTAGAGATGATGATATTAATGATGCAAGGGCATTGAAGCACCACAGACAGGAAGCTCTCCGGCCTCTGGTAGATCATGATGGTTAATGGAAGGCTGGGCAGAAGGACAGATGAGATGGGGGCATGTTATTCCCACTGTATAATTCCCTTTACTCCAGCACCCTTTCCTCCTGTTGTTCTTTTGAAAAGAGGGTAAGGAGAATTAAGTATGTCAGGAAAAGAGGATCCCTCTCCACAGGCACAACAATATTAAGGTAACATTACAACAATCTAGTTCTACCATGCTAAAAATGAAATGTTTTCAATTTTCCTAGTTCCCATCTCATCCTAAAACATACGAATGCACAGCCATGAGTTCAGAGTAAATATACACATGCGTAGATACATTTTCGTAGAGTTGTCACGATGTCTTAGCAGATACTTCTCACCTTCGGCCATCCAGAATCTGAATACCTTTCCCATTTGGGAATACTGGCTACATCAAAATATCTTTACCACAAAGTCAGATTTGGGGGGACAGGAGTTGAAAAAAGAGCCACCATTTTTCACCGTCTTTCCATATACTGATTTCTCCTTCTTCCCATCTCTACTACTCTGGACATTAGACAGGAGGAAGCCCCCAGAAGGGCTAAAATGAGAGCAGGGATCTTTGGGTGACCTAAGTATAAAGGCAAAAGAAGGGAGATGAACTTACAACTCTTAAGCACTCAGTGTTCCAAGCGCTTTCTAGATAAATTCTTTCATGTAATTACCATAAGCCCTTCATAATAGAGGAGCCATTTTTGTTCCCGTTTCACAGATGGAGAAACTGAAGCTCAGACAATTTGAGTGACTCACTCAAGATCACACAGCTATTGGTGGTAAGCCCAGCATTCACACCCAGTTCTGTCAAGTGAAACCCCAGGGCCGGCTGTGTGGGTGGACGGGGTTCAGTTCCATTTTGCAGTCACACGGGGAAGTACAATCATTCCAAGAGTCTATTCCAGGAGTGCTGGAGCAGAGCTCTAGAAAGCCGAGGAAGAGACAATGGGTTCCTTGAGAGCATCCAAACTCCTGGGGTGAGATAGGCTTCATTAGCAAGGTAGGTCTGCATTTCCGATTGCTAGCCCCTTTCAGAGGATTCCTTTACATATTCTGAGCCAAGCAAAGTACTCCTCACTGGACCCTGCTGCCTGTTCGCTCATCCTCTGCCGGCCAATTTTCTGTTTCTTACTCAACTGAAATAAAATACGCGTGTGGTGTCACTGCCTGATTTCGTTTGATTTCCACTTGCTGGAGGGAATACCATAATGAGAGCTCCCATTTATTGTGAGTCAACAGTCCCACTCTGGCCATTAGAGCTTTCCCCCACTGAGGCTGTTCACACTTTTCCTAAATTGGATCTACATTTCTAAGGCAGAGAACCTCACCCTCTCTAGAAACTCCCACTCCTGTGAGAAGAAATTCACCTAGTGTTCCCTGAATGTGTGCTTAGAGTATCTGGAGACTTGGTTCCCGTAGTTTCCTTTTGAAGCTGTGGATGGTGTAGTACACAATGGTGTAGTGGTCTGTTTCTTGCCATTTCGCCCTTGGGCTGACCTTTACATATCCTCACTATATGCCAGGCAGGACCCTAATCAGTTTACACATAGCCCTCTCAACCATCAAAGCAATCCTACGAGGCAGGTACCATCAACCCCATTTTACAGATGGGAAAACTGAGCACAGAGGGACTAATGGATTCACTCAGAACTAGTAAGTGGCAGAGATGGGATTTTGACCCGGGAGTCTGACACTGGCGTCTACACCTCTAACCATTGCACTAAACCGCCTCCACAGGCTAGTGTAACAAAGTTCCTCCAGTCTCCGACACCAGTTACTTCTTTTGCTCCATCCATCTTTATTCTGTCATCCCATTCTCTTTAGTCATTTCAGATCACTAGAATGCCCCACACTTCTGTGACCTGTGCCTTGGCTTGAGACTTCTTTCACTTGGAAAGCCATTTCCCTATTTGTTTATTGAACAAACGTCTACTTTTTCTTTCCAGGCCTTGCTCAAAACTCTTCACTTCTGTAACTTTTTCTCACCCACTCGGATGCAATTTGTCCCCTATTTATACCTTCACTGCACTTTCAATTTCATATTCAATTTCATATTTCAATTATACCATTTACTACCTTATGCCAGAGGAATTTACTAGTCTGTCTTCCCCACTCAAACATGAGTTCTGGAGGACAGGGCTTGTGTCGTCTTTGACTGTCTCTCCAACATGGTGACTGGCATATGGCAGATGTTCAGTAAATATTTGTTGCATGGAATTGAATAGAGGTAGAGAGTATCTCACTGCTTGCTAGACGTGTCCACTTGGTTACTCAAGTTACCCTAAACTCAGTATATCTGAAAACAAACTCACTGGGCACCTGGGTGGCTCAGAGAGTTAAGCGCCTGCCTTTGGCTCAGGTCATGATCCCAGGGTCCTGGGATCGAATCCCACATTGGGCTCTGTGCTCTGTGGGGAGCCTCCTTCTCCCTCTGCCTGCTGCTCCCCCTGCTTGTGCTTGTTCTGTGTGTGTGTGTGTGTGTGTGTGTGTGTGAGAGAGAGAGAGAGAGAGAGAGATACAAATAAAAATCTTTTTAAAAACTTAAATCATCATCTCCCCTCTAAATCTGGTTTCCACCTCTGATTTCCTTTTTCTTTCTTTCTTTTCTTCTTTGTTTTGTTTTGGCTAATGCTACTATCATTATTGAAGTTACTCAGGTTCAGTTACTTCTGATTGCTACCTCTCTCTCATTCTCCACATAAATTCACAGCAGTCCCAAAGTCCTGCCCCTCCTTTTCTTTTCAAACTCACTAAAACTCTGGCAATACAACAAGGCTCCCAGCCAAGGAATCAGTAAATTGAAGTCCTTATCCCTTTAGGACTGTGACTGTAAAAGCCTTATTAATTCATTCCCCTCCCTCCAGAATCTTTCCTTAGCCACTCATCCTTAGAACCCATCCTATACATACCCTGAAATCAGGAAAAATCATCCCCGTCTTCATCATCAAACATGTATTAAGCATCTTTTGTGTGTAATGCATTATGCTCAGGCCCTGCTCTCCATAAATCTGCAATCTGAATGGGGAAAAGCCACATGCATACAAAACAAACTAGTCAAGGCAGCATACCAATGAGTGAGGTAGAACATAATCTCCAGAAATCGAAGGGAGAGATCGCTCTTGGTGGGGAAGTGAAGAAAAGATGCCTGAATGAAGTGGGCCTTGAGCCATAAAGATGGGCAGGACTTTGATTTTAAAGGTAAAAGGGAGGGAAATTTTGAACCAAGCCAACGAAATTGAGCTTTATTCATTAGGCAATATGGCATCTTTGAAAATATTTTTTGGAGAGTAGGATGGTGAGAGAATGAACTTTTAAAATAAATATATATTTTTATTTGAGTATAGCTGACACAACGTTGCATTAGTTTGAGGTGTACAATGCAGTGGTTCAACAATTTTATGCTGTGCTCACAAGTGTAGCTACCATCTGTCATCACTCAATGCTGTTACAATGCCACTGACTATATTCCCTATCCTGTACCCCTCATTCCCTGTGACTTATCTATTCCACAACTGGAAGTCTGTACCTCCCATTCCCTTTCACCCATGTACTCATTCTCCCACACCCTCCCCGCGCTTCTGGCAACCATCAAGTTAACTTCATTTTTTTAAAGAGTTGAACTGGGATTGATATGATTGGGCGTAATGGTAAGCTGGGGAGGGGGGGTGGCTATGATTTAGGAAATTCTCGTGATGTCAACAGGACCTAGCCGAAGAGAGTAACAGGAATCCAATGGAAAGGTCAAATATGAGATACACTCCCTGGCTGGAAAATCTTCAATTCACAGCAAGGTCCTTGAAGAAAGTTTTTATGTCACTTTGTTTCTCCTGCTGTAACAGGCACAATGCCTTACACACAACAAATATTTACTGGCTGATTTAGTAAAATGAAAAAGCACAAAAAGAATGACAAACATTACAAAATGGACTATAGTAAAGGCATTTTGTGGAGAAAATGTGGACGGAAGCGAGGGAGCTAGGGAGGGGTTTGGACAGCGAGAAATCAAACAGCGAGGCACAAGTAGTAGAGCAGAAATTGGGCTGAAGAGGCAAAATCCCAAACTAAAGGTAAAGCAGTGACATTAAAATGTTTCCATGTCAAGAAGCAGCCCAAGAGAGCAGGTTCCTTGAGTAGTTTCTGAAAAGGAAATACTCCAGGGTAAAACTGTCTTCATGATGTGAATAAAACATCTCAAATTGCTTGGAAGGTACTTGAAAGCCCTGGTATTTTCCTTTTCTGCAGTTTTCCTTGAAAATGCACTGGCGTATTTCACTTGCTTATTAACCCTTAGTTGAAAACAACTGGGCTTATCTTGATAAGCATTTTTGGTTGGTTGGTTGGTTGGTTGGCAAAAGATTCCAGATCTTTTTTCGGCCTTTGCTCTTTGGTTTGGGCTAGCGGGTTTGACAAGAAGGCTTTTTATCTGTGGAAAAATCTACCCTCTCCAAAAATTACCAGTAGAGTAATCTTGGCGGCCTACTTGTATAAATCTCTCTGTCCCCTAAACAGGGCAATTTTTGCATGGGCGGGAAGCAGTTTCTGATGTCAAAGACTGAGTCTCAGCACAAGGTTTCCAAGACCTATGCACTAGGGAGCCTCTCTTGTCAGGTCTCCAGGTCCTCTGCTCTGCTCTGTGCTCTTTTCTTTCTTCCCAAAGGCAGCCAGAATTTGCTTTGCACTTTTTTCTCCAACCGCCCACCCTACCATATCCCAAAGTTCCTTCCGACCTTCCAGTTCAAAAATTACACCTACAGTCAGACCTATTCTTCCCCTAATTTCCTCCCTTCCCTGACACTGACACACATATCCCATTAGAAGGATTTTACTGATGGTTTTTAACAAGGAAATAAATACGTGGGAGTTCACAAAAGCCACAAGTTGCAAAGGCTTAAGAGGCCACAAAAAAAAGTTGTATTTAGGTAATTGTTTCTGTTCTCTATTGAAATGTAAATGGACCAGACCTTTTTACCCTCAGCTGCCTTCCCAGAGCTTATTTGATAGTTTCTTGGGGGATCTCCCACATGCCCATTCTATAGGTCTTTTATTCTTGGGTTTAAAGTGCATCAGTCTTCCCTCCAACTCAACTGCATGAGAAACTTCCTCACTCATACCCTCCTCTTGGCTCAGTCCCATCCATCAGCCCTTCGGAGGAGCACTGCCCAGGAGTTCAGAAGGAACTGAGATCTCCTGGTCAGGTGGGACAATATTAATGAAGTTGTGGATGAGCTCTACAGCCAGAGTCAGGTGACCTTCATTTATGTGGTAATGGACAGAACACTTCGTAGGCATCTCCATCTCGGTGTCCTCCACTGTATGGTCAATGCCAGCCTGGCTCATTCCCAGAGATCTTCTGTCTGAAGATCTCCTCCCCTGCCACAGAAGATTTTGAAATGCCAGCATTAAAGATCAGTTGGGGGAGTTGTTATCAGCAAGCATTAATCGAGGGCCTACCCTATGTACTACTAGGGTCTACGGGGGTTCACTGTGTGGGACAGAATGATGAAAAAGACTTAGCTTCTGCTTTTGAGGCACTTAGTCTAGTGGAGGAGATGAGTGTGAATGAACTCAGCTAATTACAATTCACGGTAGAGCAGAACAAGTAATGTAACAGAACACAAACAAAGCTCCATGAGGGCACAGAGAAGAGAAAACAAATTTCGCCTGTGGCATAGGGCAATCGGGGGATCAGGGAAGGTTTCAGGTAGTGGAGCTGGTCTTCAAAGATGAGCAAGACTTGGGCACACAGAAATGGGGTTTAAAGGGAGAGAATTCTAGGCAGAGAGAATTCTGTGAAGAGCATGAACCAACGCACAGCCAGGAAAGTAGAGGATGTTTGGATAAAGCACATCAGCCCGGCAGGTGCAAGGGAGGGAAATAAGGCTAGAAACAGAGGTCGCAGATACATTACGGAGAGCTGAGCTGTCATTTTGAGACTTTGCATGTACCTAGATAAAATGTCAGGATCTTAAAACTAGAGTAACACCTTAACCATTGTTAGTTAACACCCTTGTTGAGAACAAGGGGGAGAGGAAAAGCCAGCACAGTACTCAGAGAAATGGGAAAATCACTCTCTGTGCAAAGGAGATGAGAAGGGAAAGTGGGAGGTAAATTGGACATCTGATGGATTATCAACGAGTTGTTATGAACAGCTTTGTCACCTTACGAGGCTGCAAAGAATTCATTACTCTCTTAAAACGGTGCGTTCAAGAAAATGCAATGTTCTCTCTGTTTCCATGAGTTCAGCTTTGATAGATTCCTTGATTATGGTTAACAAGACTGTGTTGTATGCTTGAAAATTGCTAAGAGAGAGGTGCTAAATGTTCTCACTACACAGACCTAAAAGGTAACTATGTGAGGTGGTGAACATGTTAACTAACCTTATCGTGGTAATCATTTTGTAATATACATGTAGATCAAAGCATCGCACTGTGCACCTTAACTTATGCCACGTTTTATGTCAACTAAATCTCAATAAGCCTGGGGCGGGGGGACTAAGAATCCACAATGTTTATGAAGCCAATGTAGCACCGACTACAGCAGCGTCTAAGCTAAGGTATTCATCCAGATCACACTAGGGGGATATCACACACACATACAGAAACAGAAACACACCCACACACAAGCTACCATCACCACCACCACAGCCTTTTGTAGGAGGAAGGTTCAAATGTATGAAAGGAAGAGGAAGATGAGACAATCTTCTTTTTTCATTTTCTAAAGCAAAACAATGTAACATTTCAAAGATGTTCCTGCCGGCTTTACATAATAGCTAAATGAAGGGGGGTGCTGTTTTTCAAATGGATTTTATCTGTTTCTTTAGATTTGAAAAGACGATTATCACTTAAAGGCCTAGCGGATATGCAAAATTATTTTTTCCTCTCTTTTTATTTAATTCAATTTATGCAAAATTATTAATAGGATTTTTAGTCCCCTGGACTGGAGTAACTACAGCTTAGGGGGCAAAAGAAATTACTGAGGCAGAATTAAGCAAGCTACTGCCTCAGTGCCTGAGTTAATTTTTTTTGGCAGAGGAGTGGGTGAGGGGTACTAGCAGGTAGAGGTGGGTGGGGAATGGGACTGTGGCAGCTGGAAAAGCCCTGTGGATGGGGTGGTGGCAGCCAGGCCATTTCGAGAAGTGACAGACACAGACATCGACTGACAGACACACTTCCCGCAATGCAGTAGGAACTATTCAAATTGCTTCATATATTTTAACTCATTTACATCTTATTAACCCTCTGAAGTTGGCGCTATTAATATCATTGCCATCCCACAGAGGAAACTGAGAGACACAGAGGTTATGTCACTTGCCCAAGATCATATAACCAGTACCTGGCAGAGTCAGGATTCGCACCCAGGCTGTCTGGCTCTTGTTCCATGATTTTAACCAGTGTGCGTGTGCGTGTCTGTGTGTGTGCGAGAGAGAGAGAGAGAGAGAGAGAGAGAGAGAAGCAGAAAGACAGACTATGCTCACACAAGTGCTTCTCTGACTCTCAGAATTGCCTCTCAAGATAATCACATCCCTCAGACAACTTCAGTAACCTCAGACTTGCAAATACTTTGTGTAATTACCTCCTGACTTTTGAAAATAAATATACAATATAAGAATGCATATATTGTAACATTTACAAAATATACATAACGCACATACATATATATGGACAACACACACACACACACACACACACACATTCCATGTTTATTTTACCCTGAGTCTAACTAATAAAAGTACTGGCAACAGAAAGAGGACAATTTGGGCACCTGGGTGGCTCAGTGGGTTGGGCTGCTGCCTTCGGCTCAAGTCATGACCTCGGGGTCCTGGGATCGAGTCCCACATCGGGCTCTCTGCTCAGCAGGGAGCCTGCTTCCTCCTCTCTCTCTGCCTGCCTCTCTGCCTACTTGTGATCTCTGTCAAATAAACAAATAAATAATCTTAAAAAAAAAAAAGAAAGAGGACAATTTGCTCTATATATGTGACTTAGGAATGACCCTGTGCCATGTGGCAATTCTATGTAAGTTTAAAGGGAGAGAAGGCAAAGGACTTGAATAGGCATTTAGAGTCCGTTCACCTCAGGGCTCAGACTTCCAAGCCTTTGTCACATTAAGATTAGTTCCTTTTATCCCCATATTCTCTTTCCGCACAAGGTAACTATTTCAAACATGCTAGAAAAAAGTGGGAGAGGTATAATCTAGGCTTGTAGCTGGTATTCTATGTGTATGGCTAAAAATCCCATATGAAATGAGGTAGAAACCTCCTTTCTTTCTCTTCAGAACCACAGAACTGTTAGATGTAGAAAAGACTAAAGAAGAGCATCTTGGTGGGGGGGCTCAGTTGGCTCTTGATTTCGGTTCAGGTCATGATCTCAAGGTCATGAGATCAAGCCCCATGTTGGGCTCTGTGCTGGGTGTGGAGCCTGATTACGATTCTCTATCTCCCTCTCCCTTTGCCCCTCTACCCCATCTCCCTCCCAAAAAAAAAAAAAAAAAAAAAAAAAAAAAAAGAAAGAAAGAAAGAGACTAAAGAAATCATAGGTTCCTAGCCTCTCATTTTACAGATAGAAATTGAGTCCTAGAGAGAAGGGCTTACCTAACATCATACTACTGATCAATGACAAAGCAAGGCTGAAGCCGTATCTTTTGTGTTCCCTCCACTCTACTGCTCATTCTGTGAAACACAACACTTGCTTATAAACCCCTCTAAAGACACAAGACTCTAGGGCCGCCTGGGTGGCTCAGACGGTTGGGCGACTGCATTCAACTCAGGTCATGATCCTGCAGTCCCAAGATCGAGTCCCGCACTGGGCTTCCTGCTCGTCAGAGAGTCTGCTTCTCCCTCTGGTCTTCCCCCCTCTCGTGCTCCCCCTCTCTTTCTCTCTCACAAATAACTAAATAAAACCTTTAAGAAAAAAGACATAAGACTCCAGATTTCACCACAGAAATATGAACATTCATGTCTACACAAAAAAACATACATGAATGTTCACAACACCTTTACATGTATTAGCCAAGAACTGGAAAAAGCTGAAATGCTCTTCAGTGGGGGCGTGGATACACAAATTGTGCAACATCAGCAATAAAATTTAAAAAAACTATTGATAAACACAACAATGTGAACGGATCTTGGGGCATTCTGATGAGTGACACAAGCAAATTATAATATGTCAATCATAATATGCTACATAATGTATGTCATCATGTACATAACACTCCAGAAATTATAAAATTATCAGTGATGAAAAACAGATCAGTGGTTGCCAGGGGGACAGATGTGACTATACAGAGGTAGCAAAAATGAGTTTCTTGAAGTTGTAATGCTCTAATTATGATGGTGATTACACACATCTATACCTGCGACAAAATTCATGGAATGATGGAACCTCCCCTGTCCCCCAAAAGTTAAGGGCATGTGACAACTGGTGGAATTTGAATGAGGCCTATAGTTCACTTAGCAGAATATTCTACTGGTGATAATTTCCTGGTTGTGGTAGTTGTGTCATTGTGTAAGATGTTAACACTGGGGATGAGTAGGTGAATCATATGTGGGAACTCTTTCTGTGTTATTTTAGCAACTTCTACGTCATATTAAACTTCTTTCAAAATCTAAAAGAAAAAAAAGAAAGAAAATTCCAAAAGTCCCATAGTGTTTTGGGCAGGTCTGGTGAACCAACATTTATATAGTTCTCTGAAATTATAACTAATATGTATTTAGGCCTTTGCTCAAGTTGTATCTCATCTCACACTCTATTCTGTACCTTAGTTTATTTCTCCCAGTTTCACTGAGAAATAATTGACAGACATCACTGTGAAAGTTTAAGGCATACAAGTATGACATTCTGGTTTACATATATTGTGAAATATATGTAATTGCCTCAACAGTTTCAGCCAACATCCATCTTCTCATTTAGGTAGAATAACAAGAAAAGAAAAAAAGGGGGGAAAAAACCTTTCTCTTTGTGATGAAAACTCATAGGATTTACTCTATTTTCCTATGCATCATACAGCAACATCAGCTCTAGTCATCACGAGGTACATTATATCCCTAGTATTATTTATCACGTAACTGTATGTTTGTATTTTTTCTCTTTTTTTCTCCTTAAACTTTTTTTTTAATATTTTATTTATTTGACAGAAATCACAACTAGGCAGAGAGGCAGGAGGAAGTAGGCTCCCTGCAGAGCAGAGAGCCCGACGTGGGGCTCGATCCCAGGACCCTGGGATCATGACCTGAGCCAAAGGCAGAGGCCCCAGCCCACTGAGCCACCCAGGCACCCCTTAAACTTTTGTTTTAATGGGTCTCAAAATTCTGTGACAGATTTTTGGTCAAGTTGTTTCCATTAAAAAGTACTGATTTTAAAAACTAATAACTTAAAACTGCCACATACACACAAAAACAAATAGTCCACAAATCATTCTCCTTTCCTTCTGAAGGTTTTAAGATGCATTGTTATCATTAGCTAGTCTTTTACTATTATACTTAAATGGACTAATTGACACAAACAGTTCAAGTTTGTACTTTTTTGACCACCTTCCTCCAATTTCCCCTGCCCCCATCCCCTGGCTCTGGTAAGCACAATTTGGATCTCTTTTTCAATGAGTTTGGTGGTTTGGGGGGGATTCCATGTATAAGTGAGATTATATAGTGTTTCTTTTTCTCTGACTTACTTCACTTAGCATAATGCCTTCAAGGTCCATCTGTGTTATCAAGAATAATAGGATTTCCTCGTTTTTTTAATGGCTGAATGATATTCTATTGCATTATATACCACAACTTTTCTACCCATTCATCCATTGATGGGCTCTTAAGTTGTTTCCATGTCTTGGCTGTTGTCAATAGCGCTCTTAGGAACATGGGGGTGCAGATCTCTTTTTGAGCTAGGGTTTTCATTCCCTTTGGATATATTTCCAGAATATATCTGAATCATATGGTAGCTAATTCTACTTTTAATTTTTTGAGGATCCTCCTTACTGTTTTCCAAAGTGGCTGTACCGATTTATAATCCCACCAACAGCACACAGAGGGCTCCCTTATCTCCACATCCACACCAGCATTTGCTACCTCATCTTTTTGATGACGGTTATTCTAATAGTCATGAGGTGATATCTCACTGTGGTTTTAATTTATATTCCCCTAGTGACTAGTGATGCAGAGTGTCTTTTCACGTGGTAGCTGGCCTTTTGTATATCTTCTCTGGGGAAATGTCTATTCAGATCCTTTGACCATTATCTAATTAGGTTATTTGGTTTTCTGCTGATGGAGTTGGATGAGTTCTTTATATATTTTGGATATTAACACCTTACCAGATACATGTTTTGCAATTTTTTTCCCATTCTGTAGGTTGTTTTTCACTTTGTTGATAGTTTATTTTGTTATGTAAAACATTTTAGTTTGATGCAGTCCCATTTATCTATCTATTTATTTATTTATTTTGCTGTGCTTTAGATGTCATATCCAAAAAAGTCGCAAATATACATAACAAGGGGCTTCCTGGGTGGCTCAGTCATTAAGTGTCTGCCTTTGGCTCGGATCATGTTCTCAGGGTCCTAGGATCCAGCCCTGCATCTGGTTCCCTGCTCAGTGGGAAGCCCGCTTCTCCCTCTCCCTCTGCCTGCTGCTCCCCCTGCTTGTGCTCTCTTCACTATGTATCTCTCTGTCAAGTAAATAAATAAAATCTTTTTTAAAAAGTCACACATAAACATATCAAGGACTTTTATTCCTGTGTTTTCTTCCAGGAGTTTTATGCTTTTAGGTCTTATGTTTAAGTCTTTAATCTATTTGGAGGTATTTTTTTTTTTAGAGAGGGAGGGGTGAGGGGCAGAAGAAGAGGGAGAGAGAGAATCTTAAGCAGGGTCCAAGTGCAGCATGAAGCTAGACATGGGACTTGATCTCACAACCCTGAGATCATGACCTGATCTGAAATCAAGAGTCCGACGCTTAACCGACTGAGCCCTCCCAGGTGCCCTTATTCAGAGTTAATTTTTATGAGTGATAGAAGATAGGATCCACTTCCATTCCTTTACACTTGAATATCCAATTATCTTAGCACCATTTATTGAAAACACTGTCTTTCCTCCGTTGAGTATTCTTGGCTCTCGCTAAGTATTAGCTGACTATATATGCTTGGGTTTGTATCTGGGCTCTCGAGTCTGTTCCAATGGTCTATTTGTCTGTTTTTATGCCAGTACCATACTGTTTTGATGACTATGAATTTATAATTTAACTTCAAATCAGGACATGTGATGCCTCCTATTTTGTTCTTTCTCACAATTTCTTTGGCTATTTGGGGGTCTCTTGTAATTCCATATAAATTTTAGGAGCGTTTTTTTCTACTTTGGTAAAAAATGCCATTGGAATTTTTTTTTTAAGATTTTATTTATTTAGGGCGCCTGGGTGGCTCAGTGGGTTAAGCCGCTGCCTTCGGCTCAGGTCATGATCTCAGGGTCCTGGGATCGAGTCCCGCATCGGGCTCTCTGCTCAGCGGGGATCCTGCTTCCTCCTCTCTCTCTCTGCCTGCCTCTCTGCCTACTTGTGATCTCTCTCTGTCAAATAAATAAATAAAAAAAAAAAGATTTTATTTATTTATTTGACAGACAGAGACCACAAGTAGGCAGAAAAGCAGAGAGAGAGGGGGAAGCAGGCTCCCTGCTGAGCAGAGAGCCTGATGCGGGGCTCGATCCCAGGACCCTGAGATCATGACCTGAGCTGAAGGCAGAGGCTTAACCCACTGAGCCACCTAGGCGCCCCAATGCCATTGGAATCTTGATAGGAATTGCATTGAATCTATATATGGCTTTTGGTATATTGACATTTTAACAATATTAATTCTTCCAATCCATGAAATGTGGGATACTTTTAAATTTATTTGTTTACTTATATTTCTTTCATCAAGGTTTTATAGTTTTCAGAGTGGAGTTCATTTTCCTTAGTTAAATTTATTCATAAATTGTTTTTGGTGCTATTATAAATGGCATCAATTTATTTCTTTTTCAGAAAATTCATTGTTTTTTTGTTTTTTTTTTAAAGATTTTATTTATTCATTTGACACAGAGAGATCACAAGTAGGCAGAGAGGCAGGCAGAGAGAGAGAGAGGAGGAAGCAGGCTCCCCACGGAGCAGAGAACCCGATGCGGGACTCGATCCCAGGACCCTGAGATCATGACCTGAGCCGAAGGCAGCGGCTTAACCCACTGAGCCACCCAGGCGCCCAGTTCACTGTTAATGTATAGAAATGCTCCTACAATTTATATGCTATTTTTGTATCCTGTAACTTTACTGAATCCATTAATTAGATCCAACAGTTTTTTGGCTAAGACTTTAGAATTTTCTATATATGAACTCATGTCACCTGCAAATACAATTTTACTTCCTTTCCAATTATTATACCTTTCCTTTTTCTTGCCTGATTGCTCTAGCTAGGACTTCTAGTAATATGTTGCATAGGAGTGCTAAGAGTGGGCACCCTTGTCGTAGCCCTAATCTTAAAGGAAAAGCTTTCAAATATTCACCACTGGATGTGATGTTAGCTGTGGTCTGGTCATATATAGCCTTTCTTATGTTGAGATATGTTCCTTCTATATATATAATTGACTGATCTGCAAATGTTGAACTATCCTTACATCCTGGGATGAATCCCAATTGATCATGGTGTATGATCCTTTTAATATGCTGCTGAATTTGGTGTGCTAGTACTTTATTGAGAATTTTTGCATCTATATTCATCAAGGATATTGGCCTGTAGTTTTCCTTTCTGGTTTTGGTAGCTGGATAATGCTTGCCTTGTAAAATAATTTTGGAAGTATTCCCTCCTCTTGAAATTTTTAGAAGAATTTGGGAATAAGCACTAATTCTTCTTTAAATATTTAGTAAAATTCACCAGTGAAGCCATCTGGTCCTGAGTTTTTCTTTGTTAGGAGATTTTAAATTATTGATTCAATCTCCTTACTAGTAATTGGTCTGTTCAGATTTCTTTCTGATTCAGTCTCGGTAAATTGTATGTCTCTAAAATTTTCTTTATCTCTTCCATGTTGTCCAGTTTGTTGGCATATAGTTGCTCACGGTAGGCTCCTGGGATCCTTCAAATTTCTGTAGTATCAGTTGTAATGTCTCCTTTTTCATTTATACTTTTGTTGATTTGGGCCCTTTCTCTTTTTTCCTTGTTTAGTCTAGCTAAAGGTTTGTTAGTTTTGTTTATCCTTTCAAAGAACAAATGCTTAGTTTGGCTAATCTTTTCTATTGTTTTTCTGTTCTCTATTTCATTGATTTCTGCACCAATATTTATTATTTAGTTTCTTCTGCTAACTCTGGGCTCAATTTGTCCCTTTTTTTCTAGTCATTTAAGGTGCAGAGTCAGGTTCTTTTTTTTTTTTAAGATTTTACTTATTTATTTATTTGACAGAGATCACAAATAGGCAGAGAGGCAGGCAGAGAGAGGTGGGGTGAAGCAGGCTCCCTGCTGAGCAGAGAGCCTGATGCTGGGCTTGATCCCAGGACACTGAGATCATGACCTGAGCAGAGGCTTAACCCCCTGAGACACCCAGGCACCAAGAGTGAGGTTCTTTATTTGGGATCATTTTTGCTTCTTAAATGCAGACATTTAATGCTCTGAACTTCCCCCTTAGAACTGTTTTTATTTTATCCTATACATTTTGGTATGTTTTATTTCCATTTTGCTTGGCTCAAGCAACTTTTATTTTCCCTTTTAATTTCTTCTTTGATCCACTGGTTGTTCAGGAGAGCATTGTTTAATTTCTATGTGCTCATGAATTTTCCAGTTTTCCTCTTTTTGTTGATTTTCATTTTCATGCCATCATGGTTAGAGAAGATACCTGGTATGATTTCAGTCTTCTTGAATTTTCTAAGACTTGTTTTGTGGCCCAACATGTGGTCTATCCAAAAAAAAAAAAAAATGTTCCCTGTGCACTTGAGAAGAATGCGTATTCTGCTGCGGTGGATAGAGTGTTCTGTATATGTCTATTAGGTCCATTTGGTCTATAATCTTGTTCAAATCTGCTGTTTCTTTATTGATTCTCTGTCTGAATGATCTATCCTTTGTTGAGAGAGGGGAATTAGAGTCCCCAACTATTATTGTATTACTGTTCATTTCTCCTTTTAGCTCTGTCAGTTTTTGCTGTATATGTTCATGTGCTCTGATGTTGGGCACATAAATATTTGTAAGTATTATATCTTCTTTATATAGTGATCATTATATAATGACCTTCTTTGTCTCTTTTTCCCATTTTTAGTTCAAAGTCTATATTGTCTGATATAATTACAGCTACACTTGCTTTTTTGGGGAATGTGTTTTTCCATCCTTTCACTCTCACTCTATGTGTGTCTTTAAGGCTAAAGTGAGTCTTTCCTATAGGAAAATGTTTTTAATTTTTTTTTAATCCATTCAGCTAATTTTTGTCTTTTAACTGAAGAATGAATCCATTTGTATTTCAAGTAATTATTTACAGGTAAGGGCTTACTACTGCCATTTTAAAAAATTATTTTCTGGTTGTTTCACAGATCACCTTTCCTTTGTTTCTTATCCTGCTGTCTTTCTGTGTGTTTTGATGTCTTTTAGGTATCAGTATGATTTCACTTCGCTATAGTGTTCTTTTGTTTAATTACTACAGGATTTTCCCTTGTGGTTAACCTGAGGCTAACATAAAATATCTTAAATTTACAATACTTGTAAACTGATATAATCTTAACTTCAATAAAAGTTGTAAGCTTTATACTTTTACCTCTCCTCACGTCACATTTTAGGTTACTAATGTTACAATATACACTTTTTTAATATTGTGTAACTAATAACAGATTATTGTAGTTATGGTTATTTTTACTATGTTCTTTTTTTAAACTTTTAAATTAGAGTTGTAAGTATTATTATATACTACTATTATTATGTAAGTATTGCACATACCTAAGTTCTATGTAAGTAGTATTATACACCACAGTTAAACACTACTACTACCATATTGCAGAATCTAACATGATGCTATATCTACCATCACTAGTGAGATTTATGGTAACTTTTTATGTTTTTATTATGTTAATTAGCATAGCTTGACTTCCAGTCAAAGAACTCCCTTTAGCATTTTCTGTGAGGCAGCTCTGTGGTAATTAACTCCCTCACTTTTGTTTGTTTGAGAAAGTCTTTATCTTGTCTTTTTTTCTGAAGAACAACAGCTTTGTTGGGTTTGGGATTCTTGGTTGAGAGTTATTTTTTTCCATTATTTTGAATATGTCACTCCCTTCTCTCCTGGCCTAAAAAGTTTCTGTTGAGAAATCAACCAATCATATGGAGGGCTCAGTCATATGTAGTGTTTCTCTTTTTTCTCACTGTTTTTAAAATTCTTTATTTTGACTTTTGACAATTTAATCATGTGTCTTTGTGTAGTCCTATTTGGATTCAACCTATTTGGTATCCTTTGAGCCTCATAGATCTGTATGTCCATTGCTTCTCGGATTTTGGAAATTTTCAGCCATTATTGCTTTAAATATACTTTCTTTCCTTTCTCTTTCTTTTCTCCTCCTGGAATTCCCATAATGTGAATATTGTTTCTTTTCATATTATCCCATAATTCACCATAATGTGACAATTGTTTCTTTTCATTTTGTCCCATAATTCCCATAGGTTTTCCTCACTTTCTCATATTTTTTTTCTCTCTTCTGACTGCGAAATTTACAATGTCCTATCCTCTAGGTCACTGATTATTTCCTCTATATGGTCAAGCTGACTTTTGAAGCTCTCTATTGGATTCTTAGGTTTAATTATGACATTTTTCAACTTTAACATTTCTGTTTGGGGGTTTTTTGATGGTTGCTATTTCTTCATCAAAATTCTCATTTTGTTCATGCATTGTTTTTCTAATTTCATTTAGTTGTCTGTGTTTCCTTGTAGTTGCTCACTAAGCTTCCTTAATAGGATTATTCTGAATGCGTTGCCCAATAGTTCATAATCTCCACTTTTTAGGGTCAATAATTACTGCTTTATTAGTTTCCTTTGGTAATGTCGTATTGACCTACTTTTTCATGATCCCTGATATGTTACATTTGTATCTGTGCATTTAAGTAATTGAGCTTCTCTTCCAAACTTTACAGATTTGCTTTGGCAGAGATAGTTCTTCACCAGTCAGCTCACTTCAGGTTTTCTGGGCATCTGCTCTTAATGTCCTTGGGCAGAAGGGATTGCTATTATGGATTATTTTTGGATGAAGCAATAGCGTGAGCTCCAAGGATAGGAGGGGCGGGGGGTGCCACTGGCTGGGAATAGCTAGATAGAACTGCTGGTTTCGTTCCCTACCCAAGTGAGGCTAAAGATTGGGTTCCACTGTCACCTGGATTATCTGGTCAGAATTACTGATAGTTGGGACTGGGTACTATATTCACTAAAGGATGTGGATATGAATTAGCTTCCCTTCCCTGGCAAGGAAGCAGCCCAGGGTCTGTACAGCTTATTGTTTGGGGGCCAGAATCAGGCATAAGTGTGCACTGGATTCCCTTGTCAGGTGAGGCCCTGATTTTGCTCTGCAGAAGGGGAAACTCACCAGCTGTGCTCTCTATTTAAGTGCCACTGTATAGAGAGCTGTTGAATGGACTATGCAGCTTCCCATGTCCTCTGGTTAGGTTCCCTGGCCAGACAATCTGAAGGTTTTATTCAGTGATGAACAAGGCTATGAGTTAGATCCCCTCACTGGGCACAGCAGGAGAAGCAGCTCTAAAGCCAGGAAAGCTCTTTGTTGTTTTAACTCAAGCCAACCCACACCCCAACTTCCCTGACTGAACAGGGCCACCGGCTTTATTCAGAAAATGACCGGTTCCACTCACTTGCCTTTCTGCTTGAGTGCTGCTGGACTGCACAGCTTTCAGGAGTTGCCTCCAGCACTTCTGGCTAGAAAGGGCCAGAAGATGCTCTTCATGGTGGGTGGGGCTATGTCTCAGCTCCCTTGCCTGGGAGAGAGTGGGAGAGGCTGTTCCAAGTCACTCTCAATTTCCCCATCTCTCCCATTGGTTGAGCCAGGAGCTACCCTCAGCCTTAGCTATTAATTAATACCCCTGCCCTTACATACAGAATGCTTTGTGTCCAGGACTAGCTTTGTCCTGGGGGTGATCAGTTCTGCCTGCTCGCCTCTCTGCTCAAGTGTCACTGGGCTGCGCTGCTTCCAGGCATTGTCACCAGCCCTTCTTGTCAGATGGGGCTGGAAAACACTCTCCACAGCGCATGGGACTGTGATTCAGCTCCTTGCTTGCACATGGACAAACTGGGCTCTAGGGCTGTCAAAACTCCTTGTTTGAGGATCCAAATCTAGATCTGCACCCGACAATGTACTTTGGTTATTAGAGTGTTTCTCCAACTTGATTCTGTAGATAAGCAGTGCTGCTCTTGGGATTACTATCTGGGCCAAGATCCATACGTGTTAGTTGTTGCAATCCACTCCATCTTCTCCATCATTGTCAGATCCCCAGTGGTTGAGGCCCAAAGATACTCCTGCAATCCCCATGGTGTGAAATCAGAGTAGGGGTTCTCACAAAGTGAACCACAATGTCAGGGGGAGATGGGCATCCCCACTGGGTTGTTTGGTTGTTTTTTTTTTTTTTCCCCACTGGAGGAACTGGAGGCTCAGGGGAGACCTCTGCTTAGTGCTGCACTAGGGCTGAAGGATGCACAATGTGCTCAATGTTTAGCCACTTCTCGCCCTTCTAATGCAGTTTATCTGGATCTCTGTGGAGCAAAAGTGTGCTTCAGCTTCTCCGCCATATTCTAGGATTGTCTCAATGGGGTCCTGTTCATGAATTGATGTTAGTTGTTTGTGAGGGGAAGATTGAGAGGGGAAGCAAAGTCAGGAGCAACCTGGGTCACCATCTTTCTCCTAGTTTATCTTTCTCCACAGAATATATAACCCTTAATAAAAATATATTTGCTGGGTGCCTGGGTGGCTCAGTTGGTTAAGCAACTGCCTTCAACTCAGGTCATGATCACAGAGTCCCAGGATTGAGCCCCACATCGGGCTCCCAGCTCCATGGGGAGTCTGCTTCTCCCTCCAACCTTCTCCCTTCTCATGCTCTCTCTCTCTCTCAAATAAATAAATAAAATCATATATATGTATATATGTTTATATACATATATATGTATATACATACATATACACACACTATTGTGTACCTCCCCCAGCCAAAATGTAAGCTTAAGGTTAAGGACTTCGTTTCATTCATTACTCTATCGCCAACACCTAGAATAGTGCCTGGCACCGTACAGGTACTCAACAAGTGTTTATTAACTGAATGAGTGAATGTGAGTGTGTAGGCCCTGAAATAAAGATATAATGAAAAATTGTAGAGCAGGTTACATTTCTTCATTGCATGAGACAAATTTCCCTTATATTTTCTTCTTACCCAATTACTCAAAATGGTCATTTTGTTCCATCATTTACATATTATTTGCTGCATCACGAAAGACTTAGAAAGATGTTGGGACAACAACCTAGGTCCTAGGAGACCACACATTCTAAAATAGTTCCTCAGCTAATCTTAAAGAAAAACTGACCACTTTTGGGTAATTGCCAATGGTCTACCCATTTGTATAATGCATAAAAGGTGGTACTTATAACAGCTAGCCACCAGAGGGTACTGTTTATTCATTTATCTCTTCTCAATATCTACTGTGTTTCAAGCCATGTGCTGGGTATAAAAAAGTGGACAGGACACAGTTTCCACTCTCAGAGTTTACAATCTGATAGTGAGACCAATTGGTACACAGAAGTGCTATGACAGAAGTGTGCATAGGGCACTCCAGGTACACAAGGGAGAAACACCTGAACCCTATTAGGGAGCTAGGGAGAAAGGTATAGGACATGAGTGATTGCTTTCTAGAGAAGGTGATGCCTGAAGTGAATCTTAAAGGACAAGCAGCAGTTAGCCAGCAGGAAAGAGGAGTGTAAGTACTGTGAGGACAGGTGCCATGTCTACACTGTGTCCCCAGTGCTTGGCCCAAGGCAGAAATACACTTAAGTGTTTGTGGAATGAACACAGGATAAAGGGCAGGTGGTAAAAGGGCATGCCAGAGACACAGGCAAGGTCCAGATCATGATGGGTCTTCTTTATCTTAATGGTGATGAGGAACAACTGAAGGGTTTATGGTGGGTAGGGGGTGACATGCAGGCTTTGTATTTTAGAAAGCTCATGCTCACAGCAGTGTGGAAAATGGGTTAGAAGGGGCCAGAATGGGTCAGGGAGACTAGTTAGGACCTGAAGTTTCTGTAGTGAATGTGGACGGTCATGGCCATTGCCTTCAAGAAGCCAAGAGGCCAACAAGGAAATAAGCTGTCATCAGGTCACTGCAATACAGCAGAGTAGGCTGTGTAAAGGGTATGTGCAGGTTGCTCTGCCCAAGTTCATGTAGCTACCGGGTGCCAGAGTCAGTAGTGGAACCCAGGCTTCCTCATTTCTAGTCCAGGGCTTTCCCCCAAGCCCTCCTTGTCACCGCCTTTCACCACTACAGAATTATGTAAGGGAAGGAGAACAGGGCCAAGCGATTGAAAGATTATGTCTTCTCTATCCCCAGACTAAACTGTGGGGAGCATTTAGCCCCTCTTTGTACTCAAGTCTGACATAAGCATCCCTCCCCAAGACCTCTGTTTCTGGGAGATGGCCTCAGCACCCTGATACTCCCTGTATACACAGAACTGAGAATCTCTAACCCAGAGGGCCAGGGACATGCACACTCTGATAGCTAAGATCCGGGAGGGCATATTCGGAGAAAGAAATCATTCTTTCTGAGACAGGAGACTTTGGATGACAAAAGGAAAAAAAAAAGAAAAACCTGGTTCCATGTTCAGAAAAAGCAGATGGTCACTAGAAGAAGCAAGAGCCCGAGTGGAAGAGTACAAGTAACTCAAACAAGGCCTATATTGCTTTCAAGCTGAAAGGGAAGAGTGGAGTGGAAGAGTGGGGGATAGCGGAAAAAGATGGAGAAAAACCAGGAATGAGCCCCAAGACAAGGAGGAGATCTCTGCACAATACTCAACTCCATGACTAGGTAACAAAGATGTCTTGAGGACATATGTCCAGTGGTCCCAAGTACTTCATGAGTCAGGACAGAGACTAGAGCTAAGGGGTCCGTATGGTGAAAAGCCCAAGGGGCCCAGGGAATCCTGAGGAGAGCTCTTGGTTAGGTTATCTTGGGAGGGATGGGAAGAGAGAGAGAGAAAGAGAAAAAGAGACAAAATGGAGGGGGTAGGGGTTCTCTGGGAAGGGCCCTGGGAGTTCAGGGGTGGGGGGTTATCTTTACTGAACCAAAGCCAAAATTAGAACTGGCGATCATTAGAAGAATGGGCTTTCAAGTCAGACAGCCTAACAGTCTCTTGGCTCTGCTGCTTTACCAGCCACCTGTTTGGTCTTGAGTGGGTGGGCCAAGTTTCCCCTTCTGTGACCGAGGACAGTACTAGCAATAGCCTCAAAGGATTTTGCATATGTTTATTAAATGAAATCACAGGTGTCAAGCACCGAATACATTTTCTGATACGTGATAGCTAGTCGAACTGTCGTTTCTGTTTGGTTCAGTTTTGACAACTATGATCGTGATGATGACGACTGGGACTGCTCTTGCTATAACGACTATAGCTTCTGGGGTTTTCTGATAATGAACAGGTTAGCACTCTTTCACCATCTGGTTTTTTATCCTGTTTCTGTGTCTACTTTTGCTTTCTGGAACATACTGGGTCACGATTTGCTTGTCCCTGAGATTGCCATGTCCCTTCTCCTATTCTCCTCACACTTTAAGCACCTAGACCTCCTCCCCAAATGCGGTTACCTCCACACTGCTGGACAGGGTCTGCCCAGTCTCAGAAGATAATATGGTCTCTCTTCCTCCCAGGAACCAGACCATCATCTACTCCCTCCGTTGAGAGCAGGGGCTGATGCCAGGAAGGAGGTCAAATGTTGATTTCTGACAAAGCACCAATTCCATTTCACACCCTTGGCTGGGAAGAAATTTGGCTGCCCCCTGCTTGTTATTCTCTGTTTTTCTGCTCTGGGTTCCCCCATAATTAACACAATGCCCCAGGCTCAGAGCCCAAAAGATATTAGGTTGAGTCGAGAAGAAATAGGTATGTAAGCAAGAAAGCTACCTAACACATTCCCTTGTGTATAAAAATATAATGCTGTAATTACGTTCCATTTTAGTCTCCTCTGCGGTGCTCCCTGAAGGAGAGGAACCCATGCGTCCTGCACTCTCAGCTCCAAGCACAGTACAGCTCGACACTTTGGGGGCTGGCTCATTAAAATGCTTGTTATTGCACTGATGACTAGGCACCTTCCCACATCCAATCCCCGCTCTCCAGAGCAGGGAACCCACCAGTCAACCTGCCTGTGTACTGACGAGGAAGGATGAGAGACAGTTGTCAAAACTATGAACAGAGTATGGCGCTGTGAAAGTATATGGCCCTAAGCTCCACTGGCCCATCCAGGGATTCCAGCCTGATGGATGCTGTCTTATGGTGAGAAGTCCAGAGGTTTCTCTCTCTCTCTCTCTCTCTCTCTCTCTCTCTCTGTGTGTGTGTGTGTGTGTGTGTGTGTGTGTGTTTCTGTGTATATAATGCCTATAATTCACAATCTCTCTTCACCGCCACTAGGACAAAGCAGACAGATCTGTGTGCCCATCATCACACTTGCTCAGACAAAAGGCTACACTCACCTATATATAAACGGTGAGGGTCTAGGGGGGCACAGAGTGCAATTTACTCTGGGTCTCTACTTTCTCCCTAGGGCTCCGGGCTCAGTTCCTCACTTGGGGAAATCCAGCAGCTTCGAGAGAAAATACAAAGCAAAGGACAAGGAACCTCAACTTGCTGGGAAATTCCAAAGAGCTTAATCCGTTGTTACCGTTAATCAAAGAAATCAGTAACTACAAGTAGTGGAGTTGTTACAGCTGTGCAGGTTGTTGTGGTTTAGCCTAGAGAGTGCTTTCCGATAGGTCTGATCTCTGTATTTGATCTCTGTAACAACCTTATGAGATAGATAGGACAGGCATTACTGTCTGCATGTTATGAATGAGGAAACCATGTTATGAATGAGGACCCAGAGAGGTAAAAGTAAATTATCAAAGTCATAAAAGCTATCAAGTAATGGAGTTACAACCCAAACCAGTTTTTCTAATCCCAAGGCCAGGGCTCCTTCAGATTCCTTATTCCATTCTAACCATCAAAGTTAGCCTGCCCTTTGATCACTCTTTTTTGTAACTGTAACTGGTTTTGTGTGTGTGTGTGTGTGTGTGTGTGTGTGTGTGTGTTTTAAGGGGGGGAAAAAAACCACTTTCCTTTTTTTTCTTTTTGAGGATTTTCATGTTCTAAGTTTCCATTTCTTCTCAGCACCTTTTTCTCCCAGAAGGCAGCAAAGTAGAGTGGAAAGCTCTGGATTTGAATTCAAGCAGACCTGAGCCTGAATTCCAGCTTTGACACTTACAAGCTGAGTGACCTCAAACAAGTCAATGACATCTCTGAGCCGCCCCCACTTCTGATGAGTGAAACAGAAATAATTATTACCCATCTTGCAGGTTGTTGTAAGAATCAAATAGAAAATAGAGATAAAGGTCTTAGCACGAACCTGGACCATAGTTAGTAGTTAAGTAATATGGATGCCCTTCCTCACTCCACCACCTCAACTTGATGCTCTAGTCTGTAAATACGCAGTTCTTATTTGCCAGAAAGTGGAGGTTCAGGCTTTGATTTATGTGTGCATTTACTTCTCTGACTGTAAAATAGGTTGGCTGGCATTTCAACTCTTGATGATTTACTGTTTACAACAGAAATTTCCATAATCATTTATCGGTTAATTGAGACAGTTTGGGAACTTGTGACTTGTAAGCGTGTGTGCACACACGACTCTAAGTCACGTGAAGGCTGAAGTTATTACTCAGAAATTACTTCTATTCTATAAATCATTCTTCTTCATTTCATCTAGAACCAAAAGGGCTGAGGTGGCCTTACTTGACTAGCGAGCTAATTTCATCGACCCTGTTCTGAACATGAATATTCTGCAGGGATTTGGGCTTATGATCTCTTCGAGTTCAGATCGCACATCTCCAGCACCAGATTCCAAATGCATTTTCTAAGGAAGGATGGGTTGATCAGCAGCCAATTTCCTGTGCCTTTGGACAGTAGTGTGGTTTCGTTCTCACACCTGGCTCTTTCCCTGTCATCACATTTTCTTCCCCAAGGAGCTTCAAGCAATGTGACTCTGAGAGAAATGGATTTGGTAGACAAAAAATAAGCCAGGCCATACCCAATTTCGACGGAGAGAGGATAGGGAAAACTTAAAGATTTTTCTTTATACATTTTAGCATTTTTTTTTACTGGCTGTGGTGATGGTGGTTGTTATCATTTTAAACATTTTTATTATGAAATTTTCTAAGCATATTCAAAACCAGAGAATATGAGGAAATGCCTTGTAGCCACCCCCGCCTTGTTTTGCTGGAGTATTTTAAAGCAAATGCAAAACACTGTATATCATTTCACCCCTAAATACTTCAGTTTATGCCTCAAAAATAAAAGGATGTTTTGTTGCATAATCACAGTGAATAAATAATTCCTTAATAACATTCCTCTAAGGCATGCCCCATATTTAAATTTTCTGAATTATATTTAAAAATGTGCTTTTACAGTTGACTTGTTTGACTCAGATAATTTATGAAGAGGAATTTAATACTGAGTTTTCAAAGGCCATGCATATTTCTAAAGAATAATTAAATACCACTGTTATACAATGGGAAAAAAAGAAGACTCCATCATTACCATGCACTGCCTCCACTTGAATTTTTGACCCTTAAAATTCTACTGTCAGAATGTATGTCCTTTGTGAAAATACAGATCTCTGTACAGAAGTTTTCCTTCATTCGTGAAGCATCAGGAATTTCAGTGTCCAAGAAAACAAGTTTTAAAAGAAATATTAGAAAAATCAATCAGGGCCCCCTGGGTGGCTCAGTCAGTTATGCATCCGCCTTTGGCTCAGGCCATGATCCCAGAGTCCTGGGATAAAGACCTGCACCCAGCTCCCTTCTCAGCGGGGAGTCGGCTTCTCCCTCTCCCTCTGCCTGCTGCTCCCCTGCTCCTGCGCTCTTGCTCACTCTCTCTCTGACAAATAAATAAATAAAATCTTTAAAAAAAAAAAGAAGTCAGTTATTGGACAGGACAAAGACAGTCATAGTCTCAGGGATTCAGGTGTGGGGGCAGCAGGAACTATAGAGGGAGCTACTTAAAGACCAACATAAGGCTATTTATTTTTTTAAGATTTTATTTATTTCTTTATTTGAGAGAGAGAGAGAGAGAGCATGAGCACTGGGAGGGGCAGAGGGAGAAGCAGACTCCCCACTGAGCAGGGAACCAGACATGGAACTCCATCCCAGGACCCTGGGATCATGACCTGAGCCGATGGCAGATGCTTCACTGACTGAGCCACCCAGGCGCCCCCAACATGGGGATATTTAACTGCTTAATCAAAACCACTGATTTCTCTGACCTCTTTCTGGATTGAGGCAACCTGAACCCTAAAGACTCAATGGTTTTATTTGCTATAGGAATACAAGGCCTACCAGATGACATCCATGAGTTCTGTTGACCCTAACCCTAATCCAGTGGGAGCTCCAGCTCTCAACTACTGCCTGGCATCCAAGAATTTTTCTCTTAGAGAGAGGACAAAAAAAAAAAAAAGGCAAATGTAGGTGACTGAATTCAGTAGCATTCCTCAACAGCATGGCAGAGGAAAACTTAGGAAAGCCCCATCTGCTCCCTTGTACATTTCTGGTGAGAGTATAAATTGCCTTGGCGAGCAGAGATTGTTGACAATATGTATTAATAACTTTAAAAATGTGCCTTTGCTTTAAACTGTCAGTTGTACTTCTAGGAAATAAATATTCTTAAAAATAGAGAAAGGGTAAGATTAAAAAAATACAGTGTGAAATCAACAGATGAAGTAAGTAGGTTTCACACTGAAAAAATAAGCAAGGATAGAGAGCATTTTTTTTGTAATCTGCAAATAAAACAATGTAAAAGTCATCTAGAACTTTGTATCCTATAGAAAATATACCTTATTCTCTTCTATTCATGGAACTTTGACCACTGATCATATACTTAGCCACAAAGAACAATATAACACAGATTTTTAAAAGTAGAGATTTTATAGTCTACCTTCTCTGATCAGAATCTTGTAAAATAAAAAAATAACAAAAATATAGACCCTTAAATCCGAAATCACTGGGAAATTAAGACACACACCCCTATGTAATTTTAGAATCAAAGAGGAAATCAAACCTGAAATTCTTTATTTTATAGAAAATAATGAAAAAACACACTTAATAAGATATCGACAGGATACAGTTAAAGCTCTACTCAGGAAAATGTATAAAGGTTGAAAATAAATGAGTTAATTTTTCAACTTAGGAGAAACTTGAAAATAATGAAATAAATGAAAATGAAATAAATTAAAAGAAATCAGAAGAGAGGATTTCATTTTTAAAAAGCTGAAATTAATAGAATCAAATTGAAACTATCATACAAAGAATAATTAAAATCAAGAGCAGTTTCTTTGAAAATCCTGATTATGGGAAAAGAAAAAGGAAAACAAAACAAAAAACACAATACTGACAATGGAAAGGGGATATACTCATAGACAACAGTGTGCTGGTCATTTAATAATTCACTCTCAAAAAAAGCCACTATTTGTAGTGCTTGCTGATTTCCATGGTGCAAAGACTCCCACCATGGTGACTTTTAAGCAGCCAATCCAAATAAAAACTCTACCTAAATCATAACTTTTAAATATGCTAAAAAATACCAAAACATCATACTAGATGGGGAAAATGCTAAAGTCCTTCTCAGATCATGAATAAGGCAAGGATGCTGAAATTACCACTATCATTCGGCAGTGTTTTAATGTTTCAGCTGAGGCAAAAGAAAATGAGAAAATTAAATAACTGGTATAAATATTGGCTTAAAAGAGAAATAAGTACTTCAGATAAGCCTTAGAGACTCTAGGTTTGTTTGGTGGTTTTTTGTTTTGTTTGTTTGTTTGTTTGTTTGTTTTTTTGTTAAGAGACTTAATTTGGTAAGATTGTTGTATATAAAAAAATACATAAAATCAAGAGCTTTTCTCCATATGCTGTTTTAAATGGAAATAGAAAAGCAACCCATTCACAACAGGAACAAAAGTCAATCAGAGGAAGACAATTATCTTATGATCTCTCTGATATGAGGAATTTGAGAGGCAAGGCGGTGGGGGCGGGGGTGAAGGGAGGGAGATAAACCATAAGAGACTCTTAATCTCAGGAAACAAACTGAGGGGTGCTGGTGGGAGTTGGGGGGGATAGGAAATCGGGGTGATGGACATTGGGGAGGGTATGTGCTATGGGGAGTGCTGTGAATTGTGTAAGACTGATGATTCACAGACCTGTACCCCTGAAACAAATAATACATTATCTGTTAATTTTTTTTAAAAAGATCATAAAATGCCTAAGGATCAATTTAGTAAGAAAGCTATTATACCTATTTGAGGAAAACAATAAAATATTCAGAAGAAGTTCCCCAAAATAAAACTTACAAAAAATGCAGAGATATACCATGATTCTGATTGGGAAAATTTATCATCATTTCTTCCAAAACTTAATAACTGTAATACAGTGATAATCACAACCCAAATGGAGTATATTTTGTAGCTGGATGAAATTATTTTAAAGTTCATGCATAGAATGAGAACAAAATATCCAAGAATAGCAAGAAAATTATGACAAAGAAGTAGTGGATATCACCAAATATTAAAAGTCACCATAAATCCACTATAATGAAAATAGAAGGTATTGACATATGAACATCAAGTTAAATGAGTGGAACAGAGTAGAATCTAGAATAGGTCCAAGTACATATGGAAACCCAATATAAGGCAATGGTGGCAAATCCACTGAGTGGGATAAGGACTGTCATATGAATAAATGGTCTTGGTATAGTAGCTATTTATCTGGAGGAAAACAAAACTCAATATCCTACAATAAGCTGCAAAACCTTATATCCTAAAATAAACTCCAGATCTATTAAAGCCATGAAATACAAAAAAAAAGAAAGTCACTAAAAATATGAGAAGAAATTTAGGGAGGGAAGACCTTCCTCCACAAGCCAGAAGAAAAAAAAAAAAATACAAATGCTATACAAGCAAATAAATGGCAAACAAAAAAAAAAATCACAACACAGGTGACATAAAAGGTTTGTATCACTAATATAATGATACATTAGATAGATGATAGATGATAGATAGATAGATAGATAGATCGATCTCTAGTCGCCCCTCACCTAAGCAGCATACTCTCTCTGGGCATTTTCATTTTCATGGTTTTAAGTGTGACCTATATGCTGATCACACAAGCATAGACTGATTCCCCTTTAAATTCACAGTGCCCAGGGGCACCTGTGGGGCTCAGTCAGTTAAGCACCCAACCTTTGATTTAGGCTCAGGTCATGACCTCAGGGTCATGAGCTCAAGCCCCGCATCGGGCTCTGTGCTGTGTGTGGAGCCTGCTTAAGATTCTCCCTCTCCCTCTGCTCCTCCCCTCTCCCTGCCCCCCATTCATGCTCTTTCTCAAAAAAAAAAAAAAAAATATATATATATATATATATAAAACAAGCAAACAAATAAATCAGTTCATAGTGTTCAGCTTCAAATGGGCTCCCAATGTTTCCTACTGATCCTATTATTTCTCTTAATAGCTCTCTCTTGATCCACGCAGTGGATTCGACTCTTACAGTCCTCCAAGTTCCATCCTCACCACCTCCTCTCTCACTTATAGTAA
Organism: Mustela lutreola; assembly: GCF_030435805.1. Taxonomy (NCBI): domain Eukaryota; kingdom Metazoa; phylum Chordata; class Mammalia; order Carnivora; family Mustelidae; genus Mustela; species Mustela lutreola. The sequence continues at coordinate 92,702,885 of NC_081308.1, read as the reverse complement.
AAACACAGCAAATGATTTTACATTTTTCTTCACAAAGAAAAAAGAATTCACCCTAGAGAATTCCCTCCAATTCTCACAACAAACAAATAAACAAACATATCCGCCTCCTAAACCATCCTTCCCTCCTGTCTGTTACAAAGAAGCGAGATCTCTCATCCCCTACTAGAAAGTTCATTCCTCTGCCTGTGCTCTGCATCCCATCCTCTTCCGGTCCTTGCTTGATTCATCTTCGCCTCTCTTTCTTCCATTCAACCTCTCCCTGTCAAATGGCTCCTTCCCACTGGCAGTTAAAGATATTTATGTCCCTTCTCTCATTAAAACAAAAAAGATCATTCATTTACTTCTTCTGTAAATATTATACTCTCTTCCCTCAGGTTCCATGGCCCTAATTCTGTTAGCTGTCCTTTGGTCACTCTAGCTCTTTTGCCTGTGCTTTAAGATGCCAGTATTCTGAGAGTTCTAATACACAAACTCTCTTATGGGATCTCACCCACTTCTAAGGCTTCGATACCATCTATATGATGTTTATCTTTTATTTTTTATTGTTTATCTTTTATTTTTTAATTTTTAAAATCTTTGTTTAGATACCATTTACATACCACAAAGTGCACCCATTTTAAGGGGACGATTCAATGATTTGGGGGAATTTTACAGAATCATGTAATCACTACCCCAATCCAACGTTAGGATAATTCTGTCACCCCCAAAAGATTCCTTTTCACCTTGCTTATCCTTATTTCCATCCTAAACTCCTTCCCATATCCTTCTCCTTTAGATGCGATTCTTCTCTAATGTCCTTTAAATGAATGAATGGCACAGCTGGCCCCTCAGAAATCCTGGACATCATTCTTTTTTTTTTTTTTAAAGATTTTATTTATTTATTTGACAGAGAGAGATTACAAGTAGGCAGAGAGGCAGGCAGAGAGAGAGAGGAGGAAGCAGGCTCCCTGCTGAGCAGAGAACCCGATGCGGGGGCTCGATCCCAGGACCCTGAGATCATGACCTGAGCCGAAGGCAGCGGCTTAACCCACTGAGCCACCCAGGTGCCCACCTGGACATCATTCTTAACTCCCCTTTCTCATCCCCTATATCCAATGAAGGATCATTGGATCATAACATACATTTTACTTCTGTAATGTAAGTCAAATCTGTCCCTTTCTATCCTTTATTGTTACTTCACTTGTTCTGTCCTCTAAAATCTCCTCCTTAAATTACTCCCATCCATCCACCTAACTACTCATCCACCCAATAAACGTGCACCGAGCACCTACTATATATACACCAGGCACTGTGCTATGACAGCCACCTACCTGGTCCCTCCGTCTTCGAACTTGAATCTTCTCAATGTGGTCTTAACCCAGCAGCCAGGCAGCATAATCTCTTTAAAGACACGCTATTTCCACGCTTGAAATGGCTTCACACTAACTTTTAATTGGCTTTCCTCTGACCTTGGGATGAATTCCAAATTTCTTAACAGGAGCCTTAAGGTCTTTTGTGATCAGGTCTCTCCCTGCCTCTCTAAATCTCACATGCCATCACATCCCTTGCATAAGTCACTTAGTTATCTGCATTTCCTCATCTGAAATAAGTGGGGATAATGACAGTGCCTATCTCAGAGGGAACAGAGAGGATGAAATGAGATAATGTCTGTGAAGCACATAGCACAAGAGCACATCAGGGAATGGTGGCTACTGATGATATAAGGATTATCATGTTAGCATTCCTCAGCCTCCCGCTCCTCTGAACACTTTTTTTTTTAAAGATTATTCATTTATTTATTTATTTGACAGACAGAGAACACAAGTAGGCAGAGAGGCAGGCAGAGAGAGGGGGGGAAGCAGGCTCCCCACTGAGCAGAGAGTCCAACGCAGGGCTCAATCCCAGGACCCCAGGATCATGACCTGAGCCGAAGGCAGAGGCTCAACCCACTGAACCACCCAGGCGCCCCTCCTCTGAACTCTTAACAGCACGTGCAGTTGGTATCACACAATTTCACACCCAATAATGTCCTTGAAGACAAAGACAGTGACTTACGTACCTGCTCTAGTCCCCAGAGCACTTCAAACTAACTAAGCACTCAGTGGAGTTTAATAAATACCTTCTGATCAAGGTTCACAGAGGAAAAAGTGACGTAGGGCTTACTGACTCTCTATAAGGGTAGCTGCTATTTAAAAGACCTTAAATAATAAACACCAAAACCCAGGGCAGGTCATTTGCTTTCACCTACTGAGCTAACGACACATTACTGGGTTAGCAGCTGTACAGTGGGTTAGCATTAAACATGGACTTACTGGAGGTCAGTGGTTTTCTTCCCATGGTTTGCTGCCAATAACCCTGTTTTTGACAGAAATGGAGTATGAAAGCATGAAGATGTTTAATTCTACTCCCTGGCGTGCAGACAATATACAATTTGCCTACTCATGTGTGAGATCAGATTTTTTTTCTTTTTTGCTTCTTAAATATAAATGTTCTCTCTGTGCTACCAATATAACATAGATCCCATTTCATTCGAAAGCCAATGGAATCCTCTTAAAATAGTTCATATTTCTTGGCTGATGGCTGGGTGGCAATCAGAATCCCAGAATAGCCCCCAGGAAGCTAGAAAATTCGGAGCTCTTCGGATGCTAGAACACCTCACAAATTTGGCAAGAATTCCATTGTGTGTGCACTCGGTAGTAAACTGGCACACTGTGATTGTTTTCCCCTTCGTTTTCAAATACTTTCTGACTACCTCCCATTTGTGATCCTCTCCTGCCTTGTCCTCTCATCTTCTCTAATTGCCCTCGTGTCCTGTGACTGCCTCTCCACCTGACATGTTTCTAGGAAGACATCTTTGTGAGCTCCTCCACCCTCTGATCTGTGCCAGTGCGCAATTACCCGGATATAGAGTGGGCGTGGAGGAGCTAAAGGTGGAACTCTGGGGCTCTATAGGACATGGACTCCCATTGGTCCAATGCAATTTTGTAGCTAAAGCTTTACTGGTTTAGAAATTATTCCAAAGCCAGTGATTGTCTCGTGCCTTTGATGTTGCTAAGGAGAAGCTGGAAATCGGCATGGGATATAAAGGAGATGAGAGGAGAAACCTGCTCTGAACACAAGAGACAACACTTCCAGTTGGGGGAAACAAAAGGCAGTCTCCTCCAGCTGTGTCTAGGTTTCTCCTTCTTTATGTGGAAAATACCAAGGGTTTGTGAAGAACCCTCTGAGGGAAAAAATGACAACCACCACCAGAGGTCAAATAGGACCTCATGGCCCAGTTTAAACACCAATTCTCTCACTGGACATACGTTCTTCTTTCCACATATGCCCTCTTAACAATATCATCCCAAAACACACACACACACACACACACACATACAAACACACACACACAGACATGAGATGAACACCAGGCTGCCATCTGCAAAACAGACAGATGCATATAGCAAGTACAAAGGCATATAAGATCATGGGCATGCTCTATGAAAGCGTATCACCACAAAGAAAGGCACACCCAGGGCGCCTGGGTGGCTTAGTCAGTTAAGCATCTGTCTTCGGCTCAGGTCAGGATCCCAGGGTTCTGGAATCGTGCCCCACATCGGGCTCCTAGTTCAGCGGGAAGCCTGTTTTTCCCTCTGCCTCTGCCCTCCCCTGACTCATACTCTTTCTCTCTCTTTCTCTCTCTCTCTCTCAAATAAATTAATAATTTTTTTAAAAAGGCACACCCACATACTGCTCCAGATACACAGCAGGCCATTCCCACATGGACCCACACTCACATAACACACCAAGACTGGTTATGCAGATAGACATCTATCCTTACCCTGACCTGCACAATAATCAGCAATGTGCCAAAGGCGGTACATAGAGCCACTGACTGACAAATCTTGTCAGCTTTTTTGCTTCACTTTCAATACAGCATGTTGTTATAAGAGCAGGGACTCCAGAGTCTGGCTGGATGCCAACCCTCCCTCTGCCACTTATCTGTGACTTTCTGCAAATTAGTTATCTGCCCCGCGTCTCAGTTTGTCCAGCTGCAAACTGAGAATTGTAACGGTACTTTCCACACCAGGTAATTGTGAGGATTAAATGAGCTAATGCACACCAAGCCCTTGGCAGGAATGAGAACTTCCAGAACTGCCTGAGAATGGGGTATACTTGGATGGGAGATACAATCGGAGAGGAGTAGTGGGCAGGGGTTGAGGTGTGGCACAAAGAGTTGATTCCCTGGGCGTACGTGCACTTCTCAATAATTTCCACCAAAGGACAGGGGTCCATCATTAAAAATGACAACAGACCCACTCTTTTTTCTGAGGAAATCTGTGTATTTGCAGGTTTGGGGTATTGTACTTATGCGCTGGCTGTTTCAATGTGATAACACTGAGTCTGCTTTTGAGAGTACATCTTTGCTGTCTACCTCTTCTGTAACTATTAAGGGGAGCATGTGTGGTGTGGAGACTTCTTCCACCTGGCAACACGCTCATGCATGAGCCTTGAAGGAGGACCCCACCAAGCCACCTCGGGAAGGAAGTACATGTCCCACAGTAAACTGCCCGTGTGACTTGGAGCTGTATCAGTAACCTATAGCTGCCCGCTCTATTTTCAGTCCTCACTTGGGTCTCACAGCACAAAAATAATCAGAGCAAGTACAAGTGCCTTGACAGTGGACACTCCTGCTTCCCTCTGCCAACTCCAGAGGCAATCCTCCCTCTGCTTCCCTGTGAAGGACTGTGAGGACAGAGCTGCTCCGGACTCAGAGATCCGTCCCTGAGAGGCTTGCCATGGACCAAGCCTCCAAAGAGATCACTGATGCCTCTAGAGCTGTTTAATGAAGGGAGAAAAAAAAATTTCTAACTTCTCGCATCCTTGGGTTTTTCATCCGTAAAACAAGAGTGCCACCAGTGGTACCACAGGGTTGTGGGATCAGGGACAAGAATGCCTCTAGTATGGAGCATTAGGATGCTTTCCCACTCCCAAACCCTGCTCACCCTTATCACACAGCTAGAATTCTCTAGACAGGTGGGGGCAGAAAGAGCATTTCTTTTTTTTTTTTAAGATTTTATTTATTACAGAAAGAGAGCATACACGAGTAGTGGGGAGGAGCAGAAGCAGAGGGAGAAGCAGGCTCCCCGCTGGGCATGAAGCCCCGACTTGGAGCTCGATCCCAGGACCCTGAGATCCTGACCTAAGCAGAAGGCAGATGCCCAACCGACTGAGCCACCCAGGCACCCCCAGAAAGGGTATCTCAATGGCTATGTGCATGTCTGTCATCATGGTGTTGGCTTTTTGTCTTTGTTTTGGTTTGGTTTGGTTTGGTTTTGAGGGGGTTACATTGAGGCAAGAAAGATTGGAGGTAGGTAGGGGTAGAACTGGAAACATTTAAAGGTACAGAGTGGGCTTGAAAGGACTTTGCCTTGAATTATTAGAATTCCACCAACTTTCCAAGGGAATGCTAGAAATGGGGAACCTGGATGGGCTGGGCAAAGAGCGGAGCCAAGAGGGGATCCAAAATGAGGCAGGTGTTCTGGTCATTCGGTGAGTAACCTGGAATTTGCACACTTGAGAAACGGGAACTGGAGGAGGAAGCAGCAGATGGGAAATGGCGCTATAAAATGAGCTTCACTGCACCAAAGAAAATGCAAAAACAGAACGAGAGTGCGTGCCTCTATGAACTGTTTTGACTATGAAAACATGATTCCACCAGACAGCTTATATGTCCTACAGATGTGGGGCAGGAGGAGAGGAAAAACAATATTAATCTAACCCTTTTAGCCTTACAACCTGCCATGTGTCCATACTCTCCAAATGTTTCAAACGCAGCAGTTCACGTCCTTGAATTTTTTATTCTGCTGGAATTTAGCAAGAATTGTCAAAAAGTATGGTTGAAAAAGAATGGAACGCTTTAGATGACTGAAAAATTATAAAGCACTGGCTTTCCTAGTATAAAAATAGGTTCTGCCCACACCTTGGATTCTGCAGTTGATTTAAGTTTTTCATCTATATTAAATGTCAATTACCATATACTTAATAGGATTCAACATAATACTGTGAATTAATCATTTCAGTGGTATAAATGAATGGACTGACTAGGTCACTATGCACTTATTTTTCATTGTTCATGGAAATCATTTTTTCCATCTATAATTCCACATTGGTTTCAAAATAGCTATTTTATTCTCACCAGGTGCTAGTAGCCCAAATCTTCCTCGGGAGCTGTTAAGTAGGCTCGACTTGCTCTGTGATCTCTCACAAAAATCCAGAACGTTTTGGCTACTAAACCTTTTAAAAATCCAAAGAACTCTCTTGTTTTAAAACCACGAGAAATGAAAGTATGTGTCCCCTCCCTAAAACTTTTTTTTTTCTTTTTGTCTTTGCTTAGAGGCAGTAATCGAGAGGGATCTGGGCAGGATAATAGGTGAGTTTACTTAAGTATCAAATTAAGGACTCCCTTCAATATTCTTGAATTAGGGCAGGGGACTTTTTCCCCACTAGGTAAAACTTAATTTGGTAACTGAAAATGAGCAGCTTATGGAGCGCAAGACCCCTTTCTACTGGGCCACGTTTGCAGAGATGCGGGTGGGTCATTGAATAGGGTCATATGGCTGAGGTCGCCGACATTTTTAGTGCTGCAATTCGCTACACCGCCCTTCCTGAGGAGCGTTCTAGTTCATGCACATTAAATTTGAAATTGATGAGCATTCGGGAATCACTGTCCTCCCCACCCTCAGAAATAAAGATAAATACCTCTAGAAGTCTGGAGGTCTGGGAGAGGAATCTCTGGCAAAGGAGTGGTGCCCAGAAATACCACTTAGTACTACAACAGCTGACAGCTGCTCCGACTATTACTTCTACTCCTCTCACCACAACAGAATTACTACGACCGTTTATTGAGTCTTGACTATCCCAGGCACCTTGGCAGGGGCTTTGCATGTAGTACATTTCCCTTTAAGGTAGGATTAGTCTAGGTTCTACAGATAATGAAACCGAACACGGAGTAGTTACATGCCCAAGGTTACAACAGCGAGCAGGACCCCCATTCGTCCAGTTCCAAAGCTACCAGGGCGTGCTGCATCCAAGAACCTATGTACCATTTCTGGAAGGACAGAATTGTAGAAACTGGGGCTTTGGAGCTAGGCAAGAGGGCCCTGGGTTGGAAAGGTGGCTGGAAGCCAAGTGAGAAAGGGAAATGAGGCATGTGTTCTATGAGTCAGAGTGGACGTGGTGACTCCTGCTAGCAGCTACCCGGTCACAGAATAAACGACTAGAGCTTACATGTGTGTTTGTGAGTCAGATTGTCCTGCACTTCAAGAGGTAGATAACCACCACTCTACTTCTCTTTTTCACGTTCATCATCAAACTCGTGGTGGTCTGCATTTCCTTACAACTTAACTTTCTCCTTGACCCTCGGAGTCTGTCTTCCAGCCTCGCCTTTCTGCTTAGCCTTCTCTCTTAGAGGTCACTAATGATATCTTCCCGTATGATGTTGCCACTACTGCAGGGGCCTCTATCAAACCCTCCACACCTTGAAGGCTTCTCTTCCTTTGCTGTTTTGCCAATGCTCTTCCTCCCTTCTGTTTTTCATTTCTCTTTTGCTCTCCTCTGGTGTTCCCATACCTCACTCACACCCCTTACTCACTCCAAACCATCCTCACAATGGGCCAGGAACCACTGGGGATAGACAAGAAACATCAAGCAGTGTGTGCCTTGGCTTTATCAAAGGAAGCACAGCGGGGTGGTCAGAGACCCAGGCTCTGGAGCTAAAGCACCTGGATTCAGACCCCCACTCGGTTACCTCCTAGCAGCATGACCTTGTTAAATCACTTCGATCCCCCTATATCTCAATGTTTTACCTGTAAAGCAGGAGTAATAATAGTGTTTACCTCATTGAGTTGTTGGAAGGACGAAATAAGTTTCCATATATAAAGCACTTACTTGGAACATAGGAAATCTTCATTAAATGTTATTTATTATAGTCTGTACAAAGGCAATTTCTAAAATGTTGATTATTTCCACAAATGAATTATTTACTTCTGATATTTAAAATTTTTTAAGATTTTCTTTATTTGAGAGAGAGACAGAGTGAGCATGAGCATGAGACTAGCAGAAGGGCAGAAGGAGAGGGAGAAACAGACTCCCCCTTGAGCAGGGAGCCTGATGTGAGGGTTCCATCCCAGGACCCCAGGATCATGACCTGAGCTGAAGGCAGATGCTAAGCCAACTGAGCCTCAGGTGACCCTTAAATTTTTTTTAAAGATTTAGTTATTTTGAAAAAGGGAGAGCACACAGGTGGGAGGGGCAGCGTGATAGGGAGAGAGAAACTCAAGCAGATTCCTTGCTGAATGTAGAGCCTGGCATGGGGCTCGATCTTATGACCCTGATATCACAACCTAAGCCAAAACCAGGAGTCAGATATATAACCAACTGAGCCACCCAACTGCCCCTCTGATATTTAAATTTTTAAAAGGTACACCATTCGTCAGTAATCTCATAAAAAGTTCCACACTCTCTACTTATCTCGGGAAGGTCAGCTTGTTGTTGAGCTGATCTGTCCTGGGCCTCCTTGTTCTCAACTTTCTCCATGGCTTTATGTGCCACTTAGGTTCTGATGAGTCCTAAGTCTTTCTCACTTCCCCAGACCTCTCTCCTGACCTCCAGATCCAGCCAGCCAGCTGCCTACTGAGCATTTCTTCCCTATCCAGCTCACAGTGCGACAAACCTCTTGTGTCTAGAAAGACCTCCAATTGTACTTCCTGACTTACTTAAAAGGCCACACATCCATTCAGCAACCCAAGCCAGAAACCTGGGGATCAGCCTACTATTCTCTCACCCTTTCACCCATCACATCTAACTGATCACCAAGTAATCCTGATACAGGAGTGTTTTAAATGTATCCTCTCCTCCCTAACGCTACTACCACACTACCTTAGGTTGGGCCTCAGTCCCTCCCTGCATCAGTAAAAGCCATGTAACTGGTCACTTTGCCATCATCACTTTTGATCTTTGACCCCTGTTCCACTGGGTGGGTGGGTGGGGGGGTGCTACAGCCAGAGCAATCCTGAAATGCAGGTCTTATCTGGTTATTCCCCTGCTTTAAATCCTTCCATGGCTCCCCAGAGTCTTCAGGACCAGGTTCAAATACCTACACAAAGCCAACAAGACCCTTCATTATGTAGGCCCTAGCAACTTCTTCACCTCTTGCAATGAATGAGTCTCCCCTCTCACATTCTAGCTTCACCAAGATGTGCCTTACACAGCTCTGTGTTCTAGACCCTTCCGTGTGCTTCCATGGGGGGTCCCCTTCACCACCTAACCTCACTCTCGTTGGCAAAATTCTACCCTTATTTCAAGACAACTCTTTTTTTTTTAAAAATTTCCATTCTGCTGTCTTTCCTAAGTCCCTTGGACAAAGTGGGTGTTTCTTTCTCCATGCTAGCCTGTCATCTCGCACTTAGCTTCGTTGCAATAATTACCACTTCACATTGTATTTGACATTTTACCTGTCAGGTAAGTTCCCTCGAGTTGAGGACAGGGACTGTTTCCTATTTATCTCTACCCACCCAGTGTCCGCCCAGGGCACAGCATACCATTTTCGCCCATACGGCAGGCTCCTTTATACCTCTCTGCTCTCTGTCTCCGTGGAGCGAGTCATTTATCTTTCCTCCCTAAACATTTGGCTAAAATGCATTTTATCTGTGAGATTTTCCTGATTACACTGACTTCCCTCTCCTCACTCCTTCATTTCATCATGTCCTCAGGGCTTAGAGAAGACTCTTCCAACAAACAGATTTGTGCTTTAATGCTTTCCGATTCAATTCTTGCTCCTAGCTCGACCACTCTAAAAGGTTTAGGAAGCATCTGCTGAAATCATCCACAGAAGTGTGGTTTTAAAAATTAATTTCCGTTCAAACACCTATTTTTTTTTTAATGCCTGGAGAAGCAGTCAGGCTTCTTGCCTTTCCCAAACCAAATACCCTGTCAGCGCACGATATGGGCAGAAAGGACAGAGAACACCGAGTCATCTACAGTGAGACTTCTGAAAGCAAATGAGGCGAAGACTGAACTAAGGGAAGCCACCCAGCTCCTTAAAAGGCTTCAGAAGGACCAGAAAGAAATTAATCTGCCCATGGGACTTCTAGAATGGACTGCTGAAAACAGATGCCACACAAAATATCCAAGAAGATGCTTTCGTCAGCTCGGTGCCCTGAAACTTACCCAGGAGACTAAAGAAGTAAAAATGGAAAGGCTACACTCCCTACACTGCGCGCTGCTTCCTAAATACTCCTCTTTTTTACTAGAAACTGTATTTTCCCCGAGCTAGACTCCAAAGTTCTTGGAGGCCAGTAACAGCATATGTTTCTTTATAGTTCCCAAGTTGCCCACCCCACTAAGTACGTAGTGTTGGCTCAAGAAATGCTTTGTTGTCCACTCACCCATCCCCAAGTACTTAACTATTTTTCTTCCCCTCAATATTTTCAGGAATGCTTGTTATTCACAAAAGAGCACAGTCTTGGAAGCCAAGAGGAAATATTCATCTGTTGGTATACATTTTCCCTTGGCTATGCATTAAACAGAGATTTCCTTTGGAAATGTAAACAAAGGATGCCTGATGAGAAAGGACAAAGAACTATATATAGAGATCAAGTGGCCAGAGTCTGGGGCGGGGGGGGGGGGGGGGGGGTGGTGGGGGGGGCGGTCAAAGCATGGCCCTCCCTTAACCAATTTAAAGGAGTCTTCCTTCTGCTCCTGCCTCCTTCCCATGCTCTCTAGCCCCAACCAAAAAATAGTTTCCAACTGCCTATCCCCTGAATTCTGGAAGCTGAGCAGCAACTGGAACAGGCTGATTTACTAAGGAATTCAGCTAAAAAATCTGTGGTGATCTTAATCTCTGTTTCTGTAATAATAGGAAGACTGCAGCTTTGTTTACTTTCTGGGGAGAATAGAGAACAAGAAGAAAGAACCAGGAGAGAGGCAGTATTTACAGCCCCTTTATGAAAAGTCAATCTAAGACAAAAACATTTGCAGACAATAAGGAAGGGGAACAGGTTTGGCAGGAAAATAGCCTATTCCAGTTTTCTCAGAAGTGCCTTAGCTGGTCTCCTCCACCCCCGCCCAACGTGAAAGGCCTAGTTCACACTGTGAATAGAGTCTTTCCCTATAGACAAAGCTGGATTCGATAGAACGCCAAACACATAAACACGCGCCCGCGCGCGCGCGCGCGCACACACACACACACACACACACACATTCACATCACCCTTTAGTGTCTGGTTCTCATGACAGCCTGTCTCCTACTATTTATTTCATTGTGTAAAGTATTTAGAAGCATTTATGAAGTCTCAATTCACTTCTTTAACTGCATTTTTAATCCCGGGGCTTGTTCCAAAGCCTTCTGGACACACAGGCTCTGTGCTGAATGAGTATAATAAGTACCCTGGACTCACCCTATTATTATGGGGAAGTTTAGGGCACATCCCTAACCTTTCAGAAGGGATGATGTCATAGAACACAGCCATGCTCTTCCATAAACCATGTTGTGGGCTTCCTGTCAAAGACAGAATCCTAAACTGGAGGGCCTATGGAGTTAACTCCCCAAATACTCTCACCCTTGACGTTTAACATCGGATCTCGTGGTTCTTTGGCAACCGTCGGTTACCAATTTTATGCCATTGTCTCTATTGCACGCACGTGTATATTCGTAGTGGGGTGGATTTGTACAGCATATAAGCCATCCAAAGGCAGATATCGTGCCTGCCCGTGCTATTTTCTTTGTACCTGGTACAAAGCCGTGCGTAAGCAAGTATTGGCAAAAGGTGACCTTTTGTGTGGCAGAGCAGACAGCGGCCTACGCAATGGATTTAACAAGCATCTCTAAGGGAGCCTCTTAAGCCCCTCCTTGGCTGGTTCATCGCAGGACTGCTCTTCCCTCCCATTTGGTTTGTACCTGGCAGCACTGCTGTCATCTCCTGCAAGGCTCGAGCCAGAGGACCGAGACATCCCCTGTTACCTAGAGGGCCAGAATGAGTGCTCCTCTATTAACACAAGGATGCACTGTTTTATGAGACTAGCTCCTCCTTGCTGCTTGAAAAGAGTGGGGCCCTGAATACAAAGATCTGGTGGGTGCAGTGGGTGGGGAAGGGCTCTGTCTGGGTGAGGCTGGTCAGAGTGATCAACTTCCGGGGGGCAGGGGGGTGATAATACGTCAGAGAGGTCTCAGGGCAAATAAGCAATGAAAACAAACTGTTTACTTTGCTAATTTGACTACGACTTACACTATACTTAATAGTCTTTTTGATGAGAATGAGGAAGGTGATAATTATAATTTCTAACAACGTTTTATTCACTATTAGCTGTTACCCCACCCTCAGCCATGAGAATTCTAAGCCAAGGGATCCCTTATCTTGTCTCCGGCTTACAATACTTCCTTGTCTCTCCACCAGTGTGGGTTTCTTATACTGTAATCTGACAGCATAATCAGAAGCTTTGATAGAGTGGAACAGAGAGGGAGTCTGAGTAGCTAAAAAGCACTCTAAAATGCCTTCTGTTTTGTTTCTCCCCACGCAGTAAAGGATAAAATCAAAGACCAAAGAAGAGAATAAAAAATGTAGCTCACAGAATCATGACCCGTGAAATTTGGAAGACACACAGAAGGTCAGGGAGTCAGTTGAATCCCTTATTTTCACAGGTAAGGACCCTGAAGCAGAGTTGCTGGGTGACTTACTCAAATTCATATCACTGGTTAATGGCAGTGTCAAGACTGGAACCGTATTTTGTAACTTACATTCCAGAGTTCTTTCTTTCCATTCATTGGGCTTCTTCCTAACTGTCCTGCTACATTTCCACAATCTCGCCCCTGGTTTAACAGTGTCCTCTACCCCCTCCATATAGCAGCACTCTCCTCCACAAATGGAGTGTCCAGCAGGGATTAAATTGTTATGGTGCGCTCATCATCCAAGTATACCCTCCTTTAAGAAATGCAAGACCTGGGTATTGCACTGAGGAGGGCACGTGCTCTGATACGCACTGGGTATTATACTTAACTAATGAATCATTGAACACTGCATCAAGGACTAATTATGTACTATACAGTGGCTAACTGAGCAGAATTTTAAAAAATTAAAATTAATTAATTAATTTTTAAAAAAGAAATGCAAGACCTGAAGACCTCCAGTTAGGAGTGCTTACTTGTATAAGACAATTCTTTTTCTTACTAGAAGATTCTCACACTCCCTTAAGTAGAAATCCCTAGGTAGGATTTACCTTGAACCACCACATTTATCCATCATACAAGGAAGCTTAGAACTAGACCATGAAGTTGTAAATAGAATTAGAAATCTTTTCATCCAGGGGTGCCTGGGTGGCTCAGTGGGTTAAGCCGCTGCCTTCAGCTCGGGTCATGATCTCAGGGTCCTGGGATCGAGTCCCGCATCGGGCTCTCTGCTCAGCAGGGAGCCTGCTTCCTCCTCTCTCTCTGCCTGCCTCTCTGCCTACTTGTGATCTCTCTCTGTCAAATAAATAAATAAAATCTTAAAAAAAAAAAAGAAAGAAAGAAAGAAATCTTTTCATCCAATCACTGCCCAGGAAGAATGCTGTAACATTTTATCCGACCTGCTTTAGACTTGAAGCCTTACGGTTACCTCTTTAACAAAACCAACACAAAACCAAATGCTATAGCTGAGATCCCGTGCTCTTGAGAAAGAGAGAGAAATAACACCTTTCTTTCATTACATCCACTGAACTGATGAAAAGACTGACTCCTCTTGTAAGCTCTGCTCTTTGATGTCGCCCTGACGTAGGTAACAGGTTTCGAAAACCTTAGACTGGTATGACACTTTACAATTCACAGACAGCTTGAACAGAGAGAGCATTTGTTGATGACAAGAGCAAGTGGGATGGTGATGAGTGAGGACCAAGTAAGGTCCCATTCCTAAGGGAATGAGACTTCCCAGAACTATCATTGAGCCCTTCACTCCAAATGGCTGAGCTACACTCTTGAAAAAACTCAAGTATACCCCAAGGATCACCTGATCTGGTCCCCTGAAAGAATCACAAAAATTTCCATTACATACCTCAACTTGCTGGCAGATCTGTATTAGTTTGGCCATTTGATTTTCTAGTTCACTGTTGCGCTTAACCAGGTTGGTGAGGTTCATCTCCAGAGTTTGCTGCCATCGATGAGAGTAGGAAGCCAGAGGGAAACAGGGAAGAGGGGAAAAAATAGGAAACGTTCAGTGAGCTTGAGAACCAATATTAATGTGGAGATCATTCAGTCGGTTGACAAAGAGTCAACCGACTCATTTCAAAGAGACACTGAGCACTTGCTGTGGGCCAAGCACTCTCCTAGGTGCTAATTCATAACACTGTGCATTTGCTCCAGGCTCTCGTTATTACAGGAAAGATAACATTGATGACTTCATGGATGTAGGAATTTAATGATATTAAGACAACTTTATGTTTTCTACAAGATTTTTACCTTTTTAAAGTATTTCATAGTATTTCATTTTGCCTTTACAGTAACCCAGGGGCATAAGGAGAAGAGGTATTATCCTCTCTTTTACAGATGAGGAGACTAAGGGAACTCTGTTGAACAAACAATACTTGCAAACACTATGCTAGGCAATTTCATCTAATAACAATAACAGTCCATGAGGTAGGATACATTAGCATTGAGGACTGAGCTTCAGAATGGGGGCAAAGTGTTCTTTGCTGTCCTGTAATTAGTAGATGACAAAGCTGGGACTAGAACCCAGTTCTCTAGCCTTGGTCACGGCTTTGTCCCAGTATTCATGACTTTTTTCTTATTTTTTTTTCTTGGAAACATTTGAGATTTATCAGTAGGTTCCTTCAGGAAAAAAAAAAAAAAAGATGGTATTTTAACAGTGAGATTCATCAAAATCGAACATTGTATCTCACAGCTTCCCTCCTTTGGCCCTAAGGAATAGCCCCTGGAGATGACAGACTTCAAAACTTGATGCCTGGTGTATCAAGGTAGGACACCCATTGCTTAGGATTGCTTACTGGGACATAGATCCTTTCACTATATTCCAAGCACTTTGCAAATATCTTTCAAATAACAGAAGTACAACAGTACTCAGAACTCTTAGTGTATTTTCCGTTGAGCAAGCTACTCCCTCCCATTCCTTATGTGGAAAAAAAAAAAAAAAACAACAGAATGTTAGTCACTCTAGGTTGATAATGGGCTTTTATATTCCTTCTCATTCCCAAGTCTTCGGCTCTGGTGGCTGCTTCTCCTCTAGAACCAGTCCCCAAATCCACTTCTCTCTTACTCACCACCCCAACACCCCCACAAAGTCTGTTCCAAATGTAATACCCCATCTTCTTGGCCCTTATTCTGCGAACATTCCGTCCCTCAGTTGTGTACACTGCTTTGTTGCTGTCTCCGTAGCGCAAAGTCCATGTTTTTTGATAGGAGGGAATGGAGGGGGGGGCAAAGGGAAGTGGGGGAACAGGGAGAGGACTCGTGTACTTGGCCCCTTTCTTGTCCACTAAGTAGCTGTGTGTGGCTCCTCAGTATTCTTGGCACTGGCCCATGAGTCCATCCCAGACAATGTATTCCCATAGACATATGTATTTCTAAGATGGGCGGTCTGATCTCCCTTGTTCTCAAACTGGATTATGAGAACCAGCTTAATCTTTGCTTCCCTTCTTGCCAGATCTCCCTTGGTCTCTTTGGCTTTATTCCCATGGAAGTGATTTTTCCCCATTTATTCCACTGTTCTTGGCTTGGGCACAGGGTCTCCCCTGGCTTCTTTAACTCCCCAACCATCTCCAACCGTGGCCTTCTCCTTAGCAAGGTTAAGCCAAGTGAAGAAGGGAGAAAGAAGGGCAGCGACTGTTGATTTGGACACGCTCTCTAAGCTAAGGAGATGTCATGAGATTAAAAAAAAAAAAAAAAAAGAAATGGCAGAAGTTCAGAGATTGAATACAACAAAAGGTAATGAGCACCTGCTCTGGTGAGGGGGCAGGGAATTCCAAGAGAAAGAGGAGGGGAAGCAAAGGTGGGTCTTGAAGGACAAGGGGGGTTTTAACAAACAGAGATAGAGGAGGACGGAATGTTCTATGCACAAGGAATAACCTGAGTGAAAGAGAATAAAGTATAAAGACAGGCTCAGGGAAGAGAAGTTGAATTTGGCTAGAACAGAGGGTACAAGCGAGAGGGGGGCAAAGCTGGAAATGCAGCTGGAGGTCCTGTTTTGAAGGTCTCAAACGCCTAGGTAGGGAGTTTATACCTATTTTTATTTTCTAGCAGTGGGGACTTGCCAAAGCCTTTGGAGCAAGACAATGGCATAATCTGGGCCACATTTATGAACTCAACCTACCAGCAATAATGTGGGGCAGACTGAAACAGGAGAGCCTAGGGGCAGGGACACTGGCTAAGAGGAAGCTGTCATGTTCATGGCAGTTGGTACTGCAGGTCTGGGCCAAGCTGAGAGGATGATCAAGAGAAACACGTTTCGAGAAAGGACTTGTCACTGTCCACTACGCAGAGGACAAGAAATAGGAGGACGAAGTAAAAGCAGTTGGATTTGATAATTACAAGTCGCCAGTGACCCCTGAAAAAGGCGTTTCAGTGGGGTTTGGAAGCAAATGCTAAAAGGAACAGAGGCAGGGAGTCCCTCAGTAGTGACGACGTGGAGGTGGCAAGTGTGGACTTCTCTTCAAAAATCTGGCTGCGGGGGGGCACCTGGGTGGCTCAGTGGGTTAAAGCCTCTGCCTTCAGCTCAGGTCATGGTCTTGGGGTCCTGGGATTGGGCCCCACGTTGGGCTCTCTGCTCGGCGGGGAGCCTGCTTCCCCTTCTCTCTATGCCTGCCTCTCTGCCTACTTGTGATCTCTCTTTGTCAAAATAGATAAATAAAATTTTTTTAAAAATCTGGCTGGGGCTGGGTGGGGTGTTAAGACAGATCTACATAGTTCAATAAAACGATCCAGCTTAGGATAGACAATGGGCATTGGCAATGGGCCCCATGAGTTTAAGACTTCTACTAGCACAAAGGTCCAGATTCCCAGATCAGTGGAAACCCCATGTCTCACCATTGACGATATGGACAGAGAAGGTAGAGGTGATGTAGGCTGATAAACTCTGAGTAGACACAGCATTAGAAATCTGCGTTTCAAACTGTAATGCATTTCCATTCAAGCACAGGATTCCATGGGGAAAATGTTTTCTAACAAGTCCATGCAACCTGTTGCAACACTTGTCGTGAAACTAATAGCCTATACATAATTCATAGCGCTGAGCAGGACTAAAGGTCCCTGCTGTGTGTTCCTCATTTATGGCCCAGCACCAAAACTTGCAGCTTCTGTAAAGCCACCGAAAATGAAAATTAGGGCTGAACCCATAATTTGGGGTCTGGTTTGACTATGGACCTTGGGGTTACCGTCACAATATGGCAAATGCTTCTTTTGCTCGGGTCCCCTAGCAATTTGCAGAAAGCCAGCCCATTTTAACATGGCAGAACGAGAACTGACAAGATGACTCTAATTTCAACCTTACTTCATTAATATGAAAATGCTTGGAAAAATAAATCTCTGGCTAATGAAAACACCATCTGTTGATGGCTTTTTGCCACTGTTTTCTTACATTACGAGACATAATTTGAGGAAAACCCCGAACATTTACTTACTCACTTCCTCTTCATTTGCAAGGAATGAAAGCCTCCTCTCAAACTGGAATTGATTCTCAATAATGAACATATGCAAAGGGAAGCGGAGAATTGCTGCAATTATGCATTCCGTTTCCTCACTCTTCCTTATCATGCCTGGCACTGGCGAATCATTTAGAACTAGAAATTCGGGGCCACTGTAGGCTCAAACGATTGCATTGATTTGGCCAAGTAATTCTCTTGCCTGTGCTCTGGCTAAGTAGACCAAGAGAACACATGTACATATGTGTCTGTGTGTCAGTGTGTGTGTGTGTGTGTGTGTACACAGTCTGCTTATGGAAAATTAAACGCATCTTTTTGTTGTTGTGTTGCTGTGGTTTGGTTCTGAAACACGGGTTTGTTTTGTTCTTCTCTTGCGTCGTCCAGTGAATCCCTGGGCCAGGGTCCCTCTGTCCAAGCCTCATTAGCGTAGCTTTCTCAGAACAGCTGAAAACAGGACAAAGAGACAGCCAGAGTGGCAGGGGAGATTGGAATAGAGATATATGCCCGGAGGAAACAGGGAGGAGGGGATAGGGGTGGGGGTGGGGGAACTGGAGGTTGGCAGGGAAGCAGGATGAAGCTCCCATTTCCTGCCTCAGGAGGTTACCTCTGGGTCCTTCTGTGCTTCCCCTGTGTGAGGGTCAGAGAAGCCATTTGCACCGCGACACTGAGACCCTGGTCACCTCCAGATGACAACACCGTTACAGCTTCCATGGAATTGTACACGGGTCTTAGCAATGTAACCAAGATTTTAAAAGGCCCAAGAGAGCTAAACTGATGGTCCACACCCATTCCGGTTTTTCATCCGAGTTCCACTGCAGTTGTATCAGGTAGACTTGGCCTGTTTGGGCTCAGTTCTACCCTTCACAAAAAGGAGAATGCTGGCCATTTCTGAGATACCAGGCATGGCCTAGTCTTCCAGACAGCATGGCTTCTTTAACCCTCTCAAATAATTGCTGGTGTGTTTGTTTTTTAAGATTTTTTAATTTATTCATCTGAGAGAGAGAGAGAGAGAAAGCAAGAGCACAAACATGGGGGAGGGGCAGAGGGAGAAGCAGATTCCCCGCTGAGCAGGGAGCCCCATGCAGGGATTCAATCCCCAGACCCCGGGGACTGTGACCTGAACAAAAGGCAGAGGTTTTGCCAACTGAGCCACCCAGGTGCCCCAATTGCTGGTTTTTATTATTTTTTTCCATGTCTCTAGACACAGGTGGTTTCAGATAACTTTCTCATTGGCTCCCTCAAGAAACCAAGCTATCCGTCAAAACATTGCCTCGTCATTAAAGCTAGAGGTTCCCCTGACGGCACACGCTCTCGACCACTATTGCCACCTCTCATGCTCCATGAAGGCACGTGTATTCACACATAGGTGAGCACACTGACACACCCCTACCTGACACCACTAGTCTTGAAGCCTAAAAAGGGGTGACGTCTGCCTGTACTATTTAAACCTGTCAAAGTGCCACCAAATGCATGCAAACTCTTTTGCTCTCTAAAAAGCACTAGAGAGCAGTATTTAAATCTACACAAGTTCCCAATTGTTTTGATGTGGGAATTGACCTTTGGGGGATTCAGGAAGAGAAGAGAAGGGAAGAAAGGCCAATATACCCCAAACCTTGAGCCTTCCCAACTCACAGAAGACAGCTTCATCTTTAAAAATGATCTGAGCCAGTGACCCCATTACTATTTCTCGACATGCTCTTTTTTTCTGACATGCTGTCTGCTCACTGATGTTCCTAGCTCTTCCAAAAGCCAGTAACCAAAAATCTTAGCACACTTTTGGGGTCACATTCTGCTTTCCTTTTTTAACTGCTTCTCTTAAAATACTTACTTTGCTTTTGCTTCAGTCTGTCACTTTATGTATCAATTACATATGGCCTTTCAACAGCAGAACACACCATCTGGTCTAACAACTGAAGCCCACACCCTTCTGCCAGAATGTGTTCCTTCCCCAAACATTTATTTGCTGTTGTATAGACACGGGCTATGTCCCAAAATGAGATACAGGTGATATACTGGATCCACAAGGTCTACGCTACTTGAAGTTCATTAGAGAATAGCCAAACTGGTCCTCAAGCCAGGTGAGCCAGGTGGCCATCTCTCTTCTTTCCGGAATGTTCTGACACCATTCCACAAACACCCATGCCTCCCCTAGTGCCCTTATCAGGAATGCTACACAAACCATCCTGTGTTTTTTTGTGTGTGTTTTTGTTTTCCCCTCTCCTCAGGGGCATTGCATGGTTAAATCTCTAGCTTAAATGTGTAAATTTTTATTTGGACCTTCTAAAAAAAACCTGTATTAAAAACCTAAATCCAGGGACGCCTGGGTGGCTCAGTTGGTTAAGCAGCTGCCTCCGGCTCAGGTCATGATCCCAGCATCCTGGGATCGAGTCCCACATCGGGCTCCTTGCTCAGCAGGGAGCCTGCTTCTCCCTCTGCCTCTGCCTGCCATTCTGTCTGCCTGTGCTCGCTCTCTTCCCCCCTCTCTCTCTGATAAATAAATAAAATTTAAAAAAAAAAAAAACCTAAATCCAGTTGTATTATTTGGGTAACAGAATAGTGAGCCAAAGCCGACTCTCCTTTTCTGGAGTCCTCAATGTTGTATTTTACTTGAGCTATTCCTCTTCAGTTCCCGCCTCTTGCGCACACCCTCTCCTTCCTCTTTCACACACTCTTCCTTCGTGTCTCCATTCTAGACCCTGACTGTGCCACAAGGCTCAATCCTGGGCCCTCACTCAGCTCACCACTGAATGACTCTGCCTCCACGCTGAAGGCACTCAGTCTACATCTCTAGCCCTGATCTTTCACCCACCACAAAGGCCTGAATTTCAACTCCTTCTAGAACATTTGCCCTTGCAGTTCTGAGAGTACCATGTTTTCCCTCCTCCAGATATTTGAGCAAACTATTTTCTTTCTGCTAGAGCACTTCCTGCCCCTTACTCCATCCCTGTTCCCCAACTGGGCATCCAAAAACCCTCCCAAAGCCTCTTCTGACGGATGTCCCTCCCATGCAGATTTCTCTCAATCCCTTGTGCTTCCATTGTCATAGAACCCACCACAGTGTCTTGTAACTGTGTCCTTGACTATCATTCTCCCCACACTGAGCTGAAAACTCCACCAGGGCTGGGCCTGAGCTCTTTTATCAATATAACCCCAACATCCCTTCTGGTACTTGGCATCTAATAGGTGTTCAGTAAACGTTTGATGAATGAATGAATGCTGAATGACCCATGATTATAACAAACTCAAGGCTAAAGTCAAATCATCCCACCCAAACTGTTAGCCCCTTCCAAATTTCCCTACTTCTATCCCCAGTACCACTACTCTTCAAGTCATCTCCTATTCCAAAATCATTTTTTAACTCTTTCTCTCCAACATCTGTAACCATAGAGTCAGCCATTCACCAAGTCCCGTCCATCGTTCTTCACAGTCTCCAGTTTGACCCTTCTCTCTAACAAACTCATTCATGATTCCCTGCTTTGAGCTCCATGACTCCCTTTCCCTGAGTCCCTTTGCACTTCCTACCGTCCTGCACACACCTCTGTCATGGCACTTACCATACTGCTTTGGAATGTTTGATATACTTATCTGTCTCTCTTACCAAGTTCAAAACTCTGCAGGGCAGTGACTGTGCCTGATTTCCTGTGTCCCCAGCTCCTACCGCTATGACTTGACCAGTGTTCAGTAAACAAAGTGAGTGCTCATGAATTGTTTGTTAAATGAATGAATGACTCCTTGGCCTTGATCCCTGGTGCTACAGTTTAAGCTACTATCTGTCCTGTCTTCAGGGGAGATAAAGAACAAGACATTACCTCATTACATCAACCATTCGAGAACTTGCGTGTCATTATCACATTTCCCCCCTTTCAACTTTGCTTCTTTGGGCTTAGTAATTCTTCTTTCCTTCATCTTTCCTCACCTATATTATACTTCTGGAATATGTTCCTTTTCCCAATAAGAATAGACAGGATTTTCATCCACCTAGGAAGCAATCTCTAAGTCAACATTTTGTAAATTGTGCTCGGACTGACAACTATTAGCTCCTTGCAGATGGTGGTGAGGAGAAGACTTGGAACAAGAGAAACGACAAAAACAGAGAGATGGCAGCACAGATAATAGGAGTATCCACTTGCTAAGCCTGCTTTCAAACCAATTTAAAAAAAAAAATAGAAAACATCTTCTGACACATTAATACTATGTGAGAACACAGCCAGAGACTCCATATAATTATTCGATGGAAAAAAAAAAAACCAGGAGTTCAGATAAGTCTTAGCACACAGTTCGAGCAGAGATGGAATAAAAAGCATTTTACCTCCCACCCCCACAAAATGAGTAGAGATTTGATACATATTAAAGTAGTGGGGAGCACGTTGTAGAAAGAGCACAGAGAAGCCAGATCCAGAAGCAAGAGTGATCCTATGATCATGAGCTGAAGGCTAGTTTAGCTAGTTTAGAAACTGCATGCCAGATATTAATTACCCTCAACCCCATACTTATGTGTCCACCACCATATCATAGAGAGTGCCAATCTGGACCCAAACACTTTGTTTATATGATATTTTGCTACTGTGGTTCAATACCTAAGCGGGTGAAATGGAGAAGTAACTTTTTCTGCTCCCTCACCTATAGTAACCCAGCCTGGCTTCACTGAAGCTTCTCATCATGAGAATTTATGACATGGCTCATTTATTAGGGAGATCTTAGTCTCAGGATAGATTATACTGAGGCCATGACCCTTCTTAGGAAGACCATGCTCACGGCCTTATGCTCATGGCATCCTCATACCCAACCTCTCTATAGATACGCCCACAGAAGATGAACACAGACGCTCTCTCCTCCTCACACACAGTGAAACACATAGACAAACAAACAGAGGCATTCTCAGCCGCTTAGCCACGCAGAAATACACACACTCATATATGGTGACACATACCTATGTATGCAAATATACTTCCTCTCAACCCACGCTTTCATAAAGAGCTTTCTTTCTTTCTCTCATATTAATAGTCATGCTGGTTCTGAAACAGTCAAATGCCCAGTGGTAGATAAGTTGAGAGGGTATCTGTCTTGGCAGACAGAAGTGGGTGTCGAGTGGGTGAGCAGACAAATGACTGGGAGAAGGTGGTGGCTGAGTGAGAATGGGTGGGTGGATGACAGAGTGACTGAGTAGGAAGAAAGGCAAGTAATCAACTCTGATAAGATTCTAGAATATCATATTTTCCAACCTTTTAACTCTTGTTGTGACTTTCCTTTGAACATTCTCCAAGTCTCATATCTCCCTTCTCTTTGTCTAGCGATCTTTAGCTCTCTCTGTCTCAGCCTCTCTTTCCGTGTGGATGGGGGGGTGAGTGTGTGTGTGTGTGTGTGTGCACGTGCACACACACACGCGTGCACACCTTACTTTCCCATAACAAAAAGCTTACTCTGGTGCCAAGTAATATTTTATAACAACAAGATCCCTGATATGTAAATGTAACTGCATTTAAGAATTATTTGTAGTAATGAATTTGTGGAAATGTAATGAAAAAAAGAAAATGTGCTTGTTTATTCCTTTCAGGAAATTCCTCTATTCCCTCTGGTTTTCATCAGCTATATTTTTGGCAGGCTATGGACATGGAAATGTGAAGACATCACTCTCAAAGAGAATTATAATAATCGCATCTGATTTATACAGATGTCACCATAGGGTTAGGCAGTTGGAAAATCCAGCAATCCAAATGAATAGGCACTTAAAATAAGGACATGCCATACATTTGCAAACACTCAGTTTTTTTTTAACATTATCAGTAGTCTATGGGAGATTTTTTTTCCAGACCTCTGAAGTAGTCACAATGGCAAGACAGATTGATATGTTACAAGATGAGAGCTAAAGCAAGCGATAGACGCCAGTGGTATACTTCCCGCAGATCTGTTATAAAGATTCCATTCACTTGGATGCCTTGAGCATATACTGTGTATGCAAGGCACGAAGGAGGATACTGAAGAAATAAAAGACATTGTGCCTGGCCTCAAAGAATTCATGGGATAGTTGGGGTGTTTTAGAGTGGACCTTATGGGGTTTTAGCTGGGGACTAAAGAATGAGTAGGACTCCTAAGAGGGTCAAGAAAAGAGCACGGGTCAAAGTTAGGAGTCACCCAAAAGAAGGAGTGGTGTGTTCAGGAGACGGTTAGGAGGCTAGTCTGGGCAGATGAAGGTAGCATGTCTGAGAGTGGTAGCAGGGTAAGACAGATGGGCAGCACACGAATCAAGTCGTACAGGATTTAGAATGTGGAGTTGAGCTCTGTCATCAATACAGACCATTGAAATGTGACCTCTTTTTATAAAGCCAACACTTATTAATGCAACAGTATCGATCTCTTTGAAGGAGAGAAACTCGTGGGCCGATGAAAACTCTTTAACATGTGAAGCATTTTTATAGAAATGCAGCAAAATATCACAAGTTAAGAATATATATTGGGATCGGGGCGCCTGGGTGGCTCAGTGGGTTAAGCCTCTGCTTTGGGCTCAGGTCAGATCTCAGGGTCCTGAGATCAAGCCCGCCTCGCCTTGGGCTTTCTGCTCGGCAGGGAGCCTGCTTCCTCCCCCCCCCCCACCCCACCCCCGCCCGCCTCCTCTCCACCTACTTGTGCTCTCTTTCTGTCAAATAAATAAATTAAATCTTTTTAAAAAAAGAATATATATTGGGACTAGCTCATGGAAAGAGAAGGGACAGAGGAAATAATGACTCTGATAGGCCTTTCTACTGTGAAGAAAATTATTCTTTGGAATTGAAGAATTAATTGAACCACTAGTGGCCTTCGGAAAGACATGTAGTTAGAATGGACAACTAAATAGGGATAATAAACCATAGTAAGTATCCCAAACCCTGTCATCCAGTTTGAGCACATGTTAAGAAGATAGGCTGGCTTCTGGTTATTCTGACCTTTCATCTTATAACATACCAGTGTGTTTATTCTTTATTGAACAAATAAATACTAGAAACCACTAATCCTACTCAGGGAGGTTAGTACAGAAAGGGTAGTTATCAAGGTCAACGGGGAAGCTCCAGAACCGAAAAGAACAAATAAACACCATTTCACTCACTGGTCGGAAAGTAAAACCCGTAAGTATATGTAGTATCCTCCTTCCCCTTCTCCTGTAGGACTGTCATGCTCTCTCAGGGCCAGTGGAGTAAAAGCCCCAGGCCATCTCCCCCATAGCTTCTGACAATCCGTTTTCCCCTTTCTCCCTGGGGAAGAATCTGGCAGGTTAAGGGGATAATCCTAAATGCTTATTGAAATGAACCCAAAGAAGTAAGAATACTGAGACACTAAAAGTCAGACCTCCTCTCTGCTTCATGTGGAGAACTCATAGCCTTTACACCAAAGTGATTCCCCACACATCCAACACACACACGCACGCACACACATACACTCACACACACTCTCTCCCGCCCCAAAGTCCAAGATGTTCCAGACAACATAACAAACCACGCGGTTGGGAATGATTCATATGTTTCCACTCTCGGTCCAAAAATGAGCCAAAAAAAAGTTTCCACTTAATTTATAATCAGAATTTTCTGCACGTTTCCTAAAAAAATTAAAGGGGAACAATTCAAAAATCTGGCCTTTCTTTCTCCAAAGATTACTGATTAGTTACAGACCAAAGTATCTTTTGGTAAAATACTTTTGTGCTCCAACCAGCCCCGGAGACTAGGGCTATGGCTGTGTGGTGCCAAATAGCTAATCAATCATCCAGTGTTTTCGTGTTTTCGGATGTTTTCAAAAAGCTGGTGTTCTGCAGATACAGGCTTATTCTATCCAGTCTTTTGTTATCTCCATCGTACATATGGATACAGAGTTTTCTGTTTGGAGTGTTTCTCAAGGCCAATGCCTTATTATAGTTCCAACACCTGCAAATATTTGGCAGAAACTGCTCCATCCTCTCCATATCCCCCCCTTCCTGCAGCCCCACCCCCACCTCTTGCCATTACGAAGCTGTACGTTTCTACAGTATGTCCTTTCCTTGATGCTGATAATCGTTTATCAGTGACCCATGAAATGTGCAATTGCCAGAGCATAAAGTTAAGTTGCAAATCACATTTCATGGGCAAAACTTAGGTCCAAAACAAAACGGCGGCAGGCCACAGCAGAAAGGATACTTAACGTGGGGTCTAAAAGCCGAGTTCCCATTCCAATTCTGTGACTCTGACCGAATCACTTAACCTCGCCAGGTCTTAGTTCATACCACGTTACAGTGTGAGGCTTCAGCTAGAACAAGTGCAGGGCCTAGCGTGTTAGGCATCTAAGAACTGAAATCAATGAGCTTATTCCTCGCTATAGTTTGGAAGGGAATGAGAATATCACCCTTGAGTGAAATCCACAGAAAAGTGCTGAATTTCATACAAATTTGTAAATATTTGGTATAAATAAAAATCGAAGGTGGCACAAACCATTGTCAGCGTGACTACTTCTCAATACTGCTTGCAACAAGTTACAGGAAAGGAAAATATATCCTATTCAGAGTATTGCTTCCATCGCCAACCATGAAACTTTTAGGTAAGTTACCAGGACTTGTTCAGGACATGGCAAAAGGGTCTATCTGGGTCTTCCTTCCAGCTTGGCTTCTATATCCAGGCCCTGTTTGGGGGTGGTCATCTTGTCAGTCATTTAAACATTTATTTTTCCTGGAATTTCTGCTAAATAGCTCCCTTCGTAAGAGCAGTTAAGCCACACAGCGGGCAGGCAACGGGAAGAAAACAATTTGCCGGAGCTGACATGTGTTAACATCAAAGTGAGGCAATAGGGTTTTATAAAATAGGCACTTAGTCTTGTGCATAAATACTATGCGGCATGACAACTTCGGAAAACTCTGTCCACGGAACACAAATTAAAGACTGGGAACTTCCAAGGCAGGGACTGCGACCAAGGGCTTCAGTCTGCAACCCACAAAAACGAGCACAGGCACAAAATCGGATACTGGATTCAAGATTTATTGCCTTCAGTTTAAAGTTTTAGTTCAGACATTGGATTATCCCTCCTGACTTCTGGTAAACTAAAATTCCTTTTTTTAATTTTTGGTCCGCTGTTCTGCTCTGGGTTTGGTTTTTTTTTTTTTTTTTTTTTTGGTTTTGTTTTGTTTTGTTTTGCTTTTTAAGGCAGGCTTAGAATGAGCCCCAGTTAAGGGCTTGAGGGCAATTAGTAGCAGGCAGCCAATGCCAGGCCTTTGTTTCTTTAGCGCACTGAGCGGGCTAACACAGACTCTACTGTCCTCCACACAAATCTCCCGCCTACATAGAGACACACTCAGACACCTCCACAGAGACACGCCCAGCTTTCCCATTGCTCTCCCCATAGCTGTGCATATCAGCACATATGCTAATTATAGTACACCTACACAGGTACTCACATACTTAAAAGAAGAGGTGGAAAGATCATGACAAAGATATGTAGTGTGCCATGTATCACTGACAGAGGAGAGAGGGACTTGTTTCCCTGGATGGGCTACTGGAGTGGCACATAGGGCCAAGGGCTTAACTCATCCAGACCAGAACTGGCCAGAGATGAAGGAATGAAAGCAGGTTTATGCAACTGACAAAACAGGTTCCAGTGAGAGCTTGCAAGTGGGTAGGCTATTCCTCACGAGAGCACCTTGGGAGTTAATGGACTTGTCACCTAGGCAAGGTGGCCCTAGCTTTGTTAGGGAAGTCACTAACTGTACGGCTACGTATAAAAGAGACCAAGCTGTGTAAGGGATATTTCCCAGATCCCTTACCTTGAGTTTCTCAAATCGGTCATTCAGGGACGCGACCTGATGGTCTCGGTGACGTCCCACCAGTTTGCATAAGGCACAAATCAATTGGTCATCGGACACACAATACATGTTCACTTTCTCATTCTCATGGTCCAAGCAGGTGATCCCTCGGAGATGCGTGTCGGGCACTGGTTCCACCAGGCGGTGGCTGGTGAAAGGTTTCTTGTTGGGGTGTGTGGCCCGCAGGCAACGGTCACAGTAGGAGACCTCACAGGTGATGCATGTTTTCACTGCATCCCTTGGCGGGTCCTGCTCGCAGAACTGGCAAGCAATTCGCTCACTCGACATGGCTGTGCTGGGCCTATAAGTCCTCTCCCGGCGGCTCTCACTTGGGGAATTGGGCCCACTGACGGAAGCCTTCTGGAAGCGATCGATGATGTTCTGCAAAGTCACATTCCTCTTGAGGCCATCCAGGCCCCGGTGGTTCAGCGAGATAACATACCTGCACGTAGGACACTGGAAAGCAGTAATGGGTTCAATGGATTCACCAGAGCTGCAGCTCGAGACCAGGATGCGGTGGGCACAGCTGAAGCAGAGGCTGTGGGCACAGGGGAGCAGCAGGGGGTCCTCGAACAACTCCAGGCAGATTGGACAGGTCAATTCGGACTCCAGTGTTTCCATCTTTAGTGAAAATAATCCTGCTGGGGCATTAAGAACCACAGAGGCTGGGCTTTCACCTGCAAGGAATACAAAGCAGGAGTCACTAAGCGTCTCCAAAGGAAACGTGGATAGAGCGTTGGTTCCACGCTCACCAGCGGTGACTCGGCGCGCTGGATTCCCCGAGCGATGCTGGAGCAAGAGGAAAGCCAGCTGGAAATTAATCAAAAAGCCTTTTGCCCCCTGCTTCAAGCCTTGCTTTCGACAAATGCCCAAGTTTAGGCTTCTGTGCTAATAAATAGAACTGTGTGGCCACCTCTGAATCCTGGTTGACTGGTTAAGACTACTTTCCAGCTCACAATAACGGCATAAATAACATCTCTGGTCCTGGACTATGATGAGCCTGAGGCCTTGCGAAATTCTCCATCCCCATTTTCCAGTACCGTTTTGTATTTTATGTCAAGCAAGCTTTGCACCCCGTCAAGCTCAATGAGAAGGGACTGTGACTTTGCAACTTACTCATCAGTAGCTGCGGATCAATAATGAAGATGCATTATCTTGTGGTTTTGGCTGGGTTTTATTAGTACACACCCACTGAGCGGGCACAGGCCTGCTACAAAGCGCACCTCCCTATGTGTGTTTTCAGACATCCTAAAACGTAACAAGATGCAAACCAACACCCAGATACAAATTAGCAAGGCGAGGGGCCAGAAATTTTCAGATCTGGTAACTTTCACTTTGGTAGGTGCCACCAGAGAGTAAAAGAAGTCACCCAATTAACATGAAACTAATCTCTTGGTCAATCTCTCTCTTCTTCCACAGACATTCCTGAGCTGAACATAATAGATACTGCCAGGGGTCCTCCGTTAATTAAAATCAACACACAGAAATGTTCTAAGCTAGACCTAACTGGGGAAAAATATGTCTTAACAACAGAAAATGTTAATCCTATTTATAGAAAAGAGAAAAAGCTGTCTTTGGCTTTTGAATAACTTTTGTTCATCAGCTCACTATCATTGGAGACCTTCACCAAGGCCTAAAATTTCGATTCTGCCACTAAGTATAACAGATCCATCTTTAAAAGCTGTTTCTAAATCAAACCTTTAAGCGTGCACTAAACTAACTAGCTATCTAATGGAAATCTATAGGAAAGCAGGCTGTAAAAGTAGAGTCTTTTTTCTTTTTTTATTCTTTTTTTTTTAAGATTTTATTTATTTATTTGATAGAGACAGATAACAAGTAAGCAGAGAGGCAGGCAGAGAGAGAGAGAGAGGAGGAAGCAGGCTCCCCGCTGAGCAGAGAGCCCGATGCGGGACTCGATCCCAGGACCCTGAGATCATGACCTGAGCCGAAAGGCAGCGGCTTAACCCACTGAGCCACCCAGGCACCCCAAGAGTCTTTTTTCTAAAAGTTTATGATTTACAAGGGATTCTAAATTGTTGGCTGGCCGTATGTGACTTATAGTCTCTATCAGCACTCACCTATAGAGAGGAAAAGGTAAAACAATTACAATATGCATATATCACAGAATCCTAAAATTGGAAGAGACTCTGGAGTTGATGGATTCCAACTTTTGCTCCAGGCAGGAATATACCCTTTGATAGCTCCACTGCTCAAATTCAACATGTCCATAAATGGACTTGCTATTTATGTGACCCCTCCACCCACCCCTCCATCCCCACCACAAAAACCCCAAACACTTGCTCTTCTTCCAGTCTTCCCTACCAGGTGAATATCAGCATCCATGCCTACAAACCTAGGAGTTCGCGCATTGACATGTTTATCGCCACAGCCATTGGTGGCTTCCAGAACATTCTCTTTTATTTCCTTTACAGATCTGTGTCTCCAGCTAACTCTCCCTGCTCCTTGAGGGCATCAACTATTTCATATTTTTATTCTGAGCATGGTGCCTCAGACATACATAGGTATTCAGTAATTATTAAACGAAGGATCCCTTAAAGTAGAAGTCGGAAGAAGGGACCTAGCATTTATTGAGCACCTCCGGTATTCTGAGTACTGTTAAGCCCTTTACACACATCACTTCAATAAATTCTGTCAGGAAGCCTGTGAGGAAGGAACTACCATACCCATATTACAGTTAGGAAACTGGGGCTCAGGATTGCTAGTAAATCAACCAGGAACATACATACCCAGCACACTGGGTCAGTCTGATGCCAGTGCCTGTGCTCTTTCCCCTACACCTTTCTTTCAACCATCTCACCTCCTTCACTGAAGTTCATCTTGACTATTTGCAAGTGGGTTTCTAAACAGCATGTCTCTGCTTCTATTTTTGTCTTTCTGTGTTCTCCTGAGTTTCTCTGAAACCTCCTCTCATTCCGAGTCCCTTCCAGGATCCTATCTTTTTCTTCTAGGCCCAACTCCACCTCACACTGCATTTATTTACTCTCTCTTCCAGAGCTAGAAGTCTGCATTCTTCAATGTCTTTGTTGGGAGCTACCTGGGAGAGCTGAGGAAGGCTTCCCTCAAAGATGACAGATGGTCAGGAGCATTGCTGAAAGACCTTTACGTGCTGAAACCTGTAGAAAAACAATTAGAGCATTTGTGGTACTCTTCTAAATCTTAGGAGCGCGCCATACAAATTCTTCCGTACAAGAGGAAAAGCTCTCCCAAGTTTCCCTGAAACCATAAATACTGTTCTGCAGTAAGTGGGACACTTGAACCTCGCTATGAAATTAAGCTTGGCAAAGTTTGCTATAGGTCAGCATTGCCTCAAATAAGGTCAAGAGAGGACTTTTAACCACGGATTTCTGAACCTCCTAGAACTGTCTGAAGAATGTCGTGTGTTTGTCATATATGCATTCTCATGGGAAGAGGGTTGTCCACAGCATTCAAAATGTTCTCAGAAGAGTCCTTGACAGAAAAAAGTCAAACATCAGTGCTCTGAAATAATCCACCTTAACTGATTTCAGCTCTATAAAGAATAATATAAGATGGTTACAATCTGTTGCTCATGGTAAGTCACTTTTCTATACTATTTCTATTCTGTTCTGTTTCATCATCATCTAGCAATGGCGGTAGCTGAGACTGGGGAACTGAATATTTTTTTTCAGCTTCTTCAAACATCTGTTCATCTCATCTCCCATTTATGAGGCCACCTTGTTCTGGCCACTCCTAATATTTCAACATCCTTTCAACTATTTCCCTTTTACGCTACTTCCCTGATTATTGAAGCACTTTTCCCCTTTCAAATTTATCTGACATGTACTCTGTGCCAGGTCCTAAATAATATCCTTTACAGGCATTATCTCATTTCATTTTCACAACGACCCTCTAAAAGGTAGGTAGTATAATTACCCCCCCAAATAATAATAACCTGTCCCAGATCACATTTATTTGCAAGTAGCAGAACTAAGATTCAAACCCAGAATAAGACTGAGAGTCCAGAAATAAACTGATATACACATATGTTTATGGGCAAGTAAGTTTTTTTTTTTTTTTTTTAAGATTTCGTTCATTCATTTGACAGAGAGATCACAAGCAGGCAGAGAGGCAGGCAGAGAGAGAGGGGGAAGCAGGCTCCCCGCTGAGCAGAGAACCCGATGCGGAACTCGATCCCAGGATCCCGAGATCATGATCCGAGCCGAATGCAGAGGCCTAACCCACTGAGCCACCCAGGCGCCCCGGGCAAGTAAGTTTTGACAAGGATTCCAAGTCCACTCAGTGAGGAAAGAACAATCTTTTCAACAAATGGTATTACAACTGCATATCTACACACACAAAAAACAAAAAGGTGATGAAGTTAGACACCCCCCCCCCACATACCATATACAAAAAATTGTCTCAAAATAAATCAACAACTTAAGTGAAAGTGCAAAAACTACAAAATCTCGGAAGGGAACATAGGTGTAAATCTTTGTGAACTTAGATTAGACAAGTGTTTCTTTTCCTTCTTTTTAAAAGAACACAAACAGGGGGAATGGGATAGGGAAAATCAGGCTTCCTGCTGAGCAGGGAACCTGATGCAAGTCTTGATCCCAGGACACTGGGATCATGACCCAAACCGAAGGCAGACTTAATGACTGAGCCACCCAGGTGCTTGTAGGCAAGGGTTTCTTACATTGCACTAAATGC
The DNA here is from genome assembly GCF_030435805.1 of Mustela lutreola. NCBI lineage: Eukaryota > Metazoa > Chordata > Mammalia > Carnivora > Mustelidae > Mustela > Mustela lutreola. Next base: position 92,670,763 of record NC_081308.1, on the reverse strand, counting down.
ACAAGCAACCAAAGAAAAAATACATAAACTGAACTTCATCAAAATTTAAAACTTTGTGCTTCAAATGACATCAAGAAAGTGAAAAGACTACTTACAGAATGGGAAAAAATAATTTCAAGTCACAGATATGATACAGGTCCAGTATCTAGAAATACACAGAACTCTTAAAAATCCACAGTAAAAAAGACCCCCCCAAAAAATGGGCAAAGGATCTGAAGAGACATTTCTCCAAAGATGATATACAAATAAAGGATCAGTAAGCATATGAAAAGATACACAACACCATTAGCCATTAAGGAAAGCCAAATCAAAACCACACTGAAACACCACTTCGTACTCACTGGGATGGCTATATTACTACTTCACACCTACTAGGATGACTGTAATTTTAAAAAATAGCAAATATCAGCGAGGATCTGGAAAAACTGGAACCCTCAGACACTGCTGGTGGGAATGTAACATGGTGCATTTGCCTTAGGAAATAATCTGGCAATTCCTCGGATGGTTAAATGTGGAGTTAGCTTATGATCCAGAAGAACTGAAGATGTGCTCACTCAAAAACTTGTACACAGATGTTCATAGCAGCATCATTCATAATAGCCAAAGGGTAGGAATAACCCAAATGTCTGTCAACTGATGGATAAACAAATATGGTACATCCATCCAATGGAATATTATTCATCAAGAGAAACTAATAAAGTATTGATCCATACCACAACATGGAAGGAGCCAGTCACAGAAGGCCAAAAGTTGTATGATTCTTTTAATATGAAATGCTCAGAATAGGCAAAACCATAAGAACATAAAGTAGATTAGTGGTTGCCAAGGGTTGGGGAGAGGGAGGGAAAGGTGGTGATTCCTAATGGGTACAGAGTTTCTTTGGGGGATGACAAAGAAAATGTTCAGGAATCAGTGTGATTGTTGCACAGCTTTGTGAATATACTAAAATCCACCAAATTGTACACTTTAAAACAGTGAATATTATGATACATGAATTACATCTGAATTTTTTTTAAAAGACTCAAACCCAGGTCTGACCCTGGAGTGTAAACAATTCACCACTATACTATACTGCCATCTATGTAACTATGTAGTCATTCTAAACCTTACTGGATTTTCTTTCTATTGTTTTTCTAGGTCAGTGAGTCCCTGTCTAGATTTTCCAACACCCTAGAATACCTCTAATGATCAATGGTTGTCAGAAAGTTCTCAGTTGCCAATTTGTATTCATTTAAAAACCACAAAGCTTGCCTGGGGTGGCTCAATCAGTTGGGCATCTGACTCTTGGTTTCAGCTTGGGTCATGATCTCAGGGTCCTGGCCTCCAGCCCCTAGTAGGGCTCCGCTCTCGGTGCAGAGTCTGCTTGGGATTCTCTCTCTCTCTCCCTCTCCCTCTGCCCCTTCCCTTGATATTGCTTTCTCTCTCTCTCTAAAACAAATAAAATCTCTAAAAGTGAAATAAAATAAAAACCACAAGACTCCTTAAAAAAAAATGCCTGGCTCCTATATCACTAAATACTTTTAGGAGAGATAGAGGGAAGCAGTATGACAAAAATGAAACAGTGGCAAAGTGTCGCAACTTCCAGAAGTCTGTGAATCACTGATCTCTGCAAAATTAGAGTGTGCTAAAGATAAAGACACGATGTGAACCCGATAGAGTGCCACCCGATAACAGGTAATCAGGAAGCTTTTGCCAGAAAACACTATGGTTTGTCACAAAAATGCACTGATGAAATGCCTGGGAGGGCAGACCAATTGCCATGTTAAGAAACAAATGCCCACATCTGAAGACACTGATCTGTTCCCTTCTTTATCATTTAGTATGTTTATGCATTTGCCCTTGCTGGACTTTATAACTGTTTCTGCCTGCCTTATCTTCACTTTGCACCCCCTTCAGGTGGAGACCCCTAAAAAACAGAGGTTGATGAGACAGAACGATAAGAAGCTATCGGAAGGCTGTGTGAGTGAGTGGAAATACAAAAGAGGAGCTTCCATGCAGGTGGTTAAGATAAAAATAATGCATTCTACACCTACAAAATGAAAGATTGATTTCACCATTGCCCTCCAAATCCAGCATGCCGTCAACTCCGATCACCGAGAAAGGCTATGATCTGCACTTGCCAGAATTCTATTATTTCAAATGTTATTTGAACATAATTAAATGCTCCTGTATTTCAGCAGTTTAGATTCAGTCTAGTTTTCATCTCCCAGGTCTGCAGAGCGTGGCCCTGGGCTCTCACTACCTCCCTAAGGAGCCATGGTTCCCTCCCACCCCACAAACACACATCCCCTTCTTCTTCACAGAAAAACCCGAGAGTGTGAAACCAAGCCTGACCTCTGGGCTGTAGAATGAGAATTGAGCTGAGCTGCAGAACTTGTTTTAAAAACAAATTAATGGAAAATAAACATTCTTCAGGATATTAACATGAATGTCCCATGAGCTTTTCCTTAAAACACTACAAACCCCTCTCCCTGCCTTGGGGGATGAGAGAATGAGTCCCAGCTTAATCTGATGTTTCCCTAACTGTAAATGTCATACAAGTTGAACTAGAATCACCACTAAATCTCTTTAAGATGCTTTCCAGTTCTGATATCCGATTACTACAGAGCTCTTGCTCTCTGTCCCCACATAGGAATGACACGGAGGCTTTATTGAACACTAGCTGCTCAAAACACAAATCTTATTTATTGGTGTGACAAGAAAGGCTGACCAGTGAAGGGCATCATCGTGAAAGGAACAAAACGCTTTACTTTCCTGTGGCTACACCCAGATGATGAAGGACAGTGGCTGGTTTTGCCCGTTGTACCTCAAGGAACATATAATGGGTGTTCCTAGAGGACAAAAGAGGGGGAGAGGAGTACAGGGGTGGGGCGGGGGAGTACAAACGAATGAGAACACCTTTTGGAACTGAAAAGGAAGACAACCAAACCCTGGAATGCTCTTAGTAGGAAAGGACCCCCCTGAAGCTGGGGGTGCGGGGAAGGAGCATTTGGGATCACAAAAGGCAACAAATGCATAGAATTCTCACCCTAAAAGGACATGGACTAAAAACAGAAACCCAGGAAAAAAGAGGCTAGGTGGTCAGTAAGCATAACTAATAATAGCCATCTTACATTTGTGTACCATGTGATAGTTTCAAAATGGTTCCAAAGCCATTATCTCACTGGATCCTCAAAACAGGGCCTGGTTATAGCCTGACTCTAAGCTGAATTAGCTGAGTGATCCTAGGTAATACATTTAAAGTGACTGGGCCACAGCCTCCTTATCTGTAGATTGAAAAACACTGGCCTTTCCCCAGCTCACAGGCTCTTATGAGGAGCGCATGAAGATAAAATAAAATTATTAACTTGCTTTACAAATAGGGAGACATTCTCATCATTCACTCACAGACGGACAGATACAAAGCAAGTTATTGAGGAAAGCAGCAAATGTTTGGAAATTCGTTCCCAAACATTTGGAAATTTGTTCCCAAACATGCGGTTTGTATGACGGAGAAGAGTCACACTGCCCTGAAAGTTTTCTGGAGGACCATGTGTCTGTGGTCTTTCTTATGCTCATATGTCTCCCCTGTTAGACTGGAGTCTCCCCAAAGGGAAGAACTGTCTGTCTTTTTTTCAGCTTTTATCACGCACAAGTAGAGCTGAGAACTGGAGGTTGATGACTGACTGACAGAGAGCACCAGTGCTAGTTTCTGTCCAAAAGATCATTAAAGCCTACTTAATATTTTATAGCATGTGGATTTAACGGTGTTTTCCTTACAATAATTAGCTCCTAAAGCCAACCATTGGCCATTTTGTATAATAGAGTCACCATAAACATTACAGTGAATATCACAATAGCAGAACAGAAAGTCCTATGTTGGCTACAAAGGCAAAAGACTAATCTCAGGAACCAAGAGGAGTATTTGCCAAGATAACCCAGGAAAACTGACAGGAGTCATAAGTACAATTCATAACACCTTTATCTTCATGCAGAACACACCAGCAGTCACAACGTTGAACAAATGGAGAACCAACTTAATCTACCTCATGCTAGCAGTCCAGCTTTCCATCTGTTCTAGGACTGCTTTTCCCAAGCTCTCTTACCCCGAGCAATGTCTGTAAATGTTTAAATGTTCAGGGACACACCTGGACGGGCAGCCCTCCCCACTCCTACAGAATAAAATTGGCAATATATGTATGTAGGACATACTGTTGAATGTTAGGCTGAGAGCACCCCAAGTTCAGGTCAGAGACAAGGGACAGAGAACAGAAGCCTATTTGAAATCAAGCTTCTGCTCTCTGGGGAATCACATGGAGCCTAGCAACACCAAACAAAGGGCTATAGACAAAGCAATTGAGGATTCTGGACCGTAAACCATTTTTCTATCTCTAGGCTGTATACATTCACACATGTCACCGTCCTACATTAGCATCGTCTCCCAGGCCAGACATCATGCTCCTAACCGGGCGAATTGTAAATCCTGCGATTTTTGGTTTCAGGAGGATTTGAGTTTACATAATGAGTTTGTTACCAGATCATTTGGTCTCTGTTAGAGAAAAGATCCAAAGACTGGAGGCGCTGTTCATCAACCAGAAGAGTCTCACCTGCAGGAAAGAGGCTGAGACAAAGCTCGAGGTCAACCAGTCAGAGCTCTGCGGGGAGACAAGAACCCAGGTAGGACACGTCTTACTAATGATACTTCGCTAACCCACTTAGACTGAACCAACACCCTAGCGTGCACTCAGGTGAACCCTGCGTGAAGAAGGGAGTGGCGGGGTGTTGGAACATTGCTCAAAACCCCTCCACCACCCACACTGTAACCCATCTAGCAGCCTGAGCAGCTCACGGGATTTCTAAGGGAAATGCAGGAGCTGGGAGATGGACTATTGAAAAGATTATGTCTGCCTATGGTCATGGAGAAGGGAAAGATGGAAAAAGAGAAACGCTGGGAAAAGCCACCAACCTATGGGGCCGACAGAAGACTTTGAGCAGAGTTTTCATTCATGGAAATGGAAAAACATATTGATCCTTGGGAGAGAGGGGAAATGAAAAGGGGACCAGCAAGCAGTCTGCACAGGGAGGATAACAGGAGCTGGAATTTCTCGTCTCAGCACCACTCATCCAGTCTTCTCACTTGTTAGCATGATCCATTGTGCCAGCTGAGAAACACTTTTCTAGTCTCTGCTCTATACTGGGCGGTGATGAACCCAGTGGCTTTTGAGAGACCTGAAGTACAGAGATTACAGTAATGCCACCTGGGTACCAGTGTTGCAGTCATCAAAAATTGGACAACGGGCAACTCTCCTGAACTGTCGTACATCCAGGATCGACCCGTTCCCCATCCTATTTTGACGATGCAATGCTCTAAGTCAAGATTGCCAGCTGAAGTAAGGAGGCCTTTCACAAACACAGTGCCTCGTTTTCCCCTTTGCACAGAAAGACCCAAACAAACAAACAAACGCTGAATGGAAATGGAGCACCCCCTGGCCTCTTCTAGCAGTGGAGTCACATAGCCTTACAGCTAGGGAGTTGCCAAGATCCATAAAGACTGGATGACAGACTCGCAAGAGGCCAAGCAGGTGCCTCTGGAAATGGCCATTCAAGACACATTCTGTGCCTCAGCCCTGCCCTCACATCCTGTTTAGGGCTCTGTACCCTGGCTGGGAAAGAGAGAATCTGAGTGCTAAGAGACAGAATGCGAAGAGGACATTCTTTCCTCTTCACCAAGCCAATGAGGTTTGCTTCACCAAGCCAATGAGGTTTTCTTCTCAACTGTCATGGTGTCAGCAGGTTATGGGAGGAGGGATGAGGGAAGAGACGGACACACTACGTAGAGCAGTTTTTGGATGCAATTATGAGACTCCAGTGGCTTTAGGATCTGCAAGTTGGAGCAAGTTGCCCTGCACTTAGAGGAGGGATTAACTAAACCAATTTCATCTAAATCAATTTGCACTGTTCAGATGATATATTCATGAAGCAACCCAGTCACCCTGATTTGTTGCAGTGCTTCCCAAGGGTGACCTTGCAAGGTAGAACATGCTAGATGACAAGTCTAGTGGTCATGAAAGAGGGAGGGAAACAATCGCCCCTTCATGTCCCTAGCCTCTCCCCCTGCCTTGCTCCTCCCTGTCCTACTCCTGGAGCTGCAAGTAAGGAAGCAGGCCTCAAATAAGCAGGAGGGCCAAAATTCTAGGCCAAGACTGGGGCCTCAGCCCACACAGCAGGGAACTCTGCACATTGTAGGTGCTTAATAAATATTGTTGACTCACGTTGCTAGATGCTAATCATGCTTATATTGCCATGCCTAAAATTATTTGTGCTGCTTTTCAGTAGAAATTAACTAACTGCCCCCATATAGCCTAAAAATGGGTGAGGTTATGTTTTCAAATGAGTCTGACTCAGACTGTTAGGTTAGAGTACATTAGATATGATCCGAGTCTCAACTTAAAATAATCACTCTGCATGCCTAGTTTTATGCATGTTTTCATTCAGTTGTACAGGCATTAGGAGCAACGACAACAAAAAAGGAGTCCTGAGTATGGTGACAGATTTGGCTCCCGGGGGGGGGGGCTAATAATGGAAAGTTAAGTTTTCCAGTAAACTAGGGTTCCTCCTTACATCCAGTCAATCTATTATCCCAATAAAAGGTAAATGAAGTACTTTATTTGAAAAGCATAATGCTGAGGGTTTATAGAACCCTTTCATCTTCAAAGGACCAAGCCAAGACTCACAATACCCAGCACACAATATCATGCCTTTTACACAAGTGCATCAACTATGAAAGAAAGGTCATAGGGATGTCCTAAGGCCATAAAGCTAATGTAACATCAGATTTGGGATAAATTCTCTTATCGTCCTGACTCCTAGACCTGTATTTCAACCACATAAATCAAGTTGTGAGGAACAACCAGGAAAAATCTAATTCACATTATATATCTGTATTAAGTTAATCGATTGGGCAGGAATATATAAAAATAGCCAAGACTGTCTCCCCCTTAGGGCAATTAGTATGAGTGGAAAGGGGTGAAAAGGGGGACCTGAGGGTTGGGGTAATCAGCTGGGGTTAAGCCAGAAGGAGGGGAGGGAAGCTCCCTATTCCGCATTCCCCTTCTATTGGAACATGGCCAGAGAAGTGATTAGAGTACTGGGAGGGAACAGAATAGGGTTAAAGGCAGTCCTTTATGGCCCAACTCCAGAACCCAAGGAATCAACCCACACACATTACTTGTCTATTTACACAGTCTCCATATATTCCTGTATAGGGCTCCTCCTCGCCGACACACAACCATCACTATCCACTAGCCCCACACTCAGAAATCGTCAAAAAGGCAAACGGGTTGAGAAGCAAGAGGCTGCAGAGCTGGGCGGCAGGCAGAGTGCACAGGTTGGTGGGGGGCAATACAGGGGACAGATGGGTTCTGGTGGGCCATCTGGGTGGGCAGGTAGGTGTGTGACGACTCAGGAAGAAGGCAAGTAAGCTGAGCGCGAAGGCGGGTAGGGGAGTGTGCAAGAGAGAAAGTGAAGAAACTAAGGACACCAGGATCCCAATTTCCTGCTCTGCGAAACCAAAACACACACACATACACACAACAACAACAACAACAACAACAACGCCTCTAAGAAATAACGCTCTACAAAGTACTAAGTAACCTAAAGCTTATCGTCGCTAAAAATGTTTCTGTAAATCCACTCCGCCATTATTTACTTAATTCTTTCGAGCCAGGAATGGAAAAACCCCACCTCTGCCCTGTTCAGTCGCAGTCTGTCCACCGGACATATGTAAGTTTTCCCTCTCCCCCACCGGGCTGCTTTCACAGCTAGGCCAGAAATAAGGAACCACCCAGACTGAGACTGGAGGATCGCTTCCCTGGCAGAAAAGGGATTAAGTTTCTTCGGGCCTCCCCGCTGGCAGGGTGTCCACAGCATCTCCGGGCTGCTGCAGCGGCCGCCGCGGGGCGGAGGGCCGGCGGAGGGGCACCGCCCGGGCCGCGGAGGCTGCGGGCCGCCGGAGCGTGGGAAGGCGGTGGTGCCCTTTCCCAGACTCGCGCCCCGGCGCCGGGGGAGCGGCCCCACTGCCCTGCGCCGGGCCGGTCGGGGCTCGGGAGGCCTCGGGCCGCCCCCGCCCCGCACCCCGGAGTGCAAACTCTGTCCCAAGAGGGCAGCGACCGGCGCCCGGGCCAGGCCGGGGATGGCCCCCGCGGCCCCCGCCCCGCCGCCGCCGCCGACACCACCTGGAGCCTCGCGGGCCCCGTCACCCCGCCCCTCCGAGCCCCGGAGCCCTTGGCCCGCGCCGGGCCCCGGCGGCACCTGAGAGGCGGCCAGAGCTGAAGCCGGAGCCCGGGCCGTGCCTCACGCGGGCAGTGGCGCTCTGCTCCCGCGGCCGCGACGAGGGGGCGCGTTTTACCCATAGCGTTCTGGGGTGCCAGCCATCTCCTCGGCGCGCCCGAGGACGCCCGGCGCTCGCCTGCCTCCGCCGGGAGCTGGCTCGGGCTCCGGCGCCAGCTCCTGGGGCCGCCGCGCCGCCGCCGCTGCTGCTCTAGGCCGCCGCCCGCCTTCGCCGCCGCCGCCGCGCAGCAGCCGGGATCCGCCCGCCCGCGCGCCCCGCCAGGGACAGCACGGCAGCTGCGACGCTACCGCAGCTGGGTCTCCCGAGCCAAACTTAAAGAGTTTTCGCCCTTTAGTCCAGGGGCAGCACCATGACACCGCGGCAGCACCACACTGTCATTTCCGCCGCCGCAGAGGGGAAAAAAAAAAAAAAAAAAAAAAAAAGGCGATCCCTACGAAAAGGAGGGTGGGGGGCAAACAGGACTGGAGCTGGCGCCCCGAGGGACCACTGGGAAGGGTCTCCGGCAACAGGGGCGCTCGGCCACCTTCCCGGGCTCACCTTCCGCCGCCCCCGCGGCTCCCAGCTCCCCCAGCCCCTCCCGCGGAGGCGCGTTTACATGTTTTCTCCCTTGGCTGGAGTGACCGGAGAAACCTGAGCAAGCAAAGGCAGCGGGTGGGTGGGGTTCGGGTTACTACTATACCTACCAGCTGATTCCAGCAGCCTTGTCTCCAGCGCCCTGTCATCTTGAAGGAAGACACGCCGAAGGGGCCCGAGCTGGCGTGTGTGTGCGCGCAAAAGAGAGAGAGAGAGAGAGAGAGATCGAGCGAGCGCAGAATGTGTGTGAAATGCTGAAGGAAGACTATGGCCAAACTCTTCTCCCACCCGCCAGCCCCCTGGTCCCACAAGCCACCAGGCTAGAACAAGGAAAAGGCCGTTGCAACTGGCAATGAGAAGAGAGTGCCTGGGTCCACCGCACTGGTCCTCAGATGAAGCTTCTTTAATGCAAAGTTAACTACAGAGTAAAACAAAAATAGTGGAGGAGACAGAAAAGGGCAGACAATTGAAGGAAACCCAACCCCTCTTTCTTTTTACAAAGGGAGAATGCCTGTGCTTTATTGGCCTTGGGCAGAAGTTGTGGGGAAGGATTAAAGCCACCAAAATTTAAAAAAAAAAAAAAAAAAAGAAAGAAAAAGAAAAGAAACACAAGAAAGTAGTGTTTCGTTTGCATATTCAAATCCTTGATAGGCAAAACAAGAAGGTGCTTAAAGAGGACAAAGGGGCAGATGCCAGCTATCCAGGTATGATGTCCCTAATAAGCTAATTGGTCCATCAGGAACCCAGAAGCCTCATTGGTCTGGAGTCAGCCTGTCAGCTGACCTGTCATTGGCTCAGAGACCACCACTCCACTCACAAAGAGGATGGGAGACGAAAGAAGGACGATGCCCCCGAGGAGATTCCGCACCTAACATGGAATAAAGGGGGGAGATGAAGGGGGAAAACGAGAGAAAATGAAGGAAACACCTCCCCTCACCACCACACACACACATAAGCCTCCCATTACTGTGTATGGGAAGGAGTCCAAAAAAATTAAGGTAGCTCTGGGAGTAACCCATCAGGGAACCAATAGTAATTAGCCAACACCCCTGTTAAACAATGTGCTAGAGAGCACTGAGGTGGAAACGAAGACAAAAATCACAACCAGGCTATCCTGATGAAAGTCTGACCCTAAAAGAAATAAAAGTTAATGAGTCACACAAAAACACAGGCAAATGAAAGCAGAAATAGACAAGTAGGACTACATCAAACTTAAAAACTTCTGCATGGCAGAAAAATTAACCATGAAAAGATGCAAATGGGGAGAGACTGTTGGCAAACCATATGTCTGATAAGAGGTTAGTATCCAAAATATATAAAGAGCTCTCACAACCCAATAACACAACAAATTACCCAACCAAAAAACAGGCAAAGGACTTGAATAGACATTTCTTCCAAGGAGATAGACAAATGACCAAGCATTTGAAAAGATGTGAAATATCACTAATCATCAGCAAATTGCCAATCAGAACCACAATGAGGTATCACCTCACACCAGTTAGGATGGCTATTATTTTAAAAACAACCCAACAAACAGAAAGAAAAAGTGTTGGCGAGGATCTAGAGAAACTGGAGCCCTTGTACACTGTTGCTGGGAGTGTGAAATGGTACAACTGCTCCGGAAAACAGTATGGAAGTTCCTCAAAAAATTAAAAATAGACCTACCATATGATCCAGCAATCCCTCTTCTGGAACTATAGCCAAAAGAGTTGAAAGCAAAATCTCAAAGACAGATTTGCACCCTCACCTTCATTGCAGCACTCCTAACATGAGACACAAGGTCAGAGCAACCTACATGCCTGGGAGCAGATTAAAGTATAAAGAAAATGAGGCATATACATCCAGTACAACGAGGCATGTACATGTCAGCCTTGGAAAAGGAAGGAAATCTTGGCATATTCTAGGACATGGATGAACCTCGAGGATCATATGCCGAGTGAAACAAGCCAGTCACAGGAGGACAAATACTGCATGATTCCACTTATAGGAGGTATCTAAAATAGTAGAACTCATAGACACAGAAAGTCGAATGGTGGGTGCAGTGGGGAGGTGTTGTTCTATGGATGTGGAGTTTCCGTCATGTAGGACTGGGGTGTATGTGTGGCGGGGCGGGGTGGGGGTAGATTTCCGGGGAATCCATTGCACAACAATGTGCACGTGGCTGACAGTATTGCACTGTACACTAAGAAACGGTGGAGAGGGTAAATTTTATGTCATGTGGTTTTTTGCCACAAGAAAAAAACTAATTTTTCAAAAGCTGAGTCAGAAGGAAACTGATCTTAGCATAACAGAGAAGTGAATAAAGACAAATTATATATGTGTCTTATACCTATCTCTCTCAAGGGTTGTTAAATGAAAACAGCAAGTGGTGTATGGTTTGCTACAACTGTGAAAAGCTGATTACATTGGTTGCCTGAGGGTCAAGCATAGGAGGAAGTATTCAACATCGTATACGCCCTTCTGTACTGCTTGCATTTTTTATAATGTCCCTGTATTACCTTTTCAAAAACAATTTTAAAAGAACAAGGAGCATAGAGACAGAAAATAGAACAGAGGATAACAGGGACTGAAGGGAGGGGAGAATAAGGAGTTAACTGTTCAGTGGCTACAGAGTTTCTGTTTGGAATGATGACAAAGTGCTAGAACTAGATAGTGGTAGGACTTACGTAACCTTGTGAATATACTGATTGCCACTCAAAAATGGTTAGAATGGCAAATTTGATGTGATGTCTATTTTACCATAACGAAATTTCTTTTTTAAATTAAAAGAACAAGGACATATACAGAACAGGTAGAGATCATTGTATTTGTGTAAGAAAACAAATATACAGTTGACCTTCAACCACGTGGGTCCCCTTATGCACAGATATTTTTTATAGTGCAGTACTGTAACATATTTTCCTCATGATTTCCTTAATTACATTTTCTTTTCTCTAGCTTACTCTAAGAATACAGCTATATTGTCAGGGTGCCTGGGTGGCTCAGTTGGTTTAGTGTCAGGCTCTTGATTTCTGCTTGGGTCATGATCTCAGCATCATGAGATCGAGCCCCATGACCGGGCTCTGTGCTCAGTGGGGAGTCTGCTTGAGATTCTTTCCCTTTCCCTCTGCTCCTCCCACCTCCACTAGTGCTCTTATCTCTCAAATAAATACTCTTTAAGAAATCCAGCTTTATTGTACACCTGAAACTAATATAACACTGTTTTTTAACTATACTGGAATTAAAAGAAAAACTTAATAAAAATGTAGAACAAAAAAAAAGAATACGGTATATAATGCATATAACATACAAAATACATGTTAAACAACTGTTTGTGTTATCAGTAAGACTTCTGGTCAATGGTAGGCTATTGGTTACATTTTTAGGGAGTCAGAATTCATACATGGATTTTCAAGTGCACAGGGGTTTGGACCTCTAACCTCTGTGTTGTTCAACCACTGACCTATGTAAATGCACAGAAAAAAATGTGGGAGCACATCAAAAAATAGTGGGAGCCTAGAATTATGGTGGGTATTGAGAGGATTTTTTGGGTTTGAGTCTATATATTTTATAACTGTTTGAATATACTGCAATGAGAATTTCTTTTGTAGTTAAACATTGTTTCAAGTTGTCTCAAAAAAACCCAAGTTGAATCAGAAGTCAATTGATCCCTTAGAATTCTTTAACCTCACTGGATATGATCTCTGCAGAGAGCTGGAGAATTTTCTAAAACATGAAAAAGTGACCACTTTGGTTACGGACACCCGAGCCAAGCTTGCTAGCTCTTGGCAGCACAGTCCTTTAGAGGACATTTGCTTTTAAAGGTCTTTACCATCCTTCAGAAACCACACTCTCCTTCACTTTTTAGCAGTCTTTCCTCCACCTGAGTTTTTAAAAAAGATTTTATTTATCAGAGAGAGAGAGAGAGAGGCAGGCAGAGGCAGAAGCAGACTCCCCATTGAGCAGGGAGACTCCATCCTAGAACTCTGGGATCATGACCTGAGCCGAAGGCAGACACTCAACCAATGAGCCATCCAGGCATCCCTATCCTCCACCAGAGTTTCCAGTGCTTTCAAGCTCGTCCCTGGGCAGAGTCCCGTGCAGAGTGCTGGAACCCCACCTTCCCTCCCCAGATACCAGCCCATATTCGGGACCTTTCCTTTCCCTCAACAAAACTTAAAACTGCTTCTGGGTCCGTTTCACAAAAGACCTTACTAATTAAGGATTTCAGTCAACTAATTTGAGCAAAATGTTAATAGCTCCATTTGTCTCTTTATTAGTAGATAATGTTTTAATTTTAACAAAGGCCTTCAATGTATTAACTCAAAGGAATGACTAATAGTGTGTGTGGGTGGGGATTGGGGGGTGGGGGGGGATTTTGCTAATCATATCACATAAGCAGCGGCTTTGAAAATATCCCCATGTTCAGTGGTTTTATGCAAATTATCGCTGTAAATGTATGAAAGTAAATGTTTCCTATCTGGCAAGGAGATGCAAAATGGGCTGGAAGTATGTGATGAAATTATTTGTTTATAATTATTTAATGATTACCTTTGTATAGAACATGTGTTGATCCTATTATTAAAATAAAATCAGATCCATGGGGGAAAAAAGATGTTTGACACATTCTGCTTGAGGTGTTGAATTGAATTAATCCGAAGCCGACTCACCACACCACTGTCCTAGAGCATGAAAGGGACAGCTCATGGGCTCTTTTTTTTTTTCCAGCTAAGAATTAGAGAGGAGGAAAGGGGGAAGGACTCCAGATACTTTCTACAGAGAGAAGCACAGAGCCCCGTCTGTTTCAGAAGGAAAAAATCACAGAAGGGAGATTTTGTTGCAGAAGAGAATTGTCGCTTCTGCAGAAGGGAACCTTCATACTGCTCTCAAAAGAAACAGCTAGTTGTCTGAAATCCAGAGGTTTGCCAAAGGCTTTTCTAACCAGGGGGCTCTTAACAGGATGGTGAGAAGAAAGGTACTTTGGCATAGGCTCATCAATAGGACATTGTTCTAAATCTATTTATGAACCAGCCATTTCATGGCTTAAGAGACAGTGGTTCAAAATAAATATGTTCCCAGCATGGAGAAATGGCACGTTCCTGATATTTTCTTATCCTCCTTTGATCTATATTTTGGTACTGCTTTTTATTAATTTTGTAATTTATCCAAATTGTTGTTCGTTACAAGGCCTGCATATTCTTTGATATTTATATTACATTGGTAAATAGTTTCCTGGAATTTTTAAAAGATTATTTATTTGAGAGAGAGAGAGCACTCAGGAGCAGGAGGGAATGGCAAAAGCAGACTCCCTGCTGAGCAGGGAGCCGGAGGTGGGGCTTGATCCCGTGTCACTGGGATCATGTCCTGAGCCTAAGGGAGACACTTAACCGACTGAGCCACCCAGATGCACCTTTCCTGGAGTTCTAATTAGTCTTCAGGCCTGAGCCTAAACGTTCCTACTGGCCATGCCTTCTTAACCAGTGCCCCAGGTCACTTAGCTTCTGACCTCTGATACCACATTCTCCATAGTTTTTCTACCATCTCACTGCCTGTTCCTCAGGTTCTGTTGTTTCCTCCTCCTGCTCTTCTGTCTCCAAAGGTTGGTGTGTCCCAAGACTCAGTCCTTGGCTCTGTTCTCCATCTCCACTCACTCCTTCCCTGGGTGACCTTCTCCGATCCCACGGCTTTAAGTACAATCTCCATTTTATCCCTCCAGCTCAGATCTCTCTCCCCTGAGTCCCTATGTGCATAGCCACCTGGCTATTTTACATTTCCATCTGGAGGCCTCACAGAGGGCTGTAACTTAATGTGACTGAAGGAAAGCTCTTGGTTTCCACTCTTCCCCATCTCATTAAACGGCACCACCTGGCTGTTCAAAACAGGCACCAGGATGTCATCCTTGCCACCCTCTCCTCTCCCCAACATCCAACGTTCAACCTATCGAGTCTTATTTGGGTCTCACTGCTTACACTTTTGACCCTTTGTAGTCAGTACTGTGGCCAGAGCAATCTTTGATTTATTTTTATGTATATATTTTTTGGAGAGAGAGAGAGAGAGAGATAGAAAGAGCACACGAGCAAGGGGGGAGGGGCAGAGGGAGAGGGAGAAAGAGAATCTGAAGTAGGCTCCACACTCAGCTCAGAGCCCGAGGTGGGGCTCAATCTCACCACCCTGAGATCATGCCCTGAGCTGAAATCAAGAGTCAGATGCATAACCAACTGAGCCCCCCAGGGACCCCCAAAGTGATCTTTTTAAAATGGAAATCCGATATTTTACTCCTTCTTCTCACTGCCATTAGCATCAAATTCAAATTGCTTAATGCACTCTATTAAGACATGGTATTAGCTGGCCCCTGCCTACCTCTCCAGCCTTATCCTGTTCTGTTTTCGCTCTTATTCGCTGCAATCCAAACAGTGGCCTTCTGGCATGCCTTAAAACACAAGCTCTTGGCAACCCCAGGGACTTTGCATGTTCCCTTCCGTCTGCTAGATACTCCTTCTACTCACCACATGGCTGTCTAGATGGTTCTCTTAGGTCCTTAGAGAAGCCTTCCCTGACTACTTTATCTAAAGTAACCCTTTCACATTATTCTCTAACACAACACACTATTTCTTTCCTTCAGGACACTTATCATTAGCTAAAATTACCGTCTGTGTCTATTATATGTCCTCTTCCATACACGAACACACGAGCACATATTTTCCACAAGAACAAGAACCTTGTCTGTCTCTATCACTCGTGTGGTATCTCCAACCCCTGGAACAGAAGCTGGCTCATGGTAAGTACTAATGTTTGCTGGATGAATGGCAGTAACCAAGAAAGATGGTGCTCCGGAGACCAGCCTTACATGCCCAACACAGATTTACCCCAGTCTTCAATCTGCAGTGAGAATATCACACATGGAAAGACCTTTTGGCAGAACTAGTGCATTTGTAGCAGATTCATGCTGGGAGGCCAGACACATTACTCAGGGCCTCGACTACCTACTCGCCAGCAATTTTCAAACTGACTCAAGAAACACTAGTGCCCCTCAAGATATTAACTGGCGTTCTAAGAAAAAAAAATTGAGCAAAGAAGTTTAGGAAATCCTACAGCAGTGAACAGCACCCATTAGCCTATCAAGGCTTTAAGAATTCCTGCCAGACATAAAACCTATCTTAGCTTTATTTAGCATTTCCCAAATATGTTTGACCATGGAACTTTTATTAATATCTAGTAGGACACTAACATCTCTCAAGATGTGGTTTTGGAAATATCATCGGTGTAGATATATAGGCATCGATATTTGGTCTATAGATATGTACAGTGTCCCCTGCTCCCCAAAATCACAGCACTCCTATAAAACCTTTCTTAACCTAAAATGGCAATGGCAAACAAGAGGCAATGGCAAAGAAACAATGACCATGAAATTATATGGAAAATTTTTAGAGGCCCCCAAAATAACCTCTCTTAAGCGTTTCTGATGCCCTAGGACACATCTTGCTAACAGACACATGAAATAAGTCAAGATAAATCACAGATGTTCACCGACATGATTCAAAGTTATGGTGGCTTGGCGCTAAGATGCTGAGGGTTGGTCCAGGGGAAGGAGCTGGGTGGTGTCCCTCTTGCTGTGTGGGATGTGTGCTGCCTCTATAAGGGCTCGTTTTGAAACACTGAGCATTATTTTCTTATATTTAAGATTGTATTGATTTATTTGACAGAAAGTACGAGCACAAACAGGGGGAGCAGCAAAGAGAGGGAGAGAGGAAGAAGCAGGCTCCCTGTGGAGCACGGAGCCCCATGCAGGGCTTGATTCCAGGATCCTGGAATCATGACCTGAGCTGAAGGCCGACGCCCAACCGACTGAGCCACCTAGGTTTGTTTGTTTTTGGTTTTGGTTTTGGTTTTTTTGGCTAGTGAAAACAGAGGCTAATGTAGGTCTTTCATGAATGCAAAATAGGGTACTTTCAAAAACCAGGAATAACCTGTATAATAGACATGAATGAGAGTTCACTTAAGATCCATGACCATAGAGAGGGAGGAGTCAAGATGGCGGAGAAGTAGCAAGCTGAGACTGCTTCAGCTAGCCGGAGATCAGCTAGATAGCTTATCTAAAGATTGCAAACACCTGAAAATCCATCGGCAGATCGAAGAGAAGAAGAACAGCAATTCTGGAAACAGAAAATCAACCACTTTCTGAAAGGTAGGACCGGCGGAGAAGTGAATCCAAAGCGACGGGAAGATAGACCCCGGGGGGAGGGGCCGGCTCCCGGCAAGCGGCGGAGCAACTGCGCACAAAATCAGGACTTTTAAAAGTCTGTTCCGCTGAGGGACATCGCTCCAGAGGCTAAACCGGGGCGAAGCCCACGCGGGGTCAGCGTGGCCTCAGGTCCCGCAGGGTCACAGAAGGATCGGGGGTGTCTGAGTGTCGCAGAGCTTGCGGGTATTGGAACGGGAAAGCCGGCTGCAGAGACAGAGCCGACAGTAAGCTCACAGCTCGGTGTTACCTTGAACCGGTCACAGGCTCGGTGAGCTCGGAGCGCGGCCGGAGGTCAGGCAGACGGGAGTAACTGGGCGCTGTTCTCTGAGGGCGCACTGAGGAGTGGGGCCCTGGGCTCTCGGCTCCTCCGGCCCGAGACCAGGAGGCCGCCATTTGTATTCCCGTCCTCCGGAACTCTATGGAAAGCGCTCAGGGAACGAAAGCTCCTGAAAGCAAACCCGAGCGGATTACTCACCACGGCCCCGGGTAAGGGCTGTGCAATTCCGCCTGGGGCAAAGACACTTGAGAATCACTACAACAGGCCCCTCCCCCAGAAGATCAACAAGAAATCCAGCCGAGACCAAGTTCACCTACCAAGGAGTGCGGTTTCAATACCAAGGAGAGCAGCAGAATTCCAGAGGAGGAGAAAGCCAAGCACGGAACTCATGGCTTTTTTCCTGTGATTTTTTTTAGTCTTGCAGTTATTTAATTTTTTCTTTTTCTTTTTTTTTTTTCTTCTCGCCTTTGGGTAAATTTTTTTTTTAACTGTTACCTTTTTCTTTTTTAACGATTTTTTACTAGTTTATCTAATATATATATTTTTTCTTTTTTACATTTTTCTTAGGTGTTTTCTTTTTTAAAAAATTCTTTTCTTTTCTTTTTTTTCTTTTTCTTTTTTTTTTCTTTCTTCCTTTTTGAACCTCTTTTTATCCCCTTTCTCCCCACTCACGATTTGGATCTCTTCTAATTTGGTTAAAGCATATTTTCCTGGGGTTGTTGCCACCCTTTTAGTATTTTACTTGCCCCTTCATTTACTCTTATCTGGACAAAATGACAAGACGTAAAAATTCAACACAAAAAAAAGAACAAGAGGCAGTACCGAAGGCTAGGGACCTAATCAATACAGACATCGGTAATATGTCAGATCTAGAGTTCAGAATGACAATTCTCAAGGTTCTAGCCGGGCTCGAAAAAGGCATGGAAGATATTAGAGAAACCCTCTTGAGAGATATAAAAGCCCTTTCTGGAGAAATAAAAGAACTAAAATCTAACCAAGTTGAAATCAAAAAAGCTATTAATGAGGTGCAATCAAAAATGGAGGCTCTAACTGCTAGGATAAATGAGGCAGAAGAAAGAATTAGTGATATAGAAGACCAAATGACAGAGAATAAAGAAGCTGAGCAAAAGAGAGACAAACAGCTACTGGACCACGAGGGGAGAATTCGAGAGATAAGTGACACCATAAGACGAAACAACATTAGAATAATTGGTATTCCAGAAGAAGAAGAAAGAGAGAGGGGAGCAGAAGGTATACTGGAGAGAATTATTGGGGAGAATTTCCCCAATATGGCAAAGGGAATGAGCATCAAAATTCAGGAGGTTCAGAGAACGCCCCTCAAAATCAATAAGAATAGGCCCACACCCCGTCACCTAATAGTAAAATTTACAAGTCTCAGTGACAAAGAGAAAATCCTGAAAGCAGCCCGGGAAAACATGTCTGTAACATACAATGGTAAAAATATTAGATTGGCAGCTGACTTATCCACAGAGACCTGGCAGGCCAGAAAGAGCTGGCATGATATTTTCAGAGCACTAAACGAGAAAAACATGCAGCCAAGAATACTATATCCAGCTAGGCTATCATTGAAAATAGAAGGAGAGATTAAAAGCTTCCAGGACAAACAAAAACTGAAAGAATTTGCAAATACCAAACCAGCTCTACAGGAAATATTGAAAGGGGTCCTCTAAGCAAAGAGAGAGCCTACAAGTGGTAGATCAGAAAGGAACAGAGACCATATACAGTAACAGTCACCTTACAGGCAATACAATGGCACTAAATTCATATCTCTCAATAGTTACCCTGAATGTGAATGGGCTAAATGCCCCTGTCAAAAGACGCAGGGTATCAGAATGGATAAAAAAACAAAACCCATCTATATGTTGCCTCCAAGAAACTCATTTTAAGCCCGAAGACACCTCCAGATTTAAAGTGAGGGGGTGGAAAAGAATTTACCATGCTAATGGACATCAGAAGAAAGCAGGAGTGGCAATCCTTATATCAGATCAATTAGATTTTAAGCCAAAGACTATAATAAGAGATGAGGAAGGACACTATATCATACTCAAAGGGTCTGTTCAACAAGAAGATTTAACAATTTTAAATATCTATGCCCCCAACGTGGGAGCAGCCAACTATATAAACCAATTAATAACAAAATCAAAGAAACACATCAACAATAATACAATAATAGTAGGGGACTTTAACACTCCCCTCACTGAAATGGACAGGTCATCCAAGCAAAAGATCAGCAAGGAAATAAAGGCCTTAAACGACACACTGGACCAGATGGACATCACGGATATATTCAGAATATTTCATCCCAAAGCAACAGAATACACATTCTTCTCTAGTGCACATGGAACATTCTCCAGAATAGATCACATCCTCGGTCCTAAATCAGGACTCAACCGGTATCAAAAGATTGGGATCATTCCCTGCATATTTTCAGATCACAATGCTCTAAAGCTAGAACTCAACCACAAAAGGAAGTTTGGAAAGAACACAAATACATGGAGACTAAACAGTATCCTTCTAAAGAATGAATGGGTCAACCGGGAAATTAAAGAAGAATTGAAAAAAATCATGGAAACAAATGATAATGAAAATACAACGGTTCAAAATCTGTGGGATACAACAAAGGCAGTCCTGAGAGGAAAATATATAGCGGTACAAGCCTTTCTCAAGAAACAAGAAAGGTCTCAGGTACACAACCTAACCCTACACCTAAAGGAGCTGGAGAAAGAACAAGAAAGAAACCCTAAGCCCAGCAGGAGAAGAGAAATCATAAAGATCAGAGCAGAAATCAATGAAATAGAAACCAAAAAAACAATAGAACAAATCAACGAAACTAGGAGCTGGTTCTTTGAAAGAATTAATAAAATTGATAAACCCCTGGCCCGACTTATCAAAAAGAAAAGAGAAAGGACCCAAATAAATAAAATCATGAATGAAAGAGGAGAGATCACAACTAACACCAAAGAAATACAAACTATTATAAGAACATACTATGAGCAACTCTACGGCAATAAATTTGACAATCTGGAAGAAATGGATGCATTCCTAGAAACATATAAACTACCACAACTGAACCAGGAAGAAATAGAAAGCCTGAACAGACCCATAACCAGTAAGGAGATTGAAACAGTCATTAAAAATCTCCAAACAAACAAAAGCCCAGGGCCAGACGGCTTCCCGGGGGAATTCTACCAAACATTTAAAGAAGAACTAATTCCTATTCTCCTGAAACTGTTCCAAAAAATAGAAATGGAAGGAAAACTTCCAAACTCATTTTATGAGGCCAGCATCACCTTGATCCCAAAACCAGACAAGGATCCCACCAAAAAAGAGAGCTATAGACCGATATCCTTGATGAACACAGATGCGAAAATACTCAACAAAATACTAGCCAATAGGATTCAACAGTACATTAAAAAGATCATTCACCACGACCAAGTGGGATTTATTCCAGGGCTGCAAGGTTGGTTCAACATCCGCAAATCAGTCAATGTGATACAACACATCAATAAAAGAAAGAACCAGAACCATATGATACTCTCAATAGATGCTGAAAAAGCATTTGACAAAGTACAGCATCCCTTCCTGATCAAAACTCTTCAAAGTGTAGGGATAGAGGGCACATACCTCAATATCATCAAAGCCATCTATGAAAAACCCACCGCAAATATCATTCTCAATGGAGAAAAACTGAAAGCTTTTCCGCTAAGGTCAGGAACACGGCAGGGATGTCCATTATCATCACTGCTATTCAACATAGTACTAGAGGTCCTAGCCTCAGCAATCAGACAACAAAAGGAAATTAAAGGCATCCAAATCGGCAAAGAAGAAGTCAAATTATCACTCTTCGCAGATGATATGATACTCTATGTGGAAAACCCAAAAGACTCCACTCCAAAACTGCTAGAACTTATACAGGAATTCAGTAAAGTGTCAGGATATAAAATCAATGCACAGAAATCAGTTGCATTTCTCTACACCAACAGCAAGACAGAAGAAAGAGATATTAAGGAGTCAATCCCATTTACAATTGCATCCAAAACCATAAGATACCTAGGAATAAACCTAACCAAAGAGACACAGAATCTATACTCAGAAAACTATAAAGTACTCATGAAAGAAATTGAGGAAGACACAAAGAAATGGAAAAATGTTCCATGCTCCTGGATTGGAAGAATAAATATTGTGAAAATGTCTATGCTACCTAAAGCAATCTACAGATTTAATGCAATTCCTATCAAAGTACCATCCATCTTTTTCAAAGAAATGGAACAAATAATGCTAAAATTTATATGGAACCAGAAAAGACCTCGAATAGCCAAAGGGATATTGAAAAAGAAAGCCAACGTTGGTGGCATCACAATTCTGGATTTCAAGCACTATTACAAAGCTGTCATCATCAAGACAGCATGTTACTGGCACAAAAACAGACACATAGATCAATGGAACAGAATAGAGAGCCCAGAAATAGACCCTCAAATCTATGGTCAACTAATCTTTGACAAAGCAGGAAAGAATGTCCAATGGAAAAAAGACAGCCTCTTCAATAAATGGTGCTGGGAAAATTGGACAGCCACATGCAGAAAAATGAAATTGGACCATTTCCTTACACCACACACAAAAATAGACTCAAAATGGATGAAGGACCTCAATGTGAGAAAGGAATCCATCAAAATCCTTGAGGAGAACACGGGCAGCAACCTCTTCGACCTCTGCCGCAGCAACATCTTCCTAGGAACAACGCAAAAGGCAAGGGAAGCAAAGGAAAAAATGAACTATTGGGATTTCATCAAGATCAAAAGCTTTTGCACAGCAAAGGAAACAGTTAACAAAATCAAAAGACAACTGACAGAATGGGAGAAGATATTTGCAAACGACTATCAGATAAAGGACTAGTGTCCAGAATCTATAAAGAACTTAGCAAACTCAACACCCAAAGAATAAATAATCCAATCAAGAAATGGGCAGAGGACATGAACAGACATTTCTGCAAAGAAGACATCCAGATGGCCAACAGACACATGAAAAAGTGCTCCATATCACTCGGCATCAGGGAAATACAAATCAAAACCACAATGAGATATCACCTCACACCAGTCAGAATGGCTAAAATCAACAAGTCAGGAAATGACAGATGCTGGCGAGGATGCGGAGAAAGGGGAACCCTCCTACACTGTTGGTGGGAATGCAAGCTGGTGCAACCACTCTGGAAAACAGCATGGAGGTTCCTCAAAATGTTGAAAATAGAACTGCCCTATGACCCAGCAATTGCACTATTGGGTATTTACCCTAAAGATACAAACGTAGTGATCCAAAGGGGCACGTGCACCCGAATGTTTATAGCAGCAATGTCCACAATAGCCAAACTATGGAAAGAACCTAGATGTCCATCAACAGATGAATGGATCAAGAAGATGTGGTATATATACACAATGGAATACTATGCAGCCATCAAAAGAAATGAAATCTTGCCATTTGCGACAACATGGATGGAACTAGAGCGTATCATGCTTAGCGAAATAAGTCAAGCAGAGAAAGACAACTATCATATGATCTCCCTGATATGAGGAAGTGGTGATGCAACATGGGGGCTTAAGGGGTAGGAGAAGAATAAATGAAACAAGATGGGATTGGGAGGGAGACAAACCATAAGTGACTCTTAATCTCACAAAACAAACTGAGGGTTGCTGGGGGGAGGGGGTTAGGGAGAAGGGGGTGGGATTATGGACATTGGGGAGGGTATGTGCTTTGGTGAGTGCTGTGAAGTGTGTAAACCTGGTGATTCACAGACCTGTACCCCTGGGGATAAAAATATATGTTTATAAAAAATAAAAAATTTATAAAAAAAAAAAGATCCATGACCATAAATTCCAACTCAAAGATATCCGTGAAATGAGGTTGAGTGGGATTCAAATTTTATTTTTATTTTTTTAAAGACTTTATTTATTTATTTATTTAAGAGAGAGAGCACAAGCAGGGAGGAGGGAGAGAAGCAGGCTCCCTGCTCAGCTGGAAGCCCAACGTGGGGCTAGATCCCAGGACCCTGGAATCATGACCTGAGCCTGAGGTGGACGCTTAACCAACTGAGCCACCCAGGTGCTCCTGGGATTCAAATGTTAAACAAGGCATTGATGGGAGTAGTGTCTTCTGTTGATATAGACCTATTAGGAAGGCACTGGCCTGTGAGGGGTTGAGAGTGCTGCTCTAAAGTAGTTCAAACCTTCTGGCCTGACTGAGTAACTCCCTGAGGCTACTGAGAACTTGCAACTAAGATCAATGAACTACTGTCACCAGAAATCATCGGACACACAGGAGAAGTGCCAGTACCAGATCCTCCAAGACTAAAGATGAACTACTTTCAAATGGAGCAAGAAAGTAGATTTTGCAAATTACAGACAAGATTCATATCACTCTTCTTCCTCTTACCTGTTTCCTCTCACCTATGCATCTTTCTGTCTACGGCTTTTGCATTGGCTGTTTTCTCTGCCTAAAAAGCTCAGGTGGGCAAACTTTTTCTGTCGAGACAAATACTAAATATTTTAGGCTTTGTCTGGCCATCTGGTCTCTGACACAACGGCTCAGGTCCCTGCAAAAGCAGCCATAGACAATGCATAAACAGTAAAACTTTATTTACAAAAACAGGCTGTGGGCCGGATTTGGCCCAAGGTGGTCAATGTGGAGTGTATTTTGCCAGGACTGTTAACATAGCTAACAGAATACAGAATTCAGCTCAGATATCATTGTCTCCCAGTAAATGGTTCAAATCAAAGTAACTATAAATTTACTTGCTTTCAAATTGCCCTATTTTAATTTTTTCCATTGCACTTATCACTAACATATTTTCTTGTGTTGACTTGTCTCCCCACACCTACACATACCAGGATAATAACAGACACTTTCTTTTTGAGCTCTTACTGTGCACCTGACACTGTTCAAAGCATTTTACATGTATTAGCTATTTTAGTTTTTTTTTTTAATTTTTTATTTTTTATAAACATATATTTTTTATATACATATATTTTTATCCCCAGGTCTGTGAATCACCGGGTTTACACACTTCACAGCACTCACCAAATCACATACCCTCCCCAATGTCCATAATCCCACCCCCTTCTCCCCAACCCCTTCCCCCCGGCAACCCTCAGTTTGTTTTGTGAGATTAAGAGTCACTTATGGTTTGTCTCCCTCCCAATCCCATCTTGTTTCATTTATTCTTCTACCCACTTAAGCCTCCATGTTGCATCACCACTTCCTCATATCAGGGAGATCATATGATAGTTGTCTTTCTCTGCTTGCGTATCATGCTTAGCGAAATAAGTCAAGCTATTTTAGTTTTAATAATAACCTCCTGAAAATAATCCTTCATGTCCCCATTTTATAGATGAAGAAACTAAGGCTGAAATTAAGTCATTTGCCCAGGTGGTCACATTGTTTAGCAGGTAGTGATTCCAGGATCTAGAACCAGCTCATAAGAATTATGCTATTGGGATACTGGGATTTAATATAAGAAATAAATATTTGGTCTTTGTCCCTGTGTCCAGCACAGAGCTTCTAAAACTGTTTGGAATTTCCGAAGTGATGGGAGCAGGAAAATATGTCTTTTTTTATGTTAATGAGATGACTTTTGGACCACACCTAAAGATGGGGGCTGCTTGCCAAGAGAGACAGCCCTGTGATTAGAGGGCTGGAACTTTCCATTCCTCCTCCCCGACCCCTGACCTCCTGGGAGGGAAAGGGCTGGAGGTTGAATCAATCAACAACGGGCAGTTATTTAATCAATCATGGCTATGTACGAAGGCAAAAGGACCAGGCTGGAGAGCTTCCAGGCTGGTGATCACATGCTGATGCTGGGAGATTGGGCTATGGGAGAGGGCATAGAAATTCTGTGCTGCTTCCCCTATACTTTGTCCTATGCTTCTCTTCCATCTAGCTATGCCTAAATTGTATCTTCTTTAAAAAGATTTATTATTTATTTTAGAGAAAGAGAGAGTGCATGCACAATGTGAGCAGGAGGAGGGACAGAGGGAGAGAAACTCCAGCAGACTCCATGCTGAGCACAGAACCCAACATGGGGCTCAATCCCACAACCCCAAGATCGTGAACTGAGCTGAAATCAAGAGTCATATGCTTAACTGACTGGGTCATCGAGGCATCCCCCCCCAAATTACATATTTTTATAATAAACTGGTAATCTAGTAAGTAAAATGTTTCTCTGAGTTCTGAGCAAATGAACCAAAGAAGGGGGGTTCCTGGAACCCTCCATCTCTAGCCATAGGTCAGAAGCTCAGGAGACAACCTGGACTTGTGATTGGCATCTGAAGTGCAGAAGAGGGCAGTCTTGTAGGAATGAGCCCTTAACCAGTAGATTCTGACACTATGTCCAGGTAAACAGTGTCAGAATTGCATTGAATTGTAGGATACGCAGCTACTGTCAAAGAATCACTAGGTGGTGTGGGGGAAAGCTGCAGTTCCCATTGGAACTGGAGTCAGAATCATAGCTATGGTGCATCTCAATTATAAGCTCCATGAGAGCAGCAATTTTTGTCTGTCTCGTTTACCAGTGATAAACCTGGAACAGAGTCTAGAACAATGCCTGGTGTACAGCAAATGCTCCATAAGTATTTGCTTAATGAACATTCTGGAATGCTCAGATTATCAAAGGGAAGCAGTTGTCACTAAGAATGAGTCAACTGAACCTGATTTCCTTCTTTGATGAGGCTAATCAGTAGAGAGAACAAGGAAATGGGAATAGAACTTTGCATTTCTTTCATTTTTAGAAAAGCATTAAACAAGGTCTTTCCTGGAACCCTTACTTTACTCAGCCCTTTAGTGTCATTTAACATTGATGTTCTCTTCTTTCTTTTTTGGGTTTCCATGACACCACACTTTCCTAGTTCCCTTCACACCTCTATAACTATTCTTACTTTGTCTTTGGCATGATCCTCCTTCTCCATCAACATGTAGGTGTTGACCAGTATCTCATACTCGGTCCTTGGTTCTTCCCACTTTCCACTTTCTCGCTGATGGCCCCATCCATTCCCATTGTTTCTATTTTTATCTTTGTTCTGATGACACCCAAATCTACATCTCTAGGACAGAACTTACCCTGAGTCTTAAAAATATCCCACAGGTACCTCAAGTTTAACATGTCCAAAACCAGACTCGGTATCTCTTCTTCAAGCCTTGTCAATGTTTTATACTCCCTGTATCAAATGATGGCAAAAGGAAGTCACCCCCATACCAGAGACCTCAAAGTCATTTCTACTTCTTCACTTTCTCTCTTACTCTCTGCAGAGCTAAACTCTGACCCAATCTTGACAATTTAACTTCTCAAATAATTCTCAACTCATCACACACCTAGTAGCTGTCACAAACTCGCAGCCAGTCTCCCTGCCTCTAGTTTTAACCATGTCCACATCTCCACACAGCCACCGGAATTAGCTTCAAGTGTAAATACTATCATGTAACACTCCATTGCCTACAAGATGGAGTCCAAGCTACTTCTGGACCACTCAAATCTCCTCAAACTTGCCAGCTATCCCCCACTACATCACATGCACAGCTTATGTTTCAACAATACCAAACAGCTTGCAACCTTGACATTCTCCAAATACTTCTATGCCTTTGACCGCATGACAGCCTCTGCTTTGATGCCCATTCCCACTAATGGTCCCCCCCCCGTTTGCCTGGCAGAATCCTTGTCATCCCCTCAGACTTATCCCAGGGCATGATATCCCTAAGGAAATCTTCCCTTAACATGCCCCACTCTGAGCTGGACTAGAAGTCTCTTTCCTGCTTTCAAAGAGTCCTGAACTGGTCTCTGTTGCAACTCTTGTCCCAACACATCTGTTCCCAGGCTTTTATTCCTCCCTAGCCTGTGAGCTTCCTGAGGGCAAAGACTATGCTTTATTCAAAATTGTATCCATCACACCATTACAGTGTCTGGCACATAGTAAAATCTCAATTAATGTTTGACAAATCAGCTATTTTACGACCATAACACGCTGTTGACGCATAAAGTTGACTTACAACACCCTTAACACTTCTTCACACAAATAACTGTCATGTAGTGCGGTAAGTGCAAAGAACAGAAGGGGGACACCTAATATGGTCTGAGATGGTGGAGGGGGATGTACTAATTCAAACCTAGGCTGCAGTGATAGAAATAGAGTATATGGAGCCAGCAAAGAGAGAGTGCAGGCCTATTCAGCATAGTCAAACTATGCCCCACCAACATTTCAATCTGTGAGTCAAATCAAATAATTCAATAAATGCCACTGGTTTGGAAAGAATAAAGCCAAACCTCAGAAAGGATTGAAGGAATGGGGAGATGTAACCTGGATTAAGGGAAAACTGTAAGGGACATGATGGTTTTCTTCAAATATTGGAAATGCTCTGTTATGGGTTGAATTGTGTCCTCCCAAAAAAGGTTCATTGAAGTCCTAACCCCTGGATGTCAGAATGTAGCCTTATTTTCAAATGGAGTCTTTGCAGATGCTACTAGCTCAGATGAGGTCATATTGGCATGGTGGGTTGCTTAGTCCATCCAACAGATGTCCTTATAAGAAGAGGGAAATCTGGCCATGGACACAGAGAGAAGATGGCCCTGTAAAGACGGAGCTAGAGATTAGAGTTGCATTGGCACAGGCCAAAGAACAGGAGCCCCCAGAAGCTGGAAGAGACCAGGAAGGATTCGACGTCAGAGTCTTCAAAGAAAACAGTCCCACCAGCACCTTGATTTCAGACGTCAAGTCTCCAGAATAGAGTCAATAGATTTCTGTTATTTAAAGCTACCCGGTTTGTGGTATTTTGTCACATCAGCCATAGGTAATTAATACAGGCTTTCAGAGGGAATAGACTTGTCCTGTGGGGGAGCCTGGGTGGCTCAATCTGTTAAGCAGCTGCCTTCAGCTCAGGTTATGATCCCAGGGTCCTGGGATGGAGCCCCACATCAGGCTCTGCCTCTCCCTCTGCCTGCCACTCTGCCTACTTGTGCTCTCTATCTGTCAAATAAATAAATAAAATCTTTAAAAAAAAAGACTTGTCCTGTATAAGACCCAGTGGATGGAAGATACTGGGAGACAGAAATTCTTCCTTATATTGAATGGAAACCTTGTAGTTATGCTATCCAAAGATGAAATGAGCTGCCGTGGGAGCTGATAAGCTCCCCATCACTGGGAGTGGGGTGTCCAGGATGGATATTTGTGTGATAGAAATAATGATACTAGAAATGATACTAACAACAATACAACTTCCATTCATATCCTGATTTGAACAAGCCAACTTCAAAGAGATGCTTATGAGATAAGTGGAGCTATTTGAATGCTGAGTGGATATTTGATTATATTAAGGATTTCATGTTAAAGTGTTAGGTTAAAATAGTGGCATAATGGTCATAATGAGAGAGAGAAGGAGGTCTTATCTTTTGGTGATACATACTGAAGTGTTTATGGAGGAAATGATACCAGTGTCTAGGATTTGCTTTAAAATAATCCAGGAGGGGTGCCTGGGTGGCTCAGTCGGTAGACCCTCTGACTCTTGGTTTTGGCTCGGGTCATGATCTCTCGGTCCTGGGATCCAGACCTGGGTCGGGCTCCACAATCAGCATATCTGCTTGCCCTTCTCCCTCTCCCTCTGTTCCTCTGTTGACAAATCAGCTATTTTACGACCATAGTACGCTGTTGACGCATAAAGTTGACTTACAACACCCTTAACACTTCTTCACACAAATAACTGTCATGTAGTGCGGTAAGTGCAAAGAACAGAAGGGGGACACCTAATATGGTCTGAGATGGTGGAGGGGGATGTACTAATTCAAACTTTTGCTCACATTCTCTCTCTCTCAAATAAATAAATAAATAAATAAATAAAATCTTTAAAATAAAATAAAGTAAAATAAAATAACATAATCCAGGAGGAAGAGATGAGTTTTTGTATACATAAAATATGATTGGCCACACGTTGATAATTGTTGGAACCGGGTGATGGATACATGGAGGTCCATTAATATTATCTTCTCTACTTTGTATGTGCTTGAAATTTTCCATAAGCAAATACTAAAAAAAAACAAAAACAAAAACAAAAACCTGCCAGTCACCAAGTATTGAGCACTTACAACATCCAGGAACTATGCTAAGTATTTTTAAAGCATTATCTCATTTAATGTCTCATAACACTAAAAAAAGACCTAAATAAAAAGTGACATATTCTTGTATAGGAAGGCACAGTATCATTAAAGACTTTCTCTCTGAATCAGTCTGCATAATCAAGATGAAGAGAAAGCTCAATTTGTTTAGATTGCTTGAATTTTCAAAAGAATCTATCTGTGTCAATCTGTATACATAAAAAAAAATCTCCACAACAGCTCAATGAGGCCTTACTGTATCAATTTTCTAAATGAGGAAACTGAAGATTGGGTAAGTGAAGCAAAGGGCCCAAGGTTGCCTAACAACTTAGTGGCAAAAGTGGGATTTGAACCCAGATTTCTTCGACTCCACCCTTCTGTGCTTTTAATACCCTTGCTATTCAGTGTGGACCAAGGGTCAGCAGTATAGTATTACAGGAAAGTTTCCTAGACAAGCAGAACCTCAGGACCCCTTCCCAGACCCACCAAGTGACATTCCACATTCAAGGTTAGGAAGAATGGCATAGTGATTAGACCCCATCAAGGGTTCTATACCCATTTCAGATTATACGGTATTGTACCTCTGGAGCGGGACCTGCCAGTCTGTATATTTACAGGATCCCTTGGATGAGTTATCAGGGATGAGAAGCACTGGAAAATGAAACCTCTAAAAATCCTTGGCTCTCAGATTCTCCAATTCTTGATAAGTTTGCAAGAGAGAATGAAGAGCTCAGTTATGTGCAACTGTGGAAAATTACTTGCCTGTTCATTGAAGATAGTCATTTGAAAGGGACTTGAAGTTTTCTTCTGAGGAAATGTAAGCTTCAGGGAATGAAAATGAAGTCCTAATGGACAGAGTGGGAGGATTAGCAACTACACAAAAATGCATGACAATTAATATATAAATCTTGAGCTTTATTTCAAGAAATTGTCAACGTATTCATATATGATAAAATAAGATACAAGCCTGGGACCACAAAGCAATTTGCTTGGTTTCCATTGTTGTCATATGTAAGTCAAATCATTACACTAGAGTCTGTTTTTTCCTTTATTTTTGAAGTATAATTAATATACAATGTGATGTTAGTTTCAAGTGTACAATGTATTGATTCCACAATTTTGTCTATTACTCGGTGGTCACTGTGGTCAAGCGTAATCACCATCTGTCACTATACAACATTATTATAATATTATTGACTGTGTTCCCTATGCTGTACTTTTCATCTCCATGACTTATTTATTTTAGAACTGGAAATCTGTACCTCTTAATCGCCTTCATCTATTTTGCCCATCCCCCTACCCACCTCCCTTCTGGCAACCACCAGTCTATTCCCTGTACCTAAGAGTCTGTTTTGTTCATCTGTTTGCCCATTTTCCTTGTTTTTAAGATTCCATATGTAAGTGAGAGCATATGATAGTTGTCTTTCTCTCTCACTTATTTCACTTAGCATAATGTCCTCTAGGTCCATCCATGTTGTTACAAATGGCAAGACTTCATTTTTTTTATGGCTGATAGTTTAAAGGGAGTTGGGATAAATTGGAAGGGGAGGTGAATCACAAGAGACTATGGACTCTGAAAAACAATCTGAGGGGTTTGAAGTGGTGGGGGGGGTGGGAGGTTGGGGTACCAGGTGGTGGGTATTATAAAGGGCACAGATTGCATGGAGCACTGGGTGTGGTGCAAAAATAATGAATACTGTTTTTCTGAAAATAAATAAATTGAAAAAATATATATATTTATTTAATTGTTTGAGAGAGAGAACAAGAGTGGGAGAGGGACGGAGGGAGAGGGAAAGAATCTCAAGCAGACTCTGCTGAGCATGGAGCCCAACGTGGGGCTCGATTCCAAAACCCTGAGATCAAAACTTGAGCCCAAACCAAGAGTCAGACGCTTAACCAACTGAGTCACTCAGGCACCCCGAGAGTTTATTTTTTGATGTATACCAAGTCCTTGTCCTTAAGGAGTCCACAGTCTAATAGGGGAAATACAGGTGAGCAAACAATTACAATCAAGTATCGCAAAGCCTTGAGATGTGATCAATACAAGCTGCTACAAAGCATGTAGGATGGGATCCTAATGGACAGTAGAAGTGGGAGGAGGGTAGTCAGGGAAAGATGAGTCTTGAAAGCAGTGTAGAAGGTATTCGGGGGACAAAGCGCATTTCAGAAAGGTGGCACAGCCCACACAATGGCACAGAGGCCAAAGAGAATATGGCAATGGCAATGAATGGATAATATTGTAGGCAGATATGTTGAGTGTAGAGTCGAATAAAGAGGGGCTGATGAAATTATCCAAGAATGGATCACAAAGTACTTTATGTGACATTCCGAAGAACATGGACATTATCCAGAAGCTGTGAGCCATCTCAGAGTGGTTGGAAATAGGGGAATGCCATGATGAAATTTGTATTTTAAAGAAGATAATCAGGTACTTATGAGAAGGATGGATTTGAGGGGTTGGAGAATGAGGCAGAACAGCTGTTGGGAAACAATCGCAGTATATTAAGAAAAATAAAGAGAACCCAAATAGGGGCACCTGGGAGGCTCAGTTGTTCAGGGTCTGCCTTCAGCTCAGGACTTGACCCCAGGGTCCTAAAATCGAGCCCAACATCGGGCTCCCTGCTCAGCAGGAAGGTTGCTCTACCTCTCCCACTCCGCCTGCTTGTGTTCCTGCTCTTATTGTGTCTCTCTCTGCCAAAAAAAATGAATATAATCTTTTTTAAAAAGAGAGAACATAAACATAAAATATTGAGAACTTCAAATAGAACTTTGTGACCAAATAAGGAAAGAGAAAGGATGAGTTAGGTCAATCTGATGGGGTACTTGGGGATGGTGGTGCGACTATATGGGGTAGGGGATATAGAAAAAGGAGAATACTTTTGGGAGAAATGAGGATGGGGTGATATGGGGGAAGAATAATGAGATCAATCTGGGACATGCTGAGTTTTGAGGAGTCTATAGAATAATGAAGCAGAATACTTGAGGAGACAAATGGATGTGTGGATGAGGAGCTCAGAAGAGAGGTAAGGACTGAAGACACAGACGTGGAAATCATGAGCGTGTACAGTGGAAGAGAGGCCAAGTAAGATGACAGACGGACTGAGGACAGCAGAGCCCCGGGGGTGGGGGGACATCAACAATTAAGGGGTAGCAGAGGAAGAGGAACCCTGGAAGGAGCCCAGGAAGAAGCGAAGAGGAGCAGCTAGAGACGTAGGAAAAGCAGGACAGCGTAGTGTTGTGGAGCTAAGTGTACTAGTTTTCTATTGCTGTTGTGTGGTACCAGAGTCCTCCCTGATTCATGGTTTTGCTTTCTGCCATTTCAATTAACCACTGTCCACTGCCATCCAGAAGCAGACGATCACCCTTCTGACATACAGTGAGAAGGTCATTAGTAACCTAATGCTGTGTCACAAAGCTTCTGTCATTCCCCTCACTTCATCACATCACGTAGGCATTTTATCATCTCACATCATCACAAGATGAAGGTTGCATACAGAACACTAAGATAGGGGCACCTGGGTGGTTTAGTCAGTTAAGCGTTGCCTTCGGCTCAGGTCATTATCCCAGAGTCCCAGGATTAAGCTCCACCTCGGGCTCCCTGCTCATCAAGGGGTCTGCTCCTCTCTCTCCCTGTGCTGCTCCCCCTGTTTTTATTCTCTCTCTGACAAATAAAATCTTAAAAAAGAAAGAACACTAAGATATTTTGAGAGATGACATTCCCGTAATTTTTATTAGAGTATATTGCTATAATTGTTCTATTTCATTATTATTGTCGTAACTCTCACTGTGCCTCATTTATAAATTAAACCTAACCCTAGGGATGTGGGTATAGGAAAAAAAAACACAGTATATGTAAGATTCAGTACTATCTGTGGTTTCAGGCATCCACTGGGAGTCCTGGAACATATCCCCTGCAGATAAGGAGGGACTACCATATTTCTATTTTTATTTTATTAGTTATCAAACTGCCACAAACTTTGTGCCTTTGAACAACACACATTTATTACCTTATATTCCTGGAGGTTTGAAATCAAAAAGCGATCTCACTGGCTAAAGTCAAGGTGTCCACAGGGCTGGTTCTTTCTGGAGGCTCTAGGGAATAATCTCTTCTCTTGCCTTTGCCAACTTCTAGAGACCACCCGCATTCCTCAGCTCACCGTCATTTCCATCTTCAAAGCCAGTAGCATAGTATTGGCACATGTTCTTCACTGCCTCTGCCTCTGTCATCACATCGTCTTTTCTTTTTTTTTAAAGGTTTTTATTTATTTATTTATTTGAAAGACAGATCACAAGTAAGCAGAGAGGCAGGCAGAGAGAGAGAGAGGAGGCAGCAGGCTCCCCGCTTAGCAGAGAGCCCGCACGTCGTCTTTTCTTTTCTAACGGCTCTCCTTCTTCCCTCTTATGAAGACCTTTCTGCTTACATCGGGTCTACCGAAACAATCAGGATAATCTCCCCATCTCAAGATCCTTAACTCAATCACACCTACAAAGCCCTTTTTTCCATATTCGACAACATATTCATAAATTCTAGGAACTGGAACTTGGACATCCTTGGCGGGCCATTATTTTACCTACTGCACTAAGGAAGTGGAGTTTCAAGATGGAGGACTTTCAATGGAGTCAGACACAGAGGAGAGATCAAGGAAGATCAGGGCCAGAGTGAAAATACCGAGGAGTCTTGGGAGATCTTATGGCCCTGTGGGAATGCAGTGACTGAAGGGCTTTGGTTTTTGTTTTTTGCTTTTTGTTTGACAATACAGTGATGTATTAGTTTCAGGTGTACAGTGTAGAGATTTAACACTTCCATACATCACCCTGGGCTCATCACGAGTGCACTCCTTAATCCCCATCACTTAGTTCACCCATCCCCCACCCATCTTTCCACTGGTAACTGTCAGTTTGTTCCCTATAGTTAAGAGTCTGTTTCTTGCTTTGTCTCTCAGTCTCACTTATTTTTTCCCTTGGTTTATTTGTTTTGTTTCTTAAATTCCACATATGAGTGAAATCATGTCTTTCTCTGACTGACTTATTTCACTTAGCATTATACTCTCTAACTCCACCCATGTCATTGCAAAATGACAAGATTTCATTCCTTTCTATGGTTGAATAAATTTATATTTATGTATATAATGGAATATACATACATATATATATACATACACATACATATATATGCATGCCATCTCTTCTTGATTCATCAATCGATGGACACTTGGGCTCCTTCCATATCTTGTCTATCATAAATAATGCTGTTATAAACATAGGGGTACGTGTATCCCTTTGAATTAGTGTTCTTGTATTCTTTGTGAAAATACCCAAATTGCGGAACATGAGATGGTTCTATTTTTAACATTTTACTCAACACTCAAAAAACAAATAATCCAATTAAAAATGGGCAGAAGACATGAATAGACATTTCTCCAAAGAAGACAAACAGATGGCCAACAGACACATGAAAAGATGCTCATCATCACTTATCATTATGGGCTTTGGTTTTGATGATTCAACACACTCGCCAGCTCAGCAGGCACTCGGGCCCACATAGGATAACAGCTCTCAAGCAAACAGGCCCCATGCCAACCAGCCCTCCTCCAGGAAGCTTCTAGGTCCAGGAAGCTTCTAGCTTAAAACTGAGAGGAGACTTAGCAACACTTCAAACCACAGAGTCTCCCAAGTTCTGGCCTAGTCCTGATATAACCCTGAAGCCTTGAGACTGAAAAGTAATGGGATGCCCATGAACAGAGTTTCCCATGACATGGATTGTGCATCTTGTAGTCCTAGAATCTTTCCCCCAATACTATAAATACAACTACTATCCTTGGGTTTTCCACACTCCAAAATTTGGGGGACTCAGGATTATCTGAATTACTAGCAAATTCAAGTGGTGGCTTTATCAAGTTCATAGCCTCTCTACAATTCTGTGCACATTGGCTCTGTGGGAAGAAGGGATATAAATGTATACTCATATGTTCTAGATATATATTCTATCAAAAAATAAAAGAAATAAAAGAATACAACACAGAAAAAAAGAAAAGAAGAAGGATTAGTTTCAACAGTCAGACACAGAGGAGAGGTCAAGGAATATTAGTACCAGAGTGACCTTTGAATTCAGCAACTGCAAAAATTTGTGCCCTTGGCAAGAATCATTCTGGTGAGTGGGTCGAACCAAAGTCCAAGTATAGTAGGTAAAGAAGTGATTATAATATATTGTGGATACTGGGAGTCAGATAGCTTACTGTTGGTCAAGAAAATTAAAATATGGAAAAGGAGGACAGAATGACTCTGTAGTGTTGAATTGGAATTGGACCATCAGTGTGATTTCATTGTTTTTAATACAGAGATAGATGCTGAAAGAGACATGTGTCTCTCTCAGGGGTTCATTTCTGCAGGTATACGCATATATGCATATGAGTATAGGTGTGTATACTCACATCTATGTCATAGTTCTGTCCACTGTGAAGCTCTACAGGCAACAAACATAATCTGCACTCACACCTCGGTTCCTCAATGACATTCTTCACCAAAAGGAACAGGACTCCTTGGAGAAATGACTGATTTCAGGCCTAGGGCAAGGAAAGTATGAGATAAGCCTGGAATATCTTGTTTCTGCAAGAAAGTAACAAACTACTTCAGAAGTGTGAGGAGCAGGTCAAGTTCATACTAGAGCTAGCATGAAGAGACTTCTGCTGGCCAAATCTGGAAAGTGTGAGCATTAAAATAAAGTATCGTTATAAAAGATAACCCTTTGAAAAGTATGGGAATCTGTAAGTTCACACAGATAGAAATGAACACGTGGAAAAGAAGGGAAAGCTCATCTTCACAGCAATAAAAAAGTGCAGGAGAACTGGTAAAACTGACCAGGGGGAAGCATTTGGCCACCACTTGGCATGAATCATCAGTGGATTCCAAAACTAGTGGAAGAAAATTTGAGCAGAAAGATATTTCTGTAGTCTTGAAGTGTCTCCCTGCTAGATATCTATTAGAACAAGAGGAAAAAATAATAACTTTATAGTGGAGAAACCTAGCACGTGGAGTCTTAACCAAGAGATCAAAGTTAACGTGGCCAGTAATGGGACAAATCCACATCATGTGCCTACTGAGGACACAACACTTTGTGATGTTCCTTCCACAAGCACATAATCTGAATCCTCCCATGAAGAAAACGCAGATACTTTCCCACTCTGCAAAATAGCTGGTCTGTACTCTCCAAAACTGACAATGCCATGAAACACAGGACTCTAGAACTATTTCAGATGAAAAGAGGCATGAAAGCTGAGAGCTACTTGTGAATCGAGATGTTCTGCTACAGAGGACAGGATTGGGTCAACACATTCAGTGAAATCTGAATTAGGAATCAAATCTGTACATTAGTAAATATTGTATCAATGTTATTTTCCTGGTTTTGATGATTGTGTGACTGGGTTATGTAAGACAGTGTGCTTATTATTGGGAAATATACTCTGAAGTATCAAAGGGTAAATGGCATCATGTCTGCAACTTACGATCAAGTAGTTCAGAAAAAAAGAGGGTGTGTGCGTGGGGAGGGAGAGAGGTGGGGGAGGAAGGGGGGAGAAGGAAGGAGGATGTGGGGGTGGCAGAAAAGGATGAAGCAAATGTGGTAAAATGTTAACATTTGGGGAATCTGAGTAAAAGGCAAAACGGGCTTTTCTTTAAATCTTATTGCAAGTTTTCTGTAAGTCTGAAATTCCATCAAAATGAAAAATTAAAAGACAAAGAAGTGATTCTGAGATGAAGTGGAGGCAGCAATGTCTTCTCCGCTAGTTTCACTTTACTTTCAACATTGCCTGTGAAGGCAAGCCCAAGGGAAGGACATGGTGGTCATGGTGGCAGCCGCCGCTCTGGTATAGCTGGGACAGATGTGTGCCAGGGGAAACGTCGAGTAGAAATAAAGGGGGTGTTGCCACTATGGGACACATTGGCGGAGCTCCACACTGATGGGACATTAGTCTTAGAAGGACAGATAGTCCCACTTAAGGAGGAAACCATGAAACTGTGTGTATGTAAGTAAGTTTGTATAGAAGGAGCTAGCATGAGAGATATCCCTCCTGATGGCCTATTGTCTACAAGAGTAGGAAGCAAACTCCTGTAGAAAGTGTGAGGAGAGAGGTACATAATTTGGAAAGTAGTATATGGTCAAAAGAGCTGTTCTGAGGAATGACAGATGGAGCTAATTAGGGAATTGGCAAATTCTCCAGTATCTCTGCAGGCCCAGCTGAAGTTAGAACCCAACCACAAAAACTGGCTTCTTTGTGGGATGCCTGGGTGGCTCAGTGGGTTAAAGCCTCTGCCTTCGGCTCGGGTCATGATCTTAGGGTCCTGGGATTGAGCCCCGCATTGGGTTCTCCACTCAGCGGGGAGCCTACTACTACCCCTATCTCTCTGCCTGCCTCTCTGCCTACTTGTGATCTCTGTCTGTCAAATAAATAGATAAAATTTTTTTTAAAAAACTGGCTTCTTTGCAAAAGAGTGAACACACTGATTGACTCCCATTGTACAGACGATGTTGCCTCCTACTCCACAAAGTTAGGGCTTTAGCTTTCACATGGATGAACCACCAGATTCTCAGTGCCTTGACCTATCCATCTCCCATGGTCTTTTTCATCACTCCAACTCACCCACCTACTCCCATGGCTACACCTGGACATTACCATCTCTAAAATTCTATCACCTCTCCCATTTTTATCTGAAACATCCCACTCCTCTGCCACCCACCCTTACTGCCAACACACACACACACACAGACACACACACACACACAGCCTCTCCAAGCCCTCCAATCTGTTGGCCATCACTCTTCTCAATATCCACCAGCCTCCATGTTGACTTTATTTCATTCCTTAGCCAGTCCCGAATCGATGTTTCATACTTACAAATACAGTCAGTTCCCTTGGCCCTCTCCCTCTGTTGACTCTACTGGCAAAACTCCAATCCTAAATGAACTCTGCCATCTGCCTTCTTGGAACCTTCACCCAAGTAGGCAGCTGCATAGTGTAGGGGGTATCATATAACTAAGCTGATTGGTTTCACTTTAAGTTCATGAAATTAAACCTCAAGAGGGCACTCAGTCCCTCCATTGGGCTCTGAACCCTATTCTTTTTCTTTACCTCAAGGAATCTTCTCTAGTTGTCTCCTTTCTCTTCTGCAACATCAATCCTTCCCTCTCCTTTGGATCATTTCCATCAGAGCTCAAACATGCTCTGCTTGGTTTTCCTCCTAACTTCTTAGTCACTACTCCTTCCCTTTTGCTATCTGCTCTTCCCTTAGCTAATTTTAAGTATTGGTATTCTTTAGTGATCTGTCCTATACTCTCTTCCCATTTCATTTCTATATTCTTTCATTGGCTAATCTCCGCCATTCCCATAAATTTAAGTGCCATTTTTCCTGCTGCCCCCCCCCAATAAATCTCCCAGAGCTTTCTCTGAGTTCCAGTTGTCCACTCGATACCTGTTTAGAGAGATCACACACATATATCATGATTCACATATCCAAAACTGAAGTCTGGATTCCCCAAATCATTTCCTTACTTTCAGCAGAGAGCACCACCATCAATCTTAT
Source organism: Mustela lutreola (assembly GCF_030435805.1). NCBI lineage: Eukaryota > Metazoa > Chordata > Mammalia > Carnivora > Mustelidae > Mustela > Mustela lutreola. Next base: position 92,631,645 of record NC_081308.1, on the reverse strand, counting down.
TGCCTAAGCCAGAAATCTATGTCATCTTTGATTTTTCCTTTTCCCTTATTCTGTTCTTCACATTGCACTCATCAAGCAGGCTGTATCTTCAAAACATACGTTAAAGCTAGGCACACTTCTCCATCTTCATCTCTATGACCTGGCTACTTTTAACTTTAGCCTAGATTACAATGTGACCTGATTTCTCCACTTGCATACCCCCTTGTAATCCTTTCTCCCACAGCAGCAAAAATGACCCTTTCAAAATGAAAGATCATGTCACTCCATTGTTTAAAACCCTTCAGTGCACCTAGGAAAAAAAATACAAGTTCTTAACGACCACCTAGGCCTTGTGGAATCTAGTCTCTGTCCACTTCTCTAGCCTCATCTTCCTTGTTTCAGCTTCCCTGGATTTCTCTAAGTGTTTGAAACACACTAAGCTCTCTCCTGAGTCAAAGTCTTTACACTCGCTCTTCCTTCTGCCTAGTACACTCAGCACTCTTCCTCTGTGTCTTTTAAGTCTGAACTCAAATGTCAACTTCTTAGAGACGACTTCCCTGGCCAGTGCATCTAAACTAGGCTCCCTGTGTTATTCTTCTTAGCCTTTTGTTTGTTTCCCTTGTAAAATCTACTGTAATTTCTAATTATTCTATAGATTTTACTTTTTTTTTTGCCTATCTCCTCTTCTGGCAGAATTCAGTAGGGAAGTCTCATTTTTGTTCCACGTGGTGTCAGGTTGGACAGCTTGACTGGGTCTGCAGGATCCAAGATGGCCCCACTCACATGACTCACATGACTGGAGCCTCGCTGCTCGCTGCCAACTGGGACAACTTAATTCTTTCCCTCATGCTCTCTTTTTCCAGCCGGAGAGTCTGGACTTCTCTAAATAGCAACCGTGTGTTAAGAAGTTAACTGGGAAAGCAAAAGCTGCAGGATCTCTCAAGGCCCAGCATTGACAGTTTTATAAATCATTCCTATTCCATTCTATTAGTCACAGCAACTTACAGCCCAGATTTTAAAAGAGAGGGGAAGACTCCACTTCTTGATTGGAGGAGTAGCAAGTCACATTATAAAAAGAATATGCTGGGGGCACCTGTGTGGCTTAGTCAGTTAAGTGCCCGACTCTTGGTTTCAGCTCAGGTCCTGATCTCGGGGTCACAAGATCGAGCCCCATATTGAGTCCCACATCAGCTCTGCATTCGGTGCGGAGTCTGCTTGAGTTTCTCTCTCCCTCTGCATCTGCTCCACGCACCCCCACCCCGCAAACGCTTGCTTGCTCTCCCACACTCTTTCCCAATCTCTCTTTCTCTGAAATAATTAAATGAATGAATAAACAAACAAACAAACAAAACTGTCTTTAAAAAAATGAAGGTAGAATTACATATCTGTTCCCTGGATTTAGATCAGAAATTTGTCTGGTGCCTTATCCTTACTCAGACAGATAGTTCCTCTAGGACAGAATACAGCAAAGAATCCAAATAGCAGACTGACTATGCATTCCATCTCCCCACAAAGGGAAGTGTTGGTGGCACTAGTACCATGGGAAAACCCATCAAGGAACGTGATTTGAATGAAAATGAGTTGGCGGGGCGCCTGGGTGGCTCAGTGGGTTGGAGCCTCTGCCTTTGGCTCAGGTCATGATCCCAGGGTCCTGGAATCGAGCCCCGCATCGGGCTCTCTGCTCAGCTGGGAGCCTGCTTCCCCCTCTCTCTCTCTGCCTGCCTCTCTGCCTACTTGTGATCTCTGTCTGTCAAATAAATAAATCTTTAAAAAAAAAAAAGCAAATGAGTTGGCAAAAGTAGCGTTGTAGGAAAGACAAGTGTTCTCTAAGAAGTTTTAATCGAGGAAAGCGTTCCATCTTATCAGAAGAGACACAGAAAGAATAGCCTGCCTCTTCCTTTCTCTGCTAGCCTCCAATAAGCTTTTTGTTCAGCATGATTTTTAACAGCCTTATTGAGATATGTCACATATCATACAATTGGTTCATTTAAAGCTTTTCGTTTAGGGGCGCCTGGGTGGCTCGGTCGATTAAAGCCTCTGCCTTCGGCTCAGGTCATTATTATCCCAGGGTCCTGGGATAGAGCCCCATGTTGGGCTCCCTGCTCTGTGGGTTAAAACCTCTACTTTCAGCTCAGGTCATGATCCCAGGGTCCTGGGATGGAGCCCCACATCACATGGGGCTCTCTGCTCAGTGGGGAGCCTATTCCCTCCTCTCTTTCTCTGCCTGCCTCTCTGCCTACTTGTGATCTCTGTCTGTCAAATAAATAAATAAATAAAAACTTTTAAAAAATAAAGCTTTTCATATATTCACAGAGTTGTGAAACCATGACTACAATCAATTTTAAAACATTTTTGCCACCCCAGAATGAAACCTCATACCCATTAGCAATCACTTTCCCCACTTCTCCCCAGAACCTGGTATTAACCGACTTTCTGTCTTTATGGATTCACCTACTGCGGACATTTTACATCAATGAAATAATACAATCTGCGGTCCTTTTTGACTGGTTTCTTTCACTTCACATACCGTTCTCAAAGCTCATTCGGATTGGAGCACGTGTCAGGTCCTCATTCTTTTTAATGGCCAAATGATATTCCATTGTATGGATATGCCACTTTTTTTATACATTCATCAGCAGATGGACTTTGGGTTGGGTTCCACATTTCAGCAATTATAATGTATGGTGTTATGAACACTCGTGTACAAGTTTCTGTGTGGACATATGTTTTCATTTCTTTTGGGCATATACTTATGGGGAGAATTGCTGGGTCATATGCCAACTCTATGTTTAACATCTCAAGGAACTCTTTCCAAAGCAGCCATAACACTTTACATTCCTGTCGGCAATGTATGAAGGTTTCAATGTTTCTGTGTTCTTTTTTTAAAAGATTTTATTTATTTATTTGACAGAGATCACAAGTAGGCAGAGAGGCAGGCAGAGAGAGAGGTGAAAGCAGGCTCTCTGCTGAGCAGAGAGCCCAATGCAGGGTTTGATCCCAGGACCCTGGGATCATGACCTGAGCCGAAGGCAGAGGTTTTAACCCACTGAGCCACCCAGGCACCCCTGTTTCCATGTTCTTACCCATGCTTGTTATTGTCTGACTTTTTGGTTATAGCTGCCCTAGTGTTTGGGAAGTAGCATCACATTGTGGTTTTGATTTGCTCCCTGATGGCTACTGATGCTAAGCATCTTTTCGTGTGCTTATTGACTATGTGTATTTCTTCTTTAGAGAAGCATCTATTTAGATCTTTTGCACATTTGTAAGTTGGGTCAATGGTCTATTATTGTTCACCATAAGACTTTTTTAAATTAAATATTTTATTTACTCATTAGACAGAGAGAGCACACAAGCAGGGGGGGAGGCAGAGAGAGAGGGAGAAGGAGACTCCCCACTGAGCTGGGAGCCTAACGTGGGGCTCCATCCCAGGACCTGGAGATAATGACCTGAGCTGAAGGCAGCTGCTTAACCATCTGAGCCACCCAGGTGCCCTAATCTTTAAGACATCTTTACATTTTCTAGGTACAAGTCCCTTATCAGACATATAATTTGCAAAATATTTCCCCCATTATTTGTATTGTATTTCTACTTTCTTGTTGGTGTCCTCTGAAGTACAAAAGTCCTTAATTTTGATGATATCCAAGTCATCTACTTTTCCTTTGGCTATTCATGCTTTTTGGTGTCATATGTAAGAAACCACTGTCTAACCCAAGGTCTTGAAGATTTATATCTATGTTTTCTTCTAAGATTTTTATTGCTTTAGCTCTTTAAGTCTTCGATCTATTTTAAGTTGATTTTTGTATATGGTGTGTGGTAAGGGTTCACCTTCATTCTTTTTCATGTGGATATCCAGGCAAGCCAGCATCATTTGTTTAAAAAGCTAATCTTTGTGTAAATACCCCATAGTGCAATTGCTGGATCATAGAGTATTTCTATTTTTAACTTTTTGAGGAAACTCCATACTGTTTTTCAGATTGGCTGTACCAGTTTGCCTTCCTAACAGCAGTGCAGGAAGGTTCCCCATTCTTCACATCCTCACCAACACTTGTTCTTTCTTATGTTGATTTTAGCCATTTTGATGGGTGTGATGCGGTATCTCATCAGGATTTTGATTTGTATTTTCCTGATGAGCAGTGATGTTGAGCATCTTTTCATGTGTCTGTTGGCCATCTGGATGTCTTCTCTCTCCTCACCTCCCCCCAAGAACCATCAGTTTATTCTCTATAGTTAAGAGTCTGTTTCTTGTTTGCCTCTCTCTCTCTTTTTACCCTTTGCTCCTTTTTTTGTTTCTTAAGTTCCACATATGAGTGAAATCATATGGTGTTTGTCTTTCTCTGACTGGCCTATTTTGCTTAGCATAATACTCTCTAGTTTCATCCATGTCATTGCAAATGACAAGATTTCATCCTTTTTGATGGCTGAGTAATATTCCTATATATATATATATAGATCTATAGTTCTATATATCACATTTTCTTTATCCATTCATCAGTGAATGAACATTTGGGCCATTTCCATAATTTAGCTCCTGTAGATAATGTTATAAACACTGGGGTGCACATATCACTTTGAATTAGTATTTCTGTATTTTTTGAGTAAATACCTAGTAGTGCAAAAACTGATTGTTACCAGAGGGGAGATGAGGGGGGATGGGTTAAGGAGAGCACTTTTGATGAGCACCAGTTGCTCTATGAAGGGCCAAATCACTATATTGTGCACCTGAAATTAATATTATGCTGTATGTTAACTAACTGGGATTTTAATAAAAACTGAAAAAAAAAAGGTTATTCTTTCTTCATTGAATTGTCTTGGTACCCTTGTCAAAAATCATTTGACTGTAAATGCAAGCATTTGCTTCTGTACTCTCAGTTCTATTCCATTGATGTATGTCTATCCTTATGCCAGTACGACAAGTACAACACTGTCTTTTTTAAAAGACTTTTATTTATTTAGTCACAAGAGACAGGGACAGAGAGAGAGAGAGAGAGAGAAGCAGGCCCCCCAAGGAGCAGGGAGCCCAATATGGGACTCAATCCCAGGACCCTGGGATCATGATCTGAGCCAAAGGCACATGCCCAACGAACTGAGTGACCCAAGTGCCCAACACTGTCTTATTTATTATGTGTAGTAACTTTTGAAATCAGGAAATGTGAGTTTTCCAACCTTGTTCCTCTGTTTTAAAATTGGTTTGGCTATTTTATTACATTTCCATATGAATCTGGGGGTCAGTTCCTTGACTTCTATAAAAAAAAAAAAAGGCTTCAATTTTGAAAGGAATTGCATTGAATCTATAGATCAATTTGGGAGTTATTTCCCTCTTACCAATATTAATAAGTCTTCTGATCCATGAACCACTGGATATCTTTCCATTTATTTCCTTTCACATCTTTCCATTTATTTACTTTCTTTCAACAATTTTTTGTAGTTTTCAGAGTATAAATTTAGCACTTTTTGGCATATTTTCCCCTAAATATTGTCTTCTTTTTGATGCTCTTGTAAATGAAATTGTCTTAATTTCATTTTGGATGTTTATTTATTTTTTAATTTATTTTAATATTTTCTTTATTTGTCTGAGAGAGAGAGAGAGAACATGTAAGCAGTGGGGAGCAGCAGGCAGAGGAAGAAGTAGGCTCCCCGATGAGCAAGGAGCCCGATATGGGACTCAAATCCCACACTGGGATCATGACCTGAGCTGAAGCCAGACACTTAACCAACTGAACCACCCAGGTGTCCCTCATTTTGAATTTTTTAACTAATGGTTCATAGAAGTGCTATTGATTTTTCTATATTGATTTTTGTATCCTGAAACTTTGCTGAACTATTAGCCCTAATAGTCCTTTATCATGGCCTCCTTCTGATTCTCTTTATACAAGATCATATCACCATAAATATAAAAATATTTTTACGTATTCCTTTCCAATCCAGATGCCCTTTATTTTATTTTCTTGCCTAATTGCCCTAGCTTAAAACCTCCAGTACAATATGAAATGAAAGTGTCTTGTTCCTGATCTTATGGGTAAAGCTTTCAGTCTTTCAACACTGAGTACGATGTCAGCTGTGGAGTTTTCATAGATGTCTTTTATCAGAGTGAGGAAGCTCTGTTCTATTCCTAGTTTGTTGAGCATTTTTATCATGAAAAGGGTATTGAATTTTTTCAAATTCTTTTTCTATGCCTACTGAGATGATCATGTGATTTCCATCCTTTGTTCTATTGATATATTCAGCGTGATTTTGAAGAACATGATATATTGTAGGATCTACTGGAGGACACTTCTAACCATACAGTATGAGAGTTTCTTTACTTAACCAAAAGTATGCTTCACAAGACATTGTTAAATGCTTTTTCTGAGCCTAGGAAAAGACATCCTTGGGAGCAGTCCAAGTGGGAAGCCACTAAGAGGAGTGGTTGAGATATATGCCAAAATACTCCTCCAGAAACATTTCGTAATTAAAATCCAATTTTTAATCCCATGACTTTAAACATATCTTCTTCTCTTTTAGGGAAGTTGCAAGGGGGGAGATCCTAAAAAGTTAGTAAACTCCGTTACTGTACGCCGAGTAATCTAAATTGTCCAGAAATACATGTCAGATGTTCTTTTTTCTCTCAGGGAGTAAAGATACGTATGGCTGGGTGGTATTAGTGTTGAACCTGAGTGATATTGGATGTCAGGGCAGAAAGAACAATGCACTGCAGAAGCTTGCTTGGGGTGGGGGTGGAGCTCAGGTGCAATGTAGCCAGTGGGATAATTTCCAGAGAAAAAGGAACCTCAAAGAGAGGTTTGGACCTAGTGATCTGACTGAAGGTAAGGGAAAGAGACAAAAGAGTACACTGATTAAGGGCACCAGCTTTGACACAGATTCCCTTCCTTTGAACCCCAGCTCTGTCACCTACCATTTGGTGACCTTACTTTCCTGATCATCAGTATCCTCACCTATGTCACAGGTACAGAGCTGTTCAAAGTAAATGAGATTGTGCTTTAAGGCTTCTAGCAAAGAGCCCAGCACATAACAGTAATTCTATAAAAATTGGCATCCCCTTTCCTCTCTTATTCAGGAAAGAATGTTACCGACCAGAGAAGATAACCTCAGGTCAGAGAGTGAAGGAGTCAGGAGTAAGAAGCTGATTTTTATCTAACTTCCCAGATGTAAGGTCACGAACCCTGGAGATATATGTTTGGGCTCACAAGGGAGAAACTTAAATCATTTACACAAGAATATAATTAAGAAAAAGTATTTGGTGGGACGCCTGGATGACTCCGTTGGTTAAGTGTCAGAGTCTTGACTTCCACCTAGGTCACGATCTTGGGGTCGTGAGACTGAGTCACGCATCCGCTCTCAGTGCCCAGAGTGAAACCTGCTTAACATACACTCTCTCTCTGACTCCCTAAGCCACCGCCCCCAACCCAGCTTCCACTGCACAGGTGCACTTGTGTGTGCGCTCTCACTCTCCCTCACTCTAAAAAAAAAAAAAAAAAAAAGAAAGAAAGAGAAATTATTTGATATCAGAGTGCTTTCGGGTACATGTTAACAAGCTGGCTTACACAATAAAATAATGTCTTATCTCACACAATAGGACACTGAAACATTGTGTGGCAAGGTTAGCGGATTTCAGCAGCTGTGTAATTTCAAGAAGGCCTTAGTTTTTGCCCCCTCCTTTCAGCATTTAAAGTGTCCGATTCATCCTAGGGCTGGTTTCACCTGTGATGGTAAGGAAGGCTTCTTGTAGCAATCATTATATACATCTTATTCACAACCACTAGGAAAAGACATAAACTAAAAATCCTTCATTTCAGTCTTGCTGGGGTCCCCATTGGTCTGCCCCTGAACTTACTAATAACTATCATCACAGGGTTTGTCAGTCTCCGATCCCCTTAAGTTTGGATTCCTAAACCAATCGCCAGCAAGAGAGAGGTTAACTGCCATAACAGATTTACACTAATGACAGGGACAATATACCTTCTGGGCCCTAGAAAGAGGATGATCACTGAGGTGTGGAGCAGGACCCCCCCCCCAGGCAATTGGCAATGGAAATGTGGTGTGAGGATCAGACTATACTGATTGTAAGCAACTAAAAGTTTTCTGGATTGTTTGTTACTAATTTAGGTAACAATAGAAAAAGTAAATAAAGTGCTATTTACTATATTGAGAGGATGGAGAGAAGTGAAAACGTGGGTGTTAAGTGAACTAAATCCAAAAGCAGGAAGTCAGTTTGATGATGTTTAAAATGAAAATAAAAAGTATATGCAGTCATGTTATGTAGAAATATGAAGGAAACTACCAGGAAAGAAACCGTTCCTCCCCCAAAAAATAATTGCCAAAAAATTAAGGAGCTCCTGGCTGGTTCAGTCAGAACAACATGCGACTCTTGATCTCGTGGTTGTGAGTTCGAGTCCCACATTGCATGTAGAGATGACTTAAAAATAAAATTTTAAGGGGCTCCTGGGTGGCTCAGTGGGTTAAGCATCTGCCTTTGGCTCAGGTCATGATCCCAGGGTTCTGGGATGGAGCCCCATTTGGGGCTCCCTGCTCAGTGGGGAGCCTGTTTCTCCTTCTCCCTCTGCCACTTCCCCTGCTTGTGTACTCTCTCTGTGTCAAGTGAATGAAATCTTAAAAACATAAAAATAAAAATAAAGTCTTTAAAAAATTAAAAGTTATTGCCAAGGGAGTAGGCCTGGGGTAGGAATTGGTGTGGCAAGAGAATTTTTGTTTCATTATAAACTTTCCCAGATTTTTAATGTTTTTTATGCTAAAATAATGTGCCTTTATTCCTTTGATAATTCTTCTAAATTTCCATTGATTTGACTTTATTTTATTTAAGCTCTTTAAAAAATCATTTCAGGCCCTGGAAACATGACCATAAAATCTTCCTGAAATGGTAGTTGTGCTTTGGTTGACTCAGATACCTAATTTATACCTAATTTATTCCTAACGTCACTTTTGACCACCAGGCAGTCAAACTGGAAATCCGACAACCCGCTTCAAAATTAAGACAAGAGCAAAAGGATGTTTTTGTTTGTGCCATTTAATAACATTTCAGAGAGGAAAAGTACAACCAAAGGGTGTCTGCTCAGCACATAAAGTCATTTCAACTTGTTACAAAATGGATTATTTGCTGACCTGGTGTTGTTCCTTAATAGACTTTTCCAGGGGCCAGAGCTGCAGGTTTTTCGCTAATGGATTCCTCTTCTATCACAGCCCTGGGCCTGTTTTCCAGAGCCACCCCTACCAACATCAAAATCTTCACGCAAGTCATCTCTTACTTGGCCCCCAGGTCGGCGGCGGCCATACTGCCTGCCCTCTCTAAAGCCCAGATCCCAATCTGTGTGGATAATATGATCATCTAGGCAGGTCCCATTTAGGAACCACATGGCATTTTCGGCATCAAGTCTGTTATAGTATTCTACAAAACAGAAGCCACATGCCTTTTTCTTAATTTTATCCAGGCCCATAAATACATGCTTGACATCACCACATCTACTAAAGAGCTCATATATTTGCTCTTCGGTGGTTTGAAAGGAAAGATTCTCCACGTAGAGAGTGGAGCTCTCCTTCAGTAGTTTCTCCTGTTCATCATTATCACCACCGCGCTGCTGGTCCCCGTACTCGCTCAGCTCCAGGGAGGAATCGCCTTGCAGAATTCTCAGATCGTTGGACACGGTGCCCAGCGGACGCCGTGAGGGCAACCGCTGGCGATCCATCTTAGCAGCAGTGACACCGCCAACAAAACCCTAAATCAAATTTAAAATAATAATAATAAAGTTACAGGGAAGGAAGCAGAAACACAAAGCTGTGTATATTTAAGAAGTTTGTGCCCCGATGCATAGACACCTCAGCTCTTGACTATGAGGATCACATCAAGGCAAACCCAAAATGGAAACTTCTAGGCCCCAGGAACATGGTCATAAAATGCAGCTTCAAGAGTCTTCTTGCAAGGGAAACTACGCTGACTTTGTTTGACTCAGCTTTTACATACCTAATCTATTACCAAAGAGCACATTTAATGACAGAATGCTCTTGGAAAATATGGCATAAAACAGTAAAATGGATCAAATTTTCATGGAGAATGAGTACTACCATCATTCCTGATCGAGGATTAAGCATCTAATAAATCAGATATCTATAATCAGGGTCAAAACACAAATACAGTTAACCCCTCATGGCTTAAAATAACAAATTCATGATTCAAGTCTGTAATATGGAAATCAATATATTGTATACTGTTAGGTTAGACAAAACGTCCCTATATATACGCTATAAGTATACATGTAGCTCTATAAAAACAAAAACTTTCTGGCATCATAAATTTGACCTAAATTAAGATAAGATTTTACTAGCAATAAATCCACTTTTCATCTTAGACTTAGAAGACTCTATATGTGATTACTCGAATATTCCATCTATTTAAAAAGTCTTCCCAGAGAATTTTAACTAATGCCCTTTCCCCCTTGACTAAATTTTCCTGCTGCTGTCAGAGACATTAAAAATAATCCAATCAATTTTAGCTATACTTTTCAAAAACAGGCATTAGTTCCACACACACCCCCATTTAGCAACAGTTCCCAAGTTTTAGTGCGCAAGAAATACCTGCAGAATTGGATGGAAATGCAAATTTTTGCAGCCTGCCCTTCAGAGATTCTGACTCAGTAGATCTAGGGCAAGATCCAGGAAATGATGCTCAACAACTAACCTGCACCCCTTGCCCTCCGTGATCCAGAAGCAAGTGGCATAAGGACCACACTTGGAGGAACCCTGCTGATGAAATGCTTTCTCCTAAATACTTCATGAACACTCTTTTCTTGCCAGGCACTATGCAAGGTGCTACAAACCCAAGAACGAAAAAGACATGGCAAAAGTACAACATTCAGAAATTATTTGTATCCCCGGCACTAAGCATGAACAATGATCTGCACAGACACAGGAGACATGCAATAAATATCTGTCAAGTGAATGCGTGCATGAGTTCAGAATTGAGCGATGAAGCCAGACAAGTAAACAAGAAAATACAATATGGCATGATCGACACTGGTATAGAGCTATACAAGGGGGAAAGGGAAAAAGGCAATGAACATTTCCTGGGGATCTACTCTGTGATGGGCACTGTGGTCACTTTCCACTACATCACACAGGAGGAGGAGAAGCAGTTACCCAGTGTGGGGGCATCAGAGAAGGCTTCCAGAAGGAGAGGCTGCAATGCACTGACTCTCAACAGACAAGGAGGGTGAGTGTGTGTGTGTGTGTGTGTGTGTGTGCACATGCACACACATATGTGTTTGGAAGGAAGATGTAGAAATGTCAGGAATGAACCAGACACAGAAAACATGTGCAAGGACAGAGCACAGTCAAAGAAAAATAAAATAGAAAACTGAAATAGAAGCCTAAATAAAACCAGGTGCAAACAACAGAGCTGCGCAATTCAAAGCAATGAAAATGGAGGGGGGGATGCCTATTTAGATGTCATTTGAAGAGCAGTAGAAAGCCCACTGCCCAAAAACCATCTTCCTGACAGCCTGACGATGATGGCTGAAAGTGTGCCGCTAGAAACTCATTACTCTGAGTCATTGACAAATTGCCCTGCTAAAAAACAAATATCCCTCCCCGACTTCATTTCCTTTTTTTTTTTTTTTTTTTTTTTTTTTAAATCTGGTTACTAGATTGGTAGATCGGAGAATGTGATAGCTAGAGTGGATTTCATTTCATCCAGGCATTGGACAAAGTTTCCTATAATTTTCTTGTAGACGAGATGACAACGTATAGGCTGGACTCTCCAGCTGTTTGTTGAGAACTCGAGTCTGCAACTAGTTGAATATGGAATGGTTTGGTGTCAGACCAGAAGGGAAGTTCTAGCAGTGAGCCAAAAGGCTCTATTCTTGGCTGTGTCTTGTTCAGCCCATTTATAATTTTGGCTTTCTGCAAATAAGAGCTTTCAAAATGGTCAGAACTGCCTAAGATGGAATGGCTGCCTTGGGGAGCAGGGAGCACCAGGCACAGGGGATTTCAAGCCAGCCTTGGAGAATCCGTTGCAGAACACTCAAAGCAATGGAGAGGGCCTCTTTCTGTCAGTGTGGCATATGAATCAAGCATGAATTTCGAAGTCAAAAGACCTCAGTTCAAATCTCAGCTTTACCACTTACTAGAAACGTAACCCTGGGCAAAGTGCTTAACCATACTGGTTTCAATTTCCACATCTGTAAACTGGGGATCAAAACATCTGCCTTGCAGCAAATGCTGTGACAGTGTCAGGTGCAAAAAAAAAAAAAAAAAAAAAAGCACCTAGCACAATGCTTAACATGGTGTAGGTGTTCAATCAATGGCAGGTATTAGACACATTATTCCATTCTGTGATTCAGTGACTCAGAATAAGACATATAAATACCTGTCAACTCTTCCAGTGACTCAAGGTACTTTGAACGAATCTGGGCAGCCTTGGATTATGTTAAATCCAAACTGACAAGGTGATGGCTAATACTTAATAAATGCCAATTATGACTTTTAGATTTGACACACAGCAAAGAGCACAGGCTTGGGAGCCCTGTTTTATCATTGGGGCATCCCATACTGCATTTTTTTCACCCATTTCTTCATTGGATAAACATTCCTGGAGTACTGTGCCAGATCCTGGGGAAAACAAAAGATAAGATATGCTTCTGCCCTCAAGAAGCTCACAGTTTGGGGAGCTAGACAGCTTAAAAGAGAAATAACAACAAATTTTGCTTATAGGAGCACATACTAGGCCCAGAGGTAGCACAAAGAAGGGGGTGGACTAGAGGGAAAGAATGGGGGGGAATAACTTTCTAGAAGACATGATCTCTAAGTCTTCTTTTTTTAATGACCACATTGTACTTATATTTCAAAAAACCAATTCAGATGTCTGGTACAAAGTACAAAATGTACCAAAGGATGCGAAAGGCAAGTGGCAAGCTGGCCTCCCACCTCTGCCCCAGCCCCCAGTTCTCTGTAGAGGCAAATTATTGTTACTAGTATCTGGTGTAACTCTCCTGACCTGCTCCAAACTCAATTTTGGAAGTTGAATAAGAGTTTGGCTGGAGGACAAGGGGTCATTCTAGGCCGAGAGAACAGTGTGTCCAAAGGCGTGGAGGCAGCATGGGCTGCTTGGTTTGCTGTTCCTTGGGCACAAGGATAAGGAAAGCATTATAGGTCATAAAGAGGAGATAAGATTTGGAGGGTAGGCAGGGCCAGGTTGTGAAAGTCCTTGTAAGGGATGAAGAGAAGCTTGGACTCTACCAGGAAACAGTGGGGAGTCATGTAAGGCTTGAAGGAGAGAGGAGTGATGCGATGTGATTTGAAATTCAGAAAACTAATTCTAGCCCCAGTGTAGAGAACAGATTAAGGGGAGTAGGCTAAGAGTCAGGAGACTAGTTGAGAAACTATTTAGATAGTTTAAAGAAAGAAGATGGAAGGGGTGCCTGGGTGGCTCAGTGGGTTAAGCTGCTACCTTCATCTCGGGTCATGATCTCGGGGTCCTGGGATCAAGTCCCACATCGGGCTCTCTGCTCAGCGGGGAGCCTGCTTCCCTCCCTCTCTCTCTCTCTCTGCCAGCCTCTCCGTCTACTTGTGATCTCTCTCCATCAAATAAATAAATAAAATCTTTAAAAAAAAGAAAGAAAGAAGATGGAGAGTCTGGATTAGCATGGTGTAGTAACATAAAGAAATGAAATACCAGGGATTCCTGGGTGGTACAGTTGGTGAAGTGTCTGCCTTTGGGCTCAGGTCACAATCCCAGGGTCCTGGGATCGAGCCCCATGTTGGGCTCCCTGCTCAGTGGGGGGTTTGCTTCTCCTTCTCCACCCTGCTCATGTTCCTTCTTGTGCACTCTCTCTCTCTCAAATAAATAAATAAATAAATAATCTTTAAAAAAGAAAGACAAGACAAGTCATAGCAGAGACTTAGAAGATAGACTTAATGGGCGCCTGAGTAGCACAGCTGGTTAAGCAACTGCCTTCGGCTTGGGTCATGATCCTAGAATTCGAGGATAGAGTCCCACATCAGGCTCCCTGCTCAGCAGGGAATCTGTTTCTCCCTCTGACCACTCCCCTCTCATGCATTCTCTCTCTCTCAAATAAATAAATTTTTAAAATCTTTTTTAAAAAATAAGATAGACTTAACAAGTCTTGGCAACTGCTTGAATGAAGAGTCTTGGATGACTCTTGAGATTCAGGCCTGGACAACTGTGTGGACAGAGGTGTGGATCACCAAAATAGAGGTAGTGGGGTAGAGAGAGGATAGGGGGCAGATTTGAGTAAGGAAGATGAATTTGTGACACAGGGAGCTTGGTTTTGAGGTACCCATGGGACATACCATGTCCCACATGTTTAGTCACAATTGAGTAGTCAGGTTTGGAGCTCACAAGAGAGGGTTGAGTCTATAACCATGGTGCAGGGAGTCATCAGCATGGTAGGTAGATAAAACCATGGGGATGGATACAATGATCAAGGGGAAAGGTATAGAATGAGAAAAATGCTGGCAAAGACCAGCACTGAAAGGGTGGCAGAGGAAGAGTCCGCAAAGGGGCACAGGAAGGAGTAACCAAGAGGAATGAGAAGAATCATGAGAGGAAGAGCCTGACCAAAGCCAAGGAGTAGGCACTTTCAAGAGAGGCATGAAGGCAGAAGTGGAGTGAGGGCAATCGTTTACGTTATCTGCGGCAGAGAGAGTTCCAGGAAAATCAAGACTTCAGATTGTTCGTTGGGTTCAGCAATCAGGATGTCATTGGTTTCCTTAACAAGAGCAGTTAACAGTGGTGTTCTGGGGTCAGAAAAGCCAGAATGGGTGGTGGAAAGGGCAGGGCTGAGTTTTGAATGGGAGGTTAGGAAATGGAGGCAGCAAGTGTAGACTGTTCACTTTCGAAAAGCTTCCTTGATGATGGAAGGCAAGAAACAGGGTGAGTGCCAGCTGGGACCAGTCGAAGAAGAGTTTTTGTTTGTTTGTTTAGTGGGAGAAAGTGGAGCAGATCTAAATGCTCACTGGAAACATCCAATAAAAAAGAGAAAGAGTGGTTGAGGATACAAATGAGAAGGGGGATAACAATGGAGAAAAGTTCCCAAGAGGCAGGAGAGAATGGACTCTGAGGCATAAACAGATGCATTAGCCTTGAACTGGACAAGCTATGTCTATTCCTGTAAGAAGAAAGAAAGAAAGAATAGAAGGAAGGGAGGGAAAGAAAAGAAAAAGGAGGGGCGCCTGGGTGGCTCAGTGGGTTAAAGCCTCTGCCTTCAGCTCAGGTCATGATCGCAGGGTCCTGGGATCGAGCCCCACATCCGGCTCTCTGCTCAGCGGGGAGCCTGCTTCCTCCTCTCTCTCTCTGCCTGCCTCTCTGCCTCCTTGTGATCTCTCTCTGTCAAATAAATAAGTAAAATCTTAAAAAAAAAAAAAGAAAGAAAGAAAGAAAGAAAAGAAAATGGAGATTAGGACCTGTAGGGCCGCAGCTCTGTGGCAGGGTGGGGTAAGGGCAGGAAAATGAAAGTGAGCATCTGATGGCCTTGATTTGCATAACAAAATACGCGATCAGGTTATCTGTTGAAAACAAAGTAGATGATGGGAATAGGTTGGTAAAGTGGGCTGGACATGAAGAGGACTGAAAGGATTAAGCTTGTGGATGGGTCATCAAAATCACTCAGGATGGTAGCCAGAGTTGGGGAGACCATAACTGAGGTGCTGAGGTCCTCACTAAGTGAAAGACCTGGAGGGCAGTAGATAACAGGAAGTATGGGAAGAGGGTAGCTATAGCATCTCCTGGCCCCATGGGGTCAGAGAGAACAGAGACCCTCAACCACCAAACCTTTGGAGAGGTTGCTTAGTAGATCTTAGGTACTGTATCTGACCCAAAGTAGGTGCTCAATACACCTGAAGAGAGGACTTCCTTTTTTTTTAAGTCAACAGAATCATAAAATCATATTAGAAGATCATAGGAAGGAAGGGTCCTAATGCGCTCAGCACGGGTCAAACCACACAGGAAACGGTATGTCCATTTCCAGGTGCCTGATTTTAAGATGAGGGTCAAGAAACCACTGTAGGGGCGCCTGGATGGCTCAGTTGGTTAAGCAACTGCCTTCGGCTCAGGTCATGGTCCCGGAGTCCCGGGATCGAGTCCTGCATCAGGCTCCCAGCTCCATGGGGAGTCTGCTTCTCCCTATGACCTTCTCGCCTCTCATGCTCTCTCTCAAATAAATAAATAAAAATCTTAAAAAAAAAAAAAAAAAAGAAACCACTGTAGATTGAAGGCACCTGGGTGACTCAGTTGGTTAAGTGACTCTTGGTTTCAGCTCAGGTCATAATCTCACAGTCAGGAGGTCAAGGCCCATGTCAGGCTCCATGCTCAGCAAGGAGTCTGCTTGAGATTCTCTCTCCCTCTCCCCTCCCCCTCAACCCCCACCCTCATGCCGTACTCTCTCTCAAAAATAAATAAATAAATCCTTAAAAAATACTGAGGGACCTGGGTGGCTCAGTTGGTTAAGTGTCTGCCTGCAGCTCAGGTCATGATCCTAGGGTCCTGAGATCGAGCCCTGCATCAGGCTCCCTGCTCAGCAAGGAACCTGGTTCTCCCTCCCCCTCTGTTGCTCCCCCTGTTTGTGCTCTCCCACTCTCACTCTCTCTCACTTAAATAAATAAATAAAATCTTAAGAAAGAAAGAAAACAAAACAAAATACTGCAGACTGAGAACTGGGCGCGTTTAGTCTCACAAAGAGATGGTTAAAGAAGATACAAGAGCCCTCACGAAAAATTCAAGGGATTCTTTCTGCTCCATGTAGTAAAAGTAAGATTAATGGACAAGGAGTCACAAGGGAAGATGGCAAGTCCTTTTCAGTACAGTTTTTCATTTATCCAATCAAGAGATGTGAACTTATCCAGTGTATTTGAAGGGAGGCTGGACGAACACCTACTTGCAACAGGAGTTAGAAAGGCCACAGTTAGAGAGAAAGAGAAGATGGAAAAGCAATCCAGTCATTGTGCGCCACAGACCATCAAGTTGATTTGTAGACACTGTGAGAGACTATTTCCTACTTTAGAAAGTAGAGCTTGGCTAGAATAGAAGGCCCTCCCTGACTTTTGCTATTGGGGAAGAATGAGTCAGAGACTCTAAAAATAGAAGAAAAACTTGAAGAATGGCTCAAAATGATCACGATCAAAATCCTCGGAGGAGTAGGGTTGGGGAGAGGAGAGAGGAGAGGAGGCGGTAAGGTAAAGCAAACAACCTTCCAGGAAACAAATTTTACTGGCCTTCTGGAATTGGCAGGAGGACCCCGCGAACAGCCTTTCCAATAGCTGCCTTAAACCAATGCTTGGTATCATTTCAACTATGCCAAAGAAATAAGCCAGGCTGTTTCCTGCTGCAGATGAAGACAGCAGCTCTGAGAAAGGAAATTCGAAAGAGCTGGGACGTCAGTGTTACATGCTTTACCTTTATACAACTGTTCCTGGTGTTAGAGAGCTGGGAGCAGTTGCTAAAGCCTGGAACCCCCATGGCCTGTGATCTAGCTTGTGCCAGGAGACACTTGTGTCAGGAGCCTGATTCAGGCTGCTTAGAACTCAGAGTGGCAGAAAATGCTCATATGTCTTTAACACCTGTTTCTCAAAGAGCAGTTGAGAGGCCCCTGCGTGGTGTGGTCAGTTTAGCAACCGATTCTTGGTTTGGCTCAGGTCCTGATCTAAGGGTGGAGATACTGAGCCCTGCATTGGGTTCTGAGCTCAGCACAGAGTCTAAGTTTCTCTCTCCCTCTCCCTCTGCCCCTCCCTTCTGTTCTCTCTCACGCTCTCTCTCAAATAAAATATATCAATCTTTTAAAAATATAAATATAAACAAACAGTTGAGCATATGCTGAAACAGGCAGATCGAAAGCAGAGACAATGGCCTGGGGCCGCCTATAGGAGAAAAGGGAATCATAAATCGAAGTTCAGTGTTGAAGCTGACCCTGATAAAATTAAGAATGGGGTGTTAATTGACGCTTGATTGTTTCGTTTATCGATTGCACCCTGTGGCCCTGCTCCTCAGTGCTGCCCGGGGCCCACAGGAGCAGCATCACCTGAGAGCCAGTTAAGAAAGCAGGAGGCTCAGGGCTTCCTCCCCAGGCCTGCTGAAGAGACATCAGCTTCGGGGGGCTTCGGATGATTTTGTATGCATAGTTAACAGTTTGAGAAGCATTTGTCTGTACCAGGTTCTTGTGCCTAGCAAAACTCTGTACCAGGTTCTTGTGCCTAGCAAAACTCTTCCCCTTCACCTCTCTAGATAGCTCCATTCTTTGTGAGCTCACTGATAACTCTAATCCTGGCTGATAGCCCTCCCTGTTGGTGATGTACCTCCCGATAAGGGAAAGAAAAGGCTGGCTGAGTACAGACTGTAAAAGCCTGGGTCTGGGGAGTGGGAAACTCCTGACCTGCTCTCTAACCGTACCCAGGAACCTTCGTCAAGCTCACTGACTTTCCTGAAACTCTGTCTCCCGGTCTATAGAATAAAGGTCATTACAGCGTTTACTTGCGAGTGATTTTGTGAGGCCGAAATGAGGAGCAGGTAGGTGAATCGACGTAGAGGAGCAGCCCAGGATATGGTAGTCATAATTACTGAAAGCTGTCAGTTTTGAAGGAAAATTAGAAAGAAAAAAGAACTAGTGCTGTGACCGCCTGCAGCCTCGCAAAGTCATCAGAGGATGTCCGAGGAGCCTTCATGAAAGCCTCATTCTACCTCACCCAACTCGACTTCCTTGTCTCCTGTTCCAGCCAGTGGCCCAGGCTAAAGCATGACTTACTCCCTTGGACTGTCTTCCTATTTTGGCTGAATGACCAAATTTTCAACCTTTTCATTGCAAATGGCCCACACTTCTAGTACATTAAAGTGTGTGTGTGTTTAGAGTGGTGGGCTGGCCTGGAAATATAACTACCATTTATAACAATATTTTCTTCTCTTTCTTTTAATAAATTGTATCTATTTGTGTGGGGAGGTGGGGAGCACAGAGAGAGAGGGAGAAGGAGACTCCCCACCGGGCAGAGAGCCCTACATGGGCCTCGATCCCAGGACCCTGAGATCAGGACCTGAGCTGAAGCCAGCAGCCCAACTGTCTGAGCCACCCAAGTGCCCCGAAGGTATTTTCTTCTATGGGAGAATTCCTGTCACCTTGCAAACAATTGACTTCAGAATGAACTTTGAGATCTCAGTCTCTGTACAAGTTAGAGGCTACCTTAGGTCAACATATGGAGTGGGGATAAAGGACTGGATAAAGCAGGTCCGGAATTCCAGAGGTGACTGGAAGGTAAATGAGAATGCCAAGGAGTGGAAAGTGGGGCCAAGAGATCAATCTGAGTGCACAGTATCAGGATTCAGAAAGCTAATACAGGAAGGGAGATACATGTCGGGAAGGATATTAAAAACCAGCACCAACACCACAAACCATTTTTCTACTATATTAGGTCAGGGGCCTCTAATCAGTAGCTTGGGATCTACAAACGACGTCAAAGCCTTACAAGTTATCTCCGCAAGGTAGTTACCCTCCTCATGCCCTGCTCTCTGCAATGTACCTGGCTTCTCAGCTCAGAGAGGAAGACAGCAGCCTCCCGCCCCTCCAGCCCTCCTCACCCCCACACCCCCAGGTTCATTCATCTTCCCTCTATCCTTAAACCTCCCTCTTGCCAGAGGAGATCGAAAGCTTTAGGAAAGTATAACACAGCTTTTCCTTACAAAAAGCAGAGGAGTCCTGGATTGGGTAAAACGAGATGCTAAAAACAGGCTCCCCAAGTTGGAGGGGTGGAAAGCTAGTTCATAAAGGACCCGGAAAAGGCAAAGGACTTGGGGTGCCTGGGTGGCTTAGTCGGTTAAGTGTCTGACTCGTGATTTTGGCTCAGGTCATGATCTCAGGGCCATGAGATCTAGACCCCACTTGGGCTCCCAGCTCAGCAGGGAGCCTGCTTCCTCCTCACTCTCCCTCTGCTACCCCCCTCCCACTGGCGCATGCTCTCTCTCTCTCTCTCTCCCTCTCTCAAATAAACCAATAAATAAATCGTTTTTTAAAAGAAAAAGCAAAGGACTTTTGTGCCTTCTAACTGAAGTCTTCAGGAAGAAGATTGATTATATCTGGGGCACTTGGGGTTAACAGGGCAGCAAGCTAGCAACCTCTGATACCCACCAGTTAAATTCCCATTAGAATATTCATGAAGCTCTGCAAAAACTGGAAGAGTTGCCCTGCTAGGGAAACCAGAGAAAAAGCCAGCCCCAGCTTCTGGAGAAAAAGGAGTTGCTCTTGGCTTTTGTGGGGAGATGGGGCTGGACTGTGGAGTAGATTTGTGGCCTACGTACACTCTATTCTCTGATCCAGAACAATGAGCATGCCCAAAAAAGATGGGGAAGGCTTTCGATTCATGTCTATCAGCTGGCTTCAGCAATCCAGGGGCCGTACTGATCAGAAAACCAGAGACTATCTCTTTACCACACAGAAAATACTTTCTGAGGCAACCAGGAGGCAATTACTTTTTCTACTATCAGCTCGGCTGTACTCTATATGCTTCTGGAGACTACCTGAGCACAGCACATGGCTGGGTCAGTGTTTTTTTTTTTTTTTTTAAATATTTTATTTATTTATTTGAGACAGAGAGAGATCACAAGTGGGGGGTGGGCAAAGGGAGAGGGAGAAGCAGACTCCCTGCTGAGCAGGGAGCCTGACGCAGGGCTCAATCCCTGGACTCAGAGATCTTGATCTGAGCCCAAGGCAGATGCTTAACCGACTGAGCCCCCCCGTTTCCCCCTAGCTGGTGGTTGTTATGAGGAAAAGCTTCCAGTGAAACACTCCAAACATAAGCATGCTTGGAGACATCATATCTAAAGCAATTTAACAGGACAAACTGCACAGTCAGACAACACAGAAGATAGGAGACAGAAGATTCCGTCTCAGTCCAGTAGAACCTCCAAATAATAAAACCACGACCAACAACACTATCAACCCCACAATGTATGGGGCACTTACTAGGTGCCTGGCACCATCTTTAGTACTCTACGTGCATTATCTCATTTCTTCCTCATAGTGGAGGAATTTATTATTTATTTTTTATTTTTAAATAATTTATTTTTTTATTTTTATTGTGTTTGTTTATTCATTTATTATTTATTCCTCAAATTTGTTTGAAAGGGTCAGGTAGTGATACCTACTATTTATTGAGCTTTTACTATGTGCTAAGCACTAAATATTTTAAATTCACTATCACATTAGGCGAGTGCTTACGAGGCACTAGAAAATGGGCTCAGCCTTCCCAATTCATTTTTTTAAATTTTTAAATTTTTTATTTTTTCAGCGTAACAGTATTATTTTTGCACCACACCCAGTGCTCCATGCAATCCGTGCCCTCTCCAATACCCACCACCTGGCTCCCCCAACCTCCCACCCCCCCGCCCCTTCAAAACCCTCAGGTTGTTTTTCAGAGTCCATAGTCTCTCATGGTTCACCACCCCTTCCAATTTCCCCCAACTCCCTTCTCCTCTCTATCTCCCCATGTCCTCCATGCTATTTGTTATGCTCCACAAATAAGTGAAACCATATGATAATTGACTCTCTCTGCTTGACTTATTTCACTCAGCATAATCTCTTCCAGTCCCATCCATGTTGCTACAAAAGTTGGATATTCATCCTTTCTGATGGAGACATAATACTCCATAGTGTATATGGACCACATCTTCCCTATCCATTCATCTGTTGAAGGGCATCTTGGTTCTTTCCACAGTTTGGCGACCGTGGCCATTGCTGCTATAAACATTGGGGTACAGATGGCCCTTCTTTTCACTACATCTGTATCTTTGGGGTAAATACCCAGTAGTGCAATGGCAGAGTCATAGGGAAGCTCTATTTTTAATTTCTTGAGGAATCTCCACACTGTTCTCCAAAGTGGCTGCACCAACTTGTATTCCCACCAACAATGTAAGAGGGTTCCCCTTTCCCAATTCATTTTTAAGGCTCAATTCAGGCATCACCTCTTCCAGGAAGCCTTCCTTGATCTTCCCAATCTGGCTTACATGTGCCCACACTGTGTTACTTCCATCACCACCCTATGCTGCCATCTATTACACTTTTTTTTAAGATTTATTTATTTATTTATTTGACACAGAGAGAAAGAGAGGGAGAGAAAGAGAGAGAGACAACACAGGTAGGCAGAGAGAGATGAGGAAGCAAGCTCTCTGTTGAGCAGAGAGCCCGATGCAGGGCTCTATCCCAGGACCCTGAGATCATGAACTGAGCCGAAGGCAGAGGCCTAACCCACTGAGCCACCCAGGCACCCTCATCTATCACATATTTTATCTCATAACTTACTTACTCTCTCTCCCTGCCTCCCTCACTTCCTCTCCCCAACCCCTCTCTCTGAGCTCCAGAAGAAAACACTGCAGATATTAGGATGCAATAATATATGACCTCCATGAAATGGTTCTATCAAGAGGGAGGCTAAGAAAAAAGTTGTTCTCGGCTGGCAGAATCGTGGCTGAATTTTGATGCTTCTCCATACCATACTGTTTTCTAAATACTCTTATATTACTTTAATAACTCAATTATTAACTACATTAACTATATAACTACAACGTACTAATTTTTTGGCAAATGATAACACTAGAAAGTCCCTCTCCTTTACTCCCCCCCCCAACACCTAATCCCACCCCCTCCTTCAAGGTCACCACCATCAACAGTTTAGCTAGAATTCTTCCATAGGGGGGATATACTTTATTTTCAGCAAGACAAAAATGTGTCTATTCTGAATAGAGCAAATCCCAGTTGTAATAGAGGGATGGAAAACCAAGCTATAGTCAAATAAATCAGAATTTAAAGAATATTTAGAATAACTAGAGATTCTTGGGTACCAGGGCTATATATTACTACTGCTGCTGCTGCTGCTGCTACTACTACTACTACCACTACTTTTTGAAGTTCTTAAAATGGTAACCATTTGCTGAGCTCTATGGTGGATGAGTAAAGTGACCCTCAAGGGAGATTAAGAAATCTGATATACCCTGAAATAAATAATATGTTATATGTTGATAAAAAATAAATTCAATTAAATTTAAAAAAAAAAGAAACTTGATATAATGGGGTGCCTGGGTGGCTCAGTTGGTGAAGCATCTGCCTTCAGCTCAGGTTATAATCCCAGGGTCCTGGGATCCAACCCTGCATCAGGCTTTCTGCTCAGCGGGAGAGTCTGTTCCCTCTCACTCTCTCTGTTCTCTCTCTCTCTTTCTCAAATAAATAAATAAAATCTTTTAAAAATTTTTTAAAAAGGAAACCTAATCCAAGTACCCATTCACACATCCTTCTATCCAAATCCTTCTCACTCATATACAGCTGTATTCTAACATCCCCCACATGCATGCACACGCATGTATCCACAATAGGCAAAGCCCCAGATAGAAATACGCAATCACAAAGACTCAAATGGCCGACATATGTAGGATCCTACTTTTGTTTTCTTATTAACTCTATCCAATTCACATCAGTTCTCAGTTCATGTTCTCTTAACACTTGCATATAAATTTGCACCTCATCCTTTTCGTGTAAAAAAAAAAAAAAAAAACTAGAAGAAGGGATGGACATTGAGTTCATAGGGTTCAGCTCCCTATCTGCAAACAGAGGTATCTATTTGAAACATCTATCTAGCTTCTACTTAACGATCCTTAAGGACACTTTAAAATTGCCCCCACTTGCTCATCTCCATATTTTATTTCCTCTTGGTCAATCAACAAATATTTATTGAACAACAACCAGGCCCAAGCATTGTGCTAAGAAAGTTTGTGGTTAGGAACATAATAGCTCCTAAACCTGGCTGCCTGTAAAAATCACCCTGGGCTGGGTGGGTGCGCCTCGGAGGCTCAGTTAGCCATCAAACTCTTGATTTTGGGTCAGGTCATGATCTCCGGGTTGTGTGATCGAGCCCTGCCACGGGCTCTGTTCTGGGCAGGGAGCCTGCTTAAGATTCTTTCTCCCTCTGCACCCCCACCCCTTCAAAAAATAAAATAAAACATCTGGGGACATTTAAAATCATACATCCCTGGTCCCCACTCCAGACCTACTGAATCTGGATTCTTGTAGTTGGGGTCTGTGATGGGCTATACTGTGTCCTCTCCCAATCCCGCATGTTGAAGTCCTAAACCCCCAGTGATTCAGAATGTGACCATATTTGGTGATGGGGGTCTTTGAAGAGGTAATTAAGCTAAAATTAGTTCATTAAGGTAAGCCCTAGTCCAGGATGACGGCTTCCTTATAAGACAAGGAAATTTGGATACAGACATACACAGAGGAAAGACCATGCAAAGACACAGGGAGAAGACAGCCATGTACAAGGCAAGGAGAGAGGCCTCACAATGCCTTGATCTCACACTTCTAGCTTCTGGAACTGTGAGAAAATACATTTCTGTCATTCTCTTCCACTTGCCAGCTGTGTAACCTTGGAAAATTAATTTCATTTCTCTCAGAGCTATAAAACAAGGCTACCTCATAGGCTTGCTATGAGGGATGAATGGCAAATGGCTGTTAAGACCCAGCACAATAGCTCACATGTAGGCAAGGCTCATTCGTGTTAGCTATTGTTTTAATATTATAAGGTGGTTGGTCTAGAGCAAGGATTCTTAAAAATCCAGAGGATAAATAAAATTCAGTGGAAAACGTTACATCTCCATTTTCTGCAACCTCTAACTGAAATTCAGATTTCCTTCAGTTACAAATGCAGAGAACAGACCACAGTAGTATTACCAGCACCTGTGACTTTGTTGCTGGTGGCAATCACAGTTTTAGGTCACGTTACTGTTATTACAAGTATTCTTAAATACTTTTTACACTCATTACTTTGAAGTTACCATGGTTATCATAGCTGCGTCTAGATCTTGGCGTTTACTACATGAATAACAAGCATTTATATTATGTAACTATATCACAGCTTCCTATTTTTGATCTTCGGATAACGGCATAACAATGTAAGATTTTATTTTTTTATTTATTTATTTATTTATTTATTTGAGAGCGAGGGAGCACTAGCAGGGTAAGGGGTAAAGGGAGAAGCAGACTCCCCCGTGAGTAGGGAGCCCGATGCGATACGGGGCTCCATCCCAGAACTCTGGGATCATGACCTGAGCCTTTGGCAGATGCTTCACCGACTGAGCCACCCAGGTGCCCTGGATAATAGCATAACGATGGAATTGATTTCCTTTGTAATCCTACACATTCTATTTTACATATCTAAAGACACTGTTCTAAGAAGAGGTCCACAGGCTTCACTGTACTATCAAAAGGTTTCTTGGCACAAATACATTTAAGAACCCCTGATTCAGGTTTTTAAACCCATGCTGCCTACGACAATCTACAAATTTATAATGAACAATTGTCAACAGTTTCAGGAAGGATAATCTGCTTTCTCCAGCAAAGAAAGGTGAACAAAATAATTTTGAGGGTAGGGAAACAGGATTGCCTGAAAATCACTGTTTATGTGCCTTCACTTGAACCTAGCTAGACTGCAAATGCCTAGATATGCTGGATAATCTCTCTGTGCTCAATTTCCCTGTCTCTTACATGAGAATGATGGTAGTATCTAATTCGGTTTTTTTTTGGTCCAATCTTCTTAAAAACAACTGTTATATTTTCTAAATGTTTGATAAACCCATCATTACAAAGTCACCTAATTACTTTTTAAATTTTTTTTAATAAAGATTTTATTTATTTATTTGACACACAGAGAGAGATCACAAGTAAGCAGAGCAGCAGGCAGAGAGAGGTGGGGAAGCAGGCTCCCCGCCGAATAGGGAGCCCGATGTGGGGCTCAATCCCAGGATGCTGGGATCGTGACCTGTGACCTGAGTCAAAGGCAGAGGCTTAACCCACTGAGCCACCCAGGCGCCCCACAAAGTCACCTAATTATTAAAGGCACAAGCTTCCAAGTCAGAAAGCTGTAGAGGGTTCAAATTCAAATGCCTAGCTTATGACGTATGTGACCTGAAAGTTTTTTTAACTTCCCCAAGCCCATTTCATCACCGGAATTTAGTACCTGCTTCACAGGGCTGTCTTGAGGCTTAAATGAGATATTATATGTAAAATGTCTAGCCTGGGACGCCTGGGTGATTCAGTGCATTGAGCTTCTGCCTTCGGCTCAAATTATGATCTTGGGATCATGAGAAGGAGCCCCATGTGGGGCAGACTCCTTGCTCAGCAGTGAGCCTGCTTCTCCCTCTGCCTGCTGCTCCCCCTACATGTGCACGCTCTTTCTCTGATAAACAATCTTTAAAAAAAAAAATAGCAAAAGCTTTAAAAAATAAAAAAATAAAGTGTCTGGCACATAGCAGGGGCTCAATAAATGATATGTATCCTTTTTAAAAGAGATTTTATTTATCTGAGAGAGAGAGAGAAGGCAAGCAGGGGAGGAGCAGAGGAGGAGAAGCAGCCGAGGGAGAGGAGGAGCAGAGCGGGTAAGGAGAGGGAAAGAATCTCCAGCGGACTCTGCAGAGCATGGAACCCACCCCAGGAGAGCAGGAGGGGCTCCTTCTCATGACCCTAAGATTATGACCTGAACTGAAACCAAGGATCAGATGCTTAACCCTTAACGGACTGAGCTACCCACGTGCCCCCTATCCTTTTTTTTAAGAGTTGTGAAATGCATAGACAAACTGGTGAAGTGAGAGGATCCCCCACACGTTCCCACAAGCCCCTCGAAGACCTGGTCCCTCCTCTTCTTCCAGCCTTGCTGCTCACTATTCCATCTCTCATCTTGTTCTCCTAGGACACCAACTTGCTTTGTAATGACTCTGAACGCCTCCCAGCATACCTGATGCCCCCGCCCCCGTACCCCTGCCTCTGTTCTCTGCTCTCTCTACCTGGATTGTCCCTCCCTCCTTCCAGAACTGACACCTTCTCCAGGCTCCCATGGCACTTGTTTCCACCACACACCAGGCGTCCATCATTATGGCGTCCATCATTATTGTACTGTTTCGTCTGTTGATGTATCTGTTTTGCCAGCAAGGCCATGAGTTCTTTGAGGGCCTGGGCTATGTCTTATTTACCTTGGAATCTCCACTAACACTGTACCTGGCATGGGTCAAGTGCAGAGCAAGTGACCCTTAGATGACCCCATCTGAGAAAGTGATGTCCCTTGTCTTCCCTTTCTGCTCCACCCAGAAATCTACCACCAGGTCCCTGTAGAAGTGCCCCCCCCCCACCTCTGGTTGCTGGGTTCATGCAAGAGCATTTTGCTGCTCTGAATATCTCCACCGAACACGGTGTCTGTGAGCAAAGGGAGGTGTCACAGACAGGAGCCAATGGGGGGGGGGGCTGCCCAGTCAGCCTTCCTCTGGAGGTATGCTATGTGTCACTATAAGCTGGACTTGCATGCAAACACATGGTAGCTTTCTGACCCTCTCTCTGAACTATCCAGATTTTTCTATATCTAAGTTATATTTGCTCTTGATCAGCCTGGATATAGTATGCAAAGCTGCACTGAATTATTAACAACACTGCTAGAGAGCAAGGACTACAACAAGGGAAATGTCAAGGGGAAAAAATCTTCAGTTTAATGGTGCCAAATGCCAAGAAGGAAATACTTCTACCAGGACCTCGTCCCAAGGTTATGAACAAAGATAAGAGGACTCAGGCAAGCAGAGAAGCAAAAGGCCCCAGCAGTTCTCAAAACACAACTTAAGCAAACATTTATGGAGCTAATATATTTTGTTATAATGTTTAACATAAAATAATTATAAACAAGAGGGAAAATCATAAACACTGTAATTAAAAAACAATTCAGTAGGCTATAAGTCTGCACAATGCCTGTGAAATTTCATATTCTACTACCTCCTCTGGCTTTTACCCAAGAACATTAAAAAAAAAAGGGGGAAGAAGAAGAAAAGGGGGGGAAATTAACGCATCTAAAGGATTGCTTTGGTTTCATAATCATTTTCATAAAGGACTGGCTTTTGGGAGACCAAACTGAATCCTCAGCAGGCTGTGAGAGCATAGGGACCATGCTCTCAGTTCTGCGGGTCTGGTCAGTGACCTCCAAAAGCCACTTTCATCTCTGATCCTGGGATCTTGTTGGGAGCTAGGGATACAGCTTGTTTCTGGTTTTCTGGCCCCTAAGGCAGAGAGAGCACTGCCCTCCCTCCACCCCTCCCTCCCACCATTTCCGCAAGTTGTGGGGCCCCCATACAAGACCCACTGGGCCCTGGGAACGGGGAGTTCTTTGGCTGCCCTTTGCTCCTAGTCACAGGGCTGCTCCTTGTGGCACCCAGAGGGAATTTCAAATGTAGGGAAAGCCCAATCTGCAGGGACTCGGGCAAATGAAGCTCCACCAGAAAGAAGGGGCCCCTAGCCCTGACTGGTGTCCGGGTGTTCAGGTCGGTTATGGGGGCCCCTTTTTACATAAAATCTGCCTCCGTTTTCCTCCCGCTCTGGGAACCAATGCAGTGAGGATTCCACTAGGCGGCACCTCTGTGGTCTCCCGGGAGTTTGAACTCTGTGACCGAGGCAGGGAATGTTCCAGGTCTGAAACACAAGATGGCAGTATACGCTACCCTATTGCTAGGGCCACGAGCTTATGGGGGGGGGGGGAGCGAGTCGGCGGGGGGTGGGGAGCGCTGACTGAAACTGAAATCCATCTGAGTTTTATGTGCAGACTGAACATCATGAATATCTGGAATTTTTTTTTCAGGAGCCAATAATTATTGAATCCTCCACATTTCGGGGTAGTCCAATTCCCCAAGCCCTGAGCCACCCTGAAAGCCTGTCCTGCCCACCCAGCCCTTCCCCACATCTTAAAAAGCCCAAGGGGTATGTGACCCAAGGAATCAGCCTGCCTCGCTCTCCACGGATTTGACCTTTCACCTTTCCTCAGCCCCAGAAGCACCCTCTGCTCGGAGCCAAGAACTCCTCGGCTCGCAGTTTCACGCCACCCCCGTGCCTATGAGCATTTCCTCACCACAGCTCTCGAAAGGGTGAGGACAGAGACCAACTAAGGTGGCAGACGGGGATCAGAAAAGGCAGGGCAGCAAGCTTGGAAAAGTAGGGGAAAATAAGTTAAGTGAGGAGAAAGGGGCAGACCCGAGGAGAAAGCGTGGGTTGCTGACGCGAGGGACACGCGGGGGGAAATCGAATGGGGGAAATGAAGGGGACAGAAAGAAAAAGACGGAGAATGGGGAAGGGGGATGGGGAAGAAGACGGGGAATGGGGGAGAAGCCGGGGAGTAGGGAAGAAGATGGTAATGGGGAAGACGGGGAATAGGGGAAGATGGGGAATGGGGGAGAAGAGGGGAGAATGAGGAAATGCCGAGGAGGGGAAAAAAAAAAAAAAGAAATAAGGAAGGGGGGCAAGAAAGAAAAGGAAGAGGAGCGGAAACGGGTAAAGAAAGAAATACGGGGAAGAAAGAAAATGAAAGAAAGGGGAAAGAGTGGGGAAGAAGTGCCGAGAGACGGAAGGGCAAACGGAGACGCGAGCCCAGGAAGGGAGAAGGGGCAAGGCAGCGGGAAGCCACCCGGGGAGCTGGCATTCCCTGAAGCCCGGGCACTGATGGCCTCAGAAGGGGTTCAGGGAAGAGAAGAGAGTGCGCGTGGGGGAAAGAGGGGAAGATCAGGAGAAGAAGGGGCCAGAAACCGAGGCGAGTTTGAGCGTGCTTCCGTGAGTTTCGTTTAAGGCATTCCCCTGGGCACCGCGAGAGCGTGCCGGGCGCTCTCAGACTCCCCGCGGGGGCAGCCGTTCTCTCTCTGCAGACCCCCCAAATAGGCTGGTGGCGGGGCGGAGGGTTAAGGCAGCGACGAGACGGGCTCGCGCGGGCGGCGTCTCTCCTGCAGGGGGACCCGTCCTCGGCGGGACGCCGAACATCTGCCCTCCCGCGGAGCTCGAGACCGGGTTGGCGCGGCATGAGCGGCTGACCGCGAGTAGATTTCTGACGGTGGATGCGCCTTGAGCGGCCAGAGAGCCCGAGCGGCGGCAGCGCCAGGCGCGCGGACGGGGGGAGAGCCGGGCCGGGTTCCCGAGAGCGCGGGCCAGGGTGCGAGCGGCCGTGTGGGTGCGAGGGCACGAGGGTGCGGGCGGCGGAGGGGGGGAGGGGGGCGGGAGCTTGGGGGGCAGGACCCAGGCGGCCGCCAAGGAAGCGGCGAGGAGCGCTCACCGCCGGCCCCCCTGGGGTAATTTACATGCTGTCACAGCCCCGTGCTGACTCCTGGGCGTGCAGCTCGCTCACTCGCTCACTGGCTCCCTCGCTCACTCGCTCACTCGCTCTCCGCTCCTGCCACCGCACAGCCGGCACAACCCAGGGGAGCCCGAGAGCGGGAGAGCCAGCGAGCCGGGGAGGGAGGGAGCAAAGGAGGGAGGGAACGAGGGCGCGCCCTGGCTCTCCCTCTGCCCTGCTGCCCGCCCTTCCTGCTGCCACAGGTCCGCCGAGCCCCGCTCACACTTGGGAAACTTAGGACTGCGCTAGAGCCGCGTGTGGCACCTGGGGGGGGGGGGGCGGGCAGCCCCAGCCTCTAGAGGAGGGGGAGGAGGAAGAGGAGGAAGTGAGCCCGAAGGATCCGCTCAGAGCTGTTTGTCCAGCTGTTTCTATTCGCACCCAGGGCAGCACAGCCAGGAGGGGGCCGAGCCGAGGGTGGCTGGCTTTAGGCGCTAATTTCCAACTCCTCTCGCAGCTTGTGTTTTCCAGACACCCTGGAGTCCCCTCAAGCTAGCCCGGCGGGCGCGCACCTGCCAGCCGACCCTGACCTCGAGGGCCAAACGGCCCCCGAGCCTGAGAAGATGGCCCAGCCCAAGACCGACTGTCGTTCACCTGTCGGTCTCGACTGCTGCAACTGCTGCCTGGACCTGGCCCACCGGAGCGGGCTCCAGCGCGACAGCAGCGGAGAAAACAACAATCCGGGCAGCCCTACCGTGAGCAACTTTCGGCAGCTGCAGGAGAAGCTAATCTTCGAGAACCTCAACACCGACAAGCTCAACAGCATAATGCGGCAGGATTCGCTAGAGCCCGTGCTGCGGGACCCCTGCTACCTGATCAACGAGGGCATCTGCAACCGCAACATCGACCAGACCATGCTCTCCATCCTGCTCTTCTTCCACAGGTGGGTGCCTGGGCAGACGGGTGGGCACGCGGTCCAGGCTGGCGCCGGCCTTTACCGGACCCTCACCTCTGACGGAAAGGGTGACCGAGTTGTTCACGCGGTGGGGTTGAGGGAGCACTGGGGAGGCGGGGCTCCCGGTGTCCGAGACCTGACTCGGACCCTTATGCTCCTCTGAGGCCAGCAGGGCAGAGGGGAGGCCCGGCAGGTGGGAGCCTTATTTTGAAGGGAATTTGAGACTTGCCTAGGGAAATGCTGGAGTCCAGGAGGTGGGCAGAGCCCTAGCTCGGTTTGGGGGTAGCCAGCGGCACCCCCTCCTGAAATGCGCACGTTTCTGCTTCCGTTTTGGGGATTCTGCCACGGGATGCTCCTGGGATCCGAGTTCCACCTTTCTCAGAAGCCCATTTCTAAATATGCAAACTCGGGTTGCAATTGCAAGAGCTTTTAAATTACAGAGTGGCCCTGACTGACATCGAGGGCAAGCAAAATGTCAGGACAAATTAAGCTGCTGCTGGCATGGGGGGAGGGTGAAGAATAAGAAAAATTAGACATGTGTGAGAATTTTTTGAGACTCTGGATGGTATTTTTTGAGACTCCGTGGATCACGGCCTTCAATTTCCAGTGGCGGCTAAAAGCAGCCCCTGAGAGAGCATCCTGTGATGGGTGGGTGGGTGGATGAACCCCCATCTCCGCAGGCCTGTGTTGGAGTGCAGGTCAGACTTTCTAGATATCCTGCTGAAGAACAAGGAAGGGAGGGAGAGGGGAAAAACACAATGGGAAGACTCAAGGTTGCCGCTATCCTCCAGTCCAAGACATTCTGGTAAGAGCCAGTCTTGGTAGCAGAGAGGCAACTGAGGCAGTTTTGAGACAGGGGAGGCAGGAAACCCAGCCCTGGGTTTGGGGTCTTAGAACCATCCGGACAGGACACTGGGTGCGCGTGTGCGCATCTGTGCTTGTGTGTGTGTGTGTGTGTGTGTGTACGCACGCATGTATAGGGGTGGATCTTATTCTCTCTCAACAACAAAGGTTATGTAAGAGGAGAACCCCGCTGTGGGAGACCAGGGTTGTGGTACAAGTTGTGGTTCTACCTCCACGTGTGAACCTGAGCAAGTTCCCTGATCTTTCTGGTCTCTTAAGACTCATGTTCTGAGGGGCGCCTGGGTGGCTCAGTGGGTTAAAGCCTCTGCCTTGGGCTCAGGTCATGATCTCAGGGTCCTGGGATCCAGCCCCACCGGCTCTCTGCTCAGCAAGGAGCCTGCTTCCCTTTCTTTCTCTCTCTCTCCCTCTCTCTCTCTGCCTGCCTCTCTGCCTACTTGTGATCTCTGTCTGTCAAATGAATAGATAAAATCTTTAAAAACAAACAAACAAACAGACTCCTAGTTCTGAGATTCCAGGTCTGGAGGGGGGAGGTGGTGTGTTGAGCCAAGGTAATAGGAAATTTTCAGCACCCACAGACTATTGAATCATTGGGTGGCTTTGTGAAGCCCACATGGGACATTTTCAAAGTGATTCCATTGGCAGGAACTGCCCTCACTTGGTACTAAGACCAGGTTTGCCTCTGCAGCCCCACAAGCAGGGCTGCCGATTTCTTTGGCACTATCATAACAAGTTGTATTTCTCAGGCATTTTACAGGCCATCAAAGCCCTTTCTCGTTTATTGTTTCACACGAAGCACCAATTGTCTCAAAGAAACCAGGCCGCATACAGAACAGGTTTCTAGGGAATCTTCGTTTCTTGTGAAAGATTACTACAAGTGTATTCACACCACAGACAACCCGCAGCCCCTGCCCAGCTAAAGCCCTAACAGGCTCCTAATAATCCTGCTCCACACCACAGGAGAGTGGTGGTGAGGAGTGGCAGAAACACCAGGAAAGAGCGTCTACAGCATTTGTACTCTTTTTGGGGGGAGAGAAACTGCCCTAAATGGCCTTGCTAAAGTGTAAGAGGGGACACTTCCTCGGCTCTGGTTTCTAGGTTCAGGACCTAGGAGGGTAGGACCTAGGTGAGTGAGGTCTGAGGCTAAGAGCCTAAGATCAGTGTTGGTTTGTGCCACACCTAGAGATGCTTTCTGGTTGTCTGGGTTTCTTGAATGGAAAAACCTCCTTCGACACCTACTCCCATGGACACCTGCCTGTTGACACTTGTTTCTTGGCAAAGCCTGGAAATACTATGGGTTGGGGGTGGGGGCGCTGAGGGCATTGGTCAAGGGAGGAGGGCGAATGGTTAAAAAGGTGTACCTGAGTCCTGTGCCTCTAGCAATCAGAGCAATTCGGTGTCCCAAACAGTTGAGCAGCAAACCAGTAAGCCCTCAGGCTTCCGTGAGGCAGGGGAATGACCGAGTCCTGTGGTAACAGCCGTAGAGTTCTAGAAGGATGAAGCATTGTCTCAGTTTCCTTGACCTTTCTGGGACCTTAGAGATTAGACATTCTGAATGTGGTTTAGGCTTTGCCCAGAATGACATCCTCCTTAGCAAAGTAGGAGACCATTATTGCTGGTCATGGGACTTCTCTGGTCTCTGAGCTGGGCAGCCTTCTCCAAAGTGAAAATCTCCTCTTTCTTACTTCATTTATTCCCTGGGCATCTGTCTTCAAAACTCAGCCATCCCTTTTACTTCGGTTCCATTTAATGATTTGATATTTCAAATTCCTGTCTGGGTATACTTTTCCTTTAATTTGTTGACTTTGAAGGCTGTCTCTTCTAGAAAAGCGACTCATCCGCCTCTCCTCCTGCAGCCCACTCACCTGCTGCCAGGGCTCCTGTATTCCAGGGAGGAAGGGCAGGGCGGGGCACATTCTTCATTTCTATCTGGTTTGTCTACTTTGACCTGCCCCTGGCTCCTAGCTTAGTTCTTGGAATCCTTGGAACACAAGAGTGTAAGCAATCTGAGGGCAGGACTGTGTTTTACACTCACTTGGTTCTCCCTCAGCTACTTGTTAGACAGCCGGTACTCAGTAACTGGTTTTTTTGTTTGTTTGTTTGTTTGTTTGTTTTTTGTAACCAGATGACTGATTAATTATTGGTGTGGTCCTCTGTAAAGATTTTACAACTTTAAACTAGTCTTGGAAAATCCTTATTAATATTTAAGTGTGATCTCTGTTGTTTGAACCACATACATTTATTCCTAGCCTAGTAGAAGTCCCTATGGACATGCAACTTGTTCATATATAAGGATGCCTCTAAAATATCGGGTGAGAGGAAGATGTGTTTTGTTTTTTAAAAGATTGTATTTATTTGAGATTGAGAGAGAGAGAGCACAAACAGGGAGGAGGGGCAGAGAGAGAAGCCGACTCCCCACTGAGCAGGGAGCCCAAACGGGGCTGGATCCCAGGACCCTGAGATCATGACCTGAACTGATGGCAGAAGTGTAACTGACTGAGCCACCCAGGTGCCCCAGGGGAAGATGTGTTTTAAATACCATCCCTTAGGGCTCAGGTCATGATCTCAGGGTCCTGGGATATAGCCCCATGTCCTCAGGGTTCCCTGCTCAGCGGGGAGCCTGCTTCTCCCTTTCCTTCTGCTCCTCCTCCCCCACTCGTGTGCAAGCACATAAGCACATGCTCGCTCTCGCTCTTTCTCTCTCTCTCTCTCAAATACATAAATAAAATCTTTAAAATAAATAAATAAATACCATCCCTTTGATCTTGTATTAGGTAACTAACAACAATTATAGATTAATAGTTAACATTTACTGAGTGTTTAAAATATGTACTAAGCCTCCTGTCTGCATAATCTCACTGATACCAACCCAAAGGAAGGGGTACTGTTGTCACCCTTCTTTATTTTATAATGAAGGAAACTGAGGCTTGGGAAAATTTAGAAACTTGCCTGATACCTCCCAACAAAGAGCAAAGCCAAAACTCCGCCTAAGATCAATCAGACAC
The DNA here is from genome assembly GCF_030435805.1 of Mustela lutreola. Taxonomy (NCBI): domain Eukaryota; kingdom Metazoa; phylum Chordata; class Mammalia; order Carnivora; family Mustelidae; genus Mustela; species Mustela lutreola. The sequence continues at coordinate 92,596,740 of NC_081308.1, read as the reverse complement.
TAAAGAATTGTCTGTGAAGAAAGAGTTGTTAAGCTGAGGTAAATATTAGCCCAGAAAACTAATCAAGTGGTTAAAATGTCCTTACTAGGTAGGGTGACCAACCCTCCAGTCTGGGGAAACAAGACTTCCAATGTTCAAACCAGGACAGTCCCAGGGAAACTGGGATGATTGGTCACCCTTCTATTCAGGGACTCTGCCTTATCATTTGAATATGCTTCTAAAACTGGAAAACTTAGGAGGCAGATAGAATATACCGGGCGAACAGCTAACATTTCCAATTTAAATGTAGCACCTGGCTGGCTCAGCTGGTAGAACATGCGACTCTTGATCTCAGGGTCGTGAGTTTAAGCCCCACTTTGGGCCCGGAGCCTACTTTAAAAAATTATTAAAAAATAAAATAAAATATGGGGCACCCAAGCAGCTCAGTCGGTTAAGAGTCCAACTGATCTCAGGGTCCTGAGATGGAGCTCCATGTTGGGGTCTGAGCTGGGCATATAGAGCCTGAGATTCTCTCAGAATCAGATTCTCTCAATCTCAGAGAGATTGAGATTCTTTCTCTGTCTCCCTCCACTCCTCCCTGTGCCCGTGCTCTCCCCTCCCATAAATAAATAAATCTTTAAAAAAATTAAAATAAAATAAAAGTAGCCTATGAAAAAAACTTGCAAAGTTGACATTTGAGGGACCTTAATTCTCTGATCAGTAAGGTGTAGTGAGCTGGAACAAGAGCCTTTGCCATAGTCTATTATTGTCACTGATGTTGTAACCTCAAATTTATTTCTTAGATTTTATCCAAAGCATCTCAGTCAGCTCTGTTCTGCCTGTGTCCCCCAAGCCCACCTGCCCAGTGTGGCCTGAGACACTCGGAATCAGAATTTGCTTCCAGCTCTAAAAGCCCTTGTTGTCCATCTTTAAGTTTTTGGCTGGCAACAACGGGTTCCCATACTTAGATGCTCAGAAAATAACAGTAGCAGGGTCGTCACCTGGTTGGCTCAGATGGTTAAGTGTCTGTCTTTGGCTCAGGTCATGATCTCCAGGTTCTGGCATCGAGCCCCACATTGGGCTCCCAGCTCAGTGGAGAATCTGCTTCTCGCAGTCTCTCCCCCTGCTTGTGTTCTCTGTATCTCTCTCTTAAATTAATAAATAAAATCTTGAAAAAAAGAAAGAAAGAAAGAAAGAAAATAGGGCACCTGGGTGGCTTAGTCGTTAAGTGTCTGCCTTCAGTTCAGGTCATGATCCCAGGGTCCGAGGATCCAGCCCCGCACTGAGCTCCCTGCTCAGTGCCAACCCTGCTTCTCCTTCTCCCACTCCCCCTGCTTGTGTTCCCTCTCTCACTGTCTCTCTCTCTGTCAAGTAAATAAATAAAATTTTTTAAAAAAAATAATAACATAAAGTCAAATTGCTTTGCCTGTGCTAATTCCTTTAACTTTCCCTATTGAGTTGGTACATAGCAGCAAGGGGAAAGATAGAGGTTCAGAGATCAGGTTTCCAAGAAAAATTCACATACAAATTATTTGGGCTTCTGTTAAGTGAATCTTCGAACTAATGTTTTTGTTTTTGTTTTTTAAAGATTTTATTTATTTGACAGAGAGAGAGAGAAATCACAAGTAGGCAGAGAAGCAAGCAGAGAGAGAGAGGAGAGGAAGCAGGCTCCCTGCAGAGTAGAGAGCCCGATGCGGGGCTCGATCCCAGGACCCTGGGATCATGACCTGAGCCGAAGGCAGAGGCTTTAACTCACTGACCCACCCAGGCACCCCCGAACTAATGGTTTTATATGTGTATATTCCTGAATTTGACCTCTGAGGGCATAGCCACTTACATGGCATGATTTGAAGCACAAAACAACTCTCTTACCTGCCTGCTGTGGTGTCTGAATTCACACTCTAAGATCCACCTTGACATCTGTGCACCATCTAAAATCCCTCTTCCATGGCACCAGTGGTATGCAGACCACACCGTGAGAAACCCCGAATTCGAGATTGCAACGCTTTGTCAACTAATTTGCTAGTTGAATTTGAGGATGGAGGGTTTTTTTTTTTTTCTGTAGTGAGGTTTTGGGTTTCTGTGTGCCCAAGCCTGTCATTCTTTGCCTTTGTGATTTTTTTCGCTTTTGGTATCAAACTTCGAAAGTCCTTCCCTCACCCAAGGTAATTTAAAATAACTATTTGGAGTACCTAGTGGTCTGACAAAGAATAGACACTCTTGGATTAAGGCACATTCCCTCCTAACAACACAAATGCATCTACAAACTTAACAGTCATGAGGTGGATGCTTCATGAGAATCTCAACATGTAAGAAGTTGTCTTTCTCTTGAGGCTTGGATGTGAATTCCATGTGCAAAGAGGCTTTTGCCGGTGTATGTATATGATATACATACATCATATATATATGATAAATATGTTTTATGTATATATATGAAGTATATAAGTAATATGTACACATTAGCTGTAAAATATATATAACATAAAGTTTGCCATTCTAACCACTTTGAAGTAGCCAATTCAGCGGTATCGGGGATCTTTGCCAGCCTGTACAACCATCACCACCGTCTGTCATTGCCCCAACAGAAACTCTGCACCTGTTAAACACTCCTCGTCCTCCCCTCCCCCTCAGCCCCTGGTCGCCTCTCTTCTACTTCCTGTCTCTCTGAATTTGCCAGCTCTAGGGATTTTATGTAAGTGGAACCCTACATTACGTGTCCTTTGGGTCTGGCCTCTTTGACTGAGCATTAGGTTTTCAAGGTTCACTCATGCTGTGGCATGCGACAGTACTTCGTTCTTTCTTAATGACTGGATAGTATGCTGTTGTGTGGATCAACACGTTTTGTCGAGCCACTCATCAGTCCACTGACACAAGGGTCACCCTTCACCAGCTGGCCATGATGGAAGATGCTGCCGTGCACGCTAGCGTACAGGCATCTTTTTGAGCCCCTGGATCTTTGGGCAGAATATCCTCTCCCTGGGTCAGCTGCTAGGGCTGGTGATTCCAATGAAAAGAAAGCTAAAAAGTTTAATGAAGTGATGGAAATGGAAGTTTTATAGGGGAGATGATGGGCTTTTGAAGCTCATGGGCTCATGAAGCAGAGGCTGGCAAAGGTTTTAGGGTGCTCCTTTCATGAGTGCCCAGGAGCTACCATACCTTTCAGCCACATGTGACATCATTATTTGTCATTGACTACTTTGTGTGGGTTTATTTATCTGACCTCCTGCCAAACAGGCCACTCACTCGGAATAGGATTCTGTGGGAGTGACACATGGGAAACCCAAGTTTGGAGGAGAGGTAGAGAGGCAAGGCTGGTGGCCATGGAAGCCCACTGCATCATGGGGACTGGAGAGATATAGCTGGAGGGTTTGTGTTCTTAATGAAAAATGGTGGTGGGGGGGGTGCGCCTGAGGGGCTCAGTCATTAAGCATCTGCCTTCAGCTCAGGTCATGATCTCAGGGTCCTGGGATTGAGCCCCTCCACGGGCTCCCTGCTTGGTAGGGAGTCTGCTTCTCCCTCTCTCTCTGCCCAGTCCCTTTTGCTTGTGTGCGCTCGCTCTCTCTCTCTCTCTCTGATAAATAAATAAGATATATTTTTTTAAAAAATGGTAAGAACAGAGCATGAATTTCACCCACTGCTCCAATTTGCCAGGAATGGACCCATGGGAGCCCACACCTCAGCAAAGAATTCTTTCCAGGGTGACCTTATTTTCCCTCCCTGCCTTAAGAGAAGGTTAATACTCCTGCTCGTGTTTGCACTTCCAGATAAACTAACAAGCTGTCAATTCCAGGTAGAGCGTTGGCTCCTTTCCAGGACAGGTCCTGAAGGCCAGGGAGTCTGGGTAAACGGAGACAGATGCGTCTGGCCAAGGCTGCCAGGGTCTCCTGTCCTCTGAGTGATGGAGCCCAGCACAGCACTTGCCCCCACCCTGTGGGCCGCTGGAGGGGAGCGAGGCCAACCCTGTCTGTCTGCACCTGGTGGTGGCCGTTGCGCTGTGTTTGCTCATTGCGATGCTGCTCCTACCTGAACTTTCTCCTCTTATGTAAGGCATCCCTCAAGATAACTACAAAGCCATAATCTGCCATGGCTGGCTGGGTTTACATAATAAATTGGTTGGTGTCATGCAATCGCCTCTCGAGCCCTGGAGAAGCCAATGTGCTGAGCGGGACTTAAGCTTGGGCCCATTTTGTGGAGCACTCTGTGTGCTCTGTGCACTCAAGGGAAGGCATTCCAAGACCACAGGGGTCAAAAAGATGAAATTTCCCTTTTAGATGAAGACAGCAATAATGACCCAGGACATACTGTGCTGTTCCAATGCCTGCAATAATGGGACAAGGGTGAGGGCTTTGCTGTAAGACCGCAGCTTTGGCAGGGCAGGCCTTCCATAGAGCCCTGTGGGCTAATGGAAGCCACATGAGGTCCAGAAGACTAGATCCCAGCCTCAAAGCAGGTTTCATGAGGAGTCGTGGCAGGGGCTCAGGGCGGCCACTGTCTACCATGCTGACATTCAGCTGGGTGAAGGAATTGGACTGGGAATAAGACAGGGGTCTGGGAGAGTAGAAAGCAAGCTTTCCCAAATGCTAATCAAGGCAGGAGGGAATCTTAGCAGTGAGCAAGGCAAATTCACTTGTACCTTCTAGCAGGTGATCCCTGACCCAAAGTGGCTGTTGCCCATTTGGAGACAGTATAAGTGGGGTGAGATCCCAGCCAGCAGACCAAATGGGAAGCTTCCTGTGGCACAGACACTAGCCTGAGGAGAAACAAGAGCTGGAAGGAGGTTTGGTCAGTGATGCCCCAGGCACACTGTCAGCCTTCCTCTCCTGGGAGCCATTTTCCTCAAATAGGCCCAGCCTGAAATCAGGGCCCTGCCTATGGACAGAGCCCCACAGGGACCTTCCCATCCTTCCTCGAAGGAAGAATTTACTCACAAAATAGCCTTGGGTATTCGACCCACTTCCTCTTGTCTTCTCTTCAGGCAAGACGGAGGGCAGCTGCTCACAGCCTAGGGGTCTGGCCGGAATTCCCGTCAGAGCTGTCTAGGCCATCAGTTGGCTACGCCTGCTATCCCTGAGGAAGAAGGGAGTGAGAAGAAGGGAAGTGGTTCCAGGGGCTCCTTCCTGGCTTACCCACCAGCCCCCCCTCCTGCCCTCCCTTACCTTGCTTAGCCTCACTTCCAGACTAGGCTGGGCCTAGGCCAGCCTGAGGGCCCTGACTCATTATCGAGCATGGTGCCTTATGTAACCAAGCCAGGTTACTGAGGCCTCAAGCTTCTGCTTAATGTGATTTGGGACATTTGGTGAGGGCTGGGGGTGGGGGACAGGGAGGGCAACTTCTTCTATCACCCGATCCTACACTGCTAAAAAGACAACCTGGCGCTTCTGGTGGGACCCCAGGACAGGTCTTGGAAGCCCCTCTTCCTTTTGTATCTGCATGTTGGTTCAGAGACTGCGTGGGACCCCAGGCAGAAAGGTTTACTACAGGCTAGAGGAGCCTTTTAAAGGAAGGCCAATTCCCAGTCCATTCTCCGTGAAGTCCCCAGGCTGGCCAGAACAATAACTCTTAGCTTTCCTCCTGGCTTATTCAGAAAATTACACTACCTGGCTTGGTGCAGCTGAGCCCCAGCAAAGTCAGGCTCACTGGATTCTCTGACATAGTTCTCTAATTAAAGTTCATCTGACTACCTACAACACAGAACAGGCCAACCAATCTACTATTCCCTTGCCTCCGAGTTTGTGACTAAACCAAGAGTTCCTCTTCTTCTCTTCCCTTGTCTTTGCCTGAGCCCATCCCAGTGGGCTGCCAGTGGGTAAATGGCTCACAGGCTGAGGGTAGTTGGGGACACTGCTTTCTGGTTAGAGAAAAAGAGGAAGAAACGGGGAAATAAAGTAAAAAGAAAAGTGGTATGGAAATTACCAGCAGACATGGTCATATCTAAAGCTCAGACTCAGGAATCCTCAGACAGGCTCAAGACCATCATTTCAGGGCTCAGGAGAGCTGGGCCCTGGAAGTCCCCCAGATCTCAGCCAGAATCCAGTCAATATCGGGGAGTCTGAGGTGGAGGTGCAGAATTTCCCTTTCTTGAGACCCCCCTCGTGGGCTTTGAGCCCCTCGCTTCTCCCTAACTCCCTTCCCTCCAGTTCAGAGTCCATTGCTATAAAAAGAAGAAGAAGAAGAAGGAAGAGGAGGAGGAGAAAGGAAGGAAGACTAAGAGAAAGCCCTGCTCTGTCTGAAGGCAACATACTCTGCCTGACCAGGTGCACAGAGAAATGAATGATGGCAGCCCCTCACTCGGCCTTGGACGGAGTGACCAAGCACTTCAGTCATCCAAACCATCATTTACTGACTAAGGGCCCACTGCTGATCGAGCCCCCACTGTGGATTTATTGAGTGTCTACCCTGATTAGCACTGAAGAAGACAGGCAAGGTGGCAGAGGCCAGGATGGGGTCTGGGGAACTAAGAGTGTAGCTGGAGGGGTGGAGAAGCTGTCACGAAGGCCATCAGAGAACAAAGCAGTTCCAGTAAGGCAACTGTAGGCCCAGTAGGGACTCCTGCTACTTGCGGGAGAGGCCTGGGGCTTGCTGCTCTCTGGGTCCTCAGGTCTGGAGCTTGGGCGGTGCCAAAGCAAACTAGGAAGGGAGAGTCTCTCCATGGCTGTGGCTTCCAGCAGGGCTGTAAGAATGGGTTGGCTTTGGCATGGTGGGAAGCAGCTGCAGGGCTCTCTGGTTGGGACAGGGGAGGGGATCCTTGCCAGTTGAGAAGGGATCATGGGTAGGAAGGGGCTGGCCTAGAGTGGGGACAGCAGCCAAGAACACTTTCTATTCTTCCTGGACTGAAACCTGGAGTCACCAAGCTTCAGGAACTAGAGAAGAGCTTCTGGCCCTCCTCTCATTGCTCCTCTTAGACTCTGGGCAAGCTGGCCCCTAGTACCCTCTCCTTGGAGACCTGGGCTAGCCAAGATAGATGAAGGCCTTTGGGGCCTGAGAGCAGGAAGGCACCTCTCTTTTCTGCCTGAAGAAAGCTCATGGGAACCAGGGGGTTTGAGCTTGGGCAGGCAGTTGAGGGTGGGAACCAGAGGAGCCTTGGGGGGTGGGTGGCTTTGTATCTCAGCACCCCTGGCCTTGATCTCCACCAGGCCCCTTGTGGAGGGTCACAGGACCAGGGACAAGTCAAGGTGCTGCCAAAGAATATATACACAATTCGCCCAATTGTTTTTGGATAAAAGTTGCTGGCAGCCTGCAGGAGGCCATTTTAGCTTTGTCTGCACCTTGCTCAAATCCTTCTTTCCCATGTGCCCTACTAGTGGAGGCCCTGGAGTAAGAGGCAGAAAGGAGGGAAGCCTCCAGCTGATAGGAGAAGGAGCTGGGGTAGCAAAAAGAGCCAGCCTCAAGTCACCTGGGGAAGGAAGTCACCTGACCATAGCCGTACTCCACCCTTGCTTTCTGGGACCCTCTCCCCAGCCAGTGTGCTGGGCACTCACACTCATACCCTTTACCACCAGTGCTCTGGAGAATTCACATTTACACTCATGAACAGATTCAGTAAAAAAAAAAAAAAAAAAAACTATTTCTTGCACACCTTCCCTATGCCAGGCT